>NC_081354.1:81325971-84062221 GCF_030684315.1 Stegostoma tigrinum
CAGACATAATCATCAGTAATTGGAAACTCTCCGTAATGTCCTGCATCCAACAGGAAGATCACATCATTTTACTTAAGGCCATTTTTGCACCTTAACAATCCACGGACCCAGAAAGTAACACAGTCTTACTGCTCTAAAAACATTGTTCCGGGCTAGCTTAGCACCTATGTTTTTATATTTTTAAATTTAAATGGAGAGTCAGAGCTCAGTAGCAGCATATAAGAAAAAAAAACACTCTATTTGACTTTTTTTTTGCAAAAATCCATCTGGATCACTAATGTCCTTTAGGGAATGAAATCTGTCATCCTTACTTGCTCTAGCCTACATGTGAGTCCAGATCTACAGCAATATCCTCTCTGATGCTCTATAATGTGGCTCTAGCAAGTAACAATTAGAGACAGTCAACAAAAACTGATAATTCAGTGATATCTAGGTCCCCTGAAAGAATAAAGTAAAAGAACCTCATCCAGATATCTCGATCTGACAAATCTAGAAATGACCAATGACCAACGACCAATGAAATAGCACTTTGACAGCACTCTGTGAACATTTACGGGTCCCTGAAGGGGCCAGGGCAGGTATTAAAGTTGGTAAAGAAGGCATATATGATACTTTCCTATACTTTCCTTCATTGGTTGAAGTAATGAAAAGAAGAGCAGGGATGTAATGTTGTAACTGTATAAGACACTGGTTAGGCCACAGCTGGAATCTTGTGCAGAATTTTGGTCAACACATTACAAGAAGGATATAATTGGTCCAGAGAGAGTAGAGAGGAGATTTAGAAGACTGTTGCTTAGGACTAAAAAAATGCAGGTATGAGAAAAAATTGGCTGGATTAGGGTTTGTTTTTCCTTAGAACAGAGGAGACTGACGAGCGACTTAATTGAGGTGCACAAAATAATGAGGGTCTTCAACAGACTGGACAGTGAAGGCCTGGTTTTACTGGAGGAGAGGTCAATTATCATAGGCTGCAGATTTAAGGTGATGGTAGAACAATTGGAGGAAACATTTTTCACTCAGTCTGATGGATGTCTGGAATTTGTTGCCAATTTGTTGGTTGAGATGGAAATCTTCACCTTATTTAAAAGGAACCTGGATCTGTACCTGAGGCGCTATAACCTACAAACATAGCGATCAGGTGCTGGAAAGCAGGGCAAGAATAGATGGCTATTTAATCAGCAGACACAGACATGAAGGGATAAATGACAGATAACAAAGTGTGGAGCTGGATGAACGCAGCAGGCCAAGCAGCATCTCAGGAGCACAAAAGCTGACGTTTCGGGCCTAGACCCTTCATTAGAGAGGTCCTGAGATGCTGCTTGGCCTGCTGTGTTCAACCAGCTCCACACTTTGTTATCTTGGATTCTCCAGCATCTGCAGTTCCCATTATCAATGAAGGGATAAATGTCCTCTTTCTGAGCTGTAACTTTTTCTATTGCATAGAACTGTGTTCTCATGGGCAACATCGGTTGGATAACACAACAAAATAGGTTTGCTTGAAATTACATTATCCCTATTTTTAGGGTTGTATTGCCCCACTATCCCCGAATATGCCTTCAGCGCCATTTTATTCTAATCAAGTAGCAGAATGCAATGTGCACGTAGAGAAATCTTTAAGATTGTTCGAACATCCTCAAAATCAAAGTTAGGAATTTCAAAAATGCATCATAATTTTCTTCCATCCTTAATGTCTCAAATGAAATGTTAAAGAGAATTCCATCCCAACCTGGCCTTTATCTTTTAGACATTACCTTGAGTAAAATCAACACACACTCAGCTGTAGGTAGCCATAATAGAACTAACTTTCTGTACAGTTTTGCAACAGGGTATGCAGGAGAGAGGGCAATATAACAAAATGCTCAGATCTTACAATATACTGCACAAATGTTTCTGTCGAACTGCCAGCTTCACGGGCAGCTCTTGTGCTGGTATCCTGAATAGAACTTGATAAAAGGTACCTGTTCGCTGAAATGCTTATTGTACAGACTGTAAGAACATAGTGTACTCTTGATTTAGTGTTCTTGTCTGAAGAGCAACAATCTGTAAATGACACAGCCACTGCCAGTCCAGTAATTGTGTGAAGGTTTGACTAGCAGTCATTTTAGGAGATTTCTGTTTGGCTGGTTAGTGAAACAGAAAAGAACTCTGGTGCTTCTGAGACAAGATTTTCAGTGATAAATTGCAATTTGTGATGGAGGGAATGTGAATCCATCCTTCAAGCAAGAGGGCATAATCTGGAAATTTTGCTACATCATCACATAGCTTAGAAATCTAATATTTCAGCATTTAATAGAAAAAAAAATTCCTTTTAATGTTTCCTAACTCAAAGGCATGCACATTAATTTTTCTCTTGGTTGTCAAATTAGCAAATTTTCTATGTCAGTGCTTTCCCAATTTATTAAATTAAGAATTAAAAGAAAATAAGAAGCAGCTGAACTAGGTAATGAATCCATTCTGTAATGTGAAGTTGACAACAATTCAGATGAAAATTTCTCTCACTGTAATTAATTGTGCTTCGGTAATCTGAACACCGATTACAGCAGCAAATCCTGCAAGAAGTACGAAAGTATGATGATTTCACTCAGAATATGTTGCAACTACAAACCACATGTTCTTAAAGTGGTCCTTAATCTTCAAGTTTAGAGAACTTATTCGGTAGCCTTTTCATTTCTGGGTGGGCCAAATTTTAATATAAAGTGGTAAATAAAGTCAAAGGTTAGTTTATTACACAACTATTATTGAAAAGTTGCGAAGTAAAAAAAAACACATATTGTAAGTAGATATGGATAAAATATATTTAAAGATGAAAGTAAGATCAGTTTATTATCACAGAAAATTGGAAAGGCAGTTGCTAGAGAATCCGAGATAACAAAATGTGGAGCTGGATGAACACAGCAGGCCAAGCAGCATCTTAGGAGCACAAAAGCTGATGTTTTGGCTTCATCAGAAGAGGTGGAGGGGGAGAGCATTCTGAAATAAATAGGGAGAGAGGAGGAAGCAGATTGAAAGTGGAAAGAGGAGAAGATAGGTGGAGAGGAGACAGAGAAGTTAAAGAGGTGGGGATGGAGCCAGTAGACGTGAATGTGGGTGGGGAGGTAGGGAGGAGATAGGTCAGGTCAAGGGGGTGGGATGAGGGTAGTAGGTAGGAGATGTGAGTGTGGCTTGAGGTGGGAGGAGAGGATAGGTGAAAGGAAGAACAGGTTAGGGAGGCTGGGATGAGCTGGACTGGTTTTGGGATGCAGTGGGGAGAGAAGAGATTTTGAAGCTTGTGAAGTCCACATTGATACCATTGAGCTGCAGGGTTCCCTAGCGAAATAGGAGTTGTTGTTCCTGCAACCTTAGGGTGGCATCATTGTGGCACTGCAGGAGGCCCAGGATGGACATGTCGTCGAAGGAATGGGAAGGGGAGCTGAAATGGTTTGCAACTGGGAAGTGCAGTTGTTTATTGCAAACTGAGCGTAGGTGTTCTGCAAAGTGGTCTCCAAGCCTCCACTTGGTTTCGCCAATGTAAGGGAGGCCATAACGGGTGCAGTGGATGCAGTATACCTACTAACCTCATTCCGCCCCCTTGACCTGTCCGTCCTCCCCGGACTGACCTATCCCCTCTCCACCTCACCACCTATACTCTCCTCCACCTATCTTCTCCTCTACCCATCTTCGGTCCGCCTCCCCCTCTCTCCCTATTTATTTCAGAACCCCCTCCCCAGCCCCCTCTCTGATGAAGGGTCTAGCCCGAAACATCAGCTTTTGTGCTCCTAAGATGCTGCTTGGCCTGCTGTGTTCATCCAGCTCCACACTTTGCCACCTCATAGATTTGCGTGTGTGTGTGTGTGTGTGTGTGTGTGTGTGTGTGTGTGTGTGTGTCTGTGTGTGTGTGTGTGTCTGTGTCTCTGTGAGTGAGAGAGAGAGAGAGAGTGCTTTTTTTAAACAAAAATATATAACGTAAAATTACAAATGATACCTAATTGTTCCACAAATGCAATGACTCAGCAGATTATTTTTAGTCAGGAATTCAAAATATTGAGGCCAAATACAATAACCCAATTCTAGCTCATGATCTGGATGCATTTGCTGTTAAGAATGAGGCCATAAACTATTCCTTGTGAAATGTATTTACAGTATATAAAGTTATTTTATACATTACATTAGCATAGCACACAAATTACAATGAGCAGGGAAATAGTGATTTTGAATAAGATACATTAAACGTTTTATGCTAATTGTATTTAAAATTCTAACAGAATGAGTAAATGCAAGAAGAATGTTCCCAATGAACTGGAGAGTCCAGAACCAAGGTAACAGACAATGGGCTAGACAGATATAGGGCCGGCCCTTTAAGATCAAGACAGGGAGAACTTTCTTCATCCAGAGAGTCGGGAGCCTGTGGCATTCTCTGCCACAGAAAGCAGTTGAGGCTAAAGCATTGAAAGGTTTCAGGAAGGTATTAGATATGATATTCGGGGCCAAAGGGATCAATGGTTGTAAAGCAAAAGAGGGAAGATTCCTCCTGAACAGGAAAAACAAGCCACAATCATATTGAATAGCAGGCAGGCTTGAACTGTCGAATAGCCTACTCCTGTTTCTATATTTCTGTGTTTCTAATTGCAAGGCCTAAATGTCTGAAAATAAAATTATTTCATTTGTCATTGCTGACACCCAACCCAAAATCAAAGAACTGCGGATGCTGGAAATCAGAAACAAATGCAGAAGTTGCTGGGAAAACTCAACAAGTTTGGCAGCATCTGTGGAGAGAAAGCAGACTTAACATTTTGTGTCTGGTGACCCTTCTTTAGAACTGAACTGGACCCAAAACATGAACTCTGCTTCCTTTCCATGAATGCTGCCAGACCTGCTGAGTTCTCTCAGCAGCTTTTGTGTTTGTTTCTTCCCAAACCCACCTTGCCCCAGCACCAATAAGCATAAATATCTGTCATGTTTTACCAAAGGTAAATAAATCACCAGAATTAGCTAAAAGAGTAAAAGACCAACATTGCTCTGTTACTACTTGATTTGTAAAACCATTTGTAAACTCTTACCGTATCGTACCTTTCACATTGAAATGTATTATTTCTATCAAGTGATTGTTGCCTAATGTATAAATTGCATTAAACCTTCAAAGAACAAGCAATTGTCTCAACTATTTAAAGGGGAGCAGAAAGGTGCATGGGCAATCAAAAATGCAAAAGGAAACTTGATACTGAAGACCTTTTTAATAGCAGGACTTTCACTGACATTTTCTAGCTCATTTTCCAATTTAGCAGCTAGCAAAATGGACAGCCTGGTTGGTGGCTAGAAGGGCACACCTGAAGCAAAAGGTTATGGCTACAAACTGTTGAGTAGAATCCCTGCATGTTAGTACTGGGGAAAGAGCCTACAGAAGAGCTGTGTGGGAGTAACTAGTGATCAGTACTGGGGTAGGCTTGAGGGACCAGGGTAAACATCCCTGCTCCTGTTGGCCGACATGGAGTGCCAGTACTGTTTACCCACTACGAGGAAATCTGCGCAGCAACCGGGACATTGAGATCAGGTTCTGAATAGTACTATGGGAGCCCAATTTAAATCAGTCAATGAAAAAGTGCCCTGTCACTACATGGTTAAGAATGCTCCAATATCTTTTTAAAAAGTAGCAGAAATGTGAGCAGAGCATTATGTTTATACTCTGTAAATTAACTCCTCGATGGCACCATCACCACCTCCTACTATCCATGTTCTGCCCATCGGTAACATTTAAGCCAAAGTTTTCAAGCTTATACACAAATCAGGATGTAATTAGACTGATGGAAAGTGGTAATTTATTCGTCACTTCACCTGATGAAGGAGTAGTGCTCTGAAAGCTTGTGATTTCAAATAAACCAGTTGGACTATAACCTTTTGTCGTGTGGCTTCTCACTAATGGAAGTTTCAGTATATAAATGAATAAAGTAGTATATTCAAGTGAATAATGAGCTCTGAGATGGTAAACTTTAATGTCATATGAAAGCCGCAATGTTGTGCAGATAGCCCACACAGGTAGTGCAGCATGAAGGGCAGTTCAGTTACTTTGCATACTTCGCAGAGCAAGATGAGCCTGGAAATGCAGCTGAAAATACCACACATCTCAACATTAACTATCATCATCTCAACAGGCACACGGATTGGGGTGTGAGGAAGAGTTGGTAGGTGAGTAGTAATTAACAATTCCCTGCTAATGCTTGTGGCTCACCTTTTAAGAAAGAAGTGTCAATGGTAACACTGCGGGAAGCTTTGAGGATATGTATGTCAACATAGAGCAGACAGTATTTTATGTGGAAGGTTGGAGAGAGGATTAACAGGCTATGGCAAGAGGAACAGATTGGGAGAGTGCTGTAGTGAATGAAGGAGGGGCTGTTAATTAGGGGAGAGAAATGGCCAAGTGACCAACGGCCTAAGCAATTAGGCTAACATAAAATTGGCTAAACTGTTTCAGCAAACAAGATCTGATAGAATGCAAAGGGCCAATGTTGCCACAGGTCATAAACAAACAAGGCTCATCCAGGACCTGTATTTCGCATTGAACAGAGGTGGTCGACCTTAGCAGTAGGGAGAGACATTATGAGATAGTAAGAACTGCCGATGCTGGAATCTGAGACGTTAGGTTTGTTTATTCCCCAGTTCAAGTTTGAATTCTCGGCTCCATGGAGTAATCATATTTTGGAAAGAGGATACTTAGGACGACCTAGCCTAACCTCATTGGATTTGTGATCTCTGCCTTGTGACCCCATCAACTAAAGTTAGAGAGCATTCCAGAAGGCTCGGAAAGGGGGGTTAAGAAATGACAGCCATTCCCACAGTGAAAACTCAACCAGTGAAGACTCCGTGAGAAACCCACCTTCTTGCCAAAGAGCCCCTGAGTACCCTGCTGTTCCAACTCAGTGAATTGGGTCCAGCAGCCCAACCAAGCTCAACAAAGCTAGTAGAATATGTGGTTTTCAGGTAGTCACCCTAGTTTGGGAAAAAGTTAACATAATTTGTGTGAAAGCTGTTTCTTTGTCTTGCAAGTGTTTTAATGAAACTAAATTTGACCCACAGCCCTTTGTTTGTTCCACACAGTAAGAGTACCTGGGTATATGCGGTTTTTGAGTAATAAGTTGGTCGAAGTATCTGTATAGCATATTTCACAGGCAACAGAAGAGTAGTGAATGCTTGGATTTCAGATGTGTAAGGGTAAGCAGAGATTGATGGCTGATAAAAAAAAATCTTAATTTAGAAACAGTTTTTCCCCCTAAAGCCAGGTTTGTAGGGCAATGCTCCTGATGCTGCTCCCCACTTCAATCTCTGAGATGCTTGTATCTGGTGAGATGACTATGTCTGTTCTCCTGCTGCCGCATGCATCAAAAGTGCTAATGCAATTCAGAAGCATGTGCATATTTAAAGTCTGATGAAGGGTCTAGGCCCGAAACATCAGCTTTTGTGCTCCTAAGATGCTGCTTGGCCTGCTGTGTTCATCCAGCTCCACACTTTGTTATCTTGGAATCTCCAGCAACTGCAGTTCCCATCATCTCTGATCACATATTTAAAGTCTGTTGCCTTCCGGTTGCCAGCAGGCAAAGAGGTGCAGATTGTTTTTGAATAGCATCAGGGATGGTTAATGTACTAGCACACATTAGGTGAGCCACCCCACAAACAACGGTGTGAGTCTCACTGGCTCACATGATTATCCATGTGCTGTCAGCACAGAAATGATTCTGGATCAAAAAAAAATGTTAAGATGAATTTCCTTCCCATAGCCTACAGCAAGAATGTCAAAATGTTGATGAGTACAAGGAAATATAAAGTGTGCCAAAAGGCAGACACCTAGAATACAGTGCATGGCTACTTAGATATCTGAGGTTTGGATACTAGTGCCCTTTCGACAATGTTACAGAATGATGATTCTAACATGCACAGGATGGGGAACTGGGTTGGGTGGTTGGGAAGAGTCCACCATTTTGATATTTACTGCCACTGATGATATGAGGAATATTGGTTTGAAACAGCAAGTTACAGATACAGCAATCATCAAAAGTTCACCATCTGAAAGAAGAACACTGTTGAACGGTGACATAGTAACTGTGGATAGTGGAGAAATAGGTAACATTGGTGCATTTGGGGGACTTTGATGCAGAGAGAAAGAAATAGCAGGTTAGAAAACAGAATAGGAAGAGAAAAATGGGATGGGAAACAGACTTGTCTGGAATACAGCAGTTACTTAGGTACAGGCCATTAAAGGAGAACTGGAATGGACTTATTTAAGCACAATGTGTGTTTGAGTAACTTGATCGAATTTTTGATGAGGTACAGGAGAGGGTGGATGATGGCAATGCCTTTCATACAGCTTAAATAAACATTAAAGGCTTGTTAGCAACACTCAAGTCCCTAGAATAAAAAAAAGATAATGATAGCATCTGGATACAACAATGCCAAAATAATAGAAAATAGAGATAATGTGAATGATGTTTATTGCACTGGAGAAATGTACACAAAGTTCAGTACAAAAACCACTGTTAAAGTTTGATATATGAAATTGATTAGGAATGAGGGCACAATTTCAAAATCCAGAGAAAATAAACAACGCAGAAAAGTTTGAGATGAGAGATTTTGTTAGGGAGAATGAGGAGAAATAATATGTGATAAATTATTTCCTTTTAAAGGAAATGTACGATCAACCAGATCTATGGGTTCTTGTGCATAATTCTTTGAAATTGGAAGAACTTGTTAACAAATTAGGACATAAAACATATAGGTTCCTGAACTTTATAAGTAGAGACAGGGAGTATTCAAAAATAGGAAGTAATCCTGAACCTGTATCAACCAGTAGTTTGACTCTAGGTGGAATTTGTTTCTGATTCTGGACGCCACACTGTAGAAAGGTCTTTGGAGAGGGTATAGAAAAATATTTACAAGAGTGTTTCCGGGGTTGAAGCATTATGATAGTATGCATCCATGAATGTTGAGAGACAGTAAAGTGAGGAAAACCTTTTTCACAAAGAGAACAGTTGGGTTTTGAAATGAGAGATAACAAGGTGTAGAGCTGGATGAACACAGCAGGCCAAGCAGCGTCTTAGGAGCAGGAAAGCTGACGTTTCGGGCCTAGACTGAGCTGCTTTATGAAGTGGTGGAAATGTAACTGTCAAAAAGGAATGAATTCTTGAAGAAAACAAAAATTACACTACATAGGGTAAAAGCTATGGATTAGGGCTATAACAGAAATTGCTGGAAAAGTCTCAATAGGCCTAATAGCATCTGTGGAGAGAAATCAGAGTTAACATTTTGATTTGAGTGACCTTTCCTCAGAACAGTTCTTGACTTGAAATGTTAACTCTGATTTCTCTCCACAGATGCTACCAGACTTGCTAAGCTTTTCCATCAATTTTTGTTTTTGCTTTTGATTTTCAGCATCTGCACTTCCAATTAGGACTAATTGGGTTTCTTTGTAACAGAGCCAGAACAGACTTGATGGGATGAATAGTCTCGTTCTGTTCAGTACTGTTCTGAGAGCCAATGATGTTGTGAAACACCAGGATGGTTCAGCTCGGCAAAGTTCCTGTTTTGGATCTGTAGATCCTATGTCAGTCTTTGTGAGTCAGTAAGAGACTGAGGAAAGGAACCAAGAAGGAGATATTTTGAATGACGTAGATAACGAGTATTCAATTTGACAGAATTAATACAAACCGGAGTGAAAGGAATTTCTACTTTACACCTTTGGTGTACAGCAGAATGGGCTGGGTTTGAAACAAGAATACAATTTTTAAGTCCACAGCTGCATCCTAAATAGACTCTACCGCAAAAATTTCTAAGATGCCCTGGAGGAGGTAATCTGCTCAGTGTATGTTTTCAGTTCTCAGGCAATTTTTTTAAAAATGTGCTCTGAGCTTCATCAGACTTTGAAGGCAGATGATAAAACCATATAGAACTTATTTAAAAACATTGGTAGTACCGACAAGTTCCCATCCAAGCTGTAAACTTGCAAACATAAAACCAGGAACAGGATTAGGCCACTCAGTCCCTCAAGCAGGTTCTGCCTTTCAATAAGATCATGGCTGATCTGACTTTAACCTCAACTCTATATTCCTGCATACTATTGATAATCTATCGCCCCCTTGGTCATTAAGAACCTATCTACCTCTGCCTTAAATTTATTTATAGATTCTGCATCCATTGCCTTTTGAAGAAGGGAATTCTAAAGACACAACCCTCTAAGGAAAAGTAAATCCTCATCTCTGTTTTAAATGGACAATCCTTTATTTTTAAACATTGATCCTTAGTTCTCAATTCTCCCACAAGAGGAAATATTCTTTCCAAATCCATTTGGACTTACAACTATATCTATCACTGTTGCTAGGTGAAAACCAAGAACTTCCTTCCCAGCAACTAGCTTGTGACTCCCACAGCCAGGAAAGAATTTTAAAAATTACAACCTCACTATGACCTAAATACACCTACATGCTAATTATCTATGTGCATTCCCCTGAATTATCTCTATAATTTTGATGAAACATCACAGAGAATCTGGAGTGATTGCTGTCTCCAGAGGCGTTGAAATGGGCTCTGTGATAGATTGCCATTGCCTATAGAAATAGTGTTGTGAGTCACAGCAATGAAAATATTGTGACAGTAAGGTGGATCCCTTTCTGGCTAACCAGTAAATTGAGATGCGAGACCACCCATAAAGGTCAATAACACAGTTTCCACTTACTGTGCTGAGCAAATCTGTCATAAACTGCTTCAAACCACAAACGTTTAAACAACTGCGCATGTCCAAGGAGTTGATTTGCTCAGTTGCTCTTTTTATAGCAGAACCCAATACATAGGATGGGTATGGGACTCTTGTCATGCAGTGGTAATGCTCCTCCCTCTGGGCCAGGAGGTCTGGGTTTAAGTCCCAGCTTCTGTGGATGCATGTAAAAACATGTCTGAACAGATTGATTAAAGTACTTCAAACTTAGTTAACAGCTCTGTCCTACAATTAAATTGAACAATCTCAAAACTTGCCCTAGAATGTGATTGACTGACTAATCTTCCTATAGAGCAGCAGTAATTCTAATTAAAAAAAAACGTTGTGGTCTCCATAATATAACAGTGATCCTGATATACTGTAAATCCAGTGATCAGAATTCAAATCTGGGAGTCTGTTGTGGTAGAGTGACAGTGTCCCTTTCTCTCGGTCACAAGATCTGGCTTCAAGTCCCACCTGCTGTAGAAGTGGGTCATAACGTCCCTAAACAGGTGGTTATAAATATCAATAGGCCGGCTGCTGCAAAACCTAAGCCCTAATGCAATGTGGTTGAATCATTTCTTGAAGTTGCTCGCCAGTGGGACATTAAAAGCTATATCTTGCTATAAATTTATTCTTTAAAACGTGCAGAATGATATACAAAACAAACTGAGATTGAATGATATACTGCTCTGTGTGCGGTAAATAAGGCATATTTGCAAAATGGCACCACAACAATTGAGTTAATTCTCTAACACAGGAAATGCATGATTAGTCCAAAAAAATATATGTGGTTTTAAATTCTGAAAAAAAGAACAATCAAGTTGGAAATACACTGACAGGCTTGCAATATCAGTGAAAAGATAAACAGGATGAACATTTCAGGTTAAGAGATTACAAGGTGTGGAGCTGGATGAACACAGCAGGCCAAGCAGCGTCAGAGGGGCAGGAAAGCAGACTTTTCGGCCCTAGACTCTTCTTCAGAAATGGGGGAGGGGAAGGGGCTTCTGAAATAAATAGGGAGAGAGGGGGCGGCGGATCAAAGATGGATAGAGGTGAAGATAGGTGGAGAGGAGACAGACAGGTCAAAGAGGCGGGGATGGAGCCTGTAAAGGTGAGAGTAGGGTGGGAGGTAGGAAGGAGATAGGTCAGTCCAGGGAGGACGGACAGGTCAAGGGGGCGGGATGAGGTTAGTAGATAGGAGATGGGGGTGGGTTTGAGGTGGGAGGAGGGGATAGGTGAGAGGAAGCACAGGTTAGGGAGGCAGGGACAAGCTGGGCTGGTTTTGGGATGCGGTAGGGGGAGGGGAGATTTTGAAGCTGGTGAAGTCCACATTGATACCATTGGGCTGCATGGTTCCCAAGTGAATATAAGTTGCTGTTCCTGCAACCTTTGGGTGGCATTGCTGTGGCACTGTAGGAAGCCCAGGACGGACATGTCATCTGAGGAATGGGAGGCGGAGTTGAAATGGTTCATGGCTGGGGGGTGCAGTTGTTACATTTCAGGTTAATGACTTCATCAAAATACTGATTAGTTCTAACGATAGGTCATTGAACTGAGTGCCAGCTCCATAGAGAAACATAAGACTTGAACTGTATTTCAATGGTAAGAAAGGAGGCAAAGATAGATTAAATTCAATAACTAAGGGAAACAATTTGACTTTCTTGCCTCAATTAAATTTACCTAAATTCTATCTCATTAACTTACTACTCCTTATAATGACATCTGGCATGTTAGTGCTGTCACATGCACAACATACTATTTATCTTCCACTATTATGGTAGGTAATTGAGAAAATTGTAACAAACTAAAAAGCACTGTTTTATTTCAACATTGTCATTATCAACTGATACCATGGAGATAATCTATAGTGTTTGCCTATTGGAGAATATCCAGTCCTGGAAGATTAATGCCTGATGTCTGAAAGGCTTTGTGTCAGGATGTATATTTTGACAACTATATTCTTGCATGTTTCACAGTAAGTATATCTTTTCTACCTATTCTGTTGTGGTTAGAAGAATGTTATCTAGACCAAATTTCCGTGCCTATCCAAGTAAATGTCATCCCTATAGTCAAGAAATGACACATGTTGGAAGTGTATGAGGAAACAGCTATTGCATCCATAAATGTTAAAATAGAAAATTAAAACAATTTCATAGTCAAAAATTGGGAGCTAGGCCTTTCAGGATTAAAATTAGGAAATAAGAAGAGTAAAAGAAGTGACTTTTACAAGCAGCAGTTGATGTGCAATTTAGTGTTTGCTTTGAAAACTAAGATTGATGGACTTTTGTCAGATGAAGATATTAAGGGATATGGGGCAAAAACACAGTGATATTATGTCACAGATTAACCATGCTCTGATGGACTTTGGGCCTAAATGCCCTCCCTTTGTATTTTCTTATGTTCTGAAGTTTGGGATTGACCTGAAATATCGACTTATTTTCTCTATCTACGCACCTGACCCACTGACCATTTCCAGCGGTTTTTGTTTTTATTTCAAGTTTCCAGCTTCTGCAATGTTTTGCTTTTGTATCTGCAAAAGGGAGAGGAAGACATAGCATACTTCAGTATTTACAAAACTAAAATTACAAGTCTCAATAATGTTGTAACATGATGCTAACCAGAAACTTCAGTTAAAAGCTTGGATGGCAAATCTCAAACGTATATAACAATTTTCCTTATTTTACTAAGTCAGTGAAGAAAACTCGCCAAGCAACCTAGAAAAACATCAAACAAAACAGGCCTGTATTCCTTTGTGTGTGATGCTGTTCCATTGTAATTTCACTGTACTATGAGTTCTGAGTAAAAACTCAGACAACATTTTCATTGGGAAAGATCCAGCAAAATCCAACAGTAGTTGTCAACATTCTGTCACTTGAGTGGTAGGAAGAGGAATTCAAAATGTGAAGATCTTTGGAATAGTTAGAAATCTTTACGTTATGTGACAGAATTTGAAGGCCGTACTATATTTTAACATCTGAGTAATTTGAAAACGAGTTACTTTTGTTACTAATTTTTTCTATGCATTTTTTGATTTATGATTAACAAAAAGCACCAGAGCAGAAGTGGTCTAAATGGAAATTCATGGTTTTCCATAAAAATAGGAAGAAACTTACCATCATTGTGTCAAAAATTTGTGTGATCACTGTGCATCTCTGAACAGAAGAGACATTAAAGAAGCCACTTTATTTGGAAGCCATGATAGTTGTAAGGGCAGCCAAGGTATTTAAGAGGATGACTTCAAGAGCTTTTAATAAGCTCCAAAAGTCAGACACGCTGGAGGAACAAGTAATTAAAACATAGGGACAACATTCAGGAGCAACAATACTCTGAAGTGGCCAAGTTGGGATATTGAACTGAAATATTGGTTTAGTCCATGTTTGGCACAAAATTACATAATCTTGACAAAGGAATTGAAGCATGCACAGGGGCTTGCTATGTAGCTCTTTGTCACAGAATACTTCCTAATACTTATTATAAAGGCTGAATGACATATTAGTGGGTCATATTTATCCTGACAGTAACCTTCTCTTAACAGTACCCAGCTGTTTGTGGATAAAGCTAGTGTCAATGTTAATTTCAACCTCTTCTTAAAGATATATTTACCATTCTTTGTCCATTAGCTGCTGGAGCTATGATGAATTGAAGTCTAAGGAATTGAAGGCAAATTATTGACCTGGTTAGGAATCCAGTTGAGTGACACGAGTCTGAAAACAGGGCTAATGGGCAAGTATACTCCCACTGGGAAGATATGACTCATCAGAAATGTGAGGATCTGTATAGGGCCTTCAACTATTCACTTTTATCATTGTTGTCTTCGACAATAGGATAGAAATCACACACCTAAGTTTATTGGTTACGCAAAGATAGGTAATACTGTAATCAGGGTATACTGAAGCATGAGATATTGAAAGAGATATTGATAAGTTAGGTGAATGGGCAAAACAACTTGGTAAGTTCTGTTGTGGCAAATAACATTTGTACGAGACAAGTGGTGCAGCTATGACCATCTCTAACAGGTGAGGATCTAACCTTCTTCCTCTAATATTCAACAGAATTACTATTGATGACTCCTCCATCAGGTGGGTTACTATAAGGACCAGCCATATCAATACTCGAAGAGCCAGTCACAGTCTGGGCATTCTGTGATGAGTAATTCATCTCCTGATTTGCCAAAGCCTATCCATCATCTACAGTGTATAATAGGAATGTGATGCAATATTCCCCACTTGACTGGAGGAGGGCAATACCAACGGAACTTGTGAAGCTCGTCACATGCCAGGACACAGTAGCTCACTTGATTGACGCTCCATTCATCATCGTAAACATTCTTGTCCTTCACGAACGGTGCACTGTTGCAGCAGTGCATACTGTATTCAGGGTGTGCTACCTCTTTTGCACTAGATTTTGCCAAATTCACAACCTCGACCATCTGAAAGGACAATGGGAGCACCCGTATAACTGAACACCAATCACCTGCAAATTCCCCTCCAAGCTGCATACTTGCTTGTCTTCACTATATCAAAGTTTCATCACTTTTACTGGGTCAAAACCCTGGAATTCTAATCAAACAATATTGTGGAACTGCGATAACAAGGCCTAGAGCTGATGAACACAGCAGGCCAAGCAACTTCAGAGGAGCAGGAAAGCTGATGTTTCGGACCTAGACCCTTCAACAACATTGTGTAAGTGCCTACGCTATAGTAACTGCAACAGCCCAAAAAATATAGCTGAGCATCACCTTTGCAAGGCCACTTGGGAGTGGACAGCAAAGGCAAAGCTCATATTCTATACAGAAACTGTTCCTCTGAAGGATCACTGTCCCATGACAGAAAGCAATTTAATTATTCTTGACACCTTTTCTCACCAATAGGTCACTTGGTCTGCCTTCAGAGAGAGTGAAGAAACATTTCGACACTATCCAAAATGTACATCCAATATAGATGAATAGAGGAATCTAGGCTTATGTTTCTGGTTACAGTATCATGTAAGTAGATTTATGGAAGTGTAACTCAAATCCAGTATAAATATAAAGTGAGGAGAATACTTTTATCAGCCACTGAGCCCTGATATTGAGGACATAAGAATGATGGGCCAAAATTTTTCTGAATATTTGGAAAATTTGAACATGGAGGAACTCATGGGTTTGGCAGCTTGAAAGTCTTGAAAGGTCTTGAAAGTCAGTGAAATTAAAAGTGTGTCAGATAGCCATCTCCAACCGATTAAACGCCACATTTCACTCCAACACTTAATGACGTCAGTGTTCAATCTGTTCAGCAGAGTCAAGTTGACATATGAAGGAGAATTATTGTTCATTTAAAATAACATTGAAACAATTCTTTTCAGTTTAAAGGTGTACTTTACATGATTCCTGGAACTTGCCAGTCACAGCAATGCAAGAATGCATTGGAAATTGAAGAGGCCAGTCAATCTCAGGGAAACAGCAAAGCACGTTCAGTCCTGACAGTTGCTTACATAACTGCTAGTGAGATAAGATGTTCAAAATAATTCCTGAGAGTTAATCTATACTTGAGAAATCTCTAGCACTTTGGAGATTTAACTCAGCAGACTAGAATGGGTGTTACTTTTGCTGTCATTAGACAGAGGTTTGTCCAATGCTGAGTATAGTGTGAAATTTCAGTTGTAAAGTTTGGTGACTCTGATACCATTGACACCGGCAATTGAGCAGTTGGTTTGGAAAGTCTGCAGGTTGGCTGAAAGAACATATCCAATTTTTTGTTCAACTTTGACTATCAACTTGCTGTCAATTATCTGAGAGAGAGCAATTTTCATTTTCCTTTTCATCTACAAGCATATGTTCTCTACTATAACTATCACAGCACACTCTAAATCAGTTATTCTAGAATACTAGACTAACATGTACACCAGAACTGTACTTATTTTTAGATCCCTTCTCTTGTGTATTCCTGGCAGATATTTATTCAGACTGCTTTCTCTACTGCACATTATATCTGCAGTCTGGATTTGTAACTTGTGGGAAAAAATACAGTTTTTTTTGCATTGATTCTTTTCCTTTGAAGCATCTTTTCCTCTGAAACTCCTTGACACCTTTCATGTCCTTTCTGAAGACTGAGTGTCAGCATAGTGGAATTTGCCAGAGCCATTGAATTATAATTTCAGCCATGTCTACCTTGCATGTCTTCTTTTTAAACATAACTTGCCCTTTAAAAGTGCCATAAGTAACTTAGGGGTATGATTCATTGTCATGACAATATACTTCTTTATCATTGCCTGGAAGGTTTGGCACTGAGGTCATATGGGGTGGCACGGTGGCTAAGATCATTAGACTATAAAAACTTTGCAAGAGTTTTATCCTGCACCCCCACTACAATGTGGTCTCCTATGTGTTTTTCTTTCAAAGTTCCATATTGCAAATTAGCAATGAGGTGGTATAAATTGTTTATTAAAGACGCAACAGTTTCACATGGTTCCTGGTTGTATTGATTAAACCTTACTTAGTCTCGAATGTGAATTAAAACGGGAGTGGAAAGCTTTAGTTACATTGTCTTATGTTGCAGTTTTTCCTGCTATGACCAGTCTGGTAAGAATGAGATTGACCCTGTGTGGGTCGCCTCTCTTGTGTGGTTATCCCTTTTTGTAAAGTTTTTAGGCCTACAGGAATTTATTACTCACTGTAGCTGAATGTTATTTTTTCTTCTTGTTGCATGCTGTTTTTTTTTCCTGTGGCATTTCCTCTGTGTGTTTTTGGCTTTTCTGCAGTTCAATGCCTCTGTGGATCTTGAAGTTGGTCACTTAGTGTTTCCAGCCACCTCTGAGTTTCTCTTCAGGTGTTGTTCCCCGCCCCCACACCCCCACAAGTTCTAGGGTCAGATTCCTGAACTGACCTCATCCTTCACCTGTGCACTATGCCATTTCTGGACTTCACTTCAGGTGCTCCATATCACAGTTCTCTGGGTCTGCTCACCTCTTCCAGAGATAGTAATAACTGCAGACGCTGGAGTCAGAGATAACATAGTGTGGAACTGGAGGAGCACAGCAGGCCAGGCAGCATCAGAGGAGCAGCAAAGTTGACGTTTGCGTTGTGGCCCTTCTTCAGAAATAGGGGTCCCGATCCGAAACGCCAACATTCCTGCTCCTCTGATACTGCCTGGCTTGCTGTGTTCCTCCAGCTCCACACTGTGTTATTAATAAGCTTTAATTGTTTATAGTCAGCAATTAATTGTAAAAGAAAACCACATCTTTTGGAACCCTACAGACTCAGGTTCCAGTTTCGTATGATCTGATGTCACTATACCATGGCTCCTTTTGTGCTTCCTCAGTAACAATTCTTAGGGCAAAGATGTAATTGTCCCTTGGTTCCACAAAGGCGGCAAAATCAGACTGTTTCTCTAACCTGGGCGCCTCTCTGTTATTTAAGTAGGATGAGATGACCAGCTGGAAAAGACCAAGGCCAGTTCAAGAGTGTGAGCTCAGCACTGAATGTTCCAGCTTCTGAATTCCTGTTGTCATGTCTGGAACCATCCAAGAACAGGCAGTTTGCCAGAGAAAGCCCAGTCTCCTTTATCTTGCCAGGGCCCAAGTAATCTTTCCAGTTCATACTTCAAGTCTTTTCTCTCTGTTCTAAAATCTCTGCCTTCGAATTTATGAGCAACATTTAGGCTGTCACTTAGTTGGCTTTCATTTTATCAATCATAGTTCCTTTCAATCTCTTGTTGATTGCTACTTATTTATCAACACGCTGGCTACAGCAGGTTCTCATTTCTAATAAATTAAATATGCTTTTCTTTCAACAAATGTTTTATTGTTGTTCTATGTGACAAATTAAGGACATTTTGTAAACTGTAGAATCCAGAAAAGAACTTCAGTGTGAAACAATTAATAACCTTAATTTTGAGACAAATAGATGCTAATCTGTTTGTATTACTTAGATTGGAAGCTCACATAGATTGTAGGTACTCAGGGTCATATTCCTCTAGTTCTAAACCTTTCACTTTCTTCAGCAATTTTGATTTGTTGCACAAAAGGCCTTTGATAGACTAACCAACAGTAATTATCTTCGGATTGCCAAAATCAAATGTCTTCAATAAAATAAAGCATGGAAAGCTTTAGACTTTATATTTGTTAAATGTAATCATTGAAAAGCCAGTGAGAAAGAAAATATATGGTTACTTCCTTCTGCAAAGAGAAGGTACCTCAGCACAGTTACTGAGGCACATGGGGTTTAACTAGTCGGGGCTGCAAATGGAGCAAAACATTATGTTCCTGCTCAGCCAGCGTATTTTGTTATTAACTTTGATGTACTGCACAAGGACTGTGATCAGCAGTTTGCTTCAGGCACAGGACAAACCATCAGTCTTTCAAAGAGTTCAAACTGCTTGCCAAAATTTTTCTGCATGAGGAGATCTATTAACAAGCATCATGTGAGTGAATATTTATAGAAGTTCAGAAAGTGCTGACCTTAAAGAAGGAAAATGCTGCAACCTACCATTTTCACAGCTGATTAACTTGATATTTCAATGAGAAAATTCTAAACAAAAGATGCATCTGCAGTATTAAGATGTGAAGCAATACCAGGCCTATCACCTGTTTTCCTTTGGCAGTATTTGACAGACAAGTTGTAATTCCACCAAAACAACAACAATTTAACTATGAATTATTCGTTGTAACTCACTGTCAGTGACCTCCAATAAATTGTTAATGCTAATTCGCAAAAAATGCTCAGGTAAACCAGTTGCTGCAGATTGGAAGATACTATCAGAAATACTACCACTTTCATGTTTAAGTTGAGATGGGGAGATAACAGGGGAGCATAGCCAGCTTTGGGGCAAAGCCTAAAATCTAATATGGGGAGGACTTGCCAAATTTATTAGCAGGACAATATGATAATTTTTATTCCACTTACTTCCTGAAGCAAACCAAATTTGGAGACTTATGGAGGAAGAGAAGGGTAGTGGGGTGGTGGGAGAGATCAGATTCCAGCAATTGGGAAGCTCATCACTACACATTAAGGGGTAAGAGGTTGTCAACACAATGTGGAACTGGAGGAACACAGCAGATCAGGCAGCTCAGATAATGGTACCCCTTTCAACCAGGGTGGGATCTGTCATGGACCCACGATCAGAACAATGCTGCTCACTTCTCCTCATCACCCCAAGCATGTGTGAGGATTCCCTGGTGATCTGTCTACTTGGCAAATGACTACCCATTGCTGCTAAAATAACAGTGGCTGTGGGAAGAGGCCATCATATGGCCCATTAGCTTCTCTGCTACGAGTACAAGGGGCAGTGGGAAACCTACAGGAATGCTAGCTCCAACCGTTCCAGCCAATTCCGGTTCCATACATTCTCACTTTCCAGCATGTAAACTCCTAGCACACATGCTGTAGCTTGTAAACAGGGTCTTATTCAGATTTAACATCATTGATAAAGAGGTATCTCAAAGAAATTCCTGGCATTGATGTTCAGGGATCTGTTTTATGTTTGCCAATTTGATGTTGGTCTATTTATGGGGAAAGTAAACAGTATGATCCCATGAAAGTAAGGGACTAAAGTAGTAAGTCGTTCAAAGGTAACAGCATAGATTGCATGAAGAAACATTGCGCTATCACAATCAAAGTAATATCATTCTACTGAGTATACTATCTAGTTCCTCAGTATGTGAAACATTGTAAAAGGAAATTGTTTTCTTTGCAAAGCTTCCAGGTGATTTTCTTTTGGAGTTCTGGAGGAGCCTGTTAGGAATCGAGTTATTAGACCTGAATTGATTTTTTTTTGCAATTGCAAGGAGTGTAATGTCTGTGGAACTGTGTTCCAGATAAAATACAGGCAAAAATATTTGCTTTGCAAGTAGCGTTGGGATTGTTACTCATGGGATTTTGGGACTTTTCAATTACTATAGCTACATACACTATACTATTAATTAACATTTTCAGTTTACACTTGGTTAGTTTTAAAAGTAACCCAAATTTGGAAGGTAGCAATATTATTATGATAGTCCCATATAATTATCATGGAGACCAAGAATCTCCCCATCAACAACTGTAATTTATTTCTTGTTAAACTTTCACTACTGATAATCATACCCATTAATTTTCTGTGTGAATATCATCACCGAACCACGGGGGTCAACGATGACAGATTCTAACAGACATGAAACTGAATAAAGCTAACTTTATAATGACACCATTTTAAAGCCGAATCAGGGAGCCCAGTTAAGTTCTGTGAGCCAGCTCCTAGGGTAAATACAACTAAAATTGAACCCAATCCCCATTAACTTGGTGTTTGAGTCTTTTATTGAGACCACAAACTGAATTTTGGGTTTTGGGTTGTGTCCATGATTTTGGAGTCAGGTGCAGGTCCGATCCCTACTGTGCAGAACAGTCATCCAAGAGAAACAACATACTCACTGTGCAGGGAGTGCAGCTAAGGTTCATTAGGCTGATGCTGGAGATGCAGGAATTACCCATGAGGAGAGGTTCGTTCAGTTGGGACTGTATTCACTACAGTTTAGAAGTTAGAGGAGGTCTAATTGAAGTATATAATATTTGAACAGACCTGGACAGACTAGGCTTAGGGAGGATATTTTCCCTTCTTTGGGTGGGGGTTGTGGGGTGTCTAGAAACAAAGGCTATGGTCTCAGGATATGGGATAAACCGTTTAGAACTCACTTGAGAATATATTTCTTCACTCAACGGCTAGGGAGTCAGTGGAATTATAAGACCAAAATTATCAAATATATTTGGAATTGAAGGATGTGGAAGTCAAGTTTCTGAATATATTCAAGAAAGAGATGAATACGTTTCTAGATTTTAAGGCATAAAGTGGTATAGGAAGAAAGAAGGAATATGACAGTGAGATAGAAGATCATCCATGATCCTACTAAATGGCAGAACAGGCTCAAAGGGCTGAATGGCCCACTCCAGCTCTTAGTTATGTTTCTAGCAGCGTTTTTTTTTGCCTTGAATGACCAATCAATGGCCAATTAATAATGGCAGGTAGGATCTGGAACATAAAAGTGAATTATGACGTACTCTACAAAGGAGAGTGCTACAGTCTGCATAAGAAAGGGCGCCACTTCTAAGAAATTTAAGAAAGACCACCATTGTGAAGGGAAAGGCAAGTCACAGGACAGTTTACAACCAAAGCTGGTACCATTTAGGTAGTAGGGGGAGGGAGTAGATGTCTTCAAAGTCTTCCTTGAGCATTACTACATGATCAAGTTAACCTGGAGACTGATTCCAGGTCAGTGTTATCACACTAACCCTGCAAAGCCCCAACAGGCTGATAATGGAATTCTGGTCCAAGGTCTGGATTGGATTTTAGTTCAAGCTACCTGGCGTTTGCAGGCAAGTAGCCATTGTCTCCCCATTAAAATAACTCTAGGGCAGGATAATGCTATCAAACCAGCTTCCATCTCTCTCATTGCCTACATATTTGGGGTGAAAATTCTGTCTTATGAGAACTGGATACAAATTAATGGCATTATATAAAAATCTCTTTAAAACTCACATGTAAAATGAAGCGAACAATTTTGAAATAAATGGCAAAAAAAATGAGGGAACAGTTTCAGGCTTCCAATTTGAATTGCTGTAATCACTCCTTGATAGTCATTATGCCACTTTTAACTATTATAATGATCAGGCTTGTTGGTACTGTAGTTGCAAGTCAATTTTATGGCTAATTCATTATGCGACAAGCACAAGACTCTAAATAATTAATCATTTTAGTTTAAAGGTTACAAGATCAGTGATTTTAATGGTAACAGTTTGCATCAGAGTGGCATTCTGTCACTGAAAACAACCACCTATGATTATAGCAGATGAAAAAAAACTAATAAAAATTCTTTAGAGATTGGCTTTAAATTCTTACCATTTTACAACTTTTATGATTTTATTCCTTGGTGCGAATTAATTGTGAACCCTGACAATTTAAAGGGTAAGTTTTATGAATATTTATAAATTCATGAGCCATATTTGAGAAATGTATGGTTTTCATTAGATAAAAGGTTTAGAAAATGTCAAACATATTTGCTGTGCTGAGCTGCAGGTCGCGTTTAGCCTATTGCCTGCACAGGAGTTATGTAAAAATTGTTGACATAAAATTTATTCACAACTTGACTTCGTGTTTTTATTTAAACACCTGAATGGTGTGCCAAAAGAGACAACATGATCACCACATTTACAGGTTTCACAGCAATTAAGATAATCAACTATTGGCATAGGTTTTACAGAGCATGGAAACAGACTGCATAGAGACCTACTGAGCCTGAAAATCCAAAGACCAGCAATCCATGAAACTCTTGGCAAGATTACACCTGCTGGAGATCTCTGTCCTGACCCAGCTGCAGTGTACGGGGTCTGAAAGGTCACTCAATTCGAATGACCCCAGCAGCTGCCCACAGCAATAGGAATGTGTTTTGGGCACCTGCTTTCTCTGTTTTAGTAACATTCGTAACATGAGAAACATCTCAACAATTGTATTTTTTTCCTTATAAATCATTATACTTCTCGGCTCAGCTGGTTATGTGACGTTGTGTACTCCCACACCACCATCTGTTTCCAGATGTCTGCGTGTCAGGAACTCCAATTCTTTTTTCTTCTGCCTCCAAATTCGTTTCACATTTCAGCTTTGTTTCCCATTTATTTCACTTTACAAAAATGCCCCCAACTGTAAATTCTCTACTTATTTTTCTTCCTTTTCCTGCATGTGACATCTTGCAGCTTTGTAAATCCACATCAAAGTTGGACTGCCAGGTCATGTGCTGCTATTGCAGTGGATTGCTGCAAATGTTCAGAGGCTACAATGGGCTGTTGCTGGGCTGTCCTAGTCATCATTTAGACTTGCAAAACTTCTCAAGAGTGGTCCGACGACTGATGACAAACTCAAAATATTAACTCTGTTTTGCTCTCTACAAGATGCTGCCAGATTTGCTGAATTTCTCAAGGATTTTTTTTGTTCATTTCAGATCCTCAGTTTGGTGTTTACTTTTATCCTGATCTAATGGACCAGTTCCACAGAAGAACAGTTTGAGAATGGAGAGTTGTTCTGTTTGGCATTCAAGAGAGTTTGCCCACAGGAAAGCCTTACAGACCCTAAGGAAGAGAATGCCATCTAACCAGTGATGGGATCTGGCACCAAATGAGGAAGTGTTTGCTGATCTCAAAGTATCTGTCAAAATGAGGCTATCCACTGCCACCTTTATTTGGTTGCTGCATCATATTCTCTCATGTTGAATTAAGCATACAAAGCAGCCACACTACCTTATAACTGATAAAAACAAAATATTCCAGATGCTGGAGATCTGAAATAAAAACAGAAAGTGTAGGAGAAACTCTGCAGATCTTGCAATGACTGTGGACAGAGAAGCAGAATTAACACTTCAAGACCTGTGACTCTTCACAGACAATTCCAGACCAGATGAACTTCTCCAGCTCTTACGTTTTTTTAACATCATAGTTCTGAATGTTCTTACTGGTGAAGGACACAAATTCTGTCTTTAACCTGATAAGTTGAAACCTAATACTTTGAGAAGGGCTTCATTCAGGAAAAAGACCTTCTGATGCAAGTATGCTTTGAAGTGTAGAAGATGTGTTTGTTTGCTGGATGTATAAGGGTCTGCAGGATGGGCATTTAGGTATCATTCTATGTTCTGTGATACTTCAAATAAATCAATGCTATTGCTCTCTACAGCAAAATGCAATACAGTGCATTACTGATGGGATATATAAAAGGAAGTGCTCTCTGAAAGTAAAGAAGTTTCAAGTCCCTTCGAGGTTACTTGAAATGGCGTTGTTGAAAATTGTTGTGCATCAAAGCATATGGGGATGGAAAAACTGGAGCTCAACCAAAGGCAGAACTGATGCCATCGGTGTGCAAGGTCAGTACATGGAATTGGTTGGAATGTGGAGATTGAAAATGTCAGCAATAGTAACATATAAGCTTTGCATACTGATTGATGTCAAAATATTCCAGCTCTGCAGTCTGGGTTGGGTCCAATTTTCAAGAATTAGTTTGGTGCATAACACTAAAATCAAGTGCTGCTTTGCACAATTTAACCCCAGTGGGCTAAACAGGGCACTTGTTCTTTGAAGCCAGTTCCAGCCCACATACTAGATCTCAACTAGGTCTTGTAATTAGTACGCCTGAAAGCTGTGTTTATTGCCATCAACAGGTGAAACATTGAGCATGCATATGGAAGGACATAGTGCAGCATCATTCCCCATCACTATAGCAGCAGCAGCCATCAGCCACAAAGGTGGCACTATGATGATGTGAATAGCACATGTGCAAACCCATACTGAAGCCTGTCACAGTTAACTGACATTACCGGTCCTGCCTGTGCATGAACTGGTGGCAGCCATTTTATCAGCCACCTTGGACAAAGGAGTAATCACTCTGACTCCAGAATCTGAATTTGAAGGTTAACTTAAAAGGATTATTTTTACCAGATATGTATGTGTCCAATGCTTGATGTTCTGTTTCTCACAGCAATAGCTATGTAGTAAATGGAGAATTGTAAATGCAGTAAAACTGAGTTGGTTTTATTTTTCTTTAAGTGTGATCTTAACACTATGGTGGAATAAAACTCTATTTTCATACTTTTATTTCAAACTAAGCACAAACTTAGTTTAACCACAGAATGAAAGGACACAAATTTAAAGGAATTGGCATTTGGATTCAAGGGGAGGAACTCTTTTATGCAGCAAGTAGTTAAGATCCACAATGTGTCGCCTGAGAGTGTGGTGAAGGTAGATTCAACTGACACATTCAACAGGGAATTGGGTTATTATCTGAAAGGAAAGATTGTGAAGCATTACAGGGAGAAGGTGGGGAATGGGATTGAATGAAGTGTTCAATCAGAACACCAGTTCTGTCATAATGGGTGAACGGCCTCATTCAGTACTGTAATAATTTTATGATTCTCTGATTCTGAGAACACTATCTTTAGGTATTGAAACATTAATTGTATCATTAGAGATTAGGGAGTTATTTTAAACACTTGCTTCACATTGTTGCCTGCAGTAAAAGGTCACACATACTCTCACATTGCTGGTCAGATTATTTATTCAGGAAGCAAAGTCCTCTGATTGCATGTGAGTGAGCCCAGCTATTGAAAGCAAACACTCCAAGGTTAAATCAAGAGACATGGATTATGGGTCCTAATGTAAATGGTATGGTTTTACATAGTGCAGCAAAAGCTCCTGTCTAGTCCACTTTATATACAATGCAGAGGATAATAGCTTTTCAATTATCCCAATCTTATCCCCAACAGACTGTATAAGGTTTAATTAACTTTCTCACCCATGAAATCAACAACAAGATCCTCAGAGACAGAATTTTTCTAGAAAAATACATTGACAATATTCTCATATAAACTTTAATTGAAAAGCATTTTGCAATCAGCATCTATAAGCTCATATCGCTGAAATTCTAGGCATTGTCTGAGTGGAGGTGGTGCAACGTCAGTTAAAAAATGTAACACATCAACCTGTGTCCTCTTAATGTAACCAGTACTATTTGCAAGCTTGAGATTGAATTATTTTAGCAACAAGAATGCAGCAGACAGATAGAGCACAAGCTCCAATTGAAGCACTTAAATGGATAATCCAAAGGGAAAATTTGGAGGAGTTGGCATTTTTCATAACGAATGGGAGAATTTTCAGCCTGGACTCAGCTTGGACAAAGATTGTGCAAATAACTCAACAGCAATTCACTCAAAGTGGTTGGTGAGGTCTAGAGAGAAAGAGAAATGCTCTTTCTCAGCACCACAAATAAGGTAAGTTTGAAGCCCACCAGGAAGGCCAGAAGGAGAAATATGCTTTGGGTCAGAAGAGATTTCAGCGGATCTTTCATAATCTAAGCATGCCAGCAAAGGAGAGTACAGGCGCAGACTCAGCTATATCCCACTGTACACTTCCTCCTACATTTTATGTTATCCTCTCAAACTCATTCCACCACATCACATCTTAGAGACAAAACAATTGCTGATGCTGGAATTCAAGGTAGACAAACAGGAGACTGGAAGAACACAACAAGCCAGGCAGCATCTGGAGGAAAGGAGAAGCCAACCTTTCAGGTATTACTCTTCTTTAGGACTAGCTGTGTTCTTCCAGCTGCCTGTTGGTCTACATCGCATCTTACACCATTTACTTTGCAAGTTCTCCTATCATTCTCATTCTCTGCCACTTCCTCAGATTCCTATCTAGCCACCCACCATCTAGATGATCTGATGTGTATTTGACAGAAAAAGGAATGAAAAGATATGCTGGAAGTTTGTAGCACAGTGGATATATTGGGAGGAGACTTGTGCAGATTATAATGACCATTTCAGATTAGCCATGTCAGGTGGCCTGTTTCTGTGGTGTATAGTCAGTGCAGTTCATGTCACAAATCATCCAGATCCTACCCCATCTCATCTCTTATGTATCAAATCTTCATTGCATTGTGAATGCACAACATTACTGTGACTTCTCTTTGCCCCATTGAGAAAGAATGCAAAGTATGAGAGAGAGGATCTGAGATGGCCCCGATAGATTCTGCAGTTGGCAGCTGCAGAGAAGCAAATGTTAGAGATCAGTGGTGTTTCAGGTTGCCTGAGATCAGAGGTGCAGAGATTAGGACCTCCAAATATCTCCTGACACAAATAAATTCATCAACACACATGTTATATAACACTCAGTCATGTTTAGATTTCAGTCATAAACGAAACATGACCATTCACAATGCCAAGTTGCATTGTTTTGTACCTAACCATCCTAAATTCACATCTTTTCCCTCAGCCAAGACCTTTATTTCACAGTTAACGTTTCATGTCCGGTGACCCTCCCTCAGAACGGACCCGAAATGTTAACTCTGTTTTCTCCTTCACAAATGCTGCCAGACCTGCTGAACTTTTCCAGAAACTTTGTTTTTGTTCCTGATTTACAGCATCCGCAATTCTTTTGGTTTTTTTTTCATATCAGCCTGCAGGCCCAATGATGTTAGGGGATTTGGACCACTACAATTATGACAATAAACAGCTTCGTGAGAAGCTGGTAGACAACTGCTTGAACATTTTCTTGTGGTTTAACCAGGTGAACAATGAAATTCCTTGTAGTTTATGAACACTCTTGGTTGTTCTGGGTGGTGCTCTATTTACGATGTGTGTTTGTATATACAGGTGCGGATATCTGAAACCTGAAGAAAGCTTGCCAGGGAAGTGACTACTATATATGAACAAGTTCAACAGACTCAATATCTCAGAGCATTTCAAGAAAACAGATATTGTTGCTTAAAAATTTAACAACGTCTAAGAAAAACAGCTTAATCTTAATTTCAAGTCAAAGTACTTTTTTAGTATACATTCTCATTTTGAATTGCCCAAATTCTCAATTAAGCAATCTTTTTAGCACTTTGTGATTTTGGAATTATAAGAAACAGGCTGTATTTCAATTACAATAATCCCTGGAAAATGTTGCTCTAATGCATCATCTCTGGCTATGTTCTGTTGCATTGGTGGTTGTCAGCTTTTGTTCCCACATTGCACTGTGTGTTGGGTTTACTCTAGACAACAACAACCAGAGCTCTAACAACTGAATACATTCAGTGTTCTTTATCAAAACATAGTGCATTACAAAAAGCACTGCACAAATCTTACTAAAATAGTACTCAGAATCACAAGTGAACCATGTTACATGGACTCGCTGAAAATCAAATCCAAACAGATGATCAGCCCACTCCCTCTCAACTTCTAGGCATTGGTTAAATGACCTCCCCAAGTTGCTATTATTTGCTGTAAGGCTGGGATTAGTTTTTATATTTTTTCCATACAAAGAAGCTATGCATATAAATTCTTGACATTATACAGCTTCCAGCAAATGATCAGTTTGACAACTGCCAAACATCACAAACATGGCATGTTTTCCACATCGGTTCGATCAATTAACACATTAAGGCTTGTCAGTGTCTCTTTAGAAAGAGGTTTATCTCTTATTTTTAATGAACTTCAACATAAAACTTTTACCTTGCACTCACTGTCCACTACTTTTATGTCATCCAGCCAACTGTATGATATTTACACAGCACAATTCCATGACAGTCACAAATTTAGCAGATAAATAATTCACATTATCGATTCGCCATGCCTGCTTTAAAAAGAAGTTTTTTTTAGAGATATAGTGACATTACAGCTGAGATACAATACTTCAATCTAAACACACAGATTTCTTCAGTCTGAAATAATCATTTTAAAGGCTTTTCAAATCATTAGATCATCACGAGATTTTGTATATATTCTCCTTCTTGTTTCATAAAACTAATTTTATTGAACTTGATTTTGGCTAAACCAGCAAATTTTCGGTTAATAAAACCAGAGAATGCTGGAGAAATGCAGCAGGTCTGCCAACATCGACAGAGAAAAAAAATGAATATTTTGATTCAACTTGTGTTTCATCATAACTGATTTTAGGTTAATATCCACAGCACCATGATACAAATTATTCATTTGGTCAGTAAAAAAATTTCCATGTGAGGATTCAATTGATATTTTCATTCTAATTTTAGTATCTTAACCCATTTTAAAAACCATATCCTGGTTATGAATTACCTGTTTTCAAGGTTACCTCAGCTCAAGACGCTTTCCACACAACATTATTAATTAGTCAAATGTCATCTTTTGAGAAAAGCTAGTAATGTTATGCCTGCCTCTTTGTAGGTTACGTGGAACAGTCCCTCTTCTGCACCTACACAGGCCCCAAACCCCACCTCTTCCTCCGTTACATTGATGACTGTATCGGCGCCGCCTCTTGCTCCCCAGAGGAGCTCGAACAGTTCATCCACTTCACCAACACCTTCCACCCCAACCTCAAGTTCACCTGGGCCATCTCCAACACATCCCTCACCTTCCTGGACCTCTCAGTCTCCATCTCAGGCAACCAGCTTGTAACTGATGTCCATTTCAAGCCCACCGACTCCCACAGCTACCTAGAATACATCTCCTCCCACCCACCCTCCTGCAAAAATTCCATCCCCTATTCCCAATTCCTCCGCCTCTGCCGCATCTGCTCCCAAGATGAGGCATTCCACTCCCGTACATCCCAGATGTCCAAGTTCTTCATGGACTGCAACTTTCCCCCCACTGTGGTCGAGAACGCCCTTGACTGTATCTCCCGCATTTCCCGCAACACATCCCTCACACCCCGCCCCCGCCACAACCGCCCAAAGAGGATCCCCCTCGTTCTCACACACACCCCACCAACCTCCGGATACAACGCATCATCCTCCGACACTTCCGCCTTCTACAATCCGACACTACCACCGAAGACATTCTTCCATCCCCACACTTGTCTGCCTTCCGGAGAGACCACTCTCTCTGTGACTCCCTTGTTCGCTCCACACTCCCCTCCAACCCCACCACACCCGGCACCTTCCCCTGCAACCGCAGGAAGTGCTACACTTGCCCCCACACCTCCTCCCTCACCCCCATCCCAGGCCCCAAGATGACTTTTCATATTAAGCAGAGGTTCACCTGCACATCTGCCAATGTGGTCTACTGTATCCATTGTACCCAGTGTGGCTTTCTCTACATTGGGGAAACCAAGCGGAGGCTTGGGGACCGCTTTGCAGAACACCTCCGCTCGGTTCGCAATAAACAACTGCACCTCCCAGTCGCGAACCATTTCCACTCCCCCTCCCATTCTTTAGACGACATGTCCATCATGGGCCTCCTGCAGTGCCACAATGATGCCATCCGAAGGTTGCAGGAACAGCAACTCATATTCCGCTTGGGAACCCTGCACCCCAATGGTAGCAATGTGGATTTTCACCAGCTTCAAAATCTCCTCTTCCCCCACTGCATCCCAAAACTAGCCCAGTTCATCCCCTCCCCCAACTGCATCACACAACCAACCCAGCTCATCCCCTCCACCCACTGCATCCCAAAACCAGCCCAGCATGTCTCTGCCTCCCTAACCTGTTCTTCCTCTCATCCATCCTTTTCTCCCACCTCAAGCTGCACCTCCATTTCCTACCTACTAACCTCATCCCACGTCCTTGACCTGTCCGTCTTCCCTGAACTGACCTATCTCCTCCCTACTCCCCACCTATACTCTCCTCTCCACCTATCTTCTTTTCTCTCCATCTTCGGTCCGCCTACCCCTCTCTCCCTATTTATTCCAGAATCCTCTCCCCATCCCCCTCTCTGATGAAGGGTCTAGGCCCGAAACGTCAGCTTTTGTGCTCCTGAGATGCTGCTTGGCCTGCTGTGTTCATCCAGCTTCACATTTTATTATACAGGATTGGGCAGAGTCACCACAGGTTTATGAAAGGAAAATCATTCTCGGCAAACATCCTAGAATATTTGGGAATGTAACTAGTAGGGTTGATAAAGGGGAGCCAATGGATGTAAAATAATTGGACTTTCAGAAAGCTTTCAATAAAGTCCATAAAAGAGATTAGCAGGTCAAATGAAAACGCATGGCACTGGAGGGTAGCGTACTGACATGACTAGAGAACTGGTTGGCAGACAGGAAACAAAGAGTCAAATAAATGGGCCATTTTCTGTTTGGCAGCCAATGATTAGTGGGGTACCAGTGTTCAGACTTTAGCTGCTTGCAATGTATACTAATAGCTTTGATGTAGGAATTGAATGTGATATCTCCATGTATGCAGACAACACATAGTTGGGTGGAAGGGTGATTAGTGAGGCAAATGCAGAGATGTTTCAGTGTGATTTGTATAGGTTGAGAGAGTAGGCAAATGCATGGGATTGAAGTGTAATTTGGTTAAATGTAGAGTTATCCACTTTGGCATTACAAGCCAATAGGCAGACTATTATCTGAATAGTGATGATAGAGAAAAGGAGAGAAGCAATGAGACCTGGGTATCCTTGTAGACCAGTTGCTGAAAGAAAGCATGCAGGTTCAGCAAGTTGTGAAGAAGGAAAATGGTATCATGACCTCGCTAAACTGTGGTTTCTTTGCTGAACTTCTGACATTTCCTGGGGGAGAGGGAGGTCAGGGAGGGTTAGTACCCAAGCGTTAATATTAATGTCTGAGGAGTTGGATGACTGAGATAGAAGTTTAAAGCTGCAAAATAGAATGAAAGTGCAGCTTCCAAATGAGTTGCTTTCTAATCAGGATGTTTTGTCTCCCTCTGAACTGTTTGTTATCTGTAGAGTCCACCTCCAAAACCTGGGGACTCTTCTATGCCACATTGGAAGCAGCAATCCAATCACCTGATGACAGCTTCAGTCACATCCTGCCTACTCCTGCTGCATGTTATCATCTGCACAACCTAGCTGCTGCCCTTGCTTTAAAATGACCATTACATTGTGCATTCATTAGCGCCCAATAGGCAAGAGGTATTGATGCCCAAGGACCCCTAATAATTTGGCTTTTTAGTGCTTGATTCAATACTGCTTCCAATATTAGATCAAATTAATTAAGTCAGAATATGTATCATTGAACACAATTTAATTTGGCCCTTGGGAACTTGTAGGGTAACCAATGGAGTAAAGGAGGAAGGTCATAGAATAAGGAGGGTGGGTGGGTGAGCAGATGGAGCATCTATCAAATTCATGATGCTAAGTTGAGGATGGCTTCCCTACCAGAAAACCAACTGAGACCTTAACTGGTCATTTAATGATCACTCATAATGGCGCAATCACTGGATGAATACAAATTAGCGAAATGGGTGGAGGTGGGGAGTTGGTGCAGAGCCTGAAACCACATGGGAAGGCCTCCCAGTTGAAATGAGCAACCTCCTTGCAGGTTCATGTGAGCCTCAGTGGAGGGATGAGGTGGTTTGTGCACTAAATGCACTTACAGCAGCCTTTCAATGCTAATTGCTGGACCAATGCAGGCATGTGCTTCCTAATTGGCCTGCAGCCTGATCAGGGAGGGGCTATGATGGTCCTCGGGGTTGGCAGTGCCCATGAATAAGAGAAACATGCAGCTAGGGGTGTCCGTGGATCATGCCATGACATGCTATTTATTGCTGAGCAACAAGGAGGTTCCTCACAGCGAAGATCTAAAGGCACCGTGTGCCAGCTTTGACATCCACGTTGACAATTCTAGATGCTTAGTTTGTTTGACTTGTCCAGTAAGATATGAAGCTACATATTAATGAGATGTGCTATTAACAAGGTTTCTACAAGCAAAATCCCACTTATTTAACAAAGCGCATCTGCCTGGTGAGAAACTCGCTCGATGCCCAACAGAGACATAAAAGCTGCAATGAGTTTCCCCTGACATCAAAATAGGCCTCGCAAAAGTTCTCACATGATTCTGCTACAAATCACGCCATAGCTCATATCATTCAAGCTGTTACAAAGCCAACTTAAAGTTGTGTACAGCTGAAATATACATCAATCTCACTTCAAGTTACATAAAAAAATCTTTCCTGGCACGTTTCAGCCATATTGTAGGGCCCAACTTCTATTTCTCAGGTTGTAGTCCGCAAAGGTCAAATATATGTGTTCTGCTACAGAATATATCGTAGAAACATGAAGTCTTCAAGATCATCAAGGCTCTCAGCGAAAGAAAGATGCTCAAACACAAAGACCTTATGAACAAGAAAATGCCTAAAATGAAACAGAAAATTCAAGCCTTTGGAAACAGAATAATGTGGCAAACGGAAAATGGGGAGCCCATGGAGTAGCCATGCTCACTGCTTCAGCAGTTGGGGGACATTGAGGGTCTAGAGCTGGGGGACATTGAGGGCTTGCAGCTGGGGGTCACTGATGGTCTGTAGTTGGGGGACATTGAAGGTTTTCAGCTGGGGGACATTGAAGGTCTGCAGGTGGGGGTCATTGAGGGTTTTCAGCAGGGGAGCATTGAGTGCCTGCAGCAAGGCTGAAGGTGAGAGCTCTCTTAGTGCTAGTGTGAGAGGTACAGATTGACTTCAGGAAAACTCAAAAACACAAGCTCAGTACATTTTTATGTGAGATGACATCTTGGCAAGACAAGGAGTCGATGGGCCTTTGGCATTATATGAGAAGGTGCTAAAAACATTTGACATTTACTTGAGTCCAAAGAAGAATTTAACTATTGATTGAACAAGGTTCAATGAGAGATGTCAGAAGCCAGGAGGATCTGCTAACATGGCTGTAAATGAGCTGTATAGGTTAATATAGGTTACTAAGATTTAAATGATGAATTAGTCTATGACAATCATTGGTGTGCAATAGCCCTATTGTCAGACATAGTGTAAACAAAGGTAGGTTAAATCTGAGAGCAGGCAATAAATAAGCCGAATTAAGAAGTGTCGGTGACAATGCATAACTTTAGTGTTAATTTATAATTTGTACTTTGTGTTTTAGGAATGGGGATATGTGGCTTTAGTTTCTTGTGGTGACCTTGGTACTTGGATATCTGGATGTCTGTTTGTTTTCCCACATTTTTAATGAAGCTTTACAAGTAGAGATGGGGGCTAGCAGTTAAATGCGAAAAAAAAAGGGTAGTGGTAGAGAACTGTGCTGTTGTGTGGAATTTTGGTTCAGGGGCACAGAGACACAGAAAAGCCCAAAAGAAGGCCAGTCAGTCAGTGTGTGTATGAGAGAGTGGAAGTGGGAGTACTAATCTTCCTAGTAAGAAATCCTCCTAGAAGTTGAGTTTAAGGTGTGAATGCTTATGCGCTGATGTTGAAATAATTGTGCATTTAATTTGCATTTTTTCTTAGGCATCTTAGGAAGCAATATTAACTAAAGAAAAAGGAGCTCATGAAAAAATAGACATCTCTGGAAATAAACAGGTTGCCATAGTGTTAGTGTGAGCAAGAAGCCTCTGTGAAGAAATAATGATATCTCTTCATGGAGTTTCAGGTGTTTCTAAGCATATTTCTGAGATAAAAGAGGCAGTATGAGTTGAACTCTTTTCTGATATCATGAAGTCCTTTCAAAGTTTTTGCCCAGTGTTGTTTCATTCCTTTTTTTTATTTAAAAGAATGCTGGCAGACTCTTCTAATATGTTCAATTAATGACCTCAATGCTTAAAAAAGAAAATAAAAATTCTAGCATGTCAAGCCAAGCTTCACTTGAAGAACCGACTTGTCCAGTAGTAATGTCAACTTGGATTGTAACAAAATGCAAAAGCAAGGGAAACAGCAGAACTCCGAAAGGGACATCTATGCTGTAAGTTCATAAGATGCGTTATACTTCCTTTGAAAAGCCTGTGAAAGAATCCCACCAAAACTACTTGAAATGTGGAAAACAGTCAGTCCTTTGTTTTGACATTGTGGTATGTGAGAAAACATGGTAGGGAAGAATGTCCTGAACGCAATTGATATATTATCTCTGTGGATAAGAATGGTAATTTTAAATAATTTTGCAAATTAGCAAATCTTATTGAAGACAGAATACAGGCACAAGCTCCTAATGATGCAAGACACCAGGAAATAACAAATGAAGAAAGCCAACTGTTAAATTTTCTAGGAAAAATTAAGGTTCCTGATAAACAGTTTCAGCAATGATATTACATACGAAAGGTTTCAAAACAGAGTTTGGACTAGATTCAGGAGTTGCTGGCAACACAACAAGCCAGGCAGCATCAAAGGGGCAGGAAAGCTGACATTTCAGGCCTGGTCCTTTCTTCAGAAAATTTAGTTCGAGAACCGAAACATCAGCTTTTCTGCTCGGCCTGCTGCATTCATCCAGCTCCACACCTTGTTATCCAAGTTTGAATGCAGTTCTGAGTGAAGATGTTTGTTGGTTCTGCAACTCACAAAGGAGTTCATTACTTACCTTATTTTTATTCTGAAAAACTGTGTCAATTAACCCTTTCCTCCCAAGTATATACTTCCTAGCCCTTGAAGCTTTATACTGGTTGACGAAATTTCAGCTTTCTAAAGGTATTTGAGTGATGTGCCAATCAGACTGTGCAACTCCTGTAAAAACCAAAAGAACTGTGGATGCTGTAAATCAGGAACAAAAACAAGCTGAAGGTGCATTTATCACAAATTGGAAAAAAATGGCACTCATGGCTTATTGAGCAACAGTTGGATTTTTCCAGACGTAACAGAAGACCTGTGGTTATAAAACAGAAGGAGTGAGTCAGGACATTGGAATACAGAATGTTCAATTCTTGTCTCCCTGCTATACGAAGGATGTCATGAAATTTGAAAGGGCTCAGAAAAGCATGTTGCCAGGGTTGCAGGGTTTGACCTATAGTGAGAGGCTGAATAGGCTGGGGCTATTTTCCCTGGAGCATTGGAGAGGGAGGGGTGAACAGATAGAGGTTTATAAAAACATGATGGGTCTGGATAGGATGAATAACCAAGATATTTTCTCCAGGGTAGGGGAGTCCAAAACTAGAGAGCATAGGTTTAAAGTGAGAGGGGAAATATTTAAAAGGGACCTAAGGGACAAGCTTTTCATGCAGAGTGTGGTGCGTGTATGGAATGAGCTACCAGAAGAAGTGGTGGAGGCTGGTATGATTACAACATTTAAAAGGCATCTGGATAAGTTTAAGAATAGGCAGGCTTTAGAGGGATGTGTGCAAAATGTTGGCAAATGGGACTAGATTAATTTAGGATATCTTGTTAGCATGGACAAGTTGGACTCAAGGGTCTGTTTCCATGCTGTACAACTCTGACTCTATGACTATACGTGAATATGATCGAGATTGGAGGATAAAATATATTCTGCAGCAAATTCCTCATTGACTGTGACTAGAGTCTGAGAACCAAGAGTAATCATCAACCCAAGCCAACAGCACTGAGAACAAGATCAGAAAGAGTGGTGAAACCACCAGAGACTCGACATATGAAAATTGGACATTTTTGGGGACCGGATAGTAGAAGCATAAATAGTCTAATAATTGGTAGCAGGTGAAGAGCAAGGAGTTAATGTCAGTGATGTTACTGATAGGTAATTATGACATAAAAACAGAGCAGTCAGGGAGATATGTCTGAGGGTGAGACAGAGAAAAGCTATGTACCACATAGTAATGAGACTGAGAGAGAAGCAACAGTCAGTACTAGACTCTAATATATATAGTTTGGTATCGAGTTGGAATTATTTGATCGTGCCTAGGTTCAGATTCTTGATAGAATAGCGCAGGCAAGGATTACCAACTGTGTCAATGCTGAAAGTGAATGGGATAAACCTAATTTAAGAATATGGTCAGACTTGACCCTGGTCCAGATCTCTCATCCATGTCAACCGCATCTCAAAACACCACATACCTCAGACTTCATACCTGATCAACAACATTCTGTATGGCTCTCAGGAAAACTGACGCTTAAAGGGAGATATAGATTGCTCTGAGGAAAAGGTGGGTGCCTGTCCAGAACTTCTGGACCATCTGGAGGCCATAACTGCAGTACTGTGTGTAGTTCTGGTCACCACATTACAGGAAGCACATGGACAGAGAACAGAGAATATTTCCTTGAATGTTGCCAGGGCAGCAGAATTGCAGCTATGAGGAGAGATTGGAGAGATTGGGGTTGTTTTTCTTGTAACAAAGAAGGCTGAGGAGTGACATGATTGAGGTATTCAAAATTGGGAGGGATAGAGATAGAGTAGACAAGAGGGACCTGTTTTCCTTGGTAGACAATTAGAAACCAGGGGTCATTGGATTCAAGCTAAGTGGCAGAAGGATTAGAGGGGATGTGAGCTAAAAGTTTTCTACCGAGAGGTGGTGGGTGTCTGAAATTTGCTCCCTGTGTTAGTGGTGGTAGCAGAAACCCTAAAGTCTTTCTTAAAATAACCTTAAGTAACACTTTAAGTATTGTAAGCTTCAGAGCTATGGGCTGTGTGCAGGAGGGTGGGATTAGAAAGGGTGTCTGAGTGTCTTTGGATCAGCATGAATAACATGGGCCAAATGGTCCCCTTCTATGCTGTACCATTTCTATCGTTCTGTGGCAGCACCTGTAGAGAGAGCAAAGCAGTGTTGCCATTTTGAGTCCAGTATGACTCTTCTTTGGAAACTTTTTGAAGTACTTTATGAGATTATTGTTCTGTTACTGGAAATTCAGTAGCTACTTTTGTACAAAGCAAATTCCCCTGAACAACGATATGATTAATGACCAGATAATCTGTTTTTGTAATGTTGATAGAGGGTTAGATAATGGCAGGACAGTGAAGCTAATTCTGTCGCACTGCTGCAAGGCAGTGCCATTGGATCATTCACATCCATGCAAACTAGCATCAGTGACCTCTACTCAACATCTCATCTGAAAAGCAGCATCTCTGACAGTGTCACACTCCTTCAGTAGCACAATGAACTGCCATCATTGATGTTTGTACTTAAGCTCTGGATTGGCAACTATGATTTTGTTGCTACTAACCACATCAAACAGGCAGTGTAACAGTTACTGAGATAATAGGAACTGCAGATGCTGGAGAATCTGAGATAACAAGGTGTAGAGCTGGATGAACACAGCAGGCCAAACAACATCAGAGGAGCAGGAAAGATGACATTTTGGGTCTAGACCCTTCTTCAGAAAAAGCATCTGAAGATGATCTGAAGATTTTTCTGAAGATGGGCCAAGCCCGAAACGTCAGCTTTCCTGCTCCTCTGATGCTGCTTGCCCTGCTGTGTTCATCCAGCTCTACACCTAACAGTTACGGTTTAGCTCATAATTGATGGAGAAATACTGAAGTTCAAAATAAAAATCCACTGATTTAAAATTAACATTTAGTGACAATAATTTTGATTTGAACATTTTACATCATGAAGTCAAAAATACTAAATTATATTATCATAACAAGCATACATTTGAGGTTTTTTAGCTTCCTTTCTGAAAAATGCAATGAAATGTAAAATTATTTGTATGGTTTAAATCTTTAAGATAATTTTGAATCGTAATGATTTGGCCATTCTTAATGGACCCCCCATTGCATAAACCAAGTCGAATGATCGCAGAAAAGCTGAGCATCTATATAGAAGGCAACATCTAGGATTACTATATGCACATGGTTATTATAACATTATTGCTCTTGGTTATTATGCAGTTAGTGTCTTCTTTAAGCTTACATTGTTTTGCAGTTGGACAGTCATGCTTTCAAAAAAATGGCTATTCTAAAATGACAGGTGCTGCAAGCTAGTACAATAGTGACAAGTTATAATAGTATTCGTAATGTTAATGTTTGGGAATTAAATGCACTTAATGGCAGTTTAATCTTATTTTATTTAGCACCTCATTACTTCTGTACTCCGTGCAATAATCGTTCTTCAGTTTGAGGTAGTGCAGACAGCCCATATGCCCATACTTAATTCTGTGCTAAAGAACATTATTATGTAAAAGTGGAATGATCTCCGGGAAATCGTCTGATGAAGGAATACAGGATAACTTAGAGGACTAGAAAAAGCTTACCATTGACTCCAAATAGCTGAGCACAGCATATAATCTTTGAATATAACAGATGGTTATCCGAAAAATGTACGATGGTGGTAAATTCGGGTAAGACCTGAAAAACTTTCCTTTATTTCTTACAAAAGAATGTTGAGAGATTATGGATCACCTGTAGGAAATATTGATGTTTGGATTGTGGATGAAAAGGAAGTTTCTTGCTGCGGATATGTATATTGACTGGTAATTGTAAGAATGTGTTGGACAATAGGTAACAAATGGAAGTAAGAATTAGTTACAGTGTATAAGGGGAGAACCAGAAGTGTTCATGGTACAATATCATTTGTATGCTTTTATATGCTAACCTCCACCAGCATTACTTCGGGATAGGTTGCTGCTACCATCCTGTTTCTCAGATATAGTCTGAGACTCTACTTGGTTGATAATGTTAGGAAAAAGTCATGAGTGAGCCTTAGTGAGAAGATGGCCTTGTCTTAAACAAAATATAATTTATTACGTGATAGCAATCAGGCGCAAGTTATCTTAGTGGGTTAAACACTACTACTTAGATTATGACGACATTAAGGATAACCAGTCTGTCCACTCTGAGATTCTAAGATGCCCTAACTTTCCCTGCTTAAGTCCTTATGGTATCATCTGATTTGTTAGACCTTAATGCAGTCTCCAACGTTAACATTTCCGCATCATTACCTTGTATAAGAAAATAAAAACCAAGAAGATACCAAGAGGTTATGAGTATGTGAGGACCATAAATCATTTCAGAACTATTTTAGCACAGTTGTACATTTTTCTGCAAATGAGGTGACTTTGTGATGATCTCATCAAGAAAAAGAATTGATAATACTTGTTCAAGCAAATTATTGACCGTAGAAATGGCTCAAATACTAGAAGAACTAAAATTGAGAAATAAAAAGGGTGGAAGCAGACTGAACTCTATTACATAGAGGATAATGGAATTGTGTGAAAAGGTCTTCAACATGTAATTAGATAGAAACGGATTCATGGGTTAGCAAGGTTCATTTCCCTAGAGAAAGAGAATGTGTTTTGGAAGATTGTAATGGTGGTTTACTGCCTTTGAGAAGAATTAAGAGGAGATAGGTTTCTTGGCCCAAAATGCTATTTCTAGGACTGATCTTCCTTTCTTACCATTCATCACCGTTCACATTCTGTGTCAGTTTCTTCAAGCCCAAACTGGCCTAGACTGGATGAGGATATCCAATTTTCTTGTGTATCTGGGAGAGTTTTGGAGTAAACTATAGGAATTTAATTGAATTACTGTAAGTATTTACAGATTATATGGATATGACCTACATTATTACAGAGGCTGTTAGGAGCACACTAGCTCCAGGTCTGTATCCTACAAACTGTTTCTTTACTCCAAGTCCCCATCACCACAGTGGGTGGAAGTTATTGTACTCTAATAACCTTTCGTATCCTTTGGGACCAATATAAACAATCAGCCCACTGCCCTCAGTCTCTGTTCCTCTACAGGAGTGTCAGTATTTGGAGACTGAAAGCCAGCCTACAGAACATAGGACCAGAAGTAGAGACAGGAAAATAACAAGCTGTTGCAGATCTCCAAAACCTGCAGACTGTTTGGAATCTAAAAATAATGTTGTCAGCTCAATTCTTTGGACTACTGAGGAAATCCCTCAGGTGGGACAGACCATGTTTTCTGGGAATGCTTCTGGGAACTGTATGAATGCTGAGGGGAGGGTGGGGAATGAGTGACCTCAGGCTGAAACCAGCTGCTCCTCCCTCTAAAGGAAACAGAGTGGTGCCAGCAAGCACCCGCAGGGAGGAGGATCCACGCACAGGCTGCACACCACATAAGCCTCTTCTAAAGACATTCCTGCCTCCTCCATGTCTGCGATCCCAAAGCCAATAGAAGTTTAAGCGAAGGAGAGTGAGCCTACAGAACACTGTGAGAAATCCTGGACTATTTAGGCCCAAAGGTCCAGTGGACAACCATCCAAGCCTTCCAGGTGGACAGGCCAACAAGAGAGCTGGCTCCTTCCTCCTAATTGCAGAAGTTAGGGCTTACTTAGACATACTGAGGAACCAAGGAAGAAGAAAACAACTGTGGGCACATAAGTAGCAAGAGTCATTGTAAATAATCTTTTACTTTTATAACTGTATCTTGCATTGTTAAAATGGCTGCGTAATTGTAATAATCATTGTTGGATTGTGTTAATTCGCACCTATTTAAGAGATGAACAGCCTCTTCTGATGTCTCAAGGTTGAAAGATGTTTGAATGGCAAAGCATTGCTCGTCTCTCGGAAGCAACCAATTGCTTGACTGCAGATAGTCTCAGCTGACAGGGATTCTTGAACCAGGACATTGATGGTTGTAACTGCACTTATTGCTCTCAACACTGCAGTTAAACAGTGTGCTAGGTTGGTGGTAGGGCTTGACCTGTGTGCATCATTGCACATTTATACCCTGTTTGTGAGTGAGAGGACAGCATTACACATTTCTGAAGGGAAAGGTATATCATATCTATCAGACTCTCAATGGTATATTCTGCTATTCAAAGCTGAAAGATGTACAAAGGGAGCTCACATGTCCACTTTCCCTCATAGCGCATTGGTCTGCTAAGAAAAGAACTATCCATCCATTGCCTCTTGAAGGCTCAATGTTGTCCTACAAGTTGCTGAAGTATTTCAGGGCAATATAGCAGTCCACAAGCACTCAGAAACCTTGAAGAGTTACCAATGATGGAAGGGTCAGAGAAAGATGCCTCAGGATTCCTCTGAACCTGCTGGCTGTCACGAGCAACTTCACTGCAAAGCCTGAATGCTGACTGAAGCCTTAATATCTACCAAACTTTAGCAGCATACAATATTGTGTCACTGACTGCTGCAATTTCTTCACAGTCAGACATGCAATATGTAGATACTTAATACTGGAAATACTCACAAACATCAAGTACACAATTAAATGTATAAACACTGAACCAAGAATTTATTCAACAGTGTTTATATTGGTCCCAACAAAAATAACAAGCTCCAGCTATCCTCTGCAATAATGAGGGAACACTTGCCAGATTGTCAACTTGATGTTACACAATCATGTGAATCTATTTATCCTAGGAGATTTCAGTGAGATTGCTGAAAGGTCTAGGTCTGAAATGTCAGCTTTTGTGGTCCTCAGATGCTGCTTCGCCTGCTGTGTTCATCCAGCTGCACACTTTGTTATCTCGGATTCTCTTTGACCTTTTGTGTATGATGGTGAATTGCTCTCTCATAATCTCTTGGAAAGCTGTCTTGTTCGATGTCCTGATCCTCAACTTCATCTTCTTTCCCAGCAGATCGCTGAAACTGTTTGCATATTTCAGGCTTGAAGAATCTTGATCATGTGATTTCTCCAAAATTAATCAAAAAGTCAAAGAGAACTGTGGATTATCCACTGTTTACTGAAATAGCAAGTACTTTTTGGAGAACAGACCTATTGAGCTTTTGAGAAAGATAAGAGGTGAATTTTATGGGCCTTAATTGCTGAACAAACAGATTTGGAAAAAGCCTAGGATCTGTGCTGTTTGTTGCCAAGCAACAGCCTTTGTGGTCTGTGTGTTTTCATAGACCTGGGATGTGAGTTGCTGGAGAAAGTTGCAGCAGAAAGCAGCTCTGTCTCTCTCCAGAAAGTGACAAACTTTAAAGCAAAACCAGCGCAAAGTCTTTTTCTCAGTGAAGTAGTTTGAAAATTTGATAGCATTTCAAGTTTCATGACCCTAACTGTTTTTCTATTGGAATCTGCAATCTGATCTGAAGATCTTCCATCATTCTGTGAGTGTCAGTAATCAAATCTCATCAACAGGAAATTAAAGGAATCATGAGAAGCGAACCCATTCTATCTTCTGATTTTGTTCCCTTCACCCACAGGGATGTTGTTCCTTTTTTAACCTATTTTTCTAAACCATGATATCTCTGCAGAGATATCTCTGCCCTGTCTTTTCCGTATATGAATGTTTGCATTTGCAATGAAGGGGATATAGTTTAATTCTGAATAGTAGCTTAGATATTGGCTATTTTTGTCACTAGTTTAAAGAATAGGTCTTATTTACAAGAAATTAGTTATTTTTGAGTTCATTACGGAAGCCTGATGAATATTAACTCTAGATAGTGGCACAAAACAGAGGCAAATTGACAATTTTGATGTTTCAACAACGCATATACACTCATGCTATGGCTCATGGAGTAATGGAGCTTGATTTCCAGTTCATTCATCCTGTCAGATTTATAATACTTTTGAACTGCCTTTCTGTCTGTGCCCAGGACATTTTTGTTTTGTCGGAACTAGTTGTAGAGGGCACAGGATGCAACAATGATGCAGGATTTACTTTATGAGTTACACCACAATGCTGCACTGAAACAGTCTAAGTCTCAAAGCTTCATCTTAAGGTGGCCCACAGTCTGTTCCAATCTGGCCTTGCTGAAAGCATTGTAGCTTCATTCTGCATTGGTTTGAGGGCTTCACAAAGGTGTTGTGATCCATTTTTGGAAAGAGGTCACAACTGCCTCCCACCAACGTTACCTTGTGTGTGACTGTCATGACAGGCCCAGGATATCTAGTGCACATTGCCAAGATTTGGCCTTTCCGGCCACGTATGATTTGAGCCTCAACAGAGTGAAAGCCTTTTCTGTTGATGAACTCTGCAGGTTGGTGATAGGACACTGTCAAAGTAGCGTGGGTGCAGACCAGAGAATTCTACAGAATGAAACGGATTTAACATTTTGAATCCAGTGTGACTCTTCTTCAGAGCCATGTCTTTTGTCTGCAGATGCTGCCAGACTTATTGAACTTCTCCAGCATTTTCTGTGTTTGTTTTACGTTTCCAGTGTCCGTCGTGTTTTTGCCTTTACTGAAGCAAATCTAAAACTTGCACTTGTACCCCATATGCGCTGAAAGAGATTTACAGTTTTTATGGGCCATCACGTCATTTATTGCTGAACGCTTCCTAGAAGATTATGAAGATGTTTTAATTAAGTCTTGACCGTCTTCCTGGAGATCATCATTTCAATGTAAACGAGCGTGTGAAACCAGCGCAGAATCCGCTGAGGAAGAGTTCCAGCGGCTCTCAAGTTCTGTACAGCCTGAAACACAAGCTAGAGGAGCCAACACTCCTGTAACCCAATAGGTCCTTAAAAAATGGAAAGATAAGGTCAAGGAATATTCTTTTCAGAAGCTAGGAGCTGATGATAAGTTAGTGAAAGCAAGAGTCAATAATCACAGAATAACAAAGAAAAAATATGATAAGATAATGGATTCCAAAGTAGAGATACAGTGACCAAAGATATGAAAACATTACAATGATTTGTGATCTCACAAAATCCTTGCCAAATTTGTCATCTGACAGTCAACTTACATGTAAGTACACAATTAAGGATGTGCAGTGGAATTGGGACAAAGTCCAACACATAGCTTTTTACTCAGATCAAATTATTTGCAAGAACAGCTCAATATATAATGGAAGTCATACTGCAGCAAAAAGACTGAATATGAAAGATAAGGGTCTTGCTCTGATCAAGTGCTGACCATGGGAATGACAATTTCCAGGAAAGGAGCATCACCACAGAAATGAGCAGATGCCACATAAACTGACAATAACAACTCACACACATGTCATTAAAAGATCTGGACACTTTAGAGAGAGTGGATGAAATAGATATGCAGTACTAATGAAAGTAGGATGGACAAGAATTATCATAGTTTTGATCATTTTTTCTTGTTTTTTCTTTAATAGGATTTGGGCATCATTGGCTGGGCAATCATCTATTGTCTGTCTCTAGCTGCCCAGGAAAAGGTCATGGTGAGCTACCCTCTTGAATTGCTGCAGTCCATTTGGGGTAGATACGCCCATAATGTTGTCTGTCTGAAGTGAAAGACTCAATTCCAATCTGTATTGCTCAAATATCCTATCCATACACAACGATAGACTTATTTCATGATTAAAGTTACTAAAATTTGGTTGGAATAATTTTGAGGAAAATAAATGTATAATCTGCTAAATTGTTTTTATGCCATTGTGATAGATAAGCAATCTTTTCATCCTTTTTAGCTTTCAAAGTATTATTATAGGTTGTTCCAGACACCCAGTGATGAGAGAAATGAAAACATAATTTTCCACTTGAACAATCAAAATGTACCACTTGACCTCTGTTAAGTTTGACTATATTTCCACGAGTGATAAATGCAACAAATGCTGGACAGATGTTTTGGGAAAGAATAATTTAAAGGTTAGTGTTGTTGAGTTGTACACAGCATTCAAATGGATGTGCAAGCTCATAGCTGTTAAAGGTTAAGTGTGTGAGGACATTAATGGGCTTCCTACAAAAGTATTTTAATTACTGAGTTGTTAGAATACCTTGGCTTATAAAATAACTAAACAAATAAATATGACATTTCCTATCTTAGCACACTTACCGAAGAATTCAAAAATGTTTATTGAGGCTACATGAGTTGGCAACCGTAGGTAATGGAACAATGCTGCCAACTGCTCCTCAGATTGGTACAAAACAATTTAGGCACAGTAACAAATAACTGTATCGTTAGTTGTGGTATTGTCGGTTGAATGCTGCCACTATTCATCTTTCCTTTATTTGATCTAATGGCCTATTCAGTTAACAGTGGCAAAGGAACAACCACTGTTGAGTCTTACTACAAAGAGACTCTTGTCTTGAACAAGATGTAGTCTATTGCATGATAGCAATCAGATACACGTTACCTTAGCGAGAACAACATTATTAGTAAGACTACTACAAAGCTGATGGATATGGGTCCACACTCTATGAAGTCTGACAGTGCTGTGCCTTGTTTGTAGCCAAGCCAGAATGATATCGCTAGATTGATTAGAACTTAATGCAGTCTTCAACATGTATCCTTTCAGAACCTTTATCTCATACAACATCACCCCCACACCCCCTACCCCAAGCTTTTCTTCCAATAGTTAACACTCATACATTCATGAATACTATTATATTTATTATTGTCCCAACTCTCTCTAAGCCTCTGACTTCACAAATTCAGGTGACGTAGATTATCCAATTAACGCACCATGTTCTCTCTTTTCACTCAAATAATTGATATGTGTTTGGCTTGAGGACTATTGACCTTTGTTCTATTCTTGACTTTGTTTGGTCTTTAAAGTATTTTACCTTTTATCTTTCGGAAGTCCTGAGCTGAGGACTCTTTTTCAGTGAAAGCAGGTAGTTGGCCCATTACCTTATTAGGAGGATTCTTAATCTCCTGAATTCCTTTTGCAGTGGGATGTTTCCCTGCCGAATTAGGTAGTTGCCCCACAATATCATCTCCAACACCCTTACTCTCATAAATTCCCTTCAAAGAACAAAGAACAAAGAAAATTACAGCACAGGAACAGGCCCTTCGGCCCTCCAAGCCTGCGCCAATTGACATTCTCTGCCTAAACTTGTCATCTATTTTCTAAGGGTCTGTATCCCTTTGTACCTGTCCAGATACATCTTAAAAGACACTAATGTGTCTGTGTCTGCCACTTCCGCTGGCAATGCATTCCAGGCCCCCACCCCACCCTCTGTGTAAAGAACTTTTCACGCTTATCTCCCATAAACTTTCCTCCTCTCACTTTGAGCTCATGACCCCTACCAATTGAATCCCTCACTCTGGGAAAAAGCTTTTGCTATCCACCTTGTCTATACCCCTCATGATTTTGTAGATCTCAATCAGGTCCCCCCTCAATCTCTGTCTTTCTAATGAAAATAATCCTAATCTACTCAACCTTTCTTCACAGTTAGCACCCTCCATACCAGGCAACATCCCGGTGAACCTCCTCTGCACCCTCTCCAAAGCATCCACATCCTTTTGGTAATGTGGCGACCAGAACTGTATGCAGCACTCTAAATGTGGCCGAACCAAAGTCTTATACAACTGTAACATGACCTGCCAACTCTTGTACTCAATGCCCTGTCAGATGAAGGAAAGCATGCCATATGCCTTCTTGCTCACCCTCAGGCAACAATGGACCTGAACATCCAGATCTCTCTGTACATCAATTTTCCCTAGGACTTTTCCATTTACTGTATAGTTCGCTCTTGAATTAGATCTTCCAAAACACATCACCTCACATTTGCCCCGTTTGAACTCCATCTGCCATTTATCTGCCCAACTCTCCAATCTACCTATATTCTGCTGTAATCTCTGACAGTCCCCTTCACTATCTGCTACTCCACCAGTCTTCATGACATCTGCAAACTTGCTGATCAGACCACCTATACCTTCTTCCAAATCATTTACATATATCACAAACAACAGTGGTCCCAACACAGATCCATGTGGAACACCACTGGTCACTCCCTTCCACGACTACTCTCTGTCTCCTGTTGCCTAGCCAGTTTTTTATCTATCTAGCTAGTACACCCTGGACCCCATGTGACTTCACTTTCTCCATCAGCCTGCCAAGGGCAACCTTATCGAATGCCTTACTGAAGTCCATGTATATGACATCTACACTCTTTTCCTCATCTATCAACTTTGTCACGTCCTCAAAGAATTCTATTAAGTTGGTAAGACATGACCTTCCCTGCACAAAGCCATGTTGCCTATCACTGATAAGCCCATTTTCTTCCAAATGAGGATGGATCCTATCCCTCAGCATCTTCTCCAGTAGCTTCCCTACCACTGATGTCAGGCTCACCGGCCAATAATTACCTGGATTATCCCTGCAACCCTTCATGGAAGATGGCTGCCTTGGTGAAAAATGTTTTCTTTTGCAGTGTTCTGGATGTCTGGACCAGGTAATTTCTTCTGAATAGTATCTTGAATCTTTATCTCCAGTTTCGTCTTGACCATGTCCTGGGTATTGGTCATCCACCTTAGTATTGTATCACATGCAGCCCATCTTCAGTCTGCATGGGCAATTTCTAAAAAGAATTCTGGATTTGCTGATATATCTGTTTTGAAGTATGTAAACTCTTTACTTCAACTTCTTTTCATTGTCGTTGTCTCACTTCCACACCTAACAAGTATCACATCCTCAGTCATACTGCCTGAGGACTTTTGTTGACTGAGTTCTGTCACTGGTACTGATAATTCAGAATTGATATTTTCCACTTGAAAACATATCATTTCATGATCGGACAACAAATTTAAATCTGTTAATGTCCAAACAATCTCAGTTAAAGTTTGATCGATGAGTTCAAGTGGTTTGAACTGTTATTCTTTTTCTCCTTGTCTGCATCTTCTTGCAAACACTGGTGAGTAATATCATCCAATTTTGCTTCAGTGATAATAAGAGTGGAATGCCTTTCTGTCAACCATCTATATTTACCGAACTTCATCCTGTAGGTCGTATAAAACAATTGCCTTACGCCATCCAAGGCTAGTACAAAATGATCAGATTTAGAGATGTGGGGGAGCGGTGGTATGGTGGTACTTAATACAATCTCCAATATTAACCCTTTTCAGAATCATTACCTTATACAACATAAACATGAAATGGCTTGCCAGTTATAGTGTAATTCAACCAGATTTAAAGTTACAAGTAGTGACCTGCAAACGCAGTAGCCTCTAACGAATTCCTACCAAAATGGCAAGCAGGAATCTATTTATGTCATATTGCCTAAAATGGCTGCACCTTTTGGAGTCCGAGAGGTGGGTTCTTTTTAGAAGAGAATCAATCCAGTTTCCTACTCTATTTCACTGTATCAATGTGAAAGCACATGAAAATTGAGGACTTATTTTTACCTTGTTACTCATCTAACTCAGTTTAATTTACATTGAAGGCAATTATAACTACAAATAATTGTCATGGCCCTATTATAAACTTTGAACTTTGTGTTCACACTGTTTTCTTTATTTGACAATGTTAGATGAATTTTGAGTGAGCTGACATCTTGATGTTGTAGATCACAAATCTCACTAAAACTTTGGAAAGTTGAAAATTCTAGGCTAACATTTCATCGCAGTGCTGGGAGAATTCTGTATTACTGGAACTACCATTTGTCATTTTGATCTAAAACTGAAGTTCCAACAGCCCTGTCAGGTGAAGATAAAAAGTCTCACAGTTAGTAATGGAAAGTCATGGAGCCTTAACAAACATTTATTTGTCAACAAAGAACTAACAAATTGTTAATTGGCATAGAAATTCGAAGAAATGTAATGCAGTTGGCTGAATTTAATTTCTGGTCATCAATATAGGCCAAAATCAAAGCTATCTCACAAAGACTTAGAAGGTAAGTCTTGGATATGCACAGAAAGCATAAATGGAAAATGCAGGAAGAATTATGAAGACTGGCATGAGATACAAACAGCTTGCATCTGATATTCCCACTGAGTAAAAGAAATCCTAAACCATTTTAATACAATGTGATTTGCACCAAAACTGGTAAGGAAATTCATGTCCAAGTCTCAAAAGAAAAATAGCTCAATAGCTCCAGATTTCTTAATCAATCTGTTCAGATATGTTTCTACCCACCTCTGGAGCAATGGGACTTGTCCCTGGGCAATCTAGCTCAAAAGTAGGAATATTATGACTAACCACATGTTGTATATCTTATTGATAGGTGACACACTGGGTGACAAGCTGATTAACAAGCCAGCTGGTGAAGATTTGGAAAAATGTTGGAACAGTCTAGATGTAGTTAAAAACTCAGTTATTCTTACTTATAATTGGGTAGAGACATAGAATATTGGAGCAGGAGTAGGCCAAACAGCCCTTTGAGCCTGCTCCATTATTTAGTATGATCATGACAGATCATCCAACTCAGTATCGTGCTCTCTCCCCATACCTTTTGGTCCCTTTAGCCCTAAGGTCTAAAGAATCACAGAGTCGTACAGAAGAGACCTTTCAGCCCATTGAGTCTGTACCATCAAAAATATGCAACTACGTACACTGGTCCCACTTTTCCAGACTAGGCCATAGACTGATCATCATTTGGAATTACTCCTAGAGAATTTATTCAAGAATTGCCTAAAATTTAATGCAATAATTGACAATACAAGCAAGCAATGTTTCCAATTCTGTGGATATACTTGAATATAATTGAGTACAATATTTCCCAACTGTGTCTGCTGAGAATATTTATTTTCATGCCATTCAGTTAATTTTGAAAATACTGGATGATTGTTTGTTGTATTGTTCACTGTGATTCAGAGGCTGTGTTACTTTATCAGGACAAATGTATTATACCATATTATCTGCATTACAGGAATATACTGCTGGGTGAAGCCATTTGAAACCTAACCCACATCTTTCAGGCTGCTGGTCTAATTGGTTTAAACAAAAGCACTCAGACATTATTGAAAGCTAATTGCTCCATGCACATCTTGAGATTAATTATTTACTCTGGCTGGAGAATTTTCTCTGAAACCTATGATTCGGTTACCAATCATAACTCAGAACAGATTTTGGCAGGTTTCTTGACATTCTTGTGTTTATCGCAAATAAACCAATCATATTTTGTTTGAAGATAAGGCAATGTACTGACATTGGTAATGTGAGGGCTTGGTAGACATATCTAACATACGCGACTGCTGTATTGTCTCTACAGTGTTATGACTGTGATGGGAGGAATGTATTCGTAATCAAATTGAAATACTCTACCTACAAATGAAAATAGAATTTGCTGAAGAAACTCAGCAGATCTGGCAGCATCTATGGAGAGTAATAAAGGAATTAAAATTTTGAGTTCAGAGACCTTTCTCCACAACTAGAAGCAGCTAGGAAAAAGAGGTTTCAATGTTGATTTTTGAGGTGGGAGTAGGAGGGAGGATTGTGGGGGAAAGGAATGACCACATAGATGGAGCCCGGGCCCAGAGAGAAAGAATAAGGGAAGGCAAACAAATGAATTGTTGATCATAAACTAGCAAGAAAAGAAGCAAGATAGGTTATAATGAGGACTATGTGTAGTTGACAATGAGTCCACTGTACTGAAAGCAACTCATTTCAGGACAGGATCTGGAGTGTGGGGGTAGATAATGAACATGAAAGAGGGTGTTCATACTTAAAATTGTTAATCTCGATGTTGCGTCCTGTAGGCTGTAAGGTACCTAAGTGGAAGATGACGTATTGTTCTTCCAGTGTGCATTGAGCTTTGCTGGAGAACCTGCAGCAAGCCTGAAACAGTAATGTAGGCATGGGAAAACAGTAGTGTGTCAAAGTAATACACAACTGGAAATTCCAGGTCAATTTTACAGAAAAATGTAGATGGCCTGCAAAGTGATCACCCAATCTACGTTTTGCTTCTTCATTGTAGAGGAGACCACATCATGAGCAGCGAGTACAGTAGACTTGATTGAATGAACTGCTGGTAAGCCACTGGTAATCATCATAACTTTTGTTTTCCATTCTAATGTTTGGCAAAGTATTTATCAAAACTTGCTTGATTCAGACATGGGCAGAAGAGCTGAATTCCAGTATGAGGTGAGAGTGACAGTTCTTGCTGTAAAGGCTTCACTTGACTGATTGTGGCATCAAGTATCCAACCAAAAAAAAGCCAATAGGAATTGAGAAAATGCTCTGCTAGATGAAATCTTATCTTGAATAAAGTAAAATAGATCCTAGCTGATGTTTTTACAAAAAAAGTCAGATCCCAGACTGAAACCTGGAATGATTGATCATATTTTGTTTTGGTTTGGTTTTAACAAAGCAGTTTCTCTCTGAAAATAAACATGCACTGCTGTAGATACAGTTTTCATAACAAACAGAAGTTTACTAAAAAAAAGATAAAATAGAATAAATCAAACTATCTACTTAGAACACAAATTCAAAAATTTTTAAACACATTGTTAAAATTTCATTGTTTTAATCTCAGAATATCCCTTTGTATATTGAAATGAAAAGCCTTTAGATAGACTCTGTCACTACACATTGGTAGGTTCAAGTCACTTGTAACTTTGACTTATAGACTGAAACTGCAGATATCTTCTTCCTGGAGCTTTTAAACCTAAGTTTAGATGCCCTAATCTTTGACTAACCTCTTCAGAATCTTAAGCCAACACTTCCACTCTGGTATTATCACTAATTTTTCCTCCAGTGTAATCTAGATTCACTATATCCTTCCTTTCTCAGGTGCACTGATCTGCAAGCATCCTCATTGAAGGACTTCCAAGGACTGCCCAAAACTCAAAATAAAACTGAAAACAAAATATCTCACTGTAATCTATAATTGTTTCCTCTCAGCTTAAAGAAACTTCTGTTGATCTTTTAAATTGGAGCTTGTCTATCTCGTTTTATCATCAACTCCTACCAATGTACACACAAAAATCTCCAAAGCTAGCCTTCTAAAACTTTTTAACTGAAATCGTTATGGCTACAGAAATAATTCCAAATTTATTATTAACTTTAGGCACACAGAAGACACATTTATTACTATCTCAAAAACCAAAATCCCACTCTTTGCAATATCTCACAAAGTCTACATCACACGGTTATTAGAAATTAGTCATCTCAACTTCAGGACATGTCTGCAGCAATTCCTCAGGATAACGTTCGCAGCCAAACCATCTTCAGCTGCTTCATCCATTCCTTTCTTCCCACTGTAAGGTCAGAAGTGGAGATGCTTGTTGCTAAATACCAGTGTTCGACACCATTTGTCACTCTTAGGATTTTGAAGCAGACAATGTCCAGATGTAGCAAGCCTTGCATATTATTCAGGCTTGTGCTGAAAAATGGCAAGAAGCATTCACAAATAATTGGCAGGCAATAATCATCGACAACAAGGGAACATCTAACCATCACCCAATCAATAGCGTTACTGCTGCTGAATCCCCTACTATCTACATTCTAAGAGTTACTACTGACTAGAAAGTATAATGCACCAGCCATATAAATACTGTGTTAGCAACAGCAGGTCAGAAACAAGGAATTCTGTAGTGAGTAATTCAATTTCTGACTCTTCAAAAACAAAATGTACTGCAGATGCTGTAAATTGTGAACATTCTGAGGAAGAGCCACTGGACCCAAAACGTTAACTCTGATTTTTTCTTCATAGATGCCAGACCTGCTGAGCTTTTCCAGCAACTCTGTTTTTATTCCTGACTCTTCAACGACCATTTATCGTCTATAAGGCACAAGTCATGACTGTGATGCAATACTCCCCACTTGCCTAAGTAGGTGACTACTTAACAATGCTTGAGAAAGTTGTCATTTTCCAGGGCAATAAAATCCACTTGAAGGCACCATATCCACAGAATCTAAACCCTGCACTAGTGATACATGGTAGTGGCACTATATAATATCTAGCACCCAAAATTCACCAAGGTTCCTTAAGCAGCACTTTCCAAACCTATGGCCACTTCCATTTAGAAAGATAAGGGATGTCGGTACATGGGATCACAACTATCTGCAATTTTCCATAAAGCCACCATCAGCCTGCCTTGGAATTATATCAACCTTCCTTTACTGTCACTGGCTCCAAATCCTGGGAATCCCTCCTGGACAGAATTGAGGATGTTCCTACACCTCTGTATTTGTTCAAAAGGCAGCTCACCAGGATGGGCAATAAGCTCTGTTCAGCCAATTAAGCCCACATCCACTGAATAAAAGAATAACATTGGTCTCCTTATTAAGTCAGGCTGTAAATGTGTTGGATGCAATTCAGACAAGGTCTATTAGATTAATATCTGGAATAAGTGAGTTCTGTTATGAAGAATATTTGCACAGACTAGGGTGGTATCTGTCAGAGTTTAAATGAATAAGAGGTGATTTGATTGAAACATATAAGATCCTGAGGGGGCTTGACCAGGTTTATATAAAAAGAATGTGACTTGTGGGCAAATGTATAACTGAGGTTCACTGTTTAGAATTGAGGGTTTGGGTTCTTAAGACAGAAGAGAGGAGATTTTTTGTTCTCATGTAAGGTTGTGAGGCTTTGAAACTTTCTCCCTGAAAATATGACAGAAACGGAATATTTGGCTGTTTTAAAGGCGTAGCTGATCCAGGTAACAAAAGGATGAATGGCTAAAGCAGGTAGGCCGGACTATAGGCTGCAGGTAACAAACAGATCAAGCATGATTTCAATAGAAGTCAGAACATCTTGGGAGGGTGCCAAAGGATGGACTTCTGCCCAACATGTATACTATTATGTATTAAACTGATATCATGATAGATTCCATAGACCTATAACGTATAATGAAACAACGTGGCCATTATCAATAGTTAATGGAAAACCATGATACATGCATTATTCAAATTGTTACTCTTGCATTCATGATTAAGAAAGTCTACCCTGGACAACTATGAGAACAATGGTTGAGACGTTTAGTGGACACATCAATCCCAAGCATGGGACACATCCTCTATTCACTTTGGTCAACAATAACCAATCATTTGCAATGCTTTGAAACATTTCTCATAGCATTCAGTAGAGGACACCTTCAATGTTTACAACAAATTACTAAGAAAAACATTCCAAAGACATGATATTATTTTAGAGCCCCACAGCAATTACTCTTACCACAGTGCTCTGCATAATCATTTGCACCCTGAAAATTTATTGGCCCAGATACAGCTGTAACAGAGTATTTAACAGTATTGGTTTGAATTCTCCTTTTAAGGTTGAAATTTGACAATCTTTGCTGGAACAAATTGTTCGATAATGGCCACATTAGGAAAACAGACCATCTGAGGTTTGAGTGAACTGGACAGTCTATATGGGATCTCTTTAGATAATCACATTGAAAGAATGAGAAATAAACAGCTTAAGTTCCAAGAAGAAAATGCAAAGGCTTAGCAGAAGTTTGAAGAGTAAAGTTCAGACTTTAATGACCTTGGCAGCTGATGGTACAAGTTGTTTACAAGTTGTCTTGAGGATCAGTAAGGAAAGCACCCCAGCTTTTCTTGGCCCACAAGCAAAGCCCTCCTGGAGGAACTAAATTCAAGGATAAGTCAAATTTAATTTAAAAGGATAGCATAATCATCTCTTAAGCACATTAATCGCTGCAATAACTATCTGTCCACTAGTTTTAAGTGGGGTATCATTGTCAGTCTTCCAAAATCATTTTGTAAAATTTGGACATGTTGAAAGCAAGGTTGTAATCCATGCTTAAAATTAATTTAGTTGAATTGTCCATTCACTCAGAATCTATCCTTTTTGAAGGATTAAAATCATTCCTTTCACACTATTACTAAAAAAAAGCTGTCAATATATTTCAACAGTCTGTTCAATAGGGAATAATAATATGTCTACTGACTAGAAAGGGGAACAGATTCATGATTTTAAAGAACATAAACAATAACAACAGCAATTTGTATCTTCATAACAACTTTGATGTTGTAACAAATCCCAAAAGCTCTATAAGCTATTTTGTTGGTCTCACAAGATTCAGATGGCGGTCATCAGTTAAAATTTAAAATTTTGTGTAGATTCAACACAATAGATTGGGATTTCTGAAAGAATTATCTAAACCCTCCACTGCAGTTTTGGTGAAATATTGGTTAAAAAAAATACACTGCAGAAAAACCCTTTACAGTTTTTCTCCAAAATTTGCAGAGAGGTGGAGACAATCCCTACACAAATTCTGTCCATGTTTGCCTAGTGTTTTCATTCATTTAAATAAATATGCACTATTTTCTAATTACATTCAGACAAGGTCCACTTTCCTCATTAAATTATTTGATGCATTATGATCCTTTGTTCTCAGACCACTGGACAGCTCCTTGGTATATAAATTAGTGCTGTGCTCTCAGCCATCCCGAATAACTGATCTGTGAGCTGTACATAATTCCCCTCATCTTGCTTGCTCAGAACTGCTCATTAATACATCTCAGCAACTCAGATTTTTTTTTACAAGAGTTCATCTTTGTGCAACCTAGTACTGGGACATCGTTCAAATCAATGGTCCACTCCACCTGAGCGTATGGCAATACCTTACGCAAAACCTGATGATAAATTCTCATTTACTAGTGTAAAATCATTTGTCATGTGATTAATAACTGACAAGACATTTTACATAATAATGTCTGGTGATTGACAGCCTCAGCAATATTCCTGGGGGTGTAAAGAATATTTTTGCTGTCTGAATCCTTTGAATAATGTTCTAAGGATATTGTAACCATGGCCACAAATGCTAATGTGAAAGTAGGAAAAGTTCCTATGTGTCTTGTAGTATGACGGCCATTGATTTAGAAAAGGAGTTCCTTTGCATATTGAATTTTGCACATGAATAAATAACGTTCCCAGAAAGGATCAGTTGTGAATATGTTAATTAGGCAGAAAGAGATCATGGTTTTAGGCTTGATAGACCCTTGGATTGCCTAAAGGTGCTAATGCCCGTCGTATTATTATTGTTTGCTTTGCATTTTGTTATGGGTCATTGTCAGGTATCTAGTGTCACCTTTATCCATGAACATTGGAATAGAGCTACTTCAAGTAAGAGTCTACCAAAGGGAAGCGTTGTTGGATCCAGATTCTCTTGGAGATAAAGCCAGATAATTCATGTATTCAGGCTGTAAAAGCAATAAATAAAATTGAAGTATTTTCTTTAACAAGATCCCGAGATGATGAAAGGTACAACAAAAATTCAAGTCCTTCTTTGTTTAAAAGGACTTTTATATGGTATGTAAAATGAGAAAATGCTTTTTAGATTGCATTACCAAGTAGTCAGGAACAATCAATAATCAAAAATAGTCGACGCAAAGCTGGTAAAAGTAATATTACATTGCATCCACTTATGATTTCAATACCACCTGGGATAAAATAAATATAAATGATTTGGACATGTACATGGGGGCACTATTAAAAATTCCCTGGTTACATAAAGAAAAGAGGTTGCTGATAAACATTTAGGTAACAATGAAAGACTTCAGCAAGACATAGACACTTAACCAGTAATGGAAGATATGAGATAATTTGCAGATGAGAGAATTGTTGCATTTTGCCAAAAATAGGCAGGAATCGAAGAGTAAGATTCTGAGGTTTGTGAATAAGCAGAACAATCTAGGTGTTCCCAGATTTAACATTTATAGACCAACGACAAAGACCAACAGTATTTTATTTTCCTGAATATATGAACATACATGTAATAATCAACAAAAAGGTCCTATTTACTCATCCATTCTGTTCCATGCAATTATGATGCCTTACATTAAAAACAATTCATATCGCACACAAAAACCTTGTAATCCTCTGGGTTATAAATATAACAAAATAGCAAAAATGAAAGAGTCCATTGCAAATACGTGCTAAACAATGTTCAGGTCATCAAGTCCTTTATTGAGTTTTGGAAAATTATAACGCATTTGCCCTCATAGGAGTACAATGCAACATGTGTTAGCTCCCACAATTAAGACCAATGTAAACTACTCCACTTCAATAATTACCCTTAAGAATCCTCATGCAAGAAATGTTTGGCTTGCTGCCAGCCCATAAAAGCCCTCTCCATCAGATCACATCCTACTACTTCCTGATACAGAGTGGCAGGGGCCATGTTAGAGTCCAATATATTCCTCAATACCAATACCTGAGGAGAATTTGAGACAATGTGAAAAATACTTGTACCATGTGATTCACCACAAATGTTTATATATGACAACAATGAAGCAGGGACTTGAGAACAGGATGTAATTCCCACATGAACAGTTTGATCATCAGTCCTTTGGCTTTGTGGATGTAGTCTGGAAAGATGGTGATGTGGAGGTGCTGCTGCTGGACTGGGGTGGGCAAAGTCAGAAGTTACACAACATTTGGTTATCATCCAAAATCACAAGCTTTTGAAGCGCTCCTTCTTCATCAGTTCACCTGACAGAGGAACAGCACTCCGAAAGCTTGTGATTTCAAATAAACTTGATCTCAAATAAAGCTTGAGAGTTCGCTACTGTGAGATTTACTGTGCTATCACACAGGGGCTGCAGTATCTAAGTCTGCCATCCTCTTTTTGCTGATGACAAGGGGCTTTCCCATTATGCACATGCACAGATGTCTTTTTATGTGGGAGAGAGTCCAGGACCAGTTGACCATACAGCTGCCATGTTGACACAGCCTGGTGAAGAAACCTTTCTGCTGGCTGCCTCAACATCCCAAAAATAAGTTCAAGGTTCTAAGTGACAAGCTTCTTTGAAATGTCCAGTGTCTGTCACTCACTGTCCTTTGCAAACAAAGACTGAGGCCCAACTCTGATTGAGTCTTAGGCAACCATCTCCAGCAACAGCATCTGAATCTGGAATCTACAGATATGGTTTCTGTCATAGATCCTCAACTAACAAATCCAGTATTCAAAAGTTGATGCCTTTTGCATATTATTTTGTGTTCTTTTGTAAAGGATGTGAGCTTGATTACTTAATCTCATTCTTCTTTCTAGCAAGCACCCTCAGAATCAGAAAATATATATCGTGTTACTTGTGTACTAACTGATCTCAGTTTCCAGGAACATAAATAAAGTCTATTGATTTATCCTGCAGTGTGGTTTTTTTTATATATATTCATTTTAAGTTTCATATTTTAGGGACAATATGACCTTCACTACAACATTCATGCGGCATTCAGAGGAATGGTCATGTGAAATATCATAAGTATCTTTTATTTATGAGGAAACAAAAAATTGACTTTGTTTTGCATATATTTTTGTTAATTGCACATTTCACATGTAAGCAATGGAGTTTCTGGGTGCAGGAGTTTGAGCTGCAGTTTCCATTTTGCAGATGAAGTGTTCCGGTGGACCTGACAGGAATGCCACTACAGCCACTGAGAAAGCTCACCTCATCAAGCTTATTAAGAGATGACCGTCAAATTTCTTTGCCAACTGCAGCTCTCAAAACTGGAGTCTTCTAGATCCTAAAGACTACTAGTTGAGGCCTGGACTTCAGGGAATTCAATGGGCAGGAGTCAAGTCCTTTTCTTTCACCTCTTGTGGGTTGGGAATCACAGGGATTTCATGGGTTTGGAGGCAAGGACAATCAGGTGGCTTTCAACAACCACCTATTTGGCCCCCTCTTCCTGTTATACATTTTTACAAATATTTCATTATGCAAAGTGAGACAAAAGTAATCAGATAAATACTCAGAGGCAATATCAGTTATACAATGTTATTTATTTGAATAACAATAGTACGAGACTTATTTCTTAGACAGAATATCACCAGGAACTAACAGAGGTGGTCATCCTCTGGACCAGAGAGTACTCCTGTTCTCTAGGTCCCTGCTCTTGGGCCCGAGAGTCAAGAGTTGTTCCTAGGTCCTTACTGTCTTCTCTGGGCCCTCGACTCAGGGTCATCCTATAACAAGAGTACAGGAGTCAGTCCTAGGTTTTCACTATCACTGTGTTAGTTCCTTCCTCTTTTATATCATTAGATCCTTGTTTCTTTCCCTGTATATGTCTCTGATCATGACCTATTTACTAATTAACTATGTTGGGTAAGCTATTTCCTGATCTAATCACTCACCTGTCTGGAGGATTTTGTGTTTCTTATTGTAATCTCCTGTCTCAATGGAGTTTTGTAGAAGTTTATGTTGTGTGGTTGTAGCTGCAACCTTGTTCTTTACTTTCTGTCTGCATGGCTGTTCCTCACATGGGTTTAGGCTATTCTAAGCTATTACTTTTAAACTCTAGCTATCCCTAGTGCATGCTGTTTATTTTAATCAAGCTACATTTTCTATTTGGTGCCATGTTTTGTATTGGTTGGTAGTGAGTTAAGGCCCATAAGTGGCTACTGGTGTCTGGTCAAGAGAGTCCCCAATGGACTTCTCATTCAGAACATAATTGTTGAGGATGGCATGAGTATCTCTCCAGGGTGAACTCACCCAATTATTTGCTCTTTTTGCCACCATCTTCAGGACCTCCAGGGAGGGGAAAAATGCACCCTAGGTGATTACACTGATAACAGCCAATTGAATCTTTCAAATATGTAAAATAATCTGGCAAAGGGTAGCCAATTAAATTTGTTAGTAGAGAATTTGAAGATTGGAGATCTAATAAATGCACAATGACACTAACATATGCTGACTTTTAAATTTCACTGTATAATATTAAAAGCAAATACATGACTGCGTATAACTGATATTCCTCTGCTCTGCAATAAAGTAACCAATCCATTTACTTTAAACAGATCAATCTGTTTGTCAAAAATAGCACGCAAAGAATATCATGACTTGCCTCAAAAGCAAGTTACACAGTTTGCTGCCTGTGTGTCAGCATTATTGTGAAGTTAGATAGAAGTTGCAATTCGGATATTTTCTACATTTCTATCTCTTTGGAGCATGTTTTGTACATTTAAGCCAACGGGGAACATTGTTGGCATCAATAAATAAGATTTTTCCTTCATCTGCTCTTTGTAAGCCTTGCATAGTCAGGAAAGAAAGATTACATCCAGAGACAGAGTCTAAGTGAGTAAATAGTTTGGGGAATTTGGGGACAGAATGGAAATTCAGTGCTGAGGGAAAGGGTTTTTTTATTCTTTTAGCTGATAGTTTGTAAGGATTTTTTTAAACACATGGAATAAATTGAAACTGAGGACCAGGAGCCCAACACAAAAGAGTGGCATCACAGGTAAACTGTAAGATTATAATAGATACTAATTTGACTGTTTACTTTCTAATTGAAGGTAAATACAGGAAATATTTATAGGCCACAAACCAAGAGACTTGTACAAATTTTTTCATAATCAAATGAAGAACTAAGAAATTACAATAACGATGCTGACGAGATGATGTGTGGTATCTGCATGATGTGGGAGCTGGTGGGCCTCATTGTGGTTCATAGAGACCACATATGTAGCAAGTGATGGTTGGTTAAGAACTCTGGGGCAGGATGGATGAGCCAGAGTCTGAGCTTCAGAAAGGGGCAGAGTTACCTGAATGCTGTATTTCAGGAGACGGTCAAGCCCCTTAGATAAAGAACCTCGAATTCAGTCAGTGGTCAGGGACAAAATGGTGTGATTACAAGTGAGGCAGGTAGGGAGATTGAGGAGGTAATGCTGAACAAGCCTCAGCCCTTGAGCTTGTCTAACACATTTGTTATGCTTGCTCCCTGCATGGATGAGAGCGAGGGCTGTAGGAAGGATGAGCAAACTGACCACAGCTTCGTGGTAGAGGGAGCCATTCAAGAGAAGCGAGAAAAGAGAAATCGGTTGTAATCTGAATTTAGTGATGTGTAATGAGGCATACTTAATTAGGGAGCTTAAGATGAGAGAACACCTTGGGGAAATGACTATAATATGATAAGCTTCACCCTGTACTTTGAGAAGGAGAAGGTTAAATCAGTTGTAACAGCATTACACTTGAGTCAAGCTAACTACAAAGACACGAGAGAGGATCTGGCCAGTCTTGGTTGGTTGATGGGCCTGATCCTGTGATATACTGCTCTTTACACTTTGTATCTGATGAAGTAAATAGATTTTACAGTAATTACGCTTTAACTCCCAAAACAAACAATCTTTCTGGACTGTCATTACTTCAAGCAGTGTAAATATCATATCTCCAGTTAAATAGGCCCACCCACTATTTTTGTATCTGCATCATTTCTGTTTCTATTAAACAAATATGACAACCTTCTGAATTGCCATTTATTTTAGGTGTCACGACAATCATTAAAGCACAACACTTTAATTTTGTAACCTTCCTAGATTATCATCTTCTAAAGCAACATGATTCCACCTTTTAAGTGCACAGAACCAGTTGCATTTACCCCATTTTCTGTAGTTAAATCTTCATTCCTAACACTAAAAATTTAATACTAAAACCCACAAACCATAAAGTAGAGATTCACAATAATGGGCATGAATATCAAAATGTTAGGTGAATTATTTGTCCTTCCACACAGCCTCTTGTAACTGTTGAAGAGAATGCAGGAGTCCTGCTCCACATCGATTGAGAGGTTGACACAGAGCTTGCCCTCTGCTCATCACCTGCTCCACCCCCTGTGATGCTACAGTCCCCAAACCATTATGAGGTTGTCTTCTTGCCCATTGAAACATTTGTGAGCGCAGGTAAGTAACTGCTCTGCCTTTCTTGTGAGGACGTCAAAGCACTGCTTCATAAACGTACCAAAAACAACCCCAAAAACACTGCAGAATATTTTGAAACAGTTTGGTGTGTAAAATATTCTGTACATTTTACATATCTACGATTAGTGTGTGCATCCCATTAAATAATGCCACCGGGTCCATCATATTTCATATATATTATTTCATATTTCTTAACTTCATATTTCCTTTCATAAGTGAGGACAATGCCTGTGTTTCTGGATCTTGCATTGTCCAATATTTACACTCTGGCATCAGCCGATTTGGGCTGGATTACATCAGAATTGTGTGTTCCCAGGAAAGATGGGCTTTGCACGTAGTGACCCATGGCACTATCCACACCACTCCACCAAGAATCAAAATAAATCTAGGTGTGCTGGTAAGCTGACTTTCTCACCTTCAATATTCCTAATGTCTTGGTTTGCTATACAGCATGACAAGTATAAACTGTAATCTCATGTTGTCATATTATTTATTTAATCATGATGTTGCAGAGAGATTTCTCACAAAATAGATTCAGCAAATTGTTTTTAATTGGAGGAGAGACAAGAATTGGAACAACCATGTACCATTTTTACCATAATGGGACTTTGCTTATGCAATGAAATAATTAATGTGCTTTAATGTTGTTTATGACATGTGTTTTAAGCAAACAAGAGCCTGTCAAATATCTCTTCTCGAATGTACTTCTAATAAAAAAACTAAGGTGTAAATGAAGACTACAGCTGAAACATTTTACAGGACGACCACCTAGTTACATTTTCTAGGCAGAATGTTCCAGAAAATGGACTTGCCTGAAAAGCTTTATAACAGGACAATGCTGGTCATTAAGTGGGTGTTAGGTAATTTGAGTCATTAGTGTGCAGGGAAACAGGAAATTCATACACATTTACTACTGCTGCATTTTAACTGTGAAATGCCTGGCTGATATTATGCTTCAACTATAATGGGTATTTCTCTTGATAAAAGGAGCCTCACTGCTTAATCGTTTCCTATCCATGTGATAGAGATGACAGCAAAGTTCATTATATCCTGCATTGGATCGAGCGTTTCTCAGTTGTGTAATAAACCTCTAACATATTTTTTGTTTCCTTTGGCAATTACTTTCCTAGCTCAGTCCAGTGGAAGATCACAGGATAAATGTTTCACAGAATTTCTGCTTAAAACATTGCAGGCAGTCAGGAGAAGCAGCAACAATTTGCATTTTTAGAGAATCCTTAACATCATTAACCATTCCAAGGTGCCTCATAAAAGTATTTTCAAACACCAGCACACAGAAGGAGATGTCATATCAGATGAACTGATTACTTTAATTTGGCATCATATTTCACACAACATTGTGAGCTGAAAGGCCCTTTCTGTGCTATACTGTTTTGTGCTCTATGACTCAACCTTTACTCAGAGAATTTATGTCCAAGAATCCTTGCAGGAGAGGGAGGTTCAAAAATGGAGAGGTACAGCGTGGGAATTCTTGAGCGTGGCTTAGACACCTGAAGGTATAGAAAGTTTAAGGGCCAGAATTGCAGGGGTAAAAAAACCCTCAGCCTTGAAAAACTTGAGGAGGTTGCATAAATAGGAGTGACATGACCATAGAGGGATTTGAAACAGGGATCAAATTAAAGCATTGCTGGATATACAGCCTTTGTCCATCAGTAAGGACAGGAGCATTACAAATTGAGACTTGTTGCTTGTTTGGATATGAGCAACTGAATTCTGGATGTACTCAACTACGTGTAAGATGATGTGGAGGTGCTGGTGTTGGACTGGGTTTGACATGGTCAAAAATCAATTGATACGAGATTACGGTCCAACAGGTATATTTGAAAACGCCAGCTTTTGGACCATTGCTCCTTCTTCAGGTGTAGTGAGAGAGGAGGTATCAAGACACAGAACTTATAAGTAAAAAAATCATACAATTGATATGAATGTAAACCTAATATAAACCTAAAATGGCTGGCTGACTCCCTCCTGTTAAATCTTTAATCAGTTAGAAAGGAGGTACAGGTTTCGATTGATTAAAATGCAAATCCCAGAATTTCTTTCATGTCACTGCCCCGCGATAATTAAAGGTTTTTATCAGCGTAAACGAGAGGCGAAGTCTCAGGTTAGACAATGCATTTTGGGTGTGACGCCTTGTTTACAATCTGTGTAAGGTACATTCTATTTTGTTCAAAAAAACAAACAATTTGTGAACATAGTCAGTCAATGGGGCATTTTATAAATTCCAGCTTTGGAAATAAAACTAGTCTGACTCCAGGTTAAAACACAGACAGATTCTAACCACGGCCTCACACCAAAAATGCATTATATCACCTCTTGTAGACACTAATAACCAGGGCAATGACTTGAAAGAAATTCTGGGATTTGCATTTTAATTAATTGAAGTCTGCATCGCCTTTCTAACTGATTAAAGATTTAACATGAGAGAGTCAGCCAGCCATTTTAGGTTTATTCAATACATTTGAATCAGTTGTATGATCCTTTGATCTTTACTTATACATCTCTGCGTCTTGATACCTCCTCTCTCACTGCACCCGAGGAAGGAGCAATGCTGTGAAAGCTAGTGTGTTCAAAAAGACCTGTCAGGATATAATCTGATATCGTATGATGCTTGACCATATGTAAGATGGATGGAGAAGAGCTGGGCAAGACAGAGGTGCAATAGATTTGTTTGGACATAATGAAGACAACATAAAGGTTTGTGTAAAGAACTCAGGTATCGGAGGAGTTCGATAATGTCACAGAGTAGAAATATGCATTCTTGATGGTGAAATGGATATTTGGATGAAATCCTATCTTGAGGTCAAATGTGTCACAAAATTTGTGAATAGTCTTGATCAGCTTCCAAGTTTGATTAAAGACACAGGTGGAGTTGGTGGCAAAAGTATGGAGTTTGTTGTAGGGAAGGCAGGCTTTGGTCTTTTCAGTGTTTAGTTGGAGGGCAGATCTGTTGAATACTGGCTAAATATTGGTCATTGAAGTTGAAGTTGGAGTTGACTTCAGTCCAGGTTGTGTTTGTTAGTCAGGTTGGCCTCCTGTTGCCATCCCATGGAAACAGTCCTTCTCTCCCAGAGAGTGGGAGAAAGCCTCAGGAAAGCTCACAGAAGTTTGGAGTCATTGTGGATAGGACTAATCCACAGAGGCTATATGATCCTGCAGGTTTACGAGAAGTAAAGTGACTTTTAAATATAGTGTCTTGAAGATGGAGAGGAGTGGCCTAATGACCTGCTCACACATGCACATGCAAAGAGACATGATGAATATAATCACATGAGACAGCCTGGCCTAACCTGAGTCAAAGCAGCTATTGTTTTTTGGCCTGACACCACAGTTAGATCCTTTAAAAAGAAGATTGTGCCTCTCAGTATGACCTCAATCTTTGTGACAGAGAGGCCTATGACACCTTGCAGTTGTTATAGGTGAGGATGGAAGAGGAAGGAGAGTGGTATTTGAAAAAGAAAGTTGGATTTATATAGTTTTTTTCATAACCTCTGAATGCCTAAACATAAAGCTCTTTTGAGTTGCAGTCACTGCTGTAATGTAGGAATTATCTATTTATTTTTCCCAGGACGTGGGCATTGGTTGCTCACCCCGAATTGCCCAGAGGGCAGTTAAGAGTCAATGACATTGGAATTACATGTAGGCCAGATTGGGTAAGGGTGGCAGCTTCTTTCCCCAACAGGGTTTAGTGAACCCAACAATCAGCAATGGTTTCATGGCCATCATGAGACTCTTAATTCATCTTTATAAATATTTTATTCCAACTTTTCTCATGGCAGGATTTGAACCCAAGTTCCTTGAGTCTCTGGATTAATAGTCTAGAGGTAATACCACTAGGCCATTGCCTCCCCATGTAAGAGCTGTATGAATATAATTTGTACAGATGAACAGAATAGTCATCAATTTTGTCAAAGCCGCACCACAGCCTAGAGTGCTTTTTCCAATGCAACTCCTGGTGCCAATGAATGTCACCGCTATTTATTAATGCTGAAGATTTTAATACCTCAGAGTACCTTTAGTAGCTCTCTGTTTATAGTTATTAGTGCAAAGTTCAGAGCCAATGCATTTCATTAATGCACTAATATGGTTCAGTAATAATTCAGATGAAAATATTCAGTGCAGTTAATTCATAATTATAAATGGCAAAACAGTTCTGCCATACTAACATATAATTGTGCATAATTACATTATACCTCAACATATAACTTTACCGCCATATTTCAGTTCTCTATTGTATTGTAATGGTATAATTGATTGTGCCCAGAGCTCTTCAAAAGGCTGTACATTTCTATCCCCCATATCCATTAGCTCACAAAAGGATTATTCTTCTTTATATTTGATTCATCTACATATCATTGCTTATTTCACAATGACCTTATTTGTATTCAGCAGTGCAGATCATTACCAACACCTTATTGACTCACTGCTACTTCTATACTTTCAGATAATTTAATTGTTTGAAGGGAATAATCAATCTCAGAATCACAATGCTTCCATTTGACAGCACTTTCACTCCTGCAATATTCACTCCTTTAATAATTTCCAGAGTTAATGTAAGTAATAAGAGAGATTACCTGTTTATTATTCTGACATGCTGCAGTAAAAAGAATCCCAGAAATAATTGTGCAGCATCATTGTTTACAGACATATTTGTGCACATTGGGAAAGCAATGACCTTGCTACGTACAGTCAGTCACATTTACCAGAATACCATTCATTCTTCAGCAAACCTTATGGAAAACTATTATGTGCCTTCTGTAAATAATTAATTACTGTGGTTTATCAGATTGTGTTTGACAAAGACACTCAAGGCCCTTGGAACAAATGCAATAAATGAACTTGAAAATGAATGATGCTTTTCCTTCTATCAGCAGCTTCTCATCTACCTGTTCCAGGGCATTGCTTTAGATCCAGAAATAGCAATCCACTCTCTTACTTCAATCCATGCAGCCACAGGGAGATGTTCTTATTCTGTTTTAATTTTAAGTGTCGACAGAGATGAATGATTCTGATCCAGTCAAATCCCCTGTGATTTCTGGGTGTCAAGAAAATTCAAGTTGTATGACCAAAGAGCCTGTCCTCACATGTGATGGAGCTTCACAAATCCTGACAAGGTATAATGGTCCAACCTCTATCTGAAGTGGAGAAAGGTGACAGTGGCTGGTGACATGTAGGTAAAGGCTAATTTCCAATAATGATACTGGACAGCTCCTGAACTAGAATCCAAGTTAATTGGTTACAAAGGTTATACAAAGTACTTCAAAATGCAGAAAGCAAAGAAAGTAGCACAATATCAGTAATGATGGTCTTGGTTTTTTTAACTATTTCCTGACTGCTACAGTATTGCCTGTGGCCATTGTCAAATCAAAAAGTAGAAGAGGTATCATCCAGCATTTAAATTCTCAAAAAGAAATAGGATGACCATATGTGAGTTCTAAGTTCATTTCAGTAAAAGAAGAGGAATGCCTCAGAATTGGAAGATAGGTTACTACCTCAGGTGAAATTATTAGATTTATTTTCGTAGAGAAAATATCCTGCCTTACAACAGAGCAATTCTAAAACAAGAAAATCATGTATAAATAACATTGTTATTGAATACCGTTGGGTCAAGACTCATGATGACATGACATTCGGAGTTGGTCAGAGGTCATGGTAAATCAGACAGTGGAACTAACTGATGCCAAAACTGGCATTTAGAAGTTATAGATTGGCATTTTTTTTTAATTGTTTCTGGAACTGATCCAATACTCATTTGTTTAAATTCTAACATAAAAACAAGTTACACAATTTCAAGCAATAAATCAGGTGACTTGTGGAATAATACCAGGGTACAATGACAATGAAAGCTGTCAGATTGTTGTAAAGGTTCAATGGTTTCATTCACACTATGTACCTAACTTCTAGTTCGCTCAAGGTAACTATGAGTGAACAACAAATACTGCCATGTCATTCTTGTCCATTCTACCCATCACATTCCTGGAAACAGCTGAAATAGATGGAAAGGAGGAAGACAAAACTGAATTCCAGACATAGATGGAAGGATGAGAAGCTGATAGTTTGAACAAAACATTTCCAATTCAAGTATAAAGGTTAAAACATCTTTCTTTGGTCTATAATCAGAACTTTAATCAATTGTCGACATAGTCACCCGTAATGCCAAACCTGATAAAGATTCAAGTGTTTAAAGGAGAGACTTGAAAGACTCAAACATATTCTCACTGCCCCAATCTGTTATGAACCTGACCTCTTTTCTGACATAAGCATCCATCACCAATATAGGATGCCCTCCTGACTGAACTTCTATTCTACACATATGGAGCCTATCACTCAAATGGAGGAAAATCTGTTGGCACTGCAGTGAAGCATATGATGCAATGTCAGAAAAATTGAGAAGACAGATTATAAGGGATAGATTTTCACAGATTTTGTTTAAAAGAAAATGGAAAGAATGATTTTCCATGGGCTGCAGACACATTATTTAGCTTCACAGCTCTCTAAACCATTTGTGGAATCAATGATAATTCAGCTGAACATAAGTGGAATTGTCTGAATTGGAGGATTCATTGTCAGAGCCCTGCTTGAATAGAGTTAATATGTGGTATGCATTACTGACAATAAATCTCTCAGGCAGCATGCATCCATAACCCAAATTTAGGCATCTTAAGTGAAATAAACCAAAGTTGAGGTCCAAAGGCTCCTTGAAAGCAAACCTCAAGAAGCCTGGTACATCAAACACAGACTGGGAGAAAAGTGTACTAGACAGAGCTACCTGGGGAACACCTCAAAATATAGTGCTTTCTTGCTTTGAACTGTAAAACATGCAGGCAAATAAAGACGAATAGCAAGCTTGAAAGACAGACCAGTCTCAACAAAATCAAACAAGTTATCCTTGCCAAATAATGAAAAGCCATGCAGCTTAGTAATCCACAGCTGTATTAAAACACAAAAGAGATGGATGTAAGTATATAGGGAATGGTCATCTTCAGCAACAAAGGGAAGCCAACAATGATAAGCTCTGCAACCATTTGAATGTAGCAGAACTGTCAAATATTAAGTGACCAGGCTGCCTGATAGTTGATGAACATTTTCAGCAGTGGTGTCCGCAGGTCCTATTTCCCTTCTTCCTCAGTCAATTGTTTGTGGCCATAGCAGAAAAAGCACCAAGACCATCTAGTCTAAATTTACTTATTTTGAAAAAGTATGGAATATTGTCAATTATGAATCTTAATCACAATCAAAATTAAATATTGTATGCCAAGACATTCCCTGACATTACTCTGCAAATATAAATGAATGAACGTTAATAGAATTTATCTATCAACAGTAGCAACAATCTGTGTAAAATAAGTTTGATATGTAGTTGCCAACTGTTCGAATACTAATGTTCACAAAGTACACTTTTAATAAAAACCAATGTGTAAATTGCTCTGAAGATTTTGCATCAGATTAGCTGCATTAAAGGTTTCATCTGCTTCTCAAAGTTTGGGACTTCAGATCACAGGCTTAGGGACTTAACATTATGGGAAAAGGTATGACAGTTTAGTAGCTATTGCATTGGAAATGGGCAGAGTCATCACAAGTTCAAATTCCATAATGGCTACATAGTGACTTAAGTTTAATAACGCTAGTTATTTATGGAGCAGCAGTGTTTGATTGGCCCCTGATGTCTTTCAGGAAAAGAGACCGTCGCTGCTGCACAGTCTAGTTTGCAGGTGACTGTATTACTACATGATACAGTTCGCTCTTAATGCACTCAAAAGTGATCTGCCAAAGTAATTTTGAAGGGGACTTTTGATACATGTCAGGAGTCTTTCTGGGCACTTTTTCAAGACTTCATGAATAGCCCAGTGACATTTATTCTGGAAATTCCCTGAGAACTTCTGCCAAAGCAGAACCACTAAGTATAATGAGAAGAAGAAAATTGGGCAGCCTATAAGTGAGGACACAGGCATTCTAACATTAATAGCGTAAGGCAATATTAGTCCAATGCTCCACAGCAATATTTGGAGATTACGTCCCAATCTGACGACATTGTGTCACAGGCTAATAAAACAGCAGACATTACAGGCGATTCTCTCTGCCCTAACATCAAGAGTTCAAACTCCAAAGAGTATCCAAGGTAGTCATGGATTAGCACCAGATACCATTCTTGTAAAAATGTTGAAATACACAATAGAAAGGTCAGGTCACTGAATGAGTAAGAAACACTTTGAAAACTAAGTTGGTTCTGAAGGCTTATTAAAAAGTTACACATCTTTTTTAACCTCTCCTAATGGCAACTGGATGAACAGAATAGAGTTGTTGATGAAGATTTCAAGGACAATTTAATGGGAAGCTCATCTTTCTCTGTTAAATTACTGAATGAGCATGATTGTCTATATTGTGTTTGAAGAGGAGCTTTAATGCAGAAAGACCTGAAATGAATTTGTGAAACATGAACTTCCTTTCATAAAACCTTTTGGTGTCTGTTCAATTGTGTTATGAGACTCTAAATATTCTGCCTCTACTTACTTAATAATGGGTTCCATCATTTTCAAAATGAAAGATATTAGGCTAAATGATCTATAGTTTCATGCTGTATGAATCCTTCCTTTCTTGAATTGAAGTATTATTTTTGCCATTTTCCAATCTGTTCGGGCCCTTCCAGATTCTGTAGGGTTTTAGAAGGTTGTAGCCAGTATATCCTCGACGTCTATTGTCATGACAGGGGATCGTGGATTAGGTTCTAAGATGAGGGCTATCAAGCCTCAAAGAATTGTCAAATTTTCATTAAATAATTTTCCTAATCATTTTTCTTTAAAGATGGTGATTGTTTAGGTTGTCATTCCCTTTGCCCCTTGATGTTCTACTAATTTAAATATGTATTTGTATCTTCTAACCTTAAGACAAAATACTTGTTTAAAGTTTCTGCCATTTCTTTCTTTCCCATTAATGCTTCCACTGTCTCATCTCCTAAGGTAGCAAATTTTCTTTAGATTCTCTCTCCCTTTTTTAAATACACGTGGAATCTCCTACCACTATCTGCATATGTCTAGTTTACTGTCAGATTTTTAATTTCTGAATTTGTGCTATGTATTAGTCATCCTTTGCTGGTTTCTAGCATTTTCTAGTGTTTCAGGCTTGCCAATTATCTCCACAGAGTTATATTACAATGGTGCGCCAAGATTTCTATAATATTACCTTGGGGCATCTGTGTTATTTAGCTCATGATCTGCTGATGGTATATTCCCGGCCATCTGACGCACTGTACGAGCTTCTTTCTATCAACAAACCCAGAGTCACCATGGTAACTGTCTGAACTTCCATTGCAGTCCATGGAAGCTGTTTGTCACTATATAAATGCTGTTGTGACTGCAGTGGAAACTGTGATTTTAGCAGCAGACACTACATTATGTTGGACCCTGAAGCCGTCTGGTTGGAAATGGTCACTTTGGATAGGATGGATTTAAGGGAAAGTATCAACCTCTTAGCCAACTTCATGGCTGTCCATTAGGACCAAGCATTTGGTTTATCCAGTCTGTCAATCTTGGTCAGAAGCTTTGCCTTGCCAGATTCCTCATCTGACATGTTAAAATCAAAACTTACGTGGATTCAAAAACAGCCACTTTTATATTTTTTTCTTGGGGATTTTCCAGTTTCACTGAATATGCGTCATGAGATCATGAGAACCCAATATTCAACTTTAAAGAGGCAGAAAACAGCTAATGACAAATCAACTGTCTGGGCCTTTCTATTTCTTTCTATTTGACTTCACTAGAAAAGAAATTTGAAAGAGTGTAACATGGGCTACTGATGAACAATCACATCTTTTCAACTTTGCGCCTGTTGTATTTTGTCATTGTTTTCAGGCAATATTCTTAAAGCTCTTAAAGTTCTTAAATCTAAGTCCTCAGATGCCAAACACTTTTCCAGACTCAATGTCAAAAATGGAAGTTGGCCTATTCATCTTTCCCTGGAATCATAAGAACTGATGACTTACAGAACATTTTTTGGTAGGTACTGATTTCTTGGAATACCATTTTGATTACCGATCGACCAGGACATATTCTAACAAGGTAAGGACTGCATCATTGAGGGTTCATCAAGTTGCCTTTATTTCACAGATGACAATGCTGTTCTCTAAGAGCTAAGTATGGGCACGGTACAAACCTGCACTGGTTCATGAAAGTGGCAGAGAAGCATGGTCTTCTTTTCATCAGTAATAAATGCCAATTCAACATGAGCCAAATCAATTTATTTTGTTCAATCAACTTGTCGACTAGTGTTAGATCTGATTCTACCAAAATAAAAGATTAACAGAAAATGCCTAAGCTGCAGTACAAAGCCAATTTACGAAAGATGTCTCAGCTCCTTCAGTTTTTTACCCCTATATATTCACAGTATTGAAACCAAAGAACCTCCCGCTTTGGATTGTTTGCAAAAACACACCGTACAAATTGTAGGAAGATCACCAGTGTAGTTTTTGATTTCTCAAAACTGCGCTATCATCCAACAAGTGGATTCTTCAATATTACGATTCCTCCGAGGTTACCACACTGATAGTCAGTGCATCCCAGGAAGGTCTCAGATCATGTCTATAACAAAATGATAAGCATTTAGTTCTAAGTTCCTGACTTCAGTTTAGCCAAACTAATTTTACAATGAAATAAAGGCTCTATGGTTTTCAGGATACAACTATTCAAGAAACGCTTCATTTTTCATCATGACCAGAAACCTTGAGAAAATGGTTTGCTGAAAACACGTTGTAAAGTGCACCTCCATCAACTTGTGAAAACTGAAAGTTACAACATCCAAGACAAATAGAAACCAAGTTCCCAAAGGACCATTCTGATCCTTTTAGTTCACTTTCAAGAAGAAAAATATGCCTTTACATCTACAAGTGGATATTATTGAATCTGAACTAAAAAATAGCCTTGATATTGATCCCATGCATTTTTGTTACAGTCAAGTAGAGCAATTGCACGAATTAGCTGTTAGACGATGGCTAGCTCAAGAAGATCATCACCAGTGGGTGACCTGAACACGTGCAGTGGGCCCCCAAACTAATAGGTATGTTCTGGTCTTTCACAGATGAACAAGAAGTCTCCAAGAATACAATAACTAAAGAAAGCCAAATGGCAATTCTGTAAGCTCTGCATCTGGACATGCTCCACCGAGTACATGCAGGTCACATGGGCACAGAAAAAACGGAGAGATTGCCATGTAAACTAGGACATTAAGAGACAAGATATATAATGCTATTGTCAGGAAAATTACAAAACAGGTCAATCGTGCCAAATGCATTGAGGTAGCACAAGACTCTCACACCTATAACTGCAGATCATTATCACATAAAAGTTTAATGACCATTAAGGACAGCACGGTGGCTCAGTGGTTAGCACTGCTGCCTCACAGCACCAGGGACCTGGGTTCCATCCTAATCTTGGAGATTGTCTGTGTGGAATTTGCACATTCTCCCTGTGTCTGAGTGAGCTTCTGCTGGGTGCTCTGGTTTCCTCCCACAGTCCGAAGATGTGCCAGTTAGGTGGTTTGGCAATGCTAAATTGCCCCATGGTGTTCAGGGGTGTAAGTGGGTTAGCCATGGGGAAAGCAGGATTGTGGGACCTGTTGGGCTGAATGGCCTGTTTCCACACTGTAGGGATTCTGTGGGCCTCTCCAGGGTCAGACAGGAAATGCACAAGCCATGCTCATTTATTTTCCTTAATTCCAAACATAGTCTTCATCCTTTAAATGTAATAACTATACATTGAAATCTTCACCACGCATTCTCCCCAACAGTGTAGAGTGATCTAATTGTGTGGCTACCCATCTCCCTGAGATGGTAGGACCCTGAAATATTTTCCTCAACTTTAACAGGATGATATTATTTTCTATTTTAATTCTCAACTGTCAGTCCTTACATAACTTATGCAGTGCTCACAAAACTCTGGTTATTGTAGGAGGCACCATAAGTTGAAATATTTCACAAGAGTATAGGCATTTTGTATATGTCTTTTATTTTGGTAGAATCAGGTCCAACACTAGTTGACAAGTTATTTGAACAAAATAAATTGATTTGGCTCATGTTGAATTGACATTTATTACTGCTGAAAAGATAACGCTTCTCTGCCACTTTAATGAGCCAGCGCAGGTTTGTACCATGCCCATATTTAGCTCTTCTGAGAACAGCATTGTCATCTGTGAAACAAAGGCAACTTGATGGATTCTCATGAGTAGCCACATAATTTGATCACTGTACAATGTTAGGGAGAGTGCGTTGTGAAAATTTCAATTTTGCTGGGACAGAAAGTAAACCGTGACTTTGCTAAGTTCAGCGTTGAGAGAGGGATGCTCCTTTTGTGAGCTTTGTCAGCCTCCAGGAAAGCAGAAGTTCGAAAGCTGAAAAAGAGGAGTCAGAAAGATTGCAGGAGTTCAGCTTTGTGAAGTTAAATTTGTACAGAAAATTTAGGCAAGTGCAAATGAATTGGTTGGCAAGTATTTTGCTCCTGTACCTTATTTTCTGAAGCCCAGGAAGTAAATTAGCAATTGTAATGTTTGATTAGTATTAATAATGTTTATGAGTGGGAATACCATATTTTTTAGGGGTAGGAGGGTTTAGTAATGATAAATTAATAAACAATACGGATGGTAAGGGAGGTGATGTATTGCAACCATGGGATCTGGAACATCCTGGTTGTCATTGTGATCGACAGCAAACTAGTCTGAATTAAGTGAATTAAGAGGCTCAAGGAGCTTTGGCTCAGCTTTGATGAGCTGGAAACAAAGCTTAAAACACTGCTATGCATCGGGGAGGTCAAAAATTACCTAAGCGCTTTGTTCCAGGAAGCAGCCACTTTCCTTAACATACTGTCTCTGATTTAGTTAATAGTCAGATATGGGAGGGTATGACTGTGAATGAAGCAGTTATGGAACCCATGAGGTGGAGGAGCCTCAGCCTTTGCATATGTAAAGTTCTGAGTTACCTTCAGCTTATTTGATTGAGAGTGAAGGCATCAGTATGGAAGAACTAACTGACTATGGCACCATGGCGCAGAAAACAATTCAAGTTGGGGGAGCAAAAATGAATGTGGTGCTAATAGGGAAGAGTATAAAGAAGAGATTTCTGTATCACTGAGCAATAGTCCAGAAGACTGTTTGCCTGCCCAGTGCCAGAGCTATCTACTCAGAACTAGAGAAGATCTAGCTGTGAGAGAAGGATAATCATGGTCTTTGTAAGTGCCAGTGAATTTGGCAGGAATTTTCAAAGCAGAACTTCAAAAATTAATTACCCCTGAAATATGACCTGAGCCATAAGCAAACTGCATTGTATAGATAATGTTAAGAAAAATGAATGTGTGGATCGTGAGATTTGTTTAGGAGAAAAGTACGAAAACAAAGTTGCTGGAAAAGCTCAGCAAGCCGGGAAACATCTGTGGAGGGGAAAGCAGAGTTAACGTTTAATGTTTCATGAAATGTTAACTCTGTTTTCTCCTCCACAAATGCTGCCTGACCTGCTGAGCTTTTCCAGCAACTTTGTTTTTGCTCCTGATAGACAGCATCTGCAGCTCTTTTGGTTTTTGTTTAGGAGAAACGTATTCTAGTTTGCAGCATTCTTGTATTATACTGGGAACTGGGATCTGTACCACTGGAATGGTTTGTAGCTGCGGTGGCCAGTGTTCTTGCAAGGCATATGGGTAAGGAAGGAAAGAGCTTTGAAGTAAAATGTGGGACAAGGAGTCACATTTGGAAAGTTGTAGTTAATCAAACAGTACAGAGCAGGCAAGGGAGAATTTTTTTTATTAAAAACTCATTCATGGGATATCAGCTGTGCTGGTTGGGCTAGCTTTTATTTCCCATCCCTAGTTGCCCTTGAGAAGGTGGTGATGAACTGCCTTCTTGAACTGCTGAAGCCTTCGAAACTGTTATGAGGGAGTTCCAGGATTTTGACCCAGCAACACTGAAGGAACAGCAACAAAGCTCCAAGTCATGATAGTATGTGACTTAAAGGTCGACTTGTAGACATTGGTGTTCCCATGCACCTACTGTTCACATCCTTTGAGATGGATAGTGATAGAAAATGGAAGATGATAAACAAATCATAGCAGAAAGGGGCAGTGAATCGAAATCACAAATTAAAAGAAGTAACTAGTGAGATAGTTGCTGCATTTCATTTTCAGAATTGTCTAGATTCAGGAAAAGTTCCATGAGAATGAGAAATAGCAGATAACTCCTTCATTTAAAAAAGAAGGAAGACAGAAAGCAGGCCAGGTAGCTTAAAATCTGTCATAGAAAAGATGGGAGAAGTTATCATTAGAGTAGCTGTAGCAGAACACTTAATCATGCAGAATTAAGCTGGATTTGTGAAAATGAGATCATGTTTGACCAAATTGGAGTTCTTTGAGAAAGTAATATGTTGTGGGGATAAATGGGAAACTGTGGATATAGTTTACTTGGATTTCCAGAAGGCATTTGATAAGGTATCACATCAAAGCCTTATTGCAGTAAATAAAATCTCATGGTCTAGAAGGTAATGTATTGACACCGAGAGAAGACTGATTGGGTATACATGGGTCATTTACAGGTTGGCAAGATGTACTGAGTAGCGTGTCATGGGATTGATGCTGGGACCTCAACCTTTTACAATTTATCTTGTTGATTTGGATGAAAGTGCCAAAGATTTGATTGCTAAATTTGCTGATGACATAATGGTACACAGGAAAGTTAATTGTGAAGGGAAGATTGGAAAGATAATGGGATATATGTAGGTAAAATAAGTGAAATTGTTTAATTCAAAAGGAGAATGAAAAATAAGTACAAAGCGTAAATGGTGAAAGCTCTGAGATACAGAGAGACCTGTGTGGCTGAGTGTATCAATCACTAAAGGTAAATAACAAATTGGGAAGGCTGATATAATGTTTTCATTTAAAAATATTATCATTTATAAAGCCTAGCCTACTCAATCTCTCCTTGCATGACACTTCCTTTATTCCACGGACCCTCCATAAAGCAACGTACAGTCTCTGAGCTTAAACTCTGAAGATGTGCAGAGTCTACAATATTTGTTTGAGGAAACACCAGGGAAGCGTCCTCTTTGTTACAGACATCACCAAAACATATGGTAGCTTCACTGGAATCTTCAACAGACTCACACCTAAGGAGCAGCTGCATATTGCATCTCTGGTGGCAGTAGGAGAGAAAACATATAATACCTGGCTTCTAGCCATTTTGCTATCTCTCAGGGATTCCAGGATCAGATAGCTTTGAAATTAACACACAGACCATTCAGAACAAAATAAAGGTGAGTTGATGACCCTAGTAGAAGTACAAGGTTATGATTTAATTATGATTATGTAGATGTGGCTGCAAACAGAATATTAAAGGGCGTTCAAGAATTAGGACGGATAGGGACACAGGAAAATGACGTGATGTGAAAGTGATAATAGAGGACAGGATTAATGTATTAGTGAGAGACAATCACAACTGGAAGAAGAAGACGTAGCATCCATTGAGTGGAGCTAAGAAACAGAAAGGGACAAGAGAAAACATTATTAAGGATCATTTGTATGTCACCAAATAGTAGCTGTAAATGAGGTCATGTTATTAATGAAGAAATTAGAAGTGGATGCAGCAAGGGCAATGCAGTAGTCATGAATAATTCCAGTCTATAATATATAAACTGGATAAATCCATCAAGAGCCAGTGCTGTGGAAAAATGATTCCTGAATTATTTCCAAGATAGGTTTTTTGCAGCAATATGTTGAGGAATCAGATTGGACCATAATGAGCACAGAATGATCAAATTTTCCATAAAGTTCAAAGTAAGTGTAGTTCAATCTAAAAATATAGCTGTTAAATCTAAATAAGGATCAATAATGAAGGTATGAGGTGGAAATCAACTGTGGTGAATTGGAAAAATGCATTAAAATGTTTGAAGGAAGGTAGACAATGGTTAGTGTCTAAAGGATTAATGCTTGGCTTGAAAACAAGAAACATGCAAAAAGACTAAACAGGAAAAGCAACAAAATCATGAAGGAAGTTAATATCATATTAAATCAACGGAGGAGACATGTAAAGTTGCCAACAAAAGATGTAAGCATGAAGATTGGGAGAACTTTGGAAACTCAGAAAAGAGGGATAATGTAAGAGAGCATGTAATAGGAATGTAAAACAACCAAAAAACATGAAATGGATTGCAAGAGATACTAGAAATTTGGAAAAAGGAAAATATTAAAAAGACAAATATGAATCTATTACAGGCAGAATAAAAGAATTCATGACAGGAGCTAGAAAAATGGCAGAGAAGTTAAATAAGTACTTTGTATCTGTCTTCACAGAGGAAGAGACAAAATCCTGAAATTACTGAAATCAAAGGATCTAGTGAAATGTGGAACCGAAATAAATTAGTATCAGTTAATAAGGAGTATTGATGAAATTAATCGGACTGAAAGACGAGAAATCCACATGACCTGCACCCTAAAGTGTTCAAGGAGGTAACCATAGAGATAATTGATAATGTGTGTCCATTTTTGAAAAGTCTATTAATTTCCTGCAGTGGTGCCTACAAATTGAAAGATTGCATAAGTAACGCCAGAGTTAAAGAAGGGAGAGAGAATAAAAGCAGAACTGCAGGCTTTCTGGCCCTACATTAGAAGCAGAGAAAATACTAGAATCTAAGATAAATGATGTCACTGAGTAGAGAGTGTTGATGAGGGTTTATGAAGTGGAAATCATGTTTGACCAGCCTGATAGATGTTTTTTGAGGATGTTAGTAGCAGAGTCAATAAAGGGAAATGTACATGTGGAGCATTTAAGGTTTTACGAAGGTTTTGATAAAGTAAAGGATTAAGGTAATGTACTGGCATGAATCAAGAATTCATTAATGGACAGAAAACAGATAGTTGGATTAAATTGATAATTCTAATGTTGGCTGGCTGTGACCAGTAGGGCACTGCATGAATCATTGCTGGTGCCCCAACTATTCACAATCAATATCATTGATTTGAATGTGGGAACCAATTGTATTGTATCTACATTTTGAGATAACACATAACTTGGAGAGAGCATGAATTGTGAGAAGCAGGCAAAGAGGTTTATCAGGGAATTTAGAGAGGCAGACTGAAAGGATAAGAATGTGGAATACAAGTGGCATATAATATGGAGTATTGTGAGGTTACCAGTTTGCATGGAGGAATAAAGACAGATTGTTTCTTAAGTGGTGAGGAATTAGAAAGTGTTGATTTCCAAATGGACCTAGGCATCCTCATTAATAGGTTACTGAAAGCTAGCATGCAGCTTCAGCAAGCAGTTCAATGTTTATCTTTATCACAACAAGATTTGAGTGCAGGAGCAAAGAAGCTTAGCTTCATTTTTATAAAAAAGTGTGTGAGACTGCACGTGCTGGAGAATCTGAAATAACAAGGTGTAGACCTGGATGAACACAGAAGGCCAAGCAGCATCAGAGGAGCAGGAAAGCTGACGTTTTGGGCTCTACGCCTTGTTATCTCTGTGAGATTGCAGTTTAGCAATGTGTGAATTTCTGGTTCTCTTGTCGTGGAGGGAGTTCAGTGTAGGTTCACCAGTCTGATTGCAGGTTTGGTTGAACAGTTCAATGTGGATAGTTTGAGGCGACTGACCTTGTAGTCCATGGAGTTGTAGTTATGAATAAAACAAGCCAACTCATGTTATTGGATGAGAAAAGAAAGTGCTGGTATTACCACCTGTCCTACTACCTACAATTCTAAATGCTCAAAAACACACAGGTCTCTTTGCTCCTAAACCTCCTTTATAACTGTACCCCTATTTGATATTGTCTGTCATGTTCTTCTTACCTAAATGTATCACCCCACACTTCTTAATCTGCCACCCATCTACTCACTTCATCAACTTGTCCATTTCCTTCTAGAGTTCTACATTGTCGTCCTCATAGTTTACAACTCTTCCAAGCTTTGTTATATCTGCACCCTCTGAAATGATCCCCTGCACACCAAAGTCATTAATATGTGGATCTGTTGCTAACTTGTATAGGTCCAATGTCCTCTTGGATGTCTTAATTAAACCTGCCACTTGATGAAAAGCCATCCTTCAGCTTGAAAAATACTCATTAAGCACTTCCCTCTGTTACATGATAATGCAGATATGTGGTTGGAAGCTCATCTTGGGGTAAAATATAACAAATAGCTATGGAAGACAATGGTTTTAATCTTCCCAATATTTTATCGAGGCACATTTCTAATTATTCTGTACTGAATGTTCAGTGTGATAACTTAGAGACATTCGAAGTTTTGCTAAGATTAGTAAGAATGTAAGAAATAACAGTAGGAGTAGGCCATTTGTCCCTCAAGCCTGCTCAGTTGTTCAACAAGATCATGACTAATCATGGCCTCAACTTATTTCATGTCAGCTCAGCACAGCAATCAGCTAGCAATCACCTATTTCAAAATTCTAGCTGCCTCCTCTTTAAATTCTTGCAGTGATCTAACTTTCATAACTCTCTGAGTTTGAGAATTCCAAATATTCATTTCATTCTGGGAGAAGAAATTCCTTCTCATCTCAGTTTAGATGAGTGTCATCCTATTCTCTAATGATGTCCCCTAGTTTGAGATTTCTCTACAAATTGAAACATCTTCTCAACATCTACCCCGTGAAGCCCCTCAGAATCTTTTATGTTTCAATAAGATCACCTGTCATTCTTCTAAACACGAATGAATAAAGACATAAACCTTTTAACCGTTCTTCATAAATCAACCCCTTCATCCCAGGAATTGGCCTGGTGAATCTCTTGAAATGCCTCCAGAGCCATTGTATACTTTCTTAGGTTCAGGGACCAAATCTGTACACAATTCTCCAAGTAAAACCACACAAATAACCTGTACAGTTTCAGCAGGACTCCCCTGTTTTTAAACTCCAAACCTCTTGCAATAAAGGCCAAAATTCTACTTGTCTCTTTAATTAAAAGGTACATTTAAATTGAACCGGATATTATCATTGTACATGTAAAAACTGTTTCTGACGATGTTGCTGAATGGAAATATGCAGGTGACAAATAAGAGGGGCCAAGGATAAATCCTAGGTAATAAAAGAAGAATTGGGATAGGAGAGGGAAGAGAAGCCATTACGGCTGGTTATCTGGCTATTGATAAAATGGCCTAAGGTGACTGTAGTCTCACAAAGCTGGATGACAGGGTAGAAGAGTTAGAAGAGGATAGTGTGATTAACCCTGTCAAAGGCAACAAACACAAGAACAGAAGGGAAGTTGTATCTTGACCAAAATCACATGGGATAACAGTTATCACTTCGATTCAATCTCCCTATATATTAAAGAAGGACTGAAATCTAATTGGAGGAATTTAAACTTAAAGTTCCAGGAAAGATGGATGGAGAGTTTGATTGTTCTGAATATGATTATGTGATTCTGTTTACCATTGTGCTGAATTAGTTAAAACTGGGTATAGACTCAGAGAAAAATAAACAAACTATAGAAAAGGCTGGAAGCTAAAGCTGGAGGCATGGAGTAGGCTTTTAAGGAACTGTGAATGAGATCTGTTACATACAAAGTTCTGCCACCTCTGCATAGGTCCAAACACAAATTACATATGTAGGGAGTTGGTGTGTGACATAACTCTTAAGGACTTTAGGGAAGACAGGAGCTGAAGATGGGTTGGAAGTTGGCAAAGAAAGAAGGGCCAAGGGTGGCTTTTCTTTGCAGAGCAGGATAATTTTGGTGAATTTGAAACAGCAGCAGTGGTGGGTGAACTGTTAATAATGTCAACTAATATGACAATTAGGAATAGAGGTTAAATCATAAACAGTTTTCAAGGAACTTGAATGAGGGCACAGGAGGTGGCTCTCCTGAATAAATAAAGGCCCTAAACAATTTTGATAATGAAGATTTCAGGAATATGGATGAATGCCTACTAAAATTAGTAGCACTAAATTTGCAAATGATCATCGCACTTCACAAATACAACTGACAATGGAGTTCTCATTGCTCCTATTGCAAAAAAACTACAAACCTACTGCAAAGGTGTATCAGTGATAATGGGAACTGCAGATGCTGGAGAATCCAGGATAATAAAATGTGAGGCTGGATGAACACAGCAGGCCCAGCAGCATCTCAGAAGCACTGCTCCTGAGATGCTGCTGGGCCTGCTGTGTTCATCCAGCCTCACATATTATTATTAAACCTACTGCAAATCCTTGTTAACAGATGCTCATTTTATTGTATTTCACCAAGTTTTCATCTTGAGTGGGACAAAATTATACAACATTTAAAATTATTTTATCATATGAAACGCAACAAACCGGTGTTTGGAAATCAGAGTGAAGTAATTTTAGACTCAGTTGGTCAAATCTTTCAATCCACTTCACTTATGGATTCTGTTTATCTAACATGTTTTAAGCAAGTGCAAGGGCAGTGAAAAAGCACAAAGCAGGACAGATTGTCCCAGCATTTCTCTGTGATCACCAGTAGTACTGTATGTACAAACGTTTGGCACTTGATTAGTGCACACAAAGTGTTGGGGTGAAAAGATGATTCCCAAATCTGGAGGGTTCAGGTAAGCAAAGATTTTTACCCAAGCAAGCATTCAAGGGAGTAGCTCTCTTCAATCTGACTGCCTTCAGCAACTTTGCAAAACCTGTAGCTCACATTTATAATCCTCCAGTACTGTTCACTGTTTTGCAATTTCAATTCTCGTTCACCATCTGGCATCCTGTTGCTGGCACACTATGTTCTGCATGTTGTAAACACATAAAATCTAATGTGACTACTTATCATCCAACCTTACCTTCCTCTGATGTTCCCCTACAATCCCTCCTTTTAAACCCTTGACGGGCCAAAGCGACACTGATGGGACTTTCCCTGTAATCCACTGTTGACCGTTACCTCCCAGGAGCCTACTGAACTTTAGGAACTTCAGACCACATATTAATTTAGAGTTCATTTACAGCCTTACAGAGGTCTTAACAATCTCATTTCAGCCTAGAACCTATTCTCCCTCAAATCTCATAAACTTGCATGGATTTCCCTTGTTTGCTTTTCTGGAATATTTGACCTGTGTTAGGTACCAGACTATATTCTGTATTAGCTACAGTCACCACCTGTATTTCTTACACTATCGTCAACCTGTACTCAGTGGCTGCCAGCATTCTCCCTGCTTCCCATTGGTTACACTGCATCCTTATCAACTAGTCTAACCTTAGCCAAGGTACACCTGTACTTTGGACAAAAAAAATCAAAAGAACTGTGAATGCTGGAAATCTGAAGCAAAAACAGAAATTGCTGGAAAATTTCAGCAGGTCTGGCAGCATCTGTGAACAGAAATCAGAGTTAACTTTTCAGGTCCAGAGACGCCTCTTCAGAACCAGGTCTTGCTCTGAAGAAGGGTATATTCTGGTAATTGTCACTTCTCTGTGAACATCCACAGAGGCTTGTAGCTGCAGGGAGTATGGTCATTAGGTCCATCAACAATCACTTCTGCTGAGGCCCTTTTGATTTACAACGTCAGGAGGCCAGGTATGTGAGCTATAACCAAGGTAACAAGATGGTTTTCTCAATCTCACCGATAGCCTGGATCCAAATAGCTCAAGTCTGGAATCACTCCTATTATCCCAGTAAATAGATAGCATGTTGGCTTGGTGCTCTGTTTCCCATAGCTAGCTCACACGTATCTGTCAGATTGTAAATTTTGTGGATAGCTGGGGACCCCCAAGCAGGGGCTGTTCACTATCAGAGGCTGGGAACTATGAACATCTTCCAGGCTGTCACCATTAGATGTTGCCAGCATCATTACTGGCCCATATTGACTCCTGCCATCTCAGATGAACCCAGACTGTCTGGTGACTTCTTTCCAGTAACCTTCTCTCCTCTCTTCGATACATTTCCTGACACCTTGTTTCCCTCACTCCTTTCCTGGTCCACTATATCCTGCTGCTCTCTGACCTCTGACCTCAGCTCCTTTAACTGTTCACACAATGTTAGCATCTATTTTCTGACTCTATCTCTCAGTGGTTCTACAGCTTCACTTCCTGCTGTGGTGTCATCTGGACCCACTTTGTCCTCCCAGTCGGTAATCCAAATGGTGTTATTTCAATCACCTGGTTTGGGGCTGCTCTTAGTCACATTAATGTTAAAGGGAGAACATCTAGCTATCCTCTCCCTGTATGTTCTATGGTCTTTGTAATGGCAGATTGTTACCTTCAGTTCATTCATTCTGCAATGTCTGCATTCTGAGGAAGGAACAGGATATGGAGCCTTTGCTTCATTCCATGCAACTGACATAATTTCTTCATGCTTTCCCTGTGCATACGTTCCTCAATCTGTGCCTATTTGGAGGGGCATTCCCCATCTTGGTATTCTACTTTCCCTCTCTGATGAAGGGTCTAGGCCCGAAACGTCAGCTTTTGTGCTCCTGAGATGCTGCTTGGCCTGCCGTGTTCATCCAGCTCCACACTTTGTTATCTTGGATTCTCCAGCATCTGCAGTTCCCATTATCACTCATTCTACTTTTCTGTCAGGATTGGTGGAGATGGATACAATTACAACATTTAAAAGGCAAGTGAATAGATATATGAATGGGAAGGGATACAGGGCCAAATGCTGGCCAGTGGGACTAGGTTGGATTGGGATGTCTGATCAGATGAGTTGGATTGAAGCATCTGTGTCTGTGCTGCATGACTCTATGGCTCTATGATTGTTTTCTGTGGTCAAGGCAGAATAGAACCATCTATCCCATGCTTGGCCAGAGAATCCTTTTTCCAAGCCTCCTTGTTTTACTGTTTTTCTACTTAATTTTAACATAGGCCAACCAGTCATGGGATCTCCGTCTATGTATCTTCTAGACAATTCTACAAGTAGTTTATCTTTTTCCTTTCCAAGGGCATATCCCTAACTCTATAGCCTTCTTTGTTTTCAACCAATATTTCGCAGCAATGGGCTTTTCCCTCTGACACCATTCCTCTGTGGAGTTGGTCTGTCAATTTCTGCATGGACCTGTCTTTGGGAAACAATACAGTCTCCAATATGACTCTCCTGCTGTCAAATACCGATCTTACTTTTCCCGTGTTTAACCATTCCACCAAAGTATGAGAAGTCCAAAGGGTAATTTATCCTGTCATTATCACAGGTTCAATAACCAATACTCTCTATTGTAGGATGGTTCTGGAATCCAGATCTAGAATTTTCTGGTGATTCTGACTGAGTATTCCCGTAGTATTTTTTAAAACATTGGATAATTCCAAATGGGGTTGGGTACTGCAGAGAATACCACATATACGCAAATTTTCTTACAACATATTCACAGATTTCTCCAAGGTTTTTGTGACCTATAGTATCATCCCTACTAAATCTGCCCCATGCCTAATACTCCCATATTGCAATCTTAAGCCCTTTGTAACTTTGTTGGGTTCTAGTATTTAATATTGCTGCCCATGATCTGTCTGGGAAATTGGCTGGATGATAACTCTATTGCTATCACTAGACTGAAGATCTAAATGTTCCTGTCTCACTCATGGATTTCAGCAGCGAATGCATTGCATCAGCTTGGTGGATTAGTGCACAACATAGTTGCTTCACAGCACCAGGGATCCAGGTTCAATTGCACCCTCAGGAGGCTATCTGTGTGGAGTTTGCACATTGTCCCCGTGTCTGCATGGGTTTCCTCTGGTATCTTCCCAGAGCCCAAAGATGTGCAGGTCAGGTGGATTGCCCATGATAATTTGATCATAGTGTCCAGGGACTTGCAGACTAGGTGGATTACACATGCCAAATATAGGGTTACAGGGATAGGGTGGGCGCCTGAGTTTGGGGAGACTCTCTTCAGAGGGTTGGTATAGACTTGATGGGGCAAATGGCCTCTTTCTGTGCTGTAGGGATTCTATGACAATTTGCTCATAAAAGCACATGTAATCCTTCAAATGCAAGTCCCAAATCTTGGTCAATTCCACCAATTATCTCCAAAACCCAACATTACCACAATTAGGGCAGAGTCCTTTAATATCATTTGTTTTCCCTCATGGTGAACTGTGTGTAAGGTTGTGTCACTATCAGGTTTTGACCAGAATTGTTTGTCTAAGGTACCTTCCTTCATCTTGACTTGGGGAAGGCTTGTGCATTGTAAAGTGATGGATAGGTGGATTTTACCAAGGCAAAGGGCCCCAGGACCTCCTGCTGGGGTGAAGAGTTTCAGTTGTAGTGAGATCAAGAACTCTCAGGACCTGTTTCCTTGCCATTGTCGTTGAGCACCAATATGTAAAAGCGTTAAAGAGCAGCTCCATGCACATTTCCAGCAGATTCTCAGACCGCAGACCTGGTCGTCCTGGCAGTGACCAAACTGTCCAAGGCATGTTTTATGGTGACCTGTTGGATGAATTCACACAAGCAGAATGTTGTAGTGAAAAGACCAGTCTCGAATCTGGGGGTTCAAATAAACAAAGATTTTTATTTGACCATATATTCAAGGGAACAGCTCTCTCCAATCTGAGAGCATTAGTCAGCGTTGCAAAATGTGCGATTCACATTTGCAGCACTTTAGTACTGTTCCGTGTTATAAAGTTTTATGATTTCCAGCCTCATTAACCATCTAGCATCCTCTTTTTGGAATAATCTTTCAGTGAATCAACACATACAACCTAATATATCCACACAGAATCTAATACTCACTTCACTAATTGTTCCCTTTCGCCAAGTAGACTGGGAAACCATACCTGGTAATTCCACTTAGGAAGGAGACTTTTGTATCCTTGGATGCTTCCTCTGAAACACAGAGTGGATTGAATGGAATACCAGGTAGAGGTTGGGAAAAGAGAGCATCGGATCAGGGGATTGACATGTTCCTGCCTCTAGCTGATCTTGCAGTGTTTCAGTACCAAAGATTACTCTGCTCATCTGAGGGAGATGGAGCCTCTTCTGAAGCCAGAGTCCAGGTGGTACGAAGAGTTGCCATGTTGGTAGCTGTCTGAGGGGCCCACAAAGCCTCCTACAGTTACCCAGCCCCACTGTAGCCACATAGATCTATAGCTGGAGCTGCTACCACCACCCAGCCCATGTGACTGACAGGCCACAGTTTAGATTTGTTATGTTGACATTTTGTCAGAGGGCAGATCACCAGAGGTTACTCTGCTCTGTCTTCTACAGCAACAGCAGCAGCAAACTCCATTGCCAGTAGGTCTACTACCCTTTTCCAGGTTGTCTATTTGGGCCTTTAGATTTTAGAACCCAAATGCTGATGGTTGATTAGAGAGTGTATGTGGGTCAGCCACTTAACAAGCTAACACCCAGAATACTGTGCCAAAAGCCATACCGCCAATGGGCGTATGGTCAGGATCAGAAATAGTCTGAAACAGAATTAATTTTTAAGGAAGAGATAATGGGAACTGCAGATGCTGGAGAATTCCAAGATAATAAAATGTGAGTCTGGATGAACACAGCAGGCCAAGCAGCATCTCAGGAGCACAAAAGCTGACGTTTCGGGCCTAGACCCTTCATCAGAGAGGGGGATGGGGAAAGGGAACTGGAATAAATAGGGAGAGAGGGGGAGGCGGACCGAAGATGGAGAGTAAAGAAGATAGGTGGAGAGAGTATAGGTGGGGAGGTAGGGAGGGGATAGGTCAGTCCAGGGAAGACGGACAGGTCAAGGAGGTGGGATGAGGTTAGTAGGTAGATGGGGGTGCGGCTTGGGGTGGGAGGAAGGGATGGGTGAGAGGAAGAACCGGTTAGGGAGGCAGAGACAGGTTGGACTGGTTTTGGGATGCAGTGGGTGGGGGGGAAGAGCTGGGCCTCCCCCTCTCTCCCTATTTATTCGTTCCCTCTCCCCATCCCCCTCTCTGATGAAGGGTCTAGGCCCGAAACGTCAGCTTTTGTGCTCCTGAGATGCTGCTTGGCCTGCTGTGTTCATCCAGCCTCACATTTTATTAATTTTTAAGGAAGTTATGATTCTGCCCATTGTATGATGAAATTTTTAAAAATGCACTACATGAAAGAGGGCGTAAAGTGATGTGCATTCTTCTTGTTGTCTCCTCTTTCTGCCTCATCAAAGAATACTTTGAAGATGAATGAATCAAGTGACTCTTTCTGACCTTTTTCAAATCCTTATGGAATTTATGGGCCGCTATGATGACATTCCCTTTTAATTCCCTCTCCCCTCACGGTGCATGTAATTTGCTGTTCCCAATGCTAGGGTCTAATTTTTATTTAAGGTGAGTTGGAAGCCCATTTCAGATCTCTGATGATTTCTATTTCCATCGTAAAAAGAGATATAACAGATTGCTGATTCACCATCACCTATTGTACTTTCACACAAAGTCAAAATAGCTTATTCTTCATGCCTTTGTCTAAATCTTCACCTGAGGCTATGTTAATGATTGCACTCAGACTATTAGTTGCACATATCCACTTGGAATCAGCAATAACTATTCAGGTGTGCACCAACTGTAGAAAATTTCAGCCTCATCTTGTAGGTGGAAAGGGAATCATAACCAAATAAAGTATCAATCTGGAAGATACTGATTCTATTAGTGAAAGGGAGAAGAGCTGGGCAACTTGTTCATATTTTCATAGCACTGACCTTGGAGGGTTGAGTCAAAATTTATGTTCCACAGAATTAGAAACATCAAGGAGCAGTGAAGGGAAATCATGATTGTAGTTCTAATGTCCACTCCCATAAAATGATGCTTCCCAATAGTAGAGATAACAAAGTGCGGAGCTGGATGAACATAGCAGGCCAAGCAGCATCTTAGGAGCACAAAAGCTTCCCAATAGTATACAGGTGGAAAGGACATGTACATGAATTCTCAGACCTACTGAATTACTCCAGCATTTTCAGTTTTTATTTGGCCATTCTCTGGTTCATTTCTCAGGGCAATGCCTTGGCCAATTAGATTTAGCATCCTGGTTTAAATTGTTAGTCATCATTAACTGATGTATTCTCTATGTCAGTGCCTCAACCAATCAGAGCCTCCTTGTCAACCAATTGGCAGTCTCCTCTCATACAGAATACTTTTCCTTTACTTTGGTATTCTTGCAAATTGTCCTAATGAGTTCCAAGACAAAAGTCTTCAAAAACAACTACTTTTCAGCAATACCCAAAGTACGCACATTCTTCAAGTTAAGTTTGGTTTCTGATCAGTCTACACTTTCTTTTAGATGAGGGGCTTAAGTTCAAACTCATATTACACTGATAATTCCACACTGTAAAATCACCCATCGTGTCCAAACAGCATGATGGTGCTTTGGGGAAAGTATAATGTGTTTCAATTGTGTTGTTGTAAGAGAAATAAATAAAACACTTTGGAAAACAATTTTCAAAATGCTGTAGGGAATATTTTCGGTTGTACATTCAGGCACTAGCAATTCTCCATCGTGATGAAGAAGGTATTTTGAGGTGAAACACCCATCTAGCCTATATTTAGTGCAACAAACATTGTGCACAGGAGTTGAAGCCTGTGAAGAAAATAGACAGATGGAGACTTGTGAAGGGTTGGTTTCCATTTAGAATGACTGCTGCTCATTAAAGAGGCTGGATGGTATTTGGTGGGAAGTGTTTGTTCTAACATTCTGTCCTAAGATCGACCAGCTGCCCTGGAGTAAAAACAGCATTACTGTTTATTGCAAACATTATTTGTATGGGCACCATTTCACGTTCACTAGCTTGTGTAACTGTGAAGAGGATCTTTCAAAAACATGTTGAGAGAATGTGTTAGACATTTTATCAAGATTTCATCAAGACTCTAACAACATTTTTTTCTGAAAATTAACAGAGATCTTTACCAAAAAAGAGTGTGTGCTACTCCCCCTTATTGGATTACATATGTGAGTTACCTTAAGGGGTTTTGTGGCTCTTAGACCATAAATATACTAGCAGAATTAGGCCATTTGGCCCATCAAATCTGTTTCACCATTCAATCATGGCTGATATGTTTCTCAATTCATTCTCCTGCCTTCTCCCTGTAACTCTTGATCCCTCTTACTAATCAAGAACTTATTTATCTTTGGCTAAATGCATTCAACCAAATGGCCTCCACAGCCTTCTGTGGCAGTGAGTTTCACAGACTAACGATCCTCTGGCTGAAGAAATTCCTCCTCACCTCAATTCTAAATCTCAATTCACTCTGAGGCTGTGACTTTGGGTCTTAGTTTCAGTTTACTTTTCCTCAGGTTTTCCCTTAATGGACTAGGAAGGGAAAGGAGATATAAGGCCAGGGAGAACAGCCCCAATATGGAGAGGGCGAAGAATGCATGGAAAGTAAAAATATGGTCCTTGCAGCTTGCAGGTGTGGAACATCTTCCTGCCTCTTGTACATTTTCCGCATTTCAGGACCAGTATGCCCTCCCTTTGTCATTGACCAATTCTGCACTGTGATGCTGCAAACCAGCAAAAGGACGTTCAGTGGAAGTTGGTGTGAGGAATGTATTCACACAGCTCCACAAAAGATTACATCTAACCAGCGCTTGAGTTTTAAACCTGCAGATGTCTGGTTTAGCACCTCCAGGCAAATTTACATTATGGTAATCAGCAATTAGCACCAAAATAGTACGCTAAATCCAGACTTTCAAGCAGGCATGTCTTATTAACACAGCACCTACTTAGCGTCTGTTTTCACCCTTTAGCCAAAATAACGCCCTGCATGATTAAAGAATTGTTTGCAACAGAATTGTTTACAGCATGCAAGCACGTTATAATGAATACATTCCATTAAGCTATAAGTTCACTCCTAAAAATAGGTTGATTTTATTCAACTCCAAAATACTTTTTGCACCAAGCCCACGGGCAAATAGCACACTTTAGATGATAATAAGGTACACACGTCTAACAGGTGCCCTGTTCATGGAAACAACTGTTTGCAGTGGAAATATTCAGTCTCCATTGATCAGATACAGGAAATGTTACGATGAGTTTGATTCTTTGGCTTTTGGAATATCTATTCAAAGGAGTAGAATGAATTTCAAATCTACTCCAATTGTTCATTTGGAATTATATGAAATTTTACGTTTGTTAACAATTCAACTCATGTTGAATGAAGAAATAATTCAGTATTGGGCTTTATTAAATGTCAAACATGAAGATAGTTAAATTCAATCAGTCAACCTCTGCAGAAGCAATAAATGAATTAACAAAGACCTGCTATTGTCTACACTGTATCTATTGTTAGTATTGTTCTGTTTAATGAATAAAGGAAGTGAACCTGAAAGGTTAAATAAGGATGGGTCACAGTGGAGAGGTATGCCTTCTATTAGAACTTCATTTCCATCAGGAGTAGGTAAGAAAATATAGGTTTTATGTTCTGTGCATGAGAAAAACCTCTGTGTTGCTGTGTTTATCACAAATAAAAGATTGTTGCCACTGTACCAAATTGTTACAGTCTTACTTTTTTGGAACATCTTCTGACTCTTCCTGAAATTTCATTTTTTCCTTTCAGAAAAGACGGTCGTGCTTTCTTAATGGGACTCAGCTATAAGCAAATCTCCTAGTTTGAAATCTGCATGATTTCAGCAAGGGATTTTTAAAAAGTTTGTTGTATGATTTGGACAAGTGATAGTCTTTAGGATATATCATGGACAATGATAATTTATTTTTTGATATGCGATATATTTGGATTATCCAAAAGGCATTCAATAAGGTAGCACACATTAGACTACTTATTTTCATGTTGGGAAGTAGTCTACTAGCATGGATAGAAGATTGACTAATACTTGACAGAGATTTGGGTTAAAGAGGTTTTTGGATGAATGGCAACTTATAACTAGTGGGATACGACAAAAATCAGTGCTGGGCCACAATTATTTATAAGATATATTATTAGGGGTGAGGAAAATAATGTATCAGAACCAGATGTATGGAGGATACAAAAATAAGTAGGAAAGTGTGGCAGAGATGATGCAAAGAATTTACAGAGGGCTATAGATAGATTAATTGGGTGGTCAAAATCATGAAAGGTGGCATATATTGTGGGAAAACTGTGAGGTTATGCAACTTGGCAAGAAGAATAGAGGTGTTGAATATTATTTAAATAGGGAAAGACTGCAAAAGCTACAGAACAGAGGGATTTGGGGGTTCATAAACATAAAGCACAAAACACTAGCAGGCAAGTTCAGCAGGTAATAGAAAAGGCAAATAAAATCTTGGCCTTCATTTCAAAGGGAATGAAATATAAAAATGCAAAGACCTTGCTAAAGCTGCACAAGGTAGTCAGACCACAGCTAGAATGCTACAAACAGTTTTGTCTCACCTATCTAAAGTAAGATCATAAGACCTTAACATGTAGGTGCAGATGTAAGCTGTTCAGCTCATTGAGTCTGTTCTGCCATTCAAAGTGATCACAGATGACCTGACAATCCTCTACTTCAATTTTGCCACCTTTTCCCAATAATCTTTAATTCTCTTAATAATTAAAAATCTGTCTACCTCTGTTGTGAATATACTTGATAAAGTGATGGTGACAGCCATCTGCGTGTCATGATTGCGATGTGTTCAAAGGGCTGTGTAGAAAAATCCCATGGCCCTCCTTCTTAGAGTCCGCCATGTCTCACTATGTGGAGGAAAATGCTAAACAATTATTTATGATGTGAAAACAATTATTTGTGATGTGAATGCTGACAGCTCACATGACTAAGGACCTAGGCTGTTATTGACATTCCCCTAATGGGGTGATTGGAACCATCGGCGGTGGATTCAGCCACAACAGGGGTTATCGTCGCTGTGGTTAAGTGCTGAGAAACTGAAGTTTCGCTAGCAAGCCCAGGATCAGCAGCAATCTCCAACAGCTCTCAAACAGCGACCAGAGAAGGAGGTTGAACGTATCTAAGGTTGTCAAGATGTAGTTAATAATCTAATAGTCAGGGGAAAGTATATGAATACCATTTATATGGACTTCCAGAATAAAGTTGGTTAAGAACTTGTTGGCTAAAATTAATTATCACATATTTTTGTTAAAAATGGGGATGAGAGAATATGGAAACAAGGCAGTTAAATGGAGTTGAGCTATAAATCAGTCCTGTTGTCATCAAATGGTAGAACTATCTTGTTCTCACATTTTTATATTCCTGAAAGCGATAGTGGGGCAGCACTAATTAGCATTAATATTTCACGATTTACAACACTAATGATGTTAGTTAATCCCTATTTAAAAATATTTTCTAGGTTACCTTCTCTTTCTCAGGTTTGCTGGTTGCCTAAGTTCAAGTCCTCCTGAAAATCAGAAAAAAGTGACTCTCCAACAAAAGGTTGGTGTTTCTTCTGAAATTTTGTTTCTGTTACTGCCCTGTCATTAAACCAAAGCAGAACATTGAATAGAGGTATTGATAGGTCATGTCACAGCGAAACAAGTGGTCAGGCCACTTCTAGAAAATTGCATTCAGTTCTGGTTGCCCTTCTAGTAAGGATGTTGTCAAACTTGAAAGGGTGCAGAAAGGACTTATAAGGATGTTGTCAGGACTGGAGGGTTTGAGCTATCATAAGAGGCTGAATAGGCTGAGCTTTTAACCCTGTTGTGTCGGTGGCCAAGGGGTGACCTCATAAAATCAGGAGGGGAATGGATACGGTAAGTAGCCAAGGTTTTTCTTTCTAGAGCGGAGTGCCTAAAACTAGTGGGCACAGGTTTAAGCTGAAAGGGGAAAGATTTAAAAAGGACCTGAGGGGTAACTTTCTCGTGCAGAGGGTGGTATGTGTATGGAATGACCTGCCAAAGGGAGTCGTGGAAGTGAGTACTATTATAGCATTTCAAAAGCATCTGGCAGGGCATTTGAACAGGAAGGATTTAGAAGATATGGGCCAAATTCAGGCAAATGGGACAACGTCAGATTGGGATGTCCGGTTGGAATGAACACATTGGATCGAAGAGTCTATTTCTGTTCTGTATGAGTCCATGACTCTATGACTAAATAAAAGGTGATTAAAGGCAGCATGGAATGAGAAACAGGAGTAAATTTCAGTAATAGGATGGGGTGTGGAGGAGTCATAAATTGCTATCATTGATTGGTAGCCATTTTTCAACTGCTATATGCTTTTACCCCCATTGGTATTGATGTGATGCTGAGTCAGGTGAATAAAGAACCAATGAACAGAGATCAGCAGTTTTAGCTGTCCATAGTTGAAAATATCTGTAATATTTTATGGAAGGCTTTTTTCCAGTCAACCCTCCAGCACGTTAAGGTTGAAGCAGTTAATTGCAACACTGAAAAGTTAAACTGTGTAAATGTAAATAGCCATTTCTTCTCAACAACTTTATTTGTTTAGTCAGCAATCACAGACAAAAATCTAAGAAAAAACACAAGATGTGAGACTTTAAAATTTAAAGTTGGTTATCATCCATTTTGTGTAAATTGCCAACAATAGCTGTTTGATGGCTGGAAGTGTAGAGCACTCTACGCTGTTGCGCTATTTTTAAAGGCCCTTGAGGTTTTACAGGTAATTTAAAAGCATTTACTGAGTGCATTTTCTGTTTTATCTTCAGCAGCAAAAACTGGAATTAGTGCTGGGGATAACATAGGACCCAGTGTTAACCCTGAGCAGAATTTAGTGGGCGTGCAGGGCCGAGGGCTAGGGCTAAATCCCCATGATCTTGGCAGCATGAGAACTTGGACCATCTGCATCCCCAGAATGGGATGTTTGCCAAAACCAGAGCAAAACAGCAGTCGGCTGACATGCAAGAGGAGACAGTCAGAAACGAATGTCTTACTTCCCCTTCATCCAACAACATCAAATGACATTCACTCTATTTCTCGTTTTTCTCACATTAATAGGTCCATTTAGGCCTCTATATTCTAGGTGCCCAAACTAACATAAATAGTGAAATGGATATAAGAATCTTTAGCTAATTTCCTTTGATGCCAAATGTTTCCCTCTAAGAATGGACATTAACAAGCTACTACTCAATTAATTGTGAATAAGACAGCTATATTTAACACACTTGATTTACAGAAAACAGCAAAGTATGTTTTATGGTGTACTGGTAGTGTCCCTATCTTTGAACCAGGAGGCACAATTCCAGCCCCACCTGTTCTAGAGGTATTTAATAACACATCTGAACAGATTGATTGGAAAATAGGTTAAAACTGTTTACAGCTATGCAGGAAGGCTGTTGTGGAGCTGTGGCAGTGTCCTTACCTCTGGGCCAGGAGTCCAGGATTCACATTCAACCTGCTCCAGAGGTGTGCAATAACATCGCTTGGCAGGTCAACTAAATAAAAACAGCTATGTAAGTGGATTTCTTGTGGCACAACGGTTGTGTCCCTACCTCTGAGCCAAGAGGAATAGGTTCGTTTCCCACCTACTCCAGGGATATGTAATGACATCTTTGAACAAGTTCATTAAACAATAGTTTACAGCTTTGTAGAGAGCTCTCGTGGTGCAGTGATAATGTTCCTACCTCCACACCAGGAAACCTGAGTTCAAGTCCAACCTGCTTCAGAGTTGTGTCTTAAGATCTTAGAGCCATGTTATTGTAAACCTCTTAGATGGTCTCTGTCTAGTGAATTGCTCTTGCAGTTTGTGTACAGGCTGACTCATTGCAGTCATGAGGCCTCTATCGCCGCTATAAATACCTCAGTGTGCAGTCTGTGAGTTACTAAACACAGATCACTTGAAAAAGATTCCTGTAGATGCTAAAAATTTCCAAGCCTGAGTCCTACTATCCATTAAAAGGTCTGCTGTACTTCCAATATACCCTCTGCTATGATAATGGAAGCCATTTTCAGTATTGTAATAGGCTCCAAGTAAAGGAAATCACCACGACAGAAGTTAATTAGAATTGGCCATTTGCCAAACTATGATCAGCAACAAAACTTGATTTGACACAGTTTAAAGTCTAGTTGACAATAAGAAATGCCCTATATAGTAAGACCACGAAAGAAATTAAGTAACGAATGCATACTCATTTGTGTGTTTGTATAACAAGCTGAGTTCAAGGGCAAACTCTGCCTTTGGAGTTGATCATGTTGTATACAGTTTAAATCCATTTTCTAGTTGGGTGGTGCTATATTTGCTTTGCTCTATTCATGTCTCTGAAATTGTCGCCAGAGAACTCGCCTTCTTCTTTACTAGCCCTACATTGCTGCCTTTGCTTTTTCCCGAAGATTTGTCTGAACTCTCTCCTATTTCTCATCTACGCCTCATAACATAATCAAAAGACACTGCATGGGTTCTGACAAAAAATCATTAAACTGAAAAGATAATCCCATTTTTATATCTCCTCAGATGCTGCCGTACCTATCGCCTTTTCCACCAATGCCTTTCCCAAAGCCATTTGAGCTTTCACCTCCTTGGACAGCAATCTCTGGGTTTCTCTCTTACGACTTCTTTACCTTTCTAAAAATTTATCCTCTTTACGGTGCTCCTTTAAACCAGCCTATTTGAGCATGCATTTGATCATCTGCCTATATACCTCCTTATGTGACAGTCAAATTTTGTTTCACAATGCTCCTGTGAATCATCTTGGCATGTTTAACTACACAAGAGGCGCTATATAAATAGTCTGATACAAACTGAATGTTATATCTGCAGAAAAATATCACCATTTAAGAATCTTTGACCTTCAAATAAGCTGAGCTGGTATAATGATGCTTAAGTATTTTACCGGATACAACTGCCTTTGTTTGTGAGATATATTTTTAAAAATTCTTTATACCTGTGGCTTGTAACCCTCTAAACATGTGAAAATTTTGAGCAGCAGCTAAATAGCATAATTTTCTGATTGTTTTCTAATATCTGATGTCTGTCCAGTTCACTGGTATATACCATAAAATCTACTAATTTATTATGTGCAAAGAACAATACAGCACAGGAACAGACCCTTAGGCCCTCCAAGCAGTGCCAACATATTTTACCCTTCCATATTAAAACTGTCTTCACTTTCAGGGCCTGTATCCCTCTACTCCCTTGGTCCATGTCTTCATCAAGTGCTTCTTGAATGCTGCCATTGCATCTGCTTCCACCACCTCCTCTGGCAGCGGGTTCCAGGCGCTCACCAGACTGTGTGAAATACGTACTTCATGCATCTTCTTTAAACTTCACCCCTTGCACCTCGAACCTGGGTCCCCTAGTAATTGACATCTCCATCCTGGGAAAAAGCCTTGTACTTTCCACCCTATCCATGCCATTCACAATTTTATAAACTTCAATCAGGTCATCCTCCTCAAACACATGTGTTCCAGTGATAACAAACCCAGTCTACTGGCTACTTTCCCTGGCTACTCTCTTGCTTTTTCTATATGTACAGCATATAGCTCAGAATTCTCCTTAATTCTGTTTGCTAATGACTTTTTTGGAACTCTTTTAGCCCTTCTAATTCCTGGTTTATGTTCTTTCCTACTTTCCTTATATACTTCGAGGACTTTGCTAGTTCCCATCCTAGACCTTACGTGTGCTTCCTTTTTCTTTTTGACCAAGGCCATAACGTCCCTGGTTGTCCAAGGTTCACATAACTTGCCTTACCTATCCTTCATTCTCGCAGTATTGTGGGATTGTGCCACTCCTGAAGTCTGTGTTATTGAAAGTGCCATGAAGAATTTTATTGATCCTATTTTATTCTTTATGTCATTTTCAAATTGTGAATTAAATCTCATACATAACAGACTACTCAGTTAAAGAGAAGGAGCACCAATCCTTCTCATCAGCTGTGAATCAGATGTCCTATAAATCTAATGCAGCAGTCGGAAATTGCTAATTGCATTACTTCAAATTGCAGAGTGTGGAAGTCAGCTTTATAGCACAACTTCCTGCGTGGACACAGAGAGAGACACATACACTCATGATGTTACTTGTCCCTCATGCACCATTTCAGAATCCAACAGTCAAAGCCAGAGGTGTCTGAAAGCAGTTTGCACCACTCAACAAGCTCTGTTCCCTAAGCGACTGTTTCAAGTGCACACCCCAGAGAAACACTGCTGTCAGTCAATGAATTTAATCCTTCGACAAGGATTTTGCTTAGCAACAGTAATACATTAGCTATCAAATAGGCATGAGAATACAGTGCTATGCCAACTCAAGCTGTCAACAATCACATATGCTTTTTGAAGGCAAGAAATGCACTGTACTTGATGTGAACATTTGTTTATTTGTCCTTGTTTATACTTGGTCAGATGCTCAGCATAAGAATTATCTGGGAAAAAAATCAATACAAAAAATATAGAGTGCTTATAGAATTTTTTCTTATTTTTTTCGTAATAATTGACAAGCCAATAAGAGAAATGGAAGTACTGAACTTAGTTAAAGGGTAAAAATCTGGGCAGATGAAAGGAATATCAGTGGGAGACAATTTTAGTCATAGTCATTATAATTCGGTTAGATTCAAAATGTACAAGGAAAAACACTTAAGAAAAGGCCAAGAATAACAGTTTTCAACTGCTTAAGATAAAAAATTTTGGGATGAGATGCAACTTGACATAAAATCAATGAGAAACAGCAACTTGAAAATAAATCAGTGTCAAAACAGTGAGAGACGATCAAAAGTGAACTAAAGAATGTTCAGAAATATATTCCCACAAAAAAAAATATTGGAGCCCTCAAATCTGGACAGCATAAATAACAGACAGATAAATACCGCAGAAAGTCTAGAAAAGCACAGAAAACGGGCATTGAAATTAAAAATGAAATTAGGTAATCAGAGAGTGCAGGAAAATATTGGCAAGTAAAATCAAGGGAAACCTAAAGGTGTTTTGCTAACATTGGAAAAGCACGAATTGCAGATGGATCCCTGATCCAGATGTTCCACTCCCGTATCCATTAGAAACCATTCCTGACAGGGAGCAAACAAGGGTGTCCCATTTCTCCTGTAGCTGGGAAACATAAATTTCAGCAGGGATACTCAAACTCCAGTTTCACACGATCAAGTATGTTACTTCACATTAGGGAAATTATAAATCTTTAGGGATATTTTAAATGCTCATGAATAGCCAATAAGGTCTTTAGAACTGTCAAAAAATTTAAATGGACAGTTTACTGAAAATTAACAGAAGAACTACCTGTCTCTGAGAATGAAAAAAAAACTGGTCTGGCAATTTTATTAGCTGTTTGTTGATTTAACCCTGGACTTCAGCAAGAAGTTCAACAAGGCTCCTCGTGGTACATTAGTTAGCAAGGTTAGATCACATGGAATACAGGGGGAACTAGCTATCTGGATACAGAGCTGGCTCAAAGATAGAAGACTGAGGGTGGTGGTGGAGGAGACAGTGAGGACTGTAGATGCTGGAAACCAGAGTCAATAAATGTGAAGCTAGAAAAGCACAGCAGGGCAGACAGCACCTGAGGAGCAGGAAAGTCAATGTTTCAGGTTGAACCCTCCCAGATGTGGTAGTGCTGAAGGGTTGCTTTTCAGACTGGAGGCTTGTGGCCAGCGAGTGCCACAAAGGATCGGTGTTGGATCCATTGCTTTTTCTCATTTATATAATTATTTGGATGTGAACATAGGAGGTATGATTAGTAAGTTTGCAGATAATACTGAAATTAGAGGTGTAGTTTGCAGCTAAGGAGGTTACCTCAGAGTACAATGGGATCTTGATTAGATGGGCCAATAGGCAGAAGAGTGGTGGATGAAGTTTAATTTAATGTGAAAGGCAAATCAGGGCAGGACTTACACACTTAATGGCAAGGTCCTGGGCAGTATTATTGAACAAAGCGAACTTAGAATGCGGGTTTGTAGTTACTTGAAACTGAAGTCACAGGTAGACAGGATAGTGAAGGTGTTTGGTATGCCTACCTTTATTGGTCAGTGCACTGAGTATAAGAGTTGGGAGGTCAGGTTGTGGCTGTACAGGACATTGGTTAGGCCACTTTTGGAATACTGCGTGTAATTCTGATCTCGCTGCTTTAGGAAGGACATTGCGAAACTAGGAAGGGTTCAGAAAAGATTTATGAGGATGTTGCAAGGGTTGGAAAGTTTGAGCCATTGGGAGAGGCTGCACAGGCTAGGGCTACTTTCCCTGGAGTGTTGGAGCATGAGGACTGACCTTATAGACATTTATAAAATCACGAGGGGCATAGATAGGGTAAATAGGCAAGGTCTTTTCCCTGGTGAGAGGGAGTCAAAAACTACCGGACATAGGTTTAAGATGAGAGGGGAAAGATTTAAAAAGAACCTAAGTGGCAGAGGGAGGTGCATGTATAGAATGAGCTGCCAGAGGAAGTGGTGGAGATTGGTACAATTACAACATTTAATAGGCATCTGGATGGATATATGAATACGACGGGTTTGGAGGGATATGGGCCAAAAGCTGACAAATAGGACTAGATTTATTTAAAATATCTGGTCAGTATGGATGAGTTGTACCGAAGAGCCTGTTTCTGTGCTGTATGTCTCTTTGACTCCATGGCTTTAAGTGCTACCATTACAGCATTTTAAATGCTTGGTTGCTTTCCACATCTACCATTATCACAGTGAGGTGTAAGCTGACAGCTTGAACGTTGGCTTAAAAATGCAGAAAAAGGCCTAGTTATTTTTAATGTGTGGTTTTGAATACCAATATTTGTTTTTCTAAGTGTTCATGTACTAGAGGAGATTTTATGTATGAATGGTCTTTCAGGAATAAGATCATCTCGTCATTTATAAATTTGAAATTGGGTCTGCTGGATAAGTTATCATCGCTGACCAAACAAAGCCTTGCTGGTAAGGAGTGCATCTCTGAAAGCACACCGGCACAACTCGTAATTTTCTCCCCAATAAAGTTCTTTCTGTAGTTAAATGCCCCACAGTCATGTCGTGATGGAATTTACCTGTAATTTATCAGTTAACAATTTAGAAGTTAATAGCTGGGCTGCCGTCAAAAGGCCCGTGCCACTGTCAAAGGTATTCTCCCCATAGATATTGTGCATTAAGTTTCAGCAACTGTTTTGATTGTTTTAGTGTCATTGGCATAACTGACTGCACTAAGTGATGTAAATGAAGTAATGCCATTGAAACTCTCCCTTCTAAGCAGCATGACACGGGCCATAATATTTTGTACTCAATCAGTTCAGATATGTTATTATATACCTCTGGAGGATGTGGGACTTGGACTAGGCCTCCTGGCTCAGAGGTAGGGACATTACCACTGTGCCACAAAGCATCCTGGCCATTGAAATCAAAGCCTTAAAAAGTAGGTCCAGTGTGAAAAGGCTGCCCATTTGCTACAAACCAGTTTGGGCTCCTGGTCAAGACTGTCAACAATTCTTTGAGAGTTACAGAAGAGGTGGTTTCAGCTGCATATATCCAATAAATAAGACTGGAGGAAGGGTCGGGCTCTCGATCAGGAATTCAAAAGGTGCAAGAATTATTATCATTTGAAACTTTACATTTAACTGGACTTCATTTACCTCAGGGCCTGCAGTTAATGCCTCCTGTTTTTCTTTAAAGCATGTCACAGTGCATCAAAGCACTCTGCTTCCTCCACTGTTAAAATACAATAGCGATAAATTCCTCTGGGTTTCTGCCACGCCAACTTTGAACAGGCTTTTCAATTCTGTGTTCCCAAGGGGCAACTCAAACGCCAGGAAAAGAATCCACCCCCAAAATGGAGGATTTATTTTACAGCTGAGAAGCCTATTTCCTTTCAAATACCTTATGAGATAACCCATTTTTTTATTTTAGAAACTTGTCTTCGTTCACCATTTTCTATTAGCATGAAAGAAACAGTGATGACCAGGGATTGATTTGTGCCTGGGGTCTGGCAGGGTTACCTGGTAAATTTAAACTGAAGGGGAATTGCATTGTTACTCATCAGTGACACAGCAGGTCTGCGGCTAGGAAGTAGAATCAATCAGTTAGTCTTCCCACACACACACTTACATTTGCACTGCTTGAGTAATCTGCTATTAACCTTTAATGACCTTGTGTAACCTCTCCTTCTGTATTGAACAATACTAGGAACAGCATGTTTACTTACTGATAGAGATATCATCACTAAGCTCAAAAGTGGTAGAGAGTGATCCTAGTTTTGGAGACATTTACTGATGTTTTCTCTTTCAGGGTTCAGGCAGTGCAATGCTGTGTTGTTTCTGCCCGTTGTCAGAAATTGTACTCAAAAATTTAATATAAGGTTAGTAGGGCAAGAACGACAGCACATTTTGCTAGAAGTATATAACATGTCTGGCAGCATCTGTGTCATCAAGTCACTGAAATCTACAGCACAGAATAAGGACCTTCAGCCCATTGCATCTGAGCAGATCAAAAACAACTATTTAACTACTCGAATCCCATTTCCCAACATTTGGCTCACAGCCTTGAATGTCTTGGCATCACAAGTTTACATCTAATTGCTTAAATACTGTAGAGGGGGAAACAGAGTTTTCATTTCGTGTTGGTGAAATTTCAATGGAACCAGATCATATTTGAACAGAATGTATTTTGTTAAAAACTGTGAGCAACTTAAATAAAGTGTGTAAATTATAATAGTGATTCTGTGTCCGTTTCTTTCACATGCCACTTGTGCTAGTGGCACAGAGCGAGTCCCATCTGTAGCTGAGAACTAGGCAATAGGAGTTTGTATATCAGTGGCACCTCAACCACCCCAGTTGAATGTAAAGATTACTCAAGGCCATATTCAATGTATTTATTGTATTTACGTCGAAGGGAAATGTTTAGTAAGGAACACTAATATGCATCATTGATTTGTTGTTACCCATCTTATACTTTTGTACAAAGTTAACGTTCACCTACGCATGCAGCTCCATCCAGTTTTCTAGATCTGCATTCAGAAAACATACACTGGAAAATCACAGACTTGCTCTTCCTAATCATCTGTCCACCCATTATGATGAATAGGAGACTATAAGATGCAGGCTGGCAACTTCACATTATATGCTCACAATAGTTGTAAAACTTTCCAAGAGTGTACATTTAGAAAATTGGCTTTGTAATGTTAAAGCAACTCCATTGTCACTTCCATCTTTCTTCCACTTACCACTGCACTCTTTTATCAAGTCCCATCGGTCTTCTGTTTCTCCTTCCCCTTTCTATCCCATCTCCCCCTTTTCTACACTCAAACCCTTATGTTTTCCCCTCCCCCCGTGCTCCCTTTAATATCCCTTCCTCCTGTTCCTCCTCAACAAGAGGAAGAAGGCCAGGCACAGTATAAAACAAGCTGCTGATTCACCATGAGCTAGTTCTTCATTACTGACATAGGCCACTTTTACTCTTAGAGATCTCTAAGCAAATGTGGTATTGGAAACCACAAGTTAAAAGTATGAGAGTTCAGCCAAGTTCTATTCCACACACTAACAATGGAGCTTTAGTCCATTTGCAGCTCCATGACCTGCATGTAAAATGTAAGGGAGAGTTGAGTGTCTTAATTGCCTTACACAGCAACTCAGGAAAAATAGTTGTAATAAGATCAGGAGCTGAGTGTACCAACAGAATCCAAATTGTGCATTATGAATAGATCCTTGCTATGTAAGTGCTGCTTAATAACACTGTCAACAACATCCATCTTCGATCACTTTGATAGCAGAGGCTGGTTAATTCATGTGATTAGATGACTAGTTAACACCCTTGACTGGAGGGGCATGTGATGTGTAAGAGCCCATGGAGTCGACATGGGATAAATGAGGGTGTATAGAGAGAACATCAGGAGTATGAAGGACATGAAGGAGTTGCCAGAGCATGCCAGGGCATGAAGTTGGTATGAAGTTATAAGGGGGTATGGGAGCACAGGGTAGGTAGAGGTGAAGATCTGAGGGGGAAGGATTAGTGGAACCGGGCTGCTGACTCTAAGGATCGAGGAAGATATTCTAACTAGATGGCTTGCATATCCACACTCCTCCTGCATTGTACGATGGCTCACAAAAACAGACACCACATGCTCATTATCTCACAGATGAAAATGTGGCAGTAATGGGGCTCAGAGGTCAGGCCTGTGCTTTGAAAGTGGCAAAAGGGTCCAACATGCTTTTTACCAGCTTAAAATGAAAATCCAAGCCCTAATGTCTGGCAAAAATGGTGCAAAGCCTTGTCCTTTCTCTTGTATGCAGTAATGAAATTCCAAGCCTTTTTGGCCAGACATCCAAAACATCTGCTTCACAAGCAGCCCAAAAAACAGGTGGTGCCGATAATAAGCAAGAATGTAGTGGAATTGAATTTTGCCAGATTTCTGTATTCCTATCAAATGTGAACCAGTTCAAATTGAGGAGATGGGGATTTAAAAAAAACACACCCTCTTCCTTATCATCTAATGAGAAGTCACCTCCTATGGGGAAAATTATAAGTTTGGTGGATGTGTCCCCATCTCTTATGGTTGGTAACAATGAGCTGAGCTGTGTACATGTGGCAGCAAATGAAGAAAAAAATACCTGTCTCTAGAGATGCAGAAACTTAAACTTCACACTTCTCCTTGGCTCTTCTGAATGCATGTGCCTTTCACTTTCCAAACACTTGTTTGTTGAAATTCCTCACTTGAATCAAATCCATTTGAAACTCAAAACAAATATTTAAAACCTGTATTCATTGTTATTACTGAATTTTCATGAAAAGTAAATCGTAACTAGCATTGTTCCAAACTAATTGCAAATATTTAATTATTTTATCTGCTCATGCTAATGCTACTTTTAGCTAAATTGTCTAAAGAAAGTACATAGACGTATTAGTTTCTTGTAATAAATATAGTTTTCTTGCAGGTGATTTTTACCCTTTCAAAACAAGAATTCGTTTGTTTAAAAGTTTTTAATCTGTACGTGAAGGACAAATAAAATAACTTCCTTAAGATAGGCAGTGTCGCAAGTTATATCGGAGACAGAATCAGGAAATTTAGCTAAATTATACTGAAGCCAATGTAAAATTTTTTTTTAGGATCCTATTCAGGGGTACACAAATGCCAGTTCTCAGTTCATTTCTGGTCTCAAATTGTTTCCCCAAGTCCAGAATTTCAGGAAAAACATTTCCAGACGTATTTTTTCAACTTTTTTTTGTTTCCATTTTTATTCATCTGAGAAATGTTTCATTCTGCAGGCTAACCATTGGAAATTCTAACAATGTGTTTGAAGAACTTTCAATACATCATTAATTGGGGTCATCATTGCAAAATTCTATGAGTCTATTCCATCTGGAATAAAATGAACAGTTTCCTCATAGGAATCCAAACCCAAATGAATTATTCACAGTGGTTTACATTGAGATTTATCCTGGAAGGGGTTGTTCTTCCTTCCATTATAAGACCAGAAGGCTGGGATGTTCATTGATTGCTGTACCACTTACAATACCATAGATACTGAGGCATTTCATGCCAATGTGCAATAAAATCAGAACAACATTCAAGCTTGAGCTAATAAGTGATAAGCCACATTCAATCCACACAAATACAGACAACAACAATCTCCAACAGGACAGAGACTTATTCTTGAACTTTAGTGGCATTGTCCTGCTATCAACATACTGGGAGCTACCATTGACCAGGTATTAAATTGAACCACCAGTAGAAATACTGTACCAGTCAAAATGCCGGAAATTCTGAGTTTGGTAATGCTCTTCCTATCTTCAAAAAACTCTTCCACCATCTACAAAACAAAAATTCAAGAGTGTGATGGAATACACTTCATTGCCTGGATGAGTGGGACTTCAAAAACACTCAAAATCTTGTCATCCAGACAAAGCAGCTGTTTGATCAACATCTGCCAACTTAAACATTCACTACCTCCTTTATTGATGCATAATGGCAACAGTATACACCTCAATGCACTGCAACAACACACTGAAATTCTTTTGACAATGCCCTCATCTGTGGCCTCCAACACATAAATTAACATAACAGCCAGATACGTAAGAAAACTGACATCTGAAATTTCCTTACAATCCATGCACCATTCTGACTTAACCTATATCACCATTCCTTCCTTGGACATCAAAGTACTGGAATTCCCTTCCCAGAAGCACTGTAGTGTATCTGCACAAGATGGACAGCCATCATTCCAGAACATGGCTCACCACCACCTTCTAAAGGATTTGCAGAATCAGCACCAAATACTGGCCTTGACAGTGACATCTTCGTCCCAAGAAGGATGAAGAAAACAGAGAGAATATCAGATTGCAAGCACAATTCAGATTAAAGTTTAGTGAGTTTGGCAACATTAATTGGTAAATGGTCAAATAAATTCAGGTAGTTGTCACCTTGATAGCCTCTTCAAAACAATTTCTGTCTTTGACGTTTTTGTTTTCTGTTTCCAAGAAGCTACACAATCTTATTCTGTCCTAATTTTTAAGTGCCAATGTTTTGAGTTCTTTCATCCAGTGCCTTGAACCTAGTAACCCACCACAAAACAGTTCACAGGAACATAATCAAACATAAATTGAAAACACATCACTGAGTGTTATATATTGCACAGTGTAATACATGCTCAATAGAGATGCTTTACTTGCAGCTTTCTAGCAGAGATGTAATGTAACAATATTTCAGCTCTTGCAATATGTAACACTCCCTCCCACTTGTACATTACAATGTAAAATGATGCATGTTTTTAATTTCCCAAAATAATACATGACTAAACCAATATCAATAATACTTGAAATTTAACAGTTTGGATTCTGAAATTGTTATAACTGATTGCAACCAAAAAATATGACTAATTCTGCCAAAATAATTCACATGTAGAGAAAATGTTTTTCCACAATACCAGCATGCATTAACAAAAGTATAATCTTTTGACGTGAATTAATGAAAAGAACAATTTATTTCTTCCATGATAAACAGAGAATGCTGGAGAAGCTCTGTAGGTTTGGCAGCATCTGTAAAGAGAGAGAAACAGAGTTAACTTTTAGAGACAGTATGGTTCTTCTTCCCAACTGTGTTTAACATCTTTCTTCTTCCCTCCAACACAGATTAATTGAAATTATCATGCTGCTTTTTGTTTCTGAGTATTTTCTTACATTAGCATTAGGCTGGCTTTGCTTTCTTAGCACCTCTGTCTGTAACAAACCTGAACTTTGAATTTGATCACTATCTCCACTTTAGAGTTAGGACTGTAACATTGATTGATTTAGTTTAATCAAAGTCCCCAATTCACTTTATCACTGGATTCTGTAATACACAATCTTTCATTTTTTTTTAACTTTCACTTTCTTTCTGACTTTTGCTTTGGCTTTTCTTTTCTTATTCATTTGCAGGTCATGGGCATTGGTGGCTGGTCAGCATTTATTGCCCATCCCGAGTTGCCCTTAAGAAGGTGGGAGTGAGTTGCCTTCATGAACTGCTGCAGTCCTCCTGCTGTAAGTTTACCCACAATGCTATTAGGGAGGGAGTTTCAGGATATTGACCCAGTGACAGTGAAAGAACTGTGATATATTTCCAACTCAGGATGGTGCGTGACTTGAAGGGGATCTTGGAGGTGGTGCTGCCCTTGTCCTTCCAGCTGAAGTGGACATGGATATTGAAGATGCTGTCTGAGGATCTTTGGTGAATTTCTGCAGTGCATTTTGTACATAGTACACACTGCTTTACTGAGCATCGGTGGTGGAGGGAGTGAATGATTGTGGATGCAGTGCCAATCAAGCGGTCTGCTTTGCCCTGGATGGTGTCAAGCTTCTTGAGAATTATTGAGGCTGCAATTATCCAGGCAAGTGGGGAATATTCCATCACACTGCTGACTTGTGCCTTGTAGATGGTGGACAGGCTTTGAGGAGTCAGGAGTAGAGTTACTCGCTGCAGTATTTGTGGCTTCTGCCCTTCTCTTGTAGCCACTGTGTTCATGTTGTGAATTCAGTTGAGTTTCTGGTCAATGATAACCCCCAGGATGTTGATAGTGGGGGTATCAGTGATGGTAACAGCATTGAATGTTAAAGGGTGGTGTTAAGATTGTCTCTTATTGGTAATGGTCATAGCCTGGCATTTGTGTGGCATGAATGCCCCTTGCCACTTGTCAGCCCAAGCCTGGAAATTGTCCAGGTCTTGTTGCATTCGAACATGGATTGCTTCAGAATCTGAGGAGTCACGAATGATGCTGAACATTGTGCAACCATCGACAAACATCCCCACTTCTGACCTTATGATGGAGGCACAGCCATTGATGAAGCAGCTGAAGATGTTTGGCCCAAGGGCACTACCCTGAGGAATTACTGCAGAGAAATCTTAGACCTGAGATGGCTCTCCCCCAAGACCATCTTCATATGTGTCAGGTTTGACTCCAACCACCAGACAGATTGCCCCCGATACCCATTTATTCCAGTTTTGCCAGGGCTCCTTGATGACATACGCAGTGTAATGCAGCTTTGATGTCAAGGACTGTCAATCTCACCTCACCTCTGGAATTCAACTCTTTTGACCATGTTTGAACCAAGGCTATAATGAGATAAGGAGCTGAGTGGCCCTGGCGGAAACCAAACTGGGCGTCACTGAGCAGGTTATTGCTGAGCAGGTGCTGTTGACAGAACCGTTGATGACATCTTCCATCCCTTTACTGGCGATCGAGATGAGACTGATGGGGCGGTAACCGGGCTGGGTTGGAATTGCCCCGATTTTTGTGTACAGGACATACTTGGGCAATTTTCCACACTGTCGGGTAGATACCAGTGTAGTAACTGCACTTGAACAGCTTGTTTAGGGGAGCGACAAGTTCTGGAGCACAAGTCTTCAGTACTATTGCCGGAATGTTGTCAGGGCCCATAGTCTTTACAGTGTCCAGTGCCTTCAACTGTTTTTTTGATATCACATGGAATGAATTGAAGACTGGTATCTGTAACGCTGGGGACCACTGGAGGTGATCGAGATGCATCATCCACTCAGCACTTCTGGCTGAAGATTGCTGCGAATCCTTCAGCCTTATCTTTTGTACTGATTTGTTGGGCTCTTCCATCATTGAGGATGGGGATATTGTGAAGCATCCTCCTCCAGTGTGTTGTTTAATTGTCCACCGCCATTCCCAACTGGATGTGGCAGGGCTGCAGAGCTTAGATCTGATCCGTTGGTGGTGGAATCGTTTAGCTCTGTCTATCACTTGCTGCTTTCGCTGTTTGGTGTACAAGTAGCCCTGTTAGGTGACTTCATGAGGTTGATACCTCATCTTCGGGTATGCCTAGTGCTGCTGCTGACATGCTCTCCTTCGCTGTCCATTGAACCAGGGTTGATCCCCTCACTTGATGGTAATGGTTGAGTGGGTGAGAGCTTCATTGATGCCCAGTTTTGAGATGCTAGATCTGTGCGAAGTCTGTCCCAATTAGCACGGTGATAGTACTTCGCAACACGATGGAAGTTATTCTCAATTGAAAGGTCGGACTTCATTTCCACAAGGACTGTAAAAGGGTCACTCTTATCGATGCTGTCATGGACAGATGCAACTGCAGCTGGCAGTTTGGTAAGGATGAGGTCAAGTATATCTTTCCCTCTTGTTCGTTCCCTCACCACGTGTCGCAGGCCCAGTCTAGCAGCTATGTCCTTGAGGAGCTGACCAGCTCGATCAGTAGTACTGCTGCTGAGCCACTCTTGGTGGTGGACATTGAAATCCCCCACCCAGCGTACATTTTGTGCCCTTGCCATCCTCAGTGCTTCCTCTAGGTGTTGTTCAACATGGGGGAGTACTGATTCGTCAGCTGAGGGAGAATGGTATGTGATAATCAGCAGGAGGTTTCCTTACCCAGGTTTAACCTGAAGCCATGAGATTTCAGGTTTAACCTGAAGTCATGAGATTTCAGTTTTCTTGTGTTTGACAAGTACACTGATTTCTTTGAGGTGGAAGGGAATGAGTACTTTGTGTTTGCAGTAACTATAACAAGGGAATAAATGCTGCATCTGTGAGCAATACCATAACTTTTCAAACTGTTGAGAAGTTTATATGTTTTATATGCATTGTTAGAGCCATGAGATTTCATGGGTTCCAGAGTTAATGTTGAGGAATCCCAGAACAACTCCCTCTTGACTGCATACCTCTGTGCCACTATCTCTGCTGGGTCTGCACTGTCAGTGGGACAGGACATATCCAGGGATGGTGATGATGGTGTCTGGGGCATTGTAAGGTGTGGTTCTGTGAGCATGACTATATCAGGCTGTTGCTTAACTAGTTTGTGCTAAATCTCCCTCAATCTCATGTTTCCGCATTTTCTCCAATAGCCTACCATGTGGAACCTTATCAAAAGCTTTACTGAAGTCCATGTACACCACGTTAACTGCCCTACCCTCATCCACATGCTTAGTTACCTTCTCAAAAAACTCAATGAGGTTTGTGAGACACGACCTGCCCTTGACAAATCCATGTTGATTATCTCCAATCGAATTGTTGCTTGCGAGATTATTATAAATCCTATCTCTTATAATCCTTTCACTGGTCTATAATTACCTGGGCCATCTCTACTGCCCTTCTTAAACAAGGGCACAACATTTGCAAGCCTCCAGTCCTCTGGTACTAAACCTGTAGACAATGAGGACTCAAAGATCAAGGCCAAAGGCTCCGCCACCTCCTCCCTAGCTTCCCAGAGAATCCTTGGAAAAATCCCATCTGGCCCAGTTAATTGATTTACCTTTACACCTTTTAGAATTGATAACACCTCCTTACTAACCTCAATCCTTTCAATTCTAGTAGCCCATAACTCAGTCTTCTCCTCTACAATATTCTCCTTTTCCTGAGTGAAAACAGATGAGAAATATTCGTTTAGCACCTCTCCGATCTCCACAGAGTCCACACACAACTTCCCACTTCTGGCTTTGACTGGCCCTATTCCTACCCTAGTCATCCTCTTATTCCTCACATACCTGTAGAAAGCTTTAGGGTTCTCCTTTATTCGACCTGCTAATGTCTGCTCATGTCTCCCTTGCTCTTCTTAACTCTCTCTTTAAATCCTTCCTAGCTAATCTGTAACTCTACATTGTCTCATCTGAACCATCTCGTCTCATCTTCACATAAGCCTCCCTCTTCCGCTTAACAAGAGATACAATTTCTTTAGTAAACCACGGTTCCCTTACCTTATCGCTTCCTCCCTGCCTGACAGGGACACACCTATCAAGGAGACACCATATCCGTTCCTTAAACCAGCTCCACATTTCGATTCTCCCCGTCTCCTGCATTTAGCTACCCCATTCTATGCCTCCGAAGTCTTGCCTAATTGCATTATAATTGCCCTTCCCCCATCTATAACTCTTGCCCTGTGGAATGTTCCTATCCCTTTCCATCGCTGAACTAAACGTAACCAAATGACTCCAACCACCAGAGAGATTGCCCCCTGATACCCATTGTTTCCAGTTTTGCGAGGGCTCCTTGATGCCACACTCTGTTGAATGTAGCCTCAATGTTAAGGGCTGTCATTCTCACCTCATCTTTGGAATTCAGCTCTTTTGTACAAGGTTGTAATGGTTTCAGCAGTTGACTAGCCAGGGTGGAACGCACAAACTGGACAACCCGATTAGGGTCATCTTCCTTGTGCTTTTCTCTTGTTTTCTAGCTGAGTATAACTCTTGGTCTTGCTTCTCAATAACACTAACCTCTTTTCTGTATCTACCACATCTAAATTCAAGGATTTTCTGAGGCCTGAACTAGTTTTAGATCCATCATGAAATTGACAGATTGCTTGGCTGCGGTGTGAAGCTTTACCATACCTGAAACATTACTGAGTCTCCTATTTCTGCATGCCTTCTGGATATAACAGACATTTTCACAGGTATAGCACTTTGACTGGAAACGTGGGCAAATAAATCCTTGTTGAATACTATTGCAATTGTAATAACTCAATTTCTGACTCTGAGTCTAGGCATTTCGTTGCTGTGCCTGGATCTGTTGACCTTCCCTTCTAGCAGTAAAATAACTTCCTGAAAAGCTGCAGCTATCTTCTGTCATCTTCATGGTTGTTCTTCATCGCAACTCCTCATTGTAAGTTCTTTTCTGCATCAGCTTATTGCTTCTGTTTTAAGATTGGACTGGATTTAAACACCACTGCAAAATGAACTGGCCCCATTGCGGTGAAGGAAGCAATTATTTTGTCCTGAGCTCCTATTTTATTTGTTTTCAGCCAAATGTATAACTTCCATTTGCAATTGCATCAGTCTCTTAGTTAGCTTTGAATTTCACAATGTCCCAAATATGTTTTAAGTACCATCTGTCAGCTATATGCCATTCTAATTCACCATGGCATTTTGACCAATTTGATTCATTTCATGTGATACCAAGAAATTGCTAAAGATAGTGGATAGTACAAAAGCTACAGGTCTGACAACATTCTGGCAATAGACCTGTGCTGCAGAATGTGAGGAACCCCCGGTCAAGCTGTCCCAGTACGGTTACAACTTCGATATCTACTTGACCATATGGCAAATTGGCCAGGTATGTCCTGTACACAAAAAGTAGGACCAATTTACTCTGGCTAATTTTCACTCTATTAGCCTACTCTCAATGATCAGCAAAGTGATGGAAAGTGTTGTCAACCATGCTATCAATCAGCACTTGCTTACCAATAACCTGCTCACTAAAGTTCAGTTTGGCTTCTTACTGGAGACACTCAGCTCCTGATCTTGTTACAACCTTGTTTCAAACATAGAAAAAAAGAGCTCAACTGCAGAGGTGAGATGCAAGTAAATGTCCTTGATATTAAGGCGGCATTTTGATGAACTGAGTGTATCATCAAAAAAACTGAACAAAAACTAGAGTCAGTGGGAAGTAGGAGGAAATCACTCTGCTGGTTGGAGCCATACAAAGGAAGATGGTTGTGATTGTTAGACGTCAGTCATATCAGCTCCAGGATGTCTCTGCAAGAGTTCTTCAGGGTAGTGTCCTCGGAACAACCATCTTCAGCTGCTTCATCAATGACATTCCGTCCATCATGAGATGAGAAGTGAGGATAGTCACTGCTAATTGCATAATGGTCAGCATCAATTGTGACTCCATAAATACTGATAAAGTGCACACCCAAATGAAGAAAGGCTTGGGCAATATCCAGATTTGAGCTGAGAAGTGCAAGTAACAGTTGTCCCACACAAATGTCAAGCAATGACAATTTCCAAACAAGAGAGGATCTAAATATTGCCCTTTGACATTCAATGACATTGCCATCACTGAATTTCCCCACGATTGAAGTACTATCCTTGATATTCAGTATTTTTACAATCAGTGAATCTCCCACTATGGTTTTGCCTCTGACAAGAAACTGAACAGGATTACTCATATAAACACTTTTACAAAAGCCAGTCAGAGACCAAACTCTTGCAGTGAGTAACTTACCCCCTGTCCCCCAGAACTTGTCTTTGTCCACTATTTACAAGTTACAAGCTGGGAGTGTGATGGAATATTCTCCACTTGCATGGATTGATGCAATATCAATCACACTCAAGAAGCTTGACACCATCGAGGACAAAGCAGCTTGCTTTGCTAGAACCCTATCCAACATCTTCAACATTCCCTTCACAACAAACACACGAAGATGGCAGTGTAAACCATCCACAAAGTGCACAGCAGAAATTCATCCTGGCTCCTTTTACAGCAGCTTCCAAATCTGTGTCACCAGTCATCTAGATTGACAAGGGCAGTTACTGTATGGAAACAACATCATCAGCATTTTCCTCTTCAAGCCAAATACAAATACCGACTTGGAAATATATTTTTGTTCTTTCGCTGTTAGTGAGTGAAAAGCCAGGAACTCCCTTCCTAACAGCACTGCAGGTACCCCTATTACTCCAAGGTCTGCAGCAGTACAAGTATCACATGACACCAGATTACAGTATAACAGATTTATTTGAAAGCATAACCTTTTGGAGCCTCAGTCCTTCTTCAGGTATTAGTGAGACACAGAATTTAAAAGTAAAATGTCAAAAGTTCACACCATTGACGAAGACGTACAAAACAAACATAAGATACAGTTAAATCTTTAATCAGTTAGAAGGTTTTAATTGATTCATATGTTTCTGTAAATCCCTAAATTCCTTTCAAGTCACAGTCTTGAGAGAACTGGTTTTATCAGTGTAAATAATAGGTGGCATTTTAGGTCAGACAATGCATGCCAGGTCTGAGGCCTTGTTTAGAATCTGTTTGTGTTTTAGTTTGGAGTCAGACTGGTTTTATTTCTAAAGTAGGAATTTATAAAACACCATATTGACCGACTATCTATAAATTATTTGCTTTTTGAACAAAACAAAATGCCCCTGCAAATACCAATTTGCCCCATAGATTCACGTGTGTGTGTGTGTGTGTGTGTGTGTGTGTGTGTTTGTGTGTATATGAGAGTGTATAGTGTGGTTGGGTCACCTGCAGTGCGACATGAACCCAAGATCCTGGTTGAGACCATCCTCATATGTACTGCACTTGGCTATCAGCCTCTGCTCGGCGAATCTGCATTATTGTGTATCGTTAAGTCCGCCTTGGAAGATGTTTACCCAAAGATCCAATGCCGAATGTCCTTGACACTCACACAGACATACTGGAACGGAACATCCCTGTCCGGGGATTGTTATTGTGCATGTCCGTTCACGTTGTCATAGCATCTGCATGGTCTCACCAATATACCATGCCTCGGGTCATCCTTGCCTGCAGCATATGAGATAGACAATGTTGGTCGAGTCACGTGAGTATCTGCCGGGCACTTGGTGGGTGGTGTTCCCACATATGATGGTAATATCTAATGTCTAATGTCTAATTGTTAATGATTAAAGATTGAACGGCATCTTAGGTTTGTTTAGTGCATCATCATCAATGGTGTGAACCTTTAATCTTTTACTTACAAATTCTGTGTCTGAGACATATAAAATAATCAGAGGGTTAGATAGGGTGGATAGGGAGAGCCTTTTTCCTAGGATGGTGACGGCGAGCACAAGGGGGCATAGCTTTAAATTGAGGGGTGAAATATATAGGACAGATGTCAGAGGTAGTTTCTTTACTCAGAGAGTAGTAAGGGAATGGAACGCTTTGCCTGCAACGGTAGTAGATTCGCCAGCTTTAGGTACATTTAAGTCGTCATTGGATAAGCATATGGACGTACATGGAATAGTGTAGGTTAGATGGGCTTGAGATCGGTATGACAGGTCGGCACAACATCGAGGGCCGAAGGGCCTGTACTGTGCTGTAATATTCTATGCTCTATGCTCCATACTACCCCTCTCACTAAAATGTTACCTCTTCTTACACTGCTAAAGCCTTTAGCTCTTTCAGGACAGTGACTTGAAAGGAATTCAGGGATTTCAACTGATTAGAGATTTAACAGCATCTTAGGTTTGTTCAGTACAACACCCAAAGAAGGAGCAAGGCTCCAAAAGGTTCTAGTTTCAAATAAACCTGTTAGACTTTGACTTGGTGTCTTGTGATTTCTGACTTTGTCCTCCCCAGTCCAACAACGGCACAGCCACATCATGGCAGTTGAAGTAGGCAGCTCACAGCCACCTTTATGCAAGTAATTACAAATACACAATAAAACCTTAGCCAGCAACGTCCTCTGCATTCAGATGGAGAGGTCTGCTCTGTGGCATATATTTGTTCTATTTCCCTCACGGGATTTTGGTGTCACTGGCTAGACCAGCATTTATTGCATGTAAATAGTTGCCCTTGAGAAGGTGGTGGTTAGCTGAACTCGTTTCTTGAACTGACAGCATTCTTAGGGCTCAGACAATGGTAGAGAATCAACCATTAAAGTCGACACACAGATGAATACATTAACTTTACCCAATAAATAAGGAGCCCAGCATTCAGAACAGGAAGCCAGTTGGAAATCCAGTGTACTCGACGCTCGCAACACATACTCTCTCTCCTTCCCCCTATACACACACACTCTCGACATTTGGTGGGTGGTACATCGAAGTCAGTGCAATGTCTTGTTTATAGTTCCCTCAGGTAAACTAGGTCTTATTCCTAGAATAAACCAGATACCAGATAAATGAAAGTGCAGCAGTAGAACAAAACAAATGAGACTGTGTCTCAGAGAGAGACCTAGCGGGTGATACAGGCGGGATTGTTTCCAAGGCATGTTTACAACAAGTGCATGTTGGAGGTCTGGCCAATTGAAATAGTTTAGTCTGGAATAGATGATGACTTTAATAATAGTTTCAGCTGCAGATAGCTGAGCTTTGGACAAAAGTAGACAATGGTAGAATGATACAGGCTGACAGTCTTTGTGAGAAAGAGAACATTGGGTCAGAAGTTTAGTCAAAAATCACGTAGGAAAGGATTAGAATTATCTCAGGGATAGGTCATTTGTGATAGAGATGAGGCTTCAACCTTCTCTAAATTAATCTGATCAAAATTAAATTTATTTCAAGAACAGATGTAGTCATACAGCCTACAAACAGAAAGTCGGTAGGAGCACTGAGAGAGATGCAGAAGTGATGGAGTCGAGTGTCCTCAGCATACATGCAAAATCTGACACCATAACCATTTGTTTTATTTCCATCAGACACACAGGAAGGAGGTGGAGAGTTACAGCAAGGAATCAGGAAGGCTGATAGATTTATTAAGTTTATTGCGAGGCGGATATAAAGCAAGATGGGGAGATAATGCTTCAATTGTACAGGCCACTGGGGAGACTGCATTTGTACTTTGTACAGTATTGGTCAATGTACTTATGGAATGATGTTAAGAGTAGTTTTACTTGACTGATGTCCGGAATGAGTGAATTTCCTTATATGGAAAGGCTAGATAGCTGGGCCTGAATCCCCTACTTGGCTGAGTTGATGTTGAAAGGATGCTTCCTCTTGAGGGACAGTCTAGAACTGGGGCTCAGAGTTTAAAAATAAGATGTTGCTATTTAACACAGAGATGAAGAAACATTTTTTCTCTCAAAGACGTACGAGCCTTTGGAATTCTGCTTCTCAAAAGGCAGTGAATGCAGAATCTTTAAATATTTTTACAGTGCAGATAGTTAGATTCTCAGGGATATGCAGGAATGTAGAGTTGAAGTTAAAGATCATCCATGATCTTATTGAATGCCAGAGCATGCTGGAAAGGCCTAGTCACCTATTTTTGTTTCTTGCTCGCATGTTTATACATATGCTTGAGGTAAAGGTGATAATAAGGTGTCGAGCTGGATGAACACAGCAGGCCAAGCAGCATCTTAGGAGCAGAAAAGCTGACGTTTCGGGCCTAGACTTTCTGCCCCTCTGATGCTGATCCAGCCTTATTACCTCGGATTCTCCAGCATCTGCAGTTGCTATTATCTGGAGGTTAAGGTGACAGTTCTGAGTCTTCAGTTGTGTGGAACCAATTGTGGAGGACTGCTCATGTGACTGCTCTTACACCAGTCTGTCCTTTGCAAATCAAGCAGCATCTGAGGGACACAAAACAAGTCAGAATAGATGGTTACAATTTCAGTATAACGCTAGAGCCAAATCTCATGGATTTTTAGGAACAATATTTTAATGAGTCTCCTTGCTGCACATACAACACTTAAATGTTTTTTGAATCCAAGTCCTTTCTGGCCATCTATACGTATTCTTTAAGTGTGGCTGATGCAGTTGCTGCATGAGTTCTAACGCTGTCTGAATAAAAAGCGGAGCTAATTAGGTTTATATTCTGATGCAACATGAAGCATATTTTAAGTTGCATAAGTCTTCCAAGATCCAGTCTGCTCCATGTTCCCTGAAGTGTTCCCTCATTCATATTCTTATGTAAAAATTCTGAAGGGTCAGTGAGTTTGCTAGTGTTTAACGCTGGCGAGGGTGGTTCAGTTACTATTTTGCAGAAGCTTATTAAGGTGCTGGCACAGGAGTTAACTTATTTCTTCTTGTTTGACTGTTTTTCTGGTTACACTTGAACATTTGCGTATTCTTTTGTCAAGAGAGGAACAACTAACTACTCATATACAGACTGTACACAGTCACAGTGACATAGCAAATCACATAGTGCACAATAAACATAGCATATTCTACATGGGCTGCACATTTTCCCATGAATTTCTCTGATTTCCTAAGCCTTAACACTTTCAAAAACTTCCTTCCCGATTTGGTGAACTAGCCTATCTTCATAGGCAGCTAATGGTCCCTCCTGGGAGGCAATAACAACCTATTATAATTTTTGCCCTCCAGTTACATGCCACTTTTGCCTTTAATGATAAGAGCAGTAATGATCATAGACGGTTAAATTAGCATTTAGAAATTCAGATAATGTCAAATATTTTAAATTTCTCATCAATATATATGTTCATCAAACCATGTCTGTCAATTTTACATATTTCACAGTAATGTTGTAACTTTACCATGTGAGATTTTCTCTCATTGTAGAACCTTTTTCACCTTTCCTCTAGATCCCCTGTGAATGGGCTGTCAGGTTTACTAGTTAGATTATATATTGCCAATCACTGTGGCCATTCTTTTAATCTGTGGTGCTAGAATAACGATGTAATGATGAATGTTGATAATAATGTCAGTATTTGTGTTGCTGTGTGTCACATTGATAATTGGGAAGTACTTCACACACTGAATGACACTTTTCAGTTTACAGTGTAGATAAACTTGATATCATAGTTAACTACCAAGTAGTGCCACAAAATTGTGACATTCTGCTGTGGGCTCAGAATCGATTAATTTCGAGGGCTGGAAAATCACAAGCACTTTGAATCAGGAGCAGTGACCTGCACAGCCATTCTCCAATCTGTGCTCCAATTGAATACAATTCTGCATTGAGAGTACTCCTGCAATTTCAGGCAAATTGCCGTTCTCAAGTATACCTTCTAAAATCACCTACTTATTTCTGTCATTAATTTTGACTTTGCCAATGACTAATGAAACATAATTGCATAATTGTCTTCTCTCTTGTGCAATCCATGACTATAAATGTGAAATATTTCCCATTTGTATATAGCAACTTTGATTTTTTTTATAAAATTTATAAAATCAGCAATATAAAGGTATATCTATAGTTCTCAGTTTTCTAATCTACCCACTATTGAAGGAGAGCTTCATAAAATCATTTGTAAGAAAATGACATTACTTTTAAAATTAAGATGAATATTAAAACCTACCAAGCCATGATCAGAAAATGACCTCTTACAAAAAGATAAAGCTTTCCTGTGGAAGAAGTTGACACAGCTGATCCAGGTTGTCGGACCAAGAGCTTGGGTTTTACTCGGCTACATTGTTTTTGGAATTCAAGGTTGGGCTTCTTGCTATTTTCAATCCCAATGGATTTACTGGAATCAGCTATTGACGGGCAGGTACAGCCGTTAGAATTCCCACGAGTTATACAGCCTTTCGACCAATGATGGGAGGAAGCTGAAGGATGGAATCTTGTGCTATTCCCAGATTCTGCTATTCTAGTGACATATTGGTAATGTACTGGATGAGTAATCCAGAGGCCCAGGTGAATGCTTTGGGGAAATGAGTTCAAATCTTACCATGGTGGAAATCACATTCATTTAATAGATCTGATTTTTCATTCAGTCTTGGCAATGGTGCAAGCAATTATTGTCCAGATGATTCACAAAATTATTTTAAGAAAGGGAAATCTGCCACCCTTACCTGGCCTAGCCAATATGTGACTCTGGATCCACAGCAATATGGTTGACTCTTCACTGGTCTCTGGGATGGACCATCAAACCACTCAGTTCAAGGGTAATTGGGGATGGGATATAAATGCTGGTGATGCCAGCATCAATAACATCCATTCAATAATAAAGAAAAATAAAACAATTTAAAATTCTATACAAGATCAACATTTTAGGGCATGACAGTGGCACAGTAGTTAACACTGCTACCTCACAGTACCAGGGGCCCGGGTTTGATTCCACCCTTGGGCAACTGTCTGTGTGGAGTTTGCACATTCTCCCCATGTCTGCGTGGGTTTCCTCCGAGTGCTCCGGTTTCCTCCCACAGTCCAAAGATGTGCAGGCTACGTGGATTGGTCATGCTAAATTGCCCATAGTATTCAGGAAGGTGTAAATTAGGTGAGTTATAGGGGGATTCGTCTAGGTGGCATGCTCTGAGGTTCGGTGTGGGCTTATTGGGCCGAAGGGCCTATTTCCACACTGTAGGGATTCTATATCTATTTTAATGCAGCAGCAAGCATCTCCTAAATGCATAGAACATAGAACTGTACAGAACAGGAATGGGACCTTCAGCGCACAATGTTGTGCCCTTAACATAAGACCATAAGACTATAAGACATAGGAGTGGAAGTAAGGCCATACGGCCCATCAAGTCCACTCCGCCATTTAAATCATAGCTGATGGGCATTTCAACTCCACTTCCCTGCACTCTCCCGTAGCCCTTGATTCCTTGTGAGATCAAGAATTTGTCAATCTCTGCCTTGAAGGCATCTAACGTCCCATGATGCCAAATTAAATTAATATCTTCTGCCTGTCATTGGTCCATGTCCCTCCATTCCTTGTATTTTCATGTGCTTATCTATAAGTCCCATAAATGCCCCCATCATACCTGCCTGCACCACCACTCCTGGCAGAGTGTTCCTGACTCCTATCACTCTCTGTGTAAAAAACTTCCCCTCACATTTCCTTTGAACTTTCACCCACTCACTTTCAATGCATGCTCCCTAATTTTAGACACTTCAACTCTGGGCAAAAAATTCCAATCATCAACTTTATCAATGCATCTCATGATTTTATCGACTTCTGTCAAGTCTCCCCTCAGCCTCCGCTGCTCCAGAGAAAACAACCCCAGTTTTTCTAACCTCTCCTTTTAGCTCATACTCTCTAATCTAGGCAAGATCCTGGTAAACCTCTTCTGCACCCTCTCCAAATCTTCCATATCGTTCCTGCAATGTGGCAACCAGAATTAAACGCAATTCTCTAAGTGTGGCCGAAACAAAGTCTTGTAAAGCTGCAACATGACATCATGACTCTTGTACCCAATCATGAAATCATGAAGTAAAGTTCATGTTGGAAGTATGGTGTCAATTTTTTAAATTTAAAATTGGAATTGTTATCATGAAATGGTGCATTGAAGGGAAGATAAATTTGCCATAAACTGAAAAGTTCGTGGTAAAACATTGTCTCAAGTCTGGAGGAAAGAAGACATATTGGCATTTCACATAAAAGCACAATACCATGAAGGCTGAATGAAATAGAAACAGAAAACACTGGGGAAAAAATCCTTGACAGGTCCAGGGCCATCTCTGAAGAGAGAAATATAGTTTGCAGTTCAAATCCAATATGGTAGTTCAGAAGGGTCAGCTGGAACATAAGGAGAGTCCAGGTACAGGTAAGATTGTGGGGAAGATTAAATGTCAACATACAATGGAACAAAAGGTAAAGACAGTGGCAATGGTAGTCATAAACAAACAATTAAACCAGCCAAATAATGGGGTGGCACAGTGGTTCAGTGGTTAGCATTGCTGCCTCACAGCTCCAGGGACCTGGGTTTGATTCCACCCTCAGGCAATTGTCTGTGTGAAGTTTGCACATTTGCACATTCTCCCTATGTCTGTGTGGATTTCCTCCAGATGCTCCAGTTTCCTCCCACAGATGTGCAGCATGGCTGAACTGAATTAGCAAGTGACCTGAAGATAATGGTTAAGTGGAGGTATTCCCCAAAAAGCCTTGTTTGGTCTCCCCAGTGGAGACAGGAGGCTGCAATGTGAGAAACTATTAAAATCCTGGGAATCTCTCCTTCTCAGCATTGTGGGAATATCTACATCACATGGACGAACGCTCTTCAAGAGACAGATCATTGTCAGCTTCTTGAGGACAATTAAAATCCAGAATAAATAATAACCTTGACAGCAATGCTCAAATTCAACGTATGTTTAAAAGTACTCTTGTGCATTGCTATATTCTGGTGCAACCTTCGGGATATTCAGGGGCAAATTGCTAGCAGGAATGTAACTCAAATGTGGTTTTACAAAATTCCTGTTTGTCACTTGCCACACACCTTGTTTTCTTTTCCTTTCCTGAGCCCTTCATATGGAGGTTTCTTTTCAATATGAAGCCTCATATTGACAACAAAGCCAGGCTGCAGTCCAACCTCCAATCTGAAGCTTATTTCAATGTTCCAGCTATCAATGATAAATAACTTTTCAAACTGAATATTATTTTAGCAATACCCTACTTTTCTGCGGACAATCACAAAGCTGTCATTAGGGAAGGTAGTTGAGGGGAAAATTTATCTCCTCAGGCACTTGACCTTCGCTTTAAAGAGTGACAGAACTGTTTGACTGAACTAATACAAACGGGACCACAAAGCAAAGGAATATTGGTTTGCTGTTGAATATTGATGGAAAATGCTACCAATCCCTCATGCAAACAGCTAGATTGATAAACTATGGTAAATTTGTACCATCTAAACCCACATGTCCTAGGATACCTGCTTTTTGATAACATTGCACGACCTACTCCTGTCAAAGCACAGGATCTATAGGAAGCCAAGGATCAGAAGTACTTAAGCAAACAAAACCTCAGTCACACATCTGATGGACCTGCCCACTACCAGCTGACTAATGTCAAATACATGCCAAAGGCAAGTTTATGTTGCATTTATGGCATAAACAAGTTGCAGATTGCAAGAGCAGTGAGAATGCTGGAATTGATGATTGGTATAGTTCCCTGAAGACTTCTACTATGAAGAGGAACCTCCTTACGTAGCAATCCTGAGATATAGTTTGAAGGTCAGGCTTGATACTGGTGTGCAGTTGTGTGATGCCACCTGTGCATCTTGAGATATCTCTGTTTCCATTGTCCTTCACCCAGCAGATGGGTAGTTCCAGAATGAAATGCCAGGTTATCCTGTGTAGACTATGTAAAGGTCCCAAAAATTGGAAGTCACAACTAAAAAAAGACAAATTAATTTAACAAGTTAGAAAATAGCATAAAGTATAAATAAAATTAAAGGATGAAATAAAATTTTCAAGGAGCTGTCATTTTTGATTTCAAATAATATTTTGAAGGCTTTTTCCATTGGACAGTACCAAAGGGGTTAACAAGGCTTAGAGCTGGATGAACACAGCAGGCCAAGCAGCATCTTAGGAGCACAAAAGCTGATGTTTTGGGCCTAGACCCTTCATCAGAAATGGGGGAGTGGGAGAGAGTTCTGAAATAAATAGGGAGAGAGGGGGAGGCAGATCGTAGGTGAATAGAGGAGAAGATAGTTGGAGAGAAGACAAACAAGTTAAGGGGGGGGGATGGGCAAGAGAGTTGCAGTGGGAGAGAGATCCCCTGAGGTTTGTCCAGAGGGAGGAGGGTAACTTCTTCAGGTTAGACATCCCGGGAAGAGGCTTCACAGTGGGGTTAAAATTTTATCAGAGATAATAGGAACTGCAGATGCTGGAGAATCCAAGATAACAAAGTGTAGAGTTGGATGAACACAGCAGGCCAAGCAGCAAAGGGGATAGTTGTTTTATGATTGTATTAGGCAGAAGGAAAGCACATGATCAGGTATGTGATTGATGACTTCAGGATGTTATTGTATCTTCATATGTATATATGTCAGAGAGTGGCTGGTCAGCGCTAGAACCCAATAGCAGTGGGAACTGCAAGATACAGGCAAATTGACCCTGAGGCAATTCCTTCCTCTCTCACTCTCACCACCAACTACGCAAAAGCACAAAATTGTTACATCACTGAAGGAGAACATAACAGAAAAAAACTAAGGTCCTAAAATTGAACTGTGGGGAACCTGTGGAAATAATTTTCTGAAGGAGGGTCTAGGCCCGAAACGTCAACTTTCCTGCTCCTCTGATGCTGCTTGGCCTGCTGTGTTCATCCAGCTCTACACCTTGTTATTTCAGATTCCCCAGCATCTGCAGATCCTACCATCTCCATTAACCATTACTCTGTGTCATTCAGCCAATTCCATAACTATGTTGATGCTGTCCCTTTTGTTCCATGAGCTTTAAGTTTGCTCACAAGCCTATGTGTGGCACTGTATTGTGTGCCTTTTGGAAGTTCATGTATACCACATCAATATCATTACTCTCCTCAACTCTGTTTCCTCTTCAAAATGTCCAGCAAGTTAGTTAGACATGATTTTTTTTGTCAAGAAATCTATGCTTACTTACTTTACTTAAGCCACATCTGCCTACAGCACTATTAGTTTTTCCCCACATAATTGTTCTCGAAATTTGCTAATGCCAAATTTGTGGCATCAGGAGGTGAGTTTGTTGTTGCAGGATACCCAGCATTTGGCCTGTTCTTATAGTCATGGTATTGATGTGGCTAGTCCTGTTCAATTTCCGGCCAATCGTAACATTCAGGATGTTGTTGTTTGGGGACTCAGGGAGAGCAATGTTATTGAATGACAAGGGAAAATATTTAGGTTCTCTCTTGCTGGTGAGAGTGTGCACTTGTGTGCCATGATCATTATTTATCACCTATCTGCCTAAGCCTGAATATCATCCAGGTTTTGCTGTTCGTGGACGTGGTCTGCCTCAGTATTTGTTGAGTCATAAAACATGCTGAGTATTGTGCAATCAGTGAGTGCTGCCTCCTCAGACACTATAATGGAGGGGAGTTTATGGATAAAGCAGCTGAAGAATTTTGGATAACAAAGTATGGAGCTGAATGAACACAGCAGGGCAAACACCATCTTAGGAGCACAAAAGCTGATGTTTCGGGCTGAGGCACTTCATCAGGAAAGGGGGATGGGGGGAGGGTTCTGAAATAAATAGGGAGAGAGGGGGAAGTGGACCGAAGATGGATAGAGGGGAAGATAGGTGGAGAGGAGACAGATAAGTTAAAGGGGTGGCAATGGACCCTGTAGAGGTGAGTATAGGTGGGGACATAGGGAGGGGATGGGTCAGTCCAGGGAGGACGGACAGGTCAAGGGGGTGGGATGAGGTTAGTAGGTAGGAAATGGAGATGTGCTTGAGGTGGGGGGAGGAGATAGGTGAGAGGAAGAACAGGTCAGGGAGGCGGGGACGAGCTGGACTGGTTTTGGGATACAGTTGGGAGAGGGGAGATTTTGAAGCTTGTGAAATCCACATTGATACCATTGGGCTCCAGGGTTCCCAAGCAGAATATGAGTTGCTGTTCCTGCAACCTTCTGGTGGCATCATTGTGGCACTGCAGGATGCCCAGGATGGACATCTCATCTGAGGAATGCAAGGGGGAGCTGAAATGGTTTGCGATTGGGAGGTGCAGTTGCTTATTGCGAACCGAGCGGAGGTGTTCTGCAAAGTGATCCCCAAGCCTGCACTTGGCTACCCCAATGTAGAGGAAGCCACACCGGGTACAATGGATACAGTATACCACATTGGCAGATGTGCAGGTGAACATCTGCTTGATGTGGAAAGTCATCTTGGGGCCTGGGATGTGGGTGAGGGAGGAGGAGTGGGGGCAAGTGTAGCACTTCCTGCGGTTGCAGAGGAAAGTGCCGGGTGTGGAGGAGAGCATGGAGCGGACAAGGGAGTCCCGGAGAGAGTAGTCTCTCCGGAAGGCAGACAAGGGTGGGGATGGAAAAATGTCTTTGGTCTTGGGCTTGAATTGTAGATGGCGGAGGTGTCGGAGGATGATGCATTGTATGCGGAGGTTGGTGGGGTGGTATGTGAGGACAAGGGGGATTCTCTATTGGCGGTTATGGCAGGGGTGGAGTGTGAGGGATGAGGTGCGGGAAATGTGGGAGATTCAGTCAAGGGCGTTGCCAACCACTGCGGGGTGGTGGGGGGGATATTGCGGCCCTTGAAGAACGAGGACATCTGGGATGTATGGGAGTGGAATGCCTCATCTTGGGAGCAGATGCAGCAGAGGTGAAAGAATTGGGAATAGGTGATGGTATTTTTGCAGGAGTGGGGTGGGAGGAGGTGTATTCCAGGTAGCTGTGGGAGTCGCTGTGCTTGAAATGGATATCAGTTTCTAGATGGTTGCCTGAGATAGAGACAGAGTTCCAGGAAGGTGAGGGATGTGTTGGAGATGGTCCAGGTGAATTTGAGGTTGGGGTGGAACGTGTTGGTGAATCAACGTGGATCAACTGTTCAAGCTCCATTTGGGAGCACGAGGCGGCTTTTCCAGGTGAATTTGAGGTTGGGGCTTTCCAGGTGAATCTCCCCTTCCCCCACTGCACCCCAAAACCAGCCCAGCCCGTCCCCGCCTCCCTAACCTGTTCTTCCTCTCACCTATCCCCTCCTCCCACCTCAAGCCGCACTTCCATTTCCTACCTACTAACCTCATTCTGCCCCCTTGACCCGTCCATCCTCCCCGGACTGACCTATCCCCTCCCTACCTTCCCACAAATTCTCTCCTCTTCACTTATCTTCCCCTCTATCCATCTTTGGTCCGCCTCTCCCTCTCTCCCTATTTATTTCAGAATCCTCTCCCCATCCCCCTCTTCTGATGAAGGGTCTAGGCCCGAAACGTCAACTTTTGTGCTCCTAACTTGCTGCTTGGCCTGCTGTGTTCACCCAGCTCCACACTTTGTTATCTCGGATTCTCCAGCATCTGCAATTCCCATTATCTCTGAAGAATTTTGGACCTAGGCTGCTTCTCTGAGGAACTCTTATAGTGATGTCCTAGGGCTGTTTTATACTTCATGACTCTTGTGTGCTTAAATGAAGGGGAGGCAATGGCCTAGTGGTATTTTTCCTAGGCTATTAATCCACACACCCAGATGCCACTCTGGAAACCCAGGTTCGAAATCCCACCCCAGCAGATGATGGAATTTGAATTCAATTAAAAATATCTGGAATTAACAGTCTAATGATGACCATGAATGCATTGTTGATTGTCAGGAAAAACTCATCTGGTTCACTAATGCCCTTGAGGGAATGAAACTTCCATCTTGACCTGGTCTGGCCTACATGCAACCCCAGACCCACAGCAATGTGGTTCTTTCTGAACTGCCCTCTGGGCAATGAATGCTGCCCAGTCAGCAATGCCCTCATCCCATGAATGAATAAAGGAAAAAAAATGACAGCAGCTACCAATTATTTAGAGATTAAAGTAAAGCACAATCTTTGAAAGTGAGAAAAATATTATTGTATGGACAACTCCACTGCATGAAATGGTAACATTTGAATTCTAAATTAACCAGCTTATTTAGGCTACTCAATTTCAGTTGTGAATTCATCAGAATTCTTACTGAAATGGAAGAACTGTCTTAATACAACACACTTCAAATGGTTTCTTTGGAAGAATTATTGTGCAACAAAGGAACAGATAGAATGTCCAGCAGGAATTGAAATGCTCACTGCAGTGCCAAGTAAAAACATGAGATAATGAGTTACAGAAGAAGTGGTCCTGAAAAACCCTGTGGCAATTTATTGGCTTTAAAATGACAATTCTCTCAATGGAGTAAGGGTGACAAATGTAACAGGATCATAGCCCTGTGTGGCTAACTCCAAATATCTATAAACCACATACCAGAACACAAATAGTTTCCAGGGTACAGGGTGCAGAGTACAGTGAGGAGTAGAAGGCGTTACTCCTGCTTGTTTCAGGTAAAGTAGACTTAGAAAGATTTAAAACTACAAAGATATTTTGGGAAAAACGTTTTCAGAAATTTGGGGTAAAAAAGCTACTTTTTTTCCTTTAGCCATTCACAGGACAAGGGCATCACTGACTAAGCAACATTTATTGTCCATCCCTATTTGCCCAGAGGGCAGTTAAGTATCAAGCACATTGCTGTGGGTCTGGAGTCACGTGTAGGCCAGGCCAGGTAAAGATGGCAGTTTCCTTCCCTAAAGGACATTGGTGAAACAGATGAGTTTTTCCTGACAGTTGATTCACAGTCATCATTAGATTCTGAATTCCAGATATTTATTGAATTCAAATTCCACCATCAGCCATGGCACGATTTGAACCCGGGCCCCCAGAACATTGCCTGAGCTTCTGGGTTAACAGTCCAGTGATAATACCACTAAGCTACTACCTTCCCTCTGCTACGATAGTTCAAAAAAGGTATATTTTCAATCTGTTACAGAGATAGTAGAAACTGCAGATGCTGGAGAATCTGATATAACAAGGTGTAGAGCTGGATGAAGATAGTAGGCCAAGCTGCATCAAAGGAGCTGGAAAGCTAATGTTTCAGGTCTAGACCCTTCTTCAGAAATAAGGGAGGGGAAGGGAATTCTGAAATAAATAGGGAGCGAGGGGGAGGCGGATAGAAGATGGGTAGAGGAGAAGTTAGGTGAAGAGGAGACAGACAGGTCAAAGAAGCGGGATTGGAATCAGTAAATGTGAGTTTAGGTAGGGAGTTAGGGAGGGGATAGGTCAGTCCAGGGAGAACGGACGGGTCAAGGAGGCAGGATGAGGTTGGTAGGCAGGAGATTGTGGTGGAGCTTGAGGTGGGAGGAGTGGATAGGTGGGAGAAAGGACAGGTTAAGGAGGCAGGGACGAGCCGGGCTGGTTTTTGGATGCTGTTGGGGGAGGGGAGATTTTGAAGCTTGTGAAGTCCACATTGATACCATTGGGCTGCAGGGTTCCCAAGCAAAATATGAGATGCAGTTCCTGCAACATTTGGGTAGCATTGTTGTGGCACTGCAGGAGGCCCAGGATAGACATGTTGTATAACACGTGGGAGGGGGTGTTGAAATGGTATCTGCTTTTCCCAATATGGCCTCCTCTACATTGGGGAAACCAAGCGGAGGCTTGGAGATCACTTTGTGGAACACCTACGCCTGGTTCGCGACAAACATCTGCACCTCCCAGTCGTAAACCATTTCAACTCCCCCTCCCACTCCTTGGATGACTTGTCCATCCTGGGCCTCCTGCAGTGCCATAATGATGCCACCAAAAGGTTGCAGGAACAGCATCTTATATTTTGCTTGGGAACCCTGCAGCCCAATGGTATCAATGTGGAATTCACAAGCTTCAAAATCTCCCTTCCCCCAACCACATCCCAAAACCAGCCCAGCTTGTCCCCGCCTCCCTAACCTGTCCTTCCTCCCACCTCTCTACTCCTCCCACTTCAAACCCCACCCACATCTCCTACCTACTAACCTCATCCCGCCTCCTTGACCTGTCCATCCTCCCTGGACTGACCTATCATCTCCCTAACTCCGCACCTACATTCACCTTTACTGGCTCCATCCCCACCTCTTTGACCTGTCTGTCTCCTCTTCACCTATCTTCTCTTTTATCCATCTTCTATCCGCCTACCCCCTCCCCCTATTTATTTCAGAATCCCCTTTCCCTCCCCCATTTCTGAAGAAGGGCCTCGGCACGAAACATCAGCCTTCCTGCTTCTCTGACGTTACTTGGCCTGCTGTGTTCATCCAGCTGTACACCTTATTCTATTATATTTTCAATCTGGTCTGTATTTTGACAAACAATTAAGAGTAAAGTGCAGTGAACACCATCGAAACTGATATAATTGTGGAAATTAAAACAGAAATTACTGAAAATACTGAAGAGATTAGAAAGTAATTGTGAAAAATGAAATAGAGTTGGATAATCAAACTGAAATGGAAACTCCGCTGCAGCGCTGCCTGATCGGTTGATTCTTTTCAGTATTTTTGTTTTGAATTTCCACTATCTGTCACATTTTTATTGTCTTGTTTCTTCATTGGAATGATTGACAAAATAAAATCCAAGTTTGCTATCAAAAGTCACAGCACTCGAATACAGGTTTTGAAGGCAACTGTCAAATGAATGCAATTTGGAATTTTATTTTATTAGTTACTATCATGTGTGGAAACTCAATAAATCTAGAATTAAACTTTCTGTTGCTTTGCATAGATATGGATAAGCAAAGAATTTTTGTGATGTTAGTAATGAACAAAGATCAGGCATCTTAAGTGTATATTTAATGAAATTGTTAGCATTTAATCAGTTAAAACTACAGAGAGACATGAATAGAAATGTCGAAAATAAGAGCAACATAATGCTATTTGGACCTTTGAGCCTGCTCTGTCATTCAATATCATCATGGCTGATCATCCAGCTCAGTGCCCTGTTCCCACTTTCTCCTCTTTGATCCTTTTTATTGCTAACAACAATATCTAACTCCATGAAAACATTCAATGTTTTAGCCTCAACTGCTCTCAGTGGCAAAGAATTCCACAGACTTATGACTCCCTGGGTGAAGCAATTTCTCTTCATCTCATTTCGAAACGGCCTACCCCATAACCTGAGACTGTGATCCCTTGTTCCAGACTCTCCTGTCACTGTGAACTTCTTTCCTGCCTTATACCCTGTCTAGCCCTGTTAGAATGTCATAGGTTTCTATGAAATCCCACTCATATTTTTAAACTCCAGTGATTACAGCCCCAACTATACATCAGTCCAGCCAACAGAGGAATCAGTCTGGTAAACCTTTGTTGCATCTTTCCATAGACAAAACCTCCTTTTCCAGATAAGGAGTCCAATTCTAGGCATAGTACTCCAGGTGTGGTCTCACCGAGGCACTGTACAATTGCAGTAAGACATCCCTGTTCTTGTACTCAAATTCCCATTGCTAATCCAACTAGTATGCGCATCCCTGGACACTATGGGGCAGTTCAGCATGGCCAATCCACCTAACCTGCACATGTTTGGGCTGTGAGAGGAAACCAGAATGTGCAGAGGAAACCCATGTAGACATGGGGCGAATGTGCAAACTCCACATGGACAGTCGCTCGAGGCTGGAGTCGACCCTATGTAAATGGCACTGTGAAGTAGCAAGCTAACCACTGAGCCACAATGCCTCAAACCTGAAGATATTAAATTTAATTCCCTCATCTAAATCATTAATATATGTTACACATATGCCCAAGCATTGATCTCTGCAGTATCCCACCACTCACTCCCTGCTACTCAGAAAAAGACCAATTTATTCCGATTGTGCCCAGGCCTCAGGTTTGCTGCTTTTTTTTGCCAATTTGAATATCTCCATATTTGGTCTAATACTAGCCCTGCTTTTTATTTCAAGCTATGGTTGAGCTACTTTTCTTGATTTAGTTTTATGCCTGACAGGAATGAATAATTATTGCAGTTTCTTCATGTATTCTTTAAATGTTTGCCATTGCTTTTCCACCATCATCCTTTTTAAACAATGTTATCCAATTTATCATTGCTAGCTTGCATTTCATACCATTATTGTTTTCTTTATTTAGCTTCAGGAGCCCAGTCTCAGAATTAGTTATGTTATTTTCCGTCATATATTGGTCCATTAGATCATATTGTCATATCTTACCTATCGTTATCTATAGATTACCTATCATATTATGGCTCAAGGGGCCTTGCACAGCTCAATTGCTAATTATTCCTTTCTCGTTACACTTCACTGAGACAAGGATGGCTTAGTCTCTTGTTTGTTCCTGAACATATTGATCCAGGAATTCCTCCTCTATGGTATTGTTATTGATTTGATTTGTCCATTCAAATGCTGATTAAAGTCACCTATGATCACAGCTGTATCTTTATTGCTTGCATCTCTAATTTTCTGTTTTATGCCTTAAATGCCCATAGCTCATTAAAACAGAAAATTAATAGAGTGCTCCTCTAGCTAAAACCACCAAGCTTGTTAAGGTATTCATGCATGTTGTTGATGATGTATGGGATAAAGTTCACTTGCCTAGTGATAAGCTTATTACTCTGGGTCTCTGACTGATCTGGGCTCGCTGGTAAGTCAGACACTGTGCCTGCAGCACAGTTGACTGGTCTGGCTGTTATTGAATTATTGAGTCCTGTGCACAGTTTGGACTCATCTATGACTATACCATCAATATGTTGTCTGGGAAAAGTTTAAACTCAAAAATGCTTTGAGGTAGTTTTTGTCTACTGCCAGAATGATAATCTGGTGAAGGAGCTTGCCTGTTCATTAAAGAAGCATTTTGGTTTTCATTCCATTGACTTTCATCCTTAAAGTTACAGAATATATTCCATGGCATAAAATGAAACAAATACATAATTAACTGTGAAACTCTTCAAATGTGCATGAGATTTATTTTCTTTCAAACTAGTGAAAGGGGTTAATGGAGTTTGGTGTACTATCATGTACTTTCGCCTTTGGGATTGAATTCAAAATTCAACCCAGACTGATGGAATGAACAGTTCCTCTCTGATGATAATATGTTCAGTTGCTTCATCATTGACTTTCTCTCCATCATGACATCAGAAGTGGGAACGTTCGCCAATGATTGCACAATGTTCAGCACCATTCACAATTCCTCTGATACTGAAGCAGTCCATGTACAAATGCAGCAAGGTCCAGATACCTTTGAGCTGGTAAGTGGCAAGTAACATTTGTGTCCAAAGTGCCAGGCAGTTGCCGTCTCCAATAAGAGAGAATCTATCCACCACAATGTTACCAGCTACAAATATAAACCAAGAGGAATTTCCATTTGGGCATTGTGTTGGTTAGAGTGAGAGGGTCCATAATATTACAATCTGAGACACTGTCAATCCTGTGTTGCAGTCCAATCAATCCGGGATCAGCCAGTGGTCTGATCATTTATCAGTTGGATCTATCCTTCCAAGTTCATCAGGTAGTGAGCCATAGTCAGTCCAAGCGGGTCAGTTCATTGACAGTCACATGGGGTTGTAAGGGGTCATTGCTGTTGTGTTGATGGTGATAAAGTCACTTATAAGGAGATTGGAGACTGCTTGCCGGGATGTAGAGGAGACAATAATTGTGAACGGGGGAGCAGCTCAACATATAGGGTGGTAGACATTAGAGCACAGGAGGGCAAAGGGTACAGCGGGAGGGCTATCATCGATGATGATAGCTTTGATGGGGGAAACAGTACAAGACAATGTTTGACAGAGCTAAGCTGTATGCTTGTTGCCTAGGGGCGAAGTACAGAGATGAGAAGTTAAATAAAAGAGTTGAATGGGAATATGAGGAAGGACTGTGTAGATGGTGTTCACAGGGAGGGAAAGTCAGAAAGGGACATAAACATTTGAAGGTCTTCTCGATTGTGTGGCTGTGACTAATCTCATGAAACACGACCTGTGTTGGATTTCATTCTCATCCAAATCACAAGGGCATAACTGAAAGAAAAAAATGGTTGCCATCTCAGTTGAGGTGGGTGGAGTAAGTATTTTTTTTTCTCTGAGCGAGCGGTCTTTATCTGTGTGTAAGGGGAGATCTTTCAAAGGTCACCAGCTTTAAGGCAATGTTTGATGACATCAGAAATTTGGGGTGACTGTGCATCTGTGTTCACATGGTAATCTGCATACAAACTAAACTCGGCAAGGCCCCTTCGGCAAATGAAATGATAAGTAACCACTAGGTAATGATAGGTACAAAATAATTATGATATGACAATAAAAAGTGACCATAATGTGATTAAGATGGGGAGTCATGTTGCTGATTCTGAAACCAGGATCCTGAATCTAAATACAGGAAATTATGATAGTACAAATCTTCCAATGTTAAATTGGGAATCTTTACTCAAAGGCAATTTCTCTAGACAGTGGACCACCATGCTGTCCTCTTTTGCAACTTCAGGCAGAGTGCCATCATCTACTCTGGCAGTCTTGAGGGAAGGGTAAAGCCCCCCCCTCCACCCTCCACTGTCACACTCGCCAGGACATCCAGGTTGCTGTCAGTAACGCAAGGTTCCAATTCCCCTTTCTCAGCCACATCCTTTAGAATTGTACAACAACACACTGTGACTGGCAGTTCCTGGCTTGTAGTGTCCGGTCTGGTGCTCAGCTGGAATTTAGATATAGTGCGGGTAATACAAATCTCAGGCAATCCAAGCAATGGTGAATATCTCCATCACTAATAAGCACAAGTTGGTGTGTGACATGGCCTGCACAGGCACAATGTATACATATTGACGTGAGCAATGGAAAACCGTGTGAGAGAGCTCGCTAGAATCAGAGGGAGAAGCCATCTATCAAACTACCCAAAATTGATAGTTCAGACTGCATTTTACCAAAAATCATCCATGTGTCTGCGAATCTACTTTTATTGCTTATATATAACAATGAGCTGTAATATATGTTCTTTTGAATTCTTCAACACCACACTACCTATGTCTAGTTTGTACGTTACAAGAGATAATAAAGTATTGCCCCGTTAGGTAAAGATGCTCTGCTGGAAGTGTAACACACACCATGTGTAATTAACTCCATAATTATGGATTCTCACCATACTTCTGATAACAAAATATGGGCCAATGGAAATTATTTGAGGATAATTAAATGGTTTATTCTGGTAAATATGACAGTGGTGAATACTTAAACATGTGTAGTCTTCAGGGAATAATGCTGTTCACAATTGTAAATCCACAAGTTTTTATAGCTTATCATTCTTGTGACGAGTTCCAATTGATTGTTTCAAATTCAGAAAGTTGTGAGCAGAGCAGATGATAGAATCATACAAATCTTGGATTCCAGGATGTATTCCACCCGAATGGAAACTTGAGGGAATATTTAATCCCATCAAAATTAGTATAATATATTCCTTAACAATTGTTTACATGTTTTGAATTATTTATGGGCATTATCTATAAATGGAACTTTCTGCCAGCCTGCGTTGTGCAAAATGATTTAAATAACAACCGAAAGAACTGTGGATGCTGTAAATCGGGAACAAAAACAAAGTTGCTGGAAAAGCTCAGCAGGGCTGGCAGCATCTGTGAAGGAAAACACAGAGTTAACATTTCAGGTCCGGTGACCTGAAATGTTAACTAAAACAATTTAAATATCTAACAAGATCCAGACTCAGCTCCTTATCTGAACTCCAGGGACTGTTGTGGCCCCAGCAGTGGCTTCCAATCCCAAAAGTACGACTGGGACAAGAGAACTGCTAGCCATCTGATTCAAAAGGAATAAAATTCCATCTCAAGCTAGTTTTAGGTTATAAAGGTATTAGATCACTTGGAGTGAGCTGACCAAGTGCATGTAACCTTTCCCCTGACTTCTACCTCAAGGGTATTCCTATTCTAAATGTAAGATTCAGCCCAAAGAATCCATTCAATGCCAATTTTCAATCACTTTTAATTGATTTTATTCAATATCAGGATATGGGCATATCTGGCAAGGCTAGCATTAGTTGCCCATCTTTAGTGGGCCTTTTTCTTAAGCTTCAGTCATGTTTTTTGGCAGACTGATTTGTTAATCCATCTCAGAGGATAAATTAAGGGTCGACTCACATTGGTGAGGAACTAGATAATTTACCCAAAACATAATTAATGGACAAATTGTTAACTGACATTTTTTCTTTTATTATTACAACATTTTGAGGTTTCTCGTATTATACTCTGCAACTTTTCCCCTCATTTCTCTGTTCTTTGCTCATTTGTTTAGATTTCCTCTGTTGTCTTTCATGATAAACTCAAAAATTCACTATCTCACTTCTTTTATGCCATTTTATCACCAGAACAACAAAGAGGCTGAGGTTGCAAAATTCGGTTGTGCTATGCCACATTGGAACTAGTGGTACAGAAGCTAGAGAAATTGAAAATGGCAATGGTGTCAGTGCTTGGAACAGATACCTAGATTTATGGATGACGTGGAGAACTATACCTTGTTGATTAAGTGTGGAAGTTTCCAAGGGTTTGAAGAAAAGCCATGTGGTTTCTTAAAATTACCTCAACAGTTTAACATGGCTCTGATCTACCTACTAGTTACAGAGACCCAAGTGACTTTGGAAAAAATAGCCAAGCAAAGCTTTTAGGGAGATAAGAGAAGGGGTTTATTGGTCTTGATTGCTTTAAAATTTGATTTTGGAAGATACTGTTGACCCCTATACTGACAGTTCCTGAGCAACGTTTTCTGGATTTTTTTTGTTTTCATGAACCTAGGGGTGAAATAAAAAGGGATAAAACAACTCCAATGGATCTGTACAGCTTGGAATTTATTTCAAGACCATCTCTCCCATTCTCTTGGACATTCCCATACCTCGGTATTTGGATTATCTTGTAAACCCTGAGAAACTGAACTGTTCAAGTTTATCCAAAGCTTTGAATCCAGCTTGATTTCTTGGCCTTAATAACAAAGTGTGGAGCTGGATGAATACAGCAGGATAAGCAGCATCTCAGGAGCACAAAAGCTGATGTTTCGGGCCTAGACCCTTCATCAGAAAAGGGAGATGGAGAGAGGGGTCTGAAATAAACAGGGAGAGGGGGGAAGGTTGACTGAAGATGGATAGAGGGGAAGATAGGTGAAGAGGAGACAGATAAGTTAAAGGGGCGGCAATGGAGCCTGGAGAGGTGAGTATAGGTGGAAGGTAGGGAGGGGATAGGTCAGTCCGGGGAGGACGGACAGGTCAAGAGGGCAGGATGAGGTTAGTAGGCAGGATATGGAGGTGCAGGTTGAGGTGGGAGGAAGGGATAGGTGAGAGGAAGAACAGGTTAGACAGGCAGGGATGAGCTGGGGTGGTTTTGGAATGCAGTGGCGGAGGGGAGATTCTGAAGCTTGTGAAATCCGCATTGATACCATTGGGCTGCAGGGTTCCCAAGCGGAATATGAGTCGCTGTTCCTGTAACTTTCTGGTGGCATTGTTCTGGCACTGCAGGAGGCCCAGGTTGGGCATGTCGTCTCAGGAATGGGAGAGGGAGTTGAAATGTTTTGCGACTGGGAGGTACAGTTGTTTATTGTGAACCGAGCGTAGGTGTTCTGCAAAGCGGCCCCCCAAGCCTCTGCTTGGTTTTCCCAATGGAAAGGAAGCCACAACAGGTACAGCGGATGCAGTATACCAAATTGGCAGATGTGCAGGTGAACATCTGCTTGATGTGGCAAGTCATCTTGGGGCTTGGGATGTGGGTGAGAGAGGAGGTGTGCGGGCAGGTGTAGCAATTCCTGCGGTTGCAGGGGAAAGTGTCAGGTGTGGTGGGGTTGGATGGGAGTGTGGAGCGGACAAGGGAGTCATGGAGAGAGTGGTCTCTCCGGAAGGCAGACAAGGGTGGGGATGGAAAAATGTCTTCGGCGCTGGGGTCAGATTGTAGAAGGTGGAAGTATCGGAGGATGCTGCGTTGTATCTGGAGGTTGGTGGGGTGGTATGTGAGGACCAGGGGGATTCTCTTTTGGCGCTTATTGCGGGGAGGGGGTGTGAGAGAAGAGTTGTGGGAAATGCGGGTGACCCAGTCAAGGGCGTTCTTGACCACTGTGGGGGGCAAGTTGTGGTCCTTGACGAACGAGGACATTTGGGGGGTATGGGAGTGGAATGCCTTATCCTGGGAGCAGATATGGCAGAGGTGAAGGAATTGGGAATGGGGACAGAATTTTTTGCTGGAAGGTGGGTGGGAGGAGGTGTGTTCTAGGTAGCTGTGGGAGTTGGTGGGCTTGAAATAGATATCGGTTTCTAGGTGGTTGACTGAGATGGAGACAAAGAGGTCCAGAAAGGTGAGGGATGTATTGGAGATGGTCCAGGTGAACTTGAGGTTGAGGTGGAAGGTGTTGGTGAAGTGGATAAACTGTTCGAGCTCCTCTTGGGAGCAAGAGGCGACGTCGATACAGTCATCAATGTAATGGAGGAAGAGGTGGGGTTTAGGGCCAGTGTAGGTGCGGAAGAGGGACTGCAAGGGCTGCAACATTCCCCCCACAGTGGTTGAGAACGCCCTTGACTGTGTCTCCTGCATTTCCCGCAACTTATTCCTCACATCCCGTCCCCGCAATAACCGCCAAAAGAGAATCCCCCTTGTCCTCACATACCACCCCACCAACCTCCGGATACAACGCATCATCCTCTGACACTTCCGACATCTACGCTCCAACCCCACCACCAAAGACATTTTTCAACCCCCACATTGTCTGCCTTCCAGAGAGACCACTCTCTCCGTGACTCTCTTGTCTGCTCCACACTCCCCTCCAACCCCACCACACCCAACACTTTCCCCTGCAACCGCAGGAAGTGCTACACTTGCCCCCACACCTCCTCCCTCCCCAACATCCCAGGCCCCAAGATGACTTTCCATATTAAGCAGATGTTCACCTGCATATCTGCCAATGTGGTATACTGTATCCATTGTACCTGGTGTGGCTTCCTCTACATTGGGAAAACAAACGGAGGCTTGGGGACCGCTTTGCAGAACACCTCCGCTCGGTTCGCAACAAACAACTGCACCTCCCAGTTGCGAACCATTTCAACTCCCCCTTGCATTCCTCAGATGAGATGTCCATCATGGGCCTCCGGCAGTGCCACAATGATGCCACCCGAAGGTTGCATGAACAGCAACTCATATTCCGCTTGGGAACCCTGAGCCCAATGGTGTCAAAGTGGACTTCACAAGCTTCAAAATCTCCCCTTCCCCCACTACATCCCAAAACCAGCCCAGCCTGTCTCTGCCTCCCTAACCTGTTCTTCCTCTCACCCATCCCTTCCTCCCACCTCAAGATGCACCTCCATTTCCTACCTACCACCTCATCCTGCCTCCTTGGCCTGTCCATCTTCCCTGGACTGACCTATCCCCTCCCTACCTCCTCACCTATACTCTCCTCTCTACCTATCTTGTTTTGTCTCCATCTTTGGTCCGCCTCCCCCTCTCTCCCTATTTATTCCAGTTCTCTCTCCCCATTCCCCTCTCTGATGAAGGATCTAGGCCTGAAACGTCAGCTTTTGTGCTCCTGAGATGCTACTTGGCCTGCTGTGTTCATCCAGCTTCACACTTTGTTATCTTGGATTCTCCAGCATCTGCAGTTCCCATTATCTCTGCCTCCAGTATATATTTCTTTAAGGTGACTAAAGCTGTTCATATCAACATTGTCACTTCTAAGTTATCTTCTGGAAATGCTCTAACTTAGACATTTGTTAATTAATGCAATGAATTCTTTCATTCCTGTTGGATCAAAAATCGCAGAATTGCCAATCTAACAACATTGTTGAAATCCATTCTAGTTGCGAACTGAAGTAATTCAAGGTGGTTTTTCATTTTGCTTGTGTGAGGAAAGTCAGGAATTATTGGTAAATGCTGGCCTTGCCAGTATTACCCATGTCCACCATTGAGCATATTCAAACCATTCTTTGGAACATGTCAAATATCTCATCTGAAACAGGTCTTCTGCTTCTTGTCATTTATATAAATGATTTGGATGTGGACGTAGGAGTAAGTTTGCAGATGACACCAAAATTAGTGGTGCAATGTACAGCCAAGGAGGTTACCTCAGAGTCCAATGGGACATTGGTCAGATGGGCCAATGGGCCATGGAGCAGAAAATTGAGTTTAATTTAGATCAATGTGAGGTGCTGCATTTTGATAAGGCATATCAAGGCAGGACTTATAAACTTAATGGTAAGGTCCTGAGGATTGCTGCTAAACAAAGAGACCTTGGAGTGCTGGTTCCTAACTCCTTCAAAGCAGAGTCCCAGATAGACATGATAGTGAAGAAGTGGTGTGCCTTCTTTTATTGGGGCTGTATAGGACGTTGGCTAGGCCCCTACTGGAACACTGTATTCAATTTCGGTCTCCCTGAAATAGGAAGCATGTTGTGAAACTTGAAAGGGTTCAGAAAAGATTTATAAGAATGTTACCCTGGGTTGGAGGGTTTGAGCTATAGGGAGAGACTGAATAGGCTGGGGCTATTTTCCCTGGAGCATCGGAGACTGAGGAATGACCTCATAGATGTTTCTAAAATCATAAGGAGCATGAATAGGATGAATAAACGCTGCCTTTTCCCCAGGGTAGGGGAGTCCAAAACTAGAGGTTTAAGGTCAGCGGGGAAAGATTGAAAAGAACCTCAGGGTCAACTTTTTCACAAAGACGGTGGTGCATATATGGAATGAGCTGCCAGAGGAGATGATGGAGGCTGGTAGAACTACAACATTTAAAAGGCATTTGGATGGGCTCACAAATAGGAAGGGTTTAGAGGGAAATGGATCAAATGCTGGCAAATGGGGCTAGATTTATTTCGGCACGGACAAGGTGAAGCAAAGCTCTGTTTCCATGCTGTACATCTCTATACTCTGACTCTGTCAAATAACTTCATTTGTACCAAATTGAACAGAATTTAAGACAACACTAATGGTTTTTATTTAATATTCATACAGGTAACCAAGATCATCTGTCAAATTCTGAGCAAAGATCTTGAAATAGAGGATAAATCAGTTGTGTTTCAGCTTCCACTATGATGACGAAAGTACCACTAAAAATAGTACAAAATACATGCTGTCTGATTACTGCTGTGTCACTTTATTCTGTCCTTGGTACATCTCATGCTAGAATATATAACTGAGATAATTGATCTCTGGGACATAGAAAATAAATAGCTCACAAGTCTGAATGCACACTTTCTGAAACTAAGAAAGGCTTGTTTATTAACCATGAAGTGGAAGCGTCTTCTGTTGTTAAAATGAAGTTGAACCACATTCCAGTATAACAGCTTCACATAGAAGGAGAAGCAGGGTTATTATTTTTTTCATTGACTAGGTCCATCCCTAATTTCCTTTGAAAAGGTGGTGATTACCCATTTACCTGAACCATTGCAGTATGTGTGGTTTGGGTACATCTAAAGTGTTGTTGGGAAGCAAGTCCTGGATTTTGACCCAGCAATAATAAATGGGCAGAAATATATTTCCAAATCAGGATGTTGTGTGAGTTGAAGGGGAACTTGGAGGTGATGGCATCCCCTTGTCTCTTCTGCACTTATTGTTTGAGGATGATTGTAGTTGTTGGTTTGGACCCTTCTGTTGAAGCAGACACAGTGAGTTACTGCAGTAGAAAGATTTTCTTTAAAATAAATGAGCAGCATAGTGTCTCAGTAGATTAGCACTGCTGTCTCTCAGCACCAGGACCCTGAGTTTGATTTCACCCTTGAGCGACTGCCTGTGTGGACTTTACACATTCTCTTCATGTCCGCTGTGGGTATCCTTTGTGTGCTTCAGTTTCCTCCCACAGTCCAAAGATGTGGAGGTTAGGTGAATTGTCCATGGGAAATGCAGGGTTGGGGTATACAATAAAAGAGTAGGACTGGGTGTGATGCTCTTCGGAGGGTCGGTGTGGACATGATGGGCCAAATGGCCTGCTTCTGAATTGTAGGCATTCTATGATACAACTTACAGATGGTACTCACTGTAGTCACTATGCACTGGTGGTGGAAGAAATTAACTTTTAATGTGAGGGATGGGTGCCAAGCTATTTTGTCGTAGATACTGTTGACCTTCTTGCGTTGAATCTTCATTCATTTAGGCAAGAGAACAGAATTCCATCAAACTCTTCATTTGTGCTTCACAGATGGTAGGCAGGTTTCTAGGAGTCGGAAATAGTATATATTGTCAGCTTCAGTTTTCCCAAATCTACTGCTTTTGACAATATGAAGACTTCCCAGACTTCAGTGGGAAGTGATTTTACGACTTATGAGTAAGAAGGAAGAAGCATATACTTATATGACAAATGGATATGTCATAGTGCTTTACAAGAAAGGAAGTGATTTTGAATTGTCATCAATGTTGTAATTTAGGGTGCAGTAACACCTTAACCAGCTCAGTTGTTGGTGTGACTTCAGATGCTTTTCTAGCTCTCAAATATCATTTACTTTTGACTGCAATGGTTCAAAAAACCACCACCCATCCTCTCAATGGTAATTAGGTACAGCTAACAAATAATGAACTTGTCAGTGACACTCATAATCTACCAAAAGAATAAAAAATAAATTCTGAAGGTTCTTTATCAATGGATGATAGTTATCTCCTGATATCCATATAAGTATTCATTTTATTGTTTAATATTCATGAAATGTGATGAAGAGCAAGAGCATTTATATAGAAAAATAATAGTTTATTTGGATAATAATTTAACAAAAATATTTGATATTGTAACAGCATGATATTCCAAGATCAAAAATGTTTCATTAGAGATAGTATTGAATTCAGTTACCAGGAGTAATCTAGTAAAGAGGAGCCAACTCAACATTTGGAGGAGAAGAGATAACAAAGCATGGAGCTGGATGAACAAAGCAGGCCAAACAGCATCTTAGGAGCACAAGATGCTGCTCGGCCTGCTGTGTTCATCCAGCTTCACACTTTGTTATCTCGGATTCTCCAGCATCTGCAGTTCCTATTATCTCTGATACAATTTGGAGGGGAAGATTCTGCTTTACTGACTCTCTTGAACTTTGTTTAGAAAGTGACGCAAATCAAATTGCAGATAATCCTACAAACTAACGTTTCTATAATTTTGCAAAGTTCCACATCTTAAGTTGAAAGGAGTGGGGACTAAGTGAATATGAAATTGAACAAAACTGGTTCGAATAGAAAAAATGTAAACAGAAAATGCTCATTATCCTGAAGTCAGTTTTTTGGCATTTTTGTTATTTCAGATTCAATTCAGATTTAGAAGTTCTAAATAAACTGACACAATTCACTCAAGACACCAAGCTGGGAAGAAGGCAGCTGAATATAACATAGCAGCTCAGAAACTATAATTGAAGCCAGATATAAGATGTAAGAATAGATCATACGAAAGTAAAAATGGAAGAGTGCACTGAAGAAATCATGGTCCAGATGGGCCATGAATGGTATTGAAATAGCTGAAGCAGAAGTTGAAAGAAGCCCAGGTGTTGGACTTGGTACTTGGTGTATCCAATTATTGTTTGGCATTTACCATTATGGTAGAGTTAAGTGATCTGATGATGCTCCACTGAATGTTTTCTTTTGGTTTGTTTTTTCATAGGATGTGGACAACACTGACCACGCCAATGCTTCTTGCCTACCTCTAATTGCTCTAGAATTGAGTAACTAGCCTGCAAAGATGTTTCAGAGATCAATGGTCAATCCCATTCCTGTTATTCTGGAATTACATGCAGGCCAAATGAGGTAGGAATGGCAGGTTTCCTTCCCTAATGCATATTAGTGAGATAAATGGGCTTCTCTGCTAATCAATGACAGTTTTCATTATTGAAGCTAGCTTTTGCTTTCAGATCTTTAATTTAAGTAAAATTCCACCAGTAGCAGGGGTGAGATTTGAAAGACCATCCTGGAGTATTAAGTTGGGCCTCTGAAGTACTGGCCCAGTGACATTAACATTGAGGTGGCAGTGATTGCCTTGACATGATTTTACAGTGTATGACATCCAGGAGCCCATCAAAACTGGAGTCATTGGGAACAGGGAAAAAGCTCTTTACTGGTTGGAGTCATACCTAGAGCAAAGGAAAATAGTATGGATTTTATCCTCCAATGAGTTGTTTAATTGTCCACCACCATTCACAAGCAATGTGGCAAGACTGCCCCAAGTAGACCTGATCCATTGTTTGTGGGATCACTTAGCCCTGTCCACCACTGACTGCTTATGCAATAGAATGCAAATAGTCCTGTGTTGTAGCTTCACCAGGTTGATACCTCATTTTTCAGTCTAACTGGTGTAGCTCCTAAGATGTCTTCTTCCATTCTTCATTGAACCAAGACAGATCCGTTGATACAGTGATATTACCGAGTGGGGGAAATGCTGAGCCATGAGGTTACAGACTGCAATTGAATACAATTCTGCTGCTGCTGATTGCAGCAATGCCTCTGATGCCAAGTCTTGAATTGCTAGATTTGTTTGAAATCTACTCATTTAGCACTTGATAGTAACACACAATTCTTCAGCTGCTTCATCAATGACCTTCCTTCCATCATTACTAGGGATGTTCATTGACTATTGAACAATATTCAACACCACTTGTAACTTGCCAGATATTAAAGTAGTCCATGTCCAGATGCAGCAAGACCCAGTGAAAGGGCCAGGTAACATTCATACCACACAAGTACCATGCAATTACCATCTCCACAGAGAGATCTAGAATAGCCATATAAATACTATGGCTACAAGAGCCGATCAGAAGCTAAGAAATCTAATCTAATTAATTCACCTTCTGACTCCCCATCGTTGTTCACTGTCTACTAAACATAAGTCCTAGGAGTGATGGATTATTCTCCAATTGTTTGAATAGGTGCACCTCCATAAACACTCAAGAAGCTCAAAACTATTCAGGACAAAGCAGTGCACTTGAAAAGCACCCTGACCACTACTTACAACATTCACTCACTTCACCACTGATGAACAAGTGGTAATAGTGTGCAATACCTACAAGATTCACTCCAGTCTTAGAATCCTTTCACAGCAATTTCCAAACCTGTGTCCTTCACTACCTCAGAGTACAAGAGCAGTCAATGCACTGAAAAACCACTATCTAGATGTTCCCCTCCAAGCCACACACCACCCTGACTTAGAACCATACCAATGTTCCTTCACTATTATTGAGTTAAAATCCCAGAACTCCTTATCTAATAGCATTGTTGCACCACATCAAAGACTTCAGTGGTTCTAGAAGGAAGGTCACCACCACCCTCTCCAGAACAATTGGGTTTGCGTGATAAATGCTGGCCTAGCCAGCGAAACCCACATCCCATGAATGGAAAAACGTAATCAATTACACCATTTACTCAATGTGAAATGTGTGCAGCTCTGTTCAAGCTAACACTCTCTGGAAATATTCAAACCCTGGAATTGGAGCAAAGTAAAATAACAAGACTGATGTAATGGGCATGTGGACAAGATTCTTGAAATGATTTCTAAGTAGTTGGACACTATGATGGGGTGATTCTGGATTCTTTCTGGACATCCTAGCTATGATGAGCAAAATAGTATTCTTCGTTTATATCTTTTTTGTGAAGGAATTTATGATTTAATTGCTCAAGTACACACCATGAACAAATGTCAGATATATTGTTGTAGAACAAGATGGAATAATAGCTCATTGAGTTCTGGAAGTGTCTTTTTCAGGTTAAGTAATTTTCATATTATTCATAAATTTCACTTAAGAAGACACCTCTGGCAACATCTGTAAGTTGTTGGTGATGTCAAACATTATGGCCAGGCAGATCAATGTAATTGAAATCAAAGGCATGCTAAAAGTTGCTAATATTCAATTGGAAGAGTTCATTGGAAATAAAAGTAAGATAATACATCTTGATGAATTATTGTTTGAGATGAAGCATTTTCTGATCACCATTTTACATAATGGCCCACAGATTAAGTTGTGAATTGTCCCTTTGCAGCTTCTTTCTCTGTCATACTGGTTTGTGCACTGATAATATCTTACAAAAGATCTTTGAAGTTGTATTCTAACTCATATCCTAAAATGCATATTTGTTTACTTAAGAAATTCTGCTGTGCCTCAATATTTAAGGGCAATGTTTAGTATGGTATTGAGCCATTCAAATCAGAAAGGTCCCAGTATTGTGCACAGGTCTGAGCCAGGATACAGTAGAATTAGTGACAATGCTTCCAGTCTAAAGAGAGCACAATACAATCATGGTGCTGGTTGTTTGACATTCACCAATGTCAAATGTATGAATAAGGATGACAGGCAAGGGCTGGATAAAATTTGACTGTGGTAACCTGATTCGACTACATCCTCAAGACAGCATCGAATGAGAAAAATATAGCACAGCAGGTTAGAGATGGCAGTATTGATAGTATCAATCGATCCATATGGAAACATGACTCATTACCTTCAGAAGTGAAGGGATATTGGGAGAAAATATTCACTACTGAAATACCTAATAATGGTATTGTTATATCACTCTGCCAAATACAAAACAAACACAAGACTATGTATTGGAGCAACAAGGCATGAGGAATGGAAAATCAAAATCAGAAAGTAATTTGACATTAACATTTTCTTCAAAATTTGAAAATCAATCTTAAATTTATGCTTCACATTTCTAATTTTAGCTTAATCTCCTTACAAAATAAACTGAATGCAATATCCAATGGCCAAAATGTTTTGCTGTCTTGCAATATTCTGTTTGCCGTATCCTCATATTAATTTGTGAGGATTATATAATACAATGTACGTGGACATAAATCACAAGACATAAGTAAAAGAGTCACTCGGTTCATCCATCACCTACATCAGATTTCAGCATTCTCATCTTCCCTCTATTCCCTGTTGAAATAAACGTTGATTTAATTTTATTTGAAAGGCTTCACCTGAGTCAGTATTTACTGTATTAAGTGGTAGGATCTTATAATAACAATATCTCTATTTCTTCAAGAGGCTGAGGAAATTCAGCATGTCCACAAAGACTCTTACCATTTATTATAAATGCACTATAGAAAGCATCCTATCTGGATGCATCACAGTGTGATATAGCAACTGCTCTTCCCAAGGTTGCAAGAAACTATAGAGTTGTGAACACAGTCCAGTCTATCACAAAAACCAACTTTCCATCTATTGACTTCATCTATGCTTCCCCTTGCCTAGGAAAGCAGCCAACATAATCAAAGACCCCTTACCAACCTGGTTATACTCTCTTCCACCCTAATCTACCAGCAGGAAATATAAGAATTTGAATGCATGTACACACAGATTCAAGAACAGCTTCTTCCCTGCTGTTGTCAGACTTTTGAACAGGTCTCTCAGATGTTAATGTTGATCTCTCTCTCTCTCTCTGCACCTTCTCTGCAGCTATCACATTGTGTTCTGCACTGTGTTCTGCTCCCAGATGCACTTTGTGTGTTATGATTTGCAGGTAGCGAACGTAAAACAATGCTCTCACTATATCTCAGTGCATGTGATAACAACACATCAAGCGAGTTTTGTGCAGATTTGTAGCTCAGGTTGGAGTTCTGGATGTGAGTTTGCTCGCTGAGCTGGAAGGTTCGTTTTCAGACGTTTCGTCACCATTCTAGGTAACATCATCAGTGAGCCTCTGGTGAAGCGCTGGTGTTATGTCCCGCTTTCTATTTATTTGTTTAGGTTTCCTTGGGTTGGTGATGTCATTTCCTGCGTTGGTGATGTCATTTCCTGTTCTTTTTCTCAGAGGATGGTAGATAGGCTCCAAATCAATGTGTTTGTTGATGGAGTTCTGGTTGGAATGCCATGCTTCTAGGAACAAATAGAAAGCGGGACATAACACCAGCGCTTCACCGGAGGCTTACTGATGATGTTACCTAGAATGGTGATGAAACGTCTGAAAATGAACCTTCCAGCTTAGCGAGCAAACTCACATTCAGAACAACATTTCAAATCAAATCAAAAATTGAACTTTGCAACATCAGTAGCACAAAGAAACCAAATTTGTCTGTCTACTGTTTTAACTTGTGATTTGGCATCCAACTGCAATAGTAGGTTGCATTTAATGCCTCAAAATCCCAAAATACTTGGAAGAAACTAATAAGAAATTAATAATACTTAGGAATGAACATATTGGTCATAGCAGTGATCAATTCTGAAGACAAGAAAAGTCAGACTGGTATGTCTCATTCACCAGCTTTACTGTCCTTTGTCCTCTTCTGGGAGAGAATAAATCATATAAAGATAAGTATCAAGCCATAAAAGGACAAGATTGCTTAAGAAGTTGGGTTTTAAAGATGGTCTTTGTGTAGGAGCTGGAAACTGAGAGGTAGTAGAATTTAATGATAAAATTCCAGAGTGTAGGGCTCAATGATCAGCATCATTGATGTGGAATGGATCACAGGTAGAATGCTGAAACATGAGAGGTCAAAGTCAAAAGAATGAAGAGCCCTGGTATGGTGTGAAGAACTGGAAGTCACACAGTTGGGAAGTAGCAAGATCAAGAAGTGATGTAAACATGCGATGATACTATGGCTTTAAGAGGTGTATTTTGTCCCAGTTCTTTTGCGAAGAAACGTTGAGACAGAGGTGATGAGCAGTCTGCTTCAAGCCAATGAAGAAAGCATTTTGTAAAGCCTTGTGTTTATTTTTAAAGTTGGAACAATAGAAACAGCTTGAATGGGCAGAGTCAAGCTCCTACAGGAATTTTAGCTTAGGTTTCGGTAGCTGTTTGGGTTATGAAAGTTGCTAGGGCCATCATTTCCTTTCCTTTTTGCTCTGTCAGAATTATTCTCTCCTTTTCATTTTCCTCTGCTTTTAATAGCAATTCAAATTGATTTGTTTCTTTTTGTCATGCAATTGCCTCTTATTCAAGCTGCATCATTTACAATGGAATTTTGTCCATTTCCAATTATTCTGATTGCATTCCCGGCTACTGTAAATGCTGAGCTGTTGCCACAATTATTCCCCTTTTCCTCACAGACACAGGGATTTCCAACTTCAACTTGTTTGCTGATTCTGAAAATTTGGCCATGTTCACTTTCTGTAAAACACCCAAAGTGACTTCTTCTACCTCCAGGAAACGCTTTGTGACTGAAAGAGCCATTATTACGCAAAAGTCACAAGCCGCTTAAAACAGTGGAATGCAACACCCGAAATGAAACAAAAACACTAACACTCATCACTGTTATTTGAGACCAATAACCCTAAACCCACATAAAATTAGAGATTTTGATCACAACAGGAGCCCCCAGTTGGTTATGGACCAGACTAAGCCCACTCAAAAATATTAGTGAGATATCCTAGACCTCAAACTTTTTCTTATTTTAAAGGCATGTGCAGGGGGTTGATTTCCAGATGCAATTCAATTGGTCGAACTGTTAGGTTTGAAGCAAAATACACTTTACTCTCACACTACAGTTAAGAAACATACAAAATAAAAAGAAAAGAAGAATTGAATTAACTGTAATGCTATTGAAATAATTAACAAATAATCAACCAATAGCAGCAGTTAGATTGAAGAAAGCATAGGTCGACAGATTTTGGAAAAGTGTGCACGCAGTAGGGTTGTTGTAATGGGTGACTTTAACTTTCCTAATATTGATTGGAACCTCCTTCGAGCAGAAGATTTGAATGGAGCTGTTTTTGTAAGGTGTGTTCAGGAGGGTTTCCTAACGCAGTACGTTGACAGGCCGACGAGGGGAGAGGCCATTCTAGACTTGGTGCTCGGAAACGAGCCGGGGCAGGTATCAGATCTTGTGGTGGGAGAGCTTTTTGGTGATAGTGACCATAACTGCCTCACATTCTACATAGCTATGGAGAAGGAGAGGATTAGGCAAAATGGGAGGATATTTAATTGGGGAAGAGGAAACTATGATGCGATTAGACATGAGTTAGGAAGCATGGACTGGGAGCAGTTGTTCCATGGTAAGGGAACTATAGACATGTGGAGACTGTTTAAGGAACAGTTGTTGCGAGTGATGAGTAAATATGTCCCTCTGAGACAGGCAAGAAGGGGTAAGATAAAGGAACCTTGGATGACGAGAGCGGTGGAGCTTCTAGTGAAAAGGAAGAAGGTAGCTTACATAAGGTGGAAGAAGCTAGGGTCAAGTTCAGCTAGAGAGGATTACATGCAGGCAAGGAAGGAGCTCAAAAATGGTCTGAGGAGAGCCAGGAGGGGGCACGAGAAAGGCTTGGCAGAAGGAATCCGGGAGAACACAAAGGCATTTTACACTTACGTGAGGAATAAGAGAATGATCAAAGAAAGAATAGGGCCGATCAGGGATAGCATAGGGAACTTGTGTGTGGAGCCTGAGGAGGTAGGGGAAGCCCTAAATGAGTTTTTTGCTTCTGTCTTTACGAAAGAAACGAACTTTGTAGTGAATGAAACCTTTGAAGAGCAGGTGTGCATGCTGGAATGGATAGAGATAGAGGAAGCTGATGTGCTGAAAATTTTGTCAAACATTAAGATTGACAAGTCGCCAGGCCCGGACCAGATTTGTCCTCGGCTGCTTTGGGAAGCGAGAAATGCAATTGCTTCGCCACTTGCGAAGATCTTTGCATCCTCGCTCTCCACTGGAGTCGTACCTGAGGACTGGAGAGAGGCAAATGTAATTCTTCTCTTCAAGAAAGGAAATAGGGAAATCCCCGGCAATTATAGACCGGTAAGTCTCACGTCTGTCGTCTGCAAGGTGTTAGAAAGGATTCTGAGGGATAAGATTTATGACCATCTGGAAGAGCATGGCTTGATCAAATACAGTCAACACGGCTTTGTGAAGGGTAGGTCATGCCTTACAAACCTTATCGAGTTTTTTGAGGGTGTGACTAGAAAAGTTGATGAGGGTCGAGCTGTGGATGTGGTGTATATGGACTTCAGTAAGGCATTTGATAAGGTTGCCCATGGTAGGCTCATTCAGAAGGTCAGGAGGAATGGGATACAGGGGAACTTAGCTGCTTGGATACAGAATTGGCTGGCCAACAGAAGACAGCGAGTGGTAGTAGAAGGAAAATATTCTGCCTGGAAGTCAGTGGTGAGTGGAGTTCCACAGGGCTCTGTCCTTGGGCCTCTACTGTTTGTAATTTTTATTAATGACTTGGACAAGGGGATTGAAGGATGGGTCAGCAAGTTTGCAGACGACACAAAGGTCGGAGGTGTCGTTGACAGTGTAGAGGGCTGTTGTAGGCTGCAGCGGGACATTGACAGGATGCAGAGATGGGCTGAGAGGTGGCAGATGGAGTTCAACCTGGATAAATGCGAGGTGATGCATTTTGGAAGGTCGAATTTGAAAGCTGAGTACAGGATTAAGGATAGGATTCTTGACAGAGTGGAGGAACAGAGGGATCTTGGTGTGCAGATACATAGATCCCTTAAAATGGCCACCCAAGTGGACAGGGTTGTTAAGAAAGCATATGGTGTTTTGGCTTTCATTAACAGGGGGATTGAGTTTAAGAGTCGTGAGATCTTGTTGCAGCTCTATAAAACTTTGTTTAGACCGCACTTGGAATACTGCGTCCAGTTCTGGGCGCCCTATTATAGGAAAGATGTGGATGCTTTGGAGAGGGTTCAGAGGAGGTTTACCAGGATGCTGCCTGGACTGGAGGGCTTATCTTATGAAGAGAGGTTGACTGAGCTCGGTCTCTTTTCATTGGAGAAAAGGAGGAGGAGAGGGGACCTAATTGAGGTATACAAGATAATGAGAGGCATAGATAGAGTTGATAGCCAGAGACTATTTCCCAGGGCAGAAATGGCTAGCACGAGGGGTCATAGTTTTAAGCTGGTTGGTGGAAAGTATAGAGGGGATGTCAGAGGCATGTTCTTTACGCAGAGAGTTGTGAGAGCATGGAATGCGTTGCCAGCAGCAGTTGCGGAAGCAAGGTCATTGGGGCCATTTAAGAGACTGCTGGACATGTATATGGTCACAGAAATTTGAGGGTGCATACATGAGGATCAATGGTCAGCACAACATTGTGGGCTGAAGGGCCTGTTCTGTGCTGTACTGTTCTATGTTCTAATAAACTATTCATTAATTGTTCCAGTATAGTAGCATCCCAGAAGCACATCCTTGGCAAAGGCCATGTCAGTAAAATAGATTGTTACACATACAATTCTAGCAGCAGGAAAAGAACCCCAACTTTTAGCTGTAACAGAGAGAGAGAGAGAGTGGGGTGGGGGGGAGGGAAGGAGACAGAGAGAGAGAGAGAGAGAGAGAGAGAGAGAGAGAGACGTAGCAATTTTCATAACCTCAAAACCTGCTGAAAGCTAAAACTAAAAATCTTGGTTCTGCAGGAGCTTGCTCCCACCCGTTCAAGCTGCTTCTATTGTACCAACTTTTAAACATTGAAACATAGAGACATAGAAAATAGGTGCAAGAGTTGACCACTCAGATCTTCACGCCTGCCCTACAATTCAATATGATTATGGCTGATCATGCAATTTCAGTATCCCATTCCCACTTTATCTCCATACCAATTAATCTCTTTAGCCACAAGGATCATATCCAGCTCCTTCTTGAATATATTTAATATTCTGGCCTCAATAGCTTCCTGTGGGAGAGAATTTCACAGGTTCACAACTCTCTGAGTGAAGAAGTTCACTTTCATCTCAGTCCTCAATGGCCTACCCCTTATTCTTAGTCTGTGATCCCTAGTTCTGGGCTTCCTCAACATCGAGAACATTCTTCCTGCATCTAGCCTTTCCAGTCCCATCCAGATTTTGTATTTTTCTATGAGATTCCCCCCTCATTCATTAATTTCCAGTGAGTACAAACCCAGTCAATCCATTCTTTCTTCACACATCAGCCCTACCATCCCGGGAATTATTCTAGTGAACCTTTGCTGGACTCTCTCAATTGTAAGAATGTTCTCCCCCAGACTAGGAGACCAAGACTCTAGGCGTAGCCTCACCAAAGTGTTGTATAATTGCAGCAAGACATCCCTGCTCTTTACTCAAATTCTCTCTCCAAGAAGTCCAGCATGCCATTAACTCTTAAAAAAAACCTGAGGCCTCACAAGATGTTTACTTTATTTGCTTGAAACAGACCACTTTCTACCTTTGTCTCAATCTCTCCTCATAAAATAAACCAGGACAAAATACATCTGTTAAATACATAATATCTTCACATGAGAATGAGAGGCATTGGGAATCAGGCCTCAGAACAATCTGAGGAAGGGTCACTGGATGTGAAACGTTAACGCTGCTTTTACCTTTGCAGATGCTGCCAGACCTGCTGAGCTTTTCCAACAACTTTGTTTTTGTTCCTGATTTATAGCACCCAGAGTTCCATCAGTTTTTAGCTTAAATAATGGCTTTGGTCTGCCTGATGTTTAATTAAAAGAATTTTCATCTTATCCAAAAGTAGACATTGGGAGCTTGGTAGCACTCAAAAGATAATAAGGAAGTTATCCTCCACAGAGATAGTATCCAAAGGAAAGGCAGACAGTGCTTTAATATAATCTTTAAAAACTGAGCTTTCTACTCAAACAAAAATATCGTCAAATGTTGAAAATTTTGATGCTGGGCTTTGTGTGACAAAAAAGCATATCGGGATTTTAGTTACAGGAGACATTGCATCCAGCTCATGGTTTAAACAATCTCTTTGTCCTCAAAAAATAACAATCAAGATCAAATGGTCAAATTGATCAAATGTTCAATCAAATTGAACAAATTGTATTTAACATCCAAATTCCTGATATATGTTATTATCTTGCAAAACTGTGCTCATAAGTTATTAAATCATAAACGTATCCATTGAGCAAAAAATTAATTTATTATTTATTCATTCATGGATGTCAGTGACTGGACCAGTATTTACTATCTATCCCTAGTTGCCCTTGAGATGTGGCGGGGGCTGGTTTCTTGAACTACTGCAGTCCATTTGGTGCAGGTACACATACAATGCTATTAGGGAGGAAGCACCAAGATTTTTAAGGAACAGTGATATATTTTTAAGTCAGGATGGTGAATGCCTTGGAGGAGCACTTGGAGGTGATGGTGTTCCCACTTATCTGCTGCCCTGTCCTTCTGGATGGTAATAGTTCAGGGTTTGGATGGGGCTGTTTAAGGAACCTTGGATGATTTCTGCAATTCATTTTGTAGATGGTATGCACTCTGTTATTGAATGTGAGTGGTAGAAGGAATGGATGTTTGGAGATACATTGCCAATCAAGCAGGCTGCTTTGTCCTGGTTGGTGTCAATCTCCTTAAGTGTTGTTAGAGCTTCACCAATCCAGAAAAGTGGGAAATTTTCCATCACACTCCTGGCTTGTGTTTTGTAGATGGTAGATAGACTTTGGGGCTCCAGAGATGAGTTACTCACTTTGGCTTTCCTAACCTATGACCTGCTTTTGTAGCCATAGTATTTATATTTAGATTCATTAGTAAACCCAGGATGTTGACAGTGGTGATTTAGTGATGGCAACACCACTGAACGTGAAGAAGTGATGGTTAGATTGTGTCTTTTATTAGAAATAAGCATTGCCTGGCATTTGTGTGGCACAAATGTTTGTTGGACCTAGGACACAATCCTGAAAAACTCCTGTTGAGAGGCCTTGGGAATGATTAGATCAACCTCCAAAACCGCAACTATCATCCTTTTGGCCAAAATAATCCAACCAGTGGAGAGTTTTCCCTGATTCTCATTGACTCCAGTTCTGTTGGACTTTCACCTCACCTCTGGAATTCAGTTGTTTTGTCTGTGTTTGATCCAAGGCTGTAATTAAGCCAGGACTGAACGACACCAGTGGAACCCAAACTGGTCATCTCTGAGCAGATTATTGCTGAGCATTTGTTGTTTGATAGAACTGTTGATGAGACCTTCCACCACTTTACTGATAATCAAAGAGTATACTGATGAAGTGGTATTTGGCCTGATTGGATTTGTTATACTTTTTGTGTGCAGGACATGTCTGGGAAATATTTCACTTTGCTAGGAGCCACCATTGTTGTCGTACAGGAACAGCTTGGCTGGGGTGTAACAGGTTCTGGAGCACAAGTCCTCAACACTATTGCCAGAATTCTGTCAGGGCTCAAACCTTTGCAGTTTTCAGTGCCTCCAGCTATTTCATGACCAAAATACTGGAAATGCTTTTTGCTGCATCCTTAATGCTGCTTTTTGTCTTTTTACAATCTGACTACATCTTATGGTTTTACTTATGCTTCATAGAATGTCAATATTACTTCAAGAGGTTGATATTCTATAAATAAATTGTTAGATACCAGCACTTCATTGTACTTTCCAGCTGCTGACGTTTACTGATTATACTTTCACTGTTTGATAACTGTTCTATCCATATAATCCTTTTCTGAATCATCTCATTTAATGATGACTCTTCCATTTTCTACTCTCTATCAATACATGCATGAAGCATTTCTCAGTTTAAATGTCACTTGTGATTCATCTATGTAATGGGTTAATTTCAGAACAGCTCTGTAATTTGACTTTAGACTTCTGTGCATCCCATTTTCTAATCACGTTTCTGTTCTACATACGATTTATTTTGAAAACCTCCACTGAATTCCAGTCAGCCAGTCCAAGAAATCCTTGTATTATTGATCTCACCAGTTTGACCATCATATCTACAGCCATAGAGTCAGTCATGGCACAGAAACAGATCATTTTGCTCATAAATTCCTTGCCATCCCTAGGCAACAAAGCAGTCAATCCCACAACTCATGAACCCCCTCCCCCATCCCGCTCCCCCACCCTGCTACCCCCACAACACAACTCTATTCCCATATCCCTTCAAGTTTGATTCTTTGAAGTGCATGTCCAATTTACTGCTCAAATCACTGATCACCTCTTCTACCATCACCCTTGTGAGCAGTAAATTGCAGATTATTATGACCCGCTGTGTGAAAAAAAGTTATTCCACACATTCCCGCATGCATGTGTTGGCGAAAATTTTAAATCTGTGTCTTCCAGTCCTGGTACAATCAGCTAATGGGAATAGTTATTCAATTTCTACTTTATCTAAACCTGTCATAATGTGTATACCTCCATCAAATTTGTATTTAATTTCCTTTACTATACGTTGAGTAATCCCTGCTTCTATAATCTAACCTCTTAATATTGTAGCTGAATTCCCTCATTCTGAGACTATTCTGGGAAGTCTCCTCTTGTTCTTCCCAAACACACTTACATTCTTTCTAATTGTATCAGTGATAATGGGAACTGCAGATGCTGGAGAATCCAAGATAATGAAATGTGAGGCTGGATGAACACAGCAGGCCCAGCAGCATCTCAGGAGCACAAAAGCTGACGTTTCGGGCCCAGACCCTTCATCAGAGAGGCTGATGAAGGGTCTGGGCCCGAAACATCAGCTTTTGTGCTCCTGAGATGCTGCTGGGCCTGCTGTGTTCATCCAGCCTCACATTTTATTATCACTAAGCACAAAAACAGTTTGAATACCCTTTCATACAGCTGTTGTTAGGCCATAGCTCGATAGGTGCATCTAGTTCAAGTCATCACAGTTTAGAAAGAATGTAAGATAACAAGGCATAGAGCTGGATGAACACAGCAGGCCAAGAAGCATCAGAGGAGCAGGAAAGCTGATGTTTCGGGTTTGGACGCTTCTTCAGAAATACCTTGTTATCTCAGATTCTCCAGCATCGGCAGTTCCCACTATCTTAGAAAGAATGTAAGATAATGTGATAATAAAATGTGAGGCTGGATGAACACAGCAGGCCCAGCAGCATCTCAGGAGCACAAAAGCTGATGTTTCGGGCCCAGACCCTTCATCAGCCTCTCTGATGAAGGGTCTGGGCCCGAAACGTCAGCTTTTGTGCTCCTGAGATGCTGCTGGGCCTGCTGTGTTCATCCAGCCTCACATTTCATTATCTTGGATTCTCCAGCATCTGCAGTTCCCATTATCTTTGTGCTTAGAGACTCTGTTTATGAAGCACAAGATTCCATATGCTTTGTGACACTGAGCTCCAGCTGAACTGTTGTCACATTTTCCCTGCATTCTCCATAGAAGCTGACCCCTTCCATACTTCCTCCACTTAACTGAACATTACCAAACCATCCACCTCAGCAAATCATCATGGCTGCTTTCAGAGCAACTCTCTCAGCACTTCAGCCTTCAGAATTTCATTTTGGAGCTCAGGGACATTTATGCCTTGCATGCTTCTGCCAGGTCATTTTGGCCACAGCGATGCACACAGATCTCATGTATCTCCATAGGATGTCTCTAGGACCTCTTAGCTTATTCCTAGCATTAATTTACTTTGTATTAACCTTGAATCTGACAAACTCCTTGGCTGCATTGCTGTGTAGTGCAGACAGAGAGGCAGGCAGCTGCTCACAGTTCATAGCACTGAACAGTCATGAGAGTAGACATGCTGTCTGACATCAAGTTATGTCAGTTCCATATCTACAACATATGCCAGCAACCTACACAGCAAGCATCCTGCATACATTTCAACCTTGCCTGAAATTTTAAGGAGACTAGTTCTTAGTGGAGTGAGAGAGAACTATGGTTAGTTAGAAGGTGTGTCACACTCAGTGAAGGGGCTAATCTGATCCCAGTCCAAGGAATTGGCCGCAGTCAGTCAGGCATTTGGCTCAACCAGAGTTCAGGGATCAATGTCCTTTCAGTCTGGGGATTAGGCCATGGTGGTCAGTCCTACTGGTCAAGGGCAGTCAATTCAGGGTTTACGGTTATGTTGGTCGGGCTCTGCGGAAACATCTGTCTGGGAGCTGGCCATGAACAATCAGGTCTGCTCTCCTAAGTCAGCCTGAGGGGCGAGTCACATTCATCCTGGGCATTTAGTTATTACTGTTCAGGAGGATAGTCTAAGCTCTCCTGAGGAAAGTGGAGAGCTCAGGTGAGGACAGGAAACTACGGGAGGGTAGTCTCATGATTTACTAGCCTCAATATGAGGAGACGGTATGGCCAACAAGGGCATAGTGACTCACAAAGCTGTAGGCTCAGGAGGTAAATGGGGGTTATTAACAGTGATTTAAAGGAGCTGAATGGTTATGTGGGGAGGCTGAGAGTTCATCAGGGATGCAAGGACAGTCACACAAAAGGCAACATGAAGGTTTGGAGGGACTATTGTTAATCTCAGGCAAATCTGGAAAGTCCCTCAGAAGAATAAAAGGTTGAAATCTTGCCATCTTTGCATCACACACGACAGTGCATTAGTGAATCAAAATGGCTGCCAAAGCTTGTAGAGTGGGCGGAGTAAGTGAATCTTTCTCTCTTCAAGGGCAGCATACAATGATTTGAATGTGAAGCCCTGCGAGGGGAAATTGTATACTCATGCACCCACTGATACTGCAATATCAACCATTTGCCATCTTATATGATTCTATTGAAAGATCACTCCTTTGGCAATCATGACCATTACAAATTATGGTCTGAAGCAATCATGACTCTTACATACTTTGCATCAATTGTCTCCTTCATGTCAAATCTGCAATACCATGAAGCTGCATACTTTAAATTCTCACCTGGTTTTGCTATTTCTGAATCACTTTTCAGACCTGACACCGGAAAGCAATGCATTGGAACTGCCACATTCTCACACTAAACGTATATCGATGGGCAGTAAATGCTGGCCAGCCAGTGACACCCACGTCCCACAAAAGAATTTTTAAAAAATATCATACAGCTTGGATTGTGGGCCTGGGCCAACCAAAGGCACTGAGCAGAAAAACTGAACCTTTATACAGATGTTGTTAGGCCACAGAGATGCATCTAGTTCTGATCATCGCAATTTAGAAAGAATGTAATGTGGTTGAAAGGAACAAAATTGCTGGCTTCCTTAGGCACTGGATGCTATAGACTGCTTAGAATCACATTACTTAGAATGTAACTTACCACCAATCTGCAGAGCTCAAAAACCAAAAAGACTTTCGCGCCATCAAGCTGAGGATCATCGATCACCATAGATGCCAGATTCTGGAGGTGTGCACCAGGTGTCCTGGGAGCAGTCATAACATGCATATATTGGAGTACTCACCAATTCATATCTTTAGAAAAGGACCAGCATAGGCAAGGTGCCTGAAAGGCTAATATCCACACTGTATTATCCAGAGTTCTAAGGGATGGTGTACATTTTTGTGAATGGCACAGATTTTATTACACAGGGTGCTAATGCCTATTTGAAGGTTTTGCAAGTTACAATGAATTTCTGTTCTGAAATTCCTTTTGCTGGTTGCTGTTAAAGTGTGCTTCAGCTGACATGTCAACCATGAAATTCACTTTGTTATTTTACTGATGGATGAGATAAAGGATTTTCCATTGAGAATGCAGGAAGCAAAGTCTCTTTTCTGCAGTCACATTGTCATCCCCAAGTGTATAATTTTTATGCCATCAGCATTAGCATCACTCCCTTACTACGTCAATCCTAAATATAGACTCAAAAGGTTGAGATGATGTACCCCCTGTTAGACAGACAAAAGGATGTTCAGAGGAAAAGATTATGTCTGCAGCCGCTAAAAATAAAACTAAATACAATTTGTCAGATATAAATCAGACATCATTATATGTTATACAAGAGCAAAAGCTTTATTTATGTGCAAGCCCCTTAATGCTTCAGCAGTGAGAGTGAGATCTAGAGTTTTATCAAAGCTGACAATACATCCTGTTCCAAAAATGCAATGACTTTAATTTGACACTTTTTGTCTTCAGATCCTGTCTATTCTACCTGCTTGCTATGCTTATAAGCAATTAACTTTCAGATAACATCAGCTTATAATAAGCTGTGTTACATTTTGTACCCTTTAATATGAATTTCTCTAAAAATTACAAGAAGATTAATATTTTCATCATGATAAATCACATATGAGTTTGTGCCAGCAAAAAGTATCATCTTGTAACCAGAATGATGATTTTAACAGAAGCAAAAGCTTTTGTGTCCTTGGGGAGGTAATTGGCTGTTCTGACGTGGGCACATACATTTAAAGAGAAGGATGAGTTAGATTGACTTGAACGGCTTTCCCTGCATGTGGTTATATTTTCTTTCAATTGTCTCATTTATTTTTATTGCTTCTCAGTTTTGTCGCTTTCCACCAACATCACATCGTCTTGTTATTGTTATTTCATATTAATATGATTTGTTATTTCATATTAATATGATTTAGGTGCTATCTTGAAATGCTTATGTAATTGTATATGTCCACTACACTGAGTGCACCAAAGCAAAAATGTATCAATCCACCAGCCAAATCGAGATTTGCAAGAAATGATGATTATTTTGGCCGTTAATGTGTAGAAGCACCCTGTAAGTGAATCAGCGATTCTGGGTTCTTAATGATTAAGAATTCTTGGAGACTGACGATTTGGGTTGCCAATATCCATAGATGTGGAGTGTATGTGTGACTGGTGCCCTGGTATCCAGCATGGAGATTGTTCAGAGCAAGCTGAATCACAGTGTATATGCTCTAGCTTCCAATATCTAGCTTATTTGATGGGTTTGGTAAAATGGAAGTTTGTATGTCAATGGGGTGAATTTATGGCATTGATAAGACACTTAACAAGTATTAATCCCTGTCAATTGGAATCTTGTCACTACATATTAAGAATCATGCAAGTGAAAAGTGTAAAGGATCTAGCAAGATAATCTCGACATATGGCAAAATACATCATCTACCATCATCCTCCCTAATCATGTTACATCACCTCAACAGTTTATTCCTCTTCAGTAGGCGTTGCATCAGCAGGTCTTTTACTGTCCAGTCATGGTGCTGTCTGCAGATGCCCACATCCAATCAGCTCGAGCTGGTATGAGCTTCTCTGTCAAGGTAGATGGCAAAGATGCAACCACACCAAGCTTTACCTGGCTTGGATCTCACTCATAATTGCTTCAGTGTTATTCAACTGAATCTCAGTACAAATGCCATCGGCAATCGGGGTATGAATGCTGCCTTTGGCTCAGGGCACACAGTAAACCACAACCCCATGTTCTAACTAAGAGTATCAGCATTTGTATTACTCTAGCCTGACATGTACTAGATCTGTAATTAAAACTGTGCAAGATCAGTGGCATATTGAATCACTTGCTTCAAGCTTGGTGGACTTTTGGAAGTACTTGAGTCAGTTGCTGTCTGTAAACTTTTCAAAATCTGCACTGATCAAAATCTCTTTCAACATCTAGGAACAGCCCCTCTTAAAGCCGGTTGTCTAAGCTTCATTCTCCATATTTCCCTTTTTCAGCTTGACACTCCAACCTGCATGGCAATAATGACTCTTTTCTGTCCTTGAACTTGTGATAGCACTGACCTTAGGCCAAGAAAACAGAGGTCAGTTTTTGGTATGAAAGGAAAGCTGGGTAGTGAAGGACAAAGGATGAGACGAATTTCTGCTGGAGAGTGCAAAAGGGTTCTTCATCTGCTGGGGTGTAACTCCCATCTGCTCTGTGAGGCATTGTGTATGGTATGTCCTTTCCCAATCACTCCTGCAGTATTCTCTTATTTCCTCAGTAAATCATCAAATGGGGCAGATAACGATGCATAGCCTTGCACATGCCTCCTACAGTAACACACCAGACCAAGGAGTTCACACAATTCTCTCCCCATTTTAGGCCAGGGTCACTCGTCTACTGTTTGGATGAGGGAGAATAACTGCTCCAACCGCCTTGTATAGTCCCCTCCCTCACAATTGCCATGTGCTACTGGAGGTCCTGTTAAATTTGCATGCTAGGAGTGCAAATTGAAAATACAGCGGTTAGTAGAACCTGCAGAATCTTCTACCCTGTGAGCTTAATGAAAAACTAGCTTTAAAGTAATTGTTGCAATATGAGAGAAATAAGAATAACTACAATCGTGTTACTCATGTTGCTCAGAAACATTTGGGGATGAGCTGTGGCTAATAATTATTTCTAGCAACAGTAATAATGCATTTGAAAAGAGAATGTTTATGATTTTGTTTCACTGCTTTAAGGTAGTTCACTAAAAAGAACAAAGCATGCTTGTTAAGGGATGATCAAGTCCTTGTTAAAGCACAATTAGGACAAATGAAAAATTTGGTTTATAGTAGGATAAATGCAAAGACTAGTTTCATTGCCCACAGCTATATTGGGACAGTTTGTGAAGTGAGAAAATAATTTCAATGTTTTAACAGTACTCTGAGGGAGGCAAGAGGTGCAGTTCCATAATATAACATTAAAGATCAGAGGAGCAAGAGAATTCTACTGCTCAGTTTCTTGAGCCTATTCTGTCTCTCAGTGAAATCAAGGCTGAGCTGTATCCATCCATATATTTTAGCTCCTTATCTCTCAGTAGTCTATGATTGCAAACATCTCATGACTTTGTGTTTTAAATTATTAATTGAGCTAGTAGCTACTATTGCTTTCTTGTGATAGAGATTTCCATACATATGCTACCTTTTGCATGAAGAGATGTGTCCTAAATTCATGAGTGGCCTGGCTAAGATTTTATGTTGCAGACCCCATGTCATAGACTCATCCCAGCAGCAGAAAATGTTTCTCTCCGCCCATCCTAGGTTATCCGTTTAAAATGGCATAGTTTTTTTCACATTCCAAGAAGTAAACTCCCTGTTTATTTGATGTATGCAGAACTGTGCCTCGTACTCTGGCTGTGATTCAGCCAATGTTTTGAAGAAAGGCAGCAGAGTTTAACATCCTTTATATTTCCCCCTCATTTTATAAAGGCTAACATTCCAATTCATGTTTATTTTATTATTTTTACATATTACTGATCTGTGAACATGGCTAACTAAATCGCTTTGGACATTCATATTTCCAGGTCATTACACTTTATGCAATACATGAATCTCTTCAAATTTTGTTCCAAAATGGATGACTTCATTTTACCTACATTGAAATCCATCTGCAACAACATTGCCAACCCACTTAATTCATTTCTTTTTGTAACTTGCTATTTCTGTCTACACCACTTACAATGCCATTAATCTTTTTTATTGTGATGTGTCAAGGTCAGTATGAGAGTATGCCTTCAAGATGTCAGCACTTCAGTGTGCCTTTAAGAAATATGCTAATGATACCATTACGGTATCATACCATATGACATGATCACACAGGTGTTTTGAACTCCATCTTACCTAGGATCATTTGATAAACTCTCTAGAACATGCTCTAGTGTTGTAAACTACTAGATTATTATTAATCCAGATACTTAATAATACATACAATAACAGTTATCCATGTTAGCCATATTTGGATTCTTAAATATCAAGTTATCCATGCTCAATTTCATGTGCGAGATGACATTAGTATTACCGCAGCAAGTAAAATGGAGGTAAAGTCACATCACTTGTGACGTCGAAAGCTTGGATAAATAGTTCCTTCTTGTTTATCTAATTCATTAATTGTTATAGTAAACAGTTAAGCCCAAATATCTTTACATAGCACCAGTAGTCCCTACTTTTCAGTTTAAGTTTATATTGTCCTGAGCTTTTGTGGCACACCAGAAATGCCCCTAAATCTGGGCCAGATGGCCCAATTTCAAGCCACAATGGCCCCAAACATCTTGGTTAAAAGTATTTGGAAGAAGTTTGTCCAATCTCTCTTTTAATGCCTAATCAATCTCCTAACCAGGTCAGTAAGGTATCTGCAATTCTAGAAACCTTAAATTAAAAAAAAAACTGCTGGAAATTCTCAATGGGGTACATGAGTGTTTTTACTGGTGGTGGTGACCAGATAAAAAAAGGGAAACTGTCATGATGAATTTGGTGGAGGGAAGGCACTCAGCTGTGTGTGCTAGCACTTCGGGGTAGATTGGAAAAAGCTACTGGTTACAGGCCCTTTCAGGGTGTAGTGGTAGCACCCATACCTCTGGACAGGAAGGCCAGGGTTCAAATCCCACCGGCTCTAGAGGTGTGTCATAACATCTCTGACCAGGTTGATTGAAAAGCTAGGTTAAAAAGGGGGTTCTTGTGGCATAGTGGTGGTGTCCCTACCATTGAGCCAGGAGGCCAGTGTTCAAGTCGCACCTGCTTAAGAGGTGTAGAAAAAGACCTCTGAACAGGTTGATTGGGAAACATTAGATTATATTTTTAAAAATTAAAAAGCAGGCATATCTTTTTAAAAAACTACTTGTCTCTATGAGGCACATGGCAGTGTCCCTACCTCTGGACCTGCTGGTGGCATTTTCAAATAAAACTATTAAGCCAAGTCCTATTCAGTACCTGAGGCAAGTTCACTTGTTGAACGCATCTATGCAATAACGAAAAGGGTCTACATAGTCGAAGTAGATTTTCTTTCTGGGTTGAAAACTTAAAATCTGCCAGTTAGATGAATATTAAAAATCTCATGGGCCTTCAGAAAGTAAAGCAGTAATTTCTTTTTGTTATCTGGCTTACATTCATTCCCCAACCAATGCCACCATGAATACAAGTTGACTAGTCATTCGTTTTATTTACTGTTTGTGGGACCCAACATTCTAAATTTTGGCTATATTTTTTTCTGTAAATGAATGTCTATTGATAAATAGTGAAGCCATTAAAAGGAGTCATAAAATGCAAATCCTTTCATTTTATTTACAATGGGAAAGAACAATTAAGGATGATTAATTATTCTTTGGTAAATGTGTAATTAGTTCTGATTATAAAGACAAACAACTGAGTTCAAAAGCATCAAACTAAATATAGATTATGTTGAGCTGTCTCTATATGCAAAACACTCTTGATTATTACAATAATTATTAATTCAATAGTTTACAATGGAACTGTTGAAGAAGAACATTGAGCAGGAAGTAAAAAATTTAAAGTCATAGAGAGGAAGGAAGGAATTATGCGGTGCGCCAATTTCCATTCTTGAGAAGATAAGTCTATAAGGCCATATCAAGCAGATCATTTCACCCCATTGACACTGCTTCATCACTCAATGAGGTCATGGCTGAATTGATAATTCGCAATTCCATTTTCCTGCCATTCCCCAGACCCTCAGTTCCATCACAGATTAAAAATCTATCTGTCTCAGCTTGAATATATTTAACAACCTGACCTCTACAGCTTTTTGTGGTAACAAATTCCATAAATTCACAACTTTCTGAGAGAAGAAGTTCCTCCCCATCTCTGTCTTAAAAAGACAAGTCCTTATACTGAGATTGTGCCCTCTGGCCCTAGACTGCCCCTCAAACATTTCCCTATCCATACAGATATGTTTATGGACTGTTTGAAGGCCATGAATAAAAGGAGCAGTCATGGAATGGATACAAAACTGACTAAAGAATAGAAATAGACAGTTGTGTTGTTTTTCAGATTGGAGGTAAGTGCACAGCAGAGATCCTCAAATCCACATGGTCGTATAGGACATAATGTCAAAAGTTGTAGGTGACATAAGACTTGGAAATGTTGCAAATGGTGAGGAAGACAGTAATAGGCATTAAGAAGGCATTGATAGGTTGGTGGAATAGATGAACACGTGACAGATGAATTTACGAGAAGGTGTGAGGTGATACATTTAGGAAGAATGATAAAAATTATGAAGGCTAGATGGTGTAATTTTAAACATGATGCAATAAAATACAAACTTGAAAAAGTTTATACTCAAATCTTTAAAGATGGCAATACTGGTTAGCAAAACTGGTAAGGTGCATGGGATCTTGGGCTTTATAATTAGAGGAATGTATTACAAAACATACAGATATGGCAAACCTATATTTAACACCAGTTTGATCCTAGTTGGAGTGCTCTATCCACTTCTAGGCACCATATTTCAGAAAATATATGAAGGCTTCAGATAGGATAGAGAAGAAAACCATTGCAATGGTTCTCTATATGAGGATTAATCTTTCCTGGACAGATTGGCAAAGCTGGAGCTATCTCTTTCGTTCATAGAATAGAAAAAAATGAGATTTGATGAAATTTTTAAAATCATAAAGGGCTTACATGATGCAAACAGAGACAAAACATGTTCCCAATGGCTAAAGGGTTCATAGCCAAAGGGCACAACAAAAAGTTGACAAAAAAAAGTGGTATGAACAAAATGGAGTGTTACACAGCAAGTGGGCAGAACTTGGAAAATGCTGACTAACAAAATTACAGATACATATTCAACTGTTGCTTTCAAAAGGTAGTTATCTAAGTTCTTTAAAGGAGAAAATTTTGCGGATTATAGAGAAAGTGAGGGGGATGGGCTAACTAGATAGCTCTTTGCTAACTGTATAGAATATTGGTTGAGATTTGGAAGGGTCAAATGGCTTCATGTGCATTGTATCAATTGATCGTGCTATGATTTTATGAAAAAGCTTCTCTCCAAAGAATCATGACCATCAACTGGAAATGCCTGCCTTCCAAATTTCGGAGACAACAGGAATTCAAAAGGAATGCTCATCCTGTTAGTGAAAATTGTTCCATTGACATGGAAATCCTTTGATTACTAGACAGTGGGGAGAAATGTTTTTAAAAAGTTGAAGAGAAATGGTAAAAAAGATGTTCTTAAATAAATGCAAAAGCACCAAAAAGGAAAATGGAGACCTCAGAATTATTCACTAAAGGAGAGAGACTCTATTTTATGCAGAACAAAATGTAAATTCTGGGAGAATGTGTGGCTGCTGAGTGATATATAAGTGTAATCCTTGGCTGATGGTGCAAACCATTGAGGCTTGCCACACAGGGAAGCAACCAATGTAATTATCAATAGTTTCATGAGGAATGTGCCAAAAGATGTGAGCCTCTATTCCACTACCACTGCCCTGTTAAAAACCCAGACAGCACTGGGCTAATGTCTCTGATGTTTTATTCCCCCATGCTCAGCTTGTGCTGCTTCCCTGGTACATCAATTCAAAAATGTTATTCTGCGCTAAGTTATCACAGAGTTGCAAAAAACACTCATTTACCTGACTTTGCTAGTTTACGAAATGTTGTCAAGACCAAGTGCCTTATAAATTTTGTAATGGGTTTATGTAACATAGCAATAATTTTAACTGTGTTAGAATAAAAGTTCACAAAAATTACATGTTAACTAACAAGTTGACCTAAATCAAAAACAATGTTTGTTTAATACAGACTATGGCATTGATTTTTAACTCATGGGATGAATGTAAAATTGTACCTTGGACATTTGCTATGGAAACCATGATTTCAATAGAAATAAAAATTGCTGATGTACAATACAAGTGTTATGCCTGAGTAACAAGTTGAAAATCTATCCCTAAGAATAACACAAAGAATATCGAGATCCTTTTAGGCAGAAAAATATGTTAGTATAATAAAATGAAGCACACCAGAGCATTAAACTGATTTTGAGCTTTTCTTTTTGCAGTGAAATACAACAGCAGTACAGTCCTTGATACTTGTTAGTGGGGAAGGATACTGCACTGCAGGAAGCTCACACTGACCTACCACAAAAATATTTTGATGGTTGCAGCAAAAAACAGCTTTTTGTCATGGTTCAGCAATGGAGGAGATTGTGATTATTGTGTGTATTTGCTTGCTGTATTGTTCTACAATGCTTCTCTCAGATGGCTAGATTATTTTCCTTTGCTAATAACATTGTTGGGATTTAGTACTTTCTTTCTCAGTTCTTGTGAGGCTCATATAGGGATCATTGACAATGATCAATGTACAGCACGTCCACTGTGTTAGAAAGTGGTCAAGCATCAATTAAAGGGGGTAGTAAGAACTGCCGATGCTGGATTCAGAGATAACACAATGTGGAGTTGGAGAAACACAGCAGGCCAAGCAGCATCAGAGGAGCAGGAAAGTTGATGTTTCGGTTCGGGATATTTCTGAAGAAGGGCCCCGACCCAAAACGTCAACTTTCTAGCTCTTCTGATGCCGCCTGGCCTGCTGTATTCCTCTAGCTGCACAGTGTGTTATCAATTAAAAGAGTATGTTTGAATAGTTCCCATGTCTCTTTTAGAGATATGAATGTGCCAACTATATTAATTGCAGCATGTAGCTGATCCCCGCTGATCTCTGAGCATACACATTGCATACAGTCTACACCATTGAGACAGATCCCAGCAGAGTTGATTATGTCAATGTCCTTAATTTTTAATATTTTTTGGGATGTAAGTACCACCAGACAGTATTTGTTGTCTATTCCTAAATACATTTGAACTCAGTGACTGGGAGATTTTAGAGGGAAGTTCAAAGTAAACCACATTACTGTTGGTTTGGAGTTATGTGTAGGCCAGATCAGATAAAAATAGCAGATTTCCTTCCCTAAAGGACATTTGTAGTAGGGTTTTTACAACAATCAATTATAGTTTTTTATATTCCAGATTTGTTAGTTTAATGTAAGTTCCATCATGATAGAATTCTTCCTTAGATCTTTAGCCTGGGATTCTGGATAGCCTATTTGGAAAATTACCACAGTGCCACTACCTCCCATTTATACACCACACATGCTTTTGCAAATTACAAGATGCACTGCAGCAACTCAACATACTTATTTTCAAAGTATCTCCAAATCTTCTAAGAACTGCAAAGAAAATCAGCATCAATGCCCTGGGGATATGAGTCCCACAAAATAACATATCTTCTAAATGGCTACATCTTCATCATAACTGGGCCACATTCCTGGAATTCCCTCTGAAATACCCTGATAGGAATACAACTGAATGACTGTATGACACAAGATGATCCACCACTGCTCATGATAGCAACTGGGGATGGTCAATAAATATGCCCATATCCTAAGAATAAATAAATACATCATAATATTTGTGCCACATAAATGCCAGTCAATGATGATCTCCAAGAAAAGACAATCTAATCATCATCCCTTAACACTCAATAGCATTACCATCATTGAATCCCCACTCTCAGCAGGCTCAGGATTTCCATTGACCAGAAATTGAACTGGACTCACCATGTAAGCATAATGGCTACAAGAGGAAGAGGAGGTGGCCTAGATGGCCTAGTGGTATTATTACAGCCTGTTAATCCAGAGGTCCAATAACTTCCAGGGACCTGGGTTCAAATCTCACCAAGGCAAATGGTGGAATTTGAATTCAATTTTTAAAAATCTGGAATCAAGAATCTAACAATGACCATGAATCCTTTGTCGATTGTTGAGGAAAAACCCATCTAGATTCACAAATGCCCTTTAGAGAAGGAATCTGCTATCCTTATCTCGTCTGGCCTACATGTGACTCCAGGCCCACCGCAATGTGGTTGACTCTCAACTGCCCTCTGGGCAATTAGGTATGGACAATAAATTGCTGCTTTGCCAGTGACACCTTCATCATATTAATGATTTTTTAAAAAGAGGAGGAATACTATGGAGAGTAACTTATCTCATGTTTCCCCAAAGCCTGTCCACAGTCTACAAGTCAGAAGTGTGATGGAATACTCCCCAGTTGCCTGGATGAGTGCAGCTCCAACAATACTCAAGAAGCTTGAAACCATTCAGGACAAAACAGCCCACTTGATTGACATCACATTCCCAAACTTACTCTCACTCAACAAATGATTCTCAGTAACAGCAGTGTGTGCTATCTACAGGGTGCATGGCAGAAGCTCTATAGGCAGCACCTTCCAAACCTCAATATACTACAGCCATAGACAGACAAAGGCAGCAGATATACCTGCACGTTCCCTTCCAAGCCACTCCCATCCTGACTTGGAAAATCTTTGTTGCTTCTTCACTGTCACTGGGTCAAATTCCTGACATTCCCTCCCTAACAGCATTGTGGGTGTATCTACAGTACATGGACTGCAGCAGCTTAAGGAGGCAGCTCAGTACCACCACCTCAAAAGCAACCAGGGACAGGGAATAAATGCTGCTCTAGTCAGCGACACCCATGCCCCATGAATAAAAAAATGTGGAATTTGTTTTTATTTTATCTGACTACTGTAGTAAAGTGTGGGGTCATTAATTTAGTGCTGATAGTCCTGTGCACATTCTTCCAATAGCCCTGGGCAGCCTTCTCAATATGTCACTCCCAAACATTGTCTCCCTTCCATCCCATTCCAAAGACATGTCTGCATCCTAAACTACTATTCTGGATGTTGTGTTGTCCAATTGTCTGTTTCAACATAACTTGGCTCACCTTTCCTGTGCTGGCTGTTGAAAGAATTATATAATTTGAGCAACTGTCTTGCTCTATCCCTATAGCCCTGCAAAACTTTCCCTTTCAAGTATTTATTTAATACTTTTTGAGATTTGTTGTTGAATCTTCTTCCACCACTTGTAGAATTTTAGTGAGTTTACACTAGATCACAGCTCACTATATGAAAGTGTTTACATCAAGATGTTTCTGCTCTGCCTCCAAAACAAAGTGCTTCACTCAAAATGCAGAGGGTTCATTATGAGGCTGACATTTAATGAGAAAATAAAATGAGAGTTGTGCTTTTTTGATTGTCGTTTAAGCGGTTTCAACCTTTCATATGTGTGATATTATCCATTTTTCATCTCCATACAACAAGGTGCCAAAGGAAGGCATTCCCTTTGATTGGAATTCTGCCAAACCCAATTAAGAGTGCTTAGCTGGAAACTACAATGGGTCCATGTTAGTGTCAATGGGCAGTTGGAAAATCTGCAGCAACTCTGGCAGGGATTGCCGTCCACTGCAAGGTCAAACCTCTGTGCTTTGGCAAATTGCAGAATGTGTTCAATATGTTAAATCCTTAATGCTTAAAAGGGAAATTTTCTGACTTGCTCCTGCCTGTGGGATGCCTTATCCAATAGTGTCACTTTACAGAAATTGGGCCACCAGCTATGCATGACTTTCTTGAGCAGTACTTTCATCGATAAAAGAATCATGCCCAGTCCACAAACTGATGTATGTTTTCGGCATGTTATGGCATGAATATTGAATATGAAGGCTACCCTCAATCCCAGAAGTTTCTCCTTGATTGGTTACTGCTGCCTGTCTATTGTAGTGGCTGAAATATATTTAAGGCTCATGCCAGAGGCTATTTTCTGCTCTGTATTACACCAAACAGAATGGCTGGTAAACGCAAGCACTTCATGATCCTCGCCACCTGTGCTACAAATGTCCTTTATTCTGTATAAATGTTATAAACTGTAATTTCAATCACTGGTCTGTTAAATGATAGTCTGCAGCACAGTTCATTTACTTTAAAATTTCCAGGCAACCATCTGCATGAAGTTTTTAATGCAACTCTAACAGGAAATCTTTTATCTGAGCCTGATAAACTGGACATAATGATTATTCATGTACTTGTTTAAATCATCAGGGGCACTCACTGATGCATGACAAAAGGCAAAACAAGCATCCGCATCCTCTGAAACTTAAGAAAAAAGTTTTATTACCATCAGCAATAGACCTGCAAGGAAAGTTATAAATTAAGATGCGCTGATGTGCCTGGTGCATCTGTTCCTCTATGTGCCCTTTTGTCTTCTGCAAATAGCTCACCGGCTTCAATGCCCAACAGAGAACATTTACACAAATGATGTTGAGGTCTGTATCATTAATATTCAACCATTGTCTGTCACAGGCATGTTACTGTACATCTGTTATGCAAATATATGCAAATTAACTTCACTGACAGCTGCCATTATTTACTCCTTTTTTCTCAAAAAATTTCTTATATTTTGTAGTTTTCAATCTGTTGCGAAAAGAAGCTTCACCTAAAAGTAATGGACATTATATGATGAAGAATGGCATTCGACATTCAAAATGCAGAGGGTGTATTACAATACTGACAGTTAATGAGATACCAGAATGGGGAATAGGCTGTAAACATGTTGGTTAGGACCCTCTAGATTGATTTATATTTTGTAATTTGCTTTTGGCTTCATCCTTTTGTTCCTCCCTGCACAGCTTTGCAATGATGTGACAGTGTTTGCCAGTATTCATCCACGGGCAAAATTAATAATGCTTATGCATGGCTAGCCAAAGAGAGTGGAATTTTATTTGTGCATGTGATTTTCTTATAAATTTTTTGATGCATCTAGACAGTAGACTACAGTTAAGAGATGTTTAATTATGCATCTATTTTTTAGGACTATAATGTGCGTTGCTTCAGTTAATGATATTGCTGAGCTGTCATTTGAAGGTTATCAAAGTTCCCAGATGATTCTGCTGGCAGGAATTGTGAGCAAGAATATTTGAAACTCAATAGTTTAATGAAACTAGGGACATTCTCAACCACTTTACATGCAAATTCATCCATACACATAAATCCACACACACAAATGCACCCGCACATTTAATTCAATACATGCTATACATCCAAACAGATGCACATCCTTAACCAGATACATTCACAATCCCCTTATTAAGCAATCCCTTGGGATTGGGGATGATTTGCTCCCACTCCAGTTGGATGAGTTCTGAAATAGCTGATATATCAAATACATGTTCTGCAGACTCTGCCACAGACAGAGTAAGTGGACCTTTTGGGTCAGGTACTTGAGTTGTTGAGAGGTTTGTACACCAACTCCAATATCTCAACTTCACCACTGCACGTTCCTGATGAAATCTCCTGATATTTTCAAATGATCAACTTTCCCACTTTGGCTGGTCACAGACTAATACTCCAACAAGTCAGTTGGATGTTTAAAATTGCTTTAAAAATATCCTAAAAACATTTTCAATGTCTTCTTTTGAGGCCCCTGCACGACTGAGTTCAGAGCATTGCAGTTGTTTCAGGGGTTTACACAAATCTACAAATAAACATGAACATCTTCGCATTGGCTAAGGTTCAATTTTGCAGTGATATCCCTAATTTTTGGGAAGATTGCTAATGCCAGTGTGACTATTGCTCCTTTCATGCTGTGTATACCTGTACTGCAATATGCTGGTCTTTTTGATTTTATTTCTGATGATTTCATTATTATAAAAATGGGCCTGATGTGCTGCCACTGCACAGATCTTCAAGGGAAAAAAATATGTAAAGCTAGCAGCTTTTAAAGACAAATTGCATCCAAATTTACAAATTGGCAAAAAGGGGAAGGGTTTTATCTCCAGACCCCTTAGCCAATTGGGAGAGGGCCAGGCATTGGACCTTTAACAAGTTAAAAACACAGAACACAATCCCAATCAGCCGTATATGAGATAACAACGTGCAGAGCTGGATGACCACAGCAGGCCAAGCAGCATCAGAGGAGCAGGAAGGCTGATTTTTCGGGCCTAGACTGCATATGTATGCGTTGCCATTTTTATGTGGCATGCAGTGAGACGTAGCTCCCTGCAGTGAATAGATGGCCTACATCATTTTACTTCAATCAGATCCCTCCTTGCAGGTGGTATTGCATGATGATTCCTCATCATTGCCCATCATGTCATGTGATATATCTGGACTCTTGATTACCATGAGATAGATTTGTTGCCATTGTCCTATTCTTAGGTAAGGATCTACAGGGCCCAGTTGTGAGTGTGGTTGAGGAAAAGCCCAAGGTAGCCGAATGACAAAATCCTCTTGTCTTAAAATAAATTGTAGATTCTTGCATGATAGCAATCATATACAAAGCTACCATGCCACAATTAACATTATTATTGAGACCATGAAGGATCATAGCTGGTCGGTATACTGCCTTTGAGGTCCACAGCTGTTCTCACACTCAAACTACATGAAAATGTTATTTTTGGCAGTGATTAATGCACTGCTTAGCATTAATCCTTTCAGTGTTTAACATATGTTGATATAAAATTAAAAACTGCTAACCATGTTTCCTAGATTTCAGGAAAACCAGTTGTGAAATGGAGTCAGGCACAGTTGGATATAGCGAATATTTGCTTTCTACAGAATTTGCTGCTTCTCTGCCCTAGCAACAGTATCTTATGACAAGCTACCCTACCCCATAGCAAGACTTTGAGACTCCCAGCTCCTAAAACAAATCTTCTGCCGATCATTGCTCCCACCCCTCGTGCCCATACCACCCTAAATGTGCCTGACAAAATGTTGCTGCTGCAGGAGGTGTGACAAAGAAGAGTAGATCATTCTTGAGTTTAGAGGAACACCACCTGGGAGGAGGTGGGCAACACTCAGGAAGACCAATGCCATCCAAACAATACAGCTTGTTTCATTGGCTCCCCATTCAAACACTTGAATGGGGAACCAATGAAATGAATGTTTAAACACTTCCTCCCAGACCAAAGCATAGTCGCAGCAGTGGGGCATATTTACATTCATTAATTCACAGGATATGGGTGTCATTAGCTAGGCCAGCATTTATTGCTCATCCCTAATTGTCCAGAGAGAAGTTACGAGTCAAGCACATTGCTGTAGATCTGGTTCAATCGGCAGCTTCCTTTTCTAAAAAGGATTAATGAACGGATTAGATTTTTCAGAGTGCCAATAATGGTTTCATGATCATCATTAGACTCCTAATACCAGTTTTGTTTTGAAGTTGAGTCCCCTAAACATTACCTTGGATTAATAGTCAGTCCACAAAAACACTAATAGATCATGAACACCCTGTTAAATGCTGCAGATATGTATTGCAGCAACTTGTCAAGCCCCTCTTCAATAGCACTTTCAAAACCACTGAGCTCTGACACTTAGAAGGCATTACAATCAGACCCCAGCTGAAGGCTTACAATTTGAGATGGGAATATAGAACATAGAACATAGAACAGTACAGCACAGAACAGGCCCTTCAGCCCATGATGTTGTGCCGACCATTGATCCTCATGTATGCACCCTCAAATTTCTGTGACCATATACATGTCCAGCAGTCTCTTAAATGTCCCCAATTACCTTGCTTCCACGACTGCTGCTGGCAATGCATTCCATACTCTCACAACTCTCTGTGTAAAGAACCCGCCTCTGACATCCCCTCTATACTTTCCACCAACCAGCTTAAAACTATGACCCCTCGTGTTAGCCATTTCTGCCCTGGGAAACAGTCTCTGGCTATCAACTCTATCTATGCCTCTCATTATCTTGTATACCTCAATTAGGTCCCCTCTCCTCCTCCTTTTCTCCAATGAAAAAAGTCCAAGCTCAGTCAACCTCTCTTCATAAGATAAGCCCTCCAGTCCAGGCAGCATCCTGGTAAACCTCCTCTGAACCCTCTCCAAAGCATCCACATCTATCCTATAATAGGGCGAACAGAGCTGGACGCAGTATTCCAAGTGCAGTCTAACCAAAGTTTTATAGAGCTGCAACAAGATCTCACGACTCTTAAACTCAATCCCCCTGCTAATGAAAGCCAAAACACCATATGCTTTCTTAACAACCCTGTCCACTTGGGTGTCCATTTTAAGGGATCTATGTATCTGCACACTAAGATCCCTCTGTTCCTCCACACTGCCAAGAATCCTATTCTTAATCCTGTACTCAGCTTTCAAATTCGACCTTCCAAAATGCATCACCTTGCATTTATCCAGGTTGAACTCCATCTGCCACCTCTCAGCCCATCTCTGCATCCTGTCAATGTCCCGCTGCAGCCTACAACAGCCCTCTACACTGTCAACGACACCTCCAACCTTCGTGTCGTCTGCAAACTTGCTGACCCATCCTTCAATCGCCTCATCCAAGTCATTAATAAATATTACAAACAGTAGAGGCCCAAGGACAAAGCCCTGTGGAACCCCACTCACCACTGACTTCTAGGCAGAATATTTTCCTTCTACTACCACTCGCTGTCTTCTGTTGGCCAGCCAATTCTGTATCCAAGCAGCTAAGTTCCCCTGTATCCCATTCCTCCTGACCTTCTGAATGAGCCTACCATGGGGGACCTTATCAAATGCCTCCACATGATTATTGCTCCCACATGAGGAGGAGTGAAGTGGAACCCCTTCTTGGCTCAGTCCCGCTCTAAGTTGGCTAGAAGAAGATTAGCTTAAAAAAAATCTCTCTCCTTGTTAATACCACTTCCCAATCCAATATATTAATATTTTAAAAGGAGCCAAATGGACCATGCTTTTGTGCATTAAATAATAAGTGAGATTATTACCAAAAAAATTCAAGAAAAGATAATAAGAGACAGTGAACATTCTCACAGATTAGAAACATGAATTGAGTAAAAGGTAACAGTTATAAAGATGTGAAAATCAGTCTCTGGGTTCTGTGAAGAGATGGAATGTTGTGCTCATTAAGTTGGGTGATGCCAGTATTGCTGATGTTGGTCAGGAAGCAGCTGATTTTGAGATTGTTGGCTGCACAAGTCAGATGACAAATTTTTCGCCCTGTTTACTTTTCAAATGTGGCTTCTCTGGGTTGCCCAGTTTTTTTGCACTCAGAGAGAAAGAGAGAGAGTGAGTCTTGCTTTATCTGCAGTGCAGGAGTGCCTAATGGCTGCCAGGAAGGCAGGGCTCTCATAGCACACCGAACTGGACTAGCACATCACAGCACAAATACACAGTTGCACCTCTTTTTCTGCATGTTCTTGGACATAATCAACAGCTTTCTGCTGAAAGGAGTAGTCAGTTCCTCATCTCCTGTGGCTTTACAGGTAATCATAATCCAGTTTGTTTTGAATTCTAACTCTCCTTTAGAAGGTGAGCTGTTTGAAATTTCCTTAGTACCTTCTTAGGGCTTTGCCAGGCAGTCATTAAGTGTACATGTATACTTATATTTTGTTTCTACGTTCTCTTCTAAAAGACACATGTTGTAATTAAAGGTTCAATATGTCTGTAAACAATTCAGGATTATGATTTGTTTTCATAAGGGCACAAATGCATTGAAGCACCGCACGGACAAAGTTCCCTTCAAGCCACACATCTCTGAAATGGAACTACATCACCATCCCTGAAGAAGGAGTGAGACTCTGAACGCTTGTGTCTTCAAATAAGCTTGTTGGACCATTACCTGGTGTCAAGTGATTTTTGATCTTGTCCACCCTAATCCAACACTGGCACTTCCACATTACCATTCCTTCACCACCACGGGGTCAAAATCCTGGAATTCCTTCCTTAACAGCATTTTGAATGTAGCTACAGCAAATGCACTACAACTGCTGAAGAACTCACCATTATGTTCTCCAGGGCAATTAGGGACAGATAACAAATATTAGTTTTGAACCCATTATCAACATCTAATGTAAGAAATTTTAAAAAATGAATTTTTTGAAAAAAAAATTAATCTTGAGCTGTTGGCATTCCTGGACCAGTATTTATTGCAAGTCCCCAGCTGGTTTTGAGAAGGTGGCAGTGAGCTGCTTTCTTGAACTGCTGCAATCCACGTGTGTAGGTTGATCCTACAATGCCATTAGGGAGGGGGTTAGAGGAGTTTTCCTCCACAACAGTGAAGGAACAGTAATATATTCCCATATTAATGCCATATGCATGTTATGACCGGATGGCAAATAGTATGTGAAGGAAATATATTTAGCTATGCAATTTTACCAAGCTACGTGTGTTCACAATTTGCATAAATTAACATTGTAGCCCATCAAGATCATAACAGTGCTTTGTTGTAGGTGCACTAGACCAACAGAGAGAGGCAAAGTGTTCAGCACTCTGTTTGTTGTTCATCTACATTCCAAATGCACAAACATGCCTGCATTTTACCAGATACTTTCAAAGCAATTTGTATTCTAACATAAGAACTTTATCTATTATCTACTCATGACCAGAGCCTAAATAGGTAAACAGAAGGGTAGCATCCTAAACTCTTGATGCTGAAACTGCTCATAAGGAGACATTATGGAAAATCAGAGATTAAAGATGATTTTAGAGCGGTATCCGCGTAAGCCAAATTCAAAAGTATCATTATCCTTTGCTTGTTTTTTTTTTGACTTTAGTGGGAGAACAAAGCAACTGAAATGGATAAACAGCAAGTTGTCACTGCATGTCTGAATGAATCAGACCATGTAGGACCAAAGCCCCAGTGACTGGATTCCCAAATAACACAGGTTTTATAGAAGAGTAGGATCTACTCTTTGAATTTTAGCAGTACTGTGTGAGTGCTCTGACTGCACTGCCATGACATACAATACCACCAGCTCTAGTATCGAGAATGCCCCAAAAATCACAAGACACAATGCCTCCAGAGCCTCAATTACATATTTATTTAGTGGCTTATTGAGCCTGACAGACAACATGTCCACAGATTCTCAGTGTTTGAGTGTTTCTGATTTGTATTTTGACTGTGAGAAGCTAAGCTGGTGAAGGGCTCCATATCAACGTACAGCAGTGTTTGTGGATTCCAAAGAGTGTTATCAATAATTGATGCATGGACTAGATTCTGCTACTTATTAACTTTAACTGGATGATGTAACAAATTTGTTAAAATTTCCCAAGTTTTTGCTTCAAGTACAGCATCTTATCCAGCTCAAGAGGTGATCAGAGGACTGGGTCCAAATATAAGCATTCCCAATTTGCAATAACGCAGGCTCTTTGGCCATTAACATCCAATAATCCATAAGTCTCTATTGCCAATATGCAATTTTAATCAAAGTGAATGAAGATATGAGCATTCGGCACAAAAATTAGCTGCCTTCTTCATTCTTAAGTTAACAACTGAAAGCTGGGAATGCTGCCAGTTTACTGTGTTGACCTCTGCAGTTAATTCTCCTTTCCAAGTTCCTGTTAAATGAGACTCTGTGCCAACGTCAGAGTCTCTGGAAAATGTTCCCAAGTGAAATTTATCCTCCATTGTTACAAAATGTTGAAAGAATGCCAAGCTTTCAAGCATTAAAGACAATAAATGACTTCTTTCTGGATTTTTCATGACACTGTTGTTTATCAAACAGAAGATAAATACTTTTACAGGACTAGGAATTCATATAAACCAATGTGCAAAAAACTGTTTAAGCAAATTCACATCAACATCAACATTGTCCACGCTTTGAATAGAAGTTGTATCATTTGTGCCATGCCTTAAAGATTTTTGTAAGGGCTCTTGTAATACAATGGTAATGTCCCTACGTCTGAGCCAGGAGGCTCACGTCTAAATCCCACCTGGTCCAGAGGTGTGTCTCAGCAAGTTGATTAAAATTATCTGTAAAAGTTATGTTTTCTAAGACTGTGATGCTGTCAAGCCAATTAGATCTGCAATATTATGGCTCTGCTTCCCAAAATGCTAAGGACCGTTCATGCTGTTATGGAGAATATTGTAAAATGTGCTTGGAATGTAAACCTAATCAGTGCTTATCTGGCAGCCAATGCCCTCTACCCATCTGGAAGCCTACATTCTTAACACCTTAAATCACACTTACCGATGTAGTGTCGGCTTGACAGCAGCTGCAAAAGTGACTGTCAGGACCTTTACATTTCCGAATATGGCAGCTGACTGCTGTGTAAAGGGGACGTGGTTTGCCTGCCTCTAACGGTTCTGCGTGAGAATGGAAGTGCTTCTCTGCATTTCTGAGGTGATGCTTCACTCAGAAATGTTGAGCTTCCTTCTTTCATTAAAAAAAAGTAACAAAGTAAGTGACAAAACTTCCAGAGATTCACAGGAGGATTAAACTATTCGAAAGCTTGTCAAAAGGTACAGGAAGCCCTTCTGTTCTAAGACAGGACGGGAAGGAGCAGGAATGCTTCTCAGCGGGAGACAAGGAAATATGTGGTCTCTCAGGCTAGACTTTTGCTCATTCCCTCTGGGCAGACTTTGGGATACACAAAAATGCAGAGTCACTGCGCATAGGGCAGTGTGCACAAACACACTCACACACATATACTCACACAGTCCCTCCCTCATATACATACTCTTTCTCACACACACACATTCACACACCCTCTCTCTCTCACACACACACACACGCACACACACACACACACACACACACACACACACACACACACACACACACACACACACACACAAATCTACAGGGTGAATTTGCATTTGTAATGGTAGATACATTCTATTTTGTCCCATTCAGTATAATGGATGAAAATTGAAATCTGTATATTCTGTCTATTCCACCCATTTCAACTTAAGTCACACAGTGGCATGCAGCCAAGTAGTTTTGTCAATAAATGCAGGCTCTTCTCTCATTCTGATGTTTTTCTCTTTGCAATTTTCAACCAAATATTGAGTAAGAGGAGCCAGGCAAACAATTCTTTCTGGTTGTTCAATTAATTCAATGATGTGAACAGAAAGTCCATGAAGGCTTCAGTATTCGAGGTCTGACACTCAGATTTGGGAGGGGTGTCTTTTTTTCATTGATCCTTTCACTTTCAAACCATTTCCTATACCGGAAAGGAAATCTCGGATTTTTTTAACGTTTAAGCATCACAAGGGACATTTCCTCCAATTGATGCTACAATGCAGGCAGCAGGTGAAACACACTGCTGGGCTAGATAATGAATGTGTAATTGGTATTTTGCTCTCTAGCAACCATAGCCTTGCTTCAAATGAATGCCCTTGGTAACTGCTTGCCAGTTTGAAGTATCTGCACTGAATGCAGCATAGCAAGATTAAGATACTTCCTCTGTGACCTGAATAACATACAAACTCTGTTTTCATCAAAAAATGCGGTATGATTCATATGTTCCATTAATTTTTGTGCAAGTGACTGACAGGTTATACACAGAGTGACTCACAATAAGCGTCTGTGACTTCACGTACATAGTACTAAGTGTATATTTTAGCAGACTACTGAGATTAAAATAATCCTATAATGAGGTAGTTCATAATGCTTCAGATATTACAACCAGTATTCATGTATTGTTCCCTGAGTTCCCTGTGGGGATGAGTTTATGAGCCTTTGCTCCTGGCAGGCATTCTCTCCCACCTGCAGCACATATCAGAGCTTTGGTAAGAATAATTCCTGAATTTCTGATACAGTTCTTGGTGAAGAAAGCTCCTCAACAAGAACACAAGCTTCTAAAGTTATCATAGACACAATGCTGTCAGGAAGTATGCTGCCCAACCAAGCCCCTGAACACTGACCCATCTGCAGAGTCAGCTTCATTATGATGCCAACTGTTCAGAAAAGGCACTGGTTGGCAGCTTGCCTGTGAGGGGCAGGAACTGTCCTGTTGTATCTTAAAGTGACAGGCCAACTTTAGGAGCTACCTCATAGTCTTACACAAGATGTACTGAACAAGGATATTAATGCACTGGAACCAGAAACTAATTTCAAGGAGAAGCATGAGATTACCTTTACTGAAGAATGAAATCAATAAGAAGATTTAATGTGTACTTTTAAAATTATGGTGGGATTTAACAGGATAAAAGGAAATTTCAATAATACCATACAGCACAAGGACAGACCCTTCAGCCCACCAAGATGGTGCCAATTCCTATTCCTTATTTAGGTCTGCTATTTCACTAACAAAGGAATTAATAAAAAAGGGATCCCAGGCTTAATATGATCATTTACAGAGTGAAGTGAGAAATGAAAATAAATATCTTTATATACACCATAGTTGTACCTGGGACTGCTTTCCATGGGAAGGTCTGAGGCAGAAATCATTACATCATTAAAGGAAAGTGAAACAGCTCATCCTGTCATGGTCAGCAAGTGGGGTAATGTGGTTTCTTGGATCAAACATCACTGCTAGTTTGAAATGGTCTGAGTTCTGCCCTCTATGTTAGTTCATGTAATATACCACAAAGATCAGATTTATGTTGAGGTGGATATAGTAATTTTTTTTAACAATGTTATTTGTATTTATATAAAATCACTGCCTTAGACCGAGTCAGGGTTCTGTGCTTGCTGATGTTATCATACATTATGGACACAAGCTGACAGATTGAATACATTATATTGACTCCATTTAACAAAGAGCATGGTTAAACATAGGCTGCATACATTTATGCCGGAATATCACGTGTCATGATGTCATCATTTCAACTTCATTCTTCAGCAAAGATAATCTCTCGCTTCTCCTTAAAATTAGTTTCCAGTTCCAGTGCATTAATATCCTTGTTCAGTACATCTTGTGTAAGACTATGAGGTAGCTCCTAAAGTTGGCCTGTCACTTTAAGATACAACAGGACAGTTCCTGCCCCTCACAGGCAAGCTGCCAACCAGTGCCTTTTCTGAACAGCTGGCATCATAATGAAGCTGACTCTGCAGATGGGTCAATGTTCAGCAGCTTGGAAGGGCAGCATACTTCCTGACAGCATTGTGTCTATGATAACTTTAGAAGCTTGTGTTCTTGTTGAGGAGCTTTCTTCACCAAGAACTGTAACAGAAATTCAGGAATTATTCTTAACAAACCTTTGTCTTAAAACAATACTGCTTGGCTGGCCTGGAATCTGTGCAATTCGAAAACATACCCCTTTTCTCGTTAAAGAATGGAGAATTATTTCTGAGAAATATGTCCAAAGAGGTGGAGAGATACATTGAGCAGAATCTTACCAGGCTCTGAATGAGGCCTCTGGTGAGATGAATGGTAGAATCAGGCCAGTTGTTCAATGGAGTCCATCCCACCATCAAGATCTTTTTGTCACATCTTGTATGTTTTTGTCAAGTGAGATTTAAAGAACCTCAATAATCAGCAGGGAGTTCCCAGTTGGCGCTCTTTATTGTTTGCTAAATTCCTTATCAGCAGTTCAACTTGCCATAGGTTGTGATCTTACCAAACCTGCCATACAAACTAGCCATCAGAAAAAGGCAGCATGGAGACCAGAACATATCTTAACTTTTCCCAAAAGACATTGGGGCACACATTGCCCATTACCAAATGCAAAGCAGGGCATAGTCTACCAGCACTAGCTGCACTTACCCTTCCACCATGGACAATGACACCTCACTTTTCAGGGTGTTACCACCTGCCATCATCCTGATAGCCACCAAACGATGATGCAAATGCATTTAAAAAAAAGACAAAGTCTTATGCATGACCAAAACAGATGACTGCTGCATTTTTGTGCCACAGAGGAAAAGACTTTCAAGTCATTCCTGGCCTATTTGAAGATAACAATTCAGCCCAAGGACTACATTGAAATACTGATCTAACAAAAATACTCTTCTAGCCAACCCAAGGCTCACACCAAATCCCACCCCCATCACTGGGCTCTGGTTGACCCCTGGATGCATTCAATCGCTTTTTGTATCTGAGTAACTCAATGTGTAAGTCTCAGTATTAATTAGAGACTGCATCAAAAACAAGAGCTTCTGTTCATAAAAGTCTATTCAACATACTTTAATACTCCTAAGTACTTAATCCTAATTAAGAACTAGAATTTATATTCTTAACTCTACATCCAAGATAATTAACCCTTCAATTATCTTTTGGAGGTTCATGTAAATTGTAAGCAACAACCCTCACCTGGGATAATGACAGGATGCGGAATCAGTCAAGCAGAAATAGTGTTACAGTGGCAACATTTAGGGTTCTGTCAACAAACATCTTTTGGAACAACAGCATAGATTTAGTTTAATTCATAGAAACAGGAAGCCAGTCCACCCTATCCAAATATCTAAAGGGCAGAGGGGTTCATAACTTGATGGTATGACGCAAAAAAAAAATTGCTATGAAAAGCTCAGTGGGTCTGGCAGCATCTGCGGACAGAAAGCGCAGTTAATGTTTTGGACATAGTGACCAGTCTACAGAACTGATTATAGCTTGGAAAAGGTTGGTATATATGCTGAAGATGTCTTGGACAGAAGAAGGAGGAGTAAACGATAGATCAAGATGGCACCAAGAGACAAACTGTTGAGCATCCAAAGGAGTGAGTAAAGGTCAGAATCAACAATTGCTAATGGGGACCATTGGTAGCTGACAATGGGATTTTGTGGCGACATCCCCATGTGGTGACAAGGCCTGGTGTGTGAGGATAGGGTTAAAGATATGGGAGAAGGTAATCAAGCCCCAAAATTGTTGAATTTTTTATTGAGCCCAGAAGGCTATTGGGTTCACTGTCAGACCTTTTCAGCTTTTCCAGCAATTTCTGTTTCTGTTCCAACATTTGCTGTTGTTTTTTGACAGTATGACCGTTCCACAGATCTTATCCATCCTTTACGAACATTTATGTCTACACTAAAAATTTGTACCTCAGACACAGTGTGATAATGTCCTTTCTCCAGCAAAATATAGTCTTCTTGAATTCATCACTTAATTCAAAAGACCATGCTGAGTTCCATTATGTCTGTGCCTATTCCCCTTACCAATGAAAACAGGAGCTGTCAGAAATGGGGGCAGGACTTTGGATCTGTAATCCTAGTGCCATTCTCAATGAACTGTGGAGTTTCCAGGGCTCTCCAAAAATCTTGGCCCATGATGGCTGAGAATCCAAGAGATGCAATGAAACAAGTCTTCTCTCCTGATTCTAATGCCACTTGTATGTTTGCAATATCAACCACTTTCAGGCAATGTTTGGGGTAGGGTGCTACCCTTGCCATACTGGTGTCAAGGACCTGTTTGATTAACAATGGAAGAAAATGAAGCTGCAGAAGAGCCATTTGTCTTAACGATACACAGCTTATTGTATAATAGTAATAAGTACATGAACTGGTTAGTCATATCCAGCATTAGATTCATGAACTAGAGATAACATATCTGTTGCCATTGGGATCTCAACAAGAAGTTCAAGAAACTCCACGCAAGACAGTGAGGGAGGCTCTAGTCTCCAACATTAACTCATTACCTTATACAACAATGTCAAAGGAAAACATTTCACCAGGTGCAAAGCACAAGTAAACAGGCCTTCACATTTTCTAATTACCAAAATTATTTTGTTTATTTCCAAGCGACCTTTAAAAGACAAGTAAGAATAGAATGTGGGAGAGACACTCAGCAGGTCGGGCAGCATCTCTGCAGAGTGACACAAAGTTAACTCTTTGAGATAAATATGACTGGAATTAGAGTTGTATTGAGATCAAAAAATTGACACTTATCTCTCTGTACAGAGATTGCTAGACCCACTGAGCATTTCCAATATTTTCTACCTTTTGTTTGGATATCCAACGCCCAGAGTTTTGCTTTTAATATGGCCTTAAAAACAATTCTACGATCATGACTAAAACTATGTATTTTACTATGGCTAAATTGTATAATGTTTAAAAAGACCTTCAGTTGCACTTGAATAACTTTCAATGTTACATATGGGAAACATCAGATTTGAATAAGCCATACGTTTATCACAATTATGGAACAGTATTATTTGTGCATCAATCCTTGTCTAATCTTTTGTTCTAAAAAAGGAAGGAAGCCATTTTACTGATAACTGTGATTTGCATCAGCTTCTTATTTCTATGAGATTGCAATACACAACGCAAAGGGAGAAGAACTAGTCTAGATTGACATTACTATTATTAAATGTGCTGTGTGTAATTTTAGTCATATACTGTCAGTGTGACTGTTCTCACAGCTAACCGTACAGCTGTTCTTGTGGGTTCTCAGTTTAGATTATGATTATAACAAAAGTCACAGCTTTCAGGATACTGAAGTTAAACTATGTCAGACACCAGTAATACAAAAAATATTTTCATATTTTTGAAAGTCAACGTTAGTGATATAGGAGGCAGTAATTGAAAAAATACAACATCAAGATATTTCCCAAAGAAAATGCGAAGAGGTGAAGCCATTTATTTTTATACTCAATGTATTGTCTATGTTTTTATCTGTTATTTTCAAATATTTTAGGCATAAGGCAGATTAGAATCACTGTCTAAAGTAAGTCTAATATAAAGCTAATGAGTGATATAGCAAAGGAATTGAAGTTTTTCTCAGCTGGTCAATTTTGTGTTAAATGCAGGGTAAAATGCAGCAGAATATATTTTGGCTCATAACGTAATATCCTGCATCTTTCATAATTGTTTAGGACAGTAATTTCACATATTAAAATGGTAGTGGCAAAATCTCACCCTTAGAGAACATATTATCAGATATTGAGGGTGAGACTCCTTAATCATGATTTTCTATCTGTTAGGAGCATGTGCCCAACTCCCTTGAATCATGAATGGATGGTTTGTGCCACTATTTAGGTTCGGTAAATAATTACCGCACATCAGTAACATTTCTGTCCATCAATTTTTGTGGATACAATATTGTTGACACTGCATCTTAATTTTCCAATACCAAAACCCAATGGAAATGTGGAACCTTACAAAATCTGTCCTGATATACAGCAAATTCATGTCATCAAGTCTTGTGCTTTTTTATTAATGATAATTTCAGGGTAGGAATGTGTTTTTTCCTGACAAGTAGGTAAATAATAACCAGTATTCAACCAAAAACCACAAACCAGAACTGTAAATCCAGTGAAGGAGGGATCCCATTCAACCACGTCTTAGTACCTAAATATGTTAAACTTTCTAGGGCAACGTAATTAGCACCTAGTAAACGACCACACAAATATCTGCCCCACCTAGTAGTGGCGGAGAACATATGGCAGAGAGCAGACATGCCAATAATTTTCTCCAAACCTTCCAATTTTTAAGAAAGTAATCCTTTTATTAAGAGGTGGGAATTAGTTCCAAGGCTGATCTGTAATTTGTCACATTGCTGAGGGTCATGTGTAGGCCAGAGTGAGCGACGAAAAATTTCCTTCCTAAAAGACATTAGTGACATTTACAACAATTATTCGGACTACCTTTCAACAAAATAATTATATTTAATTACCCAAAACAGCCACACAGTAGGTTTTAAAGTTGTACCTCTGCATTACCACTATGCTATTGTCTTCCTATTCAAGTGAAGCACCGAAGCATTCTAACACTAATGTTTGCAAAACCAAAATGATCACCACTACTTCCAGCATGATGAGTGCAAAGGAAAGGGCCTAGATTTATATAACTCCTTTCATAGCCTCAAGAATTTCAAGGGATTTACAAACAGTGAAGTATTGTTGAAACACCCATTATTGGTTAATCCCTTGAAGGCGTACAACATCTTCAGGATACCAGGGGTGAGGGGGACGCAGAAGCTCCAAAGCATTAAACCATCCTACTTCCCGTTCTTGATGTCAAGCTGCTGGAACTAAGACTCAAAAATCAGCAGATTACTAACTCCTGAAAATGGCAGTTTGATTTTAATGGCACAGGCAAGCAGACTTTACCCCAGATTCAACCTTCTGCAATGTTGTTCATAATTTGCATTCGCAACTTCGGAATCGATAAAAAGTTTCTAAATTTATGGATGATTTCAAATCGGGAAGATCGCCAACCCAGAGGAAGTCTCAGACAAATTACAGGAGGAGATTGATGCATTTCCAGAATAGTCAAATAATAGGAAAATGATGCTGAACACAAATAAATATGAGGCAATACATTTAGGCAGCAAGGTTAGGGAGGACACACATTACTCAGAAAGTGCAGGTGAGGTGACTGGCAGGGTAGTTAGGTGGGAGCGTTTGGGTGCCATTTTTCCCTTTCCTGTTGTTGTATTCCCCTGCATTCTGTTCGATTCCCACTAGATAGCATTTAATGTGAAAACGTAGACTCATCAGCAGCGTGAGGGAGTTAGGTGTTCATTGAAAATGGTGATTGAATAGTGATAATGGCATAAAACTAGTAAGCCATACAATGTCTTTGTTGACTCTTTTCAAAAGTGACAATCCCTCAGCACTCTCCTGTGAATTCCTTCTTGTGCTGATTCTCCCCACTCCTTATGCTTGTTGCTAAACCATTTCAGGATTCCCTTATGCAGATATGGGGGTGGCACAGTGGCTCAGTTGTTAGCACGGCTGCCTCAGAGTGCCAGGGACCTGAGTTTGATTCCACCTTCGGGTCACTGCTGGTGTGGAGTTTGCAAATTTTCCTAGTGTCTGCGTGGGTTTCCTCCGGGTGATCAGGCTTCCTACCACAGTTCAAGGATGTGCAGACTAGGTGGATTGGCCATGCTAAATTGCTTGTAGTATTCAGAGACGTGTGGCTTATAGGAGATGGGTCTGGGTGGGACCTTCTGAGGGCTGGTATGGACTTGTCGGGCCGAAGGGCTGTTTCCACACTGTAGGGATTCTATTCTATTCTATTCATTTTATAGCATGTATACTGCTTGTGTTCACCTTCATTTCTTCTGCTTGGTCTGAGCTCTCCATGTGCAGCTGGGCATGTCAGGGCATGATGGTTGGAATGGTGGATGTTTGTTACATCCTGCACAGCTGAGCTCAGCAATGAGATGAGAACTTGAGAAGTGGGTGAGTTAGACCAGCCAAACAGTTTGCTCCTCAGTCACAAGTGAAAGGAAATTTGACAGAGGGGCTGAGGAAGCCAGGGCAGTAGTGAGATAATGGCAGATTTCTGAGACAAAATGATAGTGGCTGGATTTGAGTGCAAGTGATTTCACAGTGACGTACGTGGAAAATCAGAAGAATGAGTCAATTATGCTACATAGGTACTCCTGACCTCAAGGAAAGTTTGTGGTATGCAGGGTTACGTGAGAGATGTATATTTTATATGACACAAATTGCCATTTGCAGGGGCATTGAGTTTACCTTTCACTTTCCAGAGATTATGTTCTTCTCAGAGGATCAGAATGACAACTCTGGTTCTCTTTGTACCACTTCACATGATGAGCCTGTGCAGTGATCAACACACCGTCAAGGTAATCTGCAGAGATAACATAGTCAGAAGCCTGAACGGATTGAAAGAGACCACACAACTGATGGTTGAACTGTTATATTTGTGTTAGATGTCAGGTGTAAAGGTCACATTTTTTATGTTGTCATGCTTTTCAATGTGGTTTGAAACCGGAAAAGGTGTTCTTTAAAATCATATAGCTTACTGCAGTATTATGGCAATCTTTGAAGGTGGATTCTCATTGGAAGCACTGGGTATACAGCTGCTGATTCAAGAAGTAGTAGATGGTTTGCAGATGAGCATCTAGGTTTTCGAAATCCAACCTGCAAGCTGGCTGATGAGCTTGAGGGGACCATGTTGCTAAACAGGGGGAGTGGGGAGGGATGCATTCAGGATATTTGTATACCCCTCAGCCAGACTCACAGTCATAATGCTGCTCAAAACTTGCTGAGACCAGCTCTGTAAATGTGTTACTGTCTTGGGTGTAGAGGATAACAACGCCTCATCTCTCTATTATCTGCTCTTGCAGGAGAAACTGGCACATGACACTCATTCAAGAGCCCAGATGGGGGACAGGTTTTCCTATCTATATGTCATTAGTAATGATTTGCTTGAGTCTCTGCAATCCAGCATGTTGGTGAAGGTGAGATGGGTATCCCTGATTGAGTAGGCGAGTACAAACTGGAATGTATTTACGAAAGGGATGCAGTGCTCTCCATCGGAGCTGGCAGCATGCCAAGGTCCCAGCTGTATTGGAAGGTGTCAGTGCTGTAGCCTTCTGTTCTCTAAGGCTCACGCTGATGATCTTTTATTGTGTTTGCCACACATGCTGACCTTGAGGAGAAAAGCCTGCCTCTTGTATTATTACTGACCTCAGTGCAGACAGTGAAGAATTCCAAACAAACAGCATCGCATTGAACAAGCACCTCTTTGACCAGAGCAAATACAACATCTTGGTCAGTCCATGTGCGCAAACAGATAACGTGGCACTGGACAACATGTTAATGAAGTGAAATTAAGAAATAATAAGGGTGATAATTCATGATAAAACCTGTTAATAGGCCTTTTATCACTTGCAAGTGAGATCTTGTTTTGATGTCTAGGACTTGAATAGCAAATGCATGTTTTTCTCCTAACTTTAAGAAGGATACTTCTCAAAAGCTCTCTCAATGTCTCACCCAATTTTCTTAAATCTCTCACTGTGGCCCATATCATTCAGGGAAGATTCCTGGGAAGATTCTGCCCAATGTCTAAAATGGATGAATGACTTATTGGCAAATAGAGCTGATAATTGTTGACAAAATGACAATGCAAGTATTGATTTTATTAACAAAAACTGAAAAAGGAAGGGTCACTGGACCCGAAGGTTAACTCTGACTTTTTCTTCATAGATGCTGCCAGATCTGCTGATCTTTTCCAGCAATTTCTGTTTTTGTTCTTGAAAATGTTAGAAAATAACCTTTGTTTTAAATTATCCAGCCTTTACATGTATTCGGATTATTGGCAAAAGCTGCAGTTTCAGTCTTGTACTAATTAACTTATTTACACATTACTTTATTTTAATAGACAATAACAAGGCTGCCCTGCATGCTTTTCCCTTTGCCACGTTGTCGCACCATGATGTCCTAATCAGGCTTAAGAGCTCTGTGAGATAATTACAGCACAGAATAAATGTCACTCTCATGATTGGGATGTGGCACTCCTGTGAACATTCAATTCAACAGCTACTCGGGATCCATAGAGGTGGCACCTGCTTCCCTTTTAAAGGATCAGGGTTTTTGTCGGTAAAATATCTGCTTTAAATCATCCCATGCCAGGGAAGCCAGCTGAGACAACAGTTTTTTTTAATATTTAAATGTAGGACTTTTCTCCTCAGCTATAAATAACTGAGACACTTGTTCAAATGTGAGAGATGGTTTTGATTTATCAGTGTCAATATCTTTTATCAAGTTCAAAACCAAACAAGAGTTAGCATGGGGTTAGGGCAAGACATGGATTGTGATATAAATTCTGTGATATTAATGTTTGCTTAGCTATTGAAATGTCATGACTCAGTGGTAGCACTCTTACCTGTGAGTCAGTGGCTAGCAGGTTCAAGTTGCACTCCAGAGACCTGAGCACATGCTCTATGCTTACACTTCAGCGCAGTACCGAGAAAATGGTGAATCTGGTAATTTAACTTTTAACATTCTATCAGTTCTCTCAACTGGCTGGAAAAAGGTGCCACTATTCAAAGATAAGCAGAGGAAGTCTAATGCTCCAGTCAATATTTATTCGTCAGTTAAATCGCTGATCATCACAATACTGGCCTTTTATTTGAGTCCTCTATGTGCATCATTTCTTTATTAAAAACTGGTTGTTGTGCTTCTGTACATGTCAATAGTTACAATACATCAAAACTGCTTGATTAGTTGCACACTATTCTTACCAGTCTTATGGTCTAGAAAATGAAATAAATTACTTCCATCTTTCATTATTTCTGATGAAAACTCATTGGATTGCATTTTATGGAACACCTGCAGATGAATCAGGTGCCATGCTATCACCAGTCTACCTCTTCCTGCCCCTGTCACTACCATGAGTTTATGAATGTGTAGAAATGAATGTTCAATTGAGGCCCTTTGGTGGGCACTGCAGAGCCTGCAGCCTCTAATAGACTGGCAGGTCCAAGAAGTGGGACTTCCTCCCAGAGAAGGAGTGGAGATCTCACCTCACAATATTTGAAAGGGCTTGCATATGGTTAGCACTGCTGCTTCATAGCCCCAGGGAGTCAGGTTCAATTCCACACTCAGGGCAAGGGTGGATGCTGTGTGTGTGGAGTTTGCATGTGTTTCCTTTGTGTGCACTGGTTTTCTCCTACAGTCCAAAGATGTGCAGGCTAGGGGTATTGGCCACGGGAAACGCAAGGTTGCAGGGATAGGGCAGGGGGGGTTTGGGTCTGGGTGGGATGTTGTGCAGTGTCTTGATGTGGACTTGATGGGCCAAATAGCCTGCTTCCAACATAGATATTCTATGATTCTAAAAACTCTTTTATCAAAAAGTTTAAGACGGGCGAGCTATGCAAGTGGAGGCAGGCTCACAGTCCAATGTTTATGCCTACCTACGGCGTATAGAGTCATATACAATATGGAAACAGACACTTCGGTGCAACTCGTCTACGCTGACCAGATATCCTATATAAATCTAGTCCCATTTGCCAACATTTGGCCCATATCCCTCTAAACCCTTCCCATTCAAATAAGTCACCCCTCAGTCTTCAAAGCTCCAGGGAAAATAGCCACTGCCTACTCAGCCTTACCTGTAATTTGAATCCTCCAACCCTGGGAACATCCTCTTGTCAATCTTTTCTGAACCCTCTCAAGTCTCACAACATTCTCCCTGTGGCCAGGAGGTCAGAATTGAATGTACTATTCCAATAGTGGCCTAACCAATGTCCTGTACAGCCGCAACATGACCTCTGAACTCCTACACACAGTGCACTGACCAACAAAAGCAAGCATACCAAACACCTTCTTCACCATCCCATCTACCTGTGACTCCACTTTCAAAGAACTATGAACCCACACTCCAAGGTCTCTTTGTTCAGCAACATGCCCCAGGGCTTTACCGTTAAGTATACTAGTCCTGCCCTGATTTGCCTTTCCAAAATGCAGCAATTCTCATTATCTAAATTTAACTCCATCTGCCATGCCCCGGCCCATTGGCCCATCTGATCGAGGTCCTGTTGTACTCTGAAGTAATCTTCTTTGCTATCCACTACATTTCTAATTTTTGTGTCATCTACAAACTTACCAACCTAAACTGCTGTGTTCCCTTCGAAATCATATATATAAATGACAAAAAGCAGTAGTATAATCATTTTATTAAAATCTTCTAGGGAATTTAGTTATTTATACCATAGAGCATGGAATAAATTATAGAGGCAAACTTCTACTTTTAAAAAATTGGACTTCCAATGGATAATTTTATGAAATCACACTCCAACTGGGCAAGGCTCCAATTGACTGTGCTTAATTGAATCAGTACATCTTATTCATTTAATTCGCTCAGAGGCTGGGCTGTTTCATCAAAGAACTGTCTTGCAGGAACAACCAGGAACACCATAGTCTTTCACACAATTAAGTAAGCACTTGTGCTTCACTGGCACCTTACAGCCATTCTAGTCATTCTGTGGGCTAGTATCAGGGTGGAAGGAGACAACTTTGAATGCGTTTTGAAACCACCACTATGGATTGGATGCACTTGATCTGAAGCAATGTGCCTCAAGGCCTGTTCCTTGACAGAAGTTCCCACCCAAATCCACAAAACAATGACAAATGAAATACTTTAATGTCTTACAAGACTTTAGCTGTATCTTCTTGAAAGCATTCCACAATAAAACAAAGATCAGAGAACAGCTATTTAGGTTCCTTAAGATAGTGTTTGACAAATAAAACATTTAGCAACATGTTCTTCATTTTGCTGCTATTTTTAAATGTGACTTGTCTGAACTTATTTTTAAACATGATGCTGGTTAAACAATTGCATTGCCCTATTTCAAATCACTTACAAATTGCTTTCTTTTTTTTTGTGCCGCCAGTCCAGCCACGATGATACAAATGTAAACATTTTTAAAAATTACTAGAGAAAAGGTTTGACAAAGAAAAGGTTTGACCAGATAACTCTTCACCCCTGCCAGGCTAGACCTGACCTGGCAAAGCTTCAGCCTGTATGACCATATGCAGCCCCACCCCATTTTGCTGCTGCCAGACCAGACCCAGCCTGAACCTCCATTCACCCCTACCAGACCTGACTTAAACACCCTCCCACCTCCAGACCTAAATAATCCCTATGTCCTGCTGAACCAGACCTGAAAAACCCCTCTCACCTCTGTACTCAACCAAACCAGATCCCTCTACCTCAAATTTAACCTGAATCCACCTGCCGTAAACCCAAAACTAATTTCATCCACACCAACCCACAAAGCCCAATCCATCCCAACCCATTTAGACCCAACAAACTTGTGACTCCTCCAGAACTGATTGGTCATACCCACCCTTCCTCACCCTAAACAATGCATCACTTAGCTTGCCGTCTTATCCTGGCACCATACCCAATTGGCTCCGAACCATCTGACACCCCACACTTCCCGATATCACCTTACCCAGCTTACACTCCACATGCAGGCACCTTATTACCGCTTCCCATCTGATAGCAAACCCTCCCGGCATCACATTTATTAATGTAATACAAGAAAGTGACAGGCAAGACCTTTACGTTTCAGAATAAAGCCACTGACTGTCGTGAAAACGGGACATGGTTTGCCTTCCTCTGGCACTTCTGCACTATAACCTGTGTAGAATCTCCTCTCAGAAAAGAAAGGCTGGAGTGAACATGCTGCATGGGATTGTCATTCACTGGAAAATCCGGCTCAGTGTTTGAGGGATGGGAGCAAAGCGTCAAGAAGATTTGAAATGATAAACCCACAAGATAAAAATACCACGCTGAAAACTGAAGATTGGTGTTCAGCAAATGGGTCACTAAACGTCTGAATTTTACTAGCTCATTTGGGATGGACTGTGAAGTAGATGGTGAGCAAAATAGCCAGGTAAGGCTTCAGGGCAAAACGCATTCATAAACTACCCACTGTAGGTCGTTTTGCTAGATAAGGGAAAGGTGACTAATTGATTGTCCAATCATAACCCAACTTAACCACCAGCTCTGGCAAGCTATCCGTTGTTGGTGGCATTTTGCCAGTGATGGTCACCCAGAAGGCTACATGGACAGGAAGACCTCTTTCAAGACCACTCATTAGATCAAGGAATAGTTCACCCAGGACCAATGGCTGGCCTCACAGCAATGGCATTGCCCTTCCACTGAGACCCTCTCCGACTGCCAGTTTCTGGCTACACCCAAATCCACATTTCACTCTTTGAGGGAATCAATTCCTTTCTCCATTCTCATTCGCCAGGCACAGTACAAGCAATAGCTCAAAACAAAAATGGACAGCAGCCTAGGCAGCACCCATTCAATTGTTGCCTCTGGGGAAATGCATCCCCAGAACCCACCCACCAAATAAAAAGGTTGCCTTCTCTGCCGGCTCTGGTGCAGGCTTTCAGCCTTAGACAGAAAATTAACTATTGTAAGAGAACACCTCACTAATGTGTAGGGCCATCTAATAGGATTTCCTTCCCAGTATCTGCTTGATTGAATCTGGCCATGAAAGTATTATGGGTCCCATGCTGAATCCAACGGGTGAGCATACAATTAATAAACCTTTAATCAGTATAAGATTAAACTGAATGCAGCATGAACAGCGATGTTGTTTGCTAGACTGGAAGACTATGTACAAGTCATTAGATCAATAGAAACAGTGTTTCAAATCTCAGGCTGTGGTTTCAAATGAACTGTACGGAATTAGAATTAGCGTTATTGTCACATGTACTCATATGAGTACGGCTAAAAATATACAACTTGCCACTTACAGTGCCAACTTAGGCACAAAGGTATCCAGGTAGAGATTCTTAAGTACAAATTCTTTGGGAAAAATTTGAAAAATAAAGAAATAAAAAGTCTAGCATGACAGGCTGTCGCACCATCTTAGATATAAAAGTGCAAAATCAAAGGAATAAGTCAGAAAAATAAAGAAATAAAAAGTTCAGAATAACAATCCTTCCAACCCTACCTGCACCAGCACCTCGTCTCCAGTCCATGCTGGGCTTCACCTGGAGGCTTTCAAGGCTGGGAGTGCTAGATATCTATTCTGGATTAAAGTTGAGGCTGGGAGTCCGTGCTGAGGCAAGGACTTCACTTGAGGCTAAAGGATGGGAGGAAGGTAAGAGGAAAGAAGGAAAAAAAACACACAAAAAGAGAAAAACAAAAGAAACGGAGCGGATGAGCTCTGGCTGAGGAGTCCTTCTGTGTTGCCATTCTGGATTTGGAATGTAACTTAATAAAATATCTGCATATGCAAGAAGGATGTAAAACCAACATTTATATATTGCCTTTCATGACCTTGGGACACCACAAGCATTTACAACTGTAGGAATGTTGGAGGTTGTGGCAACCAGTTTATGCAGAGGAAGCTAAGACAACACAATGTGGAGCTGGAGGAACACAGCAGGCCAGGCAGCATCAGAGGAGCAGGAAAGTTAAGAAGGGTCCTGAACTGAAATGTCAACTTTCCAGCTCCCCTGATGCTGCCTGGCCTGCTGTGTTCCTCCAGCTCTACACTGTGTTGTCTCTGGCTCCAGCATCTGCAGTTCTCGCTATCTCCTATGCAGAGGAAGCTCCAGCTTTCTCTTAAACTGTCTTTGTAATTTAAGGTGCTTTGGAAAGGGTGATAGTAAATTGTATTATTCTGCCCAAGAACAGGTCAAGTTACTTTGGTTATCATGGGGACATGTTGGGACTCGCTGAGCAAGTTGTAAAATTCTGACACCTGATATAAAGGGTCAGGCATTCTGTTTCTGAGATTTTAGATTGTAAAGGAGGTGTTTTCATGGAAAGAGACAAAACAATGTGCAGTCAACAGACATGAAAACGCATCCTTTCAATGGGATATGGGCAGATTGTGAGAGGGATTATGGTCTCTGGTTAAAGAGATGCATCCCATGACAATCTATCCTGGTGTGGTCAGGCAATAAAGAATTGCTGGAAGACAGCTACTTACTGGTAGTCTATGTGTGAATTCTCAGGAAACACAACAAGGCATCTTTTGATGCCCTGTCAACATTACAACTGAGTGAAGCAGGTAGAAGTAGCCTTGTTGAAAGTTGGGAGTCACATTGGGCTGGATTCCAACAAATTTTTAATTCTGCAGAGAACAGGAATTAAAGTGTAACTGTTTCCAGTATCATGTTAACGGCTGACACAAACTAAAGTGAAAGTGCAGCAGCAGAAGTAAAGATTAAATTAACACAATAAGCCAAACAGCATACTGCAATGAATTTCCGAAGAAGGGTCCAGGCCCAAAACATCAGCTTTCCTGCTCTGTTCATCCAGCTCTACACCTTGTTATCTCATTTCTTCAAACATGCCTCTTTTCAAATAAAATGTTCACTGTCATTTAGAGTTAAAAGTTATCTGTGCTGAAAGAAAGTTATCATTCATTAACAAACCTGTGATAATTCTAGATAAAAAAAACCCCAAAGAACTGCAGATGAATTGAGTAGAGTTGATTCATTTGAACTGAATCATTTATTGTCATGTATATTCAACATTAAATACAGAGAACAGTTTACATCGTCACCATGAATTGGTGCCATTCTCATTAACTTAAAATAAAATAAGACATAAAGAAAGATATTTTAGAGAGAGATGCTGGAAATCAGAAAGAAAGACAGAAATTGCTGGAAAGACTCAGCAGGCCTGGCAGCATCTGTGGAGATATAGCAGAATTAACATTTCAAGTCCAATGGCCCTTCTCTAGAACTGATAGTAGCTAGGAAATGGTTGTTGTAAATATTGAATGTGGGGTAGGAAGTGGGGGGGCGGGTGTGGTGGCGGGGAAGGAGTAATAAATAGGTGGAGATGGAGCCCAAATAGCATGAACAACAGCTGAGCAGAAGAAAGGAATGGCTAAAGGTCAGCCCTGGGGGAGCCAATTGCTGCTAATGGAGACCATTAGTGGCTGACAGTAGGTTGCTTGAGGTAGCAGCTAATTCAATGGCAATGCCTGGTGTGTGGGCTTGGGGTAAAGGCATGACAGAAGGTGCCCGGGCCCTAAAATTAATGAAGTTGACACTGAGTCCTGAAAGTTGCTGAGCTCACTTTGGATAATGAGGTGCTGTTCTTCCAGCTTGTGCTAAGCTTCGCTAGAGCACTGTCACAAGCAGAGGTGTTAACCAGGGAACAGGATGGTATGTTGATGTGGCAGGCAACAGAAAATAAATGTTCTGCAAAGTGTTCACCCAATGTTCGCTTTATTTCCTCAATGTAGAGACCACACCTTGAGCAGTGAATACAGTAAACTAGATTGTGTGCAGTGCAGGTCAAACACTGCTTCACCTTGGAAGTGTGTATGAGGCTTTGGATAGTGAGGATGGAGGAAATAAACTGGCAGGTATTATACCTTCTGCTATTGCACAGGAAGATGCCATGGAGAGGTGTTGGAAGTGGAGGAGGAGTCGACCAATGTGTCTCGGACGGAACAGTCCCTGCGGAAGGCTGACAAGGGAGGGCAGGGAGTATGTGTTTAGTGTTAGCAATCTGCTGGAGGTGGCGGAAAGAGTGGCTAATGATGTTTAAGATATGAATGCTGGTGGGATGGTAGGTGATGACAAGGTGGATATCGTGGGATGGAAGAGGGCTAAAGAATGGGCGACAGGTTGAATCCAGCTGAAGGACCTTTTAGTCACGGTGGTGGGGAATCCTCAGTTGAGGAAGAAAGTGTACATTTCCGAGATTCTCCTTGAGGACCCGAGTAGGATTGGAACAAGGAATGTTCCATGTACCTCACAAACAGACAGGCATAACTTGGGCCCTCAACTTTAACCTGAGAAAATGAGAGGAGTTAAAGGAAAAGTTGTTCAAAGTGACAACAAGTAGACATTAGGTGACTGATTTGTAGAACACATATGTTCTGTCTGTAAAAATGACCCTGAGCTTCCAGTTGCCTACTATTTCAAAACACCATTATGTTTCCTGGCTAACATCTCTGACTCGGGCTTGCTGCAGTGTTCCAGTGAAGCTCAGCAAAGCTGGAAGAACCGTACCACATTTTCCACTTGGGAGCCCTGCAATCTTCAAGAATTGATTTCGAGTTCAATAATTTTAGAACCTGAGCACTTTCTCCCATGTTCTTTCCCCAGCTCCCACACACCAGACCTTGTCATCACATGGGCTGCTAGTGCAAACAACCTGATAGTCTATCCAACTGTCATCAGTCTCTGATGAGACTGTGCCTTCCTTCTAAAGCATCAATGTCACGTATGGTAGTTGCTGTTAGCAGAGATAACAAGGTATAGAGCTGGATGAACACAGCAGGCCAAGCAGCATCAGAGGAGCAGGAAGGCTGACATTCTTCAGAAAGGTCTAGGCTGAAATGTTAGTCTTCCTGATCCTCTGATGCTGCTTGGCCTGCTATGTTCATCCAGCTCTACACCCTGTTATCTCAGATTCTCCAGCACCTGCAGTTCCTACTATGTCTAAAACAGTTGCAGTTATCAGTTTGTCTGGTATCTGCCCATCCCTTGGGCAATGCTCTTTTCCTGGGGACTGTTTTTCCTGGAAAGAGTCCTTGATCAAAGTAAGACATATCTTTCAGATTTAACGCATCTGCTGGGTTAATGACTTCCAGAGCATGTTCTGCTCTTGTTTGTTTTTGATCCAAATGAAAGCAGCTTTTTGCATTGTGCCCCAATACCACAGTACATCATTGGCATCTACATCCTTGGTGTAAATATTCACACTCAAATAACACATCATACAAGAACTTTGCTGGATACTTCATAAATCCAACAAATCACTGCATTACTTTCATGACTGTTAGACTCTGCATCCCAGCTCCAGGTTTCATCTTGTCAGGCTGCAAGCAAAGTCATTTTTACAGTCAGTACATACGTACTTAATTTCATGCATCTTCAATTGTATCTTTTTCTTCTTCTTCCGTTCTCTTTCTAATTATACATTTTCTTCTCCTGTTGTACTAACTACCTCTTCTATTTCCATTTGCTTATCATTAGCTGCATGGTCACCAAGGAATGATTTCTTGGCCTGCTTTTTGTTCCTTTTTTTAGTACTGCCTCAGTCAGTGGGGCCACCGGTTCCCCTATCTTGCCTTTCAGACCGCACTTGAGGGCAGCTGGAATTCTTCTTGATGACTGCTGAGTTGGTCTGACATTTTCATCTACTTTGAGATGATGCTCACCAGAAAGGTACTCAAAACATTTGGGAATACCTTTGTAAGGTTCTAGGGTTGTTAAACAGCCATTTGCTGAGGGGCTTTGAAAGAATGGAAATATCTTCTGGCATGTTCAAGATTTAGGCTTGATTCAGCTGCAATGAGTATATTTTGTTTAACAGCTACTATCTGAAACCCCAGCTCTTCCTTCTTCCCACTGCATTAGGTTCCTAGTTTTATTAGACTTCTTGAGAAGAACATCATTTGAACAAACAGTTTCAATGTTGCCTTTGGCTTTATTTTTGATCAGCATCTTGAGTGACTTCACACAGGTCTGGAGGGCTCCAAATGTCTATCTGACCCTCGGTATTCAGTTTATACTCTCCTTCTGCAGCTGGCATTCCAACATTCACAAACAGTTTTATCATTTATAGACTTGATAATGACAACCTGTTGTATAATGTGGCATGACTTGTTAGAATCATTGACTAATTGCTTTGCATTTTCTTAGCTCAGTACAAAATGTTTCACCTACTTGCAGCAAGACAGCTGCTTTCCCCACACTGGATGTGCGTCCTTTCCTTTTTTGTGGTGTCCATCACAAAATTGCATACTGCCTTCTGGCTTTGATCTTTTTGCTAGCTCTTCTGCAAGTACGCCTTCTTCTTTTCCAATATATTATTCTCATTTGTCTTGTGATGTATCACAACATAATGCAAAGTCACATCTGCTCTCCCATTAATGAACTCCAGCATTTGATTGACAACCTCAGAGGCCCTGCACTTTTTGCTAGCTTTCTTGAGAGTATGTTTCTTCTTTCTGCACAGTTGGGCCCGTACACAGGATCTCTTATGCCAAAAGCAATCTTATCCTCAATGAGATCCTCTTTCTGTTGACCAAACTCACAAGATTCAGATGTGTCAGTGTCATCATGTTCTGATCAATTGTCATCCTCTCCCCGAACTGAGATGTTGAAAGCATAACGTTCACAAGTGACATTAACAGATTCTAACTTCATAACTTTGAAAATCTCTTCCCTACCGGGTATGCGCTCCTCAGTGTGGCCTATGTTACCATACAATTTGTAGCTTTATTTTCCAAGCATTAATAATAGGGTAGCTGACCTTATTTAGGTAGACTCATTTGTTCAATTCTGTAGCTTCCTCATTATTTTGTAATAATGGAATAACATCTAAACCTGTCTCATATTTCCTTTCATTTCCACAACAACAGGAAGTGAAAAAGTCATAGCCATTCTTTTTATTATGTCAGCAGATGTAATACATGTAATACACCATTTATTGTCAATTCCTGATTGTCTTTGAGAACCTGATGGTGAGCTGCCTTCTCAAGCTACTGCTATCTATTTATAGAATGATAGAATCCCCACAGTGTGGAAACAGGCCCTTAGGCCCAATAAGTCCACACTGATGCTCAGATCACCCACCCAAAACCATCCCGCTACAACCACCCAAATCTACACATACCTGAATAGTACAGGCAATTTAGCATAGCCAATCCACCTAGCCTGCCCATCTTCTGGGCTGTGGAAGGAAATCGGACCACTCGAAGGAAACCCATGTAGTCACGGGGAGAATGTGCTATCCGCACACAGACAGTCGCCCGAGGGTAAATTGAACCCGGGTCGCTGGCGCTGTGAGGCAGCAGAACTCATCATTGTGCCAATGTGTTATCCCTCATGGTTACAGTAGATCCCTCAGATAGGGAGGGTCCTCCAGCATTTAGACCCAGTGTCAGTGAAGGAATGGTGATGTTGTTCACATGAATATGGTGACTGGCTCAGAGGGGAACTGATGCCTGAGGGTTGGGATTGGATGTGTGGTGTTGGGAGCACTGAGTGTTCATCATGTACCTACTGCCCTTGTCCTTCTGGATGGTTGTAATTCTGGGTCCGGAAGATGCTGTCTCCGGAACCTTTGTGAATTTCTCCAGTGCAACTTGCAGGTGACACAAACTGCTGCTTCTGAGCATTGGTGGTCAATGTGGTGCCAATCAAGTAGACTGTTTTGCCATAAGTGGTTTCAATTCTCTTGCATTTTGTTGGAACTGCCCTTATGGAGACTATCCTGACTTATGCCTTGTGGACATAGCTTTGGGGAGCTAGTGCGTGGGCTATTCTCTGCAACATTCCAAGCCTGACTTGCTCCTATTGCCATACTATTTATGTGGATAGTCCAATTAACTTCTCATGAATAGAAACCCCCAGATTTGGTGAGGGGGTGCGGGGGGGAGAGCATGGAATTTCAGTGATGGGAATTCCATTGAATGTCAAGGAGTGATCATTAGATTCTCAGCAGGTCTGGCAGCATCTGTGAAGGAGAAAACATAGTTAACGTTTTGGGTCCAGTGACCCTTCCTCAGTTCCAAACCCGAAACGTTAACTCTGTTTCCACCTTCACAGATGCTGCCAAACCCGCTGAGCTTTTCCAGCAACTTTGTTTTTGTTCCTGAATTACAGCATCCACAGTTCTTTTGGTTTTCAATAGATTCTCTTTTGTTGGGCATGATCATTGCCTTACATTTGTGTAGCACAAAAGTTACTTGGCACTGTCAGCACAGACCTGTATAATAACCAGGTCTATCTGTACTTGGTAATGAACTGCTCAGTATCTGAGGAGTCACAAACGGTGCTGGACATTGAAATGACAGGTGGATGGTGCTGCACAAGAGCAGGGTCATTATATAAATTCTTCCTTGGCATTTCTGTTCTCAGTCACTGGCTCTTTCACAACACTGAAAATTCAGTCAGTCAATCTCAGCTGGACAGTTCAGACATCCTGCTACAAGTAATGTGTTGAATGGCTGCCACAATAGAGTGAAAGCACAGAGCCAAAGGTCACATGATTATTTCAAGCCAGCAATATGGCACGTAAAAGTAGATTTTCCCAAGCAGTGACTGTGGTGCGGGAATTTTCGTCACATTAAAAATTTATAGAGGAGATTTCTTTTTTGTAATTTGGAATACAAGTTGCTCGTTAAGTAGTGTTTAGTTGAAGTTAATTTGGTTTGTTTGTTCCAGTAGACGTCTTTAAATTTCAAAGTTTGAAATCTTGCTGCACAGTTTCTTTAATTTGGTCACTGGGGGTTCAAATTTCTTGTTCAAAGTTATTGATCTTTACAGGGATCACAATAATGAAGATGAATGACCATTCTCCTTGTTGCCTGATGAAGAAATTTTAATCAAGATGCCAGGAAAACTTCCACTGCTTCTCCTCAGTTATGTACATGGTATTCTTTTCACCTCTAGCTGAAAGGGTAAACGGATTTAACATCTCATCCGTAAGGTATTATATGTGACAGTGCAACATTCAGTACCAACAGTGGAAGGAGGTGAAAACCTGAACAAGGCTGGAATGGAGACAATTTTCCCTCCAGAAAGCTGAAAAGGCAAGAAGAGGCATGTTGGTTGCTGGGAGAAAAGTGTAAAAAGAGTTTTGACAATGTCCTCTGACGGATCAGCATTTCTTTTCAAAATAAAAACCAAAAGAACCGTGGATGCTGTAAATCTGGAACAAAAACAAAGTTGCTGGAAAAGCTCAGCAGGTCTGGCAGCATCTGTGGAGGAGAAAACAGTTAACGTTTCGGGTTCGGAACTGACTTTGTTTTTGTTCCAGCATTTCTTTTCACGTTTCAAACACTGGCAGAATTATTGGGGTCAATTTTCATCTTGCATGTATACCAGGTGAGCAATACAAGAATTGTACATGTGATAATGGGAACTGCAGATGCTGAAGAATCCAAGATAATAAAGTGCGAAGCTGGATGAACACAGCAGGCCAAGCAGCAACTCAGGAGCACAAAAGCTGACGTTTCGGGCCTAGACCCTTCATCAGGTGAAGGGTCTAGGCCCGAAACGTCAGCTTTTGTGCTCCTGAGATGCTGCTTGGCCTGCTGTATTCATCCAGCTTCACACTTTATTATCTTAGAAGGATTGTACATCATGGCCACCCATAGGATGCTGCATACAACACACGTTATGTTTGTGGATAGGTATAATTTAACATAAAAATCAACAAACTGATGAACTGAAAGCTATGCTCTACAGGCAGCTTGCTGATTCAAAGAATTTGAAAGCCAGAAAGACAAATCAATGCTTAAAAAATCCTTTGTGTACTCTTTTCAGAGTAATGCATGGTAAACAATAAGGTTATACAGCAACAGGCAAGATAATACAAAGAAAAGTGAGATGATGCTTTTTGGGAAAGGGTCAGCAAGAGATAATACAGACTGAACAGCACAGTTCTAAAGAGCGCTGGGAACGAAGGTTACTGGGGGTAATTTGCAGATAACTTTGAAGATGGCTGAACATTTTGAGAGAGGGGTTAGGTAAGGTATTTAGATCTGAAAGAAAGAGTTAACTGGTATCACAAGAAAAGTTCCACCCCTCAGAATCTAATGGATTGTTCTTAGGAGAAACTAACCAGCACTCTGTGTCTTATGTAACAAACGTGTTTATTGTCAATCAAGATTGAGTCTACCTTCCGCTGAAAGTATTATGTGGGCATCCTACCCCAAATGGTATCCATAGATTAGATTGGTACAGCAACAAGGATTGGTGTAAGTGAACTAAACCAAGACTTTTCAGATACTTTCAGTTTAAACCAATATACCCAAGATGGTGACAATGGTGGGCATTGGAAGGTTTCCTTTAGCTGTGCAAAATTTGCAAAACTCAAAAATAACTACTGAGCCAGTGAACTAATAATACTTACTTGCACATAGAGATTAATACCTTACAGCAAGCATTTGAGAACAAATGTACTACTTGGCATTAATTACAAAAGTTGCAGGAAAAGCTTTACAGTCTGACAGCACCTGTGAACAAAAATCCAGGGTAACGTTTCGGGGCCGGTGACCCTTCATCTTCCCCAGCTCTGAGGAAAGGTCACCAGCCCCGAGGAAAGGTCACCAGCCCCGAAACGTTAACACTGATTTTTCTTCGGAGATGCTGCCGTACCTGCTGAGCTTTTTTTTAGCAATTTTTGTTTTTGCTCCAGATTTACAGCATCCACAGCTCTTTCAGTTTTTAATTGGCATTAATTATGTTAATATTTAACAATCACTGTGAGAGGGTAAATTAGTCCACAACCATGTAAAATTTAATGAGAAAATTCAATGCCCAGGAACCCTCTGATGTGCAAAAGAAACGTTAGTAAACTGGTGAAAATTCCCAAGGTGAGACCTCCTCTTCATTTTTCTTTTTCATTCTTGTAAATGCTTCCCTTAGATTTAGTACTATCACCCTTAGTTTTAGTACCATCACTCCTTCCATTTCTTGTCTCCTGGTTTTACTCAGGGCACCAGGAGAAATTTAACTGCACTTCCTTTCTGCTCATGCCCACGTTTAATACTTACACGATTTTTCTTTCTTGGTCACACTGTTGCTTCTTCTTGCTCCCGTGAACTATTTGAGATAATTTAGAAAAATCAAACAGCACATTTATTAATTAACTTGCACTATTCTTGCAGGTGAAGTTGTGAGAAAACCAAATGAAGGTGGCCAAAATAGCAAGAAATATTGGCACCAACAGAATAGGCTTTCCTGAACATTATTGGCACAGAATTGGCAGCCAACATTGAAGCTGGTCAGGATAGAAGCCTGTCACAGCGGGCTATTTGGAAATTATTCTATTTTACTCTCTCTTTTCTCTACTCCGTGCTTACTCATACTTGGTTTTGACAACTTGGTTACACATTGTATTACCATTCTCATCCTGCTGGCTTATGGGTGGTTTCTAATCCTTGTTCATTATCAATTTTTATTATATAACTATGGCATTCCAATCACCTAGATTAAAGGAGGAAAATGCAAAAGAAGATGGGCCATCACCTAATCTCACTTTTCTATCCCCAAGCACCTCATATGGTAAGTCCACATGGTGCACATCACGAGTTAAGGGGTCACATTTGGTTATTTAGCTGAGGAGCAGTGAGCATTAGCAGGTCCAGGTTGAAGAGTTTCTCCAGCAAATAACTCAATGCAAGACCAGCTTGTGTCTTACTGTGCAGTAGACCATAGAAATTAATGTTTTAGCATGTAGTTTAAATACCAATTGAAAGCTGCCTTACATATGCGAACATTTCCATGAATTTATTTGCCAGGGTGTTATTCTATTGTAACTTGGCTTACAAATCATACACGTTGTACCATTGGATAGCAGTACTATAAAAAAAACAAAAATCAAAAGTGCTTTATTTCTGAAAGGACTAAATTTAAAGTAGGAAGCTATGTTAAACCTGTAAGAGAGTACAGTGAACAGTGACGGTGACGAAATGAAAGAAAAGAAATAGAAGCATTGAAGAGAATGCAGAGAAAATTTATGTGTATGTGTTATGCTTTCAGCTGATATTACTCCTGGGCACATCAGTTCCAAGAATTAAATCTAGCTTGATTGATCATATTTTGTTTTAATTTAACATGATAGTCTTTCACCAAAATATAAATATACAAAGCTGCAGAATTGTTTTAATGATAAAACAGAAGCCTATTGTATATAAAGTAAAATAACCACATTAAACCACATTATGCTTAATACAGTTTGAAAACTTTCAAAACAAACAGCAAAACACAGTCTCATGTATTCTCTAACACAGTCACTTTATCCTGGATCAAAATCCTGAGAAATTTTGCTTCCTTATCAAATCTGCATATTGATTGATCTACTTATTCCCAATGCCAATCCTGTGAGTATGAAGCCTTTTGCTTGAATACTTACATAATTGAAATCTCAGCTTTGGATAACAATGCAGACTTCTAACCAAATGCTACTGATCTGGACATTTCAAAAGCTAAACTCTCTCACTAGGATAATGTATTCCCTTAACTATTCCAAAACAATCTCCTTTTCTCGGAAGAGACTATACTTGTCCTTAGATCCAGTCGTCTCTTTTGACTAGAACGCAGGTTTTGAACCAAATTAGACAAAGCCTACTCATCCTAGATTCTGCTACATCTAATAGCGTAATGTTTTCTCTCCTGCCATAAACTCCAAAAGTATAAAAGAAGCTTCTATTAACATTCCAGGCATCCTTGCCATCACCAGCCCACACTGGCACAGTATTAAAACATAAAGTCATAGTTCGTAAAGATCAATTAAATTAATTTAAATTTTCACAAAAAAAAGATCAACACCCACAAGCCACTAGTCTGACACGCATACACTGAAAAAATGATATATTTCATCACATTTAATAACAGAAATCCACGGGTATACATGCCATGAAAGGATTGACAGTTTGGGTCTACAAATCTCTTCAAGCAGAAAACTGGGCTCTGGCCAAATCCAGGTCTTTAAAATTATGGAAGATTTTAATAAAGTGGAAACAAAGAGAATGTATACTCTTGTGGGGAACAACACAACCTAAGGCCATCGAATATTGTCAAGAGATCCAGTAGGAAATTCAGAAGAAACCTCTTCAACCAAAAAGGAGAGGTAACAATGTTGAACTCACTACCAAAGGTGGATTGGGAGAGGCAGTTAAAGCAAATAGTATGGGTGCACTCAAAGTGGAGTTGGACAAATATATGAGGAATCAATAGTTTCAATGATAGAATTAGATTGGAATTGATGGGAGGAGGCTTGAGTGGAGAATAAAAGATGATCTGAATTGGTTGAGCTGAATTGTAGGTTTTTGCGCTGCATATTCTGTGTCAGGCAATGTGAAGTAGTCACAAGTTTTGGTTGTAATAATCTTTAGTGCGCCATATAATGAGCAATCAACTCAAATGGACTCTATTCGGAGACTCTATGACACTTGCAATAGCATCTCCAGAAGATAGTTTAACTAGAGCCATGAAGGTTCTGAAATCAAGTAACTCCTTAATTTAAGCACGCTCGGAGAGTGAATAAACAGAAGATTCATGATCTTCAGAACCAAGGCTCTGATTGGGGAAAAATTGTGATATCAAATGTGCAGCTCAATATCTGACTCAATATTCAAGCCCAAGAATGAGGAGTGTAGCATTCCTACCTATAAAATATCTGCTGCTTGAAAGTTGGACCTAATCTGGCACAACGCATTGTTGGTGATCGCTCAATAAAGGCAAGGAAGCTCTTGTGATTCACGGAAACAGTGCAATCATGTGAAGGAGTCTTCATGGCAACAGGATGAAGTCTGCAATATTCCAGACCTAAGAACAAGCTGCGGTCTGTGCAATTCCCAGTGTCTTACCCAGATGCTTTCTGTTGTCTATGGGGAAAATGATGAAAATGTTTGCTCTGGAAAACAATGCAATACTTAGCTGTTTCATGGAAGCATGCCAACTGTCTTTAGTGATATTCCCTGTGGCGGCTTAGAAGGAGCCAGAGACAATGATGTTCAGGGCTGCAGCCACCTTGACTGTGACTGATGCACTCTCTCTTGCAGAGGTTGCACGTCTTGTTGCGGTAGACAACACGACTCTCTGATGCAGTCCCTAGAGGAACCACATATCCTCATGGTCTGTCCCTCAGAGAGTTGTATGGTTTTATGCAAGTATAAAGTCTGTTGGGAAATGTTGTCTCCCTCTATTTGCGCTCCCTACAACTGCAGGTTTATTTGGAACATTCTCCTATTGTTGCATATCCTCTTGGCCCACTTACCAAAGTGAAATTCCTAGAAGGATCCATGTAGAGAGAAAATTGACATGCTATAAACTTTCTAAAGCTTCAGATTATTTTGTTGCAACCATGAGCAGTTTCAAATCATTGAAATGGCAAGAAAATAAAAATAAAATGTAAATTGTCTCAAAACATTTTCCACAATTTTACACAAGGGCAATTGATTAGCACTTTAAATGGTCTTAGAAACATTAGCTTCCCAATTTGTATCTGTCATAGATTGTGAAATGGAGCAAGGGTAACAAAAGCACATAGACAGAGGTAACCATTGCACTGGGGGAGTGTAAGTACATTGCCTATTCCTAATATGCTTTTGCTAATGAAGCCATCTGTCATTTCTGCAAATGTTATGTCATCTCGATTGGGTCTAAATCAGAATTGTCAGAGACCAAACAGAAAATGAGTACTTCTGTCATTATTCCACTTGGATCACATGACTGCCCATTTTCAAGAACAAAGATGGCAATAAAGACATGCAAATGCCGTATCACAATATGGTCTGCCTGACTTTCGGTTTTGTTGGAGTCATGTCGAACAATGACCAGGTAGTGTGTAAAATTCACTGTTCTTGCTTCATATGACAGATCCAGCTGAATTTCTATTCCAAGGTTTGTTAAATCACTTTTTACATAAACTGACCTATTTACAAAAGACTTTTTTGTTTAATTATTGGGTAATTATAATAATTTGTTGCATTTTGTTATTGATAATATATATATCCATAAACTAAATATATCCTGAATTCATAACTTCCAAATGTAATCTTCATTGAATTCTAAAAATACTGAAGTAACTATGAAGTGGATGTGAAACTGAATGAATTAATTCCTTTAGAATGCATTATGATACACTGTAATCTGATTTATAGAAGCATATAGATTCTAATATAAGAGTTACTTGTCTTTTCTTTCCATCTAGGTAAAGCAGGTCAAGATAAAAATGGCCTTTCAAAGATCCAATAGTGCTAAATTCTGCACAGTAACAATGATAGTGAAGTTGAAAATGCCAAATTTACAGTACAATGGCTTCTTGCTCCTCACTGCTGGTAATGGAATGATTTCACAAGGATTTAATTGTGCATTGACAACAGTAACAGTAAGTTAATACGTAAAAAAGATTGACCTAGATTTCGCAATCAGGAGCAAAGCAATAGCATTCACTGCTGATCTTGAAGAAAGCCAAACTGAGAGAGCAAGACATCAAATGATTTTGATGGTTAAAGCTTTGTTTCCTTTCACTGTGCAATGGACTACGGTATGCTTAAATGGGGATTTCCAGTGAGAAGCTTAAGTGATATCATCAAAATGTCCACCCAGCCAAGCACATTTGAAAATTCTCTCAGACACATAACCAGGAAATTAAAAGTACTAAAATCAAATGACTTTTAAAAAAATTACAGAGAGCAAAGGAAATTTTATGACATTCACATGGGATGAAGGAAGAAGTTGAATGATCATGAAACAATTTAAAACAAATAATTATTTAATGTGGTCATCTGGCAATTAATCAAAATGTGACAGCTAATAACGTACTGCAATTTTTTTCAGAATCAAATCTGTTGTATGGCTGTAGTTATTACTCAGATCACATTAAAGTTCAATTACATGTCATTGAATATAGTATGTATGTGAAAACAAAGTGTGATGCTGGTGGAGCCCTTCTCTCAACCAAATACATCAACTTTCCTGTTCCTCTGATGCTGCCTGGCCTGTAGTATTCCTCTGGCTCCACACTTTGTTATCTGTGACTCCAGCATCTGCAGTTCTTGCTATCTCATTGTATGTGTGTGTTTTAAGGGGTTTCTAACAGTAAAATAGATGTGGAATTGAGGAAGTTGATCAATGAAGCAATGATGCCTGCCTCAGAGTGGCAGACTGTGCTGGAGCACTGAGAGACAAGATCATAATTTCAGTACGTCTGCTTTAATCTGCACTTGTCTTAAAATACTGAAGTTGTGGTCAGCTTCAGAACAGTAACAATGATGAACACTGAGTCAAAACCCATAAAAGCCAAAACGTGGTTCTCTGAATTTATTAAACCCTTTATAAAATCTTCTTTAGGTCATATATATACAATGCTTGCAAATTTAGAGTGGTTGCCACTTCTTTCTAGTCTTAAAATGGAAATAAGTTTCAGAATCCACATATACAGAGATGTTTTTGACAAGTGCTCAATACAATGAATTGCTTAAGAATGGCGATATGGACCAATGCCTTGCAATATTGCCACTTGAACACGTTGATGTAAACATGGAACATTGTCACTGGTGAAGGAATACTTCTTCTGTCTCTTTGCAATGTTTGCGTGGTAAACTTCAGACTGATGTTTTCTCAATAATGCCCGTATGCCAAAAAGAATCTCTCTACTATGTGACATACTTGTTGCGAAAAGGAAACTGATGTCTTTAGTCACATTGATTGCTTCTCTTTAATACTGAGAAATAGGTTTTCCAGTTTAGAAACACTATTTTTTACTGTCTTGCACAGTTGGCTTGATATTCATGTGCTTGACATGTCATTAAATTAGACAAATATATAGAGTCAAATTGGTCATATGCAGTGCAACCTTGATTGCCCTCATTCGGTTTTCTTTTGGATTCTCAATTATCTACAAAAATCAAAAAAAAGTTTTAATTTGCAGAATTCTGCTGAAATCCAGTTAAATAATTTTAATGGACTTTTCTGGACTTACCATTCAGCAGATTATGTCGAGTGGAACTTCCTTGTCCCTGGTATGAACAATGGCAAGAAAAGCGTGAAAGCGCAGCGAGAATGAAAACAAATCAGATTCTTATGTTGAGAAAATTTCCTCGATTTGCCCCTCAAGCTGTAAATTCATCCTACGGGGACAACCGCCTTATTTTTATGAACTTGCATCTCATTAAAACTCTAACTCACCTTAATTATACACCACTTCCAATTCTCCTCTCTGTCAATGAGAAATTAGAAGGCCCAAGCTGTAAATCAAGGTACTTGTTCCAACCACCATACAATTTTAGTTTCATGGCAACATCCCTAGCTTCACTATGGACACCATCCTCTTCAACCTTTTGTTCATACAAGTTGGCATTGACAAACCTCTAGCCTTAGCATTCCATAGTGCCCGAATTTAGACAAAACTACACACCACTTCAGCCCTCCTATACATTAGTATGGAGATCAGGGACACCTATGACTTGCACATTTATGGTGGGTTACTTCATGTGCAGGGACAGACACATAACATCCATCTGTCCAGGAAGCATCTTGTGGCTCTTAGCTTGCTTTTTTATACTTCATGCTTCTTTGTTCGGGTGGCACTGGCTGACCTCAGCACTGACTTGCAGGCTGCCAACATCTGTGTGAGTTGCTTTGCCTTTTAGTGCAGATGGTGAGGCAGGCAACTTGTAATGATGGAGACACCAAACAGTCCAGGGGATGCACATATTACTGTGCAGAACTGCATTGTGTCAATGTTAGAATTGCAGCAAGTGCCAGCAAATTACACAGCAAATACACTGCCTGTATTTCAAGCAAATGGTCACGATCTTAAAAAGTGGCAACAATTCTTAGTGGGCTGAAGGGGGACTACAGTCATTTGGCAGTATCACCACAGTCAGCTAAGGCACTGGTCCCCAGTCCAGTGCACAGGGTTGGCCACAGTCAGATGGGTGCTCATGTCTACAGATCCAGGGATCCATGTCCTTACAGTCTAGTGATTGGGTCAAAATCAGTCCTGCGGATCAAATGCAACCAGTCTGAGGATTATAGCTACACCAGGCAGAGTGCTGTGGGGGCATCAGAGTGGTCTGTGCTCACCTGGAGCTGTCCTGCCGAGCCAGGCTGAGTGTGTCCCACTGTCAGTCCTCAGGTTTTGCTCAATTATGGTTGTGGGACTGAAAGCAGTCCATTGGAGTCCTGGGAAAAGTCAGCGGATGAGTCTCATTATACTGGTTGCTGAAGGAATAGTGAGTGACAAGGGGTCATTGTAGATAGTGGAGTAGGACTTCATGATGAAGAGCAGGAGACTGGAAGCTCCAGAAGGTGGGTGATAGGGGAGTTCAGTCAGGTCATGGTAATTTTGGCCTTAAATGCTTTGTGTGTAAGGTCAACAAGGGCACAGGAATTTCCAACCAATTGGTTCTGGGGAATCAAGGGGCTCACTAATAATTATCAAAAGATAACACAACAGAAACAATGCAAAGTCATAGGAACCACTAAGACAGCAACATAAAATGGAACATAAGGAATGACAGAATTTCACACATAACAGGCAGAACTCACTACTCACTCAAACTGAAATAAAATTAGAACCGTGGCACATCATACGAAAAGTCAAGTGCACAATTATTATACCAAACAGCTTTGATAGCATATAAAAATCGAAGGTGGAACTTTTCTTCCAGGGTAGAGTAAAACTCTTAGAATTGGGGGTCTTCCTAGGGATAATTATAGCAATCGTTATTGAGCAATGCCATCTACGTGGATTCCAATTTCATTTCATTGGTAGGTTGGTCATTGCCCAAGAATACAAATTACAGCCTCAAAGAATTATGGCCATTAGATTATACACACTAATTGCCTCCCTGTCATGTCAGCTAAACAAATATAAGTAGAAACTGAAATACCCATTTCACAGCCAGAGTCCATAGCAAGCACTGGAAGACAATGCTTCACAGCTGCCAGAATCACACACTGAAGTGTAAGTTTGCAAGGATCTGTGATGTGGAATTGAGATTTTTCTTTGGAGGAGCTATCATTAAAGCTTGCCAGCAGATTTTGACTCCCAGTGTAGTATGAAAACTATGGTTGTGCAAATACAAATGGATAAGGCCACATACCTTATGGGGACAAGACAACAATATTATTGAGAATTCCCCATGCCATACTGTGAGGGAATAACATGAGACTTCATTGTTATGAATTAGAGGGCTCAGGAGTTCCTTTAGTAAAATTATATTCTTTTTTAACATTTCGCACAGATTGTCTGCTCTCATAAGAACATCACTGGAGTAATTGTGGCCTTGATGCAATTCTGAACATAACATAGGAGATAATGTTTACATTATCAGCAAGCCTAACTAGGGAAACCTCCTCCAATGGGTTTTACACCATTTCCTGAGGACAAAAAAAAAATCTATAGATGAGGGTTCACCAAGGAGGTAGAAGAGAATGATGAGATCCCTGTATATACAGACCCCCCTCTATAATATTCTTCAGCTGTCTGAAAGACAGGGTAGGTGTTGATATAGGATGTGCCACCAAATTATTACCAGACTGCTTTCTGCTGAAGCTGTACTTTTGCTTAGGAAGATTGATGGTATTCCCATCCCAAGTTCACAACTGCTATTGCAGAATATAAAAGTTCCAGGGATATGATATGAAAATGATGGCTGGCAGAAGACTGAGAATATGCATAAAAAGGTCTTTGTCTACAGGGGCCTATGCTGGGGCCTTAAAATTTTACAATTCACCTCTATAATTTAGATGGGAATGACGAGATGGTAGCTAAATTCACAGGTTGCATCATATCAGGCATGTTGTAAAGAAGATTTGAGGAAGTTGCAGATAGATATAATAGGTTGAGTGAGTGGGCACAATATCTAGCAGATGGAGCGTATGCGGGAAAATATGAAATTCACTTTAGCAGGAAGGGGGAAAAAATCAAAGTATTATTGAAACAGAGAATGATTGTAACATTCTGAAGTGCAGAAGGATTTAGGTGCTCCTGTGCGTAAATTACAAAAAGAAAATCAGCACACAGGGATAGTACATAATTGAGAAGGCTAGTGGGATGCCATCCCCTACTACTCAAGGAGTTGAACATAAAAGTAAGGATGTTATATTTCTGTAATACAGGGCATTATTGAGACAATATCTTCAATACTTTCTGTAGCTCTGGACTGATTATTTAAGAATGAATGTAAATATATTGTAAGTGGTTCACAGGTGGTTCATCAGACTGATACAGGGAATGAATGGGTTGTCTTACGAGGATGGATTGGACAGGCTGGGCTTGTTTCCATCGGAGTTTAGGGAAAGGCAAATCAGGGCAGGGCTTATGCACTTAATGGTTCATAGTTCCTTGAAAGCGGAGTCACAGGTATATAGGATAGTAAAGGAGGTGTTTTGTATGCTTGTCTTTGTTGGTCAGTGCATTGAACATAGGAGTTGAGAGGTCATACTGCAGCTGTACAGTAGGTTGGTATACTTTTCAAATACTGCATGCAATTCTGGTCTACCTGCTATAGAAAGGATGTGAGACTTGAAGGGGTTCAGAAAAGATTTACAAGGATGTTGCCAGGTTTGGAGGGTTTGAGTTATAGGGAGACGCTGAATAAACTGGGGCTATTTTCCCTCCCAGTTGGAGGCTGAAGGTTGACCTTATTGAAGTTTATAAAATTATGAGGGGCATAGATAGGCTGAATAGCCAAGGTCTTTTTCTCAGGGTAGGGGAGCCCAAAACTAGAGGGCATAGGTTTAAGGTGAGAGGGGGGAAAAAGTTATAAGAGACCTCAGGTGCAAAGTTGTCATGCAGAGGGTGGTGTGTGCATGGAGTGAGCTGCCAGAGGAAGTGGTGAAGATTGGTACAATTACAACATTTAAAAGGCATGGGGATGGGTATATGAATAGGAAGAGTTTAGGGAGACATAGCGAGATGCTGAAAAATGGTACTAAATTAATTTAGAGTATCTGGTCAGCATGGACAAATCAGACTGAAGGGTCTGTTTCGGTGTTATAGACCTCTATGACTCTGTGATAGGCTAAGGTCAAAGGGATGGTCTTGAACATGAGTTGGGAAGTTTTCAGGGAACAAGAGATTAACCCAAGTTAAAAAGGCTGTTAACTCTGCATTTTTATTTAAATTTTCAGATTGTAATCAATCTTAGATTGTGGCTAACATTGAGAGTGATACCAATTAATTGCTACAGGACTTTGACAGACTGAGAACAGGTAGTCTCGTGACCTGACACATTTAATACGGAGCAGTGAGAGATGCTGCATTTTGGCAGAAGTGGGAGGGGGAGGCAATATAGACATAATAGCAGTGTGCTTAGGAATGTGTCAGAATGGGGGGATCCAGGGCCTCAAGAATAGTTCTTTCAAAGACAGTACAACTGGAACTAGTAAGGCACATGGAATCTTGGTTTGCAAATAGATGTGAGATATTAAGTGCAAAAGCAGCAACGTGATGTAAAAGCTTTATAAAGTTCCAATTAGGTTACAGCTAGAGCATTGTGCAGATTTTTTTGGCTAAATCTGAACTGCATTGAGTTTTTTTTTAAAATGATGTTTTATCCCCCGCAGGGCCTGAATTTCTTAACAATTTTGCCACATTAATTAACTTACCTGCTCTAATGGAGAACATGACATCTGAATTCCAGCCATCCTACCACAGTGTGTCCAGGACAACTCATTATTCAGCAGATATCACAGAATTCACTTATTTTTTGCTGCCATGCCACTTTTAAAAGCCCATTAGGCACTGGCAGTCCATAGCTGCCCTGAATGGCTCCTGACATTTTCCCTCAAAAGGCAGTCAGGGGAAGAAATGAAATTCAGTACTCTGCTTTGCGGACAGGGAATTAGACATTCTGCTGGAGTTTCCTCAAGAAGGAAAGATAAGTGAATGGAGTTAAACTGCAGACCCAGTCAACTAATGCAACAATCTGCAGGAGCTGCATGCTCTAATTTTATTCCCATGTAAAAGAACTTACAAATAATTAATTTACTTAATCTTATAAAATGAAACCTATTGTAGGCAATGTAAAGTGATTTCACAAGAAAAGTGATTTATTTATTCTAACATTTAATGTTTGTATTTCTCTTTAGCTGTCTGTGAAGACATAATGTGACATGAATATGTATGCTGATGATGGACTCAGTGCAACTAGATTGCAGCAGCCAGAGTCATCCACCCACTGAAACTCATTAACCTTTACAAGAATAAAGTTCCAACTGAGTGAACTTGCAGATAATCTATGCAACATTGGGCTGCCATATATCCTGAAAGAGGCAAAGATCAGGGAATCAAAATCCAGTAGTGCAGCAGTTGTTGGTAGACTAGTAAACTAGAGGTCTAGGAATGCTGCATGAATTCAAAAGCTACCATGTCAGCAGCTTAATACTCAAACCATTAAATGAATCTAGATTTAACCCTGTCATGAAAAAAATCCCCACTGATTTCCATATTGACTTTTAGGGATGGAAATCTGTTATTCTCAACTTGTCTGGCTACATGTGGCTCCAGATCCACAATAACGTAGCTATCCTTTGCAATGCCCTGTCCACTTTATTCAAGAAAGCAACGCCAAAGCAATTAAGCAACAGGTTAGAGGCAATGTCTAAAACCCTACACCAATATTCTGGGCAGATGGCAACATTTGAACTCAACAAAATTTGGGATTAAAAATTAGCCCAATAAGGATCATCAACAAACACAGTTGATTGCAATGAAAAACCCATCTCATTCATTAATGCCTTTCAGGGAAGGAAATCTGTTATCCTTACCTGGTTTGGTCTACCATGTGATTCCAGGCCGACAGCAACGTAGTCGCCTCTGGGAAGTTAGCAATGAAGCCACTTCCTGTGGGGGGGAAAAAAAAAATTAAAAAATGCTCCCCACCGCCTTCTAAGGCAAAAAAAATGGAGAAATAACTAATGATAGCTGCATCTCATAAAGGATTAAAAGGGTTAGGAGAATCTCTTAATTCAGTGCTGATCTTGAAGAAAAATCAAACATTAAGTGTAATTGATTAATTTTCATGTTGCCTGCTACCACATTAATTGTCTTTTATAATGTTACCTTCTCCGAGCTATTCAACTCAAATACTTTTGAAACATTTTATTTGATGTTCTTATAGCAATCACCTCTGTTCTAATGACTGTGTAGTCATAAAAAACAAAACCTCTTCCCCCTCCCAAAAATTGCTTAAAAAAGAAAGACACTTATAATCTCTGGGCTCATTTTTGGAGCAGCCTCCAGCAGGCCTTTCAATGTTAGCTGTCTGACGCAAAAATACAAAGTGACAGTTTAGACATCTCAAACTCTACAACAATTAATAGTTGGAAGTGTGATTTAGCACAGGAGCCAAATATAAAATCAAAAGAGCTGGAAATACTCAATAGATTTCGTAGTATTTGTGGAGAGAAAAACAGTGCTAAATAGTAAAGTCAAAAATAAGACTTCTTTTTCTGAGCTGAGCCAGATATCAATATTAAAATAAGGTCTGTGCTAATTTCAGGCAGCTGCTGGGACTTCTTAAAAAATGACTTGACTAATTTAGCAACAGCTGATAATCCCAACCAGATCAGGTATAGATTCCTGCATTACTAATATGGTTAATTATTGATACCTTTTTTATTTTCTATCCAGGAGTGTCATCACACACACCTAAATACTTTTTCCCCATCACCCAGTCACCATGGGTAATTTTATTAATCTCTTAACTACCACCAGCAAGTCATCAATTATTGATTCCTTTTAAATAACTTAGAATGGATGCACCAGTGTTCAATTTGCATCTCAATAGTCATTGCTTCTGATTGGAAAATAAATAGAGCTTTTTTATCTCTGAAATTGAAAATTGACACCTCTATAACTAGGGAAACCTGCGTGAGCTATTGTACATAGTTGTCACAAGTGCTTGATTCATCTGGACCATCCTGGAGCGATTCACTGCCACCAACCCTTCTTACTGGCACTGGCACTGGCACTGGCACCGGCACCTATGGGGAAGGATACATCTTCTGTGGAGGTTGGGTTAATCTTGATGGACAATAAATTGATTCATTGCATATTGCTTAACAACTAATTAGATTATGTCTAATATACAATGGTCTCTTGGGACACAAAAAGCTCAACTTGAGAGGAGGTTCATTTTACTGCCATGAAAACATTCTCAGTATTGGAAACTACCACAGTATTGGTAAAGGATAGTGGCTATTCCTTTGAAACTTTTGTTAGCTCCACTCAGGAAGAATGCTTTATATCCTGATTGGTGGGGCCCATCTCAGCATTTGATCAAGCAACCATGGGCCCAAAGTGGGACATTTTAAATTGACCTATAGTCAAAGAAATTGGGCCTGACAGAAAGCAGGCCAAATTAAATTAAACATCAGCCAGCAGCTATTGGCTACAGAGAACAGTGGAAATCAAAGTTAAGAGGTCACACAGGTTCAGGGGTAACTATCCTGAGTGTTATGTATTGGAGAAGTATTGATCAGATATCTTGACCTCCAGCTAGTGCCTTAGAATGTGCACGTTACACCTCTTTGGCAACAATGAAGGGTATTGCAGCGACCTTACTTTGAACCAGGCTCATGATGCCGTTGGCCAAATGTCAAGGAACATTCTGGAAGCAGGTATTAAACATACTTGGAATGCACCCCCTATGTGAAGACTTGTCGCAGAAGACTTCATGCAGCAACCCAAGAAGATCCAGGAAAAGATCTGCCCTGACCTGCAAGACCCCTCCCATGTGGAAGAGAGTTAGTGCTATGTCAGGGAGGAAGGAGGTTCCAATGGCCCAGTTTAAACACGTGGATTATTGTGGGTAATATCCTTTCGCAGACTAGTAGAGCAAGACAGATATTGTGGGAATTTGGGAAATGCCAATTAAATTGAGTTAAACCAAATTCTGTGTCCTGTTGTCTGCCTCACTGACAAAAGCACTTGGGTGAAGTGTTTTAATACATAATCTGAACAAAGTGCCCAAAGCATGGAAAACAATGATATCAATTAACATTTCAGGTACGAATTACTTTATACAACATTTCCCCTAGCTTTTTTTCTGATGATTAAATTCTTTATACAATTATAAAGGCAAAGCAGTAGATGTTGTCTAAATGAATTTTAGCAAGGCCTTTGACAAGGTTCTGCATTGTAGACTGGAATCCAGGGGGAGTTGGCCAATTGAATCTAGTCTGTTGTATTCACTGCTCATAATGTAGTCTCCTCTACATTGGGGAGACAAAGCAAATCTGGACAAGCACTTTGTAGAACATTTGTGTTCTGTTACAAAAATGTCCCTGAGCTTCCAGTTCAACACAACACTGCATTCCCTGGCCAGCATCTCTGCCTCTGGTTTTCTGCAGCACTCCAGTGAAGGTCAGCACAAGCTCATTATCCACTGAGAGCATGCAGCCTTTAGGACTCAATACCAACTTCAAGAATTTTGGTGCCTAAGCACCTTCTCTTATGTTTTTCTCTCAATACCACACACCGGGCTATGTCATCACATATACTAACACCGCAAACAACCCACTGTCAGCCATTAACAGATTCCATTAGCAAATATTGATACCCCGAGGCTGATTTTTACCCATTCCTTTTTTCTGTCCAACCGTTCTCTCTGTCTGGGCTCCATCTCCACATATCATTTACTCCTTCACCCAAACCCCATCAGCATATACACCAACCATTTCCTAGTTCCGAAGAAGGATCATTGGCCCCTGAAGCATTAACTCTGCTTTCTCTCCATAAATGTGCCAGACCTGCTGAGATTTAGTAGCAATTTCTGTCGTTGTTTCTGATTTCCAACAGCTAGCTTGACGTTTTTTAAATTAATAATCATAATTTCAATGATCCTCATTACCATCTGCACAGAATCATCCCTACTAGGAATTTTTGACATCATTCGCTTTCAACAGATTTTGCTTGCTATCAAAAACAGCCATTTACACATCATTTGATATAATTTCATCCCATTTATGCACTAATGCAAACATTGAACCTAAGAATAATCATGTAGCTATAATCTGTAACCCCAAGTGATTTTCAATTCACATCATTGTCAGCAATTAGCATCGAATGGAATATCACAGTATTTACGTATTTGAAGTTAGCATCAGGTAATGCCTCGCAGTTCTCAGAACCTGACCACAAACAATCATCATCAATTTATGTCAATTGAATGGAGTACAAAAGAAACAAAAAGATGACTAAGAAATTAACAAGGGAGAAAATTAGAGTATGAAAGAAAGCTAGAAATAAAGAAATAGATATTAAGAGGTTATCTAGATATAGTAGGAGGATGTCAAGGCCATGGAGGAGTGGGATGATGTGGCATTGGTGCAGAAAAATTTTGAGGAAATGCAAGAACAAGAGGATGGCAAGGTATTGGAGGAGTAGGAGCACATTTGAGGAGTTGCACTAACATGTTATCAGTGCAAGGTTATGAGACAGCACTATAAAAATAGCTGAGTATCAATGCTTAATGAGTCTGAGCTCCACTGTACATCAACAGCTGTTGTACAAATGCAACAGCACTGCCCAGGAACCTTGATTAGATCAGGTAACGGGAGGCATGCAGCTAAATTTAGAACTGATGAGAACCTGGGTTCAGATGTTCTTAATAGTTCTGACTATTCTCCTTTTTTACTGTCATCATTACTTTTATGCTTCTCATCATTTTCATAGTTTATCACTTTTAGATCTTTTATAGTTTTTAATGTTTTATGGCATACACAATGGAAAGATATTTTGCACTAAATATAAATGATAAATTCAGAGGTTACTTGCTATTTGCCATTATGATTTTTTAGAAATGTCTGGGTTGCTGGTTTTGCATTTGATGTTAATTCAATGTCTTGGAGAGCCTCATTTTGATGCTTATACAGAGACATAGAGTTATGCAGAACAGAAACAGACCCTTCAGTCTAACTCATCCATGCGAAACAGATATCCTAAATTGATCAAGCCCCGTTTGCCAGCATTTTACACATACTCCTTTAAACCCTTCCTTTTCATGTGCCTTTTCAGATGTCTTTTAAATGTTGTAATTGTCCCAGCCTCCATCATTTCCTCTGGCAGCTTGTTCCATGCACAAATATGAAAGGCTTGATGCCAATTGTAAGGCTTCATTTCGATTCCTAAAGATACCTTTCAGCTCTTCAATATCTTTGAGTACCTTATTTTTTCCAGATAAGAACATTTGGAGTGAAATATCTGAGTGCTATATTATTTTCATAAGCATTGAAACCAAAAATGACATCAAACTTTACTTGAAAGGAAGTAATGCCTGTGCCAGGTCTTTGAGAGAGCTATCCAATTTGTTCTATTAAGCATTCTTTTACTTGCTGTTTTTTCACTTCAAATATTTATCCTATTCCTTTTCAAAATGACTTATCAAACCTAATTCCACCGTTCTTTCAGACAGTGCATTCCAAATTATACCAACTTGGGTCATTAAAACTCCTTTCCTCACGTTACCTTTAGTTCTTTCATCTCTTCTGTAGTTACCAGCTTTTCTTCTTATTTATTCTTTCGAAATCTTTTATCATGGAATCCTTACAGTGTGGAAACAGGCCCTTTGGCCCAATAAGCCCACACTGACCCTTGGAGCATCCCACCCAGACCCATCCCCCTATAACCCACCTAATCTACAGACCCCTGTACACTAATGGCAATTTAGCTTAGCCAGTCCACCTAACTTGCACGTCTTTGGACTGTGGGAGGAAACCAGAGCACCTGGAGGAAACCTACACAGACACAGGGAGAACGTGCAAACTCCACACAGACAGTCACCTAAGGGTGGAATTGAACTCAGGTCCCTGCTGTTGTGAAGCAGCAGTGCTAACCACTGAGCCACTGTGCCACCACTTAATGTTTGCAGTAGATCCCTCTGATTTATGATTTTGAAGGCTTTGATAAAATATCCCTTTATCTTCACCACTTTAAGTAGACCGACACAAGTTTCTCTAGACCCTCTGCTGCATTGAAGTATTTCATTCCTGTCCCATTCTTCTAAATTTTCTTTGCCTAGTCTCAGGTTTTGACATCCTACCTGAAGTGCAGTTTCCAGAATGGGATACAATACATGTGAATTTTATGAAGGATTATCATAACATCATTGCCTTTGTATTCTTTTCCTCTACTTATAAAGCCAAAAGTCTGTATGCCTTCTTAATACTCTTCCCAACTCACTCTGTCACCTTCAAAAGCCTTAGAAAAAACAATGCCAGATATCTCTGTCCCTGCAGCCCATACAGATGCATATTGTGTGGTGGTCTTAAAACTCAGTCCCCAGGTGGCACCATCTGTCTACTCTCCTCCAGAATAAAAACCAATGTAGCCGCACTACTTTCGATCTGTTAGCTAATGTTGCATTCGCACTGTCACTGCCACTGATCCTTTAATACTATGGACTGCAACTTTGCTGTTATGTGTCCTTCATCAAATATCTTTTGAAATTCTATCTACACAACATCAACTTCAATAGCTTCCTTAACTCTCATCAGTTACTTCATCAGTCAAGTTAGTTTAAAAGTGATGTTCATTGAGCATGAATTTGACAGGCGGAGTAGTGAACCCTAACCATTAGACAGATGAGGAATTTGAACTGCAAGTTTGACTATTATATGGGTAGCTTCCCTCATCTGTAGCTATCTTGGTCGCCAGTAAGCATTGGACTACAGATCTATATAGAGTCTGAATACATTAGTACCATGTTAATAATTCCACAGAGTGGCCTATGGAAGGACCATGTCTTAGATGACAAATTTACCCTCATGTTGCTATAGCATTCATTGTCAAATGTTCCATTTTACAAAAATAAATAATGTTGGAACGTAGAATATGAAGAATGATGAATGCAACTTAACGCCCAGGAGAGAAGCTACATTATTTGATCTTTTTTCTATGTAAAGCACATTAAATGGTATGAAATAATATGCATGGTGTTCATTGTTTTCCAGTTTTAATGGGTCATTTGCCGACTGACTTGTCATACCAATTGTAAAGGGTGTCCTAAACCTAAAGGGATTTCCCAGTTTTTGAAAAACTCTGAAAAATATGAACAATTTGCAGAATGCTGTGTGGAGACTTTTTGTGATGCAGTCACATGCTTGCAATAAAGCACTGCTAAGATCCTTTGTAAACTATTCCTTTTAACAGGAATGAATGCACAAGAATCAATTACCTTGGCAACCTGCCTTTTGCTTTTTGATTATGTTCCAGATTCTGCGGAGAGCTGAAATGCACTGACCCTTTTCATAACTTAAATCCACACATCTTTGTCAGAGACCTTCACTAGAGAATGACTTCCTATTCTAAAATGGCCACCATTCTTTTCAGTGCCTCCCACAGCAGCACTCCTCACTAAATAGGACAATTCTTCCATTATTTCTGCTTGTAAAGATTTCAACATTGATTCTGAGCAGCTTTAAATCATACTCAGACATATTGTCTACATCATCCCCATCAACACACCTTCAAAAAACACCATTACTCATCCCCTGAACTCTCCTACCCTATACAGATTAGAAATATAGTATCACCCAGGGTCAGGGCAGAATTGACAGTATTGGGTGCTCTCATATATATTCTATATAACTATAATCCTCACAAAATGAATGCAGGGTTTATCTCCATAACAACAGTTACTGGTCCACAAGCTAATTAATTATAGTTTTAATGTATCCTCAGAATGTTGGCAACCTAATTCAGGGTACAATTGTTGCTTGTGCATCTCTCATTGCTACAGAAGGTGTTTCGTGGTCCTCCCTAACTAACCTTCAAACGGCAGGAAGAATCAGCCACACATGTTGGACTGGGGAAAACTAGAAAGGAATATAAAAACTGCCAATAAGAGCTCCTTTAAATATATCCAAAGAAAGAGTGAGATCACAGTGACCAAAATTCCCTTGGGAGTTTAATTTGAGGAAAAGGTTATGCAGAACAAGGAAATAGCAAAGAAGTTAAACAGATATTTTTCATCAGTCTTTAAGGTAGAAAATACTTCAAACATCTCAGTAATACTAAAGAATATGGGGTAGGAATTAAGTTCCAGTTCCATCACTGGAAGAATTAGGGAGATCTCATAGAAACATATCAAATCCTGATGGGACAGGACATGCTAGATGAGGGAAGAATGCCCCCGATGTTGGGAAAATCCAGAACTAGGGGTCACTGTCTAGGGATAAGGGTAAGCTATTCAGGACTGAGATGAGGAAGAATTTCTTCACTCAGGGAGTTGTGAGCCTGTGGAATTCTCTCCCACATAAAGCCGTTGTGGCCAGTTCATTAGATATATTCAAGAGGGAGCTGGATGTGGCCCTTGCAGCTAAAGGGATCAAGGCATATGGAGAGAAAGTGAAAATCATAATCTATTCAAGCAGAGTCAGTATGGCTTCACAAAGAGGAAATTGTGTCTGACTATTTTGATGGGGTGTGCCATGAAAGTTTCACGAGAGTTGCTAGAGGGGAAACAGTAGGACTTCCAGACGATATTCAGCCTCACAGAAGATTAAATCATAGAACAGAGAATTTGTTAATGGTCTGGAAACAAGACCGACAATATGTGGTTCTTTTACACGTTGGCAACCTGTGGGAATCTACAGAGATCAGTGCTAGGATTATATGTTTAGTATAGATATTTATCAATGACTTGGAGGAAGGAAGTGAATGAACTGTAGCCAGGTGTACAGACAGCACTAAAATATGTGGAAAGACAAGTTATGAGTGTGATACAAAGTTTCCAAAGAGATATCGATAGGTTAAGTAAGTGGGCAAAATGTTGGCAGGTGGAATATAATGTGGGAAAATGTGACCTTGTTCATTTTAGAAGATTAAGAAAAAGAGGTATGTAATTTAAATGGAGGAAAAGCTGCAGAAAGTTGCAACACAAAGGGACTCAGAGATACCAGTGCAAAACAAAAGTAAGTTACAACATAAGTACAGCAGATAATCAGAAAGGGTAATGGGAATGCTGGCCCTTATTTTAAGGGGTTTGGAATATAAGAGTAGGCAAGTTTTACTGCAACTGTACGGGTGCTGATGATTCCAAATCTGAAGAACTGCCAACAATTTAGGTCCTTTATTTAAGAAGAAATATAATTTCATTGAAGGTAGTTCAAAGAATGTTCAATAGGATAATCCCAGTATGGAGAGATTATGGGCAGAGGTTAAACAGGTTGGGGTTCTACTTAGAACATAGAACATAGAACAGTACAGCACAGAACAGGCCCTTCAGCCCACAATGTTGTGCCGACCATTGATCCTCATGTATGCACCCTCAAATTTCTGTGACCATATACATGTCCAGCAGTCTCTTAAATGACCCCAATGACCTTGCTTCCACAACTGCTGCTGGCAACGCATTCCATGCTCTCACAACTCTCTGCGTAAAGAATTAGAATTCAGAAGAATGAGAGGTGATCTCATTGAAACAAATCGAATTTTTAAGGGGCTTAACAGAATAAAAGCTGAGAGGATATTCCTCCTCATGGGAAAGTCTAAGACGAGAAGGCATAGTTTCAGAATAAAGGGGTGCAAATTTAAGACTGAGAAGAGGTGAAATTTCTTCTCTCAGAGGATTGTAAGTCTTTGAAGCTCCTTGCCACAGAGAGCTACGGAGGAAGTGTCCCTTATGTATATTTAAGGCTGAGATAGATTCTTGATCAGTCGGGGAATCAACGGTTATGGGGAGAGGGCAGAAATGTGGATGTCAGGAATAATAGTTCAGCCACCACTCTGTTGAATGGTCTATTCCTGTTCATATATTTTATGGTCTTACTGAGTCACATGTGGAATAGGCAGTGATGATTGGCCTTGTTTGCATTAAAGATTTCATATACCGGTGGCATTTACAACAATGTGGAAGTTTATCATTTCCTATTGTTAACTCACAAATCATCAGATTAATTTCACAATTTCCTAACTTGAGTTCAATAGAAAATGTCTGGATTACTAGTCTAGTTCTAGATTAATGACACAAAGTTCCATACTCATTTTCAAACACAGGTGCTTTGCCAAGTTTCTCAAGAAGACAGAATGAGGCAGCACATAAATGTACTGATTTTCTAACAACCTTTAAAGCTTAAGTTTGGTGTAAGTTGAATATTACTTTCTGATTCACTTCATTTACATAGTTTGGAAGTCAGGCTGAACACTATTACTCGCATCCTATTATTTATCCTGTTCATCAGCTAAGACCATCCTAACTTTAGCATTCTTCACCCATCAAGGCATCAATTCCAAATTCACTAACCTTAATCATAAATCCTTCCTTGGCTGGTTTCCAGTAATCTCCTCCAGAGTTGTATGCCAGCACAAACTAATATACACACCAACTCCCTTCCTCCTTTTCACTACCAGAGGCACTGTCCTTTTCAGTTACTCATTCACCAATGTGTGTTGCTGGCAAAGCCAGTATTTACTATCCATTCCAAATTAGCCTTGCAAAGGTGGTGGCAAATGACTTTTTAGCACCATTACAGTCAATGTTGGTGTAAATACTTCTTTAGTGCCGTTTCCTAAAATTCTCCTCCTTAATCTATTCATATGATTACATCATTCCCTAATTTCAAAGACCTCAGAAACTTACTTTACTAAAGTTAATTTGATTTCTCCTGTAAGTCATCTCCCAATTTCTGCTCGGCATCTCAATCTGTCTTTGTGAAATGCGCTGAGCTGTTTTGCGACATTAAGCATGTTTTAAGTTTAAGTTGCAATTGTTTTACATATTTTCCCTTTCAATGTTATGCCACCATGGATGTCATCCTTAGCTCTTCACTGATGCCTTGATTGAAATAAATAAATACTAAAAATAAGGAATGTTGATGAAAAGGTGGTAAATATTGGCATGGAGAGAAGATGGGCTCATAAACAGGAAGCAAGAGTCAGAAGAAATGGATCATAGTCAATTTGGCAAACTGGAGTGCTACAGGAATCAACTATTTACCATTTATGGTCATGGTTTGGATGAATGGACTGACTGTAATGAAACCAAAATTTGTTGCCATTATGAAGATTAAGGGAAAGAAAGTTGTGAGGAGAATGCAAAAGGAGGAATCGAGTGAAGCTTCCCGCAAAGGGAAACATGCTGCAACCAACACTTAGTTGTGTTGCAGGTAAAATGTCAGCTTCTCGATTGCAGTATGGATGTTGGGAAGTATGTTGGCAGCAGATGGAAGGTGGATCATGGTTCCCAGAGCTAAATGGCCGGAACTTATTTTTATCTAATTACCATGTTGTGCATACCCATTAAAACACATGGTTGTCAGAATAAATTGTACAAAGAACAAAGAACAAAGAAAATTACAGCACAGGAACAGGCCCTTCGGCCCTCCGAGCCTGCGCTGATCGAGATCCTCTGTCTAACCTGCCATCTATTTTCTAATGGTCTGTGTCCATTTGCTCCCCACCCATCCATGTACCTGTCCAAATATATCTTAAAAGACGCTAACATGTCTGCGTCTACCACCTCCACTGGCAACACGTTCCAGGCACCCACCACCCTCTGTGTAAAGAACTTTCCACGGATATCTCCCTTAAACTTTTCTCCTCTCACTTTGAACTCATGACCCCTAATAATTGAGTCCCCAACTCTGGGAAAAAGCTTCTTGCTATCCACCCTGTCTATACCCCTCATGATGTTGTAGACCTCAATCAGGTCCCCCTTCAATCTCCGTCTTTCTAATGAAAATAATCCTAATCTACTCAACCTCTCTTCATAACTAGCACCCTCCATACCAGGCAACATCCTGGCGAACCTCCTCTGCACCTTCTCCAAAGCATCCACATCCTTTTGGTAATATGGTGACCAGAACTGTACACAGTACTCCAAATGTGGCCGAACCAAAGTCCTATACAAGTGTAACATGACCTGCCAACTCTTGTACTCAATACCCTGGCCAATGAATGAAAGCATGCCAAATGCCTTCTTGACCACCCTATTGACCTGCGTTGTCACCTTCAGGGACCAATGGACCTGAACACCCAGATCTCTCTGTTCATCAATTTTCCCTAGGACTTTTACATTTACTGTATAGTTTCCCCTTGAATTAGATCTTCCAAAATGCATCACCTCGCATTTGCCCGGATTGAACTCCATCTGCCATTTATCTGCCCAACTCTCCAGTCTTTCTATATTCTGCTGTAATCTCTGACCGTCCCCTTCACTATCTGCTACTCCACCAATCTTAGTGTCATCTGCAAACTTGCTGATCAGACCACCTATACCTTCCTCCAAATCATTTACATATATCACAAACAACAGTGGTCCCAGCACAGATCCCTGTGGAACACCACTGGTCACAGGTCTCCAATTTGAGAAACTCTCTTCTACTATTACTCTCTGTCTCCTGTTGCCTAGCCAGTTTTTTATCCATCTAGCTAGCACATCCTGGGCCCCATGTGACTTCACTTTCTCCATCAGCCTGCCATCGGGAACCTTATCAAACGCCTTACTGAAGTCCATGTATATGACATCTACAGCCTTTCCCTCATCAATCAACTTTGTCACATCCTCAAAGAATTCTATTAAGTTGGTAAGACATGACCTTCCCTGCACAAAGCCATGTTGCCTATCACTGATAAGCCCATTTTCTTCCGAATGGGAATAGATCCTATCCCTCAGTATTTTCTCCAGTAGCTTCCCTACCACTGACGTCAGGCTCACCAGTCAATAATTACCTGGATTATCCTTGCTTGCCTTCTTAAACAAAGGGACAACATTAGCAAGTCTCCAGTCCTCCGGAACCTCACCCGTGTCTAAGGATGCTGCAAAGATATCTGTTAAGGCCCCGGCTATTTCCTCTCTAGCTTCCTTCAGTAACCTGGGATAGATCCCATCCAGACCTGGGGACTTGTCCACCTTCATGTCTTTTAGGATACCCAATACTTCCTCCTTCCTTATGTCAACTTGACCTAGAGTAAGCAAACATCTATCCCTAACCTCAACATCTGTCATGTCCCTCTCCTTGGTGAATACCGATGCAAAATACTCGTTAAGGATGTCACCCATTTTCTCTGACCCAGCGCATATCTTTCCTTCTTTGTCCTTAAGTGGGCCAATCCTTTCTCTAGTTACCCTCTTGCTCTTTATATATGAATAAAACGCTTTGGGATTTTCCTTAACCATGTTTGCCAGCAATATCTCATGCCCTCTCTTAGCCCTCTTAATCCCTCATTTCAGGTTCACTCTACATTCCCGATATTCTTGCAAAGCTTCTTCTGTCTTCAGTCGCATAGACCTCATGTATGCTTCCTTTTTTCTCTTGGCTAGTCTCACAATTTCACCTATCATCCATGGTTCCCTAATCTTGCCTTTTCTATTCCTCATTTTCACAGGAACATGTCTCTCCTGCATGCTAATCAACCTCTCCTTAAAAGCCTCCCACATATCAAATGTGGATTTACCTTCAAACAGTTTCTCCCAATCTACATTCCTCAGATCCTGCCGAATCTTGGTATAGTTTGCCTTCCACCAGTTTAGGACTCCTCCTTTGTAATCAAGTCAGCAGCACACAAGAGACATGTCTTTTCAGATCACTGTTTGATTAAAAGCGGTGTGCAGCATGTGAGATGATCTTCCCACTGGATTTGCAGTGAATAGGAGCCATTTTTGCTGCATGTGGCAACTGTCAAGGAAAGTCAGGGCTTGCATTCCAAGGAAGGGAGGAGGCAGTCCGAAGAGAGCTCATTGGTCAGAGGAGGGAATCAAGACCACAGAGGGAGGGTCAGTCTCTGCCAAATACAAAGAAGCATGGTAGCAGGATCATCAAGGGTGATTAAGGGCAGCTCAATGGTGAGGCTGGGAGAATGGAGGATAGCCGAAAGCAGGTTAGGGCTGATGAAAGATGGTGGTTGGCAGGTTAAGGATAATGGAAGAGAGGGAGAAGGTCCATAGTGCAAGGGGAAAGATTGATGATGTTAGGGCAAGCAGTTCTTGATTGACTGTTGGTCTATGGTGATGGAAAATGGCTCGAATGTCCCAGAAAGCAAGGTGAGGATGATGGAGGGAAAATCAAGCATCATTGAGGGAGGATGAAGAGTAATAGCTTGCAGCTCCAGGGCTCCAAATGTGTCAAGTGGATAGCAGCAGGCCAAGTTGAAATTCTTCTCTCAGACAGGGAGAATGATGCTGCATCTTGTAGGGGGGTTGATGTTCATCCAGGTTACATTTAACTATAGCAACTTCAAATTTCATGAGATAACAAACAGCAGGATTTCAAACTTCCTGTCAACCACCCCCCCCCCCCCCCCCCCACCACAGAATTGGCTAGGCTCTTCAATCAACTGAATGGCTGGTCACCATATGCTATGAACAGATCTGCTGAATCTGAGCGGAAGCCCAGCTCACATCTGGTCCCAGCATTGGGACACACAACACTGCAATGTGATTCTGCCAAAGACTCTTCAAAGTGTAAACAAAGCTTAAGTAAGTGGGCATACATTTGGTAGATAGAAGATGATGTGGAAAAATGTGAGCTTATCCACTATGGTAGCAAGAACAGAAAAACAAAACACTATTTAAGAACAGAGAGAGAGAGAGAGAGAGAGAGAGAGAGAGAAAGAGAGAGACTGTGAAATGCTGCATCACAGAGGGATCTGAGGTGCCCTGTACATGAATCATAAGAAGTTAGTATGCAGGTACTGCAAGTAATTAGGAAGCCAAATGGAACACTGGTCTTTCTTCCAACAGGGATGGAATCTAAAAAGTGGTGAAACCCTGCTACAACTGAACACAGCACTGATGAGGACCATACATGATTTCTTTCTTAAGAAAGCATATGCTTGTATCAAAGAACAACAAAGAACAGTACTGCATCAGTTTAGGCCCTTTGGTCCACTAAGACTGCACCAACGTATGATGCCTTTCTAAATTATCCTTTTCCCTCTGCGTGGCCCACATCTCTCTATTCCTCGCCTATTCATTTATCTATCAAGATGCCTCTTAAACATTGGTTTGTGTCTGCCTCCTCTACCAGTGCATTCCAGACACTTCCCACCTTCTGTGTAAACAAGTCTGCCTCTCACATCTCCTTAAACCTTACCGTCTTCTACCTGAAACCTATGCCCTTCGTAATTGACGTTCTCCCCTGGGAAAAAAAAGACTCTAGCTATTCATCCTATCCAAGCTGCTCATAATTTTGTAAACTTTTACCAAGTCATTCCTCATCCTTCAATGTTAAGAAAACAAGTTAAATTTGTCCAGTTCCCTTCACAGTTAATACCCTCCAAAACATGCAACAATCTTCATAAACCTTTTCTGTACCGTCTCCAAAGCCTCCATATCTTTATGGTAGCATGGCAACCAGGACTGTACAAAATATTCCAAATGTGGCTGAACTTCAGTATTATACAGCTGCAACATGACTTGCCAATTTTTATACTCTATGCCTTGGCTGACGAAGGCAAGCATGCCATATGTCTTTTTGACCAGCTTATCAATTTTTTTGTCAGCTTCAAGGAACTGTGAACTGAAAGCCTAGATCCCGTTGAATATTGATGCTACGAAGGGATCTGCCATTTACTGTTTACTTCCCTCCTGCATTAAGCCTTCCAAAATGCATCACCTTGCATTTGTCTGCATTAAACTCCATCCACCATTGATCCATCTAAGTCTCCAACCTGTCTGTATCCGACTGTATCCTGTGGCAATCCTCCTCATGATCCGCAGCTCCCCCAAACACAAACTTGTGTCATCCGCAAACTTAGTAATCAAGCTTACTACATTCTCCTATAAGTCATTTATACATATTTGAGACAACAGGAACCCTAGCATTGATCCCTGCAGAACACCATAAGTCATAGATCTCCAGTCAGAGAAACACCCTTCCATCACTTCTCTGTCAATGGTTAAACCCCCAATTCCCTGTCCATCTTTCAAGCTCACGGCAGATCCCATGTAGCTTCACATTTAATTTTAGCTTGCCATGAAAGACTTTGTCAAAGGCCTTGCTGAAGTCTATGTAGGCACCATCAACTGCTCTCCCTTATCAATCATCTTTGTCACTGCCCCAAGAAACTTAATCAAGTTTGTGAGTCGCCACTTTCCCTACACAAAGCTAAACTGCCTGTCACTAGTTGGCCCATTTTCTTCCAAATGTGAGTAAAACCTATCCTTAAGAATTTTCTCCAATAAATTATCAACCCATGACATAAGGCTCTCTGCCCTATTTTTCCAGGCTCACTCTGTTGTCCTTCTTAAACAAAGGAAAAATGTTGGCTATTCTCCACTCCTCGAGGACCTGTCCTGAGGATACAAACATTCTGTACAAGGTCACAGCAATTTCTTCACCTGCTTCCTTCAGCATTCTGGGATATATCCGATCAGGTCCTGGGGGCTTGTCTACCTTAATGCTTTTCAAAACACCCACCATCTCCTCCTTTTTTATGCCAATGTTCTCTACAATATCGACAAACCTTTCCAAAGATTCATCATCCACAGGCCCTTCTCCTTGTGAATACCAATGCAAAGTATTCGCTAAGGGCCTTACCCACTTTCTCAAGTTCCACACATAAATTTCCTCATTGTCATTGAGTGGATCTACCCTTTCCTTAGCTACGCTCTTGTTTCCTGTATATGTATAAAGCACCTTGGGATTTTCCTTAAATCTGTTTGCCAAAGATATTTTATGGTCCCTTTTAGTTTAGGAAATCCTACGTATGCTTCCCTTCGCTTTTTGATTGAGCTCTCCATTTCTCTTGCCATTGAATCTTGCCATTTTTATCCTTCATTTTCATATGAACATGCTGTACCCGAACTCTAATCAACTGGCCTTTAAAAGATTCCCACAAGCCAGATGTTGATTTACCCGCAAACAGCTGCTCTCCAGTCTACATTCCCAAGTTCCTGCCTAATAGAGCGGTATTTCACCTTCCCCCAGTTTAATAATTTCACCCGAGTCTGTTCTGATCCTTATCCATAAGTAACTTAAAGTTTACAGAATTACGGTCACTGTTCCCAAAATGCTCTCCCATTGAAACATTAATCACCTGGCTGGGCTCATTCCCCAATACCAGATCTAGAATGACCCCTTCCCTAGTTAGACTATTTATATCTGTTTTAAAAACCATCCTGGATACACCTAACAAATGCCACCACACCCCACCCCCCTCCCCATCAAAGCCCCTGGCACTAAGGGAGTCCCAGTCAATGTAGGGGAAGTTAAAATCACCCACTGAAACAACCAATGTGCACTGCAAATGTGCGCATTTTTCCATAATCTGTGCACATATTTGTTCCTCTATCATCGGCTAGCTGTTGAGAGGCCTGTAGTACAACTCCATCAAAGTATCTGAACCCTTCCTATTCCTGAGTTCTACTTAAATAGCTTCACTGGATGAGCCCTTCAAGTTGTCCTCCCTGGGTATAGCTGTGATATTCTCCCTAATCAGTAATGCAACTCCCCCAGCTCTTTTACATCCCTCTTTATCATGCCTGAAACATCTAAATCCCAGTTAAGCTACCAATCATGTTCCTCTCTCAGCCAAGTATCTGTAATAGCTACAATGCCATAGTTACATGTATTAATCTAAGCTCTAAATTTATCTCCCTTACCCATTGCACACCTCGCATTAAAACAAATACATTTCAGACTGCCAGTCCCACCATGTTCATTAACTTCCCACTGTCTGCTCTTCTTCCTCCTAGTCTTAACGGTCTTAATGCCTGACGCCTCCTCGGTCATTTGACTTCCTGACCTACTGCTCCGGGTGCCCCCACCCTCCACACTAGTTTAAACCCTCCCTGGTGTCACGAGCAAAGCTCCCTACCAGCGTATTGATGCCCCTCCAGTTTAGGTGTGACCTGTTTTTCTTGTATAGATCCCACCTGTCCCAGAAGACATCCCAATAATCCACACCAGCTCTTTAGTTATGTATTTAATTGTGCTATCTTCCTATTCCTAACATCACGGGTATGTGGCATAGTGACTAATCCCAAGGCTACAACCCTGGTGGTCCTGCTTTTCAACTTTCTACCTAACTCCCTGAACTATCATTGCAGGATCTCATCTTTCTTTCTGCCTATCTCATTGGACCACAACCTCTGACCCTCCCCCTTTAGATTATCCTGCGCCTGCCCAGAAATTGATTACATAGGAAACAATTCAGAGAATGCTCACTTGTTTGGTTATTGAGATGAAGGGATTTTTTGATGAAGAGAAGTGAGCAGTTTGGGCCTGTAATTTGAAGTTTAGAAGAATGAGATGTGATTTTATTTGAACATATAACTGTCTGAAGAGAATTGATAAGGTAGATGCTGAGAAGATGCTTCCCCTTGTATGGGAAAATAAAACTAGAAGGTACAGTATAAAAGTAAGAGATCCCCCTAATAACTTAAAGAGGAGAAACATTTTCACCAAGAGGTTCTTTGGTCTTTGCAATTCTCTTCCTGAGGGAGTAGTGAAAGCTAGTTCACCAAATAAATTTAAGGCTGAGTTGGATCTTTGATGTACAAGGGAATTACGAGATATTGGGGAGGCAGGACTGTGGAATGAGGGCCAAAATCAGATTATCCATAACCTTATTAAACAGTACAGCAGGCGCAAGGGCCAGATAGCCTGCTCCTGTTCCAGTTTGTTATGGGTTTCTGATGACATTTAATTGAATTAGACTTTTGCATAAAATTCTCATGATAAGCATGGAGCTCAACTAGCTGCAGTGATCAACGTTTTACACCACCACAGCAGCAGGTTGGCACACAGTGGCATTTCATTTCATACCATGGCAGAGGTATGTCCTCATCAAGTGGTCACTTAGCAACTACTTTAGAGCCTTCTCTCATCACCAAAGGAAGAGGTTAACACCGTATCCAGGCTGCAACACATGGGGCTGGACTGAGGGTAAGGGGCTGACAGCGAAAGACGACAGAGCTGCCATTCATTGGAGTAACCAGTCAATGTCTGAGGTGGGACCTCCTCTCTAATGGTGTAGGAAGCCAACCTCAAACTAACAAAATGCCAGATGGACCTTCAGTGGCTGAAGCCAAGCACAGGTGAACTCATCATTGAGTGTTTTTTTTTCATTTTCTTGTGAGGTTTGGCTATTGCTGGCTGACCAGCATTTAGTGTCTGTCACTATCAACTTGTACAATCCAGCTCTAAGTGCCCGTAAACTGGCTGCAGAATGGATAGTGATAATGGGAACTGCAGATGCTGGAGAATCCAAGATAATAAAATGTGAGGCTGGATGAACACAGCAGGCCCAGCAGCATCTCAGGAGCACAAAAGCTGATGTTTCGGGCCTGGACCCTTCATCCCACAAAAGCTGACGTTTCGGGCCTGGATGAAGGGTCCAGGCCCGAAACGTCAGCTTTTGTGCTCCTGAGATGCTGCTGGGCCTGCTGTGTTCATCAAGCCTCATATTTTATTATTATGCAGAATGGATAATTCACTTTATTGCTCATATGTACTGCTGATATGGAGTTAGTTAACACAGTTGACTGGTTTGCAATACAGAGCGACGGTAACAGCATTGGTGCAGTTCCTGCACCGCCTGAGCCTACCATAAAGGATTCTCCTTCTCAACTCTCTCCCCACCTCAAGTATAGTGACTCTCAGGTTAAACTACCACTTATCTCTCACAGGAGAGCAGCCCTATAGTCTGGTAGGACTAGAGCAGCTTTACCTTTTACTTGTATATCACAGCATAACTGCAAATTTGTTATATTTTTCCCATATTCTCGAGCAAGATTTATAATTTATTTTCATATATTTTGCATACTACAATCTGTATTGATTTTCTGGCCAGCAGTAATAACTTAAGGAGATTGAGTTAAGTTGCCACGTTGGTCACCATTTATGATGATGTTAATGCTGACACCCAGAAAAAATGTAGTCCAGTGTTTTCACGTTCACAATCAAGCCGTAATTTTCTCTCCAGAGCTGAGTGGCTCCCTTGCCTTTACTAGACGTCAGAGTCACATTTTCCCACAGATAGGCCGCTCTGTCCAGCAATAAATAACCGGATCAAGTTACAATCTATTATGGAGTGCAGCTTGGTGTTGGCTTATTGGAAAACAGGGTGCAAAGTGATTTGTCAAGTACAAAACAACATGGATCACTAACTGGCTGTGGTGGCTATGTGGTGATATACTCACAGCTGCAAGATTCTCAGGCAATACTCTGTACTTAAAATGAAGTGGGATTTCTTTGGCAATTCAAGAAAGAAGAATAACTCATTTTTGCAATGTTCGAAAATATTGGAGCCATTAATCAGCCCCAAGATGCCCTTATCTCTTATGTGACCTTCATTCAACATTAAGAAAACAGTGTTCAGAAAAGAGGCCAGGACACATCTGGATAGGAAAGGAAATTAAAGCCAACTGATTGAATATATCATCCAATTGTGAATTCTACATTTTAAGTCACATGTTTATCCCCCACTCATCCATGAAGCCCTACTATTTTCTGTTAATAACTTCTAATTTGCCTGTTTGAGGCATTTGCTGATGTAGTCAGTTGGACACTAGAACATTGGCTGTCATTTAATATTCAGAAATGCTATATAACTTTCCTGGAGAGGACACAGTTCTGTCACACAGATTCTATTAGGTCATTTCTCGACCTATTATAGAGCATGTAGAATTGTAACTGTGTAAATATGCATGGGGCTGGCTCCGTCATTTTCAAAAGGCAAAATGGAAGTAGCAATATATGATTGATACAAGAGAAAGTAGAAGGTCAGTTTTGATACTGGATTTATTTTTCAGTGAATTAAGTTGTGAAGTTTGCAGCTGTCAGTATGCCACTGTGGTCTGTCTACAGAAGTCATACATCCACACACTGCTCTGTGTGCTCAGCTTACTGGACTGCATCCATAGATCACTCTACACACCTCTCGTACAACCCCAAATATACCCCTAGGTCCTCAACTATTGCAACCTTTCAGTTTTTTTTATAAACTAATGAAAGTAAGATATTTTCTTTTAAATCATTTGTGGAATGTGGGCTTTGCTGCCTGGTCAGCAGTTATTACCTGTTCTGAGCTACCCTTGAGAAAGTGGTGATAAACTTGCTGTAACTATAGTTAAGTTGACCCACAATGCTGGTAGGAATGGAAGTCCAAGATTTTAAGCCAGTGACAGTGAAGAAATAGCGATGTATTTCTAAGTCGGGATGGTGAGTGACTTGGAGGGAACATGAAGGTGGTGGTGTTCCAATATACCCGCTGCCCTTCTAGATGGGAGTGATGGTGAGTTTGGAAGGTTTGAAAGTCTGAGGATCTTTGGTGAATTTCTGCGGTGCATCTTGTAGATAGTACACACTGCTGTGACTGAGCATCAGTGGTGGAGGGAGAGAATGTTTGTGGATGTAGTGCCAATCAAGCAGGCAGCTTTGTCCTGAATTGTGTCAAGTTTATTAAATGTTGTTGGAGCTGCACCCAGGTAAGTGGGGAGTATTCCATCACTCTCCTGACTTGTGCCTTGTAGATAGGGGGCAGGCTTTAGGGAGTGAGGAGGTGAGTTATTTGACATGGCGTTCCTAGCCTCTGACCTGCTGTTATGGTGACCGTGTTTATGTAGTGAGTCCATTGAGTTTCTGGTCAATGGTAACCCCAAGGATGTTGTTAGTGTGAATTCAGTGATGCTAACACCATTGAATATTAATGTGTGGTGGCTAGATTATCAGTAATGGATATGGTCATTGCCTACTATTTGTATGGCAAAAATGTTACTTGCTACTTGTTAGCCCAAGTTTGAATATTGTTCACATCTTGCTGCATTTGAGCGTAGATTGTTTCAATTCCTGAGTAGTTGCCAATGCTGCTTAACATTGTGTAATCATTGGTGAACATGCCTCTGGAATTCAGCTGTTTTGTCCATGTTTGAACTAATGAGATCGGGGGCTGAGCGGCCCTGGTGGTATCTGATCGAGGCGTCATTGAGCAGGTTATTGCTGAGTAGGTGCTGCTTGATAGCACCGTTGATATCTCCTTCCATCACTATACTGATGATCAAGTGTAGACTGATGGGGCGGTAATTGCCTGAGTTGGATTTGTCCTGCTTTTAGATACGGACATACCTGGGCTACTTTTCACATTGCCCGGTAGATGCCAGTGTTATGGCTGTATTGGAAAAGCTTGGCTAGGGGAGCAGCAGGTCTAAGAACACAAGCCTCAGCATTATTTCTGGAATGTTGTCAGTCTCATAGTCTTTTCAGTATCCAATGCCTCCAACAGTTTCTTGATATCATGTGGAATAAATTAAATTGGCCGAAGACTGGTATCTGTATTGTTGGGGACCACTGGAGGAGGTTAAGATGGGTCATCCACTTGGCATTTCCAGCTGAAGATTTCTGGGAGTGCTCAGGCTTATCTTTTGGACTTATGTATTGGGCTCTTACGATATTGCGAATGTAGATATTTGTGGTGTCTCCTCCTCCAATGAGTTTTTTTAATTGTCCACCACCATTCATAAGTGGATGCTACGGAACTGCAGAGCTTAGATCTGATCCTTTAGTTGTGGGATCACTTAGCTTTGTACAACACTTGCCAATTATTTTGTTTGGCATGCAAGTAGTCCTGGTTGGTAGCTTCACCAGGTTGACACCTCATTTTTAGGGAGGCATGGTGCTGTTCCTGGCATGGCCTCTCACACTGTCCATTGAATATATTTAGTGGCATGGTCATGAGTCATTGAGGACTCAGTCATTAAGTCCGAAGATGTCATGCTCAAATTGTGTAGTCTGCTAGATGAACAGCACCATGGTTCCTCTATCCAGTTCTGAACAACAAGTCAAATGGAAGATATTCAAACTTTGGTACAGATCTGAGAGAAGGCATAAGACTCATCTTTTATCTATTAGAGTTAAATATAAGGTGAGTCACAACTATTCACATGATACTTTAATGATTTGAACAAAGAAACTGAGGTCGTTGTCGCTAAGTTTGCAGATGACACAAAGATAGGTACAGGTAGTGTTGAACAAGCAGGGAGGCTGCAGAAGGACCTAGACAGGCTAGCAGAGTGAACATAGAAGTGGCAAATGGAATACAATGAGGGCAAGTCTAATGTTTTGCACTTTGGTAGGAAGAATGAAAGTGGAGAATGTTTTCCAAATGGGGAAAGGTTTTAGAAATCTGATGCACAAAGGGACTTGCAAGTCCTAGTTCAGGACTCTCTGAAGTTTAACATGCAGGTTCAGTTGGCAGTTAAGAAGGCAGTGCAATGTTAGCCTTAATTTCAAGAGGTTTGGAATATAAGAGCAGAGAAATACTGCTGAGGCTGTGTAAGGATCTAGTCAGAGCACATTTGGAATATCGTAAGCATTCAAGGCTACGTATCTAAGGAAGGATGTGTTGACCTTGGAGGGGGTCCAGAGGAAGTTTACAAGAATGTTTTCGAAAATGAAGGGCTTGTCATATGAGGAGCAGTTGAAGACTCTGGAGCTGTATTGTATGGAGTTTAGAAGGATGAGTGGGATCTCATTAAAACTTACAGAATACTGAGAGGTCTAGATAGAGTGGCCGTGGAGAAGATGTTTTCTCCAGCAGGCGAGTGCAGGATCTGAGGACACAACCTCAGAGTGAAGGGACAACCTTTTAGAACTGAGATGAGAAGGAATTTCTTCAGCCAGAAGGTAGTTAATTTGTGGAACTCATAGCTGCAGAGGGCTGTGGAGTCTAAATTATTGACTGTATTTAAGACAGAAATAGATACTTGATTGGTAATGGGGATCAAGGATTCTGGGGAGAATGGTGTTAAGAAACATATCAGTCATGATTGAATGGCAGAGCAGACTCAATGGGCTGAATGGCCTAATTATGCTCTTATATCTTATGATATTATGGTCAGCATTGAAAGCATCTGATATAATAAACAACTTATGAAAGATCCTGACCATAATTTCAAACCGAACCATAGAGGAAAGGGTGAAGTATCACCAATTTTAAATAATAAAAGGTAAATGCACCAAAAACCAGATTTATATGGTGCTATTAACATTGAAAAAATATTCAATACTACATCACAGAATTGTAAAACAACATTGTGCAGTGAGCCAAATTATCAGATGAGTCACCCAAAGCTTGGTATGAGAGATAGACACTTTATTTTTTGAAAGAGAATAGGGAGATGGAAAGTGAGAGGGTTTTGGACGGGAATTGCAGAGAGATGACTAAGTGGCTGAAGGCATCAGGTGGGATAAATTGGTAGATTGGGGAGGATACTAAAGGCCAGATTTAAATGTTAAAGAACTGACTGGAGATTGTAGCACTAGAGGAGGTTACAGAGATGATGAAAAATTAAGTTATGGAGCAAATGAAGGGTGAATTTTAGCAGCAGATCAGTTCAATAAGGGGCTGAGACACAATGTTAGGGAGGTACGTGGACCCTGCTTTTTGGCAAAATTGAAATGAGGTTGGAAGCACCAATCAGGGTCAAATCGGATGCCAGATTTCAGAATGTCCAATGTAAAATAGACTATAAAGAGGAAGATGGAATCAACGATAACAGTGTGGAACTTGAGGAAGACAGCAGGCCAGGCAGCATCAGAGGAGCAGGAAAGTTGATGTTGCGGGTTGGGACCCTTCTCCAGAAATGAGTCAATGCAAGGTTTATAAATGTTGTGATGGGGATTAAAAATAATGTTTCTTTCTTCACTGTGTTTATCAAAGAATGTCTAACATTTCCAAGCCTGTACATTGGACTGGTGGTCTGACAGCACAGAGACAATGGGGTGATTCAGAATGGCAGTTAAGACACAGCATTGATGGTATTTGTGTACTAGTCTCCAAGCTTCAACCATCAAGATTCCTGGTAAAACAATGGAACATGCAGATCAACTCCCCACTCCACCCCATCCCCACCATACCAAGAATAAAAAGAACAAAGAAAATAACAGCACAGGAACAGGCCCTTTGGCTCTCCAAGCCTGCACCAATCCAGGTCCTCTATCTAAACCTGTCGCCTATTTTCTAAAGATCTGTATCCCTCTGTTCCCTGCCCATTCATGCATCTGTCTAGCTACATCTTAAATGATGCTATTGTGCCCGCCTCTGTCACCTCCACTGGCAACGTGTTCCAGGCGCCCACCACCCTCTGCATGAAGAACTTTCCACGCATATCTCCCTTAAACTTTTCCCCTCTCACCTTAAAATCATGACCCCTAGTAACTCCCTACCTCGGGAGTTTCCACGCAGTGACAGCAGGTATCAGTGACTAAACTCAACATTAGCTTCAGTGAGCCAACACAGCTTTCAAGTGTCTGAGGAACAAAATGTTTGGTGACAAAGACTTTAAACCCAACACCAAACTCATGGACTAGAGAGCAGCAGAGTGTTATACTGTATGTGTCAGAAACAGGGACAATACTCAGCTGACATCTCCAAGCTCTAGAGAAATATCAGTAGCAAAGTCTCCACAAAATACTACAAATCCACTGTTAGGATGGGCACTCCAATATCAGTGTCCTCTCTCAGGCCAACATCTCCAATATCGAGGCACTCATCACTGTCAATCAGCTGGGAGAACCACATTGTCCACATGCCTGTCACAAGACTTCCAAAATGAGCTGTCTACTTCAAACTTCTTTGGGGCAAGTGGTTACTAAAAGGGCAGAGGGAACATTTCAAGGAGGTCGTCAAAGCATCCTTGAGAAAATCCCATGTCTTCACCAACATGTAGTAATCACAAGCCCAAGAGCCAATTAAACTCAATCAGTTGTATCTGCAAAGGTAACAATCTTCTATAGCATCTCCAACAGGCCCAAAGGGAGACCATCTGTAAATAGTAGACAAAGCATGGCAAAACAAAAGCATCCCATACACCCCCTTCAACAGTGTTTGCAGTTCCAGAATTTAATCACCTCAGAAGGCTCAATGCAGGGAGAAATAAAGTCATCCTCAATTCTAAGGGACTGCCTACCAAGAAGTAGAAACTTATACATGCAGCTGATGTAGCCAAGGAGCAGAATTTCAATGAAGAAGGCGTGAATGGAAGTGCTCTGGCTAAGACTGTATAGTTCACAGTTAAACCAATCAGAGTCAGTTTCAGCAGCGTGTAAGTATAGGAGAAACATTAGAATAGGTTGCAATGGTAACACATGGTCGGACTGGAAGGTGAAAGAGTGACTAACACAGGAATTGGCAAAAGGTGATCAACCAGCATTGTGGTAAATTGAGCTGGATGAATACAGCAGGCCAAGCAGAATCAGAGGAGCAGGAAAGCTGACGTTTCGGGCCTAGACCCTTCTTCAGAAATGAGAGAAGGGTCTAGACTTGAAATGTCAGCTTTCCTGCTCCTCTGATGATTGGCCTGCTGTTTTCATCCAGCTCAACACCTTACTATCTCAGATTCTTCAGCATCTGCAATTTCTACTATCTCTGAAGCATTGTGGTAACACTGAAAGAAAGAGAATCTCATGTTTGAGCAGAATAAATAATTGTTAGAGATTTACCGGTAATATTTTTCTTACATTTTCTTTGACTTTGCCTCTTTCCTCTTTCTCTTAATCCAATCCATCTTTCCCTCTTAATTTATTTTGTTGAATCCTATTTGAAACTTATACACCTTCCTTTTCCTTTGTTTTCTCATTCTTTGATAATCCTTAGATCTCATGGTTCAGGTGAGATACTGTTACGCCTGTACACAAATGCCCCATTGCGTTCATCACCATTTGTCCAGTAAGTTACGCTGCAAAAAAACTTTCAAGCTAAAGGTGCAGCGTGCAGAAAAAAGGTCAAACTCATGTGATATGCTGAGGCATAACATGCTCCAGTAAGATCTGGTCCAATAACCAGAGCTCCCTGCTTGCATATCAGAAATGCATGACAACCCAGTCCTTCCGATAAGGTTTAATTTTCAGAGGCATTGAAATAAGCTGAGTTAAGCAGATAGGTAAGTCCTAGAGAAGGATAATTTCCTGCAGAATTCAATTTACTCAAATTATATTCATGGAAGTCTGTCTATTCTGGCAGAACATGATAATAAATTCATTCAGGTGAACTGCTTTTTTTATTCAGACCATTCTGCTATCAGTATTTCATCAATAAAATACTTACAGTATACAGAACTGAGAATATATTTAAATGGTTATTCAAATGTATAATCTTGGTCCATTTGTATTAGAAGTGACTGAAAAGGACATCTTTATTTTAATCTTATTTTTCTTATAAAATATATTAATTTTCTACACAATCGATATACTTATGGTCCCACTTATATCCTAATATCAGTAGATTGTTAGTCGGGACATTTTTATATGTAGCATTCTTAAATAAAGAAGAAAAAATGATTCTGCTGCACTACATATTTCCAGCAGATAAGATTGTGCTTCTTTCTGTGATTATTTGACTCTTGTACAGTGTTCACATGCAGCTTCTGAGAATCGTCTCAAAATGTAAAGCACCACAACTTCCCTATTGAACCACATGACTGTCCGTCTTGTGTGCACTGTCCTCAGGAGCTCATGAGCCATCACTACAGATCTGAAAGTACAGTCAGTAGCAATTATTTTCACACTTCCTAATCACATAACATAAAGAAGCAGAAGAATTGGTTTTTAAAGAGCTGTTGTACTTATATCATTTCTTATACAGCTTTAGCCAAGTCTTTGGAGTAATTGAGCTGCTTTTTAACAAATGATATTTACCGGTATTCCCTGTGTCAGGAATCCATTTTAATACTTGTAAATTGCAAGTCAATTCCTGATCCATGTGCAAAAATAAGTAAGGTTCCTTTTGCTAATATTGAAACAGGAGATTATTAGCAATATCAATGTATTTTATTCAACAACTTGTTTTTATATAACAAAGTAAAGAGCATTTTCAATGATATAAAATAATTCGGAGATCAGATGCTGAGCTACAGACGAAGAAATAAAAGAGCTCACTCTGTGCTGAATTTAAAAGATGAGTATTATTACATCTTAGAAAGAAAAAGGTGGAGACATGTAAGGGTCATGGATATATTTCTCAAGAAACAACTGAGATGGTGGAAAGTTCTGAGATGAAAGCAGGAAGACGTACATGTGGCCATAGATATACAATGGTGGAAAGGAAATTGAGGCTGTGGGAGCTTGCAAACACAGAGGTCAGGAAAGCATGCAAGGCCTTAGGTCACATGTTGGTATCTTATTGTTTAATTTAACCATGACTGTTGCTTGCTGCAAACAAACAACCTTTTCATTTGCATGACAGTTATATGCCGAGAGTGCATAGCACTCTGCTTAGGGCATGCATACCTCAGCAGGGGTTCAAGTTTGTGCGACACAGGCAATTAAAACTAACTTCCTCTCCTTAGAGGCAGCCTGCCCCATAAAGGAGGTTGCAATCTGGCTGGAGAAAATGTGAGAACTGTTTGGAGAAGAGACTGGGAGAAGGTAACAAGCCAAATTAGGATACAATGGGGCAGAAAGCATTCTCCGATGTCATGCTGGAGATCTTGCTAGAAGGAGTTGACAGTAGGAGTGAGATCCCCTCTCCACAGGGGCAGGAGGTGCTTCAGGCAAGGTTTGCAAAGGTAGTTGAACCAGGTAACAGCAGCAGGTATTGCAAGAGATGTCCTCAGCTGACACCTTGTTAAGGCTACACTAGCAGTAAGTAAGAGACATGGCTATCTCATGTGAGACAGAAGTTAGTTCTAAGCTATATGAGTACAGACTGTTGATTGAAGCAAACTGCAGGCTGACTAACTCCTTCCAAGACTAACACTTATATATCAGTGGGCTGAGCTGTACAAATATTCCACAGTTAACACTTGCAAGCCTTGTAGAACCCTTACACAGCAGTGGTCAATGTCAGGAGTTAGCCCCAAGGACAGTATGGTGGCTCAGTGGTTAGCACTGCTGCCTCACAGTGCCAGGGACACGGGTTCACATCCACCCGCAGGCGACTGCCTGCGTGGAGTTTGCACATCCTACCTGTGTCTGCGCTGGTTTCCTCCTGGTGCTCCGGTTTCCTCCCACACTCCAAAGATGTGCAGGTTGGTGTCTTGGCCATGCTAAATTGCCTGTGGTGTTTAGGAGAAGTGTGGAGATTAGGTGGGTTATAGGGGGATGGGTTTGCGTGGGTGCTCTGAAAGTCAGTGTGGACTTGTTGGGCCAAAGGGCCTCTTTCCACAGTCGGGGTTCTATGATGGTTCTATGATGACTCAGGTACAATGCAATAAGAAGTTCAATAATCTCAGAGAAATTATCAAAGTCAATGAATGTGTCTTGAAATGTTGAATCATCATAAGTGTACCAATAGCTTCAGCCACTGCTCAATGCACCCCAATACTCAGCTCCCAACAATTTCTATCAATCTCTTTGCTGTAAAGTCTAAAGAAAGGAATGAACTGGGAGAGACAAACTAGTATCAACCAGGCACAGGAAATGACAATTGCAAATGCAGCTCTCTCAACCCTGTAAAGTCCATGGCACCAATATCTAGGGGTCTGTAACACAATTGAGACAGGTGTCCCATAGACTAGTGAAGCAACCACCTTACCTAATCATTCATATAGAATTATATCTTTCAAAGTCCCAGGTATAACCATCACCTTCCGTAGTGTGTCCTGTCCCAACAACAGGACAGATCGACAGAGGTGGCAGCAGTGTAGTATATAATGAGGAAGGAATTGTCCTTAGAGTCCTCATTGTTGATTGTAGGTCCCTTGAAATCTCCTGTCAACAGGTCAAATGTGGACAAAGAACCTCCTGCTGATTACCACACTCTGCCGCCTTCCCAGTTCTATGTGCTGAACACCACTTGCAAGAAACACTGAAGGGAGCAAGGACAAAGAATGTACGCTGGATGAGGAATTTTAGGGGCCATTATGAAGTGTCACACAGTATCACCTCTGCTGACTGAATCCTAAGGACATGGCTGTTGGACTGTGTCTGCAGCAAGCAGTGAGGGAAGCAACAAGATGGAAAAGCCATTAGACCTCATCCAAAACAGATCACAATTTCTAAGCATGCCTGTCCATGCTACAAATTATAAGGCACAACCACACAGATGGAGATAAATTCCGACACTCACATGGGTACGCTCCATCATGCAGTGTGGAACCTTATTAAATTTGATGGATTTCAAACCAATCTAACATCTATGAAGTGCTGTGGGACATAACCAGCAGCAGAATTATATTCAACCAGAGTCTATAACCACATGACCCAGCATATCACCACAAAGCCATTATAATCAAGACCAGAAATCAATCCTGATTCATTGAAGAGTGCAGGAGGGAATTTCAGGACCAGGCATACCTGAAATGAAGTCTCATCTGGCAAAGCTGCAACTCGGGACTACTATTCCACTGCCAAAGGAATAAGCATGCAATAGACAGGGCTATCTCACATTCAACGGAACAGATCTGAACTCTGCCATCCTATCACATCAAATTATGAATAGTGGTGCCTTAAAAATGAACAGGAGGTGGAGGCCTCCCAAATATCCTCATCCTAAATGATGGAGGAACTCAGCATATCAGTACAAAAGTCAAAGCTGAAATGCTTCCATCCATTTTCAGCCAAAAATAACAATTGAACGGCCCATTTATCATCTTCCTGACCATGCCAGCATAATAGATGTCAGTCTTTAACTAATTCAATTTACTCCACGTGATATCAAGAATCAACTAAAGGTATTATTCCTGAAGACTTGTTCTCCAGAACTAATTGCACCCGTAAACAAGTTGCTTCTGTACATGCAATGAAACTGGCAACTATTTGAGAATGTTTAAAATTGGCCAGATATTTTGCGTCTGCAGAATGCAGGACAAATCCAACGCCAGAATCCAAATCTAGTCATCTCAGCAACAAGATACCTCATCATGATTTCTTCAGATTCGTGTCTTTAACTGCTTTATCAATGACCTTCCTCCATCACAAGGTTAGAAGTGGGATGTTCGCTGAAGATTGCAAGATGTTCATCACAATTTCTGACACCTCAGACACTGAAGTGGTCATCAGGACCACACTATTATCCAGGTAACATTTGCATATACAATGACATTCACCAACATGAGAAAATCTAACTCTTGCCACTTGAATTTCCATGGCATAACCATCACTCAGTCTCCTGCCATCGACAGCATAACCACTGACCAGAAAAAGAACTGGTTTAGGCTCACTGTGGCTACAAGAGAAGGTCGGAAGCCATGAATTCTGTGGCAAGAAACTCACCTCCTCAATCACCAAAACCTGTCCCCCACCTTCAAGGCACACCTCAGGAGTGTAATGGAATATTCTTTACTTGCCCGAATGGGTCTAACTCCAACAACACCCAAGAAGCCAGTTGCTATCAAGAACAAAGCTATCCCCTTGTTTGGCATCACATCTGCCACCTTTAACACTGATTCCTTTCACCACTGATGTTCAACAGCAGCAGTGTGTGTCATTTACAAGATACACTCACGTATGTCACCAAAGCTCCTTCAACCGTCCCTTCCAACCTGTGAACTCTACCATCAATGAGGACAAGGGCCGAAGATGCAGTAGAACACTGCCACATCCAATTTCCTCGCCAAGCCACTCATTTTTCTGACTTAAAATTATATCACTTTCCTTCACTGTGGCTGGGTCAAAATCATGGGGCTCCGTCCCTAACAGCACAGCGGGCTTTCCTATTCCTCAGTGTTGTCTTGTCGCTCTTTAAACAAGTTACAGACAGCTCCAACCAAAATGTTGCAAATGAGTTTGCCCAGGTATCCCACAATAACAAAGTAGTCAAATCAACATGAACACAAGCCGGTACCAAAGCAAAACAGTCACAATTTATGGGAACAAAATTACAATAATCTTTAATATTAATACTATCCCTAATCTTATTTGGCCCCTTAAGGTTATAATACTTCCTGAGGATCTTGTAAATCTATATAGTTGCTTTGTCTGTGGCTCTGCCTCTGAGTCTGTAAAGCTGCTTTCTTCCTTTCTCTCTCTGGATGGTCAGTTGGTCTCCTTGGAAGACCTCAGATGATACCAGAGATTTCAAGAGCAGTTACAAGAAGGTGAACCCACATTTTCATTATGTTTGGATGGTTGACTGGAACTTTCTATAATTCTGGCCAATCGGGGAGATCCACTTTAAAGTTTTCAAGACTTAATAATACACTTAATAGTTTGAAACAAGAGTTCATTATTTAGATGGTAGGCTACTGTTAGTTTCTTTGTGTAGCAGGACCTGGTGCCTTTCTGTCTGGTCTCTCCTTTGTTGAGTGGATAAATTGTTGGACCATGTCCAGAATAACTATTGCCTTTTACTTTATGCTAATGTATTAGCAACAGACTGCTGTGTTTGCACCATGTCTGGTGTGTGCGTTTTGTGATATCAGAGTTTCACTTGGCCGATATACCCAGCAACCCTTGTTGTTTGGCCAAGTTAGCAATCTAGCTATGCTTTAGCAGCTTGGAGTCTGCTAATACGGGGCCTGCAGTAGTTCAAGAAGGTAGCTCCCTATTATCTTCTCCAGGGTAATTGTGCATACATCCTTTGAACAAATAATAAAAAACATGGAGATCATGCATAAAATTCATGCAAAGAATCATCTTTTCTGTTGAACAGAACTTAAATATTGTCAAGATGAGACACGTGCCATTAAAGCTTTTCATCTTACACTCATCAGGAAAAACACAAGAATGCCAAAATTTTTAAAAAACCACAACAACATACATAACAGAAGAAAATGTATTAGTCAGAAACAGTTTGACAGTGTTTGGCCTCAGCATTACCTTGCAGAAAACATATAGGGTGCCCAAGTTCCCAGGTAACTCCAAAAAATGTGCAAGGTTTGAATATATTTGTTTTGTTTACAGCAAATAACTCCCCCTATGAATGTATGTTACTTCCAGCAAAGAAAAATGAATTGTGTTATGACACCAATTAATTATCTTAAATTGATTGTTAGTGCAGCTATAACACATGGATTGAAAGTTGTGCTGTCCAATCGGTATCCTTTTCTCCAGTAGTAAAAAATGCGTGTTAATTTGGACAAAGGCCTTAGATTCAATATTCACTAGCTTGATAAAATCCTCACACACGCAGCACTGCAGGATGCCTTACACCCATTGCTCACAGTTCGCACATAAGGGATTTAGGGATGAACAATAAGTGCTGACCTGGCCAGCAATAACAGCACAATTAATTATATTTTTAAAGCTAATCAACCATGAAAAGCACAACATTCAAACACATTACATCAACCTACTGAAGACTTCTTATTCATTACTCCTTAACCAACCAATACTAGTTAAATGAAGAGAGTAGACAATTTGGGTTTTGTAGATTTCACAACATCAAAGTAGGGTATGAGTGTGAAATCGGTGTCTGTAATATAATTATGCCTTCAAAATAAGATGGAAATTTCTCCTTAGGGCAAAGAAGTTAAAGGAGAGTTCATGGAGATATCCAAATTGTGAAAATTTTAATAGAGTAAATATGCTGAACTGTTTCTATTGGTGGTTGGTCAGTAATCTTAGAATTATGATTTTTAACATTTATGGGAAAAGAATAGAAGGATGAGTGAGAGGAAATTATTCTACTGCAGCAAGTTGTATGACCAGGAATGCACAATCTTAGGCAGATCCAATTCTAACCTTCAAGAGGCTATTGAATTTGTACTTGTAAAGTAAATACTTGCAGTACGACGGGTACAAACAGGGGTACTAACTATTTGTACAGCTTTTCACAATGCTGGCACCAGCACAATGGGCCATTACTTCTTCTTTTGCTGTAAGATTCTACCGGATTCGGTGAGGTTGTGAACTTGAGAGAAGTCAGAAAAGATTTATCAGGATGTTACTGGGAATGCAGGATCTGAGTTACAAAAATAGGCTGAATAGGCTGGGACTTTTTTTCAAAGGAACGTAGGAGATTGAGGGTGACCTTGTAGTGGTTTATAAAATCATGACAGCAACAGATCAGGTGAATAGCAAAGGTCTTTGTCCTAGGGTGTGGGAGTTCAAAACTAGGGGGCATATTTTTAAGCCGAGGGGAGAAAGATTTAGAAAGAACATGAGGGACAATACAAAGATTGTGTGGATTGAGCTGTCAGAAGAAGTGATAGATGCAGGTACAGTTATGTTTTAAAGACATTTGAATAAGTACATGAATAGGGAAGGATCGAAGGGATATGGGCCAAATGCAGTCAAGTAGGGCTAATTTAGTTTGGGGACATGGTTGGCATGGACTGGTTGGGTCGGAGGGCCTGTTTCCATACTGTAAGACTCTATGACTCTCTGTGACTATGACTCTCACGTTAAAATGGGAAAGACCTAAATTCAATACAAAGTATAGTTGGACTATATTCTTACCAGAAAATCTGAAGACATTTAGAGTTCGACAAACATCAGGGAGTAATTATATTAAAGATATTGATTTCCTACAAGTAAGGAAATGTTGTATAAGACAGTTGGCCTGAAAAAGATACAAGACCAAATTTTCTGGAAAAGCTCAGCAGGTCTGGCAGCATCTGTGGAGGAGAAAACAGAGTTAACGTTTTGGGTCCGGTGACCCTTCCTCAGAACCTATCCTGAAAAGGATAACTTAAAGTAGGTCTGTTCACTGAGATATAAGTTACTGCCTCTTAGAGGACCAAGTTCGTTGTAGATGGCTTTAAGTTTTTTGTTAGTTGTTAATCAGTTCAGTCTACAACCATTTAGCAAAGATCTAGTTAATAACTCTTCAATGAGTACAATGTCTCTGAGTGTAGGTAGACAGTGTTAAGATAATGTAACCTGTAATCTTACTGATGTAAGTATTTAATACCACCGCTTGTGGTGCTGGGAGATCCCCAAAATGTAAGTTGCATTACCAGCTCCTTTCTGTCTGGTTAGAGAAAATGTAGCTCACATGAATATACTTGCACGTGAGAATAACTTTGATAGGAATGAAACAGGGTGCTGGCAGGTTAGGTCTGCCAGTTTAGTAATTTTAACCAGACACCTGGCAGCTTATGGATTTCAATCGTTCTTTATCAGCCTCTATCTCAATGTAAATAATTGTATCATAAATGAGTTAGCATTCCCTCCAAACTAAAATATAATTTCTTGTGCATAGTATATGGTAATGTAGCACAGAAATCTTGTTAGGTTGTCGTGAAGGTGTACTATATCAAATATTAATTTAATTAGCTGAATGCACAGTTCAGACTTTTAGAAAAAGGCAGTTTCAACCAAAAATAAGGCTTTCCACTGCAACAAAGGGACAATGAGTCACAGTAACATGGCTGCCAATTTGCCTTATGATGTACCCAATCTTATAGAGACACATGGGCTATGGAGACACTAACTGACACAATTAATCCCTGAGAAATATGAAAGCCTCTATTTTCTGCGCTTTTAACAAAGCATTGAGACAAGCATCCTGAAATTTAACTGCTGGAAACAGAACGTTAAAACAATAATAGCCTTGGCTATAAAACACAATGAACTAACCTGAATGTACAACTGACATAGAGAGAGGTCATATAACCTTTTGCTTGGATGATGAATTAGAGATTTGAGCAAAGAAGCACACTAGCTGCCAGAGTGTTCAACTGTTCCATTTCTGTCACTCCAGCCTTCAACTTGCCCTTTATTTAAAAGGGAATGGGGTGTAAAAAATTAAGGAAATTTTACTCAAACTATCTAATGCACCAGCAAAACCACAACTGGATTACTGTGAACAGCTGGGGTCCATTATCTAATGTATTATATACTGGCATTGGAGATGCCACATCTGCTGATTTCTGCAGCAATTTCTGCTTTTGTTTGTACCAGGTTTGCAGGAATTGTCTTATGAGGAGAAGCTGAGTAATTTGGATCTGTACTCATTGGAATAAAGAAGAATGCGAGGTGACCTTATTGAAACATAGAGGGCTTGACAGGGTCAATGTGACTCGAGGTTATAATCTCAGAATAAGGGGTCACACATTTAAGGCAGAGGTGAAGAGGAATTTATTTTTCAGAGCTCATTAATCAATGGAATTTTCTTACCACAGAGGGCTGTTGAGGTTGGGTGAGTAAGTATATTCAAGGTGAGGGTAGACAGATTTTTAATCAGTAAGGGGATCAGGGTTATAGATAAAAAGCAAAAGCGGGAGGTTGAGGATTTTCCGACCAGGCATGATGTCATTGAATGGTGGAGCGAATTCAAGGGGCTGAATGGTCTACTTCTGCTCATATGCCTTATGGCCTTTTGGTGAACTAAGGTTTGCTGAGTTGTGGATTAATGTCTACATTCTGGCAAACTGACTGCTCTTCTACAGGAAAAAAAAACCTTAGATTTTCTACTGCAGTGTTACCAAAAGATTGAGGGCCCTAACACCCTTGAGTCTAAAAGACCTGCTTCAGTTGAGAACAGAAGATTTCAAATACCATCAGTAAAGTTTCTTTGACTTTAAAAAAAGAAATTATTTATTTGGACCAAACTTGGCCAAAAACAGAAGTTGCTGGAAAAGCTCAACATGTCTGGCAGCATCTGTGAACAAAAAAATCGGAGTCAATATTTCGGGTCCTGTAACCCTCCTTCAGGACCGTTCTGAGGAAGGGCCATTGGATCTGAAATGTTAACTGATTTTTTCTTCACAGAATCTGCCTGACCTGCTGAGCTTTTCTCAGCAACTTCTGTCTTTGTTCCTGATTTGCAGAATCCGCAGTTTTTTTGGTTTATACCTTGACCAAAGTCAACTTCATATACTCTGTAATATTCATGTATTTGCATATTTGAGACTGAGCATTTGTTGCACACTTTAGCAGATGAAGAGATATATTTGTGACATCTTTTAATATTTCTAAAATTAAAACTTACTTGTTTAATTCAATAAAGCCTGCCTGTCCTCGTTATTTCATAATTGTTACATCAAGTGTTAAGTACACACACTGAATTGCCAGTTCATAAACCGTTTAAAACTGAAAATCTTAGCTATAAACAAATATAGAGTGGTTAAAAATCGCAGTCATAGACAAACCAATACAAAAACTTGTAGCGTTGTGGAAAGCAGTCTAAGTCACTTTATTGATGTGTAATTGAACTGAGGAAATATATAGAACATAGAACATTACAGCACAGTACAGGCCCTTCAGCCCTCGATGTTGTGCCAACCTGTCATACCGATCTCAAGCCCATCTAACCGACACTATTCCATGTACGTCCATATGCTTGTCCAATGACGACTTAAATGTACCTAAAGTTGGCAAATCTACTACCGTTGCAGGCAAAGCGTTCCATTCCCTTACTACTCTGAGTAAAGAAACTACCTCTGGCATCTGTCCTATATCTTTCACCCCTCAATTTAAAGCTATGCCCCCTCGTGCTCGCCGTCACCATCCTAGGAAAAAGGTTCTCCCTATCCACCCTATTTAACACTCTGATTATTTTGTATGTTTCAATTAAGTCACCTCTCAACCTTCTTCTCTCTAATGAAAACAGCCTCAAGCCCCTCAGCCTTTCCTCGTGAGACCTTTTGTTCCCTCCCCCCCCCCCCGGAAGATAACCGAAGTCCTCGCTTTCCACCACCTCCTCCTCACAGACTTCACACAGGTAACCACACCTGCCCGCTCCAAAACGCCATCTTTCCCAAACCAAATAAATGTTCAGAGAGATGATTAGTCGTTTAATCAAAGAACTGAATTTTAAGAATGATGTTTAAAGAACTAAGGATTATAGAAAAGTGATGATTGACAACTCTCTCCACAAGTAGTGGTCGACCCCCTGTGTGTTTCTAACCTTTCCAGGATTTTGTTCAAAAATAGGACCTAGTTTTACCCAGGGTTTACTCACAACTACGGTTTCCTTTGGTTATGATTATTGATCACCTTTAATATGATGGTGGTGTTAATGATCTTAGCCATATCATTCATCCAGCAAGTTATTATTCCCACCCCAAGTTGAAAATTGTTAAAGGGAGCATAAAAGCTTTAAGGAATGTGAGTTTGAAAAGGGCAAATCAAAAGTTTTCTAGTTGCCTGGAGTATCAGGTAAGAAGCTATTTGGCTCAAGTGTTGCAGCCTGAAGCAATCGAGAATGAAATCAAATGGCACCATAACATGTTATAGTCATGTGCGGAGTCAAATAAAATGTATTAGCTGCTTAAGCAGCATTCATTTCAGGGCATTTTACAAGTAACAACTGTTTTAAGTCCCATCTATTGTTAACTCAGTCCCACGATATCAGCCATGAACCCAAATGTTCATTTGGTCATATCAATGAGGCAAACAAAAATGGGGAGGTGCAGAGAGAGATAGAAATTACACATGGCAATCAGTAGCAGGTCTAAATAAGAATTAAGAATTGGCGCAGGCATGGTGGGCTGAAGGGCCTGTTCCTGTTCTGTATTGTATTGTACAAGGAAGAACTTGCAGTAACCTTTGCATGTAAGTATCAGTGCTGAATGTATAAAAGCAGGCTACATCTATAGACTTGATATTGAAAGGTGCATTATATGAGAGGTTTTGTTAATGACAGATCCCTGCAAAGATTTGTTGTGCATTGAACACAAAACGCAGAACATGGTTCTTTGGCCCACCATGTCCATGCTGATCATGGTGCCATTTTAAACTAATCATGTCTGCCTGAATGTGGTCTGTATCTGTCTATCCCCTGCCTGTTCATGTACCTATCTAAATGCTTCTTAAACTTTGCTATCAAAATCCGTAATTGTACATGTAAGTGGAAATCAAGAAGTGTAAGGCAGAAAACATGTAAGTTGCATTATCGAATGTCTGTTATAGCCTTAGATCTTGATCCCAGCCTTACAAACAACAAAGTACTGTTGAAATATGGATGGTGATCAGAACACCTTGAAATTCCCCAAGTTTTCTTCAAATAATGTCAAGGTATCATTTATGCCCTCCTAAGAAAGCAGATAGTACTTCATGTTAATGTGTCACCCAAAAAAATGGAACCTCCGACTCTGCAGCATTCCTTCAGTACTACAATCACGTGGTATGTTTGATTACATTGTTAAGTCTCTGGAGAAGATCTTGAATCCATGACCTCCTGAGAATCTGTCTCAGTGGAAAGCAAGCAATGTTGTTTAGAGGTGACTTGTTATTTATTTTAAGTGAATTTTAAATAAAGCTAGAATTTAAATGCCACTTGTTGGAAATCACTATTAAAAAGACTAACATTTGATGATGCAATAAGGATTGTAAAAGTTGGAGAATAGAAAAAGGAGTAGTAGTAGTGTTTGTGGTAATGAAAGTAGGAAGCAGCAAAAGGCCAGTAATAAACAGAGCAAGTGCTCACGCCAATGATTTACTTTTTGCGTCCTGGTAACCTCAGTGGAATTTTCCATTGCAATCAGAACAGATCTCTTGTCAGATTTCTAATCACTAGCCTCAATCAAAACATTCTCTTACCACTTTGCTCTCAGTTTATTGATTCAGGCTGAAAAACAATGTGGTGCTGAGCTCGTTCTTGAGTTTGTGCTGTTTATTCTCCAGAAGTAAAATGCTGGTTAAAGAACTATTCGACTTATTCTTCACCTCGTGAATTATTCACAATGTGATGTTCTGTTTCTTTCCATCTCCACTCTGGAGTGTTTCACATTAGTTTGATTCGCACTCCATTTTAATGACTTCCAATTTTCTTGTTGATGCACAGATGTCCTTGATATATATTTAAGTAGCACCTGTGTTTTGATCCCCATGGAAACGAATAACTTCTTCAAATAAAGATGCCAATAGAAAGAAAAGCAATGGACAAAACTTTGTTTTAAGGATTTACTGTAATGAACCAACTAAAACCAACAGAAATAAAATATGACCATGCAGAGCATATTTCAAAAGAAAGGTATATTTAACGTTGCAAAGTTGATTTAACAATAAAGTACGCCTTTAGTAGTTACAAGCAATTGCACCACTCCCTATATAAATGTTGCACCATATTTCACAGTATTTTCAACTTGGTGTCTAGAACACAGAATCTTTCACCTTTTTTCAATGGGTTTAGCTCTCAACTAACTTTTTCTGGTAGCTGTATTCTATCAAATTTCCTCGGAAACAGTTAACATTAACTAAAGCACATCTACAGGTTCTCTCTCTCATTCAGGTCATGACAGTTCTGACGTCAGAGAATTCCCTTTTCCAACCACTTTCAACCATGTGGTTGGCTTGGGCGAAGTTAACAGCTGTGGATTTTATTCTATCCACAATTGCCTGTTCTCTGTCTTCAGCACTGTGTCCTTTCCAACTGTAGCAATGGTAACAGGCTATGGTTGGGCAGGGACAAATTGTTTCTGCAATTTCTGTGTACAGTTCTCTCTGATGTGCGAACAAGGTATGAATGTTGCTTTCTGTCAATTGTTGTACCTCTGAACCTTTTCTTTTGATTTGTTTATTCACACTTGTTGCCCTAAGTTCAAACTTCATAACTATTTAGTGCAGTGAAATTTATTCTATTTCGGAGCTTGCTGCTGTTGATAATATTGTTCTTCACATGAACATGCTATAAACTTTGAGAAACATCCGTGGAGTCAGGCTTTTTGGAAGTACATAGAGCTGAATTCCCAGCCTTCTCCCCCAATAATTATTCTCACACCAGAAAGGCATTTTGGGTTGAAATGAACTGGTCTCTCAACAAAGATATATACAAGCCAATGTTTTTATCAAGAGCGAGCTAGCAGTTAGTATCTTTTGTTTGTACTTATCTGAAGGGGTCCCACTGGATGTGAAACGTTATTTCTGTTTTCTCCCCACAGCTGCTTCCAGATCTGCTGAGACTCTCCAGTATTTCCTGTTTTTACTTCAGATCTTCAATTCCCACAGCATTTTGCTTTTATTTGCCTGTTTAGTTGCTGCCTCACAGATGATTTTGATGCTTTCTGGGATTTGAATTTTAACTATCTTCCTCCACTGCCATTCAGGTTGACAACTCTCCACCACTGGCCTAGAATTTCAGTAATGTCTAAGACATTGCTGGTAGCAAACCTGATGAAAAATCAAAAATTATAGCCCCCATTAGCAGCTATTGATTCCCCCAGGCTGTCCTTTGCCCAACCATTTTAAAGCCCGATTGCCGTTTTCTCTCTCTCTGGGCTCCATCTCCAGCTATCATTTACTCATCCCTAAACCTTATATGTATCAACATTTTCCTCGCCTCTATCCGTTCTGAAGAAGGGTCACTGGATCTGAAACATAAACTTGGCTTTCTCTCCACAGGTGCTGCCCCAGCTGATGTGTTTTTCCAATGATCTCTCTTTTTGCTGTTGTTGTATTGGTCTGTTATTCAGAAGGAGCTAGAATTCACTGATGCCACGTAATGCCTCAGGAGTTCAAAACTAGAAGGCATAGGTTTAAGGTGAGATGGGAAAGATTAAAAAGGGTCGTGATGGCCTACTTTTTCACACACAGGGTGGGGTGCATGGAAGGAACTGCCAGAGGAAGTGGTTGATGCAGGTACAGTTACAATAAAAAAAATTTTGGCAAGTACATGAAAAGGAAAGGTTTAGAGGGGTATGAGCCAAAAGAAGATAAATGGGACAAGTTCAATTTGGGAAACCTGGTCAGCATGGATGAGTTGGGCTGAAGAGCCTGTTTCCACGCTGTATGACTCTATGACTCTGTCAAAATGAATTTTAAGGCAAGAAGCAGAAGTCAGGTGTACCTATTCACAATCACATCACAAGATCAGAAAATACAGTCTCAAATGTAAATTCAGGCTCCCAGCTGCTTAATCATCTCATTTGGAGTCCAGTATACCTTCAAATACAACAAGAATTGGTTGAAAAGACCAAGCCCTGAACATCGCAAGCTATAGGTAGAAGGAAACACTGACTATCCAAATGGCTGGTTTACAGTTCAGTCAAGGGAAAGCAGAAGGGTTGATGCAGTGAAAAAGCAAACAATGAAGACCAGGCAGAAAGAAGAATATACAGAATTTACAGATGAGCATGTGAGTTCACAGACAGAAGGAAAAGCCTGCATGTTGATCAAACTGCAGAGCTATGGAAAGTCCAATCACTGGGAAAACATACACAGATTAAGAGCTTCAAAGAAAGAGCAAGAGAGTGAAAGAGAAGGAAAATATTCATACTATGGAAGATACTGATGAGTTTGAGAATACAGTAGGCATGATACTGCATGAAATATCTGGATGTAACATTAGCCAGAGAAAAGAAATTCAAATGACCATTCAGGTCAGGAAGAATTTGAGAAATAATGTTTTAGAGTAGATTTGTAGATGGTGGTGGATGTTGTGGTTAGTTTGCTCACCGAGCTGGTTTCTTGCTCTGCAGCTGTCTCATTACCTTGCCGAGTAACATCATCAGTGCGGCCTCCGATGAAGTGTCGGTGTGTTTTCCAGCCTGGTTTTTAAACTCTGGAGTCCGTTGAGCTAGATTGCCTCATTTCCAGGTTTCCTTCATAGTGGAATGTATATGTGGTTGTGTTCTATGAGATTATTGATGGCTTTCATTGTGGAGTGCCAGAGTAAGCAGAACTGGGATAACAGCAAAATCCTGGAACAATTGAAGCAGAGACAGGCATGAGAATTCCTAGAAGCCTGGCCGTCCACGAAGAAAGCCATTAATAAACACAAAGAACCCAACCCCATATACACTCCACTACGAAGGAAAACCGGAAGTGAGATAATCCAGCTCAACGGACTCCAGAGTTTAAAAACCAAGCGGGAAAACACACCGACGCTTCATTGGAGGCTGCACTGATGATGTTACCAAGCAGAGCCAACCAACCTCGACAATTTGAGAAATAATCCCACAGTCATAAACCTGAAGCTGAAGCTGAATATTGAAGCTCAGTGTGGCATCCTGCTCAAAATATATGAGAAGACCCTTTCTGTAAACTTGAATCAGGAGCTCTTGTGACAAAATCTTCAGGACTATGTAAGATTCCTTACTTTCATTACAATCCTGGACAGATGGCTGACCAGAAATTCTTGGTACTAGTGATGCTATGGGAGAAGCTATGAATTGCAATTGGTTATGTACCTTTGTAACGGAAATATCATCATAGTTAGGAGTAGTTAGGAATATTTTAAAACAACTGTCCCTCAGCACCGTTATTCTCCCTTTCAAACCCATAAGCAAATTGCTAGTTTTTGAAAACTTTATCTCACATCTATGTGTCGTGCATATGTATCCAACAAGGTGACAATTATGACAATTCAACATTTAGGATAGTTAACAGCTTCCAATTACATCAGATGTTCCTGAAGGACTACATCGTATTAACAGATCTATGAAAGTCTTTCTAATCCGAGAAATGTCTGTTTGACTATTTACAAACATACAGCATGTGTATGCACATTCCAGGCAGAGTATGGCCATTTCAAGTGAGTCATGATCTTGGGAAGAAGACGTAAACTTGTAATTTCAATGACAGATACTCTAACTCGGGCACTTCATTCACCTTCTGAAAAGAAAATACCAACAGTGAGGTGCTTTCTGTCTCAGTTTTTCCATGTATACTGGCTGCTACAAGTAACACCCTCAAGTGATGCCATCATAATTAAAGGCTTAGGCTGAAGCACAAATGGTGACACACTTCAGCAAAGTCAATCCTTTCTAAAAATGAAACATTACACAAAATTCCCCATGAATTTGCTTAGATACAAAACAGAGGTACACCTTAGACACACACACACACACACACACACACACACACACACACACACACACACACACACATGCACACACACACACACACAATTGTTGGTGAATACAGTCAGACACCACTGAGTGATACAATATTTAAAATGCAATTGTGTGCCATAAATTCTATCTGGTTTCAAATGATTCATAGTTGCCATTGCGCAATATGTGCTTCTTGTGCTAATTTACTTCAGTATTTTAAAAAAACCCACTGCTGTTGTTTCTGTTCCCTTTAAACATTCTGTGAAATCGTCTCTAATCAATGACCAAGCCTTGCAGATATTCTTGCTAATGTTGTTAAGGAGCATGAATCCAGAACAGATCAGCCTTATGTCATACATTTCTGAACTTTTAGAACTGCGATTTCTGAACTGAACAATGGCATTATCCTCTTCCCTCAAATAGAGATTTCATATTGATAACACTTTTGGAGTTTTGTGGATTTTTGGGAAAACAGTTTTCACAGTTCCTGAAAGATGTGGGCAATGCGGACCCAGTTGGGAAAATATAGTGAGATTCAGAGAAAATAGGTGACATTCTTAACGGGTAATTTGCATCAGTATTCGCCAAGGAAAGGGACATGACAGATGTTGAGGTTAGGGATAGATGTTTGCTTACTCCAGGTGAAGTTGACATAAGGAAGGAGGAAATGTTGAGTCTCCTAAAAGACATCAAGGTGGACAAGCCCCTGGTCCAGATGGGATCTATCCCAGGTTATTGAGGCAAGCAAAAGAGGAAATTGCCGGGGCCTTAACAGATATCCTTGCACCATCCTTCAACATGGGCGAGGTCCCGGAGGACTGGAGACTTGCTAATGTTGTCCCCTTGTTTAAGAAGGATAGCTGGGATAATCCAGGTAATTATTGACCGGTGAGCCTGATGTCAGTGGTAGGGAAGCTACTGGAGAAGATACTGAGGGATAGGATCTATTCCCATTTGGAAGAAAGTGGGCTTATCAGTGATAGGCAACATGGTTTTGTGCAGGGAAGATCATGTCTTACCAACTTTATAGAATTCTTTGAGGATGTGACAACATTGATTGATGAGGGAAAGGCTGTAGATGTCATATACATGGACTTCAGTAAGATGTTTGATAAGGTTCCCCATGGCAGGCTGACGGAGAAAGTGAAGTCACATGGGGTCCAGGGTGTGCTAGCTGGATGGATAAAAAAAACTGGCTAGGCAGCAGGAGACGGAGAGTAGTAGTAGAAGGGAGTTTTAGTTTTTCAAATTGGAGACCTGTGACTAGTAGTGTTCCACAGGGATCTGTGCTGGGACCACAGTTGTTTGTGATATATGTAAATGATTTGGAGTAAGGTATAGGTGGTCTGATCAGTAAGTTTGCAGATGACATTAAGATTGGTAGAGTAGCCGATAGTGAAGAAGACTATCAGAGATTACAGCAGAATATAGATAGACTGGAGAGTTGGGCAGATAAATGGCAGATGGAGTTCAATCCGGGCAAATGCGAGGTGATGGATTTTGGAATATCTAATTCAAGGGCAAACTATACAGTAAATGGAAAAGCCCTAGGGAAAATTGATGAACAGAGAGATCTGGGTGTTCAGGTTCATTGCTCCCTGAAGGTGGCAACGCAGGTCAATAGAATGGTCAAGAAGGCATATGGCATGCTTTCCTTCATCGGAGCGGGTATTGAGTACAAGAGTTGGCAGGTCATGTTACAGTTGTATAGGACTTTGGTTCGGCCACATTTAGAGTACTGTGTATAGCTCTGGTCGCCACATTACCAAAAGGATGTAGATGCTTTGGAGAAGGTGCAGAGAAGGTTCACCAGGATGTTGCCTGGTATGGAGGGTGCTAGCTATGAAGAGAGGTTGAGTAGATTAGGATTATTTTCATTAGAAAGACAGAGATTAAGGGAGGACTTGATTGAGGTCTACAAAATCATGAGGGGTATAGACAGGGTGGACAGCAAGAAGCTTTTTCCCAGCTTTGGGGGCTCAATTACTAGGGATCATGAGTTCAAAATGAGAAGAGGAATGTTTAAGGGATGCATGCATGGAAAGTTCTTTACACAGAGGGTGGTGGGTGTCTAGGACGCGCTGCCAGCGGAGGTGGTAGACGCAGGCACGTTAGCATCTTTTAAGATATATTTGGGCAGGTACATGGATGGGTGGGGAGCAAATGGACACAGACCCTTAGAAAATAGATAAGACCATAAGACATAGGAGTGGAAGTAAGGCCATTCGGCCCATCAAGTCCACTCCGCCATTTAAATCGTGGCTGATGGGCATTTCAACACCACTTCCCTGCACTCTCCCCATAGCCCTTGATTCCTTTTGAGATCAAGAATTTGTTGATCTCTGCCTTGAAGGCATCCAACGTCCCGGCCTCCGCTGCACTCTGCAGCAATGAATTCCACAAGCCCACCACTCTCTGGCTGAAGAAGCGTCGTCTCATTTCAGTTTTAAATTTACCCCCTCTAATGTTAAAGCTGTGCCCACAGGCTCTAGTCTCCCTACCTAACGGAAACAACTTCCTAGCGTCCACCCCTTCTAAACCATACATTATCTTGTAAGTTTCTATTAGATCTCCCCTCAACCTTCTAAACTCTAATGAGTACAATCCCATGATCCTTAGCCATCGATCATACGCTAAATCTACCATTCCAGGGATCATCCGTGTGAATCTCCGCTGGACACGCTCCAGGGCTAGTATGTTCTTCCTGAGGTGTGGGGCCCAAAATTGGACACAGTATTCTAAATGGGGCCTGACTAGAGCCTTATAAAGCCTCAGAAGCACATCGCTGCTTTTATATTCCAACCCTCTTGAGATAAACGACATTACATTCGCTTTCTTAATCACAGACTCTACCTGCAAGTTAACCTTTAGAGAATCCTGGACCAACACTCCCAGATCCCTTTGCGCTTCTGATTTGACAGGTTAGACAGAGGATCTCGATCGGCGCAGGCTTGGAGAGCCGAAGGGCCTGTTCCTGTGCTGTAATTTTCTTTGTTCTTTGTTGAGATTAGAAAAACAAGATTTCTGATGATGAGAAAAAAATGTCTGAGAGCATCCATTCCTGACATAAAAATCAGAGTGTGCACCTGATGGCTCCAGTTCATCATAAGCTCTTCAGGTCTTAAACCTTGACCAGCATTCTTCAAGATCTTGTGGCAGGCCTCATGGAGGCAACCACCTCCACTACATCCACTCCTTCTGTGCAGGTTGGCTGCGGAAGCACTAGCCTCATCACATCATCAATGTCACATCTCTAGCTCACTCAGAATACCATTCCCCACTTTAATGCTGCACTTCAGTGAACTGACACCATTCATTGTAATGTTGTTGCCAGGCTGCTTTGTCATCTTTTACTTTTGAGCAGGATGCAGGGCTCTTTGTTTGTTCTGTGAGCACTCAGAAACTTTGCTCTTCCTTAAATGCATCCCGGCCTTGCTTTTTCATGCTTTGTTACCTCGCTCAGGACATACAGGTTCACTGTAGTTCTGTATAGTTTTGCCATTTAGTGCAGATGCAAAGCCAAGCAGCTTGACATGGTTGTCAGCAGTGATCAGTCAAGGCACAGATACATTGCTATATATCACCCTACTACATCAATGTCACACCTAAAGGATATGCCAGCGCTTCACTTGGCAAATATACTGAATTTACTTCCATCTAGTGGCCGTGCCTCGAAGTCATAGTCAGGGGGCTAATCCTCAGTCAAGGAGCCGCGACCTGTCAATCAGAGGATCCTGCCACGGTTAATTAAGGCAACTTCTGATGCCCATTCAGGACCTGAAACAAGGTGAGTTGGCTGCTTGTGGCAGTCAGGAATTCCATATTATTACAGTCCGGGGATAGAACCACGGTCAGTTCCGCAGGTGCAACGCGTGCAGTGAGGGGGATAATTTCAAACAGAGAGGAACTTTTGCCTGCAACAGTAGTAGATTCGCCAACTTTAGGTACATTTAAGTCGTCATTGGATAAGCATTTGGACGTACATGGAATATTGTAGGTTAGATGGGCTTGAGATCGGTATGACAGGTCGGCACAACATCGAGGGCCGAAGGTCCTGTGCTGTGCTGTAATGTTCTATGTTCTATGTTCTTTGGAAAGTTCTGACAAATGTTGCATTTGGAGGGCTGAGCAGCCAGGATCTTCTGGATGCAGGCATTATAAGATTGAACGTAAAGTTGAGTAATTGGTAAAGGATAAAAAGACTGATACCAGGCTTCTCGCAAGAATGTAAGATGGCATTTGATGAAGCTAACACCACCCTGCAGTTGGAAGAGGGTTCCTGAGAGATTTACAGAAATTAACAAATGTCAGACTGATACAGATTGGCACAAAACATGGAGGTGGAGATATCTGTCATAGAATCCCTAGAGTGTGGAAGCAGGCCATTCAGTCCACACTAACCCTCCAAAATACATCCCATGCAGACACACCCCTACCCTATCCCTGTAACCCTTCATATCCCTTGGCTAATTCACCTAACCTACACACCCGTAAGCTGTGGGCAATTTAGCATGGCCAATCCCACCTAACCTGCACATCATTAGACTGTGGGAGGAAACCAGATTACCCAGAGGAAACTCACACAGACCCAGGGAGATTGTGCAAACTCCACACACATAGTTGCCCAAGGTTGGAATCAAACACAGGTCCCCAGTGCTGTGAGGCAGCAATGTTAACCACTGACCCACTGTGCTGCCAAGGGACAGGGCTAATTGAAATATTGACAAAGTATTTGGACTGGTGGAAATACATGACAGATTAGATGCACAGAGTGGTGAGTCATTTGATTTAGAAAGGAATCAATTACAGTCAAAGTAGCTTGACTGTGAAGAAGAATTAAATAAGCTTGAACTTGAGAAAGAGATAAAGCAGCTCAAAATTGAAAAGGAAATGCCTTTGGAATCAAAAAGAATGGCAAAAAAATAAAAAGCAGGAGACGAAGATGAGAAAATTTGAACTTGAATTTCACAGGGAAGCGCAACTAAAAGAATGAGCTTTTTGGGAGAGAGAAATGGATAAAAGAGGGGAAATCTGGCTTAAAATGCTGCTGTTATAAAAGTGCACTTTAGATGCTGAATAAACGTCCTGATGAGGAAAACCCAAGTCATAATCTGAAGTCCAGAAAGTAACTGTTTGTATTTGTACAGACCCTATCAAAATTTTAAGAAAAGAATGTGGATGTATTGAGAAGTAAACTGTACATTGTTCAGGCAAAGGAGGAGCACTGAGTGCAGTAGATGCTCAGCGGAAAGGAGAAGGGGAGTACTATTGTTGGTAAAAGAGTGATTGAGATGTAAAATAGGTGTGAATAGAACATCTGAATTGGAGAAAATAGGTCATCTCTGCTGAGGCAAGATAGAAACAAGAGTCAGTAGTCGGGGTGGAGTTTAATCAAAATGGATGACAGTGTTCTAAGTTGTTGAACGTAATACTGAGACCTGAAGTCTGCAAGGTGTCTTACAGAAAATGGTGTGTTGTTCCTTAAGCCTGCATTGAGCTTCTCTTGCACACGGTAGCAGGCCAAGGGTGAAAACGTTGACATGGGATCAAGATAGTTTATTGAAATGGCAAGGACTGGAAGGCTGGGTTCATTCTTATGCACAGAATGAAGGTGTTTCAAGAGATCACCCGATCTGTGACTCGACTTGCCAATGTAGAGGAGACTACATTATGATTGAAAGCAGTGCAAGTAAACTGCTGCTTCACCTGAAATATATGCTAGGACCTTAGACAGTGAGGAGACGGGAGGTAAAAGGGCAAATGTTGCTGTGTATATGCATTGGAAGGTGCAGTGTGGCAGTGAGATTGTGTTGGGAGTGATGGAGGAGTGGAGCAATGTCACAGGGGGAATGGTCCCTACAGAATACTGACAATGGAAGATAGGATATGTTTGTTGGTGGTACCCTGCTGAAGATGGTGGAAGATCCTCTGAATGTGAAGACTGATGTGGTAGACAATGAGAATAAAGGGAACACTGTTTGTGTTCTGGGATGTCAGGGAAGAGATAATGGCAAGAAACTTTTTTTGTATTCAATCACAACATGAAGGCACTGCAGGATAGGCCAAAATTTATCCTGAAATGCAGTTAAGACCCAACAATATTGCTGTGGGCTTGGCATCATGTATAGGAAGCGTAGAATCCCTAAAGGGCCTTTTGGACCATTGAATCCACACCGAGCCTGAAACCCTGCATTTCGCATGGCTAATCCATTGAGCCTGCACACTATGGGCAAATTAGGATGGCCAAACCACCTAATCTGCACTTTGTTGGACAGTGGTGGGAAACCCATGTGGAGAATATACAAACTCCACACAGGCAACTGCCCAAAGGTGGAATGAAACCTGGGTTCCTGGTGCTATGAGTCATCAATGCTAACCACTGAGCAACCATGCCAACCCCCCAATGTAAGAATGGCAGTTTCCTTCCCTAAAGGACATTAGTGAACCAGGTGGGCTTTCCTCTACCATCAATAATGGATTCACGATGATCATGAGACTCTTAATTCCAGATTTTTATTAAATTCAAATTCCACTATCTGCCATGTCAGGATTTGAACCCTGATCCCTAGAACATGCTTGGATCTTTGGATTAACAGTCCAATGCTAATACCACTAGACATCTACCTCCACATTAAAAATATTGAATGGACCCTCCTAGTCCGCCCTTTTGGACAGAGAGGTCCCTGACTCTAAAGGCTCAACATTTATTTCCAGCTAACTATTGCTTCTTCAAATCTCCAATGGAGTCTCTCTATAGTTGTTGCTGTCTGCTGTTGATCCTGCTCATATATGACTGGCTCCTTACCATGTGTTCCCTTTCTGTCCATGAGACTGGGCCCATGCTGGTGTGTGTCTCTGCACTTCCTCTAACCAATGGTCCCAGTCACTGAATTGAAACACCCTATCCATTGACTCCTAGTACATCTCTGGTAATGTGTCTGCAGGAGGTATTACAGCAGGTGTCTCAAGGCACTGGAGCAGTACCACCAATACTGCTCACACAAGATCCTGTGAATCAGCTGCGAAAAAAGATGCACCAAAACAAGTGCCCTTGATCAGGCCAACATCCACAACGTTGTGGCACTGACCAACCCTATTATCAGCTACGATGGGCTGGACACTCCTGAGCGTTATGCTTTCTTTTCTCCTGCAATAAGAACAAGAAGAGAGTTTTGACCAAGAGGATCCAGAAAGAGAGAATGTACAGTAAGATTGGGAGAGTGAGGTCAGCATGTTTAGGTTCAATGATAGCTGCAACAACGGTGAATCCTGGGGCCATGAGGATATCAGTGCTGAACATGCCAAGTTGTTGAGGGAGTGATGGCTACCAGTTGAAAGCTGAACTCTATTCACCTTGTGGGTAACACGGTGGCTCAGTGGTTAGCACTGCTGCCTCAGAGCGCCAGGGTCCCAGGTTTGATTCCACCCTCCGGCAACTGTCTGTGTGGAGTTTGCACATTCTCCCCGTGTCTGCGTGTGTTTCCTCCCATAGTCCAAAGATGTGCAGGCTAGGTGGATTAGCTTTGCCAAATGGCCTGTAGTGTTCATAGCTGTGTAGATTGGGGGGTAGTTCTGGGTGGGATGCTCCAAGAGTCAGAGTGGACTTGTTGGTCTGAAGGGCCTGTTTCCATACTGTAGGGATTCTATGATGTATGATCTTGTTAAACTGCAATAGATCAGAGAAACAACTGGTTTACTGAATCCACATTCCACTTTACACTAACTGCTTCCCTCTTGTACGATTTCCACATTTCAGTGAGCCTGGTCGGTCTCCATCTGTATCCATGTTCTGATTGCTTCTAACGTGACCTCCAGGCTGGTGCCCATGAAGCATGAGGAAATTGTTCCCCGTCTCCCTCCACTACCCTCAGCGTTTATGCCTCTATCTGAGAAATCCACAAAGCACAGTGCGCTCGAATCTCTTTCAATACATTATCTTCTCACTCAGATTTCCGAATTGGACAGTGACCTAGAGATTTGACTGTATGTCTACTGGAATGAGTTACTGGAAAACTTGGTGATAGGAGTTTCAGGTTCACAACAAGGAAATAGCACACTCTTATACCGAAACCAATACAACAAGACTTCACTCAATATCCATCCCTCAATATTGCTGAAGCCACCATTTTTCACTCAATATAAATGACTAGGATTAGAGAAGCAAAGACTGTAAATAGCACCCACCAAGGAGGCTTAGCGTGCATTTTCGGGTTGCTAGCTGTTGTTTAGAATTTGTGCAGGTTTCAATTTGGTTGGACATCATCCCATTTTCACTACCTGCAGTTTTCTGACTGCGATGTAATCTTGCATTTTCAATCTGCTCGGGGTAAGAGTTCAATGTCAGGAAGAGGCTCTGACATATCCTAGCTAAGTCACATTGAAAGACAACCTGCAGGTAAACACTGTAAATGCACCCAGACCTATGCTGCCACAAGTTGATAATACTTGATAATCTTCACTGGTCTCACATACTCAGCTGAGATCGTCATTTAAGGGCATTGATCAGCACAATCTCGGTGTGAGTGCCATTAACACAACTTCATCAATTTCACCTTAACCTTAATGCATAAATTGATTGGATCGGGATGCGTTTTGACTTATGGGCGATGTTCTGTAATTCATACTGGGAAAGTGTTGAGCACTAAATGAATTTTCGTAAAATAATCAAAGTTCCTGGTAGATGGGACTTCAGTCCTGGAACTGCAGTGCTCTGAGAAGAATATGAGAAAACAACGTCTTACTTTTGATTCATGTTGGCTTTATTAGCAAAATTCAGTTTTCAAAGAGTTTTTTTTCTTCAAACTGTGGCTATCACTTCTTTTTCATTATCTGAAAGATAACGTGTTGCACCCATTCTTTCCACAAAATATATACAGAGAATAGCAAGAGGCCATCACAATTTGCCAAATTTTTATACTGGAGTTAGTAAAGACTAATCCTGCTACACCCTTTTGCTCATGGGTACTTGGTCAATTTACTCTTAAGAGGTATAATGGCTTCTGATTCCATCATTATCTGTGGAAAATTATTCCATCTTTCAACAGCTTTTTGCAGAAAGTTAAAGTTCAACAAGGCCACATCAACAGGAGAAGCCCTGTAATATCAAAAGGAAGTTGCCTTTGCAGATACTGTTTCATTAGTGTTGAATTTGTTTCCTTAATCTGACCTCCAATCAATTCAAGCCCTTGGAGGATATTGTTCAGTGTCCATCAATAATACCACAGCTCTCAGCATTTATGCATCTGACATGAATTTTAATTGCTTCAGACGATAATAGCAATATTAGCCAATAAGAGCACAGATTTACCAAACAGATGACTGGAGCATTGTTCTGCACAGCGAACAATTTCATCTGTGTTGGCACCATATATTTGTTATGAATAGCAGTTTAACCAAAGCCCAGGATGTCCTTATAGTTTACAATTCATGGCCATTATGAACTTGAGGGCATCCCACTCCATCATAGCATAGGCTATCTATGACAACCAAAATGGAATTATGCAAGTGAATACTGCTGCCCAAGTTGCGTATCTTTGTTTTACGTAATCCATGATCATTTTTAAGGAAAAAGTGTGCAAGGATTTCTCCTAGGAGATTGAGGGTGCCACCTTAGCTCTGACATATTGGATCTGCAACTGCTTTCTCCTGGAAGGACAAGGTCATCCGATGTACAGAAGCACCAGCATGTACAAGTTCCCCTCCAAGCCACACAAAACCCTGATTTGTACTGAATTGCCTTTCCTTCACTGCCATGAGTTAAAATGCTGAAACTCCCTTCCTAATATGGGCTTTCCTATACCCAAGTACAGCAAGGGACAGGATGTGCTCCTGTGTGCTTCCAGCCTGGCCTCCACACTGGCCAGAGAACAGCAATCCTGTCCCTGACCTGAGCACATAGGCCTCCAAGATCCCTGAACCCTGCTCATTGGGCCCTGATGTGCACCCTGGCCTCAGGCCTGACTCCAAGGACTCCAGAGTTTTAAGAATGCAGCTCCTACAATCTTCTCCAGGACAATTAATGATGGGCAACAAATGTAGCCTAACCAGCAGTGCCCACCTCCAATGAATGAATAATAAGAAATAGAAGCCATGAACAACAACAGAGTCCTGCAAGAATCATTATCAGAAAGAACATAGACATTTTGAATACAATTTCAGGTTCAAAGATACATAAAGGAGACATTCACCTACAGATTATGATCTTTTTTATTGAATTGTAATATCAAGCTTTTGTCACATGCAGAGATTGCTTGAATTATGTAGAGGGTACTATCCGTTGACTGTTATGGGTGGCAAAAGGACTGATGTAAAAATCGTGCCTCTTGAAAGAACTAGTTTGCTTCTTTGTTTTCGTTAAATATGCTGAAACACTTGCTTTAGGAACTCTTGATTTTCTAATTTCCCACTTCCTAAGCTAAAGTCAGACAGAGGCCACCCTCTAAGTGCACTCCAGCTGATTTAGGCCAAGGTAGTGAGAGAACAGGGAAACATTTTTTCTTACAGCCTAGAGAAACAAAACGTTACTGTAGGCCCAGAAGGGAAGCAACATGGTGGGAGTTTTTGACTGCCATCCAAAAAATAGTAAGCAGAAGAGACCTGATGCCCTGAGAAAAAAATTTGTGACCTCCAAAGCAAATACGGTACTTTCTTCTTGGACTTTGCAGACTCATAGTGATGACTGTTGTACGGGCATACTGCAAAGCAAAATCAAGCCCTATAGGTTGGAAGTCTGCAGGTTGCTGGAATGGGGATGACATCCTGCTGGCTGGGAATGGTTTAACAGCAGGGGTGAATATTGTGTGAAGCTGCAGCTGGAAGATTCCCTGCTGGGACAGAATGGAGGTGAAGTGTAAGGGTTCACTTGGATTTGTGCCAACTTTATTGAAGTGCAGCTGAGGTAAACCTCAATGCTGAATTAAATTTGGTTCCTGGTACAGAACAGTGATATGTGAGATGATTTTGATATTAAGCAACAATCTGGTGAAGACTGGTATCTGAAAGAAAATAGCTAATACTTCTTTATTTGAAAATTCTCATACATACTTAGCAATTTAAGTATTCATTTACAAAGACGCACAAACCATGCAAATTCTTATTAAAGTAAACTAGCTCTATATTCCAATATTTGTGGCTATTTGGAGTACACATTGATATATCCAAGTTCCTTAGTAGAACTTTGTTTGTATTGGAAGATGAGCAGGTCAGAAATTCAAGCAACACTTTGATCTTGGTTTCTGGTGCAATAGATAGACCCCGGGATGGGGGATGGTTTGACAGCAGAAGCTGCTGCCCTCTATGATCACATAGTGGGTTCTGGCAGTTTCCAGCCCAGTTAAAAGTGATGTCCAAGAATTTGTTTGGGAATTTCACACTTACAGGCAGATGGCAAGCATGACTCATTCTAACTGGCATGCATTATGCATGTTCCATATTTTTGTTTCATGGCAAGCACTGCACATCACCATGGAGAGAAAGAAATGCATCTTGTGGGAGCTGTTATTGGGATGTACTCAGCTGTCCCTTTGCTGGGGTCTTCACTATCCAATGGGCAAATGCAACTAACTGGTCCATCCTGAATTCTAAGACCAATCTTCAGTCTGTTAGATTGGTATTCAGAATGTTTGATTATAAGATCATCAACAGTTACCTTATATAAAGGGATGAGATTTGCATGGTGCAGGATACGTGAAGCACAAGATTATTGTCAAATCTCTGGGCTGAATCTTGCCATATTTTGACTAATAGTGATTTTCATTGAGTTTCATTTTCCACCAGGCTTAGTGTTTTTTTTTCCGCATTATCATCCCAATACTCACCTCATTAACTAGCTAGCAAGTCTCTATGTGATGTGCCTATGATACTGCATTCATCCAATGCCAGCCTGATTCTCTCACTCAGTGTAAGTGGAAGTATTTGACACTGTGGGGATGCCCCACGATTCCTTGCGCTGATGACATATTTAAAAGGTAACTGTGCATCCAGACAGGTGCTAGCAGTCCGGAGCTGCTCTGCAAAGTTTGGGTCATTAGTCCAGGCTTAGCAGACAAGGGGATATTACCTAGCTGCCTATGGACAGCAGACAGGGTGATGCTAAAGAGGAACGTCCTCTTCCCCCAGGACTGGCAGAAGAAACCTTGCCCACCAGATATTGCCAATCTTCTCCACACAGCCGTCAACTTCCCATTCCTACCATACACTGGCTCTATCACTGATATTGTATCCAATTCCCAACAAGGCTCATGATCTACCACTCTCACTAGCTCTCTCTAACCCAATTCCCCCTGGCTACTAGACCTAGAACAGAGTATATGATAGGAAGGTTTTTCTAAAACAATGCCACACAGGTCACACCTAGAATATATTAAACAATTTTGTTCCTTTATCTAAGGATAAATATATTAGGCATGGGACGCTGCCCAGAGAATGTCCACTAGGTTACCCTCAGGTATGCAGAAATTGTTTTGTGAGGAGAGTTTGAGTAGATTAGGCTTGAATGTATTGAAATTTAGAAAAATGAGACGGTCTTAAGATGGTAGATGCTGAGTAAATGTTTCCACTTGTGAGAGAGTCTCGGACCAGAGGGCAGAATTTCAGAATATGTGGTCATACATTTAACTTGGTAATGAGGACAAACCTTTATCTCTCAAAGATTGGTGAAACTATGAATTTCTTCATTGCAGAGAGCTGTTGAGGCTGCATTGTTGAGAATATTGATGGTTGAGGTAGATTTTTTAATCAGTAAGGGTATCATGGTTAAGGGATGAAGCAGGAAAATGGAGTTGAGGATTATCAGATCAATCATGATCTCATTGAATGCCAGAACACACTGAATGGGCCAAATGCCCTACTTCTGCTCCTATGTCTTAAGTCTTGTAGATACCAAGAAGGTTCACGCTGGACATCTCACTCAATTTTTCCAAATTTCCAACCATATCATTCAGGGGCTGGGAAGATTCTCCCATCAGTATTTTGCTGCTGGTGATGTTGGCATTTGTGAATTCTATAGGTTTCATTAACTGACCTCCCTCAGGCAATTGGACCCTTGCCAAACACGGAAGTGAACAGTTGGCTTGTTCCTTTTGGCATCTGTTGGACAGTGCTGAGGGCAGGAGGTCATAGAGACGGAGAGTCATAAAAATTACACTGCATGTTGCTGGAAGTGTTGGTATAAACTGTTGACCTTTTGTCTATTTGTGATTTGATTTGGTTTATTCTCACATGTGACTAGGTGCAGTGAAAAGCCTTCGTTTGTGAGCAGTACAGGCAGATCATAGTAAGCAAGGACATACAGATCATAGGGTGAAAAACATGTGGACAGACTAAGGCATACAGGTTAATTTGCACAGGATATGTGCGCGCCAAGAATAACATTAACAAGGTCATCATTATTTGAAGTTAGAGAGTCCATTTGTCAGTCTAATAATGACAGGGAAGAAGTTGCTCTTGAACCTGCTGGTGCATGTGTTCAAGCTTCTGCACCTTCTGCCTGATGGAAGAGGTTATAGGGGAGAATTACCAGGGTGCAATCGATCTTTGATGATGTCAGCAGCCTTTCTGTGGCAACAAAAGGTGGAAATTGAGTCCACGGATGGAAGCTTGGCTTCTGTGGTAGTTTTGGGCTGTGCACACCACCTTCTGTAGTTTCTTATGGTCCTGGGCAGCGCAATTGCCATACCACGTCACGGACAATATGTTTTCAATGGCACATCTGTAAAAGTTGGTGAGTATCCTTATGGACATGCCAAATTTACTGAGCCACCTGAAAAACAGGCATTGCCGTGCTTTCTTGACTGTTTCACATACATGAGAAGTTCAGGACAGATTGTCATTTATCATCACTCCTTGGAAGGTGATGCTGTCAACCCTCTCAAACTCAGCTCTGCTGATATAGATTTGAGCATGTTCCCCTTTCTTTTTGACATCAAACGATCAGCTTTTTGGTTCTGCTGACATTGAAAGAGACGTTGTTATCATTGCACCATGTCACCAAGCCCCCTATTTCATCTCTGTATTCTGACTCATCGTTGTTTAATATCTGTCCTACCACGTTGGTATCATCAGCAAACTTGGAGATGGCATTCATTCAGAATTTGGCAGCAAAGTTGTGGGTTTACGGGGAGTACAGTGGCTGGCAGAGGACGCATCTCTGGGGTTCTCCAGTTTTGAGTGCTATTGTGGAGGAGGTGCAGTTACCTATCCTCACTGAATGCGGCCCATGGGTCAGAAAACTGAGGATGCAGTTGCAGAAGGTGGAGCCAAGAACTAGGGTCTTGGAGTTTTGAGATCATTCTGTAGGAGGTAATGGTGTTGAAGAAGACCTGTAGTTGATCAGCAGGAGTCTGACATAGATGTCCTTGTTGTGCTGATGTTCCAGGGATGAGTGCAGGGCTAGGGAAGTGGCGTCCGCTGCAGAACCTGTTATATCATTAGGCAAATTGTAGGGGATCGAGGCAGGTTGGGAGACTAGACTTGATGTGGGCCCTGACTAGCCTGTCAAAGTACTACATGATCATGGACATCAGAGGTACTGGGCAATAGTCATTAAGGCATGTTGTATATACTTTCATAGGTACTGGGATGATGGTATTCTGCTAGCTCTGAATCAATCTGAAGTGGCTGTACCTGAGAACTCCATTTATATTAGATTGACAAACAAGCTAGATCCAAGATTTGCTTAGATCTATGCTGAGTCTTGTGCATATCTCCAGAATAGCAGGGATATGGGAGATTTTGTTTACTTTGGGGCCTAATAAAGAATTTCCACTTTATTGTCTAGATTTCATTTTTTTCCCTTGAGCTTTTTCTTTTCCCTTTTTTTATGAGGAATGGGCATCACTGGAAAGGCCAGCATTTCATGCCTATCCCTATTTGATCTACTCAGCCATTTCAGTGAACCATTTTTCTTATTCACTCATGGCATGTGGATGTAGCTGTCTGGGCCAACATTTATTGGCCATCCCTAGTAGCTCTTGAGAAGATGGTGATGAGCTGCCTTCTTGAACTGGTGCAGTCCATGAGCTGTAGGTACGCCCGTAATGCCATTACAGAGGAACTATTTAGTTTTGAGCCGGCTACAGTGAAGGAATGGCAACATATTTCCAAGTCAGAATGATGAGTGGTTTGGATGGGCACATGTAGTTGCTGATGTTCCTATGTATTTGTGGCCCTGTCCTGTGAGCATGATGTTTGGAAGTGCTGTTAAGGAGCTTTGGCGAATTTCTACCATGGATCATTATGATATTACACACTGCTGCTGTTCAGTGTCGGTGCTATAGGGAGTGAATGTTTGCGGATATGGTGCCAATCATGGAGGCTGCTTTGTCCTGGGCATTGCCTAGCCTCTTAAATTTCATTGGACCTGCACCCATCCAGGCAAGTCGGAAGTATCACGCTCCTGACTTGTGCCTTGTAGATGGTAGACAGACTTTGGAGAGTCAGGAGATGCATTACCCACAGCAGGATTCCGAGCATCTGACCTGCTGTTGCAGCCACTCTGTTTATATAGCAAGCCAACTTTAATTTATGGTCAATTGTCACCCCAGGATGTTGATAGTGGAGGATTCAGTGGTGGTAACACTGTTGAATGTCAAGGAGTGATGGGTTAGCTTCTCTCTTATTGGAGATGGTCACTGCTGACACTTGTGTGATGCCCACGCTACTTGCCCAGGTCTTGCTGTATTTGGACAATGACTCCGTCAGTATCTGAGGAGTCATAGATGATGATGTAATGTCACAGCATGAAGTCATATGGTCAAACCTTTTGGAAATATTTAAATCACAGTAAGCAATCATCACAGCTATCACTGGAACAGATTCACTTTCACTTTGTGTCAAAATGTATTTATGATTCACTTCATACATTTCATTTTTGCACTAGCTGCCTTTAGCACAGTGGAAGGAAAACACAGCTACAGTTATGAGAGATAGGAAGATTTGCAGATTCCGGAGTTAGAGACAACACAGTATGGACCTGGAGGAACACAGCAGACCAAGCAGCAGCAGAAGAACAGGAAAGCTGATGTTTTGGGTCATGACCATTTCTGAAGAAGGGCCCTGGCCCGAAACATCAATTTTCCTGCTCCACTGATGCTGCCTGGCCCGCTGTGTTCCTCCAACTCCATACCATGTGGTCTCTTATGGCTACAATTATACCACTGAACTTGACCTTCCACTTCTGGTGACCTTTCAAAGATAAGCCACGAATATTATTTGGTGTAAACCATTTTAAAAGCATCTGGAAAAGAAGCCATCTGATTTGTTAATTCATTTCATCATAGCAAATTTGGTTAATATGTTCTCTTCTCATTTGTACCGGTGAGAATACTATGTGGCAAACTGTGCAGGAATCAGGAAGCAATCTTCAGTTCCAAGTACTCATTAAAATTCATCTGCCATGACAGGTGTTGTCAGCTTAAAATCTCCGAAAATTCAGCGCAAATATATTTAAAAGTGTTTACACAACAAATATGCTGATATTGCAGGTTGTGGTGGGTGAGGTCAAGGGTGTGATTGGAATATACTGGAATGTGGAGAAACCATGCTGAGTCATGCGGTACCTAACCTAAAGTTCTGTTAGTGCTATTGACTCTGAGTTTGTCCTGAACATGAAGGGTTTACAATTGTGTGAATAAAGGTGATGATTATCCTACAGACTGCGTAATTTTTTTCTTCCTTAGGTTGTATTAGTTACTGCTTTGTTATATTCAAGCTGGTGTAACTTTACTATATCTGGTTATAATATATTCATACTATTATAAACACTGCAGAAAACTTCCCTCTGGTGGTTATTTTAAGCAGATTCATAATCCTGTTCCTTTCAGATTGACGCTGTCAATTTGCTTGGATTACCAATTGCAGGAAACATTCCTGCTCTGTTTTTCTTGATAACACAGAGAGGGGATTCCACAAAACACTTCACAAATGTAATTGTGTAAGCAACTTGTGATTTTGTCTCTTTTACGGTTGATGCATGATGAAGCATTGACTGCAAGGTGCTTCCTGTGAGAGCAGCTGCTCACTGGAAATGATACATTGTGGAATCACCACTACAATGACCAGCAGAAATCATTCCTCTCAATGGTTGAGTACAAAGCAAAATTCACTATCATATCCAAATGATGTAAGAACACATACAAGTAGATAAAGGCCCCAAAAGTGGGTGAGAAATGGAAAAAATTATTGACACATTCACCTTGAATTCTTTCTATAATTTTAGCAAGAGGTATTTGTTCATTCAACAAATTTAATGCCTCAACCAAAATAGCAGCGAGGTAATTTCACATAATTACACTAAGTCTTCAGATGTGAGTATCCTGTATTCTTAACGTCAAAGATCAAACAGAGAACATTTATTTTATTCGGCCTCTTGTGCTGCAGGAATGTTTTTCCATGGATCAGTGTGTTATTCGCTGCTCTGTATTGGGAAAGCTGCTTGTGAGCATTTTGTTGGGCTGGCTTATAACAATGAATACCGTGCGGTTTGCATGGTTTACCAATGAGAAGGATTGCTGACAGCTGCAGTAGTGATTAGATTTTACATTTGTACAGTTCACACCCTTCCTTTCTCCACCCATGGCAAGGTTTCAACTCCATCCAAGCATGTGCAAACACAACATTGTTCAAAAAAAACTTCTGCAATTCATGCTGACATGACTCTTCAGCTTAAATTTTCCTTTAGCTGGCAGGTGATGCATAATTACCCTCTCATTGTAGGATCTAACTGCATTTTATGTTAATTAGAAGCTAGCAGACACATTTAGAAAAATAAACTTGGTCATGTATAAGTATAACTTATACACTGAAGCTTGAATTTTAACTGAATATAGCAAATAAAAAGGCAGTATCACAGCACACACCGATTAGTTTGTACAGAAGTCTGGTTCCAGGTGGGTATGCCTGTTGAGAGCTATAGAATTTATTCCATTTAAACAGAAAACAAATTTCAATAATTAATTGAAAACCTTTCTGAAAGCTGTTATCTTCATACAATCAGAAATTGCATTAGTGGACAGACGCATGAAAATATAATCTTTAACATCTTGATTGCATCTTTAAAAAAAGTATGCTAGTTAAACATGACCGATCTGTTGGATAACGGTAGGTGAAACATTCTGCTTATCATAAGCCCAATGAATCCTGCACACCTTAGCTAGGGTGTGTGTTCCCAAACAGGCGGTAGGATGTTGTCAATAAAAGTGGCCACCGTGACCCATTTGTACACCTGCAAAGCATTTCAAAAAATTGCAAGCCACAAGGTCAAGCAACAGTTGATAAGCAAAGGCAGAGGGACTGTAAAGTACAGTCAAGCCAATTTCCAGCACAATGAAATCAATGTTGGGTAAAAGACAGTAAATTGCATAGGATGTGTTAAAATATGGTGAAAACATTCATACAAAGTTCACCATCAGCACTTTAAAGGTTTCTCCCAAAGGCCTCTCCCTAAAGTACTTGCATTTCTTTGGCTCTGGTGACTCTCTTTACATTTATTCGTATTTGTTACTTTGCAAGTTTAAAATCAACATTCCAAGGGCTCTTGTGGTACAGTGGTAGTGTCCCTAACTCTAGGTTAAAAGGTCCTGGATCAAGACCTCCCTGCCCCAGAAATGTATCACATCATATCGGAACAGGTTGATTAAAGATATCTAAAAGCAACACAGTGACTTAGCAGCTGCTCCGTCTACTGATGCTGATGACCACAGATAGAACTGATAGTGGACTTGGGGCTCACATGTAGGCCTGACATTAAGGCATACACCCACCAAAAAAATTCCAACCCACCTCTTCTCTGGCCAGGAACTTTAATTCAGCATCATTGGGATGTGGCCTGAAAATGCTGAAAGCGCTCAGCAGGTAAGACAGTATCTGTGGAGAGAAACAGGGTCAATATTTCAGGTCAAGGTGACTTTACATTATAACAATATCATTAATATTCATAGAACCACATACTAATAGACAATGTCCTACTCACTTCCGTCTATGGGTATGTCCTGTCCACCAGCAGATAAGATGTAATGGGGTGGCAATGTATTAATATATATAGGGAGGTGGTTGTCATGAGACTCCTCAACACTGACTCCAGACCCTATGAAATCTCATTGCATCAAATCAGACTTGAACAATGAAATCTCCTGTTTATTACCACTGGCCACCCTCTCTCAGTTGCTGAATCACTGCCACCAGTCTTCCTTTCTCAAAGCTAAGTCTAGTGTCCATCTAATTATCAGTGGTGGAAGATAAATCACTGGTGAGTCTAAAAAGAAGTCAATTATCATACACATCAAGGTAGTTTATTACAGGACAGCAACATGTACTGTTCACATAAACTTGCTAGGAAGAATTCCTGAAGATTCTCAGAGGTTGTGCTGAAAACATTTGCTAAACTTGATATTTGTGATGTGGAACTCCTCTGTTTCCAACTGAAGTCTTTGTGGCATCATCAGATTGGATGGAGCTCAATGTAACATGAAAATGACCTCCTTCAGAACCAAGACATGATACAACATTTCGTACAGGACATAAAATGGGCAGAAAAAGAAGGTAGGATTTCCAGCTTCTCTATTCAGAAGCCACTTATTTTTCTTTCAGTTTTGCGTTTGTTTTGCGATGTTTGGGCGGCACAAAATCTGACCCTCTAACTTAGTTTCTCACTGAAAAGAGCTGGATATGGCTGGAAATAGTACTGGACTTGTACAAAAGAACTACACCTGAAAGAGGTTGAAGTGCAGCTGATAATGGGTGTTACACCCAGATCCTAATTTCCCACGTCACGTTCCAGGCAGGATATCAAAATGGTTAAGTGACCAAGTGATGAAGAATGATTTGCTTCCACTTCTTTATTCACTTGCTACATTAATGGGTTGCAATAAGGTTAATATAAAATGGACCTCTTCCCTTGTAGATACATTTGTTTGGGCCTGGGAGAAAGATATATTTAAAATGAACCAATGTAACCAGGTTTCATAGAACTAACTAAGAGTAGTTTATTAATTAGGCAACACACGTAGGCAAAGAGTAGAAATAAAAGGCAAGTCTAGATATATAAAAGGGGGAAATAAACATAAGGATCAGTCTCTGAATTATTGTGAAGGGCATAAATTGAGTGCAGTGGCCATGGCAGTGAGGTTGCTGGTACCATTGATGAACAGTCAGCTCCATGAGCCTGAGTTTTGTAAATTGGTTGAGATTTCTGTGGTTCTGACCCCTTTTCAAAAAAGACTGAATTCCAGCAGTCAGGGTGAAGGTGAGGTCTTTTGTGTGAGTTAGAATACAGGCAGCAGAGCTTTTGATGAATTCAAGTTGAGATCAGGTGAAAAGTTGAGGTCAGCCAGAAGTGTGTTCAAACAGTGAAGTCTCGAAGCAGATGAGTTAGGGAAGGAGCAGATAGTGTGTGATTATGGTTAGGTAGGTGGTATTGGTAATGAAGTCAATATATGGTAGGAAGCTAACTTCAGTCTAACTATGTTTCTTAGGGCCCATGCTCTAAGTTGTATAATATCATACACCTCAACTTCTGTTCCAGCACTATATCTCCTGTTGTACTGGTCTGCAATTCCATTCTCTCTGTCATCTGACTCTTTAACTGAAAATCTTTAATCCTCCTTTTAGACGTCATGTATCATAAGCTTCAATAACTCTTATAAACCCCTTACGACCCTTCTGCCAGTTCACATTGCTCTGAACCTATCTGTCTTTCCAATTTCATCTGTCACTGTATTTTCACTACACCCCCTGACCTTCTCTCTAGTCAAATGATCAGGCCAGAGCAAAAGCTAGAGCCTCATTCCTTTATGCCACTAGCTCATTCACTTTCAAGCTCAGCATGATACTGTGCCCTTCTTCCATTGCTTCCTTTTCATACCCACATACTTGGCCAAGAATCATCCATCTTATGCCAAGAACCTTTGCTGCTGGCATCAGAATTCTTGTTCCTCCTTTTATTCTCTCATGATTATTTTCATTGGGAACTGAAACAAATCAACAATCTCAATTTCTCTTCTCCCTTTCACTGACTCTAATGATGAACCTTCCCTCCACAACCTACGCCATTCTATTATCTCAGGTCTAATTTTGAAGTAGACATTAAACTGACTAGTAAGACAGACACAATTGTTACAGGAGAAAATTACGAGGCATCTGAAATAGAAACTGAAAATGCTGCAATTGCTTAGCAAGTTTTGATGAGGTCATAACATATCTTGCAGCCACTTAAAGGTAGCTAACCAGTAAATCCATCCACCTCTCTCTGGGCCACAACTTCACAACCAAGTTTAAAAAAACATTATTTCTTACACTGACTTCCCCATCCCCTCTGGAAATATCACTTTTCAGCTTCCAGCTTCACAGTCCTACAAGTACTTTTACATTTTTCCCAACATTCATAAGTTTTGCAGTGGTAGACCTGTAATTTCAGCCTGCTTTTCCTGTATGTATTTTTATACATACTTCTTTCCTTCCTCTCTGTATTTTCTCTCTCCTTGGCCACAGTCTCTTTTTTGTGGTCCAAATCAGGGCTATCCTCATGGCTGCAGCATGACTGGTGGAAGACTGGTGACATTCACTGAAGGAAACTGCAGATGGCCTTGCAGAACAGCTTTGAGCAGTTTCGGGCTATGGTAGTCCTGATTTGGATTGCACCACCTCAAAAAGAATCACAGCAGTCCTGGCTGACTGGCTGCGGGGGTATCAGCAGAGGTACAGCTGGAATGACAGAGAGGACTCAATGGTGTGCAGGGACACTGTTAGTTCCACTCTCTTGGCTTGCCACCTCAGCAATTCTAGTCCAGGTGAAATAAATTCCAAATCGTTTCTAGAAGCAAGGGAAGAATTTGTGGAACCACTGATCACCACTTTCCAACCCTCTCTAGCTAAAGGGAGGCTTCAAAGACTGGCGGATTTGTCATGTGTGCTGTGTTTTTTTTAAGTGAGATAGGAATATATCAAATAATTTCAGGAGGGTCAGCATGGGCTCAATAAGGCTATGCTAGAATTGCACAAAATACTTATTCAGCCACAACTCGAGAACTATGTATAGTTTGGGTTAACACGCCTATAAATATACAGAGAAGCCTTACACAGATGTCATCAGCAATGGAGAATTCTGTCCATGAGGAAATACTGGATAGGCTGGAGGATTGCTTTCTGTGAAATTTTGGAGATTTGGACAGATTTAATTCAGGTATCAAAAATGATAAAGGGCATGGGAGGATATTGGGGACAGGGGCATAGTTCTAAAACTAGAGAGTAGAGTCTGAGAAGTGCAGCCAGACCATTCAGGATAGATGTTAGAAAGCATTTTTATACACAAAGAGCGGAAGCTGTTTGGAAATCACTTCCACAAATAGCAGTGTTTGCTGGATTAGTTGTTACTTTTCAAAGCTGAGACGGATATATTTTTATAAAGCAAAGACAATAAAAGGCCCAGATGGAGTTAGGCCATAGATCAACTATGATCTCATCGAATGGTAAAACAGGCTCAAGTGACTAAATTGCCTACTCCTGTTCTTATGTTCTATTATTTCTGCTAACAGAGATACTAATAACCAGAGTGCATAGGTTTAAGGTAATGGGGGAAAGATTAGAGGGATTGGAAAATAAATATCTCAGCCAGAATGTAGTTCGTTCTACTGGAGGATGGAAGGATGATGCAGGCAGAAAGGCTTGTTACATTTTAGAAATGCTTGAAGTATCGCAATTGACAGCCTATGGATCATGGATGCAATTGGGGCTGGGCTGAATAACACTTTCCTACTGGAGCAGATATGAGAGGTTGAATGGCTTTCCCTGTGCCTTAGATCTCCTGTGCTCCTTCATAGTAATCTGCTGAATAATTGTGCATACTGCTGTGAGAGCAAGTATGCCCCATTGGATACTGAGATCTGTAACCACAACGGCAGCTGACTGAACATGCTGGCAGCAAGAATGGCTCTCATTATCTCAGTCTGAGTGCACCCAGCACTGACACCTTCAGTGCTTGCTGCAAGTACTTCAATGGAAGCAAAGATCACAGTTCCCAGGTGCCGCACCATTGCTGGGTCCATAAATACTATCAAGGAGTTGTCCATTATATCCAGGCCAGAAAGGTGCTGCCTAGCAAGCCTGCCGATATACCTGGCATTTTGGTTCTCCGTTCATTAGATCGCCTCATCTGAACTACCTGCAGCAGATCTTGTCTACATCCTTTCCCTTTCAAGAGCTAGCATATGGATTATCTTTTCTCTTACTATGGCTGCAGCCCACTCAGACTCTGTGAAATATCACATACAGACCCCTGGCTGTATACCAGCCTCAATTAAATCACCCCAGAGTGTCTGCTTTATAGCCATGATTAACAGTCTTCCATCTTCCTGAGTGCTGAGGATCAGCCCCATGTATGTCCAGTTATGACATCCTGCTGCTGCCTTTCCCAAGATCACCAATTTTTTCACCTACCAGGTGGAAAATAAAACATAAAAATGATAGCAAAATCCTCACATCTACGTTTGACAGAACCTTCACATCCTGATCCTTGCAGTGTTGTTTGAGCATTTCTGTCCTTCTCTATACCTTCCCCACCCCCTGCGCATTCTGGGGGCAATGTGTTGAGGCATGTTATTACCATGTTACTATTACTGTGTAATTTAGGCAACATTCATTGGTAATTTGAGTTTATCTCTTGTGGTTTATAAAATGCTTTGCGTCGTTCAATCCTGTTTTAACCTTGTAACAAATTTCAAACCAAATGTTACACTATATGCAACAGCCTGGGAGAATACAAAAATAGATTTGATGATCCCATCTGTGACCCCATGAGTCAGAAATATTTAGAAGGCTTGAGTGGCTGGATTATGTGTCAGGACCCGCGATATGGAGACAAAGATTTCTTTTAAAGCAAAGCTGAAACTTATTATCTAGTTTGAAGGCTAAGTAAGATTCCCAATTGCAATGACAAATTCTAATAGTTAAAAGCAAACATTACTTTTCTCAACACTGTGATATTCAAATGGTGACATAGGCTAAGATAAATTTTCTCAGTTAAAGCACTTGGTTTGATTTAGAAATTAGGTTATGAAGTGCCAGTAAAATGAGATGCCTGGAAACTTTAAGAATGTATTGATCACTAATAGAGCAAGGTATTTGCTGAAAATGTTATCTAATCTTTAGCGAGAGAAGACAAGTCCTGTCCAGAGTACACCAGTTAGAAGGAAAGCAGGGATCCTGCTGATTCACAGTTAGCACACTTCCTGGAATGAGATTAATGTCACACACCTTTGCCAATAACCACTATAGGTAAAAAAAATCTTCACGCTGACATATTGTGAGTCACACAGAAATAGCAATTAGTTACAAGAATTCAAATAGCAAATAAATTAAACTGTGGGACACCGAATGAAGACATCCTTCACCCATTCTCAAACGTTTAGAAAGGCAGAAACAGCCAGATAGAAGAGAACATCAAACCGAAATCACATTTATCAAACATCTCAACTTCAACATGAATCAACTGTTCGAGATTGTGAAAGAGTCGATGGAAAATAGGCATTGACTCACAATTCAATAAAAATGTTAGTTAACAAAGTGTGGAGCTGGATGAACATAGCAGGCCAAGCAGCATCTTAGGAGCACAAAAGATGCTGCTTGGCCTGTTGTGTTCATCCGGCTCCACACTTTGTTATCTCAGATTCTCCAGCATCTGCAGTTCCCGTTATCTCTCAATAAAAATGTTCATGAGCATTGCTACTAGTGCAAATGTGTTGTGCCTAGAAATATTTGTTCGACTGTGCCTTCCCACATACTTACATTATATCATTCTATAACTTTGATTCAAATAGCAAGATTCTACAGCTGTACTGATTTAGCTGCTCTGCTTCAAGTGGGCACTACAAGAAAACTCAAATGCTGCCAAGAAGCTCTATTTAATATGGAGGATAAATTCTGACCAACATGGACTCCTGTCATGTTAGTGACAAATGATGACTCATCAATTTAGAGTAGTTCATAATTAATACTCATGTGTATGACTTGCTTTCCTGATGTGGTTACCATCTCCCGAAGCAACTATTACATGCGAGATGTTCCCAGATTATTCTGATTCAATTTGCTGCTATTATTTTGAGAAGTAACTGACAAGTTTAGAAGGGATTGCATTGTATGGGGTGAAGTGGTTTGCTTAACACATATCTGTTTCTCAATTATGCAAATTGACTCGTTTCAAAATAGGTCAGGGAAATACCTGGAATCTGAGAATAGAACCAATTTTTGTTTGTGCAACTCATGATACTATCCAGCAGATCAAACATTTGTTTTTCATTTCCAATAACACTGCTTGAGGGCAGCACAGTGGCATATTGGTTAGCACTGCTGCCTCACAACACCAGGGATCTGGGTTTGATTCCAGCCTCGGGCAACTGTCTATGTGGAGTTTGCACATTCTCTCTACGTCTGAGTGGGTTTTCTCCCACACTCCAAAGATGTGCAGGTTGAGTGGATTATCTATGCTAAATTGCCCATTGTGGCCAGGGATGTTCAGGCTACGTAGATTAACCATGGGAAATGCAGGGTTACAGGGGTGGGGTGGGCTGGGTGGGATGCTGTTCAGAGGGTTGGTGTGGACTCAATGGGCCGAATGGCCTGCTTCCACACTGTAAGATGTTCTGTGAAAAGCTTGGCAATTTACACTAAGAAAGCTGACCAACTCCAAAATAAGCCGCACACATGGGAATGTTTAGCATTACTGCCAAAAGAGAGATAAAAATACTCTCAGCAACTGTCCCGAAAGTAAATCTTCTTTTCCATTTATGCCAGTGCTGCATCCAAAAATAGAAGCCCTCTGCTAGACATTTGTCATGTGGAGTGAACCTGAAATTCTGTCTAAGTTATGTTTTTGTAAAGCAAAATTCAAATCAAGGAAGAGACAACTGCAGTAGAGTATTTCATCAATGGCTAAAAATGGAGAAAAAGATTCTACACAGAACGTCTGGGAAAACAATAGGAATTTCAGCTTCTGATAACTTCAACCTTTCTTTGGGAATGGAGGAAGCTCCCACTTATTCTGGCCACTTAATTTAGTGAGCTGGTTCACAAAAATCCATGTTTATCGTATTTACAATAATTGAAATGTCATCCATGGTTTCAGGATTTCTTTTGCTGCCTTATTTCAAGTGCAACATTTGTTGTAAGATGAGTGAACAACAACAAATACTTCTTAAAATAGAAGGTGCTAAAGAGTTCAAATGAGGAAAGCAGGATTTAGAACCTGCAGTGACATTCAATGGCTGTATTACAACAGCATGTGCAAGCAACATCACCAGAATCCTGTTACTGACATAGGTTTCATTCCTTATTGATTCCAACAGGCTGCAGATGTACTGCCAACATATTTACTTGGGCATTTCAAAAGCAGACTGTTTAGCAATAACTAATTGCATTTATTCTGAGCTGCAGTATAATTTCAAATATTCTAGTCTATAAGAAAATCATATTACCTTTATTTTAAATGTACTTCAATTTATGACAAAAATAATTTAAGAAATACTCCATATTTAAGTGCTTCAGTGATATAAATTTCATTACTCAAAAGTACAGGTTTATAGCCACACACAACAAAGATTGTGAAGAATTATTAGACCAATCCCCAAACGCCAGTAAAATTCAAAGAAATCCTACAATACCATTTTGTTCAAATACCTGTATTTTATCCATGTTACGTTCCATTTCCTTAATACTCCTGTCCATTAAGAACTCCATTGATTCCCCACCTTGAAGTGTCCTGAATTCAAAATTACTTTTCCTGGTTGATAAGTTGTTCTACTGCCTCGCCCCTCCCTGCTTCTCCAGAGTTGCACACCAATGGGAATTGGCATCCTCTAATCTTCTGACACTCTCCTATTTTTCATCACCCTTCACTCCATTCCTCAGAGACACTCTCCAAACATCTGGACTCTATACTCTTGAAATCTCCCTCAAATCCTATTTACCTTTCTCTTTCTCTCTTTCTACTTACATAAGCTGCTGTAAATGCCAGACCATGCCTTCAGTCATTATTTTTGAGACAGTTCTGCCTCTATGAAGCATCTAAACATATACAGAGTTCTGAGTTTCCCTTGAATGCTGAAGGAGCCTGATTTTCAGGTAATAGTTTTTATATAGATAAATGCAAATGTCAGCACATTATTGGTGAGGGTGATGAAAAATTATACATGTACTCAAATACAAGTCATTTAAATAAAATAAAATATTAAACTGAAATTCATTGTTTTGGCAAGACATGCTCTGATCTGCTATAAAGTCTGGCCAGGAATAAATAAACATTTTAAGTGATAGATGCTTACAGATTTTTACATCATTGCTAATTCCTGATCTGCACCAAATAACAGTAACTGAAAATATCCCTCAGATAGCCCTTTAAATGTTGTGCACTTGGGATCAGATAATCAGAGTATGATTTTTCTGTTTCCTGTGCATTTACAATAATCATTTTCCAATTGGGAGTTCATCATTTTATCATTTTGGCAAGCACAACAAAGAATAAGGCAGAAAAATAGCAGTGAGTGGCTCTTTCTCAACAATGGGAAGACTAATAGCTAAGAAAAATAATTACAATGGATTTTGTTCTAAGGATCATACAGTTTCAAAAATAGCTGGGGATTGCACTCATTTTGACATTAAATAATGCCCATAATATCAGGGATTCAAAAGTCCATTACTTATAGAATGTTATATCCAGATAATTACAAAGAAACTGTGTGGGCCATAGCAAAAAAGTGAAATTATTTATGAATCACAACTCCCTAGGGAATCATCCACTAAGGCAATAACAGCTCACAATTACATTCCTGCATTGTATCGCACAGCAACAATGTTTAATCATAACAGTAAAGTGCATTTATATCACTTCTTTAATGTAGAAAGTACCCTGAAGAGTTTCACAGAGGAAATAGATATTGAGCCAAAGAAGATAATGTTAAAATTAAAATCAGAATTAAAAGCAACTTTTTTTTACCTTAGAGCAGCAGCCCAGTGATGGCTGCTATGTATGATCTAAATCAGCCCTACAATTCACCTGTTTGGTCTTCCTTACCACTGACCATTGACCCCATTTGAACAAGAAAACACCTCATATCAATCAATGGTTCATCCCTGTGAAAATTCTAACTTAGTTTCCTAGTAGAGGTGGAATTCTGACCACAAAGCAATTCCTAGTCCTGTTTCCTGCCTCTGTTGTGAAAATTCAGCCCTGAAATGTTAAATGGGTGGAGGCAGCGTGCAATGGTAGGATTGGTAAAAGATCAGAGAATAAAACCTAATCAGCCGAAGGCAAAAAGGTTGGGTCCATCAGCCAAAATGAACTTCATTGAAACCTAGAAGACTGTAAGAGTGCCAATAAAAATCTATGGCCACACCTATCTGATCATTTCCATGCTCAGAATTTTAATTTGATGCCGTGTACAAGTGTTAACATTTATTGATATATTCACGGTAAGCATTTCTTTGATATAAGACGGACACAGCAGCAGTCTGTTTTATGACGAGATTCCTTACATGTACAGTTTTATTTTTCCTTTATCGCCTTCTGGTAAAATATGCACTCACTTAAATCAATAAAAGACAAACCAATCAATCAAAATTCAAACATTTCAGGTTTATTCAACAAACCAGTTCTGTAAGAAATAAATAAAGACCATCAAATAAATAATAAATGTTCACATCTGTTTTCACAAAGCATGATGGCCAGTACTAGTTCAATTCTCAGCAGCGCCTCCCCAGTGAAAGCCTTTGAATGTGACTCAGCTGATTAAAGGTGACCCTTGTGTTAATATTTCTGCTGGATACGTAAAGTGATGAAAAGCTTGCTATAGCAAGCATGGAAAACAGCTGGAGAATCACACCCCAGCTGCACTCTGCTTATAGATTTTATCAGAGAACTTTGTAATTCAGTTTTTGAGGGATAATTAATGAGTCCAAAACAAAAATCAACAGCTTTATTTCTGAGATAATAGGAACTGCAGATGCTGGAGAATCTGAGATAACAACGTGCAGAGCTGAATGAACACAGCAAGCCAATTTATTTCTGATCAGGCTATTTCTGTGTACATTTTTTTCCTATAACTAACTTTATATGTTGATTTGTGATTATCTGTTTGTTTTTTTCTATATTATTTCCTGCTGCTATTCAATGTTTTCCCCGAGCCTGACAGAACTGTTTTTCTACATTCCTTTTCCCTAAACTGTATGCTGACAGCTGCTATTTCATTTGCACAGAGTAAATTGGTCAGCATGGGAATTCCTTCAGACAAGATCGTAAGAGGAAAGGAGTCTTTCAGCACTGAGAGAAGGAAAGTGTGAGTTCACCTGATACTTTTGGCATCCTTTTCCCAAGTGCCAACAAACGTGTGGCATATTCATTTTCTGGCTTTTGTACAAGCATACGGGTTAGGAGCAGGATTAGGCCATTTGGAACTTTGAGGTTGCTCCACCAGCGAATAAGATCGTGGCTAATCTATCGTAACCTCAACTCCACATTCCTGCCTACCCACAATAACCTTTCACCTCTTTGCTGAACAAGAATCTATCTACTTTGCTTAAAAATATTCAAAGACTCTGCTTTTACCACCTTTTCAGGAAGAGAATTCCAAATACACAAACATTTCTTGAGAACAAATTTCTCCTCATCATTTTTTTTTAAGTGGTGGCTTCTTAATTTTAAATGGTGACCTCTACTTCTAGATCCTCCTACATGAGGAAATATCCTCTTTACATCATGATCTTTCAGAATGTTTTCCTTATTTCAATCAAGTCAACTCCTACTGTTCTGAGCTCCAGCAGACACAATCCTTGTCTGTCTGACCTCTCCTCATAAGACAACCCATCTCTTCCAGATGTCAGTTGAGTAAACCTTCTTTGATAACATTTCCAACATTTACATCCTTTTTTTAAAATAGGAGACAAATACAGCACACAGTAACCCAGGCGTGTACTCACCAATCTCATGTATAACTGAAGTATAAATCCCCTTACTTCAATATTCAATTTTCCTCAAAATAAGTGAAAAAATTCTACTTGCTTTCCTAATTACTTTTTGCACAATGCAGACCAGCCTTTTGTCACTAATGTATTAGGATACTCAGATCCTTCCTCATCGCTGAATTCCGCATTGTCTCACCACCCAAATCAAATGCTTTTTAAATTCTTCATATCAAAACGGGCAATTTTACATTTCCCACATTATATTCCACCTGCTAGATGTTTGCCCACTCACCCAAACAATCTATAGCACTGTATCACCTCCTACTTGCTACCTTCAGAATTTACTTTCCTGCCTATCTTTGTGCCATCAGCAAATTTAGCAGACATTCAGCTGGTCCGTTCAACTAAGCCGTATTGTAAAAAATTGAGTCTCCAGCCTGATTGCTGTGTCACCCAATTCATTACATCTTACCGGCAAGTAAATAACCTATTTACACCTACTCTCTATTTCCTGGTAGTTAGTAATCATCTCTTCATACAAATATGTTACCCTGTACACCATGAGACTATATTTCCTGCTGTAACCTTATCAAGCAATTTCTGGAAATCTAAGCATCGTATATCTCTGGCTCTTGTTCTGTATCCACAGAAATGCTGCACTTCAAAGCACTCCAACAAAACCATGTTGACTCTGCCTGACTACCTTGATTTTCTTTTGAAGTGCCCTGTCATAAAATCTCTAATAATAACTTCTAACATTTTCCCTGTGGCGGTTGTTAAATTAAATGGTCTGTAGTTTTCTGCTTCCGGACTACCTTTCTTTTTGAATAAATAACTTATTCATTGCCTCCTAATCTAGTGGAACTTTCCACAAATCCAGGCAATTGCCCATGGCCCACGAAACATTAAATGCAATAACTATCTCACTCACTGCTTCTGTTAACAGCCGAGGATGAAGTCCATCAGAACCCAGAGACTTGTGAGTCCGCTGCTCTAACAATTTGTTCAGGACCATTATCCCAGTTTCAGGCCAGGCGTTGTGGCAAATAACTCACTGTTCTGTTTCAGTCATCAACCCACCTAATGTGGTCTCGAAGTGGGCCAGAAACAGGAAGGCAGGATTTCAAGCCAAAATCTGACTTAAATATGCAAATCAGGCTTTCAAGTTTTACATAAGTTTCCAATTCAATTTTCCATTGGTTGATATTATAGGTCACTCTGTTAATATGTCAGAGTGCACAGTGGCCTGAATTCTGAAGGCCCAAGTCCCCTCCTGGTTTCCTAATCATTAGACGGAATTTTTACCTCTGATGTGGCAAGAATGATGGCAATAAGATAATTTAATCAAGTAAGGGTCGAAAAATCAGATTCTTGACATCAAGAAAAGATTTTTAGATTTCATCCTCACACCTCAGATAGCAAGCTCAGAATCTTGCCTTCAGGCGAGAGAGCTTATTTCCATGCTTTAGCAACTCGCTACTGGCCCAACTTGCCATAAAAAAATCATAATTTCCATTTTCCACTTTGTACTAGAGAAACTCAATGGTACGGAAACCTGGGTGGTGAAACAGAGCAGGTACTTGGTGACTTGTCTGGTCAGTGTCCATTACCATTTGGGGAGTGGCTGGGCCAGCCAGCAGACTTCTATTCACAAACAACTATTTATTCTGCACAAGGTGCTTCCATGGTCAATGCCAACACACTTCCTGGACGCTTCACCCATTCAACTCTACATCTGCAACTTCCAAATCACCAGTCTCCCTTTCAATACAACTCAACCACTACCTCAGGGTTTTCAAGCCTGTACTGTGGAGCTGAGGGACTGCCAGGAGTTGCATGCCTGAGGCAGGTTGGTATGCACTGACGGAGCGCCAGGCATCTTATCTATCAAAGCAGGATTTTCAGCACTGGTATGGAGCCAGAAATATTCTGGGTTTAGCTTGCATTTTACAGCACAATGTCATTAGCAGTTACTTAGAGGCAGGCAACCTCTGTGTCATTATAATGTGCAAGATATTTTTGTACCGAGTTAGAGGTAGGCAGCCTTCATGGCATAGCCAGCTTTTAATGCCAAAGGTGAGACAGGCAGCTGAAGGAGGTGGGGAACATTTTTGAGTAAACATTTCAGTCAGAGAGAACTGGACATGTCACTGTGTTACATCAATGCCAGAGCTGCAGCATGTTCTAGTAGTTTATGTTGCAACCACACATCGAGTGCTTGAAGAAAATGTCAATGTTAAAGTCAAAGGGGATGGCTGTTTATTGGGGTGAGAGTGAATTATGGACAGTCAGGAAGTACTGCCACAGTCAAATCAAGGCACTGATCCTACTCCAGTCCAGGAAGTTAGCTCTGGTCAGTCAGGCACCTTGTACCAAGTGAATCCTAGAATCCATGTTTTTTCAGCCAGGATTTGAGCCATTGGTCATCCTTGAGGTCAAGTGCAGGCAGCCCAGGGATTACATGCAGGTCAGGTGGGGTGCTCTTTAGAGATCAGCCCAAGGTTGACTGATTAATGGGTCGTGAACAATTGTGGTATCCTGCCAAGTCAGTCCAGGTGGTTTGGCTATGGATAGACATGCAGGTGTTGTCACTTATAGCCATGGGACCATTCTGCGGGCAGTTCATGGATTCTTGGATAAAGCACGGAAGATGGTCTTCATTGTACTGAATCACTGAGTGAACGAAGACAGTGATTAGGATCAATTGCAAAACATAGGATGGCAGTTCACTGTTAATGGAAAGTTCTTGAAGTGGGAAAGACAGTTCAAGCAGGTTCTGGACCCCCTGGACTTTCTCTGGTAACCACCTGGAAACCGATATCCATTTCAAGCCCACCGACTCTCACAGCTACCTAGAATACACCTCCTCCCACCCACCTTCCTGCAAAAATGCCATCCCCTATTCCCAAATCCTTCGACTCCGCCTCATCTGCTCCCAGGATGAGGCATTCCACTCCTGAATATCTCAGGTGTTCTCGTTTTTCAGGGACAGCAACATCACCCCCCTCAGTTGTCGAGAACGCCATTGACCGTGTGTCCCACATTTCCCGCACCTCATCCCTCACACCCGGTACCCACAATAACAACCAAAACAGAATCATTGTCCTATACCACCCCACCAACCTCCAGACCCAACGCATCATCCTCTGACACTTCCACCATCTACAATCTGACCCCACCAATCTGACTGCCTTATCTGCTCCACACTCCCCCTCTAGCCCCACCACACCCGGCACTTTTCCCTGCAACCGCAGAAAGTGCTAAACCTGCCCCTACACTTACCCCATCACCCCCATCCCAGGACCCAAGAAGAATTTCCACATCAAGCAGATGTTCATCCGCACGAATGTTATATCCGCTGTTCCCATTTTGGCTTCCTCTACATCAGGAAAACCAAGCGGAGGCTTGGGGACTGCTTTGCAGAAACACCTATCCTCGGTTCACGCTAAACAACTGCACCTCCCAGTCGCAAACCATTTCAGCTCCCCCTCTCATTCCTTAGGCGACATATCCATCCTCGGCCTCCTGCAGTGCCACAACGATGCCACCTGAAGGTTGCAGGAACAGCAACTTATATTCCGCTTGGGAACCCTGCAGCCCAACGGTATCAATGTGGATTTCACAAGCTTCAAAATCTCCCCTGCCCCATCACATCCCAATACCAGCCCAGCTTGTCCCCGCCTCCCTAACCTGTCCTTCCTCTCACCTATCCCATCCTCCCACCTCAAGCCCCACCCCCATCTCCTACCTACTAGCCTTATCCTGCCCCCTGGAGCTGTCCATCCTCCCTGGACTGACCTATCTCCTTCCTACCTCCCACCCTACACTCACCTTTACTGGCTCCATCCCTGCCTCTTTGACCTGTCTGTTTCCTCTCCTCTCCATCTATCTTCTCCCTATCCATCTTCTGTCCGCCTCCCCCTCTCTCCCTATTTATTTCAGAATCCCCTGCCCCTCCCCCATTTCTGAAGAAGGGTCTAGGCCCAAACCATCAGCTTTCCTGCCCCTCTGATGCTGCTTGGCCTGCTGTGTTCATCCAGCTCCACACCTTGTTAGCTCAGATTCTCCACCATCTACAGTTCATACTATCACTGATTAAGGAAGTTCCTTTCTATAAAATCAATGAATTCCTCACAGTATTTGCTCTTTATTTTGTCATTATCTTACAATCTATAATAGCAGATGTGGAATCCATTATTATCATCTTTTTACACAGCCCTTCCACCTTTTCTCAATTCACCAAAAAATTTCCTTCTGTTTGCTCCTCTTAGCTATCTGTACACCAGCTCTAACTTTTCCGAATTTGCCCCCATCCAGACTTGGAAATACGTTGCCATTCCTTCAGTGTCACTGGGTCAAAATTCTGGAAATCCCTACTGAACAGCACTGTAGGCCTACCTGTAGCACATGGCCTGCAGTGGCTAAAGAAGGCACCTCACCAATACTTTCTCATGGTCAGCTAGGGATGGGCAATAAATGCTGGCCCAAACAGTGATGCCAACATCCCATGAATGAACAAAAATAATGAAGTGGATTTAGGCTGGAAGTTCATTGCAGCTGCAGGAACAGCAACATTAAAAGTGAAACTGCGCACTCGCATCACAAGACACTAAAGTAATGCGGTGATGAAAGAATCCATGAGGATATGACATACGGGTCATCTATAATCTATTTCCTCATGAGAGTCACCAAGTTAATAATGAGAGATATCCTTTTGACTCCTCTGTCAACAGTATCCCTTCAATACTTCAGAATGTGCAGACTTTAATGTTGTTTTGATATCCTTGAACATCCTTTATGACAGCAATTAACATGCAGGAGGCAGCGTTTCTTTCCACAGACCGCTGCGCAGAGGGACAGTGAATATGTGAGCTACCCATTGAGCATCTCTCAGATTTGAATGTCATTGAACTCCCTTGAGAAGCTCATTAAGACAAAAAATCTGTCCTCAAGAATGATTGCATGCCAGGCCCTGGTTCATTGCTCTGGATATATCCTCCATATTAACATGCAACACCTCAAAGTTCAGGTTCAAGGATCAGAGGCCAAAGACTTGGTTGCTTATGTGAAATGAGCTATATTCAGTGACCTTACAATCCTTGGGAAGTAGGAAGGGATCCCTTATCTCTCACATGGGCCTGAGTTAACCAGGTTCTGTAGCAAATATACTATTACAGCAGAAATTGTAACAATACAAGTGAAAATATATTAAGAAAAGTGATTGATTATTTACAATGATGTGCCACCTCCATGCACTCTTCTTCTTCCTCTCTCTCTCACTATGTCTCGGTATCAACCTGGATGGGGGGGAGCCTGACATTAACTTGGAAGATCTGGGCAGTTGTCATCAGGTGTTTTTTGCTGTAGACGGCTCAGACCTTCGCAAAAGCATCGTGCTTAGATATAAACTCACCTCTTTATTTGTACTTCCACAGGCTCCATGATCATAGGCAGTGGGGGTGGTAGTGATACAGAACATGCCTGTGACCTGGAAAGAGTTTTCTGAGGGCCCTCTCTGAGACTCTCCTCCACCTCCACTAAACTCCTGGATCCTGTTGGTGTACTGTCTCCCGGTTGCAGGGTACATCCTGCTGACTTCCTTGGTCACGTCTATCTGTATCTGCTTGGTTGAAGTGGTTGTCCTCTTCATCCCATCCTTTGATAAATTTGCTTCACTACATTGCCCCAGATTCCACAGTACAATCTCACATTTAAGAGTGAGAAAACCAGGTAGCAACCATACCAGATCGTCTCTCCATTCCTGTGTTTGCTGCACCTCAAAAATCCATATACAGCTCAACCACCGTGACCCAAACCAGGATCCCTTTACTCAGAAATCCTTCATTTCATTTACCCATCTTTCCTGAATGGTTGTGAAGGGCAGAAGCAAATGCTAACACCATGGATCATTTAAAGAGGAGGGTGAAAACCCCACTGAAGCTGCCACCAGCTTACTGACCTGTTACTTGCCAGGATGTTTACAGAGGGACCACTAGTTGAAAATTATATTCATCTGAATCAGGATAGTCTGGGAAAGCAGTGATTCAGGTTGGGAGTCCAAGTGGCAGATAGTACTAGAGACAGAATTGTCAGAAGCTGGAAAAGTTGATTCCAGTTCTATTTCTGAAGTGAAAGATATAGGTTTCTCAAGAAAAATTGATCTCCTTTTCCCACAATTAATAAACTGTAAGTTGTTCTAAGCTTTAATACTCAATACTCCCACAGGGATTTTATTTTTGGGGAGAGTTTTATTTCTTCAGTTCAGATTGAAGAAGACTTTGCACTTCTTTACCAGATTGTTGTAGCTCTTTGAGTCAAATAATGGAACTAAATTAAGGACATTGAAGTTAGTTAGAGATTTTATGTTCCATCAACATTGTATTTGTGTGCCCTATGGAAATCTAAAGGGTAAACTAATAATTCAAGTAAACAAATGAACCATCACGATCAGATCAAATTGTTGGTCAAGTTCCTTTTGACATGAACAGTAATGGAGGATGTAGCCACATTAGGTAGCCTGAGTCTGTAAATACAAGGATGGCATCACCCTAGACTTTATTACTCCACAGACATAAGTTCTGCTTCTGGCCAGATAGTTTGTGAAGTTAGGAATCTACCAGGAAGTAAATCTAACTGTGAGCGAGGCTTTAATTGCTGGGAGTTTACATAAACTGTTGCAATTTTTAATATTGCTTCCATGTAAAAAGAACAGAGAAATAGAGAATAAATTAAAGCTCTCATTTGTACATTTTCTAATCTCAAATAGGTCATCTTGTCTATTCTTGGTCTCCTTGATAAAAACCTCCACTGAGCTTTCTTAAGTCTTGCGCTAGGATTTCAGCATCAAGCACATCACACTGTCTGCAGCTTCCTAATAATCAGTTGGCATTAATACCCTCAGACACCGTGTCATTGCAGTCACTCAGTCCTGCGTAGCACTGAATTTGTCTCTTCCCCAGAGGGTAGTTCTCAATAAATGGGGAAAACGTTGCTCGGAACTTGTGCACATGTTGCAAGGAGTTGAGCTGAGAAATGCAGAGAATTGGGGTCACAACAAGGCCTGTGAACATACAGTCATGTCAATATTTTGCAATTCCAAGCCTGCATGCTTCTAAAGCATGTCATCCCATTACTTCCTATACCTTCCCAGCAGCTGCTGTCCCTTACTTCATCATTCCCTCATTGATTTTTCTCTCTAGGTGGACACCAGTACAGTTTATGTAAGGTCACCAATAATAGAAAAAAGAAAAAAAATTGAGGATTTACAACACAAACATCAGGTACAAATAAACATTATCCATACAACTCATGTTGGTAGTCAAGGTTAAGAAAGGCAGAACCAAAAGGCAGTCACCACCAAGTAAAAAAGCCAGAGAGAATGGAACACGGTTCTTCTAAAACAGCTCAAGAGAGCGTGGAGTAAGCAGCATCATAAAGAGAAGAGTGGGTCTGCATGAGAAGGCCAGCAGTGGCGGGAGATAAAAATAAGTCACAGAGAGCCCCTTTGACCTTTCCGCCTGTCAAAGCTGATACGTGGTGTCATGGGAAAACAGCCAGGCGACTTTTCTTTTGATTGGCCAAATGGTTTCTATCAGAAGACATTACTTTTGTTGAAGAGTGCAGTTAAGAAATTCATTTTTTAAAAATTTGACATTCAAATTAAACCAGGAAATAGAATACAGATGTCTGGGCAGGTGATGTTTTGCAGATATAGTATGTAGGAGCTGGTGGATGCCAGTGTGATTTACAGTGACAACATCTGCAGCCAGTCTTGGCTGCTTGCTGAAGTTTGGCTCAGAGTTGATGAGTTGTCCAATCTGGACACTGTGACATAGTGGGGAGGGGATGAGGGTCCTGGACACTTTGTCTCAGGAGGTACTCAAGCCTTTAGATTAAATCCATCAACTTTAGCCCATGGCTATGGGCAGGAGGGCATGACAACAAAGGAGGCAGATATGGGGATCCGCATGTTAGCTTGGGAGGAGGGTCAGTTTTTGCCCTTGCCAAATAAATATGGGTTATTGATCTTGAGTGTGTACAGGGTTACAGACTACAGGGAGGTTGAATGAACTGACCAAAATGCTGTAGTTTAGAGCACCATTCATATGAAGGGAGAAAAGAGAAATGTAGTAGTAATAGTGAATAGCAAAGTTAGGGGAATAGATCCTGTTCTCTAAAGCAAATATAGACAGTCCTGAGGTCTTGTTGCCTGTGCAGTACCATCTGTTCCAGGCCAGAGAGAAGCTTAGAGTGGGAGGTGAAGAATCTAGTTGCCATGCTCCACACACCAACAACATCATAGGACCAGGAAAAAGATTCTGCTGAGGGATTATGAGCAGCCCAAGCCTAAATTAAGAAAAAAACTGAACCACACAGGTCATAATCTCTGGACTATTACCTGAACTTGTGCAAATTTGCATATGACAGAGGGAGCTGTATTGTTGGGATGGGCTTAATCTGAAATATTTTGGAACCAGTGTCCTGGTGAATTATATAACTAGGATTGTTGATAAGGTTTTAAACCAATCAGTGAATGTGGTGGTGATGGTGAGGGATGGGAGTGTGTGGGGGTGGCAATGAGGTGCGGTTAGGTTGTGCTTCACTTGAAATTACATTCAAAAATGAGAACAAGATGAGAAAACAGAGGGACAGAGTAGTGAAGAGGTGAATGATAATCAAAGTGTGACAGAAAGGGACAGAAATTATATGCGGAAGAGTGCAGCAGGAATCAGAAGCACAGAGAGTAATAATGATAAAAAAAGTTAAAGCTCTTGGCTCGTAATCTGAATGCATACAACATTGGTAACAACATAGATGAAGTGAAAGCACAAACAGTCACAATTGAATATTGTTTGATAACTACTATGGAGTGAGTGCAGGTTGACCAAGACTCAGAGCTTTGTATTCAAAGGTATTTGACATTCTGGGAAAATAGAAAGAAAGGAAAAAGAGTTAAGGTAATATTGTTAACAAAAGTGTTTTTGGTTCAAGGTGAGTAGTGATATAGGTACAATAGATTGTGATGTAGAATTAGTTTGGGCAGAAATAGAGAACAGCAATGGAAAGAGATTATAGGTGGGAATCATCTAACATCCCGTGAAAAGTTACCTCACTGTAGGAGAGAATATAAATTTGGAAATAATGGACACACGTAAGAAAGGCACTGTAATTTTTGAGTGATTTTAATCTGCATATTGTCTGGGAAAATCAGATTGGCAAAGATTACATGGAAGATGAATTTCTGGAGTGCATCAGGGATTGTTTCCTATAGCAGCACATGAAAGAACCTACCTGGAAACAGACTATTTCAACAGAGTTGTCTGAAGTAGGCTTGCAAAAAAGATGACGGGGTAAGACAGTCGCGAGCAATAAGACATTTAAGCAAATATTTCATAGCACGCAACAAAATTTAACTAGGTCCAAAGGAAGGAGTCTATGAGAAGGATGAACCACACACAGTTTATGAAAGTAGCCAAAGAGATATCAGATCAATACGATGGCAAATGAAGTGGAAATACTAGTGGTAAGCCAAATGATTAGGAATTTTAGGAACCAGCAGTAAATGGCTAAAGAGCTAGTAAAGAGGAAGAAAATTGAAAATAAATTAGCAAAAATTATTTATAAAAAAACAAGAGTTTCCAGGGGTACGTAGAAAGAAAGACAGTACTTTAAGTAAGGGTTGGGCTCTTGGAGGATGCAACAGGGGAATTAATAATAGGGAAGAGGGAAATGGCAGATAATTTAAACCAATATTTTGTATCAATCTTCACATGGAGGACATTATAAACATCCCAGAGATATGATCATAGCGAGCTGCTAATAGGAGGAAAGATCTTGCAACATTCTCAGTCACAAAGGACAAAGTTTTTGACAAAATATTGGGACTAAAGGTATACAAGTCAACAGGATCTGATGGCCTATATCAAAGGTTAAAAGGAAGTGGCTGCAGAGATAGGGGAAACATTAATTGAAACATTCTAGAACTCACTGAACGCTGGGAGCATGTGAATGTGTCACCTCTGTTCAAGTAGGGACAGAGACAAGAAGCAAAGAACTATTTACCAGTCAATCTAACATGTGTCATTGGGAAAATGCTAGAGTCCTTTATTAAAGAAGAAATAGCAGCACATTTAGAAAAGATTAATACATCAGAGAGTCAACATGGTTTTGTGAATGGGAAATCAAGTTTGACAAATTTGTTATATTACTTTGAGTATATGACAAGCAAGATTCGTAAAGTAGAACTGGCTCATTGGTTAGTACAGAGAAGGCAGAATGAGGCCTGATGAATTTGTTTCAGTTTATAAAGATGTTACTAGTGGACTGTCATAAGGAACAGTCCTTGGGCGCTAATTCATTACCATCTATAATAATGACTTGGAAGAGGAAGAAGATCATCAATTATCCAAAATTGCTGACAATATAAAAGTAGATGAAAAGATGTGTTGTGTTATGGACATCAGGAGTCTGCAAGGAGATATAGATAGGTTGTGTGAGTAGGCAGAAAGCTTGGCAGATGATGTTCAATGTGAGCAAGTGTGAGGACATGCACTTCTTTAGGAAGAATCAAAGACAAGTAATTATTTCAACAGCAAAAACTTAAAAAAAGATGCAGTATTAAAGATTCTGGGTGTTATTTTGCATGAAACACAAAAGAGTTAATATGCAGGTACAGTAAGTGGTTAAAAAAGCAAACTGAATTTTTGCCTTTATTGAAAGATTGTTAAAGTGTGTGAAGTCTTGTTATAGCTCTGCAGACTGTTGGCAAGGCTTCACCTGACGTATTTCGTTGAATAGTGGTGCAGGCTAAATGTAGAGCCAGTCCTGATGAAGGATGTAAACCCGAAATGTCGGGTTTCCCGCTCCTGTAATGCTATCTGACCTGCTGTGTTCCTCCAGCTCCAAGCTCTATAGGCTCTGACCCCAGCATCTGCAGTTCTTGCTATCTCCTAGCCAAATGACCTAGCCCTGCTTCTAATTCCTATATTCTCATGTTATGTGCAAAATTCCTCTTCATTAATGGGTTGGAAGAACTTATCAATGGTACTAATCAATAACTTACCAATCAACACTAAGTTCAGTCTATCAAGGAACATGGCTGGAGTATTATCATAGTCTTGGTGCAAACATGGACATAAGCTTAAACACAGAAGATACGTGAGAGTGGCCATTCTTAGCTTTTAGGCAACTTTCAATCAAATTAGGTGAGAAAAACTTCTGTGTAAACGAAGTTAGCAAGTTAAAGGAGGGTCAAAGAGAAAGCTTTCACATAGCTAGGTCTTTTTTTCTTGTTCTTTCCTTGAGCCCTTTTCTTTTCCTGTTACCCAATCAAAGGTTTTCTATTCAAATATTTTCTTATGTTTTATTGAAAGGTGCCAGTGAATGTACTTCCACATCAAGTATTGGGTTCCACCTCATAACAACATGAAATGTAAAAAAGTTTCTCCCTCCACATATTCGCTCTGGACCTTCTGTTAGTCGCTTTAAATCTGTGACCGCACATTACAGAATCATTGAAAACCATGCATGGTTTCTCCTTATTAACCCTGTTAAAACCCTTTACAACTTGGAACACATATGATAAATCTCCCCTAAACCTCTCTGCCCTAAAATATTTTGAACTTCTTTAGAAGGCAATGAAATAATTTAAGACAACAATTTTAAGGCAGAACTAGACAGATTTTGAATAAACAATGGAGTGAGGGGGTGAAAAGTTATCAGGTGTAGGCAGAAATGTTGACTAATCAGATCAACCATGATATCATTGAAAGGCAGAACGGACTTGAGGGGCTGAAAGGCTTGTTTCTGCTCCTAATTCATGTGCTTATATGTTCATATATTCATCATATTACTGATGTCAAATTTGTCTATACCTCAGTCAGCCACCAGCATGGTATGAGGGCTTCACCACTTCACCAACATCTTTCACCCCAACCTCAAGTTCACCTGGGCTATCTCCAACACATCCCTCACCTTCCTGGACCTCTCAGTCTCCATCTCAGGTAACCAGCTAGAAACTGATGTCCATTTCAAGCCCACTGACTCCCACAGCTACCTAGAATATACCTCCTCCCACTCACCCTCCTACAAAAATTCCATCCGCTATTCCCAATTCCTCCGCCTCCGCTGCATCTGCTCCCAGGATGAGGCATTCCACTCCCAAACATCCCAGACGTCCAAGTTCTTCAAGGACCGCAACTTTCCCCCACAGTGGTATAGAACGCCCTTGACCACGTCTCCCGCATTTCCCGCAACAAAACTCTCACACCCCACCACCGCCACAACCACCCCCAGAGGATCCCCCTCGTTCTCACATACCACCCCACCAACCTCCGGATACAACACATCATCCTCCGACACTTCCGCCATCTACAATCCGACCCCACCACCCAAGACATTTTTCCATCCCCACCCTCATCTGCCTTCCGGAGAGACCACTCTCTCCGCGACTCCCTTGTCTGCTCCACACTCCCCTCCAACCCCACCACACCCGGCACCTTCCCCTGCAACCGCAGGAAGTGCTACACTTGCCCCCACACCTCCTCCCTCACCCCCATCCCAGGCCCCAAGATGACCTTCCATATCAAGCAGATGTTCACCTGCACATCTGCCAATGTGGTATACTGTATCCACTGTATCCGGTGTGGCCTCCTCTACATTGGGGAAACCAAGCGGAGGCTTGGGGACTGCTTTGCAGTACACCTCTGCTCAGTCCGCAACAAACAACTGCACCTCGCAGTCGTGAACCATTTTAACTCCCCCTCCCATTCCTCAGATGACATGTCCATCATGGGCCTCCTGCAGTGCCACAATGATGCCACCCAAAGGTTGCAGGAACAGCAACTCATATTCCACTTGGGAACCCTGCAGCCCAATGGTATCAATGTGGACTTCACAAGCTTCAAAATCTCCCCTCCCCCCACTGCATCCCAAAACCAGCCCAGTTCTTCCCCTCTCCCAGTGCATCACAAAACCAGCCCAGCTCATCCCCGCCCCCCACTGCATCACAAAACCAGCTCAGCCTGTCTCCGTTTCCCTAACCTGTTCTTCCTCTCACCCATCCCTTCCTCCCACCCCAAGCCGCACCTCCACTTCTTACCTACCACCTCAGCCTGCCTCCTTGACCTGTCCGTCTTCCCTGGACTGACCTATCCCCTCCCCACCTTCCCACCTATACTCTCCTCTCTACCTATCTTCTTTTCTCTCCATCTTTGGTCCGCCTCCCCCTCTCTCCCTATTTATTCCAGTTCCCTCTCCCCATCCCCCTCTCTGATGAAGAGTCTAGGCCCGAAACATCAGCTTTTGTGCTCCTGAGATGCTGCTTGGCCTGCTGTGTTCACCCAGCTCCACACTTTGTTATCTTGGATTCTCCAGCATCTGCAGTTCCCATTATCACTGGTATGAAGGCTGTTCATGTCTACTTTGAACAGAACCCCAAACTACACACTTCTCTGCCTAACTGAGCCGGTTCTCTTATTGCAAAATTTCTCCTCTAACTTTTCTCACTTGTGTCAAATAAAAGTTATAGCTCTGGATCTTGGTTTTGCCTGACTTTTTGTGGGGTATGTAGAATATTGTTTGTTCCTGTCCTACTTGAGGGCCTCCGTCAATTCTTTCTGCACTACACTGATAGCAGTATTGGTCCTGCCTCCTGCTCTTGTATGGAACTGGAAAGAGAAATCTATTTTGATTCCAATTTCAATCCTACTCTTATCTTCACCTGCCCCATCTCTGACTTTTTGCTTCACTGCTTCAACTTCCCTGTCTCCATTTCTGTCTACTAATATTCATTACAAACCCACTAATTTTCACAGCGACCTCAACTGTACTTGTTCACACTCTCCTTTCTGCCAGGATTCCATTCCATTCTCCCAGTTTCACCTACTCCGTTTTATTTGTTCAACAATACTATTTTCTACAATAGTACTTCTGAGCCCCCATTTCTCTTCAACTCAGGATCTGCCAGCTACCCACAGGATCCTCAACTGTGTCTGACCCATTTGTTTGGCTTCCGCCTGCATCCCTTCCCCTCCCTCCCAGGGGTCTCCTTGTCCTCACTTTCAATACTACCTTCCTCCATATTTAAAGGATCATTCTCTACCATTTCTGCCTCTTCCAGTGAGAATTCACCACAAACTCATCTGCTTCTGCTCCCCCTTCAAGTCAGCATTCCAAAGGGACCATAGCGTCTTTGTCATCCTAGTCCATTTCTTCATTATCCTAATGCATCACATCCCAGACAGCAGTGCTTCCCCCATGCAATTGCAGGTCCAAGACTGAGTGGTGTGCGTGCAAATCACTGGGGACTGTGTCCCCGGGAGCTTGTCTTGGACAACATAAGCCTCTCTGTGAACAATCAAAGCGAGGTTCTCCTCTTAAATAAGGGAGACAGAATCTATTAGGAGCTGCCACTTCAATCTGTGTCTCTCACGCTCCTCCAATTACAGGCTGATTTCCTCCTGCATTTATTGCTAAGAGGTTTGCTGGTGAGCTTGCAACAGGAGGCAGTCAGCAGAGGAGAAGCCTGGAAGGGTTTGGGGTGGGATAGTGGTGGGGGTGGGGAGGGGACGAGGAAAGAACTTTGCTGAAAAGAGTAGGGGAAGAAGAAGGCTTCAGTTGAGGGCAAAGTGGAAGGTTGCAAAGTGGGGCAAAGAAGAAAGCAGAAATGTGGCAGGGGTGAAGAAAGAGGCTGATAAGTTGGCGGGGGGTGGAAAAAGAGGCTGCATAGAAAAGAGAAATTTTAATCCTGTCAAGAATGGGACCGGGGAGCCAGCAAACCTGAAATCACTAAGGTGATCTTTGAAAATTCATGTGGCATCTCTTGTTTAAAGCTGCATAAGAATAGGATTTACTGTTTGGGGGAAAATGTAGCAAACACTATTGTAAACAATTCTGTCGATTATTAAAAATTAAATCTGCAATTGAGATCTTAGATGCAATAAACAGAGAAACAACTGCCTAGTTAAAATGTTCCCACTTTCGCGTATGCAACATAAATGCATTAGCTGTGACATCTTCAGCCTGCAGATGGTATGTTTTTGGCAATAGTTACTTTTGTTTAGGTTGTTAGCTATTTCAACAAAATGTTTATTGCTAGTTTATGCTTTTTACCTTGCATAAATGTAAAGACAGTGGTGTCTAGGAAATAAATATTTTCCTTATTTGTTGTAGCTTTAGATTTATATGATTGTATCACTTAATAAATGAATTTGTGTGAACGAAAGATAAAACCCTGAAAGCCAAAAAGTAGTCTCCAAAATCTATAAAGTAGCCCACGGGAAGCTCTCAAGCTTTTGACTTGGGCCAGATTCAAAGAAACAGGATTGCTTATTACGAACAATCAGGTTTAATGCAGCTTGTAAAAGGCTCTTCATTTGTTCATGGAATGCAGGCGTCTATGATAAGTCAACATTTATTGACAACCCCAAATTAAGTTTTAAAATATATCACAGCAAAAACTAAACTTTTTGATGGACTTACAGAGGCATAGGCTGTATAAGTGAAATCATTTTCATGATTCTACATGAAACAGTGCAACCTTATCATGGCTATGCACTTCAGTTCTGGATACTACAGGATATGAAGGCTTTGTGGAAGACTCAGAAAAGATTTGCTGCTAAGGCTCAAGAGATGCGAGATTCCAGAGAAGCTGAGATTGGTCTATTTTGAGTCAAGAAGGCCTGAGGAGAATTAATGGAGCTGCATCAAATTATGAAGGGTTTAGGTGAAAAGAATAGAAAGTGTTTCCAATGACGAAAGGGATTGATAATCAGGAGGCCTAAAATAAACTTAATTTACTTTAGTCGGCAAAAGAACCAGAGGCGACATGTGAAACACGTTTACAAAAAGTGCTGCTTGGATTTGGATTGCACTCCCTTCCTGGTGTTGAGGTGAAAAGTGGTTCAAATTAGTGTTCAAAGTAATGCAAAACATGGTCTTCTCTCTGCAGGGATGACCAATTGCAAACAGGGTAACCAATTTGCAGAGTACTTCTACCTTGTCTGCCAGCATGACCCCCAAACATGTTCTCACTTCCCTCTTTAATGCACCATCTTTCTATCAGGCTAAAATTTCTGCCCCAGGTCTCCTGCAGTTTTCCAGGGAAGGTCAACACAAGTTGGAGAACACAGACTTCATTTTGTGCTTAGGCACTTCACAGTCTTCTGGATTTATCATTTAATTCAATGTCCACATAATTACATGGTTTTCCTCAGCATTTTGCTTTCATGGCTTTATTTCCAGTAAAGGTGACCTGTACTCTGCTTTTAAAACCTACTCTAGATCTAAAACTCCTCTGCAACCATTACCATAGCCTTTTACATTTGTTTTGTGACACCTTTGACTGCTAACCCCCGTCAAACTCTTGTCTTTCTTGGATCTTCCCATTTGTTTTATTTGCCCGTCCCCTCCTCCTCTCCTGGACACACCGCCTGCCCAACTCCATATTTTTCAACAGCATAATATCCATCATTTCTCCATCTCTCGTAAGAAAAGTCATATTGGACCTGAAATGGCAACCCTTTCTCTGTACATAGATGCTGTCAGACCTGCTGAATTTCTCCAACACTTTCTGTTTTTATTATATTGCTGTATTTGTATTGTAATAGAATACATGATCTTATGGAACAATGTTAATTTCAGCAATGTTTTCATGACTTTATTAATCTGCTAATAGCAGAGGAAACCTCTTCCAGCATGGTAAACTAAGTTCAGTAAGGGGTTATCGAAATGTCAATTATTTTATTTCCCTTTGCATTAAAGCTACAATAGTTATACAAATCTGGAATACACTGCGCTTTGACAGAATTTAATTTGAATAAATTTGGAGACACCAAAAGATCTTCAAAATAACATTATTAATGACACTGTTGTACATAGCCAATAACTAATTTCAAACGCCACAGCACTTCGCTTTTTATAATTATTCCTAATCATTAAAATGCAAATGAATTTCCTGAGAGAAAAATAACTGAGGCACTTGAGTGGGGCATATAACAAGCCTGTAAACAAGCCGGCACAGTAAGATTTCAGCTAGCCTGGTAACATTTAACTTAGGGTCAAAATGTACCATTTGTTCATTTTCTCTTTTATGTCACTGTAGGACCTATTTTACATTTCTGTTATTTTCCTCAGTTTGAATGTTCATTATTTTAATCCAGCCCTAACCTTCATTCTCTTATTTGGAGAAAGATACTCTCTGAGGGATTAGAATGATTAAAAATTTTCTTTGCTATGTGGTCATGGCCAATATTTGAATTACTGTTGAATTAATTGAGATTCCAGATGCTGCAAATCTTGCTTCTTCCAGGATGATTCAGCACTTTGTGGCACTGAAAGATGTATTCCAGCTTAACCTTAGCAACTTCACTCAGATCAGCTATCATCTTTATGGCTGACGACATAATGAGCCAACAATCAGGCAGGTATGGTTCATAATACCGGAAGAGATTTTATCTTCGATTTGCAAATTAATTAAGGTATAAAAATATGAATGGAATTATCAAGATGATTATCTACTGAGCATTATAAATTGTGTCATTCAATACACTCAGGCTGACAGATTTCTGATCAACAGCGGAGCCAAGAATAATGGTAGACAGAAAAGAAAATGGAGTGGAGGCCACAATCAAATCAGCCGCAAATAGTGGAGCAGGCTCAATGGGCCAAATGGCCTACCAAATTTTGTGTCCTTGTGTGTGCTCTTGTGTAAACAATTGGGGTAGTAATGAATTGGGAAATATGTGAAGCAGGTGACTTGACTTTGGCTGGTGATGTCTATTTGATCTTTCCAAAATCCTTGTCAAATTCAATGGTTGGCTTCACTTAGCTCCGAACTGTTAAACACATTGAACATTTTCTCTCCTGCCCACATAAGGATATCACCGTCCATTTTATCTTCAATTGTTTCTTTTAGAAAGCTACCAAACTTCAGTCTGTACTTTTGTTTAAACTTCTCAAATGCCAGCACCAGGATGTAATCAGCCTTCTGTCGTGATATGATGCCTATCACAACACAGCACAATCAAATTCAATCTGGGCTGGATCCCTGTGCCCACGGCTGTGCTGGCAGCCAGCTTTTTTGTTTGAAAGCTTCACTCAGTCAGTTTTGGGACTGATTTGATTTATTTTATATATAATTCCATTTAAAATTCTTTAAAATTGTTTACTCACAGACATCTGCTGCCTCCATGTTTTCACTTCTGGTTTCCATAAGTCAGAAATAATCACACTTTAGACTCAAAATGCTGTTCATTCATTTTTGCTTTCCATGTGGTGGGTAGACTGATAGACTAAAACATTGTTACTCCCATATAACTACAGTACAACTGTGAATGTAGTACCATGACACATAACAATAATAAGTTTCTAGCTCTTTGCAAACAATTTAATAATATAACAGGTGACATATCCATGTGCCAGTACCCTTGTTCATCTGGGTTGCAGCAGCCATGGATTTGGAAGTGATATTGAAAGGTTTGTTCACTGCAGCCACACCGTGTTGATGTGGAGGGAATGAATATTGAAGGTAGTGGATGAACCGCTGATCAAGTAGAATGCTTTGTCTGAGATAGTGTCATGTTTCTTGGGTGTTGTTGAAGCTGCACTCCAGGCAAGTAGACAGTAATGCATGATCACATTTCTGACTTGTGCCTTGCAGCTGGTGGAAAGTTTTGAGATATCGAGAGATGAGTTATTCACTGTAGAATGCATGCAAAGATTTTGTATGGCAGGTCTACTGGTCCCATATGGATATTGCATCTCTCTACACCTGTTCACCTCCTGCTGTAAAGCCTTCAGTACTGGGTCAGTGCACCTTGGAGTATATTGTTAGTCTTATTGTACATTACTTAACACGTTTTCTTCTGAGGCACCTTTCTGAGTGCTTTCTGGTAATTTTTGTGACCGGAATGCACCTCCCCGTTAAGAAGGACAGGCAGACTTGAGGTAGTGCAGATCAGTTTTAACTTGTGAGTGCCTCTCAGAATTTTATGTGTTCTGTTGAGCTCTGTTCAACAATGCTGCTTTCACATTACAAACATGGTAATGAACAAGTTGCTCAAGGTTAACACACTGCCCACATCAGGAACAACAACTTAATTGCACATTGCAATTTCCTGTCTATTTTTGGTTCTTATCAAATTTCCTGGCTAACACCTCTTAAAGAAAGAGAAAAAGGGAAGTCTTTCTTGCTCTGAAGAGGAAGGCAATCTCTTCAGAGTAATATAGAGACCATCTGGAATTCTCCTGTGAGTTTAAAGTGATAATCAATTGTCAAGATATAACATGCATAGATTTGCTAGCCCTATGGTAAACCTCAGGGGAAATTGCATTGAATTAGGGTCAACCTGATCCAAACTGAATGCAATCTCATTAAGGTTAAAAGGATAAAAAGATATGTTTGCTGTAGATTTTAGAGATTCCCAGAAGAAGGACTTGAATTTAGGGTCAACAGGCCTTTATTTCACACAATTAGAAGTACTCTGCTTAGATTTGGCATCAGTTAATTTCACTTGGACAAATTGCTCAGCATGTGATGAACAAAATTTATTGGGAATTTTAAGTCATTTAAGCCATTAACTGAGTCAAACTTTTCCTCCAGTTGAATTGTTTAGATGGACATTTTCTCAAGTGGCACCCTATAAATTGTGGAACATTTCATCTGCACAATGTGTCTTAGTTTTTGCATTAGAAATATTTCTGGTAAAGGACTGCATAACATATATTTACAAGTATATAACATAGATATATTTTACAAATTTATGAGGGCAACTCCCATTATAAAATTAATGGTCTGAAAATCCTGCCTAAACTCTTGATGTGAGTTCTGTTACATGAAGTTCCAATCAAGGAGCTCAACTTTGTCAGATCCACCCTCTAGTTACCACAGATTATCTATTACCTAAAGATGGGCTAGAACTTGTAGATTATTTTATAGATAGTTTGCTGATTCACTGAGCCCTTTCAAATTAAATCGTGTCTCAACTTTTGGCTAATTCTGCATTACGGTTATAACTTAATTCAATTATGGTGAAGATCGCCTTTTGAAACATTGCTTTGGATTTTATGTTTAATCATTGTTGATGCTAATATTTTCAAAACATGATCTTAACAGTTCCAGTCTTGTACTTCTTTATTCTAAGCCTTTCTGCAGCAGTTAAGGTTTAGCATGGTTTGTCACATCACCAGATGACTCTATCACAATAACAAAATAAATGTCTCCACTGCATTAATCTCAGCTTGGTTCAACAACAATCCCAAGAGTTCTTGAAACAGATGCAGCCATACTAATTAGATGTGCTACTTTCCTTACTGCCCTGCACAAAATCAACACCTATTTTGAGCTGATTCTCTAGGGTTAGCAATAACCCTTGTACCACCTGACAGAACGTGCTGTACGATTCTGAGACGAGAAAATGCAATGAGCAGTGATTGCACACCCCATTACTTCACCAAAAGCCCATTGCACAAGTGGTATGGCAGATGTGTCCTTGCTTGCTAAAGTACATGAGTGCAATTGCAATCCCCAAACCATTCTAATCAGCTACCAAGCCCAAAAGCAGTCTCCAGTAACAACCATAGCTTCTGTTTAACTACAGTCTTGCAGTGATGCCAATTTGTATTTATCATACAAATTCTGAACTAAAGCTATTCTTCAGCTATCAATTTATATAAACCAGAAAATGGTATGGTCATATTGTTATTTCATGTATAATAGCACCCTCCTTTGTTCCCACTTATTTTATATTGGTGTCAAAACTGATTAATTCAGTTCCTATGCTAATATACATATTTCATTTAATATTTCTAATCAATTTACCCCTTGCATCTCTGAAATTATTTTATAATGAATATGTAATTTTTCTGTGCTGGGTCTCTGGGTTTTCATTTTTCCTGAACACATGCATACATTTTCATAAACTATCTTTCTGTACTTAATCTATCCCAAATTTGAAGAGACTTCCTTCAGCTCTGGTGAAAACAGCCCTTGTTATCATTTAGTTTTACGATCAAAATTGCATCTTCTCCCTTTATTAAGCAGGTATGTTTTACAATGATATATGCTCCCTACCAGGATTTCATATCAAATAAAACAGAATAAAACATGTACAATAATTTACAACACAAACTGTGCTTGTTGAACACCAAATTTGACAAATGATCTTCAGTTCTTGGCACTAAAATAAAGTGATTGATTTTGCCTTACTTCCTGTACCCGTTTTATTGAGGTATAACATCCATTTATTTTAGCACAGCAAACACATTATAACGCCCAACAAATGAATCATCCTCATCGAAGTTAGATATTTCACGATGAATTTTATGCACATTACTTTTGATTTAAGAACAGAACATTTAAATGGGAACATTGGTTCGAAGTAGGCAAGGACTGACCTTAAGAATATGAAACTTCCCTGCCAGCCCCACACGCATAGGCAGTGGTACACTTCTTTAATTAAAATAAATGAATGACAATAAATATTGATTCAAACAATGAGAACTCTTTCCATTATGAACCCAATGTCTCAGAGTGAGCTAAACTTTGGGAGTTTGCACATTTCTCGCAAATAATAAGCCTCAGATAAGTTAAAGTCAGTGAGAAAGAAATTTGATTTCAGTTAAAATAAAATTAAATGATGCTTTTAATCATGATTTGTGTGAGTGTTGAGACTACCCAGTAACCTGATCCATTTTATGGGCAGTAATATCCAGGTTGAGGTTTAGATGCAAGGTGCAGACAACATGCAGAATTTTAATGCACTGCTATGCCTCTCCTCAGAGCAGTTACTCAGGCACAATGTAAATCAATGTGGCTTCATGTCTATGTCCGAAGAGCCAGAGGTGACTTATTTGAAACATGTAATATCCTGAGGGGAATTGACCAGGTGGATGTTAAAAAGATGCTACCTCTTATGGGAGAAACTAGAACTAGGGGGTCATAGTTTAAAAATAATGGGGTGCCCATTTAAACCAGAGATGAAGAAGTATTTTTTTTCTCTCTGAAGGATGTGTGTCTTTGGACTCCCCATATCAAAAGACAGTTAATGTAAAGTCTTTAAATACTTTTAAGGCAGTAGTAGATAGGATCATATTACCAAGTGGATGAAAGATTATGCAGGATTGTTAAAATGAGTTTATAATCAGATCAGCCGTAATCTTATTGAATGGTGGAGCAGGCTTAACAAGTGGAGTGGTCTATTCTTGCTTCTTCTTCGTATGTTTGTATGTTAATTGCAATGCAAGTGTATAGCAAAGTACAACAAGGCAACAAAAAAATACATTGTGAGGTCACTATGGTGGCCCTCGTCCAAGCATCGGTAGGACCAATAATTTCAATTTTCAATGTATCATTAGGGCTGGAAGCTCAAGTGAAAATGGACAATAGGACAATCTGGTTCAATTCAAGTTCTGGAAAAGAATCAGAGCACCTGAAACCTGATTGTGTAGTATAAAACCATATTAATGCCCCCCTAGTTAGAACATTTCATTTTTCGACAGACTACCACAGGATAGTGACTGTGATTTTAACTTCCCCACTTAGTTTTTACAAGAGTTTAATATAAACATGTGTTGTGTACGGTAATGGTTCTGAAAACATTGATACTGTAGGTTACATTAAGCTTCACCCAATCTGAGGATGTCATCAGAACCTGGATGGGGAGATTCAGATTTCAAGCATCTTGAGATTTCAAAGGGGAAAGACATGTTTTCCCAGCAGGAAGCCCCTGTCATGGATAACAACCAATTAGCTACCTGGTGCAAGCCCAATATCCATTTGTGGCTCCAGCTTGCTGTGTCTTTGTGGGTTTCCTCCCACAATCCAAAGATGTGCAGGTTAGGCCATGCTAAATTGCCCACAGTGCCCAGGGATGCGTAGATTAGGTGGAATAGCCATGGGAAATGCAGGGTTACAGGGGTAGGGTAGGGGGGTGCGTCTGGGTGGGATGCTCTTCAGAGAGTCGCTGTGGACTTGTTGGGCTAAATGGCCTGTTCAACAATGTAGGGATTCTATGGAACTAGGTTTTCCTGACTACTTGAACCAACAGCTGTGTAAAAAGAATTTATAATGAGAGCCTGGTATCATTTTTGTAAAAAGTATAGCAATCATTCGACAATTATTGGTTTTTAAACCAATAATTTTATAATTTCAGTTAAAAGTCAAAATTATAGGAAAATGACAATGGTACAGTTTTTAAACACAGTTTGTCTGGGGTTTGACCTTGTGTCAGGGCCAGTAAGCATGGGTTTAAGCTGATCTTAATTTTGGGCAGGTTCAATCTGCTCTTCAGCAATAACCCAGTGAGATCAAAGGTAATAACATCTCTAGTCATCTCTGAGAAGCTGGTTAGCATCATGGAGACCAAATATTTGCATACATAAGTGCTTGGTGTTTTCCCTGACTTTGTGATCACATATTCTATGGCCAGATAAACTCAGCCATTGGAATTTGAGGTGCATTTAAAGCAGAAGATCAATCAATCAGGTTATCTGAAACATTTTCTTGGAATCTAAAACCCCCAATAAAATAACAAAAATACTTTTCTTTGTAGCAGCCCAACAAGCTAGTCCATTGTTAAAAACAATAGCTTACAGTATTCATACTGAAGCTATAGCAGAAGCAGCCCTTGAATACTACTATATTAGAAATTAGCCGCTAATTTCTAACGGAAACCTGGCCCCACCTCAAAAATCGGCAAATGAGATGATAGCAGTGATTCACCAGGTTGTGGCACTGCCAAGGGGGAAAATACTGAATCTAGCACACAAAGTTCCCATGATTGAACATGCCAGTTTACACAAAACTCAAAACTGCATCATCCAGTATTTTTGTAGATCTCGCAAGTGTCTTAGTAACAATGTGTATAACTTTTACCCGATTGCTATGATACAATAAACTGCATCTGGTTTCAAACAAGAGCCTATTCTCATTACACTGCCTAGTGATACTCCAATTGGTTTTCTTCTACCATTTTCAAACAAATAGGCACTGTAAATAGTGAGAACAAGGAGTTGGCAACTTTCTTCCCAGCTACATGTTGGCAATGATTGGCACTGAGTGCTCATGTGACAATCTACCCCAAACTGGAGGGGTCCTCTTTCAATATTTTTTGGATACTTGGTTGGGTGAACAATGATGAATTCCTCATCAGGCCAGACCTGGTAGTAGGTTAATCATATGCCTGAAGAGGACCAAGAACTAAGTTCATATATCTAATGTCTGGTTTCCTTGCGTTCCACAAGGCCTCACAGCAAATCCCTGGACCTCACTTCCTTCACCCACCCATTCTCATTTTGTTAAATCCTCTTCATGCTTCCTGATCTTGTGGCTCCTTGGTGGTGGTCTTTTCATAGAATCATATCGCATTGAAACAGACCCTTCAGTCCAACCAGCCCATATTGACCATGTGCCCAAACTAAACTCGTCCCACTTTGCTGTGTTGGGTGCATATCCCTTCAGACAAAGGGGAAGTGATGGCTGGGAACACAGATTGTGGTGGACACTTTCAGCACAAGGCTCCACCTGGTCACCAGGCACCACCAGATACCCATGTCCCTTTTTACCTTCACTACTGCAAAAGTTAACTTCTACCTATTACTTCCATGTGGAGACCGCCACAGTGATCTCAATCCACAATTATTCTCCCCACCCTTCGTACTCTGTCGTGAATCATGCCCTCCTTCTCCTTTATGGTCCTCCTGTGTGGGCCATAATGATGCTCACTACAAGTAGCTCTCCCGTAGCTTACCATGTTCTCTGATGCAGTTCCACCTATCCCTATTCACCTCGAATCTCTCCCTCTGCATCAATATTCTTGCTGTGACCACCACATATGCTTCCTCTGTTTCACCTGGCCTTGATTTCCCTATCCTATCAAGCAGCAATCCTCTGCTGCTCTTACACGGCCCAACTAAGCGCTCTTGAATGATTGCTGGACCCCAAGAATTCCAACTGACTTTAATAGCAATCCCTAGACATGTTTGTCCAAACTCCTGACTGCTCTGTTTACAGGCTGACAATGTGTGATTGCCCTAATGCTGGTGCTGTCTCTACATGGCTGCCTGCTGAATGACCCAACCACCCGCAAATTATACTATAATAGATCCTCTCCCCACTCCCCCTCCAACATGTCCATCCATGGCCTTCTCTGGTGTCACAGCAATTCAGAACACAAATTTGAAGAACAACACCTTATTTTCTACCTGGGCACCCTACAGCCCACAACACTCAGTGTTGAGTTCTCTAATTTCAAGTAACCTTCCCCCCATCCCATGGCTCCCTTTCCATCCCCACCTCATCCATTCCATTCCACCTACTGACTCTCCTTTCCAGTTATCAACCAGAATCATCCCTCCCATTAACCAACCCTGTCGTACCTCCTACCCGGTGTCCACCTGTAATCATCATTCTGCTACCCTCCTCCCTCCCCTCTCTTTACCTGCAGCTCCCGCTGCCCCGACATCCAGGCCTGAAAAAGGGTAATACCCAAAACATTGACTTCTCCTTTCCTCCAGAAGCTGCCTGTCTTTTTGTGTTCTTCCTGCCTCCTGTTTGTCTACTTCGGATCCTTGCTGGATTTCTCATCTGATTCTGCACGCATCTTGACATGCCGCACTTCTCTCAGATCCTGTAGGATTCCACCTTCCATGATTCTGTCTACTAAGCCCTTGTAAGACATTTTCCTCTTTACAATGTAAGCATTGAGAAAAATATACAAAACCATTACATGTTTTGGATCCAGAATCAATTTGGAACTGTTAAAATGTGACTTCAGTTATTTTATGGACCACAATATAGAAGCTCTACATCTCAAATTGTGGAGATATTCTGACCAAAGATTCCTGCTATATAAAAATAATCCTCAAGCAGCATTAAAACTTGAATCTAGGAGCTCCTGGCATTTATAAACCTTGGACATATCATATTAATAGAGCAACATTTAATTACAGGATTAGCACAGTACTGGAAGATAAAAGAAGACCCTGACACAGATTTACTACTATTCACTTCTCATAAAGCACTGGTGATGTACTGCCTCATTCAGAAGCTGCATCCATATCGCATCAAACTTCATTAGCCTCAACACCATAACTGAGTAAATTAATGCAAATATGCTGCAGTGCTCGCAGGTCAGATTCTGCCTGGAATTTATGTTTCCTTACTTAAGTATGCTGCAACATCTTCCCGTGCTCCTACTCACCTTGGAGCATGACTGTGGGAACAAATTTTCCACACAGAACAAAAGCAATTCAAAAATGATTCTATATTGACATTTAAAATATTTTGACGAATGTCAATGGTGCTGGTACACAAATTTTACTTTAGCATTCAGTGAACAAAATTTATAAATGATTTTCAATTCTGATTTCCTTCATTGCTGTGAATAACATATTGTGATTTTCATTACTGTGTTACTTCTGAAGACTATGTTTACATAGGAAATAGTTATTGCCGGGTATGCATATCAGCAATTCCCCATTAAATCACATTCTTAATATAGAAATCAATTCACAGCCTACAGTAAAAGAATATGCGTTAAAGATGAGGGCTGGAAATGTAAAGGGCTTAGGTTTTTGCAGAGATTCACCTCCTAATTCATGAAAACTGTATTTTAATAGTATTTTCTTGGCTCCACTGATGTATTTATTGCAGACAAGCAGGAGAACTCCGGCAGAAATTGACTCATAGTGACATACCTTAGGGCAAAAGTGACAGAGGAAAGGCAGAGAAATAGTGAGAGTACAGTTGAGTAGAATAAAACAGGAATAAAAACAACTGGAAAAAAATTGCTGGAGAAACTCAACAGGTCTGGCAGCATCCTGGGAGAGGGAAACAGAGTTCATGTTTTGAGTCTGTCCTGAAGAAGAGTCACACCAACTCAAAGCAGTGGCTTTGTTTCTCTTCCCACAGATGCTGCCAGACCTACTGAGTTACTCCAGTAATTTCTATTTTTCTTTTATTTCTGATTTCCAGCATCTGCAGTATTATTTTTCACTTATAGAAAACAAGAGAAAGCCTGTTAGGGGGTACATACAGTAGGACTATGCAGTTAATATGTCAATGTGCAAAGCATAAGAAATAAAATTAGAGAACGAGGAGCACAAAGGCATCATTATGTCACTTTACTTGTAAGAGACATGCTTATGATATCATCCAAGCGTATGACCAAAAAGATCTCATAATCTATCTCATGTAAAATCACTTGTAACATGACATTGATCATAGAAAAATGGTCATCTGTTGTAAACTGGTGACCAGGATGTTTCTGAGATTGGAGAGTTTGAACTATAAGGAGAGGCTGGAAAGGCTGGGACTTTTCCCCCTGGGCCAGAGGAGGCTGAGAGGTGACGGAGTTTTATAAAATCATGAGGGGGCGTGGATAGGGTGAATAGCCCAAGTCTTTTTCCATGGAGAGTCCAAAACTAGAGGGCACAGGTTTAAGATGAGAGGGGCAAGATCTAAAAGGGCCATGAAGGGCAACTTTTTCACGCAGTGGGTAGCGCAAATATGGAACGAGTTGCCAGAGGAAGCGGTAGAGGCAAATACAATTACCACATTTAAAAGACATTTGGACAGTTGCACAGATAAGAAAGGCTTAGAGGCGTATGAGCCAAATGCAGGCAATTAGGTTTGGTTCAGTTTAGGAAATCTGGTCGGTATGGACAAGTTGAGCTGAAGAGCCTGTTTACATGCTTGTGACTCTGTGACTCTATAACCAAGCAACCAAGACAATTCAGTGCATGAGGACTGTAATGTTGTATAAAATAGTTGCAGTTAAAAGCTTCAAAATTGCCCCTCCCCCTACTGCATCCCAAAAGCAGCCCAGCTCCCCACCCCGCCTCCCTAACCTGTCCTTCCTCCCACCTATCCCCTCCTCCCACCTCAAGCCCCACCCCCATCTTCAACCTACTAACCTCTTCTTCCCCCCTTGACCTGCCTATCCTCCCTGGACTGACCTATCTCCTCTCTACCTCCCCACCTACTCTCACCTTTACTGGTTCCATCCCTGCCTCTTTGACCTGTCTGTCTCCTCTCCACCTATCTTCTCTTCTATCCGCCTCCCCCCTCTCTTCCTATTTATTTGAGAACCCCGTTCCCCTCCCTCATTTCTGAAAAAAGGGTCTAGGCCCTAAATGTCAGCTTTCCTGCTCCTACGATGCTGCTTGGCCTGCTGTGTTCATCCAGCTCCACACCTTGTTCTCTGTAATAAATGTCCATGGTATTCCTTCCTTGTTTCTTGTGGTTCAAAAATTAGCATAAACATCGCTTCACCATTTAAAACACCCTGTTGGAAGCAAACTTGCACCATTTTAGCAGCAGTGGCCATCTGTAAAATATCTTTTTAGCAGATATTTGGAAATCTATTGAAAGACCAACTGGACAATAGAGAATTTGGACAAAGGGAAAATTTCTCATCTTTGTGGAGCATCAGTTTCGATGTGTACAGAGAGCTATACACACCTGTAGATAGGGCATTAAGCACCAAGACAGCAGACCTAATTTATTTTTGTTTAGACTATAATTTTTGACACTAAATAACTTTCTAATATTTCATTAATTAAAGAAAAGAAAATAAAAGGCTGTTGTGAACTTTTCAGCTGCAGTACATAACCAGTGCTGTGCAACACTGAAGCAGGAAGAATTGCCTCTTCCTGACAGTTAATACATTTGTAAAATTTTCTGATAACAGCAGCTTCATAGACTTTGCATTTAAAGAAGGAGAAGCTTTATATTTATATTGAAGCAGTCAGGTACACACATGATTTAAATTTGTACAATCCACCCATTTTTAAGGCAGAAGCATGGATAGCAAGATCCTCATTATAGATTGGGCATCCAGTAACACCTTTCAAAAGGTGTATCAGTTCTATGTTATAGATCAAGTAGTAGATGATGCTGAGAAAATGGTGCTGAAAATCATGCTCCCTAATGGCAAGAATTGGTGCCACAGAATTAACACATTTCATCTTTCCATGGATAATAAGAATTTTTTTATACATGGAAACTTCTCTAAGATCACTCAAGATAAAAATTAACTTCAAAACAAACTCTAAGTGATAGTAAGAACTGCCGATGCTGAAGCCAGAGGCAACACAGTGTGAAGCTGGAGGAAGGCATCAGGCCAGGCAGCATCTAGGAGCAGGGAGACTGACGTTTCTTGTTGGGACCCTTCTTCAGTAAAACTCTTAGTCATGTCATACAGAAAGCATCCCTAAGTGTCACTTGATCAGTTTGTCAGAAGATGCCACAGCACAGAGCATGAGTGTGACTTTCAAATTGGAACTGTTAGGGAGGCTCATTAAGTTATTCATCATCTCCATGCCTATAAAAATCCATTAAGATAGCTATTTTGTGCAAAAGAAAGAATGCTTCATTGCCATCACTGCGAATGATGCAAGTATGAAAACGTAGTTTAAGGCCCACAGTAATTAAATTCTTTAAGCGCAGTCAACACCATTGCTACAGTCAAAAAAAACACATCAAACTAACTATACCTGTAACAGAAATGGGTATTCACATCTATTGAAAAGCTGCTGGCAGTCTGGATATCTATAAATAACGTGCCACCAAGGAACACCATAGGGCACACATGCAGGAGGATTGGTTCCAAAGGCTTAGCCAAACACTGGTGACCAATAAAACAGTAAAACACAATATTGGCAGCATGGAAAGTGTTAAGAAGATGCATAATCACAAACACATCAATGAGATTCAGAGTAAATCAAGCAAAAGGCAAATTTGAGAAGGTGACAAAACTTTCTGTATTATTCACCTCATCCTCCATGTTAATGATATAATGGGATGAGAAGCTTTTACAACTATTAATATCATACATTCTGAAAAAGTATGAGGCACTCACTAAACAGCTTAAATCTACTTGGGAGGCAGTACCAACATGTTACCATTGTGCATGAATGACACGTACTTCAATAAGTGCACTCCATTGTAGAGCCTCTGAGAGATTGCTTCACAACATGTAATGAATTATCAATCACATACATTGTGGTGCCATTACCAAGCTCAACCTGGCTTCCAAAAAACTTCCACCTCATGGATAACAATGTCTAGAAGTTAACGAGCTACCAGTAAGTACGGATCTTGATATAGCCATAGTCTTTGAGATTCAAGTCACACCCACTCCAGTGGAACAGACGGCATGAGATGCAATCAATTCAGTCAATGATCTCAAATCCCTGTATGCAAATGGATTTGGTTCAATTGGCAATTTTAAGGGTGAGGCAGTATTGCATCTTAAGGATGAAGCAACCCCATTTTTTGCTCTTCCAAGGACAATATCTTGCACATTTAGTAAATATTTTTATCACAACTGGATGAGATACAGAAAAATGGTATTTTTCATAAGCTTGGCCATCACATAACATGGTGTAGTTTCATCACATGCATTTTAAAGAATGATGGCATCATAAAATTTTTCCCAAATCCAAGGCACCTCCAACTTCCATTTAAAAAATGTCCACACAAAAAACCAATTCAAAACTAATTTTCCACAGCGGGAATATTTTCCAAGCTAGATAGAACACATGGATACTTATCTGTTCTTCTAGTAAAAGAATCCCAAAGGCTCACAACATTTCTGATGCCACTTTGATGGTACTGTTTCCAATGGTTACCATCTTTGCTACCAGTTAGCCAAGAACTATTCCAGAAGCACAAGAACAGGGTTATTAACAATGTATCGGCGTGTATATGTATTGTGATGATAATGTAGTCATGAGTAAGTCAAAGGCAGAGTGTGATCACAGTTTTCACTTGATGGGGGCAGCACAATAATAAGGGTTGGGATTTAACAACAGAGGTGTCAGGCCAATGTTAGCCTGATAAATTTCAGGTCCATTTACAGTGTCCAAGGAGACCTTCCTGGCCCAAGGATCAAGGATGGTTTAAAAAACATAATGATCCTACAGGATAAAGAGGATCTGCCATGATGTCTTAGACTTTTAAAATTTCTCTTGCTGTATATTCCTAATTTCATGAATAAGGCATCGCCACTGAGAGATTTTCTCAAGAAGGACATCCCCTTGTGTGTGGCATGATGGCCACCAATAAGTCCTTGGTTCTTTCAAGCAGGTTCTTTCAAACACTTGGCTACTGCATTACTTCTACCTAAGGAAAGCCATCATTCATGCAGTGGAAATATTGTGAAAAGAGCTAAGTATGTGTCCTTTGAGAAATATATTGTCTTTGGTTCGTAGACCTTGTCATCTGCTCAAGCCAACTTATAATTATTTAGCAAGAAATTTACTGTTAAAACAGATCATTAGCCAAATGAAATAAATGCCACAAGCCTGTAACAAGTGCACGACCCTACCCAAAATGTCAACTTTTCTCCTCTTCTAAGGCTACCTGGCCTGCTGTGTTCTTCCAGATCCACACTGTGTTATCTCTGACTGCAGCATCGGCAGTTCTTAATATCTGTGGTATATAATGACGGTGGCTGAAGTCTTACCTGACAAATAGAAAGACGGTAATGGTTATTGGATGTCAGTCATCTCAGCTCCAGGACATCACTGCAGGAGTTCCTCAGGATAGTGTCCTCAGCCCAATCATCTTCAGCTGCTTCATCAATGACCTTCCCTCCATCGTAAGGTCAGAATTGGGGATGTTCATCAATGATTGCACAATATTCAGCACCATTTATGACTATTCAGATATTGAAGCAGTCTATGTTCAAATGCAACAAGATTTGGACAATATCCAGGCTAGGTCTCACAAAGTGACAAGTAATATTCATTCCACACAAATGCAAAACTATGATCATCACGAATAACAGACAGATGCCCTTTGGCATTCAACAGTGTTATCGTCAATAAATCCCCCACTAACCAACATTTGGGGATTATCATTGACCAGAAACTCAACTGAACTCACCACATTAATACAGTGGCTACAACAGCAGGTCAAAAACTAGGAATACTGCAACAGGTAACTCTACTCCTGACTCTTCAAAGCCTGTCCACCACCTACAAGGCACAAATCAGGAGTGTGATGGAAAACTCCTCACTTGCCTGGATGAGTACAGCCCCATCAAAATTCAAGAAGTTTGACACCATCCAGGACAAAGCAGCCCACTTGATTGGCACCACATCCAAAAGCATCTACTCTCTCCACCACTGACGTTCAGTAGCAGCAGTGTGTACTATCTACAAGATGCACTACAGAAGTCTACCAAAGATCCTCGGACAGCACCTTCCAAACACATGACCACTTCCATTGAGAAATACAAGGGCAGCAGATATATGGGAACACCACTACCTCAAGTTCCACTCACTGTCTTGACTTGCAAATATATCATCATTCCTTCAATGTCATTGGGTCAAAATCTTGGAATTCCCTCCCTAATCGCATTGTGGATCAACCCACAGTAGGTGGTCTGCAATAGTTCAAGAAGGCAGTTCACCAACACCTTCTCAAGGGCAACTAGGGATGGGCAATAAATGCTTGCCAGCCAGTAACATCTACATCAACAAATGAATTTGTTTAGAAGCCATTTTTAAGTGCCAAAAAGAGCCCAAATGACCAAATTCGAGCCCAAGAAAGCAGGTCCAAGAATACATGGATATCAAACACACAAGGGAGCTACCACACATAAACCTATATCCTAGCCAGGGATGAATCAAGATATTCAACTCATGATTGCCACAAAGTACAATAAATGTATCAGCGGAGGAAGCCTTTATGTCTGCACTATGTTCAATCAACTCTTTGGATGAAAAGTAACAACAAACCTATTCACAGTGAACAAGGAAGATTGCTTTCTGGTGATGGATTACTACTCTAAATTTCCCATTGTTCGATGCATTAAGCAATGCTGTCATTGAAGTGATGAGAGCTATTTTCCATTTATTCGGTGCCCTGGAATCAATAGTGTCTGACAATGGACTGCAGTTCACCAGCAAATCATTTCCAGACATATGTACTAAGTGGAGAGTGACGCATATGCCATCACCACCCATTTACCCATGCTCGAACAGCATACAGTATGTGCTGTCAAATCAATGGCCATTAAGTGACAAGCAACGCAGCAAGATTCTTGAGCAGAATTGCTGCATTTTTGAACAACATGAATGGAGAAGGTATTATCATTCCCAGCACAATTTCTGCTTGGAAGGCAAATGTGAACAGCCATTTTCGTCACCAGCATTCTAACCATTCTGAGACACAGGGCTTCGTTCAAGAATGAAAGAAATACATGTCAAGCGAACAGCTAAGGAGCTATCAAGACTGAGTACTGCACACAGTGTGAGTTATAAATACAAATTCTTGAATATCAGCAAGGTCTCCTAAAATATGTAACCTGAGCAGATTACACAAAGTCGTTACTGATCATGGTGCAACACTGCAAAGGAACAACAGCCAGCTCAGACCAATGTAAGGTGCTTCAAGTATGCACACAGAGAGTTAAGAAAATCATTCCAAAGATAAAGGCTTTACGGTGATGTTGAGTGACAGCAATTATCAGCAAGACAAATAAATTGACAACCAAGTACAACAGAGAACAGCCCATATCTCTCCAGATGGGTATCCAATTAGCAGATCAGGACAAGTAATCAAGCCACCAAAGAATAACATTGAAGTTTAAATAGTTAGTCTTGTAAACACTTGTATGCATCTGACAACACTTAACTATGTGCAACATTGGGAAAAAGTTCAATCTTTGGAAAAAGGCAGAAGCTTTGTTGTGTCTCTCAGTCAGTATACCTTTAAGACACATACTCAAAATATCATTGCAGCATCATAGCATATGACCGGAGAAAACAGAAATCTCATTCTCCTTCTTAGCTTGTATCATTTCATGACATTCAACTGGAAGTGTACTCCTCCATTGCAAATCGCTTAATAAAAACTCAGACAAATCCATGCTTGAGAAGTGTTATGTATGAGTGCAGTGTTTAGTTATAATAAATGTTTGCTGGATTTTTCAATTTTTAAAAAATTATTATTCACTTGTGGGATATGGGTGTGGCTGACCAGCATTTATTACTCATCCCTAGTTGCCCTTGAGAAGGTGGTGGCGAGTTGTCTTCTTGAACCATTGCATTCCATATGCTATAGATTGATACACAATGCCCTTACGGAGTGAATTCAAGGATTGTGACTCAGCAACACTAAAGGAATGGCAATATATTTCCAAATCAAGACGGTGAGTGACTTGGAGGGAATCTTGAAGGTGGTGGTGTTCCCACATACCTGCTGCCCTATTCCTTCCAGATGGAAGTAATTGTAGGTTTAAGAATCTTTGGTGAATTTCTGCAGTTCATCTTGTAGACAGTACAGACTGCTGCTACTGAGCATCAGTGGTGAAGGAAGAGGATGTTTATACTGTGTTTCCAATAAAGTGGCTGCTTTGCCTTGAATGGTGTTGAACTTCTTGAGTGCTGTTGGACCTGCATTCATCCAGGCAAGTGGGGAGCATTCCATTACACTCCTGACTTGTGTAGATGGTGGACAGGCTTTGGGAAGTCAGGAAATGAGTTGCTTGTCATTGTATTCCGAGCCTCTAAACTGCTCTTGTAGCCATAGCGCTTATATGGTGAGTTCAGACGAAGTTTTGATCAATAATAATCCGACAGATATTTATAGTGGTGAATTGAGTGGGGGTGATGCCACTGGATGTCAACGGCCGGTCATTAAATTGTCTCTTATTGGTGATGGTCACAGCCTGGCATTTATGTGGCATGAATGTTACTTGCAATTTGTCAGCCCAAGCCTGGAGATTGCCTGGATTTTGTTGCATTTGAACATGGACTGTACAGCATCTGAGGAGTTGTAAATAGTGCTGAATATTGTGCAAACATTGGTGAACATCCCCACTTCTAACCTTATGATGGATGAAAAGTCATTGATGAAGCAGCGTAAGATGGTTTGGCCTAGGGCACTGCCCTGAGGAACTCCTGCAGAGATATCTTGGAGCTGAAATGGCTGAACTCCATGACCATCTTCATATGCATCAGGTTTGACTCCAACCACGTGAGAGAGATTGCCCCCGATACCCATTGATTCCAGTTTTGCTAGGGCTCCTTGATGCCACACTCAGTCTAATATAGCCTTGATGTCACTAATGCAGGCTTGATGTCAAGGACTGTCAATCTCACCTCACCTGTGGAATTCAGCTCCTTTGTCCATATTTGTGTCAAGGCTGTAATGAGATCAGGAGTTGAGTGGCCCTGGCGGAACCCAAACTGGGCATCACTGAGCAGGTTATTGCTGAGGAGGTGTGTTTGATAGAACTGTTGATGGCACCTTCCATCCCTTTACTGGCGATCGAGATGAGACTGATGGGGCGGGAACAGGGCTGGGTTGGATTTGTCCTGCTTTTTATGTACAGGACATACTTGGGCAATTTTCCACACTGTCAGGTAGATACCAGTGTAGTAACTGCACTGGAACAGCCTGGTTAGGGGAGCGCCAAGTACTGGAGCACAAGTCTTCAGTACTATTGCCGGAATGTTGTCAGGGCCCATAGCCTTTACAGTGTCCAGTGCCTTCAACTGTTTTTTTGATATCACTTGGAATTATTTGAATTGGCTGAAGACTGGTATCTGTAATGCTGGGGACCACTGGAGGAGGTCGAGATAGATCATCCACTCAGCACTTCTATCTGAAGATTGCTGCAAATGCTTCAGTGTTATCCTGAGGAACTCCTGCATAGATGTCCTGGAGCTGAGATAACTGACCTCCAACAACCAAAACCATCTTCGAATGTGCCTAATATGACTATAACTATTGGAGAGTTTGCCCCCTAATTCTCAGTGATTCCAGCTTTGATGGGGCTCCTTGGTGCCACACTTAATCGAATGCAGCTTTGATATCAAGGGGTCTCTCACCTCACCTCCAGAATGCAACGCTTTTGCCTGTGATATCATGACAGTTTATGTTACAGGGGAGTACATAAGCATTGTATTGGCACACCAGCCTGTTGAAGACAAATTGACTCCAGGAGGAACATGAATGTTATAGCTTCAATAGAAATTTGGATTCAGCCTGGGTAAAATTGGTACATTAAAACCAAGCCGTAAAATATTAGCAAATGTCTTTAATCATAATTGAGCGAGGGAACTGAAAGATGATACAAGAAAATTTGCAAGAAGTCTGATGGTCAAAACAAAAAACTAAATAAGCATTTTTCTAAACACAGAATTGAAACTAATCAAGGATATTATCACTTAGAGATGGAGCTATATTATCCTCAAGGAAGAATACTGACAATATTAGAAGGATGTGGTGGAGGCACTAATAACAACTTTCCAAAGTGTGTTTTAAGGCAGTAATTATGTCACATTGCTGACTATATGATATCACTATTTTGAAAATGTAAATGTGAGGAAATCATGAGCAATTGTTGAAAGCTTGAATAAGGAGTCATTGATTAAGCCTGGAAGATTTTTAAGAGAGGCCAAGTTTTGCAGACAGAAGATTGTAAGATGTGACATTTTGTTTTATGTCTAATGGCTGAGGAAAAACTGTAAACATATAAATATAATTGGATGGCAAGACAAAATTAAGTGGTTAGAGAGAATAAGCATGATGTGAATAAATGCAGATATAATGTCGATATTAAAAGCCTGTGGAGGATGGAAAGTCTGAAGCAAAAGGAAATTTCTTTACCTATTACCTATTTCTTAGGTAATAGAAGACTTTAAATTGGGAAACTATGCAACAAATCTTGATTCCAATGTAGTTAAGATGCAGGAAGGGGAACATTATACAGCACAAGATGTTTGGAGATTTAGAAGGCCAGAGCCAGTGGGAAATAATTCAAATACTATTGTTAAAAAAGTAGAATTATGTCTATTACATGATTACAATTGTTCTGTCTACAGGTTTGTTAGGTTGAAGTATATTTTCTATAAACAGCGGCATTATTTCATTCATTTCAATCCTCCAGCATTTCTGCTGCTTCGAAAGGTGACAGCAAGTAGTTCACCAACAATGTTTTTGTGTGCATTAACAAAATAAGCAATAGGGAACACAAAATAATGAATAAATTTCATGATTGAAAAAAGACTTAATAATTTCCTTGCTAGCTTAGCAAGTATGTGAATGTAGTAAGTACATTTTTGGACTAGGAATATCCTAGATTCACATTGCAGCATGAGTTGACTTTATAGGACATTAGAAAAGCCATGATTCCCCTAAGTGGGGGGAATAAAATTGCCTTAGGCTAACTTCTGAGTGTATCATTTTAAACCCTGTGCTCCCCATACCCCTCCCCATCGCCAGTCCGACCCCTGACTAGGAAAATGCTCGTAGGCAGAGATATACATATCCCTTACCTGACTCCAGCGACTGGGGAGGAATTAGGTGGACCATTGGATCAGTTCAGGTTCTTAAGTAACATAGGTATATAGAAAATTGGAGAAACACAGAAAATTGGTGCATTGAGACCATCAATCTCTCTCCTACATTCAACAAGATCATGTGCTAATAATCTATCTCTACATTACTCTTGACACATGTAATTTTCTCAAAATTATCTATTTTTTCTTAAACACTTTCAGTAACTTCACTTCCACAAACTTCTGTGGTAGTGAGTACTACAGGATCACCACTCTCTGAGTGTAGAAATCTCTCCCCATTTCAGTCCGAAATTGCCTACCTCATATCTTGAGAGAGGTTCTAGGCACCCCAGCCAGGGGAAAAATCATCTCTACATCTGGTCTGTACAGCTTTATCAGAAATATGGAGGTTTCATTCAGACTCCCTCTCCTTTCTCCTACCTCTAGTGAATGTAGACGCAGTTGACCCAAACTCTCCTCATGTGACAAAGCTGCCCTTCCAGGAATCAACCTGGTGAGCCTCTTCTGCCTTACTTCTATGTTAAATATATAATTTTTCAGGTAAATAGGCCAAAAGTACACACTACACTCCAGTACAGCTTCACCAAGGCCCTGTACTCAAATCTCTTGCAATGAAGGCTAACATTCCATTTAACTGCCTAACTCCTTGCTGTACCTTGCTTTCCATGATTGGTGTACAAGGACACCCAGGCCCTTTCATACATCATCTAATACCAATCTATAACCATTAAATTTTCTTTCTATTTTTCCTGTTGAAGTATTCTGCAGTGTTTGTAATTAGGTCAGGCAGGTGAATATCATGGAACTTGAGTTCTGAATATCAGTCCTGAGGAATGGTCACCGGACCCAAAATGTAACTCTGTTTTTTCCTTCACAGATGTCGACAGACCTGCTAAGCTTTTCCAGCAATTTTGTTTTTGTTCCTGATTTACCACAGTTCTTTCGGTTTTTATAGAATATGAGTTCCCTAAATGGGCTGTTAATCTGGTCCATTCAGGAAGCCCTGGCTGACAGACATTTACAGGACTGTTAGAAGTTCTGCTCACTCCGAGAGCTGCCTCTAAGGAAGCTGAACCAGTATCGAGAGCTCTATACAAGTAAATAAAGATTGACTTAGTAAAGAGATACCAGCTTCTGTAGAGTTATTCTATGTTCAACTTCAGGTTTTTTAGACCTGAAAATTTAGAAGCAGAATCAAGCTGTTCAGCCAAATGAATCATCTCCACTTTCAATCATGGCTGATATGTTTTTCAACACCAATTCTCCTATCTTTCCCCAATTACCCTTGATCCCTTCATTAATCAAGAACCGATCTATCTCTGTCTTAAATACACTCAGTGACTAGGCTTCCACAGTTTTCTGTGGCAATATGTTCCACAGAATCATCACCCACTGGCTGAGAAATTCCTCCTCTTCACAGCTCTAAAGGATTTTCCCTTCAATCTAAAACTGTGCATTCAGGTCCTAGTCTCTTCTACTAGTGGAAACATCTTCTCCTTGTACATTCTATCCAAGCCTTTCAGTATTCTGTAAGTTTCGACAGTCATATAGCTTGTAACCCCTAAAATTATCCCTATTTACCTTCAATCTGAAAGTAACCTAGAATAAATAGGCAAATTAATTGCTAATGCCAACCAATGAACTTAGAGTTTTCCTGTGATATTACTGTTTCTGTTGTCCTGGGCCCCCATTCCTAGGCTTCAATTTATCATGCTTAAGAAGTTCTTATAAACTATGCGGCATAAAACATGCAAACGACACCTCTTGCCCTCGACACTGAATTCCCACATTGCTTCCAAATTCCCCAAACTATACACTTAGGCTGTGAGTCATTCCAATATGATCTCTCCTTCTGATCATGTGCATCTTACTGGTCCAAGTTATACTGCATCTCCTATGTATTTGTCCAGTCAATCAACTTGTTTAAGTGAATCTCTCTTCCTTCACACTATCACCTCATTTTCTATTACAACAATTTTGGAATTATTACAGTTGGTACTCTCACTTAATGATTGTTGATAAATATTGTGAATAACTCAGCCCCACGCACTGGCTCCTGACTCACCTCCCCCCCTCCCTATTTATTTCAGAACTCTCCCCCCATCCCCCTTTTCTGATGAAGGGTCTAGGCCCGAAACGTCAGCTTTTGATGCTGAGATGCTGCTTGGCCTGCTGTTTCAATCCACCTCCACACTTTGTTATCTCGGATTCTCCAGCATCTGCAGTTCCCATTATCACTGGTTCTCTCTCATTTATTCTACTTGTCACATTCTCGAAAAAAAAAACTCCAGTAGGTTTATCAATCACAATTTTAATTTTATAAATCCCAATGACTTTGTGCAACATTGTTGGTATTTTCTAAGTATCCTGTTAGCTCATCCTTATTAAAATGAATTAATGGCCACTTAAGGGTTTCCTCCCACTTCCACTGCTTTTTTACCCAACAGTGATTACTACATTGGTATGCTCCACTCATTAGCCTCCAATTCCCTTGCTGCTGCCTTCCTGACATCTCATGAAACCACTTCCTTTCTGTGGCATCTTACTTCCATGCTGCTTCTCATGGGGGACTGGCTGCAGTGCCAGCACTGGCCTTACACATAGAACCAATGCTCAGACTGGTCTGGTTAAAGACTGTGTCCTTTTATTTTTCTGCATTGTGGACTGTGGCTGACCCAGAACCAAGGATTGTGGAAGTAATTGCTGCACTTTTGAAAAAGCGAGCTATTGAATCTCACTGTCAGTCACATTTACTTCGCAGCTTTGTTCAAGCAGTGGGATGCTTCATGCAGACAGGCTAGAACTAGGGGTGTGTACAAAGTGTGGTTTGGCCAGCAGCAGGTTGCTAATTTGTTTGTGGAGTTGTGACCACTTGTGTATGACAAAGGCCATCAGCTTGACAACAACAATTCTGTGTAGCTGAATAGCTAGTGGGTGTGCACAATACTGGCAAAGCCTTTGGAATGCTGCAAAGGTCAAATAGTGTGCCTTTCTCTTCAGTGAAGTTTCTGAAGCTGGAATAAAGTCAGTTTATTTCCTCTCACCAGTGGCTGTGAGCTATGGCCTATAACCATTTACCAAGTTAATATACCAATCAACTGTGCCTGCTGCAGAGGAGTGGAAAGAGCCTGGAGAAAAGAGATTGAAGAACAGAAAATCCAAGCAAATGAAAGAATCATCTCAGCAAGCCATATGGACCAGAGTCATTTAACTACTTCCCAATTTTTTGTCCCTCTACCATAACAGCAATGCCTGTTTGTGAATGTGCATGTATACCAAATGTTCATTGCTGTTGATTGTAGTTATAATCTATATACCTGTACTTGTAATGAACAGTATCAGGGAATTTTGCAGACTATACTAAAATGTTTAATTTTGGGAATAATGAGCCTTAATTTCCAGCATGTGACACCAGTGAAACACAACAAGAGCTGCTGACCGCACGCACACACACAGACACAGACACATAAACACAAACACATATACAGAGACACACATCCGGACACACACACACACACACACACACACACACACACACAGAGATAGATACAAACGCAAATTGGTGAAAGAAATATCAAAATATATTTTCCAAAGAGGGACTAAAATTATAGCTTGCCCAACCACACTCTGGGTTTTCCCTAGGACTGCTGCAATTCAAAGCAGAAACTGGTAAATGTCATGCTCTCAATTAGATTACCTTTGTAACAGACAAAAATAGAAATTGTAGAGAAACTCAGCAGGTCTGGCAACATCTGTGGAGAGAAAACAGAGTTAACATTTCGGGTCCAGATCTTCTCCTTCAAATCAAGATTAGTCATTGGAATACAGGTATTGCACATTTTATTGTGCAACAGCCAATCAAACATTGCATACAACTTGAAATTAAAAATGGCCCACAAATTTGACTGTGCTTATCAAGCAACAATATTAGATATATTAAAGTCAGTACTGACTCCCACTCACAAGGTGGTGGTCAGTGAGCCCGCTCCACATGGCCCAGTCCCCACCCACAGAGTACATGTGCCTATGGTTCATATCCAGGGCCACAAGCTTTCCTAGGGGTTAATAAAGTTGCCAGGCCGAGGTGACGTGAGTGAGGCTAGCCCAGTGACAAAAGATGGCAATTTGTTGTTGGTTGGGTCTGGCGATGGCAGCAGTGACACAAGGTATCATGGCAACAACAATGAGGTGAGCCCAGTGATGATAGATGTGATCCTGATGTTGACTGATCTAGAGCAGGCGATGGTGATGGAGGACTATCGACCCAGTGTCAAAGATGATGCCTAGGCCTGGAGCAGGCAGCAACAAAGAGCTGCCAGAAGGATGGCAGTGGAGATGTCATTGACAGTGATGAGCTGGCTCAGGACTGATGGACTTGCTTCAAGCTTTGTCTTTCGTTTTCTCCTTCTTCTTAAATTATTCAAAATGGCACTGTTTCATGACAACAAATGAAAGCTTTTCACCGTATTTTGTTGTATTCTTACTGCAAAATACATTTGACAATAAAAACCATATTAAATCAAAATTCACTCAAAGGAATCCTCTGCAAACAGCACAGTCCAAGTCAAAACAGTATTGTATTTCCACTACCAGTCATAATGCTTTGTGCCACCAACCATTTCTGAATGTTCAGACAAATCACCTTTATAGCTCAAGAATTGTAAAGTTCAATTTAGCATTTCCAAGCCCATGAGGCAAAGATAAGGGCAGTCAATGTATGAGAATAGCATCACCTGCAGGTTCCCCTCCAAGGCACATTACATTCCTGACTTGGAAGTGTATTACTGTTCCTTCACTGTCACTGAGTCAATATCCTCCAACTCCTTGCCCAACCGCACTCTGGGGTGTCCCTAACTCATAGACTGGTGCAATTCAAGGCAGACCACAGTTGAGCAATACACACTTGCCTGGCCAGATATATCCACATTCCATACAAAACAAACTACTCCTCTGTTAAACAGAATTAGCCACACTGGCACTGTCTCTTATTAGTGGCTGGGGCACTGATTTATTTTGATGATTAAGCTGAGATTTGTTCATTTTTTTTAACTGGAATTACAATTCAATAGGTCTTTAGGAGCTGTGTTAACTTCAGTAACAACTGTACATTCTAAATTAATGCACTGGCTGATTGGTCTCGTAAAAACTAAAAAGAACATAAACAACTCAGGGAGCCAAATAATAGCATTAGCATTAACATTTGTGTCTCACTACAAATCAAGATCAATTTCAAAGCACGCAATTGGCAGAGTCCCATTCTGACCAGAGACTGAAGACACTGTGTAAATACAATTGACATTTCATGAAGACACTGAGCAGAATGCTATGAGGATCTGAATAACTGGGCTATGGTGAGATGTGTGTCAGAATCAGGTGAGAAGTCCACCGAGGCCTGTCTCAACATTAAGATCATCTCGCTCCATCTTTTATGCTTTTCACAAAGAGGGAAGCAAGATTCTCGCTAGGCAGCCCTTCAATGCCAATTGACAGGGATTAACACTTGTTAATTGCCTTGTTAATACCACAACTCATTTATTTAATGTTCAGCCTCCCGTCTTAACTAACAAACTAGACACTGAAAAAGATTTGACAAGGAAAACAGAGCACGCACCTGCTGGATTCAGCTCATTACTTTCTCCAATTAGTTCACTTGGCATCAGCTGGTTCATGATGCAGTGTGTTGCCAAAAGTGTGGGTTCAACTCCTATATTGGCTGAGGTTACCAAAAAGATCCAGCCCCTTGTCCCTCACCTAAGGTGTATCAACCCTCACATTAAACACACCACCAGCTATCTCTCCCCAGTGACAGAGCAGCCCTTATGGTTGATAGCATAGAGGCCTGTAGGCTGCCTATTCATTGGCCATTCTAAAATACCCTCTCTGTACATTGCACTTCTCTGGTACAGCTACATCTTTGTGCACAGAGGGAACCAAGCATAAGAGATATTGAGTGAGGAGGTACAAAGGTGTCACCATGACACAATATCATGTTCACGCATTATTCCTCCTGCTTCCAAATGTTGTAGTAGGCTCTCAGATCAGACTATCTGCCACGGGGCCTTATCTGACGTCAGGAGGTGCTGCTGAAGACAGAAATGTATTTAGTGCTTTGATTGGAAGGCTCACAACCACATGAGAGTTAACATCAGGGACATTTATGTGTAAAATGGGAGGGATTTCCACTCTGACCATCAATGTGCCTTTAATATGTTTCCTTCGTTGTCATCCTCCCACTATGCCTCAGTGCACTCCCCAATTCTGAAGCCGGAGTGGAGGTGGCCAACTCAGAAGTGAAGCCTGGCAGCCTTCAAGGTTTAGTGGTGCAACTGCAAGGATGCCAAGGATGCTTGTGTCCAGATGGGCCTGGCATGCTGCTTGTCTTCTTGCCAGAGGTAAGTTTGTCCTCCTCAACCTTGGCCGAGCAGGGCAGCTCAAGAATGTCAGAGCACACCTAAGAGGGCATGAGATACAAGGGATGCCGGAACTTCAGCAGATATCCACTGAGAAGTAAATTGTTCTCGGAACAGAGTGTGTGATAAGATAGGGAGGAAACAGATGTGACAGATGTTATAAAGATGTGGTGGATAATAAGTGAGCCAGGTTCAGTTAGATTATGCAAGGAATGTCACTATGCCTGAGGTTAAAATTCATTCAAAAAACTTGATGCCACCCAGACTTCACCAACAAAACTTAAGATTTATCCCACTTGTGTGAATACCAGAGCAATTTCATTATAATTTCTAAAGTACTGATACAATGTGAGTTTAACTACATGTATTCGGCACAGGAGCTGATGATAATAGATGGAAAAATACTCACATCATGTGGTGATGTTATCAAATCTATATCACAGTCACCCACCTAAGATTGTGCCCACAATTGCCCTTCACTTTTAACCTCTCTAGAAGTTTAGCTTCTGAGACAAGTACCCACACTGTTTGACTCAGTAGGTGCACAATAGTGTCATGTACCATGGTCACAGTGAGTAGCTCTGGTCCTCTTGTAACCAACCTTGTGAGGCACCTGGACCCTCAAACGCTGCAAGCATGAGAGTGCTCCAGGATGTAGGAGCTGTGGCAGCTGACAGGGCAGCGGGCACATACCTCAGGAAGTGGTAACCGTGATCACAGATCACCTGATCATTGATCAAATGGAACCCCCTTCATGTGGATGAATTCCAAGCACAATGCCTCTCAGTACGATATGTATGCATTCAATGGTACCCTGAACCTGGAGGAAGCCAGTTATGTTTCTGGATCCCAGGCTGGATCACTGAACTTGTCATTGGGAAATAAAATGAACTGCTGGCATCGGTCACCATCCTAATGTATTTGCCAGTGCGTGGCAGAGATCCCACATAGGTTACCCATCACACAATGGAAGGAGCCAAGATTAGTGTCACAGTGACATTCCCAAATACTGGGAGAGAATGACCTCCCACTCTAGCACCCAGCATCTCACTCGTGGCCAGGAAATAGAATTGGGGGCTGGAAATCTCTTGCACAGGCCACATATTTTGAGGTGCTCCCAAGAAATGACCCTGCCGCCCTGGGCTGATAGTTCTTCAACTCCTACAGTGGTCTATTGCTGCTCCTGGATTTGCTGTCAGCCCTGGTCCTCCCTCATATGTCTTTGCCTTTTTATGTAGGCAGCTACAGTGAGGAATGTGCCATCAGTGGCAGGGCCATAATTCTCCATGGAAAGGACTTACATAGGGAATCGAAAAAGTGAAAGATTTTCTTAGACCTTAGAATATTCACTGATAGCATACCCTGCAGATGAGACCTGTGCCGCTTCGCCACCCAATGAGAAAAGATGCTTGTGGATAACGGGGGATATGCTTCCATTATGCATTTGTTCTCAGGCACAGAATGTGTGGCATATTGTTGAAGATGCTGTTCTGGCTGTGTGGCCATCATGTATATGCAAGAAGGGAGAAACTGCAGCTCCCTCAAACCCTTCTTGTCCCAGACCCACATCAAAAATTAAACAACTCACTGCATCAATATAGGCCATTGTAAAACTTATACGATGGATGAAGAAGTAATGTTGCAAGGCTCAGAAAGGACCTTTGGAAATTGTGTGAATATTGACCACCCCCATTAGCCAGCAGTGGCCTTTTGTAAATTTCTGCACATTATTGAGATGACTAGGTTCAATTTGCAAGTACCAGTGGCATGTTACAAATTGCTTTTAGCCAGCATCTGACCTCTCTGGCATTGCAAATGGGTGATGAAGTTATTGCTAATTAAATGTAGCTTCACTCTGCAAATGGCTGCTGCATGCACTCCTGCTACAGTGTCATGACATCCAGCAAATGTAATTCCTGCATTTTTGGCATCAATATGCCACTTAATCCATCCACCCAAATCATTTTCTAGAAGCACTTTCCATCTAGAGAAGGAAATGCAATGGCAGGAAACACAGCTTGCGCTGGATTCTGCAAGCACCAGACCCTACCTGATCGCTAACTAACCCTAATCTTCACCCACAGCACAGGCTCCATGACCTTTTTTACTTCACAATACCCCGACAGCCCCTTTCCACCCATTCCCCCAATGTACAGACCCACTACATTGAAGCTCACCTACAAAAATCTTTTCTGCTGTCAGAACCCAATATTACAGCTTATTGATGCTCACCCTGCTCTTCTATGCTCTGCCAGTGGAGGCCAATGTGGTGATCACTGCCTCTAGCCCCCGATTCCTTAGACTTTCATGTCCTCCTACGGTACTTCGCATATTCCCCCAACCCTGTTCTTGTCCCCACCTCCACAATCCCTCTGCTTCCCCTTCATCCTTGACTCCTCCATCCCATGGCAGTGGGACCCCCACTGCCCCTTCTTGAACTCTCCTTATTGGTAGACAAATAGACATGCAGGACTGTACTTACTCCACACCTCTAAGCAACTTCAACAATCAGCCCCAAGACATGAATGATCAGCCATCAGAACACTATCTTTTCAGCTCCTCAACTAACTATATGCAATTCCCCTGACTGGTAGTGCTGGCCTACGGAACCAACTGCTGAACTTCCCCCAAACTGTACAGGGACAGATCCCTGTCTGTGTACATCCCAAGCGGATGACAGATCATGGTGAAGCCCCTGGACATATGCATACTGTGCTTGTGACTGACAGCTTCTGGCCAACAACAACAAACCATATCCCATATCCCTGCCATCACCACCGGACTCAAGACTCATCCTCAATCATTTTCATCATTCAGCAGCATGTTTGCAATCCAGGCAGCTGGCATTTGCTGTAGAAGTAACATTGATGACTGGCGTGTTTCCACAACGGACAGATCACAATAGACAAGCAGTTTGTGTGCCTCATTTGAAGGCAGCTCCAATTGTTAGCAATGCAAATTACATCATAGCTTTTGAAAGGAAACAGATCCCAAATCCAAACCTGGCAAACGGATGCAAACTTGTGAACACTGATTTGGTCCACAAGCCCTCCTATAAGTTGCTGTGGCAATTTCTTTTCACCATATTGCTGACTAGGAATCTGTCCCATTCTGTCTACAATCGGGGTCTGTTGGAAATATTTACAAACTGAAACTCAACAGGTGTTTTGTCACGTAATGAATGTATTTCCCTTGGACGTCGAGACCTAGAGTGGGACTCAAACCCACAGTTATTTGCTTAGAGGCAGAAGCACAACCATAGTGCCACAAGACAACCACCAGCAAAGCACAACAAGTGGTCATTAGGTTTGTATAAATATGAGCCAATCAATTCAGGCATCACAGTAAGCCTGCTGATTTTTAGAAGGAACTGCATTCTGTTTACTGGAACTGTTTTATTTCTCAAGTGTTGATTGCAAGTATTTAACCTGAATTGATGATTTCTGAGAGTTGTTAATCCATATTTTTCTTTAACTTAGTTCCCAAAGGCATACAAATCAAATATTCTTTATTTAGAAACAAAATTCTCAGGCCCTGAATGCTGCCAGCAATGCCATATTTATTGTCTGTCCCTAATTCTTTGCAGAGGTGATGAATGGCTTTCTCCTTGAACAGTGCCTTCTCTTTTGTAGTATTCTTTCAATGATGTCTTCAAGGATTATGAAGCATTTATGCTGATGGATTGATCAGATTCAGGAAGGTGTGTGACTTGGAGATGGTGGCATTGCTGTTCTCCTTTGTGATATGAATCACAGGAGCATAAGCTGCTGTCAATGGAATATTGATGAGTTGCTGCTGTGCATAATGCAGATAGTACATAAGGCATCAGCAATGCCCCAGTGGTGGAGGAAGTGCATGTTGAGTTCTATGATAAGAGAGGCAATTAACTGGACTGCTTTGACCTGTGCGAAGTTAAGTTTATTAACTATTATAGAGATTTCCCTCATTTGGTGGAGTAGTGCATTATTCAGTCATAATTTTGACTTCAGTCTTGTACTTGTTAGTGAAGCATTGACAGTTCAGGGCATCCCTAATTTTTTTACCAAGCATTGGCAGCTTTGGTCCAATCAAATTTCTTTCTGATACGGCAACATTAATGGTGATACCATGGAAAGTCAAGGGGAGTTTATTGATTCTTCCCTTTTTGGAAATAGTTATTGCCTTGCTGTACTGTATCGTCTTACTTAGGGGGAAGCGATAGCCTAGTGGCATTATCAATGGTCTATTAATTCAAAGACGCAGATAACGTTCTGGGGAATGAGGTTTGAATCCCACCATGACAGACAGTAGAATTTGAATTCAATAAATACCTGGAATTAAGAATCTAAGGATGACCATGTTGATTGTTGGAAAAACTCATCTGGTTCATGAATAACTTTTAGTGAAGGAAACTGCCTTCCTTACCCAGCCTGGCCTACACATGACTTCAGATCCACATCGATGCGACCAACTAATAACTGCCCTCTGGGCATTTTGGGATGGACAATAAATGCTGCCTAATCAGCGACACCCGTGAATGAATAAAGAATAAAGGAACACAACTGTGCTGCAGCAACCAGCCAAACCTTCTAAACCATCTAAATTCCAAAATCTCAACCAGTTATGAGGAAAGGTTTGGAAGGTTGGTCTAAACACCATCACCTCCAGGTTCATGTCCAAATCATACGCTATCCCAAATTGGGCACATGTCACTCATTGTTCCATCTTTGACACTGGATTACAATCCTGAAACTCCTTCTTACTCTGCCTGCACCTTCACCACATAGCATAGCAATTCAACGAAGTGGCTCATTATCTCTTTTCCAAGTGCAAACATGGATAGATGACAAATACAGCTCTTGCTGTTCTGAGAACCAACTAAAATGAAGTTATCTGCTTCTAGTCAGCCCAACCAGAAACGTGTCTGGAAGCTTTATGGGTTGAGATGGATTGTTGCTTTGCCAGGAATGTTAATAAAATACAACTCACTTTTCCATTTCTTCAAAGGCCTTTCTGAAGATACATCCAACAGTTGTCTCAAATGGAGCTTTATTTTCATTAATCTTATTGCAGGTGCTTTCTTGAGATAAAGTGCATGCTCCTCGATGTGAACACATACATCATCACCTGTCACTTCACAAGTGAAAATGCTAAGATTTAGAAATTAACAGTGATGATGAATTTCACCTAATATACACAAACCACATTGAAATGATCATACTTAGGACTTCACTGCAAAGTACCACAGTCTTCAACCTATCTGATGAATCACAGTGCCTGGTTAGGTTTCATAACTTTGCAGTTCTCAGCTTATACCCACTTGAGTGAATTCCCTTTGATACCATGTAATAACTATATCATTTATATTAGTTGCAGCTAGGGTCCACTGGGAAACATGAAGAGGGATATTAATAATTAATAAAGGCTTAAAGCATTGTATTTACACTGGAGACAGTCAGGAAGTTAGCTTTCTGGTAGTTATTTCAGGAAACCGTCACTTTTATATCCTTAACATTTTGAAAAAGATTGCAATGTGTAATTATTTTTGTTTCTAAATAATCCTTTTTAACAGAACCAGATAAGCTTTATAGGCTAGAAATTATTGTCAGTGATGATGATCAATGTATACTTAAGGTATTCAGGGGACCTTCTTCTATTCATCATTTTAAAGGCAGGGATCAACCCATTTATTTTAATTTTCCCATTAAATGGTCCATTGAAGTTCCTAAACAACTTTTAAAGTATTTACAGTATTAGGTTAGGTTTCAAAATGCCAGAAAATATACAATTTAAAACATCAGAATTTCCTGACATGTGCAGATCAACATTCTGCCAAAGATATAGGATTGACTGACAAAAACAATGCCATATTTCTGACAAGGGTCAGAAGTGAATTAAGTGCATGGCAATAGTATATAAATTTCACTTTGACACTTAGATTCCCGTCAATGATGTATATATTAACCACTACTACAACCCTTGCTTCTGTGTACTTCAGCTATTTTTATGACAATTAATTCATCAAATGTTGAAATTACCACCCATTAAAATTTCACTGTTTTTCAGTGCAACACATCATCACCACATCCATGAAATCAAGATCTTTAAGACTATATTTTAGCTATTACTCAGCTATTTTCAGTAAGCAATACTTTCCACCTTGAACAGCTGCTTAGTTCAGTATGGATGCATGAAGTGGTTAAAAAGATCAACATGAAACTGGCAAGTACAGTATCTATGTATTTGTTTCATCAGATAAGCCTGACCAGATAATCAATTTTCTTTTCAATCACATATACTTATTGAAATATACATTAATCATCAATGGTTGAACATGCCCCTTATCATTCCTCAGACATCCTACAAAATGATGGATTATTTTCGAAACTGTTTGTCGGACTTATTCAAGTAAATGCAACAACCGTTTTTCACCCAGCAAAATCCAAAGGTAGCAAATTAATGAATGAACAATTCACCTGTTGTTGGTGGTATTAGTCAATAAAGAATGTTGTGAATATGGGGAAAATTTGTGCTTTTTCTCAAAAGGTAGATTAAGTCTTTAACCCAGATTTTAGTGTATCATTTAAAAGGTGGCACAATCTAATTATTTCTGAGCATAAAATTGATCGTAAGATGCTGAAATCCAGAGTGGAGCTTGAGTCGGGAGTGGTTGAACAGGTCATTGCATTTTAAAACGAAGGAACAAAGACCTTATTGAAATATCCAATATTCTTAGGGGGCTTAACAGGGCAGGTTCTAGGCAGTTTTTTCCCCTTCATGGGAAGAGTCGGGGACCAGAGGTCTTCATTTCAGAAGAAGGAGTCATCCATTTTAGACAAAAGTGAGGAATTTCTTCAAGGGTTTTAAATCTGTGGAATCAGATGGCAGCAGATAGAGAAAACAAGGTGTGGAGCTGGATGAACACAGCAGGCTGAGCAGCATCAGAGGAGCAGGGAAGCTGATGACCCTTCTTCAGAAATGTATAGATAAATGGATAGTAGACAGAAACTGGAAAGACTATAAAACTGTACTTACCCTCAAAACACTCTCAATTTGGACTTGGAATTATTTTGCTGCTCTTTCAGTGCTTCTGTGTCAAAATCGTGGAACTCCCTCACTAAAAAGGAGTGTACATCCACTCCAAATGGACGGAAATCATTAAAGAAGACAGCCCACCTCCACCCTCTCCAGGGTAATTCGGGAAGGGCAATACATATTAGTCCAACCAGACAGCCCAGATCTCATGATTTAATTTTTAAAAAATCTGATTCACGAACATCCTCTAGAAAAGCAAATCTGCCTTTTTTTAAAACTGGTCCAACCCAACTTTAGAGTCCAGAACAAAAGCAATATGATTGATTCTTAATTGTCAACTAAAAATAGCCAAACAAGCCTTTTAATTATACAAGGATGGGCAACAAGCATTAGCCTTGTCAGCATTGCCCACATCCCATGAATGAACTAAATTAAACTGTTCCCAAAATATGCTTAATCAATTGGTAGACCTTTCATAGAACATAGAACATAGAACATTAAAGCACAGTACAGGCCCTTCGGCCCTCGATGTTGTGCCGACCTGTCATACCGATTTCAAGCCTATCTAACCTACACTATTCCATGTACGTCCATTTGCTTATCCAATGACGACTTAAATGTACCTAAAGTTGGCGAATCTACTACCATTGCAGGCAAAGCATTCCATTCCCTTTCTACTCTCTGAGTAAAGAAACTACCTCTGACATCTGTCCTATATCTTTCACCCCTCAATTTAAAGCTATGACCCCTCGTGCTCGCCGTCACCATCCTAGGAAAAAGGCTCTCCCTATCCACCCTATCTAACCCTCTGATTATTTTATATGTTTCAATTAAGTCACCTCTCAACCTTCTTCTCTCTAATGAAAACAGCCTCAAGTCCCTCAGCCTTTCCTCGTAAGACCTTCCCTCCAGAACAGGCAACATCCTAGTAAATCTCCTCTGCACCCTTTCCAAAGCTTCCACATCCTTCTTATAATGCGGTGACCAGAACTGTACACAATACTTCAAGTGCGGCCGCACCAGAGTTTTGTACAGCTTCACCATAACCTCTTGGTTCCGGAACTCGTTCCCTCTATTAATAAAAGCTAAAACACCGTATGCCTTCTTAACAGCCCTGTCAACCTGGGTGGCAACTTTCAAGGATCTGTGTACATGGACACCGAGATCTCTCTGCTCATCTACACTGCTAAGAATCTTACCATTAGCCCTGTACTTTGCCTTCTGGTTACTCCTACCAAAGTGCATCACCTCACACTTGTCTGCATTAAACTCCATTTTCCACCTCTCAGCCCAGCTCTGCAGCTTATCTATGTGCAGCTTTCATGTAAGTATTCTGTTGAAGGTTTATAGTTAAGTCTATGTTTAAAGTCATTGTGTCATAGTCATAGAGTCATACAGCATGGAAACAGATCGTTATACTTCAAGTTGCTTTTAAAAGTCCCAATCATGATATTTTGGGCTTTCTCAGTCCTACACCTCACTGGGGTAGAGTGTTGGAAATCAAGCCCTGCTATTCCAGGAATCAACAAAAAAGTTAAGGATTTTATAAAAGTATGCAAAATTCCCTAATTTGCCTGTCGCTTAGACCCCACGTTGACAGGAAGTACAGACCAGGTTTCTGTAGTTACCAAGAATGACCATTTATTACAAATAAATAGACCGTTGCTGTGGTTAAACAATTATAAGCCATTGGTATACAGCTGTACTAGTAAACTTCTAACCCCCTTGTAAACTCCCCCTTTATACACACACAGAGGCTGCAGACTAGAAAAGAAAACATGGGTGTGATGGGCGGATGGAAAGACTGGGAAGGCAATTCAATAGTCCCTGTCCACAAGGTTTGCTGAAATGATCCTATTGAGATGTCAGGACATGTAGCTCCTTGATTCTCCTTCTCCAGGTATTTTCACCTACTTGCAGAAGATTTAGCATGGTTGGTTCAAACTGATAAAGTTTCTGGCCACCAACGATGAACATTCACTTGCAACAACTGCTGAGGGAACGTAAACTCACATTCTTTGTGTTTAAGTGGTTTTTGCTAAAGAGAAAGGAGACAGTTCCTGCCCTCATGAAGTTCTAATGGGTTCTGCTATCTTGTTCACACCCCAAAACTTCTCAGCTATGGTATGAGAGCCCATCACATAGTTGTTGACAGGCAGAAACCCTTTGCCATTGATAACTAGCTGCTAGTCCATACACCAATCAGCTGCTTGTTGCTGGCTGAAACTCCATTCCTATATATTGCCCGCACACCACCATCTCCAGTTTGTCTGTAACCAGGCCTCCTCTAATGCTTGAACAAGCAGCTGTGTAAAGATCACTTAAGGGTGTTGAGTTACTTGCCTTTAAAAATGAAGCAATCTTACATAATCCTTAGATTTTAAACCAGTTATTTTCCCATTTCAATCTTCAATCAAATATACGGAACAATATAAAGATGTTGTCTTTACAAAATGTTCATATTTTTGTCAGGGCTAATATTGGATCATGTTCCTAGTGTTAGTTCCATACTCATCCTATTTCTGGCTTGCCCTTTCCTGTTGTAGGTAATTATAATTTTGGTCTCAAATTATTTCCTCTCCCACATGCTCATGATGAAGGTATACATTCCGCTTCTGTCAAAATTAGGATGGCTGAACAGGAACAGCTCCAGAAAACTTTCTGGCTCAAATGCTTGTATTTCTTTTAATCCTGTTCTCACCCCTGCAGTTTGGTTTTAAAACGATCACAATTGATGTAAAGAGGTCAACTGCACAGAAAAAGTCTCTTTAACCCATTGTGTCTGTGTCAGTCAAAAACAGCCACCCAACTATTCTCATCCCATTTCTAATACTTGCCCTATCCGTTGTGTACCTTGGCATGTGCCTCTGCCACTCTTATAGGCATTGAGTTCCCGATGTCCATCACTCTCTCTGAAAAGGTACTGTCCACATCTCCTCTCAACCTTCTTCCCCTTAACTTAAACCTATAGCCCCCCAGTCACCGATTCCTCCATCCAAGGGACAAGACTCTTCCTCTCTATGTATATCATTATTTTATATATGGCAATAACATTCCCTCACAATCTCCTCTGCTCAAAGGAAAACAACTCTAGTCTGTCTAAGATAACCAAGTGTGTAGCTGGATGGACACAACAGGCCAAGCAGCATCTTAGGACCACAAAAGCTGATGTTTCGGGCCTAGACCCTTCATCAATAAAGGGGGATGGGGAGAAGGTTCTGAAATAAATAGGGAGAGAGTGGGAGGCGGATCAAAGATGGATAGAGGAGTAAATAGGTGGAGAGGAGACAGACAAGTTAAAGGGGTGGGGATGGAGCCAGTAGAGATGAGTATAGGTGGGGAGGTAGGGAGGGGATAGATCAGTCCAGGGAGGACGGACATGTCAAGGGGGCGGGATGAGGTTAGGAGGTAGGAAATGGGCATGAGGCTTGAGGTGGGAGGAGGGGATAGGTGAGAGGAAGAACAGGTTAGGGAGGCGGGGACGAGCTGGGCTGGTTTTGGGATGCAATGGGGGAAGGGGAGATTTTGAAGCTCGTGAGGTCCACATTGATACCATTGGGCTTCAGGGTTCCCAAGCGGAATATGAGTTGCTGTTCCTGCAACCTAGGGGTGACATCGTTGTGGCACTGAGGAGGCCCAGGATGGGCATGTCGTTGAAGGAATGTGAGGGGGAGTTGAAATGGTTCGCGACTGGGAGGTGAAGTTGTTTACTGTGATCCGAGGGTAGGTGCTCTGCAAAGCGGTCCCCAAGCCTCCGCTTGGTTTGTAGAGGAAGCCACAATGGGTACAGCAGATGCAATATACCACATTGACAGATGTACAGGTGAACATCTGCTTGATGTGGAAAGTTTTCTTGGGGCCTGGGATGGGGGTGAGGGAGGAGGTGTGGGGGCAAGTGTAGCACTTCCTGCAGTTGTAGGGGAAAGTGCCGGTTGTGGAGGGATTGGAGGGGAGTGTGGCGCGGACAAGTGAGTCTCAGAGCCCAGTTCACCCCCACCTCCCTAACCTGTTCTTCCTCTCACCTATCCCCTCCTCCCACCTCAAGCCGCACCTCCATTTCCTACCCACTAACCTCATCCTGCCCCCTTGGCCTGTCCATCCTCCCTGGACTGACCTATCCACACCTACCTCCCCACCTATACTCACCTCTAAATGTTACATCCCGACCCCTTTAACTTGTCTGTCTCCTCTCCACCTATCTACTCCTCTATCCATCTTTGATCCGCCTTCCCCTCTCTCCCTATTTATTTCAGAACCGTCTCCCCATCCCCCTTTTCTGATGAAGAGACTAGGCCCGAAATGTCAGCTTTTGTGCTCTTAAGATGCTGCTTGGCCTACAGTGTTGATCCAGCTCCACAATTTGTTACCTCGGATTCCCCAGCATCTGCAGTTCCCATTATCCCTAGTCTGTCTAAACTTTCCATCAATGAAATTCTCCAGCCGAGGTAACGTCGTGGTAAATGTCCTCTGCTCCCAAACCTGTGCAATCATATTCCTCCTATAATACATCTTTTCTCAGTAGTGCTCCCCTATCCATTTCAATCCACCAGCCTACGACTCCATCATCCATACTTCCATTTTAATTCAGTTCTACCTGAGTATTTTCCCTCTTTCAGCCTTGTTCCCGTGGTGTTTTTCTAATTGTGGCTGACGTGTTTATGCTTTTTTTTGAAGCATGCATCCTCTGAAATGAATGTACCACCAAAATAATTTTCATCATCTCTCCATAATCCGCTATTGTTTTCACTATTGTTTCCAACATCCCTACCAGATTTCACAATGCACCACAGCCCAAGTATATCTTGCACACTTCCATGAGAAACTCCAAAATGGCCACAACCACTCTAAATAACAGCAAGGCTTTCAATCAAACACTATTTCCTAACTTAAATAAGAAGTTCTAAAGAATAGCCATACCAGACTCAAAACCTTAATTGTATTTCTTTTTAAACGGATGCTGGCAGACCTACTGAATTTCTCCAGCATTTTCGGTGTGTGATTTAGATTTCCAATAACTGCAGTATTTTGCCTTTTTCCCCCAACTTTTAGCCTTAAGGCATAACCCACTTCAAATACTGACCAAAACAAATGCAAATTTCTACTCAGCATGGAAAAAGTTAAACATGTTTAATTATATTTTATAATACTGTACAAATCCCTCAAAATATTAAATCAAACTTCCATATTGCATGACATTATTTGCACAGGCTTATTTACATAATGAATTCAGTAATCAGGAAGCAGATTTCATTGAATAGCTCATAACTCCAATAAGTTTCATGCTGAAGGTAGTAGTGTGACAGGATTTATCAACATTCAAACTGTTGTGGTTTCCAGTCCACCTTGCCATTATTTTATAATGCAAGGACAGCAATAGAGCGACTAAACTCCACGGTTCAAAATACTCTCAAATTTATTTATCAGATTTCATTCTTTTTCTCTTTCTCAAGTTCTAGTAACCAATAGAAGGACAACATACAATAAAAGCATTAATTTTCCAACGCATGTTAAATTTACACACATTAATATTTTGAAATACTCATTTAAAGTGTCTTCCTGAGAATCTCAGCCTCTTCTAGAAGCCTAGGCATGTATTTAATATTTTGGCCTCGAGCTGCGACTCTGAACTGAAATTGGATTATGCTATTTGAACATTTACAGTGTTTCTCATTTTCAGGATACTCATTCCCATTAATTCAGACGTAACTATGGCATATTTTAACATTGTCTGCTCAGAAGTGTTTTTCAAAATAACGCAATGTATCTAGAGGACAAATTTCAATTTTTGTATAAGACTACAAGGTAAAGAATGTTATTAAGCAGGAATGTCTCATGTGTAAACTTCTCTGATTGAAGCCAAAAAAATGTTCATTATGCACTTCTTGTGTACCTGATGCTTTATGTTCAGTAAAAGGCAACATAATGATGGAGTTTTGTCATTCAATGTCAACATGAATTTAAAATGGTAACTCAAATTGTAACGCTGGAATTAATGGTGAGAGGGTGGTTAGTGAATTTTGACAAAAATATAGGTAGATTTGATTTAGGTAACAATAAAATCTTTTAAAACATACCCTCCCTCCACTGACCCCTTCACCCACCTTCAACACAAGTCCTCCTCCTGGACACCACCCCCAGGCCTCCTACCCTCCCTTGACCTCTTCATCTCCAACTGCCGTCGAGATATCAACTGCATCAAACTCTCCACTGTAGAACGGGCAGCCCTCCGCTCCAACCCCAACCTCACCATCAAACCCGCAGACAAGGGAGGTGCACTTGTAGTATGGCGCACTGACCTTTCCATTGCTGAGGCCAAATGCCAACATTCCGACACCTCCCCTACCGCCGCCGGATCATGACTCCACCCCCGAGCACCAAACCATCATCTCCCAAACCATTCACAACCTCATCACCTCAGGTGACTCCCACCCACAGCCTCCAACATCATTATTCATCAACTCCGCACCGCCCGCATCTATCTCCTTCCCAAAATCCACAAACCTGCCTGCCCTGCTCAACCCATTGACTCTGCCTGCTCCTGCCCCACCGAACTCATCTCCACCTATCTGGCCTGTTCTCCCCCTTGGTCCAGGAACTCCCTACCTATGTCCGTGTCGCCACCCACGCCCTCCACCTCCTCCAGAACTTCCAATTCCCCGGTCCCCAACACCTCATTTTCACCGTGGACGTCCAGTCCCTATACACCTGTATTCCTCATGCAGATGGCCTCAAGGCCCTCTGCTTCTTCCTGTCCCGCAGACCCGACCAGTCCCGCTCCACCGACACCCTCATCCGCCTAGCCGAACTCGTCCTCACCCTCAACAACTTCTCTTTCGATTCCTCACACTTCCTACAGACAAAGGGGGTGGCCATGGGTACCCACATGGGCCCAAGCTATGCCTGCCTCTTTGTAGGTTACATGGAACAGTCCCTCTTCCGCACCTACACAGGCCTCAAACCCCACCTCTTCCTCCGTTACATTGATGACTGTATCGGCGCCACCTCATGCTCCCAAGAGGAGCTCGAACAGTTCATCCACTTCACCAACACCTTCCATCCCAACCCTAAGTTCACCTGGGCCATCTCCAACACATCCCTCGCTTTCCTGGACCTCTCTGTCTCCATCTCAGGCAACCACCTAGAAACCGATGTCTATTTCAAGCTCACCGACTCTCACAGCTACCTGGAATACACCTCCTCCCACCCACCTTCCTGCAAAAATTCCATCCCCTGTTCCCAATTCCTTCGCCTCCGCCGCATCTGCTCGCAGGATGAGGCATTCCACTCCCGTACATCCCAGATGCCCTCGTTCTTCAAGGACCACAACTTACCCCGGGGTGGTCGAGAATGCCCTCGACCGTGTCTCCTGCATTTCCCGTAACACATCCTTCACACCGCATCCCCACAATAACAGCCAAAAGAGAATCCCCATAGTCCTCACATACCAACCACCAACCTCTAGATACAACGCATCATCCTCCGACACTTCCGCTATCTATAATCTGACCCCACTACTAAACACATTTTTCTATCCCCACCTTTGTCTGCCTCCAGAGAAATCACTCTCTCTGTGACTCCCTTGTCCCCTCCACACTCCCCTCCAACCCCACCACACCTGGCACCTTCCCCTGTAACTGCGGGAAGTGCTACACTTGCCCCCACACCTCCTCCCTCACCCCCATCCCAGGCCCCAAGATGACTTTCCACATCAAGCAGATGTTCACCTGCACATCCGTCAATGTGGTATACTGCATCCGCTGTACCCGTTGTGGCTTCCTCTACATCGGGGAAACCATGTGGAGGCTTGGGGACCGCTTTGCAGAACACCTCCGTTCGGTTCACAATAAACAACTGCACCTCCCAGTCGTGAACCATTTCAACTCCCCTTCCCATTCCTTAGACAACATGTCCATTCTGGGCCACCTGCAGTGCCACAACGATGCCACCCATGGGTTGCAGGAATAGCACGTCATATTCCGCTTGGGAACCCTGCAGCCCAATGGTATCAATGTGGATTTCACCAGCTTCAAAATCTCCCCTGCCCCCAGTGCATCCCAAAACCAGCCTAGCTCAGCCCCGCCTCCCTAACCTGTTCTTCCTCTCACCTATCTCCTCCTCCCACCTCAAGCCTCATGCCCATTTCCTACCTACTAACCTCATCCCGCCCCCTTGACCGGTCCGTCCTTCCCGGACTGGCCTATCCCCTCCCTACTTCCCCACCTGCACTCACCTCTAATGGCTCCATCGCTGCCTCTTTAACTTTTCTGTCTCTCTCCATCTATCTTTTCCTCTATCCATCTTCGATCCGCTCCCCCCTCTCCTTATTTATTTCGGAACCCTCTTCCCCTCCCCTATTTCTGATGAAGGGTCTAGGCCCGAAACGTCAGCTTTTGTGGTCCTAAGATGTTGCTTGGCCTGCTGTGTTCATCCAGCTCCATACTTTTTTATCACCCAATCTACCTACTACTGGTATCGATAGAGATGAGATAGGAAGCAGCAACGAACCCACTCCAAGAAATATAATAGGTCATTAAAATATTATAATTTGGCTGACTGTCTCAGGATTAACCAGCAATTTAAATTTAACCCGTCTACCTTTCATTTACCTAGCAGGTTGCAGGAACAGCAACTCATATTCCGCTTGGGAACCCTAAAGCCCAATGGTATCAATGTGGATTTGACAAGTTTCAAAATCTCCCCTCTCCCTACTGACATCCCAAAACCAGCCCAGCTTGTCCCCGCCTCCCTAACTTGTTCTTCCTCTCACCTATCCTCTCCTCCCACCTTAAGACCCAACCCCATTTCCTACCTACTAACCTCATCCCGCCCCCTTGACCTGTCTGTCCTGCCTGGACTGACCTATCCCCTCCCTACCTCCCCACCTACACTCACCTTTACTGGCTCCATTTCCACCTCTTTAACGTGTCTGTCTCCTCTCCACCTATCTTATCCGTCTTCGATCCGCCTCCCCCCTCTCCCTATTTATTTCAGAACCCTCTTCCCCTCCCCCATTTCTGATGAAGGGTTTAGGCCCGAAGCATCAGCTTTTCTACTCCTAAGATGTTGCTTGGCCTGCTGTGTTCATTCAGCTCTACACTTGTTATCTAGCCTCTAAATCTGTCTGTCTGCAGCCAAGAAAAATGTCCATTAAGTCCTGCCAATAAATTTAGAAGTCTCATGAAATGCTCAGATTTTCCATCCTCTAAACTGTTACCACTTCCTTCCACATCTATGTTAATAATGCCCTTGGGTGATGTACTGTGGTGCAGACTAATAGCTATGATTTCCTATAAATTTGCTTAATGTCCATTTTGTTTTTCCCCAAAAAGCAATGCCACTAGCTAGTGCAAAGAGAACTTTCTTTTTTGTGAACTAGTTCTTGGAATCATGGAATCCCTACTGTGTGGAAGCAGGCCATTTGGCCCATCAATGCCACACCAACCCTCTGGAGAGTATTCTACCAAGACGCACCCCATCCCTGCAACCTTGCATTTACCATGGTTAATCCATATAGCCTGCACATTCCTGGGCAATTTAGCATGGCCAATCAACCAAACCGGCACATCTTTAGACTGTGGGAGGAAACCGGAGCACCCAGAGGAAATCTATGAAACACAGGGAAAAGTGCAAACTCCACACAGACTGTTGCCCCAGGGTGAAATCAAACCCAGGTCCCTGCCACTGTGAGGGGAGCAGTGCTACCCACTTGAGCCACTGAATGTGCCTGCTGGAAAGGTAATGCAGAATGTCAGGTTAAAGTTCTTGTCAACCATGTAACCGCTGTCAATTGTTGTAAAAACCCACTTGGTTCATTAATGTTCTATCGGGAAAGAAATCTGCCATCCTCAACTGGTCTGGTCTGTATGAAATTCCAGACACACAGCAGTGTAGTTGGCTTCTAACTACCTTCTCGGCAATTAGAGATGTGAGGTAATTGCTGGCCTGGCTTACTACACCCATGTCAGTGGATTATTTTTTTATTAAAAATGTGGGCCTGAACTGTTTCAGTATTTGAGATGTTGTGAATGGTGCTGAAGACTGTGCAAGCATCAACAAACACCCTAATCATTGGTTACCATCTTGGTGTTGGCACCATCATTACAGATGAGCTCCACTCACTGCAATTCACTTCAATCATTGTTACAGAGATGGTAGGAACTGCTGACGCTGGAGAATCTGAGATTACAAGGTGTAGAGCTGGATGAACACAGCAGGCCAAACAGCATTGAGCTTTCCTGCTCCTCTGATGCAGCTTGGCCTGCTGTGTTCACCCAGCTCTATACCTTGTTATCTCACTTCAATCATATTGTCTTTGACAACAGGAACATTTCCTATATCTAATTAGATTAGTGCTTCCCAGCTTATCCCACATATCTCCCTTTGTATATGTAATAACTGTTTCAGGTCATTTTGATTTTCCTCTGGAAAGTAAATTAATAATTTATCCCAATTTATCCTCATTGTCCAACTTAATTTGAGAAATACCCAATTCAGAATCCTCTGAACGTGGTTCTTCATTCGGTGTTGTAACTTATTGTCCTTTCGCTTTCTTTCCCTAACAAAATACTTTTGATCACATTCATATGATACACTCTGTGAGATTTCTATCTATCTGGCATTCTTAACAAATATTTCACCTCACTCAATTTCCTTTTGATTTGATAAGGCCCACTAAACCTTGCCTTTACAGGTTTACCTACCACTGTGAGAAACACTAACATTTTATCTTCACTAGCAAAATTACGATTTTTTTCTTTTTTGTCTGCTTCCTGTTTCATCACATGCTGTGCTGCTTTCAAATGCTGTCTAGCCAACTCACCTGCTCTATTTAATCTTTCCCTAAAATTTGATACATCATCCAAAAGTGTGGACTCTGCGCTCTGGCTTACCAATTTCTCCTTTATTAATTTCAGTCATCCATTCACCTCATGCCCAAAAACTAATTCAATTGGAATGAATTTAGTTGATTTATTAAGTACATCCCTAATTGCAAATTTTACACATTGAATTCCTTTATCCTAATCCTCTAAATAGTCTTGACTAAAAGCACTCAATAAAGCCTTGAAACTTTGATGCCACTGTTCTAATGCTCCCTGCATTTTTGGGAGGTATACAGTCGATTTAAATTGTTTTATTCCTAAGCTATCTATACTTGCTTGAATAACTTTGATGTAAAATTTGATCTTTGATCCAATTGTATTTCTGTGGGTAATCTGTATCCAGCAAAAATTTAAGTAACTCTTCTATAACACTTTTAGCCATGATACTGTCTGCTGGAAAGGTCTCTGGAAATCTAGTAGATATATCCAGTATGGTCAATTAATACTGATTCCCACTTTTTGTTTTAGGCAGGGGTCCTACACAGTCAATTAAGACTTTCGTAAAACTTTCCTCAAACGTGGGAATGGATATTAAGGGTGCTGGTTTTATCATTGCCTGAAGTTTTCCAATTACCTGACACAAACTATATGTCTGGCAAAAGTCAAGCATGTACATATGTAGTCCAGGCCAATAAAAATGTTTTTGTGAAAACCAAAATAACTGTGGATGCTCAAAATCAGAAACCAAAAAAGAATTGTTGTAAAAGCTCAGCAGGTCTAACTGCATCTGAAGAGAGAAATCAGAGCTAACATTTCAGGTCTGGTCTACTGGATCCAAAACATTAACTCTGATTTCTCTCCACAGATGATGCCAGACCTGCAGAGCTTTTCCAGCAAAAATGGTTTTATATTTTGGCTTGAGTTTTCTTTACTCCCAATGACCTCCTTCTGCTAATTCATGAGCGACCTGCAACAGCTCTTTTCTATAACCCAAAGTTAATAGAACCTGACGGACTTCTGGAACTTGATGTTCCATCCACCTGAATATGTGATGGTCTTAATTTCCTCAACAAGACTTCATTTTTAAGATAGTAACATTCTGGGATACACTCAGATTCTTCTTCTGTGTATGCTTTTTGATATAACTGTTTTAGTTTTTCATCTTTGTGGTGTAATGCAGCAATTTCTCTGAACTACAACTATCCACTTGGTCTTCCACCTGTTCCTTTTTTTTCCCCTCTACCATTTGATCAAACATAGTTTCTGATAATTAAACTTCAACTTCCTTATCTTTATTCTTTGATTTCTCCCCCTGCTTTGTGACCTTGTTACTGTACAGTCAGGAAAATTCCCAAGATATACCTCCTATAATACCTCAGTTGCCTGATTTTTCACTGGCTTTTCAACAACAGTAGGCATCACTCCCACCAATGATCAAGTTATATCATTATCAAGGATAAATTGTATTTCCGGAACAGAGAATTTCTCTATTATTCCTACCACCGCTTCACTACTTTTCACCAGGCTCTCTAACCTCACTTTATACAATGGAACACTGCTCTTCTCACCATGAATCGCAGGTATTACCACTTTTTTTCTGGCAATGCTCCTTCTGAATTACATATCTCCTCACCTCTCACCATTAAAGATTGGCTTATTCCTGTATCTGTTAAAATCTTGCTTTTATTACTGACTCCTCCTGGTATACTGGAGTAATCCTTACCCATGCGTGTAAATTATTTAAAGAGGTCTGGCACTTTCTTATCAACTAACCCCTGAATAGATTGTACATTATTTTGCAGCTTTTGAGCTACCACTCTGCTTTCTTTTGCCACTTCAACAAAACTCACTGACTTATCCTGTTTTCCCACATCCATCTTCCCTGTGCTTTTTCGAAATCACAATACCGAGCTTTATGTGGCCTATTTTATTACAGTGAAAACACCTGAGCTTTTTTTTTACTTCTTTTTCTCCTTGATCAGTTTCCTTTTTAACTTGTGGTAAACTATTTTTTCTATCTTCAATGAGATGTCCTTTTCCCTCATGGATTAAAATTGATGTCAGAAGCCAAGCTTTGATTTATGAAGCAGCTCATAATCATCTGCCATTTCCACTGCTAATCTTTCTGTCTTAACCCTTGGCTGTTCCACATGAGTTTTCACTACTTCAGGAAGTGACTTTTCGAACTCCTCCAAAATAATTGTTTCTCTAAGAGCATCATACGCTTGATCTATTTTCAATGCCCTTATCCACCTCTCAAAATTACTTGGTTTTATACTTTCAAAGGTTATGTAAGGTTGACCAGCTTCCCTCCGTAGATTCCGAAAATGTTGTCTATAAGCTTCTAGCACTAGCTCATATGCATTCAAAATGGTCGTTTTCACCTCATCGTACTCCCCAGTTATCTCCATGGATAGTGATGCAAATAGCTCTTAAATTCTACCTACCAGTTTCACTTGAATCAACAATACCCACATGGTCACTGGCTATTTCATTTGTTTAGCCACTTTCTCAATTGAAATGAAAAAGACATTTACATTCTCCTCATCAAACTTTGGCAACACTTGGATATATTTAAATTGATCAGCACCAGGCCTATGGCTACGATGGGATTACTCTCCATCACTGTCCTTATCACTACTCCTACCTTTCAGAGCCACCTCCATTATTTTAAGTCATATTTGAGTGTTCAGCTCCAACCTCTGAAGTTCAAAAACTCTCTCTTTCTTGATTTCTTCTACTAAGGCATCCTTTCCCTTTCTTTTTCCTACACTTTTAATCATAATACAAACTTTTCTCTTTAGTTTTATTCTGCAAGGCTATTCTTTCTTTTACTTTTTCCCTTGTCATTGCCTCTAGTTCAAGCTGCTTCATTTGCAATTGTACTTCAGCAATTTGCAATGATTCTGATTGCATGCCTTGCAATTGTAAATGTAGAGCTACTGCCACAGTTATTTCCCCTTTCCTCACAGACATAGGGAGCCCCAACTTCAACTTGTTTGCCAATTCTGAAATTCTGGCCTTACTCACTTTCTGTAAAACACCCAAAGTGACTTCTTCAAACCCCAGGAAACTCTTTGCAACTGAAAGAGCCAATATTACACAAAAGGCACAGTCTGATAAAAATAATGGAATGTAATGCCTGAAATGAAAAAACGCCAACATTCACAACTCACTGCCTTTCAGCCCCAAAATCCTAAATCCAAACTGAAATTAGAAAGTTTGATCCCAACAACAGCCCCTAGTTTGTCAAAATATGTCAAAGAGAAAGCCTAGACCGTTACTTTTTCTTATTTTAAAGACAAGTGCAAGGCTTTGCATTCCAAATGCAATTCAATTGGTCAAACTATCAGGCCTGAAGCAAAATACACTTTGTTCACATATTCTTAGTTAAAATACAGACAAAATAAAAAGAAAAGAGTTGGTTTAACTGCAACTCAATCAAACTACTTAACAAAATAATAAAGTACTCATCAACTGTTCCACTATAACTACATCCCATAAACACACCCTTGGCAAAGGCTAAGTCAGTAAAATGGATTGTCTCACATTCAATTTTAGCAGCAGGAAAAGAACCTCATCTTTTAGTTGTAACAGAGATTTTAAAAAGCCTCTATATCTAGCCTCAACCCCAGTAACTGCTGTTGAAAGCTAAAACTAAAAATCCTGGTTCTGTGGGAGCTTGACCCCACCCATTCAGGCTACTTCTATTGTTCCAAGTTTTTAAAAGAAACTCAAAGCCTCGCAGATATTGGGAACTGCAGATGCTGGAGAATCTGAGATAACAAAGTGTGGAGCTGGTGAACACAGCAGGCCAAGCAGCATCTTAGGAGCACAAAAGCTGACCTTTCGGGCCCAGACCCTTCATCAGAAAAATGATGAAGGGTCTAGGCCTGAAACGTCCCCTTTTGTGCTCCTAAGATACTGCTTGGCCTGTTGTGTTCATCCAGCTCCACACTTTGTTATCAAGGCCTCACAACCTGTTTATACTATTGGTTCATGAGCAGACTGTTCACCATAAATAAAGGACAAAATACACCTCTTAAAGTCATAGTATCATATTATCTCCCATTTCCATTTTTCTTGGATCCCCCACCAATCCCTGGACCATGTCTTGTTGTGTCTTCTTGGTTTTGCTCTCAGTAGAGCAGACCCATTTTCTGTTTTTTACACTTCATGCTTGCATCTACTTTACATATATATCTCTCCTTTGCCACAATTATCACTGCTTTGTCTTTTTCTCTGGCCGTCCAATCTGTCCCATTTGCTCTTCCTGTCTTTACACCATAGAAAAGCAGCATTTTCCAGCTCTTTTCTGTTCCAAAGAAGCGTTATATCTAACTTGAGATGTTAACTCTGTTTCTATCTCCATTGATGCTGCTAGCATGCTAACTTTCTCCAAAGTTTTGTTTTTAATGCTGCAGCCCTGTTTAATTTGAAGCAAAATCCTTCAGCAATGACTTGAATTAAATGTAATTTATCAGACATGGGCGAAGACATATTAACTCAGAATGCAAATGTTAACAAGTAATCTGCATTCACTTCAAAGTTGAAGAAGGTAATTTAAACAAACTATTCTTACAATGATTGAGGCATCAATGCTCATTGACGCTAAATGGTATTAAGAATAAACATGCTCAAAAGTGGATCTGAGTAGTATCAATGGAATAATATTTGCTCCCTATTTGTCAAACTGAAAAAGAAATGTTTTGGAACTCTGCTAAAGACAAATTTACCATACATGATAGTTTTCTTCACTTCAAAATGTGTAAGTGTCTGGCCTTCAGTACAGGACATTTTCAGTATTTTTTAAGATCTTTCTGCATGTTCTTCGATTTTAATTTAATGTTGGTAGACCTCTTGTGACATGCATAATAATAAGGATTATGTGTGACATTTTTGCCAACACAGACTTAAAGCTCATTAAGTAAAGAGAAGCAGAAATCAAAGTTTGTTTAGTCAGGAATGTCTTTAACATTCAACCAACATACAATTTAGAGGTCAGAAAAACATTAGATAAGACATCAAATCCCCATTTCTCGTCCTCAACTATTTTTAAATAAGTTAAAATCAGGCCTAGAGAGATCTAGATCACAGAGACATAGCATAGAGAAAGGCTCTTCAGCTCACATAGTCTATGATTCAAGTCTTTTTTCAGGTGTGATTACTGAGGTGAGAAGGTAAAGAGATTCTCATAAGCTAATACTTCTTGCTATTGTCTATATTTTACGTGTTTGGAATTATTTCTTTCTTCATAAAGTTTTCTTTCTAAAAATGTGTCATAAAATAAATTTGCGTATACCTAGTAGATCCAGTCACTTTAGATTTTCCAATCAGGCATGAGTCAGACTCAAAATGATCAATGTTGGCACAGATGTCTATGAGAATTGCCAGTGTCAGCAGCGTATGATGAAAATGGGCAAATTATAAATATGGGGGATACTTATAGTTAGAAGTTTGCCTGTGAAAGAAAGGAATTCACAGGCTACTGCTGGATCTAGAGTTCTGCAATAAGTGAAAATGCAACAGTGTACCCAATCTTCCTTTTATTCCAGCTTTGCTACAGAAAACCAAGCCAGGATCCATTACAAAAGCTTACAAATGCTCCAGACAACTCATCATCAATCACTAAATCCCTTGCAAGTACCAACTCACTCACATCCACCTTAGGGAAATTAGACTGTAAACTAGAAGCAAGTGTAAACTGAGTGACAGATGTAGCACTAACTGATGCTGGTGATTAAGGGAGGAGGAACCAGGCCAGCTTGCATCCTACCATGGTTATCTGGATTTTATGGGATATATTAATAGTCACTGCAACATGATCACAATCCTAAGGCAGACTTCAAGAATGGATGCATAATTGGCAATTCACAAATTATATAGCGATACCTTAAAGAGGCAATACTTCCAGACCTTCCTGCCATGCCTTCCAATGTCTGCCAATAGCGGGAAGCAAACAAGAACAGGCTCCGTAGAAGTACTGTAGCCTGCTGAATATCCAACTTAGTTATCACCTGTTGGAAAGAAAGGACCACCTTCACCTGCTCTAAAAAGACACTGCAGGCACAGCAGTCAGACACTTCACGTACACCTGCCACTGAAGTTGCTGTCAGCATCTTTCCATTTACACAAGATGATGAACATACAGTAAATCATATCAATTGGGGTTAGGTTAGCTTCATATTGTACAGCTTTGCTGTTGGCTGAAGAAACTGATCTGTTAAATGCAGCTTCTGCTGCAAGTGCTGCAAATAAAGTAGTTATTAGGTATTTTTTGAGCTGTTGTAATCAGTATTGGACTCAGCAACTGACATGGTGTCACACGGTGGCTCACAAATGATGTTACCATTTTCCTGTTTCATTTATTCATATTCCCCATTTGTGAAAATAATGTTTAGGGCTTCATGTTGAGTTTGCAAGCATCCTTGAAGTGGAATTTTGAGTGTACTACTTGTCTTAATTCTCTGGCTATTCTGCCTCAAAGAAAATTCTTGGGTGTTCCATTCTCTTCCATCCTGTGAAAGTGCCCAGGAAAGCGAAGTTGACACTGCTTGATGAGTGCCAACATACTTGGGAGACTTGCCTTTGAGAGCACTGTCACTTGCATGATTTTGTCCTTCCACAAGATGCCCAGAATGAGCCATAAGCAAGAAAAATGAAAATAGTTGAGATTCCTTTTTTGATAGCTGTATATCATCAATGTTATACAGCCATACAGCAAGGTGCTGGGGATATGTGCTTCTTAAACTAGCGTCTTGGTTCTAAGATTCAGTTTCATTCTATTCCAAGCATATTTCATGAATCAGACCAAGGTGATTTTGCTATGAATGCATTGAATTTTGCTTGAAGAAACTAATTATTAGAAGGTGCAGAATTTGCCAACCACTTGTGTTATTTCATGCAATCAAGGGCAATGATGTGACACCCTGCCCCATAACTACTGTTGTCTTGGCGTTTATAGTAAGGGAGATCAAGTTACAGCCCTGGGAGAGACAATCTATGAATTGTCATAGTTGAGTTGCCTGTAGAAGCTACCTCCAACAAAGATATGTTACAGATTATAGAGCTAGCCGTGTAACTAGAATGGAGGCAAATTGTCCTCATATCTACAGATAAACCAATCATCATCTGCATGGAAAAGAAAATACCAATCTAAGTGACAGCTAGGGTATAGTCCTGTTTCACTCCATTCTTCACACTGAACTGTCAGAGCTGGTGCAGGGTCAAATTGTACAGCACAATGCAAGTTATCATAAAGGGGATGCATAAGACTGAGTTAACACTGAAGTAACCCACTCAAGAAACATCTAGGAAGAGGCTACATTTGTCTGCATATGCATCTCATACTATTATTAAATGAAGTGCCATAAAAGCAAACAATTGACATTCATAAGCAAATAGTTTGATATTAAAAATTTAGTTGTACTGAGGTTTTGTATGCAGTATTATTTAATATGTTTCATTTGTTGATCAGAATGGAGTATTTGTAAAATTTGTGGAAAATTTAAGGTTCTATTGGTGAAGAAATAGTTTGTGATACATGACATGTTGTAGACTATTATGGATGTGAGTTTGCTCGCTGAGCTGGAAGGTTAGTTTTTAGACGTTTCGTCACCATTCTAGGTAACATCATCAGTGAGCCTCCGACGAAGCGCTGGTGTTATGTCCCGCTTTCTATTTATGTGGTTAGGTTTCCTTGGGTTTCCCTGATGATGTTACCTAGAATGGTGACGCAACGTCTGAAAACTAACTTTCCAGCTCAGCAAGCAAGCTCACATCCAGAACCTCAACCTGAGCTACAAATCTTCTCAAAACTCGCTAGTAGACTATTATTTCAGAAGTTTGAAAAGATTTTCACAATCAGTATTAGAACAAAGAAAATTACAGCACAGGAACAGGCCCTTCAGTCCTCCAAACCTGCACCGACATGCTGCCTGTCACAACCAAAGCCCCCTATCCCTCCAGGAACAGTATCCCTCTATTCCCATCCAATTCATGTATTTGTCAAGGTGCCTTTAAAAGACACTATAGTATCTGCTTCCACTACCTCCCCCGGAAGCGAGTTCCAGGCACCTACTACCCTCTGTGTAAAAATGTGCCTCATATATCACCTTTAAACCTGGCCTCTCACATCTTAAACATATGGCCCCTGGTAACTGACTCTTCCACCCTGGGAAAAATCTTCTGATTGTCCACCGTGTCAATGCCTTCATTATCTTTGTAGATCTTTGTCATTCCAGTGAGAACAACCCAACTTTCTCCAACATCTCCTCATAGCTAATGCCTCCATACCAGGCAACATCCTGGTAAATCTGGTACCTGGTACCCTCTCCAAAGCCACCACATCCTTCTGGTTGTGTAGCAACCACAATTGAACAGTTGTCAGCCGATAAGTTATTCCTGCTTTTCTTGATGATTTCAATACTGAAATGCACAACAATCTTTGAATCCTGAGCCCCGCAGCTGTCAAAGCACTGGAATAATCACTTCAATGCTTCAATAGTTTTCTGTGTTTATTTTAATGAGTGCATGCCCCTCATATATATGTGCTCAGATGGTGTCGTCAGATATTGAAAAGTGTCATTGCCTTGGCAATACAGAGGATTCAAAGTTATTTACCCAATTATCCTCTGATCATCACCCATTTTTCAGGTGAGAAATGGAAGAAGCAGTTAAAAATTGTGGCAATAGTTTTTGCCGAGCTATTTCTTCAATTTTACAGATGGGCTTAGAGGTACTAACCACAGAGTGATACATAGAAAATAGAGAACACTGGGGGTTAAGAGAAGGAGAGAGAATGAGAGAGATTTGAAAGAAATAACACAAAGATGAGAAGCGACAGAGAAGGAAACCCTTAAAGGCTGGTCTCCACATACTTGAGTATTTATTATGGTGCTGATTCCAAGTTCAGTGGCAATACCAAGGATTACCTGAGAAAAAAATACCTGAGACAGCATGGCAAACAATGTTTATAGTAAAGATGCTGCTTTAGCTAGTCTTTCTAAAAATATCAATGACAGGTTTACCTTTAATGTTACTACCACATCAGTTAATGTGCTTAGCATTTCACCACTGAACTAAATGCTAAATTACAAATGCTAAGTTTGACATTGTGCACATTTTTACAAACACAAACCCATGGATGTGGGGAACGGGTAGCACAGTCATGATGCCACTGAACTAATAATCCAGAGGCCTAAGTTAATGCTCTGGGGACACAAGTTCAAGTCCCACCATAGCAACTGATAAAATTTAAATCTGGAATTGAAAGACAGTCTTTATAATGGGTGATTGTGACAACTATCATCAATTGTTGTAAAGCCCATCTGGTTTAGAGGAGGAAATCTCTCATCCTTATCCCGGCTTATGTATGACTACAGACCAAAAGCAATGTGGTTGAATTTTCACTGCCCTCTGAAACAGCTGAGTCATGCAGTTCAAGGGCAAATAGGAATGAATAATAAATGCTGGCTTTGCCGGTGCAGCCCACACTCCGTTTTAGAATAAACAAAGAAAATACATATCAAGCAAAGCAGAAGTCCAGACAATAAAGTAGGTTTTCTTTATTAGGCTACAATTTAATTGTAATTTAAAAACTGCTCCTGTTTTCATTTTTAAACCAGCATTAAGAAATCAATGTAACTAATGTTTTGCTGGTTTTATTTTTCATATTTATAGCTTTATTCCTTGCTACCTTGCAAATGAGTTAGAGCATCTGGCCATGAACTAGTACTACTGCTGCTGTATAACTCTTCCAAGCACTAACACCCAGGTGTAGCGCTTTGTCAAATTCTGAACAGTAATGCTACAAATCTTTCGACCACTCCGAGGCTATTATTGTCAAATAGTGTCTAGTTTGAAGTAGAGTGTACTATGAAAAATTCATTAGTGGATGATCTTATTCCAGAACAGACTGAATAAAATCAATTTAAAATATAAGACTGAAACATATATACTAACACATAGCCACGTACACCTATTTGAGCAGACAATATATTCCAATGTTCTTGCAAGTAGAAAGTAACATTTGAAGCTTGCCAAATCTTAGCTTTCTTATTTATACCTATACAATTATAAAGCACAGAGAACCAAATAACATAAACAGCTGCATAGATTTTCCAACGGCCAGATATTAGGACATTTGCATATGAAGACCTTGTAGAATCCATGATGTAACACTCTCGAAAAGGAATTGCCCAGGAAATTAAATTTTCTGCCAGGCAATTCCCTCCAGACTTGGAAATCTCCAAGAATGCCCATTTAAAACAGAGAAGATTTAGACTATTAAATGCATAGTTTCCAAGTACCTATTAAATTGACCCAAGAATTAACTCACACACCCACAGCTACATCTCTCCCAGAACACTTACAGACGCTGACCTGACAACCCTGACTCCTAGAAGCCAAAAGCAATCCCCTTCCCTGCCAACCAAGTCTGGCGATCTAAAGCAGGAGAAAAGCCTGTCAGGTCTGCAGCAAGGATGGTTGTTGAGTCAAGGTTGGGTCAAGTAGCTTCACTGCTACTGTCGCCGATATGAGACCCCATCCCCAATGTCGGACCTGCAATGCAGGACTTGCCTTCCCCTGTGCTACGAAAGAGCTGTCAGAATGGAAATACGGCTCTGCATTTATGAGGGAGACCTGATTGGAATCTCCTGTCAGAAATACAGAGTCCCCTCCTTTTGTAAATAAAAAGAGCTGGGGTAACTGAGACTATATCCCTTCGGAAGTTTGTCCATAGTCCAACTCCTGAGTAACTTTTCAACAGAGCCCACACTTACCTAATACACTCCCAGATCTTAAGCCTAAACCTATTGCTGATCTAGACTTGACACTCCCTTTCCCCTGCTCTACATCCCAGTGCCTTCCTCCCCTCCAGTATGTCCTTCCACTTTTCTTTACCCGCTCAGGAGCTAACACACAAATACAACTCCCTACCACCCCCATCCACATCCCCCCTGAAACCCCCAACCTCTGTCACTCCTTCTCCATGCTCTGGACCACTTCTGTGTCAGCTGAGATGTTCTACCCTCTTACCCCATTCTGGATCCAATCTGCATCTGCACTGTATCCATACCTGTCCCCTCTACTCACTGTCCTCAGACTAGCAGCCCCACTCTCCCTTCTCTTTCCACTGGACTCATGGATCGAAAATCCACCTTAACATCACTCACCTGATTCCCTTACTATCTTATATCCTAACCTCCTAACCAATAGCCATCCTACCATCCCAGCAGCTTACCCATCCTGTAAATGATTAGAATCATATTTGAAATTTAGAGTGTTGATTGAACTCAATTGTATGGAGACTTCAAGATTGGATGCTAGCCAGGGAAGGACTGAAACTTGCATCTAACCTAAAATTAAGAAAATCCATGGTTCAGCGATTTTCAGTAGCAGACAAACTGAGACGACAGCAGCGACAGTCTTGGTGACTCAGAGGTTATAGGGTCTGAAGTTCAACGCAGGGTCAAGTTGGATTCTGAAGTTGGCGAAGGATGAGAGACGACCATATAGAAATTTACAAAATTATGCGAGGTTTGGAAAGATTTGATAGTCAGAGTCTTTTCCCCCTTGTAGAAGTATCAATTACTAGGGGATATTGGTTTAATGTAAAATGGGGTAAATTTAGAGGAGATGTGAGAGGCAAAAGCTTTTACACAGAGGATGGTAAATACCTGGAGTGTGCTGTGAGAGGAGGCGGTGGATGTTTAAGAAGCATCTCGACTGATAAATGAATAGACAGGGAATAGAGGGATAGTGACCACACAGAGGCAAAAGGTTTTTAGGTTTAGGAAGACATCATGTGTCAGCACTGTCTTTGTGGGCCGAAGGATGTATTCCCGTGCTGTACTGTACTTTGTTCTTTAATTTGATTCTAACTTCAAATTTGTATTCTTCGGCCAGAGGGTGGTTACAATGCGGCACTCATTGCCACAGAAAGCTGTTGAGGCCAAGTCATTGATGGTATTTAAGATAGAGATAGGTATGTTTTTGATTAGTAAGAGAATCGAGATTACAGGGAGAAGGCAGGAGAATGGGATTGAGAAACACATCAGCTATGGTGGAACAGACTACATGGGCCGAATGGTCTATATCTGCTCCTTGATCTTATGGTTATATATTCCTGCCTACGCTGATAACCTTTCTATCCCTTGATTCACAAGAATCCATCTACCTCTGCCTTAAAATTAATAAAAGACTGCTTCCTCCACCTTTTAAGGAAGATGGTTCCAAAGACTCATGAACCTCAGAGAAAAACCTTTGCCCCTGTTTTAAATAGGCGACCTCTTATTTTTAAACAGGAACCCCAGCTCTAAATTCTCTCATAAAGAGGAAATATTACTCCACATGTACCCTATCAGAACCCTTCAGGACTTTGTACATTTCAATCAAATTGCCTCTTAGTCTTCTGAACTCCAGCAGATACAAGGTCAGAAATCATAGGACATCAGGTTATAATCTAACAGGTTTATTTGAAAACACAAGCTTTTAAAGCCTCACTCCTTCTTCAGGTATAAGTGAGAGAGGTGGTGTCGGACAGAATTTATAAGTAAAAGATCAAAGGATCACAGCATTGATGAGGATGTACTAAACAAACCAATGATGCTGTTAAATCTTTAATCAGTTAGAAGGCTTTAACTGATAAATATGTATATGTAAATCCTGATTCCTCTCAAGTCACTGCCCTAAGAGAACTAAAGCTTTTATCAGTGTAAAGAACAGGTGATATTTTCAGCCAGGCAATGAATGTTTGGTATGAGGTCTTGTTTAGAATCTGTTTATGCTTTGAATTGGAGTCTGACTGGTTTGATTTCTAAAGCAGGAATTTCTAAAATGCCGCACTGACTGTCTATTAATTATATACTTTTTGAACAAAATAGAATGTATCCACAAATACAAATTCATTCCATAGATTTACCTGTATATGCATGTGTGTGTAGGTATGCTTGAGTGCGTGAATGTGAGAATGTATAGTGTAGTGGGGTCACCTGCAGTGCGACCTGGACCCAAGATCCCTGTTGAAGCCATCCTCATGCGCACGGAACTTGACTACCAGCCTCTGCTCAGTGACTCTGCATTGTTGTGTATACCGAAGTCCGCCTTGTTGTGCGGTGTCCATTTGGCCTCAAATCTTCAGTTAAACATCCTCTAAAGCAAACTTTGGGATACACAATAATGCAGAGTTGCTGAGCACAATTGTCTGCTTTTATTTGTTTTAAATTGATAGCAAAGTTCAGTCCCCATGAGGACAGCCTCAACAGGGATCTTGGGTTCATGTCGCATTACAGGTGACCCCACCACACCATAAACTCACTCAGAGTAAAATTACTGCTTTAGAAATCAAACCAGTTTGACTCCAAACCAAAACACAAACAGATTCTAAGCAAGGCCTCACACACGCACAGGCGCACACACACACACACACACACACACACACACACACACACACACACACACACACATGCACACGCACACACACACATGCACACGCACACACAACCACACACATACCCACGCATGCACACACACACCCACAACCACACACACACCGACGCACACACTCTTTCTGACTGTCTCTCCCCACACACATGCACATACACTCACTGGCTCTCTCACACACACAGACGCACACGCACACACACACGCGCGCGCGCACCCACACACACACACACACACACACACACACACACACACACACACACACACACACACACACACGTAAACCTATGAGGTGAATTTGTATTTGTGGATACATTCTATTTTGTTTAAAAAGCAGACAATTTATAGACAGACAGTCAATGTGGCATTTTTAAAATTCCTGCTTTAGAAATCAAACCAGACGGACTCCAAGTCAAAACACAAACAGGTTGTAAACAAGGCCTCATACCTAACATGCATTATCTGACCAAAAATGTCACCTCCTCTTTACACTGATATTCTCAGGTCATAGACTTGAGAGGAATTTGGGGATTTGCATATACATATTAATCAATTAAAACCTTCTAACTGATTAAAGATTTAGCAGCAACTTAGGCTTGTTTAACACATCCTCATCAGTGGTGTGATCCTTTGATCTTTTACTTATAAATTTTGCATCTGCTACTAACTCTCTCACTAACACCTGAAGAAGGAGTGAGGCTCGAAAGCTTGTGCTTTCATATAAACTTGTTAGACGATAACTTGGTGTCATTGATTTCTGACCTTGTTCACCTCAGTCCAACAACAGCACCTACACAGCAGATACAAATATATTTTGCCCAAACTTTCCTCATATTGTGTCCTTCTCATACCGGGTATTAGTCTGGTCTCTGAAATACATCCAATACACATACATCCTTCCTTAAAAATGGTGACCAATACTGTGCACAGCATTCTGAATGTGGTTTCAACAGTGCCCCACATAATTGTGTCATAGCTTCTAGATTTTGAAATAATTCCTCTCACACGAGAATTCAGCCAGCTTTCCTATCTACTGCTAGCCTTTATCTTAATCTTTTGCCATTCATGCACTAGATAACACAGATCTGTCTGAATCTTAGACCTTTGCAATCTCTCACCATTTAGATAATGTATTTTTCTTTTGTACTTCCTGCCAAAGCAGACAACATTGCATTTTCCCATACTATACTCAATGTGACACACCTTTGCTCACTCATTCACCAATTAATATCTTTTAGCAACCTGCTACACCCTCTTCATAAATAACTTGCCCAGCTACATCTGTAGGAACAGCAAATTTAAGAACTACACCTCTGTCCCTTCATCTATGAAACATACATAAATTATAAACAGTTGAGGTTCCAGCAATGAGCCATATGACACACCATTCTGTTGAATTGTCATTTTTACCAGCCATTCATTTACTTAAATTAGCCATGTATTATTTGGGCATTTTTTTTGTTTGGCAATCATTTTACACCTTCTTCATACCTTAACATTAGAAATGAATTAAAAAAAATAAAAGCTATGTCAAACTAGATCTCGGGCGGATGCTGCTGAGTTTCTTGCTGAAGGAAATAAAAGCTTCATAAGAAGTCTGATTACCTTTGAAGGATTTGCAAACGTGTTTTTTTTTGCCTCATAGACACAGTATTTGCTTTGTTTCTCTCCCTGCAGATACTGCCTGGCTTGCTGAGTATTTCTACCATTTTCTTTTTATATTTGAAATTTCTGTTAGCTATAATTCTTTGCTTTTCTAGCAGGGTGTTTTAAATGTGGCTAACTTTAATTTAAAATAAGAAAACATTTATTACTCATTGCAAAGTATCATTTTTCTGCTAGCAATGCCTCTTGTGTGGGATAAAAGAAACACCCTTTAGGTTAATTGGTCGATATTAATTTACTGGAACTTTTAGCATTTTTAAAACTTTAATAAAAACAAGGGTCATATTCAAACAAAATGTGTCACTTTTAATTTAAGATGTTATCATTTGCATATTGGATTATTGTTTGCAAGTTTCAAATGTTTTGAATGTTGCTGTCTAGATATTACATAAGCCCAGGGTCAAAGAAATGGTGTTGATTGCCTCACATGAATGACCTAGTTGTGTTTAATTGGCAACACCATGGTTGTAAAATCTGTTACATTTAAAACCTGAGTTCTTGATGGGCCTTATAAATAGATGTTCAGGGAGAAATCTTGTAGGGGCATGAGTTACGTGGACAATGGAAAGATTTGTGGCACAATTGGACGAGGAGTCCAGTGTGGCCTATCTTAATGTCAGCATTTCATTGCATTTTTTACGCTTTTGTCAAATGGCAGTGCAAGTTTTTCACTAGACAGCAACAAGTTGCCAATTAAGGGGAGTAATGCCTTCTTATATGCCTTATTAATGACACAAAAAAATCACTTGTACAAAGTGGAAAATATTAGCTGCACCTTTAATAGTTTCTATTAATTTAGTGTCTTTATATTTCACCCATACTGATATTTTGTTCCCACAAGCAATAACCCATTTAGTTTTGAAACGTACAGAGGAAAAATATAGAATAATTGGAATAGATCACTTTACTCGTCAATCCTGTTCCACCATTCAATGAGATCATGACAGATCTGCAAAATAGCTTCAAATACCTGTCCTTTATCCATGTCCCTGAATATTTTTGGAGAGCAAATAGAAAAAAAGTGATATTATGCTGTGAAATGAACTAAAAAATTTGCGTACTGGCAGCTAACTTATATTTGATTCTTTTCAAAATGTGCCAACAACCATCATAACTCAAGAACTATCTCTCGAAAGAAAACGGACATTATATCACCATGGTAGGTACATGATGATGACAAATGACAACTTTCAATTTATGTCCAGCCCAACAAATAGCAAATTCAAGGATATACATATTATTTACTTCATTGGTAAATAAAATTACTTTGCTACGAAGTACTGGAAGACTGATTTTGAACAAGGTTAGCAAAATGTATAGATTTTATTTCTGTATTTTCAAAGATTCTCCTGAAGCAACATTAACATTTTAGACCACATAACTGTTAGTTGCATTTTCTATTTATAGTAATAAATAGTCACCATACAAGGGTAGGTTTTTGTCAAACAACCACGAGCAATCCTTTTAGGCTGAATACAATTCTTTGTCTTGAATTAGCATCCACAGCTGCAAAATAAATGCACACGAAGCATGTTCTTAATTGTCCTGCTGGCATGAGATTCAAAATGCGTGCAGAGTGAAAAAACAAGTCGAAACAGTGACTGACCTATTTCTAAAGGAGAAAGAAAATGGGAGCTTTTTGTTCAGCATAATTTTGATCAATAAAGTCTTTGCATTTGTACTTACCTATCTAAATATTTTTACAAGTAGTATAATCATTAATATTTTTAAAGAACATTCCAGTTTAGTTCACAAATATATTTCTGGTGGTATATTGAATGTTTCTTTGCTTTCTAGGTAAGTTGAACTTAGATTTTGATTGATTATAATATTTAGGCCTGGGGTGAAGGAGCTAGTGATAATGCTGAGGTACTTTCTCAATATTATATCCTGTTTTATCGTACTGCTAAGTAAAATTTGGAAAAGAAATCATACAATACTGTTATATATATACTATCTTTAAACTCCTTGCCTTATATCAAGCTGTATAATTTACTGAATAATTAAATAACAGATTAAAGACCTTTGTCAGTCCAAATTTGAAAATTACAAAAATGTGCACAATCGGGCAGACAGTGATAGGGTAAAACCCAATCATTCTTAGACCATCTGTTGACTCAGGCTTGTGTGTCTGTACATAGTCCAGCTGACAGCACCAAAAGTAGCACATTCACAGCCATCAGGTTATGCTGAATCAGCAGTGATGAGAAAATAAAGACCTGATTCTACAAACCGGACACTGCGGCAACTAGCACTACAGCTGAGTACTGGTCACAACAGCTTACAATTATTCCTAATGTTATCATTATCACTAGCTCCTTCACCCCAGGCCTAAATATTATAATCAAACAAACAAAGAAAAGTGCAGATTACAGAAGGACAAGGACTTCACAATGGCAACACCAACAGCTGCAGTTCTATTTTAGTCCAAGGTCTTATACTAGTGATAACTAGAGTGCAGCATTTTGGTACAACAAAGTAAAAGCATATTATTGAGAGAGAACAGAAAATTACTGACAATGTTACCAATCGCTAATGAAAATGGCCCAAAAATAATTAAATTTAGAAACATGTTTGTTTTTAAATTAAAATCTAGTTAGATTTCCTATCATCAATAATATAAAATAGAATATTTTAGAGTAACTAAAAATAAAGAAGAAAAGTTCAGTACAGGCCCACAACTAATAAGTGCCCCTCCCATGTGAATCAATTTTTAAAACTGTTCATAGCTTTTAAGTGATCACTTGGCAAAGAATTGAAGCAGTGATACTCACAGTGACATCACTGTAAAGCTCCTTTATCTGCAGTCTCGGTCCCATTGGACAGCTCTGATCTCAGTTTAAACTCAAGTTTAACATTCTGTTGTATCGTCAAAGCATAACTTCTTAAAATTCCATTACTAAAAAATGGTATTTAGAATTTTATATTATGATTATATGACAAGATTACATTTTTAGTCAATTTTCTTTTAATACAAACCTACAGCTGTTTTATTATTTGGAAAGTTGTCAATAACATTAAAACTGTTAGGAATTATTCGTTAATATTTTCTTTAAACATATTTTGAAAAAAACTTCTGAGAATGTCCAATCTTTTTTTCCAAGTCTATTGTATTCTCAAAACATTTCCTTTGGGAAAATAAAGAACACGGATTTTTGTTGGAAAAAAAACACCACTCAAACTTCCCTAAAAGCCCCAGCTGGCTGAAAGCCCATTATCTTTGCCTGGTCCTGTCTAGTTAATTACTGGCACTGATTACTCAGCACTGAAGAGTACCATCACCTGCCTCAGTCTGACATATTTATTCCATCTGTGCCACATGGTCAAGGGACAGATCTGGCAGTGGGTCACACAGAGGGGCAAATAGCCCTTAATAGGACGTGAATGTGTGTTTAGAAACCAGACAGCTGACAGTATATGGATTGGACCATTCTGGATAACAAGGTAACACAGACGCAAACAGTATTGCGTACTTTATATTTCTACATGATGGGAAATCAAAAGTTTCATAATTATAAATTTCCTGACCACTGCTCTCCATCAACTATATCACCAGAAGTCACTGATCATAGGATCGGTGTTTATATGTTTTACGGGTCCACAGAGTACTTTACATCTCAAATAAAAACAAAGTTTATACAGCATTTGAAAGCTCATTTTTCTAGTTTGCTAATATCCAACTGAAGTTTGCATGCTCCTGATAATAGTACAACAATTTCAGCCAAGGACCAGATGCAAGATTCCATGTGGAAATACAATGATTGTTGTCTAATTTGCACTACCAAATGAAAATAGCATCACAGAAACATGGAAAACATGGAAAAAATTACAGCATAGAAAAAGGCTGGTTGATCCATTATGACCATACCAGTGAGAGTTTGACAGTTTAATCCCACTTTCTAGTGTTTGCTCCGTAGCTGTGCAACCCATAGCACTTCATGTGCACTTCCAACTGCTTTGGAAACATAACATGGGTTTCTGTTCAAACACCCTTTCAAGTCAGAGTTCCAGACTCTCGCCAAACTCTGGGTGAAAAGATAAAATGATTATCCATAAAGCCGAAACGGCCCCTAAGCATGTGCAGATACCAGCCTGCTGGTAGAGACAGGCCACAGGAAGAGTCTGTGTGTGCATGCACCACTGCCATCGCCAGGCTGGAGAGAGGGGTTTGGGAAGCTTGGGCTAGAAGCAGAGTTTCCTTTTCCCCCGTGGTATATGTGGGGAATTTCTCCCTAGCCATTGCTCTCACTCTGACACTGACATGGCTTCACTGTCCAGCCATTTCTGGCCATGGCTTCATCAACGGAAGGGGTCTGACCAGACTTGGGAGACCATGTCTGGGACGGCAGCTGTATCGGTTACACCACACACCCATGCCACCTAATGCACACCCTTGCAATTGCTCCAGCAGGAGTGACCCATTCCTTGTCCAGTTGCCAAAATAATCACCAGTTAAGCTGGATAGGAGGCCTGTGACATCAGCTGGCCATTTAACGTGTTCCTGCATATACACGCTCATTGCTCCACATGATGCTAGCATTCGCAAAGTGCCTGTGTAAATGTTACTTAGAATCACGCCTCCAATCTTTTTGCCAATTACTCAAACATTTTGTTGTCTGCCTCACCAGCGAAATGTATTGGAATGGCAGGAATCTGCTGAATTTGCATGCTAAATGTGAATTAAACTCACTACAAAATATTTGATCAAGGCATTCCAAGTCTAAGTATGCAATTAACAATGTAATAAGAGGCATTTATTGCTAACTGAAAAGTAACAAAGAAAATGGTGCCTTTTTTTTCAGATTTAGTTGTTGTGAGAAACCTGCAATTTCTATCAAATTTTTAATTTTGTCTCTCTTCCCACATACTGGGTTTACCCATCCAAACTTACATATCTTTCTTCCTTCTATCTCCGGTAATTGTACAAACCTTTAGTTTGATTGGTTAAGGAAAAGTATACGTGCAAGATTGTTGTATCCCTGGCTGGGACATGGTCAACTCAAACCTTCAGCAGTTTGGCATGCATAAAACATAAAACCCTAAATATGCAAACACAAGTCGAACTAAAGGCGAACAAAGTGTGGAGCTGGATGAACACAGCAGGCCAAGCAGCATCTCAGGAGCACAAAAGCTGACGTTTCGGGCCTAGACTCTTCATCAGAGAGGGGGATGGGGGAGGGTTCTGAAATAAATAGGGAGAGAGGGGGAGGCGGACCGAAGATGGATAGGGGAGAAGATAGGCGGAGAGGAGAGTGTAGGTGGGGGGGTAGGGAGGGGATAGGTCAGTCCAAGGAAGACAGGCAGGTCAAAGAGGCGGGATGAGGTTGGTAGGTGAGAAATGGAGGAGCGGCTTGAGGTGGGAGGAGGGGATAGGTGAGAGGAAGAACAGGTTGGGGGGCGGGGATGAGCTGGGCTGGTTTTGTGATGCAGTGGGGGGAGGGGATGAGCTAGGCTGATTTTAGGATACAGTCGGGGAGGGGTAGATTTTGAAGCATGTGAAGTCCACATTAATACCATTGGGCTGCAGGGTTCCCAAGCGGAATATGAGTTGCTGTTCCTGCAACCTTCGGGTGGCATCATTATGGCACTGCAGGAGGCCCATGATGGACATGTCATCTGAGGAATGGGATGGGGAGTTAAAATGGTTCGCGACTGGGAGGTGCAGTTGTTTATTGTGAACCGAGCGGAGGTGTTCTGCAAAGCTGTCCCCAAGCCTCCGCTTGGTTTCCCCAATGTAGAGGAAACCACACTGGGTACAGTGGATACAATATACCACATTGGCAGATGTGCAGGTGAACATCTGCTTAATATGGAAAGCTGGGATGGCAGTGAGGGAGGAGGTGTGGGGGCAAGTGTAGCACTTCCTGCGGTCGCAAGGGAAGGTGCCGGGTGTGGTGGGGTTGGAGGGGAGTGTGGAGCGGACAAGGGAGTCACAGAGAGAGTGGTCTCTCTGGAAGGAGGACAAGGGTGGGGATGGAAAAATGTCTTGGGTGGTGGGGTCTGATTGAAGGTGGCGGAAGTGTCGGAGGATGATGCATTGTATCCGGAGGTTGGTGGGGTGGTATGTGAGGATGAGGGGGATTCTTTTAGGGCGGTGTTGCAGGGGCGGGGTGTGAGGGATGTGTTGCGGGAAATGCGGGAGACACAATCAAGGGCGTTCTCGACCACTGTGGGGGGTGAAGTTGCAGTCCTTGAAGAACTTGGACATCTGGGGTGTGCGGGAGTGGAATGCCTAATCCTGGGAGCAGATGCGGCGGAGGCGAAGGAATTGGGAATAGGGGATGGAATTTTTGCAGGAAGGTGGGTGGGAGGAGGTGTATTCCAGGTAGCTGTGGGAGTCGGTGGGCTTGAAATGGACATCAGTTACAAGCTGGTTGCCTGAGATGGAGACAGAGAGGTCCAGGAAGGTGAGAGATATGTTGGAGATGGCCCAGGTAAACTTGAGGTTGGGGTGGAAGGTGCTGGTAAAGTGGATGAACTGTTCGAGCTCCTCTTGGGAGCATGAGGCGGTGCCAATACAGTCATCAATGTAACGGAGGAAGAGGTGGGGTTTGGGGCCTGTGTAGGTGCAGAAGAGGGACTGTTCCACGTAACCTACAAAGAGGCAGGCATAGCTTGGGCCTATGCGGGTACACATGGCCACCCCCTTGTCTGTAGGAAGTGCGATGCAGGTACCCATGGCCACCCCCTTTGTCTGTAGGAAGTGGGATCCGCCTCATCCCCGCCTCCCTAAACTGTGCTTCCTCTCACCTATCCCCTCCTCCCACCTCAAGCTGCTCTTCCATTCCCCACTTACCAACTTCATCCCACCTCCTTGACCTGCCCATCCTCCTTGGACTGAACTATCCTCTCCCTATCTCCCCACCTACACTCTCCTCTCCACCTATCTTCTTTTCTCTTCATCTTCGGTCTGCCTCCCCCTCTCTCCCTATTTATTTCAGAACCCTGTCCCCATCCCCCTCTCTGATGAAGGGTTGAGGCCCGAAACGTCAGCTTTTGTGCTCCTGAGATGCTGCTTGGCCTGCTGTGTTCATCCAGCTTCACACTTTGTTATTCTTGGATTCTCCAGCATCTGCAGTTCCGATTATCTCTAACTAAAGGCTGATGCCTTAACACAGCAATAGCACTGCACTTGCAACTGCAACTATAAAGTTAGATAACTTCATTGTTTCTAATTTCTTAGATTTGAAGACAAATATCTAGAATTTCTTTTAAATCCATACTCACAGAAAATGAACTGCCAATGGCGGTATCAAATGACCTGGAGCTAAACAAAATACTATAGTATCGTAACAAACACCAACCATAACACTGGAGTGACATTGCTTTGAAAATTCCCGGCCAGAGCAAAGAAGGATTTGCAATGCCAAATTCATTCGAGAGAGTAACCCATAAAAAGCGTCATTGAAAGCAGATTCGAAGATTATGTTTATAATGCTTCAGGGTCTTTTGAGTGTTTACATCCAAAAGATTAATAAACATCCTCAAAACACTTAAGTTTTTAAATTTATAATACTTTCATCCTCTTATTTACAAAATACTGAAACAATCACAAATTTTTCAACAAATTCCTCTTCAATCAATGCTAAAATCCCCAATGCTTAAAATGTTAAATCAGTGTTGAACTCAATCCAGAAATTTAAATTAAATGGATGCAAAACATGTCGTTTTATTAATAAGAAAATCAGATAGAATTGATTTTAAGCAAATGCAATGTAAATAAAAATGATAAAAATACATTCCAGAACTGAATTATTTATGAATAAATGTTTAGAAATATTGTCATTGACAATGACTAAGCCATGTTTTCCATAAACCCATGAACACTACCACTTGTAAGTAGATGCACGAGAACATGACCAGACACCTTCCAAGCCACACAACATCCTGGCTTACTGTTCCTTCACTGTTGCTTGGTCATAATTATGGAACTCTCTTCCTAACAGAACTATGGATATACCTATACCCATGGACTCTAGCAAATCTGAAAAGTCACTCAAGACAGTGGTATTTTCCCACATGGCCAAGGCTGGCACCTTGATATGTTTGCCACCTTTGCCAAATGTAGTACTGGCTAAGGGTTTTTTGAGGTACTTCGCTGCCACCAATCTCCATTTTCCTTTCTTCATCTTGGGTGCATCCAGTTATTAGTAGTAGAGGATCCACCACAATAGAGTATCCACAAAAGTGGCACTATTCGTGGATAACAAAAAGGCTTACTGTATGATAGCAATAACTACAATTACATTGGTCAGGAACAACTACTAATTAGGCGGAGCTGGGGATTTTGAGGAGCTGAGCTAGGTACTTCTGTTTTCTCTGAAAGGAATAGAATCTCTTGTCTCCACCCACAAACTGTGTATCAAATTAACGGAATGGGTGATGCCAGTGTTACATGAACATTAACCTCTTCGGCCTATTACCTTATCTAACAACCAACACCTTCTCAAAGGCATTTAAGATTGGGCAGCAAACTTCAGCATTGGTCACATTCCATGAAAATAATATCTCAATTAAAAAATTCAGTGTGGCCAACATCAGAGGCCTATTAGTAATTTTGAAGGGCCTTATGAGCCTGACCCCTAACAGTCCTTCAACTGTGAGAGCTCTGGTCTCTCACTTCCTCCATCAGCTGTACCTATGTTTCAATTAGGTGTTCATCAGGTTACATGCCAAAGCCAACTCACAAGCACATAATCATCAAAGTGATTGCTACTGTGTTGGAGGATGATGTAGAGGAAGGTGTGATGCTGCATCCTCTGAAGCATGGCCACTCTCTTCCTCAGTGGAGATTGGAAGAGCTTTAGTGGTGGCTTCACCATTCTCTCCTGAGAGCATGCATCTATGAAGGAGCATAAAAGCAATCAGCTCTTCTGCTCACCAAAAACCTTCTCTAAACTCTCTGGGTACACTGCTTCCTTTCTGCCCGGGTTGTACACGAATCTGTAGGTCTCAGTTTCAATGTTCATCACTCCCATCTTTGCATTCAGGTAGAATAGCTGCCCTGATCTCCAGTCAAACCAACTGCTTTCATCTCACTGGGCAGTCATGGTTCAAGTAATTGGCATTCCTTATCCTAACATTGCATTTTACAGGAAGTTGTTGTCCCTTTTCTCCTGACGAGCAGTATGGGTGGACACAGTTTCATTGTCTCGCCCATAGGCCAATGATGACTCTTTGTAGATGTCCCTCGCTCGTACTTGCAGTCCCATGGGACTTGGAGATCCTGGCACTGAGATACAGGTACCTAGTATGTCGGAAAACCTGTTGGGAACTGGACATGTTGGGAAGGAGGTTGCAGACAATTATGGATAGGTTGATTGAATGGGCAAAAATCTGGCAGATGGAGTGTAATGTATAAAAGTGTAAAATTATTAATTTTGACCAGAAGAGTAAGAAGAACTCTGAAATGTGGAGACTCTGGTGTTCTAATGCAATGTTCAGATCCACATTTAGAGATGCCCTTTTCAGGGCTAACTTGTACTGTTATGAAATTTTCATGTTCTTCACTACTCAGTTGTCAGAGAAGCAATGAGAGGGAACTTAAACTGTCAAGGGAAGGAAGGTTGCTCTTTAAAAATAGTGTCACCACTTTCCTGGCCATCATGATTGCCACCCAGGCTCCTCCTCATCCACATGTTTTCACAGCCCAATGCCTGATATTTGTTAACTGACCAGCTCTTGAATAACCACGTTTAGCTGCCCACCAGATGGAGCGTGCCACTGACCATGAGGAAATTCCACCTGTGGTAGCTGGTATGGAAGGCTTTGCTCAGGAAACATGGAGTTGGAAACTGCAATGAAAATTGATTGCTATTGTCCATCACCAAAACCTTCTTTCAACGAAAAGATCACCTCAAGACTTTATATATACATTACTGTTCAAAGCACAGGCATCTATTAAGATATAGGGCTATAAGATACAGGAGCAGAAGTAGGCCATTCACCCAATCAAGTCTGCTTTGCCATCGAATGAGATCACGGATGATCAGATAATCCTCAATATCAGTTCCACTCCTTTTCCCTATAACCATTGATTATCTCGCTGATTAAAATCTATTTGTCCCAGCTTTGACAGCCCCCAAAGTGAAGAATTCCATATGTTCATTATGCTTCGAGAGAAAAAATTCCTCGACTTTGTCTTAAATATGCAAACCTTTATTCTGAGATTGTGCCATTTGTTCTAAACTCTTCTACAAGGTGAAACAATCTATTAGTGTTTACCCATTCAAGCCCCTGAGAATCTTAATCAGAAATTGCTGGAAAAATTGAGCAGGTCTGGCAACACCAGTGGAAAGAAAACAGTGTCAACATTTCTGGTCCAGTGGCCCTTCTTCTAAACTCCAGAACTTCTGTTCTGGAGAAGGGTCATGGACCCAAAAAATTAACTCTGTTTTCTCTTCAAAGATGCTGCCAAATCTGCTGAGTTTTTCTGACAATTTCTGATTTTTTTTTCTGATATTCAGCATCCGTAGTTCTTGGTTTTGTTTTTCCCTAAGAATCTGATAATGTTTCAACGTCACCTCTCATTTGTCCAAACTCCAATGAATACATGCTAACAAAAAACTTCTTTTATACCCAGAATCAACTTAGTGAATGATGACTGCATTACCGCCAATGCCCACATATCTTTCATTAGATAAGGGGACAAGTAGATATTCTGTTGATAGTATTCATAACTGTCTGCAACCTCCTGACCAGTGTCTGACCAGTGTCTTGCATAGTTTCAGCAAGATTTTCTATTTTATACTCAACCTCCTTTGAGATAAAGATTAAAATTTTATTTGCCTTACCTGTTACTCACAGAGTTTTTACTAATTTATGCATGAAGACACACAAATCTCTCTGTGCTGCAGCTTTCTGACATATTTCTCTATTTAAATAATATTCCGTTCCGTTCCATTCTTCCTGTCAAACTGCATAGCCTCACACTTCCATCATTATATTCCATTTGCCAACTTTATTTTTACTCACTTAATCTGTCTGTAACCATTTTCAGATTCTTTGTGTCATTCTCACAATGTGACTTCCAATCTATTTTTGGGTCATCCACAAGCTTAGTTTCCAGCTCTGATCTCAATGTAATCATGTCTGTGGATTGGCTAGAAGATCACTCACATAACCTTTATTTGTGTCATTAATTCATTTATTTTCTTCTGATTACTACTTGCATTGAAGAGCCATTAATTTTTATTTTATATCATTCTTCCATCTTTGACCCTATTTACCATTTAAAAAATGTTTGAATACACTCTCCCACTCTGGATATCAGTACCTAAATAGCTGCTTTTCAATGTCACTGTATCATTTTGCTTTGAAAGCCTATGTATCCCTTCTCCAGACTGTCCCCATACATATTGGTTAAAGGCCTCTGTATAGATCCAGTTTCTTGATTCACTGGGATGCTGGTCCCACCACAGCTCAAGTGAAGCCCGTCTCACCAGATCAGCTTCCTTCTACCCCAATACTGGTGCCAGTGCCCCATGAACTGATACCCATTTCACCCACATCAATTTTCAATCATCTTTAAGATGCATTATACCAACTTATCAATGCTCCACTGATAGCTCCTTTGAAACCAGTGACTTCTATAAACTAGAAGGACAAGGATAGCAGATGCATGGGCACACCACTTCCCACAAGTTCCCCTCCAAGTCACACATCGTCGTGATTGGAACCATACAATTCCTCTACTGTTCCATACTGTCTCTAGGTAATAATTCTGGAAATTCCTTTCTAACTGGACCATAGGTGTATCTATTCCCATGAATGCAATGTTCCAAAAAGGCAGCTGACTACCTGCATCTCAAGGGCAATTAGAAATGTGTTTTAAATTCTGGCCTCGCCAGGTACAACCTCATTATGTGGGACTAATACTTGGGTCAGTTATTTTATGAGGAAAAATTGGATGGGTTAAGTTTTGATCCATTCTAGTTTTTTGGGAAAGATTGCTTGAAATAGATAAGGTTCTGAGGGGTCTTGACTATGTGGAAAGGATGTTTCCACTTACGGGAGAATCTAGAACTAGGGTCACTTTTAAAAATAAGGGATCAGTCAGTTAAGGCAGAAATAAGGAGAAATTGTTTATTGCAGTGATGCAAGTCTTTGGAACTCTTTCTCAAAAGGCAATGGAAATGGAGCCTTTGAATATTTCTAAGGCAAAGACAGATGGATTCTGTTAAGGAAAGTGGTGAAAGGTTGTTCGAAAGAGGTGGGAATGTAGAGTCACCATGATCCTACTGAATGGCAGAGCATCCTTAGGGGCCTTCTCCTGCTGCAAATTTGAATGTTGGTAATTCACAGCTACTTCACAGGGTTTGCTGTTGAACTTGTAATTGCAAATCTTCTGAAATGACATGAATTGATGTGAACTCACCAGTTTTACACTAATGTCATTATAAAATCACTTGAGAAAGTTACACTTCAGTGATCGATTTTTCAAATCATGTACCATGTTCATTATCATGGCAAAACAACTTTCTTGGCCTTGAAAAATGAATTTTGTATTTGAGAAATGTCAAATGTCTCTATTATGACAAAAAAATAGGTTTTAATAAAACATGTATTCATTTAAAGTATACGTATGTACCAGTTTCTACCTTAATTAGACACGTGTCCTAAACTGTGAAAACAAAGTGTAGAGCTGGATGTAATCAGCAGGCCAAGCAGCATCAGAGGAGCAGGAAGGCTGACATTTCGGGCCTAGACTCTTCTTCAGAAAATGCTGTTCCTGCTATTTCTGTGTCTTAACCTGTGTTTTGTTATCTCTCTAAACAGATTAAGAACTGAAGGGCAAATCAATACATCTCATGAGATAGCATTTGTTAAATCTGCTATTCTGTGACATGGATTTTACAGAACACTGTTTGGTTTCTTTCTAATGTGTAGCACATAAAATATGATGTGTAGCATTCTCCTGAACTGGATTAAGTTCAAGAGAGTTGAAACTCATGCGAGAGGTCATTTGACCTTTGAGGTCAGATGTCTTCAAAATCAGAAGTGCTATCACTTCACCTTTAACAACAGAATCTGAGCCAGTATATTGTGATTCTGGGCCAAAAGCTGATCTGCATTAATGCAATTTGTTCATAAATTTAGTGTAACATATGATCCTCAGATGAGCTTTTGACTCTGATGAAGGGTCTAGGCCCGAAACGTCACCTTTTGTGCTCCTGAGATGCTGCTTGGCCTGCTATGTTCATCCAGCCTCACATTTTATTATCTTGAACTTTTGACTGTATATCTTTGCTATCAGTAAGACTTTGTGTCAGATACCAGTCACAATCATTCTTGGAAACAATAAACCAAAGTCACCGAAGTTAACAAATGATGCCCAAATTTAAAAATTACAAACAACACCCAACTTTTTGAAGATATTCTTTGAACATGAATCAGAATCCATATAAACATGAATTAACAAGAAATTTAAAGTCAGTACGTTCTATATATTAGTGGGTTTCATGAGGAGCGCACTGCCTGCTCCACCCTCCTCCCTTAAAACATTGTACCCCAGGCAAACTACCTACTAAAATACAGGCCCGTAGCACTGACATTCTGTTAGCAGGTAAACAAACAGAGTGGCACATTTGTCCCTCAGAGGGAGGAAATCCAACTCTTAAGGGCTGCTGGCCAATTTAGTTGGACCACTAACTCTAGTAGTCCCTACAGTGCCACAACTGAGCAGAATCTTGCTGAGTCTGCTTGTACGCCCCAGGATTAAGATAGTGATGTCATCTGGACACAGACAAGTCTGTGATTTTGAAAATGAAAATTTGAGGAGCCAAGGGAGTGGTTGAGGGCACTGGGAGAAGATCCTAGAAGGTAGTTTTCATCTAGGGATGGTTGCCCCTGGTATACAGCACTCTGGCTACCTGACATATTGTATGAGCTACTCAAAGAAGAAAAGCCAAATCATGGACCATAAAACTATCCCATGTTACAGCAGAGATAACAAAAACTATCTCTCTAGATTACAGGCATTAGCATCACTTCCCACAAAATGTGGCATTGTGGAATCTCATTGTCTTTCCAACAAAGCCTCTGGACTGTCGATCTCTTAGTTTTCTGACCCAATACGTCTTTGAGTACAACAGCAACTCCACTCCACCTGAGTTCTCCATAGACAGCTGTTACTTAAATGGTATACTCCTGCATTATCTCCTTCTGTAGCTTTGTGACAACATTGATGGTATAGATTCCCAGAGACTCCTTTATCAAACTCCTCTAACAAACCTCATTAAATCATCAGATTTGTCAGGCAAAACTGAAGCAAAACTGTAGAACTGTAATCTCCCTTCAGCGTTCTACACTGAAATAACTCCACAGAGGCTGGTATCATCATAGGGTCACCTTTTATTTACACGTGAAATGTCATTGACTCTGGTGCAGCCTTGTCACAGTCAACTCTCAGGATCTCCTGCTTTTATCTGTCAGCCAGGGTTCTCTGAGGGGGCCAGATTAACAGTCTCAGTCAAGGAACTCATTTTCTATAAGTATCTTAGGAGCACCAAAGCTGCTGTTTCAGGCCTAGATCTGATGAAGGGTCTAGGCCTGAAACATCAGCTTTTGTGGTCCTAAGATGCTGCTTGGCCAGCTGTGTTCATTCAGCTTCACAGTTTGTTATCTCGGATTCTCCAGCATCTGCAGTTCCCATTATCTCTAACTCATTTTCTATGATGTACACCCGGCTGACTTGTTACAAACTCTACATCCTTCCACCTCTGAGTATGAGTACTTAGGCTGGTTCTTTTTCTTGTCGCTGCTCCTGATGTGATTTAACACTGGGTCAGGATCTTCTGACTCTGTCTCATTTAAGGGTGGCATGTATTGTACAGTGGCTTGCCTCTTACACCCAGAGCGTCTCAGAAGAAATTAATTCCCTTCTTCAAGCAGCAAAGGCATTGAGGTGGTAACATCCACAGGGTTCATCTCAGATTGTGAGGACTGTTTGAAGCTTGACAGAAAGGGAGGACCCATGGGTTCTGCCAGCCTTCCAACTGTATTGAGGAGCTGGACACATTTTGCTCTTGCCCCTTTTGTAATTTTGCAGCTTTCATATAGTTCACATGCTTGTTCAGGACCTTTGCATCTACCTGAACTTTATATGCCACAAGACCTGACCTGGCGCTGACCATGCCTCTTACCCATGCAGGACCATTCCCGTGGTTCATACACCAAACTTCGTCCGCTTAAGTAAACTGTCTCTCTCTCTCTTAGTGGAGTCTTGTGTCCGACGTTGGCACTCCTGATGTCATTTCATCCTCGCCCCAAGTCTGGGAAGATCAGATTTAACCTTGTGCAGAGTCTCCTCCCCATTAGCAACTCTACTAGAGCTATCCCTGGAGTTGCATGAGAGGTAATCCAATAATCAAATAGGAACTGGGAATGTTTGGTACCTAGTGAAGTGGTAGGCTGTTTCTTTAAGCCTGTCTTCAAAGCTTGGACTGTTGTTCCTGTTCTTTCTGCCAGACTGTTGGATGATGGACGGCATTGAGCTGTCGTTATTATTCGAATGCCATTCAATTTTAGGAAATACTTTAATTCATTGCTGGTAAACAATGGCCCCTTATCTGTGACCGGTACTTCCATGAGTCCATGCACTGCAAAAGATGTGCACAGTTTTTCAACCATCATCCCCATGTTTGTCAAATAAACTTTGAGTGGATGCCCACAATGGCTAATAGCATTGAGCCCATGAAAAGACCTGTATAGTCGCCGTGGAGTTCAGCCAGTATCTGGCAGTGACCTTTGTTCAGGACAATCACTCTTGCACTCCATAATAATATGCCCATATGTATTGCTATCTGGTCTCTTCAGGTCCAAAAAGGTTTCATTTCTGGTTGTGATGGCCCTTTGGTTTCCCCCATTACCATTAGCTGTTTCAGTTTTGCCAGGACTGGATCTTCCTGCATCCAAAATCTGATATTCTCAGCTGTGACTAGAAGTATGTTCAGTAAATTTATAACCATTACAGATTCTTCAAGTGGCGGACCCACTGGTGGCGTATCTGCCAGCGGGAGGCAGGTCATTGCAACTGCATTCATTACTTAGCCTCCTAGGTAGTGTTCCGACTTGTAACTATATGCACGTTGTATTAGAGCCCGCTGCTGAATTCAGCCTGAAGCTATGGGTAGCACTGCCTTGTCCTCTTTAACTAGACCTAACAGGAGTTTGTGGTATGTTATTATTACGAATATGCATCGTAAAGATATAGGTGGAACGTCCTGACTCCAAATAAGACTGCCAAACTTTCCTTCTCTGTTTGGGCATATTTACCTGCTGCATTAGCCAAAGTCCTGGGCGCATATGCTGTTAAGTGTTCCCCTCTATTGGGCCACCTATGAGCTAATATACCTCAATGCCATATAGGGAGGCATGTCAATATCAGATCCCACTTGGGATCATAGTGTGCCAATAACTAAGAGGATGACAGCTATTTCTTCACTTCTTTGAAAGCTATGGCTGGGCTGCGTGACCATTTCCAAGGCTGATCCTTTTTAGGAGTTGATTCAAAGCTGCCAGGATGGAGGCCAGGAACTTTCTGTAATAACTCAACAGCCCAAGGAAAGATCTAAACTCCAGTACAGATGTGGGACCCAGGGCACCTCTAATCATCCTCACTTTATCTGATTAAGCAGTTAACATCATCTTAGGTTTATTTAATACATCCTCATCAGTGATTCTGACCCTTTGAAATTTATAAATTCTGTATCTGATATCACTTCACTAACACCTAAAAAAGGAGTGAGGCCCTGAAAGCTTGAGTTTTCAAATAAAACCTATTGAACCATAACCTGGTATTGTGTGATTTCTGACCTTATATACCCCAGTCCTATGCCGGCACCTCCACATCACTTAATCTTCCAAGGATGTAACCCAATCTTGTCAATTCTGTAGCCCAAGTAGGTCACTTAGGGTGTCTGGCACACACATTTTTCCCCTCTCAGTCATATGTTGACCTGGGAGAAATGTCTAAGGACTATGTCCAAGTTCTCAAAGTGCTCCTTATTGGGCTTCTCTGTTATTAGTATGGCATCCAGATAAATGCCAACCTGAGGCAGACCTCGTAAAATGTTTTCCATTGTCTGCTGGAAAATTGCACAGGCTGACAATACCCCAAATGGTAATCTCATAGGTTGGTCAACCCCTTATGGGTATTAACTGTAGCATGCCTCTAGGAATCCTCACCTAATCACAATTACATGTATGCATGGTTCATGCCCTGGTTTGTGAAAAAACAGCACCCCTGCCAGCTGCGCACATAAATTCTCTACGTGAGGGATTGGGTATTTATCCAGCTGCAAAAAGCTATTTACCGTTTGTTTAAAATCCCCAAAAAGGTGGACTGATGTTTTGGGCTTCACATTGGTATGACCAATGCTGCCCATTCCACTATTGGACTGGTTTAATGATTCCTTCACTTTCCACCCTTCTGATTTCTGCCTCTACTTTTGACCCCATGGCAAATGGCACTGGGCAGGCCTTGCAGAATCATAGAATTGCTTCCTGGTCAACATGAAAATTGGCCTTGTCTCTTTTGAGAGAGCCTAGACCTTCTTGAAAAACATCCAGGTATTTAATTAGGACCTCACTCAGGCACCCATTTTCTGATCAACCAATCTAGGTGAATTTTTCTCAACCAATTTCGCCCCATCAAACTTGGGCCCAAGCCTTTTACTACAAATCAGTGGCAACTGAATCAGCCACTTCTCACAAGAAATTGGAACCAAAGTTGTACCCTTAATCTGTAAACACATACGTTCTCAGTCTAGGCAAAGTCTTACACAAACTTATGGGTTGGATTCCAGAGAGAATTTTCTTGGATTGGCTCCGCAATCAGTGAAACAACCACACTGGTATTGACCTCCATTAGAACCAAGTAACCTTTAAAGCAGGTATTTATTTTTATTGGTTCTGATATAGATGTTGCGAACTGTTTAATTGTTCCAAACAAGTTGTAGGTGGATTTTCCAGGGTTTGCACTGTCCTAGATACCTGCCTATGAGTTCTCTTACTCAATTTAGATCCAGTGGGACTCTTTTGTTGTCTCAAGTCCGCATACCAGCTGCAACTACAATGGTTTGCCACTCTGGATCCTGAAGAAAATTTTGACTATTTGACCAAGGCTTGGCTTTGATTCGGGTTTTCTTGTGGGCTGACGTAGAGACTCTCTGCTCAGTATATGTCATGAGTGATGCAATTGCCTTCACTCAAGTGATGTTCCATAAGCTCAGTTGGACTAAAGACAGTATCCACTTCAATCAGAATACTATGCAACTAACATGCTCCAATTGCCAAATCTTCCAATGGTAAAGCCAGTTGTTTGAAGTCCAGTTGGGCTTCAGCCAGTAGATGGTCTAACATGGTTACATCATTAATCCCACGTACCAACTGGTTTCTCAGCATTTCATTAAAGGTTAAACCAAAGTTACATGCCCCAACCAGTCATCTTAACCTGGTAAAAATCCCAACACAGATTCCTCTTGTTCTTAAATTGCTGACTGAAAACAATAGTGTCTCAGAATTAGAGGCGATCTGGGGCTGTTAGGCTCCTAATAACCAAAAAGCTGCGGATCCACAAGCTGCCAGGAGGATTACTTAGAGACAATAAGAACTGCAGATGCTATGGTCAGAGATAACCAGAGGAACACAGCAGGCCAGCCAGAATCAGAGGAGCAGGAAAGTTGATGTTACAGGTCAAGACCCTTCTTCAGAAATACAGAGGGGGAGGGGAGCTGGGAAAAAATAGACAGAGGAGGGATGCGGCTGGGAAAGGTAGATAGGATGGCGATAGGTGAGTGTAGATGGCAAGTGATGGGGATTGGTCAGTGTCAGTGAAGTGGGAAGGGCAGATAGGTGGAAGAGAAGATGGACAGGTTGTGTCATGTCAAGGAGGCGGGGATGAGAGAGAGGGTTGGTCATGGGATAAAGCCGGGGGTGGGGAAATTTGGGAACTGGTAATGTCCACATTTAGGCCATTGGGCTGTAGACTTTGGAGACACAATATGAGGTGCTGTTTGTGAGTGGTGTCAATGACACTGGAAGAGGTCCAGGATGGAAATGTCACCCAGGGGGCTGGAGGGAGAGTTAAAGGTTCACAACTGGAAGGTGTTGTCGTTTGTCAAAAACAGAGCGCAGATGCCCTACAGGCCTCCGATTGGTCTCACCAATGTAGAGAAGGCCACATCGGGAGCAGCGGATGCAGTGGACCATGTTGACAGATGTGCAGGTGAACCCATCTATTGTGTAAGCTTTGTTTCATGTCTTGAATGGATTTGAGTGGGGGAGGTGTAGGGGCAGGTGTAGCACTTCCTGTGGTTGCAGAGAAAGGTGTCAGGGGTGGTGGCGGTAGTGGAGAGTGTGGAGCAGACGAGGCAGTCATGGAGAAAGCAGTCCCTACAAAAGGCAGATAGAGGTGGGGAGGGAAATATATCTTTGGTTGTGGAGTCGTATTGTAGGTGGCGGAAGTGGAGGAGATAGGTACGTTGGACACAGAGGTTGGTGGGATCATATGAGGACAATGGGGATTCTGTCTTTATTTTTGTTGGCAGGGGGAGGGAATGTGAGGGCAGGAGTGTGGGAAACACAAGGGATGTGGTTGAGGGCATTATTGACCTCCAAAGGGGGGATGTTGCAGACTTTGATATAGGATGACATTTGGAATGTGCAGGGGTGGAATACCCCATCTTGGGAGCTGATGCGGTGGATGCAGAAGAATTGGGAGTAGGGGATCACATTCTTGCTGGAAGCTGGATGAAAGATGTAGTCTAGGTAGCTGCGGGAGTTGGTGGACTTCAAATAGATGTTGGTTTCAGGGAAGATATCAGAGATGGATACAGAGAGGTCTAGGATGGAGAGGGAGGCATCGGAGATGGTCCAGGTGAATTTGAGGTTGGTATGAAAGATGTCAGTAAAGTTGATGAAGTGTTCAAACCCCTCATGGGAGCATGAGGCAGCGCTAATACTATCATCAATGTAGTGGAGGAAGAGGAGGGGATAGTGTCAGTGTAGCAGCAGAAGAGGGACTGTTGCTTTTCATGTGCCCCAATGTCATTTGCCCAGAAAAAAAAAACATTCTTTCTACATACTGGGCCCAATCTTCAACATCAGTATCAAAGGAGTCAAACTTCCCAAATAATGGTATGATGCTGGTATTGCTTACCTCAACTCAAAGGCAAGTTTCTTCAGGGCTTGGTTTACTCTTGTTGCCACTGAAATAACTCCACATAGGCCAGTATCTCATTGCAAAGTCACTCTTTATTTACAATTAAGAAATCCTTTACTCTGGTACAGCCTTGTCAATCAACTCCCAGGGTGTCAGGGTATATGACACTCCTATTTTTATCTGTCAGCTAAATTTGCTGACTGGGCCAGATTAACAGCCCCAATCAGGGAACGCATATTCCATGAGGTCCACCTGGCTGACCTCATTATAATCACTACATACATTTTACCAGAATTACATAAACAGCTCCTTGAAAATGTACCTCCTTTGTGCTTCTCTTGCTGAACCTCTCATTTGCTTGGAGCACTGCTTTGCGTCTGCCAACCACACAACGTTTCTATGTTAACTTCCTGTTGGTATAGCTTCCAGGTCAAGGGGTTGCAGGTCACATCGGCCAATATTTCACATTATTCAAGAAAACTACAAATGATTCCTTCACAATTGATACTCAAAACTTAAAAGGTGATTTCAAACGTTTTAAAATCAATTATATATTTTGCAGTCATGCAAAGAAGTTCAAATGTTTCTTATTGATCTGTTTCCATGTTAAATATCATTTTTGAACATCACCATAAATAGATTCCATATCCCATATGATTTCCTGTAGGCTGCATATAAAATTATACAATCCCTGGATCTATTTAGGGAAGAAATCATGGAAAATGTCTCTCAGAAGCCTATAGGCAAACAAACCAATTCAAGAAATTACAATTGCCCTGAGTAATGAAATACTCAACTTAGTTTCCGTACAAGGTGATCTTTACCTAAGCAAAGAACATTGCCATCTTATCTGGTGGAAGCTGGACATCTGCTCCAGAGGTCCATTATGTTCTGGAGAAAGAACAACCTCCTGAACAATCTATTCAGGCTTTACAAAACTTGAAAATGTGACCCATGGTATTCCATAAGTGATGGCCTAGTGATATTATTGCTAGACTATTAATACAGAAACTCAGCTAATGTTCTGGGGACCCAGGTTCAAATCCCACCATGGCAGATTCAATTCAATAAAAAAAACCTCTGGAATTAATAATCTACTGATGACCATGAAAGCATTGCTAATTGTCGCAAAAAATAAAAATCTGGTTCAGTAATATTTGTCAGGGAAGGAAATCTGCCATTCTCACATGATCTGGCCTACTTGTGACTTCAGATCCATAGCAATGCGGTTGACTCTTAATTATCTTCTGAAATGACTTAGCAAGCTACTCAGTTCAAACGCATCTAGGGACGGGCAATTAATGCTGGCCAACCAGCAACACTTACATTCCACAAATGAATTTTAAAAAGCTGATTTAGTTGAATAAACTAACAATGAATAAACTGTCAAAGTATTCTCTTGATCATGTCAAAAATTTTGATCAAATCACTAATATGTTCATCCTTCTCAAGAAACAAATAACAAAACTGGCAACACCTTGGATTGAAGATACGTCTCCTGCTTTCTGCTACAGCCCAGCAAAATTGAGCAAAGACCATTAGAAAGTTAAAAATGTCATATTCAGTCTCATTACTGGCAAATTCCTATTTATAACATGCACTCTAATCATAGATGTCAAGCTAACCACTTCTGACCCAGTGAATTATATTTGGTTTTCTTCAAGTCCCTGATACCTCCCCTGTATTTGATAATCTGAAAAAAGTTCCCTCATACTTCATTTTAATTTCTTTAAGTCTTTTTCTCTATGCCATGTTGTGTCTTGTTGCCTCACGAAGGAACAACATGGTTTTAAGGAGTGAATTCTCCTACCAATTCTACATAACAGTCTGGCGTTCATAAAGGTAGCAAATCTAATTGTTTTCTCCACAATTCATTAAATTCACTTGTTATGAGGAAAGGGAAATGAGGAGAAAAATGCAGGGAGGAAGGGAATATGATCTGGTATTGATATGAGGTTCCTCTTTAAAAACACAATATCAGTGTGTGTCAAATCATACCGATATCAGCCAGAGTGTCCTCTGTACAGACCCAGTATCAGTGTGAGTGTCCTCTATTCAGACCCAGGAACACTGTGACTGCCTCTCTTTAAACTCAGGATCAGTGTAACCGTCTTCTTTTCAGATGAGATGGCCTGTGTTCAGACCCAAAGTAGGTGTGACTCTCCAATCAGACCAGGTATCAGCCCGAGTTTCTTCTGTACAGACTCAGTATCAATATCTGTCCCTTATCCAGGTCAACAATGACTATGACTGTTCTTGCAGGGTTGGTCCAGACTCGATGGGCCAAATGGCCTTTTTCAGCACCGTAAGGGTTCAATGATTCTACGAAGCAGCATCTAGAGAAACTGAAGAATAGCAAATTTGCTTTTGTTGTATAACATGGTCTTCAAAGAGGTTCCAATAAATGGGGCAGTGGAAAACCAGGTTCAGCCAAATTTTAGACCATCAGTGTCAACTCCAGAACTCACAACTCCAAATGATTCCTCCAAAACAGGTTCACTGGTAAGGACAGCACTTGAGAAGTCTGGGGTTGCCATTGCCACCTGCTATCAAATAAGATCTTTATTTAATGTCAACCTTCACAAAGTTATACCATTTTCTTAAGTACATATAAGTGTAATTCCTGTTTCCAATGATTTCTGACATTATTCAGTAAAGGTTTCTCATTGTAAATCATTGTTCAAATTTCTAAACAGAACTTAAATCATCATAAAAATTGTTTGTAATTAAACTACATTTTTTAGGATTTAGTTAAGTTTTACTAAACTTGCTGTATTCTATACTTGTTCAAATGAATAAGTTGAGATTTACTCTTTCAGAAACATTTGTGTTATAATTCATTATTAAGGTTTATTGCAGAAAGCTTGAAACATCTTGTAATAAAACAGTGTTTGAAGTTAATGAAAGCTGATCACTCTTGTGGTATGACTGCTGTGGGAGACTTTAATTGTGTAAAGACCTGCAACATAACCTGTGGTCTGACCCCTCTGCCCTTTTGAAGCAAATCTTCTTGCATGTTTTTATAGTAAAGTTAAGAATTAAATTGTCAAGAAAAGGTTAATAGCACATTCACACAAACAGTACAAAAGAATCAATATAAGGCATGTGTGAGCTATACCACTAATTATGACACTCCATATTTTGTTGGTACTTCTTAGTCTCTCCATTAGCCTTGTTATATATGGCCAAAAGCTCAGCTTTCATTAGCTCTCAAAGCCTGTGTATCCCACACCTCTGATCCTTAGTCTAACATTGTAACATGCCTAATTAAGGCACGCATATCAGATCATCAACTACCAGAGGTGGACAGGCTAGTAAGTTAACCTTGAATCTAAAGAAAATTAGAACAATCTAATTTAACAATGAATTCTTTGACAGAAGTTTACAATGTTTAATTTTCTAGAGATAGAGGTGAGAATGGGTGGAGGCACCAGTCCTCCAAACAGCTGCAGTACATTATGCCAAATTATTGCCTTTGGAGGAAGGGCCTTACGATCTTACAATTAAGTAGTTGGGGTAGCCAACACTCTCATGTAAGATTACCTGTTCCTGGTAATCTGCACACCATCCAGACGCTTCTGGGATTTCAGGTGAGGGTTAGCTGTTTCATTGCCTCCCCAGGGTATCTGGTTGCTACTGGCTGCTATATTTGAACACCTTGGGCTAAGGATAAATTATGCAGTTCACAGAGGAGCACCACAATGTAACAGACACATATTGCAATGTATGACAGGGCCCCACCTGATATCGTCAAGGCATTTGAAACAGCAATATCATGTTCATGCTACAATGACCTTTGTTATTGCAATGACCTTGATAATGCATTTCTCGGGAGGGCTCCCTGAGAGCACAGACGTCATCTACCACAGATGAAATGAGTATGTAATGGCTGATTTTTTTTTTGATAATATGCTGGTTATGCCTGACTATCTCATTTTGCAACTGACATCTTAGTGACAACAAGTGACATCTAGTCCACATACAATATTTGGTTAAGGTATTTCTAAATACGTCTAATGTCATGAAAATGGATCCTTTTGCAAGTTATGCAATATTCTGCTCTATTAAATGGTAATATGGGTCTTGTTGGGAGAACCTTCAGACCTAGGGAAACTAACCATTAAGAGGGAATCCAATGCTCACTCATACTTAAGAAATGACACCCTTAGGGAAATTAGAAGTTTGCGAACATTTAAATTGCTGGCAAACCGTAGCGTAGCTTCTCATATCCCTTCTTCTTTTGTTTTGCAGCAATGTGTGCCTAAACTGGGAGAATACTTTGCCATCAACATTCTCCAACCACAACACTTGAATTGCAGAGTACTGCAATATGGCTGCAAGAAAAACATTTGTATCCTCTACTACCAATATCTACAGCTGATCATTCCAAAAATGGCATTTCCCAGGAGGTTCATCACTTGCAATGATTGAGAATGAAGAGGAGCAGCAATAGAGGAAGAGAAGTCCAGCTGTACGGAAAGTATCTGTTCCCTATCCATCTACATTTGAATATCATAAGTTACTGACTGTATTGCAGCTGTTGGTACTTGACCTAGGAGTGGAGTGTGAAGGCTTTATTTCCCAAAGGAGGTAATCCAAGAGTGCCATGGCATGTTGCCATACATGGAGAGAGATTTATCCTATAAGTAATTTTCTTATCTGTGTATTATCAATTCAGGCTAGTCTTTGGAATCTAATATTCATATGGGACCATACAAAGTAGGGACCATACAAAGTAACGAGGAAAAATAAGTCAGAACGCTAGTCTGAATCTGATCACAGATCATTTCTTCAGGAATGAGGGAAAGCAAAAGTCAGAGAAGTAATACGGTTGAGAACTAAATTAATATCATTGGTTTGACAAGTATTTTAACATTAAAGCTTAACTTTGTTTGCATTGCAATAGATGGAAATTGACGCCTGGCTCAGAGCGAGGGACACTACCAGTATGTCACAAGAGCCTATTAACAGGTTTTGGACATCAAGAAAAGACTAACCTACAGAATGCCAATGAGGTTCATTAGTAAGGCACTCAATATCGATTTATTCCGATGGTTTAATGACAGTTCAGCAAGAGAACAAGCAGTGTTCATCAATACTCTTGATTCCTTTGGGGAGAGGTGGGTATATGGGGGAATAGTGTGCTTTATTTCTTCCAACTCCTTTTTGATTTAGACCCCCACCCACTTCTATCCTGAACCCTCCCCCTCACTTTTTGATAACTTAGCATTACAGCAGGACTTGTTTGAGTCCCCTGTTGTGACTGAAAACTGCCCAGCAAAGGTTTTCCTGAGGTATGTGGTGGAGATTTCCTGACAGGCACATTGCTTGATTGAATGAACAGAAGTCAGCTGGAAGCCACCCCCTGTCCTTGACTCCAAATCCATTACTCCATCTCCAACAGCCATCTTCCTGGCCCATCCTATGTGATTGCACAGACATCCTCCAGTTGAGCATTGGATCATTGCCAGCAGCAAGTACTAATCTTGTTGGCGTTGTTACTGGCAATGGAAAATTGACAGACTCTGTTTGGCTGGCCGCTCTTGGAAGAATGGCTGTGTTAAAGACCCAATGCTGGCCAGTTAAGTGCTTGAAGGCAATTGAATAGCATTGGGCCTCCAAACGCAATGACACAGGACTCCCACCAAAGTCTCCAACCAGTAATGGTGACAGTCATCACTAGAATCAAATCACTATCTCAGATGAATGTCTAGGAAAGATGGTTAGGTTCGCTCTTGTGGAAAATGGTCATTATCGGCCACCTGTGAGACATACAGTCATAGAGATGTACAGCACAGAAACAGGCTTTTCAGTTCAACTCATCCATGCTGAACAGATATCCTAAATAAATCTCCCATATCCCTCAAAACCCTTCCTATTCATATACCCATCCAAATGTCTTTTAAATGTTGCAATTGTTCCAGCCTCCACTACTTCCTCTGGGAACTTGTTGCATACGGGAACGTGCACTACACTCTGGGTGAAAAAGCTGCCCCTTAGGTCTCTTGTAACCTTTCTCCACTCACCTTAAACCTATGCCCTCTAGTTTTGGACTCCGCCACCGCAGGGTAAAGACCTTGTCTATTTAGCCTATCCATGCCCCTCATGATTTTATAAAATTCTGTAAGGTCACCCCTCACCCTCAGATGGTCCAGGGAAAATAGTCCCAGCCAATTCAGCTTCTCCTTTTAACTCAAACCTTCCAACCCTGGCAACATCCGCGTAAATGTTTTCTGAATTCTTTCAAGTTTCACAACATATTTCCTGCAGCAGGGAGAACAGAGTTGCAGATAACAAAGTGTGAAGCTGGATGAACACAGCAGGACAAGCAGCATCTCAGGAGCACAAAAGCTGACGTTTCGGGCCTAGGCCCTTCATCAGAGAGGGGGATGGGGAGAGGGTTCTGGAATAAATAGGGAGAGAAGGGGAGGCGGACCGAAGATGGAGAGAAAAGAAGATAGGTGGAGAGGAGAGTATAGGTGGGGAGGTAGGGAGGGGATAGGTCAGTCCAGGGAAGACGGGCAGGTCAAGGAGGCGGGATGAAGTTAGTAGGTTGGAAATGGAGGCTTGAGGTGGGAGGAAGGGATGGGTGCGAGGAAGAACAGGTTAGGGAGACGGAGACAGGCTGGGCTGCAAGCACTCCAAGGTCTCTTTGTTCAGTAACACTCCCCAAGACCTTACCATTAAGTGTATAAGTTCTGCCCTGATTTGTCTTTTCAAAATGCAGCACTTCACATTTATCCAAATTAAACTCCATCTGCTACTCCTTGGCTCATTGGCCTACCTGACCAATGGCCTTCCATTGTACTTTGAGCTACAACTTCTTCGCTGTCCACTACACCGGAGGTCTGGTGTCATGTGCACTTACTAACCATATCTCCTATGGTCACTTCTAAAACATTTATATAAATGACAAAAAGCATTTGAATGTTACCTTCCAATTAGGTGCCCAATCCTAAATGTTGCCATGAACTTCTTCAGTATTTGAGGAGCTGTGCATAATACTGAACACTGTTCATCAGTTCCAATCTTATATCAGAGGGAAAATTATTGACGAAGCAATTTAAGATGACTGAGCCAGGGATACCACCCTGAAAAATTCCTCACATTGTCCTTGAACTCAGATGATCAGTCTGCTACAATCAAACTCGTCTTCTTCTGTGCTAGATATGCCAAACCAATGGGCAGTTTCCACTGATTCCCAATGTATTCAATTTTGCAAGGTCTCCTTGATATAACACTCAGTCAAATGCTGCCTTGATGTCAAAAGCAGTCATTCATTGCTAACATTTTGATTTCAGCTCTTTGGACCATGTTTCGTCCAAGGCCATATTGAGTTTGGAGTCTGGTAACACCTAACCTTATCGCTATTGAGCAAGTTATTGCTCAGTAAGTGTCACTGACAGCACTGTCTAAGACACTTTGATGATTGAAAGTAGGCTGATGGGGTGGTAAGTGGTTGGATTGGATTTGTATTTTCCACATTGCAGGGTAGATACCAGTGTTGAACATGGATTGGAGCAGCTTGGCTAGGTGTGTAAATAGTTCAGAAGTCTTCAATACTAGAGCTGGAGTACTGTCAGGTCCCATTGCTTTAAAGGTGTCCAATGCCTACAGCTGAAATAGACTGAATCAAATTGTTTGAAGACAGGAACCTATGATGCTGGGGGCTTCATGAGAAGGTTGAGTTGATCATTTACATGGTATGTCAGACAATATAAATGTGAATTCTTCAGGCTCATCTTTTACACTGACCTGCAAATGATCTGGTTTCTGCTAATATTGAGGGTGGAACTATTTGTGTGACCTCCTCCTCTGGTTTATTGTTTATTTATCCATTCCTTATTCGATTTGGCAGGACTGCAGAACTTTGACCTGATCCACATGGGGGATCATACATATAGAACAGCACATAGACTTCTCCACGATATTTGTTAACATAGTTAGCATAAGGGCCTTTGAGAGTTAAAGAAATTCAGCTTCCCTGAGAAATTCTACTATGGTTCAACAGTTCTGGATTTGACTTGATTTATTGTTGTCACACGTTCCCGGGCACAGTGCAAGTTTTGTTTTATGTGCAGTACAGGCAGATATCATACAAAGTGCATTAGGCTAACAGAAGAGAGTGAAAAATACAATGTTACAGCTGCAGAGAAGGTGCACAAAGTGTGAGATCAACATTTAAATTTAAAATTTCAGAGGTCTGATAAAAGGGGAAGAAGCTGTTCTTGAATCTGTTGGTACGGTGTATAAGCTTTTGTATCTTCTGCCTGACGTAGGAAATTATAACTACAGTGGGAGGGGTCTTTGATTATGTTGGTTGCCTTCCCGAGGCAGCGAGAAGTATGGTTGGAGTCAATGGATGGAAGATTGGCTTGCGCCATGGACTGGGCTGTGTTCACAACTCTGTAGTTTCTTATGCTTGGCAAGATTAGTGGCTCTGGCCCATTCTAGTTGAAAATGGACTGGAACTGTAGGCTAGTGCCAACCCTCTTCAACAAATCCTGTGCTACTAATCTCTTTGATGCCTTCTGTAATGGTGATTCTGGAATTGAGAATCAGATATCACATGGATGGGAAATGCTCAACCAAAGGCATTTTCAGGCAGAGCGAGGACCCCAAGGATAAAAATCACAATTTCCTTGCCGATGACACTACACCAGATGTCAGTTCAGAGCTGTGCATTCAAAGTAGCGTGGAGATGTTCTCCAATGATGTGGCAACTTTAGCTTTATGACCATCACGAAAAAAACACAAGTAACGTACCCCCCCCGCCCCCGTTCTCAGTAGTCCACATACTTAACAGCTCACTTGAAGTGGAAGGACAAAGCAACCACACTATATTTAGACAGTCACAAATCAACTCAGCTAGTATTATAGCCTGAAGGCCTACTACTCCGTTATCAAACCAGAGCTCGAGTCTGGGATGTGCTTGCATGGTCTACGGAAGTGCTAGAAGGCTTCACTTAGGGGAGTTCTGAAGAACTGCACCCGAAACATTAAATCTGATTTCTATACGGAGATGCTGCCAATGCGGCTGAGTTTTTCCAGCAATTTCTGTTTTTGTTTCACTTAGATGGTTTGATATTAACGAGTCCATTGAGAGGTTTGCCTAGGAGCATGTCATGTATGAATCAGATTAAACAACGCGTGGCAATCTTTAGCAGCTAAAGATTAACCAATACAGTTTACTCCTTTACCCCCTTTATGCAGATCTCCCACCGGAACACAGACGGTTAAACCTCACGGGGATTTGTTTTTCCCACGGCGCGTCGCGCGTGCTCCCACGTGACGATGACGCCGGTGCCAAAATGACCTGAAGGGCACCTCGAAACCGAGACCGTCCGAAGAGGTGCGCATGCGCGACCTGCAACACACACACGCTCCGGGGCGGGGGGCCTGGAAACAGTCAGTTTGCGTTCGCGGGGTGGGGTCAGTGGGTGCGGACGGAGGTTGGATCTGAAATAGCAGAGTCAGCAGAGAGAGGGCAATGGGGCGGGAGAGGCACGCTCTTTGAACGGCCCATCGTATCCATAAAATCGGGTCGGTGGGGAAATAAAACCGTAAGCACCCGCGGCGCCAGGTGGAAACCGCAACGAACTCCCCCTGCCGGTGTTAAACCGGACTCGGTCTGTCGCAAGCGTTTTCGCAAATGGGCGATTAAAGTTGGCGAGCACACCGACCGGCCCGTGGGCGGTGGGAGTGGGGTTGTGTTCACCCAATGTCCTAAACTGGTGTTAACGGCGGCGCTGATGTATCCCACCCCTGGGCCCTTCTTTAACTTATTTTAATCATCCGTCCATCCCTCCCCGGGGTTGGGACCGGCGCCGCCGCCTCTTTTTCCACCCCCTCTGTGTTTTCTCTCTCTCTCTCTCTCTTTCTGCCAATTTCTCCTCCCTCCCGGCTCCACAAACAACCAGTCCTTTCCGTATTATGCCGGATGATGACTTTCTGATGCCGGACAGGACGACAGACATCATCCTCGGCGCAAGTTGCTCGGCTCCAACCTCCGCCAGCCGGTCGGTCTCGGCACCATCAGCCCGTGGCTTCAGTAGCCGAGAGGATCAGCAGGAGGAGGAGAAAGAGGAGGAGGGGGGAGACATCACCATCACCCAGTGTCCGTACATCCTGACCAAACCGAGTCATCATCATCATCATCATCCTCCTCCTCTTTCTCAGCTCCGAGGCCGCCCCCAGCCTACCAGCCCCGGGGAGGAGGAGGAGGGAGGCGGGGACAGGGACAGACTCCCCACCGATGCCGCTCTGAAGTTTGCGGAGAGCAGCCAGCAGCACCGCGGCGGCCACAGGCTGATGGAGTCTCCCGGTAACATGACGACGGCTAATGGCGGCGGCGGGGGGATCGGGTTGTTACCGGGACTGAGCACCGGCTTTCAGCAGCAGCAGCAGCTCCACCATCACCAGGACGGCAGCAGCGGTGGAGGTTCCGCCGGTGGTGGCAGCAGTAGCAGTAGCGGAGGGAGTAGCAGTAGTAACGGCTCCTCGCCGTCTCCGGTCGCCGCTCTCTCCGGCTTCGGCACCGCCTGGTCGCCGGCTCCTGCCGCCCAGGTCAGCACGCCATCCGCCTCCGGAGTGGTCGCCTCTGCTGCCGCCGCCAATACGCCGGGGCTGTCGGCCGCCGGCCCAGGAACCTGCTCCGTGCCCAGCCCCGCTGAAGACAGCTTCTTCCACGGTATCCCTTCCATTAACGGCACGGTCCTCTTTCAGAGTTTCGCCGGGATGAGCCAGGGTTACGGCGGCGGAGGAGGAGGCACCAACTTCTCCCCTTTACCTCAGCAGCAGCAACAGCAGAGCCGGCGGTCTCCTGTCGGCCTTCACCATCACCCCCAACACCAGGCCGCTTTCCCTCACCAGAGGAGCACCTACAACCACCATCAGGTATCGCTTTTGGATCAAGTGACTTTGTCATCAACCTAAAATAGACTTTTTCTTCCTGTCTGTGTTGTAATGTCCCTCTCTCGGGGCTGTTTGTGATGCTTTATGCTCTGATATCACCGTGGAGTAAGGCGATCAGGCAGACCCTACCCTCTGACAACTGGCTGCCCAACAAGAGTCCCATCCAAATCCAAACGGTTCCCTTCTCCGCAGACCCGCCAAGTTTCTGCGGCGCTTTGTTTTTATTTTAGTCCAAAGCGCCGTCTGACCCTGTGGACGGATTGAAGTCAACCACAGTTAGTTAGTACAGTTTTGCATCACATATCTATTTGATCCTATTGAGCTAACTCATTTTTTTATTACCCTCCTGCACCGGGTAAGGGCATGCGGACCCAACCTCGCCTTCGGAGTTAAGTGACCGGCTCCCCATGTTCTTGCACCCGAATGACTCACTGAGCGTGATGGTGTCTCGGTGCCTGTCAATGTGCAGGGACAGTCTCCGCACGCTTTTATCTCCAGATTTGATTAATGTGGATTTTAATTTTCTCTCTCAATCCCTCTCATTTTGATGGCCCCCCCAACCCTGTTTTCTTCTGGTTGCCGTGTTGTCTCCCATGGCAGGTTGAACTTTGTCAATGTATAGGATTCCTTTGCTGGAAAGGGCTGGGAGCCGTGGGGAATCCCTAAGAGTCTAGATACATTTTACTGTTTTCTTTAATTTGGTGCAGTGTGTGAGGTGTCAACGCTTGGAGAAGATTGCGAAAAGAAGCCCTCGGATCTCTCTGACGTTTTGCAGCCACACCTTAGTTGAAGTTAGATGACCTGATTTACAAATACCTAAATAAATATATTTGCGAAATACTAATTCTTGTGTGCAATTCAGGAATTTGCTTGAATGTTGTTATCCAGGCGCCGATTTTTGCGTTTAATTTCCTAAATAGGAAAAATAATTTATGCTCCATTGCCAATGAACTAAATATCGCCTAAATTTCTTCAAAAATATCGGTGTGGTATTCAGCCTGGCACTACGGAGTATTGGATGAACAGAAGGGTTGTGATGCAGGGATGTCGTAGCAGTGGAAAATTACTGCAGTTTATTGCATGTACAGACAGAAGGTTGTTTTCAGTGCTCCCTGGTCATTTAAAATAGGGAGCAACATTCCTTTGCCAGCATTGCATAAAATTCTGTTTGTTCAAATCATTAAAAACTGACACTTTAAACATAATTTGAGCATGTTGTATAAAACATGCTTCTTGAAGTTGAAATAGTGCAGTATGTTTCCAACTACACTGGATAACTGCAAATGCAGTCAGTTATGCCGAAAGAGAAATAACTAGACAGTAGGGATTGGAAAAAATTCTATTGCACAACAGCCTTTTTAAAAAAAAGACTCTGGTCGGCTGGTAATAAATACAGAAAGGACTGTTTGTGTTGGGCAAACCTTTTTTGGATTAGGCTTGTACCTTTTCCATAATGTTTGAATATGCTTCCATCACTGCTGCATTGTTATGGAACATCATCTGGGGAAATCTGGAATCCCACAGGTCTATCTGTATTTCATATTGGCCGAAGTATGTTTAAATTTAATTTGGATAGATTAGAAGTTGCATTTTTCATCCCTATATTGTGTCAAGTTTCTGCAGTCGTTGTGTTGTAGAAATATTTTTATATTTCCTACTTCATTGATTATAAGCTTAGCATTTAATTATGTTGTTATTGTTTATACCCTATTTCTGTTGCCCATTGTACGTTCTATGTCTGTCTTGAATTTTAAAACATCATGACAGTCTTCCAGAGAACATTCGGATATCTTATTTTTCTTATAACTGATAGATCAGTATTTAACTGCCCTGGATATCTTTTATGCATAACATGTCCTTGAGAAATCTATTTTATGTTATAGCAGTTGGTAGATTTTTCTCGGTAAATAAAAAGACTTTGGTAAATGTAGTAATGAAAGTACTGCCCGTGCACTAATTATTTCAGGTTTTAACCTTGGAGACAAACTGAGCTCATTGCCAACTTGTGTTATGATGCTCCAACTTTTGAAAATAAAAATCTCATTGCTAAATTATGTGTTTGTACATATATGCATTTATGTTTATGTATTTACAATCTATGGTTTAATATTATCAGCCCATAATGAAACAGTCTCCATGGAACAGCCACCAGAGCAGTGGCTGGAGTGCTGGAGTGTCCTGGGGAGGCATGCAGACAAGGGATCACCGCAGATCTGGAGGTGTAGGAATGCCAACAACCATGAACCAAATCTCTCCACTGAAGAAACCTTTTTCCAGTAATATTATAGCACCGCCCAAATTTCCTCGGTCAGCTCCAACACTGCCACCAAAATCTTGGATCGAAGACAATGTTTTCAGGACGGACAACAATAGCAACACTCTGTTACCTTTGCAGGTAAGAACAAGATGTGTTTTGTTTTTGTTTTTTGGCATGTTGAAGCTTCACTAGAAACCATTTTTAAGTTTGACAAAAGAGAATTTAACTATTTCATTCTATCCTCTCTACCAACTACCTGATTTGTTTTGACATTGTATACCAATTTCAGTTTTGAAAAACTGAAATTTATTGAGCTGGATGAAGGAATTGAATGAAAATAAAATGCAAACACAGGAGTTAGGAGCAGGAATAGGCTAGTCAACCTGTTGTGTTTCCCATATTATTCAATAAACTCATGGCACCCTGATTACTTCTCATTTCTGCCAACCTCCTTTTTTTATCAAGTATCCATCTGCCCCGCCTTAAAAATCTTGCTTCCATTGCAATTTGAGGAAGAAAATTTCAAACTGTTGGCCTTTAAATGAAGAAGATTCTGCTCCAGTGCCTTTGGTTTGCAACCCTTTATTTTGGAAGTGATCCCTAATTCTCGAGTCTCCAAGATGAAATATCCTTTCCACGTGCGTCACTCAGACTCCTTCATTTCTATCAAGTTGCATCTTCCTTTTCTAAATTAAAGATACGACCCCAATAAATAACTTTGCCCTTCCCATCATGAGTGAGCTTTCTCTGAACAGCTTGCAATGCATTTTCATCTTTCCTTCAATGTACTCAAGATGTGTCATCAGTGTTCTGTATAGCATTAGAGATACAATTTTTTTTAAAAAGAGCACTTTGATTCTAGGTATCTGGTTTTCGTGCACTTTTGTGCTCATTTTAAGTTCACTTTCCTACTCCCTGTCAGACTGTTTGTTTGAAAACTAGCAGAGCTTCACTAATGATGCACTGGACAAATACATTACCTTTTGTGGTACTTTAACATAAAGTACCATGAGGACACCCAGAGGAGAATCTGTAGTTAAATATATTCTTCAAAATGGTTTTATTTTGAGCTAATTGCTTTAATCTGACCAGCTGAAATCTTAAGGCAGCGCTCCAATTTCACAAAGAAACCCAAGATCTATGTGCACAAATACCACAAATGATTACAACAATAAATGAAGGATTTTATTAAGCCATTCCAATGAGGAAACCAGTAGATTTGTTCTGCCATTCTGGATTGAGAAATGTGTTGCAGTTTGTCTGCCTTCATATATTTTGAGTGAAAATATAATCGGCTATAATGTTGGAATGCTTGTCATCTAAATTGGCACATCAAGAATAGCTTCACCATATTTTGGTTGAGTGGCTTCAGGGAAGAAGGCAAAAAATCAATACAGACAACCAAATAAAACAATGTAGCATTGTAGCCTTAACTCATGTCTCATTCACTTGGTACAGTGATGGACGTGATAGGTTCACTTGCACTTGTAGTACTGTTATCACAAAGATTTAATGAAAATGTAATGTTGGATGTTTGTTTTTTTCTTTCCTTTGAATGGTGTGCACGAACTAGCAGTAGAGTTACGTAAATTACATTGCTGAGCATACTCATTTTTTGGGAGTGAGGGAATAAATCCAACAGCCAATATTGTATGTACTGCCTTAGAGCTCTAGTGCTCTTAACTAGAAATTTATTCAACTGCGTAGCATATTTCTCGAATATAATACTTTAAAATAACTAAGCACCATTGTAGTCTTAGTCATGGATCTGTACAGCATGAAAACAGACCCTTTGGTCCAACTTGTCCATGGGGCCTGATACCCTAAATTAATCTAGTCCCATTTAGAACATAGAACAGTACAGCACAGAGCAGGCCCTTCAGCCCACAATGTTGTGCCGACCATTGATCCTCATGTATGCACCCTCAAATTTCTGTGACCATATGCATGTCCAGCAGTCTCTTAAATGACCCCAATGACCTTGCTTCCACGACTGCTGCTGGCAATGCATTCCATGCTCTCACAACTCTGTGTAAAGAACCCGCCTCTGACATCCCCTCTATACTTTCCTCCAACCAGCTTAAAACAATGACCCCTCGTGCTAGCCATTTCTGCCCTGGGAAATAGTCTCTGGCTATCAACTCTATCTATGCCTCTCATTATCTTGTATACCTCAATTAGGTCCCCTCTCCTCCTCCTTTTCTCCAATGAAAAGAGACCGAGCTCAGTCAACCTCTCTTCATAAGATAAGCCCTCCAGTCCAGGCAGCATCCTGGTAAACCTCCTCTGAACCCTCTCCAAAGCATCCACATCTTTCCTATAATAGGGCGCCCAGAACTGGACGCAGTATTCCAAGTGCGGTCTAACCAGTGTTTTATAAAGCTGCAACAAGATCTCACGACTCTTAAACTCAATCCCCCTGCTAATGAAAGCCAAAACACCATATGCTTTCTTAACCCTGTCCACTTGGGTGGCCGTTTTAAGGGGTCTATGTATCTGCACACCAAGATCCCTCTGTTCCTCCACACTGCCAAGAATCCTATCCTTAATCCTGTACTCGGCTTTCAAATTCGACCTTCCAAAATGCATCACCTCGCATTTATCCAGGTTGAACTCCATCTGCCACCTCTCAGCCCATCTCTGCACCCTGTCAATGTCCCGCTGCAGCCTACAACAGCCCTCTATACTGTCAACGACACCTCCGACCTTTGTGTCGTCTGCAAACTTGCTGACCCATCCTTCAATCCCCTCATCCAAGTCATTAATAAAAATTACAAACAGTAGAGGCCCAAGGACAGAGCCCTGTGGAACCCCACTCACCACTGACTTCCAGGCAGAATATTTTCCTTCTACTACCACTCGCTGTCTTCTGTTGGGCAGCCAATTCTGTATCCAAGCAGCTAAGTTCCCCTGTATCCCATTCCTCCTGACCTTCTGAATGAGCCTACCATGGGGAACCTTATCAAATGCCTTACTGAAGTCCATATACACCACATCCACAGCTCGACCCTCATCAACTTTTCTAGTCACATCCTCAAAAAACTCTAAGGTTTGTGAGGCATGACCTACCCCTCTCAAAGCCGTGTTGACTGTATTTGATCAAGCCATGCTCTTCCAGATGGTCATAAATCCTATCCCTCAGAATCCTTTCTAACACCTTGCAGACGACAGACGTGAGACGTGTCAGTATTTGGCCCATATCCCACTTAAATCCTTCCTATTCATATACCTATCTGAATGCCTTTTAAATGTTATAATGGTAGAAGCCTCCTCTGATTCCTCTGGCAGCTCATTCCATACATGCACCGCCCTCTGTGTGGAAAAAGGTGACCTCAGGCCCCTTTTTAAATCTTTTTCCCTTTCACCTTAAACCTTTTTCCTCTAGTTTTGGACTCTGCTACCCTACGGAAATGATCTTGGTTATTTTAAATTAAGACAGATAATGCTTTTTAGTGTAATAGCTATTGGAGATGTTAATGGTCTTGCATGCATTTTCTTTTATTTTTGTCCACGTGTAGAACGTTAAATAGCTAGTATTAAAATGGTGTTTTGTGCTTAATCCATAATTTATTATTGTATTCATTCATGGTATTTGTGCATATAGATGTTTGGTTTCTGTGCTGCAATTTCACAATGTTTGACAGTTAGATTAAAGCCATTAATTTTAATATCATTTTGAAAAATAATTTAACAATTGATTCTCCTCTGGATGTCCTCGTGGTTTAACAAAGTTTGTTAAAAAATTGAGATCTGATCACAGGCTAAAATTTTGTTTTAATAATGTTGGTTGAAGGGTCAATATTGTTGGTAGATCACTTGCATCAACTAGGAGGGCCGAATGGGCTTTGGTTTAATGTCTCATTCGAAATGTGGCACCTCCAACATTGCAGCCTTCCAACAGTGTGCCCACATCTTGAGTGGAATGTCTATCTGCAACCTCATACAAAGGCAAAAGTGCTTTGAGTTACATCTGACAGCTGTGCAGTGAAAAACTGTGATCTCAATACCAATTATTTGGGGACTCTGCTTGTCACTACCTCCAAGTTAGAATACATAATCCAATAACCCTACTTTGCTACTTCATAAACCAATTGTGTATCCGCATTAATAGATCAATTTTATTAAAATGAAAGCAACACGGAAACTTAAATACTGCCTCTGAAAGTTCATGTAAATAGCATCAGAAGACATTCCTCAGCTTTCGTATTGTTCTCAAAGTGTACAGCAGCTTTCATTGGGCATGAATTTTTTTTGAGTTCATAGCGGTTCTCTCAGATCAATTCATTGTTGTCCAGTTGTTTGATCACTGTCCCTGATAACTTTCCCAGAACAGCTTTAAGACGAATAGTCTATGACCTATTGAGGTTTACCCCATCCTTTCTAGTCCAAGAGGACAATATGAATTAAAAGATCAGGTTTCAAAATCATATCGTAGAAGATATTCAATAAGAATAGCCTGCAGTACATGGTATTGTCAGTGAAGTAGCTGTTTGGAACAAAAATTACAACGGGAAAGCCTCCAAATATGGAACTACGAGCACGCTCTAAATTGGCCAAAAAGCCCCTGGGGTTTTGGGGTTTCAGCATTTCTGCAATTTTCCTCTTGTGAAATGTTATTTTGTTATAAACAAAAAACACTTTTTTTAAGCTAATCATTTAGTCGATATCTTGAACTTCATTGGTAATGTATAAAATTGGGATGTTACTTTAAATCCTAATCTTGCAGTGTTTTGCTCAAAGTGCATTAAAGTAACATACCTCATAACATTATATTTTAAAAAAGCTTTTATAAACAAAATAGGATGCTGCGTTGCATTGTCACAAATTTAGCAAACCATTTTTATATTGAACTGTAACTGATAATACTTTCCCTCATAACATACCATTCTCTATTTTCTAAGCACATCACTGAACCTGCCTATAATTGTTTCATCTTTATTGACAATGCCTATTGCTCTTAAAGAAAATGCATGCTGTCAACATTGCCAAAGGTTGTTGCAGTTACTGGAACATTTCCAAATGTATTTGGATTGTTGTTTTAATATGCTAATTACTAAATTGAATAATGTTATTTAAGGGAATTAGTGAATACCAGGGAAAACTGATTTTGTTCTGAGGCAGGGTCATTGGACTTGAAAATTTACTGCTGATTTTTCTTCACAGATGGTGCCAGACCTGCTGAGCTTTTCCAGCAACTTGTGTTTTCGAAACTGATTTTGTTCTTGTCGCCGTATACTTGGACTAGATATCTGTGTTAAATATCAGTTGCAATTGCAGTCGGAAAGTTAGAATATGTCAAATTCAAGGAAACTCCAATCTAATTATTGTTCATAACCTACTCCATGTTATGATGTAAAATAGTTCGGTCATGATATGAAATAAAGTATTGCTTGACTTTTACAGTGGGTGACCTATAAATTGAGCTGTAATGACTACCATATTAGATTTAACTGTCCCATACATCAAATTTGTATTTTACTGTGCAGTAATATTTATGCCTGTGAATTTTTTGCATGGGTAAAATCTGTCTTGTTTGCATAAAAATAGAACTGAATTTACTGAGCGATAATTAGAAATTGGTAGTTTAGTTACTTAATATGTTGACCAGAGAATGGTTATACAGTGTAAAGAAATGACCCTCACAGTAACTCTAAAAGTTGGTTATCAGTCTGTAAAGTTCTGCCCATTGGACAGAAAATTGCAAGCTGGATATTTCACATTTCTCAGCAATGCTTCGTATAAAACCCAACCCACAGAATTAGTCCTGTTGTGACGAGTAACTGTTTCCTTACAGTTTAACCTCTGATCAACTAGAAGACCTAGAATAATAAATGTATATCTATGAAACCTAGCTCTACAATTGTGTGCAGATGAAGAATGCATGATGGCTACCATCTTTCATCCCTTTTTCCCCTGTCGTGACTAGAATCTAGTCTGTATAAAAGCAGAGCAGCTTGATTGAAAATTGTCAAAACCCCCATTAGTGCTGCCACCTCGTAATGGCAAAACTTATCACAGCATTAAAATTAACATTTTGTTGTGGTTGACCTCTGGAAAAATCCAACTTAGAACATGTTTTTTTTGTTATTGAATTTTTCCAACAGCTAGCCTCAACAAATCAAACATGTTTTCTTTAGAGTTGCTGCTAGTAGCCATGGTAGTAGTGCAGCATTTGGCTCACAATTAAAGTGACATAACTGGATTTGAGTAGTACAAACAAATAAAACCAATTTTTTCGTTGGTCTTTTTGAAAACTTTTTCTAGTATTAGTTTTCATTAATTTAGCTATCTGTACAAAAACTAACTTTGTCTATTAGTTTCATTATTTAATGAAGAATGAATGAATGTTATGTTGCTGTAGAATCTGTTGAAGTCCACTCAGGTAGTTTGTTGCTGTTGGGCACGGCGTAATATTTGGCAGCCATGTATTGTAGTTTGATCCACTAGACTCACTGAACTAAATATTGTAGAGATGTGTATAAGGTTACAATTGCCTTCAATCATGCAAATACATTTAAGTTGTGTTTAGATGTTTTAAAAAAGATTGTTTGAATGCAAGTTACATACAATTACCTAAACCTGAATACACCCTTGATCAGCGGCAGTAGCTGAGATGCAGTTTGTTATGAAACGTGTTTTTGGGTGTGTATTCGGTGATGTAACATTATTAGGTTTTGTTGTATAGATTGCATGTCACAGTTTGACTCGTGTGATGTTTCACAAACCTTTGCTTGTGTTACTTTTTCCAGTGATTTGACCTGCCCTTGCCAGCTCCTGCTTTTCATATGCATATTTTTCCCCTCCGCAAACAACATTCCCAAATACATCAAATTACATGTGTACGCATACAACAGCAACTATACCATCTCTTTTGGCACTGCTTCTGTTTTTGCATTGTCAGAATGCTTGCCCAACATTCTTGATGAATGACTTAGAGGAAATTTCTGCTCAATGTTGAAAATACCAAAACCAAAATCTGCTACCTGCCACAAGTCCTGCTCCCTCATCACTGACTCGGTCCTTGCCCTTTTACATCTGAGGCTGAACCAGACAATCCAAATTTTAGTATTTCACCATGATATCAACTGTCCACGTGGCTGAGAGACCTTATTGTATTTCTACCTCTGAAACATTGCTAACCCTTCTGAAACCCTCACCTCACTCATACCTTGTAACTTGTTATTTGAAGGCTGTCCTGGTTAAGCTCTCAGGACATTACCCGCCATAAAACTGTGATATCTTTTAACCAAGCATATGTGCTAACTTGAACTAAATCCCATTTAGAAGCACAGAAGGTAGGTGCAGGACGAGGCCATTTGGCCGTTCAGGCCTGCTCAGCCATTCATCGCGGTCATGGCTGATCCTCCAACTCAGTTGCCCAATCCTGCTTAATCCCTGTAACCGTTGATCCTGTTCACCCCAAAAGTGCTATATCTAGCCGCCTTTTTAATGCATTCAATCTTTTGGCATCAACTACTTCCTGTGGTAATGAGTTCCACAGGTGCGTACTCATTTGGTAAAGAAACATCTCCATCCTAAATGGTGCACCCCGAATCTTCAGATTGTGTCCCCTGGTTCTGGGCACACCCACCTTCGGGAGCATCCTCCCTACATCTACCCTGTCTATGCCTGCTAGAATTTTTATAAGTCTCTGAGATTACCCCCGCCACCCCATTCATCTGAACTCCAGCGAAAACAGTCCAAACCTAGTCAATGTCTCCTCATATGTCAGCCCTGCCATCCCCAGAATCAGCCTAGTCTATATATAATATATATTATGAATAGCTGGAGTCCTAGCACCGATCTCTCTCTGTGGCAACCCGCTAGTTACTGCCAGCCAATTTTGAAAAGGACCCATTAGTTCCTTCTGTTTCCCTGCCAGCCAGTTTGCTCTCCATCTCAAAACACACTCTCTCGCGCGTGCTCTCTCTCTCTCTCTCTCTCGCGCGTGCTCTCTCTCTCTCTCTCGCGCGTGCTCTCTCTCTCTCTGTCTCGCGCGTGCTCTCTCTCTCTCTCTCCCTCGCTGTCGCGCTCCCTCGCTGTCGCGCTCCCTCGCTGTCGCGCTCCCTCGCTGTCGCGCTCCCTCGCTGTCTCTCTGCGCCACTTATTCATGTACAGTGGGTTGTAGACTCTGGGCCCTGGGGATTGATCCACCTTCAATCCCATAAGTTTTCTCAGGACCTTTTCTCTACTAATGTTGACCCCTCCCCCTCAGTAAATCTTGCCTTCTCCAACATTTCTGGTATCTGATTTATGTCCTGTTTTGTGAAGACAACCATAGTATGTGTTCAAAGATAGTAAGAACTGCTGATGCTGGAGTCTGAGATAACAGTGTGGAGCTGGAGGAACGCAGCAGGCTGGACAGCATCAGAAGAGCAGGCAATTTTCTGAAAAAAGGTCCCAACCCAAAACTTTACCTTTGCTGCTCTGCTGCCTCCTCTCGCTCCACACTCTGTTATTCAAGAATGTATTCAGCTCCTCAGCAATTTCTTTGTCCCCTTTATATGTTTCCCCATTTCTGTCTGTATGGGACCTAAATCTGTTTTTGCTAATCTTCACCTACCTATAGAAACTCTTCATGTCAGTTTTTATGTTCCCTGCAAGCTAACTTACAGCCTGTATTTTCCTCCTCTTAATCAATTCCTTTATCCTTCTTCGCTGAAGTCTAAATTGCACCCAAACGTCAGACATATTTTTCTTTGCTGATATGTATGCTGCTTCCTTAGTTCAGATACGATCTCTAATTTCCTTTGTAAGCCACAGATTGGCCCTCTTACCCATTTTACTTTTGTGCCAGGCAGGAGTAGACAGTTGTTGCTGTTCTCCTGTGCATTCCTTGAGTGTTTGCCATTGTGCATCCACTGTCGTCGCTTTAAATAACTTACCCCAATCTATCGAAGCCAACTTGCAACTCATTTCTTCATAGTTTCCCTTTTATTAAGATTCAGCACCCTCAATCTCCATCTTGATTTTTAAAAAATTCTCACGTTATGTTCGTTCATCCCCCAAGGAGTCTCGCACAACCAGAAGGGCAATGATTCTCCTCTTGATACGCAGCACCCAGTATAAGATAGCCTGCTCTCTAGCTGGCTCCTCCACACATTGTTCAAGAAAGCTATTTCATATACAGTTCAGGAATTCTTCCTCTACAGCATTTTGGCTGATTTGATTTGCTCAATCCATGTGCAGATTAAAATCACCAATGATCACAGATATTCCCTTATCACATGTATCTCTAAATTCCTGTTTAATGCCATTCCCAATGTCACTGCGGTTTGGAGTTTATATATGACTCCCATAATGTTTTTTTGCCCCTTAGTATTTTTCAACTTTACGCATACGGACTCAATATAATATTTTTTAATATAATAGTTTTACCTTCTTTCAACTTAGGATTTGTCTGTTTGCTAAGCATGAAATTTAGTTACTATTCTCCTTAACTCACTTTTAGATAAGGTCTTTTGATATTCTAGACTTCACATCAGCTGGGAGGGCGAGATGTTCGTTTGTTTCATGGAGGGTACGTGTACTTCTGTCTCGGAATGGCTCAGTGATATTGGCAGCTGTCTCCAAGTAGAAGTCTGTTTTCAGGCAGTTTTAAAGTGGCAACCCTGGGAACTGACCCAACTATATCAATTGCTTGTTGTATTTGGCTTATTTGTTTTGTCAGTTGTGTACAAATGTTGCATGGAGGAGTGGTAAAAATGAGATGTTAAGGAAAATACAGAATCTATTGTAATGGGCAGTGTGTTTTACACAATTAGTGCATTTTTACAAATGTGCTATATTTTCATGCAGTTGATAACTGCAGCAATGGTGCCTTATGAACTTGAACAGTTTGATTTTTGAAAAAAAATCACTCGTTGCCAATTCAGCTTTATGAAGCACTTATTTCTAGTAGAAGTTTTAATATCAATCTACTGATTATTTTGTAGATGTGGAATTGGAGTTCACTTGGTAGTTTACTTAACAGCTGTTATATCAATAACCAGAACTCCTTTATTCATCCACAGGATGAGGGCATCACTGACTAGACAGCGTTTATTGCCCATCCCTAATTGCCCAATGGGCGGTTTTTCAACTGCATTGCTGTGGATCTGGAGTCACATGTAGGCCAGACCAGGTAGGGATGGCAGTTTCCTTCCCTGAAGGACATTAGAGAACTAGATGGGTTTTTCCGACAATTGGCAATGGATTCACGGTCATTGTTAACTCCTAATTCCAGATATTTATTGAATTCAAAATCCACCATCTGCCATGGCAGGATTCAAACCCCCGTCCCCAGAAAGCTGTCTGGGTCTCTGGATTAGCAGCCTAGTGATAATACCTGTAGACCATCGCCTTCCCTAGTTGGCATCATTAACAAAATTACTAAAAACAAATTGTACAACCAAACTGAATAAGCACATATTTTATTTTCCAATAAAATGTACTGTGGCCACACAGTGGCATCATCAGAGTGGGGTATTGTGTTTTCAGTTCATCCTGACTGTATTGTCTTTTCTCAACACTGAAGCAGGATCCAGAAAAAGGGAAAACACACGGGAGAGTTGAGAATAGTCAGCAACTGACTTGGTGCATTACCCAAAATGATTCACTACAATGACTTGTACCAAAGGAAAACCCACATCTTTCCAACTCTAACTTGTGATATAAATGCCAGGTTCTAAACTGCAATGTTATCCATTTGTGCTTCTTAAAAGGATCCCAGTTGAAACTTTCATATTCTTTTGAAGCTAGCTTATCATAACTTGCTGCTGTATAATGGAAAATACCCACAGCATATCAACTTCATTGTGATGCCTGCCTAAAATAGACCTCTGTTATGCATTGGGTGGGATGAAATGTAAAACAAAAAATACTGCACATGCTTAACTTGGAGCACAGAAATATTTTTATACTGAGCAGAAAGTAATTTTTTCTTAAAAAGAAGCTGGGAAATAAAAAAGCAAAAGGCAAATCAGGACAGGACTTATATACTTAATTGTAAAGTCCTGCAGAGTGTTGCTGAACAAAGACATTCATTTCTGAGGAAGGGTCACTCGACCCGAAATGTTAACTCATCTCTCTCCACAGATGCTGCCAGACTGACTGAGGTTCTACAACAATTTCTGTTTTTGTTGAAGACCTTGGTGTGCAGGCTCATAGTTCCTTGGAAAGTAGAGTCTCAGGTAATTAGGGTAGCAAAGGTGGTGTTTGGTATCCTTGTCTTTATTGGTCATTGCATTGAGTACAGGAGTTGAGAGGTCATGTTGTGGTTGTACAGGACACTGGTTAGGCCACCTTTGGAATACTGCATGCAAATCTGGTCTTTCTGCCATGGGAAGGATTTTGTGAAACTTGAAGGGGTTCAGGAAAGATTTACAAGGATGTTGCCAGGCTTGGAGGTTTTGAGTTATAGGGAGAGGCTAAATAAGCAGGGGGCTATTTTCCCTAGCAAGTTGGAGGCTGAAGCATGACCTTTTAGAGGTTTACAAAATCGTGAGGGTCGTAGATAGGGTGATTAGACAAGAACTTTTTCCCCAGATAGTGCAGTCAAAAACTAGAGGGCATGGGTTTAAGTTGAGTGAGGCAGAGATCTAAAAGGGACCTAAAGTACAACTTTTTCACGCAGACAGTGGTGCGTGTGTAGAATGAGCTGTCAGAGCAAGTGGTTGAGAGTGCTACAATTACAACAGTTAAAAGGCATCTGAATGGGTATATGAAAAGGAAGGGTTTAGATGGGCGCATGTAAAGTGCTGACAAATGGGACTAGATTAATTTAGGATATCTGGTCAGCATGGACGAATTGCACAAAAGAGTCTCCTTCCATGTTGTACAGCTCTATGACTCTGAGAGAACTGATAGCATGTCTGAGGTGATTCATTGTTGGGAAGGAAATAAAGAATGGGCATGTTGACTCGGGATCAAAGATGAAGTATAGGGAAAGAAAAGCTTGGAGCTCAAATAGACTGCTCCTGAAAAGTGTGAAGCAGATAGCTAAAAGGCATCGGCCAATGTAGAACATTACAGCGCTGTACAGGCCCTTTGGCACTCAATATTGTGCCGACAGGTGAAACCAATCTGAAGCCCATCTAACCTACACTATTCCGTTATCATCCATAAGTTTATCCGATGACTATTTAAATACTCTTAAAGTTGGAACATAATGTTAATTCTTGCGAGATTAAGTCAAAAACTGTGGCAGTGCATTAAATAAAGTTGAGTGTTTGTATCGTGATCAGAACGTTAACATTTTGCTTGCACTCTGGAACAATTAGTGTGAAATTGGGACACAAATCTGTTGTGTAGGGTGCCCAAAAAGAGGGGCCTGCGTCCATAATTGGCCCCACCACATGGTGTGGACTCTCCAACACTGCTTATATAATTCCACTTAGTGCTCACCACTCCAGTTCTGGCAGCGATTACAAGGAATGACTTCAGATACTGCAGCTATTTCCAGTCAAGCAGAATAGCTTTAAGAGGCATGATAGAGGGTTTAGAATTTTGACTCATTTTGGAAAGATTAGTAGATCAAGGCCTTCTTATGATACGTGAATCACTAATGAACTACCCATCCATTACAGTAAACTCAAGACAGTGTGTGGTGAAAATGTGAGAAATCTCTTTATGCAGAGTTGTTCTACATCAAAATGTAGTTATAAAAGGGGCCATTATGTCATTTAAAAAGTGAAACAAAAAAGGAAGAAAATATACAATGTTTTGAAAAGTGAGCAGGATATTGGCCAGGAATCTGCTTTGAAGACAGTGAAACTGTCAGCATTCATCATTATTACTTTTCTTGATATTGACTGCAGCTTTCAGGCTGCGTGAGTACAGAATAATGTTGCTGAGAGTGATTCAGTGCTTCTCCACAGGTTGCACTGTAAAAATTCAGTCAACTCTGATTTTTAAACTTTGCCTTTCATGCTATTAGTCTCACTGTATGCATCCTTGAGAAAGCTACAAACTATTGAATGTGGTACAGTAGAGATTTTTTAATGGTGTACAAAATTCATAATTTCCTTTAAAGAATCTCTCTAATGAAGAGAAAAACCCTTTAATTCTGGAATGTCTTTTTTAAAAAAAAATTGTTCATATCAACCCAGTCTTAACCCCATATCTACATTCCAGTGTTTATTTTTCTCAGGCTGATATTAATGAGTGTTTTTAACTTGCTGGTTGACTCTATCTAATAATGCTTCAATGAGGTTAGGTGCTTCTCCGTGCAGTGCCATCACTGTTGCTAGATGCTGTCAGATCTCTTGGGGGAATAGTGTCATTTATGCAGCAAGACCTTGAAATCTTTGTCAGCAACTTTCTTCGAAGTTAATGCTGAGATTTGTTGCTGGCTATAAATTCTGGACCCCAGAATTTAAAGTACATACTATTTACTCATGGAACATGTGCCTCATTGGCTGGGCCAGCATTTAAAGCCTGTCACTAGTTGCCCTTGAGCCTGCAGTTGTGAACTGCTGCAGATTTTGTGAGGAAAGTAGACCCACAATGCCTTTTGAGTGATTCCTGGATTTCCCTCCTAAACGAAACTGAAGGTGATATGTTTCCAAGTCAGGATAATGAGTGGCTTGGAGAGGAATGTTCAAGCTGTACTGGGCCCATGTATTTGTTGCTGTTGTCTTTCGGGATGAAAGTGTCTGAGTTTTGATGGTGCTGTCTAAGAATCTTTGAATTTGAGAAGTGCAGCTTGTGGATGGTGTACACAGCTGTTACTGAGTAATGGTGGAATGACTGAATGTGGTACCAATCAAACAGTTTGCTTTGTCCTTGATGGTGTTGAGTTTTCTTATGTTGTTGAAACTGAGCTTCAGGCAAGTGAAGAGTATTCCATCACACTCTAGACTTGTCCCTTGTAGATGGTTGATGGGCTTTTGGGAGTCAGGAGATGAATTACTCACTGCAGTATTCCTAGCCTCATGTACCCACTGTATTTATGGTTTGTTCAGTTTCTGGTCACTGTGGTAACCTCCCAAGATGTTGATGGAGGTGGGTAATTCAGTGATTGTAATGCTATTGACTAATGGTCAAGGGGCAGTAATGTTGTATCTCACTGGAGGTGGTCATTGCTTGACATTTGATACTTGCTATTTGTCAGCTCAAGCCTGATATTGTCCAGGTTTGCTGTGTTTGGACATGGACTGCTTCGGTATCTGAGGAGCTGTGAATGGTGCTGAACACTGTTGGACAATCTGTGAACATCACTAATGTTGGGAAGAACTACCCTGAAGAACTTGTACTGAAGTGACAGACCTCCAACAAACTACCATATTCCTGTGTGCCAGCTATGACTCCAACCAAAGGAGAGTTTTTCCCTTGGCTCCCATTGACTCCAGTTTTACTCTGGCGCCTTGATGTCCAGGATTGTCACTCTCACCACCTCATCTCTTGAATTCAGCTCTTTTGTCTATGTTTGAACCAAGGTCAGAATGAGGTCAGGAGCTGAGTGGCCCTGGCAGTACCTGAACTGGCATCACTGAGCAGGTGCTGCTTGATAGCAGTGTTGATGATACCTTCCACCATATTGCTGATCGAGTATGGACTGGGGCAGTAATTAGCTGAGTTGGATTTGGCCTGCTTTATGTGTATGTGGGCAATTTTCCATACTGTTGGATAAATGCTGATGTTGTAAATGTTCTGGAACAGCTTGGTTAGGAGTGCTGTAAGTTTTGGAGTACAAGCCTTCTGTACTGTTGCTGGAATATTGCCTGGGTCCATAGCCTTTGCAGTATCTGGTGTCTCCAGCTGTTTATTGATATTACATTGAGTGATTCGAATTGGATAAAGACTAGCGTATGTGATACCGGAGACGGCATCCACTCGGTGCTGTTGGCTAAAGGTTGCTGCAAATGTTTTAGCATTGTCATTTGCACATGCGCTGGGCTTCCCCATAGTTGAAGATGGGGATATTTGTGGACCTGCCTCCAGTGAGTTTATTTGATCACCATTCACAACTGGATGTGGCAGGACTGCGGAGTTTAGGTCTGGTATGTTGGTCGTGAAATCGCTTAGCTTCATGTCTGTTTTAAATTGAACTAACAAAGAACTGGCTCAAGGATTAGTTTAAACTCTTGGGGTTCTATATCTTTCTGAATAATCACAGAATCCCAATTGTTTTGGTGCAGCAGGAGGCTGTTCGACATTGTCAAAAACTATTAAAATGTTGAATATATTTTCAGTGAAGGGGCAATGGCCTAGTGGTATTATTGCCGGGCTGTTAATCCAGAGACCCAGATAACATCTGGACCTGGCTTTGAATCCCACCATGGCAGGCGGTGGAATTGAATTCTATCAAACATCTGGAATTAAGGATCTAATAATGACCATGAATCCATTGATTGTTAGAAAAACCCATCAGATTCACTAACGTCCTTTTAGGGAAGGTAACTACCATCCTCACCTGATCTGGCCTACATGTGACTCCAGACCCACAGCAATGTGGTTGATTCTGAACTGCCCTCTGGGCAATTTCGGATGGGCAATAAATGCTGCCTAGCCAGTGTCCTCATAACGTTAATGAATAAGGGGGAAAAATCTTTCCATGTCGTGTGAACATGAGCACTTATTGCTAAGGCCTTTTCCAAATCTGATTTATTGTGTAACGGGTCACATTTGGTTTCAACATGTGATGTTTGACATCTGCCGTTTTGTCTACCCAATTGCATAACTTGTATTTATCTTCAAACTTTCTGCTGCTTCCTGTTTCTCTCTCCCACCTCCATAATGTCAGCCCATTGGGCAAGCTTATGATTGTAGTATTTGCATCTTACTTCAGCGTTGTTCACAATAAATAAGATGTACATTTCAATGCCATATTTGAAGTGTACATAAATTATGATTTCAGCACTGCCCACTGCAGAAATCTAATTGACACATTCCTTCTAACCCAACAGAACTCTAGTTAATACACTGCTCCCTATTTGATAGATTTAGCCTTATGCGTTGTCCTTTCAGTTAAACAGAAGTCTTTGAAAACTTTGTCAAGTTCTGTATCGATGTAAATATGTCATTATCTACTTTGTAGCATCCTGAAGATCGTCAAGGGTTTTAGATGGCTGTTTTAACTGAAATAACAAGCTAGACGCTTAGTATATCCCTAACTCTAGCATCTGAGTACTTCTGTCTTCATGTGATTTTCTTTTGTTACTGGCATTTTTATGGCCCTTTGCTTGCATTGCATATTTGATTTTGAATTATGAGCTATTTTGTGTTGTGAGCTCTTTTCCATTGGGAACTGCCTGAAAAATATTGAACTTTATTTCCTACCCTTTTAAAACCAGTAAAATATATTTTTCTTGCTTATTTTTGACATTGGACAGTGGTCCTAAGTTTGCTAGTATGTACTGATATTAGTACATATTAGACAGTTTTTTAAATATTCAGATTTAGTAATTTTAACCGTAAGATTTGATACTATTCATTTAGTTGTGTGATCTATGGATTTGTGTTAATACTTGTTAAAGGGCTAGTACTGAATAGAAGTTGTTCTTGGGACAAATGAATTGAGTAATTAAGGTAGGATTGCCTTTTTTTTTGCTGTTAGTTCTTAAAATGTGAACATTGCTGAAAAGGCCGACCGTCATTGAAATCCCCTATTGTGCTTGTGAACCACTGTAGCCCTTATTCTGTTAAGAGGGGAATTTTGTACCTTTTGCCACAAAGGAGCTGTGATGTGTTTGCATGACTTGAAGGGGAGCATAATTGTGGTGCTCACATTCCTTTGAACATAAAAGTGGGATTTAACATCAGGAGTAAGCTTTCTGGCCCTTTGTGACTGCTCTACCATTTGATGAAATTATGTCTGATCTGATTATGTACTCAACTCCACTTGCCCTTCTCCCATCACCCCCCCCGCCCCCCCCCCCCCCCGCCTCCATCCCTAAGAAATGTTTTGAGTTTTCTGTCGAGGATCTAGTTCTTCAGCCTTAGAAATATTCAATGACCCTGCATCCATTGCTGTCTGGCAAAGGATATTCCAAAAACCTTCAAACTTCAAATCTGTTTTAAATGGAATTCCCCTCAATTTTAAACTGCCCCAGTTTTAGCCTCTTATCCTTCATCTCCAATGTGTAGACATACAATTAGTTGAGCATTTTATTAATGAAATATTCCAATCTAGGAATTAGTGAAATTACCCTTCTCTGAATTGTTTCTAATGCTATTACATTGTTTCTCTAGAAGATCAAAACTGTTTACATTACTCCAGTTGCAATCTCCTCAAAACCCAATGGGATTGTGGCAAAGGTTCTCAACTTTTCTATTCCATTTCTCTTGCAATAAACTACAACATTGCATTTCTCCTCCTAATTACTTGCTGTGCCTTCATACCAATGACTTGAGATTCATGTACTTTTCTCTGCACCAGAGTTTGGCTATTTTTCTGTATTTCAGTAATATACTTTTTATATTGTCCCTGTACAAATTCAAATTTTCTAGTATTATACTGCATATGCCAATTTTTGCCCAACACACTCGGCCTTTCTATACCTGTTTATAGAAACTCATGCCCACGTCTGAATTGTTTTCCTACTTACCTTTTGTTAACACTAAATTTGGCAACCGTATATTGAGATCCTTATTCATGTCCTTTATAGGGACGGTAAATTGTCGGGATCCCAGCACCAATTCCTATGACACTCACTGGTAACAGTTTACTGACCTGAAAATAGCCCATTTATCCCTGCTTTCTATTAGTTAAGCACTGTTCTGTTGATATTTCCCACATGCTATGCGGTCTTATTTGATTCAGCAATCTTTGATGTGTTGCCCTGTCAAATGTCTTTTGGAAATCCAAGTATGCCACGTCTAAAGGTAGTTCTTTATTCAAATTGAGTTATATCCTCAAAACAGCTCTGAACTTGATGAACATGAGTTTCCTTTTAGAATCAATTTGACATGGCCTAGTTGCATTAATATTTAAGTAATCTTTCCTTAAGGGGACTATAGAAAATGTTAGAAACTATTACTATCAGACATTAGGCTAACTGTTTTCCATCACCTTTCTTTCTCGAATGGAAGAGTTACTACAATTTAAAACCTTTGTTCAGGATCAAGAAACCGTTGGAATATTAAAACAAATAAATCTAGTATCTCTCTAGCCACTACTCTTAAGACCCTAGGAAGAAATCCCAGAATTCCCAGCCCTGATCTGTTCTTGTAGCCACAGTATTGGAATGGCTGGTCAGGTTACAGTAATTTCCAGGTGAAAATTCTGGTCAGCTTATAATTCGGATATATTAACAAAATGTACTGTTCTTACTGTTGTACGATTTCTCCATATAGTCTTACTCAATTTTCAACTGTTCAGCTGTTTGACTGTAAAGGATGGTTAGTGGTGGTTCTATGGTGTAAGTACTTTTGAGTTTCAGTTTGAATTTGAATCTAATGGATAGTGTGGAAGCATGCACTTTTGTTTCTGGCAATTTGTATATTCATCTCATAAGGTAACGTGATCTTAAAGTTTTAACTCCAGTTCCAATAGGCCTATGTTTGAAGGGCAATATTGCCTACAATTTGGTAGTATTTTGATGTAAAGAGTACTTATGTAAGACATCGCAAATGTTTGTACTGATGTGCAGGTTCTCTCATTTGTTGCTCAAAGATATTTCTGGCTGCTTATTCTGCATTATAAAGCTAGCAGATTTTTTTGTTAGTAATATATGTACTCTGAAAGAAACTGAAAATATTGAAGTGAAAGCTTCTAACCTCTAGTGGAAACAAGCCCAGCCTGTCCAACCTAGCTCCAACACATTCATTTCAAGTATTAATGAGTGAATGTTTGCCTCCAGTGTCTTTACATTTTACCTTAAATGATCAAACCAAACTGAGCACAATTTGTTTTGTGGTCTCAGCAATGGCCTGACATATTGAACTGAACAGAAACGTAACATCCATCCTTTTGTGTTCAATTCTTGTTATAACAAATGCTAACGTTTCATTTGATGCCTTCTCCATTTGCTAAGTCTGCATATTAACTTTTGGAGACTTGTGCACTAACACATCTAGATCTTTCTGCACCTTGGGCCTCTGCAGTTATTCTCTATTGAAGTAAAGCTCTGCTTTCTTCCTGCCAAAGTGAGCAAGTTCTCATTTTCCTACAATATATTGCATCTGCTGGATTGTTGCCCACTGACTTATTAGCAACTACGCCAATATGTGACTTGTTATTCTTTCAAAGCATATCATTGATATTTATGCCATCGGTGTAAATTGTAAAAAGTTGAGGACTCCCAGTGATCCACACCCTTCCCCCACTGGACCCCACATAGCCAGTTCTGTAATTTTTATATAAATATCCATTTATACATACCATTTTCTGACAGCCAATCTTGTATACTAACCCCAAAATAATCTTTTATGTGGAACATTGTCAAATCTGTTTTGTAAATCCAAGTACAGTATGCTGTTTCCCCTTTATCCCCAGCGCTAGTTACACCTTCAAAGAACTCCAATAAATTGGTTAAACGCAATTTTCCTTTCTCAAAACAATGGTGACTCTCCCTGGTCAACTTGAGGTTTTTTTAAATAGCCAGTAATAACTTCCTTAATGATGTAATTTGACACTTTCCTCATGACAGATATCAAGCTCACTCACATATAGTGTTCTGCTTTCTGTCCCTCTCCCTTATTCATTAGAGGGATATGTTTTCTATTTTCCATTCTGGTATGACCTTTCCAGAATCTAACAAATTCTGGAAAATTATCACCAATGTATCTACTCCTTCATTAGACACTTTTTTTGGTTAGAACCCTCGCTTGAAGTCCATTAGAACCTGGATTTGTTCTTACTCAACATGTTCTTGTATTATTACACATCTCTGCAACAGGTAGGGCTTGAACCTGGAGCTTTCTACACTCCATTAATTGGTTAACTAGAAATGGTGTCTCACAGAACATCTGCAACCTTGCTGCTGATAAATCCTAGCACCAGAGTACCAAAGACAATACTGAAGTGTTCACGAACATCTTCAGCCAAATGTATGGAGTGGATGAAACTTTGTTTCTCCCTCTTGAGGTTCCTGCCAGATACTGGTCTTCAGCCAATTCAATTCATTATCCATGTCATAAGAAAATTGCTGAATGCGCTGGAGGATGGAGCTCTCAAATCTCAAATCATATTGATATTAAGATGGCTACATTGTAGGATAAGGCAGAAAAGGCTTGTCGGATATCAAAGTCTCAATACTAATGTTCTTCCCAAATTCTCTCTTGCCTTGTTTGATCTGCTTGTTGGACTACGTAGTTGCTTTAAGATTGTTGCATGATTACATGAGCAAGTTGTACAGTTTATTTCTGTTAGCTAGAAAGAGCATTGTTTAGTTAATAGTCCGGAGGAGCATTGGAAGTACAAGAAAGATTTTAGAAGCAAATTTAGAGAACAGGGGTGCAATGTCAAGGATAACGCAAATAAATTCTATAAACCCGGCATATTATAACCAAGGAAAGATTAGGATCTATTGAAAGCTGAAAAGATAAAGCCTTTACATGGGTCTTATTCTTAACAAGTAAATGTATCTGTTTTTACAGAAGATGGTAAGGATGTGGATATTGTACTCTTCTTCAACTACATAATATCAAGATACAAGAAGCAATATTAATGATTTGGTATTTCTTAAGATAAATTACCAAGGCTGGCTGTATTTAACATCGGCTAAGAGAATAAGGGAGGGAATAATGGATGTTCAATCCATCATTTTCCAGTCCGCCTTGGCGGCAAATATCATTGCTACTAATGGCTGTGCTAGTAATCTAAAAAAACAGAAGAGGGATCGACCAAGTAATCACAGGCCAACCAGCTTAACCTTGTGGCAGATTTTTGGGAAGAGAAAGACTGAATACTGTATTTGTTGCTTTTTAGAAAGGAGTGGAATAATCAAGGATTGTTAGAATGGTTTTGATTTTGCATACACAAATCCAAAGTGCTGAAAATACTCAACGGGAGGGGCAGCATTGATGGAGAGAGAAGCGAGAGTTAATATTTCAGGTCCATTACCTTTTTTTATCAAATTAAGGGAATGTGGTCTCTGACTAACTTGAACTTTTTTAATGGCAGGTTGTTGTGCATAATTACCTTACATCAGTTGTTATGTGGGATGTAACAAGGCTTTTGACTGACCTCAGGTGATAGACTGCTGTTATCCTGTAGATGGGGGTTTCAGTCACAGAAGGACTATGGCAAGTGCATGTTGTACAATGTTAGTTTGAAGTAGGTGGTCTTAAACGATTGAGTGGATATGTTGTTGATTTCTTGTTTCACAATTAGATATCATAGTTTGGTTAAACCTTAAACAATTACCATGGGCATGGATGAGTTTGTTGGCTGGGAAATGGAGTTTGCTGTTAGACTGCAGACAACTGGCGCAATCTTCACAGTATTGCTTTGGAGGAAGTTTCCTTTTCATCCTTTTAATAGATGCTAGACAAACATTGTGACAATATAGAGACAGTAAGTGATTGAGATAAGTGAAATTGAGGAAATTCTCGATACATTCTTAATATACCTGCTGTCTCTTGTTGACATCTAAAAGCGTGTGTAAATGAGAAGTGAGTCAACAATCAATCCTTGGGGTACTTTAGAGGCTGGGGAATGGCTTATTTTCTTTGTGACTTTCTGGCTACGTTTCTATAGGTAAGCGTGAAACCAGGTGTGTGCATCTTGCTCATCTGGGTGTCAGTGAAGAGATCTTGGAGGAAGATGACTGGAGGATGGTGGGGCAGAACCTGAAGAGAGAGAACAATTTTGGGTCAGGAGAAGGCACTAGGAAGTTACCACTTCAGTGCCAATAAAGTTGAGAAAGCAAGAAGCGGATCTCGTGGGCAAGACAAATTTGGAACGGCTACTATGAGCGAGAGGAAATAAACCAGAACAAGTTTAGTCCAGGGCTTTGCCAAGGTTGAAGTGTTGGAGGGAGGTTTGACTGTTGGGCTAGGGGAAGGAAGGAGCATAGCAGAGGCAACTCATCAGATGTTTCTGGACAATGTCATTACTTTGACTGCAAGCTTACATTGATTAGAAGTCTGAAGTGTTGGGAGATGTGACAGTGGAGTAAGGTTTAAGTTGATGACTTGCAGCTGAGAGAATCTATATTTGTTAATTGTTACATTCCAATTTTTTTTTGTGCATTTGGCACTTGTGCTCTCGCTCTGGTTGAAGTTACCCTGACAATTGATGGGCAATATTCCATGGCCTCATGCAGGACCTTGCCAAATAGGTACTGAATTTGAATCCGCAGTTTCTCTCTAGCAGTCTCGTTCTTAAAAACACCAGTTTTTGAATCAAAAGTTTAAAAAGTGTCAAAATACTTTGGGGTTCTGATCTACCATCTTTTTTAAAAAGAGCAATTTTTAAAAAAATTTCTGGCACCTATGGAACCAGGAGTGTGTCAGTTGATCACCCAGAATACATGTGTCAGTTAAAGTTTATTAACAGCATAAAACACCCAAATAATGCAACTTCGCCTTAAATAAAACTTACTGGCAGAGAGCCTTCACACCTGCCCCTCACCTGACTATTCGGAGATGGTGAGAATATTGTCAACGTCCGGTGTGAGGTATATAATTTTTTTCAGTTTGAGCATGCCAGTTCATAAGGTTCTGGTTAAGACAAAGTCTGCTGCATTTATCTTTAAGTCTATTTCACAAGCATTTTAGCTGGTCACTATTAGATTGCTGTTTCTGGGATTGATTGTGGTGCTTCATAAGTTACGGGAGTGATTTTGCTAATGTGCATTGGCTATGGGCACTTTGCAACATCTATGGCTATGAAAGGTAGGATGTTAAGCAAATCTTTTTGTCTTTCAAATGGATATCAATTCTGGTTGAGGTGATGTACTGAAGGAAGACTAAGGCAAGAGAATATATAATAAGTAAAAGCAAAATATGTGGTAAACCTGAAATAAAAAACAATTAAGTGTGAGATGTTGCATTTAGGAAGACTAAGGCAGCTAAGTATACTAATGGTAGTTGTTTAGGAAGCCCAAAGGATCAAAGGGACTGTGGTATGCAAATGTAGAGAACCTTGAAGGCAGCAGGGCAGGTAGGTAGGGTGGTTATGAAGGCGTGTGGGATACTTGTCAGTATTGAATACAAAGCCAATACTAGTTAGAGCGGTGAGAAGCAAATTGAACAATTTGATTCTGAGCACCCTTACAAAGGCACAGTTTGCTACTGGCTGTGAAGCGAAGATAGAAATGCTCCTTTTTTTAAGAAAAGTGAAAATGAAGCTGTGAAAAGTAGAAAATTGGCCCCCTCTGCTCTGACCTAAGTGAACAAGGTATGGATGTATCTGTGTGTTGGGATTGGGTTGGGAAGGTGTTTTGTGGGACGTAAGGCAGTGGGGAAAAGATGCACAGGTCACACTGTGAAATTCAGCATTGAATTCTCAAGGCTGTAAGGTACCTAAGTTGAAAATGAGATGTTTCTCTGAAAGGCAACATAAACTTCTCACATTTTCAGTTTAAACCTTTTTAGCATCTCTATTCTTCCTTCACCAACATTTAGCACACAGATGCAATCTGTTCCACTTTCTCCTCTTCTCCCTCTTTCTTCATTAAAATAAACAATTTTACAACTCCTTTCAGTTTGTAAGAGCCATATCAGACTCATCTTAAAACTCTTTTTCACTCTACACAGATTCTGCCAGACCTGTTGAGATTTCCAGCACACATTTTTTTTTTTAACGAAGCAAATGGCAGCCTACTGAAAGATTTAGTGGAGAGACCTTAAAATCTGGTGGTGCAGAGAGCATTTAATGAGGCATATAATGTTCTCAGCATTAACAGAGGTACAGAGTACAAGAGCCAGGAAGATGATGATGTACTTCTACAAAATACTTGTTAGATCTCAGCTAGACTATTGCACAGGTGTGGGTGCTGCATAATAGGAAAGGATAGTGAATGTAGTGGGGAGTATAGAAGAGATTTATAAAAATGGTTCCAGGAATGAGAAATCTCAGCTATGAGGATAAGTTGAAGTTGGGACTGTCTTCCTTGCTAAGAATGTCAAGAAAATGTTTGACAGATTTGCTAAATCAAGTGTGGTTTGCATAGAGGAATTGGGGCGAATCTGTTCATGCTATGGGAAAAAGAAAGGAGGTGATGTTAGAAAAATGTAGTTAGGGTCTGGAATGCACTGTCTAGAAAAGAGGGGAGGCAGGCTCACTTGATGCATACAAGAAGGTTTTAGATGATGATTTCAAAATAATTGGTATACAGGATATGTGGAAAAGGCAGGAGATCAGCACAGGGCGGCACAGTGGTTAGCACTGCAGCCTCTCAGCACCAGGGATCCAGGTTCAATTCCAGTCTCGGGTGACTGTCTGTGTGGAGTTTGCACGTTCTCCCCATGCCTGCATGGGTTTCCTCCGGGTGCTCTGATTTCCTCTCACAGTCCAAAGATGTGCAGGCTAGGTGGGTTGGCAATGCTAAATTGCCCATAGTGTTCAGGGGTGTGTGTGTGTGTGTTATGGGGAGTGGGTCTGGGTGGGATGCTTCAAAGGGCAGTGTGGACTTGTTGAGCCGAAGGGCCTTTTTCCACACTGTAGGGAATATAATCTAAACTAATAATAGAACTGGTGCAGACGTGATGAGCTGAATGACTGACTGCCTCCTGCACCAAAGCAAATCTGTAATTCTGTGCATTGAGAAAGATTTTGATAGGCTCGAGTTTCTCTGGAACAGAGGAGGCTTTGGAAGGTTTTAATTGAGTTGTGTGAAATTACAGTTTAGGAGAAAGATCAAAAATTACAAGTTAAACAAAGTAAGTTGAAGCAGAGAATTGGAGGCAATTGAGAATTTTTGGAGAGTGGTGAGAATCTGAACCTGAGTGCTATAAGTAGAAAGTACTTTAAATGTCATAATTTGCAAGGCTGGAACCCAATAGCTGAAAAATGAAATCTCGTTTTATCTATTTTTCAAACATCATAGAATTGGTGGACCAAATAGTTTGTGTCCTGTAAATTTTGTTTCGGCAGTGCTTTGGTGGGAGTTGCTCTGTTTACAGAACCTGGCAAAAGAGTTTTCAATCAGAATTTAAATGGAATGTGTCCCTCGGTGATTTTAATATCTAATATAGAATTAGCAAATATTTAATTAGTCTTGATGTTCATTTTACTGAGTGATTTATTTCAGTAGATAAGCTTCAAAGAAACAGGAACAAAATAGACGTTCTTAGATGTTTTTAGAAATGTCAAACGCCACAAGAACTAGTAAACTATTCAGTGAGTACTCCTAGATGTCATCTTAAAAACTAAGTGCAGTGAGTGACTGCAGTCATACTGTGGTACAGTATGTGATGGAGTGTCATCAAGCATCTGCTTGCTGATGCCCAGGTTGGGTTCCACAAAGGCCACTCGACTCCCGACCACATTCTAGCTTTGGTCCAAACATGGACTAAAGAGCTGAATTTCGGAACTGAAGTGAGTGTGCCAATCCTTGATGTTAAGTCCACATTTAACTGAATGTGGTGTCAGAGCCCTAACAAAACTAAAATGGATGGGAATTGGGGCAAATTCTTTACTGGTTTGTCATACCTGGCTAATAGGAACATGGTTGTGGTTGTTGTCAGTACAAGACGCATGTCTGCCGGAGTTCTTCTGGGTAATATCCTAGGCCCAAATATTCTCAGCTACTTCATCAATGACCTTCCCCCTACCATAAAGTTAGAAGTGGGGATGTTCACCAATGATTGGTGCTGAACATGTGCATTTGTGGCAACTTCTTAAGCAGTCAGTGTTCAAATGCAACAAAACTTGGTTAATAGCCAGGCTTGAGCTGACAAATGGCAAGTAATATTTGTGCCATACAAATGCCAGGCAATGACCATCTCCATTGAGACAATCTAACCACCTCCCCTGACATAGAATGGTGTTACTGTCACTGAATTCCTCCAAAATCCTTGGGGTTACCATTGACCAGAAGCTCAATTGGACTGGCCACACAAACACAGGCTACAGCAGCAGTTCAGAGTGTAGGGATACAGTAGTGAGTAACTCACCACCTTAATCTCTTTCCCGACGCACACCACCCCACCCCCCCCCCCCCCCCCAAAAAAAAGCCTGTTCACCATTTACAAGGCACCAGTCAGGAGTGTGATGGGTTACTAGCCTGGATAAGTGCAGCGCCAACAAGTCTTAACAAGCATGACATCATCATTCAGGACAAAGCTGACCACTTGATTAATACCCCATCCTCCACCAACATTTAAATTACAGCAGTGTGTACAATCCACAAGATGCACTATCGAAATTAACCAAAGATCCTTGACTTCAAACCACAACCACATGCAACGTTCCCCTCTAAGCTACTCACCACCCTGACTGGAAATATGTCGCACTTCCTTCACTGTAACAGAGTCAAAATCCTGGAATCCCCTTCCCCAGTGTTGTGGATCATCCTACAGTAAGTGGACTGCAGCATTTCAAGAAGGCAGCTCACTGCTACCTCCACAAGGGCAGCTAGGGGCAAATAATAAATGCTGGCCCAACCAGTGGCGCCCATATCCCACGAATGGATTAAAGAAAAGTTAGATATAAATTTTAGATGCATTGTAAGACTTACCATGTGTGCAACACCTTAATTGACCCACCATTTCTCTTCACAGCTGAAATTGTTTGCTCAGCTGTATCTCTAAAAGCTTAAAAATTTAAGTTGTATTACTGTTAACTTTTTTTAATAATGCCTCTTTTAACATAGTGAATCTTCCTGATGCAAAGAGGCTTTCTAGGGCGTGTCTATAAATTCCCGTGGATGGTATGCTCTTTAATATGCAAGTATTACCATCCATTATACGTTTCCCAAAGTAATTAACGAGAGATTTTGACCCCAAACATTCTTTGGTTGTTAAGAAATGTTTGTTTATGATTGCTCAGTCTGCTCTTTATAAATATCATCAATGATCCGATTTCACCTTCCTGCATTGCATTTGAATACCTAACTGAATAACTGGTTTAACCCATCAGACTTCTATGTTTTTAGTTTTTAGAATGGTACAGTACAGAGGGACGCCATTTTGGGCCATCACTCTATTGGCGACTCTGGAAAAGCTATTGAATTAATCCCACTCTCTTCCCCTTTTTCCCTGAAATCCTGTAGGGTTTTTTCCTTTGCTTCAAAAAATATTAGTCACATTTTTAAAGTGGATGCAAAAACTGTAGGCTGTTTTCCGCACTTCTCTTGCTTAGTACTTGTAAGGTTGATTGTACCTGCTTCGTCAGCTAATTCCAGATATACTAGACTTTTTACAAAATTATGTAGCAATTATTATGATTTGTTTTCCAACACAAGTATTTGTGAATCTGCTGTAAAATACAGCGCAATAGATGTTATGGTGAACCAGCTCCTAACTAAAACTTTTGAGTAATAGGACTAGTTTGAATACTATTCATTGAAACTTTTTTCCAAGTGTTGGATTTAAAATGGATACGAAAGAGAAATCTCCTGTTGGGGTGAAAGAAAGAAATCCCAAGAACTACAATTTATTACCGTGCTAATTTAGAATTTACTACATGGTGAACTGTTGCTTTAACGTACTTGGTACACATTGAATGTGTGAATGTGCTCTCTGAGTTAAGTTGAGATTGCTAAGCCTGAAAAGTGGTATGCTTCAGTGGATTGGGGCCAAACTTTGTCTCTCCAGTTAGCTTTTGTTATATCTTTAAATTCAATAGCCTGTTCAAAATAACCCATTTACCTAGCAAGCCTGTACAAGAGGGCAGTTACCGCATTATATTAGCTGCAAGTCACAGCAAAGGTGGCTGCTACCATCCTGTTTCTTTGGGCCATGACAGGGCACGCTTGGTCTAGTTTGATAAACCAGGATAATAAAATGTGCACTTGTGCTCCTGAGATGCTGCTTGGCCTGCTGTGTTTATCCAGCCTCACATTTTATTATCTTGGAATTCTCCAGCATCTGCAGTTCCCATTATCTTTGATAAACCAGGAGTTGGTTTTCCACCCTCACTGGAGAGTCTCTTGTAGTCAACAAGATATAGTTTATTGCACTTTAGCAACTTGTTACAAATTACATTGCCATGATGGTTATTGCTAGAGATTTTTTGGAGGACCAGATATCAGTTCTCACTCCAAGATCCTAATCTGTTCTGCTCACAAACCTATGACATTTATGCTTAGTGGTTCCACAGGGACTCTTCAGTATGAACTCTTTATGACCCATGTACAACATCCTGGATGATGTTGAATTTCTTCAATCTTTGTTGAAGCTGCACTCATCTGGTGTAAAGTAATCTGTTGTGCTGCTGATTTTGTTTTGCATTATGGAAGGGGTTTTAGGGAATCAGTGATCAATTGGTTAGTGCAGAGTACACAGGTTTTGACCTGCTCTTTTAACCAATTATTTATATGACTGGCCCAGATAAGCTTCTGGATTGTAGTTGATTGTATGGAGATAAAATGTTGAATTTTATGAGGTGATGTTGTAGGTACTTTAAAGATGCAAATGTTACTTGCCATGTATCTACCCAAGCTTGAATGACAGTAGATCTTGTTACATGCTGGCGCAAGCTGCTTCATTTAACTGAAGGGTAATGAATAGAACTGCTGCAATCAACAGTGAATGCCCCAACTTCTAAACTTGTCTGGAAGGTCATTGAAACAATTGAAGATAGTTCAACTAAGACTATGCCCAATAGATTCTTGTATTGATATGGATGAGTTAATTGAGTCAGCAAAATATTGGCATATGGATTGTAATATAGGAAAATATGAGCTTGTCTACTTTGCAGGAAAACTGGAAGGGTGGTATATTAAAGTGGGGAGAGATTGAGGAACACAACTTTAAAAGGAATCTTGGGTGTTCTGATATATGAATCAAAGTTGATATTGCAAGTACAGAAGTGTTAGAAAGACAAATGGGACAAATATTTATTGCAAGGGCAATGGAATATGAAAGAATATACCTGGCCAGGCAAGAATGTGGAGTTGGGCAACAATAATATTCAGCTCATTTATATATTCTTGTTCTGGAGCTGAATGATTACAATGAACAACCACAACTGTCTTTATTTCTGCTTGGTATACTCAAGTCGGTGGACAGTTTCCCCTGTTAATCAATTACTTCAATGATGCTAAGTCTTACTGATGCCACTGTTTATCAAAGATTACCTTCTTGCTAGGGATAATTATCACAATTCCAAACAGTGGAATCTTTCATCCCTGGATTTGATCTTCAGTAAAACGCCACTAATTTGGATCATATAATTCTAGTTTGTGCTATACTTTACAGTAACCTTTTTTTACCTTTTTAAAAGAATTAACTTGGATTTATTAACATTTGAGTAATTCCTGGATGTGTTGGCATTGTAATACACATGGCAGTCAACTCGTTCGCAGCAAGGTCGGACACACAACAATGGCATAAATAGCCAGAATTTATTTTTATGCTGTTTCCAGATGGGTATAAGAATAGAAAGTTTTTAGAGGGATATAGGTCAAATACTGGCAAATGGGACTAGATTTACTTAGGATTCCTATCCAGCATGGATGAGTTGGACTGAAGGGTCTGTTTCTGTGCTTACATCTCTGACTTTGACTATATGTTGGCCAAGAAAGCTCACCTGCTCTTTAAATAGTACAATAGGTTCAGGGCTTAGGAGTGGCAGATGGAGTTTAATTTAGATAAATGTGAGGTGCTGCATTTTGAAATGGCAAATAAGGGCAGGACTTGTGCAGTTAGTGGTAAGGTCCTGGAAAGTGTTGCTGAACAAAGAGACCTTGGAGTGCAGGTTCATGGTTCCTTGAAAGTGGAGTCGCAGGTAGATAGGATGGTGAAGAAAGTCTTTGGTATGCTTGCCTTTATTGGTCAGTGTATTGAGTATGGAGTTGGGAGGTCATGATGTGGCTTTACAGAATATTAGTTAGGCCACTTTTGGGATACTGCATGCTGTTTTGGTCTCCCTGCTATAGGGAGGATGCTGTAAGACTTGAAAGGGTTCAGAAAAGATTTACAAGGATGTTGCCAACGTTGGAAGGTTTGAGCTGTAGGGAGAAACTGAATAGATTAGATTCCCTACAGTGTGCAAACAGGCCCTTCGGCCCAACAAGTCCACATTGCCCTTTTGAAACATCCCACCATCCCCCTATAGCCCACACACCCCGAACACTACGGGCAATTTAGCAAGGCCAATCCACCTAGCCTGCACTTCTTTGGACTGCGGGAGGAAACCGGAGCACCTGGAGGAAACCCACGTGGACATGGGGAGAATGTGCAAACTCCGTACAGACAGTCACCCAAGGCTGGAATTGAGCCTGGCTCCGTGGCGCTGTGAGGCTGCAGTGCTAACCACCGAGCCACTGTGCTGCCCTAAGCTGGGGCTATTTTTTCTAGAGTGTCAGAGGCTGAGTGGTGACCCGGTAGAATTTTATAAAACCGTGAGAGGAATAGATAGTCAATTTAGACAAGCTATTTTCCTTGGGGTGGCAGAGTCTAAAACTAGAGGCCACAGGCTGAAGATGAGAGGGGAAAGATTTAAAGAGCAGCTAAGGGCAAAACTTTCATGCAGAGGGTAGTGTGTTTATCAAACGAGTTGCCAAAGGAAGTGGTGGAGGCTGATACAACTACAACGTTTTAAAAGGCATTTGGATGGGCATATGAATAGGAAGGGTTTGGAGAGAGATGGGTCAATTGCTGACAAGTGGGACTAGATTTATTTAGGATATCTGGTCGCCATTGACAAGTTGGACTGAAGGGTCTATTTCCATGCTGTAGATCTCTCTGACTATACATAGAGCAAGTCACTAAGAAGGCTCCCCTGCTTGTCTTCAAATAGAAAATTAAGGTCTTTTACAACCTTGCAGAAAAGAAGATGGGGCCTCTATTTGAAAGGTACACTTGAAAATAGCGTCTTTAAGAGTTGAACACTTCTCCAGAATGTGTGCTCAGTGCATTTTTGTGAATTCATGCCAGCAACTTTCTAATTCAAGCAAGACTATTGCCACAAAACTCTGGCAAGCACCACGGAGTTGGTGTGGAGGTGTGATTTCTGAAGAAGGGTCCAGACTCAAAACATCCACTTTCCTCCTGCTGTGATACTGCTTGGCCTGTGGTGTTAATACAGCTCTAGACCTTGTTATCTCAGATTCTCCAACATTGGCGGTTCCTACTATCTCTGAATCACTTTTAACCCCACTGTGAAGCCTCATCTAAGGATGCCTACCTTTGAAGTAGTTACGCCCCACCTTTCGGAAAGACCTCAGTGGATCTCTCCCACTGCAACCCTCTGGTAATTTCTTCAGCCCTGAAACTGCTCGACCACGTCCTGAAGCAAACCAGCTGCTACAGCCACGTGGCCTTCCTTAGTATCTGCCTATGGAACTGGATCATCTCCAATGGAGTACAGTCTACATTCAGGCTTTACCAGTTTGGCCCCAACCGCGATGACTGCTACATACAGAACATTCAGATCCTTCAAAAACATTTCTGTCTGCAACTGCTCAAACCCACACTCGCAGCAATGTGCTGGCATCGCCTGGTACTACAATCAAGCCTACCCCAACTCAGAGCCTCCCTCTCCCAGGCCTGCAAAGGACCTCTCCTGTTTTTCATTCTTCGTAGGATCCACCGCCTTGTCTGAAGAGGGCCTAGACCCGAAATCTCAGCTTTCCTGCTCTGCTGCTTGGCCTGCTGTGTTCATCCAGCTCTACACCTTGTTATCGTTGGTGTGCCTGTGGAGGCAAATCAATTTGACTGGAAAAATTATTTTTACCTTTTTTTGCTTCCAATGTTCTGCACGTCTGTTTCAGTTTTAGGTGACCCACTTCCACCACAATGGCAAAATTTCTTGAAGTGATTGCTATCTTTTGTGCTTGATCAACTTGATTGTTCTCCCTCCCACTTTTTTGGCTTTCAGTGTGAAAGGGTGTGGTAGACAGAGTTTCAGTAGTGTATAATGATAGGAGTTGTCTGATTACAAGATGAACCACAGTAAAAACTGCACCACTTAATTCCTGTACTCCCTTTCTGTATTTGGGTAAATAACTGGAGCACACTGTGCTTGAGTTTCATTTTTGCAGTCAGATTTCAATGAATAGTTATGCACAATGGCCTCATACATCTTTGGTAATTCTGCTCTGTTGATGGAAGCTGTATGATTGTTCAGTTTGTTACATCCTTTTCTTTCACTGCCTCCTTATTAATTTGAATTGGCTGTAGCTTGGTATTTCTCTGCAGGCTTTGAACTAAAACTTATCGGTGCTCTGACTCTACATATTGCTGTAATGTATGACTGCAGTACATGCTCCTTCAGTTTAGTCTGATGTTTTATTCTTGTGTTGAAGCTGTAATATTCGAGATCTGAGAACTTTATATATTCAATATCTTTTTGACTCAGCATTGCATTCATTATATGAAGTTCTCAGATCTTTGTCCTATGCCATCATTAGCTGATTCCTGTATGGATGGCAGTGGGAATGCTGCATTTGCTGTGCCTTGCTTTAACCAGTCAGGAAGTATTCCTTGTCAGCGTAATTTGATGTAAGGCACCACAAACATTTCAGTTGTTTTTGTCTGAGATCATTTTCCACAGATGCTAAACTTGAAAAGTAAATGTGTTAAGATCTTAACTAAAACAAGTAAATTTGTTGACATAATGCAATTATATCTATATTTTTGTTTAGCAATAGAACCTGCATTCTACTAAGCTTGCTGCAACGTAATCTCAGCAAATTTATTCTGCCATGAGTTTAATCTCGTGAAGGGAATAAACTTTTTTTCTTGCCAAAATGAGGGCAAAATATTGGATGTCTTTGGCAAAAATGACTAATTGACTCTCTTCGAATGAAAGAAATAAGTACGATCTCAATGTTTAACCATTGGAAATATGCTTCCATTCACTATTGTAAAGCATGATCTTTTTGTTTTTGTTGGTCTCCTTGACTTGTCCTTCCCTTCTCCTGAAGAGCTGAATACATCAACTCTCCATGTGCATGGTTCGAATTATTCAGCACTTTTGTTCCCAGTATACTGATGAGGCACAGTTAGTTGTCTTCAGGTACTAAATATGAATTTGCAATGTTTTGACTTTTTTTTTAAGATCTACACACCTAACAACATTAGATATTATTTAGTTGGTACACCAAAATAACTCTGGATAAATTATTCAATAAATGCTCCTGCATGTGATGTTGAAATTCCTTGACTTTCGATGCCTTCTTTGCTGAAAATGTACGAAATAGACTGCAGTGTTTCAAAACATTTAGTTAAATAAAACAACTAATATAACTGCCAAAAGTGCAATGGTACAGCTGCCAGAAGGCCAATAAAAAACCGGTTTCGGGCATCCATGCTGCAGTTACCTTTGCCTTACATAGAATAGAGCAGTGACTACATAATAATATGCAAGTGAACAGAATCACTAAGTTTTTTTTTCAAACTGTATATGTTGGGTTAGATTATGAATTGCAATGTTTTAACAGATTAGCTCTCTCTTTCTCTGTAAGCGCACAGAACAACCTGTTCCATGAATGCTCATTAAGCTACTGATTTGCAATAAACTGAACATAACTGTTTGTAATTATTGGCAAGGTATGTGAACCCAAGATGAGAATATTGACTAATATTGACCTGGCTATGAGTCATGTACTGGAAAATGGAATTAGACAAGATAAATGCTTGATGACTGTGGCTTTTATGGTAAAAGGGCATATTTACATGCTGTAAAACAAAAAAAAACTGACTTTATCCTCCAAGACAACAAAATGTGAGGCTGGATGAACACAGCAGGCCTGCTGTGTTCATCCAGCCTCACATTTTGTTGTCTTGGATTCTCCAGCATCTGCAGTTCCCATTATCTCTGACTTTGTCCTCGATTCCATTTTACATTGATTACCAAGATACACTCCTGGACATCAATATAACTTTATCTAAAGGGTAATATGAGCTGCTAGAGTAAAAATTACAGCTTCTAACTCACTTGAATCGGGATCAGTTATTCTGCCTTAATGTTCTATTGTTGATTATAGCAGGAAACTGCAAACTGAGTTGTTTCATCCTGTTTGGATTTGAGTACTTAAATGCTCACAATCGACGTTTGTGTGTATGATTATAGTATTTAAAAGATTGGGGCTAGTATTAATGAGTTTTGAAAAAAATACAGTGAATTACTATGAAACTTTTCTGCTTTTTAAGCTAGAGCTACCTAAGTGTTGTCTTGGTCACACAACAGTGTGCACTGGAGCTTGGTTAATTTCATGATTCCATTAACTTGTATACATCACTGTTTGCTACTGCTGATAAAAATTAATGTCTTTATTGAATTTGAGCACAGAGGAATGGGGGGGGGGCGTGGAAATACTGTTCCTTTATGAACAAATTCAGACTAAAACTTCTGGGCAAGAAAAATGGGTGTGTAAAGGCTTGCGTTGCTTCACAAATTAACCATTCAGTTCTCTCCTGAGCCACTTCCCTGTCTTGCACACTTGTGAACCTGAGCCTAGTCAAAATCCTTTCGGGTTGAGACCCTTCTTCAGAAATGGGGGAGGGGAAGGGGATTCTGAAATAAATAGGGAGATGGGGGAGGCGGATAGAAGATGGATAAAGAAGATAGGATGAGAGGAGATGGGCAGGTCAAAGAGTCAGGGTTAGCGCCAGAGAAGGTGAACGTAGGTGGGGAGTTAGGGAGGGGAATAGGTCGGTGCAGGGAGGATCGACAGTTCAAGGAGGTGGGATGAGGTTAGTGGGTAGGAGATCGGGATGGGGCCTTGAGGTGGGAGGAATAATTAGGGCGGCAGGGAATAGCTGGGTTGCATTTGGGATGTGTGGTCGGGCAAGGGAAGATTTTTGAAGCTTGTGAAGTCTACGTTGTGATACCCTTGTGGTCTCCTCTATATCAGGGAAACCAAGCAGAGGCTTGGGGACCGCTTTGCAGAACGCCTATGCTCAGTTCACAACAAACGACTACACTTTCCACTCACAAACCATTTCAACTCTTTCCCCCCAACTCGGACGACATGTCCATCCTGGGCCTCCTGCATTGCCACGATAATGCCACCCGAAAGATGCAGGAACAACATCTCATTTCTCTTGGGAAGGCTGCAACCCAAGGGCATCAATGTGGACTTCACAAGCTTCAAAATCTCCCCTCACCTGACCACGTCCCAAAACGAGTCCAACTAGTCCCCACCTCCGTAACCATTCCTCCCACCTCAAGCCCCAGCCCACTACTCTCATCACACCCCCTTGACCTGTCTGTCCTCCCTGGACCAACTTATGCCCTCCCTAACTCCCCACCTACATTCACCTTCACTGGCTGTAACCCCACCTCTTTGACCTGTCTGTCTCCTCTCACCCTATCTTCTCCTTTTATCCATCTTCTAACCGCCTTCCCCCGTCTCCCTATTTATTTCAGAATTCCTCTTCCCCTCCCCCATTTCTGAAGAAGGGTCTCTACCTGAAACATCAAACTTTCCTGCTCCCCTGATGCTGCTTGGCCTGCTGTTCATCCAGCTTCACAACGTGTTATCTCAGATTCTTCAGCATCGGCAGTTCCTACTATCTTTAGTCAAAATCCTGTTGTCCATGCCCTATCTCAGACCAGATTCTGTGCCCCATGAGCACTATGGTTACTGACCTACTTTAGTTTCAGGTCCAGTAATGCTTTTTAATGCCAGTGTAGTCTTGCACCTCTCACTGTAAACTCCTCCATTTCCACAAGAGTTGCCACCTAGATCATTTCTCCATTTCTCCAATTTTGGTCTGTTGTATGTAGTCTTTTTTTTAAAACCTCTCCATTCAAGATTTTCCACTTTCACCACAGGAAACTGAAAATTTAAGTTGTTTGCTTCAATTGACTGTCTGCACCCTCTTTTTAAAGGCAATTTGAGGAATGGAACAAAATATTTTCTAAGATATTTGTGGTGTATAACTGGATTACTTTGAATTCTTCAGGTTTGAGATTAATGGCGGAAGAACTATGCCAATTATTCTGTAGGAGCATTGTAAATGTATTCATAGAACATGTTTACAATGCTACAGCTTGCTTTCCTTTCTACTGGTGATCTCTGTCTTACTGTGCAAATGCAGTTGGAACTGAAAAGCAAGGGAACTACTTCCAGTTGAAATTATAAATGTGATTTTTTTTTTGCTTGAGTGTAGTGGTTGACTGGTAATAGTTCTTGTTTAAAGCAGCTGAAGAGTAAGTACAGTTTATGTATACAAACAGGAAAATAACACTTTGACCTTGCTGTTGCATTGTTTGGAAAATTTTGTAACAGCTAACATATTGAGTAACAAGTAAAAAGAAATTTTGTTAATAATCAAAATAAACTGATCTAAGTTGTCATTTGCAATATGAATAATTTGTGCAAAACACTTTAGAACTGGCAGAATATTAAAGTAAGCGTACTTACTAAGTATTTGAGAGGGTTAACTTGCAAGTTTAGAGTAGAATAGCGGTTTATTGTCAGTTGTATTTATGATAAGTGAGATCTGTATATGTTGCCACAACTTGTCATTTTAAGTGCGGAAATTTATAAAAAAATAATTGAAATAAAGTTCATCTTTTGTTCCCTCCATGGCTCCTGGGTTTCCAAAGTGACTATGGGATGGCGCTGCTGAAGCTGCCCCTGATGTCACCAAAGCAAGGATTTCAGACTGGACCCACCATGCTGCCACTTCCGAAATCACTGTCACACCAAGAAGGAACAGACTGAATCAACCAAATCTCCGATGCTGAAGCTGTTGCTGCTTGAAGCCACCATATTGTTGCTGTAGCCATAAATTACCGGAGCCACTGTACTGCTAAAACAGTTGCACTGCTAGCAGAAATGGACCAGACCCACCAAAAATAAAGTCAGGCCACAAGGAGTAGACGTCTGGATCCACAATGCCGCTGCCGCAGCAGGCTCTTAAAACCACCTTCCTCCACCATGGCCACAGAAAAGAGTGAACATTTAAAGAAGGAAAAAAGAAACAGAACAAAAAACATGCAAAGAAGAATGTGAGCAGCCTGGTGAGCGAGAGGGGGAATGTACAGGCACATAGCCTGAACACATCCTACCTTGCTGCTGCCTCCATCCAGCCTAATGATCTAGGGAATAAAAAGTGAATCATGCAGCTTTATGTTTAATATTTTGAACATAATTTTTAGGATCTTATAAAATCTGTTATTTGTCTCAAAGCAAAAAATGTAACTTGGCAAAGCTGGTGTACAATCTACGTACTGAAATAGATTTTAACATTGAGGCAACTTGTTCTGTAATTTTAAAATTAATGTTAGTCTAGATTTTATCTGTTAAGTATGGAGACATCATCAAATATCTGAAGAATGTGATAAAATTGAAAGGACCGTTATGCTAATTGAACATAATGCAGCATAAGACAATTTCATAAGAATCACCGCAGAATTGAAAGACAAGATAATTTGTGACTAGCATTTTAATTGATTTCACGTTCATTAGTACATGTTGGGTGTCATGGGCCATTGTGTCTGGTGATCGCTGGCTGGGAAGTGCATTGGTGCTAAGTACAAGAAATAGGAATCTCCACTGTCTTGTACCAACAAATTACCTTGGACTTCCCGTGCTTATCATAGGCACAGGCAAGCACAGTAATTGAAATGATGTGGGAGGATCCATTCCCAACTCCCACCTGCACGATGATCATTTGGAGCAATCCCAAGTGGATATGTGCCCCTCTCCAAACACTCGTGAAGAGATGCAGATTGTGTTCCACAGATAAGGCAGATATTTTAGAACATGAAGTCAGTGATCTTTTTTCTGACAGCAAACCAAAAGCATTGGAAAGTTCTAGCTCCAGCTACATAACCCATTCAGAATTGTCCTAGTAGATGCTTTTCATTCCTTCTTTCAGCCAGACATCTCATCCTATTAAGTCTTCCAGTGCCCAGGATTTCTTCAGGCCATCTGAGGCCTGACACTTCGGTCCCCTGGCATTGTCCATTGACAACCATGATGCGCTCTGTATTTGTTTCAGACACTTAAATCACTTTTTTTAATTAATGGTCAATGATAAGTTTAATTTAATTCTGATCAAATGTCTGTGCTAAAGGCTATATGTTGTACTTCAGAATGAGTTGATAATTGACAGTTTGACAAGACTTCATATGATTTGTATTTTTTTGGTGTAGTAATGTGCCAATTGTTATCTTGCACTGTTAACCAAGCTTCTAAATATTTGTAGGATTAGTTTGCATTGAGTGTAATTTTATTTTTTGTTGTTTACAGGATCGCAATCGTCTGTATGACTCTCTGAACATGCATTCGCTTGAAAATTCGCTTATTGACATAATGAGAGCTGAACATGATCCACTGAAAGGCAAGTATTAATTGCGCTTTCTTATAATACAAGAGATATAAGATTTTTACAAAACGTGCATTCATACTAATTTGCATCAGATATTAGGAAGACAAAAACTGAAAAGACGCATAAGTGTGATCTTGGATAATCAGAAGCCGCTTAAAAATGATTTAGTGATGTGAAATATAAGAAGACAAGTTTAGTATTTTTAAATGAACATATTTCAATGAATGAGGATAAGTGAGTGCAATGTGATTTATCCTCTTTGGTATGAATACCATATAGCACAATCAGACTGAGATTATAGTGGATTAGAAATGTGGTGAAAAATAACCTCGATAACAAGTCGAATTACATGGAATTTTGCGACATAGAGCAAGGCTGGTTGGTCTAGCCCAAGTTGGTGTTTGTTGCATGAGTTGACTGTCATCATAATTCCTGTTTTCTGATTCCTTTCTCTTTCAGATACTTATCCAGTATCCCCTTTAAAAGCATTTTGATTCATAAGGTTAAGTAGAATTAATGTGAATGGAAATTAGGTAAAACAGGATCAAAAAATGTTGGGAGTAAATTCAAGGCCCCCCCATCAGTAATTAGAACACTGGACAAGGTATCACACTAGAAATGATTATGTATTGAAATAAAATGAAAGGTTGTTAATAGTCTAAAAAATGTGTTGATCCCTCTTGGTGCCATAAACTAAAGGAATGGAAAGCGAAAGGGCTCTAAGGAGGTAAAGTAAGCTGGTATATAATTGCTCAGGGATGTGTATTTCACTGGCTGGGCCAGCATTTATTGCCAGTCCTTAATTGTCCCTGAACTGAGGCCCTCTGAGTCTCATGTAGGCCACAAGAGGTCAGAATTACTCATTTCCTTCCCTACAGGATTGGGGAAATTTAACAGTAAGTTATATGGTAGCCATGAAACTTTGAATTTTTTTTAGTGAATTCAGATTTCACCGTCTGCCATGGTCGCATTCAAACCCATGTCCTCAGTTCATTCGGCAGGAATTCTAGATTTCTTTTCGAATGACTACTACTGTGACACTGCCTCCTATAAATAGAAGATGTTAAATTATTTTGTCAGACTTGCTTGCATTCTTGTCAAAATGGAAAAATATTTAATCTATATGTTCGGTTACACATTAATGTGAGGAGCGAGGATGTTGCCAATGGTTGAGCAATGTTTACCACTATTTGTGACTCTTCGAATACAGAACCAATCTGTGTTCAGATGCAGCAAGATCTGCAGTCTCGGCTTGGGCTGACAAGGGACAAGTAACAGAGATAATGGGAACTGCAGATGCTGGAGATTCCAAGATAATAAAATGTGAGGCTGGATGAACACAGCAGGCCAAGCAGCATCTCAGGAGCACAAAAGCTGACGTTTCGGGCCTAGACCCTTCATCAGAGAGGGGGATGGGGTGAGGGTTCTGGAATAAATAGGGAGAGAGGGGGAGGCGGACCGAAGATGGAGAGAAAAGAAGATAGGTGGAGAGAGTATAGGTGGGGAGGTAGGGAGGGGATAGGTCAGTCCAGGGAAGACTGACAGGTCAAGGAGGTGGGATGAAGTTAGTAGGTAGGAGATGGGGGTGTGGCTTGGGGTGGGAGGAAGGGATGGGTGAGAGGAAGAACAGGTTAGGGAGGCAGAGACAGGTTGGACTGGTTTTGGGATGCAGTGGGTGGAGGGGAAGAGCTGGGCTGGTTGTGTGGTCCAGTGGGGGGAGGGGACGAACTGGACTGGCTTAGGGATGCGGTGGGGGAAGGGGAGATTTTGAAGCTGGTGAAGTCCACATTGATACCATTAGGCTGCAACACAATGTGGACTTCACCAGCTTCAAAATCTCCCCTTCCCCCACCGCATCCCTAAGCCAGTCCAGTTCGTCCCCTCCCCCCACTGGACCACACAACCAGCCCAGCTCTTCCCCTCCACCCACTGCATCCCAAAACCAGTCCAACCTGTCTCTGCCTCCCTAACCTGTTCTTCCTCTCACCCATCCCTTCCTCCCACCCCAAGCCGCACCCCCATCTCCTACCTACTAACCTCATCCCACCTCCTTGACCTGTCCGTCTTCCCTGGACTGACCTATCCCCTCCCTACCTCCCCACCTATACTCTCTCCACCTATCTTCTTTTCTCTCCATCTTCGGTCCACCTCCCCCTCTCTCGCTATTTATTCCAGTTCCCTCACCCCATCCCCCTCTCTGATGAAGGGTCTAGGCCCGAAACGTCAGCTTTTGTGCTCCTGAGATGCTTCTTGGCCTGCTGTGTTCATCCAGCCTCACATTTTATTATAAGGGACAAGTAACATTCACATTATGCAAATGCCAGACAATGACCATCTCAAATAACAGACAACCACGACCTCTTGAAATTCAATGAGTTGCCATCACTGAGTCCTCCACTGTTGGTAATATTCCAAGACTGCCTCACTGACACTTAATTATTTACACACCTATAATGCGTTTGACGATCTCATCCAAACCTTATTTATTTCTATACTTTCTAGAATACTATGGTATGTGGATAGCAATCAGGAAACTGATATTTCTTGTCATTCTCCAATTTGGTGACATAGGCCAATTATCTGTCCTAGTACTCCCTTGACCTCAATGAGAACAAAGTAAGAGTTAAGTCTGGACTTTTCTAGTTTGTACAACATTCTATGGTGCTGTCTCTGATCAATCAGTTTTCTGTTGACAGTTTTTTCTGTTCATAGGATGTGGGTGGCACTGGCTAGAACTGCATTTTTTTTTGCTCATTGCTGTGGGTCTGAAGTCACATGTAGGCCAGACCAAGCAAAAATGGCAGATCTCCTTCCCTATAGGGCATTAGTGAACCAGCTGGGTATTTATGACAATCAGCAGTGGTTACTTAGTTGCTATTAGGTTACTTTGTAAGTATTTTTCATCAATCTATTCAGACATGATGTGGCAGATTTTTGGCATAGATGGAACTTAAACCTTCTGGCACAGAAGCAGGGACACTACCGCTGTGCCACAAGAGCCATTTTACTTAACAATCCACATCTAAATCAGACGCTCTCCATTCAGCCATATGACAGCCCATATTAGCTTTGTATGCAGATATTTACTGATTTGGTCAAATTCCACCAACTCAGAGATTTCTGAAAAAACTCAATAGATCAGGCAGCATCTGTGGATAGAAAGCAAAGTTATTGTTTAGGGTCCTGTGACTCTCCTTTTGGAACTCTGTGATTTTGGGCCAAAACTAAAAGACAAAATACAGGTAATTCAGTAGCAATCAACAGGAGCCTAGAGAAATTAAATGGATTGATTATGGAATTTTCAGTTAAAGTTACTGTTAATAAATGTGCATTAGTACAGGAAACCAACACTGAATGAGGATGCATTTGCATAGGTGTAAAGGATTTGTAAGATTATTGATCATTCATTAAGAGTATTGAACCAATATAACATTACCAGTGAAGATAATTCAGTACTGCGTGTGCCTTGAGGGCTTTTGATAGATCAAGTAAGCTATTTTTTACAGTTATATTTAATGGTAAGGCTACAGTTGATGTATTATGTATAAATTTGATAAATCAAATGTTTTGACGGTTTGCAGAATGGACTTGAGTTTTAAGTTGAGAGGCTCATAAATTAGATTTGTTCATTGGTTTGACAATATTTTCAGTAAATACAGTAAAATCTTGGAAATATTAAAACAATTGCCTAATTGCTTTTGAGTCTGTTATTTGGCCCAGGAGATCATAAGCCATTGTCAGCAACATGAATGGTGGGATAGTACCACATCAAAAGCAGGTGAATCTGTTGACTGACTTCTATGAAAATGATTTTTAGGCATGGGGAGGGGCCAGATCCTCCTTGTGGCATAATAGCAATGTCCCTACTCCTGGACCAGGAGACCAGGATTCAAGTCCGCGCTCCAAAGGTATCTATTAACACTTCTGAACAGTGTGATAAGAAAAAAAGGATAATGATAAAACAAATCCTTTATGGCACAGTGGTAGTGTCCTGACCCCTGGACCAGGAGGCCCAGGTTCAATTCCCACCTGCTCCAGAGTTGTGTAATAACACTTCCGAGCAGGCTGATTAGAAAAACAGGTTGAATCAAATAATTTTTCGGAAGGGTTAGTACGACACAGATGTACTGTTCCCACCTCTGAGCCATGAAGCCTGCATTCAAGTCCTGTCTGCTCCAGAGGTGTGTCATAACATTTCTGAACAGGTTAACTGCACGTCTTGGGAGAAAAGCTTATTTTGAAGGTTGGAGGGTTAAAATTTGGCTTAGATTGAACCTTCTATGAAATCCCAAGCTGGATCTTTGTCACTGTGGTAACAAGGTTGTTTTTATTTCAGGATTGGAAGATGTAAAGTCTTGTGCTTTTAAATGAATCACTTTTCGCGATCAGGCATCACTTTAAGAGCGTAACTTCATAAGTCTTTTTGTGTAACCTTGTCTCGAAGTGGATTATATTTTTATACTTTTCTAAAATAAATGATTGTGTACTCTAATAACTGCTTGGTCACCTTGTGCAGCTTTTTGTTTAAAGGTGACATTCTAGTAATGAAGATTGCACAGGTTTATTGCATGGTAACATTGAATAATAGTTGACAATATTACTATAGAATGCAATCCATGCAGGTGTTTGGCCATGACAATAAAATTACTTATTTTGCCACTTTAGGAATGCTTAGTTGACAGTTAAAGCTAAATATTTCTGACAAGTTGAAATATTTTCAGTAAAGGCTGTCATCAGTAATAGATTTGATTATTTGCATTTTTAAGGTCAAATACAAAGGTCTCAAAATACCAATCATTATTCTATGCAATGAAAGCAAAGTTGATTTTAAAGTTATTTTTAATCCATAAATATGTATCCCTTTTTAGTTTGATAAAGAAGCTGTACAGCTGAGCCACATAATATCTCTACTTTAATTCACAATCTACACTGATAATGGAAGTCATCTTGGCCCCTTTTGCCATGGAAAGGGAAAATTGCTAAAGTAGGTACAGATGAGGAGGGTATTGATTCCATTGTGGTTTCTTTCAGAATTTAAAAAAAATTCTTCTGCTAGTTTGGTGCCTCCAAGGCCATTTTCTCCTTAGTTTGTTCAGAACCATGCAAGTGGCACTGAGACCTGTTTTACTAATGTAGATGACTTTAAACCTACATCAAGATCATTGCTTCCACCAGTCCATCTCTAGGTATTTTCTATTCAGCCTGTGTAGAGATGTTATGGTGCACCTCCTGAAACAGGTAGTACTTGAACCCAGGCTTCCTGGCTCTGAGTTAGGGTGCTACTACCGTGCCACAAATGCCCTTAATTAAACTAAATGAAAAACTTCACAAATTTGTCATCCTTTGGGCAAGGACAGCAAGGGAGCCCATTGATTTTCTTATTCCCAAAGCAGATCCCTCACAACTTAGCATAAGATGATCAGGGCCCAAGTTTTGTATTTGTCCCTCAGTATAAATTACATTTACAAGCCTGAATTTTATCTCCGGCTTGGTCATCCTTTTAACGGGGAGGTAATTGGGCCCAGCGTCGGTCCTGCAGCAGCAGGACCAGCTTTATGATTTGTTACTGCAAGCGATTTCCTAAGTGACCACTTGCAGACCTAGTGTGCTACTACGGTAGGCTTCTGATGCTACCAACACATTCCTCCACCTGCATCTCTGCAACACCAGTCTGGTCACTAGGATCGGGGTCATGAAAGGCAGGCAAGAAATTCTGAGCCAAACAAAATTTATACATTCACTGAGCTGAGGATCGGAATAGAAACCTGCTTTGGTGATTGGCTAGGAGGCGATGATACCACCTTCCTTGTTAGTGACTATTTCTGTGGTCTATGGAATCTTGGCCACTCTTTCCCCTGAACCACCTATTGAAGGGAGACCATACGCTATTGTCTTCTGAAAGAATGCCAGTAAGACTCTAGAATAGTACTTAAGAGCCTTGTACAGATAGATTGATTGCCTGCCTCCTTGGGTCAGGCCAACTGCATCTATTCCCAATGTTGGGAAACAGCCCAGAGAGAATCTACAATGTCACAGGCGCAATATGCGCAGAAATCCAGTGGTAAGTGTGGAGGTGGAGAAGCATAGCAGACCAGGCAGCATCCAAGGAGCAAGAAAGTTGATGTTTTGGATTCTTTCAGAAATTCTTCAGAAACAGGGACGGGGATGGGAGCTCCAAAATAAATAGAGGAGGGGGTAAGGCTGGGGAAGCTATGTGGGATGGTGATAGATGAGTAGAGATCCACTGAAGTCTTTCTGGAGGGAGGTGGATAACTTCTCCAAGGCGGGTATCCCTAAAAGGAGCTTTGCAGTGGTGTTATAACTCACTCGGTAAGAACTGCTGATACTGGAGTCAGAACAAAGTGTGGAGCTGGAAGAGCACACTGACTAGGCAGCATCGACCTGAAACGTCGACTTTCCTTCTCCTCTGCTGCCTGGCCTGTTGTGCTCCTCAGACTACACGCTATTATCTCTGACTCCAGTATCAGCCATTCTTACTATCTCTGAGAAATTCATTGATGCCTCCAGCTCCCAGCTTGCCTGCAGGATGTTGGTGAAAGTCTGCCCATAATGTGCCTGTCATGTAACAGATTTTCAGTGTTTGTTTGAACTGGGGAAGGCTGAAAGAGGACATTAACTAACAAGATGTAAGGTGAGGACCTAAAGTTTTGCTAACAAAATAGATTTTGAGGAAGCTCCTCATGGTGAGGTAAGTGTTGAAAAACCAAGTTTTAAGAAACTTCGAGTGGAGGCTTGTGGATGAAGGGAATGAAGAGGTGCACGGTAATTCATTTTAAAAAATGAGCAGGAAAACATTGCAGAAGTCACAGTTTAGATTGAGTGTTTCAGTCGATGGGGAGACCAGCAATGTTATGAAAGATAGCAACTTTGTATGTATAATTTAATTTTGAGGTACAAAAAGCAAGAGATATAGTTCTAAATTTCAGTTAAAATATATTTAACATTAGAGATTTTTGGCAGGAACTTTTGGATTTGCAGGGGTATGTATGCAAAAAATGCGCCAATTTTGTTTTAAAAAGCAAACAGTAAAAAAGATATTGTCTTTTCATTAAAATGTGATTTATTTTAAAGTAAACAGTAGGGTTAGTTGCTGATCTGTTCTTGTCAGCAGCACATCTATGACAACTTGAAATGTTAATTAACTTGTATATTGGCTGCATTCTTCTGAAAACATGCCCATTTTGTTTTGCTTAATTCTTTATGATGTTTCCTCTTGGTGCCTTGGGATCAAGGACGACTTGTTTACACTCGTTTCTAAGGATTCTGAGATGGCTAAGCCCATTGCACCATCTATGCACAATGCCAGGTGGTGGTTGAAAAACTAACTGGATGGGGAGGGGAGGATGGTGGAAAATTACCCTCATTGTCTTAAATGGATGATACCTTGCTCTGAGACCATTCCCTCTGGTCCTAGACTTTCACAGAAGGAAACAACTTTCGGCATCTACTCTTGAGACCACAAAGCATCTCTTGCATGTTTCAGGAAGATTACACGTCATTCTTCCAAACTCCAATGATTACCAGCCCAACCTAAGAAAATCCCTCCATACCTGGAAGCAACCTAGTGAATCTTTTTTGGTCTGCTCCGTTGCTTGTGTACCTTCCCTTAAAGAAGGGCACTGAAGCTCTTTACAGTTTTGAGGAATGGTCTGACTAGTGTATAGGTTTAGCAAGATCTCGCTACTTTTATACATTTCTGAAATAAAGGCCAACATTCAGTTTGCCTTTCCTGTTCCGATTTCGTCCTTGCTGAACTCTGATGCTAGTGTTTTGAGACTCTTTGGAATTCTGTAGCTCAGACGATTAAAGTCTGAGATTCTTGGACTTGAATCTAGAGATACAAGATTCAGGCAGGTAAGTGAAATTGAGGTCAAAGGCCGATGATGTGGCACTAAACAACAAAACAAGTTTGAGGAACCATATGACCTGCCCCTATTTTACATTCTTTTTAATTTCAAATTTGTTAGGAATAACCTAGTATCTTCTCCTTTAAGACAGGAGATCTGCTTAGCCTCCCCTAATATGATTTGAGACCCACAACAATGCAGTTGATTGTAACAGCCTAGCAAATCTTGCTGTTACACCAAGTTGCTATAGATATTAAAATGCCACCAAAATCCCTGCTACATTGTTGGTATGCCCTTACCAGGTTCACCACCTTGACGGCACTTAGGAATGGGCAATGAATGCAGACCTTGCCAGTCATAGTCATTTCTCACAAAGGCTCATTTTTCATAATTAAATGTGGTAGTAAGGTTAGTTTAGCAAAGGCTGTTTTGCTTTTACTCAATAGAAGTCACTTACAAAGCACAAAGCTCTTATTCTTCCAATAAGACTTTGTTTACAAGCTAATTTTCAAATAGAAAGTTGGAACAAGTGGATCTTTTATTTTGTTTACTTGAGGTTGAGGGCAAAATCCTTTGGAATGTTGAGTCTGCATCCTTCTTTTGGTTGCTCAATGTTTCAGTAACAGCGCAATTTGGATTCAACACCTTGATTTGATGCAGTTTGTGAACAACCAAAATATTTATTATGCAAAACAATTTAAATGAAAGCAGTTGTGAAAATACTTGAAAAGGACATGGGTCAAAAATATCTAGTTAACTGGAGCCAGCCACTCATGTTACTTGTAAATACTGTGAAAAATCTGTATCCAGCATTGAGGCTCCTTTTGATTTGATTTTCTAATGTTAATTACTCATTGATACATTGCATTGCCTCTCCTGGTAGCTTATTGCAATGATATTGAAAAATTACCAGCAATTCTATATTGCAGCTTGAAACTACTGAATTGATTGACGTCATCTTCAGTTTCCTGAAAATATTTATTATTCTCATTCCTTTTATTCCTCTATTGAGGAATTGTGGAGTAGGAAAGGCAGGGAACAGGAATGTATTGGCCATTTAGCTTGGTTCTGTTGTGGGGAACATATTGCAATCGATCATTGAATAGATTACAGCTGGCAAATAGAAAAGCTCAAAGTAATTGAAGAGACCACATTCTCTTCGTAGTTTCGTGAAGTGCCAAATGTGACAAATTAGTTCTTTGGAGAAGTAACATGATGATAAAAGTGATCCTGTAGATGTATTTGGATTCCTAAGAGCTTTTGATAGAAGGCCATGTCAAAGAATATTGCTGAAAATAAAAGCTCAAGATTTAGGGAGTAATATTAACATGCATAGAAGTTTGGCTGGCTGACAAATGTTTAGAATGAGTGGGTTATTTTGTAGAGGTAGATTGGGCAGGCGGGACTTGTTTCCAATAGAGGCTTGAAATGTGGGAGGAAGCTTTTAAGTATGTAAGGTGAATGTGGAAAGGATTTTTCGAGTGTCCAGGGGTACTGTCTTAAATTTGGCGATTGCCATTTAGGTCAGATGAATTTCATTTTTGCAAGGCTTTTGAGACTTTGAAACTCTACCTTGGAATCTGGTAGGAGTAGGAACAAATTTAAGGTAGCAGTAGATTGCTTGTTAGGCCAGGGAATCACAAGTTCTTGGAGTAAATGGGAATGTGGAAACTGATGCATGAACAGATCGATTGTGATTTTTTTCGAATGAGAGCACAGGCTTGAGGGACAAAGCTTCTATTCCAATTTTGTATGTAGGTATGCATTTTCATAAGAATATGTACATGCTGTAGAAACTGCATGAAATTTGATAATAAAAATTTTGTTCTCAAGTACCTCCATGATGTTTACCTACTATAGGATTAGGATTATTTACATCAGATAGACGGAGGTTGACGGGGGGGATCTGGTTGAGGTCTACAAAATCATGAGGGGTAAAGACAGGGTGGATAACATGAAACTTTTTCCCAGAGTGGGGGACTCAATTACTAGTGGCCACAATTTCAAGGTGAGAGGGAAAAAGTTTAAGGGAGGTGTGCGTGGAAAGCTCTTTACCCAGAGGGTGGTGGGTGCCTGGAATGCGTTGCTAGTGGAGGTGGTAGAGGCAGGCACGATAGCATCACTTAAGATGTATCTAGACAGATACGTGAATGGGCAGGGAGCAGAGGGTACAGATCCTCGGAAAATAGGCGACAGGGTTAGATAGAGGATCTGGATCGGCGCAGGCTTGGAGGGCCGAAGGGCCTGTTCTTGTGCTGTAATTTTTTGTTCTTTATTGGTAAGGGCATGATGATTAACACTTGAAATATGGAATAACTATCAATGTTAAATATCTTCTTTGGATGTGAGGTTAATTTGAAGTTGGTATTGAGACCATACTCAATGAGACAACATCTTGTGTATGGCCATTAAAATTCAATTCTGTAAGTTAGAAGTTGGATAAATGAAATTGAAATAAGTGAAAATTTACGTATCGTGAAATTTGTTACATTCAGCAATGCTGGGCATTTTTGTTAAACTGCTAATCACATTGGGGAGCCTATTTTTGATCTTCAGCAACTTAGAGTTGGCAGTTTTTTTTAATCTTTGCTCAGTAAATCTTAATTTTGATTTGCTTTCCAACCAAGATTCAATTATTTTCAGCAAGGAAGCTGGAACTTGCGAAGTTTAGTGTCAGTAAAAAGCGATAGAAGCTTGAAACAAATCAAAACTAGCCATGATTCTATTTGCTTTAATTCGGTATGCTTTTGGCATTGTGGTAATTGTAACAAGGTCAGCCAGGTGGACCTCCAAAGAATGAGTCCCCTGATTGGGGCTGTTATCTGGCCTGACCAGGGAGCCCTGCCTAACAAGTAAGAACAGGAGTGTCAAAGTTTGAGTTGGCTCTGAGGGAACTGGATGAGCATGATGGACACTCACTCACATGTAAACAAAGGGCGATTTCGTGACAGGATACTGGACCCTGTGGAATTATTTCAGTGGTGTTGAGAGAAAAGCACACTGCTGAAAAGAATTTTTTTCTATTCATTTTGTGGGATGTGGGCATCGCTGGCTGGCTAGCATTTCTTGCCCATCCCTTGTTAACCTTGAGAAGGTGGTGGTAAGCTACCTTTTTTTGAACCGCTGCATTCCTCCTGCTGTGGGGTCAACCACAATGCTATTAGGGAGGTAATTCCAGGATTTTGATACAGCGACAGTGAAGAAATGGTAATATATTCCCAAGTCAGGATGGTGAGTGACTTGGAGGGGAACTTGGAGGTGGTGGTGTTCCCATATATCTGCTGCCCTTGTCCTTTTTGGATGGAAGTGGTCATGGGTTTGGAAGGTGCAGTATAAGGATCATTGAATTTCTGTATTGCATTTTATAGATAGCACACAGTGATTCTACTGAGCGTCGATGGTGGAGGGAGTGGATGCTTGTGGATGTAGTGCTGATCAGGTGGGCTGCTTTGTCCTAGATGGTGTCCAGCTTCTTGAGTGTTGTTGGGGCTGCACTCATCCAGGCAAGTAGGGAGTATTCCATCACACTCCTGACTTGTGCCTTGCAGGTGGTGGACAGTCTTTGAGGAGTCAGGAGGTGAGTTATTCGCCTCAGTATTTCCAGCTTCTGGCCTGCTCTTGTAGCTACTCTGTTAATGTGGTGAATACAGTTGAGTTTATGGACAGTGGTAACCCCAGGATATTGATCGTGGGGGATTCAGTGATGGTAACACCATTGAATGCCAAGGGACAGTGTTTAGTCTCTTATTAGTGATGGTCATAGCCTGGCATTCGGGTGGTGCGAATGTCACTTGCCACTTGTCAGCCCAAGCCTGAATATTGTCCAGATCTTGTTGCATGTGAATGTGGACTAAGGAGTCAAATGGTGCTGAACATTGTGCAATTATTGGCGAGCATCCCTACCTCTGATCTTATGATGTAGAGAAGGTCATTGATAAAGCAGCTGAAGATGGTTGTGCCGAGGACACTATCCTGAGGAAATCCTGCTGAGATGATTGACCTCCCAAAACCACGACAATCTTCCATTGTGTCAGATATGACTCCAACCACCGGAGAGTTTGCCCCCTGATACCCATTGATTCCAGTTTTGCTAGGGTTCCTTGATGCCCTACTCTGTCGAATGCAGCATTGATATCAAGGGCTGTCACTCTCCTTTGGAATTCAGCTCTTTTGTCCATGTTTGATTCAAGGCTATAATGAGATCAGGAGCTGAGTGGCCCTGGCAGAACCCAAGCTGGGCATCACTGAACAGGTAACAAGGTGTGGAGCTGGACGAACACAGCAGGCCAAGCAACATCTTGGGAGCAGAAAAGCTGATGTTTTGGGCCTAGACTCTTCATCAGAAAAGGGTGTAGGCCCGAAACGTCAGCCTTTCTGCTCTTAAGATGCTGCTTGGCCTGCTGTGTACATCCAACTCTGCACTTTACTACAACTGGCGTGATTGGAGAATGTGACGCATGGAGCATATGAGTTGCAGGGTATTCCAACAGCCGTGGACACCCTTGCCCGTCCGGCTGATCTTGGAGCACTACTTGAGTGAAGGCAATTGCATAACGTCAGTCGTGACATATCCTGAACAGAGAGACACTAGTTTGCCACACAGCAAAACACTAAAACAAAGCCAAGCTTCAGCCAAACAATTAAAATTTTCCTCAAGATCTGGGCTGACAAGCCATTGTAGTTGCTGACAGTACGCAGACTTGAGACAGCCAAAGAGTCTCATTAGATGAGTAAATGAGTAAGGAAACTCATAGGCAAGTATCCAGGACAGCGCACACCCTGGAAAGTATACCTGCAAGTAGTTTGCAGCAGTTAAATTGCTTAGCAACATCCAAATCAGAATTAATAAAAATATATGGTTAAATAGTCACCCTGTTCTAAAGGGACATCAATACCAGCTCAATCACTTCGGTAATTGCAGAACTAACGTCTAATAAAATTTGCTGTGGATCCCAACCTTTTAAGTTTGCACAAAACCTGAGCTAGCCTATACCAGGGAACCTTTACAGATTAAGGGTACAACTTTGGTTCCAGTCTCTCGTGAGAAGCGGCAGGTTCAGTTACCACTGATTTGTAATAAAAGGGTCAGGCCCAAGCTTGGTGGGGTGAAATTGTTTGAGAAATATTCACCTAGATTGGCTCAATGTTTTTTTTGGTTAGAAAATGGCTGCCTGATTTGAGGTCTTAATTGAATACCGAGAGGTTTTTCAGGAAGGTCTAGGGACTTTCAAAGGAGACAAGATCAACTTGCACATTGACCAGGAAATATTTCCACAATTCTGCAAGGCTTGCCCAGTCCCATTTGCATTGTGTGCAAAAGTAGAAGCAGGAATCAGAAGGTTAGAAAGTAAAGGAATTGTCAGTCCAGTTTGTGGGAGGTTGAAACGGCTTCAGAAATGCTAATGCTGGACACAACTCCAGCATGGGAGCAGCACGGTGGCTCAGTGGTTAGCACTGCTGCCTCACAGCGCCAGGAGCCTGGATTCGATTCCTGCTCGGGCAGCTGTCTGTACGGAGTTTGCACATTCTTCCTGTGTCTCCAAATTCCTGTCTGTGCGAAGACGTGCAGGCTTGGTGGATTGGCCATGCTAAATTGCCCATAGTGTTCAGGGATGTGTAGCTTAAGTGCATTTGGGGAATGGGACTGGTGGGAGCCTCTGAGGTTCGGTGTCTACTTGCTGGGCCAAAGGGTCTGTTCCAGCATTTGGGATTCTATGAAAAAAAAATTGACCACGACTCCGCTAAACGTGAGACGCACTTTACTTCAAGGGATGAAGTTTGGTGTAGGAACCATGGGAATAGCTCTACATGTGTAACAGGGATGGTCAACACTAGGTCAGGCCAGTGATGTATAAAGTTCAGGTAGACGTGACAATCCTGAACAAGCACACAGATCATATGAAAGCTGTAAACTCAAACGGTGCAGGAGCATACGTGCCTGGCTCCTTGACAGGCATTCTGACTGTTGGGAGTCCTTGGGTTCTTCCTCTCCATTGAACATTGAAGATACCTCAGAATCCAAGATGGACAAGGCAGGTGTTGCCACCTCGACGCCTTTGCCATCTGAAAAAGGGAATAAATTTGTTTGAAGGTGCTCTGGGCACAAGAGGCAAGCTACTGTGTGTTATATGCTGCCCATATCAGAGGAACCTGACCCAGTGCTAAAACGCTGCAAGAGCTTCTACAAGAAAATGAACCAGCCTATGACCTCAGGCATGGGAGGGATGTAGTAATTGTTGTGAGGTCAGCCATGTGGATCTCAGAATGAGTTCCCTGATTAGATCAGATTAACAGCCTCAATTCTGGAACCCTGGCTGACAGATAAGAACAGGGGGTGTCAACATCCTTTGGGGTCTGAGGGAGCTGGTACAGTGTTGAGGATTCTCTCTGTAAATAAAAAGGTGACTTGGTGATGGAATTAGCCTTGAGTTATTTCAGGCTTTGTGTAGCTTGTAGATGTTGTTGGCCATCCCTAGTTGACCCTTGTTTTAATGAAGCAGACCACAATTCTTTGGAAGCTGTTTTGGTTCTTTAAAATTAATTTAGTTCTTAAAATACATTAGTTTGAAATACTATTTGTAAATGAGGTCAAAATTGTTATTTTTAGTATACGTTAAGAAAGCAAGTGAGAACATTGAGCACAAAATGTTCTGGAAGTGTACTAAGTCAAAATTACTCTGGTTAAAAAGGATGAAATTGTGGGCAAATGCAACAAAAAAAAGCCTTATCCCATTGTAACAGGTTTCAAGAGCTTTGTACAGCAGAACTTGTGACCAAGGAATTAAGACTTAAAAAGCTGTATTTATTTTTATTACTTGGGTTAAGGGCATGGCATTCATGATTGGCTCCTATATTAATGCATTCTCAACTTCTCTTTAATGCTCCATTTTACTAAATGATCTCACCATCTTCTGAGGCATGCTAATTTATTTCCAAATGAAGTTTATCCCCTATACTTTTTCAGAAGAAATAATTAGTTATTGTTTTGTACTTCCTCCTTCAGTTGTTCCGGTGGTAAACGTTTAACTTCTTAAAAATATATATCTTGTGCAAGAATTTAGTTGCACAAATAAATTGTTTTGAATACCTGAATAGAAATATCTTTACTCATGTAGTAAAAAGTACCCTTCAGGTTATTTTACTTGGTTTCAAATATTGAGTAATCATGCATGTACAATTAATATGATCGTGTTTATCATCAGTGTCTGTAACTATATGTTTGAAGTGAATGAAGCCGGAGTAAAATGTGACATTCCAGGAAGAGAGAATCTGTGCCCCTGCAACACTCTTGAGTCGTAACAATAACCTGACTATCTTCCCTGCTTATTACAACCACCTATGTGATATTGCTCCTGTTGCTAGAACTTTCATCATTAGTGCTTTTTGCCTAAAATAGACTTGACTGTTCCTGATCAGCCTTTCCAACCATAAATGTTAGATCGTCCAAAACCATGCTGCTCCTAACCAATCGGCATAATGTGTTGCATTCATTGCCTTTACACCACTCAGCGGTGGTGGTCAAATCTGTGTTTTCAAGACGAGTTTTTCTTTCGTTGATAGTCCCTACCTGGGAAAGGAGACTGGCATTTTTTTTTTAACCTGAAAATCCCAGTTTGTAACAAAATGAAAAAATGATACTAAGATTAGAACTCAAAATTTTGAGGAAGACAGAAATTGTGTTAAACATGTTAAAGGACACTGATCAGTCCAAGCTCAGTTGACATCAAAAAGTCCAGATGGGCAGTTCAAACAAACTGAAAGAAGATCAGGATAAGATCCGAAAGTTGACAATAAGCAAATACATGCTGCAGCATTTTGTGAACTTGAAAATATCATTGGTAGATCTTATGCCATTTAGATCAGGACAGGATGAGGAGATGCTGTAGAAATGCATAGGTTTTTAGTAAAACAGTGCTTATGGAACTTGGGTTGGTTCTGTGCTGTTGGGTAACTTTAGGAGAGTAGTTGAAATCCTCCCACTGAGACAAACTTTTGAAGGGCTTTACTGATTGGGCTGTTTCCTGGAGCAATTCTTCTGCTTTAAACCAAGGAATCTTGTGACTTTTATCTTTTCATAAACAACTGGAGTTTTGGTTTTCATCTTTTTCTGAAAATGAAAGCTGCTGGTCTCCTCCAAGGTTGTAACAATTTGAATTGTCTTTAGGCTGCTCAATAATGCCAACTAAAATGGTTATCGTTTGTGTTTCAATCCCTTTATGGCTTTGGTCTTCTCTCATTGTGACTTCTTCAAGATGTACAGCTCAATTCCCCTACACACTATTTTTGTTCAACTCTTGCCTCCTGTGCATATTTCCCTTTTCCTCTAGCAACCTTCCGCGATGATGTTGAACCTTCACATTCTTAGACTTCACGCTTTCACATTCAGTCACCAAAATGTTTTCTCCACCGTTCTGTTTTAAGACCCTCTTTATTAAGTTTTTCGCCACTCAATCTGATAGCTCCTTTTATCTTGATGTTCGTTTCTTTAAGGAAAAAAGAATACATCTTTGTTAAAGTGTTTTGGAATGTTTTACAATAAAAGCACCATACGAATGCAAGCTTTCATTTGACAAGCTACTAGTTGCAGTGACTGACCCCCTTGGAGCAGATCTGTACGCCGTCCTGTCATGCAGAGCTGAATACAGTGTGAATGCAATGGGAAGGAAAGTGACAAAAATTAGCTGCCAAATTATAAATAGGTTCATTCTGAAGACTACTGGCTGCAGTATTCGTAGAATGTGGTACCAAATGTTCCCAAGTGATCTGGCATTGTGTTGGATTTCCAGTGCTAAATTATCAAGCACTGTCCCAAAACACCAATGAAACTGACTAGTATTTTACAACTTATTGGGTGGAGTTTGACTTTTTCCCCTGAACTACTAATCCACCCCTTTCTACCCACAAGCTATTAATTTGCCATTCCTCATTAAATTTGTGAACTGAAACTGGAAATCCTTTGAAATAAATTTTGCACTTTCATACAGCGACATTTTATTCTTAACTTGTTCATGGGATGTGGACTGGCCAAGTCAACGTTTATTGTCACTGCCATTGCCCTTGCACCGACTGTTAGCCATTTCAGAAGTAGTTCAGAATCAGCCACTTTACTGTGGGTTTGAAGACCTGTGTAGGCCAGACCCAGGTGAAGCCAACAGACTTCCTTCTCTAAATGGCATTAATGAACCACTGCCTGGATCAAAATACAAAAATCCCCACCCCCGATATTTTGGGCCTACCAGTAGAATATGGACATAAGTGGTTCAAGAATGCACGTCACTGCTGAGGGAAGTTTCGGGATGAATAGTAAAAGCTGGCCTAATCAGCAACGCCTACATCCCATGAATGAAAAGAGCAGAAGTCTTTGAAGGAGATTTGTTTTGTTGCTAATATTTTAAAAATAGTGATGGAACTCAGCTGGATAGCAACAGCAACTGATAGCTTAGTGTGATTATAATTCTGAAGGGCATAATTTATTGGAAATCACTTTGAGGTGATTGAGGTTATGAAAGGGGCTTCATAAAAGCAAGAATTTTTCTTTAAAAGTTAATGTTGCAATGCCCTCACTTGTGTTTTCAATAATCTTTCTTTCAGAAATCTTTAATTTTTATTTGTCTTACTCATTTCAGGTCGTTTAGGATATCCACATCCAGGAACTGACAATTTTCTAATGATCAATGGTAGGTTTTTAACGAGTAATATTTATTCCTTTTTCTGCTATTATCAAAATACATCATTCCAGTTGCACAATGGGTAGAATGTCGGGCTTCGGATGGAATCATCAGTTAGTAAAAAATATATAAGACCATGGTCGAATTTTAATATCAAGTAGATAATTGGTTGAATTTTGTTATTCATTATTATGTATATCCCCCTCTAATTTCTGTAATTTCATCTTCATCCGGTAGCATGATATGCAGTAACAATAATACCAAATAGCGTGAGAAGTATTGAATGTAGTAAGCGTTTGGAATTTCATCACTGACCAGTTTAGCCGTTTGTTGAGATTTTGAGTTCAGTTATACAATCGCAGTCGTCTTACGGGGATGCAATTGCATTCTTTCATTGCATATAATCCTAGAAGTAATTTTAATTCTACCAGCTCTTTAGTCAGGTTTGTGCAAGAACAATCAGTACTATCACTTATGTCATCTAGCCTATTGTAACCATGTTATACTCTGATGCATTTTGGAACATGCCTTCTATCACCTTTGCAAGTAGTAAAAGGAATAAAAGTGATGAACTTAGAGCATGGATCAGTACCTGGTGCTATGATGTTGTGGCCATAACAGAGACATGGGTTTCTCATGGGCAGGAATGGTTGCTGGATGTTCCAGGGTTTAGAACATTTAAAAAGAATAGGGAGGGGGGAAAAAGAGGAGGGGGTGTAGCACTACTAATCAGAGAGGGTATCACAGCTACAGAAGCTTCCTTTGTCGAGGAAGATCTGCCTACTGAGTCAGTATGGGTGGAAATTAGGAACAGCAAGGGAGTAGTCACCTCGTTAGGGGTTTACTACAGGCCCCCCAATAGCAGCAGGGAGATTGAAGAAAGCATAGGTCGACAGATTTTGGAGAAGTGTGCACGCAGTAGGGTTGTTGTAATGGGTGACTTTAACTTTCCTAATATTGATTGGAACCTCCTTCGAGCAGAAGATTTGAATGGAGCTGTTTTTGTAAGGTGTGTTCAGGAGGGTTTCCTAACGCAGTACGTTGACAGGCCGACGAGGGGAGAGGCCATTCTAGACTTGGTGCTCGGAAACGAGCCGGGGCAGGTATCAGATCTTGTGGTGGGAGAGCATTTTGGTGATAGTGACCATAACTGCCTCACATTCTACATAGCTATGGAGAAGGAGAGGATTAGGCAAAATGGGAGGATATTTAATTGGGGAAGAGGAAACTATGATGCGATTAGACATGAGTTAGGAAGCATGGACTGGGAGCAGTTGTTCCATGGTAAGGGAACTATAGACATGTGGAGACGGTTTAAGGAACAGTTGTTGGGAGTGATGAGTAAATATGTCCCTCTGAGACAGGCAAGAAGGGGTAAGATTAAGGAACCTTGGATGACGAGAGCGGTGGAGCTTCTAGTGAAAAGGAAGAAGGTAGCTTCAATAAGGTGGAGGAAGCTAGGGTCAAGTTCAGCTAGAGAGGATTACATGCAGGCAAGGAAGGAGCTCAAAAATGGTCTGAGGAGAGCCAGGAGGGGGCACGAGAAAGGCTTGGCAGAAGGAATCCGGGAAAACACAAAGGCATTTTACACTTACGTGAGGAATAAGAGAATGGTCAAAGAAAGAGTAGGGCCGATCAGGGATAGCATAGGGAACTTGTGTGTGGAGCCTGAGGAGGTAGGGGAAGCCCTAAATGAGTTTTTTGCTTCTGTCTTTACGAAAGAAACCAACTTTGTAGTGAATGAAACCTTTGAAGAGCAGGTGTGCATGCTGGAATGGATAGAGATAGACGAAGCTGATGTGCTGAAAATTTTGTCAAACATTAAGATTGACAAGTCGCCAGGCCCGGATCAGATTTGTCCTCGGCTGCTTTGGGAAGCGAGAAATGCAATTGCTTCGCCACTTGCGAAAATCTTTGCATCCTCGCTCTCCACTGGAGTCGTACCTGAGGACTGGAGAGAGGCAAATGTAATTCCTCTCTTCAAGAAAGGAAATAGGGAAATCCCCGGCAATTATCGACCGGTAAGTCTCACGTCTGTCGTCTGCAAGGTGTCAGAAAGGATTCTGAGGGATAAGATTTATGACCATCTGGAAGAGCATGGCTTGATCAAATACAGTCAACACGGCTTTGTGAGGGGTAGGTCATGCCTTACAAACCTTATCGAGTTTTTTGAGGATGTGACTAGAAAGGTTGATGAGGGTCGAGCTGTGGATGTGGTGTATATGGACTTCAGTAAGGCATTTGATAAGGTTCCCCATGGTAGGCTCATTCAGAAGGTCAGGAGGAATGGGATACAGGGGAACTTAGCTGCTTGGATACAGAATTGGCTGGCCAACAGAAGACAGCGAGTGGTAGTAGAAGGAAAATATTCTGCCTGGAAGTCGGTGGTGAGTGGAGTTCCACAGGGCTCTGTCCTTGGGCCTCTACTGTTTGTAATTTTTATTAATGACTTGGACGAGGGAATTGAAGGATGGGTCAGCAAGTTTGCAGACGACACAAAGGTCGGAGGTGTCGTTGACAGTGTAGAGGGCTGTTGTAGGCTGCAGCGGGACATTGACAGGGTGCAGAGATGGGCTGAGAGGTGGCAGATGGAGTTCAACCTGGATAAATGCGAGGTGATGCATTTTGGAAGGTCGAATTTGAAAGCTGAGTACAGGATTAAGGATAGGATTCTTGGCAGCGTGGAGGAACAGAGGGATCTTGGTGTGCAGATACATAGATCCCTTAAAATGGCCACCCAAGTGGACAGGGTTGTTAAGAAAGCATATGGTGTTTTGGCTTTCATTAACAGGGGGATTGGGTTTAAGAGTCGTGAGATCTTGTTGCAGCTCTATAAAACTTTGGTTAGACCGCACTTGGAATACTGCGTCCAGTTCTGGGCGCCCTATTATAGGAAAGATGTGGATGCTTTGGAGAGGGTTCAGAGGAGGTTTACCAGGATGCTGCCTGGACTGGAGGGCTTATCTTATGAAGAGAGGTTGACTGAGCTTGGTCTCTTTTCATTGGAGAAAAGGAGGAGGAGAGGGGACCTAATTGAGGTATACAAGATAATGAGAGGCATAGATAGAGTTGATAGCCAGAGACTATTTCCCAGGGCAGAAATGGCTAGCACGAGGGGTCATAGTTTTAAGCTGGTTGGTGGAAAGTATTGAGGGGATGTCAGAGGCAGGTTCTTTACGCAGAGAGTTGTGAGAGCATGGAATGCGTTGCCAGCAGCAGTTGTGGAAGCAAGGTCATTGGGGTCATTTAAGAGACTGCTGGACATGTATATGGTCACAGAAATTTGAGGGTGCATACATGAGGATCAATGGTCGGCACAACATTGTGGGCTGAAGGGCCTGTTCTGTGCTGTACTGTTCTCTGTTCTATGTTCTATAAGTAAAATAAAACTGTGTCCCAACAAGTTCATAAGAATGGAACTAACTTGTACTTGCTCAGTATGCAGTTTGATGCACAGAATATGGCTTATTTGAGGAGTTTTGTGCAACTAGAAATATAACGGCCCATTTTATAAGTCAGTAACACTCAAGTTGGGAAGTATATCCCCTTAACTTCGAGGTATTAGCCTGCACAGATACATACTTGTGCTTTATGCTGTTGTGTCAAAGAAACTTCCAGTACTGTGAAATTTTTTTAAGATCGTTGAGTATCTTTAATGTCTAGGATGGAAAAAAGTCTTGAAATATGCTGTTTCAAAAATTAGCAACTTTTCCATGTCATCAGATGAGCCTGTGCCATTACTGCTTGATATAAATGGCATTCAGCATTGTTATTACAGCTGTTCAATGTAAAAACTCAGCCTAAGGCATTGGGCTACATCTGAAAAATCCCATGGTCCTTTAGTCACATCCATGTATAAATAATGTTTTCCAGTTGTAGCTTTGAACTTTCAAAATGTTTGCTCTCTGCATATTATTCACTTACCTACCCTGAACATATCTAAGAATGGAGGAAATAAGAGCAGCAGTAGGCCATTCGGCCTGCCAAGCCTGGTCCTTCATGCACAAAAATCATTTCTACCTGTGCCATTGTTCACCACTATCCCTTCGTGTTCTGTCATTGATATCCAAAAATCCATTAATCTTTTTCTTTTTTGTTTTATCTTGAGCATTTTCAATGATTGAACTTCGACAGGCCACTTAGGCTCAGAATTCCAAAGATTAACAATTCTTTGGATGAAGAAATTCCACCCATCTCAGTCTTAAATCAATTTCAGGCTCAGAATAACGTTATCTCCTACTTCTAGTCTCCTCAACCAGGGAAAGCATCTTATCCACAACTACAGTGCCACATGCTGTAAGAATTTTATGTTTATTGATGTTGTATGACTCCTTGTAAACTGAAGCATGACTTCATACAGCATCATATTGGATACATCACAGGCGATGTTTGTATGCACAGCAGAGCAAGGAACAAGAGTAGACCACTCGGTCGTTCGCACCCGTTCTGCTATTTGATAAGATGGCTGATTATGGCTCATTTAATGTGCTTGATTATCACCAATAATCTTTAACACCCTTGGAAATCAAAAATTTGTGCCTGTGCCTTAAAAATATTTAAAGATTCTGCATCTGCTTTTTGAAGAAAGAGGATTCCAAAGACAACTTTTTATTCCTGTGAAAGAGAATACCTCTTCTTTGATGATCCCTTATTTTTAAAGTCTGACGCCTGGTTCTAGATTTCCCACAAGAAGAATCTTCCATTCAACACCTAACTCTTCAGGTTTGTTCAGGATCTTGTGTGTTTCAAGTAGATCCTCGGAGTCTTTAAACTCCAAAGGTCGCAGCCTTAGCCTATCAAGCTTTTCTTCATAACTCAGTCTGCCGATCACCGGTATTAGTCAAGTAAACCTTGTCTGAACTGCTTTTAATACATTAACATCCTTTCAAAGGTGCACTAACCAGTACTGTATACAGTACTCCAGATGTGGTCTCATCAATGACCTGTATAACTGAAGCATAACCTTCCTACTCTTGCATTCCATTTCACTCAATAAAACATAACATTCTGTTAGCATTACCACTTGCTTGTTGTACTTGTATACTAATCTTCTATAATTAATGCACCAGGTCACCTAGATCTCTCTGCATCTCCAACCTTTACAATATATATGGTGAGCTATTTAGAAAGCATACTTTTTTAAAATTCTTTTGTACCAAAGTGGACAACTGCCCTTTTCCAACATTGAATTCCATTTGCCAGATCTTTCTCCATTCACATTGCCTACGTATATTCCTCTTATAGGCTTCTTCTGTCCGCTTTATACACTTTCCTTCCCAAAGTTTTAGCTAAGATTTTTAGCTCGGGTGAGGTTGTTGACTTGTTCGCTGAGCTGACTTGTTTTCGTTCAGACATTTCATCACCATGCTAGGTAACATGGTCAGTGAGGCCTCCAATGACGTAATGTTGTTCTACTCCGCTTGTAGTACTGTCCGGTTTGTTGTAGTGAGTCATATTATTTCCTGTTTTGTTCTGTATGGGTTTGTGTATGGGGTCCAGTTCGATATGTTTGATTGCATTACCAGGTGGAGAGCCATGCCTCTAGAAACTCCCATGCATGTCTGTTTGGCTTGGGCTACTATGGTTACCTTACCCCAGTTAAACTGATGGCCTTCATTGTCTGAGTGTACTGATATTTAGGAAGGATTGCCATGCTGTTTTGCTGATAGTTGATGTTCATGTATTCTGATGGCTAGTTTCCTTCCAGCTTGTCTGATGTAATGTTTGTGGCAGTCGTTGTGTGGTATTTTCTAAACCACGTTGGTTCTACATGTTGTGTGAATGGGGTCTTTAATCCTTGAGTATTTGTTGTAGAGTGGCTGTGGGCTTGTTTGCGACCATGATCCTTCATGGTTTTAGGAGTCTTGCTGTCAGTTCTGATATGTTCTTGGTGTAGCGCAGTGTGGCTAGTGTGTTAGGGTGTACTGTGTCCTCCTGTTGTCTGTTTTGCAGGCATCTGTGGATGAATTTGCGGGGATATCCTTTTTATAGTAAGGATTTTGTATAGGTGCTCTTCCTCTTTCCTGCAAAGTTCCGGAGTGTTGCAGTGTGTCGTGCCATGTTCAGTGTGTTAATGCAGCTTTGTTTGTAGATGTTGGACGCACACCCTGCACTTCTGTGGGCTTCCTAAAGCGTACAAAGCAGACATCCCCCTTTTAGACCTATTGTCTCCCTACCAGGCACAGGTTCACAAACTGGCCAAGGACCTTCAACAGAGAATGATACACCTAATCAATGTATCACCCCATTCCAGTTTCTAGAGGAAGCAGCAATGCAGACCAGCAGTGACATCAGCAATGATAACACACTTAAACTCTTAGACCTGTGCCTCACCACACATTTCGTCTTTTAACGGTCAAGTATACAAACAGATCAATGGTACACCAATGGTGTCACCCATCTCAGAACTCCTTGCAGAAACAGTCATGCGAAGCATAGAACACACTCCCCTCCCCCGCATTCAGCCTAAACTGTGGACCTGTTGTGTAGATGGCATAATTTGTTATTATTAACTGCAACAGATTAGAGCCATGCCACCTCATCAACAGTGTATTTGCCAGGATTAAATTAACAAGAGAAGAAGAAAGCAACAATTAACTTCTGTTTCTGAATGTTAAAGTTGAGCATATGACCAGCAGGGAGTTCCAAACCTCAGTATACAGAAAAGCGACCCACACTGATCAAATCCTCAACTTCCACAGCAACCACCCCAAAGTCCACAAACAAGGCTGCATTAGCACACTATTTAAACAGGCCAGGACAAACTGCAATACTCCGAAACTACACAGGAAGGCGGAAGAGCAACTATACAAAATATTTGCTATGAACACATATCCCTGCAATTTCATCTGCAGGTGCCTACTAAACAGACAACAACAGGAGGACACAGTATACCATAACACACTGGCCACACTGCCCTACATCAAGAACATATACGAACTGACAGCAAGACTCCTAAGACCACTAGGAATCATGGTAGCCACACAAGCCCACAGCCACTCTACGACAAACACTCACTCACAAGGATTAAAGACCCCATTTCCACAACATGCAGAACCAACGTTTATAAAATACCATGCACTGACTGCCATGAACGTTACTTTGGACAGACAGGTAGGAAACTAGCCACCAGAATAAATGAACGTCGGCTAGCTGCAAAACGGCCCAACAAACTTTCCTTAATATCGGTACACTTGGGCAATGAAGGTCGTCAGCTTAACTGAGACAAGGTAACCATAGCAGCCCAAGCCAAACAGACACGCATGGGAATTCCTAGAAACATGGTTCTCCACCCGTAATGCAATTAACAAACATAGAGTGGGACCCCATATACAAACCCATACAGATCAAAACCAAAAATGACAGTACCCGCTATGACAAGACCAGGCAGTATAAATTCCAAGCAGAGTCGAACAATATCACTTCATCGAAGGCCTCGATGATGTCACCGAGAATGGTGATTCTGAATGAAAACAAGCCAGCTTGGCAAGTAAGTCAACAACCTCCCTTTCCTACCTATCTTGTGTCATCTGCAAATCTAACTAATCGTACCTTGGGTCCCTTCAGCCAAATCACTTATTAAAATTGGAAAAAGTTGAGGTCCCAGCTCCCACCTCTGTGGCACACTACTCATGACACACTGCCAGTTTGAAAAAAACCCATTTATTCCTTTGCTTCCTGTTAATGAGGCAATCTTCTGTCCATGCTGCTGTTACTCCCAACACCATGAACATTTATTTTTCACAGTTATCTTTGGTGTGATATCTTTATCAAGCATCTCCTGGAAATCTAAGTACAATACATGCACTTGCTTCCTTTTATCTTTAGCCCAAGTTACTACTCCAATAAATTATTTAGACATGATTTCCCTTTTGACAAAATGGTGTTGTCTACCTGATTATCTTGAACTTAGCCAAATAACCTGTTTATAATGTCTTTAATAGCTTCTGTCATTTTCCCTAACATTTGTATTTTGGTTCACTGAAATCACTGACTAGTCACAGGCATAGCTGCAGTGTTGCCATTTTAGCCATATGCACTGATTTTTAGGCTGAAAATAAATGCAGATAAATATGTACATGTATTCAATTAAACAACATTTATCACCATTCACTGTTATGCTATTTATTGCCTTTGCCTTACATAACATTTGAAATTGCACTTCTATATGTTTGACCAGCAATTATGTGAGTCATACTTTAAAATTCAGTAGTGAAGTTACCGATGCTGATTCAGACTATGAGCAATACTAGATTCCTCACTGCTCTGCATCCAGAATATGGTTCTTTGCTGTGCTGGTTGGACATGCTCATCATTTGTTAGTTTGCTGTCTGCTGGAAATGATTGATTTGTTGAGAGAGATCTTTACAAAGTTGCTGCTAGTTTTCATGTTGACGTCAGGTGATGTTACATACTATTTTGATGGATTTCCAGTAAATGCATACATTGATCATAACATTTAATTGCTCTGTTTTCCATACTGCTATAAATAGCAAAGTGCAAAAAATATTAGTCATGTGTGATGTAAGGTATATGAATATTTAAATTGAAGCTTGTGTTTTGAACTTGTGGCATGTGGATTTTGGTCTGTGTATGAGGATGTTTAATGATTAACTTGTCAGTATTTCTAAAGATACGATTTTCTTTAAACCAATATGAGAACGAGTTCTGAGATGACGGAAAGTTGCATTTGGAGAGTTTTATAAGTATACAGAGTCAATGTCAAAGATCAGTGGCTCACTTTTAGGTAGACCCAAGAATACTTTTCTACATAGTGAAAAAGCCTGTAACTTGGAGAGGTGTATCAGAGATATTTGGAACTGCAGATGCTGGAGAATCCGCGATAACAAAGTGTGGAGCTGGATAAACACAGCACGCCAAGCGGCATCTTAGGAGCACAAAAGCTGATGTTTCGGGCCTAGACCCTTCATCAGAAAAGGGTCTAGGTCCAAAACATCAGCTTTTGTGCTCCTAAGATGCCGCTTGGCCTGCCATGTTCATCTAGCTCCACACTTTGTTATGTCGGTAACTTGGAGAGTGTTTGTTTTCAGCTCACAGGAGCTCTGATTGAAGTTAGATTGAAAATACAGTCCCTGTTGAAAAAAGGGAACAATTCAGAAGGGTCAGGAAATAGGTTACCGCAGTATAAGATTTTGGTTTGAATGTTCAAATCCAGAAATGTTTGGCTAGAACATTGAAAGAGGTTATTCAAAAGTGAGCGTCTAGGCTTAGATGTCTGACTACCAGAGTGTGAGTGGTTTTGAAATCTTTCAAGTTGTGTTAAATGTAAGTAAGTTTGTTTCTTCTACTTTATCTTCATTTCTCTTGGATAATAAACTTCTGTTTTATTAAAGCCAAAACAGCCACATTGTGTGAGTTTGTGTTTCAGTGAAAGATCAAGTTATTAAATAATCCAAAACACATTTTGTGCCAGATTTCTGACCAGGGATATGACCTGACCAATAGTAACACCAGATGGGATCATAGCACATGCATGATTTTGTGTTGTGGATAAAAGTATTCAGATCACATGCTGAACAACCGTATATACTATAAATAAAAAGAAATACTGAAAATACTCAGTTTTGGCAGAATTTTTGGAGCGGAGTTAACAGTTCTGTGACCTCTCATCAGATCATTAGTTCTGTTCCCCTCTCTGCATAAATTATCCAGCCTCTTCAGACTTTACAGTTCTTTTTGCACTATATAGTTACAGCCTTTGAAGTGAGCATTGGAAGGCTATGAGGGTATCTTCCTTCAACACTGTCTTGTGCAGTGAGTTCCAGACCTATGCTCTCAATGTTGGGCTCGTGCAGCAGCCCTCAAATTCTCAGGCATGGCGGTGGACAAGCCAATTTAAAGTGACCAGGTTGTTCAAAAAAAATGCTTCATACCACAAACAAAGTTAGTGTACATTGTTCCACCACCCTCCAGATAAACAGCTTCTCCTTGCCCTCTCTCCAGTTCTTCATACCAGTTAGTGTAAAGTGGTTATGGACTCCTCCAGTACAAAATAGAAATAAAAATTCTAGTCATTTTACAGTCACTGTCACTTCTGTAAACGATATAGGAATAACCCACCTCCTATAGAGTTATTTCGAAATGTTAGATCTAGGTGAGATCACAATTTTTTTTTGTAAGGTTGCAGTTTTCGTGCTTCAATTAAAGCATAATTATTAGATCAAAATGAAATAACAAAATTACCAAGCTTTCTTGAGTAAGAAAGAAGAATTTTATCACTTACCCGGGGGTGGGGTATGGTGGGACGGGGAAACAAATGCAGTATCAAACGCGCATAGGCTATTTTTTTTTTAAAAGAGTTCCATAAATCTTTGAGATGTTAGGTTATAAAACCAAGGCCTGTTGTTTGTGTTGACACGCATTCTTGAGCAGTCGTGAAGTTGTTGAAACTGAGTTCTTGATGACTGGTTGTTGTTCAGGTTGTTTTTTTTCACTGGTCATTGACTGAGGGTTGTGGCAGACAGGAGAGATGAGGCTTGCAATACGCTCGCTGTTATCAGTTTAGATTTCTCTGTTTAAAGTAGCTGCTAATACACATCCGTTTGTATATCTGAGTCTGCGCCATCATCTTTGTGAACCGAAGACTCTACAGATGGCCTTTTGTCTCCCAGTATGAGAACTTACGCAAGCGTCAGACATTGGGATGCCAACTTAGTTGCGTGGTTTCACTATCTTTGGATGAAATGATACTTTTTGACTGACCACAGTGAAATTATTTTGTATGTATTTCCTGGACCAGCCTGAATTTTGGGCAGGTGATCATGGCTGTCATTTCAGGTATATTTGTTATTTATAAAAATTGCTTTTAAATTTATCTGTGGAGGCCTTGAAGATGAAAAATCACAATGAAATTTGAATTTGAATAACCCATGTTTACTATTTATTATAGAAAGCAAATGAGAAGCAATGCAAGTGTTAGATTCCATACAACGAGTTTGCAATTGTGTTGCAGGGAGTGAAAAAACACAGCAAAGGAGTCTGGCCTAACACCGACTTCTAGATGTTGTGGCATTAATAAGTATGATGGCACCTAGTCATCATAATACGCTTTAAAATATGGGCTGTTATGCTTATTACGGTGAAAGAAAATCATCTTGAGGTTTGGTAATGTATTTAATACCTATTGTGCTCATTGACAAGCAGTGCTGTTTCAATGAGGAAATAATATAAATATACGTATGACCAAATGTTAGTGTTTCGTGCACGTCTATTTCATGTAGTAGGTAATTCGAGAGTATGACAGTTTGCCGAAACAAGCAACTGGCTGATTCTCAAAATTCCTCTATAATGTGCTGCAGAAACTATGACTCACTGCATCACATCATTCCCAAGAAAGGTCAGTCATATAGATGTGAAAAGAATGTGCCACACAAGGAAGAAAAATTCTCATCAAAATGTCACAGGGAGTTTACTCTTCACACATCTGGGAATATTCTGTTTCGGTCTGACAGTTCAGAGCTTTAACATCATCTTCTGACATTCATTAAATCAATTTATTAAAACATATGTGGTCTCTCCAATGCCCTCTCCGCTTTGGAGATGCAAAATGCAGTTGTATTGTTCTGACTTTGTGTAGGATGTTATTTTAATATATTGATGTATGTCTTATATGTGCAAGAGAAAGAGATGAGTGGCGAGATGAAATGTAGTTTTTTGAAGCTGTAAACTTGTATACTTTGGCAGGACGAAGCGAGGGACTAAATATTTAAATGGAAAAAGACTACAGAAAGTTAGGTATACCTGCAGTATGTGGAGGTCCTTGTTCATTGATTACGAAAAAGTAGCATCCAAGCTTAGTGGATCAGAAGGACCACAAATGGATATTGGACTTCATTCCTTTTGGAATTGGGTATTAGAATAGGAAAGTTTTACTAAAACTCTGCAAGAAACCCTTCAGGTCATACTTAGAATACTAAACAGTTTTGGAAAGATATTGGGATTTGAGGCTGTCCAGAGAATGTTCATTTGGTTAATCCTGGTCACGGATTGAATTTATTATGAAGAGAGATTGAGTAGTTCTGAATTATACTCATTGGAGTTTAGTAGGAGAAGAGATTTTATTAAAAACAAGATTCTTGGGCATCTTGATGTGGTGGGACTGTCTAGGACCAAAGGGCATAATCTCGGAATAAGTGGTTGCCTATTTAAGGCAGGTGAGGAATTTCTAGTGAAAATTTTTTCAAGGTAGTGAATCTATAGAATTCTTAGCCCGGCCCCTACGCTGTTTGTGTTAATGTATGTTCAAGGTTCAGACAGATTTGTTCAGTAATGGCATCCAGACTTACAGCGCAGGAAAGTGGAGTTGAGAGTTACCAGATCAGCCATGATCTCGTTGAATGATGAAGCAGATTCATGGGGCCGGATGGTTTACTTATGCTCCTCCATCATAATATCTTAGGACTACTTGTAAATGAGGAACTCTGAAGTGCTTATCCTGATCATTGGAACGGAGTTATTGAGTTCTATTTTATGTGTTCTATTGGCAGCCCCAACATTCTAATAAGTCGAACTGTTATTAGGTTAAGTTGAAGTATAGTATATGACTTCTTAAAAAAATGTTTGCGCCAACATATTTCAGGAAAATGTGAACAAAAGACAGATTTAAACTAGTTATCACAATTTAGGGGATGTGACGTAATGAACACTAGAATTGAAGATAAGTATTTTCAAACTGATCTTGTTCAGAAAATCAAATGTGGTTATTATCCAAAAAATATCAACTTTAAAGCTTAGCACTGTACCTACACACAGAACAATATAATTAACTCTACTGGAATTATGCATATAGAATACTGAACCTGTGATGGACTCAGTTTATTAAAAATGTACTGTCAGGGTTAACAGAATGTATGATGTGATATACTAGTGGTATAATGGAAGTGAGTATCCTGATTACAGCCCAATCATTTATTGTTTGAGTTCCATTCTTAGTCTTGTTGCTCAGGGAAAATCAAGTGGAGGCAATAGTATTGATCATAAAAGTGGGAAAAATAAAGTCTGACAGTTGCTTTTGTATCTCTTAGTCTGACTTGGAGATGCTGGAAATTGACTATATGATTGTGTTCTTTGGGTTGGCAGAGAAAGGGAAGTGGCACAAGAAGCAGAAAAAGTTCTTCTCAATACTCACACAGTTCTTCATTTTAAAACATGACAATAGTTTGGATTTTAACTGTAAATTGGTCCAGACTAGACAAAATGTGTGTTTGTGCATGTCTCTCCTGCATATGGAAATGAAGACATCTGAATGTCCTTGCACGTTTTTAAAATTTTGGGAGTTAAGAAACAGAATTGCCCTTTTGTGGATTCATCTGTGCCACTCTGATCCTATTGAATAGGTTGCAACATGGCTGTGGTAAAATGGTTGTTTAAGCAAACCTTTTCCTTCTACTTAACCTCAAACCGGAAAAAGTATGCAACAAGAGTACAAAACAATTTGTGAGCATACATTATGTCACATCATATTTGGCTATGTAAAGTGCAGCACGGATCCGTTCCTTTACCCGAGATGCCTCGCTACACTTGTAATGCAGATTTTATTTGCAGTATCCAATTAAGTTTCAAATATTCTCTGGGGCATATAAACTGAGGGGTTTAACATCATTGCCTACCAGAGGCTAGAAATGGCCTCTCCTGATTGGCTTCCTCAAGTGCCACAACGCTTAGTCCAGGACCTTGACGCTTGTCTGTTGACAGCAGTTGTCTGTCAGCTGTTACTGATTCTATATATTGGAAGATCTGCCAGTTTTAGTCAGATCAAATAGCATCTTCCACAAGAGTTGATAATCCACCAGCAACATTTAATATTTTTCCCAATGTGCACCCCTGTCACCAACCTACCCAGCACTGAATCGTGTTGCAGGGCTGATTGGGGTGAACCTTTTGCAAAAACCTCTTTCTTTCTGAAATACACAATTTAGGCAATACTGTCTTCACCACAGCTTCCATGACCGTGTTGCCTGGAGTGAGTATAAAGAATCTGATAGGTAGGACCTTTCCCCTTGTGGTCAAAGTGCATCTTAGTGCTTGTTTGTGAGTTACAGCAATAGTGCATTTGCTCGGGGAACCGTTTGACAGCAGGGCCTTGAGGACATTACATGTAGACACGTGATCTGTGCATTTTATTTCCGGAATTTTCCTTGTGGGGCAGGTGGTTTGGCATGGCCCAACTGAATAATGTTTCATGGAAACATAACCAGACCCATCTTTCCCAACAGCCTGGATAAGTAGAACTTCAGTATAGTGATATTCGGGAAGAATCTTTTTCTTGCCTACTATGATTTGAAAAATGATAAGGTGTGAAAGCACCAAGAAAATGAAAACAGTTAACCTGAGGTTGAGGAAATATTTTGCTATCATCCAACTGCTGCTTCACATAAATATCCTGTGTGTTCCATGGTCACCAAGATGAGAATGTAGGGGAGACAATTAAGTTTGGGGATGACAGAAATTGGCTGGTTGGTTGACAGTAAGGAGCCAAATCTTGGGCTACAGAGGCTGTCAACTTGGGTTCAATAGACAGATAAGTGGCAGGTGGAACTGAAAAATGTGAGGTGAAACATTTTGGAAGGAGGAGCAAGACCAGGGAATACTGAATAAATGGCAAGACACTAAGAAGCTCAGAGGAGCAGAGGGATCTTGGTGTGCTTGTCCACAAATCTCTAAAGGTGACAGGTCAGGTTGATAAGGTAGTTAAGGCAGCATAAGAGATGCCTGCCTTTACCATTCGTGGCATAGATTATAAGAACAGGGAGGTTATGTTGGAGCTGAACAGAATTTCAGTTAGGCCCCAGTTGGGAGTATTGTATGCAGTTCTGGTCGCTGCACTGTCAGAAGGATGCAATTGCACTGGAAATGCAGAGAAGATTCATTAGGGTGTTAGCTGGGAGAGATCATTTTCAGCTAGGAAGTGGTACTGGATAAGCTAGGATTGTTTCTTTTGAACCATGAAGTTTGTGTGGTGGTTGGCGGGGGGCACGTGGGAGACCTGTTGGAGGTATATAAGATTGAGGGACCTGGACGTGGTGGATAGAAAACAGCTGTTCCTGTTGGTTGAAGGATAAGTAAAAAGGGTTAGAGTCTAAAGGTGAAAAGATGCTTAGAGGGAATTTGAAAAGTTTTTGTTCCACCCAGAGGATAGTTAGGGTCTGGAATGCACTGCCTAGGAGGATAAAGGAGGTGAGTAACTTCAACCTTTTTTAAAAAGTACACGGATGAGCATTTGAAGTGTCATAACATTCAAGGCTATGAGCCAAGTAATGAAAGTGGGACTAGTGTAGATTTATCACAGATTTGCTGATAGATAACAATGAGCCAAATGGCCTCTTTGAATTATAAAATCATGCAGTAATATCCTTGTCTTGTACCAGTCAAAATGGTTGGCTATGGAGAGTTCGACACTTGGTCCTACCAGAGACAAGAGATCACTGTCCTTGCCGCCTGAGGACTAATCCACAATCAGTCCAGAGATTACAAGCAATTTAGTGACAAAGTTGTCGAGAAATCAGTCTGGGGTGTTGGACCAATTCCTGCAATTTGACAAAGTGAAGAATCGAATATGGTTTGAAGTGATGGTGTTGCACGCGTGGGAGAGGTAGTGAGGTGCCCATAAGTGAATCAGAGGATAACGTAGAGGTCAAGAAGAGTTGGTAGTTTTGGAGGATGAGTTGGGAGAAAGTTGTTGAATGGATATGATGCATGCAGCATTGAGACTTGTAGTCCATGAGCCATGGCACAATGGAATAGTTGGATCAGTAGCCCTGCAGAAGAGGAAGCAGAGAGAAAATGGTAGTTCTTAACCTTATGATGATTGTTGACCTTTGTGCACTGTTGGGCATTTATGCTTCACCCAGGGTAGAGAACTAGCTCTTGCAACCAGGCTGGCTTGGTTTGATGATGTGGCTTCCTATGGCATTCCCCAAGATCAAGGACTGTCCTCCATTCCTTTGTCCCATCCACTAAGACCTCCTATATCCCTGCCCACAAAGTAGGGAACACTGTCCTTTCCTCTGAGCCGGGTCCCAGATATGGTCGAGCATCACTGTTTGAGACACCATTCCTGCCTTGCAGTGGCTAAAAGGGTGTGCAGCTGGACTTTATACATATGCTGTCAGAGGCATGAACACCTGGCATTGGAGAGTACCTCCACCCTGCCTGCTATGTAATTCCCATGAAAGATGCCCAGGAGCCTAGCTGCATAATTGAGATGAAAAACTGATTGTGAGCCTAAAGTTGCTCTAGATCATGAATTGGGTGTCATGCAATTGTTGACAAAATACTTTAATTTTAACTAATAGTGGGAACATCCCACCCATCATGTTTACGTACTGCAGGTTGATACATAGCAGCCACGCACACGAAGGAGGCCCATTTCATTCTGCAGTTAAGGATGGTACCAGGCTAGAGGTTTAAATTGTGATCAGAGATAATGGGAACTGCAGATGCTGGAGAATCCAAGATAACAAAGTGTGGAGCTGGATGAACACAGCAGGCCAAGCAGCATCTCAGAGCACAAAAACTGATGTTTCGGTTTGCTGTGGCTGAGGAACATATGAGCCAGACTTTTGCCTCTTCAGTCAACACACAGCAGTTTGTATCAGATGGCCAGATTTTTGTTTGCAGTGGAGAGGCAGCATTGGTCCCACATGTCCAGTTTCTGTTTGTCGGTGGCAGTTTACTCCTCCCTAGTATTTGGTGTTTGTTCCAATTCCTCCTAACCGTGTTCCCAACACTTCTCAGGTATTCTGACCTGATGACGCAGACTTGCAATTTCTTGGCCCAGCTTTTTGAGAGCTTTGACCTTGTCATGCTTTACTTTTGGTCCTTGGTGCCTGTTCAAACTTATTGCAGGTGCTCATCGGTTTGCAAACCAACAGTACTACGCCCAGTGATCGAACAGTACTATTTGAACTTTGGTACTTATTCCCATTTGGAAGCCTCCAGTGCCTTGAGCCCGTCAGTTAATTTTTGACACCTGTTTCTCAGCCTGTGCAATTCTCTTTACAAGATGTAACCTGCGGCGCACTGTTCAATTTGTAAAACATTCTCTTCACCAAACATTATTTTTTGTTAAAGGGCAAGTCAGGCAGCCAGTAGAATAAAGCTGATTGGCATGATTTGTACAAAGTCAGTTGATTGCGGGGGTGGAGAAGGCGTACATCTTGTTTAATTCTTGCTCAATTTCAATTGCAAACTTTTGCCAAACTAGTTTCAAGTGTAAAAAAACAAAATTGTCAAATGAAGAAAATATTAGCCATATGCCATACTTAAAAACAAAGGGCTGGGTAAACACATCTGGGAGAGCCTCTACACACTGAAGCCAAGTTAATGTTTCAAGTCTTAATATGACTTCATTTGAAATGTTAATTCTGCCTCTGCTGATGTCAGACTTGCTGAGTGTTTCCAGCACTTTAGCTCATAATGTATGTAATAAAAGCCAAGTCATATTTCAGTAAGTTTGAGTTTTAGCTATCTCTGTTGTTTTCTATTACTCTAAATAATGACTGCGGCAAAAGTACTTTATTTTGATATAAGGCATTTTGGAACGTCATAATTACATATAGTGCAGATTAGATCTAATGAATGTACTGTATTCTGTCCTGGGCACCTCAGGAAGGTTTAATTAATTTTGGAGTACAGCTCAAATACACTAGAATTACACAGGTATTAAAAATGTTAATTTAGGACAGATTATATGAATGAAAGCTTAATATATAATGGCTGTATTGCAAAGACTAATCTGTATGGTACTCTTGGCAATAGACTTGTAAATTTATACATAGCTTTTGCTTTGGGAAGAAATTCTCACATATTGGGGATTAAGGGGTAACCTAATTAAGATGTTTAAGACAATTAAACCCATTGACAAGATAGAAATAAAAATGTTAGTTGCCTTTTCTCAGGTGGTATGCCTTGGTGACGTATTTTTTCCACCAGATGCATAACCTCGACTACAACATGCAGCTCCTGTTTATTGCCTATGAAGATTTGCAGGCTGCCTTCAGGATGCTGCCTGTCTTTTAACTAGGACCTAATCACTGTCTGGAGCATGGTCAACTTGGACAGGGCCTACCCTCCATCAGGAGTAGCAGCTATTGTCAGAGCCATTGTTCAGGAATCCGTACCTCCACAATTGTGGGTTCGAGGGCTGGCAGAGCAGAAGGCCGTGGCTGTGTGGTTTTTTTTGGGGTGGGGAAATCAGGATTGAGGATGTGCTGTGTGGCAGAGGCCTGGGCTGAATGCTCCTGCTGCAGGAATTGGCACACAGAGCAGCAGTAGGCATCTGATGGCTCACTACCACTGCTTTCCAAGCTCCTTTAAAATAGTGATGTTCAGGCCCAACATTGCACACCTGGTTTGACTATGTTCAGTCTTTGCGTGCCCCTGCTCAGATGGAATTTCATATTGGCCCCAGGATTCCGTACCTCCGCCGGGTGCCTGTGCCCCACAATCTAAATCGCCTCCAGAATATTTATTTTATATCTCTTAAAGATGCCAAATGGCAGACCTTGTACAGACTGCTGCTGCACACCATCCACCTCTTCTGCTTTATTCACTACCTGGGCACACCATGTGCCTATTTATTGCTGGGTCGTGCTGATCCCGGTGGAGGGCTTTCCATGCAGAAGCCCTCCCTCTCCCTCAGGGATCTGGGGTGGAGGGTGTTGCGTGCAGCAGTCTCATTCAACCACAGATTGCCATGGTTCACGGACTCCCAGCTCAACTGCTGCTTTTGTGGCACGAGTTCATGAACCATGTGTATATTGGATGTGGGCTTTTGCATCCCCTCTTCAGTTACCTTAACCTGCTGTTGTGCTTTTTGGTTACACTTTGGCCTAACACCCCTGATCTTTATTCACCTGTTATGGAGGGGAGCGGGCAGGTCAGAGGATCTCCTCATGAGTCTGCTCCTGGGCTTGGCCAAGCTAGCCATTGACAGATCCAAGCAGCAGGCTGTGTAAGGGGCCATTTAGGCTGACTACCTGCTGCTCTTCCGTGGCTGTGTTTGAGGCCAGCTATTCGCGGAGAAGGAGCATGTGGTGTCTACTAATAATTGAAGCCTTTTGGGAGAAGTGGGCACTGCAGGTGTGGAGTGCTTTATTTTGCCTTCCAGTTGTATTTTGATTTAATCCTTGCCCTCCCCTTCACCTTGTTTCATGTGGACATTGTCCCTAACGGGGCTACAGCTATATGGCAATAGTGTAAAGTTACAAAAAAAAATTAGGGGTTCATTTAAGTCAGTCAAGAGGGCATTGTTTCTATTTAAATAATGCATGTTAGAGTTTTGGTGGAAAAACAGAAGATTGGCACTGAGCTAAAATGCTTAGAGAACTGGTGCATACACCGTGGACTGAATGGCCTCCAACATTGTAATCATTCTGTGAGCTGTTCCCTATAATGGGAGTCCAGAACGAAGGGGCTCACTTATAATTAGCCAATACAATGAGTTCAATTAGCACTTTTCAGACAAAGTTATTTGAAACTTAGAGCTCGCTACATATTTGTGAATGCTGGATCAACTCAACTTCTCAAAACTAAGATTGATTTTTTAAAGATGGCACGTTTGAGAATTATAAAAGCAAGGTAGGAGAATACAGTTGAGATTGAACGGTGATTAGACTTGATGAAACCCTACTCCTTTTTCCTTTGTTGTGACATGAAAAGTGCTGTATCACTGCAATTTGTTTCTTTAATATTAGTATAAAATTGCGATGTATCTGATTCTAACAATTTTGGTAACTCCTTTCATACTTAATGCTGGATGAATACTTGAGCAAAATTGTGGTACTAGGAATGTGAAATAAAAATAAAAATACTTATTGAAAAATCCCACGGCTGTTTAATGTATGTCCTAATTTGATCTAGAGTTCCTAAACCTGTTACTGGTTGAACTCCAAAGTAGCTACTACGTTTGGAGCTCCAGTAATAATCAGACTGTGGTACTTCCCTGTTGTACTCAAGGGGTGATTTCAAAAATTGCTTCACTGGAAGAAAAGTATAGTTATTTTAACTTCCCTCTGGTTCTTTTGTTCTAAAAGTTCAAACAAAACGTGAATTTGATTCAGTGCTAAATTGACTTTTCTATTCTGGTCAGAAAATGCGCATTATCTGTTAAATTGTGCTGCAATAACCAAACAGTCATGTTCACTTTATAGATGTAACAAAACTATACTAACACATCACAAAATTTAACATGCTTTATGAAAAGTTCGTGCTTTTTTTTCTTTAATCAAACAAAGGAATATGCTGTATTTAAAGTAATCCTTTTCACAATATTTCTCAGAATCACAATGATTCTCTTCTGTCTCCCACCGCACCTCCTACTCCGACAGCACACCAAACAATTTCTCCAATCATCCTCTTACAAATACAGCTTACTTTGCATATAATATGTCTGTTCCTAATGCACTTCAAAGCATTTTGTAGCCAATTTGATGCTTCAGAAGTTTAGTTGCTGTTTTTTTTTCTTTATTCATTTCACATAAGGAAATGTGGCAGCCAGTTTGTGCACCACAAGGTCCCATAAACAGCAGAGCCAAGGAGGTCAAAGGTATTAATGCTTAATGAATACTCAAGGTATTAACCTACTAGCATAACGCAAGTAGTGGGACTTCGATATGAATCAGTCATGAGGTCAAGGATTCTTCCCTTAGTTTATCATAACTTTGCAAGATAATTTCCCAGCTAATAATACCTCCATATAATCAACTGTGTACAAAAAAATTATCTTTTGATTGTTGCTAGTCTGTAGGAAGTTCTCTGGATTTAGCTAAGTAAACTGTGATTTGTATAAGAACAAATATGCATTCCTGGGGCAAGCAGAAAATCTAATTGATATTTTTCTCATAAACCTGTTTTGGATATTCTTAAATATGCTGTTTGACTTTTCATGTGTATTAAGTACCTGACTTGATTTCTTCAATCTCCACTGTAGCCCCTGCTGCCACAGCACCATCAAAAAATTTCTCCAATCACCCTTTTCCAAATTTAGTTTGCTTTACATATAATTTGTCTGTTCCTAATGCAGCATAGATTGTTACAAGCAAGTAAAAAAATTCCAGGCGTCATAGTGTTTAGGCCAGTAAAGAATTATATGGGTCTAATGACAGCATGCACTGGCATAGAGCAATGTAAACTAGAGAGAAAGAGACTGCCTTGTGTATAACAGTTTTCATTCCTTGGATGCTGCAAAATGTTTGAGTTAGCTAATGAATCCTTTGACACGCAGTCACTGCTTCGGTTAAAATGCTTGTTGAATGAAGTCATTCTTAAAATGAAATTTTAATTTGCAACATGAACATTAGAACCAAGGTGTTGGAGTTGCAATAAGGTGAAGCCTAGTAATCACAGTCATTACAATTGTGAAATTGACGACAATTGCTAGTAACCACACATGGGCAGTTCGGTGCAAAAGTATATATTCTATAGAATTGTTAAATGTTCCCATTATGATATAAAATTTTATGGATTTTTAATAATAATGCCTTTTTTAAAGTTTGATATTCTACCTTAATCCCATGTGTGTACCACAATCTTCATTTTGTACTTAGTGAAATGATCTAAAAGTAAAGCTTAAGCAGCGGTTTGTAGTCCCTAATTTGTTGTCAGGGAATTCTTAGGTCAATTGCTTCACCTGTTTGATGCCATGGCACTCCAAACCGTGGCCAATATGTATTTATTGTCAGGAAAGAGGAAGTCTGTACCACACTAATCACTAGATCTGTAATGCTATGAGTGTTCAGTTTAGGAAATGCATATTGTTTAGACCAGATTGTTGAAGTTAAATGTTGTGTAGCACATACGGTTGATTTATCCTATGTACCTGGACATTTTCATTATCGCAGGGGTAGTGAATAGAGATCAACACAGTCGTCAGTGAACATTCTATTTCTGATTCTATACGGAGGGAAGATCTTTAATAAAGCAGTTAAAGATGGTAGATCCTGGTCACTACATTTGAGTAACACATGCACACAGGTGTCCTGGAACGAAATTATTAATCTCTAACAACTATAGGCTAGATATGAATCAGCCTGTGGACAGTTTTTGACTGCATTGCCTTCAGTTTTATTGAAGTTCCTTGTTTTTAATGTTAATGGCAATCCCTGTTACTTTGATACATGGATTCATCTCTGACTAAGACGTTAATCTTGCTTCAGGATTGTGACTGTTATGATCAAAAGGTGTCCAGTTGAGCAGCATTTAAGTAGTTATTGGTTAGTAAATGCTGCATGATTGTGAACAGACTTCTGCCACTTGCTGATTATTGAGAGTAGGCTAATTACAAGGATTTATGTTTACCCTTTTTTATCTTGTGGATAGGATACAGTTGAACAATTTTTTACTTATGCCAAGTAGATATCAGTATCGTAGCTATTCTAGAGCAATTTTGCTTGAACCATGTCTAATTTTCCAGCAAGAACTTTCACTAATATATATTTATGCCCCCTGTTGTTTTTTTTGTATAGTTCCAGGTTCATTGACAATAACTATGGAAAAGCATTTTAGCCTTCTGGTGACCAGCGACCTCCACTATTGCATTACAACATGTGAAAAATATTTGTTAGCAACTTTTAAATCGAACTCTTTTGGTATACAATAACATTTTTTATAAATTTAGCGGGGGGGGAAACAAGTGAACACGATCACTAGTTTTACGAATACAACTAAGGGAAGAAAATTATTAAGCTTGCTACGATAGGTTACCAAACATATAGAAATTTAGTTGTACTATCAAATTTTAGTAGGCTAGGGCTCAGCCACAACTGTTGTCTTTCTGGTTGTTCAAAGTTTTCTTGTTTTCCTCCTTCCAAAAGCATTGTATGTATGGTGTATTAACGCTTTTTCTGTTCTCAAGACTGCGCTTTTTGTTGTGTTGTGTAAATTATTCGGATTCTGGATGCCTAGAAACCTCTTCCCACGCCAGATAAATCTGTGCTGCCATAAATGCCATATTGTCAAGGAAAATGTAGGAATTCTGAAGTATACTTTGCCAGTTACATTTACTAATCCTGCAATTATATGCCTATGAATTGTTCTGCAGTGGTGGATACTGAAATCCTTTTGAAGAATCCTGCAATTAATCCAGAGTTTGATTCAAGATTTGATTAATATAAGCAGTTATTGATGACTCATCTCACTTTGTCATTTGAGTTTATGACTTCTTAAAACCGAGACTTGTAGAATTACAGCTGAACAAAATGCAGTTGCCAAATACTTAAAGGCATGCAGAGTCATAAAACTGATCACCTTTTCTGTTGTAAAGATTCAATTTTAGTTTGCTTACCTTAGAATTTGTGAAATATGAGTGTACACTGATGAATCCTGTTTATCCTTCTTTGTTTGCATGCAGCAAGAAGTTATGGGCGAAGACGAGGTAAACATTTGGTTTTTAGTGCTGGCTTGTAAACAAATCAATGTGACTTCATACCCAATCACTAGTTACTTGTTGATTAATTTAATACTGATTTCTCATTAGATCTGCATGTACAAAGCATATCTGCATGAACATAAGGCTGCACTTAATGCTTCTGAAAATTAGTTAATACTTTGTGGATTGTGTTTTATATAGCCTTTCCGGAAAGAATTGGGATCCTAAATTTGCATGGTCACCTCCAGCATAGTCCAAAACAGTATTAGGACCTATTCAGTTGTCTCGGAGAGCCTGAATACTGTACTATTTTGCTGATGTTAGGCAGTAGAATTTTTCTACATGGGAAGTTCTTTCCATATGGCTTCTTTTTAACTTTCAATTTTCTCTGTCCGATTTGACAGCCACTCCTACTCCAATTTAGGACACAGATATCACATGGCCACTGTCACAATGTTCTGTCAGCAGCACGAACAGTTGTTCACAGCAGGAATGATGTGCCCCATGTCTGTCATTTTCAAGATTAAATGTCAAACAAATGAAACTGGTTGTCTCACTGAAAACTGCCGGAGAACTTAGAATTTGAAATGACAACTTGCTGGTTGATCAAACTCTCTATTAACAACTAATTGGTAACCAATGAACTAGATTTTTGGAAATTCATCAGCAAACCTGTTCCTAACCCCAATTGTAAAAGTATTTCCTTTCCATATAATAATAAGTATTAATATAATCAAATGATGAGCTAAGATTGTTTTCCTTTCGCCTCCTCGTACTTTCCGACTCTTGCTGGAGGAATGTTCTGTCACAGGTCCTGATAAATACAGATGTCTTGCTGATTTGGCCGTTACAGAGGGAATGGTTTGAGTACAGTATGGAGGGTACCACAATCCATTCTCACCCAATATCATTCCTACTTTCTGCACGGGCCACTGGATGGTATAGGACCAAGGCTGATTTTTCTTCTTGAAAGATGTATTTTACCTCACTGATTTGAGGGTACAATGAAAAGTGTCCTGTAGCCCAACAGTTATGCATGTTGGTGTCAACTGCCTCAGCAGAGATCAGGAATTGAACCTGAAAATGTTTTTGGGACTCCATACCCTTCTAGGTATTGCTTTTACCCAGTGTGAATATAGAATTTCTAACATTCAACATTAATGGGAATATTTTACCAATATGGATAATTTATCCACATGATTAATGACAAATAATATCAATGTGAATCATGCAGGTGATTGGCATCAATCTTACAGATGAGTTTTTATAAAAGTGAACTGTTGGGAGGATACAAAAGTCATGTGATGAATTCAGAAGTATCCTGGCTCCAAATCTTAATTTTATTATGTGCAGCACTGTTCTTTACAATATTAAATAAAAACCAAAGGTGCTGGAAATACTCCGTAGATCTAGCAGTATCTCTTGAGAGAAGCAACACTAACATTAACACAAGTGACTTCTTCAGAATTGAAGCAAGACAGGAATGTGACATTTTATATTATTGAAAGGAGGAGGAAAAGCAAATGAGAGTCTGGAATAATCCCACTAGTTTCTTAGCCTGTAGTCCAGTAATTCATTGCAGGTTTTCACTTCAGTTTTACTTACCTATTTGGTTAATGGCAAGCCCAGATTTTATTTTTTACTTTAATGTATTTGTTTCTCATCCGTACTTACTCTTGAGAACGTGGTGTTGAGTTACCTTGAACTGCTGCACTCTGTGGTATGGGTGCACAGTGCTGCTACAGAGAGAATTCTATTCTTTTGACCCAGTAAAGTGAATTCAGTTATGTAGTTCAAAGTCACAATGATCTGAGACTTGGAGAGCAATTTGCAAATTGTGATGTTCTCGTGTATCCGCTGTTCTTGTCCTTCGAGATGACAGGTTACAGGTTTGGAAGATGCTGTTGAAGGAGGTTTGTTGAGTTGCTACAGTGCACCTTATTCATGGTACATTTCATCTATTGTCACTGGTTGAGGGGAGTAGATGTTTCAGGTGATGGAAGGAGTCCCAATCAGGTAGGCTGCTTATTGTGGGATGTCATTCAAGCTTTTTCAAAATCGTATGAGGTGCACTTATCCAGGAAAGTGGTGATTGTTTCAGTGCACTCCTGACTTTGTACCTTGTGGATGCTAAGCCATCACATGGCTCAGTGGGCTTGGGGAATGTGTTAATCACCACTACATCCTCCAACCAGTACACAGTGATCCTCTGAATTTCTAGTGGGCAACCCTCTTCCTCCCAAGATGAACTGGAACTACTTCAATAATACTGTTTCACTATATCATTCTAGAATCTAAATAAAGGAACTAAGATCAAGAACACTGTCTTCGGAGTTTTGCACTGCATCCTAGAATAATTATGAAGTGACTTTCACTTTGATCAATTCTAAAGGGATAGAATAACTCCAAAATTGGGACCAATATTCTGGGAAGCAGTAGCTTTGGATCTCACTGACTAACTGAATAAAAAATCTGGCCTCAGTAACACAAAGAAGGATATAATAATTGAAATTGCGAATTGGAAAATACATCCATCAATTGCTTTACACCTGGAAGAAGGTTCTGTTGATGTACATGTGCAGTTATATATTGTAGCATCCAGAGTAGCAGTCTGAACTCCAGATACCCATCACAGTCTGGGTGAAAAAATGTTTTCTTCAAATCCCCTCTAAACGTACCTTTCGTCTTTTAATGTTAGAGTCATGCAGCAGAGAAAAGGCCCTCCAGCCCATCAGGAGTACACTGATCCTTCTACACTAACTGCAACTTTCCAGCACCTGGCCCCTAGCTTTGAATATTATGATATTTCAATTGCTAATCCAAGTATGTTTTAAAGGTTGAGAGGTTTTCTGTCTGTACTACCCTCCTCAGACACTATATTCCAGATTCTCATCACACTCTGGATGAAAAAATGTTTTCTTCAAATCCCCTCTAAACCTCCTGCCTTTCATCTTTTAATATGATGCACCTTTCTAGTTGACCCTTCAACAAAGGGGAACAGCTGCCTCTGGAGGAGTCCCCAAGATTCCTCTGTTCCTTTTTGAGTTTCCTTGTGTCCTACCAGTTATTGAGTACTCAGTTGTCTCGCTATTTCTTCCAAACTGCATCACCTGACACGTTTCAGGATTAAATTCCATCTGCCTATCTGACCTGTCTGTATTTTGTTGTAATGTGAGAACTTGCTCATCATTAAATACAGTATCCAGCTAACCTTCACATCAAGTGGTTATTAGTGGCAGGATTTCGAAAACCGATATCAAGTTACTGAGATAACAAGGTGTAGAGCTGGATGAACACAGCAGACCAAGCAGCATCGGAGGAGCAGGAAGGCTGACATTTTGGGCCTCCACGTCAAGTTGCTGTGCCTCTTCCAACAAGCCACAGTATAGTCAGGAACTAATTGTTTCTCCACAGTAGTTTAAACAAAGAGTGGAGGGCGCGAGGACTAAACCTTAGCTGTTGAACTTCCTTCTCGCCGGCCAACTGGATTGTTGAGTCATCTGTAGGGGGTCACCATGAAGCCTGGCATGTGCCATCTGTGGTTTCGAGGAGCTAACAACTGTGGTTTGTTCTAAATGTGTTGCATTTCTGACCAGTTCTGAGAAAACATCTTTGACATTAAGTCTGCAGCCTATATAGACTGAGAAAGCTCATGACCTGTTGAGTATTTTCAACATTTTGTTCTGATTTCAGATTTCAGCATCTGCAGTGTTTTGATGCTGAAGTAAAACTGACATTCATTGTTCAGACCAAAACAAAATATGTTGATATCAAATTGACAATAACTCGTAGATGCTTCAGCTGCTTTTATGCAGTTGTATTTGTACATCATCTTGAGCATATAATCAGTTTAAACAACAAGATTAATTTATTCTGTTTGTGCTTTAACATGTTCTAAATCATTTCACTCCTTGTCTTTTGATATTTTGAGCAATGTAAAAATCTCCAGTGGGTCCGTACTTATGTTTTATCATGGTTGCTTTACTTTTTTCTGCTGCATTAAAATTAATATAACTAGCCATTGTCCAAATGAAATGTCAGCATCAGCTGATTTGGATTAATTGCTAGCTGGAGAATTAACTAGAGGGAGACTTGAGGACTGTCTCCGCTGGCTTTGACATGATTTACTAAGTATATGCAAATTGTTAGCTCTTTTGTTAAAGAATTCAGTCTATAAGTATCTCTAATTCAAGTTCAGCCTTTGAACACAATGTGCTCTGTTTACAGTTTTTTTTCTTTTACGTTGAATGATCTGTTACTGACTGGGAGGCATTGATGTGAATCCAGTGGGGTAAATATGGAGGGGAGTGGTGAAGTTATCATGTTTCTAGGCTAGTCATCCAGAACCCTACTGTGGTTTTCTGAGGACATTTGATTCAAATCTCACCTTGAAATATGCATCCAATAAAATGGCACAAGTAAAACTTCTGTCAATTATTGTAAGAACCCATCTGCTTCATTCTGGCCCCAAAAGGACATGAAACATTCCATCCCTGTTTGTTTGGTCTAAACTGTGGGTCCTAACCTGTGTGACTTCAGACCCACCCAATTAGTTGTTTACTAACTGCCAGAGAGCAGTTAATAATGGGCAATCAATGCTGGCATAGCCAGCGATGCCCACCTCCATGATTTTTTTTTAATGTGCTGTTTGTAATATAGGATGAAGATGTACAGCTAAATTTCAGTTTGTTTGCTGCTTTGACAATTACAAGATTGTGCATTTGTCTTTTGCATCTGTTTTTAGTGATTTAGTCACCTCAATTGAAAATATATAGTTTTATCTTCAGATTTTTATTGCTGTGAAGTTTATTAATGGTTCATCTCTAAAGTGCTTGCTCTTACTGAGGAGTCCTATAACTAGTACAAATTGTGTTCTAGCAAAATGACTGATTTGCTGCTGGTCTATAACTTGTAGTTTAAACTGATGGAGCTAGCCTAATGAACAACTTGATTATTAGAAAAGCAGCAATTTGACTCAAGGTTTTATAGCATTTTGACTTGAATCAAAATCATGTGAGGCCATCTTTTGTGTATTGCTTAGTTTCTGGCAACTAGACACTATTGGTATACTAAATCCAACAAATTATGGACAATAACGATTTGCTGAAGAAACTCCGATATGGCTGTATTTGTGGAGGAAAAGCAGATTTTTCTTCAACTACTTTTGTTCCTCTCCACACACGCTGCCAGACCTGCTGAGTTTCTCCAGCAATTTTTTTTTGTTTTCAATACCAATGGTGCTGTCCTATTCATTTTGCTAATCGTCCCATGTGTCTGCAAAACATGAACTCTTAGCTGTAATCTGAAAGAGGAAAATCAGTTGGACTGGCACCCATTTGACAGTCATAAACAGCCCTTTCATTTGCCTCATACTGAGTTAGGTAGCCAACAGAGTGGCTGTGCGTAGTTTCCAGATTACTTTGAGCTTAAGTTTACATGTTAAATGTTAATATGCATTTGAACGATAAATTTGAAGCAACATAGTAGTACAATAAGCTGCAGATTCTTTCTTTTAAGGCATTGTTGATCAATGACTCATTTATGAAATTGTTTGCAAATAAATGTCGATATGTTAAAGTATAAATTGAATAGACCTGTGTTTCTTTCATACAGAATGTTGAATCATTTGGTTTTCAAGTGCTCAATAGCAAAGCAACCATGAGCATCTTATTCCCTGGCTTATCAAAAAATACCATCCAGCTGTTCTATTATGTACAAAGGTGCAAACTGTTTTAAATCTCTGCAGAATTTTTAATTGCGGAGTTAAAATTAAAATTCTGCTTTATTGAAGTTAGTAACAGTTTTAGCATCAGCTTTTCATGCACATGTATGGTAAGTATAAAGTTAGTTTTTTGCAATCTGTAATGATATGTAGATGCAACAGTTTGTTAGCATAGTTTACACGGCCCATTAAGCTTCAAATTTGACTAATTTTGCATTAAAAGTTTCATGCAAATGTGTTACTAGTTGAATAACTTCAAGATCTTGGTCCTTGTTTGATACAGCTGACTTTGAGATTTCAGTTAATCCTTTTTTTGCCTTTTTTGCAGGCCGATCCTCGTTGTTCCCCATAGAAGATGGTTTTCTTGATGATGGACATGGTGATCAGACAGTCCCTGGGGTTCTGAATTCTGTTAATTGCTGCTCTTCTCACCAGAATGGGGAACGAATTGAGCGATACTCACGTAAAGTATTTGTTGGTGGCCTTCCCCCAGATATCGATGAAGGTACTGCCAGTTGTGACACAGCTCAGGAGTTTTATTTTCATTTCTGTACTTTTTTATTTATTTATTTATTTATTGATTGAGCGAGCTTGCGTGCATTATAAATTTTCTCCTTTATAGATGAAATTACTGCCAGTTTTCGTCGTTTTGGACCTTTGGTTGTTGATTGGCCTCACAAGGCTGAAAGTAAATCTTATTTTCCACCAAAAGGTAAGGCAATTTATTTAATAACGTGACACTGTTTGAGATATATTTCTGTTTGTAACCACCCAGACACAGTTTGAATTTCTTTTATCCGTGAAATAAAATTAGTAATCTGTTAGTACATAGGTGCTAACTCGGTTCTGAAAACTGGAATATTGCTTCTGGATCTTTTTTTGGGAAGTAATCCATGAGTTGGTTGTTTTGGAGATGTGAAGAGATTCATATTTGGGACTGGGTCAGGGTTCATACTACTGTAATGGTTGTTTAATCTGCAAACTTTATCCTTTGCTTCAGATTAAAATTATTAAGGAATTAGATCACAGGCTGGTCAGGCTCAATGGACTAAATGGCCTACTCTTGCTCCATGTTCATAAATAGTGTTGTGTGATTGCCATTTAATTGTTTGGTAAGCTGGCTGGACAACTGATTTGCCATGCAAAGTAATGCCAACGACATGGATTCATTTGCTGCACTGGCTGAGGTTACCATGAAGGATTCTCCTTTTCAACCTCCTTGGAGTTGTGGTGACCCTCAGGTTTAAACCATCATCAGTTGTTTCTCCCTAAAGAGGGAGCAGCCCTATTGTCTGGTAGGACTAAGGTGACTTAAAAACAGTTTAAAAAATCAGTCCTGAATAGCAGTACTAATGTAACATACAAGTTGACTTCTTAGCTTTGTCATCTTGGTAAGAGAAACTCTGTCCATTGGCTGGAGTCATCCCTAGCACAAAGGGAATTATTGAAAGTCAAATTTTGGCCCTGGGTAATCGCTGCAGTGATCTCTGAAATTCAGGAGACAGAGGATCTGTGGCATAGGAGGTGGTAATTTTGTCCATCGTACATAGCAACTGCAAAAATACTATCTAGCTTTAATTCCTCTTCTAGCTGTATGTCTGTCACCTTGGAAGAAAGGAAAGAATAATGATCTATCATGATGAGATCTTTACCTGACTATAGATTAGAAAGGGCAGTTGAGCAAACATTCCAATAGATATGTTTAGGAGAATTTTCTACAGCAATATGTTTCCAGCCCAATGAGAAAGGAGTAACTGTTGGATCCAGTTCTTGGAATGATGTGGGCCAAGCGAAATAAGCATGGGGGGCACCATTTAGGGGACAGTAATCATTGTGTCACAAAGCTTTGGACAAGGAGCATTCCGGAGTAAGAATTAACTGAGGGGGAAAGAAAGCTTTGGGATAAGAATGGATCTGTCCGAGATAAATTGGAATTAAAATTAGCAGACAAAACGTTAAAGATGGTTCATTATTCAGTTAAAGAAAAGATAGCTTCAGGTACAGTCAAGTTTGCTTCCTATGAAGCAGGGAAGAAGGGCAAACAAATCCAGAGCTCCCTAAATGACAGAAGAAGCAGAGAAGTGTACTTTGGGTAGATAATACAACCAAGCCTGGTAGGAAGGTTTGGAGGGATATGGTAGAAGACTGGTCACTAACCTAAAAGGCAATCCAAAAGTTTTTGGTGGACATAACTAGTAAAAGAGTAGTTAGAGAAAGAGTGGGGTCAATTAAAGACCAAAAAAGGAGATTGATTGCGTGGAGGCAGGGGACATGGCTGAGAATGAAATGAATGCTTTACGAATGAACATGATGTTGCCCAGTCATTGTGAAAGAGGATGTAGTTCAGATACTTGAGTGGTTTAAAATTCAAAAGTAGGATAAGTTGTCTGTACTTAAGAAGTTGAAAAGGCACAAGGAAGTAGGAAGAGAGTAGAAATTGCAGTAGCATTGCCCATCATTTTCCAATCATCCTTAGACTCTGGTTTAACAAAGGACTGGAGCATGGCAAATGATACAGCCTCCTTCAGAAAGGAATGCAAAGGTAAACTAGGTCCTTTCAGATTGTTAGTTTTACCCTGGGCATGAAGCTTTTAGAAGTGATACACTTGCTAAATTTAAGTCATTTCTGCAAATGGGGAGTGACTAAGGAAAGTAAGCTTGGAATATTAAGGACAAATTGTGTCTAACAAACTTGGCATTTTGATGAAATAAGAGAAAGGCTTAATAAGGGCAGCACCATACATGAACTTGCCACATAACAGACTTCTTGAGCAAAGTTTGAGAATGTGAAATAACTGGACAGTAGCAACTTTCCCTTCTTTCAGCCATCTGAAATCAAACCGTGTAGCAGTTAATAGTGGTCTTGTAGGCTGGAGGAAGATTTATCATGTACTACCCAAGGATCAGAATTAGGAATGTCACTTTAAATTAATAGCCTGATTCTTGGTGTACAAGGCACAATTTCAAAATTTGGGGATGGTGCAAACCTTGGAATAATTTTTAGAACTTGAGAATGGTGTAGAAACTGAAAAGAGCATAGATAGGTTAGAGGAACACTAGATGAAATTGAATGCATAGAATTGTGAAATGATTACTTTTGATCAGAAGAATTTAACAACAACATAAAAGTTGTGAAGAAGGGTCACTGGACCTGAAACGTTAACTCTAATTTCTCTCAACAGTTGCTACCAGACCTGCTGAGCTTTTCCAGCAATTTCTGTTACTGTTTCTAAATATAAAAGTGCAATTTTATAAGGGGTGCAGGAACTGAAGTACATGACTATGTATGTGCATAAAATATTGAAGGAGAGTGGACATGCTGTGAATGGTTAATAAAATGTGGAATTCTGAGCTTCTTTAATAAAGTAGGAGTACAAAATCAAAGAAATTGTGGTAACCTTTATAAAACCCATTGGTTTGGTCTCAATCAGTGTAGAATATACCGTTCTGAGTATCACCCTTTGGAATGTGAAAGTATTACAGAGGACATAAGAATGATTCACAAGAATAGTTCCTAGAATTAAGAAATGCAATATAATAAATATTGGCAAAGTTTAGACTGTTCTCGGTGTGAAGGAATTTATCCAGTACTCAAAAATTTTGAGGGGAGATGGTAAATGGGGGAAAACTGTTTCCATTGATTTGAAAAATTCTGAACTGGGGAAATAGCTTTACGATTTTCAAGAAGTGCAATGCTGACATGAAACTAAACTTCTTTACGTAGTGAATGAAGGTCAGTTGATGCTGAATCAGTACTTTTTGTGAAGCTTTAATGTAACTTCCTTGGCACAAAAATATTATTACTTAAGCAGTAGTTTGGAGGCTGCATTTTTGTGCCAAGCAACACACTTTGTAGCTCTCAAGGCCTTCTTGCTACCCGCAAGACACAAATGGGATGACATGTTCTTCACTTGGCCCTGGGTGAGCACAGCTACAACGCTCAGCTTGGCACTGTTGAGCAATGCAGTTCACTTGATCAGCACCCTGCTCATCTCAGTAAAGGTACACTCCCTTTTTAAATCTGCATAAACTGATTGTAGATTGAAATAGTACTAAGTATATCTCAGAACTTACCTTGACAAGATCTCACAAGATTAAAAAATTCCATTATTTAAAGGCGCAAAAATAGAAACTTGCTTTGGAACACCAGTACCTCCAGGTCTCTTACTGTCCTGAATTGGAAATGCATCACCTATCTGTTGCGGTCACTGGGTCAAAATACTGGAACTTTGAGCAGTGTGAAAGTACCATTGTACAGATTTTCAGTGATTCAAGCATTCTCATTGACACAGCAAATCAAAGAAAATCCCCACATTCATTTGAAATCCCGTAACCTCTACTAGAATGGACTACACAATCTATAAATTTAGCAACCACCCACATCCTGCAGGTACTTAATTGACTGCAAACATCATGATCCATAACTTGGTAACCTGCAAGAATAGCAAAGTCCTAACTTTAGACTTTGCACAGAATATGTGAACAATAATCAACAGCTGGCACAGGTCAGAAAATAAATGACATCTTTCTCCGTCCTTCAACCCGACCTCGAGCACCAAGAGGGAAATGGGAAAACCACTATCTGCAGATTCCACTTCAAGTCTCACACGCTTTTGACTTGGACTTGTATCACTAGTTTTTCACGTTGCCGGGTCAAGTGCTAGCACTCACTCCATAATAGCATTGTGGGCGTATCTATACCACGGAGGACTGAAGTGGCTCCAGAAAACCAATCGTGATCACTTTTGAAGGGAAGTCGGGAATGTACATATCCCATGAAAGAGCTCTTTTAAAAATTAGGAACAGCATAACTTGAGACTGGTCATACACTGAATTGTCATTCTATCTATTCCTGATGGCATCACAACCATTCACATTGAACCACCTGAAACCGTTGAATAGATTTGTAATGCTTATCTTCAACTACAACTGTCTGTCCAGGTATACGAATGACAAAAGGTGTTTTCTGATCATCTTCCATTTAATCTACTTAATTTAATTTAGCAAAATATTCAACCTGAGATTTGTGATTTGGATTCAACCAAATAACATTTACAGCAATTATCATCTATTTCCAGTCCAGGAATGGCACAATATTCCGAGTGCTTATTTACTTGAATTTGTAAATATGCTTGTCTGATACATGGTCATTCAAAAGTTGCTTGTATTAAAATGTATTGTTTCTTACGAAAAGAAATCAAGTTTATTTTAAGAATTGCGTATAAGAATTCCATATGTTTGGTTAATTTTTTGCTTCATTTACGCTTTCAAATTGAAATGGTCTTTTAACTGGCAAGAAATAAATTGTAATCATAGTTACAGTGAAATTGAATGCTCGTTAAAATGAACTGGGTGGATGGATTAACAGGAATGACACTAAGCAAGCAGTGGTAGAGGTAATTCATGACTTTTGGCAAACATACATCTATGAGGTAAGATTCTAAAAGAGGGATAAACCATCCATAGCTAATCAAGGAAGTTAGGGAGAGTATTAAGTTGAAAATACACAGAGGCCAAAGTCAGTGATGCCCCAAACACACGGATGCATTCAGAATCCAGAAAATGTAGACCCAAAAGGTAATAAAGACAGAAGAAATAAACTGAGGACAAATTAGGTGAGCAATATAAAATCTGACTAGAGCTACTTAGAAGAGAGGGGCTAAAATAAAAATAGGCTTCTTCAAAATGAATTTTAGGAGAATCTGGTTTTGGGAAGAAGGAAAAGCCAGAGGAGTTAAACAAATATTTTTCTTCAGTCTTCATGGTGGAAGATATGTCAAGCATCCCAATAATACTGGAGCATATCGGGGCGGAATTAAGTGCCATCACTATCACAGGTGAAGTAGCATTAGATCATCTAAAGAGGATAAAAGCAGATACATCCTCTGGCCCTGATGGCTTACATCTCTAGGATCCGAAAAGAAGTAGCTAAGAGATAAAAAGTACAATGGTTATAATTTTCCAGAAATCTTTTGAATTCTGGAGAAGTACCAGATTGGAAAGCTGCCAAAGTGACACCCCTGTTCAAAAAGGGGTTAACTGTTGGCTGATTAGCCCAACATCATGATTGGAAAAGCATTGGAATCAATTGTTAAGAAAGTAATAACAGAACATTTGGAAAATCATAATTTAATCAAGCAGAGGCAGTGTGGCTTCATGAAAGGGAAATTGTGTCAGGCTAATTCATTAAAGCTTTTCGAGGCCATCTCAACCAGAGTGGATAGAGGGGATCCAGTATCAGTGTTGTACTGTATTTGGAATTCCAGAAAGTATTGGACAGGGTACTGAAAAGGTTGTCATAAGTACCCGAAGTGTTAGAAGGTAGTATATTGGCACGGATAGAGAATTGGCTAAGCAGTGAGGATAAGGGATTACTTTTTCAAACTGATGACCTGTGACTGGTAGAATTCTACATGGATCAGTGCTGAGCATGGCCACTGTTTACAATTAAATATTAATGGCTTGGGCAAAAGATGTGAATGTGCTGTAGTCAGATTTGCAGACAACTCAAAACTAGATTGAAAGACAGGTTGTGAGATGGATGCAGTTTAGATATTGATAGTTTAACTAAGTAGGTAAAATGTTGGCAAATAGAGTATGATATGGGAAAATACAGTGTTTATTTTGGAAGGGGAACAAGAAAGTATATTTGAATAGAGAAGCTGCAACACGGAGACTTGGATGTACTTGTACGCGAAACATATAATGCTAGCGCACAGTACAGCAGGTAATCAGGGAGGTTAGTGGAATGCTGGCCTGTATTTCAAGCTGGTTGAGGTATAAAATAGCCTAACTGCAACTGTACAAGGTGCTAGTGAGATTGCCTCTGGAGTACTGAACAGTTATGTCTCCCCCATTTAAAGTAGACTAACGTTTCATTGGAGGCAATTCGGAGAATGTTCTGTAGGATGATCCTTTAATATGTAGGGTTGTCTTGAGATCAAATACTAAACAGGTTGGGACTCTACTCAAAGTTTAGAAGAATGAGAGGTGATCTCGTTGAAACATATAGGATTCTTAAGGAGCTTGACAGGGTAAATGCTGAAAGGAAGTTTTTCCTCGTGGGAGAGTCTAGGACCAGAGGGCATTGTCTCAATAAAAGAGCATAAATTTCTGAAGAGTTGCCCAGACCCAAAACGTCAGCTTTCCTGTTCCTCTGATGCTGCTTGGCCTGCTGTGTTCCTCCAGCTTTGCACCTTGTTACCTCAGCATAAATTTAAGATTGAGGAGGAATCTCTTCCGACGGTTGAAACCTGTTGGGATTGCTTGCCACAGCTGTGGGTGCAGAGTCCTTGTATATCTAAGGCTGAGATAGATCCTTGATTGATAGGGGAATTGAGGATTACGTTGTAAATGCAGGAAAGTGATCGTATTGATTGGTGGAGCAGGTTTGTGTGGCTGCATGACCTATTCCTGTCCTATTTGTTAGTTATATTTTAACTGTCTGGTTGTTTACAATCATTCTGGCAATGGTTACTGCAAATTGCAGAATTTGAAATGTAATTAGAAATTTTTTATCTCCTCATGGTCTGTTTTGCCCATGGGATGAGCTCAGCTGCACAGTATGGTTACATTTGATTTTCTACTTTCCCCTGTAATGCCATGGTACCGAAGGGAAAAAACGTATTTTGAGAATCTCTTGCTTCTTTTGAGGAAAGTATGCACTAATATTTGGGCCTAGCTACTGCTGAAACCTAGCTAGCAGCTGTCTGAGAACTAAAACAAAAAGACCCAGAGAGGAATACTTCGCCCTATAATCTGGAATAAAAGGGGTGTGAAAAGTGGTGTAACCTGCCCTTCAACTTCAAGTGGTTAAATAAAACCAATCCCTGACACTCACTTTTCAATCAACAAGTAACAATTCATCTAACTCTAAAAGGAAAAAACTGAATTATTAACAAACCGAATAAACCATTTCTAATTACCAACTTCCTGAATAAAGCAAGATTCTAATAATAATCTGTTTGAACAGGTGCAAGTCCATTTATATTAAATAAAAAAAAGAGTTTAGTCTCTTGAAATTACAGCCAGGTTACATATCTTCCAGAATATTCTGTGCTCTCTCTCTTGTTGATTTCTTCTGTCAGGAATCTTAACTAGTTGTGCTGTGGGAACCTTTTGTCACTTTAATGGTGCTTTCCCCTCAGACGTAAAGGAGTCTGTCAGAGCCACTGGCACAGTTGAGATTTGAGGGCTGCTAGGTTTGGCGGATGGCAGTTAACTCTGGGGCTTTGTCTAACTGCCCCTCCCCTCCACCTCCCCTTTCATTCCCTTGATTTACATGTCAGTTTCTTACAATAGGATTGGTCCTATTTTGTCAGATTTAAATTTAATTGGCTTTTGGTATCTTAAGTGCCTGGTTCAAATCAGTTTGGCTAAATTCAAAACTTGTTGCCTTGGTTTAAAAACTGCTGCTTGGCCTGCCAACTGAACAACCTTGGATACAAGAGTTTCAATTTGGTTGCTTTGTGTACCTGCAAACTTTCAAGCTGCTGCTCATGGACATCCATTCTAAATCTCTAAACATAGAAAAAGCACATGATCTTTTAATGGGACCACTTAATACTAACACCCCACCCCCACTGTTTTACAGGCACCAGACCCTAAAATCCTGCCTCCCCATCCACAAGTATTCTACCCAACTTTGCAACATAGCCATTTATCATAGTTTAGTAAAGTTGAAGTTATACAAAATTCAAAATATTTGTGAACTTATGCACTAAACTGCAAGTCAGGCACTGATGTAGGCTAAGTTTACAAGCCTGCTGCACCATGCAATAAACTGACATTTGTTGTGTTTCAAATTCTACACTTCCATCTACTCCTGATGAGCTTTGAATATTTTTAAGGCAGAGTTTGATTTTCTTGTCTGACAGAAATCTATGATCCCACCTTCACTGTCTACTGAGGCACAATTCTCCAAAGTACCTCAATCCTCAGAGGGGAAAAGAAAAATCCCCTTATCTCTTCCTCAGCCTCTGCTGCTCCAAGGGGAAAAAATCCTAGCCTGTTCAGCGTGCCCCATAACTCAAACACTCCAGTACCAGCAACATGCTTGTAAATATTTTCTGTAGCCTCCAGTTTTAACAACATCCTTCCTATTGAAGGACAACCAAATGGCATGCAGTATTCCAAAAGTGGCCTCACCAGTGTCCTGTACAGCTACAACATGATATCTCAACTCCTATACTCGCTGTTTTGACCAATGACGGCAAGCGTTCCAAACGCTTCCTTCTCCACCATGTCTACTTGTGACTTCCCTTTCAAGGAACTACGCATCTGCACCCCAAGTCTCCTTGTTTGGCAACACTCCCCAGGGCCCTACCATTAACTTTATAAGTCCTGCCCTGGATTGCCATAGTAAAATGCAACATCTCTCATTTATCTGAATTAAACTCCCATCTGCCACACCTGCCCATTGATCACAGACTCATTTGTATTCTGAGAAAATCTTCTTCACTCCACTACGTCACCTGTTTTAGTGTTACCTGCAAACTTATTAACCATGACTCCTATATTCCCGTCCAAATTATTTATATAAATAACATAATTCAATGGATCCAGTACTGATCCTTGTGGCACACCACTGGTCACAGATATTCAGTCCAAAAGACCCAGGCTTCTGTCTCCAACCTTCAAGCCAATTTTATATCCAGCTGTCTAGCACTCCTGAATGCCAGGTGATCTAACCTAACTCACCGGTCTACCATGTGGAACCTTGTTGAATGCTTTGCTGAAGTTCATTTCCAGAGAGTTAAAATACAAGAGATGCACTGCTGAGGCTGTATAAGACTCTGGTCAGATCACATTTGAAATAGTGAGAGCAGCTTTGGACCCCATATCTAAAGAAGGATGCGCTGGCATTGGAGAGTGTCCAAAGTAGCTTTACAAGAATGATCCCAGGGATGAAGGGCTTGTCATATGAGGAGCATTTGAAGGCTTCCTAATCTCCATCTGTCTCCATGACTGAAGTATTCTCAAACTGACCCCTAGATTAATATTCCTCTTTTATAATTTGTTTTAATCTGACAGTTCACTGCCTTCCAAAGGACAAGCATCTCTCTAAAACTGGACTTTGCTAACAGTAGCTGTCATATTTCCAGTCCTGTAGCTAAGTAAACCAGTCAGTTTTAAACCAGCTGTTTTATAACACACAGCTGTTTTATAACACACTTCTGTTATGGCTTTTTTAACCCACAGCTTTGTTTCACAAATTTAAGTTATATTCTAAAGTCCATGAATTATGACCTAGATTTGGCATAAAAAAAACCACAACAAAAATCTCCTTTAATTTTCTTAATCTTTTCTTAATTGTGGTAGCGCCCTCATCCATTCTGCACCAGTCCCCAGATGTATATTGACAGTCTAGAGTCTGTTTTGATGTGCTTTTCTCTTTGTTTGCAGACACACATGATCAGCTTCAAAAGTAACATTTTGGCCAGTTGCAAGCAAATATTTATCTTTGTGTTTAGACATTTCTATCAGTTAGTGATTAAATAAATGGGTCTCTATTCACTGTCTCTCTTTTGTTGCAGGTTATGCATTTCTTCTGTTTCAGGAGGAGAGTTCTGTCCAGGCTCTGATTGATGCTTGTATTGAGGAAGATGGAAAACTCTACCTTTGTGTTTCAAGTCCCACCATCAAGGACAAGCCAGTAAGTTTATAAAATGCTTGTAGGCAACAACCGTTATTCATCACTCCAGCTGCAGTCCTTGAAGCATATGAATATGTAGGGTCTAATTTAAAAAGATGTGTGCTCAAGATTAAGCAGTTAGAGCACTAATCAAACTGTCTTCTGCATATTTTTGTAGGATAATCTAGAAATTCATTTCTAAAATCTTGAGTGACGGGCAGTTTTTTTGACAAATTAAAAGACTTTTTGAATAAGATTCCTATCCTTAGTTTTTTTTCTTTAAAGAAGAAGGGATTTTTTTGTTTCCAAATTGGAACTGCTGCATTCACACATTTGACACAGGGATTAGAATTCGCACTCATCATCCTCAGGATCTGTGACCCTGTTTTTTTGTTTTAGAAGTTAGCTTCGTTTGTGTGGCATATTAGATCAGTGCAGGTCACCACAGATGCATTTAAAACCCTGGCCAGTCAGTCTGACTTTGACCCTGGCACATGGAGCAGATTCCTGCAAATTTAAAAGTCTTCTGTTTCTCCCCCCCCCCCAAAAAAAAAAATTACTCTTCTTCTGGTCGGATCAATAACAGGCCTCCCCTCAAAATGTAGGTAGTCCACCACTATAGCAATAAGTTCACTCGATTCATGTTGTTCTCTTCATTCAACCAGTGCATCATGCACCCTGACAATCGATGCAAACCAGCAATCCTCAGAACTTCACACTGTCCTGCTGGTCTTTGAATCTTGGGGGATAACAAGGTGTAGAGCTGGATGAACACAGCAGGCCAAGCAGCATCAGAGTAGCAGGAAAGCTGATGTTTTGGATCTGGACCCTTCTTCAGAAATAGGGGAGGGGAAGGGGATTCTGAAATAAATAGAGAGGGAGGGGTAGGTAGATGGAAAATGGATAAAGGAGCAGATAGATCCAACACCTTTACCTTTACCTGGTGACTGTGGCAGAAAAACAACTTCCTGAAGTCGCTGCAGGATAGTTTCACTGCTCACTCCAATTAGATTTTTCAGTATCATGATAACCATGGATTACCTGATCCTACTAGCACTGCCTCCTGCCAAGGCCAGCCTTGATATTTCAGGGCAATGCTGCCTTCTCCCAGCCGTTGATGTGTGGACCGACTGTGAAAACAGTTGGCCACAGAGTATAAATAGCAGAGGCATACGTAAAAAGATGTATTTTAGCACTTAACCACAAATGTCTGAAAACCTGGCAGTTGTTATTGGGAAGCTAGATCTGTACCTTTTTGTGAAGGAGCAAGGATAAGTCTGTTCTGATTTTAGAAATGTGAATACCTTTGAAGCATTTTTGATTACTTTTTGTACCTAACCTATTTTCACTAGTAATTATGGATTTTTCTTGCTTACCATTGACACTTCTGTCAGTGATTTGTATTGGTCCTATTATTCATAGTAGAATGGAAATAGATGACCTTGGAGAATTATTATTGCATATTATTCGGCAGTACAGCTTTGGCTTCGTTTTGAAGTAGATAAATTGTTGATCGAAATGTCTGAAGAAAAAGCCCCATTGAAACGGTCACTGATCACTTGTTATTTCTGTAGCAAACTTCCAATCTACATTGTCTGTAAATGTTTCATTTATATATTAGCTATTAAGGATATATTTTGCTGTACAAAAAATTCCTGAAAAACACATCCTTCAAAACAAAGTCCACATAACCATGAACAATTTATGCTGGAAAATTTGGGTATAAAATGCATTTCAGGGTATGACCCATGGTTCAGCAAACCTGCTCAGAGTTGGAAATTTTAAAAAATGAGTACCAAGGCATTCCTGCAGTTGGTCCAGTGGCTGAAAAACCTGTGCTAAATTTTACGTTTTCCAAATAACATTTTCCAAAGTTATTAACTTCATCAAAGTATAAGGATTTTACCAGTTGGTATAGTGAAATGACAACATTCCGAGTAGGCTCATTCAATAACAGTGATGCTTTCAGTGAGCTAATTGCTATTCAAATATCTAATCAAATATTGCCAGGATATTTGATAGCTGAAATTACACAAACTGTTTATTGTCATGTACTCTTATTGAAATGATTTATGCTGTATAGAGATATAACAGTCGCTGGCGATGAACTGCACCTTACTCCCTTTGCCACTAAGTGGTAGACCTAATGCTTTTAGCACTTTTAGCCTGTTTGTCCATAAATAATATGCCTGAAAAAATAATAGCCAGATTTGAATAAAACTTCATACACAGATAATGTATGACCCAAGGAACAACAGTTTAGATTTTGGTAGTGTGAATCCTGTTTCTGGAATTTCTCAAAAGGATCTATTAACATTGCAAAATAAGTCAACTGAGTTTCTGAGAAATATTATTAGATGATTGAGTGTTTGTGTTTTTTTTTGCTGGAACATTGAGTTTTCTTAGCTGCTGTGCAATTTGTCACAGCTGTCAAATGTTAGCTCATTTTCAGAATGCGTTATATGTGGTGTGAATTGGCTCCTAAATGAGATTGCAACTTTTTTCATGTTTCTAGTGACAAAGCATCAACTAGTCAGGGGAATACCTCATTGAAAAGCTGTGTAAGTGCAATTGATCTCTTCATTTGCACTAGTACAGCACCACTATTATTTGTCTCCAATTTATTGCTATTGCCATGCATCAAGGACATAGTGCAGTCTGAATCAAAACTTGTTATAAAAGTCATATATGTTATAGCCACGTTACCATGTGTTTTGTGTTATAATCCTACACTGATGGCACAATGTCACACAAAGTTAAAAGCAGCATATTGTCGCATTGCTTTCAATATGGGTGATTTGTTTAAATGTGCATAACCTTTACCAATTGATTAATGGCCTACATGTGCAGTAACTTCATAAGGTCAATTTGTGCATGACGTGTGCAGAAATATGCAAATTATCTCCTAATCGTACAGTTTAAAGGGACCATGGGTTAAGACCTGTTTACCCACAAAACACATACACCAAGTTCTTAGCCCCTGTAATGCTGCTGTGGAGAAGGGGGCTTTTTAATTTTCCCACCTTCCCCAATACATGTAGAAACAAAGTAACTGTCCTCAAACCTTCCATGTACATTGAGTTATGCAGGTGGAAGTTTTGTTCGAAAGCAAACTGCATTTCTATAGCTGTAACTTTATGATACCCAATAAGCACTTTAAGTGCAGTCATTCTTGTAATGTAGGAAACATGGCAACCAATTAGCAGATAGAAAGTTCCCAAAAGCAGCAGCTTAGTGATGATTGGATGATTTTGTTTTTATGTTAATGAAGATAAATATTGGCCATGAGACAGGACATTGGGTGTAACTCCTCTAATCATCATCTGAAATAGTGGCAAGCAATAATTTTATGCCCACATCAGAAGGCAGACAGGAGTTTGTGTAACATTTCATTGGAAAGACATCACCTTTAACAACCGAGCCTTTGGACTCTGCTAGAATCAGTGTAGACTTTTATATTCAGGACCTTTGTAGGACTTCGACCCACAACCTTATGACTCAGCAATAGTGCTACCAACTGAGCAATGGCTGACACTGGTAGCAGATCTGGCGAAAAAATGCAAATCATAAAGTGATTTACAAGTTATAATCTAATCTTTAATTCAAATGCGTTTTATAAACTGTTCAAAAACAAAAGTAATCTAATGCCTGCGCCACTGAATCACTATGCGGCCTAATATATCAGCCACAGGTCATACAGGTTTCTCCAGGCTCAAGACTAAATTGTGTTTGATCATTGTGGATGCTGTAAATGTTGCATGTGAATAATGCATTGAAATGTTATTGGTTAATATCTATGTGCAGCCTCAGTTGTGTTAAAATATAACTAACATTTTGACAGCAAATTTGCGGCAGGACTGATGAGGCTACTTTTAAGTAACGTGTACAGTTCTGTCATCGTTCTGTGGGAACGATGTTATTAATCTTGAGAGGGTGCAGAAAAGATTTACAAGGATGTTGCTAAGACTGAAAGGTTTGAGTTAAAGGGAGAGGCTGAATAGGCTGGGGCTTTTCTCCCTGGAGTGCCGGAGGCTGCAGGTTAACATTAAAGGCTTATAAAATGATGATGGGCACAGATAGGGTGAATAGCCAAGCTCATTTTTGTAGGGTGTGCGAGTCCAAAACTAGAGGGCATGGGTGAGAGAGGAAAATTTAAAAAGTACCTCCAGTAATTTTTTCAGAGTGGTGCATGTGTGGAATGCGCTGCCAGAGAAAGTGGATGAGGCTAGTACAATTCCAGCATTTAAAAAGCTTCTGGATGGATATATGAATAGGACAGGTCGAGAGGGATATGGGTCAAATGCTAACAACTGGTACTAGGTCTGATGGATTGCCTAGTTGGCACAAACAAGTGGACTGTAGGGTTTGTTTTCTGTGCTGTATACATCTGACTCTTAAATATATAAAGAAGGCATATAATGCTTATTGGAATAATGATAGCAATATAAATCGGAAGAGTTTTTCAAATGCAGGAGAGAGGCCAAGAGGTAGCTTGAGGAAAGGATCGCAGGCTGTGCTGAAACAATTAATAAACTGTTCTTCAAGCATATTAATAGTAAAAGATTAGCGACGGCTAGAGTGGGACCCATGAAGAACAAGCAGGATAAGCTGCTCGTTGAGGCAGAGGTAATAAATGAATATTTTGTTTCTGTCTTTACCAAATGAGAGGATGACAGTGGCCTGGTTGAAAATGTGGGTGTTGAAAAACTGAACAGTGTAGTAATAGATAAAGAATAGGTGCTAAAAAGGCTGACAGCACTCCGGGAAGAAAAGTCGCCAGGTTCGGATGGGATACATCCTAGCTTGCTGAGAGAGTTGAGGGAGCAAATTTGAAGACTGTTGACTAAAATTTCCCAGGCGTTCTAAATGAGTGGAGGATTGCAAATGGGATACAGTTGCTTAATTAAGGAACAAAGTATAACCCCAGGAAAATACAAACCTGCAAATTGTGAGAAAACTGCTGGAAGCCAAAGCTCCAGCTCTACATCCACCCCCATTTCCAGCTCTCTGTTCAAACCCAGCACAAGCCTTGCCAGGCCTTCATCCGCCCTAGACCTCCCCCTCACTGAGAACGAATAGTCCTCAGGAAAGGACACTCCTTCATTCCTCAGCGCCCACACATCAGTGAACTCAGTTCATGTCTAGGTGTTGAACTCTTATTATTTTCCACCATCTCCACGCTATTTCTTTGACCACGAGTCTAATCCACCCTCTACAGACCCGTTCTACCTCCAACAAACATCATCCTCCCGGACACCATTACAGCTTCCTAGCCTTCCTCAACCTGTTCATCTCTGATTGCCATCACGATGTTGATCGCCTCAATCTCTCCACCCCCTCGTCCACTCCTCCCCTATGGAACACGCAGTCATCCGTTCCCTCTGCTCCAACTTTAACACCATCAAACCCATGGGATAAGGGGGGTACAGTACTGGTACAGCACATTTATCTCTATATCATGAATGCCAGGCGCCAGGTCTCTGACACAACCTCCTACTGCCCCCTCGATTTAAGACTCCACCCCGATCACCAAACCATCATCTCTCAGACCATTCATAACCTCAGGTGTCCTTCCACCCACCGCTTCCAACCTCCTCATTCCCCGACCTTGCCCTGCCTGTTTCTGTCTCCTTCCAAAATTCCATAAACCTGACTGTCCTGGCCGACCCATTGTCTTTGTCTTTGCCTGCTCCTGTCCCACTGAACCCATCTTTGTCTGTCTTTTTCCCTCTGGTCCACCCCACTCCCACCTACGTTCAGGGCACCACATGTGCCTGCCTTTTCTTTGGCCCCCAAAACATCATCTTCACTGTGGGCATCCAGTCCCTGCACACTTGCATCACCGACACACATGGCCTAAAAGCCTTCCTTTTTTCCCTCTCCCATAGGCCCAACAGACCCCGCTCCTCCAACACCCTCATCCGCTTAACAGAACTTGCCCTTACCCTGAGCAACTTCTCCTTTAACTGCCACTTCCTACAAACTAAGGGGGTGGCTATGGGTACCCCTATGGGCCCAAACTATGCCTGCTTCTTTGCAGGATATGTAGAACAGTCCCTCTTCTGCTGTCACACCGGCACTATCCCTCACCTGTTCCTCTGCTACATTGAATGTATCCATGCTGCCTCTTGCTCCCATGAAGAGCTTGAACGGTTCATCGCCTTTACTAACACCTTGCACCCCTACCTCTAATTCACCTGGACCATCCCTGTTACTTCCCTCCTGGACCACTCTGTCTCCATCTCTGGTAACCGTCTCAACACCAACATCATCTACTTCAAACCCACCAACTCCCTTAGCTGCCTGGACTACATTCTTGACACCAACCCTCAGCAAGAATGCAATCTCATACTCCCAGTTCGCTCACATCTGCTCCCCAAGGTGGAGCGTTCCACTCCTGGATATCCCACATGTCCTTCTATTTCAAGGACTGTAGCTTGCCCCCTCCTGTGATCAAAAACACCCTCAACCACAATTCTTGCATTCCCCACAGTACTACAATCAAACACTCTCCTCTTGACAAAAATATTGACAGAATCCCCCTGGCCCTCTCATCACCCTGCCAGCCTCCACATCCAGCATATCATTCTTGGCCACTTCTGCCATCTGAAATCCAACCCATGCCCAAAGAGAGATTTCCCTCCCCACCCCTGCCTGCCTTTCCAAATCTCCCTCATCCCTGCCTCCTTGACCCAACATAACCTGTCCTCCTTCCCCAGCTGTTCACCCCAGCCTTCCCACTGACCAATGCTCACTACCCTCCACCTGCATTCACTTATCCCCACCTACTACCTACCTCCTCCCTCTCACCACCACAGCCTAACATTACCCATCCATCATCTTTCCCACCTACCTACCCATTGTTTTCACTGTCCAGTTCTCACTTACCTTCCACAGCCCCACCCCTCCTCTCTATTTATTTCCCAGCTCCCTTCCCCCTCTCCAGTTCTGAAGAATGGTCCCAACCTGAAACATCAGTTTTCCTGTTCTGATGCTCCCCAACCTGCTATATTCCTCCAGCACCACACTGTTGACTAGGTATACATACATTTAGAGAAAAATTGCTAAGACAATCAACATGGCTTTGTCAAGGGCAGGTCATGTCTGACAAACTTAATTTAGTTATTTTCTTAAGGTGACGTAGGCTGTTGATGTATATTTGGACTTAACAGAAAGCATTTTGATGCACCACCGCAGGACAGGTTGGTTATGATTAATATTGTTTTTAACTAGGTCCAGATCCGACCATGGAATCTAAGTGACAGTGACTTTGTAATGGATGGTTCACAACCTCTTGATCCACGCAAAACCATTTTTGTTGGCGGGGTACCTCGCCCTCTGAGAGCTGGTAAGAGGAAAAAAAAACTATTATGAAAGTGTCTGTATCTGGAATATTGTTTAAACTTGTTAATTACTTGCACCTATCAAATGATCTTTTACTTTTTACACATCTTAACCATCAATGCTTTATTTTGTTGAATAAATATTGCTGTTTCCAACACAAGCTTTGAGTCTGGTTTCATCCTAGTTATGTGGCCTGATTTCTGTTTGTTTAATCTGTTTACGATAAAATCTTTACTTTATAACTGTCCTCCTTTAAAAACTGAAAGAACTGAGGATGCTAAATCAGGAACAAAAACAAGTTGCTGGAAAAAAATCAGGACTGGTTGCATCTGAAGAAAAATTCAGATAATATTTCAGGTCCCATGACCCTTCCTTAGAACTGTCAGTTTTGTCCCTAGAACTTTGAAGAACCTTAGAATACTTTAAAATATGCTTTACAAATGTAAGCCATTGGCATCATCCTGAAGACATTGGTCAAAACCTAACCAGTTGCCAGTGTAAATTCGTGAAATTGAATAGTTCTAAAGTAAGTGTGTTCCTTTCTGATGTTGCATTGAACTGATGAGGTGTATGTGTAACCTGGGGTTAATTTTAATGTGAAAGTTATAAATAAAAACTGACCATAATATGGATCCACAATTTTCTAATATCCCTAATGCTTGTGATCTTGTTTGGAACTGTACAGAACTGTTATAGCTGGCTGTTAATGTTGCAGTTCATTATCAATTTTGATTTGTTTGTAGAGCAAATAAATGTTCATTTTTTTTATACTTCATTGCCAGTTTTAAGAGTTTCCCTCAACTAATTAGCTGATTCCAAAAGTGAAACAAATAAAGTAGGACCACAAAATTTGTTATAATCTTCAATAAGCAACCATTTTGTTAAATATTTATGTCGTTTACATTAGCCAGTAGGCCGCCAACATGTTGAGGCTTATGCTTGATCTGTTTTTAAAAGTTCATTCATTTCAACTTGTGTAATTTGGGTTTGAAAGCCTTTGTATTTCTTCTGCAGTGGAGCTAGCTATGATTATGGATCGTCTTTATGGTGGGGTATGTTACGCAGGGATTGATACTGACCCAGAGTTGAAGTACCCTAAAGGTGCAGGCCGTGTAGCCTTCTCGAATCAGCAGAGCTATATAGCTGCCATCAGTGCTCGATTTGTTCAGCTACAGCATGGAGATATTGATAAACGGGTAAGTGTCATTCTGCAATGTTAACAGACCTGGTGATTTTTCTGTGAACTTCCAGAAGTATAGAAATTTACCTTGTTAAACTGTATGACCTAGATAATTAAACAATTGAAATATTTCAATGGATATGTTTCACAACATAATGGTTTTTTGCTCTGGGCAATTGCAACAACCATTGTTTGGTATGGGATAGTCAAATAGGAAACTAAAAGTACTGTTGCAGATATTTTTGTGGCCATAAAGTCATGACTACTTAAATATAATTGCATTTTAGTAGGTTTAAGATTATCATGCTTTCAACCTTGTTTTCAAATCCTTCCCTAGTTTCAGCCCTGTAATCTCCTTGAGCATCTTTGATTTTAGTTGCACTATTGAGGCATTTCACCTAACATTGCCAAGGCCCTAATAGCTAGAAAAACCCCACACACGTTTTTGGCTTTCTATTGTGCTTTCCTCTGTTAAGGTACTCCTTAAAATATGCCTTTATGAACAAGCTTTCAGTGATCTGATTCAATCTCCTGCGTAATGTAAGATATTAACACTCCAATGAAATGTCTTGGAATGTTTTTGTTATTGTTAAAGGCTATATGTAAGAATAAGATGCTGTTGTTGTTAAGCCAAGAGACCTGTTTACAGTAGAAGGGGAAAGAATGGAACCCCTAGTAGTGATGCAGAAAACACATTCAGTCCAAATCCTGCTAGCAGAGCAGAGTTTTATTTAATTTATTCATAGAATACAGGTTGCAAGGCCAGCATTTATTGCCCATTCCTAATTGACTTGGAAAAGATGTGAAATGCCTTCTTAAGCCTCTGCAGCCCGTCTGGTGTAGGTTCATCCCCTGTGCTATTAGACATTCTGTATTCCAATCCAGCAATGTTGAGGGAACAATGATCCATTTCGAAGACTAGGTGACGTTGACTTAGAGCAAATTAGAGTGATTCCATGTGCGTGCTGCCATTGTCCTCTTAGGCAGTAGAGTTATGAAAAAAAATTGGCATTATGATCCCAGCTGACATTACTGAGTATGTCAGATCCCAGACTAATGTCTGGCTTAATAGCTTATACTTCTGTTTCATTTTAATGAGGCGATCTATCACCAAAACGTAAATGCATACATAATGTGGCACATTCAAGTTTGACGAAAAAAGAGCAGTAGGTAATATACAAAAATAAAGGTGAAATAGAATACGCCAACTATTTACTATAACACAAATTAAAGATTTTGATACATAGGGTAAAATACGATCCTATTAAACCAAAACAGTCCTTTAAAGTATTCACTCCACAGATCGTTCCCTTCTGCTTCACATTTATAAGGCTTAATTTTACAGTGGCTTCAATACCCCATCTCAAATCCTCCTGGAGCATTCATGAACTAAACTTAAAAGTTCTCTGTTTCACGTACTTCAGGCTTTTAACCAAGTATTTCTGATCTGGAACTTTTAAATTAAACTCTTTACACAGTTGATACCCCTTTCTGATCGCAACTAAACTACCTCTCTCTCTCGAGCAACTGATCTACGCATTCAACTTTGGCCAAAACTTCTGTAAACAGCTAGGCTATTGTATACGGTTCAGGAATCCACGTTGTAGGAGGAATACAGTTGTGCTGGAGAGTCTGCAGAAGAGATTTACCAGGATGTGGACTGGAGAGTTTTATGAAGTGAGATTAGATAGACTAGGGTTGTGTTTCTTGGACCAAATAAGTTGGTCAACACCAGTTTTGGATAAGCAACACCTGCTAGCTTTGCTAATGACACTTGGATCTTGTGGGAGGAGAAAAGAAGTAAAAGCTAGACACCTCAATTGTTTCTCCTCTGTTTGGCTTCTTGGATACAATTTGAACAGGATAAGCCTTGAGGATTAAAGTGATGCTAATTGTGTAATTTTGAACTACTGACATGCCAAAAACATCCTGCAAATTTGGGCACACTGCACTTTTTTGGGCTATTTGATTTGATGATTGGAAGAATTATGTGCACCATGAGCAGAGTTTGAATGTTTGGAGCAGACTGTTTCCTTTTGTATAAGAACAAAGTTGGAAAGTAGTCTTATTGCGGTGAGTGATATATCATCGCAAATACTTCATTGTCCAACACTACTTCCATCAACACTGCTGAAAAAGGAGCTTTTAACTATTTCATTAGTTTCCTATTGGACTTGTTTTGGTTTCTTAGTCAAATAAACAAATTTGCAAATTTGAATGCTGGTTATAATGTGGTCACTTTCATCTTACTAGGATTTTATGATTCTCTTTTCAACTGACTCGATGTTTTATCACATGCAATGAAAAACATTACAATATGTGTGTATGAGGGAAGTCTGCATATGTATGTATTAATATGAAATAGATTAATGACCACTTCTAAGGTCTATATAAATCATTATTTGATTATTTTTTCATGCCCCCTTTCAAACAAAGTAAATGGAATTTGTTTTGACTTCGCTTGATAATTAAAATGCTCCAAAAAGTGCTACATGCTCTATGATCCTTTTGAAAAATGTATCGTGGAATAGTTTGTATAGTGGCGTCAATTTTTTTTAAATGTATATACTGGTTTCCCATTACTGGAATAGTTCATACGTAAACGTTGTAACTAAGAGGGTTTTGCAAATACATATTCTACTAACACTGACAATGTAGCAGATACCTTCTAATTCTGGAGTATTGGCATCACAAGGGTTTTATTGACAGATGGATCAGGTAAAATGCTGACGTTTGAAGTGATTAGAACCGCCTATTAGTCATTTCAGCTCAGTGGTTAAGAGCAGCTGCAGTAATTAGCTGTCATTCCCATGATAAATGTCTCTATGGACCTGAGAGCTTTGACCTTCTGTGAGATTTGAATTGAAGGCTTACTTAACAATCCACAACAAACTTAGACACGTGCTACTTGTCTGTAAAATGTACTTGCTGTCCTTCGTTATAATTCAAAATATGTAACAATAACTTGTAAATTTAATTTAATATTTTGATTCATATAAGTATACTTCCATTCAGCACTCCAGCCTTCGCTTAGTTGCATTCTGAACTTGTCACATGTCACATAGCACAAGATGTACAATTGCTTCATCAACTTACTGGTCTGCCTTAATAGTAGGTATTTGTTTAATAAATTCTGCAAGGTTTGAATTAAAAATCTTGTTTCCATTTAATTATAAAGAGACAATGACTAATGATAGAAGATGCCTATTGATTCTGACCTCTGGCATATTGTGCAGCGCTAATGAGATATATGGGCCTGTACTTTTGTTTCTTAATGCATAAGATAAAGGTGCTTGGTGTTACAGGTAACGTATTGGCATGGAAAGAAGATTGGTTAACTAACAGAAAGCAAAGGCTGGAGATCATCATAGAATCCCTACAGTGTGGAAACAGGCCCTTTGGCCCAACAAGTCCACACCGAACCTTAGCTGGTTGGTGATGAGTAGCTAGTGGTATGCGTCAGGGATCAGTGGTACTGCAGTTGTTTACATTTTATGTAAATTTACAATAAATAATTTACGATTGGGGACTAAGCATAGTGTGTCAAAGTTCGTAGATGATGCTAAAATGAGTAGTAGAGCAACGTTTGCAGAGGCCACATTAAAGTCTGCAGGGGTATATAGATAGGTTAAGTGAGTGGTCGACGGTCTGGCACATGGCATACAATGTTGGTAAATGTGAGATCATCCATTTTGGTAGGCATAACAGGAAAATGGATTATTATTTAAATGGTAAAAAAATTGCAGCATGCTGCTGTGCAAAGGAACCTGGGTGTCCTTCTGCATGAATTGCAAAAAGTTGTTTTGCAGCTGCAGTAGGTAATGAAGACGACAAATGGAATATTATTCTTCATTGCTAGAGGGATGGAATTTAAAAACAGGTTATGCTGCAGCAGTATACAGTGCTGGAGACCCCACTCCTGGAGTACTGTGTACAATTTGGGTCTTGAGAGAGAATGTACTGGCACTAGAGGGGTTGCAGACATGGTTCACCTAGGTTGATTCTGGATTTGAGAACGTTGCCTTATGAGGAGAGATTGACTTGACTGGGACTGTACTCACTGGAATTCAGAAGAATGAGGAGGAATCTTACGGAAACGTAGAAAATTATGAAAGGAATATATGGGATAGAAGCAGAAAGATGTTTCCACTGGAGGGTGAAACTAGAGCTAGGAGGCACAGTCTTAAAATAAGGGGAAGCAAATTTAGGCCTCAGTTGACAAGGAATAAGTTCACTGAAAGGGTTTTGAATCTGTGGAATTCCCTGCTCAGTGAAGCATTTGAGGCTACCTCATTGAATGTTTTTAAGGCAGAGCTAGATTTTTGAATAGTAAAGGAATTAAGGGTTATAGTGAACGAGCAGATAAGTGGAGCTGAATTCATGAAGAGATCAGCCATGATTTAATTGAATGGCGGAGCAAGCTTGATGGTCCTCGTGGCGGCCTCCTTCTATTTTCTTTTGTTATGCTTGGTTAAATGAGGTGAGAACTAGAGGGTAGACCTATCGTGAAAGGCTGGATTTTTTAAAAAAATATATTGAATGCAAGTAGGCCAACATTTACTGTCCACTCCTCCTTGTGCAGGTGAAAGTAGTGGTTGGCTGCGTCTGCTGTCTTTGTAGCTTAATGCTGGTAAGAAAGGAATTAACATCGCAAATAGGTAGGTTCAGCAATTATCATTGTAAACCAGGGTGCCCTCATGATTATGAGCAGGCTTTGGAAAGTCAGCACGTTTGTTACACTCCTCAGAATTCACAAGCTCTAACCTCTTGTCACTATACATAATGCTACTACAGTCCATTTCCTACTCAATAGTGTCCCCCAAAATGTTAGTGGGGAGTTCAGCAATAGCATTGTCATGAGGTGATGTTGGGTTCTGTCTTGTTGAAGGTAGTCATTGTCTGACACTTGTGATGTAGGAACATAGGAGCAGGAGTAAGCCTTTCAGCCCATTTGAGCCTTCCATGATATTGTATGTTCATGGCTAGTCTGTTTTTTCATTCCCACATTACTCCTGTATCCCTTAAATCATTAGTATTTAGGAATCTATTACTGTACGTTAAATATTGCTCCGTGACGCAGCTTTCATAACGTGTAGGCTAGAGACTTCCCAAGATTCATGATCCTCTGGTTTTAGTAAAGGTTGACCTCATTTTGGTCTAAAGTGACTTTCTGCCCCTTGAAAATTGTACCTGTTGGTTCTGGACCCCTCAACCAGGGGGCCCATCTTAGCTACACCTGCCACATTTATTCCTTGTAAGAATTTTTCAAATTTATTTGAAATCAATTTTTTTCTTGAAATTCTAGACAGATCCAGTCTGCCCAATCTCACTTCATAAGACAGTGCTGCCATCCTGCGAACAAGTCTGGCAAATATTTCAATGTTCTCCTTTTATGGCAATATTGTACTTCCTAAGTTAAGGGTGTAAAAACTATATGTACTTCACCAGGTGTGATATAAGTAAAGTTGTGTACAATTGAAGCAAGACATTGCTATTCTTGTACACACATCGTCTTGCAATAAAGGCTAATGTACCATTAGCTTGCTTAATTGGTTTCTGCACCTGCAGAGTTGGCCATCAGTGACTTACTGGCAAAGATATATGGTTGTTTTGTATATACATATTTATCTAGCGAATTTTGAGAAGATTTGTAGCTCAGGTTGAGGTTCTGCATGGAAGTTTGCTCGCTGAGCTGGAAGGTTAATTTTCAGACGTTTTGTCACCATTCTAGGTAACATCATCAGTGAAACGCTGGTGTTGTGTCCCGCTTTCTATTTGTGTTTAGGTTTCCTTGGGTTGGTGTCATTTCCTGCGTTGATGTCATTTCTTGTGTTGGTGATGTCATTTCCTGTTCTTTTTCTCAGAGGGTGGTAGATGGGTTCCAAATCAATGTGTTTGTTGATGGAGTTCCGGTTGGATTGCCATGCTTCTAGGAATTCTCGTGCGTGTCTCTCTTTGGCTTGTCCTAGGATGGATGTGTTGTCCCAATCAAAGAAAGCCAGACACCAGGATACATGAAAATCAACTAGCCACAAAAAGACATGACCCACTATTACTAGTATCCTTACACACAGATGAGGAAGGACACCACTTTGCTTGGGAGTCCATCTACCACTCTGAGAAAAAGAACATGAAATGACATCACCAACACAGGAAATGACATCACCAACCCAAGGAAACCTAAACACACATAGAAAGCGGGACATAACACCAGCGCTTCACTGATGATGTTACCTAGAATGGTGATGAAACGTCTGAAAGCTGACCTTCCAGCTGAGCGAGCAAACTTACACCCACATATTTATCTACATTTAAATTCTACCTGCCATTGTCTTACCTGATCACTAATATATCCAAATCCTTTTGAAGTCGCTTTTGGATCTAGTGGCATCTAGCTTTATATCGTCCATGAACTTAGATGTTACATTTGGTCCCCATACCCCAATCATTAATATTTATTGTGAACAGCAAGAACCCAGGTGCTGCTTCTTATGGTATCCCACTTGTCATAGACTGCCAAAGTGAGAATGACCCATTTAACCTTACTCTGTTTTATGCCTATTATCCATCCTTAACCCACACCAAAACATTACTCGTGTTTTTTGTTTCATTTTCCTGACCAACCTTATACAGTTGATCAAATTCCTTCTGAACATAGAGGTGTACTATGTACACTGACTCTAACACTGTTTATCACTAACATACTCTGAAAATGCCAACAGGTTTTGTCAAATGTGATTTTCCATTCATACATCCATGCTGATTATGCTCAATCAAATCATTATTATTTAAGTGTCAGTTTCTGACATTCTTTATAATTGTAACATTTTCCTTGTATTACTGACATGAGGCTGTAGCCCTCCCTGTCTGTCTCCCACCACGTGCACACGCGCGCGCCCCCCCCCCCCCATGTGTAAGGTGACATGTCTCCTCCTCCGATTTGCGCTAACAATTCGGGAATCTGTAGAATTTCGGACGTTGGTAGCAATTGTATCCATTTAGAAGCACATAATAATTAAGCAGAATAAGCATGGCTTCATGAAGGGAAAGTCCTACCTGACAACGATAAATTGCAGTTCTTGGAGGGGAACTTGCAGCTGGTGTTGTTTCCAAGAATTTGCAGGCCTTATCATCTAGATGATAGTGGTGATGGATTTATAGGTACTGTCAAAGGAGCTTTGGCCAATTTCTACAGTGCATCTTACCAATAGTGTACACTGCTTCTACTTAGTGCTGGTGATGGAGGGAGTTGATGTTTGTGGATCTGATAGCACAACGTGTCATTAATGTAGGTGCTGTGGTATGGTGTTTATAAAACTTCTGTAAAAATACACTTGACAATACATTTCTGTTCTATTCTAATGCTGTAAGCATATGTGGTGTTGGGATGGTTTATTAGAGGATTGCAACAAGAATCAGTGTTGAGCTACAATTATCTTAACACTTATTAATAGCTTGGATGATAAAAGTGCGTATACCATTCCCAAATTTGCAGTTGACACCTAAATTGGTAGGGAGTAAGTCACAGAGGTCTGTAACACACGAAAAAGGCCAACTGGGCTATTCTGTCTGCATCAGTCAAAAAAAAAGCACCCATCTATTTTAATCCACTTTTCCAACACTTGGCCTTGACCTTGTAATCTTGTATTCCTTGTCAGGCACTGAGGCTGGCATGGGGAGCCTGTACTGGAATATTGGTTAAACAACTGAGGGATAATAGGGATGGCAAATGGCACATTAGCCTTTATTTCAAAGGGAATGGTGTATATAAAAAAAATGGAGGTTTTCCTAAAATTTTACAAGGCACTGGTCAGATCGTAGTAGAATACTCTAAAATGTTTTGGATCCCTTAGCCAAGGATCAAGATTCTGGCATCAAAGGCTGCCCAGAGAAGGTTCACAGTTGATTCTGGATATAAAGGGACATCCTCATGAGGTGAGATGTTGATTCAGATTGTATTCAGCGAAGTTTAGGAGAATTAGTGTAAATGTTATTGAAGCATGGTTTCCTAGGGGTCTTCACAGGGTTGATAATGAGATGTCATTTCTCCTTGGGGGAGTGTCTCAGATCAGCAGACGTAATCTCAGTAATGAAATTGCCTATTTAAAATGGCAATTAAAAGGAGTCTTGGGTGTAAATCTGTGAAATTCTTTACCGCAGAGGGATGTGAATGCTGGGCCGTTCAGTGTGTTCAGGGATTCTAATCCATGAAGGCAGCAGGCTTAATGGGATAACGCAGAAAAGTGGAATTGAGGATTAACGGGTCAGAACTCTTAGAGTTCTGCATTCAGTTCTGGTCTGCCTGCTATATGACAGATGTTGTTCAACTTGAAGGGGTTCAGATAAGATCATAAGGATGTTGCTGGGATTGGAGGGTATGATTTATAGGCTGAGGTTTTTTTTTCCTGCAGCATTTGAGGCTGAGGGGGTGACCTTAAAGTTTTATAAAATCATGAGGGGCATGGGTAGGGTGACTACCAAGGTCCCAGGGTAGGAGAGTCCAAAACTAGAGGACATAGGTTTAGGGTGAGAGGGGAAAGATTTTATAACGGACCTGAGGTGCAACCTTTTCGCGCAGAAGATGATGCGTGCAATGAACAAACTGCTAGAGGAAGTGCTGGAGGCTGGCGCAATTACATTATTTACAAAGCATGTAGATGGGTGTCTGAATAGGAAGGGTTTAGAGGGATATGGGCCAAATGCTGACAAATAGGACTAGATCAGCTTTGTATATTTGATTGGCATGGACAAATTGGACCGAAGGGGCTCTCTCTGTGCTGTATAGCTCTATCAGGTTCTGGAAATTTTCCAACTTGCAGTCCCACTAATTTCTCCACATGACGTTCTTGCTAAACCCAATTTCCTTTTAATTCCTTATTCTCCTTAGTTTTCTCCCTCGTTCCCTGATTCTGCTTCTGGAAGATTTCTTTTATCTTCCACAGCGAAGATGAGCACAAAGTAATTACGGCAAGCTTTGATTTAACTGCCACCCGGCAAAAATTATACACCTCGTACTGCAAAGTTTATTGTATTATTCTGTCCAATTACTATAGATCTCTGGGTTATTTACTTCAGTTCAAATATACTTGTTCAATCAAATGGCTACACAATATATCAAATAGTTGATTCAATTTGGTCCATTTTACCTCAAATACGACAATGTAACGTGGTATCCGAGTAGTCAGTTGAGGGTGTGAATGAGAAGACTGCTGATCAGTTTAATTTAAGGCCAAGTTACATTCTTAAATGATTTAGTTGCAAATAAAGTATAGTAGTGATGTGTAGCCACCTTCATTACATTTTTATTACTGTGTTTTTACATTTAAGTGGACCTCTTCATTATTCAGAATATTTGAACAACCAGCAACCTCCTAGTGTCATAGACACTGGTTAATAAAATGTTGCTGTGTTTTGCTTCTCTACCGGTTCTGTTTCCAAAGTCTTCAGACTCTGGTGGTGATGGACCCATATTTATCTAACCCAGCGTCGTCATAATGTACGAGTGTAAAAGCTTTTAAAGCCTGTTTTGTACTCTTTGCTAGTTTAATTGATATTCTATCCTCCCACTTCTTGTTTCTTGATTTTTCCTTTGTCACATGCTAAAACCCTCCCAATCCTCGGGTTTGTTAGTATCTCTGGCAACTTTATAGGCCATTTTCATTTAACCTTATATAAAGCTTAACTTCCTTTGTTAACCTTAGTTGACTGACTTTTTGCTGATTTTATGCCAAAAAGGAATGTATAGTTGCTGCAAACTATGTAATGATTTGTTAAACACTGTTCATTACCAATACACAGTCATATCCTTTTAATGTATTTTTCCAATCCACTTCAGCCAATTTTCCTCCTATTATAACTTCCTTTGTTCACATTTAAAACTGTGGGTGCAGATTGAATAACTTCACTTTGAAATGTAGCATTCATATCATGGTCAGCATTCATATCATGGTCATGTTATGGTGTGAGCATGACTTGCCAATTATCAGCCTCTAGTCTCAAATTCCCCTGCAAGCTAATGTGCTAAGCATTAATTTGGTTCTAGGTAGCTGGGCAGTGAAAAACTGGCCTGCATCATGCACTATTGAGCTGCATATTAACCAGTTTGAATCAAGCAGCACCCTTGCACACACTTGAGGCTGTTAGCTCTTGATGATTTGTTAAATTCTTTGAACTTCATTGTGACTGAACCAGGGGAGTGCATGCACTACAATTTTTGGTGAACAGAAACAGTATGATTTGAAAATCTAAATATAAGGCTGAGTTTCTATGTGCCAGATACTCAGCCAGCCAAACAACACTTCTCCAATGTGTTGCAGTTGCCATTTTTGTTCATTTTAAGATTAATATATTTTCCACAACTTAGCGTTTCTGCTGTCCTTGGTTTTGTTCTTTTTATTAATTTGTTAGCTAAGCTTTCACATATGTGGCCCATAACTTTAATTAACAGCACCATGCATGCATAATTTATTAATATGCAGTTTCTGCAGATGTGATTAAATGAAGCATATATTTATGGTGTCATTGTTCTTGTGAAGAGGCTGAGTCTATAAATTAACATTAAACTCTTCAGCTGTTCAAATTAACCTCCACGTACTTCATGCTGGCGTTTAATTTTACTCACAATAGTTGTGTACTTAGTCATTGCGATATCAAGCCTATATGAGGCTTAACTGAATAATTTTGCACTGCCAAATTCAAACTCAGTCTTTTTGTAGGTGGGGAATTGCCTTAAACTGGACAATGTTTTATGAACTGTTGTATCTGGGTATCTTTTATAAATAAAGGACACTGACAGCAAAGTCGTTAATTATAAGTTTCTGTGTCATTACATTGGGTTAATGTGCACCATTTATTTAAATGTTTGAGAAAACTGAAGCTATTGGTATTGATCCCCATTCCAAATTGTATTCCCTGGTAATGATTGAGCTAACAAGATGTAGAGTTGGATGAACTCAGCAGGCCAAGCAGCATCTGAGGCATCTGTACCTGCAGTTCCTACTACCTCTGAATGATTGAGCTATTCTGTTCGCGGCCATAGTGGCATATAAAATCCCAAGATGAACGTCCAAACTCATCTATAACATCACTAAAATCATCTACTTTCACCTGTCTAACATCTGCACCATTCTCAGCTTGACTGCTCCTGTGAAATCCTCATTCATGCCTTTGTAACCTCCTAGTCTTGACTATTCCAAGACCTGGATTCCTGGTCTCTTTCTCAACTCCGTCCATCGACTTGACTTACCCCAAACTCTGCCCTTTTCTGAACATGTAGCAAGTTCTCGTTGCCTGTGTTTACTGACCTACATTGACTTCCAGTCAAACAACAACATGGTTTTATCTGGCCACCCCACCAAGGACGTTTCTCCCTCCCCACCCTTGTCTGTCTTCTGGAGGGACCGCTCTCTCCTTGACTCCCTCGTCCACTCCGCCCCCCACTAGCCCCACCACCCCCAGCACTTTTTCCTGCAACAGCAGGAAGTGCTACACCTGCCCTTATACCTCCCCCCTCACCTCCATCCCAGGCCCCAAGAAACCTTTGCCATTAAACAGATGTTCATCTGCACATCTGCTAATGTGGTCTATTGTGTCCACTGTTCCCGATGTGGCCTCCTGTACATCGGGGAAACCAAGCAGAGCTTGGAGACCACTTTGTGGAACACCAATGCTCGGTTTGTGACAAACGACTGGACCTCCCAGTTGTGAACCATTTCAACTCCCCTTCCTACTCCTAGGACGACATGTCCATCCTGGGCCGCCTCCAGTGTCAACAATGCCACCCGAAGGCTGGAGGAACAGCTTCTCGTATTCTGCTTGGGAACCCTGCCGCCCCATGGTCTCAGTGTGGACTTCACAAGCTTCAAAATCTCCCCTCCCCCGACCTCAACCCAAGACCAGTCCATCTTTCCCCTGCCTCCTTGACCTGTCTTCTCCCACCTTACTGACCAACCCCCACCCTCACTTCCTACGTACTAGCCTCATCCTCACCACCTTGACCTGTCCATCTTCTCACCACCTATCTGCTCCTCTATCCACCTTCCATCATCGTCCCTCCTCTCTCTCTTTATTCCAGAGTCCCCTTCCCTGTCCTATTTCTGAAAAAGTGTCTAGATCTGAAACATCAGCTTTCTGCTCCTCTGCTGCCTGGCCTGCTGCGTTCATCCTGCTCGCACCTTGTCATCTCAGACTCCAGTTCCTACTGACTGTTTTAAAATTCTCATCTCGGTTTACAAATCCCTCCATAGTGATGGCACACCCACCTCTAATTTACTTCAGCCCATCAGCCCCAGGATACATCCAAACTTCTGGTTTTCTCTTTGCGAAAATACATACAAATATTTGAGTATTTTGAATGCTTAATCATTGTGACATGAATCTGTGAGCACATTAGTTTGCACCTATCACAGTTTCTTGCTCACACTGTATAAATGAGCTCGGTGAGACATGATTGTATTACCAGTGTGCCTTTTTCCCTATTTTTCGGGTTAATTTAAGTGTACTTAATAATTGGCCTTTTTCAGTGTATATATAAAAATGAGAAAATAAGGTGAACAAGTAACACCTTCTAAATAAAAGTAAACATTTTCAATTGTTTGTTTTTATAGTGGATTACAGTAATCTATCTTGATCTCTCAAGTAGATTTATTGAAGTATATTGTTTGATTTCTAATGCTGATGCTCACAGTAGTTGAGAGGAAAGAAATCTTGCATGTGATCATTTGTCATGCAATGAACCTGACTGATACTGATTTCAACGTCTGCATATGAAGGCACCATAACAATTTATTCCACTCCAGTGGGAACAAATGAGACTCATTGATGCACAAAAGCCTCACCCAAGAAAAAGGATATTAGATTTTATTGTTGATTTAAATGTAAAATATTGAAAACCAGCTTAATAATAAACCCACATCTTGAATGACTAGAAAATGTGACAAGTTAACAATAATACACATGCACAGGATTGACTCATTTCCTCATGCTACACAGCAAAGGATACTCTTGTGAACTTGATGGGATATGATCCATATATTGCTGTTGCCCCATTTACCTACAAGCCGACGTGCATTTATTGTTAGCTTGGTATGAGGTAGAGATCATCCATTTAAATCAACTTAGTCAGTAAGATGCATTTTTCCAGCCAGTGGCATTTCTTTCTATCATCTACGTGTCCAGATCCACTCCAGCCAATCTAAGCTCTGTCCCTATTTCAGGTTAGCTTAACAGAATCATGATATGATTGATTTGCGACTCTCAGTAACAGATGAAGCTAATATTAGTAAAGCTTTTTTTTGCAATGAATGGCGATATATTGAGACTTCCTTTTCCGGATTTCTGGCGACAGTTTACAGACCAACGTTTACTATAAGCCCAAAGGCTCCCATAGCTACCTAGACTACAGCACCTCCCACCTTGTATTCTACAAAAACTCCATCCCATTTTCCCAATCCCTCTGTCTCCGTCACATCTGCTCTGATGAGACATTCCACTCCAAGCATCCCGGATGCCTGTCTTTTTCAAACAACGCTGTATTCCCCCCTCTGTCATCCAGCCAGCCCTCTACTGTGCCTCCTCCATTCCCCTCTCCACAGCTCTTAACCACCCCTCCCTCCAAACATAACAAAGATGGGGTCCCCCATGTCCTCACACTCAACCCCACCAGCCTCCGCATCGAATGTATCATCCTCCAACATATCTGCCGATTCTAATTAGACCCCACCACCTGGCACATCAGCTACTCCCTTCCCCTCTACCTTCCGCAAAGATCATTCCCTTTGCCACTCATTAGTTCACGCCACAGTCCCCACCAACAATTCTGATCTGCACAGTAGCTTCGCCTGTAACCGTAAAGGATGCAACACCTGCCCACACACCACCTCTGTCCCCCCCATTCAGGGCCCTAAACAGCTCTTCCAAGTGAGGCAGAGCTTCACCTGTATCTCCCCCAACCTAGTCTAGTGCATCCGGTGCTCCCAGTGTGGACTTCTCTATCAGTGAGACCAAACGTAGACTAGGTGACTGTTTTGCCAAGCAACTCTGCATGGCCCGTAATGGCCATACCATTTCAACGTTCTGCCCCACTCCCCCTCCGACATGTCCATCCTTGGCCTCCTCCAGCAACTTAACAACACAGATTTGAAGAACATCACCTTAACTTCCACCCTACAGCCCACAGGACTCAACATTGAGTTCTCCAATTTCAAATAACATTGCCACCTGTCCCCCAACTCCCCTTCAAGCCTCACCTCCTCTCTTCCATTCCACCTTCTGACTCTTCGTTCCAGTCACCAACTGGATTCACCTGTCCCATTGACCAACCAGGCCATACCTACTGCCAGTGTCCACCTATCACTGATTCCACCTCCAGCCCCTTCTTTATCTGTAGCTCCCCCTACCCCCTCATCCAGCCCTGAAGAAGGGTTATACTTGAAATGTTGACTGCTCCTTTCCTCCAAATGCTGTCTGACTTAATGTGTTGTTCCAGCCTCCTGTTTGTCTATCTTGGATTCCAGCATCTCCTTTTGTCATGTTCTTATGACATCTCTCTTTCGTTCGCAGGAAAATAAATACTCCTGTTAGTCTCCTGGTCTTTGCTAGTTAGTGGAATTTTTACCAACAGAAGAAGGGTCCAGACCCGAAACGTCAGCTTTCCTGCTTCTTTGATGCTGCTTGTCCTGCTATGTTCATCCAGCTCTACACCTTGTTATCTCTAAAATATGACTTCCCTTTTAGAAAGGGAAGCTGTCACTTATGCACCCCTTTGTATTTCTATCTGAAGGCTTTTTGGTCTAATCAGCAATTTCCTGCATCACAGCTGATAAGACCTGAAACGATCAATTAGTGTCATGAGTGAGGAACTTAGTGAATTCGTTCACTTTGCCTCATCTCTTGAAAATAGATCACAGAGCTTGGTGACTGCACACTTGGAACGTAATTCCAGCATGAACGTAGTTTTAACAACCTGAAAGCTTTAAGTATTATTTGCTCGATGAGTATTTTTGATCCTCGCATTTCTTGTATTGACTGTATGGAAAGGAATATTAACCGTAAATTTCACTTTATTCCAACAGGTGGAAGTTAAGCCATATGTGCTAGATGATCAAATGTGTGATGAGTGCCAGGGTGCTCGATGTGGTGGAAAATTTGCTCCATTTTTCTGTGCCAATGTCACTTGTCTGCAGTATTACTGTGAATTTTGTTGGGCGAACATCCACTCTCGTGCCGGCCGGGAGTTCCACAAACCACTGGTGAAGGAGGGGGCAGACCGTCCTCGACAGGTTCACTTCCGCTGGAGCTGAACGTAACATTCAGGCACCTGAAGGATCATGACGGATGAAAAGGGGAGAGTGCATGAGGCTTAAAAAGGCTGAAGAAACCATGAATAGTTAGGAGAAATAAGTGCATTCTTCTGCCTCCTTACCCCAGCTCTCGATGCATACATCATATATAGCAGCTAATACACTACAGGCCTCTGTTTGTCACCAAAACCCTGCATCTCAGGCTTTACTAACTTTTTTGAGGTACTTTCATGTTTTTGGAAAAAAGGATTTTTTGTAGTTTTTTCAAGTTATTTTTTTATAATAAAAAAAACCTAAAATTAGAAGTGAGAATGTTGCCACTTAGGGGCGCACAGTTTGCTGCTATCTTTAATGGGTGGAGCATGCACTTATTTCACAAAGCTCAGTTTCATCTCCAAGACCTGTCCCTAGTGATTTTACCAAAGGTAGCAAATAGTAGGAGGCAAGTTTAGCTATAGGCAAGTGATTTCCGACACAAAATTTTATTTTTTAATGTTGCTATTTGCAATGTATACACAAACATTTAAAAAAAGTAGGGTTACGTTTTTGCTCTCCATTTTGACTTGCAAGAAATAATACCTCAAAAGACTGATCTGGTTTAACAATTTTAGCATTTTTATTATTCTTGAGCTACAATAGAAGCTTTGCTGCTATATAGGTATATTTAATGCCAGAACATGCAGTAACAAAATGGGATCAGAAACATAATTATAGCAGCTGCATTAGGGAAGAATTAGATGCAGGTAGCAATGGCTTAGACTGCCACAGATTAGAATGTGAATTTAAACAATTGCATGTTTATTTGTGTACCTTATGCATGCACTAAAAGTATAGTCATACATGTTCCTTCACAGCAACGAATGTGATGTCAGTTTTCGGCAAACATTCAGAAAAATTAGTTCGCATGAATGAAAAGTACAATAATAGCTTAAAAGAAAAAGAGGAAAAAATATCTAACTTGCATGTATTAATGTGATTCCTGTAACGAGAATGTCCTACTGCTACACTTTGTGTACATTACGCAAAATAGCTTTTAGAGTAGGTGTGCAGCCACTATCGTAACCTGGTGGGTTGTGGAGTTTGATTTTTGCAGACTGGATGTAATCTCGTATTCCCTGTGCAATCTTGTTCAATCTTGTTAATATGTGTGTTTTGGTTTAGTGTTGTGAATTGCTGTCCTAAATATAAATTTAAAAAGTAGCTAGAGTTCTAAAACAAATTAGTACATTGTAAAGAATGGGAAAAAAGCTTTTGATTTCATTGCCCCTTTCATAAAACTCTTTGGTATACCGGCTCAGACTTCCTCTACAAACCAAAGATGGCCAGCACACTGCTAAACAATCACCAAACTCCAAGCCCCTCCAAAAATGTTATAAAATGGTACCGATTTCATCACATAAGATGCATGAATTAGCAAACTAGCCATTTTAAAGTCAAAATGGAGATGACTATGGTGTTAAATTAACCTGGTTTGACATTAAAGCATTGAATTTCTCTGCAGTTTAACCACACTAGAATGAAAAATGTATTGTAAGCTGCTGAAAGTTATGCGGGTGTCAATTATTTATTCAACAAAGGTGATCATGCCATTACAAGCATTTACTGTATAGAACAACTGTATATAATCCTTAGGGACAATCTTTTTATGTGAGCAAGATGTTGGTCTTGAACATTGGTGGTCTCCTGATGTGCTTTTGTGTGTGTAGTTTATGTCTAACTCTGCTGTTTATAGTGATTGTGATGCAAATTTTAAAATGTTTGAAGTCAATGCTGTTTTGAAGAATAGCTTTTTTACTAATTTATTTATTGGCTAATGCCCCATTTGTTACTTACCATGGTTCTCCAGGCTATTTGGAGCATTCGTTCTCTGCCAAATTTGTTCCATTTTCAGATACCCATATTGGCATTTGTTATGCACTACTTTTGTATCTTGGTGAGGGTTCTTTCCAACAGTCAGCTGTTTTAGGGCACACTTTTTGACTGATGGCATCTCCTTTGCAATACCTCAATTTTCTGAATTTAGAAAAGAAATTGATAGTTTTGCTATGTTTATTATCGAAAGATCTGCATATATAATTTAACTCAGCAAATAAATGATTTAACAAATTGATAATTTTATTTTTCCATACATTTTGCTTCCTAAATTTGGAAGGGTCTAAACGTTTATAAACTAACACGGTAACTTTAGGAGGGCTCTTCCACGTAAAACTGTGCAGAAAGTTAAGTGCAGTAATTTGAAATGTCCCCAACTCCTTAAGTAAAATTAAAGGCATAAAATCACCAAGATAGTTTAAGTTGATTTATATAAAATCCTAAATGAGCCCTTTTTAAGGGTAGGGTGGTGGTAGAATGATTTTTGTTTCATCTGCTGTCATTTCTTTCCTGAGACAACTTTATTACTGTAGCACCTGAATTATTCAGCATTGCCATGGAGAAAATGGCAAACACTGTAATGCATCTTTTTTAAAGAAATCATATTTATTTTCACTATTTTTGTAGAAATGTAATTATTTTGTTTTGATTGTATTATTTTTATATTCTAATAAGCTTGTTCACATACTGTGTTCCCCGAATGTATGTATTTCTGCCCAGGTGCAGGGCTCTGCAGAGAAATTAATTTTTTTAAAACCACGCTGTGTTTTTGCAAAAGAAAACATAAGCAAATATATTTTATGGGAAACACTTGACATTTTAACCCCTGTTGCATCTGGCCATGTGAGGCCTTTCCTCAAAGATGCTGAAAGACTTGAATATAACACATTTTGGAAGGCTGACTAACCTCGACTCTGTGTTGTGATGTGCAATACTGTTTCTAATGTTTGTAAGAAAAGAATAAGAATAACAGTGTAAACCTTTTAATGCAGATTTATTTTTTTCATTGCATATTTGCAAACTAGTTATCCACAGTCATTTTTTTACTGTCAAAAATTTTACCCCTTTGTCATGCTAATATTTTTAAATCCAGAGATCTTTGTACTGATGTAAATGATTGTAGTTATTTTGGATAGTGTTTTGCTAAAAAAAAGATAAAAAGGAGATACTTTTCATGCATATTTGCCTATTTTGTTCTTATTTTATTTTACTTTAAAATATGACTACTTTTTCAACTGTAGCATGATACTTGGAATAATTTTCTTATTCAGCCAGTGTCATTAATATTATTTTGTATTTTTATGTGGAAAATATAATTTTATGATGCTAATTCCTAAAGTTTATTTTATGTTGATTTATTTTTGGAGCTAAAATCTTTGTAATATTGTTAAAGTCTCTAGATTCTAATTAAATGCTTGTGTATAGATTCAGCAGTGGTTTACAGGAGTGTTTCGGTTGTTGTTATTAGCAACTAATGGTTCTTGTTATGCAAATTAGACAGCCATCAATTTCTGCCAATTCTGTTTTTTTGTACTTTATAGGGAGAGTTGATTAGTACTTTTGTTTGATTTTTAAATAAAGGAGAACCCATGCTTTTATGGACACAAGATCACCTCAAGCTTGATTTAGTTTTAGTTTCATTTTCAACTTTTATATTTCTTTCGTTTGCATATTTCTGTTGATGTCTAATCCTCCAGTCTGTCTGTTGTACTGGTGATAATTCTGTACTGGAATGGTTTGCTGCCAACTATTTATATTAAGTAATTTTTAAATATTTGTAATTAACTGTTGACTGAATTAATAAACCATTAAACTATTTGCATGTTTGCTCAGTGCTTTAAAAAATGTACCTGTCAGCTGTCCTATTTCGAAGTGGAAAATTAACTCCTCTTTCCAGTGTCTGACTCTTGAGTAAGGAGTATTGTAGGCTGTACTGAAACTTGTGTCTCTGGAGTGCTAAGCTCACAATCTCTTTTGATTTAATATTATTGCAATTCCTTGTGGGGAGAGAAAAAGTTGACATTACAAATTCGTAAGAGTTCTCAGACTATGGACTGTTTGGTCCATACCGTCCCTTTTGAAGACCATCGCACCCAGCGCACCCCCCCCCCCTCCCCCCCCCATTCCTATAACCCTGCATATCCCATAGCTAACTCACTTAGCCTGCACGTCCCTGGATATATGGGTTATTTCCTGTGGCCAATCCACCTAGACTGTTTGGACAGTGGGAAGAAACCAGAGCACATTCTCCGTGTCTGCGTGGGTTTCCGCCGGGTGCCAACAATGAACTCTGGCCCCTGGTGCTTTGAGGCAGCCGTGCTGACCACAATCACCATGCTGCTCCCCCCAAAGAATCATCTTCAGGAAAGGAACATCTTGTGTGTTTAGTTCTACAATTGTTCCATTGTTTATTTGTAGAGTGGATTATTAATTATGTAGATCTTTAAATATTCATCCTCTGTATCTGGACGTTGCTGCCTGGGTCAGTATTTAAAATCCCATCCCTTGTTGACCAGAGGGCAGTTAAGACTCAACTATATTGCTGTGGGTCTGGAGTCACATTTAGGTCAGGCCAGGTAAAGTTTGCCGTTTCCTTCCCTACTAGATGTTAGTGAAGGGGATGGGTTTTTTTTTTGCCTCGTCATCGACAGTAGTTTCATGATCATCATTAGACTCTTAAATCAAGATTTTTATTCAAAATAAATTCCACCATCTGCTGTGATGGGATTCAAACCTGGGTTTCCAGAACATTTCCTGAGTCTCTGGATTAATCAAGTTGTGATAATGCCATTAGGCCATTGTCTAATTAGAATCCTAGAATCCCTACAGTGTGCAAACAGGCCCTTCGGCCCAACAAGCCCACATCAACCTATCCCTATCCCCCGAATCGACATATCTGTGAACACACTGTGGGTAATTTAGCATAGACTATGCACCTAACCTGTACGTCTTTGGACTGTGGGAGGAAAGCCACGCGGACGCGGGGAGAATGTACAAACTCCACACAGTCGCCCCAGGGTGGAATCGAACCTGGGTCCCTGGCTCTGTGATTCAGCGGTGCTAACTACTGAGACATAATTACTAGACATCTGCAGATATTTGGACTTCTATTCCAATTTAAATTATGTTTGTGAGAAACAACTTAGCGATGAACGTTACACTTTGCAGGTCAGTATTTTGGTACCAGCAGTAATAAGTTTGTTTTGTCAATAACTGCAATGACATTAAGCCAACAGTAACTCATCAGAACACATGGGTGGTGATTTAAATCTCAACAAAGATTAATAGAAATTTCTGAGGCTCACTATTGATAGGTGCATTTGTGGCCAGGCCATTGGCTGTACAACACAACAATAACATTTGACAAAATAACAGTACAGCACAGGACTAGGCCTTTTGGTTCACCAAACATGCTTCTCTAAACTAAAGTTTTGTATCCTCATGGTCTGTATCCCTCTATTCTCTGCCAAATCATGTATGTTTTGAGATACCTCTAAATATTGCTATCGTATCTGCTTCTACCATCTCTGGTAGTGCTTTCCAAGCACTGTAAATACAAAAGGCGCACCTGTCACATCTTTAAACTTTTAAACTTTCCATGCTCCCTGGTAATTGACATTTCTACCCTGGGGGCGAAGGCTCCAATTATCCATACCTCGTGATTTTGTAAAATTGTATCAGGTTACCCATCAGCCTCTGACTTAGAAATGAAAACAAACCAAGCTTGTCCAATCTCTCCCCATAGCTAATACACTCTGAATGGGAATAAGTCTGGAACAGGATACTGATTGTGGATGATCAGCCATGATCATAATGAATGGTCGTGCTGGCTCGAAGGGCCAAATGGCCTACTCCTGCACCTATTGTCTATTGAACTAGGCAACAGTCTGATAAACATTTTCTGTGCCTTCTGATCCTCCACAACTTGGTGAACTGTTATGCAATATTCAAAATGTGGCCTAACTAAAGTTGTATAAAGCTAACACAACTTGCCAATTCTTGTACTCTCTGCCCCGACCCACGAAGGCAGCATTTGTATGCCTTCTTGACCACTTTATCCTCTGGTGTGAGTGATAATGGGAACTGCAGATGCTGGAGAATCCAAGATAATAAAGTGTGAAGCTGGATGAAGACAGCAGGCCAAGCAGCATCTCAGGAGTTGCCACTTTCAGGGATGCCTGGATCTTTCCATATTTTAAAGGTTCTAAGAGTTCCGCCATTTACTGTATACTTCACTTATGCCACAAACCTTCCAAAATGCATCGCCTCACATTCATCCAGACTAAATCCCATCTGACATTTCTCTGCCCAATTCTCCAGCTTATTCATATCCTGCTGTATCCTTTGGCAGTCTTTTCACTATCCACAGTTCCCCCAATCTTGGCGTCATCTGCAAACATACTAATCAGACCACCTACATTCTCCTCAAAATTATTATATATGCAGAGAACAGGTAGCACCATCAGAAAAACGCCTTTCCACCACTACTGGCCTATGACCAAGCCAGATCTCTATCCATCGTACTTGGTCACAGCGGGTTCCATGTGAATTTGCGTTGTGTGCCAACCTCACATGAGGGAGCGTGTAAATGGCCTTCCTAAAATCCACACGAAAAACATCCACTATCTTGCCCTCATCAATCATCTTTGTCACTTCCTCAAAAAGCTCAATCAAGTTTGAAAGAATTAACCTCCCCATGCTACCTATTGCTAATATGTCCATATTTGGCCTACTACTTCCATACCAACTCTGTATAGAGCAATGTAGAAAGAACTATGACTGCTTTATTAAGCGCCAATCTAATTTGCTTCTGAAATTATTGATCGTCTGCACTTCCACCACCTTGTAGACACCGAATTCCTGATTATTGCCATTTGCGGTGTTTAAGTTATTTCTCTCAGCCCGAACAATTTGGAGCAGGAAAGCAGTGTTTCTTTATCTAAACCTATCATAATGCTGTGTGTTATTGTAAAATCTCCTTTACTCCAAGCAACGCACACATAACTCCTCCAGTCTATCCTTGTAGATAAAATCCCCTGTTCCTAGAATTGTTCTGATAAATACCCTCTCCGCCTTCTCAAAGACCTTCATCCTTAATAAATTGTGATAACCAGAACTGAACCCCATTCTCTTTAGCCTAACTACAGCTTTGTATAGGTTGAGCATAACTTGCACGCTTGAGGTCATCACTGGGACAAGTCCTTTTAACAATACACTATGCAACTGGACTCTAGCCTAGAATAACAAAGAATTGTGAAATGGATGTCTTCTAGCCTCAACACTTACCTTGAAACTCAAAGTATAACTTCTGGTGAAGAAAGAAAACAATGAGTCTCTGAATGTCTTAAGAGTTACTTCCTTTAATTTGAAATACTGTTTAACAAGAAAGCAAAAGATAAGTACAGGCCAACTTTCAAAAAGGGAGCCATAAATGATGAACTGTGCTCCTCGCACAGATCCACGGGGGAGAGGAAATACTTAAGGGGTCTTCAGAGGATGGGATTGGATCTTGATGATCATGATATAAGTTACAGTTATGCCTTGCTGAATATGCTTCCAATTTTATTTCAAATTAGGGGTGTCCAGCAATTGTAAAAGCCCAGTTGAGAAGTTAGGCATTAAATAATTGATTTGGGAAGAATGTTTGATTGGTATTTCTCAATCTCATCTTTGGCTGTCAACCATCCATCATACCTATTGATTCTTCTGAATTATTTGCCAAAAGTGCATCAGTGGGACACAAATAGGCTTAATTTGATTTAAACCCTTTGCCATGTTCGTTCAATTTGTCCATTCATTAGGTATGGATTAAATGGCACTGATCAGTCACACCAGGGATACTTTGCATTATTGCTGCTGATCAAAAGCCTGAAATGGACCAACAAATTAAGGCAAGCATGGTCAGTGAAGGTGTTTTACAGGACCATTACAGAATAGAACATGACACATCCATATTTGGCCAGAAAAGTAGGTATTAAGGACTGCACTAAAACATGTGAAGTGAGGAAGACCACTGAAGGGGATGAATTCTGAAGCTTAGGAACCTCGGTAGCTGAAAGCCCAACAATAAACTGGAACAATTAAAATCTGTGAAGCTCAGAAAGTGTACAGTAGAAGAACACATAAGACTGGAGAAGACTACAGAGCTAGGGAATAGTAAGACATTTGAAAATGAGAGAATATTTAAACATGATGATTGCTTAATCAGATGCCTCTAGATTGGTGAGCTCAGGAGCAATAAGTGAATGGAATAACATGTATGTGGGTTTGGGTAACAAAGTTTTGAAAGAAATCAATTTTATGGAATGTGGCCAGCCAGGAGTGCACTAGAATAGTTAAATCTATAGATACCAAATGCTTCAGTATCAAGCTGAGGCAGGGGCAGAGTGAGTTAATTTATGAAGACGAAATTGTGCAGCCTGAATGATAACGCAGATATAAAGTTGGAAGATCATCTCAGAGTCAAATATGACACCAAGTGAGCTTTCTGGTTCAGTCTCAGACAAGTGACATGTTTGCAGTAACTGAAGAGAAGGGTGTGTGCCGGCAACTGAAGGTAATAGCTTCAAAATTTAATTGAAGAAAATTTCTGTTCATCCAATACTAGTCCAATATGTTTGAAAATTTAAAGATAGTGGAGAGATGAGAAGCCGAGCTGAGCTAAAGCATAAATCTGTAATCTAATATTCGAAATGAAGGGGCAATGTGTAGTTGAAAAATAGTCAAAGCTATATTCTCTGGATTATTAAAAATCATCAACTTGTAAGTCATGCCGTATACTTTTATTACACTGAAGTGGAGCTGTGGTAAGAGATAGGAATGATCTAGGGATTAGGATATATTTCCATGGGTATACTCTCATTTGTTGTTACTTAAGCTGTCTCTCTGGGGTGTTTTCAAATTCCCTGCCAGTATTACTAGAGGTGAAATTCAACCCATTATACACGTAGGGAGTGTCATGAATGCTGCCAGCTCGTAGTTCAATAGGTAAGGCATTAAAAGCTATATCTTAGATTGGTTCAGGCTTCCATCACCATGAGCCTGAAGGCAGGTCCTTGGCTCAGTAGCTGTTGGTACTTCTCACTAAGCTGTTATCCATGGCAGCTTCAGTTAGTGGTGGTTTGCCTTTGTCTTTGAATATCTGTGGCAGTTCCGAGTCTCTCTCAGCCAGTACAGAAATTGAACCCACGCTGTTGGCATTATAGAGAAAGATACACTGGCCAACTGAACTAACCAGTCACTAATTGTTGAAATAAGGACCATGAAATTATATTAAACAGAGAATTGCTGAATCCAAGGACCCAAGTGTGAGCACAAAGGCTGTGCAGTGGCCACACCTACTAATACTGGGATGAACAAATATGCCTACTGAAGCTAGATCAGTTACACTGAGGTCAAGAACATTTTCCATCCCATTGTTCCCCTGTGTCCTTTAGCAGCTTGGTCAGAAGCAGTGCACTTCACAGGGGTGGCATGGTGGCTCAGTGGTTACCACTGCAGCTTCTCAGTGCCAGGGACCCGGTTTGATTCCAGCCTCGGGCGACCGTCTGTGTGGAGTTTGCACATTCTCCCCGTGTCTGCGTGAATTTGCTCCAGTTTCCTCCCACAGTCCGAAGATGTGCAGGTTAGGTGGATCGGCTATGGTAAATTGCCCACAGTGTTCGGGGTGTGTGGGTTATAAGGGGATGGCTCTGGGTGGGATGGTCCAAGGGGCGGTATGGATTTGTTGGGTCTCTTATCCACTGTTTATTGTGTCCTCTTTCTGTCCTCAGTGCATCCTCCAAGGCAAGGTCAACATTGAGGAGCACTGATTGATTCATTAGCTAAAGGTGGGGAGGGGCTGGTGGTCTGGTAATTAAGAGGTTTCTTTGCCTATGTTTGACCTGATACCATGAAACTGTGGGGTGTATACCCAGGGATGGTGATGGTGCAGTGATTTGTCTATTACGTATGGTTCTGTGTCAAGCTGCTGCTCGACCAGTCTGTGTCCTAATTTTGGAACAAGCCCCAAGATGTTAATAAGAAGGGCTTTTCAGGAACAAGAAAGCTGTTTCCCGCTGTCATCTCCGGTGCCTTGGTTGATGCTGTTTCATCTGTCCAGTACCATTCTTTTATCGGATTTTCGTGTGGTCAGATACAACTGAGTGGCTTGCAATACCATTTCAGAAGACAGTTGAGAATCAACCACATTGCTGTGGACCTGGATTTACATGTAGCCCGTTCTAGGTAAGGATAACTGATTTTCCTTCCCAACATGGCAATTGTAAACCAGATAGGCCATCTTTAGATTCAAGATTAATTAACTGAATTTAAATTTTGACATCTGCCATGATGACATTCAAGCCTGTGTCACGATAGTATTAGCCTGGTCCCTGGATTAGTAGTAGTCCAATGGCAATGCTTCTAAGCCACTGCTCAGTGTGTCGAAGGGCAAGTGTGAAAGTGGCTATGATTATATAAGGGCAGTAGGAGCTGCCGATGCTGGAGAATCTGAGATAGCACGGTGTGAAGCTGGATGAACACAGGCCAAGCAGCATCAGAGGAGGAGGAAAGTTTGATGTTTCGAGTCGAGACCCTTCTTCATGTTTATATAATGATGCTTTTGACTTATAATACCTACAACTGACTGAATTCTAGGTTGACATTCTTAAATATGGCACCATGACTTCCCAGATATGCCACATGGATATGCTGGATGGTTTTTCCAGGATATGCCATTGACTGATCCAATTCGTTTCTGTATTCCAAGAAAAACATCAGTATGCTAAATTCTTTTGATCTAGCTTGGGAGTTTGAGAAAATCCAATCTATCTGAGCCTCCTGAGTTTATCAATACAAATGATAATATTCCAATCTGTCACTGTATAAACTCATGCAAATGTACAACACAGGTAAGTAGCATTCAAGCACTGAGTTTGTGCCAGCTGTGACTACTCCCTTGGTCCCTCCATGTGGTTCTGTGCATTCTTCTGTTTCCGGCATTTATCCCATTGAAACAGGAAATTTATTTTCAAGTTCAAGATACAGGACATAATAAAACTAGAGTATAGCCACAGGCAATATATTTCAGAGCTGAGTATGTAATGCCCTTGACCATTTTCAGTTTTAAAACAAGTTCAGACATTCCTGATGTTGAAGGAGCAAATGAAGGAAATCATTGAGAGAGCATCTGTTCAACTTCCCCAGGAACCCTGGCACTAATAGGATTTAAATCAATGAAAAATATTTAGGAACCAAGTCAATCCAAACAGATACTTTTTAATCTCCCACTTAAATAATTGCATGATGGTTGATCCTTAAGGAGGACCTTGGAATAATAAGTGCAGTGCAAAAATTGTTCGGTTCTGCTTTTGGCACATATCCATTAACAGCAAGTGATCACTTCAGAAGCCTAGATTTACATGAAAGGGAGAATCCAAATTACTAGGTAGCATCACTTATCTGAAAAATAAGAATATAATGGAAATCCTTCATTATAATGACATTCATTTTTGTTGGCAGGACAAAGAAAATGGCTGACTATAAAAGGCACGCAATGTTCACACTGGTTATGCAGCATTTAATAAGGGAATATTCAAGTCATGTTCATCTATGAAGGTATTTTCAGAAAATGAAAGACTGTAATGTCAAGGTGGTGCCTTTGATTTACTGTTGGAGGGAACAACCTTAAGCAGAGAGGTCCTTACTGCTTAGCAAAGCTTTTTTTCTGTGACTACAAACAGATCTCCAAGAGATAGGGTTTCTCTCTCTCCCCAACAAAGAAAGCCAATACCTGCCATTGCATTTCAGTAGATTTGAGCCCTTTAATGTTCGGGGAGATAAAAAGAGAACTCATGACCTGCTGAATAAATTAACAAAAGGAAGAGCCATTCTTCAATAGCAAAGCAGGAGTCTTCTTGCACATGATCTAATCACAATCTACATTTATCTATTTCTCAGACGATTTTAACATAACAGCATGAGATAAAGAACATTAAAAGAGGCTGCAAGGCAAAGCAGAGATTCAAAAACAAGTTTTTAAGAGGCCTTTTTTAAGCATAAAGGGAAGAAAGATCTTGAGAGAATTCTACAATCAGTAATGTGACAGTGTAACGAATAGCTAACAATGGTGAACTGTGGGGGATGAATCAGAACAGCTCCAATTTTACAGATTATTAAGATAGGCTGCTGCAAGACAATGAAGTGATTTAAAATCGGTGATGAAGACCTGAAATCAATTTGTTTTAGCTGGTGACTCATCAGACCTTGCTGAGAGGAAGATGATAAATGTGAATGGATTTTTTTTCCCAAACAGGAGGCTGGCTCAGAGCTGTTGTAAAGTTTGTGTTTGTGGAGAATGAAGCCAGAAAGACCAGTGAACAGAACACTGAACTTGATCCTCAAGATGTTGAAAACACATGGTCAGATATTTGATACTAGCAAAACGTACTGTCTGTGGAGGTGAACAATATTTCAATGATTGCACAGATGGAGGCTATTCAGTCCTTTGAATCCATGATAGCTCTTTCTGGACCTGGCCAGGCAGATCCATTCCAGCTCTACTGTCAGTCCTGAAAGTTTATTTCTCCTCAAATGCCAGTCAAGTTTCTTTTTTGAAATTGTGAATTAGCTATACTTCAACTATCTTCAAAGACAGCAAGCTAACCGACCCCCTACAGCTCAGTTGGCTGGTGTGCAATCAAGAGCAAGGCCAACAGGATTGGCTCAATTCCTGCCCTGGCTGCGGTCACTATGAAGGTCACTCCTTTTCAATCTCTTCCCTCGCTTGAGGCATGGTGACCATCCGGTCAAACCACCTCAATCATCCATCTAATGAGCTGAATGGTACTGTGGCTTCCTTATCCTAACCTTCTAGCTAAAGCCCCTCATCCCTGAAACCATTCTAACAATCTCCTGTGCACAGTCTAAAATGCTAAAGTGTGGCATTCGGAAATAGATACAAAGCATTTGTTATGGTAAAACCAGACCTTTAAGAATATTCATTATAGCAGTCCTGCTTTTGTACTTCTATGAAGCCCAAGATCTCATTCACTTTGCTAATTATTCTGTTAGTATGTCCGATCACCTTCCAAGATCTATTGACACGAACCCCACGTTCCTCCTTGACTATACACCCTTTAAGCATTTAGGGAAGAAAGAGCTTGGGAGAATTCTACAATCAGTAATGTGACAATGTCAGGGTCAATGGTCTATTCCTAACCATTCTGCCAAAAAGTATCACCTCATACTTCTCCGTATCAAATTCCACTTGATATTCATCTGCACATTAGGCCAGGATATTTTCTGTTGCAGTCAATTGCTATTCCAAGTTTGGTACCTTTGACAAATTTTGCAATTTCACTTTGCATTCCAATATCCATGTATTTGCATATTTAACAAATAAGTACAGTGCCTTTTTTTTACCTAGGTTTTGCATTATTGGGTTACTTCCGTTGTAAAACTAGTGTAGATGCTTTATTGTTTTGTTTCAGAAATGCAACACAAAAAAAACACAGTATTGTAAGAGCTTTCCCATTCACAATATCGCTCACTTTCATACATCTTTTTTAAAAAATGGAATAACTACTCCAAATGCCAAAATGACTGGTAAAATTGCCTCTGAGCCCTGCGCACATGCTGAATGGACCAGTGATTTTGGGTAGTTGCAATAGGATTGGATCATCTCGGAGAAATATTGCTTTGAAAACAACTTTGAACATGAAGAGATAATGGGGACTGCAGATGCTGGAAAATCCGAGATTACAAAGTGTGGAGCTGGACGAACACAGCAGGCCAAGCAGCATCTTAGGAGCACTAAGAAGGGGTACATTTTTTTCCCTCTGCTGGGAAGACTTATAGGATTTACTGGCTGGGGTGATTTCTAGATGTTTTATCCAAGGTTGCTGTGAGTGATATAGTTAGGTAGTTGCTGGAATATACTAGAGTATAAATCTAGTGCTGAACTAGGAATCCAAAACATAAGGCTAATATTCTCAGAACATATGTTTGAATCCCACCAAATGGTGACATTTGAATTCAGTAAAAATTTGGAATAAAAAGCCAGCTCAATGGTGACCATGTCACTGTGATTCTCATAAAGAGCTATTTGGTTTACTCTGTCCTTTGAGGAAGGAAATCTTCCACCTTCACTTGGTCTGACTCATATGTGACTCCAGTCCCACAGCAACATGCTGCCTTAAAATAAACATACAAACAAGGAACAAGAGTAGGCCATTCAGCCCTCCAAGCCTGCTTAAACTGTGACACCTAGTTCTAGATTCTCCTGCAAGATGAAATACCCTTTCGCCATCCACCCAACCAAGACCCTTCGGGTCGTATTTGTTTCAATTCATCTTGATTCTTCTGAACTTCAAAGTTTTTTATATAAGGCAATCCTTATAAGGCATTCAAAGCGTTAGTCTAGCAAACCTTTTCTGAACTGCTTCCAATGCATTAACATCCCTCTGTGAGTACAATGATCAGTCTCCTACGTAGTAATCCACTGATGCATAGGAGGAAAAAATATACCCCTTCTGCCCTACAAAGTTTACAAGCAAACTCTTCATGTTCAAAGTTGCTTTCAAAACAATATTTCTCTGAGATGATCCAATCCTACTGCAGCTACCCGAAATCACTGGTCCATTCAGCACATATGCAAGGTTCAGAGGCAATTTTACCAGTCATTTTGGCATTTGGAGTAGTTATCCCATTTTTTAAAAAGACGTTTGTAAGTGAGTGATATTGTGAATGGGAGAGCTCTTACAATACTTGTTTTTTTTGTGTTGCATTTCTAACTAATACTTAGATTCAATTCCCCTTGCAATAAACCATAACATTGTATTAGCTTTCATGATTACTTGCTGTACCTGCATACTTCTGTGATTCCTGCACTAGGACACCCAGATCTCTCTGCATCTCAGAGGCCTGCAACCTGTCACCATTTAGATAATATATTTCATTTTTATTCTTTTTATCTCTCTGAGCAATTAGGGTGGACCCGAAATGTCCGTAACATCTATATCCCTTGAGAAAATAAAAACTATTTAGGCAAGAGGTGTTTTTAGGTCATAATCATATAATATGAAGTTGAAACTGTATTCATTTTACCATTTTTGAGATGGCTGCTGCTTTCCATCGCTTCGAAATTATGTCAGCTTCCTATCTGTGTGTGCACATTCTTTGTGATACCTAGAGGTGGTCTTTAAACTATTCACAGCCTTTTTTAAAGATCCTATTTTCTGCCTTTTTCCTCCCTTTGTCTTTCTTCATCTCCCTTCAGCAGTCTTATCTTACATGCTGCTCTTTCAACTCTTTCGTTCTCCCTTCACTGACAGACAGCCATACGGCAAAACACCTACTTCAACAAACAGTCAGAAAATCAACAAAACGCCTAACCTGATCTCAAGAATGCAATTAATGACTTTGAAAGCAACGATTGTAGGAAAAGGCACGGCAAAGTTCTGCAAACAGCAAAAGGATGTGCAATCTGAGTTTTGTACATTTTGGTGATGCTGGAGAATCTGAGATAACAAGGTGTAGGGCCGGATGAACACAGCAGGCCAAGCAGCATCAGAGGAACAGGGAAGCTAATGTTTCGGGTCTGGACCCTTCTTCAGAAAATTCAGACCTGAAACATCAGCTTTCATGCTCCTGTGATGCTGCTTGGCATGCTGTGTTCGCCCAGCTCCACACCTTGTAAATAAAATGTGAGGCTGGATGAACACAGCAGGCCAAGCAGCATCTCAGGAGCACAAAAGCTGACGTTTCGGGCCTAGACCCTTCATCAGAGAGGGGGATGGGGTGAGGGAACTGGAATAAATAGGGAGAGAGGGGGAGGCGGACCGAAGATGGAGAGTAAAGAAGATAGGTGGAGAGGGTGTAGGTGGGGAGGTAGGGAGGGGATAGGTCAGTCCAGGGAAGATGGACAGGTCAAGGAGGTGGGATGAGGTTAGTAGGTAGCTGGGGGTGCGGCTTGGGGTGGGAGGAAGGGATGGGTGAGAGGAAGAACCGGTTAGGGAGGCAGAGACAGGTTGGACTGGTTTTGGGATGCAGTGGGTGGGGGGGAAGAGCTGGGCTGGTTGTGTGGTGCAGTGGGGGGAGGGGATGAACTGGGCTGGTTTAGGGATGCAGTAGGGGAAGGGGAGATTTTGAAACTGGTGAAGTCCACATTGATACCATATGGCTGCAGGGTTCCCAGGCGGAATATGAGTTGCTGTTCCTGCAACCTTCGGGTGGCATCATTGTGGCAGTGCAGGAGGCCCATGATGGACATGTCATCAAGAGAATGGGAGGGGGAGTGGAAATGGTTTGCGACTGGGAGGTGCAGTTGTTTGTTTGTCTGCTCCCACGATAAGACATTCCACTCCCGCACATCCCAGATGTCCAAGTTCTTTAAGGACCGCAACTTTCCCCCCACGGTGATCGAGAACGCCCTTGACCGCGTCTCCCGCATTTCCCGCGACACATCCCTCACACCCCGCCCCCGCCACAACCGCCCCAAGAGGATCCCCCTCGTTCTCACACACCACCCTACCAACCTCCGGATACAACGCATTATCCTCCGACACTTCCGCCATTTACAATCCGACCCCACCACCCAAGACATTTTTCCATCCCCTCCCCTGTCTGCTTTCCGGAGAGACCACTCTCTCCGTGACTCCCTTGTTCGCTCCACACTGCCCTCCAACCCCACCACACCCGGCATCTTCCCCTGCAACCGCAGGAAATGCTACACTTGTCCCCACACCTCCTCCCTCACCCCCATCCCAGGCCCCAAGATGACATTCCACATTAAGCAGAGGTTCACCTGCACATCTGCCAATGTGGTATACTGCATCCACTGTACCCGGTGCGGCTTTCTCTACATTGGGGAAACCAAGCGGAGGCTTGGGGACCGCTTTGCAGAACACCTCCGCTCAGTTCGCAACAAACAACTGCACCTCCCAGTCGCAAACCATTTCCACTCCCCCTCCCATTCTCTTGATGACATGTCCATCATGGGCCTCCTGCACTGCCACAATGATGCCACCCGAAGGTTGCAGGAACAGCAACTCATATTCCGCCTGGAACCCTGCAGCCATATGGTATCAATGTGGACTTCACCAGTTTCAAAATCTCCCCTTCCCCTACTGCATCCCTAAACCAGCCCAGTTCATCCCCTCCCCCCACTGCACCACACAACCAGCCCAGCTCTTCCCCCCCACCCACTGCATCCCAAAACCAGTCCAACCTGTCTCTGCCTCCCTAACCGGTTCTTCCTCTCACCCATCCCTTCCTCCCACCCCAAGCCGCACCCCCAGCTACCTACTAACCTCATCCCACCTCCTTGACCTGTCCGTCTTCCCTGGACTGACCTATCCCCTCCCTACCTCCCCACCTACACCCTCTCCACCTATCTTCTTTACTCTCCATCTTCGGTCCGCCTCCCCCTCTCTCCCTATTTATTCCAGTTCCCTCCCCCCATCCCCCTCTCTGATGAAGGGTCTAGGCCCGAAACGTCAGCTTTTGTGCTCCTGAGATGCTGCTTGGCCTGCTGTGTTCATCCAGCCTCACATTTTATTATCTTGGAATTTCCAGCATCTGCAGTTCCCATTATCTCCACACCTTGTTATCTCATTTTACATTTGGTGGTGTTTGTTGTAGGAAGAATGTTGGCAAGGACACCAGAGATTCCTGTCCTATTGTTCAAAAGTACCATTATCTTCTTTAATTTCCATCTGAACCACAAAACAGACTGCAAGCCTATATTTCAGCTGAAGGATGGCACAACTGAAAATGCAGCACTCCCTGAAAGCCCTGCTCTAGACTGACAGCTTATTCTATAAGGGTAGTTTTCAGAGCTGGCATTCCCAGGAAGTGAAGATTTGTCTACTGTGAGTGCATATCGGAAGTTTAGGGATCGGTGTACACAATTTTCATTGCAATGGTTGGAAAATGATGGCACTGCATGCTTGAGCTCCTGGCAGGAATGGCTATCCAGTAGGAAAGTGAAGTTGGAAAATTATTTCTGATCTCTGATCTCTTAGAAATCAAAGTGGCCCACTCTGCTTGACCAATGTCTCATTTGTTAGCTCTTCAGAGAACCTGGCTCCACATTGCCTCGCACCAGGGCATTAAGGAAAAAGATAGCTACACGCTGCAGTAAGATCAGGTCTACCCTCAGGTAAGTGAATACTAACATGCTTTAATGAACATAGCTGTATATGGGGGGGCGGGGGGGGGGGGTGTAAAGTAACTTCATGTCCTAATTCCATGTTACCTGATGTTTCTGTAACATAGCCACTTATACACATCCTCAGTAGCTAATTTTGGAGTCAATATACAGTTAACCCTTTACTCCACAGATATTAGAATGAAGCTATTTGAGCTTGCTTTTCCACCTTCTTTTTTTAATATCTCATAAATTTCTAACATGAGCAACACTCCCATTCCAAACGTCCAGACAGGGTACAAATGAACCACACAGTGCAAACAAGATGATGTTTGAATTTTCAATATTTCTGCTTTCCTTGCAGACATGGAAGTATTCCCCAACCTTGGCTGAACAGTTTTTATGAGAAGGTAACATGGCCTCAAATCATCATGATTTCTGGGCAGGCTTCTTTTCGTTTTGCTGGGGGTCAGTGGTTTTTTTAAAATTTTAGATGTCTCAGAAAGAGGGTTCCCAGGAAGTAGCCACCAGTCTAGGTTTCCCTAAGACTACCTCTATCTCATTTACTGAAAATATCAGAAGAAAGCTATGAAACATCTTGACAGCTGTAAAAGTAATCAGAGATGTCATTCCTTCTGCAAAAAGCTGAAGCAATGAAAGCATCTCTGTTATTTGCTAATTGGATTGAAGTAGACGCCACTGCTACTCTTGTGATCAGAGTTAATGAGAACTGCAGATGCTGGAGAATCCGAGACAACAAAGTGTGAAGCTGAATGAACACAGCAGGCCAGAAGCATCTTAGAAGCACAAAAGCTGGCATTTTGGGTCTAGACCCCAAAACGTCAGCTTTTGTGCTCCTAAAATGCTGCTTGGCCTGCTGTGTTCATCTAGCTTCACACTTCGTTATCTCCTCTGCTAGTCTTGCCATTTCATGTATCCATTGCCTTAAGATAGGTATAATTCTCATCAAACATTCTTTCCAAATTGTATCTGGATGCTTCAAACAAGGGTTGCTGAAGCACTCAGATTAGAATGGGCAGCTCTTTTCTACTCTGATTTCTGCTTTCCTCACTCTCTCTGACGCACACACACCCATACACCTGGTATGGTGCTTCTCCTCACAAGTCATTCTGCCCTCACTTGAATGTTTCTGACCTTACAAAAATTGATGGAAAGCACAAACATGGGGTGGCAAGGTTTGCCCACACTGTGACCAGGCCCATCTCCTACCTCCTGCACTATTTCATCCTCTTCAGCTTGTCTTTGCTAGGAGTGAGCAGCAGACAAAGTGTGGAGGATTGGGGCTGGGGATGGTCACCAACCACAGCAAGGTTGGGAAGGAGAAGAATTTACAGGTGCAAGGATGCTACAGCTGCTTTTGTGAATCCAACTGGAAATGTGCAACGTTGAGAAGTTGCACTTTCTGCTGATCACTCTCAACAACTTTGCAACCTTCAGCTGCCAGCGCATGAGTGCCCATACAGCAGTTCCTCATAGTAAGGCAGCTGCAGGATATGGGGTTGTCTTCTGGACCCACCTTTGGGTATTCTGACTCTCACAGTATTGTATAGTATTGCTTTTTTCAGAAAAGGTGCAGATATTAGAAGGAGCCGTACTTCCCAAGACCTTTAATGTACGCCTGGTATTAATAGAATGGAACTAATTCACAGAGGAAAGATCTGAAAGGTCACTGAGACTTTCAAAATGGGAGTTATAAAATCAGCGCAGCTTGTGAGGGAAAGTCCATTTATGAGTATCAAGTGGAAAAGTGAGAATCTAATCGAGAGGTCAAGTTGAAATCCCTCTGTGGAAAATTGTTATAGCAAATTGAATAAGTCTGATCATTGTTGGAATAATACTTACTAAAGTAATCATAGAAACTACTGGATCATTATTGGAAATCCAAAGAATTGACTATAGTCTGCTGAGAAAAAAAACCTATCATTGTGTTTCAGTCCCACACTAAACAATAGTCTCTTAATGTCCTCAGGAGAATAGCAGTAAAAGCTACTTTCTTGGTATCACTCATATCCCATCCAGCAAAGAAACTATCACTCCTCCACCAAAGCATTTCACTTTTTCTTAAATGAAGCCAGATTTCTTATCACCACCTACTTAGAAATTTGCTCTGAGTTCCTCATCATGTTCTTTTTCTGTCTGTCTTTCCCCCCGTTCTTGTTTCCTAATGTTGGGCCATGGAGTTGTATTGGATCCATGCACAATTACAAGAAAAATAATGCAGTGGTTTGCCATTGCAATCTGCAGGATGCTGACCATGAAGATCTTATCTCCTACCATCAGGCATATTGGAAGAATTTGCAGGGTTGATAATCGCCCATCTTGACCAAGTTACAAATACACTTCCCATAGCCAAAACAATTCTGCTGTGGAACAAAAGCTCAGAGCTTCTGTTCCAGAGGCAAGAGATGCTACCACGATATCATAAAGTCTCCACAAAAATGCTTTACAGGTTCTTAAATAAATCGTGATACATTGGTAACACACACAAGTAATGAACAAATTTCCCATTGCAATATTTTTGATAGGGCAAGGCACAATGTACCCTGTACACTATAATAACATGTAGCTATGTCAAAAAGCAATATTACTTTACTGCTGAACTAGAAGAATTGAGTTTAACTTGTCTGCTCGTTAAAGTTTAACACCCATTTTAGGGAAACCCTTTGATGGGTACTTTTTGAGGTCAGTGGGGGTGATTACAACTGCTTGAGAATCCCAGATTTCTCTGGACGAAAACAAAGCAAGTGGAAGTAACTGTCTTTCTTTTTCCTTTCCAAGCTGTTTTTTCAAATAAAGGTTCTTGCATTTGTAATGACATATCATGTTTTGAAGTATATTGTCTAAAGTGTGTGCACTAAACTCATGCCTCAGATAGGAAGCATCTGCTTTCCTTATACTTTATTCAGTGATCTTGCTTTTTGTATCGGAAATGATTTTACAATGAAATTGAACTGTAGTTTGGCACCATGCCACTCACTCCATCATACAGTATTTTCACTCTGGAAATCTTAATTACAGCTAAAGTGCTGGTAAGCTGAATGAGTCAATAAAAAGTTACGTCCATTTTCCTGCAGTGTCAGTGGTAAAGATAGATTGTGGCTGATTGCACTGGATTGTGCAGGCTAGCATTTTGTCCTCTGTCCACAGGCATGCTGAGTAATGTCATTTTCATGCTGCTGTTCTGGATAAACTTTCTTGGCCGCTGGGGAGGACCATGATGAGAAAACACAAGTATTCATTGTAGCTTTTAAATGACTGACCATGCATAGATGTTTTTGCGTTGCCATCAGTGCTCAGCAATGTAAACAGGTTTGATTCCAATAATAGCAGCTGAGCTGAACACAACACAACTGCTTCGATTTAAGCTAACGCTGCAGAATATAAATATGGTAAAAGCTGATAATCCATAAGTTCTACAGTTTATAACGCCCTTGAGTAGTCAGTTTATCCTTAATCATGATCACTCTGCTGTTTGTAACATTACAGAATTTCATACAGAACTACTGCTTACAATATAATTGGGTGTACATTCAATCATCTGCTGATGTTGCTTGTGATTGGATGGATGGGTTGTCCTCTTGTCTGGCCTGAGTCTTGTGCTGGGGTTTCTTTACTTTGTTACTCACCATTGCACACTAATTTCAGCACAGATTAGTATAAGGTATGGTCATTTTGATGTTTTGTGACCACCTTATTTACTTTATTTAACAAATGACCCAGAAAACAAGAATCTAAACGTGGGAAGGAACAAAGAGGATCTGGGAATAGGAGTTCACACATCATTGGAAGTAAATGATGCAAGTTAATAAAGCCATTTAAATGAAATAGCAAACCAAGCACTAGGGCAGAGCTTCCCAAACACTTTTTCTCCGTGATCCCATTTCAAGGCTTGAAAATTATCACCACTTGTCAGTGAAAACGGAGAAACTGGTGGGGTAGGGGCAGTGGGAAGGGTAACTGGGACCTTGAGTGAAGATCTGTAAGTGGGGAAGCTGGGAAGATGTGAGAGCCCCATTGTTGGCTCAGAGTTCACAACTTGAAATTTTTTTGAGAACTAGGCACTAAGGTTTATTTCAAAAGAGTTAGAATTTGAAAGTATAGAAATTGTGTTAAACTTATATAAAACATTGGTTAGTCTGCATGTGGAGTGCTTTGTAGTCCTGGTCATCATGTTATGAGCAGAAGAGAGAAACACTGGATACTCGGTGGCACAGTAGCTCAGTGATTAGCACTGCTGCTCTACAGTGGGTTCAGTGGGCCCTAAAGTCCTGGGTTCAGTGCTAGGCTTGGCTGACTTTCTGTGTGGAATTTGCACGGTCTCCCTATGCCTGTGTGGGTTTCCTCTGGGTGCTCTAGTTACCCCCCACAGTCCAAAGAGGTATAGGTTAGGTGGATTGGCAATGGTAAATTTGCCCTTAGTGTCCAACAATGTGGAAGCTAAGATGCATTAGCCATAAGAAATATATGATTATGGAGATTGGGTGGGATGCTGTTCCAAAGGTTGGTGCAGACTTGATGGGCTGGATGGACTGTTTCTACACTATAGGGATTCTATGATTATGCAGAAAATATTTTCAAGAACTTTACAACAAATATGAAGTTGTACATGCAGGAAAGGATCGCCAGGCTGTGCCTCCACTCTTTTAACAGGGAGCTCAGAGATGACCCAATGGTGAAAGATTTTGATTGAGTAGAGGGAGAAAAATCTGTTTCCACTTGTGCGGAAAAGCATGACCAGAAGTTATTGATATGACTTAATGTCCAAGAAATCCAGTTGGTAATTCTTGCTTTCTTTCTTTGAGGTGAATAATGTGTCTGCATTGACAAGGCTGCTGGATAAGCAGATGAAGGAGAAGCGAACACAAAGTTTGGCAATAATGTGAATTAGGAGCAGAAGGCCATGTGGCACATTGAAGCCTGTTCTCCCATTCAGTAAGATCTTGGTGGATCTGATGACTCCTTATTGCTGCCTGACAACCTGCCCCCACCCTCCATTTGCTTATCAGGAATTTCTCTACCTCGGCCTCAGAAATACTCAGAGAAATATTGAAAAATTTAATTCCAAAAACTCATGGCCCTCTGTGAAAACCTTATTTTCCCTGTTCTCTCCCTGAAGTGGGCAAAATCTTATTTTTAAAAAGCAACCCCTAGTTTGAGATTCTTCCACAAGAGAAAATTTCCTTTTCACATTTCATCCTGTCAGGATCTCACTGGTTTCAATCAAGTTACCACTTATTCTTCTAAACTCTAGAGGATACAAGCCTAGCCTGTCTTCATAAGACAACCTGCCCATTCCAGGTAACAGTCTAGCAAATCTTCTGTGAATTTTTTACAACATATTTACATCTGTCACTTATTAAGGTAATCAGCACTGTACAAAGTACACCAGATGTGATCTCCACCAATATCCTTTACATTTGAAGCATAACTTTCCTATTTTTGTATTAAATTCCCCTCACAATAATCAATAATATTCTATTTAGCTTTCTTAATTACTCCCTGGCAGACTGAATTCTTGTGGCACCAGGACGCCTAAATCCCTCTGTATTCAGAGCTCAGCAATCTCTCAAGATTTAGATAATGTTTCTTTCGGACTTTTCCTGCTGAAATGGATAATTGTACATTTTTACACATTATACTCCATTTGGCACATCTTTGCTTACTCATTTCAATTATCTATATGCCTTTGTGTCCTCCTTATGTCCTCTTCACAGCTGACATTCCTGGAAAATTTAGTTACCATATCTCGGGTCATTTATATAAGTTATAAGGATTTGAAACCCAGCACTGACCCCTATGACACGTCACTCATTAAATATTGCTAATGAGAAAATGATCCATTTAAGCCCCCCTCAATATTTCCTATTATCGAGCCAATCTCCTATTGATGCCATCATGCTCCTCCCTTCACCACAACCTTTCATTTCCGAGGATAACTTTTGATGTGGCACCATATCAAATGTCTTCTGAAGACATAAGTACACTACACCCATGATTCCCCTTTATCCACGGTACATATTACTTTCTCAAAGGACTGACTCTGCCCAATTTCATCAAATTTTCTAAATTTTATTTGACTCATAGAACCCTTACAATGCAGATAGAGGCCATTCAGCCCATCTAGTCAGCAATGGCACTCCAAAGGGCATCCCTCTCTATCCCGATAACCACACATTTACTATGGCTAATACCCTCATCCGCCTAGCCGAACTCGTCCTCACCCTCAACAACTTCTCCTTCGATTCCTCCCACTTCCTACAGTCAAAGGGGGTGGGCATTGCTACCCGCATGGGCCCAAGCTATGCCTGCCTCTTTGTAGGTTACGTGGAACAGTCCCTCTTCTGCACCTACACAGGCCCCAAAGCCCACCTCTTCCTCCGTTATATTGATGACTGTATCGGCGCCGCCTCTTGCTCCCCAGAGGAGCTCGAACAGTTCATCCTCTTCACCAACAACCTTCCACCCCAACCTCAAGTTCACCTGGGCTATCTCCAACACATCCCTCACCTTCCTGGACCTCTCAGTCTCCATCTCAGGTAACCAGCTAGAAACTGATGTCCATTTCAAGCCCACTGACTCCCACAGCTACTTAGAATACCCCTCCTGCAAAAATTCCATCCCCTATTCCCAATTCCTCCGCCTCTGCCGCATCTGCTCCCAGGTTGAGGCATTCCACTCCCGTACATCCCAGATGTCCACGTTCTTCAAGGACCGCATCTTTCCCCCCACAGTGGTCGAGAACACCCTTGACCGCGTCTCCTGCATATCCCGCAACACATCCCTCACACCCCGCCCCCACCACAACCGCCCCCAGAGGATCCCCCTCATTCTCACACACCACCCCACCAACCTCCAGATACAACGCATCATCCTCCGACACTTCCACCATCTACAATCCGACCCCACCACCCAAGACATTTTTCCATCCCCACCCTTGTCTGCCTTCCGGAGAGACCACTCTCTCCACGACTCCCTTGTCCGCTCCACTCTCCCCTCCAACCCCACCACACCCGACACCTTCCCCTGCAACCGCAGGAAGTGCTACACTTGCCCCCACACCTCCTCCCTCACACCTATCCCAGGCCCCAAGATGATTTTCCATATCAAGCAGATGTTCACCTGCACATCTGCCAATGTGGTATATTGTATCCATTGTACCCGGTGTGGCTTCCTCTACATTGGGGAAACCAAGCGGAGGCTTGGGGACTGCTTTGCAGAACACCTCCGTTCGGTTCGCAACAAACAACTGCACCTCCCAGTCGCCAACCATTTCAACTCCCCCTCCCATTCCTCAGACGACATGTCCATCATGGCCTCCTGCAGTGCCACAATGATGCCACCCGAAGGTTGCAGTAACAGCAACTCATATTCTGCCTGGGAACCCTGCAGTCCAATGGTATCAATGTGGATTTCACCAGCTTCAAAATCTCCCCTTCCCCCACTGCATCCCAGAACCAGCCCAGTTCGTCCCCTCCCCCCACTGTATCACACATCCAACCCAGCTCATCCCCTCTCCCCACTGCATCCCAAAACCAGCCCAGCCTGTCTCTGCCTCCCTAATCTGTTCTTCCTCTCACCCATCCCTTCCTCCCACCTCAAGCCGCACCTCCATTTCCTACCTACTAACCTCATCCCACCTCCTTGACCTGTCCGTCTTCCCTGAACTGACCTATCCCCTCCCTACCTCCCCACCTATACTCTCCTCTCCACCTATCTTCTTTTCTCTCCATCTTCAGTCCGCCTCCCCCTCTCTCCCTATTTATTCCAGAACCCTCTCCCCATCCCCCTCTCTGATGAAGGGTCTAGGCCCGAAACGTCGGCTTTTATGCTCCTGAGATGCTGCTTGGCCTGCTGTGTTCATCTAGCTCCACACTTTGTTATCTTACTACGGCTAATCCACCAACTTTGCAAATCCCTGTACACAATGGATAATTTAGTGTTGCCATTCCACCTAACCTGCACGTTTTTAAGCTGTGTGAGGATACCCACAACGACACAGGGAGAATGTGCAAATTCCACACAGTCACCCCAGGTTGGAATTGAACACAGGTTCCTGGTGCTGTGAAGCAGCAGTGCTAAGCACTGAGCCACATGGCTGTTCTTGTTAACCTGTTATAAAGTCTTTGAGAATAGTTTTCTAAAATCTTCCACATGACAAATGTTAATACAATTAGCTGTTGGTCTATTGCTTTCTATCTCCCTCCCTTTAAATAAAGGTGTTACATTCACTAGTTCCCTATCCAATGGAACTTACCCCAAATCCTGGGAATATCATAAAAAATCAAAACTAATATTTTAAATATCTCATCAGCCATTTGCTTTAAGGCCCTGGATGAATTTCATCAGGACCTAAGGACTTGACAGCCAACAGTTACAACAATTTGCCCTGAACCAATTTTGTGGTGATAGTAATTCCCTCCTCCCTTGCATTTCTGTATTTACAGCTGTTTCCAGAATGTTGCCTGCATCCTCTGTTGCAAAGACCAATGCAAGTTACCTGTTCTCTTCAACTCTCATCATTTTATTTTTGATTATTAATGGCCCAAGCTCACCATATGCAGGACAGCTCTCACTTTATTAGTTCTTTTCCTTTTGTAAGTCTCCAAAGAAAATTTTACTCTGTTTTTATATTTCTAGTTATCACATGATGATAATGGTGGTTCGGTTCTATTGATGAATTAGATGAGGAAGGGTGGGAAAGTAGCCTGAGTTGAGCTTAAGTTGAACAAAATGGCAGGTGCTGTGCTATGTACACCTTAGATAATTCAATGCAAATGTGGCCTGGAAGCTGAATTTGCTGTCAAAGGGTAACCCAATTGAAATTAAAGTTGGGTGATTTCTATAATAAGTGCTGTGAGGCACTGCCAGATTTACGCTGATGTGGCAAGTTAAAATTCTACCAACTAAAATATAAGTGATAATGAGGATGGAGTCATGAATCATTTATGCTTGATGACTAGATATGATTGAAGTGGTGTCAAAGATATCAGTCATCAAAGATGACCTTCTTGTCTCCTACGCTTGCAGAAAAACTGACTCCAGCCGAAACTTCAATTACACTACTGTACTCCGCGGCTATCACAATTCAAATTAAATTTTGCTTTACAGCTCCCTCTCAGAATCCATGACCACATGACAAGAGTTGATGTTTCTTATTACATACGCTTAAAGCAATCAATCCTGCTCATTGTTCAATATTCTTTCTTTACTGACCCTTGAAACAAGAACAGTACATTGAGAAAAAATTGTGATTTCTTTAAAATGCCTCTGAAATCTATTATTGTTTTTGAGAATGTTGAAAAGTATGTTTATGAGGTTATATCCATTATGAAGTGATCATTTATAATTTGCTTAAATAATAATACTTACTGAGCCATATGAACTAGAAAGCAATGACTTGGAAATCATGTTGACAGGAAGGAAATTAAGAAGAGGCCGTCTATCTAGCAGATGAGAAGTAGAAGCAAAAACAGATATTGCTGGAAACACTCAGCAGGTCTGGCAGCATCTATGAAGACAAGGCAGAATTAACAATTTGGGTCCAGCGTCCCTTCTTTGGAACAGAACCGTTAGATTCGATTTGACTTATTTATTGTCTTGTGTATTTTGTTAAAAAAATTGAAAAGTGTTGTGTAGTGTCACCAACCTCCAGTGCCATTCTTAAAGCACAGAAAAATAAACCAGAACACAGGATAGAAAGGCAGCAAAATAACCAAATAAAGAAAAGGTATTCAACTTTACAGTGCCTCTTGTTAAGTGTTCTGTCATGAGCCATGGGCCTGGTGCCGTGCAAGGGACTCCTTCATTGCGATGCTGCTGTGGCTGGAATGGAAGTCACCACTCTTCAGTGCCATCTCGCCTCCACCGATGCCCTTGCCATTATGAGTCCTTAGATGCCAATGCAAATATCACTGATGCTGCCAGGTACCTCACTGGCACAAACATGGCTCCATTGCTGCCATGTGCCCACACTGGGCCCAGATCACCGACACAGCTGCTGCTGCCTCCGGATCTGGTACGTGGCCCAAACCCGCCTCAGCTGCTGCACAGGACTCTGTTGGGAACCCAAACTCGCCCTCACCGTAGGCCATGTTTCGGCACTAGGGCCATGTCATCAATGCAAACGCCACCAGGAATCCAAACTCGCCTCCTCCACAAGTCCGCGCCGCTGACCGTACTCAACTGCGTGCTGCTGAGCTTACCCGAGACCACACTGCACGGCCTACTCACCATCACCGCAACTGAGCTCTTCGACAAGAGGTCAATAAAATAGAAGAGAAAAAGAAAATGAGAAAAGAGAGAAAGAAAAAAAAGTAAAAAAAGAAAAAAAAGGTGAACAGAGTGGTTGAGCCCCAGGCTCAGAAGCTCTACTCCACTACAATCTTACTAGAAGTAAAATCACTCCAAAGAAGGGTCACTGGACCCAAAATATTGACTCTGCTTTGCCTCAATGGATGGTGCCAGACCTGCTGACTTTTCCAGAAATTTCTGCTTGTGTTTTGAATTCGCAGCATCCGCAGCTCTTTGGCATTTTTTATTTGGATAAAAACAGATTCGTAGAGAAAAAGAAGAGCTAGAAGCTGAGAAACTAAACAATGAAGATGAATCAAACTCGGAGAGAAAGCTTTTATTCCTAATTTTATAAGATAATCCAAAAAATGAATTGGCCAAAAGAATTCTGGATGTTAAAGCTACAGTGTGTTTTAACATGTGCAGCTATGACAACTTATGAATATCCATCAGAAGAACAAACTGCAAAATGTGAAGTATCAAAAAGGCAATATTCAACTCTTATGAACTTTCCCCTGAAAGTTATCTCTTAAAATTTAAGACTAAGAAAGGAACCTACCTGGCATTTGTAGAATTTTTAATGGAAAAATGAATGCTATGGGATTAAAGGTTTAAATCCCTCAAGCTAGAGAAAAATTGAGAATGTAAGAAAATTGCCAGCAAGATGGTGACAGAGTAAGATTCTCCAGCCAGAGCTCCTCTGTTCCACCTGTTCTTTTTCTTTCTTCTTTTTTCTCTCTCTTTGTTTTTATCTCCCTTCTGCACTAGGGGAATGGAGGAGCTGGCAGGTCCCAGAGGCAAATCCTAGAGCAGCAGCCGACATAGGGGAAGCAGGCCTGGAGCAGTGGCCGACACAGGGGAAGCAGGCCTAGAGCAGCGGGCAATGCAGGGGAAGCAGACCTGGAGCAGTGGTTGACACAGGGGAAGCAGGCCTGGAGCAGTGGCCAACACCAGGGAAGCAGACCTGAAGCAGTGGTTGACACAGGGGAAGCAGGCCTGGAGCAGTGGACAATGCAGGGGAAGCAGACCTAGAGCAGCGGCCGACAGAGGGGAAGCAGTCCTAGAACTTACCTTGAATCAGCTGAGAGCTGGTGCGGAGCAGACTGAAGGCTCGGAGCCGAGTGGGTTTGATTATTCAACTGGGGTTTGACACGTCAGGCCATGTGGAGAAACCCCTGTGCTAAGCGTCTGCAATGTAATGTCTATTTAAATTATTTTTTACCTGACTGTAATGTCAATCCTTTAACTATGTCTTATTTCTAACTTATTCTTTAAACACCATAAAGTAATGCAACTACTTTTCTTTTTATTCCTCTTTTGTATCTAAGATTTGTACTTAGATACTTATACCGAAAATGGTGCCATAAGAGGTGACATTGTAAAACTTTCCACTGTACACGAGCACTTCGACACTTGAGTACACATGACAGTAAAGGACATTCTGTTCTATTCTATTCTGAAATTATTATCATGGCAGAATTCAGAAATAGCACTATCTAAAAACTTGCTTAGATCAGATTAGTAAAAATCAGAAAGAAGCAAGTCTGGAAGATACCTGTGATATCCTGCACAAGCAAGTATAGGTGGGGAATTGGAATAATCTTTAGATTGAAGCGGTGCAGGTAATAAAGGAGAAAGGTTGGAACCAAAAAGTGATGTCAAGAAGTTAACTTGCTTCCACCGTAATAAGACTGGTCATGGCAAAGCCTTTTTCTCATTCATTCGCAAGATGAGAGCATCATTAGCTAGGCCAGTATTTATCATTCTCCCCTAATTGTCCACAGGGCAGTGAAAAGACAACCACATTGCTGTGGATCTGGATATGCATGTAGGCCAGACCAGATAGGGATGGCAGTTTCCTTCCTTAAAAGACATTTGTCAACCAGATGGGATTTCCCAAAAAGTCAATAATGGATTCATGGTTATCGTTAAACACGTATTTCCTTTTTTTTTGTTGAATTCAAATTCTACCATCTGCAGTGGAATTTGAACTTGGATCCCCAGAATATTACCTGGGTCACTGGTCTAGTGATAATACCACTAGGACACGCCCCTCCGCTTCCAATTGCTGGAAATTAAATGGGAGTCTGATTGCAGTAGTAGGAACGTCCAAGGAATCTTCGGACAAGGGACGTCAGGAAAGGAAATACAACAGTGGCAGTGCAGAAAAAGCGTGCTTTCTTAGAATGTATTAGAAAAGGAAAAATGGCTCAAGATAGTCATGAGAATGCTTGTTCAAATGTTGAAAAGGAGAAAAGAACTTGAGGATCTGATTATTTTATCTTAAAAGGCAAAGTATATCTTTATGCTTCATATCAACGAGGTAAACTATTAACCGTATTGAGAGATACTAGAACAAGTTTGTCACTGATGCTGCAAATGATGCCATTAGACCATAGACACAGAAACAGAAATGGAACATTCAGATAATAAAGGCTGCTTTGCTATTCAATGGGGTCATGGCTGATCTGATAATCCTCAACTCCACTGTCCTGCCTTTCTCCCATAACGCTTGATTCCCTTACTGAATAATAACTTGTCTAGCTCAGCCTTGAATACACATCATGGTCCAACCACCGCAGTCCTCAGTGGTAATGAATTCCATAGATTCACTACCTGCCTTTTGGAATGCAGCCATACAGAACGACTTGAAAAAAGGCTTCTTGTGTTTTCTTGAAGCTAGCTATGGTACCCCCTCCACCAAGTTACAGAAATCAGCTCACCTTCCCATCCCTAATTTCTAACTAGTACAGCTACATATAGGCAGTGGCTGCAATAAGATTTGTACTTGGCTCTTACTCCTTCTGGAAAAAGTGATGCTGATGACCACATGCATCTCACTGCTTCGATTTATATCCAAGGAATGGCCATCTGAATTAAATACTGCAGGATTGCTTGTGTGCATCAAAATCCAATGTGTCATACGATCACAGAATTGTTACAGTGCAGAAGGAGGCCGCTTGGCCTATCCTTTTGGTGCTGGCTCGCTAAATGCCCATCCCATGTAATGTCGATGACCTGTCTTCTCCACATTAACAGGTGCATTGTACATTTCCCTTTGAATGCCTCAGTTGAATCTAGTTTCCAGATCCTAAACATGTTTATGCAAAGGAGAGGGATAACAAAGTGTAGATCTGGATGAGCACAGCAAGCCAAGTAGCATCATAGGAGCAGGAAGGCTGATGTTTCGGGCCTAGACCCTTCTTCAGAAAATTGATTTTCTGAAGAAGGGTCTAGGCCTGAAATGTCAGCCTTCCTGCTCCTCTGATGCTGCTTGGCCTGCAGTATTCATTCAGCTCTACACCTTGTTATCTCATGTTTATGTGAAAATGCTTTCCTCATATTACTTTTGCATTTTTATATGTTTTTGTTTAATTGTGCCTTTTCCTACACAATCCTCTCATAAAAGGGACCACTTTCTCCTAATTTACTTTGTCCAGATGCCATATGATTTTGAATAATTCTATAAGGCTACCTTGCAATCTTCTCTACTTCAATGAAAACAGCCTCAAAAGCTCCAATCTCGCTCCATACCTGAAATTCCTCATCACTGGAACCATTCTTATAAAACTTGTAAATTTCATCAGCACTGTCTCCAATGTCCTCACATCCTTCCTAAAGTGTGACACTCAGAGCAGGACACAGTACTCCAGCTGAGTCCAAGCAAGCGTCTTATCTAAGTTCAATATAGCCTTCTTCTTCTTGTGCTCTAAGCCCCTATTAATAAAGCTGTTAATAAAGCTATTAATAAAGCTATTAATAAGCTTTATTATCTGTTTTCTCAAACTATCCAGCCACCTTTAATGTCATGCACATATGTAACTGGCAATCTCTGTTCTGCTGAAGGGTCTAGGCCTGAAACGTCAGCTTTTGTGCCCCTAAGATGCTGCTTAGCCTTCTGTGTTCATCCAGCTACACACTTTGTTATTTCTGTTCCTGCATCCTTTTTAGTATTCTACCTTTCATTTCATCTTCATTTCCCCTTGTTCTTTGTACAGAATATGATCCCACACCTACTCTATCTTTTTCACAGTTCACAATTCATCCAAGTTTTGTACAATTTGATAATTTTGAAATTATTCCCCGTACTTTAAGACCTAGATCATTGATATACATCAGGTAAAGCAAGGGTCCCAACACCGACCTGACAACCTCCATTACAATTCTGTGGACCAATTAATATCCATTAAATAGTACGCTCCGTTTCCAGTCACTCAGCTAATTTTGTATGCATACTTCGACTGTCACTTTTATTCCATGAGCCTTAGCTTCATTCACAAGTCAGTTATGTGGTACTTTGTCAAATACTATCTTTATGTTGATGTACACCAAATCAATAGTAATGCCCTGATCAATCCTCTTTGTTACCTCATCCAAAAATTCCAATCAGTTAGTTAAGTGACTGTTTTCCCCTTAATAAATTCATGTTTGTCTCATTGACTAATCCCATTTCTCCATGTGAGTCTTAAATTTGTCCTGAATTATTATTTCTAAATGTTTCCTAATCACCAAAATTAAAACTGTAGTAGCTTGGCTTATCTTTACCCTTTTTATGAACAAGAGAGTAACGTTTGCAAACCACAGACCTCCAACAAACACCCCTGAGGCTAAAAAAAATGAGAATTTATTACCTGAGCCTCTGCAACTTCCATTCTCACTTCTTTCAGTATCTATAGATGTATCTCATTCACTCTCAGCGCCTTTTCAACTTTAAGAACATACAGTTTTCCCAACATTACTTCTTTATCAATTTTAAAGCTTTCTAAATTAAATGTCCCCTGTCACTATGGTCTGGATAGCATTATCTTCTTTGGTGAGGACAGATGCAAAGTTTTCATTTAATGTTTGAGCTATTGCCTCTGCCTTCATGAATAAATTTCCATTTTGTTTGTGAATTGGCCCTACTCTTCCTTTTATTACCCTTTTGTAATTAAATGTCATTAGAAGATGTTGGAGTTCCCTTTTATGTTAACTACCATACTCTTTTCATACCCCTTCTTGGCTTCTCCAATTTGATTTATCACCATCCCTCTGAACCTTTTATAATCAACACGGTTCTTAATTGTATTTTCTCCCTGACATGTCATAAGCACAACTGTTCTAATCATTATTTGTCCATGTCATCCAGAGAGCTGTAGATTGATATGTTCTGTCTTTCTCTTTCAGGTGAATATACCTTGACTATGCCTGAACCATCTATTCTTTCAATCTAACCCATTGCTAAGAATGTTTACCTTCCCTAACTCTTCATGCGCTTTTGTTCAATTGAAAGTGGTAGAGATGGGACCAAAGGATCAAAGCTCTGAAAGAAATTGGGCAAAGCTCCAATTCTGGGGCAAATGAAGTATTACCTGTTTTGGACAGCAGACAGAAGTATAAAAATAGAAGCGCTGGGAATACACTGAATGTCAGTCAGCCCCTACAGAAGGAAGGATACTTAATGTTCTGTGTATTATCCATGGCACTGCAAATGAGATGACCCATGTGAAACATTAACATATCCTTTTGTTTCCAAAGCTGGTCTAAACTAGTTCAGATTACTGGCTCTACGTTTTTCCTTTCTATCTGATTTATCGCTATCCTGTGTTCAGTGTGTGAACGTTAGCTCTTGGCTTAGCTCTAAGTTACCATTACCTGCCAACCTTTTACTCCAATTTTTTCAACTCATATTTATTCTCAATCGTTATAAAGTTGTTTTCTTCTATTAATTGTTCTTACTTAAGTTTATTCATTATCATTTCCCGTTATCAACCTAAACCTTATGACATAGTGAGCACTATGTTCACCTGTTGGCACTTGACCCACTTAGTCCACCTCATTCTCAAGAATCAAGTCTGGCAATGCCTCCTTTCTATTTGAATTGAAAAAAATTCTCCAGAGCATGCTTTACTTTTTACTCACTGTCTGTCCTTTACACTACATTTGTCCTCATCTACATTTAGATACTTGAAGTTCCCCATTATAAGTATCCTACAAATTTTTGCGCCGCTGTGTAATTTCCTTGAAAATTCGTTTATTTACATTCTTCCCAGTAGCTGGTGATCCATAGAGTACACCAGGCAAAATAGTCGCACTTTATTTGTTCCTTAGCCAATTGATTCTGACTTTGACCCTTCTGGAGTCTCACAGGTCAACAATCTCCCAAATTAATACCACCAGCACACCAACCTTTTGTCCTTATCTTTCCTGAACACCTTGTATCAGGAATGTTTAACAACCCAGCTTGCCTTGCGTGAACCAAGTCTCTATTATAACCACAATGTAATTTCAGTTGTGCCTGCAACACATTAATCTTATTTACCACAGTCTGTACGTTCACACACTGAACACAGGATAGCGATAAATCAGATAGAAAGGTTTAACATAGAGCCAGTAATCTGAACTAGTTTAGACCAGCATTGGAAACAAAAGGATATGTTAATGTTTCACATGGGTCATTTCATTTGCAGTGCCATGGATAATACACAGAACATTAAGTAACCTTTCTTCTGTAGGGGCTGTCTGGCATTCAGTGTATTCCCAGCACTTCTGTTTTTATACTTCTGTCTGCTGTCCAAAACAGGTAATACTTCATTTGCCCCAGAATTGGAGCTTTGCCCAATTTCTTTCAGAGCTTTGATCCTTTGATCCCATCTCTACCATGTTCAACGAAACAAATGCACATGAAGAGTTGGGAAGGTAAACATTCTTAGGAGGCCCACAGAAAACTATAAAAAGTCATAAACAAGATGCATACCATTTCACAGGATTGGCACCTGGATCATATCATTTGACAGGATTTCAAAAGCTGGTAGAAATATTTCTCATCAGCCTTATTAAATATCCACTAAAGTTCTGATCTCTTCCATAACTTTTTTTAACATTCCTTCCTCTATACATTTAAAACCAGTGAACTGATTGCACATTTAAACATATTTTTGACCCCTGTTTGATTTGTAAGCATTTTTAGGGCTAACATGTATGTGGGAGTGCAGAAGATGGGGCAGATCATTATTCGTGGAGTTGAAATTAGGGATATTAGATAAATGAACCTGGGAATTAACTTCATAGCGCTCCTGCTAAAAACCATGTTGTTAAAAAATGGAACAGTCAGTTATACTCTCATTCTGTTTTTCTAATTTCCCACAGAATTACATGTCAGGCCAAATGTGTGGAATTCCCTTTTCACAGTTCTCCACTGTCACTCCTCACATAGAAGCCTCCTTCGAAGTGCATCCCTTTACCTCATGTCTTTAACCTAAAACTCTAATGCTGATTTGAAGATTGTTGTCTACCACATGAATGAATCTCCTTCTTCGCATATATCAAAGGTATTATTGCAAGCTCATCAAGCATAATCTCCTGACTAAAATACCATCTTGATTGGGTCCAATAGCTTTATGTGCTTTTAGGAGTGTTACGATATCCTTATTCTGAATTTTCACCAAGTTCTTGTAATGGACTCTCATCGCTCTGAAGCAAACTAAAATAATGCAGATGGTACAGTGTAAGATTTGTGAATTCCCAGAATAGCAAGCTTTGTTGAAGAACTTTGAATTTAATGTTTTAACAAGGAAAATTATTGCTTTGTGTTTTGTTTTCGCTTCAGAATGTAAGAACAGAAACAAATAATCACCAATATTTCATACTCACACACACAAGGAATTCCTTCGTGTGTTGCATAACATAACCAGCGTTGACTAGAATTAATCTGAGGATCTAAATTAGGATATGTTACAGCTAGCAGTCAGGTATTGCCAAAGACAAGAAGGAGGGAGACTTCCTGATGGTAGAAATTCCTCTGTACCATGTTTTTAGCATATTAGTTAGAGGATTGGAGTCAGATTTCTGGGAAGCTTATTGATAACATGCATGCCAACATTTATCCTTTGGGTTCACACATGAACTATAGCCATTTGTGTGAGTAGCTGAATGTAGCTGAGTTCCCTGGAGGTCTCTAACAGCAAATGTTGGCACCTCCAGGACAGGAAGAGAGAAAATTGAAAAACCAACAAACAGAAAACCTGAAGTGCAATGAATTTGTTAAAACTGTGCCCACAGAAATGTGACATTAACATTGTCACTGCAGCAAGCAAAGCTCAGTGAGATGCACTCGAACTGAAAAGAGACCTTCAGAAGCAATAAACCAAGTATACGTTATTTTGCTCTTGACTTGAAATTTGTGTTGAAAATTCAAAACGTTTCAGATTTTAGAGCGTTTGACAATCAAGTCTTCTAAACTCAAGTCTGAAAACTTATGTTAAAACTGCAGCAGCCAAGGTAGTTTCTAATGGCATTCCAATTTGATGTTTTTTTAACCAACCCATGAGGGAAGTGTTTCACTGTATAGTGAGCTCAAACCAGACATCTTCTGCATTTCGACTCTTAACATTTTGGGTGTTGCCTTAAACCCCATTGGAAGAGGCAGATTGTCAATGTCAAAATTTGATCTTCACCTTTAAAGCAATCACGATATATTGTCTTCGACATATTAATATTAATTTTGACGTATTATCCAGTACACTATCTTTGATTCCACAAGTTTCCAGGATTCCCTGGAATTTACCAGTGAAAGGTGTGAACTCAACAACTGAAGATGTTGAAGCCATGGCAGGGAAATAAATCAATAAATATTCAGTATTCACAGCTACTTTCTTATCAACTTGTGAGAAAAGATTGGCTTACTGTATTTGTGCCAAAAGGTAACTTTATGTATTTTAGTTGTGTCACAGTCATACGGTCATAGATATATAGAGCACAGGAAAAGGCCGTTTGGCCTATTGCATTCATACCAGTCAAAAACAATCACCTAACTATTCTTATTGCATTTTCCAACATAGCCCATCATCTTCTTTGCCTTGGCATTGCAAGTGCACATCTAAATACTTCTAAAATGTTGTGAAGGCTTCCATTTCTAACCCTGTTCTGCCCACCTTTTTTTTTACAAGCACTGAGTTCCAGATTCCTACTACTGGCTGCATGAAAATTGTCTCCTCACATCCCCTCTAAGTCTTCTGATCCCTACGTTCAAGCTACCAACTACACACTGGATACTTGGACGTCTAACCTGAATTGAGGAGCTCTGAGTGCCATTTATAATCTGTTATTTGGGACCTCAGCTGAGGACCAAGTTGCTTACAGTGGAACATGCAGGAGTAATAGTAACAATAGCAGCAGCAGCTGCAGTACAACTCATTGCTATATGCAGCTCGACAGGACAGAAGGGATCGGTAGAAATATACAATTCACGGAAGTGAAGAACAGCTTACAGGGTCTAAGGTAGAGGATAAGCTTCTTCATATATCTGGACTCCAATGTTTCTGGAAATTGATGTCTGCAGTTTGTTGGAACAGGAGCTGCTACCAACTTGAGCTGCTCACCATGCAAGTCAGCACATCTTTCAACTTCTTTGTCTTGGAAGACTGAAGATGAGTGGCAGATGGAGTTTAATTTAGACAAATGTGAGATGCTGCATTTGGAAAGTAAAATCAGGGCTGGACTTATACACTTAATGGTAAGGTCCTGAGGAGTGTTGCTGAACAAAGAGACTTTGGAGCACAGGTTCATAGTTCCTTGAAAGTGGAATCACAGGTAGATAGGACAGTGAAGAAGGCGTTTAGTATGCTCGCCTTTGTTGGCCAGTGCATTGAGTACAGGGGTTGGAAGGTCATGTTGCTGCTGTACAGAACATTGGTTTGGCTGCTTTTGGAATATTGCGTGCAGCTTTGGTCTCCCTCCTAGAGAAAGGGTGTTTTGAAACTAGAAAAGGTTTGGAAAAGATTTATGAGGTTATTGCTGGGATTGGAGGGTTTGAGCTGAAGGGAGAGCCTGAATAGGCTGGGCCCAATATCCCAGAGCGTCAGAGACTGTGGATGATCTTACAGAGAGGCATGGGTAGTGTAAATAGGCAAGGTCTATTACCTGGGGTGGGAGACTCCAAAATTAGATGGCATAGGTTTAAGGTAAGAATAGAAAGCTATAATAGGGACCTAAGGGGCAACTTTTTCTTGCAGAGAGTGTTGCATGTATGGAATAAGCTGCCAGAGGAAGTGGTGGAGGCTGGTATGTTTACAACATTTAAAAGGCATCTGGATAGGTATATGAATAGAAAAGGTTCATAGAGATGTGGGCCAAATGCTGGCACTTGAGACCAGATTTATTTAGAATATCTTGTTGTCATGGATGGGTTGGATGGAAGATTCTGTTTCCATGCTGTATATCTCTATGACTTTAAGACATGCCTGGGGTCCCAAAAATGTAGCTCAAAAATACATGATTCGCTATAATTTTCAGTGTGGGCAATTGTGTGTGCATTGCCTTTGCTGATGCCAGTCACAACGAGTGAGCCAGAATTTCAACTTCCAAGGCTTCATTAACTACACAATTAAGCCACCCATTGGTCACTGGGAAACATACAGCAATGCCAACCCATCCATTTGCAACAGGATTATGATCGCAAAAAAAAATTTATGCAAGTGAATGCAAGATGCACAGACAGCAACCTGATCCTTTCCGTCTGTAAAGGTCTGTCATTGTGACTCTGGAAGAAGGACTGTGCTGGAAATCAAGCCCCACTGCCCACGAGTTGTACAAGAGGTATAAATGTCTTTTCAATCACCAAAAAATGGTCAATTTTTTTTATCATTGTTAGCAAGAACAAATGAGTCTTTCACTGGGTTTTTCAATAAACTCAAAAGCAACACCTTTATTACAGGCAAACCTATTTTTCAAACAAATGATGAGTCATCACCTCAGGTACTGTGTGAATTAAACTATGCCCTCCTCACTCCCAGACACACACACACACACACACACACACAGGCACACACACATACACACACACACACACACACACACACACACACACACACACACACACACACACACACACATTTGTACACAAACAGGATAAAGACATATACAACTCTGCAGAGCTTGGATGAACACAGCAGCCCAAGCAGCATCTTAGGAGCACAAAAGCTGATGTTTCAGCCCTAGACCCATCAGAAATTCTGATGAAGGGTCTAGACCTGAAACGTCAGCTTTTGTGCTCCTAAGATGCTGCTTGGGCTGCTCTGTTCATCCAGCCCCACACTTTGTTATCTTGGATTCTCCAGCATCTGCAGTTCCCAATATCTCTGCAGAGCTTTTTGGATTCAGGGAAACTTAGGAAAAGGAGAAGAAACGAAGCATACCCCTTTAGGGTATCCTGTTATGCAAATTCAGGTGACAAAAATAAGTTGAATTCTCACAGTTCTTCTGAATTTCTGTCGATGAGAGCAGGCAGTTGCAGAATAATGGAAAATTCACAAGCTAGATTTTAGATTAAGGTGAGGAAGTTGGAAACCCTGCTATATGAAACTTTCTCAGGTTGCTTTCCAAGCCACTTCACTGAGAACAATTTAGTGGGTGCTGCTTTGAGCTGCAAGCTCTGACTTTTTCCGACCTTGAGAGAGATAGTGTTCCTCTTCCCTGCAAACCTCACTAGAAACTGTTCACAGCTTCTAAGCCTGTACTGAAAAAAAAACTCATTATTTTATATTGGGACTGTACAGAACTTTGGCTAGGCCACAGCTGGAGTACTGTGTGCAGTCTGGTCACTGCATTATAGGAAGGATGTAACTGCATTGGAAGGTGCGCAGAGGAGATTCACCAGGGTGTTGCCTTAGATGGGATGTTTTAGCTATGAAGAGAGACTGGATTAGCTCAGGTTGTTTTATTTAGAGGAGAGAGGTTGTGGGGGAGTGGTGGGGGGCCATTGTTGGAGTGGGGCACTTGATTGTGGTGTACAAGTTTATGAGGAACATGGACAGGTTGGGTAGGAAGCAGCTGTTCCCTTTGGTTGAAGGATCACTAATGAGAGAGTATAATTTTAATGTGAAAAGCAGGCGGTTTAGAGGAAATCCGAGGAAAAATATTTTCGCCCGTAGTGGGAATCCGGAATGTATTGTCTGGGAGGATAGCTAAACAACATCCACTGCTCCACCTTCATGAATCACCTTCATCACCTCTTCAAAAAAATCAATCCAGTTAGTAAAACATGACGTGCCCCGCACAAAGCCATACTGACTGTTCTGAATTAGGCCATGCTTTTGCAAATGCCTGTAAATCCTACCCCTAAGAATTCTCTCCAATATCTTCCCAACCACTGATATGAGACTTGTCCGTCTATAGTTTCCTGAATTATCCTTATTTTCCCTCTTGAACAGAGGAAATAACATTAGCTACTCACCATTCTGCTGGGACCTCTCCAGTGGCTAGCGAGGACTCAAAAATCTTGGCCAAGGCCCCAGTAATCTCCTCTTTTACCTCTCTCAGGGTCGTTAATATCAGGCCCTGGGGTCTTGTCCACCTTAATGCTCTTGAAGAGACCCAACACCACATCTTTCTTGATCTCAAACTGCCCAGCTTGTTAGCATATTCCACTCTAATCTCACTATTCTCCGTCTCCTTCTCTTGGGTGAATACGGATGCAAAGTACTCATTTAGAATCTTGTCCATTGTTGAATGTAGCTTTATAGTCAAGATTTATTAATTGAGTTCAAGTTGTACCAAAGACATAAGTGTTAAGTTGGGTTTCTGGGACACTAGCCCAGTGACATTACCACTGAAAGCTAGAACTGCATACTCTGGACTCTGAATGAATTTGCCTTTAGCCAGCTAGTAAAGAAAATTTGTGAAGAAAAACAGTTCACTATCATATCCACTTTCCTTCTGGCTTAAGAATAAAAAAATTGAAGAAAGAAATGAAAGCATTGTTTTACAAATATTTGTTGGAGATCCTTTACTTTCAATTTTTCCTCAAATGAACTTTGTCTCATTTGTTCTTTTATCTTGTCATTTATTGTAAATTCTACAATCTGTATTTTTCCCTAATTTGCAACAATGTAACATTTTTGGTGGTAATCTGACTGAGATAATTAAGCCAAATGAAGAAAAGCTGAAAATCTGAAACAGAAGAAAGGAACTGTGGAAATCCACATCATAATTATTGCAAATAAGTTGAATTAAAATGTAATATTTTGAGATTGATTGGTAATGTGTTTGCATGCTTGCAGTCTGCTCATGCTCTATTACAAGTACTGCAATAAAGAAACCAAATCATACTTGTTCATGTATTGAATTATGAACAATTAATGGAATACTGGATACATATGGTTCAAATTAGAAAGGACTACAATAAGATGGTGTTGTACTATATGTTATGGGAAAATGCTGTTGCTATATACAGCCCAGTGGGTGAAGCCCATGATAGCAGAGCAATTTTCTGAACTTGTGCCTTAAAAGAGCTTTTTGCAGCTCACAAGGGGAGAAGTCTTTGATCAATGGCCATTTCATTTCTACAGTTATAGGCAATGGCTACAGGAGGGGATTGGTGTTCTTTCTTCTATCTCCTGGGACCTTAAGCAATTCAAGTTCTCTTCAACTAACATTAGTATGGCAAGCACATTCACTCTGTTGGTTCATCAGGCCTCATACCGTGAGGCAACATCAGAGCAATACAAACATCTGAATCATTTTAAGAAGCCAAAGGTTCATTGTATTTAATATTTCACAAAATGTATGATTCTACAAAGCCTCAGTCGTGTCTATGATTGGCAATCCATGTGTCATAGGACATGACTTTGCATTCTGTTTCTTTCTTTGAACAATTCAGATACTCCCTCTCAGCATCTGGGAGGTTCCAGTAATCCCCAGAAACCAGACAGCCAAACTCAGTATTTTTCTGCTGATGATTATATACCATTTGAATTCTTGGAAAATTGATGCATTTTTTTGATAAAACGGGCGGTGATTGCCTGCAGGTGATTCATAGAGTTGTACAACATGAAAACAGACCCTTCGGCCCAATTCGTTCATGCTGACCAGACACCTCAATCTGACCTTGTCCCATTTGCCAGCATTTGGCCCATATCCCTCTAAACCCTTTCTATTCATATGCCTATCAAGATGCTGTTTAAATGCTGTAATTGTACCTGCCTCTTCTACTTCCTCTAGCAGCACATTAGAAACACACATGAAAAATTTACACCTCAGATGCTTTTAAACTTTTTCCCTCTTTCCTTAAACCAATGCCATCTAGTTTTGGACTCACCCACTCTAGGAAACATACCTTGCCTATTTACTACAGCCATACACCTCATGATTTCATAAACCTCTGTAAGGTCAACCCTTAGTCTCTAATGTTCCAGATTAAAAAAACCCTAGCCGATCAGCCTCGCCCTATAACTCAAGCCCTCCAGTTTGAGCAATATCCCTGTAAATCTTTTCTGCATCATCCCAAGTTTAACAACATCCTTCCTATACAAGGGTGACTAGAATTTTATGCAGTATTCTAAAAGTGGCCTCACCAATGCCCTGAACAGTCATAACATCCCAACTCCTACACTCAATGTTCTGACAAATAAAAACGAGCATGCCAAATGTTTTCTTTATCACCCTGTCTCTTTGTGAGTCTACTTTCAAGGATCTATGCATTATACTCCTAGGTCTCTTTGTTTGGCAACACCACTCTGCCATGAACTATAGAAGTCCAGCCCTGGTTTTTCTTACCAAAATGCAGCACCTCGCATTTATCTATTAAATTCCACCAGCCACTCCTCGGTCATTGGCCCATCTGACCGAGGTCCTGTTGTACTCTGAGATAATCTTCTTCAACATCTGCTTTGGTATCATCTGCAAACTGACTAACAATGCTTCCTATATGCACATCCAAATCATTTATATAAATGATGTAAAGCAGTGGACCCAGCACTATTCCTTGCGGCACGCTACTGGTCACAGGCCTCCAGTCTGAAAAGCAACCCTTTACCACCACCCTCTGTCTTCTACATCAAGCCAATTTTATATCCAATTGGCTAGGTCCCCATAGATTCTATGTGATCTAACCTTACTAGCCAATCTACCACACAGATCTGTGTTGAACTCTTTGCTGAAGTCCACATATCCAATTTCTACCATTCTGCCTTCATCGGTCTTCTTTATTACCTCTTCAAAAAACTTAATCAAGTTAGTCAGACATGGTTTCCCACATACAAAGCTATGCTGACTATCCCTAATAAGTTCTTGCCCTTCCAAATGCATGTAAATCCTGTCCGTCAGAATCTCCTCTAATAACTTACCAACCATTAATGTAAGGCTCATCAGTCTATAGTTCCCTGGCTGTTCCATACAGCCTTTCTTAAATAATAGCACAACATTAGCCAACCTCCAGTCTTCTGGCACTTCACCCATGATTGTCAATGATACAAATATCTCAGCAAGAAGCCCACTACTTTCCTCTCTAACTTGCCACAAAGTTCTGGAAAACACCTGATCAGGTCTTGGGATTTATCTGCTTTTATATGTTTTAAGACATCCAGCACCTCATCTTATGTAATAAGAACTCTGTTCAAGAGATCACTACTTATTTCCACAATTACCCTAGCTTCCATGTCCCTCTCCATCATCAATACTGATGCAAAACATTTGTTTAGTACCTCAACCATCTCCTGTGATTCCACACACAGGCGGCCACATTGATCTTTAAGGGACGCAATTCTCTCCCTAGTCATTCTTTCATTCTTAATGTATTTGTAGAATCTCTAGATTTCTTTCATTCTGTTTGCCAAAGCTATCTCATGTCCCATTTTTGTCCTCTTAACTTCCCTCTTAAGTATATTCCTACTGTATTTTATATTCCTCTGGGGATTCACTCAATCCCAACTGTCTAGTATGGATCAGCAATTTCACTAGCCGTCCAGCATTCCTTACACCTACTAGCCTTTCTCTTCACACTAACAACATATTGTCTCTAAACTCTCATTATCTCAGTCTTAAAGGACTTTCCCTTGTGAACTGTCCCTTTACCTATGAATACCCTCCCCTATCAACTTTTGAAAATTCCTGCCTAATACCGTCAAAACTGGCCTTACTCCAATGTAGAACTTTAACTTTTTGATCAGTTCTATCTTTTCCATAGCTATTTTAAATCTAGTAGAACTATGATCATTTGCACCACAGTACTCCCCCACTTGACTCCCCAGGCACTGGCTCTTCCCTATTTCCCAAGAGAAGTTCATGCATTGCTCCTTCTCTAATAAGTACATCCACATACCGAATTTTAAAACAAATTCTTGTACACACTTACAAATCATGATAGAAGTAGTGATATATAACTTTAGAAATACCATATGGCTTTTGGAACTGAATTGTCTGCTGTTGCTACTTTTTACCAACTGTGTTGTTACTGTCTTGTAACTGTGAAACAGCCAGTCGCAAAAAATGACCAATTGTAACAGAAAGCATATCCCTTTTGTTGTAGGAAGGGTCACCAGACCCAAAACGTTAACTCTGATTTTTCTTCACAGATGCTGCAGATCTACAGAGCTTTTCCAACAACTTCTGTTTTGGTTTCTGATTTACAGTATCGGCAGTTCTTTCGGTTTTTATGTCCCTTTAGCTGGCTGCAACGAGCGAGGCACTGACTATATCCAAACAGCCTAAGTTTGCAAAATTCACAATACAATGTCTGCCATCAAATGTGATACTGCAATTGGACACCATTTTTTGGATATCCCTGAGTGTTCAAAGAACTATGCAGGCAACCAATTTAGGATTTTTGGTCAGACATGCAATTTGGTATATTTGCTTGTAATGAAAGGTCTTTGCAGGAAAAAAGTAACCTGTACATGCATTGTGCATGTTTTAACTTAACAAAATAGGTGATAGCCATTCACTGGTGAATTTCTCAGGGCCATGCCTTAACTAACCACTGTCAATGTTTAAAATGGTTTAAAATGTAAACAAAGCTTGGCAGTTAACTAACAATTACCTCCCCCAATCAGAATCTACTTGCCAGCCAATCAACAGTCCCTTCTCGCAATAGTACAAAGGTTGTGTTTCCCCTTAATTTGGTTTTGTTATGAATTGTCCTAATATTGCAAAATGAAAAGCTTTGAGGAAAAAGTGTTTTTTTAAAACAATACTCAAGTCCTGTACTACCAAATGACAAGATGGCGGCATGGTGGCTCAGTGGGGGGGGCGGCATGGTGGCTCAGTGGGGGGCGGCATGGTGGCTCAGTGGTTAGCACTGCAGCCTTACAGCGCCAGGGACCCAGGTTCAATTCCAGCCTTGGGTAACTGCCTGTGTGGAGTTTGCACATTCTCCCCGTGTCTGCGTGGGTTTCCTCCAGGTGCTCTGGTTTCCTCCCACAGTCCAAAGATGTGCAGGCTAGGTGGATCGGCCATGTTAAATTGCCCGTAGTGTTCAGGGGTGTGTGGGTTATAGGGGCCTGGGTGGGATGCTCCAACAGGCAGTGTGGACTTGTTGGGCCAAAGGGCCTGTTTCCACACTGTAGGGAATCTAGGGAATCTAATAAAAAAAAAGCTGTCAGATCACTATTTCTCTTGTTACAACGGAAATTAGAGATTCATAATAGTCCATAGCTCTTGGCTCCTTGGCATGATCGTATATTCTCCCATTTTCTGCCTGAACCATACAGTATAGTGAAATGTAACTTTTGCATAAAATGTTCATGTAAAATTTTGTCTTTAAAACAATATCAGTAGGCAGCGTGTTCTGCTCTAAATACTTCAACTCAGTCCATTGATAATCTGGGAATTGTTGTATTAACAATCCAGAGGTCATGAGTTCAATTTCACTGCAGCAATACCATACCAAAAGTTGATGGGGTTGGCTGCTTCCTGAAGGATACAGCTGCCAGATATCAAGTGTTTAAGGGGATAAACACAAGAGAATGATTTACTTGACCCCTCTCCTTATGTAACTAGCTATTGCAGATATTTCTGCTAACAATAGCATTGATGAGAGAGAGGGTGCAGTAGAATCCTATCTATGGAGAGAGCCTCTATGAGACAATATGTCCCATACAGCAGCACGGTGCTGAGTGGGACAGGTCTGCAAATAAGACTAGAGTATTTTCAAAGTACCTTCAGCTAAGAATAATTAATAAATCATCTAACTGGCCCTAAGCTGGAGAACTCCGTTCTCAATAAAGTCAATGTCCACATATATCACTTCATGCTTTGTGACGTTAAGAGTGGTTGAGTACATTGGACACAACAAAGGATCTAATTCCCATTAATATCCGTCTAAATAGCTGAAAATAGAGCCAACTTCCTGACTATCTCAGCTGTTCCAGTACAGCTAGAGCATTATTAAATGAGTATGGACATTAGCCTGTCTTATCTTATTGTCTAAAAAGATGAATCTAACCTGGGTTCACTTACTCTTGATTGTCAGCAAATTGGTTAACTTATCAATGGTGTGGCAATGATACCCACTCATCAATGGCCTACTTGGTGTCACATCAGAAGCATTTGGCTTCAGACCTGATTACAGTGCTGAACATGAATACAAGAGCAGAATGCCAAGTGGTGAACAGTTGCTGCCCTTAGCACCAAAGCAGCATTTGACTTACTGTGCCAACAAGCAAAAATGAAAAGAAGATCAATGAAGGTCAAAGGTAAAACTCTCATATGGTTACAGTCAGACCTGACACAAAGAAACATTGGCCAGGCTACTTTCAGCTGATTCATCACTGACCTTTCAATTATCATAAAGCCAAGACTGCAGCTGGTTTTTCATGCTGCAGCACTGTTCAACTTATTTCACAAATGCTCCAATAATGAAGCAACCTAGAGTTGCAAATGACATATCTGAGCCATATACTGGCAAGCAATAATCAGTTTCTCAAGGCCAAATTCTAAGGGGCCCACCATTAAAAGCCTGAGTTTATTATTACATGGAAAATTAACTGGACCAGCCATTTCAACACTTTGGCTTTAAGAATATTCAAGAGTAGCCTGGATATTCTGCTCTGAATGGCGCATCATTAGAGGTCACCGTTTAGAAATAAAGGGGCACCTATTTAAGTCAGAGGGTGTGAGTCTTTGGATTAGATGTTAAAATCAGATCAGCCATGATTTTATTGAATGATGGCGTGGGTTCAAAGGGTTGAGTCACCTATCCTTATTCCTTGTTGATATTGACATGAATCCACCCTCTTGTTTATTTTTCAATCCTTTACTCTTTTTAATTCAGGAAAGACAACTCCTTGATTCACCATGGCCATAGCCTTTACTGTTACCCATTTTATTTTCAGCAACTTTGTGGGCAAACATTTATAAAAATCTTCCCCATCTCACCCCAATCTCTCAATGTTACTGTATTTTGTAATAATAAAACAAAATACTCTGCCATCTCTTCAGTGGTTACAGCAACAGTCAAAAACCTCAGCACCATGCTGGAAAAGCACTCTGCTTGATTTGCATTGCTAGAAAATGAAATCAAGATCTGGTGTCTCACTCACTCTCTTACTGTACTTTGTCATCTGCATGATACAGTGCAGCAAATTGAGAACAGAATGTTGGTGGAATATGGCCATCTCCATCTTTCTCCAGTGACCCCGAGATTTGATTCTGTCTGCGCAACATAAGCATTTTCAAAATCAATACAGTATCATAAGCTATGAGTGTAGGGGACGACACTACACAGAGAGTGGTTTGCATGTAGAATGAACTTCCAGAGGAAGTGTTCAATGCTGCTAGAGGTACAGTGTTTAAAAGACGTTCGGATAAGTACATGAATAAGAAATCTTCGGAAGGACATGGGCCAAGCGCAAGAAGGTGGGATAGTTTAGTTTGGGATTATGCTTGGCATGGACTGCTTGGATCGAAGGGTCTGTTTCCGTACTATATGACTCAATAACTCTATGACTCTATATTCTACCACAGAATATTTTGAAAGATGGTTACATGTGTCACACCTTGGATACAACGTACAAACCTACTTGATCCTGTTTCTGTGATCAGACACTATTAGGACATGAATGAAAGATTTGACTTTTCTGTTCGATAATGCTGAGAACTGGTACAGCAAGGAAAAGATATCAAGGAAATTGTACCTTGCCAAATGCTGCTGGCTGATAAGTCCTGGATCACAATTAGTTTTGAAGAGACTGGCAATTCAGAGTCAATTTGTGATTTTAAAAACATTATTACATTTTTATATTCATTAACTCAATATGGAAAATTAAGCCATGTAATTAATGGTGTAAGTTTCTTTTTCACATTGTGATATATGGTATTGACAATAATAAACTCTTGCCTGAAGTCTCATTCTCTTATACTGCTTAGGAATGTTTAAAATCATCAAATATTAAGATTTTTTCTTCACACTGTTATCCTTTTTGCTCTTTCTAAACCCAACCTTTCTTCTCTTTTAGAATCATATTTAACATTACATCATCCCTTTTAATTCACCCTCCTTCTGGAATTAGAGGTCACTGTTTAGAAATAAAGGGGCACCTATTTAAGTCAGAGGGTGTGAGTCTTTGGATTAGATGTTAAAATCAGATCAGCCATGATTTTATTGAATGATGGAGTGGGTTCAAAGGGTTGAGTCACCTATCCTTATTCCTTGTTTGTATTTACATGAATCCACTCTCTTGTTTATTTTTCAATCCTTTACTCTTTTTAATTCAGGAAAGACAACTCCTTGATTCACCATGGCTGTAGCCTTTACTGTTACCAATTTTATTTTCAGCAACTTTGTGGGCAAACATTTATAAAAACCTAAAGAAATCCAATTAACAGGGTACGCCAAGACTTTGGTTAGTGTATTCCCAAAGCCCCTACAATCTTGTGATGAACACCACAGCTTCAACTGGATAAATAGGCAATAGGAAAGAATGCAATGACATATATATACCTTTTCAGTTTTTCACATCCCTTATTCCCATGATGTGAGCAAATGAATATCAGGGCAATGGAGTTACATTCCAAAGAAAGTTTGGGAGCCAACCAGCCACAGTAGAGGGAGGTTTCTCTGCCTGATTTCCCCTGACAGTGGCACCCAGCATTTTCCACAGCTGTCAGGACATTGTTGCTATGGTGACTTGCTTTGACTGCCAATAGGCTGGCTGTATCCTCTTAATTGCAAGTCTGTTGGTTGAGAAAACCTGGCTGTGAGACATGTGCCTGTTCAAGGTGACTGGAAAACCAGCTTGCAGTGTATATTTTATCTAACAGTGTCCACAGGACAGGTTTTATAAACTCAATTTTTACAAACCCACTGGGATTATATATTGGTATATTTATATTTTTGCAAGTAACATGCTTAAAATCGGGTCAAATGGCTTTCGATGGCATAAGTCTACAACATATGTTACCATAACATAGAATTCATGATAATGTTGTGGAATTTTCTGAAGCAGAATCTACTTGGGTGATTTTTATTGGTTCTAAGTTTACTGACTTGTTGATAAGCTTTTTTTCCCCTGGGCTGTCTGTAAAAATGACCAATTTTTGTTTGTGTTATCCACTCTCCCCTCCCTGTCCCACCAATCTGAAACACCACAAATTATATTTTTCAAAAGTAAATGTGAATCAGATCGTCTTCTTAACTGTTCATAGCCAGACTGAAGCTTAATACTGATAAACAAGAATTCATGTTGCTGCTCCTCCATATTTCACTCAGATTTCAAACCAGAGCTCTTGATTTTAAATCTAGCGTACATACACCGAGAGAGATTTTCATGGTGAGTTATGACTGTGGAAATAAGCATTTTATTATCAAGAATTATAGAATGTTTACAGTGCAGAAACAAGTCAGACAAGCCCATCGTGTTCATGTTAACTCATGGGCTGTCTCACATACTTCTTGCCTCACAGACGACATGGAAATTGGTGGTGATGTAAATAGTGACGAGGAAAGCCTTGGATTAGAGGATGATATAGCAGGCTGGGCAGATGGGCTGCGGCAGACAGTGGAAAATGAAATTTAATCCTGAAGAGAGTGAGGTGATACATTTTGTGAGGACTAACAAAGCAAAATGGCACGACCCCAGGGAGTCCAGAGGATCAGTGGAACTTTGCTTTGTAAATCCATAGATCCATGAAGGCAGCAGGACAGATGGATAAGATGGTTAAGAAGGCAAGTGGGATATTTGCTTTTCTTAGTCAAAGCATTGAATACAACACCAAAGAATTCACAATGGAGCTGTAGATAATGTTAGTTAGGTCTTCAGCTAGAATGCAGTTCTGATTCTTAGGATGTAACTAGAGAAGGTTTATGATAAGAGATTCAGTCGGATGAAGAGAGACTAGATAGAATCCTTGCAGTGCAGAAAGAAGCCATTCAGGATATTGAGTCTGCACCTGTCCTCCAGACCCAGCTCCCTCCCCACCACCACCCACCCCCATTCCCAAAACCCTGCAGTTACCATGTCTAACCCACATAGCCACATCAAGGAAAGGAGGGAAGTGAAAAACTGAAAAGGTATATGTCATTGCATTCAGGGTCTTGTTGTACCCTGTTAATTGGATTTCTTTAGGTTTTTATAAATGTTTGCCCACAAAGTTGCCGAAAATAAAATTGGTAACAGTAAAGGCTGTGAGGCTGCAGTGCTAACCACTGTGCTATTGTATTGACTTATAGGCTGGGGTTATTTTCCTGAGAGCAGGGAAGGCTACTGGGAGACCTGATTCAGGAATAAAACGTTCTGAGAAATATAAATAGGCCAAACAGGAAGAAAATATTCCCCTCAGTAGAAGGGTCAATAACTAATGTGGACAGTTTTCATATAAGAAGCAGAAGTTTTGGAAAGGATTTGAGGAAAACATTTTTCACCCAGAGGATGCGGTATCTGGAATTCAGTGCTTAAAACTGTGGGAGGCAGGATCCTTCAGGACGTTTAAGAACTACTTAGAAGGCCACTTGAAATACACTACAGCACAAGGCTCAGGTTCATGTGCTGGAAAATAGGCACAGAAAAGATGTATGTTTAATGACTGGTATGGACATGATGGGCTGAAGGGCCTTTTTCTGAGCTGGTAAAAATAATCTATGAGTTTGACTCCTACATCTAATCCCAGCAACATGCCCTTCTATTCCATTCTCCATCATGAGCTTATCTAACTTCTCCATAAATGCTTCTATAGATTTTGCCCTAATGGCTCCATGTGGCTGTAAATTCCACATTCTAATAACTCACTGGGTAAAGAAGATCCTGTTGCATTACTCATTGGATTTATTTATTTTCAGCATTTTTTCAATTGTTTGAAAGCTTAGCATTATAAATTTGCATTGTTAACTCATAACCACCAACTTTTACTTCACTAACAAGGAGAATCACCTTTTTATAAAAATATAAACTTGTTTTTAAACTCTATTCCCTTGGTAATTTACATATACAGCTGCACAAACTGCCCCATTCCAAGGCCCCTTGTCAATGTTATTATCCATCCTCAGAAGACTTACTGGGCCTTCTGTTTATATCTTATACAATTAATTAGTATGAGAGTCTGGAGTCTGCAACTTTGTTACTCTATCATAAGATCTGGCCTCTAACTTACCTTATATTGACACATCAGTCAGAGAATGTACTTGCTCTGGAGATACAGACATAGATTTAACTACAGACATAGGTTGTAGTAACCGCTCTGTGGTGCCTGAGTTTAAGATACCCACAGGCAACTATGCTACACTAACTTGTTGTATATCTTTGATATGATGCATCTGCTAGTGGCCATGGAAGATGACTAGGCGCTATTCTCTATGCATAAAAGTAGAAGCCAGTTTTGTGATATTTTGTAGTTCAGGCATGAGGCCTGATCTGTATCTGTAAGGTTGCTCTGCTAGTTCCACGTCCTTGGATCATGACTGCAAGCCTGTTAGCACAGCATCTCATTTGCTTGACTAACTTAGCTGGCTAAGGAAGATATGTTCATAATGTGGTCAAGCTGTTTGTGCGTTAATTTGCAGATCCTTCTAATGCATGCCTCTGGTGAGCAGGAGAAGTTTCTAATCAGCTGTGTAATAGAAGTAATATTGCAGTCTCTATCATTACTCTCCACAGCCCCTGACTACAAAATACATGAGTGTGATTGTTTTCACAACAACTTAGCCTCCCTGAGCGAGCTGTAACATACCACCGAGCCTCTTCTTGAGATCGCCACCATCTTTATGTTTATTCATTTATAGGCTGTTGACAAAGCCGGTATTAGTTGCCTGTTGCTAATTGCCCTTGAATTGAATGGTTTTCTCATGTATTTTAGTTAAAAGCCAATCTCAATCACTTGTAACCAGATCAGGTATGGATGGCACACTTCTATGACCAAACACATTGGTAAACCAGATGAGTTTTACAACGATTAATGATATATTCATGATCATCATTGCTAAGACTAGCTTTCAATTCCAGTTAGAATAATTCAGCTGCCTTCATAGGAACATTAGGCTGCACCCTTTGATTATTGGTCAAATGACAGTGCCACTGCACCACATAGACTGTACATAGGATGTACTTTTTCTCACCCATCATGCCAAGGGTCTGGATTCCCCAAATAATATCATTTTTGGGGAGGGTCATCAGCAAAGTTGGACAGTGCCATCTTTTAGAAATTCAGGATAGGTGACAAACTTAGCTCTCCCAATATTGCCCATATCCTGCAAACAAAAATGTAGAAGTGAAAGGATTGGAATAGAAGCTAAAAATTTTAGAAGCATGCTTTGATCAAGAAAGAACAATTTTATGTTCACGCACCTTGACGAGAACAGGAAATATTCAGGCCTCATACCACTGTCCAATTTTCAACTCCGTTGAAGTCAAGGTACTGAAAAGTTGGACTAAAATAAGACCTGTTATAGATAAATGTGTTAGGCTAAAACAGGAGCAACTCATCCATTACATTTTAGACTGGTGCTTGGTGTTTTTAGCTTACTCATGTAAAAAGATACACATTAATAACTCGTTAAAGTATTTGTTCAATGGAAAAAATGGAAAAAATCAATTATTGAGATAATATCTTCTGGCTCCCAAGTCAAATACTTTGGTATTCTACAACGTACGACATTTTCTGTGCTTTGGGAATTCTTATCACAACCGCTAAGTATTTTCTGGAATTCAGAAATGGTTGCAGTAAATGGTGTATTTATAGTTCTTTGGCTTACTGTGTATTAATTAAAAACTAGAAAAAGAAGCACTTAAATTGGAATTAATTTCCTTCCTCCCTAAAACCTATAATTTGTTGCTCTGATGGATAGTTGGGTTTAATAAAAATTGCTTCTACTTTCCATAGCTTGCATGAATGTTGACAAAATCACATCAGCTGTGCAGAAGTGTCAAATGCAAAGTGTTTTGAGTAATCATTATTTTCTACAAATGCAAAAATAACATAATTGGACTACAGTCTCCTTTACACTTTACTCAATTTTTAAAAAAGGTTATGCAATGACGTAAGTCAGTAAGGGCTCACAGAGATTAGAGCACTGTTGATATCAGGCCTACAGGAAATACATCATAGGAAAACAAAATGCTCTAAAGCCTACACACTCTAATATTCAACTTCCTGTGTGAATTTCCTAATTTATCATCCAAATTTCCACCACTTCTGTTGCATCTGTCATGAAGTGTGATAATATGGGGGTGATGGCAGAATATGAGATGATGTCTATAGGATATGATTCTGTGACTGAATCTATCCCTGGCTGTTACTTGACTAATCTATGGAGTAGCACTCTCAATTTGGCCACAAGTTCCAGAACCTTTCTTTGGGAAAGCTTCACACTTCTGTTGTGCCCAAAAGAAATGTATAAGTCAATGGTGGGCAGCCTGCCTGGTTTTATTCTTCTGTTTTTTATGTGAGGTTTGATACAACTTAGTGGCTAACTAGACTATTTGTTAGGCGTTAACTACATTGCTGCTGGTCTGGTCACATGTTAGGTATCTGTTTGTTTTAATACATCGTTTTGTCATTACCCTTTCATCCAGCTGTCTTATTCCAGTTTTCACAACCACTTACAGAACGTGGCTGAGATAACTGCTGCAACTGTCAATGGAAGAGACACAAGGAGGGAACAGATGGCTGAATTAAATAGTCCTATCTGAGCCGGAGATGTCAAAAAGCTGGCTCTTGAATCTCTGATTTTCCCCTGATGGTCACAGCAGAACCAGAGAGTCTGAAATAAATTGCCATTCTTGTGGAAGCGAGGAAGAGGTTGGCACCTCAAAAGGTGTAGATATGGATGAAAGAAGCCAAGGATGTAAATAGTGGAGTGTACACCCATAAAGCTAGGGTCAACATTCCAAGGGGTTCAATGATATATGATAAGGACAAAAAAGTGAGTGGCATGGCACTTTCTGCAGACGCTGGCTTCTCCAACACGCTCATGCACAGCATTGGTCACATCAACTTGTGGCTTCACTCATTCCTCTTTCGCTAAGCACAGCCTTTAATGTACATTTGAACAGCAAACTCTCAAACTTATCTTCATTGTCTTGACATCTGAGGCACCCACGATTCACAGTCTCCCACTACAAACTGCCACCTTTCCACACAATCCATTTTTCATAATCCTGATTCTCTCAATCATTCATTCTCTCCTCACAGCAGAAAGGACCTCAGATCTCTGGAAGATGCAGGAACCTAGGGCTACGATGAGCGATTGTGTGCTGTACAGGTCAATTCAGCAGCACAGTGGCTCAGTGATCAACATTGCTATTTCACAGTGCCAGGAACCCAGGTTCAATCCCACCCTTGGACTGTCTGTGTGGAGTTTGCAATGTTCTCCCTGTGCCTGACTGGCATTCCTTTGGGTGCTCCGCTTTCCTCCCACAGTCCAAAGATGCGCAGGTGAGGTGGATTGGCCATGGGAAATGCACGGTTACAGGGTAGGGGTGGTTCTGTGTGGGATGATCTTCGGCGGTCAGTGTGGTCTTGATGGGCTGAACAGCCTGCTTCCACACTGTCACATTCTACAGTCACATGCACCTTGACTGACAATACATACTCAGCTGTTCCTCCTCCTGTGAAGTGGTCTTTTTCCAGGAAGCAAACTGGAAAATTATAAGCAACCACCTGCCAGGAAAGCCTCTGACTTCTGAGACATTGGTGTGCACAGATGTTGAGAGGGCTGATTCTCCATCTTCAGAGCCTGAGCTGAACTTATTGCCACCTTTGAACTGGCCCTAGAAGTCTATTCTCACTGTTGTACTGTTATGTGGCAGAGGAGAAGGCATCTGCTGCTGTTGCCAATGTTGGTAGTGCCCTCATTGCCCTTCAGAGGTTTAAGATGGAGCTGCAGAACTTGCTCCTAAGCTGTGACGAAGCTTGATAGCAGAGAAACTACCTCAGTTGAATAAAGTGAAAGGTAAAATAATTTCCAAACAGTTAGGTATCTATTTTTCTGAACACATGCTTTCAGCAACGACCTTCCCCATGGGCAAGGCAGCAGCTGGGCAGTTGCACTGTTTTCCAGCTGAACAATTTTATTGAACATTTGTTCCTCGTGGTGTTCTTGGCTTGTTAATCCTCAGAAAATCTGTTCAATAGCTATTGAAGCCAAAATCCTGAGATAATTTTACACCAATTGACTACGTAAATATTGAAATTGCTTATTCAGATTCTCCACTCCCTAAATGCATTCTGGTTGAGCCCAGAAATGGATGGGCTTAAATGGAGCTTCTGAACTTTCAGTGATTGAGCCCTGGGCCACACTTGAACTCATCCCTTGTCATGTAATGTCTTCCCCATAAATTAAAATTCTAGTACGGCAGACTGTGATTCTGAATTCAGTCTCTTGGCAGTGAAATAATTCATACTGTTTAAACAAAAACTTGGGTGGGTGTGAGGTGCAGGATTTCTATTCCCTGAAGCATTCTCTACAGCAGTGCCTCGACCAATCTGAGTTCACATGCTATTCAATCAGCATAGACTTCTCATGCAACATAATTGTTATTCCATCTGAAATTTGGTATTCTTGTGAATACGCCCTGCTAATTTCAGGAGGAAATGCTTTAACAGCAACACCGTGCTGAATGGGACAGATGTCAAACAGATCTACCAGCTTAAGACTGGGCATCCATGAGGCACTGTGGGCCATCAACAGCAGCGGGATTGTACTCCAGCACAATCTGTAACCTCGTGACCTGGCATATCCCCATCAAGCCAGGGGATCAACCGTGATTCAATGCAGGACGGCAAGACAAGAGCAGCACCAGGCATATCTAAGAACATGGCGTCAACCCTTGATGAAGCTGCCAAACAGGACTACTTGCATGCCACACAGCAGAAGCAGCAAGTGATAGACAGAGCCAAGTGATCCCACAAACAACGAATCAGATCTAAGCTCTGCAGTACCTCCAATGTCCAGTCCTGAATGGTGGTGGATAATTAAACAACTCATGGAGGAGGAGGCTTCACAGATATCCCCACCCTCAATGCTGGAACAGCCCAATGTATCAGTATGAAAGGAAAAGCTGAAATATTCACAGCAACCTTCAGCCAGAAGTGCCAAGTGGATGATCCATCTTGGCCTCGTCCAGTTGTCCCCAGCCTTATTGTTACCAAACTTAAGCCAATTCATTTCATTCCATGTATTATTAGGAAAGGGGCTTTATTTACTGGAGCTTTGAGGTTGAGACATGGCTTGATAAAAGTTTGTAAAATAATGAGAGGTATAGATAGAGTTAATAGTAGCTGTCTTTTCTTAAGATGGGGCACATTTTTAAGGTGAGAGGAGAGAGATTATAAGAAAAAGCATGAAAGACATTTTTTTTACACTTAGGGTGGTTCGCATGCAGAATGAACTTCCTGGGGAAGTGGTGGATGCAAGTACAATTACAGCATTTAAAAGGCATTTTGATTGATGGGAAAAGTTTGGAGGGATATGTTCCGGGGCAGGCAGGTGGGATTAGTTAAATTTGGGATTATGTTTGGCATGGACTGTCTGTTTCTGTGCTGTATGATTCTATGACTCCAAGTGGTTGGAGATACGGGATAGTGCAAAGGCAATGAGCCCTGACACATTCTGGCAATAATACCGAAGACTTGTGCTCCAGAACTCAATGCTCTCCTCTAGCCATGCTATTCCAATACAGTGACATCACTAGCATCTATCTAACAATGTAGAACATTGTCCAACTATTTCCTGTACATGAAAGGCAGAACAAATCCAACCCAAACAATTACCACCGATAGCCTGCTCAATGACGCCCAGTTTGGGTTCTGCCAGGGCCACTCAGCACCTGACCTCATTACAGCCTTAGTTCAAACGTAGACAAAAGAGCTGAATTCCAGAGATGATATGGCAGTGACAGCCCTTAATATCAAGGCCACATTCAACCAAGTGTGGCATCAAGGAGTCCTCGCAAAACTGGAATCAATGGCTATCAGGGGTCAGACTCTCTGCTGGTTGGAATGATACCTGGCTCATAAGAGGATGGTCGTGGTTGTTGGAGGTCACTCATCTCAGCTCCAGGATATCTCTGCAGGAGGTCTTCAGGGTAGTGTCCTAGGCACAACCATCTTCAGCTGCTTCATCAATGACTTTCCCTCCATCATAAGGTCAGAGGTGGGCAAGTTCACTGATGATTGGATAATGTTCAGCACCATTCGTGACTCCTCAGACACTGAAGCAGTCCATGTTCAAATGTAACAAGATCTGTACAATATCCAGGCTTGGACTGGCAAGTGGAAAGTAGCATCCTCACCACACAAGTACCAGGCTATGACTATCTTCAATTAGAGACAATCTAATCACTGCTCCTTGACATTCTATGGTGTTACCATCACTAAATCCCCCACTAGCAATATCCATGGGGTTACCATGTGACCAGAAACTCAACTGAACTCATCATATAAACACAGTGGCTTCAAGAGCAGGCCAGAGACTAGGAATACTGTTGCAAATAACTCATCTCCTGACACCACAAAACGTGCCCACCAACTACAAGACAGAAGTCAGGACTGTGATAGAATACTCCCCACTTGCCTGGATGGATGCAGCTGCAATAACACTCATGAAGCTAGACACCATCCAGGACAAAGCAGCCTGCTGGATTGGCACCATACCAACAAGCATCCAGTCCCTCTACCACTGACACGCAGTAGCAGCAGTGTGTACTGTCTACAAGATGTACAGCAGAAGTTCACCAAAGATCCATAGACAGCACCTGTTAAACCCTCAACTATGTCCATCTGGAAGGACAAGGGCAACAGCTATATGGGAACACCACCCCCTGCAAGTTCTCCTTCAAGCCACTCACTTGGAAAGATAATATTCCTTCACTGTTGCTGGGTCAAAATCTTTCAATTCCCTCTCCAACAGCATTGTGGGTCAACCTACCTCACGTGATTCAGGAAGGCAGCTCACCATCACATCCCACGAGCGGATGTAAAAATAAAAGTGCTGGCGATAATCTGAATTCAATTTATATGAAGATATGGAACTATAAGGTTAGCATCAAAGTGATAAAGCTATTGAAACAACTTAGAGAATGCTGGAGAAACGTAGCAGGTTTGGCAGCAACTGTGTCATTGAATTGTCTTAAAATCTAACCAATGTAACCATGTCTTTTAGAGACAGAAATTTTCTGTCCTTACCTGGTGTAGTATATGTTCATCTCCATAAGGATGGTTGAGTTTTAACTGTCTATGGAAATGTCCCACCAGCCAGTCAGCTGTATTAAACAAACTGCTGTCATTATTCAAGAAGGAGTCTCACCAACACCATCCTGAGAGAATTACGTGAGCCCACATCCTGACCATGAATATTTTATACATCTTAAATTATTGTTGAGTCATTATTGGAATGATGCTAAGTAACAGAATGTACAGATGCTAATGGAAGTTGCTTGTCTACTAATCTGAAATGTTTTATTTTCAGACTTGCATCTCACATTAGTCAACTTCACTGAGAAAAGCTGTTGCAGTGACTTTTATAAAAGGTGGGTGAAAACTGCTGTGAAGTTTTTTCATGGATTACAATATTGCAATATTATAAATTACAGAAAAAAAAATTTCTCAGGGTAATCAAATCTCAAGCTTATTTTTCACCCCCTTTACAAGCTTTTAAACATCAGGAGAACAAAATTGAGATGACCATTACTAGATCTCGAAGCTTTTTGCTGATCCAACCATTACATGCTACCATTAGTGCGTGAGAACATTCATTTTATCAGTAAAAGTGCTCAAGTGAAAGTTTTGCAAGAATTATGGCAAATGTGAGCAGGAAACCTTGTTGGAATTGTTCCCACTCCATTAATGTGATTTAGCTGGAAGTGCAGCAGAAATGTGTTTACACATACTTACATAAAAGTGATAACAGCTTGGAGGAAATTTCTGAACCTTGGCGCTAATATCAAAACTGTGCATCATTGACAGAAAAGGGGTCAACTTATGAACTTCTGTTCCAGTGGCTGTACAGCAGAAACATACGCTTAGGTAATTTTGGAATCGTGTATTGGTGCTTACATGTTTCTTGCACTTAATATTTAAAATGCATTTCATGTTGCAACAATTATTAAACGGGAAGGAATTCAGTTTTGATATAACCTAGTTCATCAGTGTACATCTTAGTTAAGAGATTAACATTTTAATCCATTACACACATATCTGATCATGCTGCTGTTTTGTATTTATGAACAAAAACTAAGTCTTGTTGCTAACCCAAATGCATTCAGCCATAACATGTTATGTATTTCCAACATTCTGAGGTAGCAGAAGAAAACACATGACAGAGCAACTTTGCAATAGTTTGTTGTAATCAACACACAGAAATGTTGGCACACTGATTGTGTTTTGTGCAGTCTACAGCTTAAGGCCTCCGTATGATATCTCACAAGGGCTCTTTCATCTGCTTTCAACGTAATACAAAGACAAAGCTAAACATTGACTGAAATAAAAACATAAAATGTTGAAAATATTCAGCAGGTCAGCATTTTCTGTCCAAAAACATTCCACAGGCAGTCTACTAACCTGCTGTGAATGTATATTGGAAATAAATTACTTCCCTTCAATGTGAAAGTGAGTCATCGCAATAATAGCATTGCTTGAAATTTTGAGTGAGGTTCTGGATGAGCTTCAATTATGTTAGACTTTCAAGAAAACTATTATCCAACCAGATCAAAAATGCACATAAATTTACAGTGAAGTGTGATTGAACATAGTATTGCAGGAACAGGAGTAGGCCATTTTGCCCCTCAAGCCAGTTCTGCCATTTAATTTGATCACGCCTGACAAACACCTCCAAGTACTCGCCTTCACTTCGAACCTCTTAATATCCTTGGTAAAAAAAAACCTATCAATCTCAGATATAAAATGTAACAATTGGTCTAACATCAATTGCCATTTGCAGAAGTGAAATCCAATCTTGTATTGCCCCTCGTGTAGAAGTCCTTCCTAATTTCACTCCTGTAAATCTGGCTGTAATTTTTAAAACCAAGACCACCCAGTCTTAGCCCCAGCCAAAACAGTGGGTTGGATTTTTGGTCAAGAATACAAGCCCCGGTGGCAGTGGCCGAAGCAAGGACTGTTTCCATTCTGGATTTCGCAGGGACTGTCCAATTGCTTCAGGGAGACTCAGCAGCTATCCAATTATGCGACAAAGTGAAAGTGACAACAAATGATGCCATGGCAAGTACTGGCACCATATATAAAAGGCATTCAGCACTACTGGCTTACCCAGCTCCAATGAAAGAGTATCTGCTCACAGGGCTGGCTGGGCTGGGCTGCTTTGAAGGAACTGAATGAAAACCTCTGCACCAATGTCAGATGCCAGGCTCCGGGTGGCTCCACAGCTCACAGTTTCTCCTCCAGGTTCCAGTGAAAAGACAGAAGGCACCCCTCCCCCATGGATAAGAATAGAAGGCTGCCCACTTCAGCGAGCCAGCCTGGATGGAGATTGCAGAATGATTGAGTGGTTGTGGAGTCATCTTGACCCTAAGGCTCCAGGACTGCAAGCTCATTCACTCCACCTGGATAGACTGCGCATGTAGCAATTGGAAAATGTAGTGGCAGACGGGAAGTGATCACTGTTCAGTTGCAAAAGAAGTAGGACTCTTTCACTCATTTGTGGGATGTGGGCATCTCTGGCAAGACCAGCATCTATTGCCCACCTCTAAATGCCCTGGAGACGGTCCTGGTCAGCTGGCTTCTTGAACTGCTACAGTCTTTGGGGAGGAGGAACACCCTCAGTGCTGTTCAGAAAAGAGTTACAGGGTATTAACCCTGAAACAACGAAGGAACAGTGATATCGCTCCATATCAGGACGGTGTGGTTCGGAGCTTGCAGGAAATGGGTTTCTCATTGATCTGCTGCCCTTATCCATCTCTGTGGTATAAGATGTGGGTCGGAAGATACTGTCAAAGAGACCTTGGTGAGTGATTATATCCAGTGGATGGTACACATTGCTGCTACTGTGCACCAGTGATGAAAGGACTGAATATTGAAGGTGGTGGATGGGATGCCAATGCAAATGTGAGTCAGCTCTATGATACACTGGTCAATGGTTCTCACTAACTTGTCTCCAGCGGTTTGTGGTCATTCTGTACCGTAAACCTTCTCGTGAATAGGTAGAAATAAAAATGTTCGTCTCAAAGATAAAGCTTATGTTTCTGAGTCAACCGTTGAATAGTTGCACTATAGTTGTACTGTAGACAGAAACTTTGAAGCAATTGTTTGGCATTTTTGTTGCATGCATTCTCCTAGACATTTCTGAGAGAGGATAGTTCTTTTTATTCGTTGATTGGATGTGGGTGTCACTGGCTAGACCAGCATTTATTGCCCATCCCTAATTGCCCAGAGGGCAGTTGAGAGCCAACCACATTGCTGTGAGTCTGGAGTCACATGTACGTAAGACCAGGTAAGGATGGCAGTCACCTTCCCTAAAGGGAATTAGTGAACCACATAGGATTTTACATCAATCAGTAATGAATTCATAGTCTTTATCAGACTCTAAATTCCAGATGTTTTAAAAATTAATTTCAAATTCCACCATCTGCTGGGTAGGATTTGGACCCAGGTCCTGAGAACATTACCTAGGTCACAGAATTAATAGTCCTGCGATAATACCACTAGGCCATCATCTCCACCAACTGCTTTGTATGGTTGCCACTGCAAGGTCCATCTTGGGGGAATGGTTCCACAGGATCACAAATGGCAAAGCTGATGCTTCCAGTAGTGACTGTTTCATTGCTTCGAAGATACAATGGTGGTTCTTAAGCTATAGCAAAGGCATATTCTTTCTCAATACTTCTTATTGTGGTGCAGGCTTTTGAGCAAAATGTAGACTATAGTGACAAGCAATTAAAGAGACCTTGCTATCTTCAAAGATCATCCTTGTCTTAAGGTGTCAGTATGACTTTAATGTCCTCTGTTTTACTTGGGTCATGGTTTATCTAGAAACCATAGCTTTGATAATTGCTTAATCATTTCAGATTTTGTTAGGAGGTCTACTGTATCCTAATTAAAATGAAAGAATTTTGGCAATATTCTGATGCTATGTCTTTGAACTTCCCTTGCTTGCGATCAATTTGGCACACACACTAATCACTTACCTTCTTTAAGTAAAGTAAACTGGCCTCCTGATAGAGATTCAGCTCCTTACCAGTAAGCTGCATTTTTGACACTTTCCAATACTGTAATGGATAAGGACATCAAGGATTATCTCATGCAGCTTAGCCTGATTTAGGACTGCTAACCATGTTTTACTTGTGGTTTAACTTTCTTGCTGACTGTTCAATCACAAGAGGCCTTATTGCAATGATATTGTTTTCTACTGCTGTTCACTGTGTCATGTTAATTGTAGTGGTCTAATAATAAATACTCACCAGGAATTAATCAACTCCATGGGTTAGTTTAGTTAAAACAATAAAACACATTGCAAGTTACAAATCAGCTCTGACTCCAGCATCAGCAGTCTTGCTGTCATAACAAACCAACCAAATTCTGAGATAATAGGAACTGCAGATGCTGGAGAATCCGAGATAACAAGGTGTGGAGCTGGATGAACGCAGCAGGCCAAGCAGCATCCCCAATTTCTGTGCGTGATTTATGCAGAACCACAACACTACCAGGCAGGATCACAAAATTGTTTACTCATAGCACATTGAGTCCTTAAAGGTAAACTTTCTTACAAGCAAGGGCATACCTAATCAGTCATGTGGAACACATTCCATCACACTCCTGACTTATGCCTTGTAAATAGTACACAGATACTGGGGAGAGAGAAGGTGAGTTCAACACCACAGAATTGCTAACCTCTGACCTGTTCTTGTACAGGTGTGGTGCAGTTCAGTTGCTAGTCAATGGAAAGCCTCATGATGTTGCTAATGGGGGATTCAGTGATGTTAATGTCATTGAATGTTGAGGGATGATGGTTAAGTTGTTTCTTTTTGAAGATGATGATTGCCATTTTTGAGTTGCCAGATTGAAGTGTATCCCATTTAGCATGGTGGTAGCACAACGCAAAAAAATTGAGGGTACTCTCAATGTAAAGGTGCGAATTCATCTCCACAAGGACTGTGGAGTGATCACTCTTACCCATGCTGTCATAATAATTGCCCCAGTGGGATTACTGAATTTAAATTTCACATTTTACCATGGCAAGATTCAAACCCTGTCCACACAGGATAAGCCTGGGCTCTGCATTACTATTTTAGTGATATTACCACTATATGTATATGTTTAGCCTTCTATTTGTTATGCTATTTAATAAAGGATTTATGTACTGTTGTGTTTCTCCTTCCTATTCTTGCAGTCCTTTGACACCTCAACATAGCTTTGCTCTGTCAGAGGAGTGACGCTGATGAGCTAAGCTATAGTTGGTGAGCTCCCCTGTCTTGGCAATTTGGCCAATCCCTGGGAAGCATACCTTTTCCCTCAGAAGCTGTTTGGTTTTGACAATTCCCTGCTAAGCTTTCATGCACGAAGCCAACAATTCATTCCCGAAATGATTGTCGGATGACCACACATTTGTGGTGTAGCACAGGATCAGATCTAATCGTGACAGTGAGCTAATTTCAAACATTGTGAAGACCTTGCAGTGTGTGAGTGATTGCATTTGTGTACACTTCTTTTCATATCTTTCCTGTTTAATGATACACAAAATAGAGCAACATTCCTGCTGTCTATAAATGAAACTGCCATTCAAAATCCCAATGTGAGTCAGTGGCTTATCACTGTTGTTAAGGAATTCTTTTCTCAGTCTTTGGTTTTCAGAGAACGGCACAGTCCTGAAATTTCTGGTACATCTTGTCTCCCATGATTGGCAGATACTCTTGTATTAGGTAATGATTCTGAAGGGGTTAATATTCAGTTACATTGGCTCCCCCCATTTTCCAGATGTCTCGCACAGTTTACAAGAGATAAGTAGTTCCACTCTGATTTACAGATATCTCTGTACCAGCTCCCTAAGGTCTGAGTAATTATATCTGGCAAAATATTGTTATACCTGTTATTATTCAATAAACCTCTTTTTATCTGAAAACACTGTTTCTTCTGTATAAACTGTAGTGGTGTATCCTCTACCACCAACCACTGGATAAACCTCACACAAACAGCCCTTACGAATGTTCTGTAGAGATGGCAAATACTACAAAATTCCAGCAGTGTTCAACAGGGAAAATATTATGCTGCACCTAAGAATAAATCTAGGTCCAAGCAGCTAATGCTCACTGCCATGTGGCTGATTGCTGCATTTGAAAGTCTGTACCAAATTATCACTTGGCTCTACTTTGATTCCATTCTCTGACCCTGTTATTATAGGGTGTGTTAATTGCACTCTTGCTATGGTATTGGTCTTTGTAGTTGATTTATTAGTGAGTGACAAACAGAAACAGGATTATAGGGCTTTCGTTAGGCTTTGCATTTTTTACTGGTAGCAGGACTCTTTGTCTGTTGTGGGTAAACACTGCTACAATGGGAACATTGTTTGGATACGTCAAAGCTCGGCTTGTGTGACTGTTGTCGCTGCTTGGTGAATGGTTTCCTGGCTTGCGAGCTGTAGCTAGTGTGTATAACAGTTAAAAGTATGGTTTTTGATAGCTTCAACTTTTAATGGTTTTGGGCTTAAAGCGTGATAAGCAGTTCCACTCTGAATAACAAATATCTCTGTACCAGCTCCCCAAGGTCCTAGTAATTATGACTGGCTGGATATTGCTATACCTATTGCTATTATGCAACAAAGCTCTTGTTAGCTGAAAACACTGCTTCTTCTTTATAAACTCTAGTGTTGTGTCCTATACTACCAGCCATTGGATAGGCCTCACACAAACAGCCCTTATAAATATAATGTAGAGACAGCATTTCTGAAGAAAGGCCCCAACCCAAAACATCAACTTTCCTGCTCCTCTGATGCTGCCTGGCCTGCTGTGTTCCTCCTGTTCCACACTTGTCTTTGACTCCAGCATTTGGAGTTCTTGCTATCTCTGAGCATGATATTCCAGCAAATTCCAGCACATCTAAGAGCTCTTTGGCTTACTCTAGTGTTTCCCTGTGTGGTTGCCTAGTGAGAAAGCTGCCCTTCAGTGATCTATATTTTTACTTCCCTTTCCATTGATTTAAGTTGCATTGACAGGTCACAGCTTCTCAATTGTGTGTAGGTGGTATTGGTCGAATGTCTCACTAATACATCTTGCATCTCAAAATCATTGTCTTGTATTTTTGTATATTCCTTTGACTTGGCATAAGATGCCAGTGCCTTTATAGTGTAAGGTTTCAAAAATATCTCCTAATTTTTTATTGGAGAAGTGGGAAAGTAATGCCTTTTTCCCATTTGTCCTCTATAATGGTGAAACTTTCCATTGTTCCTTCGAATCACCTCAAGTACTTTATTTAGTGGGTGAATGTAGGAGCTGGCTCCAAATGTACTTCAAAGGAGTAATAAATTAACCAGAGACAGTGCTATTGTCATCAGCAATCGTGATGAAATTTCTTTGTAAAGCAGTCCCGTTTGTTGTATTTAAGCAGCTGTTAAGTATTTGAATACCACCTGATATTCCCTGTATACAGCTTAAATCTTAAAATACTGTCTGTGACTTAAAATGTGCTTTTTCTGAAAAGGTTTGACACAACTCTGAAAACATTGGTACACTCATTTTGTTTCATCCACACTGTTAGTATAAGGTTCTTGGCTAAGTGTGAGGTTTTTGGGATATAGCTAGACAATTGGAATTCAAAGTACTCTAGCAAATGATGTAGACTTTTCGTTGAACAATTACTCCATACTTTTTGCTTTTTACAGTTCCCTTTCCTGATGTTGCCCTATATGGCATCATAATCTATCAACTACAACCTACCACAACGGTGCAGAGATCAGTGACGACCTCCCCGGACAGTTTCAGTTTTCTTTGACACTTGAATATTTGGTGATTGTTCAGCCTAAGACAGTACACTGTAACCAAGGCTTGAGCTTGTCTCTTTCTCTGGCACTTCCATCTCATATTTCAATGGCTCTGAGGTTGCAGGTTTGCCTTTACTGAGCAGCTCCTATCTCTCCACAGGGGTCCCAAAGCCTAGTTGGATGAGCCCAGTGTCAGGATTTTCAAGGTTTCCTATCTATATACACCTCTTTCTTTGAAATTCTTTTTGAGCTAGTGCTACTATCTATGTCTCTACTGCAAACATAGCCAAATTTGTTGGTATCTTTTCCTACCCTTCTGCCATTGTTTGGCAATGCTCCATGTATACTACCCTATTTGAACCTTACAATGGCTCACTTGATGCCAGGCTGAGAAAGCCGGCAGTCAGCTTCTACTTCTTTTTTTACCCATGAGAGATTCCGGAGCCTCATGGTCCCTATGTCCTGAATGCGGCATAAAATTCTAGTTAATTAATTTCTAAGTGCCATAACTTTTCTCCCACCATCCCTTCAAATCAGCGCTATTGCTAAGATCCGTGGCCTTGAATACAGACATTATACAGAAAAAAAGGCATTGAAATAGCACAAACACACACACACACACACACACACACACACACACACATCCAAAGAGTAATTTGCCATGCAAACCGGTGGCATTGTGGTTTCTCCTAATTTAGGCTGGTTGAATTCTCATTTTCTGGAGACAATGACAGACATTCATATTTCTCCTTTAAGAACTCTCTGCTTGTGGCAATGGTATCTTCCTCCAATTTCTGCTCTTTGTCATTTTTGGCCTGGACACTTTAAAGATCATCCTTTTAGCTGCACCAGTTCTATAATTTACCTCTGTTGTTGTTGGTTTGTGCTGCCCAGGTCATGTTTTCAAATGCCTTCAATTCCTTTTTAAACTCAGCGGTTGGGTGATCTGTAAGTTTACCCCGTGTGGTCATTTGTATTACGTACTGTCTTCTTGCACACGATTTTCAAAAGATTATCAGCAAATCACATAATTAGTTTTGACTCCTGATTGATACTTTACAAGCTTGATATGTCTGAATTACTATATGTACTATATCTGCATATCCACCCTTTTTCTGACACACCTTCCCTCCCCATTTGCTGCAGCTCTGAGTCAGCAAATTCTGGTTAGATGCTGTACATGCAGCGCAAAGCCTTTCCATAGTTTTAAATTACCGTATCTCCTCGTGTAAAAGTAGATCTCATGGAAAAGCCGATCCCCTATTTTTGGGCAAAAAATGATGAACTTTCCATACACCTTGTGTAAAAGTCAATCCTTGTTCTTCACAGATATCAGATCAACATTTGTGAGTCAAAGTATAATCCTGTACATGAATGTTATGATAAGGAAATTAAATTCTTTTCATGCTACCATGTTTTGATGTACAATCCATGCCAAATTTAAGGTGTGGGCTTCTAAGTTCATTATTGACCGAGAATTATAATTCTTTAATTAGCATTCACAATTTGTATGGCCTTTACGCTCCACTCCACGTTTCCAGCCTGCTGTCCATCCCACTCCACTCCATGTCTCCAGGCTGCTGTCCATCCCGCTCCGCTCCGTGTCTCCAGCCTGCTGTCCATCCCACTCCGCTCTATGTCTCCAGCCTGCTGTCTGTCCCACTCCCCTCTATGTCTCCAGCCTGCTGTCTGTCCCACTCCCCTCCATGTTTCTAGCCTGCTGTCCGTCCCGCTCTGCTCCATGTCTCCAGCCTGCTGTCCGTCCTGCTCCGCTCCATGTCTCCAGCCTGCTGTCCATCCCAGTCTGCTCCATGTCTCCAGCCTGCTGTCCATCCCACTCCACTCCGTGTCTCCAGCCTGCTGTCCATCCCAGTCCGCTCTGTGTCTCCAGCCTGCTGTCCATCCCACTCCATTCCTTGTCTCCAGCCTGCTGTCCATCCCACTCCGTTCCATGTCTCCAGCCTGCTGCCCATCCCACTCCACGCCATGTCTCCAGCCTGCAGTCAGTCCCACTCCCCTCCATGTCTCCAGCCTGCTGTCCATCCCACTCCACTCCACGTCTCCAGGCTGCTGTCCATCCCGCTCCGCTCCGTGTCTCCAGCCTGCTGTCCATCCCACTCCGCTCCGTGTCTCCAGCCTACTGTCTGTCCCATTCCCCTCTATGTCTCCAGCCTGCTGTCTGTCCCACTCCCCTCCATGTCTCTAGCCTGCTGTCCATCCCACTCCGCTCCATGTCTCTAGCCTGCTGTCCATCCCACTCCGCTCCATGTCTCTAGCCTGCTGTCCATCCCACTCCGCTCCATATCTCTAGCCTGCTGTCCATCCCACTCTGCTCCATGTCTCCAGCCTGCTCCACTCTAGCCCTCAGCTGCACCCATGATGTCATCGCCGCTCCAAGCTAAGTTTTCTTTCAAAAAAGACAGAATAATAAGAAAAAGAGTAAAAGCGGACGGAATAATTACTCACTCCGTTTTCTTTCTGTTGTCTTTATCCGGTAATTATTGTAATTTGTTGTGATTTTTTTCTTTATTCATTTTGAGATCTGTTGGGTTTCTGCTAATGAAGTGGTATGAATTTTGATGGGCATGAATTTCCACGCCGTAAAAGTTTTATTCATGTAACAGTTGACCCAAAATTTTAACCTTATAAAAAGTCTAAAAAGTTTGACTTTTACACAAGGATATATGGTGTGACATTCTTCAATACATGTGGTGTTTTCCCAGATGACCACTGCTGGCACCTTGTGGTATTTACCACCTCTACCAGCCTGGTAATTGGTAAAGGCTGTTTGAGGTACTTTATTCCCACCGATCCTCATTTGTCTTTACTTTGATGCCGCTGAAGAAGGGTCACTGGACCTGAATAGTTAACTCTGATTTGACTCCACAGATGCTACCAGACTGCCTGAGTCTTCTTCCTAGCAATTTCTGCTTTTGTTTCTGGTTTCCAGCACCTGCAGATCTTTTGTTTTCCCTGTTTGGAATTACTAGGACCTTGGGCAACTGGTACAGATGTATTTGCTTCCCCCAAAAGCTAGAGAACAATTCCTTATCTCCATCTGCAAACCATATGACATGTGAAATTAGTGGAGCCAATGTAATGTGAACTTTACCCTGTTTGGATTTATTATCTTATACATTCTATTCTAAAATCAGATTATTCATTCATTAACCACAATGCCTTCACAATATCTAACCCTCTCATATTCAGGTGGCGCCCTGATTATAAATCACCTGTTTTCTGAAAAATATCCATCGGAAAGCAGTTTGGAATCCTTTCTTCCAGTTCAAATTTTCCATCTCTGGTTCAAATTTATTTCCATGATTCATCTGAAGCTAGGCTTCAGTTATAAAGAATACAAAGCATATGCACATTCGATGCTGCATTGCAACATAAACTGCAGAGATGAACATTTATAATTCTGCTACTCTTTAGACCTCTACCAATGGTATTCATGTAATCTGCACACCATTGTTGGAATATTAAATAAAATTTATTCACTTGCATCTCCAAACATTAACAAAGTAATTGAAATTGCATAAAGATTTCATAAAGCTTCTTACCTTTACACTGGTTTTATCAAAGTATATGAATTTGTAAATTTTCACAGATTCATAAATAAATCATTTAGACAAACTGTCAGCTCTGTATTTCTTATATGTTAACATTTTGAATTGAATGAATTTATTGGGATTAAAGTTTTTTTTCTAAGGAAGAGCTTTTCAATGTCTGAAGGCAATTATAATTCCTTTCCAAATATACTGTAAACAGCTCTTCACAATTTGATTGTGTGTATAGGCCATCAATTTCCATGATATGCATATTAAATTCTATTGAAGTACAAACATACTAAACTGATATATGAAAGAAGAGAGCTTGATGAAGAGTCTAGGCCCGAAACGTCAGCTTTTGTGCTCCTGAGATGCTGCTTGGCCTGCTGTGTTCATCCAGCTTCACACTTGGTTATCTTGGATTCTCCCGCATCTGCAGTTCACATTATCTCTGATATGAAAGGATAGACTGACTTGATTTCCAATACGTCAGGATTAAAGGATATGGCCCACACATCAATAAAGCAAGTACATTGAAACCTTATTTATAAACTTTTGCATCCATTCTTCATGTAATACAAGGCAAATAATTAATCACTTTCTCCAAAACCTTCATACACATCCTCAAAACTTGCTCATTTTTATATTTTCATTCCTTTATTCTTAATGCTTGCAAGTACCTTCCAAAATGTCAATTTTTAGGATGTTGCAAATGTCATCCCAAGGCTTTTGAATTGAGTAATTGTCTTATTGAGTCACTGAATCACACAGAACAGTAGAGGCCCTTTAGCACCCCCCCTCAGATCTACATCAACTAGAAGAACGCATAAAAACTGAAAGAGCTGCGGATGCTGTAAATCAGCAATAAAACACAAGTTGCCAGAAGAGCTCAGCAGGTCTGGCAGCATCTGTGAAGAAAACGATCAGAGGAAGGGTCGAAAGACCTGCAACGTTAACTCTGATCGTTTTCTTCACAGATGCTGCCAGACCTGAGATAATGGGAACTGTAGATGCTGGAGAATCCAAGATAACAAAGTGTGGGGCTGGATGAACACAGTAGGCCAAGCAGCGTCTCAGGAGCACAGAAGCTGGGCATGGACAAGGTGGATCAAAAGTAACTGTTCCTTTTACGTGAAGGGTCAATAACAAGGAGCATAACTTTAAGGTGAAGAGCAGGAGGTTAGAGGGGATTTGATGAAGAACATTTTCACCCACAGGATATTGGAACTCTGGAACGCCACTGCCTTGAGGAGTAGTTGAGGTGGGAAACCTCGCAATCTTTAAAAATTATTTAGATGAGCAGTTGAAATGTAGCAATATTCAGAGCCAAGTGCTAGAAAGTAGCATTGATATAGATAGGTTATAAGTTCTTCGTAAATATAGGAATCAAAACAGAATTTGCTGGTAGATCTCAGCAGGTCTGGCAGCATGACAAAGTGCGGGGCTGGATGAACACAGCAGGCCAAGCAGCATATTAGGAGCACAAAAGCTGATGTTTCAGGCCTAGTCTGGGTGGGGTGGTCTTCGGAGGGGTCGTGCGGACTCAATGAGTCAAATTGCCCCTTTCTGTAGGGAATGAAGGAACCTTGGTAGTAACAGTCCTGTTGCAGACAGGACAACAATTTATAACACAATTAGAATATAAACTGCTTGAAATGCTGTATCGGTGGACAAGTTTCCTGGTTTACCAATAGAGATTATCTTTCCACCAGTGTAAATAAAGGCTGCATGAAATAAAATCAAATGGCTCAATTTTGTGTATTAGCTTAAAATACTCCACAACTGGACTCTAGCTAATGTAACTGAAAATATTTTGGGCTGGCAAATATTCCAATTTGCCTGAATGTTAAAAAAGCCAGTGCAGTCATTGATTTTGCCAAGTCAAGATCAAACCAAGAAAGCACAGGGACACGAATACATGCCACAGAAGTAACATGAAGGAGTCAGAATTCTGAGGAAGAGTCATATCTGATTTAAAACATTAGCTTGGTTTCTCTCTCCACATATGCTATCGAGAACTGCTGACTTTCTCCAGCATTTTCTCTTTTTATTTCAGATTACCAGCATCCACAGTATTGTATGAAGGAGGAAGATGAAGTGGTCAACCATGATGGAAGTTGCGGAAAATTAAAACAGAAAGAGGGATGGCATGCCATAGTAAGACTTATCTCCTCAATCAAGTTCATCCTCCCCCCAACCTTCTCAGCTCTACATAAAAAAAATCAAACTTCTCCAGCTTCTCTTCACAGCTAAAATCCACCCCAGGTAATATCCTGGTGAATCTCCTCTGCACAACCCCTCCATTACAATTACATCCATCCTGTGGTGCAGTGCGGTGACCAGAACTGCGCACAGTCCTTGAGGTTGGTTGGCTTGCTGAGCTGGTTTGTTGTTCCATAGACATTTCATTACCATGCTGGGTAACATCCTCAGTGCAGCCTCTGATGAAGCATCGGTGTGTTTTTCCGCCTGGTTTTTAAACTCTGGGGTCCATCGCAATGGATTGCCTCACTTCCAGGTTTCCTCCATAGTGGGATGTATATGGGGCCGTGTTCAATGTGCTTGTTAATAGCCTGCTTCGTGGAGTGCCATGCTTCTAGGAATTCCCGTGCTTGTCTCTGCCTAGCCTATCCCAGGATCCTGGTATTGTCCCAGTTGAAGTCGTGGTTCGCCTTGTCCATGTGGATTGAGACGAGTGAGCATTGGTCCTGTCTTTTCATCGCAGTTGGTGTTCACATACCCTTGTTATTAGTTTCCTTCCTATTTGCCCGATGTAGCCTTTCTTGCAGTCTCTGCAAGGGATCTTGTAGATGACATTGGTCCTGTCCATGGCAGGGAGTAGGTCTTTAGTTCAGGTGAGCACTTGTTGTAGGGTTGATGTGAGCTTGTGCGCCACTCTGATGCCCAGCGGTCAAAGGAGTCTTGTGGTGAGTTCTGATGTGTTCCTGATGTAGGGTATGTGATGAGTGTTTTGGAGCATGTAGAATCTTTCCAATGTTATTCCTGTATACATCTCCTGCCCCAATTCTTTGGATATCCAATATCCTTGGACACTTGGAAGAGGTATTCCTCAAGTTGGAAGAGTTGAGGAATTCTTGGGCTATGTGGATGGAGTGGGGCGATTGCTGCCTAGGTGCTTAAGTCTACAAGAACCACAAAGGAGACTCGAGCACCGAGTTAACAAATCACCCCACTCCATCCACTCAGCCCAAGAATTCCTCAACTCCATCAAAGACATAAAGATAGATAATGAAGAGACCATGATATCTTTTGATGTCACTGCCCTAGTCACATCAATAGACATACCACTAGCAAGAGAAACAATGACAACACTACTTGAATTGGAACATGATTCCAGTGAAACCATCTCCAAGGACAACATGCTTAAACTATTGGACCTACACCTCACCACCCAATTCACCTTCAACAGCCAAACATATGAGCAAATCAATGGGACACCCACAGGATCACTTATCTCCGGACTCAGAGTAGAAGCAGTGATGCAAAGACTGGAAAGGATGGCCCTTCTGCAAATCCAACCTAAACTACGCTACGTTGACGACACCTTTGTCATCATCAAACGGACCAAATTAGAAGACACACACAAATTCATAAACAATACCCTCACCGGAATAAAATTCACCAGACAGGAGGAGAAGAACAAACAGCTCCCATTCCTGGGTGTCATGTTAAAGCGGAAGACAAATGGGGAACTCCAAATGTCACACACACAGACCAGATACTGAACTTCAACAGTAACCATCCCAGCATGCACAAACGAAGCTGCATGCGAACACTATTTAAAAGGAAAACAGCATACTGCAGCAACACGGAACTACACCAAGAGAAGGAGGAATACCTCTTCCAAGTGTTCAAGGATAATGGATATCCTAAGAACTGGGTCAGGAGATGCCTACAGGAACAACATCAGAAAGATTCTACACGCCCTGACACACTCATCACACTACCCTACATCAGGAACACGTCAGAACTCATCACAAGACTTCTACGACCGCTGGGCATCAGAGTAGCTCACAAGCTCACATCAACCCTACAACAAGTGCTCACCCGAACTAAAGACCCACACCCAGCCATGGACAGGACCAATGTCATCTACAAGATCCCCTGCAGAGACTGAGAGAAACACTACGTCGGACAAACAGGAAGAAAACTAACAACAAGAGTACATGAACAGCAACTGGCTACAAAAAGACAGGACCAATATTCACTCATCTCAATCCACATGGATAAGGAGGACCACGACTTCGATTGGGACAACACCAGGATCTTGGGACAGGCTAGGCAGAGACAAGCACGAGAATTCCTGGAAGCATGGCACTCCATGAAGCAGGCTGTTCATAAACACATTGAACGACCCCATATCCATTCCACTATGGAGGAAACCAGGAAGTGAGGCAATCCATTGCAAAGGAACCCAGAATTTAAAAACCAGGCGGGAAAACACACCAATGCTTCATGAGAGGCTGCACTGAGGATGTTACCAAGTGTGGTACCAAATCGACTGCGGAACAACAAGCCAGCTTAGCGAGTCAACCAACCTCAACCTCAACACCCACGGCCAGAGCTACAGATCTACCCCAAAACATTAGTGCACACAGTTCTCCAGCTGTGGCCTACCCAAAGCCCTGTACAGCTACAACATAAACTCCCTGCCCATATAACCCATGCCACGACTGATAAAGGCAGGCCCCATATGCCCTGTTTAACCACCTTATTTTCCCCTACAAAAGGGGAGCTCTTTTCTTTTCTTTGAAGATCATGCATTTACAGCCGTATTTTCTGACAATACAGTAAGTTACCTTGCCTCTTTATCAGAGTTGTTCATTATTCATAGTTCAAAAGATCTTAAGGTGCAAAATTATTGACAATATATTAAATAAGTTACTTGTACATTGATGGGGAGGTGATGGCCTAGTGGTATTATCACTTGACCATTTATCCAGAGACCCAGATAATGTTCTGAGGACCTGGATTTGAATTCTGCAGCAGTGGACGGTGGAATCTGAGTTCAATAGAAGTCTGAATTGAGAGTCTAATGACCATGAATCTATTGTTGATTGCTGGAAGATCCCATCTGATTCACTTATGTCTTTTATGGAAGGGAATTGCCATCTAACCTGGTCTGGACTACATATGACTCTTAACTACCTTCTGGGATGGGCAATAAATGCTAGCCTAGCCAGGGATGCCCTCAGTCCATGGATGAATGAAAAATAAATTAAGCCCTGTCAGGTTTTGCCATTATAAATTTCTATGTCTCAATTTAGAAAGGAAACTGCCCACATGCAGTTATCAAACTGCAATTACATTCTCCTGCCATTGGAGGTGGTGCAGTAACACTAGCAGAGGGTATATTCTCAATACAATCAGCTTCTACAGGCAGTTTCCAATATAAATGTGGAGATAAAACATACAATTGTATAAACCAAGTGACAAAATAATTGAATAACAAATATAAGAAAAGTATACGATCAACATCAACTGTTCCCAACAGGCAGGAAACAGGTGGCAATTGTTCAGACACCTGTTTTATAACCCGACTCATATTTCGATATCAGACAGGTAGCTGCTGCACTGCGGCCATTTGGCAACAGTTAGAGTGACCCATAACCTTAGAAAGGATTAGACTTGAAGCTTGAAAGCTATACTTGACCTGACTGCCCATGTTGAACTTCATCTTGGATCCACTGGTAGTATTTAAAATTAATTATATGCGGCAACAACTTACATTTATAAACCAGCTCTAATGTAGTTAAAAAATTATCCATGTCATAGAAGGCTTACTGGCCACAATATGACAAGGAACCTCATAAAGAAATATTAGGGCAGCTGATCGTTACCTTGGACCAACAAATTTTAAAGGAGGAAAAAGAGATAGAGAGACATACAGATTTAGGTATGGAATTCTGGGTCTTTTGGATCTAGATGAATAGATGGTACAAGGATTGGCACTAAACCTCAGTGATTAGCACTTCTCCAGCGCCAGGCACCTGGATTCAATTCCACCCTTGAGCGACTAACTGTGTCTGCATGGGTTTCCTCCAGATGCCTCAGTTTCCTTCCACACTCTGAATACATGCAGGTTGGGTGGACTGGCCATGCTAAATTGCCTGTTGTGTCCAGGCTAGGTGTGTTAGCCATGGGAAATGCAGGGTTACAGGAATAGAGTAGGGGGACGGGTCTGTGTGGGAGGTTTGGTGTGGACTCATTGTTTTGAATGGCCTACTTCCATACTGTAGGGATTCGATAATTTAATTCTATGAAAACCAAAATAGGAAAAGCTACCAAAAACGTCAGAAGCATGCAAAATCCAGGATTGGGACAGGGAGCGAATTTTACTATAATTTTTCCATTGTTAGGGACAATAATTTTCATATCAAGAGCGTTGGCAATTAAGGGTTACATGCAACTTCACAGACTTGTAATTACAAAACATTATGAAAGTATATTGTAATATTCTGTGTTTCTGACAAATATATAATCTCTATTTACCTATCCTTGCCACCTTCCTGTTTTAGCCATTTGTGGCACTGTCATTTGAACATTTAATTAGAAATAATCCTTGAGAAAATATGAAATGATTTTTTTCTGACAAACCACCAGCTGTATTAATTGCAGTTGATCCCATGTTGAGCTTTTCCTCAGGGCACCCAAGTTTTCTGAACCACAGCAACACCTGTGTTCACAGAATGCTGGTATTTCTTTAACTGAAATAAATACTAGGCAGATGGTTGCTGTGGAAGGACATCATTCATAATGTATTCTCATGGCCTGGACAGAGCACTGTGAAGGAATCCAGAATGTCATTGCACGTCTTGGGAGTATATAATTGCCTTTTCTTGTGCAGCAATAATGCCACTTTGACAGCAGGCCAAATGGTTCGGTGATCACAGGGACTCAACGAGAGCAATGTCAACTCTTCAGGTGGCCTTGAGAACATACAACATCATCTGTGACTCCTTCTGTAATTCCACAAACTCAGCTAAATTGATAGGAGTTGGCAATATGAAGAAAACAGTCTGGAGAAAAAGCCAGTGACATTATTGTAAAATTATCCATTTATTGAACTTATAAAAACATAAAATAGGTTTTGCTATTAACATTCAATTCTATTCTGTAAAAAAATGCTATATTTTTCAACTTCATGCACTTGAGGGTATTACTGAGTTTGTGCTGAAGCAATATAATTTGTTGAAACCATCAGTGACTGTTCTCATTTTGCACTCAGCACTATTTGCACAAAACATTGTTCTCCTGAATGAACACTGCGGCATATTAGAGTGCTGGCTCCTCCTGTTCAGCACACCATTCCTGTAGAGATCTATAAAACATTTATTGAAATGAAGCAATCTCATTTGTAACCAAATACTTGATTTTTCCTGCTTGCATAAACATGCAGACTTCATGTTAATTAAGCCAGACGTCTTGAATTCAGATTTCATCAGCTCAGGGATAATTAATATCTGCAGATTTAAGTATATATTTTAAATGTCAGACTATGTTTTCAATATTCAGACAATGTTTTATGTGGTTTATGAAAAGCCAAAAATTCCAGGGAAGTGGAAAGCACATGAAGCAATATACGATTTCCAAGAGTAAAATTTTGCTACACTAACCAACAGACGCATTTATGACCAATTAGTTGAAAATCTTCAATTCCACAGAATACGGAATGCTTCCTCATGGAAGATGATGCTCTTCCATCACAAAAAATCCATCAATCTTGACAGTTCAAATTGAACAGGCCGTGTTAAATTTGAAACAGTGAACAACTTCTCTTTCAATTCCTCCCACTTCCTACAGACAAAGGGGGTGGGCATGGGTACCCACATGGGCCCAAGCTATGCCTGCCTCTTTGTAGGTTACGTGGAACAGTCCCTCTTCCGTACCTACACTGGCCCTAAACCCCACCTCTTCCTCTGTTACATTGATGACTGTATCGGCACCACCTCACGCTCCCACAAGGAGCTCGAACAGTTCATCCACTTCATCAACACCTTCCACCCCAACCTTAAGTTCCCCTGGACCATCTCTGATTCCTCTCTCTGCTTCCTGGACCTCTCTGTCTTAAGGTTTCAAAGTTGTTTAGCAGGGATGCAAGGGAAATATTTTTTCACCCAGAGAGTGGCAGGAATCTAGGACTCACTGCCTGTGGAGGCAGAAACTCTCATTACATTTAATAAGTATTTGGATGTGTACTTGTGATGCTAAGGCACACAATTCAACTGACCAAGTGCAGGAAAATGGAATTGTCTCCATCTCTGGCACTTCTCTAATAGCTCCCTGACCTTCCTGGACCTCTCTGTCTCCATCTCCGCAACCACCTGGAAACCAATATCCATTTCAAGTCCCCCGACTCCCACAGCTACCTAGAAAACACCTCCTCCCACCCACCTTCCTGCAAAAATGCCATCCTCTACTCCCAATTCCTTCTCCTGTACCACTTCTGTTTCCAAGACGAGGCATTCCACTCCCAAGCATCTCAGATGTCCTCACTTTTCAAGGGCTGCAACTTCCCCCCCTCAGTGATTGAGAATACCCTTGACCATGTCTCCCACACTTCCCGCAACTCATTCCTCACAACCCCTGCCCACAATAACAACCAGAAAATTATCCCCCTCGTCCTCACGTACCACCCCACCAACCTCCGGATCCAATGCATCATCCTCCGATACTTTTGCCATCTGCAATCCGACCCCACCACCAAAGGCATTGTTCCCTCCCTACCCTTATCTGCTTTCCGGAGGGACCACTCTCTCCATGACTCCCTTGCCCAGTCCACACTCCCCTCCAACCCCACCACACCCGGCACTTTTCTCTGCAACGGCAGGAAGTGTTACACTTGCCCCCGCACCTCCCTCCTCACTCCCATCCCAGGCCCCAAGAAGACTATCCACATCAAGTAGATGTTCACCTGCACATCTGCTAATGTGGCACACTGCATCTGCTGTTCCCAATGTGGCCTCTACATCAGGAAAACCAAGCGGAGGCTTGGATAACAAAGCGTGAAGCTGGATGAACACAGCAGGCCAAGCAGCATCTCAGGAGCACAAAAGCTGACGTTTTGGGCCTAGACCCTTCATCAGAGAGGGGGATGGGGTGAGGGTTCTGGAATAAATAGAGAGAGGGGGGAGGCAGACCGAAGATGGAGAGAAAAGAAGATAGGTGGAGAGGAGAGTATAGGTGGGGAGGTATGGAGGAGATAGGTCAGTTCAGGGAAGCTGGACAGGTCAAGGAGGTGGGATGAGGTTAGTTGGTAGGAAATGGAGGTGCAGCTTGAGGTGGGAGGAAGGGATGGGTGAGAGGAAGAACAGGTTAGGGAGGCGGAGACATGCTGGGCTGGTTTTGGGATGCAGTGGGGGGAGGGGACGAACGGAGACCGCTTTGCAGAACACCTATGCTCAGTTTGCACTGAACAACTGCACCTATCAGTCGCAAACCATTTCAATGCCCCCTCCCATTCGGCAGACCACATGTCCATCTTGGGCCTCCTGCAGTGCCACAACGATGCCACCCGAAGGTTGCAGGAAAAACACCTCATATTTCACTTGGGAGTCCAATGGTATCACACTGGGCTTCAAAAGTTTCAAAATCTCCCCTCCCCCTAACGCATCCCAAAACCAGCCCAGCTCGCCCCACTTCCATAACCTGTCCTTCCTCCCACCTATCCCTTCCTCCCACCTCAAGCCCCACCTCCATTTCCTACCTACTAACCTCATCCCGCCCCCTTGACTTTTGCATCCTCCCTGGACTGACCTATCTCCTCCCTAACTCCCCGCCTACACTCACCTTTACTGGCTCCATCCCTGCCTCTTTGACCCGTCTGTCTCCTCTCTACCTATCTTCGCCCTTTTCCTTCTTCTATCCACCTCCCCCCTCTCTCTATTTATTTCAGAACCCCCTTCCCCTCCCCCATTTCTGAAGAAGGGTCTAGACCTGAAACGTCAGCCTTCCTGCTCCTCTGGTACTGCTTGGCCTCCTGTGTTCATCCAGATCTACACCTTATTATCTCCATTACACAGAAGTGTGCATCAGATTTCGTGTCACCAACACAGCTTGCCCAATCAGCTCAAGACAAGACAAAGAGTCTTTATTAGCCTCATCAACATATGTCCCAACAGTCAGGTACCCTGAGATATGTCTGCATTGTGGGTAATCTCTATTACTCGAAGCCAGCAAGATGGGAAAAGCTATACTCATGCTTAAAGTAGAGCCAGATCATAAGATTCATCCATTCTACCTGTTTCATTACTTTTCTCTTCTTCTTCTCTTTTGTGTTTCTCATTTCACTTCTTTTTTCTCAGCATTGTCCCGAATTCCTGGTGTCAGTGGGGACTGGTCTTCTGGCCGCAGCATAGATTTGGAGGCCTGGCCTCAGCACTGATCTGGCAGGCCGTCCCCTTGGTTTGGTTTGGCAATTTTCAATCCTAGCATGGTGGTGTCTCGGCAGCCTGTGGCCGGCTTTCAGCCTGGCATTGCCTCAGTGTGGACCTCTGGCCTCAAGGTGATTCAAGGTTTCATGCAGGGTGGAGGCAAGGCCCAGAGCATGCTAGAGGCAAGGTGTCGGCGTGGACTGGGTAGGAAAGACTGTTTTTCTGAACTTTTTATTTCTCTACTTTTCTAATTTATTCCTATGATCTATAATTTTGCACTTTTTATTTATTTTTCTGATTTTTTTTCTAGTTCAAGAACTTGTATTGAAAAATCTGTACCGAGGGATCTTGTACCTAATGTGGCGCGGTACGTGGGGTCTTGTTAGCATTTCATTGTACTCTTGTGAGTACATGTGACAATAAAACTAATTGAATTCAGTTCAAAAGTATGTAGGTTGCAGATTTAGACTTTAGCAGTGTGATGCATGGAGGAGTTGCTACTTCAGAGTGAGATATGGCATATGTACACCATAACACAGGGAAAACCGCAAAATCAGTTTAAACATTGATCTGTTGAAATTGCTGATGTCTCAGCGTTGCTGCTAATCAATACTTGCATGAAAATATCAATATTAAATGACAAACATTTCCACACCTTTAACTCCTGTAACAGACATTCTTTAAGTTTACAACATTTGTAACGAAAGACAGAAGCTTTTTCTGGAATAAATGTTTTCGATAGATTTGGCTTCAAAGTTGAAGACTGCACTGGAAATTACATTAAAACTTTTGATGACTTAGGTAACATAGAATGGCATTCCTCCTGATCTACTGCCTTTGCAGAAATTTACAGGTACTGACACATCAGTCTGGATTTTACAGCTCTCTGGCAGGTATATTTTTGATGGGGTGGGCACATAAATTATGAGGGGTGCCGAGCCAACCATCTTCTGCCCATCTCCAAACTATTCTCCCACAATTCTATAGGTGGGCAGGCACTGATGTCAGTAGTCCACGCATGCTATTTAACTAAATAATTAATGGCAATTGAGCTTGGGATAAAATTACACTTGAAGTGAATATTATGATGCCCATGCCATTCTATGGCTGGCATGCAAAGCGGGCAGTAGTGGGCATACTGTTTTCTGAATGCAAGTGGTTAAAAGATGGGGTGCATTGTGTGCACCGGAGACAGCGCAGAAAAATGTTCGTACACCTTTTGTACCTCTCTGCCTGGAATCTGGTGATTTCTGGTGCTGCTGGGGCTGCTTCATTTGCCTAGAAACTCTTGAATGTGGGACCTCCTCCCATTCTCAGACTGTTTAATCTTCTGGCTCCACGCTTTGGCTCCAGGATTTACTTGTTTTCAGACGCAGTGGCGACAGTCACACTTGCATTGCACGGGTGGTGGGTGGAGCAAACAGTACACACCCCGTCACTAGTGGAGTCTAGGCCATTCATTACACAAATTGAAGCAGATGATATCATTAAGTGAATTGACCCATTCATATCAAATCGAGCCATCATGTGATAAAAACATAGCAAGCTTAGACTGTGCATTGACTTAATGATGATCAACATAATTCTACACAAGTACCTACTGCCTATTATCCAAGAACTGTCGGCATCATTCAGTGATTCCACGGTCTTCATGATGCCAAAATGAGATGGAGCAAGATACTACTAGAGGATTTGTATCACACGCTGCAGATTACCCTTTGGTCTCATTTCCAGAAGATTGTTTTGTCAGCCTTGTCAGGCATTGAGGGGATAGTCAGCTGACTTGATGATGCTGTTTTTATGTAAACAAAATAAATCATGGCAGATTACAATTAAACTGAACAATAAAAAGTACAATGCTGCAAGTGACAATAGACACTGCACCTAGATAGTGCTACAATTACAAAAAAGGGTCTTTTCTTTGAAAAGAATATGAGTCATTGCCTCAGTCACTGAGCATTTTTTCATTCCTATTCAGTGTACTGCTCAGATTTATGTCTGTTGTGCATTGGCCATGAAGATTTGTACTTAAAACAATGGGCACTGATTCAGACCAAGTAAAAACAAAGCTGTTTGCACCAGGTTTGTTGGCCCTTTGTTACTAAGCAGAAAACTGACAACTTTAACTCTTTGTGTGTACAAGTTGCCAAAATAAGATGAGCTCTGTGGGAATAAAGCCTGCCACCTTCTGCACCTTTCATGAATTGCAAGTGCATCCCATCCACTGAAGAGAAACTGCTACATGATCAGCAGCAGCGGGGCTGTGGTCTTTCCCTCTCGGCAGCCATAACACATTGATGTTGAGAGAGATAATGGGAACTGCAGATGCTGGAGAATCCAAGGTAACAAAGTGTGAAGCTGGATGAACACAGCAGGCCAAGCAGCATCTCAGGAGCACAAAAGCTGACGTTTCGGGCCTAGGGCCTGTACAACATAGAACATAGAACAATACAGCGCAGAACAGGCCCTTCGGCCCACGATGTTGCGCCGACCCATGAACTAACCTAAGCCCCTCCCCCTACACTATACCATCATTATCCATAGGCTTATCCAAGGACTGTTTAAATGCCCCTAATGTGGCTGAGTTAACTACATTGGCAGGGAGGGCATTCCACACCCTGACCACTCTCTGAGTAAAGAACCTGCCTCTGACGTCTGTCTTAAATCTATCACCCCTCAATTTGTAGCTTTGCCCCCTTGTACAAGCTGAAGTCATCATCCTCGGAAAAAGACTCTCACTGTCCACCCTATCTAATCCTCTGATCTTGAGTAAGAAAACTCACACGGCGGTTATCAGGACAGCGCCACACCCTGGGAAGTCTCCCTACATGTGGGCTGGAACAATTAAATTGCTCAGTGACACCCAAATTGGAACTGAATAAAATTAACGTTTGGTTAAATGGTCACCCACTTTCAGCAGAGGTTGATACTGATGCAGCTGTATCTATGGTTTCAGAATTGCTCTTTAACAGGATTCACTCAGGACTCCCAGTCCTTAAGCATTAGGCCTCAGCCAGACTGAGAACATACACTGGGGAACCGTTGCATATTAAGGGTGCTCCTTCTGTTCTGGTCTCCAATCAGAAGCAGTTGGTGCACTTACCATTGTGGTAGAAAAAGCTTGGACCCTAGACTTTTGGAGCAGAATTGGTTGAGTAGGAAAAGATTCCCTACACTGGCTCAATATATTTCAATTAGAAATGGCTGCATCAGTGAAGTCCGAGTGAAATATGCAGGTGATTTTCAGGAAGGGCTTGAGACTATCAAAGGGATGAAAGCCACTTTACATGTTGACCATGAAGCAATTCTGAGAATTTGCCAGGCTTGTCCAGTGCCATTTCCCTTGCAGGCAAAAGGCAGAAATCAGGAGGCTGGAGAGTGAAGGAATCATCAAACCAGTGTAGTTTGCGGAATGGGCAGCACTGGATGTGAAGCCCGATGGCTCGGTTTGCCTTTATGGGGATTTTAGGCTAATGGTAAACTGATTCTTGCAGCTGGATAAATACCCAATCCCTCAATTTCAGGGATTGTACACAATGTTGGCAAGGGCTGGGGGAGGGGGGGGGGTGCGGGGGGAGACTGTCCTTTACGAAGCTAGACATGAGCCACATCTATCTGCAATTGCAACAGGATGAGGAGTCCCAGAATTACCCTATAATTTATACCCCTAAGGGTTTGTATCAATACGCAAGACTGCCATGTGGGGTATCATCAGCTCGTGCCCTGTTCCAACGGACCATGGAGAACATTTTGCCAGGGCTACCCCAGATTGCCATTTATCTGGATGACGTACTAATAACTGAGAAGACCAATAAAGACAATTTGGAGAACTTGGACAGAATGCTTAAATGTTTCTCCCAGGTAGGCGTATGCCTTTGAAGGGAAAAATGTGTTCCAGGAATCCCAAATGACCTACTTGGGTTACAGAGTCAACAAAACCAGGTTACATCTGTTGTAAAATAAAGTGAAGGCTATCAAAGGAGCCTCAACTCCCATGTCTGTACCATTGTTTAGGTCTTTCCTTGATTAGTGAATTACTACAGAAAATTCATACGGAACCTGGCCTCCATTGTGGCACCCTTACACCTGCTATTGAGAATGGGTCAGCCTTGGGAATGGTCATGTAGCCAAGAAATAGCCTTGAGGGAAGTGAAAAAGCAGCTAAGGTGTTGGCCGTTTATGATCCAAAGTCAGATGCAGTGCTTACAGGGGATGCCTCCCTGTATGGTATTAGGGTCGTTTTGGCTCAACAGTGGCCCAATGGAGAGGAACGCCCAATGCTGTATGCTTCTCAGACTTTGGCTGACGCTGAACACAAATATTCCCAGATAGAGGAGGAAGGTTTGGCACTCATCTTTGGCGTGAGGAGGTTCTACCAGTACCTTCACCGACAGGAGTTTGTCATAGTAACAGATCACAAACCCCTGCTAGGGCTACTGAAGGAAGACAAGATGGTGCCGTCCAGAACTACCGGTAGAATTCAGCATTGGGCCCTTAAACTCAGCGCGTACAAGTACAAGCTAGAACACCATTCAGGGAGACACTTGGCTAATGAGGATGCCTCAAACTACCTCCCATTGGCAGATACTCCACTGGTGGTGCCTCCCCTGGAAGATACCGTTTTGGTTTTGAACTTCCTGGACACCCTTCCATTCATCACTGACAATATCCGACCGTGGACACAAGAACATCCTGTTCTATAGAAACTAAAAGAGCTGGTGGTAATGGGGGCAACAGACAGCCATCACAACCTAAACTGAAACCTTTCTGGAATTGCCAAGACCAGGTCACTGCAGAAGATGGCATATTACTGTGGGGAGCAAGGGAGATTGTCTCGAATAAATGTCACCGCCAGATCTTGGCCAAACTTCACCAGGGTCATCCTAGGGGTTTCCAAGATGAAGATACTAGCAAGAAGCTATACCTGGTGGCCAGGATTGATGTTGTGCCAGTTTCCCATGTTCCCATGTCTTATTTCTACATCTCTAGTGATCAATGGTGACTACATTCCGATATATTCAAATATCTGAATTCGGAGCAACCGTAGGCAGGTCTCCTTGAGCCTGCTCCATTATTCAGTAAGATCATGGTTAAAATGGTTGTAAATTCAAATCTACATTCCCACCCCTTTACTTGACAAAAATCTATCCACTTGTGCCTTCCAAAGTATTTAAGGACTATGCTTTCATCACTTTTCAGGAAAAGAGTTCCAACGACTCACATCCCTCTGAGAGAAAAAACGTCACTATTTGAACTAAGCGATCCACGATTTTAATCAAAGACCTGTACTTCTTAATTCTGCCACAAGGGTAGACATCCTCACTACCTCTACCCTGTCAAGGCTCTTCTGGATGTGTCATGTTTCAAACAAATTAACTCTTAGATTTTTAAACTCCAATGGATACAAGCCTTGCCTGTCTAGCCTTTCCTCATAAGACGAGGTCCCAATCCAGGTATTAGTTTGAGTAAACTTTCTGTGAACTGCTTCCAATGCATTTACATCCTTTCTTCAGTAAGATGGACAAAACTATGCACCGTACTCCAGATGTGAGGCCTGGCTTTGCACAGGTTGTGTGTACCAGTCATAGATTTTTTTTTGTATTTGTCATAGACTGCGCCACAATAAATTAAATAATGGGACTTCAAGGTTTGTTAGAAACCTCTGGACCTTTTTTTAAGTTTAAGCAAAATACTCTTAAATTAGAAAGAGAGACTTATAGCTTCAGTTTTACATTTGTGCTTTGGGCAGTTCTGTGGAGTCCTTGGAAATGATGTCTGTGTAGACTCCTGTGGTAGAAAGGATATGTAATAAAGTAGCCAAAGTGTGGAGCTCGATGAACACAGCAGGCCAAGCAGCATCTCAGGAGCACAAAAGCTGACGTTTTGGGCCTAGACCCTTCATCAGAGAGGGGGATGGGGAGAGGGAACTGGAATAAATAGGGAGAGAGGGGGAGGCGGACCTAAGATGGAGAGATAAGAAGATAGGTGGAGAGGAGAGTATAAGTGGGGAGGTAGGGAGGGGATAGGTCAATCCAGGGAAGACGGACAGGTCAAGGAGGCTGGATGAGGTTAGTAGGTAGGAAATGGAGGTGCGACTTGAGGTGGGAGGAAGGGATGGGTGAGAGGAAGAACAGGTTAAGGAAGCAGAGACAGGCTGGACTGGTTTTGTGATGCAGTGGAGGGAGGGGACGAGCTGGGCTGGTTTTGGGATGCAGTGGGGCAAGGGGAGATTTTGAAGCTTGTGAAGTCCACATTGATGCCATTGGGCTGCAGGGTTCCCAAGCAGAATATGAATTGCTGTTCCTGCAACCTTCGGCTGGCATCATTGTGGCACTGCAGGAGGCCCATGATGGACATGTCATCTAAGGAATGGGACGGGGAGTTAAAATGGTTCACGACTGGGAGGTGCAGTTGTTTGTTGCAAACCGAGCGGAGGTGTTCTGCAAAGCGGTTCCCAAGCCTCCGCTTGGTTTCCCCAATGTGGAGGAAGCTACACCAGATACAGTGGATACAGTATACCACATTGGCAGATGTGCAGGTGAACATCTGCTTAATATGGAAGGTCATCTTGGGGCCTGGGGTGGGGGTGAGGGAGGAGGTGTGGGGGCAAGTGTAGCACTTCTTGTGGTTGCAGGGGAAGGTGCCGGGTGTGGTGGGGTTGGAGGGGAGTGTGGAGTGGACAAGGGAGTCATGGAGAGAGTGGTCCCTCCGGAAGGCAGGCAAGGGTGGGGATGGAATGATGTCTTGGGTGGTGGGGTCGGATTGTAGATGGCGGAAGTGTCGGAGGATGATGCGTTGTATCCGGAGGTTGGTAGGGTGGTGTGTGAGGAGTAGGTGGATCCTCTGGGGGCGGTTGTGGTGGGGGCGGGGTGTGAGGGAGGTGTTGCGGGAAATGCGGGAGACGCGGTCAAGGGCGTTCTCAATCACCGTGGGGGGAAAGTTGCGGTCCTGGAAGAACGTGGACATCTGGGATGTGTGGGAGTGGAATGTCTTATCGTGGGAGCAGATGCGGCGGAGGCGAAGGTGTTGTTTTTCTTTTCATTTTATAAAGGAGTGTTCTTGCTTTACAGTATTATACTTTTACTTTATGTTTAAAAGTATTTGAATTGGTAGTTTTATCTTCATTTCTGTTGTTGTTACACTTCTATATCATTATTAAAGGAAAATATGCAGCATTACAAACTTAAGTTTCAGTGAACAACCACATTATTAAAACCAAAACAAATCAAAATATGATCATTGAACCCAGGTTTCTATCAGGGAACTGACATGTCCAGTGATGACAAAAACTGGGGTCGTAACAACAGAATGGAATTGAATTCTAACTATTAATACCAATTGTGAGACAAGCAAAATCCTTTGTGTTTATGTTTGATCCACAAATGATCTCAAATTCATGATACATTATCCAAATCCTGTCAATCATGGGGAGGCGACGGCCAAGTGGTATTATCTCTGGGCTGTTAATACAAAGATCCAAATAATGTTCTGGGGACCCAACTTCAAATCCTGTCACAGCAGATGGTGGAATTTGAATTCAATGAATATCTGGAATTAAGAATCTAATGATGATCATGAATCCATTGCAAATTGTTGGGGAAAAACCCATTTGGTTCATTTAGGGCAGCAAAATGCCATCCTTACCTGGTCGGGCCTACATGTGACTCCAGACTCACAGCAACGTGGTTGACTCTTAACTGCCCTCTGGGCAATTAGGGATGGGCAATGAACGCTGCCTAGCTAGTGATGCCCTCATCCCATGAATGAATTTTTAAAAATTCTAATGGGTAAAATAAGATACATGTCAGTATTTCATGTGAACCCATGCCGCAAAATATTGCTTTATTTATACTGTCTGGTTTAGTGAAACAGCACTTTGTACCATCAAATCAGCACCAAAACACTAATACTTGTTTGATTGAACATCTGATATGTACTTGCATTGCCATGACAGGGTTTCTAGCAGCTGATAGAAAGCAGATGGCGTCTGTGGCACATCACAGATACCGTTGTTATTTGTCCACACTGTACAAGTCTCTACTGAACATTTTGAGTCCTTCTATTTGCATTCTATCTTACACATTGCTCCAATATAAATAAGGAAAAGAAAATTAGTTTATAAACACCCAATGAACTCTTTCGCAGTCTTTTTTTGTGGACACTGTTCATAAGAAAGGGACTTTTGCTAGGCATTATTTAATTAATAAGCCTTTGCTGCCCTCTAAAGGTATGTGATTAAAATGGTTTATAGGTAATCACTTATCTCAACTCATGATTTAAAATGACATTCCATTGAGAGCAAATTCCAATTAAATTTTACAATCACCAGTTCCATAATCAAATGTAGTTAATTCACTCATTCATTTTTAAATAAGCATTTCCAGTTCTTAATATCATAGGACACAAATTTTAGATCCAATTTGTTATATCAATTAAATCCTGTGCATAATTTGCAGTGAACTGTCAGGCTTCCACTGTTGCATTGTGATATGTGCAAAAAAGTTTCTACAGATATATTTGCACTCTAAAGCAAAAGCATTTAATGCTTGATGAATCTTAGGTACCATGCCAATGAATTAATAATTCAACCTTCTACTGAACAGCACGTCCAAAGCAGTGCAGACTATTTGCATAGTGTCCTCCAGAGCTCAGAACTGGCAGTAGCACCGTGTTGACAGGCCATATAACATGTATATAAATGATTTGGTCATAGGTATCAGATTGGGGAACACGGTTAACTGTGAGGAAGTGTGTAGAAAACTTAGAACGGGCAAGGGGAAGTTGGTAGAGTGAACAGGCAGTTAACTGATAGAATAGAACACAGCCAAATGTGAGATAGTAAGGTTTGTGAATGAGAACAGGAAAAGTCATAAATGATAAGAATGATATATCATAAATGGTATGACTTCCCAAAGTGAGGAATAAACAGAACTAGAGATTAAGATAATAAAATGTGAGGCTGGATGAACACAGCAGGCCAAGCAGCATCTGAGGAGCACAAAAGAGCTTTTGTGCTCCTGAGATGCTGCCTGGCCTGCTGTGAGCTTTTGTGCTCCTGAGATGCTGCTTGGCCTGCTGTGTTCATCCAGCCTCACATTTTATTATCTTGGAATTCTCTAGCATCTGCAGTTCCCATTATCTCTAGAGATTAAGATATATAGATCTTCAAGGTTCGTGCAATAAAAAAACATGTTTTCTAGGTTTTGCTCATGAAAGCATAAAATACAAGTCAAGAAGACAATGTTGAATGAGTACAAAACACTGGTTAGGCCAGAATCAGAGTATTGCATGTAGAACTAGGCACCAGAATTAACTAGATATTGCTGGCTTGGATCACTTCTACCTTCTCAAGGTTGAGTAATAAATGTCAGTAACATTCACATCCATGAATGTATAAAAAAGTACTTACTTTTGACAAGACGGAATATACAAAACAACAAAATAAAGTCGAAGAGTATGAATGTGTAAGAAGATTTTGGTCTGAATAAGAAATCAACCATAAATAATATAAAATCAATATAAAATGGGTTTATTTTTCTGAAATCCTGTAATACACTCAAAGCTTAGTTCCTCATAAGGACATGTATGCTTTTCCTTTCGAGTTCAAATCTTTGTCAGATTCAGCAGGTTCACCATATTACTTGGAGATAGCTCTCTGTTCCAGCCTGTTCTGATCCTGAAGCTGAAGAAATCATTGTTAGAAAGGGTATAGATAGCAGCAGGCATTGCAAGTGAAATTTAGGATGCAATTGATTACACAGACACTGCTTAGGAGTTTGAAAAAGTCAGTGAAATTGTAAAATTAATGAAGAGCTAACTAGGTTATCAGTTTTTTACTAAGTTTGCAAATTTAGTGGTTACTAGCAATCCACCCATGTATTCTTTAAATGTAATTTAAGTTTAAATTCTCCAATACTCAGCCTAGTCCAGAAGACTGTTTCTTCAGTTCTTGTCTGGCGGTGAGGGGATGATCATCTGACAAGGTAAAATGAGGAAAGAGGCTTTGCATAACAAGTACAAGTACCTAGACACCACATTAAGAAGCAGATCTTCACAGATAATATTGTCTGGATTATTACTTCAGCCACGTGCTAACTGGCAAAGAGCGAACAAGGTTAGAGAAATAAATACGTGACTCAAAGCTGGTGTGGGAGAAATGGTTCCAATTTGTGGGGCACTAGCACCAATATTGGGTCAGTAACATCTGTACTGGTGGGATGGTCTATTTTTGAGCTAGGGAAGTAATGCAGGTTTTAAACTAATAGAGGGGGTAAGGCCACAAATATACGAATTTGTCGTGAATCAAAGAGTTGGGAAAGTGCAACAGAGGAAGGAATTAACATGGGAAATGTTAAACAGATAACGGCAGAAAGAAACATTCTAAGAGAAAATCAACGAAAAAGTCTGGCGGTTATGAAGATAATCAAAGACAAAAATTTTCAGGCGCTGTATTCAAATACAAGTAGCCATTCGAAATAAAATAGATGAACTGATCATACAGATTGAGAGCAAGTATAATTTAGCAGCCATAGCTGAGAAAACCAAAAGAATTGCAGATGCTGGAAACCAGAAACAAAACCAAAAGCCGAAAATGCTAGAAAATCTCGGCAGGTCTTCAGAAGGATCTCTGGACCCAAACTGTTAACTTTGCTTTCTCTCCACACATGTTGCCAGAGCTGCTGAGTTTTCTGTTTTGGTTTTTGAACCATAACTGAGATGTGGCTGTAGGATAACCTAGACTGGGGCCTGAATATTGAAGAATGTGTGACATTTAGGAAGGAAACGGTGGAGGAAAGGCTATGATACATTTTTTTCTTTATTCATTCACAGGATGAGAGTGTCTCTGACCAGGCAGCATTTATTGCCCATTCCCAATTGTCCAGAGGGCAATTCAGAGTCAACCACATTGCTGTGGGCCTAGGGCCACACGTGGGCCAGACCAGGTAAGGATGGCAGTTTCTTTCCCTAAAGAACCAGATGGGTTTTTTTGACAATTGACAATGGATTCATAGTAATCATTAGATTTTTAATTCCAGATATTTATTGAACTCAAATTCCATCATCTGCCATGGTGGGATTCAAACCTGGCTCCCCAGAACGTTACCTGGGTGTCTGGATTAACAGCCCATTGATAATACCACTAGACCATTGATTCCCCTTACTAAAAGATGATATTGGCACAATACAGAGGAATAAAATGAATTTAGGAAACTAGGATATAGGAGCAGTCTGAGTGGAGATGTGAAATGATAAAGGCAAAAGGCAACTTGTTGTAGTTGCGTACAGATCCTCTAACAGTAATCTGGTAGGACAGGGAATCAATAATGGGAGCTGTCAACAGGATACAGGAAACATCAGAGAGTCATAGAGATCTGTCTCAGAGAAAAAGGATCTTTGGCCATCCATCCCTGACCTCGTCAGTCAAAACCAACCACCTAGCTATCCTAATCTCATTTTCTAGCACTTGGTGAATAGTTTTGTATAGCTTGGTTTCTCATGAGCACATCAAAATACTTCTTAAACATGAAAAAGCTTTTCCTCCATCTACTATAAATGCCCTTCCCCTTACCTTAAATCTATTCCCCCAATCATTGACCACCTTATTTTATGTATGCTCTTCATAATTTTATACGTCTCAGTCATGTCCCCTCCCAATATCCTCTACTGTGAGGGAAACTACCCAAGTTTGTCCAATATTTCCTAATAACTGAAACTCTCCAGTCTACACAACACCCAGATAAATCTTCTCCAAACTCACTACAGTGCAATCACGCATCTCCTAAAATCTGGGTGCTAGAACTACGAACAATATTCGAGCTGTGGCCTAACCAATGTTTTATTCAGATCACATCTGCTCTTAAACACGATTTCTAGTTAATAACGGCAAGCCTTCTTAACCACTTTATCCACCAGCCCCGGTACTGTAAAGAACATGTACACTAAGGTCCCTCTAATCCTCAGTGCTTCCCAAAGTCCTGTCATTCATCAAGCATTCCATCAACTTGGTTTGTCCTGCCAATGTGCATCACCTCACAATTAGCCAGATTGCATTATAACAAAGAGCAAAGAACAAAGAAAATTACAGGACAGGAACGGGCCCTTCGGCCCTTCAAGTCTATACCAACATACTGCCTGTCACAACTAAAACCCCCTACCCTTCTGGTGACCATATCCCTCTCCTCCCATCCTATTCACATATTTATCAACACACGCTTTAAAAGTCACTATCATATCTGCTTCTGCTATCCCCCCTGGCAGCGAGTTCCAGGCACCCACCACCCTCTGTGCAAAAAACTTGCCTCGTACATCACCTTTAAATCTTGCCCCTCACACCTTAAACCTATGCCCCCTAGTAACTGACTTTTCCACCGTGAGAAAAAGCTTCTGACTGTCCAGTCTGTCCATGCCCTTCATAATCTTGTAGACCTCCATCAGGTCCCCCCTCAACCTTCGTCGTTCCAGTGAGAACAACCCAAATTTCTCCAACCTTTCCTCAGATCCAATGCCCTCCATACCAGGCAATATCCTGGTAAATCTTTTCTGTACCCTCTCCAAAGCCACCACATCATTCTGTTAGTGTGGCAACCAGAATTGAACATAAGATTCCAAATGTGGCCTAACTAATGCTCTATAAAGCTGCAACATTACCTGCCAGTTTTTAAACTCAATGTCCCAATCAATGAAGGCACCTATACTCTTCCTCTCCACCTATCTTCTTTTCTCTCCTTCTTCAGTCCGCCTCCCCCTCTCTCCCTATTTATTCCAGAACCCTCACCCCATCCCCCTCTCTGATGAAGGGTCTAGGCCCGAAATGTCAGCTTTGGTGCTCCTGAGATGCTGCTGGGCCTACTGTGTTCATCCAGCCTCACATTTTATTATCTTGGATTCTCCAGCATCTGCAGTTCCCATTATCTCTGCTATAATCCTTGTTGATGATCTTTTCCACCTGCATTGCCAGTTTCAGTGAACTGTCTACCTGTACACCCAGATCCCTCTGCCTATCAGTGCTCTTAAAGGTTCTGCCATTTACCACATATTTTCCATCAAGATTAGACCTTACAAAATGCGTCACCTCACAGTTTTCTGGATTAAACTCCATCTGCCAGCTCTCTGCCCATGTCACCAACCAGTTTATATCCAGCAGTATCCTTTGACGGTCTCCATCAGTATTCGCAATTCCACCAATCTTTGTGTTGTCGGCAAACTTACTAAACAGACCAGTTACATTCTCCTCCAAATCATTTATGTATATTACAAACAGTAAAGGTCCCAACATTGATTCCTGAGGAATACCATTAGTTACAGCCCTCATTCAGAAACATACCCTGCTACATCTGTCTTCTATGACCGAGCCAGTTTTTTTAATCCATCTTGCAAGCTCACCTTTAACATCATGCAGTTTTACCTTCTGTGTCAGCCTGCCATGAATGGCCTTTTCAAAGGCCTTATTGAAGTCCATTTAGACAACATCTACTGCCCTACCCTCATTGATCATCTTCATCACTGCCTCAAAAACTCAACCAAGTTAGAGGGCCTTGACCTCCCCTTCACAAAACCATGTTTCCTCTCACTAATATACCCACTTATTTCCAAGTGGGAGTAAATCCTGTCTTGAAGAATCCTCTCCAATAATTTCCCTACCACTGATATAAGGCTCACCGGTTTGTAATTAGCTGGATTATCCCTGCCACCCTTCTTAAACAAAAGAACAACATTGGCTATTCTCCAATTCTCTGGGACCTCCACTGTAGCCAGTGAGGATACAAAGATTTCCCTCAAGGCCCCAACAATTTCCTCCCTTGCCTCTCTCAGTATTCTGGGGTATATCCCATCAGGCCCTGGGGACTTGTCTAACTTAATTCTGTGGGGCATTTTAATCCATATACTATAAAAATCAGTTGAGAAAAAATACTCGAGCTGAAAAATTCATTGAAATTAGGGTCAATTTCTTAGGCCAACATGTTACTGGCCTCAGTGAAAACACCCCTGACTAGCAGCAACCATAATTTGATTGAATTTTACGTACAGTTAAAGGGACAGAAATGTGGGCCCAAGACTACTATTTTAAATTCAAACAAGGACAAATATGAGGGCATGAACGCAGAGCTGGTGAAAATGAAATGACAAATTTAGGTTAAAGTTATATCAGTAGAGGTGCGGTGGCAAGCCTTTCAGAGGATATAGCAGAAAGCACAGAATAGATACATTCCAACAAGTAATAACAATTCTAAGGGACAGGCAGCCATCCATGGCCAGCTAAAAAAGTCAAGGATAGGTATGAAACGCAAATAAAAGTCATATAATTCTGCAAAGATAGCTGACATGTTAGAAGATTGGACAGAATATCAAAAACAGCAAAGAATTACTGAAGAGAAAACTACAATTAAGAGTATGAGTGAATGTTAACCAAAAAGATAAAAACAGATAGGAAAAGTTTCTTCAGATATTTAAAAAAATGAAGAGTTAACAATATATGTTTGTGTTTGTGATATATAAATGACTCAGAAGAAAATGTAGATGGGTGGTTTAGTACATTTGCAGTTGATACTAATATCAGTGGAGGTGTGGCTGGCGTAGAACGTTGTCAAAGGATACAGCTGGATATAAATCAGTTGCAGATATCAGCTGAGAAGTAGCAGATGGCATTCAATCCTGGTAAGTGTGAGGTGCTGCCTTTTGGGGGATCAAATGGCCAGGATAGGCATACAGTTAATGGCAAAACTGTGAACAGCATTGATGTACGGAAGGATCTTGGGATTCAAGTCCATAGCTCCCTGAAAGTAGCCACACAAGTAGATAGGGTAGTAAAGAAAGGGTATGGCATGCTCAACTTTATCAGTCAGGGATTTGAGTCAAGAGCCAGGATGTCATGTTGCAGCTCTATAAGACTTTGTTTAGGCCACATTTAGAGTATTGCGTTCAATTCTGGTCACCACATTACATTACAGGAAGGATATTGAGGCTTCAGAGATGGTGCAGAAAAGGTTTACCAGGATGCTGCCTGGATTAGAAGTTATGAGCTGTAAGGAGAAGCTAGAAAAACTCAGGTTGTTTTCTCTTGAGAGGCAGAGGCTGAGGGGAGACTAGATAGAAGTCTGTAAATTTATAAAATGCATCGATAGGGTTGACGGTCAGAATTATTTCCTAGAGTTGAAATGTTTAATACAAGGGGACATGCATTTAAGGTTGATGGAGGAAAGTTCAAAGGAGATGTGAGAGGCAAGTTTTTTTCACAGAGAATGGTAGGAGCCTAGAATGCGCTGTCAATGGTAGTGTTGTAGGCAGGTACAATTGGGGCATTTAAGGGACTTTTATATAACCACGTGGAGGGATATGGACCAATGGCAGGCAGAAGGGATTAGTTTCATTTGGCATCATGTTCGGTACAACATTGTGGGCTAAAGGGCATGGCCTTGTGCTGTACAGTTTTATGTTCTATAAGTGTTCATCCCATAAAAATGAATCTGTGGAATTAATAATGATGAATAAAGATATGGCAGATGAATTGTACAGATACTTTGCATCAATCTTCACTAGGCAGGATATAACTCACAAATAGCTGTAAATCTGGAATTAAAAGGGATTGAGAAACTCAGGTCCTGATGGATTTCATCCTACGGGCTTAAGCAAATAGAGAGATAGTTGATGCATTGGTTTTAATTTTGTAAAACATATTAGATTCAGGGAAGGTTCTGTTGGATTGGAAAATAGCAGCGAAAAGTGTATAAGTCACCACAATCTGGTGCCATTTCAATGACCGAAATTAGAAAAAAAGAAATAATTGAGACAAAATTAAGACAACGCTCATCTTTTGTTCCCTCCACGGCTCCTGGATTTCTGAAGTGACTACAGTACGTGGCTGTGAAGCTGCCCCTGAGGCCATCAAAGCAAAGAATTCCGGACTGGGCCCACCACACCGTCACTGCAGAGGCTGACACTGAGGTCGCGGCATTGCCGCCATAGCCAGCAGGAACCCACCAAGTCACTTGCATTGAAGCCACCATTCAAGTTATCGCCTTCAGGAGGGACAGGCTGGACACACCAAGTTGCTGACGATGAAGCTTTCACTCAAGCAGAGGCTGTTATGGCCACAAGGGACAGACATCCGGCCCCCAGCACGCTGCCCCTGCCGCAGCAGGCCCTCACAATCGCCTTCCTCTACCAGAGCCACAGAAAAGAAGGGAAGGTGAATTTTGAGAGTGAGAGATATACAGCATGGAAACAGAACCTTCAGTCCAACCTGTCCATGCCAACAAGATATCCTAAATAAATCTTGTCCCATTTGCCAGCATTTGGCCCATATCCCTCTGAATGCTTCCTATTCATTTCCCCATCCAGATGCCTTTTAAATGTTGTAATTGTACCAGCCTCCACCACTTCCTCTGGCAGCTCATTCCATCCATGCACCACTCTCTGCACAAAAACAATTAACCCTATGTCCCTTCTATATCTTTCCTCTCTCACCTTAAACTTATGCCTGTCGTTCTGGACTCTCCTACCCTGGGGAAAAGACCTTGGCTATTCACCCTATCAATGTCCTTCATGATTTTATACATCTCTATAAGGCCATCCCTCTGTCTCCAGCACTCCAGGGAAAATAGCCCCAGCCTGTTCAGCCTCTCCCTATAGCTCGAACCCTCCAACCCTGGCAACATCCTTGTAAATCTTTTCTGAACCCTTTCAAGTTTCACAGCATCCTTCCTGTAACAGGGAGACCAGAATTGCATGTGGGATTCTAACAGCGGCCTAACCGATGTCCTGTACAACCACAACATGACCTCCCAGATCTTATACTCAGTGCACCGACCAATAAAGGCAAGTGTAGAAAAGAAGAAATAAAATAAAGAAGAAAGAAAAATGGGGCTATCCAGGCGAGCAAAAGCATAACTCCTCCTACCCTACCACTGCCTTTTGCAAGAGGGTTTGAGTTATAAGGAGAGGTTGGATAATCTGGGACTTTTATTTTAAACTGGAGTCTAGGACGTTGAAGGGTGGCCTTATAGAGGTTTATAAAATCATGAGGGGCTATGGATAAAATGAATAGTAAATGTCTTTTCCCCAGGGTAGAGTGTTCAAAACTGGAGGGTATAGGTTTAGGTCTAGAGGAGAAGGATTTAAAAGAGACCTGTGGGTTAACTTTTTCACACAGCTGGTGGTTCATGTGTGGAAGGAACTGCCAGAGGAAGTGGTAAATACAGGTCCAGTTAATGATATTTAAAAGACATTTGGACAGGTACATGAACAAGGAAAGTTTTAGAGGGATTTGGGCCAAATGCAGGTAAATGGAACTAGTTTAATTGGGAAGCCTGGTTGGCATGGACAAATTGCGCTAAAGCGCCTGTTTCCATACTGAATGACTCTAACATTGTTCATTTATTGTTTAATTTAGTTTGGGGTTAATTTATTTTAAATCATCATGTTAATGGAATACTCAAAATGCATGTAAAAAGAGAAAACAAAAATCACTGTCACTGCTGAGAATCTGAAAAAAAAGCACAGAAATGTGAAATGCTTCCAGCCGATCAGGAAACAGTTATGTAGGGAACTGGTCAGTTCAAGTTTCAGGTGTGACTGAGTTAATGCTGCTTTTATCAAATCTGGCACTAGAGGGAGCTGCTCACTGACTGCTTTCCCAACAAACAACATCCTCCTGAAAAGCAGCCAAGGCAGCCAATTTGATCAGTTTCTGTCGCGTTCAATAGTAATTGTCTGGAACTGACACGACATTGAGAAAATTTATGAGTTCTAAATCCTGTATGAAATTTATGTTACCACTTTTGCTTTTTTTAAATTCCAAAGCCACCATTCCACCTATCTTCCACAACCTTACGCCACTTCTATTATTTCTGAGCTGCCTTCCCCCTCCCTATTTCTGAAGAAGGGTCCCAACTAGAAACGTCAACTTTCCTGCTCCTCTGATGTTGCCTGGCCTGCTGTGTTCCTCCAGCTCCACACTGTGCTGTCTCTGACTCCAGCCTCTGCAGTTCTTATTGTCTCTAAATTGTAATGTTGAAGTATTGTACGGTGCAGGAGAGTAGTAAAATCTATTAATTAGATTCATAGAGTTGTACAGCATGGAAATAGACTATCCAGTGCATCCGACCATAATCCCAAACTAAGCTCGCCCCACCGGCCTGCACTCGGCCCATATTCCTCCAAACATTTCTTATTCATATAATTATCCACGCATCTTTTAAATATTGGGAGAATTGGCATAGAAATCATGGGTTGCGAAATATTTATTAAAAATAAGCCATACAGATTACAGTTGTTTATTGAACTCAAAATAGAAGCATTATTAATCTTGAACAGATGAATACTCTTTACAATAATGATATTATTTCCATTTGGCTGTGACAATGTCAGGAACCAACATCCCGCTCCCTAGAAGAATACCCAATCTGAGATAGAGGCAGGGCACATTTGGCATCAAGAGTTCATGCCAACATTTTGTATTGCCTGATAAAGAGCTTAATGCTTAATATAGCACCTGTGGAGTGAAGCTGAGATATCTAAGCATTGACTCTGCTCCCACCAGCTTGGAAGGTTTAATACCTTTCTTTTGTTTTGTGTGTGTGTGTGTCCATGTTTGTAAGTGCATCTGTGTGTATTCAGCACAGGGCTGTCTCATCAAAGGGTCTGGAGTCAAGTTCCAGGCTCAACATAGCAATGTGCTTCATTTCCAGCTACTTCCCAGTCAGTTCGCATGAGCGGTCCTTTACCAGGTGTACATGCGGAGAAAGAAAATTCACAATCTTACATTCGAAGAGACCTCTTATGAGATCATGTGAGAAGAAAAATTTAGCTCAGAAATCATATCTCTCTTGCCATATTTCTGAGAGGTGGCATACCTGTATGCCTGAAAGCTGTATATAATATTTCAACATATCTTACCAGGGATGCTGCATTATCCAGCTCATACTTCCACACTGTCAGGATTGTTCTCTGCTTGTACTTTTCAACCATTTGTGCTGAGTTCTCGTCACTTGCTGATCTGTTCCTAAAGAAATCTATGTCTGTAGTTTGGTCCACGTTCTGATGTGAAGCCTATTCTGTCACCTTGGAAGGCTAAGAAGATCACAGTGGCACATGATCGACTCAATAACCAGTATTACAATGGCAAAAGTTCTCTGTTTGATTTCGGGATTATTATGGTATTTACTGAGTAGGCAGATAATGTCACACTGTCTCACAGGGAACACAAGGTCTGAATTCTCTGGTGATGTCATAGTGGGAATGGTGGCTGGCTGAATTGAATTCCAATGAATAAAATCTGGAATTAAAACCTAGTGTCAGAAGTGGTAAACTGAAAATTATTTCTTACTGCTGTTGAAAACACGTCACGTTTCACTTATGAGCTTCAGGAAAGGAGAACATCTGAACTTAGCTTGTCTGGCCTATATGTGACTCCAGTGAAACAGTGATTTGTTTCATTCTTAGCAGCCCTCCTAACAGGATACCCGCTGAGCCACATAGTACAGAAGAGACCCTTCAGCCCTCAAATCTGTACTGTCAAAAATATTCTAATTCTGCACCACATCCACTTTCCGGCACTAGGCCCACAACCTTGAAAGTTATGGCACTTCAAGTGCTAATCCATGTACTTTTGAAAGTTTGAGGTTTCCCAGCTCAACTACACTCCTGGGCAATGCATTCCAGATTCTCACAACCATCTAGGTAAAACAAAACCTTTCCTCAAGCCCCCTCTAAACCTCCTGCCCTTCACCTTTAAATGATGGCCCTTAGTTATTGATTAATGGCAACGGCTGCTTTCCAGTCACACTGTACATGTCCCTCATAATTGTTTTCATGTAAAATTGAGTTGGCTAACATGGGTGTTCTACTGGTGGTGGATAGTAGTTAAAAAAAAGTGCAAATAAGAAATTCCTCGTAATCTTAAGCACCTCAATCAGATTCACCTCCGCCTTCTTTGCTCCAAGGGGAAAAACACCTCTGTTCAAGGTCACCTGGGGAGGACCAACAAATCTCCCTATTTTGTTTATTTTGTCTTTGCTTGCTTTGGTTTTATTTCTTTTATTTCAGGTGGCAACTGTTTATGATATCCTTCTAACCGAGATCTCATCTCATCACTTTTCTTTCTTTACCGGCCGTACTATCACGTATCTTTTTTCATGTGTCATTGTATATGATGGACCAAAGGGCTAAAAGTTAATGATGATACTCAACAAGCTGCATGACCTCTGATGGGTCCCATGAACATCCCTTTACAAGGTGAAGATGATGCCTGCAGCTTGTTTTTCTGTAGCTGTTTTCTGTACTGGCCAGAAGTTTTGACTTCTGTCATTGTTTATTTCTGTACCTTGCTGTTTGTCACACTGTATAAGAGAGACAGAGTTTTTTTTCCAAGCTGTAGGACTTCACCTTGGACTGGGATCATGACCAGTCCTTGGAACAAGCTGAGCCTCCAGATCAGGTGTCAATCGAGGAGGCCTGATATGCAAAAGAGTGTGAGGCTTATTGTTCCTTTCCTCTCTTTTTCATTCTTTTTATTTACTTAATAAATGTTCCTTTCTCTTTTGTCTTTTAGTATTAATCAACAAATGTTCATATTTAAGCAAATTGCTGTTGTTGAGCCTTCTCTTAACTACATTTATCCGAATCTGAAAAAAACCATTTGGATATACGCCGTGATCTGAGACAGCCATCAACGCATTTGGCATTTGGTCATTCTTATCTTCCTTCACATACATTGCCTTGAATAAAGGACTTGAATGTGAAGATGCATATTTAATACAAAATATTTTAAAAATACTTCAGGGAGAATGGAAAACATGAGAAAGCAGTGATTAGTGAAAACATTATCAAGAGTACTGAGAATGTGGGGACAGTTGAACTGTTAAATAAGTTCCTTGGTTCTTAGATATTGTCCACATATTCATCCTCCAATGTCTCCCCACTGTTGTCCAGGATGACACCCATCTTGTTCTATTTTTATCTATCCTTCACCAAGGATCTGTCTTTACCGCCCTCCCATTTCCCATCTAACCTATGCCCCTTGATGATATCATTTGTAAACATAGGATGGATTCTGTTCCAGCCACTGACAATATGGGTGTCAGTGAGAAAGTTGGGAGAATTGCAAGAGATTGGCAGTACGGAGGTTCCTGATGTCAAGAACAAATTGTTCTGTTTTCCAAACGAATGTCGAATGGCGAGGCAATATTCTCATGCACTGGGGTGAGAGGCCAATTTACATGTATTAACATCCTCAATGTTATATCATTGCATCTGACTGATATACAATTTCCCATTCTCACTCTCACTGGATAGAAATTTGGCAGCAAAACCTACAGCACTGAGAGCAGTAACCCAGAGATTCCAGCTCATTCCTGATATACTAAGCCTCCATCATGGGAATGGAAAGAATGGTGATCTATTTCCAAGTCAGGATGGACAGTGGCTGGGAGGGGAACTTGCAGGGCACGGCATTCCTATGTATCTGCTGCCCATGTCCTTCTAGATGGTAGTGGTTGAGAGTTTACAAGACACTGTCCAAGAAATCTTGGTGAATTTCTGCAGTGCATTTTGTAGACAGTACACAGTGCTGCCACCGAACATTGATGGAGGGCTTTCCTCTCAAAATGTCTGGGATGCAAGGATTAATCAATTTTAGTAAATGACGATATGGATGCTGCAATGGTGAAGTAATGAAATCATCCACTATCTAATTGAATACCAGAACAAAATCGAGAGCTAAATCACTCACTCTTGTCACTCTGATCTCGACAGTCATATAAATTTGCATCTGAGAGTTAACGGCAAGCAGGTGAGGTGGTGAGGTGCGGGGAATGGGTGCAGGGTTATTGATGGACAGGATTGAGAAATCCTGAAACAAAGTTAATGCATTGGATTTTGTAATTTTGGATTAATTGCATTGCAAACACTTCCTTGTGGCTTTCAGACTGTGGTGTATTGTAATGCACACATATTAGCCTCTCGAATCCACTGTTTCAATAGCCAACACAGAATTGAAACTTAGGAGAGCCAGGAAACATTTAGGATAGATTCACAAAGAGGCATGGTAAAACTTGGATTTAATGGGACTTCACTTGAATGTCTACCCGGTGCAGGCAGAAACAAGACAGATTCTCTTAACTCTGTCAGTCAGAGGAAGAAACCTGCTGATTTCACCAAGAGTCCATGGTTGGAGGTAGCTTCAGCAGAAACATTGTCCATTGATTGTAAATGGAGCTCAAGAAAGAGTTTGATAGTGTTATAGTCCAGATCAGATCCCCTAAAGTATATTATGGAGATAGCCTGGACCCTAACATTTATATTTTTTTGAAAGGCAAGTGGAAGGCACTGTGTTCCAGATATGTTCTATTTGGTCCACCACTAAGCTTTAATCAAAACTCACTTTATTCTTATAATACAGTTAAAATATAACAAAAGAAAAATTGGCATAACTTTATGGAAATGCTTAACAAGATAATATTTTATTTAACCACTACACACCAACTTTTCCAATATAGGCTGCATCCTATAAACACACACTTGGCAAAGACAAATCAGTGACACAGTGACACAGTTACAATGCTCACGTGCTGATTCCCTCCAGGTCTGGAAGACAAAAACAACCAGCTCCTTTTGATTTTTAAGAGGAAGCCTCACTGACTAAGACTTCACTGTAGCAGCAGAGAACGCATGCTTTCAGTTCCAGGATCAGCAAAAACCTTATGAACAAAGTGAACGCAAAACTAAAATCCCTTTGGGTCTGTGTGAGCCTGACCCTGCCCACTTTTAAATAAAAGCACCCTGGGAAAACTCAAACAGATAGTACGAACTGCTGGTGCTGGAGTCAGAGCTAACAAAGTGTGGAGCTGAAGGAACACAGCAGGCCACACAGCATCAGAGGAGCAGGAAAGTTGACATTTCGGGTTGGGACCCTTCTTCAAAAATTCAGAACTCAAAGCTGTTTACTAACTGTCTGCCAGAAGGACATGTTTCATCACCACTATGACAATACCGCTGTGCTAGAGAAAGAGCACTGAACTCATCTCTTAAAGGCACGGCTTTGTCACAATAGCCTAGTTGAGTTAGAAGTGAGCAAATTTGTTGATTCAAATATATATCTTGATGTAATTCCCTTGACCCCAACTTCACTCTATCTTTCCAAGCATGCTCTGTTGCAGCAGTCCTTATAACCACTTAGGTTAAGCACCATTCATGCATTGCTTTCTATACATTTCCGCATCGCCTCATGCATCTACCCATTGCTGACACTTGCACCATTTCACATATGAACATGAGCAGGTGCTGGTGGAAGGGACAATCGTGGAGAGCGTATATTAAGGGGTCCAATCTTCCAAGCCCGGTTCAATTGCAAACTGATTATAAACCAAAAGGCCACTATTGAGCAAGAAAATGATAGAAGTATCCTTTACCCTTAACTTCTCATTTCTATTTTGCAGCTAAATCGTTACGATACTTTTTCATTATTCTGCCATTTACTACAGTGTAAAAGACCGTTTAGAAGTTTATATTTACCACATAACCGACATCTATGGTCTTTTTAAAGAATTCAATGAGGTTAACAAATCAAGACCTTCCCTCTTTGAAATCCATATCTACTATCCATTTTTATAATTTCATGTTCCAGGGTTTCATTTTTATTTTCTTATTGAGAATGACTTTTGTGATCTTTCCCATCACTGATGTTAAGCTGACATGAGTATGTACACAGAGATAACAAGGTGTAGAGCAGGATGAACACAGCAGGCCAAGCAGCATCAGAGGAACAGGAAGGCCTAGATCATTCTTCAGACAAACAAAAGTGTGTGTACACAGATGTTTGCTAAAATGTCATGCTGTTCACTTTTCATTTTTGTTAATGCTACAAACTGAGCGTTCAGCACCACTTCCATTCCTGCAGTCACTCCAAGTGCCAACTTGCCACCTCATTTGTTTTGTGATAAATATTAATGAAAAGTTGGAACAATGTGTTCTATGTACAATTAGTAGTTGTGTGTTAAAGGACAGTATTATTCAGCAGGAGTAGGGATGGATGGTGGGAATGATGAAATTGAGTTGTTATTTTTTCAGCTAGAATGACTAAATGAAAATGTTGGATCCATTAGGAGATTCTAGGTAGCAATGGCCCATTTTTATGTCCTTCACCCTATTCTTCTTCAATAATCACTGTAACCAAAGATTCATATGATCATTTTCATCATTTAATCTTCCCAACTGTGCAATGTCATAAGAACACTGCAAATCACTGTTCTTCTAAACAGCGCACACTGGTGAGCACGGAAGAGTAATTAAGTTGTTCCAGTTGCAGCACTCCTGCATCTTAATGAGTCAAATTCTTCATAGATACCACAAGCTAAGTTTGAAGGAAATACCCTTTTCTCCTACAATCCAGTCCCTAAATCTAGTCCCTGGAATGAAAACCTCTAGAATGCTGTATTACTATAATATAAAAGTATCATAAAAGCTCCCAGGAAATCTGGCACTCGTCTCAGTAAAGCTTTTCATGTGGCTGTAAAGGCTGTACATTTATACTGTGGAATTCCTTGTAGTTGATCGATGTTTCCATTTGATTTTATGGTGCTTGGATTACCACATCTGTGCAGTGAAGGCCAGCTGGAGAGGCTGATATGCATGCCTATTCAGTCTGGGTATTATCATTATATAACTATAGAGTCATTGAGTCATTCAGCATGGAAACAGGCCTTTGGTCTAACCAGTCCATGCCAAACATAATCCCAAACTAAACTAGCCCCACATGACTGCTCCTAGCCCATTTTCCTTCTAACCTTTCCTATTTATGTATCCATGCAAATGTCTCTAAATGTTGAAATGTACCTGCATCCACCACTTCATCAGGAAGTTCATTCCACATGTGAACCATCCTCTGTGTAAAAAAGTTGCCTCATGTCTTTTTAAAATCTCTCTCCTCTCACCTTAAAAATGTGCCCCCAGTCTTGAAATTCCCCATCTTAAGGAAAAGGCAACTATCATCAACTCTATCCATAACTCTCATTATTTTATAAACATCTGTCAGTCACATCTCAACCTCCTGTGCTCCAGTGAATAAAGTCCCAGCCTATCCAGCATGTCGGGGAAGTTTTTACATAATGAAACGCCCAGGTAAACAGTTCACCCATTACCTACCATACTGTACGTATTTACAAGCAGCTGTTTGAGACACCCTTGAAATGTATCCAGTGGTTCACTAGATGGAGGCAGAGGCAAGGAAATTGAGGGCAGTGACAGCTCTTAGATATTGTCCTAATCAGCCTGGTAAAATGTTCTACATAACTCGTGATCTGAACATGGGCTTCCTGCCTCAGAGATAGGGGCACTATCACTGCACCACACAAGCCCAAATGATGACTTTCAGAGCAATGGGCAATCGCCAGATGCTTCTGGAAGCAGTTCTTAAGGGAGGCTGTGGATATTAGCACTTAGCTGCCTTATCAATAGTGGCCTGTGAAAACATAGCTGTTTAGACAGCAAAAGGAAGCTGACCCCTTGTCAAAGACTCTCTCAAATGGATAGTTCTTCCCATTACCCCTGCCTCTCTGTTGTTTTCCTCTCTTCAATTCTCCACTCTTATCATTATTTGCTGTGGAATGTATCTCTCCCATGCAGCAACCACTTTTGGAGCTGAAAGCCAGTAATGTCAGAATCATTAAAATCAGGAATGAAGGGCTCTTGTGATGCAGTGGTAGTGTCACTGCTTCTGATCCGCGAGGCCCTGGAATCAAGTCCCACTTGCTCCAAATGTGTGTCATAACATCCCTGAACAGGTTGATTAGAAAGTATCTTAAAATCAGGGATGCCCAAGAGACCAGGATGAGGAAACGCACGGGTATCTCAGAGAGTTGCACAGCTGGAGGAGACTGCAGTGATAGGGAAGATTGGTGCAGGGAAGATTTGAAAACAAGGTTAAGAGTTTTCATGTTGAGTTAATGGGTAAATGGGACTTTGTGTAAGTCAGGACAAAGGCTCAGACTTGCAGAGGTATTCGCATGTGAGAGGGCTGACTAGGAAAGTGCTGGAATAGTCAAATCTAGAGGCAAAAGAACCACGGATAAGGGTTTCAGCAGCGCATGAGCTGAGGCAGAAAGATGCAGGAACAGCATTTCATATTTCGCTTGGGAACCCTGCAGCCCAAGGGCATCAATGTGGACTTCACAAGCTTCAAAATCTCCACTGCCCCGACCATTTCCCAAAACCAGTGCAGCCATTCCCCGCCTCCCTGAAAATTCCTCCCACCTCAAGCCCCACCCCCATCTCCTACCCACTAACCTCATCCTGCCTCCTTGACCTGTCGGTTCTCCCTGGACTGACCTATCCTCTCCTTAACCCTAACCCTACATTCATCTTCACTGGCTCTAACCCTGCCTCTTTGACCTGCCTGTCTCTTCTCACCCTGTCTTCTTCTCTATCCATCTTACTTCCGCCTCTCCCTCTCTCTCTATTTATTTCAGAAACCCCTCCCCCTCCCCCATTCCTGAAGAAGGGCCTCGACCTGAAACATCAAACTTTTCTGCTCCTCAGATGCTGCTTGGCCTGCTGTGCTCATCCAGCTTCACACCATAGTCTTTGTGTTGGCACAGGCATGCGATCAGAGCATCATCTCAGAGGCAAATATGACAGCCTGGCTCAGGTTCAGACTTATATCAGAGAGAGATGGATTCAGTGGCTCCGGAATGGAATTTATCGAAGACTTTGACTTTAGTTGCTTCAAAGTATAATCAGAGAAAATATCTGCTCATCTAATAATGAATGACTGATTCAACAGTTTATTATTTAAGAATGAATAGTGAGGTTGAGGGAGGTGACGGTACGTACGGAAAGTTACACTGTACATTTGGGTGAAGTCCAAGAGGCAGCAGGCAAATAAAAAAGTAAGGAGGGTCCAAAGTTAGATCCTTGGGAAATACGAGACCACAGTGCAGTTGTGTGAAGAGAAACAGCAGTGACTCGCTGGCTATAATCAGACAGATATGGATAGAATGGGATGATTGAGGATCACGCAGCAGGGCAAGTTTGGAGAAGCTTCAGAAGAGTGGCAGTGTGAAAGAGATGACATCAAAAGACAAAGAAGTGTTGATGCAGGGAGATTTATTGGCACCAGTCATGGGCATGCCTTGCATGGGGCTGTTTGATCCTGTTGAGGGGCCACGGCCAGTCTGTCAGGTTTATCTGCAGAACCAAGGGGCAGGGTGTTGGGGAGGGAGTACCGGAAATGCAGCCTTAGCCACGGCAATGATTGAGCCTCGACAGTTTAGTTTTCAGGCCCAGGAGTTGCAAGCTCCAGGACAAGGGACAGTACAATAGAGAAGGCATGCTGAAGGGTGTGAAAGTGAGGAATACTGTAAGGCATCGCTAACAAAGATGTAACACAAGAGGGGGCAGCCATCCACTATCATGAGCAGCCCAGCCTCAGGCAGGGGAGCAATGGGGCAGTGTATGGCCACACCAGATATGATACACACAGCCTGTACCTGGGTAGGAAAAGTAGGCAGCTGTAAGGTCATGTGGACAGGCCTTGTGGATACTCAGGGAATATTGATGGGATGGGCTTTGAGGAGGGGGATGTGGATGTTTGGGGTCACACCAACTTGGTCACACTGAGTCTTGTCAAGGATCACTCACTGTTGCCTTCGATCATGCTGGAAATGAAAGATGTGCATTGAAGAAGCATTATGACTGTGATCACACTCAGAGTGGGCAGGGTGAGTGACTCAGTCTGTGAGGGAGGGGGCAGCAGCAGGTACCAATCATAGGGAAGGAGCAGTGGCCACAGGCCCATTGACTGTACAGCACACAAGCCCGCAGGCTGTCTACCCCCTGGCCATCCTACAGCATTGCCCCTTCCTGTGGGTTACACGTCCCCAGCACAGCCAGTGCTGGACAACTCCCTGACAGTTACGTCTTTGTGCACAAACAGAGATAAACATCAGAAACGTTGAATGAAGAGGCCTCCATCCACTGAACTTCACATATGGCCATAAACCACTGGTGGCTCAGTGGTTAGCACTGCTGCGTCACAGCATCAGGGATCTGGGTTCAATTCCAGCCTGGGGTGTCTGTCTCTGTGGTGTTTGCACATTCTCCCCATGTCTGCATTGGTTTGTCCTGGTTTCCTCCCACAGTCCAAAGGTTAGCTGAATTGGCCATGTTAAATTGCCAATAGTGTATAGGATGAGAAATGCAGGTGTCGGGTGCGGGGTAGGGCTGGGTGGGATGCACTTTGTAGGGTTGGTATGGGCCGAATGGCCTGCTTCTACACTGTAGTGATTCTATGAAAAAAATTATTTAGCACCTACGCAGACAGATTCCTCAGATACTGAAGAAGCCCATAATGCAAAAGATAGACAATATTCAGGCTTGGGCTGAAAAGTGGTACATAACATTCACATCACTCAAATGCCAGGGAATGATTGTCACCAATAAGAGACCATCTAACCACTGCCCCTTGACATTCAATGGTGTTACCATCACTGGACTCACCACATTAACACAATGTCTGCAAGAGCAGGTCAGAGGCTAGAAATACTGCAGCCAGTAACTCATCTCCTGACCTGACAAAGCCTGTCCGTTCTCCACAAGGCACAAGTCAAGACTGTGATGGAATACTCCCCACTTGCCTGATGAGTGCAGCCCCAACAACACTCAAGGAACTTGACACCATCCAGGACTAAGCAGCCCACTTGATTGGCACTGCATCCACAAGCATCTACTCCCTCCACCACTGATGTTCAGCCACAGCAGTGTGTACTATCTACAAGATGCGCTGCAGAAATTCACCAAAGATCATCAGACAGCACCTTCCAAACCCACGACCACTTCCATCCAGAAGGACAAGGGCAGCAGATATGTGGGAACACCACTACCCTCAAGTTCCCCTCCAAGCCATTCACCATCCTGCCCTGGAAATAGATAGTCATTCTTTCACATGCAACTGGGTCAAAATCCTGGAAACTCCCTCTAACAGTGTTGCTGGTCTACCTAAAGCACATGGGCTACAGCAGTTCCAAAAGGCAGCTCACCACCACATTCTCAAGGGCATCTAGGGACGGACAATAAAAACTAGCCTAGCCAACAATTCCCATGTGTCATGAATGAATACAAAAAACTTGCAAGCTTATGGAAGAAAGTTAACATCTTGACAATTAATTGGGAAACTTTTATTCACAGAAAAGCCTTCTTCATCTGTGCTACCAAAGTGCCCTCAATATGTCTTCGTCTTTCTCTCCCACCCGTTCCTTCTCAGTGCACTCCCTGGTTCTGCAGTCGGGGTGGTGGGACTCTGACCAACTAAGGAGCCAGTGGGAAAACTATGACTGAATTATGGGTGAGCACAGACAGATATCCATTTTAATTTGGCTTAGATCTTATCGTACCCATTTGGAAACATTGAGTAAGGCCCTCCAGCTCATGTCAGAGAGGGACATTGCAAGGGTGGGACAAATGGAACTACACTAACAGGACAAACTAAACCAAGAGAAAAAGATAATTGGTGGGCAGCTGTGCCAAACTAAACAAGAGAGTCTAGTGTGCTTAAGTTTTCTGCTCTGCAAACAACTTTGCCCGAGGAAATGAAGGTATAGGCTGTAACTGCATGTGACTTGCATTTATAGATCAAATATCAGTTCTGTGATGTAGAAGCAAGTATCAGTTCCCCCTTCTACATACGTAAAAGACCCAATGACAATTGTAAGTATTTACCCTGAATACCTGCAGGATCAAGTGTCAGATTAGGCGCCTCTCAGGAATACTTGTGTCGGAGGACATGGATCCTATGTATTGTTACTCTGTTGGAATGAGGTTTCATGTCTTCCTTGATTTATTAAAAAATTTTTTTAGCATTTCAGCCATTTTTTGGCATAATTGAAAAACTGCAACACACAAAAGGAATGATTTAAAATATATCAGTGTTCTGTGGAGTTGTTATATATTTTTTACACCTTAGTAAAATATAATGCCATCATTTTTAAATGTTGCTTCAGCTTATAAATCGCTTAACCTGTTTTCTAAGAGTTTTTAATTAAAAGGAGAAATTCTCAAAAGTTGAATACTTAATAGAAGTAAAACAGCCTTTAAAATGGTTTGACTTAAAATGGAAGCCTACAGATAATTTTAGATCAACCTACTCAGCCACATTATTACAGACCTCTAGAGCAGGTGGGACCTGAGCCTAGGCCTCCTGATTCAGATTTAGGGGCCATAGAGACTTAATGCACCACAAGACACTTAATGAAAACAAATAACCTGACAACAGTAGTTTAATCATGCCTCATTGAGCTAATTATTTCTAATTACTCAGACTTTTTTATTCTTTGAAAACATCACTCCTGCAGCCTGATACCAATCATCACATTCCTCACTGAGGAAAGTTATTGATGCTTTTGCTTATGACAGAGCCAGTCAGATCCCAGACTGAGATCTGTTTTGATAGATCATTTCTGTTTTTTGTTTATTTTACAAACCGGTTTTTCACAGAAACACTAGCTTGTAATGTTACGGATCTGATTTTATCAATAAACAAGTTTATAATGCAAAAGTTAAAGAAGATAAAACAGAATTACTCAGGCTATTTACCAAATGCACAATTCTAAATATTTTGAAACATGGTGAAAATACAATATTCCATCTCATCTAAATATTCCAATATCTCCTTACAGTACTCAAATACCAGAGAGAATTCATTTCTCTGTCACGTCTATATGTTTGTGTTATTTGTAGCTTTTAATTTCTGGCCCTCTGATAGTCTCATCCTTGTGTGTTCACACAATTGGGCTTAAATTTTCTCAGCTTTGAGTAACTCTTTCAGGGCTTTAACCAAACACATGTGATCTGGAATTTTCAAACTCAAACCCTTATACTGAGGTAATCTATTAGTCTATGTCCTCATTGTTTTGAATTATCTCTATTCTTTAGAAGAAATTGTTCTACACATCTTACCTTAACAAGGAAATAAGCAACGTGAAATCCAAGCAAAAGAAAATAAAATTTTGATCCTTCTAACTGAAAGTGAGCTAATGCTCTTCAATGTTTACTCTGACTGCTTATAAAATTCTCCCAATGCAAACAAATTCTCACTACCACAACAGGAAATCTGTTTCTCAAATTGTTTTTTATTTAAGTGGCTCCAGAAACATTGACAAGTTAATCTTTAAGTCCCTTCACACAAACACAGCAAAGCTGATATGCCACTAGTACAATTCCAAATTCTAATTAAAGCTATTAAAATCACACAGCTCATGTCACAGTGCAGACAGATTTTGAATATTAAAGTGACATACGTTGCTATTTGTGCCTTTGATAAGGGCTAATCCAATACTGGGTGAGGAGAAAATCATTTAATCAAACCAGTATAGATATATAAGCAGAAATAAGGAGAGGGAAGTAAAGATTACATTAAGGGAGAATACATTAATTGAGACATAGGAAAACAAGGAAAGCCTCCCAGGCTATGAACTAATAAACTTGTTTCTGGCAAATATATCCCCCTATTGAAGGCCTTGGCAGTGACAACTCCAGATGTGGTCTTACCCATGCAACAACATTCCTCTACTTTTATACTCAATTCCTTTAGCAATAAATGCCAAGATTCCAAGATAACAAAGTGTGGAGCTGGATGAACACAGCAGGCCAGGCAGCATCTCAGGAGCACAAAAGCTGACGTTTCGGGCCTAGACCCTTCATCAGAGGTAAAGCCAAGATTCCATTTGTTTTCCTTTTTACCTGTGGTAACTGTGTACTAGCTTTCTGCTACTAATGCATGAGGACACCAAAACCCATCTGCACTGAAACATTTTGAAATCTCCCTCCATTTAAATGGTAAGTTACATTTTATTCTTCTGACCACTTTATGATCATAATATCTGGTGAGCCATGAATGTCCCCATTGGTGAGGTGGAAAGATGAACATGAATATCTCTCCAGGGCCAACTCACCCAATTCTTTCACCTTCTCACCATCTCTCTCATTACCTCCAGGAATTCCACCCTGTCTTAATCTTCTGATACATATAACTTCTGTGTGTTGTATTTTTTACTTAAATAGTCTTTAGTCGATGGATGAATGTATCACAATCGACTGATCTGATTACATTTCATCAAGTTTGATATTGTTCATGAGCTCAGTCTTGCCTCATGGTCTATTTGTGTCGAACCTAAAGCATTTGAATTACTAGTTTGAAAGATTCATTTGAACCCATTAGTTTAATATGTTCAACCAAACTGCGCCAATTTAAAATCATCTGGGCTCCATTTTAAATTAGCAAAAGCTCAGCTGAACAGATATCATTGGCTATAAATGTAGTTAGCCTAGTTTTGGTTTTTCCATGGGTAGTTCTGAGCCTGATGTTGTAAAGTTCAGCAATTGTTAATTTTTTCATTACTTACATTTGTTTTGTTGGTGCTGGAAAAACAGCTTGCCAAAGAAAACTGAGCTTTTACTTTGAAGTAGTTGCCAGGCAGGTTCCATTGTGATTTGTTGTTTTGGGTTTTGGTACATATTGCAAAACTGTTGTAGTCACTCACTATCGTAGCAGCAAATACCATTTCCCTCTGTCATCTGCTTGTGTCTCCTAGATGTGAAAATCAATGTTTAGGGCCTTTCTATCATGCTTGCAGCTTCCTTGAAGTTAACGATTAGGGATCCCACCGGTCTTCTAGCCCCCACTTCACCATAAGATAATGTCTAGCTGATCTTCCATCCTGCAAATGGGGCTGAATCGGTGAACTCACCTCTGCCTCATGAATGCCAATATAACATGCCCTCAAAATATCATTAACTCGTTCAAAAATGTGGCCTCCTTTTATCCTCTTCTTGCGACTTCCATGTAACGTGGCCCATTTGATACCATTGTACACAACTTCAAATCCACCCTGAACATTTGTGGCCGAGAACTGCACGAACAACAGTCTCAATTTTTCGAGATTGTGCTATGTCCAGCTGAGACTATTATCTGGATATGTCTGACACCTAACAGTACTTTCAGGAATCTGAGGAATGATATTGTCGGATCCCTATTGTTGGACACCAACGTGAAACCTGGATCCCTGCTGAGACCTGGCACATTGCAAAAGATATCAGTTCCTCAAGACAGTGGGGGAATTTGTGATGTTCAATCAAAATGGCAATGATAGTGGAAAACATATTGCATTAACATCAGAGGGAACATTTTTGCTATAGATGGCCAGAAGTTACAGACAGTATGGCCAGGGCAGATCTGAAGGTCTGCAAAATGCCTTTCCATTCATTCCAAATAATTCAGGAAAATGGAAACCTAGCTTGTGTCATTCTTTTTGAAATGAAAATACAACACATTTTGCATGTGAAAATTTGAAAACCAGATACAAAATGCCAAGTTTTTGTTTGTATCTTGTAGTTGTGTAATTTTGGCACCATTGCTGATTTGTATTAGGAAAATACACACAGCATAATTTTTGTGAGGCGATGCTTTGTGTGTGAAATTAAATGCGTTTAACAAATGTAAAAGAAGCATCTCAAAGACAAACATAGCAAACACTACACAAATACTCATCGCTCTTTAGAGGTGCGATAGTTTCCGTGCTGAACCAGGTCCACAGGTCTCCAAGATGCACTCCAGAAGTAGTTTAGGTGTTCATAATGAATTTTTAATGATTATCCTACGTTTGTTAATGGAGCTTTCTATGAAATTGGGCTTCCCAGCTCTTGGCTCATCTTTAAATAATGGAAATAACAATTATGAAGATGCCTGCAGGAGTCAGACCTATTGGGCATGTCCACATCATGCAGTTAATTATCTTGGCTTGAGTACCCTGTTTGCTTTTTTTTTAAGAATCCCTACAGAGTGAAAACAGGCCCTTCAGCCCAACAAGTCCACACCAACCATCAGAGCATCCCACCCAGACCCATTCCCCTAATTTACACATCCCTGAACACTACGGGCAATTTAGCATGGCCAATCCACCTAACCTGCACATCTTTGGACAGTGGGAGGAAACCCACACAAAGACACAGGGAGAACATGCAAACTCTACACACACAGTCGTCCAAGGGTGGAATTGAACCCAGGTTCCCAGCACTGTGAGGCAGCAGTGCTAACCACTGTGTTTTTTGGGCTTTTGTTTTGGGCTGTTTTCTGCTTTCAACAACTGAATTCCAACTTTGACTGATAGTAATTCTCTGGCAATAGATTGCGTTGCTGTTCATTGAAACCAGCCTGATTGCAGTTGTCGATGCTCTAGTAAAGCTATCTTGTGGATTGTGGATGAAAGGGAGCAGCGAAGGACACAATGAGAGAAAGAACACCTCAGAAGAGGGAGGGAGGAGGTGCCTAGTGCAAGGGGCCACACCCACAGCCAGTTCTTGGAAATGACTTTATTATAACTTTATTGAGAAGCTTTTGCTTCTCCCAAAGAGTCTGTGATGGCTACAACCCTTTGCATAGTGGGTTCTTTACAACCTGCACTGTTGCATTTAGTAGCATCTCCTAGTTTGTGATCTATTTGCTGACTCAGGAATATCAGCTTCCTGACTGGGAAACCATGACAACCAGCATGGTTAGTGGGAAACAGCCTCCATTTGTCCAGTCTAGAGGCAATTAGATTGAATCAGGGATAAACAGATGGCCCTGGAAAGCCACCCTCTAGCCTTGTGCCCTAACCACCTGACCCTCCTGTCACTGTGACACCTTCACTGCAAGATGCAAAGGGAGACCATGCACCTACTTATCATTGGTTGGCCTGAAGCCAAGGCTAGAGCCTCTCTGATAGGATGCAAAAAGGTCCTGGAGCAAGACGCTACTGACTACAATTGCAGATATTGTCTTGCTCTGTTCCCCAACCTCGTCCTGCTGACCTGTTGAATAGAAAGGAATTTTATTTGCTCATGTACAGCTTGTTTGCAACAACAGGCAAAATAATGGTAAGAATCCTCTGCTCTTGCTGATGGTAATTCAAGGCAGTAAGGGCATTTTGTTAGTTGGCACTCTGACACTACCACCTCCTTGCCTCTGATGCGCCAATTCAAGGCTTCAGTGGTCAATTGATAGCCAATAAAGATTTCCTTCTGCTGTCACTGGGATTAGTCCAGTAGCAGGCGGATGGTCCATCACACAGCACACCAAGAGGTGAATGCTGCAGCCAGTGGAGTGGTGTTGGTCCCTCAATAAAAAGTATTCAGTGCCTGATCAAAGGTCTGGACATTGAGGTGTGAGGGCGTTGGAGATCGCTGATAGTACAACCCTGTGACTCTCATCTCTGGCAGCATCTGTACAGAGAGAAACAGAGTAAATATTTCAAGTTTCAAAACTGAAGAAAATGCTACCAGACCCAGTGAGTTTCTGCAGCACTTTCTGTTAGAATAACATGTAGTTGTTTATACATGAGAAAAGGTGTTTGAATAGTGCATAACTTGGTTAACTCAAAATTAAAAGGTACTGCGTACAAACTTGTTTTCTGTCTTTTTTATGGAAAGGGCCTATTTAGATTCAAATGTAATCTTGCACAAACGTCCTTTCCAACATGCCTTGGTCATGTGACATATGCCACAAGGCACATTAGCTGCAGGTATGCATCTTACAACCTGTTCAATAGAAACACAGAGCATGCAACACTATTGTCCTGTGTGTTCATAACAGATAAGTAGACCCAATTACCTGCCCTTGCTCTTATTTGTTAAGTTCTCATTGGATTCTAGGGTGATTACTGGGTGACAAGGGCTATCAATCTTCACAACTGCAGAGCTAGCCTAAAATGAGAGCTACGCTACTGCTAGAAATATTACTCAGCAGATCATTAGTAAGTATGAGCAATACTTCTATCTCCACCACCCAAGTAGGGCTGCTCACTCAGATCAGGTTATTCAGAATGTTCTTCATTGTCTCCTCAAAGTCTTATAGAACCATAGAGTTATTTCATATAGAAACAAACACTTCGGTCCAACCAGGCCATGCCAAACATAATCCCAAACTAGACTAACCTCACCTGCCTTCTCCTCGCCCATATTCCTCCAAATCTTTTCTACTCACATATCTACGTATTCTAGTCATTATAATTTACCCATATCCACCACTTCATCAGGAAGCTTATTCTACCTGTGAATCACCTTCTCTGTAAAAAGTTTGCCTCTTATGTCTTTGTTAAGTCTCTCTCCTCTCACCTTATGAATGTGCCCCCTATTCTTGAAATTCAGTCCCTTACTTCCCACAATGTTCTGGCATACATTAGATCACGCCCTGGAGATTTATCCAACTTTACGTTCTCTAAGACCTCTTGAACTTCCTCTTCTGTAATGTGAACCATTTTTAAGACAGCAAAGTTTATTTCTCTGCATTGTCTATACTCCATTTCTTTCTCCACAGTAAAAACTGCCGTGAAGTATTCATTTAACATCTCTCCTGTCTCCTGGGGTTCAACATAAAGACGACCTCCTTGATCTTTAAGAGGCCCAATCCTCTTTCTAGTTACCATTTTTCTTTTAATCTATTTGTAGAATCTCCTTGCATTATCCTTAAACTTATCTGTCAATGCTATTTCGTATCCCCTCTTTGTCTTCCTGATTTCTCCTTTAAGACTGTCCCTACACTCTTTATACTGATTAAGAGTTTCGATTGAACCAGTTGTCTAATATCTAAAATAAGATTCTCTTTTATTCTTGACTAGAATGCCACTATCTTTGTTCATCCATTGTTCTTTAACCTTACCAGCCTTACCCTTCATTCTAACAGGAACAAAATGCCTCTGAACTCCCATCATCACACGTTCGAAAGCCTCCCACTTGTCAGAAGTCCTTTTACCTGCAAACTGTCTACTCCAATCAACTTTTGAAAATTCTTGTCTCATACCATTGAAATGTGCCCCACCACAATTAAAAAAATTAACTATTATGGACGGCTTACTCTTTTCTGTAGCCGTTTTGAAACTAACAGAATAATAATCGCTAGACCCAAAGTGTTCTCCCACTTTTACTTCAGTCACTTGCCCTTCCTTATTGCCTAAAAGAAGGTCTAGTTTTGCTCCTTCTGTAGTAGGATCCACATATTGATTTAAAAAATTGAACACGTTTGACAAATTCTTCACCATCCAAACCTTTAACACAATGGCAGCCCCAGTCAATGTTTTGAAAATTAAAATCCCCCATGATTACAATCTTATTATGCTTACATATATTTGCTATGATGTCCCAATTCCATGTTCTTAAACATCAGCCTTACCTGTAAGAACCTTGCCTTGAAATAAATGCAATTTAGTTCTTCAGAATTACTACATACTCTCACTCTCTCCTGTCTTTCTTTTCTAATTGACATACTCTCCTCACATTCAGAAACTTCCCCATCAATGCTACTTAGAATTCCTCCACTCTCCTTCTCTATCAGTATAAAGGCTCCCATAATGGAATCAACAAATCTCTCCGCTAAGACATTGGTCCTTTTATAAGTTAAATTAGACCCACCCTTTTTGAACAGGTCTTTTCTGTCCGAAAAGACATTTCAGTTGTCCAAAAATCTGTATCTCTGAACAATACACCAGCTCGTCAGCCATTGATTTACCTCCTTTACCCTTTTGTTCCTTCTTGGAGTTTGGCATTGGGAGTAAACCAGAAATTACCACTTTCAAGCTTTTGTTTTTTTATGCTTCTACCTGACCTCTTAAATTCACTCTGTGTTGCTTTAATCTTTTCCCTATAAAATGTCATTTCTACCAATGTGTACAATAATTTCTGGCTTCTCAATCTCACCTTTAACAACATGCATGAATCATTTAGAAATATTCTTAAACCTAGCACCACAGAAGCAACAAACCATCCTAACTTTACTCTCACTGCCACACAGTCTGTCTTTACCTCTGACAGGAGAGTCCCCTATAACAATAATTCTATTAAATCTTGCCAAATGCTGCCTAACATAAGAATCATTCCAAGTGTCCCATAACTGACTGACCTTTCTATTTTTCTCAGTGAGGCTATCCTCTTCTATAGTTCCAAAATATGAATAGCTATTTGATTGAGGAATAACCACTGGAGACTTGTGAACTACCTTCTTACCTTTCCAAACAGCCAACCATTTTTCTGAATGATCCTGCTGTGTGATAACGTTTCTAAATCTACCAGCCATTTTGATCTGTAACTAATAACATTAAGCCTAAAAAAAAGTTTCAATAACACCTTATGTATAAAATAAACTACCTTTCATTTCCAATAGAAAATAATGTTAAATTGGAAAAAAATATAAAATGTTTGTTGCTCAGGGCGTGGATGTTTTTGGTTCACTCACTGAGCTCGTTCGTTAGTTCATAGGCATTTCATTACCCAGCTGAGAAACATCATCAGTGCAGCCTCTGATGAAGTACTGTTGTGTTTTCCCACCTGGTATTTAATTTCTGAGGACCTTTGGATTTGATAACCTCATTTCCAGTTTTCCTTCGCAGTGGTGTATATATAGGATCTAGTTCTATGTGTTTGTTGATGTTGCCTTCTTGGTGGAGAAACTGGCCTCTAGGAATTCCTGTGCTTGTCTCTGTGTGGCCTGTCGTAGGATCCTGGTGTTGTCCCAATTGAACTGTTGGTTCTCCTTATTCATGTGAATGGGGATGAGTGAGCATAGGTTGTGTCTTTTTGTTGCTAGTTGGTGTTCATGTACTCTTGTGTCCAATTTTCTTCCTGTGTGTCCAATGTAATGTTTGTCACAGTCCTTGCATGGAATTTTGTCCCTCACGTTGGTTCTGTCCGTAGTGGGTAGGGGGTCTTTGGTTCGAGTTAGCAGTTGGCATAGGGTTGACGTGGGTATGTATGCTACTCTGACACTCAATGGCCGTAGGAGTCTTGCAGTCAGTTCAGATATGTTCTTGATGTATGATAGTGTGGTGAGTGTGTTAGGGCATGCAGTATCTTCCTGTTGTTTTTCGTGTGATAGGCACCACTGGATCCAGTTAGAATATAGAACATAAAACGTAGTACAGTACAGGCCTTTCGGCCCACAATGTTGTGCCGACCTATGATCCTACTAAGATCAATCTACCATGCACACCCTACATTTTACTATCCTCCATGTGCCTATCCAAGAGTTGCTTAAAAGTCTCTAAAGTATCTGACTCCACTACCATTGCCGGCAGCGCATTCCACACACCCACCACTCTCTGTGTGACACCTCCCCTCTACCTTCCTCCAATCACCTTAAAATTATGTCTCCTCATAATAGTTATTTCCACCCTGGGAAAAAAGCCTCTGACCATCCACTCCATCTATGCCTCACATTATCTTGTAAGCTTCTATCAAGCCACATCTCATCCTTCTTCGCTCCAATAAAAAAAGCCCTAGCTCCCTCAACCTTTCCCCATAAGACCTGCCTTCCAGTCCAGGCAGCATCCTGGTAAATCTCCTCTGCACCCTCTCAAACTTTCACATCTTTCCTGTAATGAGGTGACCAAAACTGAACACAATATTCCAAGTGTGATCTAATGAGAGTTTTACAGAGCTGCATCATATCCTCACAGCTCCTAAACTCAATTCCCCAGCCAATGAAAGCCAACGTACTATATGCCTTCTTTACAACCCTATCAACTTGAGTCGCAACTTTGAGGGATCTATGGACATGGGCCCCAAGATCCCCCTGTTCCTCCACACTGCTGTGAATTCTGCCATTAACCCTATACTCTTCATTCAAATTCGACCTTCCAGAAGGAATCACTTCACATTTTTCCGGTCTGAATTCCTTCTGCCACTTCTTTGCTCAGCTCTACGTCCTGTCAATGTCCCGTTGCAAGCTACAACAGCCCTCCACGCTATCCACAACTTCACCAACCCTCACGTCATCGGCAAACTTGCTAACCCACCCTTCCACTTTCTCATCCAAGTCATTTAAAAGATCCCAGAACAGATCCCTGTGGCATACCACTGGTCACCGAGCTTCAGGCTAAATAGTTGTTCAGGTATCCATTGTCCTTAAATTCTTGGTGGAGGTAGTCTTCTTTTTTGGGGCATCCATATTAAGATTCTTGCTGTTACATAAGAAGAGCAGCCTGAGATCCATGGAATATCCAAAAAGGGATACTTGTCCTGTATAATTGACTTCCCATTGGCTCTCAAAGATGAAGACTTTCTGGCAGCTGACTTTGGGCAGTAGCCAGGGAACTTACAAGTGGCACCCATTAGAGTCATTTCTGGGCATTTGAGTTCAGCTCAGCTAACACATAGCATACTTGGAGGCAGAATTGGAAAATCAGCATTATTGAGACAGATGTGTTTCTACTTCTACTGAGTCACAGAATAAAGTTAAAATCACTTTGGAAAACTAACTTCAGAAAACCAAACCATAATTTGGGGCTAAAGTAATCTCATTAATCCAACATTCAACCTCTATTTAAAGGAAATAGTCAGACAGGAAACCATCTCCAATAATGACTTTCTCCATTCTGTTAAAGATCCAATTGTTATAATTCCTTTTTGATATTTATATTCCAGTCAGTACAGCTCCAAGTCCAGCCCTTACAGATGTTGCCTCCAGATTCATTTTTGAGCTTGCAACAAATCATATTTTCAAGTACCAGAGTCAATATTGAGAACTGAAAATGATTTCTACAGCCAGAAATTAAATACAAAACTTTCCGATATGCCATCTTAGATACATTTTATGGCTTTAAAAGAAAAGGCAAAACCTGGATTGGACTTCTATTAGTTATGAAAAGTAAACCTCTAATACTTCCTGAAGGGAAGAATTGCAAAATATCTTTCAATAACTTTTCTGGAAAAGTTTTTTTTTAAATATTCCATTTCACCATTTTCCTTTAATCACCAATGTTTTCCAGAAAATCCTTTCAGAGATATATGACACATTTTTATAATGTCTTGGGAGCTATTAGTTTGGAGCATTTCTTTGTGTCAGGGAGAATCCGGTATAGTGCTGGCCAAACAAAGCAGAACAGCTTTCTAAACTGAAGAGCCAGGACCCTCCCTAGTCAGTCCAACTATTAATCATGTCATGTCACCAACACTGGACTTCCTATCTACGTTAGCAGAATATAACATTATGTATTTAAGTAACATCCTGCTTGTATTATGTACCATGCCAAAGGGCAAAGTTGTGTTTCATGGCTCTTGGAAAATAGCTTTGATTCTGGGGTTGCTGATATCCGTAAGTGGCCAAAGGCTAAATTGGATTTATTACAGAGACTGGTTTTATTAGTTTCTTTCACAAGGCTATGGAAGACTAAGTTGGAGGAGCACTCCCTGTTCTCCAGATATATCTGGAACATGTGTGGAAAATACTTTATTGGCATGACAACATAATATCAGCTTTAAAGCTTCATCTTATTTTCCATGGCCACAGATACCAAACGCTACATCCCATTGATCATTGCAGTCTAGAGTTCTTAGAAGAAGCAAGAACCTGCATTTATATACAGACTTTCATGACTGTAGAATGCCCTGAAGTGAATAACATGCCTTTGAAGTATAGTCACTTCCATAATGTAAGGAAAGATTGTAGCTAAGTAATAAAAAACAAATAGCAATCAGGAAGTTGACTTGATGAACTATAATATCACTATTAATGTCACTGATCTTAAATTAGTAAACAAATATTAATTGCCTTTGTATCTATAATAAAATTGAGTTATTTGACAGATCACACCAATTCTTATCTTCCTATTATAATTTGAGTAAATATCACGCATCTGTTTCATTCAAATGACATGTTATTAAGGTTCAAAGTATATTATTATTGTGTGAGAACTTGAGGTCTGAAGTGGAGAAATGGTGTACAGTTTAAGTTATATTTGATTTTCTCTACTGGGTGTGTTAAGAAGGGGCAGACATATTTTAGTTTCATTCTAGATTTGTTCTGTGAGGTTGGAGAGGTATCTGGAGAGTTGTTTCATTCATATGGATTTAAATATGGATTTAACTTTATGTCTTTAAACCCTTAGGGTGAATAGTTCAATGCATCAGAGAAAAACACAATAGAAGATCGAGATAATGGGAACTGCAGATGCTGGAGAATTCCAAGATAATAAAATGTGAGGCTGGATGAACACAGCAGGCCAAGCAGCATCTCAGGAGCACAGGATGAGATCGAGAAACTGGGCAGTTGCCCAGCAACAAGGTGCCCAATGACACTGGAAAACAGAGACAGAAACAAGATCATTTAGAAAGATAACATGCAGTCATTTCGAGAAGAAGATCTGTAACAGCATTGTAAGTGTAGCAGTCTCCAAAACAGTCAGAACAGAAGAAAAGAAATCCTGAGTGTCTTAGAAGTCAGTGAGAGAAATGGACCAGGACCATGAGGTTTCTGAGATATCAGAGTGGAAAACATCTTATAGGACCACTGAAGACAATAGTTTAAGGAATACATTTGAGAAGTAGGTGAGGTGCATATGCAACTTGTTCAAGGGTCACAGGAAGAGGCATTAATTAAAGAAAACAGCATTGTGTTCATGCCGAAATTTGCCAAAAAAAGAGTCACATGTCCTGAACAAGGAGCTTTAACATGGAGACGGGGGCTGACCCTTCATTGAGGTTTCAGTATCTGTAAATTTGTGGAGATGTCAAAGACTTGAATCTTTCTTGTATGCGTAATACCATTGTTTCAAACAATTCTCATGTAGTGAAACATAGTTGATACTTATTTTTCTTTTGTGTGTGTTAAACTTATTCGTTCTTAGTGGAAGTCAGCAGGCAGCTTCTTGTGAATAAGTTGTGACTGACTACCACAGTAAACAAACACAAACGTGAAATCTACGATCTTTCAATGGAGGTCTCACCTTGGGATTTGACTTATCCGGTATTACTATCAGCTACATAACATAATAGGGCTCTTTATGTGATTGAATGTTCATTGGATGTAAGTGGGACCTGCACATCTTTAAAAACAATGTATGAGGAGGTTCTGAAGATAAAAACAGGAGTGATTGTGAAGTATATCACATAGGTTGGAATTTCAAATTGGCTTTGACTGCTGTTGAAACTTTTCTGGGGTGGAGAATGTGACAATGGATTATTTGAAATCATTAACTAAGGTTGAAGTCAGACATCTAGTACATAATTTGAAAGCTAAAATAAAAACAGATCTCATCAATGTCATTGAAATCAGCAGGTCCATCTCCCAGTGGTCAGAATAGTGACAACAGAATCAGTTCCTGCTCTTGTGAAGAACTCTACTCGCAGATTCATCCATGGTCTGACAAGATGTCATGTGTCTTCAATGGCTCTTTAGCTTGCTTACCTTGGTACTCATGACAGCTACTCACTGGCCAATGTGATCTTTGATTTTGTTGCTCATGTTTGGCCTTTAGAGCAAATGTCTTCCTCAGACTTGACTCAGCTCCTTAGCGGCTTGCATAGATGAACTTTATCACCTCTTCTCTCAACTCCTTAGGGAAATTGAGTCTATTTTCTTTTGTACAATATGCCATCTTGGATCCTCTCTTTTTCTCTATGCGTTCAATATACTCTTATAGCAACAAGGGTGTCCTTGGGTCATCCCCTCATCACAAATACTTGTAAAACTTGGAGAGATGCATCTCACTTTGTAGTTTGACTGATTTGAATATGTCTCTTAGACTGTGGGTAAATGACTTCCAGAACTTGTCAAGCAGCTGCTTCATATTGAATCTTAAAGATTTCACATTGTGTTGTTCTGTTTTCTCTATCAGCAGTGTTGCACTTGGCAATGTACATCTGCTTTCCTTGTTTGTATGTCATGTCCAGATGGCAGCTCCATAACTGAATAACATATTTTTGAAGGTGATTTGCAGCAAATTGTAGTGGTTTGGAAAAATATCCTTTGAGGTGGCTTGGGGTTGAACTCAGCTGTTACCGTGGGTGGAATCTTCCCAGACCTGAGCAAGATAAATTTTGGTGAGAAAGTTCGGAAAATCACATGAGATGTCCAGGAAAAACCTTCACAACTCTGATAGTAAAAAGTACCATTTTCCAACCAATTGTTAAACTGCAAGATGAGATTCTTGCTATTATTTTTCCCCAATAGTCTTTATGCTCATCTTACTAACATGTAGTTTTCTATTCTCACAAAAGCTAGATGGGAACTAAACACCGCGAGTTCCCAAGGTGGGAGTCATAGCAGTTGCTTGGAGACTTCATTTGCCACTGTCTTCTCTGGACCTGTACCTTGGATACATGTCACCATCATCCCAGGTCACAATCCATGGACAGTAAGTGCAGGCATCCCACATCCATGGACCTTGTGATCTGTGACACACCAGTCACACTGCATCATCATGGCATATCTGTGATCTACATATAGGAAAGTTTTGATCTCACAGGCACCTCTCATTACAATGTTGTTGCTTGGTACCTTTGCAAATGGGGACAGCACTCAGGATTTGGGCCAAGGCGCGGTGCAGGGATCCTTGCTTGCTATCTTGAGAGTTCACTCACTTAATGCCTAGTTCAATGTCTGCAACAGATTCCTCAAGGTGCTGGAGCAGTAACATTAATGCTGCCTGTGCAAGATCCTGTGAATCCACTGGGAAGAGAGACACCCCAATACCAATGTCCTTGACTGGGCCAACATCCCCAGCATTGTGGTACTGACCACCCTTGATTGACTACAATGGGCTGAGCATGATGTGCGCAGCCTTCCAGTTATTTCAGTGGTGGGAGTCCTGAAGGAGGCACGAGGGCATCCTGGGAAGGTAAGCTTTTCGGGTATAAAAGCCTTACCTCACTTGACTGCGGCCTTTCAGTTGTTTCAGTGGCAGGAGTCCGGAAGGAGGCATAAGGGCAGCCTCGGAAGGTAAGCTTTTCCTTTCAAAACTTACCTTGTGAACAGGCGGAGTGCGTGCTGAGCAGGAGCAGATATGGGATGGCTGAGTAAGTGAGGTAATATATTTGGGCAGTTGCTTTACCTGAGACACTAATCGAGTGGCGTCTCCCACCCATCCTCCTCCTCTAACCAAAAAAAAGTTCTGAGTGCCAATTTGAAAGGTTACTGGTTTTTTGTTTTCCATTAGTCTGCTTTTGAGAATTCAGTACAGTGGGAATGGATGTTAGGGCAGTTGCATGCTCCTCCTGCAGAATGTGGGAGGTAAGGGTCACCACTAGTGTCCCACTGACTTCATCTGCAGGAAGTGTACCCCACTCCAGCTCCTCGAAAACCACATTAGGGAACTGGAACAGGAGCTAGAGTTGGATGAACTTCAGATCATTCTGGAGGCTGAGGGGGTAATTGAGAGGAGTTACAAGGAGGTAATCACACCTCAGGTACAGGATAAAGTTAGATGTGTTACAGTCAGGGGAGGGAAAGGAAACAGGCAGACAGTACAGGGATCCCCGGTGGCCGTTCCCCTCAATAACAAGTACACTGTTTTGGATGCTGTTGAGGGGGTGACTTACCAGGGGTAAGCCATGGGTTACAGGTCTCCGGCGCAGAGTCTGTCCCTGTTGGTCAGTAGAGGAGGAGTGCATTAGTCATTGGGGACTCCATAGTTAGGGGGACAGATAGGAGATTCTGTGGGAATGAGAGAGACTCGCGGTTGGTGTGTTGCCTCCCAGACTGCCAGGGTCCGTGATGTCTCGGATCGTGTTTTCGGAATCCTTAAGGGGGAGGGGGAGTAGCCCCAAGTAGTGGTTCACATTGGCACCAACGACATAGGTAGGTAAAAGGATGGGGATGTAAGGCAGAAATTGAAAGAGCTAGGGTGGAAGCTGACAGCTAGAACAGAGTTGTTATCTCTGGTCTGTTAACTGTGCCACGTGCTAGCGAGGTGAGGAATAGGGAGAGAGAGCAGTTGAACACGTGGCTACAGGGATGGTGCAGGAGGGAGGATTTCAGATGCCTGGATAATTGGGTCTCATTCTGGGGTTGGTGGGACCTCTACAAACAGGATGGTCTGCACTTGAACCAGAGGAGTATCAATATCCTGGGTGGGAAATTTGCTAATGCTCTTCGGAAGTGTTTAACCTAATTCAGCAGGGGAATGGGAGCCTGAATTGTAGCTCCAGTGAACAGGAGGTTGAGAATAGTGAGGTTATGAATAAGGTTTCAAGGTTGCAGGAGTGTACTGGCAGGCACGAAGGTGGCTTTAAGTGTGTGTACTTCAACGCCAGGAGCATCCGGAATAAGGTGGGTGAACTTGCAGCATGGGTTGGTACCTGAGACATCGATGTTGTGGCCATTTTGGAGACATAGATGGAGCAGGGAAAGGAATGGTTGTTGCAGGTTCCAGGGTTTAGATGTTTCAGTAAGATCAGGGAAGGTGGTAAAAGAGTGGGAGGTGTGGCATTGTTAGTCAAGGACAGTGTTACAGTGGTAGAAACAACGTTTGATGAGGATTTGTCTACTGAGGTAGAATGGACTGAGGTTAGTAACAGGAAAGGAGAGGTCACCCTGTTGGGAGTTTTCTGTAGTCCTCCGAAAAGTTCCAGATTTGTAGAGGTAAGATACTAAAGATGATTCTGGATAGGAGCGAAAGTAACAGGGTAGTTATTATGGGGGACTTTAACTTTCCAAACGTTAACTGGAAAAGCTATAGATCAAGTACTTTAGATGGGTCAGTTTTTGTCCAATGTGTGCAGGATGGTTTCCTGACACAGTATGTGGATAGGCCAACGAGAGGCGAGGCCACATTGGATTTGGTACTGGATAATGAGCCAGGCCAGGTGTTAGATTTGGAGGTAGGTGAGCACTTTGGTGACAGTGGCCACAATTCGATTATGTTTACTTTAGCGACGGAAAGGGATAAGTATATACCGCAGGCAAGAGTTATAGCTGGGGGAAAGGCAATTATGAGGCGATTAGGCAAGATTTAGGATGAATAGGATGGGGAAGGAAACTGCAGGGGCTGGGCACAAATGTGGAGCTTGTTCAAGGAACAGCTACTGCGTGTTCTTGATAAGTACGTACCTATCAGGCAGGAAGTGGTCGAGCGAGGGATCCATGGTTTACTAAAGAAGTTGAATCTCTTGTCAAGAGGAAGAAGGAGGCTTATGTAAAGATGAGGCGAGAAGGCTCAGTTAGGTTAGAACTCAGTTATAACTCACTTGAGAGTTACAAGTTAGCCAGGAAGCACCTAAAAAGAGAGCTAAGAACAGCCAAGAGGGGACATGTGAAGTCTTTGGCAGGTACGATCAAGGAAAACCCTAAAGCTGCAGTGAATAAAAGAATGACTAGAACAAGATTAGGGCCAGTCAAAGACAGTAGTGGGAAGTTGTGCATGGAGTTCGAAGAGATAGGAGAGGCGCTAAATGAATATTTTTCGTCAGTATTCACAAAGGAGAAAGAAAATGTTGTCAAGGAGAATACTGAAATATAGGGTATTAGACTAGACAAGATTGAGTTTCATAAGGAGGTGGTGTTAGCAAATTCCGGGAAATGTGAAAATAGGTAAGTCCCCTGGGTCAGATGGGATCTATCCAAGGATTCTCTGGGAAGCTAGGGAGGAGACTGCAGAGCCTTTGGCTTTGATCTTTAGGTCATCATTGTCTATAGGAATAGTGGGAGAAGACTGCAGGATAGCAAATGTTGTTCCCTTGTTCAAGAAGGGGAGTAGAGACAGCCCTGGTAATTACAGACCAGTGAGCCTTACTTCAGTATGGGTAATGTGTTGGAAAGGATTATAAGAGATAGGATTTATAATCATCTAGAAAGGAATAATTTGATTAGGCATAGTCAACACGGTTCTGTAAAAGGTAAGTCGTGCCTCACAAACCTTATTGAGCTCTTTGAGAAGGTGACCAAACAGGTGGATGAGGGTAAAGAAGTTGATGTGGTGTGTATGGATTTCAGTAAAGCGTTTGATAAGGATCCCCATGGTAGGCTATAGCAGAAAACCCAGGGGCATGGGATTGAGGGTGGTTTAGTGGCTTGGATGAGAAATTGGCTATCTGGAAGAAGACAGAGGCTGTTAGTTGATGGGAAATGTTCATCCTGGAGTTCAGTTACTAGTGGTGTATTGCAAGGACCTGCTTTGGGCCACTGCTGTTTGTCATTTTTATAACTGACCTGGATGAGGGCGTAGAAGGATGGATCAGTAAATTTGTGGATGACATTAAAGTCGGTGGAGCTGTCGATAGTGCAGAAGGATGTTGCAGGTTACAGAGGGACATAGATAAACTGCAGAGCTGGGCTGAGAGGTGACATATAGAGTTTAATGTGAAAAAGTGTGAGGTGATTCACTTTAGAAGGAGTAACAGGAATACATAGTACTGGGCTAATGGTAAGATTCTTGGTAGTGTGGATGAGCGGAGGGATCTCGGTGTACATGTGCATAGATCCCTGAAAGTTGCCACCCAGGTTGAAAGGCTTGTTAAAAAGGCATATGGTGTGTTAGGTTTTATTGGTAGAGGGTTTGAGTATCGGAGCCATGAGGTCATGTTGTAGCTGTACAAAATTCTGGTGCGGCCGCACTTGGAGTATTGCATACAGTTCTAATTGTCGCATTATAGGAAGGATAGAACATAGAACCTAGAACATTACAGCACAGTACAGACCCTTGGGCCCTCGATGTTGTGCCGACCTGTCATACAGATCTCAAGCCCATCTAACCTACACTATTCCATTATCATCCATATGCTTGTCCAATGATGACTTAAATGTACTTAAAGTTGGTGAATCTACTACTGTTGCAGGCAAAGCGTTCCATACCCTTACTACTCTCTGAGTAAAGAAACTACCTCTGACCTCTGTCCTATATCTTTCACCCCTCAATTTAAAGCTATGCCCCCTCGTGCTCGCCGTCTCCATCCTAGGAAAAAGGCTCTCCCTATCCACCCTATCTAACCTTCTGATTACCTTATATGTCTCAAATAAGTCACCTCTCAACCATCTTCTCTCTAACAAAAACAGCCTCAAGTCCCTCAGCTTTTCCTCGTAAGACCTTCCCTCCATACCAGACAACATCCTAGTAAATCTCCTCTGCACCCTTTCCAAAGCTTCCACATCCTTCTTATAATGCAGTGACTAGAACTGTACGCAATACTCCAAGTGCGGTTGCACCAGAGTTTTATACAGCTGCAGCATAACCTCTTGGTTCCGGAACTCGATCCCCCTATTAATAAAAGCTAAAACACTGTATGCCTTCTTAACAGCCCTGTCAACCTGGGTGGCAACTTTCAAGGATCTGTGTACATGGACACCGAGATCTCTCTGCTCATCTACACTACTAAGAAACTTACCATTAGCCCAGTACTTTGCATTCCGGCTACTCCTACCAAAGTGCATCACCTCACACTTGTTCACATTAAACTCCATTTGCCACCTCTCAGCCCAGCTCTGCAGCTTATCTATGTCTCTCTGCAACCTACGACATTCTTCGCCACTATCCACAACTCCACTGACCTTAGTTTCATCCGTAAATTTACTAACCTATCCTTCTAGGCCTCATCCAGGTCATTTATAAAAATGACAAACAGCAGTGGACCCAACACCGACCCTTGCGGTACACCACTAGCAACTGGACTCCAGGATGAACATTTCCCATCAACTACCACCCTCTGTCTTCTTTCAGCAAGCCAATTTCTGATCCAAACTGCTATATCTCCCATAATCCCATTCCTCCTCATTTTGTACAATAGCCTACTGTGGGGAACATTGTCGAAAGCCTTGCTGAAATCCATATACACCACATCAACCAGTTTACTCTCGTCTACCTGTTTTTCCACCTTCTCAAAGAACTCAATAAGGTTTGTGAGGCACGACCTGCCCTTCACAAAACTGTGCTGACTATCCCTAATCAAATTATTCTTTTCTAGATGATTATACATCCTATCTCTTACAACCTTTTCCAACACTTTACCAACAAGTGAAGTAAGGGAAGCATTGGAAAGGCTGCAGAGGAGATTTACCAGGATGTTGCCTGGTATGGAGGGAAGGTCTTATGAGGAAAGGCTGAAGGACTTGAGGCTGTTTTCATTAGAGAGAAAAAGGTTAAGAGGAGACTTAATAGAGACATACAAGATGATCAGAGGATTAGATAGGGTGGACAGTGAGAGCCTTTTTCCTCAGATGGTGATGGCTAGCACTTGGGGACATAGCTTAAAATTGAGGGGTGATAGATATAGGACAGCTGTCAGAGGTAGATTATTTACTCAGAGAGTAGTAAGGGTGTGGATTGCCCTGCCTGTAACAGTAGTAGACTCGCCAACTTTAAGGGCATTTAAATGGTCATTGGATAAACATATGGATGATAATGGAATAGTGTAGGTTAGATGGGCTTCAGAATGGTTTCACAGGTCGGCGCAACATCGAGAGCTGAAGGGTATGCACTGCGCTGTAATGTGCTATGTTCTTTGTTCTAGGTTCTGTGACCGACAGGAGACTTCCCACCAAGAGCTCTACTCCCAGCTTCGAAATGGCAGGAGAGTCCCAGGTGGACAGATGAAGCACTTCAGTGATACACACAAGGCCTCACAGGGGAAGTGCAGCATTCCCACAGGCACCTGGGTATCGTTGGCCCAAGCCCGTCCAAAGTGGGGGAGGAGCATCCTGGAAGGTGTTGGGCATCTCTAGACTTGCTCTTGGGAAAAAGTGGAAGCCGAGCGAAAGCAGCAAAAGGAGCGTGCTGCCACATCATTGGCTCACCATGCTTTCACGTGACCAGCTTCAGCGCAAGTCCAGCAGAACCTGCAGAAACTCTATCGGTCTGTACAGCCATCTATGGGCTCACCCTGAGAATGGAAGACAGTCATCCTCGTATACCAGGGACTGCCAATGATGATGACTTCAAGGTCATAGAAGTCCCTTACCCAGCTTTATCGCTAATTTTCCCTGCAGCCAGAGTTTAAGGGTTCAGAGAACTTTTGTCTTACCTTGCCTTTCAGTGCAGACACATCGGTAGGCAGCTTGTCATGGTTGTCTCCAATGATCAGTTGATGCAGTGGACATGTTACTGTAATGTATAGTGAAGCGTCTATTCAAGCCTGCACCATAGGCCAACTACATAGGTGTCAAACACACTGCATGTACTCAGCTCTTGATTTTATTGCCAGCTTTAGTTCAAACATGAATAAAAATGCTAAATTCAAGAGGTCTGAGTGACTGTCCTGCCATTAAAGTCACATTTGACTGAGTGTGGCATCATGGAAACCTAACAAAACAGCAGTCATTGAGTATCAAGGGGTAATCTCTGCACTGATTGGACTCATCTCTGGCACAAAGAAAGATGGTCATGGCCAGTGGACATCTGTCTTCAGAGCTCTGAGCTATCTCCATAGGAGTTCTTCAAGGTAATATCCTAAGCCCAACCATCTTCACCTGCAGTCGGTTACCTCAGTTGGCTGAATGCCTGCTTTGTGACAGAGACTGATGCCTAACAATGTGATTTCTAATTCCTACGCCTGCTGAGTTTACTATGAAAGACTCTCCTTGTTAACCTTGCTCCTTGCCAGAGGAGTGGTGACCCTTAGGTTAAGCCATCACCAGTCATCTTTCTCTCTTTAATGAGAGAACAGTCCCATAGTATGGTAAGGCCATGGTGACTTTATTTTGTTATCCTTCAAAAACTATCTAAATATCTCTGCAGTCTTTTTTATAGCTACATGTTTCACAAAATACTATATTGGTTGGTTCACTCCATGTAAAATTCACTGTGATCATGTGGAGTAAGCAAATGCCACAAGCCAGTCAAAAAGCACTCTTTGGAATCCAACACAGACATTTGGATGAGCCTTTTAAAGAGCAGATCTCATAGTGTGCATCTATAAAGCTGCTATGTGGAATGTTTCATCCCTGTTATCTAAACACTATTGAGCCTTGTTGCCAAAGATGATACATTCTTTGACAACATAGAATTGCACAGGTTTGTGAAAAGCAGCGATAATTCTGCTTTGATCCAATACAACTTTCTGAAGAAGTATCTGATTGCCCACAGCCCCTGAAAACCCTGCAAAAGGTTCCATGCTAACATAGGTTTTGGAGATAGTTCCGCTCACTCATTGGCAGCTAATAGGAATGAACAGCCTGACTCTAATGCCAGTTCATCTCTCTGGTATGCTTTCTTTGATGGATTTGGCTTTAAATAATGAAACCAGTCATGAGACCTTTGAAAGCAAATCCCATTTTTATTATAAAATTGCCTTTGTTAAAAAAAAGCCTGTGTCCATTTAAAGGCTCATTTTCCACATTCAAGAGTGCTATTTGCTTTAAACCCTCAAAATTGAAAATATGACTCTAACAGTGGGCAGACAGAAGTCAGACTAAGGGCTGAAAATCTATGGTTTTATGAAAAGGTATTAAGAAAGCATTAAATGATACTTGTGTGAGAGAGTTCTGTTCATGACCAAGTTATGGATGGCAGTTACACTCGGATGAGTTTCACATTGGACTTGGCTTCTTGGTTCTCACTGTGGTGAACTATAGCTGGATCCTTCTCACTCACTGGGATTCTTACTCCCCTTCACTCAGCCCATCTTTTGCTTCTGTACATTTCATCATCACCTCGTTTCGTGTTGTATCACCATATTTCTTCTAATCCCTGCCCTCTCTTCCATCACAGGCCTCTCCCTTTTGATCTTCTTCCAGGCCTGTGCACCTGCTTAGAAGCTGTGCATCTCTGGACTATTCCAGTTTTGATGATAGGTTTCAACCTGTAATATTCACTCTATTTTTCTCTCTATAGATGCCGCTAGACCAGTTCAGGTCTTCCGGCGTTATCTGCTTTTATTAGCACTTTCTACATTATAGTCTCTTGAAATAGGTGAGCATCATCCACCTCGTGCTTATACAAATCAGTAAAATATACTTCAAACACATCTATAGTTGCATACTGTTTTTGCAAGCAAATAATAATGCACTTAGCAGCTGCACAGCCTATGTATATTTGACCAGTCTGCATATTTGCTGCAACGTTGCATCTGGTGCTGAAATATTTTACTTTTATTTAAAATAATTTATGGGATATGGGCACCACCGGCTCGACGAGCATTTGTTGACAATTCCTCATTGCCCTTGAGAAGGAGATGGTGAGTTATCTTATTGAGCCTTCTTAAACTACAGCAGTCCATGCAGCGTATGTAGACACACGGTGCAGTTCCAGGGGAGTTTTATAGCAGAACGGTGATATCTGCCGAAACCAGGACAGCAACTGCCTGGGTGAATTGGGGGTCTTTCCAGGTATATCCTGTCCTTGCCCTTCCAGCCACAGTGTGGTCGTGGGTTTGGAATGTTCTGTCCATGGCAGTGAGCCCCAACGTTTCAGCAACACAGCACATTTAATGAGACAAATAATTCCACTTTTATCAGCTGAATTGACCGCTCATAACCATCACATTTAATTACATTTACCAAGCAACAATCTTACGAGAGAGTTTTGCAACCAAGTGTGTACAACAAGATAAAGAGAAACCAAATGCAAGAATGTTTCACACTTCATTACGGCATATTTTCAAAATTTGCTCAACTCAACTACTTCTGATTATTTATGACCCTAAATCTGTTCTACATATTCTGCACTGAATGGACGCATACTTGATATTCAATGGATCAGAACAAAACATTACGTAACTTGCAATTTATCAAGTTGATGGGAATACTGGCCCTGTCAGTGTGTCCAGAGCTTTTTATTCTGGAGAAAATCACCCTTAATACTGCTCCACTGACAAGCACTCCCTCCTTCCGGTCTTTAGCTTATTTTGTCTTGTTTCAATAAACAAGCACGAGAACACTGTTGCTTAGCTACAGAATCATAGAATCCCTGCAGTGTGGAAACAACAAGTTCCGCCCAACAAGTCCATACCAAACCTCAGAGCATCCCACTCAGACCCATTCCCCCCTATAACCCACCTAATCTACATCTCTCTGAATACTACGGGCAATTTAGCACGGCTAATCCGTCCACCCTTCACATCTTTAGACTGTGAGAGGAAACTGGAGTACCCAAAGGAAACCCGCAGAGACACAGGGAGAATGCGCAAACTCCACACAGACAGTTATCCAAGGCCGGAATCGAACCCGGGTCCCTGGCGCTATGAGGCAGCAGTGCTAACCACTGTTCCACCGTAACTCCCCAAGTTTAAAGAAATCACAAGATCTCAGTTTTGCTCATGGCCCTCTGCATTCAGAATGTTCCCATATTTTAGAATTGAGAGATGAGCACTTTGCTTTTTAGTTGGTGATTAATTTTCATGAGGTTTAGTTTAATTTTGTTTAATATTGTTTAAGATAAAACATAGGATCCTTTACCTTTGAGCAAAATTTCACACCACACCACTGTGCCACAGCACATTGCTTGAATACCACTGGTCTAGGGAACTTGGTGAATTTTTGCAATTCATCTTGTAGATGATATACACACAGTGGACCTCATTCTGATGTAAGCAGCACAAATCATGTTGTACAATGCAGTGAGATAAGTACGTTAAAATTTCTGCAGTGCATTTTATAGATGTTGCAAACTGCTGATACTGAGTGTCAGTGATGAAGGGAATGAATGTTTGTGGCTGTGGTACCAATCACACTTACCTTTCCTTTGTCCTAGATGGTCAAGCTTCCTGCGTGCTGTTAGAGATGCATTCATTTAGGCAAATGAGGCATATTTCACAATGCTCCTGACAGGCTCTTTATAGATAGAACATAGAACATAGAACATTACAGCACAGTACAGGCCCTTGGGCCCTCGATGTTGTGCCGACCTGTCATACAGATCTCAAGCCCATCTAACCTACACTATTCCATGTACTTCCATATGCTTATCCAATGAGATCTTAAATGTACCTAAAGCTGGCGAATCTACTACCGTTGCAGGCAAAGCGTTCCATTCCCTTACTACTCTCTGAGTAAAGAAACCACCTCTGACATCAGTCCTATATCTTTCACCCTCCATTTAAAGCTATGCCCCCTCATGCTCGCCGTCTCCATCCTAGACAAAAGGTTCTCCCTATCCACCCTATCTAACCCTCTGATTATTTTACATGTTTCAATTAAGTCACCTCTCAACCTTCTTCTCTCTAATGAAAACAGCCTCAAGTCCCTCAGCCTTTCCTCGTAAGACCTTCCCTCCATACCAGGCAACATCCTAGTAAATCTCCTCTGCACCCTTTCCAAAGCTTCTACATCCTTCTTATAATGCGGTGACCAGAACTGTAAACAATACTCCAAGTGTGGCCGCACCAGAGTTTTGTACAGCTTCACCATAACCTCTTGGTTCCGGAACACGATCCCTCTATTAATAAAAGCTAAAACACTGTATGCCTTCTTAACAGCCCTGTCAACCTGGGTGGCAACTTTCAAGGATCTGTGTACATGGACACCGAGATCTCTCTGCTCATCTACACTACTAAGAATCTTACCATTAGCCCTGTACTTTGCCTTCTGGTTACTCCTGCCAAACTTGTCTGCATTAAACTCCATTTGCCACCTCTATGTCTCTGTGCAACCTACAGGATCCTTCGTCACTATCCACAACTCCACCAACCTAGTGGCGTCTGCAAATTTACTAACCCATCCTTCTATGCCCTCATCCAGGTCATTTATAAAAATGACAAACAGCAGTGGACCCAACACCGACCCTTGCGGTACACCACTAGTAACTGGTCTCCAGGATGAACATTTCCCATCAACTACCACCCTCTGTCTTCTTTCAGCAAGACAATTTCCGATCCAAACTGCTATGTCTCCCACAATTCCATTCCTGCGCATTTTGTGCAACAGCCTATTATGGGGAACCTTATCGAACGCCTTGCTGAAATCCATATACACCACATCAACCGGTTTACTCTCATCTACTTGTTTGGTCACCTTCTCAAAGAACTCAATAAGGTTTGTGAGGCACGACCTTCCCTTCACAAAACCGTGCTGACTATCCCTAATCAATTTATTCTTTTCTAGATGATTATAAATCCTATCCCTTATAACCTTTTCCAACACTTTACCAACAACTGAGGTAAGGCTCACTGGTCTATAATTACCAGGGTTGTCTCTACTCCCCTTCTTGAACAGGGGAACCACATTTGCTATCCTCCAGTCATCTGGCACTATTCCTGTAGACAATGACGAGTTAAAGATCGATGCCAAAGGCTCGGCAATCTCCTCCCTGGCTTCCCAGAGGATCCGAGGATAAATCCCATCCGGCCCAGGGGACTTATCTATCTTCACCTTCTGAAGGATTTCTAATACCTCTTCGGTGTGAACCTCAATCCCACCTAGTCTAGTAGCCGTATCTCAGTATTCTCCTTGACAACAAGATGATGAACAGGATATGGGAATTCAGGAGATAATTTACTTGCTGCAATATTTCTATCCTCTGACCTGCCACAGTATTTATGTGGCTCATCCAGTTCAGTTTCTGATCAATGACAACCCCAGGGAGCAGATAATGAGGATTGTGGTGGTAACACCATTGAATATGAAAATATGATGGTTGAACTATTTCCTTTCGGAGATAGTTATTGCTGTTCATTTTGTGGTATGAATGTTACTTGGTGCGTTTCCTTCTAAGCCTGGATGTTGCCAACATTTTGTTACATTTAGACATGGACTGCTCCAGTATCTGAGAAATTGTGAAAGGCGCTGAATGTTGTGCAATCACCAAAGAACATCTTGGCTTTTGACTTTATTGTGAAGAAAGGCCATTGGTGAAGCAGCTGAAGATGTTTGGGTTGAGGACACTATGGCCTGCTTCCACTGTAGGGATTTTATGGTTCTAACTCAATCTTTGCCATTGTTCAATGAGTACAACTTATCACTGGCTTTGTCGACGGGGGCAATATCATTGCAAGGAATAAGGAAATTGTCCCAGGCATCTGGGTATCACAGAACCTTCTGGGTGAAATGAAAAAGAATATGGTAGTGACAAGGAACAATCTTGCTGGGGGAATAGATGCCGCACCTAAACAGAATGGGAGAGAAATGAAAAATTAAACCTTCTTCAGGTAAATGGGTGACACAATGATACTTCATTGTAAATAAATTGTCACGGTTTTAAATTATATGTTCACTTTTCATCAACAGCTCTATAGACAACTGTCATTTTAGCTCAAAAATGAATTCAGAGAGACAAGTCACACTTAGTACCACATAATGTTCTAACCCTCTCTGAAAATAGTAACTCTTTCCACAACACCCAAAGCAATATGAATTATGATTTAGGATAAATCAGATTTGATACTGTTCAAGTATTTGGCTTTCATACAATCAGAGTTTGTACATGTTGCACCGTAATAAGGACTTCTCCCAATCCCCAAAACTACTGAGGAAAAGGAGAATAATACATATAACATTTTATATATTCCAAAGTATGAAGTGAGCAGATCCTGGACCTTGTGCAAGCTATAGAACTTCAGGAGGTGATTGCAAATTGTGGAAATTAGGTGAAACCTTGCAGCTTGCCTAACCTATGTTCCACAACTGTCACTCAGATTCATTTGTAATATTGAGTGACATAGTCAGGATTGCTTGTAGCCAGGATTTGAATGATCATTGCATAAGATTCATGTGCAGAATTTGAATGTTTCTAAGCTGTGCTATGCCATATTTCCATGACAAGCCTCATGGTACTCAAAAGTAAAAGCTCCATCTGTCACGTTTGAAAAAACCCTACTCCCTCCGCTTCAACTGTCATGGCAGCCATGTTAATTCTGATGGCACACCTGCTATTTGTGTGAGGATTGAAGACTACACAGGTAATACCTCATGGAGTGAATCACATGCTTCACTTCTTGGTGACGCCCGAAAGATTCATCTTCCTTTCTACCTTCCCTTCCTGTAAACCCAATCAGCTTTGACTTCCCCATATTCTGACCCAAATTTTTTTAGTTAACTGCTCATCTTCCCACTTTAGCTTTTAGCCCCAGTTCTGCCAAGCATAGTTATGTGCTGTCTCACCATTGAAGGTGGTGACTGTTGATAGTGTGCCTCCTGCAGTATCCCTTCCACTCATGGTCTAGTGTCTCGTTCTTTTATATGTTGATTTATCCCCACTTAACAATTATTATTCCCTCTGCATCCCAACAATAGCATCCTCAACACAGCACTAGCCCCTGATAACCCCTCACCGTCAATTGAAAGAGCCATTGGATTGACCACAGACCATTCCTTTGACTGACTCAGAAGGAAAGCCCAAACTGATGATTGATCAGATTTCTGGCGAGTAGCAGTGTGGCTCACCAACTGATCCACTGCTAATCCTTTAACCCGTTGAACTGATCCACTCATGGGACAGTAATGGACTTCCTGACCCCATATGTGGAAAGACTGTTTTATTATGGCCCATTAGGGTTGTGCACCATAAATCAAGGTCTGCTATTCCTGGAGTCATTCAAAATGTTATAGGTATTATTATTGTGTGTTATTATGACTTTCAGACCAAGGATCTTAGAAAACATGACCAGTGCAACACGGGTTATGTCGAAACTGAACAGAACTTGTTTCCAGTTCTGCTCAGTTAGCTGAGAACCAACCAGTTTCACTTGTAAACAACACGTCAGCTCCTGATTGCTTTCATATTACAGGAACACACAGCCAAAAAAATAGAGTTCACAACAGGTGTCAGATTCCTTGCTGTGAAATTATGCAGCCAACTTGGTAAATCCCGGCTTTTAAAAACTTCCCCTTGTGGTCCACAGATTTTAATGGCTCAAAAATAACAAGACACAGTGCTCACCATATCTAAGTTCCTGGACTGATATTAGACAATACCCTTGATTGGCTGTGGTAGGACTCCTGGGGCAGCAGTTCCTCTACATTCTAATCAGGATTCTTCCATTATATTTTGAGAAATGGCCATTTGGTTGTAGTACATGCAGTGTGTTTGCTGCTTAAGCTGTTGGGCAAATGCTGCAGGCCTGACATTGCTGTCATAGCAACATGCCCAGCCCCTTGAGGGATCACAGCTGGCAAACATGACAAGGTGTCTGGTTTTGTGTCTGCACCAAAAACAATAATCTGTCTAACGGCTGCATGGAGTTGGATGATTTTTATACATGTTTGACATCACAAACAGCACAATATTTGTTAGTTGCAAGAATAAAGCTGTGACTTCACCAGTCACCTACGCACTCTAACTAACACACATCACACAACTTGAATATTGCTGAGAAATTCCTGCATCTTTTTTGCCTTGCACTCATATAGCCACATTGCTTTCTTCATAAAAATATCTTGGCCAAACCAATGTAGACCTGTCAACCAATCCACAGGCTTTTTTTTCGTGTAGTAGAAATAATAACAGGTGTTTGAAATTTGGCATTTTTGCATTTATCCTGATGAGCCAAAGATGAAACATTCAGCAACATGTTTCTCTTTTCAGCAATATTTAATTTCTTTACCATCAAGTGGTGTGTTCAATCCTGTAGTGAATGGAAACGAGTGGACCTCATTAACCACAAGGTCCTTGATTGTGGTTGTTAACCTGGGACAATCAGGAAAGCCTTGGCTGACCAAAATAACCAGGATTTTGAAGACTGCTTTCGAGCTGGCAGGCTATAGTGAGTGTACTGTACACTAGTAAATAAAGAGTGACTTTGTGATGGGACACCAGCTTCTGTGCAGTTATTTGAAATTCTGAAACAGAATAAAAAGTCGAAGAGACATTGATAGTAAGATTCTCTCTTTGTACAGGCAGACAATAAAGTGAGGGAACATGTCTTGTTTGCACATTGCAAACAATGGGAGTTGGCTAGCTCACAATGCAGAGTGACACCAACAGTGTGTGTTCAATTCCTGTACCAGATGAGGTTTCTATGAAAGTTTTCCCTTCTCAGCCTCTCTACTCCTCCGTGGTGTGGTGACCCTCAGGTTAGACTGGCACAGCAGTCTCTGTTTCTCTAAGAGACCACAGCCTTATGGTCTGTTAAGGCTATGGAAACTTTATTACAAAATTTAAGCAAAAGTAAAACAGATAACGTTGAAAATACACTGTAAATGCATTATCATTTGAAAATGGTTTAATCTTGTTCAGAATACACCATTAGAGTTGATATAAGGAGGATAACCATGTACATCAATAGAACCAAAAAGTACCAGGAGGTAGACAAAAATTTATCAGTAGAATTTGTAAATGGTTTTCCTAAAATTTACAATAACAATAAAAATATCTGCAAATGGTCTTAGTGCATCAACTGATAAGCATGGAAGTAACACGTTATTAAAATGGTTAAGTAAGACACCAAAATGCAAAGAAAAAAATATTTCAGCCTTCAGTATTATCACTCAAGGATACATGTCAGTCACCCAAAGTCAAACTTGTTTGCCTTATATATAATTAAGTTTCAATGTATATTGCTCCACCAAAAAACTGAGAGTGCTGAATTGCTTCTTGCTTAGTTGTAAAAATGATTTCTATAGTTTGTAACTTTACTCTCATCATAACAACAGAAATAATTAACTGAATTTACTATAGATATGGGGCAATGTTCCATGTACTGTTTTATACTCAATTTGGAATGTAGAGGAGATTGTCTGTAAATCAAGCCAACTCAAATTTGTCCGTGCTGAACTCAGGCCAAATGTAAGTATTTGGCTCAAACACCTATTTTTATCTCAACTTAAAAGGATTTGGCACACAGAAAGGACAAAGTTCTGATCCATTCAGTATTTCTAAATTTAATACCCACAAAGTGTTCTGAGTACAAGCTGCAAATTTGGTCTCATGGTACATTATGTTCTGACAATTTAAATTAATGTCCCAAACCACATGTGCTAGAATTTATAATGGCAAAGGGGGTTCCTTGCTGGGAGTACAATTTCAGAAAACGTTTGCATCTGAATGATCAGCAGGAGTTTTCCAAAACCTTATCGAAATTTCAGTTGGCTTTGACAGAATTCTCGAGAAATTACACATCATCATTTGTTATCACAATACTTGAGTCATGCTGAAATAAGTCACATTTTGTAAAAGCTTTTTTTTCTTATACTCATCAGGATGATTCACAGAAAATAACAACAAAAGGAAAACACCATTTCATAATGTTTGAGAAGTGGAACTTGGCAAGTGAACCCTGAAAGGGAGAAGCATTGCAACGAAGGCTGCACTAGTTAGCTGATGAGTGACAGTTAACTGTCAAGCTTTGAGTAAATTTCTAAACAAGCAAGAAGCTCTGAGAGGTCAAAGAATTACCCCGAGAAATGATTCAGAGAATGGACATCACTTGTCTTGTTTGGTCGAACAGGCGCAAAGCTTGTTTGTGCTGTTTATGTTTGCAAAGAGTTCGCTTGAAAATCAACCTGCACCCTCTTCTCATACAGTAAAAAAAGGTTTCTTTCCCTTTATATTGAATCTCTTATGAATTTTCCTGGTGCATGCAAGACAGAAAACATATCTAAAATGTGTCTTTTCTTCAGCAATGCTCAAGAAATCTTAGAAGCACTTCAGGATTTTACTTGCCCTTACTAAGGATTTTCTCTTTATTTGACCTTCCCTTGAATAGAATGTAGATATGGGTGGTTGCAGAGGTGTGTGGATGATTATGTATGGAAGTTATATTTTGTCAGACAGATTCAGGTTCAGTTTTATGCTCCTTTATTTTATAGTCATGTGTTCAAACTTAGAAGCTGACACAACTGATTTAAGTTTTGGCTGACTTCTTAATCCATAGACTATCACTCAAGCTGCAAGTTAGGCAGATGTGCTGAGATGTGCTGTCTCATGTAATGGCACCCTGCTTAGAAAGTGCTAAGTTTAAAAATAAAACTAGTGCCAGCCTTTTAACCCAATGTATTACCTCCCCAACCTTATCTAGAGCAGAAGTTTATTTTTATTTCAGTTCAATTATTCTAGCTCTATTTCTCTCTTTTGTATCTGGACTGTTGTTGTTCTGAAGATTCTGGCACTGAAAATTCAAATGAGTTGATAGCAGATGAGTTGCTTTCTCATATCCCCATCTATCTGCTCAGTCAGATGTTAGGATTTGCTGGCAGCAGAAGGACATAAACTGCTTATCACTTGATTCCTGATTGAAATGGGGGACTGGTATACCGTGCTGTGTAATATTCTACATTAAGATGTAAATTTTCTAGATATCATCATCTTATTATTTAGTTTAAAGTTGGCCATTATTTACTTTAGTTTGGCGTCTTCTGGAAATTGTTGTAAATTATCCTTATCATTGTAGAACTATCTTCCCTGTTTTTTAGGAAAGAAGCCCGATAGGCAAGTTCATAATTTATTTAATATTTCACCATCTGTCTTTCTTTGTTTTTATTGGTTGCTTCATTCCCCTCCCTCCAACCTCTATAGAAGGCAACTTGTTGTGTTCAGGTATAGATTTCCTGACACCTCACTCAATTGGTCATTCTTCAAAGTGAGCTCAGAGACTGAGTATCAAAAAAAGCCAAAAGTAAATAACTTCCCTTTGTCAACTTCAGGATGTCTGAAGCTTTTCACCTCTAAAAATGTTTTTTTGATATGTATGAAATATGATGGTCAATTTGTGCACAGCCATGTAGGGGTGAAGTGTGGGGTATGGGGTGGAGGTAATGAAAATGTTCAAAGCCATGCGCTGATAGCAGCTTTACTTGGAGAAACCGGAGCATCCAATGTAGATTGATGATCATGAGGGTGTCTAAAGGTGTACACACCTCCTGAATACTATCAGAAATGGTTAAAATAAATGTGACCACAGATAACAGAGTTGGATCTCATCAGCGAGCCCATCAATTGTCACAGACAAATTTTTAAGTTTTTCAAATAGATTTTATTACATATTATACAAACAAAACTACAACAAAGAGTTCTAACAGGCTTTTGAACATCAGCACAGACATTACAAACCACGTTAAAAGCTACGATTTATGAAACTGAATCTGGAAATCTTGCTGCAAAAACTGTTCATTATTATGCGAGTTAGATGCCAACATATAGCTTTCTCATGACCAAACAATGCAGTGTCGAAGACAGAACTTATCATTATCTACCAATGGTGAGCACACAGAGGAACTGTCAGTTAGAACTCATGGACCTTGATTTGCTTTTCCTCAAAAAAGTTAACCTGACTGAAGAATTTGCAGATGTTCTTGCACAAATCCCTTGACATTGGATTAGCTCCTCATATTCTGGCTGTTCAATCACAGTATCATTGCAGGTAAACTAGTTTATGAGGCATTTGATGAGCTTCTTGTTGTCATTTCAATTCCCTGAACAGTAGTAAGGGTTTTCTTGTTATTCCTCTGCAGAATCCTTATGTGTATGTAGTCCTGTAGTTCAGTTCTGTTGCTGTTGAAAAGAATGGCTTGGATGTCGATTGACGATGTATAGAATGGTGTATCTGCAACTAATTAAAGTCACATGTTTATGGCTAAGATAGAATGATGGTTTTCTTCCTGGAAAAGTGACATGAACTCACTTCTCACCATAGTCTTCTAAAAATTTCAACTTAGTGAAATAAAATTGAATTGTGGAAAGCTTCAATCATTTTACAAGTGTATGTAAAGCTCTCAATGAACCCATTGGCTTTTCATGTTCATCAGGAAAGGAAAAGTGCCATGTGATCCAAGCCTCGTACCAGTTTCTTTTGAAAAGGCCACTTATTAAGATTATCCACTAACACCACTTCAAGGCAGCTGGATCAGCAGTAAGTGTTGGATTTGCCACATCATTAAAATGAATTTTGAGAAGATAAAATGTCCGCAGAAAATGCAATGTCACACAATTACTTCATGTCAATTGGGAGAATCCTAAGGGTCACAACAGTTTAACTCAATCTAACCTGTTGTGAAAGTAGCTGTGACCATTCCCCACAAAAGTGGGCTTTAATTTCAGAAATTAGGAAAGACTTTGAGATTCATATTTTTTTCAGGTCTGCAAAGGTGGTCAGCTTTTATGAAAATTTCTAAACATTTCAATGTTGGTTTATATTTCATATAAATTATTCTGAACATAGCACAGACATACAATCTGTTTTGTATAATGTGTGCAAATGCTTTCCAGACTTAGACATGTTGATATTCATCTACATCCTACCACATCCTTATAAATTCTTGTTAGCACAGAAAATTATATATTTTGAGAATGAATAAATGTTTCCAGAAATGTAATAGAATATTTCATTCATGATTCATTTTAAATCAATTGATTAGAGATAAGCAGAAATTTTCATATCGTAAGGGATTCCAGATTGGTACTTGAGTAACATTGTAGAACATTTGTTCTGAATTAGAAATCCCAGGAACACTGAGAGAATAAGAACATAAGAAATAGTAACATGACAAGGATCACATGGCAGTTCAAGCCTGCTCCATCATTCAATACAGCATGTCTTTAGGCTCAGTTCCACTCTTTGTCTGATGAAGTTACTCCTGATTTCCTTTGATGCCCAGCGAGATCAAAAATCCGTCTATCTTGCCCTTAAATATACTCAATAATGGAGCATTCGCAATCATCCAGGATAGTGAACTCTAAAAATTCGCATTCCTCTGTTTGAAAATATTGCTTCTCGTATCAGCCCAAAATAATTGACCCCTTATCCTGAGACTATGATCCCATGTTCTAGATTGCCTCAGCTAGAAGATACAACCTCACAGAGTCATAGAGTCATATAGCACCGAAACAGACCCTTCAGTCCAACCAGTCCATGCTGAACAGGCCCTTGCCTCATAGTAATCAGTCTGCTTGGGGACTTTGCAGGCCTCTGGGCACAATATCAAATTCAAAAACTTTAGGGTCTAAACCCCATTAACACCTATTCAACCTCCTAGCTAGATTGTTATCATAGAATCCCAACAGTGCGGAAACAGGCCATTCAGCTCAGCAAGTCCACACTGGCTCCTCTGTAGAGCATCCCACTCCAACTCATTCCTCCCTGCATTTCCCCATGTCGAACCCAAATATCCCTGCACATTATGGACAATTTAGTATGGCCAATCCACCTAGCTTGCACATCTTTAGACTATGGGAGGAAACCAGAGCACCCAGAGGAAACCCACACAGACACAGGGAGAACGAGCAAACTCCACACAGACAGACATCCAAGGTTGGAATCAAATCCAGGTCCCTAGTGCTGTGAGGCAGAAGTGCTAACAACTGAGCCACTATGCCATATCAACTCCTTTGTCTATGCCACTGCTCTTCTCTCTCTTTGGGCTCTATCCCCACCTATCATTTACACTTTACTCCCTCCATCCACCCTACCTTCTGCATCTAAACTGATATTTTCCTAGCTGCCATCAGTTCTGAGGAAGGGACACTTGGCCCAACATGTTAACTCTGATTTTTCTTCACAGATTCTGCCAGACTTGCTGAGATTTTCCAGCAACTCCTGTTTTTTGCTCCCAGTCAATCTCATGAACCTTCATTCTACAATTTCTAATGCAAATAAAATTCTACCTTAGATATGTTGGCCAAAACGCACACTGTATTCCAAATGTTATCTCATTAAATTTCTGTGTAACGGTAGCCAGAAATCCCTGCTCTTTTACTCCAATTCCCTTTCAGTAAAAGTCAATGTGCCATTTTCCTTCTTAATTGCTGCTGAACTATATACCAATGTTCTGTGTTCCTTGTACAATCATACCCAAGTCTCTTTGGACATCAATATTTAAAAGTTACATGTCTTTAAAAAAAATTGTTTTTTTTCCTATCAAAGCGAATAACCTGACATGGCTTTAGGCTGTACCCCACCTACCATTGTTTTCCCACTAATGTAAGCTGTCTATTTCTCTTGCAGTCTCTTTGCGTCCTCCACACAATTGTACTCATACCTAGCTTTGTATGAACAGAAACGTAGATTCATTGCTCGTGACATCTTTAGCAAAGTCATCTTAGGGAGAGAAACCAGTAATACTATCACCAGTGGAAAACCACTATACCACGGTAGAAGCAACTTACTGCAGATGCTGGAATCTGTACTAAAAACAACAAATGCTTGAGATCACAGCGCATCAGGCAACACCTATGGACAGAGAGCAAGCTACCGTTTCAAGTCTACAAATATAATTCACAAGTAATAATGATCGTGATGCTAGTAATGCTGGTCATGGTACCACTAAAACTGGTTAGGCTAACAGTAATACTGGTTAGAACATCAATAATACTGGTTAGGATGCCAGTATTACTGGTAATGGCACCAGTGGTACAGGTGCCAGCAGCCCAGTGATGGTTGTGGATCAAGCATTACTTGTAAATAGCTGTTGTCCTTGCACTGATTCTTGCAGCTATGTTTATAAACAATCAATTTGAAAATATGCCATTTATCAATATTCCTTCTTCCTGTCCCTTGGCCAATCCCCTATTGATAGCAAGTCCATGATCCCTTATTTTACATATTATTATGTGTCACTGGGATAGCACTCTGGAAATCAAGCCCCCATTGATTAAAGATTTTATAAAGGTACACAGAATTCCCCAAATTATCTGCCTTTTCCACTCACGTTGACAGAAAGGACAGAACAGCTTCATATACTTAAAACAAATGACTGTTTATTGGAAATAAGTAGATTTTCTCAGCAGGTCAACAACTATGAACTGTTGAAAAATAATTCTATCAGTTAAAACATTTTAGAAACTATCTTTACGCATTTATAGACAGTTACAAAATAAAAACATGGGTGTTATGGGTGGAGGGAAAGATTTAACAGGCAGTTCAAGGTTCCCAATACACAGGGTTTGCTGCCAATGATATTCTTTGAACTTCTATCTCCAGGTATTTTCAGTTGCTTGCAAGAGGCACAGAGTGACTGGTTCACCCCTTGTAAAGTCTCTGACTTATTGCTTAAGAACCACAGCTTACAGCAACTGATGACAGGAAATAAATTGGCTTTCTTTTAGGCTTGAGCTGATTGTTTTTTAACCGTAGAGAAAAGGATAGCATCTTTCTTTCTGGAGATCTAATAGCTTCTGACCAAACAATCACTCCAACTAGCCATTTAGCTACCTGGGAAATAATCACATAGCCATTGGCAGAAAGGAAGCTTTTGTCATTAACAACTGGTTGCCATTCCATTGACCAATTGGCTACTTTTTGCCAACCAAATCTCATTTTGTATACACGCCCTGGTTCCAGATCATTTGCACCAAAACTTCCCTCACAGCTTAAACAAACAGCTATGTAAACAACACATACAGTGATTGTCAGTAACTTGCTTTTACAAAGTGAAGTAATTCTTTCCACAATCCTTTGTTTTTAAATCAGTTTTTATTTTCCATTTCAGCCCACAATCAAAAATACAGAAAAAAAAACTCAAATGGTTTTTAATAACTGTAATCTTTTCTGTGGCATCTTATTTAATGCCTTTTGGAAATTCAAGTATGCAACATCTTCCAATCTCCTCTTCTTCTATCCTATAGTTATATCCTCAAATATTTCTATTAATTGTCCAACACAATCTTCCTTTCATAAAGTGTGTTGACTCTATCAGATCATACAATGATTTCTTTTTACCTGTATTGTTAAGGCTTTCTTAATATGTTTCCACATTTTCCCAAAGGACTACACCACCCCCAGGCCTCCTACCTTCCCTTGACCTCTTCATCTCCAACTGCCGTCGAGACATCAACCACCTCAACCTCTCCACCCCTATCACCCATTCCAACCTCTCCCCCGCAGAATGGGCAGCCCTCCACTCCCTCTGCTCCAACCCCAACATCACCATCAAACCTGCAGACAACGGGGGCGCTGTGGTAGTATGGCGCACTGACCTCTACGTCGCCAAGGACAAACGCCAACTCTCCGACACCTCCTCCTACTGCCCCCTTGATCATGACCCCACACCCGAGAACCAAACCATCATCTCCAACACCATCCATAATCTCATCACCTCAGGGGACCTCCCACCCACAGCCTCCAACCTCATTGCTCCCCAACCCCGCACGGCCCGTTTCTATCTCCTTCCCAAAATCCACAAACCTGCCTGCCCTGGTCGACCCATTGTCTCAGCCTGTTCCTGCCCCACCAAACTCGTCTCCACCTATCTGGACTCCATTTTCTCCCCTTTGGTCCAGGAACTCCCCACTTACGTCCATGACACCACCCACGCCCTCCACCTCCTCGAGGACTTTCAATTCCCTGGCCCCCAACACCTCATTTTCACCATGTTTGTCCAGTCCCTATACACCTGTATTCCTCATGCAGATGGCCTCAAGGCCCTCCACTTCTTCCTGTCCCGCAGGCCCGACCAGTCCCCCTCCACCAACACCCTCATCCGCCTAGCCGAACTCGTCCTCACCCTCAACAACTCTCTTTCTATTCCTCCCACTTCTTACAGACAAAGGGGGTGGCCATGTGTACCTGCATGGGCCCAAGCTATGCCTGCCTCTTTGTATGTTACGTGGAACAGTCCCTCTTCCGCACCTACACAGGCCCCAAATCCCACCTCTTCCTCCGCTACATTGATGACTGTATCGGCGCCGCCTCTTGCTCCCCAGAGGAGCTCGAACAGTTCATCCACTTCACCAACACCGTCCACCCGAACCTCAAGTTCATCTGGGCCATCTCGAGCACATCCCTCACCTTCCTGGACCTCTCAGTCTCCATCTCAGGTAACCAGCTAGAAACTGATGTCCATTTCAAGCCACTGACTCCCACAGCTACCTCGAATACACATCCTCCCACCCACCTTCTTGCAAAAATTCCATCCCCTATTCCCAATTCCTCCGCCTCCGCCGCATCTGCTCCAATGAGGCATCCCACTCCCGCACATCCCAGATGTCCACATTCTTCAAGGACAGCAACTTTCCCCCCGCAGTGGTCGAGAACGCCCTTGGCCGTGTCTCCCTCATTTCCCGCAACACATCCCTCACACTCCACACCCACCACAACCGCCAAAAGAGGATCCCCCTCATTCTCACATACCACCCCACCAACCTCCGGATACAACGTATCATCCTCCGACACTTCCACCATCTACAATCCGACCCCACCACCCAAGCTATTTTTCCATCCCCACCCTTGACTGCCCTCCAGAGAGACCACTCTCTCTGCAGCTCTCTTGTCTGCTCCACACTCCCCTCCAACCCCACCACACCCGGCACGTTCCCCTGCAACAGCAGGAAGTGCTACACTTGCCCCCACACCTCCTCCCTCACCCCGATCCCAGGCCCCAAGATGACCATCCATATCAAGCAGATGTTCACCTGCACATCTGCCAATGTGATATATTGTATCCATTGTACCCGGTGTGGCTTCCTCTACATTGGGGAAACCAAGCGGAGGCTTGGGGACTGCTTTGCAGAACACCTCCGCTCGGTTCGCAATAAACAACTGCACCTCCCAGTCGCGAACCATTTTAACTCCCCCTCCCATTCCTTAGACGAGCTGTCCATCATGGGCCTCCTGCAGTGCCACAATGATGCCACCTGAAGGTTGCAAGAACAGCAACTCATATTCCGCTTGGGAACCCTGCAGCCCAATGGCATCAATGTGGACTTCACAAGCTTCAAAATCTCCCCTTCCCCCACCGCATCCCAGAACCAGCCCAGCTCATCACCTCCCCCCACTGCATCACAAAACCAGCCCAGCCCGTCTCCGCTTCCCTAACCTGTTCTTCCTCTCACCCATCTCATCCTCCCACTTCAAGCCGCACCTCCATTTCCTACCTACCACCTCATCCCGCCTCCTTGACCTGTCCGTCTTCCCTGGACTGACCTATCCCCTCCCTACCTCCCCAGCTATACTCTCTCCACCTATCTTCTGGTTTTGGACTGGTTTTGGGATGCAGTGGGTGGAGGGGAAGAGCTGGGCTGGTTTAGGGATGCGGTGGGGGAAGGGGAGATTTTGAAACTGGTGAAGTCCACATTGATACCATATGGCTGCAGGGTTCCCAGGCAGAATATGAGTTGCTGTTCCTGCAACCTTCGGGTGGCATCATTGTGGCACTGCAGGAGGCCCATGATGGACATGTCATCTAGAGAATGGGAAGGGGGAGTGGAAATGGTTTGCGACTGGGAGGTGCAGTTGTTTGTTGCGAATTGAGCGGAGGTGTTCTGCAAAGCGGTCCCCAAGCCTCCGCTTGGTTTCCCCAATGTAGAGGAAGCCACACCGGGTACAGTGGATGTAGTATACCACATTGGCAGATGTGCAGGTGAACCTCTGCTTCATGTGGAATGTCATCTTGGGGCCTGGGATAGGGGTGAGGGGGGAGGTGTGGGGGCAAGTGTAGCACTTCCTGTGGTTGCAGGGGAAGGTACCGGGTGTGGTGTGGTTGGAGGGCAGTGTGGAGCGAACAAGGGAGTCACGGAGAGAGTGGTCTCTCCGGAAAGCAGACAGGGGTGGGGATGGAAGAATGTCTTGGGTGGTGGGGTTGGATTGTAGATGGCGGAAGTGTCGGAGGATGATGCGTTGTATCCGGAGGTTGGTGGGGTGGTGTGTGAGAACGAGGGGGATCCTCTTTTGGCGGTTGTGGCAGGGGGCGGGGTGTGAGGGATGTGTTGCAGGAAATACGGGAGACGCGGTCAAGGGCGTTCTCGATCACTGTGGGGGGAAAGTTGTGGTCCTTGAAGAACTTGGACATCTGGGATGTGCGGGAGTGGAATGTCTTGTCGTGGGAGCAGATGCGGCGGAGGCGGAGGAATTGGGAATAGGGTATGGAATTTTTGCAGGAGGGTGGGTGGGAGGAGGTGTATTCTAGGTAGCTGTGGGAGTTGGTGGGCTTGAAATGGACAACAGTTGCAAGCTGGTTGCCTGAGATGGAGACTGAGAAGTCCAGGAAGGTGAGGGACGTGCTGGAGATGGCCCAGGTGAAGTGAATGTTGAGGTGGAAGGTGTTGGTGAAGTGTGTTAGTTTTCTGTGTTAATACAGTCTATTTTTTTCTGATGCATTAGAAAAGCACTATTTAAATTTCTCCTCACTCTCAATACATTTATATCGTCAGAATGTCAGCTACACAGATTCAAGTGTCAGTTTTGATTCCCAAACTGCTAAGTTGCCTTGAGTCATAGTGGAGATTCATTTAAACGCACCGATTCAGAGAATAAAGAGACAACTGTCACTATGTGCTTGCTCCAGTGGTGTAATAAATCAGATTTTTCTAGATGGTCTTTATGATGTTAAATCTAGGTGACTGCATCTCCTGCAAACTAACACCCTCACCTACCCCACCCTGCCAACCTCGACCTAATTCTATCAATTTTTTTGAAAGTTACACATTTAACAGAAAGAGAGAATCTGTTGCGAAATTTTATCACTTCTCTATAGGTACATACACTTCAACCCAGCCTGAACTTCTGTTAGAAAAACAGTTTTTCTAAAGTTAGGTTTCCATCTTTAGACAGAGTGCTACTGCCAAAAAACCCCGAGAAGTTGATTGTAAAATCGCGATAATAAATCATTTGAAACGTTCTAATGAGAAAAGCCATAGTTTAGAAACCAAGACTGACCTAAACTTAACAAGTATGTGTGGAAATCTCAATGATATACACACACATAAATACACAGGGGATGAATGACAAATTGCACTAATATTGTGGAATATTTTAATTTTAGTCCTTGGATTTCACTTAATACAGCATTCCAGCTGCTAAAATGATACAGTTTTGTTATTGATGGCAATTGTAATGAAAATATTTATACTAAATGCTACTTCAGAAAATTAAACATTTTGATTCTGAATAAATTCAAGCATTCACAGTAAACTTCAGATGCTGTTAGCCACTGTGGACCCACCATGAAGTCCAGAACTGACTTTTACTTTCTTTTATTGTTTAATACAACCTAAATATGAAAGCTTTCACTGGCTCCATGATCTATTAAACTATCCAACTTTTGGGGCTGTAATAGTCCACAATATTTGTCTTGAGGCAGAAGACCTATAAATAAACAGCTAAAATGCTGTGAACCACCGCAGTTGATTTAATTCACTAATATATATATAAATCATAGACAATTGCAGCAAAAGTTTAGAATCGGTTGAAATGAAAATCAAGACAAAACTATTAACAAGCAACTGAATCAATGGTTGTCTCTCCACTGCCCAAGGTCAAAGTTATCCCCCAATAATTTACATTTGTCAAAAAAAAACAGTCAGTGTCATACAGCATGGAAACAGACCCTTTAATCCAACTCGTCCATGCCGACCAACTTTCCCAAACTAGTCCCACTTGCTTGCGTTTAGCCCATGTCCCTCTAAACCCTTACTATTCATGTACCCGTCCAAATACCTTTCAAATATTACAACTGTACCTCCATCTACCACTTCCTTTGGCAGTTTATTCCACATACAAACCACGCTCCGTGTGAAAAAGCTATCCCGTCAAGTCCCTTTTAAATCTTTCTCGTCTCACTTTAGAAATAAGCACCCTAGTTTGAAACACGCCCACCTGAGAGAAACAAATTTTGCCATTTAATTAGCCTGTGCCCCTCATGATTTTATAAACCTCTATAAGGTTACCCCTCAACATCCTACACTCCAGGATTCCAGCCTATCTAAGTAGGGATTTTGGCTTAAATCGGTAATCTGCTGATGTCCAGATGGTTCAAATCATCCCCAGGCCCCTGGCTCTGACACCCCACTTATTTAGGAGAATGAAATGAAGAAGCCAGTAGACAGGTGTTTTGGGGCAAAAGAATCTCTGCGTTTTATTAAATAAAAAAGTGTGAGTGCATTACAAGAAATAAAGGCAAATACAAAACAATGAAGTTGATACCATCAATTATACCGAGAACAGTACTTAAATACACTACTGAATCAAACACAGGTTAAATGCTACTAGAAACTAAACAGTAGTTTTAATCACAGAAACCTTTATCAGGCTTCCTCCACAAGGGTGTTCCCTGCATTGCCACCACCCACCCTCCCTGCTGGCTAGATTGGATACTTTGGGGTCTCGAGAGTATAAGCTCACCGCTGAGGATTGGAAATACAGCTGGCCGTTCCCATGTGCCATCACCGGTGCTTCGATGAAGAGCCCTGTCAGTGTAGGCCTTCACCCTGGGTTGACTCTGCTGATGGGGCAGGATGCATAGTGGATTTATCGGGTGAGTACTCAGTTTTCCTTGCTTTGTGGTGGTTTTTTGCAAGCTGGTTTTCACCTCAGGATGTGTCTGAGGCCTTGTGGTTGGGTCGGTGGTTTTTCAAGGTCGATGGTTGTCAGGTTTGCAGGTCGTGGTTGCTTACCATCGGTTCCGCTGGTATGGGACAGGCCTATGTTGGTAGGTTTCAGGATTACCATCGGATCCCTCTTCTGAAGAGGGCTATAAGGATTACTCTTGGGGTGGTAGCTGTTTTGGAACGCTCTCCTGGTGGTAGCTGAAGTGATAGCTCCCAAGGCAAATCGCTCCCTAGGATCCCTCTTCCAGAGTTAGCTATGCAGATAGCTCTGGGGGAGATAGCTCTTTAGGTGATGTCGGGGCCTGTCATTGTACTAATTGTGTTCCTGTTGTCTTTGCATCAACTCTGCATTTGCCATTGTGTTAATGGTGTCCCCTTTAAAGAAATTGGCTTCCTGATAGTTAAGAGTAGGTGTGAATGTATTTTGATTAAATGGAATGTCCAGTACCTCTTGTGCATAAATATTGATTGAAGTTCAATGTCTTGGTATTTGTATAGGCTCTATAGTGTCTAGTTGGGGTAGCCTGTGGAATAAAAGTTAGTTTCAGCCTAGAGTGTTCGATCTGGTTAATTGTCCCTATAAATTGAGGCGTGAATTGATTTTCAGGCCAAACAATGGTTTCAGGCAGCCATCTCTGTGTCTGTGTATTTTTTCCCAGAGCATAGCCCACCTGCCTTTTGTTTTACTTTTAAAAATTTTCTTTTTGAAAAGTCCGGGCTTTGGTATAATTTTTCAGAATATAGAGATTTTTTCTCAATCTTACGTCCAGCCTCTCCTTATAACTTAAACCATCTAGACCCAGCAACATCGTGGCCACTCTTCTCTGAGCCCTTGCCAATTTAATAATATCCTTCCTAGATCAGGGCAACCAGAAGCAAACATGGGACTCCAAAAGTGGCCTCAACAACGTCCAGTATGATGTCCCAACTCCTATCTTCAGTGGTTGAAGCAATTAAGGCAAGCATACTAAATGCCTTCTTAACCAGAGACAAAAGAACTGCAGATGCTGGAATCCAAAGTAGACAAACAAGAGACTGGAAGGACACAGGGGAATACTCGAAACATCGACTGCTTCTTTCCTCCAGATGCTGCCTGGCTTGCTGTGTTCTTCCAGACTCTTGTTTGTCTATCTTCTTAATGACTCTTTTTACCTATGACATAATTTTCAAAAAACTATGTACCTGAACACCGAGATATCTCAAATTGCTATCTGTAACTCTATGGTTTGTTCCTGAATGATTAGAAGCAGAATCATAGGATGACATATAGCTTTTAATTCTAAAAATAACAAATCATTACTGAATCTCCCACTTTCATTAGCCTGGGGCTTACCCTTAACCAGAAACTCAACTGGACCAGCCACATAACACCATACCTGACACTTTTCCCTGCAACCACAGGAAGTGCTACACCTGCCCCTACACCTCCCTCCTCAACCCCATCCCAGGCCCCAAGAAGACTTTCCATATAGAGCAGATGTTCACCTGCACATCTGCAAATGTGGTATACTGTATCCTCTGTTCCAGTTGTGGCCTCCTTTACATCAGGGAAACCAAGCGGAGGCTTGGGGATCGCTTTGCAGAATACCTTGGCTCGCACTAAACAACTGCACCTCCTAGTCACGAATCATTTCAACTCCCCCTCCCACACCTTGGACAACATGCACATCCTGGGCCTCCGGCAGTGCCACAATGATGCCACCCAAACGTTGCAGGATCAGCAACTCATATTCCGCTTGGGAACCCTGCATTCCAATGGTATCAATGCGGATTTCACAAGCTTCAAAATCTCCCCTCCCCCTACCGCATCCCAAAACCAGCCCAGCTCGTCCCCGCCTCCCTAACCTGTCCTTCTTCCCACCTATCCCCTCCTCCTACCTCAAGCCCCACCCCTATCTCCTACCTACTAGCCTCATCCCACCTCCTTGACATGTCCATCCTCCCTGGATGGACCTATCTCCTCCCTAACTCCCCACCTACACTCACCTTTACTCGCTCCATCCCTGCCTCTTTGACCTCTTTGTCTCCACTCCACCTACTTTCACCTCTATTCATCTTCTATCCGCGCCCCCCCTCACTATTTATTTCAGAACACCCTACCCCTCCCCCACTTCTGAAGGAGGGTCTAGGCCTGAAATGTCAGCCTTCCTGCTCCTTCGATGCTGCTTGTTCATCCAACTCTACCCTTTGTTATCTCAGATTCTCCAGCATCTGCAGTTCCTACCATCTCTCGCCACATAAACACATTGGCTACAAGAGCAGATCAGAGGCTCGGAATACTGGGCGAGCAATGCACCTCCTGACACTCGGGTGCCTGTTCATCTTCTATAAGGCACAAGTCAGGAGTCTAATGGAATACTCCCCAGTTGCTTGGATAATTGCAGCTCCAATAACACTCAAGAAAAGTGACACCATCCAGGATAAAGCAGCCTGCTTGATTTGATACTACATCTACAAGTATCATCTCCATCCATCACTAATGTTCAGTGGCGGAATTGTGCACTATCTACTAGATGCACCACAGAAATTCCCCAAAGATCCTCAGACAGTACCTTCCAAACTCATGGCCACTTCCATCTAGAAGGCCAAGGGTAGCAGATATATGGAACACCACCTCCTTCAAGTTCCCCTGCTAGCCACTCACCATCTTGACTTGGAAATATGTCACTGTTCCTTCATGATAGCGGGGCCACAATCCTGGTATTCCCTGGCTAACAGTATGGTGGATCTCCCAACAGTAGGTGGACTACAGTAGTTCAAGAAGGTAGATCACTACCACCTTCTCAAGGTCAACTGGGAATGGGCAATGAATGCTGGCCAGCTAGAGACACCCACATCCCATGAGTGAATAAAAAAAGGATAGAGCCAAGAGAAACCTATAGCAGTGCACTCTCACATCTCCTGCCATCCCACCACCTCATCTCAGCCTTTCGGTATATCTTTCTGTTCCTTTTTCTCTTATGGATTCATCCAGTTTCCTTTTGAAAGCATCCATGACATTTGCCTGAAGCAATTCCTGCAATGACAAAACAACAGTATGACTAAATACATTTATCATTATTTGCCAGATTTATTAGTGGCCATTATGTACTGATCTATTATTTTCTACAGTTACCCTTTCCAATCCATTCATTATTTTATAGACTTATTTCACTAGTTCTCTTCCAAGTTTCTTCTTTTAAAAAATAAAACAGTCCCATTCTGTTCAATCTGTCCTGATTGCTGTATTCTCTCAGTCCTGGTCCTATCATTGTCAAACTTGCTTTTACTTTCTCCTTTTAAAGTGACAAGAAATGTACACAATTCCCTACCTTGCCCCTAACCAGATTGTTATTCAAGTTTATTTTAACATAACTCCATTACTTTTGAATTTCACACTTCCAGAAACAAATCTCATTATTTTACCAGGATTTTAAATCCAATGCTGTTTTCAATAATTTATTCACTTCTGGATGCATTTGCACTTCTATCCTATTCAGTTTATTGTTTTCATGCTGTTGCAAATGTTCATATTTCCCTGTCAAACTGTGTCACCTCACACTTATTTACATTAAGAGATAACAAGGTGTAGAGCTGGATGAACACAGCAGGCCAAGCAACATCAGAGGAGCAGGAAAGCTGACATTTCGGGTCGAGACCCTTCTTCAGAAATGGGGGAGTGGGATGAGATTCTGAAATAAATAGGGAGAGAGGGAGAGGGAGATAGAAGATGGATAAAGGAGAAGATAGGTGGAGAGGAGATAGACAGGTCAAAGAGGCAGGGTTAGACCCAGCGAATGTGAATGTAGGTGAGGAGTTAGGGAGGGGATAGGTCGGTCCAGGGAGGACAGACAGGCCAAGGAGGTGGGATGAGGTTGATGCGTACGAGATGCGGGTGGGGCTTGAGATAGGAGGAATGGTTAGGGAGGTGGGGACTAGCTGGGCTGATTTTGGGATGCGGTAGGGGGAGGCGAGATTTTGAAGCTTGTGAAGTCGACATTGATACCCTTAGGCTGCAGGGTTCCCAAGCGAAATACGAGATGCTGTTCTTGCAGCTTTCGGGTGGCATCATTGTGGCACTGCAGGAGGTCCAGGGTGGACATGTCATTCAAGGAGTGGGAGGTGGTGGGGGGGGGGGAGGGGGGAAGTTGAAATGGTTCACAATGGGGAGGTGCAGTTGTTTGTTATAAACTGAGCGTAGGTGTTCCGCAAGGCGGTTACCAAGCCTCCGCTTGGTTTCCCCGATGTTGAGGAGGCCACAACGGGAACAGCGGATACAGTATACATTTACATGAAGTTTATTTGTTGCTAACCTCCCAAACTGCACGATTTCTAACGTAACCTTGTAGTATTTTATATTTTTTCTCTACATTAGCTAAAGACCCAATTTGGTATTAACTATTAATTTTGTTAGTGATTTACTTATTCTTAAATCCAATTCAATAATGTCAGTACAGCAATGTTTCCAGTGCTGATCCTTTAGAGACACAGCTTTCTCTTCACCTCCGAATTGAATAATTACCTTTCTCAGCCCTATTCTTTGCTTGTTATCTTTTAATCAACTTGCTAACCATACATATACTTGTCCCCTAATTCCACAGTTTTTGTCATAGGCCTGCTATATAGCACTATTTCAAAGGCTTTTTGAAAATCCAAGTATATTATACCTACTATATTAACCTGTTCTACCTGCGCTATCACCTCTTCAAAAAGTTCTATCAGGTTAGTTCAGCATGGTTTAGCTCTTCAGGATCCATGCTGATGTTTTAAAAATATTTGTTCTGCTCTGGAAATTTTTTATTGTGTTACATGCTAAAGATTCCATTATCTTTTCCATCAGCATGAATAAATCATAATTACAGTGAGGAAATGGGGCCCATGATGTGATACGAACAAACTGAACGGTAAGGAAGTGCAATCCTGATTTATTCAGAAGGATCTAGGATGTTGATGAGGAGCTCTCCAGACTCAATGTGTGAAGTATATGCAATGCAACCAAAAACATTGCGCCCATTTATCTTGCTCACTTTGTCCATGAGGAAAGAAATGCATGTGTTCCTTTTGGGTTAGTGGTTCTTGCTAATTTTCCCGATAAAACACTATGCTGCTAACACCACTGCAACAGTCTGGAAGGAGCCAATCAAGGTTAACTGCCAAGGCAGTGCTGTGATTTGAGACTTAGGCATTGGCTGTTATAGATGACATAGCGTGGTAATGGCCTCATTCGGTCAGTAAAGATGGTTTCAGACCTTGCTCCTCAGTGTGGGTATGAACTCTTGTGTAGCTGCCAGGTCCATTTGCCCCTGCTCTCTGTTATATATTAGGCTGCTGGTCCCATAGTTCCAGCAGATTACCTATGACTGCTGTCAAACAGTTTCCAAAAGCATCTGAAACCATCACAACATGAATAACAACCTACTATCAGAATCAGAAAACATTTATAGAACAACAACTGATATTTCTGTGGCACTTTTAATATGATGAAACATCTCAAAGTGTTTCACAGGGGAAATATAAAACAAATTTAACAGTGAGCTACTTTAGGAACATAGGTGACAAGGTTTGGTCAAAGCGATAGGTTTTAACAAGCATCTGGAGAAAGATGGAGAGGTTTGGGACTTTGACAGCTCAAAACAGGACCACCAGTTGCAGAGTGAGACTGTCAGATATAACAAGAAGAGCAGAATTAGACCATTCAATCCATCAAGTCTGTTCTACCATTTGATCATGGCTGATATGTTTCTCAACACTCTCCTGCCTTCTCTCTGTAACTCTTGTTCCCCGTTTAATCAAGAACCTGTCTATCTGTGTTCTAAATACAGTCGATGATTTGACCTCCACAGGCCTCTCTGGCAATGAGTTCCACAGATTAACCATCTTCTGACTGAAGAAATTCCACCTTATCTCAGTTCTAAAGGGTCGTCCCTTCGCTCTGAGGCTGTGCCCTCAGGTCCAAGTCTGTCCTACTAACCGAAGCACTTCTCCATGCCCAATCTATCCAGGCCTCTCAGTATTGTGTAAGTCTCAATGAGAGCCCTCCTCACCCTTCTAAACTCTATAGAATATAGTCCTCAACTACTCTTCTTATGACAAGCCCTTAATTCCCAGGATCATTCTTTGTAAACCTCCTCTGGACACTCTCTAATGCAAGTACATCCTTCCTTAGATACAGCGCCCAAAACTGTTTACAATATTCCAAATGCACTCCAACCAGAGCCTTGTACATCTTTGGCACTATATCCCTGTTCTTGTATTCTAGCCCTTTTGAATGAATGCTAACATTGTATTTCTCTTCGCAACTGCCAAGTGAATCTGCAAGTTAACCTTACGAGCTTCTGAACGAGGACTCCTAAATACCTTTGTGCTTCAGATTTCAAAAGCCTTTCACCATTAAGAAAATAGGCTTCTAAACGTAACTGCACCTGCATCTATCAATTTCTCTGGCAGTTCGTTCTGCATATGAGCCACTCTCTCTGTAAAAAAGAGTTATCCCTCATGTCCTTTTTAAATCTTTCTCCTCTCACTTTAAAAATATGCCCCCTAGTTTTGAACTGCCCCTTCCTAGGGTAAAATCCCTTGTCATTCACCCTACCTATGCCCTTCATGATTTTATAAACCTCGGTAAAGTCACCTTTCATTTTCCTATGCTCCAGTGAATAAAGTCCCAGTCTTATTTTTATATCTCAAACCCTCCTTTCCTGGAAACGTCCTGGTAAATTTTTTTCTGAACCCTCCCCAGCTTAATAATACCCTTCCTTTAATGTGGTGACCAGTTCTATACACAGTACAGCAGAAGAGGCCTCACCAACATCCTGGACAACCTCAATATGACTTCTGAATTCTTATCATCAAGGATCTGAGCAATGATGGCAAGTGTGCTAAATGGTTTCTTAACCACTCTGTCTACCTTTAATGCTAATTTCAAAGAATTACATCCCTGAATCCTGAGGTCCTTCTGTTCTACAGTACTACCCAGAGTCCTACCATTAATTGTATCAGTCCTGTCCTTGTTTGTATTGCCCAAATACATTACCTCATATTTATCCAAATTAAGTTCCATCTATCGTTCCTCAGCCTGTTGATCAGGTGTATCCTCTACTGATGCATGAGAAGTGATTGTCTCTGCATGAAAAGTGATTTGGCAGAAGCATGCTGCCTGATAGCACAATGCGGAGCTGGAGGAACACATCAGGCCAGGCAGCATCAGAGGAGCAAAAAAGCTGATGTTTCGGGTTGGGACCCCTCTTCAGAAATCATCCCTGAATTTAAATGTCACATTCTGAAGTGATGTGAGAGTTGAACTAACAGCAGTCCTCATGATGTGGTGAGGTTGGTGGTTTGCTGGTGCTGATTTGCATCACTTTCTCTGGCAGTTCATTCTGCATATGAGCCACTCTCTGTGTAAAAAAGACGAAATGCCAAGGTGGATGGTGGCCGTGGAGCATGCAGTAGCGTGGACATTGTAGAGGAAGGACCAGAAAAAACAATGGCCAGCTGCAAGCACCAGTTAACTTCTCCGTCTTTCATGTCAGGAATTTGTGCTGTTTAGTTCCTCAGGATGGAGAGAAGATTTGAACGCAGTATAGAATGAAAAGGGCTAAACTGATGGAAATAGGGTAGTCCCCATTCAGTAGCTGAATGGTGAATTTACCAATTAAAGCTTAAGCTGGGCAGTACGGTAGCTCAGTGGCTAGCATTACTACCTGTCAGCGCCAGGGACCCAGGTTCAATTCCAGCCTTAGCCAATTGTCTATGTGGAGTCTGCACATTCTCCCTGTGTCTATGTGGGATTCCTGCCACAGTCCAAAGATGTGTAGGGCAGGTGGATTGGCCATGCTATAGTGCCCAGGGATATTTGGGTTAGACATGGGAAATTAGGGGAATGAGTCTGGGTGGGGTGGCCTTTGGAGGGGCAACGTGGACTTGTTGGGCTAAATGGCCTGTTTTCACACTGTGGGAGTTCGATGGAAAATCAGGACTTTTTTTTCAATGTCTGAGATTCAGAATGTTAAATTCTTAGCCATTTTTCCTACTTTCCAGCCATCACCCAAACTGCTCCAGAAAGGGAAAAATTCTGGCCTCTTTCTGCAGTAACGAGGAAGAAAGGATTGTTGTGTCTGTTTCCAGAGAATGAGGCACATCAAGTGCATTAGGTAGCAGTAAAAAATATTGATCATAACATCTTAGGCTTGTGTTAATTAAGGAGCAATCTGGAGCACTTACTTAAATGAGGATGACCAATTTCAATGGGGTAAGATGGTAAATTAGAATGGAAGACTGGCAGGACAAATTATGGTGGAACTGCAGGCTATTTATAAAGTTGAGATGGTTCGGGTATAGCTGAGGTAAACTCCCATGAAGGGAAAGAGGGGTCAAATAAAACAAAAATTCCTTACATGATAAATGAGATAGAGAGTACAACAAAGCAGAAAAGATATACAGTATATAACAAATGCTAGATTGGTAATACAAGTGAGATCCTGGTTAAATATAAAATGTTCAGATATGAAGCAAAAAAGAAATATCAAAGACAAAAAGGGAATATGAAAAAATACTGGCAGCAAACATAAAGAAGAACCACTAGAAGTCTTCTATCAGGACACAAATAGTAACAAGGTAGTAATAAGAGGACGTTATTGATTTTAGAACAAAAAGGGGATATATGCATGAAAGTAGAAGGCATAGCTGAGGAACAAAATGAATATATTCACTTACTTTTTACAAAGCAAGAAAATGCTATCAAAGACATAGTGAAATAATAAATAGTTGAAGTACTGCATTACCATCCCAAGGGTGTTGTTGGAAGCAAGGTTGTTACTGACCATAACCATCTAGCCCTTTTAGGGATAGCAACATTGCCAGAGAACTAAAGAATTGCATTTGTTGTGTTGCTATTCAAATGGAATAAAGGCACAATGGCAGCATTCATATGAAATTGATTGAGTGATAAGAAACTGAGAACAGAGGTGAATGGTTGACTTTCAGACTAGAGAAGGCTATACAATGTTTTCCGTATTCATTCATGGGATGTCGGCATTACTGGCTAAGACAGCATTTATTGCCCAACCCTGGCTGCCCAGGGGGCAGCTAAGAGCAAACTGCTTATATCTGGAGAAATGTATAGGCCAGACTATGTAATATTAGAAGATTTCCTTTCCTAAAGGACAATAGTGAACCAGACATGTATTTCAATCAATTGTCGTGTAGTTACGATTAGCCTTGCTATGTATTTTAAGGAGTTTTAATGAAATTCAACTTTCAACCCATGCCATGGTGGAATATAAGCCCATATAACCAAAATGTCAGCATAGCTCTCTGGGTTACAAGTGCAGTGACATTACAATTACACCACTTCCACATTAAACTGATGCTTTCCAGGTGCCACCGCTAGAACCACTGCTTTACCTGATGTTTATGAATGACCTAGATTTGAACGCAAGGCTCAAAATCAAAATTTGCAAATTACATAAATCTTGGGCATATTGTGAACTGTGAGGATGGTGGTAAGCAACAGGGCATGAATAGGTTGAGGGAAATGGTGGATGTTTGGCAGATGAAATAAAATGAAAGCAACTAAGAATGATATAACTTGATTGGAAGAAGGAGGAAAGATAATATAAAATCACAGGTTCAATTCTGATAGAAAATAGAATCAAAGAGACCAAGAGAAGTACAAGTCATTGAAGCTAGCACGGCAGATGGAAAAAATGACAAAAGTGACACGAGTATAATGAAAACCAATCGCTAATATATATTTAGTGACAGTTTTAAAAACACAATAAACAGTCACAAAGAATTTGGCTTTATTCATGTCACCTTCCTGAAAATCCCTCCAAAGTCCATGTCAGCTGGAAAATCAACTCTCGGGTACCTCGGGATGGTTCAGGAATATTAGCTAATGGCTTTCCATTTAAACCCAGAATGGACCACAGACAACATGCTATCTGCAATGCAATCCATTGTCTTGAGGATATAACTTCTTGCTTCCTCCCAAATTGCCATTAATTTCTCCAGCCGGAAGTCCAGTAGTAACAGCAGCTGGAGAAACCAGAAATGAATGTGGCCGCATAGCATTGGCACATCAATCGGCATTTACAGACCCTCAAAATGTACTGGAAACATTGCTCCACTACCAGAAGGCTTGATCACATGACTCTCAGAATTGAAAGGAGCTACCTTTATAAACAAGATAATAAAATGTGAGGCTGGATGAACACAGCAGGCCAAGCAGCATCTCAGGAACACAAAAGCTGACGTTTCGGGCCCAGACCCTTCATCAGAGAGGGGCCTCTCAGTCTCCATCTCAGGCAACCAGCTTGTAACTGATGTCCATTTCAAGCCCACCGACTCCCACAGCTACCTAGAATACACCTCCTCCCACCCACCCTCCTGCAACAATTCCATCCCCTATTCCCAATTCCTCCGCCTCCGCCGCATCTGCTCCCACGATAAGACATTCCACTCCTGCACATCCCCGACGTCCAAGTTCTTCAAGGACCGCAACTTTCCCCCCACAGTGATCGAGAACGCCCTTGACCGCGTCTCCCGTATTTCCCGCAACACATCCCTCACACCCCGCCCCAGCCACAACCGCCCAAAGAGGATCCCCCTCGTTCTCACACACCACCCTACCAACCTCCGGATACAACGCATCATCCTCCGACACTTCCGCCATCTACAATCCAACCCCACCACCCAAGACATTCTTCCATCCCCACCCCTGTCTGCTTTCCGGAGAGACCACTCTCTCCGTGACTCCCTTGTTCGCTCCACACTGCCCTCCAACCCCACCACACCCGGCACCTTCCCCTGCAACCGCAGGAAATGCTACACTTGCCCCCACACCTCCTCCCTCACCCCTATCCCAGGCCCCAAGATGACATTCCACATTAAGCAGAGGTTCACCTGCACATCTGCCAATGTGGTGTACTGCATCCACTGTACCTGGTGTGGCTTCCTCTACATTGGGGAAACCAAGCGGAGGCTTGGAGACCGCTTTGCAGAACACCTCCGCTCAGTTCGCAACAAACAACTGCAAATGCCAGTCGCAAACGATTTCCACTCCCCCTCCCATTCTTTAGATGACATGTCCATCATGGGCCTCCTGCAGTGCCACAATGATGCCACCCGAAGGTTGCAGGAACAGCAACTCATATTCCGCCTGGGAACCCTGCAGCCTAATGGTATCAATGTGGACTTCACCAGTTTCAAAATCTCCCCTTCCCCTACTGCATCCCTAAACCAGCCCAGTTCGTTCCCTCCCCCCACTGCACCACACAACCAGCCCAGCTCTTCCCCCCCACCCACTGCATCCCAAAACCAGTCCAACCTGTCTCTGCCTCCCTAACCGGTTCTTCCTCTCACCCATCCCTTCCTCCCACCCCAAGCCGCACCCCCATCCACCTACTAACCTCATCCCACCTCCTTGACCTGTCCATCTTCCCTGGACTGACCTATCCCCTCCCTACCTCCCCACCTATACTCTCTCCACCTATCTTCTTTACTCTCCATCTTCGGTCCGCCTCCCCCTTCCCATCCCCCTTTCTGATGAAGGGTCTAGGCCCGAAACATCAGCTTTTGTGCTCCTGAGATGCTGCTTGGCCTGCTGTGTTCATCCAGCCTCAGATTTTATTATCTTGGAATCCTCCAGCATCAGCAGTTCCCATTATCTCTGATACCTTTATAAACAAAAGCCTTTTGAAACAGCAGACATTTAATGATCAGCATTACTTTCTACAGTATCTACCAAGTATCAACACGTCTAACTCCAGGCTACAAATGAAAACCTCTGGCCTGTAAAAAGCAGCCAACAGCATGTATTTGTGTTCTGTAAAATTTTGTTGTAGGAACTGCCGCCGCTGGAGAATCTGAGATAAAAAGGTGTAGGATGAACACAGCAGGCCAACCTGCATCAAATGAGCAGGAAAGCTGATGTTTTGGGTCTAGACCCGAAACATCAGCTTTCCTGCTCCTCTGATGCAGATTGGCCTGCTGTGTTCATCCAGCTCTACACCTTGTTATCTAAGTAAATGTTACAGTTTGGCAAGACTTCCTCAGAAGACTTCTGAAAAGATCTTTTAAAGAGAAGAAACTGACTACAAATCATCAACTGCTGGCCAGCCAATCGCCCCACAAAGGAATTTCAAACTGCTAAGGCCAAGTTTGGGCATCTAGCCTCATCTTCACAATACAAGTCATTGCTAAGCTGGTATTACTTGATTGTTTTCCTTTATACTTAACTTGAGGCTGGTTGTATAATCTCTAACTTTTCTGATCCTATCTCACTGTGTATACGTGTAGGTAAAGCCACATTGTGGAGCATCCATCCAGTTCTATCCACAACCCCCGAAACCCTTCATATCTAAGAGTGTATAAATAACACATTACTTCTGTTTCTCTTTAATTTACCACAGTATTTTTGCAGCCTTTGCAATGTCAAGCTACAGAGAGACAGGGCATGATTTAGTGTACACCCCTCACTGTTTAAGTAAAAGGGCAAAAAATTAAAACTATAATCAGCTTCCAAACTGGTGGCAAGAATAGGGAGAGTGTTTTGTTTCGAAGCTCACACAAGCTGTGATGAAAAGCTATGAGTCCAGGGTTTTAATATTAGAGGCACAAAATCCAGAAACAAAGAAGTTCTAACAGCCTTTATAAAACAATTGTTTTATTCTCACTTGAAGTATTATGTCCTATTCTGAGCAGCTCATGTTCAGGGAGCTTCACCAGAAAAGTGCCTGGGCTGAGGAACTTCGTTTACATGGAAATATATTGATAGATGTGTTCAAATCCATGGGGTGTCTCGACAGAATTGATAGAGAGAAACTGTTCCCATTGTGGAAATGTCAAGAACCAATTAACACTGACTTGAGGTGCATGGCAAAGAAACCAGAAGTGATGTGAGGAGGATTTTTTTACACAGCAAGTGGGTAGGATTATACTGCCTGAGAGGGCAGTGAAGGCAGATCTAATTGTGACTTTCAAAAGAGAATTAGGTAAGCATTTGTCGGACTATCTGAATAGTGTTTGCAGATAGCTTGCCCATAGGTGACAGGTTGAATTGCCTCCTTCTGTTCTGTAAATGTTCTATAGGAAGGACCCAGCTTTTGCCTCTTAGTCCCTGTCAGTGGCAATTGAAGCATTGTTGAAGTTGTGGGCTATCAGATTTTTAACCAACTGTGTGACCTTCCAATATTCCACACTATTCCAGGGGCAAGTGTTATGTAAAACATCAATTGTTCTGATTCTAATCTCAGTTGAGAGTCCTACAGCAAACATACTTCTTGTGCGTGATAACAAAATGTGGAGCTGGATGAACACAGCAGGCCAAGCAGCATCTCGGGAGCATAAAAGATGCTGCTTGGCCTGCTGTGTTCATCCAGCTCCACGCTTTGTTATCTTGGATTCTCCAGCATCTGCAGTTCCCATTATCACTGATACAATACTCCTTGTGCGTGCTTGCCCTGCATGCCTAGGGGAGAGCCTAGTCCAATGTGGCAATCTTACATTGCAGAAATGTCCATGTGCCCTTTGCTACATAGCCTGCCTGCGATCTGGCTCTAAAATGGACACAGTGTTAATGAATATATATGGCACTGTTTCTAAAAGCTAAAACCTTTCCTATCAAAGCATATACAGATCTGCCTGGATTGGTATGCGGTTTATTCAATGATTTAAAAAAAACCTATTGAGTCTTGTGTTTATTCTTGCCACTAAAGATAGTGTCCCGAGAGGTTTACATTCAATTGCGCTGCAGAACTGGATTTAATTCGAGTGCCTTAAAACATATGAATGACGATAACTTCGTGGCGAGCTTAATTGTCTTCCGTAGACAAGTGTCTGATAGACAAGTGCTGGAGACATTGTGTGATATCTCGCTGTGTTAATAGCTCTGTTATATTTGCATTCCTGTTTTTTGCTTCTCAGGAGGGTGCATGTGTCTGGGAGCTGGTGGCAGAATTTACTCTATGGTAAGTTTGATTAGTCTATTGCATTTTCACACATGGATTAGTTTAGACGTTTTGAAAAAGAATAATGAACAGATTGTAAACGAAATAATACAATTCGCAGTCTTCTTCCTTTGTCGTTAACTTTGGAGATGCACTTAAAATTGTCGATAGTCACTTCCATCGTTATTGGCATTGCTCGAACTATTTCAGGCAATTCTAATTTCTTCTGACATTACATGCTATCCTTTGATGAAATAATCCGGCCCATTATTATGTTATTCTTAAACTATGCAACCAACAGATCTGCCAAAAATGGTAGTGGAAATGTTTTTGGTTTGGTGCAGGGGGAGGGTGGGGAAGGGTGTGGAGAATGAAGGGGAAGGGAGAAAACATAATATGGGTTGTAGCTATTGTGAGTAATGAAAACGGTTATTCTGACAATACGTGTTTCACGACCGGCTTCTACCTTCACGAGTTTTCTATCCTGACGGGGTGAAGGTAGCGGGTATGTTCAGAGATATGTTTAAAGAAGCATTAGCAATGACCTTCAATCTAAATCCAAACACAATCCCGTGAATGATCTTCGGAGAGCTGGGCTCGACTGCATTTGCACCCAACTGTTAAGGAACTGCACGTAGGTGGTAAGTGACTTTAAGAGATCTAGTCAACAAAGCAAAATATTTGGTTGCAATATAAAATCTTGAAAGAATATTGCAATTTTAATCTTTGAAATCGCTGGAGCAAGCTATAAACCGAGCCCAGCTGTGACTTCCCAGCGATTGAACAAACTACGGCTGGACCGATGTTTTGTTACTCTCCAAATAATTTAAGCACTTAGTTCTGACAGACTTGAAACGACTGTCAGCACATATAACAGCTGGGCGGCTCAATTTCTGGTGAGTCTAAATGTTTGTCTGTAATAGACCGTGCTCTGGACGAGCGCAACCATGCAAGTTGATCTAGACTTTTAGGAGAGTGTGCACTGGCCTTAAGCAGAAATTAAAACATTATTTCCTATATGAAGCTTTGACTGTTAAAACATTGCTCGAAACATACATTTAGGATATGCTCGGGAATGCAGGCCAGAGCTGAAGAGGTACACCAAAACCTAGAAGCTCCGAAAATAATAGATAAAAGAAGTGTTGGCGTCTATTTTTGGCAATTGTAACATGAGCTAGTGTTTATCCAGTATTTTTACATGTTGCACTGAACAACGTGTTTGCAACAGGAAAGACACAAGCAACCGTTGCAACGGACATGATCTGATCATGGCTTTTTAAAAAGCTTTTGTTGGCTTTTCCAGCCAAAATTTCACGCACCAAAAATAGACCACAAAAGTTCTTCACGAATTAGCCATGAGAGCTAATTTTGATGGAAGGACTGTGATGATGTTAAAATGGGAGTTTGTTGCTGCCTTTCAGATTCTAAGTGAATTGGAATGAACTGTCTATTCGTACTTCTAACGATATTACTTCAATGTACCGCCTCTTAGACAATCTCTCTACGTAGCTTTTGGGCTGGATTTGATTTTGCCTAAAGTGTTCATTTTAATAAGCACAGGCTAGGAAGAATTTATTTAAGGAAAAGATTTAAAAACAAATAAATTTTAAAACAGCCGCTAGTTCAGGCTGGCACAGCGTTGCACAGGGGCAGTCTGCAATCAGACAGCTGCGGGGTGCAGTACCTTTAAAGGGCTGCAGCACAATGAACGGCAACAGTTTGTGGCTCCTCCCCTTCCCCAGCACTCCCACAGACAGCACCAGGACCACCAGGAGAGTGTGAGCCATGTGAGACACTCCAAAGACCCCAGGCTCAGACTGTGGGACACAGGGATCGCCCCCTAGAGGGGGACATGCATTCTGCGCCATATGTACCTCAGTACCGGCCGCAGTGCGCAGAGTCTTCAACTGTGAGTCAGGCGGCACCTTAAACATATCTGCTGGGGGTGAGTGTGGTAGCACTGATGCTCAGACAAGACATCTTGCATACTTTTCAGATCCTATGCATTGGCTCCAGCCAAGTTCAAACATCTGTGCACCTCTGCAGTCCATCATCGGCAGACCATTCAGTAATTTTCACCTTCGGTAATATGAAGGTCATTGGGATGGATTTTAACTTAGAGAAGTCCCCAGTGGGACTAAATTAAGGTATCTGGCCGGCATGGACGAGTTGCACTGAAGGATCTGTTTCTTTGCTGTACAACTCTATGACTCTATAAGGAGAGGAGCCAAAGACGTAGGTGGAAGCCAAAATTTGAGTCTTCCCTACCCTCAGCATATATACATGCACACATACATGCCCAGTAGGATGTACTGGTCATTAACTGACTCCTCACCCATAGACTGATTAACAGGTTCAAAGAAGGACGTAGCAAATCCTGCCCTCAGACGGTGGGTTGAGATTGGAGTGAGAAGTGGAGAATAGAATAACTTGTACTGAGGAGGGGTCTTGTGTGTTGGGTGGCAAAGGTTCTTAGGAGGTCTCTTGTGGAAAGGGAAGGAATTGGGGAGTCCAAACAGAGGTGAGTAGTAACCCAGGGAAAACCTCAGAAAGGAACAAAGGATGGGGGTGGGTAGTCCTGAGGAGGGGGGTCTATAACTAGAAATTATGGTTATTAGACATGTCAGTGGTGAGGTCAGGACTGGGGATTCAAAGACTTCAGAGTGGATGAGCAGAGGTCTATGAGGACACCCGGTGTGTGACAGAGATTGGCTATGATTTGATTTGATTTGATTTATTGTCACATGTAGCGAAGTACAATGAAAAGCTTTGTTTCTGAGTGGTACAGATCACAGTAAGCAAAGGATGTACGGAACAAAAAGACTTAGAGGCATACAGGTTACATTGTAAGTTACATTATTTAAGGCTAGAACCCTTTCAACAGTCTGATAATGGCTGGAGAGGAGCTGTTCCTGAACCTGCTGGTGCGTGTGCTCAGGTTTCTGTACTTTCTGCCTGACAGAAGAGGTTGTAGGAGACCATTACCAGGGTGTGATGGGTCTTTGATGATGTTGGCCACCCTTCCATGGCAGTGAGCCGTGTAAATAGAGTCCATGGAAGGAAGGTTGGCTTCTGTGATGGTCTGGGATGTGCACACAACGTCCTGTAGTTTCTAATGGTCCTGGGCAGAGCAATTGCTATATCAGGCCATTATCCATCCAGCAAGTATGCTTTCAGTGGTGCATCTGTAGAAGTTAGTGAGGTACCTTATGGTCATGCCAAATTTTAAAAAGAAGAAGAGATGTTGTTGTGCCTTCTTGACTGTCGTATTTACATCAGAAGTCTAGGACATGTTGTCATTTATCATCACTCCAAGGAACTTAATGCTCTTCATTCTCTCCATCTCTGTTCCATTGATGTAGATGGGGACGTGTTCTCCTTTTGTTCTGAAGTCGATGATCAGTTCTTTGCTGATGTTGAGAGACAGATTGTTTTGTTTTCATTGCACCACATCACCAAGCCCTCTATCTCCCTTCTATATTTTGACTTGTCATTGTCAAATATCCAGCCCACAACAGTGCTGTCATCAGTGAACTTGTAGATGGCATTCATTTTGAATTTGACAACACAGTCGTGGGTAAACGGGGAGTACAGTAGGGGGCTGAGGGCACATCCTTTAGGGTCTCCAGTGTTGAGTATTATTGTGGAGGAGGTGCAGTTACCTATCCTCACTAATTGCAGTCTGTGGGTCAGAAAGCTGAGGATCCAGCTGCTGCCCACTGCAACGAGACCAAGGTCAGAGTTTTGAGATTGGACTGGAGGGAATAATGGTGTTAAAGGAGCTGCAGTCAATGAGCAGGAATCTGCCATAGAAGCCTTTGTTGTCCAGATGTTCCAGGGATGAGTGCAGAGCTAGGGATATGGCATCCCCTGTGGATTTGTTATGTTGGTAGGCAAACTGTAAGGGATCGAAGCAGGCTGGGAGACTGGAGTTGATGTGGGCCATGACCAGCCTCTCAATACACTTCATGATTATTGAAGTCGAGGCTATTAGGTGGTAGTCATTAAGGTATGCTGCATGAATTTGGCCAGGTAAGGTAGGGGCAGGAAGGGAGCCTAGTTAGGAAGAGAGTGGTGGTTGGACACCTCAGTGAGGGTTGGAGGATTTGGGAATGGAATTGGAGTCTGAGTAGCTGATCAGTGCTTCCAAGAGGGTTGGGATCATTAGGTGGCTTCTGGAATAGTCAGAAACTATAAAGGGTAGGCTAGGGGGATCTTAGAAGGCTCAGGAGGGGGTATGATGTGTAATCACCAGAGGTTACCCAGGAGAGCACTTAGATCCAGCAGGTCAGTGACAAGGCTGCCACCTTCTAACATAACAAAGTGTGGAGCTGGATGAACACAGCAGGCCAGGCAGCATCTCAGGAGCACAAAAGCTGATGTTTCGGGCCTGGACCCTTCATCAGAGGAAGGGTCTAGGCCCGAAATGTCAGCTTTTGTGCCCTGAGATGCTGCTTGGCCTGCTGCGTTCATCCAGCTCCACACTGTGATATCTTGGATTCTCCAGCATCTGCAGTTCCAATTATTACTGCCACCTTCTGATGTTAACTTCTAAGGCTTCCCATACAAGATACCTGTCTGACTGCTGCATTGTTTCACTTGTTAAGTAATAATGCACATTGTAGCCTCATTATCATGTTTAAAATGCAAACCCAGTGTAGAGCTGGAGGAACACTGCAGGCCAGGCAACCTCTGAGGAGCAGGAAAGTTGGTATTTCGGTTTGGAGCCCTTCTTCAGAATCGACCCAAAATATCAACTTTCCTGCTCCTCTGATGTTTCCTGGCCTGCTGTGCTCCTCCAGCTCCACACTGTGTTATCTCAGACTCCAGCTTGGGTGTTCTTACTGTCTCTAAAATGCACACCCGACTCCTCCAAGCCGGTTAGTTTCCTGCTGCCCACATCCCAAGTCCTCCCCCACCACCCACTGCGACCACCACGCCCCCCCCCCCCCCCCCCCCGCAACCTTCTCCTGCTGGTATAACTGGAACTGCAGGTTTTTTGGGTCAGGATGCAATTTTTCAATACTTTCACCTCCCAAATGACCCAAACTGACTGACGTTTTGAGGTTAAAATTGCAATCAATAACTCGTCTGGTTTGGATTCAACGATCTGTCCAAATAAGTGTTCTTTACAGTGATATAAATTCCATTATTCCCAGGTAAAATATGATCCCGCGGTGACTAATTGTAGTTTGGAATATCCTTGATTGTGTTGTCATCAGTTATAGCTTGAGTCACAGAAACTTAGTTTTTGAAAGTGTCCCATCAATTATTTTCTTTCAGACAAAGGCTGTTTTTATGAAAAGATTTTTTTCTGAATATTCACCAAGCCTGGGCTGAAATTGTTTGCCTTCATTTGCACCAGCTGTCGGGCTGATCTGTCTTACACAATGTAAAGGATCGTTTAAAAGCTCGCGGGCCAGTGACCAGAAAGCTCCAAGCAAGTACCCTCCCCTTGCAATCACAAATCCTTCCGAAGTAAAGGCTCAACCAATTCAAGGCTTTAGGAAACTGAGCCAGACCAGAGTCCAGTGAAAATTGAATCAGAGATAATAAGAACTGCAGATGCTGGAGAATCCGAGATAACAAATCATGGAGCTGGATGAACACAGCAGGCCAAGCAGCATCTTAGGAGCACAAAAGCTGACGTTTTGGGCCTAGACCCTTCAACAGAAAAGGGAGATGGGGATTCTGAAATAAATAGGGAGAGAGGGGGAGGCGGTTTGAAGATGGATAGAGGAGAAGATAGGTGGAGAGGAGATAGACAAGTTAAAGGGGCAGGGATGGAGCCTGTAGAGGTGAGTGTAGGTGGGGAGGTAGGGAGGGGATAGGTCAGTCCGGGGAGGACAGACAGGTCAAGGGGGTGGGATGAGGTTAAAAGGTAGGAGATGGAGGTGCGGCTTGAGGTGGGAGGAGGGGATAGGTGAGAGGAAGAACAGGTTAGGGAGGCGGAGACGAGCTGGGCTGGTTTTGGGATGCAGTGGGGGAAGGGGAGATTTTGAAGCTTGTGAAGTCCACATTAATACCATTGGGCTGCAGGGTTCCTAAGCGGAATATGAGATGCTGTTCCTGCAACCTTTGGGTGGCATCGTTGTGGCACTGCAGGAGGCCCAGGATGGACATGTCATCTAAGGAAAGCGAGGGGGAGTTGAAATGGCTCACGACTGGGAGGTGCAGTTGTTTAGCAGGAACTGAACGTAGGTGTTCTGCAAAGTGGTCCCCAAGCCTCCGCTTGGTTTCCCCAATGTAGAGGAAGCCACAACGGGTACAGTGAATATGGCTCTGAAGTAATTCTCAGGCACTTGTGCTGGTCTTATATTAAGACTGAGGACATTCTGCAGAAACTTAGGGTCCGTAACTTTTTGTTGCAACACCAGCATCTGCTTCAATTAGCTAAACTTGCCACATCTTCAATGTGTAACACAGAGTAATGCACAGAATGTGGGTGAGCTTAGTCAGGCTAGCATTTGGTTCCCATCCTTAACTGTCCTTGAGGAGGCAAATGTAAGGCCCCTCCTTGAACTGCTGCAGTTCATGTAACGCACAGATAGATGAGGAGTGCAAATACGTTTCCATGTCAGGATGGTATATGGTTTGGAGGGGAAACTATAGGTAGTGGTATTCCAAGGCCTCTGCTGCCTTCATCCTTCTCTGTATATTTGGAAGGTGCTATCTAAGGAGCTTTGGTGAATTTCTGTAGTACATATTGTAGATGGTATACATTGTTATTACTGAGCATCAGTGGCTGAGGGAGTGAATGTTTATGGATTTGGTGCCAATCAAGCAGGATGCTTTGCCCTGGCTGGTGTTAAGCTTCTTGAACCTTTTGAAGGTGTACTTATCGAGGTAAATGGAAAGTATTCTATTTCATTCCTAACGTGCCTTGTACACTGTGAACAGGCTCTGGGTCATTAGGACGTGAATCACTCAACACAGAATTCACAGCTTTTAACTTGTTCTTGTAGTCACTATTTATTTTGCTGGTCCAGTTCAGTTTCTGGTCACTGGTAATCCTCAGGATGTTGATAATGGTGTTTCACTGATGGTAATGTGTTCAATTTCAAGGGGAGATGGAGAGAGTCATTGCCTGACAATTATATGATTATTGTTTGACACTTATCAGCTAAAGTCTAAAGGTTAAACACTTAACTACTTATAAGCTTTTCTGAAGAAGGGTCCTGACCCTAAATGTCAGCCTTCCTGCTTCCTGTGTGGCCTGCTGTGTTCTTCAAGATCCACACTGTGTTATCTCTGACTCCGGTATTGACAGTTCTTGCTATCTCTGCATGTAAGCTTCAATATCTGAGGAGTCAGAATGGGGCTGAACACTAAAGTCATCATCAAACATCCCCACTTTTGATTTTATGGTGGAGGGAAGACCATTGATGAAGCAGTTGAAGATGGTTAGGCCTAGAACAGTACCCTAAGGAACTCTCACAGAGAGATCCTGGAGCTGAGATTACTGACCTCCAACTACCACCACCATCTATCTAGGTATATGTAACAGAACACATTCAAAATTCTTTTAAAATTATGTTCTCCCTGCTGAATATTGTGATTCAAGACTGCAGGATTGTGTAAGTCATTGGGGCATGGGAAACTGGTCAAAGAACTATGCAATCCTTGAAAAATATCTTTACTCAAGTTCGAACAAGTGCCAACAAATGTTGATGCCAATTTCTTCTGTTTTGATAAGATGTGCAAAAGTTGTGGATAATGGATATTGAAAAGACTAGTTAGTAAGAATTCCAGGTAGATACAATGGATTTTAAAACTTTGGACAATGAATCTACTAGACCAGAGATTTGGACTTCAGACATAGTACAATTGAGTTATTCATTAGTCTGATAAGGAGAAATCAGTGTTCCGTGTATCCGGGAGTACTCAGCACTGGAAGTTCCCAGCTTCAAAGAAAAGACACAGGGGGTTGGGGGGGGCGGGGGGGGGGGGGGGGTGGGGGTCACTGGGGAGATGGTGATGGTGATCCTTGAACTGGCCTCTCCCTCACTAGTGTGGACTTCCTATGGATACCTATGTCTATGACTGGCATAAATAAAATTGAATGAGGCAGGGAGGCTCTCCCCACTCAGTTTCCTTTGAAAAATCCATAGCTACAATACTTGGCTATCTCAGTTTGGTAGAATTGCCAGGAAAATCTGAACTGATTTCATTGTGTTGTGATTTTCGTTCCCTTGTCAAGCTTGAGATGCAACTGGAGTTGTCACTCAAGGCTATTTCTGATTCATCCAGCCACGTAGAGATTTCTTCAACATACCAATGGGAGTAAAGGCAACTTCCTCATTATTGTAAAGTAATGCAGCATGCCCCCGGCAGAAGGAACTGCCTAATATTTCAGAGAGTGGATGTAATCCATTTAAAAGACAAGTTATACCAGACTTGAAACGTTAATTCTGTTTCTGTCTCCACAGAAGCTGCCAGGCCTGCAGAGTTTCTCTGTGTCTGTTTGAGTGAATATATTACTTAGGCACACCAACTGTCTCATGTCCCTGAGTCCTGGTGGGAATCATGATACAGTACCCTTTGCCCTTCAGTCACCAGTAAAAGAAGCTGGGAGGATTGTTATTTTTCTCTCTTTTTATTAATTCATGGGATCTGAGGTAAAGTCAGCATTTATTTCCCTTTCCTACTTACCACTAAGACAGTTATGGACTGGAACTTCTGCCGTCCGTCTAATGTAGGTGCACATCAATGCTGTTAGGAAGGGTGTTCTGGGATTTGATCCGGTGACAGCAAAGGAACACAAAATAATTTCAAATAAAAACAATAAGTGCGGTAGACACTCAGCAATTCTGGCAAACAGTAATTTTCTTTTTCCTTTAATCATTCACAGAATGAGGGGCACCACTGGCCAGGCAGCATTTATTATCCATCCCTAATTACCCAGAGGGCAGTTAAGAATCAACCACATTGCTGTGGGTCTGGAGTTACATGTAGGCCAGACCAGGTAAACATGGCAATTTCTTTCCCTAAAGGACATTACTGAACCAGATGGAATTTTCTCTGATATCTGATTCACAGTCATTGTTAGATTCTAAATTCCAGATATTTATTGAATTCAGATTTCACCATTTGCCGTGGTGGGATTCAAACCTGGGTCCCCAGAACATTATCTGGGTCTCTGTATGAACAGTCCAGCAATAATACCACTAGGCCATCGCCTCCCCTAAGTCTATTATAACTTCTTCATAACTTGAAACATTAACTCTGTCTCTATCTCCTTAGATTCTGTCAGATCTGCTGAATTTCATTATAACTTTCTATTTTAATTTCAGTTCTCCAACATCCACAGTGCTCTGTTTTTATTTTAGCTCCAAATCATATTTTTGTGCTTGATGATTAGGGTTTTTGAGGTGACATTCCCATTAACCTGCATCCCTTGTTTTTCTAGCTGTTAGAGGTGATAGGTTTGGATGGTGCTGTTGAAGAAGACTTGTCAAGTTGCTGCAGTGCAACTCATACACGGTACACTGCCATCACTGCATTGATAGTTGATGGATTATCCATGAAGAGATTTGCTTTTTCCTAGATAATGTTGAGCTTCTTGAGTGTTGTTGGAACTGCAGTCAGCCAGACAAATGAAAGCATTCCATTAAACTCCTGACTGCCAGACCATGGACAGGTTTTGAGTAGTCAGGCAGTGATTACTCATCATAGAATTGCCAGTCTCTGACCTTCTCTGTAGCCAGAGCATTTATATAGCAGGCCCAGTTAAGTTTCTGGTCACTGATAGCATGCAGCGTGTTGATGGTGGGTGTTTCAGTGATAGTAATGTCATTCAATGTCAATGAGAGATAGTAAGATTCTCTTTTGTGGAGATGGATATTGTCCGACACTTTTTCTTTGACTACTACTAGCCACATATCAGGTCACGCATAAATATTGCCTTGGTCTTTCTGCATATTGTCATGGACTGCTTCATTAGAAAGGGATTTGTGAATGGGACTGAATACTGTGCAGTCATCAGTGAACATCCTTGTGATGGAGGAAAGGTCATTGTTAAAGCAGCTGAAGTTGTTGGAGATAATGGGAACTGCAGATGCTGGAGAATCCAAGATAACAAAGTGTGAAGCTGGATGAACACAGCAGGCCAAGCAGCATCTCAGGAGCACAAAAGCTGACGTTTCGGGCATAGACCCTTCATCAGAGAGGAGGATGGGGTGAGGGTTCTGGAATAAATAGGGAGAGACGGGGAGGCGGACCGAAGATGGAGAGAAAAGAAGATAGGTGGAGAGGAGAGTATAGGTGGGGAGGTAGGGAGGGGATAGGTCAGTCCAGGGAAGACGGACAGGTCAAGGAGGTGGGATGAGGTTAGTAGGTAGGAAATGGAGGTGTGGCTCGAGGTGGGAGGAAGGGATGGGTGAGAGGAAGAACAGGTTAGGGAAGCAGAGACATGCTGGGCTGGTTGTGTGATGCAGTGGGGGGAGGGGACGAACTGGGCTGGTTTTGGGATGCAGTGGGGGGAGGGGACGAACTGGGCTGGTTTTGGGATGTGGTGGGGGAAGGGGAGATTTTGAAGCTGTGAAGTCCACATTGACACCATTGGGCTGCAGGGTTCCCAAGTGGAATATGAGTTGCTGCTCCTGCAACCTTCGGGTGGCATCATTGTGGCACTGCAGGAAGCCCATGATGGACATGTCATCTAAAGAATGGGAGGGGGAGTTAAAATGGTTCGCGACTGGGAGGTGCAGGTGTTTATTGTGAACTGAGCGGAGGTGTTCTGCAAAGTGGTCCCCAAGCCTCCGCTTGGTTTCCCCAATGTAGAGGAAGCCTCACTGGGTATAATGGATACAGTATACCACATTGGCAGATGTGCAGATGAACTTCTGCTTAATATGGAAAGTCATCTTGGGGCCTGGGATGGGGGTGAGGGAGGAGGTGTGGGGGCAAGTGTAGCACTTCCTGCAGTTGCAGGGGAAGGTGCCGGGGTGTGGTGGGGTTGGAGGGGAGTGTGAAGCGAACGAGGGAGTCACGGAGAGAGTGGTCTCTCCGGAAGGCAGACAAGGGTGGGGATGGAAAAATGTCTTGGGTGGTGGGGTCGGATTTTCTCCCCTTTGGTCCAGGAACTCCCTACCTACGTCTGAGACACCACCCACGCCCTCCACCTCCTCCAGAACTTCCAATTCCCTGGCCCCCAACACGTCATTTTCACCATGGACGTCCAGTCCCTATACACCTGTATTCCTCATGCAGATGGCCCCAGCTATGCCTGCCTCTTTGTAGGTTACGTGGAACAGTCCCTCTTCCGCACCTACACAGGCCCCAAACCCCACCTCTTCCTCCACTACATTGATGACTGTATCGGCGCCGCCTCTTGCTCCCCAGAGGAGCTCAACCAGTTCAAGCACTTCACCAACACCTTCCACCCCAACCTCAAGTTCACCTGGGCAATCTCCAACACATCCCTCACCTTCCTGGACCTCTCAATCTCCATCTCAGGCAACCAGCTTGTAACTGATGTCCATTTCAAACCCACCGACTCCCACAGCTACATAGAATACACCTCCTCCCACCCACCCTCCTGCAAAAATTCCATCCCCTATTCCCAATTCCTCTGCCTCCACCGCATCTGCTCCCACTCCCGCACATCCCAGATGTCCAAGTTCTTCAAGGATGGCAGCTTTCTCCCCACACTGGTCGAGAACGCCCTTGATCGCGTCTCCCGCATTTCCCGCAACACATCCCTCACGCCCTGCCCCCGCCACAACCGCCCAAAGAGGACGCCCCTCATTCTCACCCACCACCCCACCAACATCCAGATACAACGCATCATCCTCCGACACTTCCGCCATCTACAATCCGACCCCACCACCCAAGCTATTTTTCCATCCCCACCCTTGTCTGCCTTCCGGAGAGACTCCCTTGTTCGCTCCACACTCCCCTCCAACCCCACCACACCCGGCACCATCCCCTGCAACCGCAGGAAGAGCTACACTTGCCCCCACACCTCCTCCCTCACTCCCATCCCAGGCCCCAAGATTGCCTTCCATATCAAGCAGATGTTCACCTGCACATCTGCCAATGTGGTATACTGTATCCATTGTACCTGGTGTGGCTTTCTCTACATTGGGGAAACCGAGCGGAGGCTTGGGGATCGCTTTGCAGAACACCTCCACTCGGTTCGCAATAAACAACTGCACCTCCCAGTCGCGAACCATTTTAACTCCCCCGCCCGTTCCTCAGACGACATGTCCATCATGGGCCTCCTGCAGTGCCACAATGATGCCACCCGAAGGTTGCAGTAACTGAACCTCATATTCCGCTTGGGAACCCTGCAGCCCAATGGTAGCAATGTGGACTTCACCAGCTTCAAAATCTCCCCTTCCCCCACCGCATCGCAAAACCAGCCCAGCCTGTCTCTGCCTCCCTAACCTGTTCGTCCTCTCCCCCATCCCTTCCTCCCACCTCAAGCCACACCTCCATTTCCTACCTACCACCTCATCCTGCCTCCTTGACCTGTCCGTCTTCCCTGGACTGACCTATCCCCTCCCTACCTCCCCACCTATACTCTCCTCTCCACCTATCTTCTTTTCTCTCCATCTTCAGTCCGCCTCCCCCTCTCTCCCTATTTATTCCAGTTCCCTCACCCCATCCCCCTCTCTGATGAAGGGTCTAGGCCCGAAACGTCAGCTTTTGTGCTCCTGAGATGCTGCTTGGCCTGCTGTGTTCATCCAGCCTCACATTTTATTATCTTGAAGTTGATGGAGATCAGGACAATATCTTGATGAGCCCCCACAGCTATACCTTGGGACTGAGATGGTTGTGCTGCGACAACTATGATATGATTGTGCTAGATATGCTCCTAGCCAGGGGAATGTTTTCCTCCCTAATTCCTGTTGACTCCAGTTTTGCTCGGGTTCCTAAGTGCCCACTTGGTGAAATGCTGAATTACTCATCTCACTCTGAAATTCAGGGTTTTGAATCCTGTCAGAAATCAAGTTTGTCATTAAGTAGCTTTGTTGGAATGAAAACTGAGCCTTAGTGAGCTGATTATTGCTGAACAAGTGTGACTTGATGGCATTGCCTTTGACATATTGCATAGCATTGTTGGTCAGTCAGAACAGACTAAGTGGGCAATAGATGGCTGGAGTGGATTTGTCCTCTTCTTTACGGATAAGACATAACTGGGTAAATTCCTCTTTTTGGGGGAGATACCAGTGCTGTAACTAGATGGGAACAGCTTGACTAGGCATGTGGCTGATTTTGGAGGACAGTTTAGCTGAAGAACAAAGAACAGTGCAGCACAGTACAAGATCAGGCCCTTCAGCCCACTAAGACTGCGCTGACACATGATGCCTTTTCAAACTAAAAACCTTTTGTCTCTACCTGGTCTGTATTCCTCTATTCCCTGCCTATTCATGTATCTGTGCATCACTGCAATTTTACTGCCTCTATCACCTCTTCTGGCAGCTAATTCCAGGCAATTACCAGCCTCTGTGTAAAAAAACTTACTACTTGTATCTCATTTAAACTTGCCTGCTTTTACCTTAAACCTATGTCCCTTAGGAATTGACATTTCTACCTTGGAGAAAAAGACTCTAATAATTTTGTAACTTATCAGGTCACACTTCAGCATCCAATCTTTAAGTAAAAACAAACCAAGTTTATCTAATCTCTTCTCATAACTAATATCATCCTACCCAGGCAACGTCCTGGTGAACCTTTTCTGTCGCCTCTCTAAAGCTTCCACATCCTCTGGTAGTGCAGCAACCAGAACTGTGCGAAATATTTCAAATTTGGTTTAACTAAAGGTCTGTACAGCTGCAACATAACTTGCCAATTTTTATACTGTATGTCCCAACTGATGAAGGCAAGCATGCCATATGCCTTCTTGACCACCTTATCCACTTGAAAGTGTTGCCACTTTCAAGGAAATGTGGGCCTTGTATGCTTAGGTTCCTCAGTGCGTTAAATCTTCTAAGGGTTCTGCCACTTACTGTATACTTCCCTCCTGCATTTGACATTCCAAAATGCATCATCGCACATTTGTCTGGATTAAATTCCACCTACCATTTCACCACCCAAGCCTCTACGATATCTCTATCCTGTTCTGGCAATCTGCCTGATTACCTGCATCTCTCATAATCTTTGTGTCAACCGCAGACTTACGAATCAGATCGCCTACATTCTTGTCCAAACCATTGATATAGAGCTATACAGTGTGTAAATAGATCCTTCAAATCTGACTCATCAATGCCAATCAGATATCTTAACTAAATCTAGTTCCGTTTTCCAGCATTTGGCCCACATCCCTCTAAACCCTTCCTATTCATATACCCATCCAGATGCCTTTTAAATGTTGGAATTGTATCAGCCTCCACCACTACATCTGGCAGCTTATTCCATACACGCACCACCCTCTGTGTGAAAATGATGCCCTATAGGTCCCTTTTGAGTCTTTCTCCACTCACCTTTAACCTCTGCCGTCTAGTTTTGTACTGCCCCAACCCAGGGAAAAAAACCTTGTCTATTCACCTTATCCATGCCTCTCATAATTTTATAAGCCTCTATAAGGTCACTCCTCAGCCTCTGATGCTCAAGGGAAAATAGTCCCAGTCTATTCAGCCTCTCCCTATAGCTCAAACCCTCCAACCCTGGCTACATGCTTCTAAAACATTTCTGAACCCTTTCTGGTCTCACAACATCCCTCCCTTAGCAGCAAGACCAGGATTGCATGCACTATTCCAAAAGTGGCCTAATCAATGTCCTGTACAGCCACAACATGGCCTTCCAGCTCCTATACTCAATGCACTGACCAATGGCATACCAAATGCCTTCTTCACTAGCCTGTCTACCTGAGACCTCACTTCCAAAGAACTATGAAACTGCATTCCAAGGTCTCTTTGTACAGCAATACTCCCCAGAACTTTACCATGAAGTGTATAAGTCCTGTATATGTCCTGCCCTGATTTGCTTTTCCAAAATGTAGCAGCTCCCATTTATCTAAGTTAAACTCCATCTGAACTCCTTGGCCCATTGGCCCATTGTACTCTGAGGTAACCTTGGTCGCCAGCAACAGCTGTATTTGGGGAGGATATTCCTGGGAATACGTCCAGGGAAGTTATTTGGGTGGAGCTAAGAAATAAGAAAGGGATGATCATCTTATTGGGATTGTGCTATAGACCCCTGAATGATCAGTGGGAAATTGATAAAACAAATTTATCAGGAGATCCCAGTTACCTGTGAGAAGAATAGGGTAGTTATGGTAGGGGATTTTAACTTTCTGCACATAGAATGGGACTGCCATAGAGTTAATGGATGGAGAGGAATTTATTAAGTGCGTACAAGAAAAATGTTCTGATTCAGTATAAGGAAGTACCTGCTAGAGAAGGTGCAAAACTTGATCTACTGTTGGGAAATAAGACAGGGCACGTGTCAATAGGGGGACACTTTGGGGTCAGTTACCATAATTCTATTAGTTTAAAATAGTGGTGGAAAAGACATGCCCAGGATACCAAAGATAATGGGAACTACAGATGCTGGAGAATCCAAGATAACAAAGTGTGTATCTCTCCCACACTGATCCTTGATCCAGGCTTGATCCTTGAGTTGATAACTGAATCACATTCTTCAGTCATATATTCAATGGTGAAGCAATATCATCCAATGTGCAAATTGTTGAAGCTTTGCAAATGCTGCAGATCCTATAAATAGTATTTACTTGGACTCCTTGCGTAACATAATTGCTTCGTTCCTGACATCTCCTCATTACAGCCACCGTGTGATCCAAAGAAAAGGAGACCGCAAAATGAAAGTAAAATGCATATCATAAAGCGGCTCTTCAGCTGATTAGACAGTGGTTGTCAGTTGTGAAATACTTAATTAGACTCTGAGAAACTACTCAATGAGTTTTAAGTGCAAATTTGGTTGGGTAGGTTAACTTTCTCATGCAAAAAAGAGAAGGCATGAAACTGATCAACCATTACATTAAGAAGTAGATCATTAATACCCATAGAGCAAGGTTATTCACAAATACAGCGAAGTGCTTTCAATCAAATCACAAACTTCATAGATGGGGAGAGTAATCCCAGAGATTCTCCTGTTTCTGGGTCCTGTATTTTCCCTTCTCTCCACTCATTAACAATTTCTGTTGACTGACTTTGCGATGTGTGTTGGGTCCTATGGTGCTGAACAGAAGGAAGCCATTCAGCTTGTCGAGCCTGTACCAGTTCTTTTGAATAAATACATAGTCAACCTCACCACAGTACCTGCCCACACACCCCGCTTATTCTCCTTTTTTTTCTCTACGTATTTCTCTAATTTCCTTTTGAACACTAATTTAAACCTATTTCCCTCTCAATATCAAGGAGAAAGTGCTTTATAAATCTTACTCTTTGAGTTAAGGTTTATCCATCAAGTTGCCTTGGCTCCTTTGCTAATTAACTCAGGTGAAGTTAAATCTGGGCTGTCCTGTTATTGGTCTTTCAGCTATTGGAAATAGTTTCTCTTTAACTCTCAACAATTTTATAGACCTGAATCAAACCCCTTCATGCTTCATGGCTTTAAGAGGAAAAGCCCAGCTACTCTCAAACCCCAAACCCTGGAACTGTTCTAGTAAATCTGCTCTGAACCTTTTACCAAACCTTCACATTCCTTTACTACCTGGAAATGGAAACCATAGTCATGTTAAAGTTGAACTGTTGTAAATAGGTTCTGCAAAACTTCACTTTCATACCACATGCTTCTATTTATAAAGGCCATTGAAACTATAGGTTTCAGTTTGACACACTTTACAACTGTAGCTTTGACAGACAGTTACACACAACCTAGTTATTCATATTCTGCAATCCTACTTCATCTCTTTGAACCTAATCCTGCGCCAAGGGTCAAGCTAATTTTTTTTGAGGCTCGATATAGTAAGTGATAAGTGACATAACAACCAGTCACAGAAATGGCATTGTACATTGTATTGCTTTCATTTCAAATACAGAGTGACCCCTCACTTGATACTGGAAAGCCTCCAGCTGCACTCAAATTTGCACACCCTGTGCATACACATCTTAATTGAGATACCCTGCAGAGCTAATGGTCAGATGTACATGAACAAAAGGATCAAAAGTAAATGAAAGCATAATGAAACTTGAATTTTAGCTCTACACCTTAAAACCAGGAGATAAATCACTTAGGAGATGTGATGATAATGTTGGAATGCAAACAATCTCCTATGGCCTGAAAAGATCAATTAATGCTGCCAAGCATGCTACATTATGAATACATACTTCAGGGTATGTAGGTATCACTGAATGGGCTGAGCATTTATTGCCCAACCCGATTTGATCTTGAGAAGTTGGTGGTGAGCTGCCTTCTTGAACCATGCAGTCTTTGGCAAGTAAGTACACAAAATCAGCACACAAAGTGGCATTTCTCAATGCACTGAAAACCCCACCCATAAGCATTGAATTCAGTTCTGACAGCTGTAGGGATTTTGGTTTGCGATCAGTAATCTGCTGAATTTTAGGCAGTTCAAACCACCCCTAGATCCCTGGTTCTGACACTGACATAATTAGAGAGTGTGAAATGAAGAAGGCAGTAAACAGATGTTTCACGGGCAAAATAATCTTTGTGTTTATTAAATACAAATGATGAATATATTACAAGAAATAAAGACAAATACAACAAACAGTGAAATTGACACTATCGATTATATAGACTGCAGTACATTATTAAATCAAATACAGGTGAAACACTGTTAGAACTAAACAACAGAATTTTGATCACAGAAACTCATGGTCAGGTTATCTGTCCTTGGGGTTCCCTGCAGTGTGATCACCTACCTCCTCCTCCCTGCTAGCTAGGTTGGATGCATTGGGGTCTCAAGAATATAAGCTCACCACTGGGATAAATGCAGTTTTGAAATACAGCTGGCTGTTCCCACGAGCCATACCCATTGCCTCAATGATGGCTTTGGATGGTGTCGGCCTTCAGTCTGGGTTGAGTCTGCTGATGCGGTAGGATGCATAGTGGATTTATTGGGTGAGTACTTGGTTTTCACCTCAGGATGTGGCTGAGGCCTTGTGGAGTTGGTCAGGTCATTGATTTCAGAGGTCGTCAGTTGTCAGATCTGATGGTCGGGATTGTTCGCTGTTGGTTATCCTGGTATGGAACAGGCCTGCGTCGGTAGGTTTCAGGATTGCCATCGGGATCGCTCTTCCGGGGATAGCTGCGCAGATAGTTCTCGGGGAAAATCACCCCTGGTGAGATCAGGTCCTGCCATTGTACTAATTGTGAGCCTCTTATCTTCATGCCAAATCTGCACTTGTCATTGTGTTATTGGTGTTCTATGTGAGGCAGCTGGCTTCCTGATGGTTAAGAGTAGGGGTGAATGTATTTTGATTAAACGGAATGTCCAATATCTCTGTGCACAAATATTGATTGAAGTTGAATGTCCAGTATCTGCAAAGGCTCTATTCAGTCTGGGATGGGTGGGGTTTAGGCCTGGTTGATTGTTCGCTTTAGAGTGAAAGTGTGAATTGGATTCGTGGGGTGAGCAATTGTTCCAAGCAGCTTGGAATGGGGTGCCCCCCCCCATTTCTGAGGAAGGGTCCTGACCCGAAACATCAGCTTTCCTGCTCCTCTGATGCTGCATGGCCTGCTGTGTTCCTCCAGCTCCACGCCTCTTTATCTCAGACTCCAGCATCGGGAGTTTGTACTCTCTCTGTGTCAGTGTAATTTTCACAGAGCATGCCCCAGCTGCCTTTTTATTTTAAAAACTTTTAAAGTTGTTTGAAAAGCCCAGGATTTTGATCTAAATATCTCAGAATATGGGGATTTTTGCTCAATCCGACGCAACAACATCCGAGATGAAGAACAAAGCAAATGAGACCATACCTGACAATTCCAGCTCAAGAGGTGGCATAAAGTGTGTCAATGTTTTGAAAAGTATAAATACACTGAATTATTTCATACCTATTGCTCAGATAGGACAGTGTTGTCTCTATTTTTCATGGAGAATCATATAAGCATAGAGAGTCTACAAGCAGAAGCAGAATATGAAGAACAAAAACAGAAGCTGCTGGAAAAGCTCAGCAGATCTGGCAGCATCTGTGAAGGACAAAACACAGTTGATGTTTCAGGTCCGGTGACTAAAGAGGAACAGAGAAACGGTCACTGGACCTGAAATGTTAATTATGTTTTTTCTTTCACAGATGCTGCCAGACCTGCTGAGCTTTTCCAGCAACTTCTGTTTTTGTTCCTGATTTACAGCATCTGCAGTTCTTTCAGTATTTATACAGAATGTGAAGAAGCTGTTTTTAATCTGGGAGCTGTGCTGTCTATGTGCCTTTATTCTAGTTAGATTCTCTTAGTTTTTAATCCCAAGACCTCATAAACCGTAGGTGCCCCCTCCCAACTTGATACCACACATCAACCCATGCACCTATGATAATGGGAACTGCAGATGCTGGAGAATCCAAGATAACAAAGTGTGGAGCTGGATGAACACAGCAGGCCAAGCAGCATCTCAGGAGCACAAAAGCTGACGTTTCGGGCCTAGACCCTTTATCAGTCTGATGAAGGGTCTAGGCCCGAAACGTCAGCTTTTGTGCTCCTGAGATGCTGCTTGGCCTGCTACGTTCATCCAGCTCCACACTTTGTTAACCCATGCACCTACTCTGATTTTGATCTTTGATTCTCCCTCCTAGGCCCCAGGGCTTACAATTCTCCACCAATATTTCATCCCTCTTCCCCTCAACCAAGTCCTGTAGCATCACTTCTTTCATCTTCTGTCCTTAATTTCCCTTTCCTCATCATCCTTCCCCCCACATGCAAATTTGTACTAGCATTGGTAAAGGTAATTTAAAGTTGCTTGATATTAGGGTGGCACAGTGGCTAGCACCGTTGCCTCACAGCGCTAGGGACCCAGGCTTGATTCCACTTTCGGGTGTCTGTGTGGAGATTGCACATTCTCCACATGTCTGCTTGGATTTTCTTCCGCAGTCCAAAGATGTGCAGGTTAGGTGGATTGGCCATGCTAAATTGCCTATAGTGTCAGAGATTTGTGGATTAGCCATAGGATATGTGGGGATACAGGGATAAGATAGGGGTGTGGGTCTAGGAGGGATGCTTTTTGGAAGGTCAGTGTGGACTTGATGGACCAAGTGGCCTGCTTCTACACTGTAGGGATCCTCGGATTCTGTACTGAGGGGAAGTTCAGTGTGAGGAGTTCATTTAATAAAACAATGAAAGGAAAAGAAATGGAGTCTAGAACGTAATCTCTGCTTTGTTAATGCTGTTGTTTTATTCTGAGCATTTTAATCAAGTCCATTGCCTGAAGAGGAACAGATTTACTTGCATGGACTGATAAATATTTTTTAAACTCTTCTGAACTTACATAAGTTGCACAATAATTCAGTTTGCCAGATATGGTCTGTAACTGTCAAGTTATGCTTAAGGATGGAATCTAGATTAAAAGCTCATTCAGAAGGAAAAACAGAATTATGGCATTAAAATGTTATATATTCCTATCTCTGGGGGAGATTGTTTCTGTGTTAGTGTCTGCTTATCTGTTGCTGTTTCCAGATCATATTAAACTTCAGTTCTAGTCTATAAATTCCATGGATCTGGGCACAAGATGTCTGAAAATGCTTGATGCTCATTGCAGGAGAAAAATATTGCCTTGCCAAGTTAATTGGTGCCAAAAGGAAACAATCTAAATTATTGTTTGTGGCACTTCGCTTTCTAAAGCAGCATCTAATCCATTTTAAAAGTGAAGGGAAGCAAAATATGACTACTGTTAGTGCTTCCAGTAAAATGATTTTTCTTTGTGGGCTGAAATATTTACCAGACACATAAGTACTTTCTTAATTACTCTGTCAGTTGGAGAAAATATTGGACAACACTGAAAAGGTTAGCTGATATTCCATAAGACGTGCATGTCGGAATATATCATTTAAGAGTGGATGGTTTTGCCAAAAATATGTCTGTGATATTTTTGGGCCCCACACCTCAGGAAGGGCATACTAGCCCTGGAGTGTGTCCAGCGGAGATTCACACGGATGATCCCTGGAATGGTAGGTTTAACATGCGATGAACGGCTAAGGATTCTGGGATTGTACTCATTAGAGTTTAGGAGGTTGAGGGGAGATCTAATAGAAACTTACAAGATAATGTATGGCTTAGAAACGGTGGACGCTGGGAAGTTGTTTCCATTAGGCGGGTAGACTAGGACCCATGGGCACAGCCTTAAAATTAGAGGGGGTAAATTTAAAACTGAAATGAGACGACATTTCTTCAGCTAGAGAGTGGTGGGCTTGTGAAATTCATTGCCGCAGAGTGCAGTGGAGGCCAGGATGTTGGATGCCTTCAAGACAGAGATCGACAAATTCTTGATCTCAAAAGGAATCAAGGGCTATGGGGAGAGTGCAGGGAAGTGGTGTTGAAATGCCCATCAGCCATGATTTAAATGGCGGAGTGGACTTGATGGGCCGAATAGCTTTACTTCCACTCCTATGTCTTATGGTCTTCTGGTCTTATAATATTTTGATCCAATCCTACGTTAGTTATTTTAGTTTACCGATTAAATTCCAATCCAAGAGGGACTGAGCCCTTAATTTGTACAAACGTGGTTTTCGGCGGTAGAGTTTGAAACAACTGAAAAAAAAAGTCGAATGGAGAAGTCTCTAAATGAGAGGTGAAGTTTGTCATGTGTAAAGTGTAGAAATGCAAAGATAATGCAGTGCAGAGCTGGAGGAACACAGCAGACCAAGTAGCATCAGAGGAGTAGGAAAGTTGACGTTTCAGGCAGGACCCTGCTGCGTTCCTCCAGCTCCAGGTTGTGTTATCTCTGACTTCAGCATTGGCAGTTCTTACTATCTTAAAAATACAAAAAAAAATGCTTTCGGATGAAGAAAGCATATCCCTGGCGCCTGACAATGTAGACCAAATTCAAATGTATTAGTTAGACTTCTAGCTAAAGGTATAAGATAAACTTGAAGTTGCCATTGTCTTATTGAGCCACAGGGCTGCTCTCTCATTAGAGTGAGAGAGGGACAACTGGTGGTGGTTTAACCTGGGGGTCAACATATCTCAGGCAAGAGAAGAGATTGAGAAGGAGAGTTCTTCATGGTAACCTAAGCCAATGCAGAAATTGAACCCCCACTATTAGGATCACTTTGCATTGCAAACCATCATTCAGCCAAGTAAGAAACATTTTTCATAACTTCAGGATATTCTAAAGCACTCCATCAATGAAATGCTTATGAACTGTAGTCACAATTGTATAGGGATACTTCCATTGAGTTAAATCTGACACAAAAGCAAAAGCGGAGGAGGGGCTCTGAAATTGACTGTGAAGCACAATCAGGCTGATTTTCCTGGAACTTACAGTGAAATAGAACCAGGAAAGCAAACATCATGCGTGAGAAAATTTTATGCTGATCTGTTCTCGACACCCAAGTAAAATTGTATTTGAATGTTTTTTATAGTTTGTTACAATTCATGGCGTAGTGGGAAATTCAGCCCCACTATTCACCATGGGTGTCACAAAAGTTAAAAATTTATAAAGTGTACAAAGTTCCCCAATTTGCCTTACATTGACACCTTGGTTGATATAAAGCATGGATCATGTTTCTGTACTGGAAAAGAATTATTATTCATTATAATTGCTTAGGTTCTAGTTACAGTTAAATAATTATATATTGTCAATGTATAACACTGCTAATTAAAGCTCTAATCCACTTACAAGCTGCTGTTTATACACTCAGGCAGACAAACTGTCCGGATAAAATATGTAATGGGCAGAAGGGCAAAACTGGAAAGACAATTCAGTGGCCTTTGTTCTCAGCTTTTGTTGTTGAGATGATCCTTCTGCTGGCCAGCACATTGCTTCAAGCATTTTTCTCCACATTCTAACCTGGTTGATAAGAGACAGAAGCTGGTTGATTCACTCATGAAACATCTCCAACTTATCAGTTAAAAGTCAATTCACAACAACTGTTGCAGGGAAGATAAACTTTTTTTTCAAGTTTACAGTGAGTTTTAATTACTGGGAATAAATAGACTGTTCCTTAGCTGGCAAAGAACCGAATATCCTTCTCAGTGTAACTTATTCCTAGTAAGTTATTCAATTACCTGAGAAACAATCACATAGTTGATATCATGCAAAATTGCACTCAAAACTATTTTTGAGCCCATAGACCAGCGAACAAAAGCTGAACCTGTACCAGAGATAGTGGGAACTGCAGATGCTGGAGAATCCAAGATAATAAAATGTGAGGCTGGATGAACACAGCAGGCCAAGCAGCATCTCAGGAGCACAAAAGCTGACGTTTCGGGCCTAGACCCTTCATCAGAGAGTTGATGAAGGGTCTAGGCCTGAAACGTCAGCTTTTGTGCTCCTGAAATGCTGCTTGGCCTGCTGTGTCCATCCAGCCTCACATTTTATTAGCTGAACCTGTACTCCTTCTCAGTTCCAAATTGCCTGCAATTTTCTTCAGTTTTTACTTATAAAACAAAGTTTATGTCATTTGCTATGGTTATCAGGTTACTTACTTTCAAAACTGCAGCCACCTTTTCAAATCTTCTTTTTACTGCACCGCTTTCTCATTTCAGTCCACTGTTTTTTTTAAACTGCAAAATGAAAACCATAGTCCTTACAAGTTTTAAAAATAGATGTACATGGCTGCTCCCCAAAACAGAACAATGCTGTAAGTTAGATAAAAATAAACAACAGATATCTTTGCACTTAAAATTCCTTTAACAGTTCAGGCCATGAACGGACTGTGTCCCTAAAATCATATGTTATAGATTCCACTGGTCCTGTTTAGCCAAAAATGGTCCGATTTCCCCAGATGTTTCAGGTGTTAAACAGCCTCTGAAGTGGCCAAGTTAGAGCCATGAGTTGCAACTTTGAGGTGCAAGTCATCCTGGTAAGGGAGTGGAAGTTCAAACCAGGAATAACTGCCCAGAGGATTGTTAAGGATCTAAGTTAGAACGTGAAAATTCAGTCACCCAGACTGAAAATCCCACATTAAAGTGGAACTGAAAGGTAGGAAAATCCAGCTGAATGAAGACCATGTCACCACGGTCAATTATCTTAAAACCCATCAGGTTCACACATTAATTCCTCTTCAGGTAAGGAAACTTAACAATTTTACCTGGTCTGGCCTATGTGTGACTTCAGACACTCAACAATGTGGCTGACACTAAAAATGGCCTTAGCAAGCCATTCAGATCAGTGGGCAATTAGGAATGGGCCTAGCCAGTGACATTAGTGTGCTATGAAAAGATAAAAACAATTGGCTACATACTGTGAAGTACTTGAGTGCTAAACCAGCAAATGTCTGTTTAGCACCGTTAGGCAAATTCAAATTACATTATGGGAATCATTAACTGGGCCTGAAATTGTAAAGTAAAACTAGGCTTTTAAACAGGCATGTCTTATGTTATGATCCCAGCTGATGTTATTACAGGACAGGTCAGTTCCGAGACTGAAATCAGGCCTGGTAGATCATATTTTATCTATTTTTTTGGTTTCAATGAGATGGTCTCACTGAGATATAAGCTGTCAATGTTGCAGATTTTGTTTCAACAATAAAACAAAAGTGTATTACAGAAAAGAAATGATAATAAAATAGAATTAGCTCTTTACAGATAACATACATTTAAAGGTTTCAAAAAGCTTGATAAAAATATAACCCCATTAATCCCCCTTGTGGCAATCCAGGCACTCCCGATCACCTTGGAGAATTCATCGTCCAAAACAGCTTCCATTCCATTAATGATAATGGGAACTGCAGATGCTGGAGAATCCAAGACAACAAAATGTGAGGCTGGATGAACACAGCAGGCCAAGCAGCATCTCAGGAGCACAAAAGCTGACGTTTTGGGCCTAGACCCTTCATCAGAGACGGGGATGGGGTGAGGGTTCTGGAATAAATAGGGAGAGAGGGGGAGGCGGACCGAAGATGGAGAGAAAAGAAGATAGGTGGAGAGTACAAGAGAGTTGCAATGGGAGAGAGATTCCCTGAGGTTGGTCCGGAGGGAGGAGGGTAACTTCTTCAGTTAGGCATCCCTGGAAGAGGCTTCGCAGTGAGGTTAAAATAGTATCAGAGATAATGGGAACTGCAGATTCTGGAGAATCCAAGACAACAAAATGTGAGGCTGGATGAACACAGCAAGCCAAGCAGCATCTCAGGAGCACAAAAGCTGACGTTTCGTGCCTAGACCCTTCATCAGAGAGGGGGATGGGGTGAGGGTTCTGGAATAAATAGGGAGAGAGGGGGAAGCGGACCGAAGATGGAGAGAAAAGAAGATAGGTGGAGAGTACAAGAGAGTTGCAATGGGAGAGAGATTCCCTGAGGTTGGTCCGGAGGGAGGAGGGTAACTAGAAGTTACCCTCCTCCCTCCGGACCAACCTCAGGGAATCTCTCTCCCATTGCAACTCTCTTGTACTCTCCACCTATCTTCTTTTCTCTCCATCTTCGGTCCGCCTCCCCCGCTCTCCCTATTTATTCCAGAACCCTCACCCCATCCCCCTCTCTGATGAAGGGTCTAGGCACGAAACGTCAGCTTTTGTGCTCCTGAGATGCTGCTTGGCCTGCTGTGTTCATCCAGCCTCACATTTTGTTGTCTTCCATTCCATTAATGGTCAGCTCATCCGCAATGACAAAAAGATCAACATTATTGTCTGTGCAAGATACCCTGGGAGATCCCACTTTGATTTTTTTCTGTGCCAGACAACTTTTCTGCAATTTTCAAACCCTGGAATTAATGGCTCGTTTGTTGGAGACAAGAGCTACTCTTTGAAATGTAGCAGATGACGCTAATATTTGCTGAGACAAATGAAAGGTACCATAGGAAGACTGCGGACGATCCAAACTGTAATAGAGCAAGGAAATACTCTTCCCAACATGCAATTAGGAGTCCGCACAAATCTGGGGTGCCATGCTTCAGTTTGCACCAGCCATGGTATTCAGGGTAACAGTGGTCTAATGTATTATGTGCACTACTGAGCTACAATAAGGGATGTAACTCTAAGAGAAAGAAGATACTGAATGCTTTGCCCCTTTAGAGGAGGAAGCTGAGAGGGATCAACAGTTGGGGTAGCAACACAGGGAGGATTTTGGTGTGGTTAGGGCACACTTTGTAAATGTGTAAACCAGGTTTTCCCAACCCAGAATGATTTCCTTAGAATATAGCAGTACAACCAGATGCCACACGTATTGTTAACCCAAACAGCAAGCCCCCAACCTCTTACACAAAGCAGTCTGAAAATCAACGGCTCTTTCCAGCTGCCTATTCTCTTCTTTAACACCCATCTTGCAGCTTTTCAAGGCAGCAATGATAAATGGAAATTACAGGAAAATATCCATTGGCTTTGGCAGAGCTAGAGGCAGCCGGCTAACATCTGAGGTCTGACTTCTGCTTAATAGAGAGGCAATGGCCTAGTGGTATTATCGTTAGATTATTTATTCAGAAACTCAGCTAATGTCTGGGGATGCCACCCATCTTCAATCCAGCCACAGAAGATGGTGGAATTTGAATTCAATAAAAGAAATCTGGGATTAAGAATTTGCTGATGACCATGGAACCAGTAAAGATTGCTGGTGGAATTGAAAGTTTAATTAACAAATCTGGAATTAGAAACTAGTCTCATTCATGGTAACCACGATAACAATCATTTCTTGATATTTCTTTCCATTTGATCCAGACAGCCTTCCTTTTTTATCCTGCCATGATTTTTTGAATTTTCCAATCAAGTACCTTTGCAATTAACATCTTTCTTTGTTTAGTTTCTAACCCTATGATGAACCTAATCACATCCTGCATGGATCCTTATTTTTAGATTTCTGACATAACTTGTCCATTGTCCAGAATAAGATCAAATGATCTTGTTTTATTTGAAAGATAGCAAATTGATTTAGTAAACAATCCAGAACATACTGGACATATTGCTTTTCTCCAATAGTTTTCACAAAGCCAACATTTCAGCTATTATAGTTGCATTGTTAATATATATCTTTGTAACTTGTCTTCACAGTTCATCATCCATTTCCTTTCAACTGTTCGCTAACCTATGACTGTTAAATGTTTAACTTGCTGATGTCAGCAGCGAGTGACTTGAACCACTGAAATGTGTCTGATATTGGGCATAATTGATGATCAGAAAATCAATCCCCATTAGCTCCAGAATAATCAATGCATACTTCAGTAGGCGGAAGTGCTTAATGGCAGTGCAGAGTTAAAATACTTGCAGAGATTTGACCAGTCTCATGTAATTTTCAGTTCATTCTGGGGGGATCTCTGGACCAATTCTCTATTTTAATCCTTTTGATGGGATTGCTTATTTCCTTTTGCATTAAGAGGATTACGATACACACTGTTGCTGCTGGAATTGTTTACTGCTGTACTGATACCGTGTGATCAGTGGATACCAGTAACTGCAGTAGCCTGTGAATGCAGTACTCTCCCATTAATTCATTTTAAATGGTTGAGAGTGGGGAGGAATTTCCAAGTTTGCAAAGCATTAAAACTAAAATGTTTACATTTATGATGTGTCGGATAAGCTTTGCACCATTCCCCCCAACCCCATCAATCCCTACACTCTACCCTAAGGCACATTCCAAACACAATTTGGACAGGTTTATTTCACAGACTGCCCAGACTAAGCCATGTAGTGCAGCTGTTGCTAAAAGATTTTAAACCATTTGATGAAATATCCTCCATCTTAAAAAATTTCAACCGTCAGGATTGTTTCGAGGACCTAATCCCTTTTGTACATGCCGGGATGTGCCGTTCTCTCTCAGAGAATCGTGGGCTATGGATGTAGAAGGCCAAAAGGGACAGGCCAGAAGCCAAACTTACCGGAGAGGTAGTCACTCCTCAGGCACATGGAAAGTGGAGACATTGTCAAGGCCCCTAAAGGATGAAAGCCCATGTGGCATTTTCCTAAATGATCTCTGTTGTTACTTTCTGGTGTTTGCCTCCTCTATCAGTCTCTGGTAGTGGGCTGTTTGAGGTAGTTTGCAGCCACCAATCTTCATTTGTCTTTGCTTTGTCTTAGTCCTATCTCATGATTAGTGGATGCAGTGCTGTAGAGTGTCAACAGATGAGACACCCACTTAGATAAGAATTATATTGCATGATAACAACAGGTAAAACTACATTTGGAATGGCTTCATTACTAGGACCTGTGAGGGCTGGACGTTCATCTATTCTCTTCAAAAGCTGAGAGTAGAGCTCCTTACCTCCAACCGTTAATAAAATGAATGATATCAATATAATATGAACATTAACCCCTTCAGAGCCACAGGCTTATATTCCAGCCCAAAGCTGTTGTGGATATCAGTAAGTTCCTCTGCAAGAGTTCCTTGGAGCATGGCTGTGCTGATTTTAGCTGTGGGGCTTCATGATAACTGCAAGGCTAGCAGCCACTGCACTCCTTTTGACCTTCCGTCTTGGGATCTTCACCAGAGTATTGTTGAATTTCTATCATGGAGTGGGGCCAGTGCATTTCCTATATGATTGCTGTGTGTAATTACATTCTAATTGCCCATTATGTATAACCTGATCAAATACCTATCACAGATGAGAACAGGGAGGGAGTCTGCTCCTGGGAAAATCTGGAAATGAGAGCAGAATTGATGTGCCTTGGACCAAGTTTCCAAACTTCCAACAACAGGGTTTGGAAGATTCTGCTAAAACTTGCTTCATAATGGGATCTGGTTTCAAGGTTGTGCTTCAGGAGAAAGAGTTCAAATCAATGAATATATCCTGATTGACCAGGGAATGGCAGATGTGATAAATTAATTCTTCATGTCAATCTTCTTTTATAAAATCTGTAAGTAATTATAGGCCACATTTGACCACATCTGGAATCAATCAGAAGTTCAGAGGTTTATGTTAATTAGAAACATTATGCACAAAATATCAATTGAGCATGAGGAGCAAATATAACACATAAAGACAATGGACTGAAAAATCGACTCTTTGCAGCCAGTGTTTTTAACACAACCAGTCTTGGCTTCAAAACGAAGCCTATGAAACATGTGCACACCTCTGATATGAGTTACAGTGGATCCAAATTTTGTAAGGATGTTAACATGTGAGTAGGAAGTGCACACCAAATGCATGCAGGGTAAAGAGACCATAATATCGATCTAAGTCCACACCGACCATCTGAGGACCATCACACCTAGACCCAGACCCAGACCCACACCCACACCCATCCCCGATAACCCTGTGTTCTCCATGGCTAATCCACCTAGATAGCACATCCCTGGACACCATGGGCAATTTAGTTAAGCCTTTCCACCCAACCTACACATTTTTAGACAGTGGGAGGAAACCAGAGCACCTGGATGTTATTCAAGGTATCTTTGAAATTGGTAAACTTGAAGTTAAGACTCAGTTACTTCTTATTTGACAAGCGAATTCTCAATCGGATTTTTGTAGCAAGACTAACAGCACAAAAGTGGAACATTTTAGAAGTTATTGTTTGCTTAGATATTTCAGTCTCCAGAAACCTCAGCAAGACAACTTCTGGAGAAATTACTGAAAGTATCTCCTAGATTTCCAAATGATTGTATTCTTACATGTGCAGACTTCTGAAGTTTCTGTCAATTTTAATGTAATGACAACAGCAAATACTGACAGTTTCCCATCATTCCATCTGCAAACGTCAATCCATGGGGCAGACATGAAAGGTCACAGACTGGTGCTGTGAATTTCCTCATCTTCTGGTAAAATTTTGGGATCAGAAATTTGGAGACTAATTTTTATTAAAACTGTGTTTTTAACCTAATTAAAATTAAAGGCTAAACTCAGCCAATCAGAACCTTCTTAAAAAAATGTAGCTCAACTTTTCTCTTCAGAATGCTAATGAATCATAGAATCTGTGCACTGTAGAAAGGGGCCATTCAGCCCATTGAGTCTGCACCAACTCTCCAAAGAGTATCTCACCCAGATCCATATCCTATCTCACCACAACCCTGGACACTACTGGGCAATTTAGCATGGCCAATCCACCTAATCTGTACATCTTTGGACTGTGTGAGGAAACCCAAAGCATCCAGCAGATAGCCACTCAATGCTGCAATCAAACCCAAGTCCCTGGCACTGTAGGGCAGCAGTGTTAAGCAGTGAGCCACCGTTGCTTTGTAATTACTTAATAAATGGATCAAATGCTTCAACATTGCCTTCAGTAGGCAGCAGTGAAAACTTCTTCACATTACGTGCATGCATGTGTGCCTGAATAATTCACGTGCAAATGTATAATTGTCAAATTGTATTAAAGCATTGTGTATTTTTTTAAATAGATCTCAAGATGTTTGCCTTACTTTACCTGGCAGCTTTGGTGTACTGTGTATCTGGCCAAGCTCTTCTGAGCAAACTCAAGGGAGAGCGAAGGTACACCAGTAATTTTTCCAAGTTAATATGTAGTGTCCCTGGCCTGCCTGGCCCACCAGGGCCACCTGGAGCAAGTGGAACCCCAGGACCTCATGGACGCATAGGTCTCCCAGGCAGAGATGGAAGAGATGGCAGACCAGGGGAAAAGGGAGAGAAAGGGACATCAGGTACAGTATTCACATTTGTTTATTTTGTTGAAGTATACTTTCCTAACCAAACCAGTCTAATTAGGATTAATGCTAAATTTCATTAGCAATGTGACAATTTTTTCACTATGGATATTTGATATCTTAAAAAGACATTGATCAATGGAAATCTAAAGGATATTGAGGAAGATCTGATGGAATATTTATTTGAATCTGAGAGCAACTTTCATGCAGTCAGTGAGGGTTTTCATGCACAGGACCATGTCATTTTTTAAAAAATGTAATGAACTGAAACAAGCAGTAGATTTATTACATAAACAAAACCTTCAATTAGTGCAGTGAATAACTACACCAAAACTGACTTTAAATGTATTCTGTGTCAGTAAGTAATTAATTTATCTGCATGTTATTTGCCATTTTGTGACATTACAGATGTTTTTGAAGTGCATATTAATGATACACAACTGGAAATCACCAACAGTCCTCTGTTGTAAATTTCATAGAACATAGAACATTACAGCACAGTACAGGCCCTTCGGCCCTCGATGTTGTGCCGACCTGTCATACCGATCTCAAGCCCATCTAACCTACACTATTCCATGTACGTCCATATGCTTATCCAATGACGCCTTAAATGTACCTAAAGTTGGCGAACCTACTACCGTTGCAGGCAAAGTGTTCCATTCCCTTACTACTCTCTGAGTAAAGAAACTACCTCTGACATCTGTCCTATATCTTTCACCCCTCAATTTAAAGCCATGCCCCCTCGTGCTTGCCGTCACCATCCTAGGAAAAAGGCTCTCCCTATCCACCCTATCTAACCCTCTGATTATTTTATATGTTTCAATTAAGTCACCTCTTAACCTTCTTCTCTCTAACGAAAACAGCCTCAAGTCCCTCAGCCTTTCCTCGTAAGACCTTCCCTCCATACCAGGCAACATCCGAGTAAATCTCCTCCGCACCCTTTCCAAAGCTTCCACATCCTTCTTATAATGCGGTGACCAGAACTGTACACAATACTCCAAGAGCGGCCGCACCAGAGTTTTGTACAGCTTCATCATAACCTCTTGGTTCCGGAACTCGATCCCTCTATTAATAAAAGCTAAAACACTGTATGCCTTCTTAACAGTCCTGTCAACCTGGGTGGCAACTTTCAAGGATCTGTGTACATGGACACTGAGATCTCTCTGCTCATCTACACTACCAAGAATCTTACCATTAGCCCTGTACTTTGCCTTCTGGTTACTCCTACCAAAGTGCATCACCTCACACTTGCCTGCATTAAACTCCATTTGCCACCTCTCAGCCCAGCTCTGCAGCTTATCTATGTCTGTCTGCAACCTACAGCATCCTTTGTCACTATCCACAACTCCACCGACCTTAGTGTCATCTGCAAATTTACTAACCCATCCTTCTACACCCTCATCCAGGTCATTTATAAAAATGACAAACAGCAGTGGACCTAACACCGACCCTTGCGGTACACCACTAGTAACTGGTCTCCAGGATGAACATTTCCCATCAACTACCACCCTCTGCCTTCTTTCAGCAAGCCAATTTCCAATCCAAACTGCTATATCTCCCACAATTCCATTCCTGCGCATTTTGTACAATAGCCTATTGTGGGGAACCTTATCGAATGCCTTGCTGAAATCCATATACACCACATCAACCGGTTTACTCTCATCTACCTGTTGGTCACCTTCTCAAAGAACTAATTTCTCTAGTATTAGACTGCTTGTCTAATGTTTCTGGGAAAAACTAACCTTACCCACCTTGATAACATTAGATGGGTGGTGCTTAAAGCATTCTCAAAATGTTATTAAGGTTATTACCTGCCGGACCTCCATTTCCTATCTACTAACCTTATCTCGCCCCCTCGACCAGTTGGTCCTCCCCGGACTGACCTGTCCCCTTCCTACCTGCGCCCCCCCCCCCAGTACTCTCCTCTCCACCTATCTTCTCCTCTATTCATCTTCGGTCCGCCTCCCCCTCTCTCCCCATTTATTTCAGTATCCTCTCCCCATCCCTCTTTTCTGATGAAGGATCTAGGCCCGAAATGTCAGCTTTTGTGCTCCTAAGATGCTGCTTGGCCTGCTGTGTTCATCCAGCTCCACACTTTGTTATCTCGGATTCTCCAGCATCTGCAGTTCCCTTATGTCTCCCCTCCAGGGTGTTTGATCTGTGGCACACTCTGTCAGTCTCGCCCTGGAGTTTGTTCTGTCTTGTGCATTGGGTTCAATATTACCAACTATCAGTTAAATGTAAACATTGGAGAGTTTTATGGAGGGTTTCTTTCCATAAGCTTCAGCAAATCATCTCCAGGAATTCTCTATTGCTCACCTCATTATGTATGCACTGCAAGCGGATTATCAAGTATGCACCAGTGGCAGAATTACCCACCGCTGCTGGTACCAGAGTTAATGCCCAGCTTTGCACCTGGTCAAATGTAGTGAGCAAAAAAAGACCTTCAGAGCAGATGTAGTGGGAGAGAAATAAGAAAGAAAGGCTTCTGATAGTGCATGTATGGCACAAGTGACATTTTGTTAGAAATAGAATCTTTCACTTATAAATATATTGCCTCTCTACATCATCACATGTTGCATTGACTGTCATTATAACTGCAACTGCAAGTATGAAAAGCTACAGATACACCTCATCTTTAGGGCTATACCTCCCTGCTAACTTTTCAAAAGACATCAAATTTACAGTCAATGAATGATCGTTTAACCCAACTCCTATCAGTTGGAAGTGGGTATCAATTAAGTCCTGATTGGCTTATTGTGCCCAACATTGCACCACTCTATCATGCTGATGGCTATGTTCCTTCTGCTCATCTCCTCAGTACCTCCTTACTGTTCTCAAACTCTTTAGCTCAATCCCATTCCCCCCCCATTGTCTGCTCTGGTTACATAAAACTCCTTGGAACTGGTTAGTTCAGTTGAATGACAGCTAGTTGGCAATGCCAATTGAGTAGCTTCAGTTCTCCTCCCAGCTAAAGTTACTCTAAAGGATTCTTCTTTCTCAATCTCTCCCCTTGCCTGAGGTGTGCTCACCCTTAGGTTAAGCCAGCACTAGTCATTTTTCTCTCATGAGACCACAGCCATTTACAAAACTTGGCAAACTTCAATCATCGAGTCATACAGCATGGGAACAGACTCATTGGCTCAACCCATCCATGCTGAACATAATCCCAAACTAAACTTGTCCCACCTACCCACTCCTAGCCCATATCCCTTCAAACCTTTCCTATTCATATATCCATTCAAATGTCTTTTAAAATTTGTAATTGTACCCGCATCTACCACAGGACGTTTATTCCACATGCGAACCACCTTTATGCAAAGAATTTACCTCTTACGTCTTTTTTGAATCTGTCTCATTTCACCTTAGAATTGTGCACTCTAGTCTTGAAATTTCCCAGGTCAGGGAAAAGATAATTATCATCCACTCTATCAGTAACTCTCCTTATTTTATCAGGTCACCTCTCAACCCCTTACGTTCCATGGGTCCTAAGTGTCTCCTTGGAAGCAACCAGTTGCACAAAAGAATTAGTGTCGCTGTCATGTTTATGCTTAGTGCAATAGAATGGCTATTCACCCCTTCAGTTCCTAAGTCCTGCCACAGCAGATGTCACAGTTCTGTCATGGCTTCTTGGGACATTTTCAGTCTGCAGCAGCACTGTGCCTCACTCATCTGCAGGACATAGCATTGAGGATGATATATCCTGGGCTTCCTGTAGTTCATCCACTTCCTGACCAGAGCTCCAGCTATGAATCCAGTATGTGGAGGCTACTCAGCAGCTGCTGTTCTTAGCATTGTTTCTGCATTTGCTCCTTCTCAATTTCTTTGTCCCATTGCTCTGACTGCAACTATTGGTGATGATTCCAATGAACCTGTGTGGGGATCATCAGAAATGAAACAAGTCCTTGATAATAAAAGCCATCAGCATTAATATCACGTGCAAATGATAGGTTCACACACTCGTCAATACAGTGGGAGATGGAGGTCTTTGGCAAGGATGGCATTGCAATGGCTCTGTATGGATCTAACATAGGGGACATTAATCCAAAGTATGCAGAACAAGTCATGACATGCAAACAACAGCAGGAGAATGTAAATGTGTTAGGATTACTGTAAGTTTCTGTGATTCCTCACATTCACCCCAATATCCCACTTCACCTAAGAAAGTTAGCATTACATAGAAGAGCATATTCTTAAGCTATTTCTGTTCAAGATGGGAGGAAATCAGCTCTGTGCCCTTGGACAGTCTGTGAAATTTTGGATTGTCTTTATGAATTGGGGCCTGGAGGTTGATACTTTTAAAGTTGCTTGCTTCAAATGATATCATTAATGATCAGTGACATGGTTAAGATTGCTTGTGGCCAGAGTTTGTACTCTGAATCATTGGTCACTGCGTGCATTTCTGTGCAGAATTCTATGATCACAGACATTGTACACCCGTATTATTCAAACCCTGAGTAATGCAATTGCCCCTTGAAGGGCCTCACCATCAATGATGCTTCCCCTTCTTACATATTAGTTGTGTCTTCGACTGTGCTACTATTTCGCAATCTTATATATTAAGTTGATCACCCTTCTCAATTATTGTACCCTCTGTATCCCAGCATGTTACATTCTAACTCTACAATTGACTTCCCCAGTTGCCCACCACATCAGTGACCCTTTGTAACCCTCTGGGACTTTCAGTGAGTAGGCCTGGGACTCAACCCTTGCTGACTTCGAAGGACAGCTCTGACTGATGAGTGACTCCACTCCTGAATGATCTCTCTGTAGTTCTCCAATGACACGCCATTACTCCCCAGACTGTCTGCACTGGACCTACAGGACTGGCTGCCCCACTCCACAGACTACAATGATCTAGAATCTTTCACCCCAAATGTGTTAAGTAGCCAGCTAAACATGTCCAAACCCCTGGATTGAGATCAGACAATTCCTGTAAGGGATCATGGTAGGACCCCTGACTGATGATAGTCTCACTGGACTTGAATGAAAACACCCCTCAGTGGGTTTGCTGCTTGCTCTGCTTTGCACAACAGGGCAAAGCACTTCGTGCAGGTGTCATATTAACATAGAAACACAGAAGATAGGAGCAGGAACAGGCCATTTGGCTCCTTGTGCCGACTCAGCAATAAGTAAGATCATGATTGATCATCAAGCTCAATACCCTAATCCTGCCTTCCCCCATATCCCATGATCCCTTTAGCCACAACAGCTGTATTCACCACCTTCTTGCAAACAGATATTGATGTAGATTGGTGTTTGTCCGTCTTTTAGACTGATCACTGCTGGCAAACATGAAAATCTGTCTGGCTATATGGATGTACTGAAAGGTGAGACTAGTCTAAAGTACTGTGATGTTGTAAGTTCTGAATAATGTTACAATATATAAAGAGCAAGAGGGTAACGAGAGAAAGGATTGGCCCACTTAAGGACAAAGAAGGAAAGTTATGCGCTGAGTCAGAGAAAATGGATGACATTCTTAATGAGTACTTTGCATCAGTATTCACCAAGGAGAGGGACATGACAGATGTTGAGGTTAGGGATCAATGTTTGCTTACTCGAGGTCAAGTTGACATAAGGAAGGAGGAAGTGTCGGGTATCCTAAAGGACTTTAAGGTGGACAAGTCCCCTGGTCCGGATGAGATCTATCCCAGGTTACTGAGAGAAGTGAGAGAGGAAATAGCTGGGGCCTTAACAGATATCTTTGCAGCATCCTTAGACACGGGTGAGGTCCCAGAGGACTGGAGACTTGCGAAAGTTGTCACCTTGTTTAAGAAGGGCGGCAAGGATAATCCAGGTAATTATCGACCGGTGACCTTGACTTCTGTGGTTGGGAAGCTACTGGAGAAGATACTGAGGGATAGGATCTATTCCCATTTGGAAGAAACTGGGCTTATCAGTGATAGGCAATATGGTTTTGTGCAGGGAAGGTTATGTCTTACCAACTTACTAGAATTCTTTGAGGACGTGACAAAGTTGATTGATCAGGGAAAGGCTGTAGATGTCATATACGTGGACTTCAGTAAGGTGTTTGATAAGGTTCCCCATGGCAGGCTGATGGAGAAAGTGAAGTCACATGGGGTCCAGGGTGTGCTAGCTAGATGGATAAAAAACTGGCTAGGCAACAGAAAACAAAGAGTAGTAGTAGAAGGGAGTTTCTCAAATTGGAGACCTGTGATTAGTGGCGTTCCATAGGGATCAGTGCTGGGATCACTGTTGTTTGTGATATATGCAAATGATTTCGAAGAAGGTGTAGGTGGTCTGATCAGCAAGTTTGCAGATGACACTAAGATTGGCGGAGTAGCAGATAGTGAAGGGGACTGTCAGAGATTACAGTAGAATATAGATAGACTGGAGGGTTGGGCAGATAAATTGCAGATGGAGTTCAATCCGGGCAAATGCAAGGTGATGTATTTTGGAAGATCTAATTCAAGGGCGAACTATACAGTAAATGGAAAAGTCCTAGGGAAAATTGATGAACAGAGAGATCTGGGTGTTCAGGTCCATTGTTCCCCGAAGGTCAATGGGTGGTCAAGAAGGCATACGGCATGCTTTCCTTCATTGGATGGGGCATTGAGTACAAGAGTTGGCAGGTCATGTTACAGTTGTATAAGACTTTGGTTCGGCCACATTTAGAGTACTGTGTACAGTTCTGGTCGCCACATTACCAAAAGGATGTGGACGCTTTAGAGAGGGTGTAGAGGAGGTTCACCAGGATGTTGCCTGGTATGGAGGGTGCTAGCTATGAAGAGAGGTTGAGTAGATTAGGATTATTTTCATTAGAAAGACGGAGATTGAAGGGGGACCTGATTGAGGTCTACAAAATCATGAGGGGTATAGACAGGGTGGATAGCAAGAAGCTTTTTTCCCCAGAGTGGGGCAATCAATTACTGGGGGTCATGAGTTCAAAGTGAGAGGAGGAAAGTTTAAGGGAGATATGTGTGGAAAGTTCTTTACACAGAGGGTAGTGCGTGCCTGGAACGCGTTGCCAGCGGAGGTGGTAGACGCAGACATGTTAGCATCTTTTAAGTTGTATCTGGACAGGTACATGGATGGCAGGGAGCAAAGGGATACAGACCCTTAGAAAATAGATGGCAGGTTAGACAGAGGATCTCGATCAGTGTAGGCTTGGAGGGCCAAAGGGCCGAAGGGCCTGTGCTGTAATTTTCTTTGTTCTTTGCACAGTAAGGCGAGGCAAGGCAGAGGTGCTGTAGACATTCAAGTAAGAGCAAAGTGAGTGAGTGCTAAGAAAGCAAGCTAAGAGCTCTGAGATGAACTGTGCACAATGCATGAGGTGGATGCTTGTCCTGTTGTGCAAAATGGCTTAGCATCTGCATTACACTGAAAGATATCAGTGCACTCCAAACTCCAGTACTCAACGACTGAACTGTGAGTGAGGTATAAATATGCCATGAGGATGTGATGAGGCTGATGCATATCCAATGTCAAACTCCTTGGATGAAGGATGCAGGAGATCACTGCTCAAGGCACATGCCTTGAGATGTTGGACACTGCCAGTCAATGTAAATGTCCAGAGTAGCAAATAGCAAATTGGACTGATTAGGTCACCATTCAGCCTTTCATGTTGGGAACTATTGCCACCTAATTTCTCTACAGTGCCTGGTAAAATAGTAAACTGCAGTAAATTGGGGCAAGATTGGGTTATAAAGAGATATTAATGCATGCAAATCAATTTCTTGCCACTTATGTTTGAGATTCTCGTCCTGTTGTTAAAACCTTGGAGGGACATATTAGACTTCTGTTCTTCAACATCAGGCATGGGATCTCTCTGTTTTTGCCAAATTTACCAATTGACTCAACTTTGCTCATGTTGTTCAGGGGCTGGTAAAATTCAGCTTGCTGTCCCTCTCCCTGGTGCTCTCTCTGTAGCACTCACTGCCCCTCTTTCAGGTGCTCTCTCTCTAACACTTACTGTCCCTCTCCCTGCTGCTCTCTCTGTTACATTCACTAATTTTTTTTCAATGCTGTTCCAGAGTTTGAAAACATGAAATTGAAGCAAAACAAAAACTGGAGTTACTCAATAGGACCTGCTGCATTTACGGGGAGAGAAACAGATTTATTGGTGGGGGGTTTCCCCCTGTCCAGAAGTGGTAGGTGAGTTGGCTACAGGGCAAAAAGCACAGCCAAGTTTGCAGTTGTGAGGAACTCACTATCTTCTTGCCCTCTTAGCAACCAGGTTCTGGTTGGAAGATTCACGGACAACATCCCTAACACTGTATCATTTAAACTTCGTAAGTGGTTACTTAGAAGTTCAACCCACCATAAGCCCTGATATCTGCCCTCTTGCAAAAAATTGGAAACCAGGCCAGGCCTGGGGCAATTGGGGTCACAGCTTGTGGCAGGAGGGTGGCTGCTGAAAGCCACTCCACTGCCTTTGCTTTTGATCCCGTGACTTCATGCTCTCCAATAAAAATCACTCACTTTCCTGCTCTCGCCTCAGGATCTCCAGCTCTCAGTGGCTGCTACCCACTAATTGGCTGGCAGCTCGGGTCATGTAGACTTCTTGGCATAGTACCTGAAGGGATGTAAAGCCATTGATCAGGACGTAGGCTCCTGGTTCACACTTGATCTGATGGAGGTGAGGGTGGAGGGTTCGTCACCATTAAAGACACCCAACCTCTTCTTTAGAGCAAAAGCTTTAAACCCCAGCCAGAATTTCAGATTCAAGACCTATTTAACATTAAATAAATCCCCATTCGCAATTTTTTTCTTAATTTGTGATTTATTTGTACTGTAGACTATTTTATTTTCCTTTAACACAAATGCCCCTTATTTGTACATTTTTACTCAATTTACCGTGAAATTAACCCAAGCTGTAACCAATTGACACTATAAATGTGAAGCAGACCAATCCAAAAGCTGTGTAGATGTGCTGCATATAATTGTTCTCTAGTTAGTTCCAGTTTGGGTGTGGAAGAATCATAGAATTGAGAATCATTTGACAGTTTCCTGCCAATCATTGCCTGCCATCCCCTCTTGGCTTTTGTTATGACTTAACTGGGAAGCATGTGCTAATAATCACTCCCCACTGTTCCACAAATCATCTCAAAATGTATAACTTTATAACATTCCAGTAAGACTTCCAAAGTAACCAATTTGTCTCACTGATTGCTGCACAGGACAAAAACAGTTCATGGCAGGCACATCAGTAACAGTAAAATAACTATTGTAACATGTCTACTTTTAACTGTCAGAGAAAATATAGGATTTGTAATCTAATTTGTGATTTAAACAATACCCCTTCAAAAGCCCAAACACCATAAGATATAAGAGCAGAATTAGGCCATTCAGCCCATCAAATTGGCTCCACCTTTCAATCATGGCTATTATGTATCTCAGCGCCATTCTCCTGCCTTCCTCCCCACCCCATAACCCTTGATCTCCTTACCAATCAAGAACTTACCAATCTCTGTCTTGGCCTCCACAGCCTTCTGCAGTGATTGGTTCCACAGAGTCACCATCTTCTGGCTGAAGAAATTCCTCCTCATCTCAGTTCTGAAGGCTCATTCTCTTCACCCTGAAGCTGTTTCCCCAGCTCAAAGTCTTTCCTATTAGTGGAAACATCTTCTCCACGTCCACTCTATTTCTGCTTCTCAGTATCCTGTAAGTTTCAGTCAGATCCCATCCTCGTCCTTCTAAACTCTGACAACAGACATAAACTCCTCAACCACTCAACATATGACAAACCCTACATCCCCAGGATCATTCTTGTTAACCTCCTCCGGAACCCCCTCCAACGCCAGCACATACTTCCATAGCAATGGGCCCAAAACGGCGCAGAATATTCCAAGTGTGGTCTGTCCAGAAGAAGGTTCCCAATGTTGGGGAAGTCCAGAACTAGGGGTCACAGTCTAAGAATAAGGGGTAAGCTGTTCAGAACTGAGATGACGAAGAATTTCGTGAACCCTGTGGAATTCTCTCCCACAGGAAGCTGTTGGGGTCAGTTCATTAGATATTTCAAGAGGGAGTTGGATATGGCGCTTGTGGCTAAAGGATCAAGGAGTGTGGGGAGAGGGTGGGAATGGGATCCTGAGATTGCATGATCAGCTGTGATTGTATTGAATGGTGGTGCAGGCTTGTAGGGCCAAATGGCCGACTCCACCATCAGTTTTCTACGTTTCTGTAGCCTCAGCTATCACATCCCTACTCTTGTATTCTAGCCCTCTGGAAATGAATGCTAACATTGCATTTGTTTTCCCAACTGCCAACTGAACCTGCATGTTAATCTTAAGAGAATCCTGAACTAGGACTCCCACCTCCCTTAGCGCTTCTGATTTCTGAAGCCATTCCTCATTTAAAAAATAGTCTGTGCCTCTAATCTTCCTTTTCCATCTGCCACTTCTTCACCCAGTCATCTAGAATGCCCAAGTCCTTCTGCAGCCTCCCTGCTTCCCACTGCATGTACCTCCGACATGTCTTCATGTCATTTACAAACTTAGCAACAATGCCCTCAGTTTCTTTGCTCAGATTGTTAAGGTGTAATGTGAATAGTCCCAGCACTGACCACTGTGGAACTCCATTAATCACTGACTGCCATCTTGAAAAAGACTCCTTTATTCATACTCTCTTCCTTCTGCCAATCCTGTATCCATGCCAGTACCAATTATACACCCTTAATCATAATTAAGATAGACAAAAGAGAGTTTAACACGTACACAATGGGAGGGAGAAAGTAATATTGTCATAGTAAACAAAATTCTAAAGATCATAAGTCTAGGCCACAAGATGTCTATAGGGAGATGATTGTTCTTCAGCTCAGTGGTTGATCAGGTGGATCTAGGTCTGTGATGATGGGAACTGCGGATGTCGGAGAATCCGAGATAACAAAGTGTGGAGCTGGATGAACACAGCAGGCCAAGGAGCATCTTAGGAGCACAAAAGCTGACGTTGCGGGCTTAGACCCTTCATAAGAAAAGGAGAATGGGGAGGGGATTCTGAAATAAATAGGGAGAGAGGGGGAGGCGGACCGAAGATGGATAGAGGAGAAGATAGGTGGAGAGGATAGTATAGGTGGGGAGGTAGGGAGGAGATAGGTCAATTCAGGGAGGACGGACAGGTCAAGGGGGCGGGATGAGGTTAGTAGGTAGAAAATGGAGGTGCAGCTTGAGGTGGGAGGGGGAATAGGTGAGAGGAAGGACAGGTTAGGGAGGTGGGGACCAGCTGGGCTGGTTTTGGGATACAGTAGAGGGAGGGGGGATTTTGAAGCTTGTGAAGTCCACATTGATACCATTAGCCTGCAGGGTTCCCAAACAGAATATGAGTTGCTGCTCCTGCAACCTTCAGGTAGCATCGTTGTGGCACTGCAGGAGACCCAGGATGGACATGTCGTCTGCGGAATGGGCAGGGGAGTTAAAGCGGTTCGTGACTGGGAGGTGCCAAGCGTGGGTGTTCTGCAAAGTGGTCCCCAAGCCTCCGCTTGTTTTCCCCAATGTAGAAGAGGCCACAACAGGAACAATGAATGCAGTATATCACATTAACAGATGCATGGGTGAACATCTGCTCGATGTGGAAAGTCTTCTTGGGGCCTGTGATGGGGGTGAGGGGGGTGATGTAGGGGCAGGTGTAGCACTTCCGGTGGTTGCAGGGAAAAGTGCCGGGTGTGTTGGGGCTGGAGGGGAATGTGGAGTGGACAAGGGAGTCATGGACAGAGTGGTCCCTCCAGAAGGCAGATAAGGGTGGGGAGGGAAAACTGTCTTTGATGATCGGGTTGGGTTGCAGATGGCGGAAGTGTCGGAGGATGATGCATTGGATCCGGAGGTGGGTGGGGTGGTACGTGAGGATGAGGGGGATTCTGTTTTGGTTTTTATTGCAGGGAGGGGGTGTGAAGGATGAGTTGCGAGAAATGCGGGAGACACGGTCGAGGGCATTCTCGACCACTGAGGGGGGCAAGTTGCGGTCCTTGAAAAGCGAGGACATCTGAGATGTACGGGAATAGAATGCCTCATCTTGGGAGCAGATGCGGCAGAGGCGAAGGAATTGGGAATAGGGGATGGCATTTTTGCAGGAAGGTGGCTGGGAGGAGGTGTCTAGTCGGTGGGCTTGAAATGGATATCGGCTTCTAAGTAGTTGCCAGAGACGGAGAGAAAGAGATATTAGAGATGTGCCGGAGATGGAGACAATCCCATTTTCCTGCACTTGGTCATTTGAATTGTGTGCCGTAGCATCACAAGTACACATCCAAATACTTATTAAATGTAATGAGAGTTTCTGCCCCCACAGGCAGTGAGTCCTAGATTCCTGCCACTCTCTGGGTGAAAAAGTATTTCCCTCTCATCCCTTCTAAACCTCCTGCTTCTTACTTTTTCTTGAAGTCCTTCTATCAGAAGAAAAGTTTCTTCTTGTCTACCATATCTGTGCCCCTCATAATTTTATACATCTCAGTCATGTCCCTTCTCAGCCTCCTCTATTCCTAGGAAATGAACCCCATCTATTCAGTCTCTTTATAACTAAAACTCTCCATCCCAGGAATATCCTGGTAAATCTCATCTCCACCCATTTCACGACAATCACTTCCCTCCTATAACATGGATTCCAGACTACACACTATACTGTTATTGACAAGACCAAACCCCCTCAAAATATATTAAGAAGATAGCCTAGACCATAACTTCTATTATCTTAAAGGTTCAGTATAAGGTGTTGCAGTCTACATGCAATTCGAATGGTCAAATTACTCAATGTTAATCAAAACACAGTTTATTTTTACACAAGATGCAAACAAAACAAAAATTAAAGAAAATAATGGGCTTAACTGTAACTCAATTGAAATGTTTAATAAAATAACAAATATAGCAACTATTATGAATTTATTAAACACATCCTTGTCAAAGGCAAATTCGGTAAAATAGATTGTCGCACATGCAATTTAAGCAGCAGGAAGAGAACTCCAGCTTTTGGCTGTGACACAGACAGGAAAAAGAGCTTCCACATCTAGTAAATGCAGAAAGCTAAAACTAAAAATCCTGGTTCTGTGGGAGCGTGACACCACCCATTCAGGCTGCTTCTATTGTTCCAACTTCAAGAAAAATCCCAGGCCTGACAAGCTGTTCGCTTTATTTGCTTTGAGCAGATTGCTTGAAACCTCTGCCTCAACCTTCCTTCATTAAAAAACAATGCACAGAGAGCACCTCTTGAAGCCGTAGTGTTGTCACCAACCATAGCTGTGGTCTAGTCAATGCTTTATATAATCAATCTTGCATTTCATTTTATAGTCCCAAAAAGAAAATCTGTGATCTCTTACTCGATTCTCAATGAAGTTACATAGGAATAGGCATCCATTCATTCCAACCTGTTCTATCATTCAACTAATATCATGGTTGAAGTGTAACCTACCCCTCATTTAACCATGTTTAATCCATAATCCTTCATACCCTTGACTAACAAAAAGCTCTAAATGTTAGTTTTGGTATTTTCAATTAACTTAAGATCAGTAGAGTTTATGGGATAGAGTTACAGATTTCACCATCTTTTGTGTGAAGAATTGTTTTTGGACACACAATGTCATGTCACCTTGTTCTGGACTCACCCACCACGTGAAATAGTGTTTGTTTCAAATTCTTTAAAGACTGAAGAAGTAAAAATGTAGTCTATGCAAACTGACTTTGTAATTTTAATCCTTTTAGTCCTGTTTTAATTTTAATGAATTTATGCTGAACCTGTACAAAAATCAATGTATTTTTCTGCTGCATGGTGGCTGGAACTGAGAACGGAGATACAGTTTAACCAGAGCTTGGAACAGCTGCATTATACATTCCACCTCTTTGTAATCCAGCTCCAAATTTATGATCTGTCTCAGTTTTTTCGAACAGAATTACCACCCACAATATCCCTGTCGCTTGAAAGAGCATATGCTCAGTGACTTGCACCCATCTTTTGTTAATATGCCATTAAGTGATTTTGACTCCAGACCATCCAGAATCAGAACTCATTCAGGGGCTCTCTGAAGGAATTTTACAGCTGCAGACAGCTTCAGCCAGCTGGTGGCAAACATCACAGTACAGATGAATAAGTATGGTAAAGGTTAAGCATGTTTTGTTTTAAAATTGAAGCTAAATTAAAGTCAACACACAAAACTTTACAAGCAAGAAAATACACTGAACGTGCATTTAATTCGCTGACATTGAGTCACATTGAGCACAATTGTTCAAATATATCCTGTATTTCTGATCAATTCAGACCAATAGAACTCACTCAATCCTGCATTTAGTTATAGTAGGAACTGCAGATGCTGGAGAATCTGAGATAACAAGGTGCAGAGCTGGGCGAACACAGCAGGCCAAGCAGTATCAGAGGCGCAGGAAAGCTTATGTTTCGGGCCTAGACCCTTCTTTTTCTGAAGAAGAGTCTAGGCCTGAAATGTCAGCTTCACTGCTCCTCTGATGCTGCTTGGCCTGCTGTATTCATCCAGCTGTACACCATGTCATCCCTGCATATAGTTATCACAGTTTGTTCATTACATATTCTTCTAATAATTATTTTGTTAAATATGAAAATAGGTCCAAGTTTCTGGCCATGCTTTGCTCTTCTGCAGAGCCAAGGCAAGCACAGTTGGAAGTGAATTTCGTAAATATTGTTATTGTGGTAGGTTGGAATTTCAGGGGTGTTTTTAACCCCTTAATTCTAAGATGCGTCTTTTTAAAAGAGGACTGCTACAGAGACAAAATAACTGCAAGTACATTAAAAACAAGTCTGCGAGGGACCAAGTAGATGTAACACCTAAAAGTGGACAATGATCAATTGAGATGACAAGGGTAACGGCAAGGTGCAGATATAGTCCTGCTGAACAGCAGGCCGCCCACTGCAGTTTCTGTCCCAAACTGCAGACACGTTTCTGTTTTAACTTCGAGAAATACACAAGGACAGAGGTTACAAATCCAATTTTGACTGAGCTGGAATGTGCTATTACAACTGAATGTTCTTGTGTACACCAGCCTCCATTCACGCATTAGTCTCATATGAAGACTACTATTAAAGAACCATCCCCAAGTATGGGGATGAACACAAGTACCCCTGTATTGCAGACAAAGACCCTCTCTCACTCAGAGTGCTACCGATCAGCTACAACACAGGAATCTGGACAAAAGAACTTCAGTCAGCTTGCAACACCAAGAATCTCAAAAAGAAACGATTATTCAATTCCAGCATCAATACTACTGCTAATCTCCACAGTGATGTCTACAGCATTCAAGTGTCCACTCTTTATTATCAATTGAGAGACTGATCTGTATTCTATATTCCTTTTTCATTTTTATCCTGTTGGACTTGACTCTCATTTCTGTGTATATGTCAAATTACTAGTTCTTATCACATTTAATAATTAATAAATTCATTCTTCTTATTAGTTCAAGAAAGTCTGGTTAAATTGGCTCCAAGCCCCGTTTATTATCCGTCCCTAACTGCGCAGGAATGAATAGCTTTCTAGGCCATACCAGAGGGCAGTTAAGAATTAATGACATGCTGTGGTTCTGGAGACATCTGTAGGTCAGACCGGGTAAAGATATCTGATTTCCTTCCCTAAAGAATATAAATTAAACAGATAGTTGAAGGAGTTCACCACAACTTCATTGTCCAACAACTGGATTTACAAGTACAGTTAGTGCATGCACATTGTTCAACTATTTACAACAATTATTGGGAGGATATTTCCTCTATTTGATAAATATCAGATTTATTTTAACTAGGAAACTAGTTCGTTGTAATTCCTAATTAGTTGCAGGAGTACTCGCAATCTAAATTATGAAATGCACATATTTTTCATAATTAACAGTTTAGAGAAAGGCAATCTGATGTCATAAATTGTTCATCATTTTTTTAATGCTTACGTAGCAATAGTTATAGTTGTAGTCAATTTCACAGATTTCTAAATTAAAAATGAAATGCAGGCTCAGACTGTATAACTAAGATTGACAGTTTTGTCAGATTTTCATTTTGGGCAAGTTTGGTGAGGCATGAGACTGATTACAAACATAAAATAAATGCATACTTGATTAAAGATAACAAAGTGTGGAGCTGGATGAACACAGCAGGCCAAGCAGCATCTCAGGAGCACAAAAGCTGACGTTTCGGGCCTAGACCCTTCATCCTCTAGGCCCGAAACGTCAGCTTTTGTGCTCCTGAGATGCTGCTTGGCCTGCTGTGTTCATCCAGCTCCACACTTTGTTATCTTGGATTCTCCAGCACCTGCAGGTCCCATTATCTCTGGTACATCCTTGATTAAATTAGTTTTCGAGTGGATAAATGCACCACCAGCCACCCCTTGGCCATCAGAATTGCCATTACAAATTTTTCTCTGACTTGGATTAGTCTTTCAGTGCTGGCATCTCTCCTGTAAGTACTTCATGTGACTTATATTCAGGATTGTGCCAGCACTGCACGTCTAATTCGTCAACAGTGCAGGCTGGAGTGAAACAATAGGACATTCCCTCATTTGTGCTTCTGCAGTCTTGGCAGGCAAGATTCTCATTGGGCCAATGTCATGTCTCCACAATGCAGCTATAGTCCGAATTATGTTTTACAAATATAAAACAAAAATGGTACAGCTTTTGGAATCGCTGCACTCAAAGCAATTTGGAACAGACTAAACGTAACAGAACCAGAAACATATAATAAGAGTTACAAGAAAACATTTTAAACAACAGGGATTAATTTACACCTGATTATCCTCCACAGACTTGTGGAACAATTCCAATACACTAAATTGCCTTTATCTAACTTTAGATACAATTCAACACAAATTATACTTATTGAAGGGATTCCATTTGCCATAGTTCATCTTTAAAAAGAAATTCTTTTGGGATAACTCGTTTATATGTTTTCTTAATTACTGTTTTCCTTTTTCATTTAGCTGCATTGTTGGCAATAGAGTACAGACATAACAGAACCCACACGTTTAACTGAAAACAGGCTTGATCATGTTGTATATAACTGAAGTTAGCTTGCAAGTAAAGCATGTAACAAAGAAGAATAATGCGATGCTGTCCTTCATTAGGAGAGGAATTGAACATAAAATTAAGGGTGTTATCCTCCACTTATACAGAGGATTGGTGACACCACACCTCAAAATACTGCGTATAGCTTTAGTCTCCATATTTAAGGAAGGATGTGTTGGAGGTGGTTCAATGAAATTTTACTAGGTAGATATCTGGAATGAACAGGTTCTCTAATGAGGATAGGTTAGATAGGCCAGGCCTGTTTCTACTGGAGTATAAAGTGTGACAAGTGACTTTTTTGAGGTGTTTCAGACCCTAAATTGTTTTGATAAATGCATATCGAAAGGATAATCCCTCTTGGGAAGCTCTGACTTCTGCAATTTTCCAACAGTTATGAGGTTCTTATAAGCTGTGTAAATGAAAGTAGAAAGGAGTGAACTGACCGTGGTACCATGGAACAAGGAGCCATTCAAGTGAGGGTGGAGGAAGAAGGGACATAGCAGTAGTAGGAGCAGTATAGTTGGGGTGACAGATACTGTTCTCTGCAGTGGTTAGCATGTGTCATGAAGGCTGCATTGCCTGCCTCAGAGCTAGAGGGAAGCCTGGGGGGAGGGGAGGGATCCAGTTGTCAGTACAAACTTTGGTGTTGATGACATTGATAAGACTAGAAAGGAGACACTGACTTTGAACAGTTTTGGACCATTTTGAACTGAAATTGAACAGCTAGGATCTGAAGTAAAAAGCAGTATCTCCAAGGTAGTAATCTTAGGATTATCACTTGAACCATGAATAACGTGCCACAGGTTAATAAAGTGAATAAATTAAATTGGAGGCTTAAAGATTAGTGGGGTTGGAATGAACTGTAGTTCCTGGGGCACTGGCATCAGTACTGGGGTGAAAGGGAGATGTTCTGATAGGATGAGCTTCATATGAATCATACTAGGACCGGTGTCTTGGCAAATTGAAAATAATTGACCCTTGAGAATAAGCTTGAAACTGAAGGTTGGTTAGGGTTCTGAAGAAGGGACATGTAGGTTTACAAAGCAAAAGGATATGGCAGCATTGCAAGGCAATGATACAATGACAGGAAGACAAAGAGCATACAAGTGTAGAAAAAACAGTAGCAAATTGGGCCAAAGGGGGAAAATTGGTGAAAAAGCAAATCTAATCATTCTTAAATGAATGTAGCATTTGGAAAAAAATAACAAGGGCATTAACAGCACAAATAGAGGTTAAAAGGTAGGATTTTTTGACCAATATGGAAACATGGTTACAAGGAGATCAAAGCTGGGAATTAAATATTCAAGGGTATGTAACTTTTAGGAAGTATAAGCAATAAGTAAAGGACAGTGAAATATCTTTGTTACCATGAATTGGTTTAAGTATAAAAGCAAGAAGTAGTTTTAGATCCAACGATGTTGATCCCATATAGGGGAGGTAAGAAATAACAGGGCAAATAATACACTTGTGAATGTTGTCCATAGACCCCAAACAATAGCCATTCTGTAGGGAAGAGCATAAATCAATGAGGATATATTTTGAAAAGTAGTACATTAATTATGGATACTTTAATCTTTATGGAGATCGGGAAAATCAATGTGGCCAATGTAGCCACGTGGAAGAATTCATACAACATATTCTGGACAGTTTCTAACAACAATATATTGTGGATTCAACCAGGGATCAGGCTCTTTTGGATCTGGTGATGTGTAATGAGTTAGGTTTAATACATTATGTCAAAGGAAAATATCCCCTAGGAAACAATGACCACACGAAGATAGAATTTAGTGTTCAGATGGTGAGGGTGAAACTTGGGTCAAAAATAACCGTGCTAAACTTAAATAAGGGTACTTACAAAGGAAAGTGGCAGAGTTGGCTGAAGTGGGCTGGGAAAAAAAGTTTAGTTCAAAAGATGGCTAATGGACAACGGTAAATGTTTAAGAAAATAATCATGGCTCACAGCAAAGGGAAGGAACCTGGATTCTAGGAAGGGGAGAAGCCAAGCATGATTAACCAAGGAAATTAACAATAGAAACAAAATGAAAGATTGAACAGACAATGTGACAGGAGGTTAGTGGTAAACCAAATCAATTGGAAAGTTTTGGAAATCAGCGGAAGGGGACCAAAAAAAAAGGGAATAAGTAAACTAGAAAGTGGTATAAAATAGTCAGTAATAGCTTCTTTAAAAATAAAAAGAAAAATAGGTCAGAGTGAATATAGGCCCCTTCCAGAATAATCCTGGGAGAAATGGCAGAGGATGAATAAATAACTTTAGTCAGTTTTCTTGTAGAAGACACTGATAACTTTCCAAGATTGCTGAACAATGAAGGGCAAAAATGGAGTAGAGAGAAAATTGATTTAATAGCTATCACTGTAGAAAAAAGTGTTAGGGCAGTTAATGGGCCTTAATGCCAATAGGTCTCCTGAACCTGATGGACTGCATCCAAGGATATTAAAGTAAGTAGCAAAAGTGATAATGGATGTGCTGGTAATAATCTTCCAAGAATCTTCTGAAACAACCCCAGAGGACTAGATATCTGCCAATGTATCACCTTTCTTTAGAAAGTGAAGACAAAAAAAACCAGATAATTATGGGCCAGTTAACTTAACATCTACCATTGGGAAGATGGTAGAGTCCACCATGAAAGATGCAATAGCAGAGTGTTTAGAAATGGTCTGCTTCATGATGTTTCTGTTTGCAGCATGTCTCTCAATGTAGGAACATGAGCCACATGTGGATGGGTCACAGAGGGGAGTCATTAGTAATGTGTACATCAGAGAGCCCTTATCACTGAGCAACTACCCTCTGCTCACACAGTGACTCTAAGACTGTTGAAAGTTTGGAGTGGTGCGGGATGGAAGTGTCCTGGCTGCTGCCATAATGGCAGACATTCTCCAGCTTGATGTTTGAGCCTTAATTGTATAGTAACTACACTTTCAGAGAATGCTAGCCCCCTCAGTTTCAGTGCACCTCTCCAATGAGTTATGGTATCTGCATGGCCACATGTTTGCAGTCAATACCACATTGCACTATAGGAAATCCCACCATCACTTTTGACTCTGCTGAGGGCGAACAAAGAAATTTCCTCTCCTGACAGAAAGCTTATGTACCTTTCGGACATAGCTAAACAACAACATTTTGGCAATGTCATCTGCTCCAGTTTGGAAAGATTCACTAGCATAAAAAATGAAGGTCACAGTGTCCTTGATATCATGGGTTCTTTCATGTTCATTCTGCTCTGAGGCTGTGTGTTTGGTTTGATGACTTGTCACAATTCCATTACCTTTCCTTGGTGAATTGCAGCAAACAACCACACTGTTACTGGCTGAGGTGTAGTTAGGAGGAAATAGTCTATCAGGGCTCAAAGTAGATACAGCTCCTACTGAGAGTGTCCTTCACCTCTGTTTGAGAACATCTTCTACCCTTTGCTGCTCCTGCTCCATGTTATTGTGATCCTGCAGCTCAGGGTGAAATTCACCTAGAAATCTTGTGACTTGGAGCAAGTGACAAACTCAGAAGCCTTTCTAATTTAAATCACATTTTCCAAAACATGATTCTCTTCTGACTGAAAGAACTCGTGAGGTTGTAGTCGCCGAGCCGGTGGGTTTGGTTGCAAACATTTCGTCACCTTGCTTGGTAACATTGTCAGTGTGCCTCAGGTGAAGCGTTGGTGTTCTGTCCCGTTTGTTATGTATATGCCTCATAAACACTGTTGGCTCACCAGAGGCGACCTGATGATGTTACCTAACAGGGTGACAAAATGTTTGCAACCAAACCCACTGGCTCGGTAAGCCTATCTACATCATCCACAACCCAAGCTACAAATCTTCTCAAAAAGTTGAAAGAATTTGAATTAACTTCTCCAACAAAACACTAATTTCACACATTTTACCAGTAATAGTATATGGTCAAATACACCCCAGATGCAATTCAACTGAAAATGTAATTGAATAGCACAGTTAGGGAGCTCCTCATGCTACTTACCAGTGACAATGACATTGGATAAAGGTTTTATTTCCACCTAAAAAAGAGGTCTCTGCATTTTACACATGAAAATTAAAGTCATGTTAGTAGAGCCTCAATGAGGATCCTTCTAAAATAATAAATGCTATGATAGTAACAGATTTTATGTATTATAATAAAACATTACTTATTTTGGACTGGTGTTTACTAGTGGGAATAAATAGATAGAAGAAAAGGAAATTAATTTCTTTATACTTCGCTTACTGTTTGTTGTTCTTGGAATTCAGCACAAAACGTTTGATGACAGCTTGTAAGTTTTGAATTTGAGTTATTTAAACTTTACCAGTGTAACTTTCATCATTGTGATTTATCCTAGGGATCAAGGGCAAAGTAGGACGTGGAGGAGATGTGGGCAGTAAAGGAGATAAAGGACCAATCGGTAAACCAGGATTCAGAGGAGCGAATGGCCTAAAAGGAAAAACAGGACCTCAAGGAAAGTTGGGACCTAAAGGAGACAAAGGACAAAAGGGAGACCCTGGACCATCAGGTGTTTGTAAATGTGGGAGTTTAGTTCTCAAATCTGCCTTTTCTGTCGGTATAACAACCAGTTACCCAACAGAAAAAACACCAATTATATTTAATAAAGTCCTTTTTAATGAGGGTGGTCATTATATCACTTCCTCTGGAAAGTTTATATGTGCCATTCCAGGGATTTATTATTTCTCTTATGACATTACTCTGGCAAATAAACATGTTGCGGTTGCACTGGTGCACAATGGTGAGTACCGCATCAAAACCTTTGACGCCAACACAGGAAACCATGATGTATCTTCGGGATCGACAGTCATGTACCTGAAACCAGAAGACGAAGTGTGGCTGGAGATCTTTGATTATGAACAAAATGGTCTGTTTTCTGATCCAAACTGGACCGACAGTTTATTTTCTGGGTTTTTACTTTATCCTGATGCTGATTACCTAGATGCGTTGGCGGAAGATGAATTGTAATACAATTATCTCCAAATATTTCTGTTTGATTTGAAAGTCTTTTATAAAGATACATTACAGTGTTTTGTGGTAATGAGGCCTTAGGCATTATGTGAAACTGTTCTTAGTATCATTTCAGGATCTGATCATAAGATAATGCTTGCTTCCAGACTTGTTTTAATCTTGTTTAATTTACTGATTTAATTAGGAGTATATATCTGAGAGCAACATCGGTGCTGGAATATCATATATTCACACAGGGGTATTGGATGCCATGAGTTTGGTTCGAGTTTTGAACAGCTCAGACCTTTTCAGAGGCAATGGGAACACTCCTGATGCAATAGTTCCAATTCACAAATCGACACTTTTATCATTTTTGGAAACAAAATTTTACATACTTTGATTTTGTTTAAAGGAAGAGTTTGATTTTTATTTCAAGACGGACAGCTTCTCCGTGATAATTCATGTGGAGAAATTGCAAATTTATTCCATCAATGTGAACTTTTGGTGGCATCCAATTTAGCAAACACATTGACAACAGAAACTGCTAACATTTCAGTTCTAAGATATAAAATTAGTTCATCAACTTGTCTTCTCTCAAAAGATTCATATGATTAATTATCTTCATTATTTGTTATTTTGTATATGAATTGCATATTTTATGGAACTCCTAAGTAGTTTTACTTTTTGTTCATCTATAACTAAATGTCATATTTAACTGAGTTTTATAAAAACAATATCATCAAAAATCTGGCAAGTGACTTTTTATCTTGTGTGATGGCTGTATTTAATGGACTTTAAGATGCACTGGACCACATGATGCACCAAGTATTAGAAAGAAAAGTAAAATTCAGCATGTATCAGTTTTTAATCTAAACAAAAATAATAATGCAGTATGAAATTTAACTATTGGTGTTAACATTTAATCTAATTGGTGTGAGAGGGAGGGAGGAGGTAGGTTCTGGTGAAGGGAAATTTATAAATCCAAAAAGAAAACTCAAGACAACAAAGCAGTTGGGTGTGTTTATGGATATTACTATATTGGAACAGTTAATAAATAGTAGTTAATATATCTATTAATTTGTCAAGCATTTTGGTAAAGGTACAGTTAAACCAATTCTTAATTTTTACTTTGTTTGTATTTTAACTGTCGTGTAAAAATAAAGTGTGTTTTGCTTAATGTCAAGTAGTTTGACCGATCGCATTGCATTTGGAATGCATAGCCTTAGACTTGCCTTTTAAATGAGAAAAAGTTAGGATTAGGGTATCTCCTTAATATATTTTGAGTGGGTTTGGCCTGGTCCATAAATCATTGAATAAGGTTGATACAAATAATATTGGTGAGACAATGAAAATAAAATTAAAGGATTTTTATCAGAATACACAAACCATCCTGAATAAGGTGGAAACAATGGTATAATTAGAGATAAATGGTTTGCATCTAATCATCGTTACAGAAACATTAGGCAAGATTTTATGTCCAGAAGCTGGGTTGGCAAGCCCCATGCAAATATGAAATACGACATGACAACATTGGGTTGGCAATATATATGCCAGTCTAAGAATGTGGACAGTGAATAAGCACTAACTTTGGAAACTTGTTGTCATTTAGAACTCGATGAGCTAGTGACCAACCTGCTGTCAGTTCATACAGTTTTTCATAGAGCATTATATTTATGCTTTTGATGGGGAGGAACAAACTTTGGGAGTGTTTAATAACAAGTGTGGGGAGCAGGCATAATAGTCGAAGGAAAGTCCTGTCACCAGGACCATGGCTCGTCGCAGCAGCATTCTGCTGTTGAAGGTGACAGCACCTAAATCATTTTGGATTTAATTTGTTGCCTTTTTTTGAGTCTGTCAAAACTAATAAAGAATAAGGCAAAGATCATGGGTCCTTCTCAATTGTGGTTTGGGTGATTACTTTCTAGGATGCTTTTGTGACTGTTTTCAGGAACAATACTTTGTAGGACCAGTTGTGGATAAAGCTATTTTATATATTGATATACAATGTGGCACAGATTATTTGTGATTTCATAGTTAAAGATCCACTGGGAAACAGTAGGTGGTAAGGAATGTGCTGCCTGGAAAATGGAGTGCACTGTCTAGAAATGCAATGGAGGAAGTTTCAATTTGGACATTTAAGATGACACTGGATGATTTTTTGGATAGAAATGAGTGCAGAGATATGACGAAAAGGCCGGAGATTGACATTAAGTAATAGGACTAATGTAGGCACAATAGGCCAAATGGCTTCCTTCTGCGCCATTACGATTCTGTGATTCTGTGAGTGTTCATTATATTTATCCTATATATATAGGATAAGCAATATATTTCATTCAGAAAATCAAGGAAAGCAAAATATCTAGGTATTAGAGGCAAGCTGGCAGAGTTGTTTGAGTAAATACAGCCAAAGTTATGGCAGTCATTATACTGTGGAAAATGCTTAGAAAAACAATTCAAAAATTTCAACAAAAATGCATTTCATTAAAAAACAAAACATCAATAATAAAGATCTATCTGTGCCTTACTGAAGAAGTTGAAGATTGTATTAATTTAAAAGAGGTTTGCAATCATGCAAAGAATATTAGAAAGACTGGGAATCGGGAATGCTTAGGAAACTGCAAAGGGTCACCAAAAGTTTGAATATAAAGGATAAAGATACAATAACTAAATTAGCCAGGAATGTAAAAACAGAATTTAAGAGCATTCACAAGTATATGGAAGGGAAGGTAGGTAAAATATGCGTTGAATAAAAACCAAAAGAACAGGGGATGCTATAAATCAGGAACAAAAACTGAAGTTTCTAGAAAAGCTCAGCAGGTCTGGCAGCATCTGTGAAGAAAAAATCAGAATTAACGCTTCAGATCCGGTGACCCTTCCTCAGAGCTAGGTTCAAATTACAAATTAGATTACAAATCCCCAGGACCTGACGGTCTATTTAATAGGATTTTAATCAAGATAGCTGCAGTGAAGGTGCTGTTTGTGATTTTCCAAAATTTCATAGATGCTAGAGCTGTCCCATGGATTGGAAATTTGCAGATATATCACTGCTATTTAAGAAAAGAGAAGGATGGAAAACAGAGAACTAAAGACCATTTGGCCTAACATCAGTCCATAAGAAAGTGTTGGGATCGATCAATAATAACGTGCTTAGAAAACCATTCTATTTTTTTTCTTTATTCATTCAAGGGATGAGGGTGTGGCTGACCGGGCAGCATTTATAGCACATCCCTAATTGCCCAGAGGGCAGTTGAGAGTCAACCACATTGCTGTGGGTCTGGAGTCACATGTAGGGCAGATCAGATAAGGATGGCAGTTTCCTTCCCTAAAGGACATTAGTGAACCAGATGGGTTTTTCCCGACAATTGACTATGGATTCACACTCATCATTAAATTCTTAATTCCAGATATTTATTGAATTCAAATTCCATTATCTTCCACTGCACGATTTGAATCTGGGTCCCCAGAAGATTATCTGAGTCGCTGGATTAACAGTCCAGCAATAATACCATTCGGCCATCACCTCTCCTAACCCTTATGATCCCCTATGATCAGATTAATTAAACACAAAAGGGAAATTGAGTTTAACTGTTTATTATAATTTTGTTCTGTGCTGTACTGTTCTATGTTCTATAGGGTACATACATGAGGATCAATGGTCGGCACAACATTGTGGGCTGAAGGGCCTGTTCTGTGCTGTACTGTTCTATGTAACTAGTGTGGAAGATATAGGAGAACATGCAGGGAAGGCTCAAGATTTTGGAGGCAATATATTAACATAGATTGAGTATTGATTAATGGAGAATCTAAAAAGAATAGAGATAAACATTTTCAAGCTTGCAGACTGTTACTCAAGGAGTGCTATAAGAATAAGTACTGGACCTCATCTTAATATTATGGATGAAGAGACCAAAATTAAAGTATCTAAGTTTTGCTGATTCAAAACTAAGTGGAAATGCAAGCTGATGGGGACAAAAAGAGCCTGAAAGAGATGTAGACAGTTAAGTGCCTCTGTAACAAAGTGGCAAATGGAATATTTCATGGAAAAGTATGTGGTTTGTCATGTTGGTGGTAAGGATTGAGAAGTAGAAAATTTTTAAAGATGTGAAACTTCTAAAAGTTGATTTCAACTCTAACAATGGACATTGAAAGGTGGGATGCAGGTGCAGTAAACAATTATCCAGCCAAGGGACTTTTATTGCAAGTGGATTGGAGTATAAGAAAAAATTAGCTTTGTACAGGGCTTTGATGTGCCCATGCCTAGATTTCTATGTAGTGTTGGTCTTCATATTTAAGGAAGGAGATACTTTCAAAGCTGTTGGTGCAACAATTAACTAAATGGGTCCCCAGTTTGAGAGTAAAATGGGGCTATATCCTCCAGAGTTTTGAAGAAAGAGAGGCAATCCCACTGAAATATATGTGATTCTGAAGGCTTGTTGGTGTAATTACTGAGAGGTTGGCTGGAAAATCTAGAATGTGGGAAGATAAGGAATCAATCAATAAGGATTGAGATTAGGAAAGATTTCTTCACTAAAATGAATCTTTGGAAGTCTCTACCTCAGCTTGTGTAATAACATCAAAGAAGCACAGATGCTCGTCAAATATGAAGCAAAGATATCTTTATTTTGCAGATTTGTGATTAATATAAAATGGATTGATAAAGTTACCTACTATTTTGTGGGTTTATGAATGGATGAAAAATTTGTGGGCAAACAATTTACAAAGCAAGCACCTCCATCCTTGATTCCATGTTTCTTGTATAATTTTACAATTACTGCTTGCTTCATAAATTGTTACACAAGTGAGATACAGCATTGAAGTGCAAGTGAGATGTACCATGATGATGTGCTGAGGCTGGTACATGTATGATGCCAATGTCTGTGAATTAGAGTTGTGTGTGGATGCTGCCCACAGGTGCTGAGATGCTGATTGATGACCAGGCTGGAGGTATGGAGGAGTAAGTCATGAGCTGGAGTTGCAAGGTAACCACTTGACTTTCATGTCAGAAACTGTTACCATCTAGTTTCGATCTGAAGTTTGGGAAATGGGAAACTGTGCATCAATGAGGCAAGAGTAACTGGCAAAGATAAGCTAATGCATTCACCTGGTTGCAAATAGGCCTCTCGCTGCCTATTGGTGAGATTCTCATTTCTGTTCAACACTTAGAAAATGTGATTTTTTTTGCTGTTGACATCAAGGATATCTTTACCGCCAATCAACATATTGTCCCAACTTTCTTGCCAATGCCCATATTGTTCAGTGGGTTGAAAGATTCTGCCCATTGTTTATAATTAAATAGTGAGCCAACACTCTCTTGAATACCTCAATTGAACCTGCCTTCACCACACCTCCAGCCAGTGCAATCCAGTAACTAATAGAACATAGAACAGTACAGCACAGAACAGGCCCTTCAGCCCATGATGTTGTGCCGACCATTGATCCTCATGTATGCACCCTCAAATTTCTGTGACCATATGCATGTCCAGAAGTCTCTTAAATGTCCCCAATGACTTTGCTTCCACAACTGCTGCTGGCAACGCATTCCATGCTCTCAACTCTCTGTGTAAAGAACCCGCCTCTGACATCCCCTCTATACTTTCCTCCAACCAACTTAAAACTATGACCCCTCGTGTTAGCCATTTCTGCCCTGGAAAATAGTCTCTGGCTATCAACTCTATCTATGCCTCTCATTATCTTGTATACCTCAATTAGGTCCCCTCTCCTCCTCCTTTTCTCCAAAGAAAAAAGTCCGAGCTCAGTCAACCTCTCTTCATAAGATAAGCCCTCCAGTCCAGGCAGCATCCTGGTAAACCTCCTCTGAACCCTCTCCAAGGCATCCACATCTTTCCTATAATAGGGCGACCAGAACTGGACGCAGTATTCCAAGTGCGGTCTAACCAAAGTTTTATAGAGCTGCAACAAGATCTCACGACTCTTAAACTCAATCCCCCTGCTAATGAAAGCCAAAACACCATATGCTCTCTTAACAACCCTGTTCACTTGGGTGGCCATTTTAAGGGATCTATGTATCTGCACACCAAGATCCCTCTGTTCCTCCACACTGCCAAGAATCCTATCCTTAATCCTGTACTCAGCTTTCAAATTTGACCTTCCAAAATGCATCACCTCGCATTTATCCAGGTTGAACTCCATCTGCCACCTCTCAGCCCATCTCTGCATCCTGTCAATGTCCCGCTGCAGCCTACAACAGCCCTCTATACTGTCAACGACACCTCCAACCTTCGTGTCATCTCCAAACTTGCTGACCCATCCTTCAATCCCCTCATCCAAGTCATTAATAAAAATTACAACCAGTAGTGGCCCAAGGACAGAGCCCTGTGGAACACCACTCACCACTGACTTGCAGGCAGAATATTTTCCTTCTACTACCGCTCGCTGTCTTCTGTTGGCCAGCCAATTCTGTATCAAGACAGCTAAGTTCCCCTGTATCCCATTCCTCCTGACCTTCTGAATGAGCCTACCATGGGGAACTTTATCAAATGCCTTACTGAAGTCCATATACACCACATCCATAGCTCGACCCTCATCAATTTTTCTAGTCACATCCTCAAAGAACTCGATAAGGTTTGTGAGGCATGACCTGCCCCTCACAAAGCCATGTTGACTGCATTTAATCAAGCCACGCTCTTCCAGATGGTCATATATCCTATCCCTCAGAATCCTTTCTAACACCTTGCAGATGACAGACGTGAGACTTACTGGTCTGTAATTGCCGGGGATTTCCCTATTTCCTTTCTTGAAGAGGGGAATTACATTTGCCTCTCTCAGTCCTCAGGTACGACTCCAGTGGAGAGCGAAGATGCAAAGATCTTCGCAAGTAGCGAAGCAATTGCATTTCTTGCTTCCCAAAGCAGCCGAGGACCAATCTGGTCCAGGCCTGGCGACTTGTCAATCTTAATGTTTGACAAAATTTTCAGCACATCAGCTTCTTCTAACTCTATCCATTCCAGCATGCACACCTGCTCTTCAAAGATTTCATTCACTACAAAGTTCATTTCTTTCGTAAAAACAGAAGCAAAAAACTCATTTAGGGCTTCCCCTTACCTCCTCAGACTCCACACACAAGTTCCCTATGCTATCCCTGATCAGCCCTACTCTTTCTTTGACCATTCTCTTATTCCTCACGTAAGTGTAAAATGCCTTTGTGTTCTCCCTAATCCGTTCTGCCAAGCCTTTCTCGTGCCCCCTCCTGGCTCTCCTCAGACCATTTTTGAGCTCCTTCCTCGCCTGCCTGTAATCCTGTAGAGCTGAGCTTGACCCTAGCTTCCTCCACCTTATGTAAGCTACCTTCTTCCTTTTGACGAGAAGCTCCACCGCTCTCGTCATCCAAGGTTCCTTTATCTTACCCCTTCTTGCCTGTCTCAGAGGGACATATTTATTCATCACTCGCAACAACTGTTCCTTAAACAGTCTCCACATGTCTATAGTGCCCTTACCATGGAACAATTGCTCCCAGTCCATGCTTCCTAACTCCTGTCTAATCGCATCATAGTTTCCTCTTCCCCAATTAAATATCCTCCCATTTTGCCTAATCCTCTCCTTCGCCATAGCTATGTAGAACGCGAGGCAGTTATGGTCACTATCACCAAAATGCTCTCCCATGACAAGATCTGATTCCTGCCCCGGCTCGTTTCCGAGCACCAAGTCTAGAATGGCCTCTCCCCTCGTCGGCCTGTCAACGTACTGAGTTAGGAAACCCTCCTGAACACACCTTACAAAAACAGCTCCATTCAATTCTTCTGCCCGAAGGAGGTTCCAATCAATATTGGGAAAGTTAAAGTCACCCATTACAACAACCCTACTATGTCCACACTTTTCCAAAACCTGCCAACCTAAGCTTTCTTCAATCTCCCTGCTGCTATTGGGGGGACCTGTAGTAAACCCCTAACGAGGTGACTACTCCCTTGCTGTTCCTAATTTCCACCCATACTGACTCGGTAGGCAGACCTTCCTCGACAATGGAAGCTTCTGTAGCTGTGATACCCTCTCTGATTAGTAGTGCTACACCCCCTCCTCTTTTTCTCCCCTCCCTATTCTTTTTAAATGCTCTAAACCCTGGAACATCCAGCAGCCATTCCTGCCCCTGAGAAACCCACGTCTCTGTTATGGCCACAACATCATAGCACCAGGTACTGACCCATGCTCTAAGTTCATCACTTTTATTCCTGATACTCCTTGCAAAGCAAACACACTTTAACTGATCCCTTGGTTCCTTCCCAGGAAAATCCTTCCCACTAGCTGGTCTTCCTCTTGCTACTGCCTCACCTGCATCAACTCTCACCTCTGGTATACAGCTCAGGTTCCCACCCCCCTGCCATACTAGTTTAAACCCTCTCGAAGTACTCAAGCAAACTTTCCACCCAGGACATTGGTCCCCTTGCAGTTCAGATGCAACCCTTCCTTCTTGTACAGGTCCCACCTTCCCCAGAAGGCATCCCAATTATCCACATATCTGAAGCCCTCCCTCCTACACCAGCTGTGCAGCCACGTGTTAAGCTGTGCCCGCTCCCTGTTCCTCGCCTCGCTATCTCGTGGCACTGGTAGTAAACTAGAGAACACTACTCTGTTTGTCCTGCTTTGCAGCTTCCATCCTAACTCCCTGAAATCACTTTTTATATCCTCAATCCTTTTTCTGGCTATATCATTAGTGCCAATTTGTAACACGATTTCTGGCTGTTCGCCCTCCCCTTTTAGAACCTTATACACCCGATCGGAGACGTCCCGGACCCTGGCACCAGGGAGGCAACATACCTTCCGGGAATCCGGATCCTGACCACAAAATCTCCTGTCGATTCCCCTAACTATCGAGTCCCCTACCACGAGTACTTTTCTATTCTGCCCCCTTCCCTTCTTTGCCACAGTGTCAGGCTCAGTGCCAGAGAACTGACTACTATGGCTTTCCTCTGGTAGGTCATCCCCCCCAGCAGTATCCAAAACGGATTACTTATTGCTGAGGGGAATGCCCACAGGGGATCTCTGCTCTGTCTGTCTGTCCCCTTTCCTCCCCCTAACTGTAACCCATCAATCCTTGTCCTGAGCCTTAGGAGTGACCAACTCCCGGTAACTCCTCTCAATTACCCCCTCTGCCTCCTGAATGATCCATAGTTCATCCAGCTCCAGCTCCAGTTCCCTAACACGGTTTTCAAGGAGCTGTAGTTGGGTGCACTTCCCGCAGATGTAGCCAGCGGAGACGTGTGCCACATCTCCCAACTGCCACATTCTGCAGGAGGAGCAAGCAACTGCCCTAGCATCCATACCCCACTTATCTGAACACCCACTCAGTACTAAAGTAGAAAGCTTAGTTCAAGTTGCTATAAAATTAATAACAAACTTATATTCAACAGAGAAAGTTTAGAATGAACCTTACCTTATTAACGAGGTTAGAGGAGGAGGGCAGGTGGGAGACTCTACAGTTGTAGAGTCTCGGGTTTAGCCGCCTTGCTGATATATATGGTCACTGCTTTCCTTCCCGGCTGCCCCTCTGGTCCTCGTCACTTCCTCCACTGCTCCCGCTCCTTCTGTGAAAGAGAAAACACCGCTGCCCGCTACCGGTAAGTAATTTTTAAAAACTGCCTTACCTTAGCTGCAGTCTTCTGGGTTCGTCTTACCTCCGCTGCTGCTCGCACTCAAAATGCGTGAATAAATTTTTCTCATTTTACATTTATTTAATTTGCAAAACACTTCAACATTCTTAATCCTCTTATGAGAGTGAACCCCATAATATCATCAAAGCATCCCTACAGTGTTGAAACAAGCCATTTAGCCGAGCAAGTCCGCAACGTCCCTCCAAACAGCATCCCAACTAGACTCATTCCCCTCACCCTTACATTTCCCCATGTCTAACCCACTTCACCTAAACATCCCTGAACACTACGGGCAATTTAGCATGGTTAATCCACCTAGCCTGCACATCTTTAGACTGTGGGAAGAAACCAAAGCACCCAGAGGAAACCCACCTAGACACGGGAAGAGTGTGCAAACTCCACACAGACTGTTGGCCGAGGGTGGAATCAAACATAGGTTCCTGATGCTGTGAGGCAGCAGCACTAACCATTGAGCCCCCGTGCCGCCCCCCTCTCATCTTAGCTTTCTTCCCTTAAAGCACAACTGTCCCACCTTCTCCAATCTATCCTCATAATTTAAGTTTCTAATCCCTGGAACCATTGCTTTAAACCCCTTCTGCATTCTTTCCAAGGTGTTCACATCCTTCCTAAAGTGCAGCATTCAGAACTGTACACAAGATTCCAGCTGAGGTCAAACTAGTGTCCTATATAAGTTCAGCATAACCCCTACCCCCAACCCTGCTTTTCTTGACTCAATGAAGCCGAGGAAACCAAATGCTTTATTGACTGCCCTCTGTCTCTGCTGTCATCTTCAATAACCTATGCAGCTATCTCCAATCCCTCTGCGCCTGTACACGCTTTAGAATAGCAACTTTTACTTTAAATGAAAACCAAAAGAACTGCGGATGCAGTAATTCAGGAACAAGAACAAAGTTGCTGGAAAGGCTCAGCAGGTCTGGCAGCATCTGTGGAGGAGAAAACAGAGTTAACGTTTCGGGTTCGGGTTCTGAGAGAGAGTCACCGGACCTGAAACGATAATTCTGTTTCTAACTCCACAGATGCTGCCAGAACTACTGAGTTTTTCCAGCAACTTTGTTTTTGTTTATGTTAAATGGTTACTCCAAGTTTTTTTTGCACCAAAATATATCACCTCACACTTTGCTGCGTTGAACTCATCTGCCATCAATCCACACACTCCACCAAAATATCAATGTCTTTTTCGAGTTCTACACTGAACTATTTTTTAAATAATGGTCTCAAATTTTGTATCATCCATAAACTTTGAAAATGTTCCCTGCATGCCACATCTAGATGTAATTTATATATATCAGAATAAAACAAGATTCCAAATACTGACCCCAGGAAACTCCACTGAAGAAGTTCCTCCAAAAAAACCTATTAGCTATTACTGCTCGCTTCCTATTCCTAAGCAATTTTGACCCATGTTGTTATCGATCCTGTTACTCCATGAGCTGTAACTTATTTCGTAAGTCAGTTGTACGGCACAGAATCATATGTTTTGTAAATCTAGGCACCCTGCATTTTCCTCATCAACCTTCGCTTTTACCTCTCTAAAAAATTTCACCAAGTTAGTTCAACATGATTTTCTTTTAAGTAACATACACTAACCCATATATAACATTTCCTCTAAACGGTATTGTTAAGAGTGAGTGTGACCACTCCAAGATTCCACACATGGTGATCAGTGTTAGCACACCAACTGAGCCATTGACGTATGGTTCTTGAAGGCACTGCCATGCGCAGCGGAATGGAAGGAAGAATTCAGAGATGGACCAGGTGAAGGTGAGAGTGGGGCGCAAACTGGAAGCAGAATTGACAATCATTTCCGATTCCGGATCAGAAAGTGAAGTAGCACCAATAATGTCTTCGATTTCTGGAGAAAGAATTGTGGGTGGGGGCCAGATTGGGACTGAAACGAGGAATATTCCACATACCTTACAAAGTGACAGGCATAACTGGGACCTATGCAGGTGCCCATGACCACACCTTTGACCTGAAGGAAGTCAGAAGACTTAAAGGAGAAGATGTTCAAAGTGAGGACAATCTTGGCCGGGTGGAAGAGGGTGGTAGTGGATTGGGATAGTTCAGGCCTTTACTCTAGAAAGAAGTGGAGAGCCCTGAGACCATCCTGATAGGGGATGAACATGTAAAGGGATTGCACATCTATAGTGAAAAGGAGCTCGCAAACTGGAAGTTCTGAAATTAACATAAAATGTGTGAAGAATTGCAGATGTAATTGGGAAGGAACAGGACAAAGGGAGAAAAAAATAGACTCAAGATAGGAAGAAATAAATTTGGTAGGCAGAAATAATAGGTCTGTAGTCTCTTTACTGGATTTTGGGGAGAAGGTAGGTGAGGTGAGATTGGTTATAGTTGTGGACATAATGGCCTAGTGTTCAATGGTGGGGTCTTGGGCCAGAGGAGATAGGAGGTAGTGGCTGAGAGCTGGCGCTCAGCCTCCACAATGTAGAGGTCAGTATGCCAGACAACCAAAGCACTGCCTTTGCCAGCAGGCTTGATGACAGAGTCAGGATTGGATCTAAAAGCCTGGAGTGCATACAGTTCAGATGGAGATAGGTTCGAAAGGGTGAGGGGTTGGGCAGAGAAGTTAATGTGACCAATGCCAGGTTGGCAGTTTTCATTGAACAGGTTGGTCCAAGTGAAAGGCCAGAGAGAGGAGTCCAGGTGAAAGGGTCTGTGGGATGAGGAGAGGACTCCTGTCTAAAGAATTGGACACGGAGGCAATGGAAGAAGAGTTCAACATCATGTCTTGCCTGAAATTCATTGAGGTGGAAGTGCTGAGGGATAAAACTAAGACCTTTCCTGAGTACAATCAGCATCTGTTTCAGAACTATGTGCAACCTAGCCAAGTTGTTCCAGTACAATTATAACACTGACATCTATCTGATAGCATGAAACATTGTCCAACTGTGCCCTATTCAAGAATTGACTGGTTTGGATTTATCCTGCTGTCTGTGTACATGACACGCTTGCACCATTTTTCACACTGTTGAGTAGATGTAATGATATAGCCATATTGGAACAGCTTCTTTTTGAGTGTGAATTCCCACTGTACTTGAGGGATTGAAAAATATACTCAGGAGTACAGCCTTAGAACATTGATTACCATGTGTTTGAAATTTTTCTTTCACTGAACCTAAAGAGCACGGCTGATTTTCTCAATATTATTCATTTAAAAAAATGCATTGTCTGCAATGTTGAAGTTTTAATCTTCGGAACTATGTTACATGTACATGCACGGGTACAAATGCCTTGGCTTAACTTGTGGGTAATGATATGTGGGCAGTTTATTCGTGAGCACCCACAGTGTAAAGGGGAGTCTGCATTGGTTCCATGAGCCTTTCATCAGAACCTGCCAATAGAGATTAGCCTCGAGTAAGATACCCATACTCAATAGGTTCTGCATAATGCTATTCTTTTGGAAACAAGACAGAATAGTGACAGTATAGAGAAGATAGACAAATTATTTTTTAAAAAGGATAAGGTGACCCGCAAGGAAACATGTCAATTGGTTAAAAGTTAGCTCCTTCCTCTAGCAATAAAATAAACTCTTTCACAGAAAAGATTCAATACTGCTTACTCTGAAGTATGATATCCAACACTTGCTCCACATAGATATTGAACAAATGTAATACAATTTAGATGCTAGCACTAAACTATGAGGGAGGCATGGCATATTGGTAATGTCGCTGGGCTTGGAATTCAGATGTTCAGATTAATGCTGCAAGGCACATGGATTCAAGTCGCATGATGGAATTTAAATTTAATTCATGAAAAATCTGGAGTTTAAATTAATTCCAGCAATTGTGCCATAAAACTACTATCAAGTGTTATAAACGTCAATCTACTTCACTATGATCCTTTGCTGTCCACTGTCATCCTCTCCTGGTCTGGACTACATTTGACTCCAATAGATCTACTCTGTAAAGTGATGTGACAAGCCAGCTAATTCAAGAGCATCTGAAGATAGGTAATAATTGCTGACCTTGACAGCAATGCCCAAAACTCAGGAATATTTTAAAAAATTACAGTTAATACCACAGTGTGGCAACTACATAACTGGTATATAGGCCGTTTGCCTCTAGTGCATTTCCATCACATCTAATACACTGCACAACATTCACTTATTAGGCCTTGATTCTTAATGTCGGATAATATGGGTAACCTTTTTCTGGTGTGCCTCTGTACTCTGGGTCCTGATAATCATTCGCTCTAATATGACTTGTCAAAGATTGTACTCTTCATCTTCTAACATACATTGTTTCCAAATTTATCATCCTCATGATTTTCTTGTAATAAACTTTCAACAGATTCTTGTCTAAACTGATCTTTTAATCAAGGATACTCACCTAAGAGGCTCAAAGACCTCTAGAAATTAATCTTGAAGACTTATCTATGGGGTTGCCCTAGAGCCCACCCAACATTTAACGCAATTTCAGGATATCAAAAGCAAAGGATGTCTGCCTCACTGGCAGAGGTCAACACGTGAAGTCTAGGAGAGTGTTTGGAGTATCCAGTGGGAGGACAAAGGATGAGGGTATGATGATTGCTGTGAACATGAGGACTGGATCGGGAGACATCACTTCTGGTTCTACAGAAAACTATTTTCCTTTATGGCATTGCATAAAAGAAATGTTCTGCTGCATTTTGCAGTAGGATCTATGCTTGGTCAGCTTGGGTGCAAGATATTTCACTGTCTTGTGTCTGTTTTAAACTCTTTAATAACCCAAACCATGACATTGTACTCCTGGGCATGAATCCCACTGTACTCTGCCAAGTCACTAACGTTTAGAGTTTTCATCCTATTACATCTTAGATGGCAATGCCATTCTGTTTCCAAATCTTAGACCCTTCAGGGATTTTAAAGCAAACAAGGAATTATACCATCTACAAAATGAGCATGCAGTACTATTTTTTCACATGCAAAACTAAGATTGCTTGTTCTAATCATGCAGAAAACTATTGGAAGACCATGATACTCTTTTTATCTCTCTTTGATGAAATAGGAGGCATTAGAAGAATTAAAATGGCACAAAGAAATTTAATAAATTATTAAGAAATTACTGCTGACACCACTGAGTAACAATGGTGACAATTAACTATAAAACTGACAGAAGCAAAATTAGATCGATGAAATGATATTTCAATCAAACCCTTAATTGGGTCTCCTGTCTTAAGCTTTCTAAACCAATAAAATCCAAACACATCATTACAATTTGATCATAGCTGTTATACTTACATGATATTACATTTTCAGGTTATTTCTGGATCAAAAAAATTGCCAGTTTGGCTCAGACAATAGTGATGAAACCCTCTTTGTTAATGATATATCGATATGATGATTGGTCACTATCAGCATATTTTGCAGAATACTGTTCTAAGTGGACTACCTTCAAAGTCATTAAATGTATGGTCAGTTAAAATGTTCCTGGGAAAATGTGAGTAGTACATGTCACACACAAAATAATTGTGACTTTCCCTTCAAAATACACATACTACTGCTTTCATTTCTAGTGAAATGCTTGCGCTACAGTCAGAATATATCCCACTGGAATTGAAAACATCAGTGTGTTACAAAATATTGAAGCACCAGATGCATAACTGTTCAAATAGAATGGTCAGTGAAATATTTAAACATCTGTTTAATGAACTAACTAATTAACAGCAGAGTCCCTTTCTTTGAAGCTGCTGCTATAATTATAAAGCATGCTATTATACATTGCATTGGTTATATCCTGGCAGAACAAATAACTATGCAAAAACTATTCAATTTTCAATCCACTTAAAGAGCAGATAATCTCCTCCATTTAGTAGTGTCCAGGTAGAGTATTTTTAAAGTCAAGTTCTAACATCTATCTTGATTTTTAAAACAAATGGTCAGTAAATTCTATATAGTGTCATAAAGCAACATCATATGATAAGATACAATTTTCCACATTAGTTTTGAATATTAACTGAGCATGGTTAATCAACTAATGGATCAATTTTAACATCCTGCTGGTTTCAAATGGGCTGGAGGTGGGGAAAATGTAAGAATGCTCTTGTGGGTCTGAATAATTCCTGGATTCAGCTGCACACTGTCAGTGAATTACCTACCCAAAATGAGTGAAAAACAGCTGACTGTTATTTTACTGTAATCAGTTACACCTTTATTCAAACCATCTCTTTTTCCCTGGCCTTGTCTCATGAAAACCTTATTTTATCTGACTTCACCATCATATTGGATAATTAAGCTTTGTTACCTTTCATCCTATCACAAACTTCTCCCTCTTGCTTGTTTCCTCCTCACACCGTCTTTTCAAGTGTGTCAACATTTGCTTAAAAGCTGCTCATTTCTAACGTCCCCCAGTTTGGACAAAAGGTTGTCAAACTGAAACATTGTGCTGAAATTTATAAGGCTTTTGGAGACAACTGGGGTGGGGCAAGATGACAAGAGGAGAGCCCTGTGTCATTCTGCAGCGACCAGGAATGGTGGGTTTCAGTAGCTTGGCTGCTTGCCAATGAAAACCAAGTAATCAATTAAAGCAAGTGATTAGTCAATTAATGGCTACCTCTGTTCCTTTATTATCTGGAGCAGGACAGGTCCTTGCCCTGTTGGAAGACCAGTAAATAAATCATGGCAGCCTCCTGGCTAGCTCCTGGGGAATGGTATTTCTCAACTGTGTATGACTCATGGCGGTAACAGTGGTTTTAATGGCTACCTGCAAGGCTCCAAAAGGGCCACCACAGGTTTCACCAATCCGATCACTGAGGCTTGCCTGCCTGACCCATGCACTGTGAAAAGCAGCATACCCTGTCCTTTAGGAGAGTCTCAACATGCAAACACCCTGGTCACCTTGAAGCTGCTGCCACAACTGACGGGGCTGACACCTCTAATAAACAGGCCTTCAAATCAAATCGATAGCAGTCTAAACAGAAACTTCTCAACCAGCCACCACTGATAAAATCCCTTCCAGAATCCCACCGCTCATTTCCATGGGGTGAGGACCAGCCCATTGGCAGCATTTCTGAAGAAGGTTCCAGACCCGAAACGTCAGCTTTCCTGCTCCTCTGGCGCTGCTTGGACTACTGCGTTCATCCAGCTCTACACATTGTTATCTCAGATTCTCCAGCATCGGCAGTTCCTACTATCTCTCTCAATGGCAGGATAACCTTGCTTTTAATGAAAATTCCAAGTGTTAGCTCAGTTTCTCCATCTGCAGATGCTTCCTGATGTGCTGAACATTTCCAGCATTTTCTATTTTTTAAAGAAAATCAAGCAACTACTGTTATTTCTTTCAGTCTTAATTTTTCTTTGGCTGAGCTAATGTATTGAAGGCACTAGCTGTGTCCCTAGTCCCTCCAGATAAAATTATTAAACAAAGAACAGATGAAGAATAAAGAGTTCAAAATATTCCAATTTTTACACCTTAAATAAGGCTCCTTTAGCTAATGAAGCTTCTATGAAGCAGAATTTGAGAAACAAATTTTGAACTAAGAGATTTATCCCCCGTGATATTTTTGGAAACAGTTAGATACGAGAGTAAATGTTCTGACAATATCAGTGCCAAATCTTACCTGCTGGCAACAGTTTTGGGGAATCAGTTACATGTTAATTATGATGAGAAAATGATGTATCAGTCTGAACCGCCAGGGTTCATTGCCAGGAGGCATAGCTCCATGCTGGTGGCATGAAATTCTAGCATTTTATCTGTTTTTTCGTGAGCATAGAATTGTTAATATAACAACAACTTTTTTTAGCACTTTTAATATAATAAAACATCCGAGGCAGTTTACAGGAGTGTTATAAAACAAAATTTGACATCAATATATATTATAGAGATGTTAAGACTGCAGGCCAAAAGTTGACAGAGACACATTTTAAGGAAGAAAGAGAGGACAGAGACAGAGGGGTTTAGGAGGAGGATTCCAGAAGCTATGGTAATGGCAGTTGAAAGACTGCCAATGGTACATAAGAATGTTAAAAACGTAAGAAATAACAGCAGGAGTAGACAACATGGCCCCTCAAGCCTGACCCATTATTCAACAAGATCATACCTGATTTACCCTGTCCAGTTCTATTGATCCAAAGGAGGACAAAGGGTTTTAAAGCCTGCCTATTAACTTACTATGATTCACGTACAAAGACCCCACATAAAGTGTCAAGGTCCCAGTACCATGGAAAGGCTGCCAACACCATCAAAGACCCCTCAGACCCTGGTAATGATCTCCTACAACCTCTTCTACCAGGCAGAAGATAGAGCAGTTTGAATACATGCACCAACAGGTTCAAGAACAGCCTCTTCCCTACCGTTATTAGACTGATGAAGGGGTTAACTTCGAATAATGTTGATCTTGCTTTGTGCACTTGCTGTGCAGTGTAGCGTATATGCCTCAGTCTGTCTAAGCACCCTATGAACTGTATGTCCTTTTTTGCTATGATCTGTCTGTACTGCTTGCAAAACAAAGCTTTTCACTTCACGTAGGGACACGTCACTACAATAAATCAAATTAAATCAGTGAACGTATCTTTGTGCTTTATCCCATAGCCTCCAAGATAAGACTGAAAGATTTGCACACTCACTGTCTGTTCCATTTGTTCCTCTTCCCCCTTTATCAACAAAATAAAAAAAAACATAATTTTCCAGGCCCCTTCAGTTGGAGTTTTGGTTGGTCCACTAAGCTGACTTGTTTCCATGCAAATGTTTCGTTCGCCTTCTGGGTGACACTGTCAGTGCTGTTTAGTCTCTGTTGAAGCGTTGTTGTTCTGTCCTGCTCTGAATTTATACGGTCTGTTATGGTAGGAGTTCTGTTTCCAGTTTTACTCCATACTATGTAAATAGAGTCTATTGCAACATGGTTGTTTATTGTACCAGGGGTTGAAAACCAGACTCCCAGGAATTCTTGTGCTTGTCCTTGTTTCGCTTGTCCTAGTACTGTTACTTTGTCCCATTTAAACTAATGTCCATCTTTGCCAGAATGAATAGAAATCACCAGGGCACACAAACACCAAATGGCAGCAAAATGGCATGAACATTTCCCCCTCGTTTCCATTCACTCATTCAAAGAAGGACATCAATTTAACTGGGACAACGTAATAGTACCAGAACAAGAGAAACAAAGACAAGCACGAGAATTCCTGGAAGGCTGGTTTTCAACTACTGCTACCATCATCTACATACCACTATGGAGCAAAACCAGAAACAGAACTACTCATCATAACAGACCAGGCTATATAAATTCAGAATGGAACAGAACAACAGCGCTTCACTGAAGACCGGACAACACTGATGATGTCACCTAGAAGAGAGGCAAAACTGTTGCATGGAAATCTGTCATGTGGGTGAACCAACCAACAAACCCAGCCACCACCCGAGTTACAGATCCGACTGAAAATTTAAACCCCTTCACTTCTGCTGTTGTCATTTTGAACTTCAAATGCTCACTTTGTTTTTCTCCACAGAAACATCTGGACCTGCTGAGTTTCTCCAGAGTTTTTGATTTTATTTCACAGTTCCGGAATTCGGTAGTACTTTGCTTTTACTGGTACAGCGGGATTTTATTTTGAAGCCAAGATCATGCTGTGAAACATAACCTAGCTCCAGGGATGTGAACCTTTGTCATTGGGGTAAATTGAAGAAGTTGTGACTGTTCTCCTTAGAGAGAGGTCTGGGAGGAAATTTGATGTAATTTTTCAAAATTATGAGTTGGCTGGTTAGAATGGACAGGTAGAAGCTGTCCCACTTGAAAAGTGAAAGAGCTTGCTGTCATAGATTTAAAATGATACACAAAAGAGGCTATAGTGATGTGAGAAAAAGAAACATTTTCTAACAACAATTAGTTAGGGTATGGAATGCACGTGATGGAGGCAGGTTCAATTGATATCGTCAAGAGGACATTAAATAGTTGTGTTGATAGAAATGGTATGCAGGAATATGAGGAAAAAGCGGGGACAAAGGATATGGGATAAAGGAGATTGACACAAGGTAAGAGAATCAGTGCAGGCATGAACAGCCTCATTCTATGCTGTAATAATTGTGGGTTTCTGTGACTCATCCAGGAACGTGCACTACCAGAGTTAGAAAGCCTAATTTATATCACATGTAGATGTCAGAATTATACCGGAAAATGGCATGCTTAACATAAAACTTTATAGTGTCCTTAATGATAGCCAGAGACGGGTTATTGTTGCAAAATTCTGACACATTGAAACAGTTTAAAAAAAAAACTTTGTGATGTTTTTTGAGAATTACCCAAAAGAGTAAATGATGCAAACTGGTCAAACAAATTATTTATATAGGGCCTAACCCCAGGATTTGGTAAGGAGTCAGGACTGGGACATTTTCGTGGGCAGAAGTCTTGTTGTGTCATATTTGTGGGAATGTAGTGATACAGCAGGAATTTTGGTCCAATTTTGCACTTGTGGTTTCTAATACTTGAGTCAAAATGTGTGTGCACAGTCCTACTTGGCTTTAAACACTTTTCAAACTTGGCAGTGTCGTCAAAAACAAAGGAATTATGAGGATTATCATAATCTAACATGTTGATGATGAAACATACCAAAGTATTTTGGAAATGAGGTGTTAGAGACATAAGCATCCCGGAAAGAGGAACCTTTCCTGTTTTGAGATACTCAATAACCATAAGGAAAGGTTACTTCTGTTTTGTCTGAAGCAGGGCACAACCAAAAAATTTAAATACTTAACATTAACTGAGTAATTGAGCACACATGACTGTATGTGGATTGCTTTGACTCATACCATAGCCTATGAGAAACAATATTTTTAAGTCATAAGGAGAATCATGTACTTGGTACATGTCAATGTAAAAATGGAAACAAATTTGTTCTCTTGTGTCAACATTCAAATACTTAACAGTCAATTCTATTCTGAATGCAAACTGATTTTGCAGTTTATGATATGAAAAGGTAGCACGCAAGTAATGGTTACATTTGAAATGTATGAATGAGCTAAAGAGTGGAATGAAATTTAATACAGGCTGGATTGAAATATTGGATAGAAATTGAAAATGTTGGTGGAAACTCAGCAGCTGTGGGGAGAGAAACAGAGTGCATCCCATGGCTTCTTCAGCATCTTTATTTGGAAAGCATGTCATGGGACGTGAAAGGTTATCTATTTTTCTCTCCAGGAATCCTGTCAGGCCTGTAGAGTTTCTCCAGTCCTTCAGAAATTTCTGAAGAAGGGTCCAGACCTGAAACGTCATCTTTCCTGCTTGTCTAATGCTGCTGTGTTCAACCAGTTCTACACCTTGTTATCTCAGATTCTCCAGCACCAGCAGTTCCTACTATCCCAGAGAGGGAGGGTCGTGTTGTTTCCTCCAGAAAATCATGTCTGTTTGGTAGATGTCTGATATCATAGCTGGCCAAAAATGCACAATACAAAATGCGGGAACCACCAAAGCCAGCCAATATGTGAGCAAAAATGAGTCTCATCTTATTACTGATGTAGATACACTCAGCTACCATACAGTAAATGTGAGGAATTATGTCAAAGGCATTTAATGATGTGTCAATTGACCTAAGTTTTCAGGTGTCTTCCATTGCATCTTTTCATGACTAGAACAAAGAACTGTGGATGCTGGTAATCTGAAACAGAAACAGAAGTTGCTGAAGGAACTCTGCCGGTTTGACAGCATCTGTGGAGAGAAAGCAGAGTTAACATTTTGGGTCCAGTGACTCTTCAGAATTAACTGATGCTGGTAAACCTGCAAATTTTTGGCTTCAGATTTCCAATATCTGCAATTCTTTGCTTTATTATATCATTCCATTTTGCATGCTGTTGGTTCAACAGTGATTCCAGAGTTTACATTTGCAATAAACTGCTTGAAAGTCCATTCTAAGTATTAACTATGCTGCCTGAAGAAGGATTCCGTGTGTGGATCCTAAAGTTTTTTTTTGCTAATTTGAAATTGTATCCATTGTTTCCCAACTGTTTATTTTAAACAATTTTACTTTTAAAAGCTCTAAATTATTTTATGACATTTTAAAAATTATCTTTCAGAAACCCCTTTCTATGCTTAACATTAACATTTGTTGCTTAGCAATGAAAACTCACAGCAGATCAGACTTATGTACATTACAGTTTCCTTTGGCATATGTTCAACCATTTATGCTGTGCTGTTCAACATCCTAAGCATTTCAAAAATGACCTTTGATTTTTGCTCAGGATGGACATGTTGAGCGTAAATTGGCTAAAATTCTGGGGCCTCTTTCAGCTTCAGGCACAACTTTTGCAGCATAATGCAAAAAGTGTGCATTGGCTATTTCTCCTTGCCACACCCGATACAAAAGCAAAATATTGTGGATGCTGGAGACCCAAAATAAAATCAGAAAGGACTGGAGAAACTCTGCAGGTCTGACAGGATTCCTGTAGAGGAAAATAGATAACCTTTCAAGTCCCAATGACATGCTTTCCAAATAAAGATGCTGAAGAAGCAAAGGGTTGCAAAACGGTAACTCTGTTTCTCTCTCCACAGCTGCTGAGTTTCCACCAACACGTTCAATTTCTATCCAATATTTCAATCTAGCCTGTACTAAATTTCATTCCACTCTTTAGCTCATTCATTCTTTTCAAATGTAACCATTACTTTCATAATAATTTTTCATATCATAAACTGCAAAATTAGTTTGTTGCCGACTTATATGACCGTATAATTCTTTCAAAATGTACGTACAACTGGTAGAGTGAACTGGTGTGTGAAACAAGCAACCGGAAACGAAGTTGAGATTTTCCTTTTCCCCAACCAGGCCACCGTAGCCGAAAATTAATCTAACATTGCTGCATGATTGACAGGGAACCACTCCAGCAAATTCGCGTTCTCCAAGTCCCAGCTCCGCTGTGGGGCTTTTAGGTTCCAGCTCCGCAGTGGAGATATCGGGCCCCCTTCTTGAGCACAACCCGGAGACGTCAGCTCCGCGCTGGGGCTCCCGGCTCCGTGTTTCTGCCCGCCCCTTGAGACGTCAGCTCCGCGCTGGGGCTCCGGCACCGTGTTTCTGCCCGCCCCGAGGAGCCAGCTCCGCGCTGGGGCTCTCGAATCCGGTTAATAAGTGGTTACTAAGCGAGTGGTTTCCTGGACGCCAGCGGCGTCATTACAGATCCAGGGTCTCATTGTTGGAGGAGAATGTAAATCAGAAATACGTACAATGTAAGTGCATTCATTGAATTGCGATCTATCCTGATTCACCATGGCTTCTTTTTAGAGCTTTCCCTCCATAAATCCAGATTTTTAAAAATTGTGTCAATTGTTGCAGCACCTTTGTTTTATGGGAAGCTGTTCCTATTTTGACTGTGATAAAAAGTGTAGAGCTACCGATTTTGACTGTTTCATGTTTGCGTGCATATGTCTTCTTTCGAATCTTCAACTTTGATGGTTAATTCTGTCCTTATTTCTGTACCCATTGTCCATATTACATCCTGCATTTGCTTTCAGGCTGCGTGTGCCGATATCTTCCTTGAAATACCTCATGCTCGTGCACAGCACCTTGGATTATTTTATTAAACTAAATGCACGTTGTTATTTTGTAGTTCTGTGTCAAGCCTTAGTTTTATTTTCTTCAAGTTTGTTAACACGTATAAGTGTTCCTTCCTAATTCAACATTCGCCAACTTTAGGTACATTTAAGTCGTCATTGGATAAGCATATAGACGTACATGGAATAGTGCCGGTTAGATGGGTTTGAGATCGGTATGACAGGTCGGCACAACATCGAGGGCCGAAGGGCCTGTACTGTGCTGTAATGTTCTGTGTTCTATAACATTCTCATCCTGATCATTTTAAACTTTAATGTGCACCAGATTTAAAAGCAATACTTCTAGATTGTCAAGTACCCTGCATCATCTGGTTAAGCTTCCTTGCGAGTTTAATTTTTAACCAGTAATATACTAACTTATTGAACTTCTGAAATCTTTTGTATATTTGCAATATTTTTCATCTACTTATATAAAAACACACTTACCCCAAAATAAGTGACTCATACTTTCCCAGAGTGAGCTTGTTTGTAATACCTATTCTGTTGATCTGGCTGTCATCGTTCGGTAGTTGGTAACTTGAGTACTGATGAATAAAAAGACATGCTGTTGAAACTTTTAATTTTGCACTCATCAGGACAGTACGCAAGAACATCAAATTTCAAAGAAAACAATAGTTTTTACTGCGTAGGAAACAGGGTGCCAGTTGGCTGGCAAGTGAACTCGGATTAGTTCAGATTTTGACCATGAGAATATACCAGGGAAGTAGTTACCCTAAAGCTTTCATATAAATTCAGAAAAAACAAAATTATTTTTGGCTGTTATGCATCATCAGGAATGCAATAAGGAATAGTGAAACCCAAAGTTTTGTTTCATGGAAAAGGTTCAAAGTCTTGACAAATTCCTTCTGCCTATAGGGAGCATGCCCCTATGTAAGAAAATACCTGTCCACTAACCAGCCTGTAAGCACCGTGTTTCTCTTGCAGTGTAAATTAGCGTTCCATTTGAAGTTTGTTTTATTTTTGGTAGTCTTGAAGAGCACATTTCAAAAAGCTTTGACAAAATTTCTCCTTTCTTTCAGCAAACTTGGCTATTTCTACTCTGGTATTCTGCTTTGATTCCGTGTGATTTATAGAATTTGCTGATAGAAATCATTTCTTAAGATTACAAGTTTGAATGGTATTGCAGTAAACTTTGAAAAATTTAGATTGATCCTATAATACTTGTATGGTAATAATTCAATTTTCAACCTCTGATAGTCTTATTCCTCAATTGGCTGAATATTGAACATAGATTACTATTAATCTAGTAATTCTGTTATTGTTTTGATATTGAGAATGCTATGTTTGGAATGGCAAAATATTGATCATTAAAGCAGTTTCACAACTTCAAGAACAGAGTACAGCATAATAAATGCAAAATTCTAGCAGAAAGTAATTTTTTGCAATATTACTGTGCTTGATGAATATGTATTTTTGTTTATATTCAATGATAGGTTGTCCACTGTAAGATATTTATTTGATTATATTAATACAGTATGTGTGACTTAATTTACATCATCTTTTATAACAGGCACTAGAAGCTACATAATGGAATCCATTACCTTCACTGCAGGATGCATGTAAAATACTATCAGTGGATTTCGGCTTTACCCAGTTTTTGTGCAGTAAACGAAGACTGTATGAAAATCAAAGGCATTTCGTAACTGAATTAATTAAAGAAAATGGCTTCTGCAGAGTGAGTGAAATAGTTTTACTTTAAATTTTCTCTGTCATTTTCTCAATGGGGATTAATTGTAGTAGAGTGCAAGGGTTTCAAATATTCCATCTGACAGTACTTATAATGGTGTTACCTAGGTGGATTGGACTTCTATTCATTTAGATGATGTGATAGGCCAGAAATATCACTCATCTCTTGAAAAGGTTGCAGTAAATTGCCTTCTTGAGCCACTGTAGCTTATGTAGTACTCATGGTGTAATTGTTAGGATGTTCGCTCAGCATGGATATACATATTGTAGGTTCTCATTTATCTGCTGTATTCCTGTTGCTGCAGCTTCTGTAACACAGTGAGCCATGTAAAAGGAAAACAGACATAACATTCTCCTCATTCAAAACTAGACAAGACAAATGGTATTAGCATGGTTCAAAGAAGACAAATTAATCACTTTTGCTTCTGATCACATTGCCTTAGGCTGGGGACCATATGATATAAAATGTTACATTGATAGAAATAGTAAGTTCAAACATTGGTACTGAATGGATCAGCTATAAATTCAATTAATGTACAGAAATATAGCTAACAAGGGTAAGATTTATTTTTCGCTTTTTAAAGCCAAAAAATAATATAAAAATGAATGCTTTATGATGGACGGGGATGCAGAGGAACTGAACTGGGTTAAGTCAATAAAGAAGTACACCTGAAATGAAATATCAATTTTGAAAGGAAGAAAGGCAAGAGCATTTTGTGACAAAATATTTGCTGTTTGGATCTCGATTATTCCAGAAAGTGGATCAGGCTGTAGCTTATGCTGTTTGTTGAATTTTTAAATCTTTGTGTTAGGAGATGATGAAATGTTTAACTAGCAATTCAGCTGCTGATAATGAAGACAAGGCATCCTGCAAAATGTTGCTGCTTTTTTTAATTTGAGAAAAGCTGGAATATTGCCTTAAAAATCTAAAGAAAATAGTGCTTGTGTAGCTTTTAACTGCATACAATATAAATCTTCGCATTTTATTGAGGAGGTGGGGGTGAGAGTGGGATGGGGATGGGGTTAAGGATGAGGTTAGGGGTGGGGTGTCATGATTCTACCCAGTTATATTTTGTGTTGGCCACCTTGGGTTTGGAAGATCACTCAATCTTCGCTCTTCAGCCTCCAGCTTCTGGTGGTTCCATGCTCACTGTTCAGAGTAATAAATAGCATTGTCAGCTAAGTAGCATGAGCTCACAAGAACATGTAGAGTAGGAGTAGATGGACATCAACTGCCCCATGAGCCTGCATCACTGTTCCACAAGATTGTGGTTGAATTTATAAGTCCATTTTCCTACCCTAATCCCAAAATAACCAATTCATTTGATGCCTCAACCTATTGATCTGAGTCTTAAATTTGCTCAATGGTGAGCCTTCAGACCATTCTGGAGAACTTCAATTGTCATACTCGTCTGAGTGATGCATTTTCTCTCATTTCGGTTCTAAATGGCCAACCACAATCTATGGTCAATACTTTAAGATACTCCACCTATGGGAAAGCAGCCCATTACATTCTGTCAAGTCTTCTCAGGATCATATATGTTTCAGTGAGCTTACTTTTCATTCTTTCTAAACACTGGAGAATGTAAGCCCATGCTATTCATTTTCTCCTCAGTACAGACTTCATATCCCTGGACTCAAGGAAGAATGGCCAGTCACATGGTCGTATGGTTGCTTTGGTTGTAAATAGATTGACTTGCTACTTTTACCTAGTCATTGTGAGTGAAGTATACAAGAGCCAGTGATTGCTCATTTGCTACATAAATCAAAGTTAATGTTTTGAATGTTGTTTGAATAAAACAATTCAACTGAGTCAAAAAGGGTCAAATGCAAAATGATAAATTTAGTATGTACTTCACAATTTATGGTTGATAACAGTACATTGATCCTTTCAGTAATCTTCGTGAGAAGATTAAAAGTAAACGAAAGGCACTACAAGCGTCTCTTAGTGGAAGCAGACAAGTTAATGATAATCGGGTGAGTATGCAAACATTTATCAGAATATTTTCTTGAACTTGTATGATAAGTGTGGAACATTGAAATGCAAGAAATAGGTCAGAGTTAAACATAAAAGCTACTGAGAGAAGAGAGCAGTTTATGGCTGGTTTTTGGTCTTTACTGAAAAGTGCTGCACACTATTTGTGAGATTTAGTTCACATCTTACTTGACAGGCAGAAAACCTTATTTTTGCCTTCGCTAATGTTCTTCCAAAACAGTGAGGTTAAGAATCTTGTAGCATGTAACTCACCTTCTGAATCCCCAAAGCTTGTTTGCCATCTACAAGTTACAAGCCAGAAGTGTGATGGAACACTCCCCACTTGATTGGATGGGTACAGATTGACACCATCGTTCAGGACAAAGCAACCTGCTTGATTGGCATCACGTACACAAATGTCCATTCCCTCCATGACCATTGCATGGTAGCAGCAATGTGTACAATTTACAAGATGCACTGCAGAAATTCAGCAGGATTCTTTAGAGAGCACTTTCCATACTCATGACCACTACCATCGAGAAGGACAAGGGCAGCAGATACATGGGAACACCACCACTTGCGAGTTCCCATATAGGCTGTTTATGATCAGACCAGGAAATACATCTGAGTTCCATCAGTGTGCTGGATCAAATTCCTGGACCCCTTTCTGTAATGGCAGTGAAGGCCTACTTGCACCAAATTGATAAGAAGGCAGTTTACAAGCATCTTGTCAAGGGCAGTTAGGGATGGGCCGTGAATACTGGCCCAGCCAGTACTATCCACATTCCACAGAGGAAGAAGCAAAAAGTAATGTTGATTGATAAGAGACATAGACTGGTGAGTTGGGTGGAAATTGTAATTGACTTTTTAATCCCCTTGCACCCAAACCTAGCCAAATAGCTTATTATAGTAACCCTACCCCCACTGCAGTACTGAATGTGGGATCTAAATTGAAAGTTTCCTGTTACACCTTTATACTGGCCGGTGTACTTGAAAGTTCTTATTTTCCATCCCCTGATTTTTGGTTTTAATTTCTTATTTTTAGAAATGGCCACATTTATGAAAAGTAAAGTGATCAAGCAGGGCTTCTATTCTACAAGATGGAAAATGTATTACTTATTAGAGATTAATGATAGATCCACCAGTGATAGGCACTTCATGCAAATTTCAGCATTTCAGTTGTGTGGTAAAAAGATTATCTGTTGCTTAACCCAGACAAATCACTTGCAAGTAATCAGGTCTTCACTAGAGAACGACCAGGCTTTAGATCTGGTGGTGTATTGCAGGAAGATTGTGACCATTTTGGGTCCAGTGTGTATCCACACCAAGCAAACCTTCAGGTAAAGGATTGTACTTACCATAAAGCCATACAACGTCGAGGATTTATTGTACTTAGTTATGGGTTATGATCCTCTGATGTGGTCGTAGGGCCATCTTGAATTAATTCATTGAATGTGAAATGTTTTGAGATGTTTAGCAGGGAGAACACAATAGAAGCACAAGTATTTCTTTTTAATTAGAAGATTATTGCCTTTTTATCTTGGGAGGAGTTCATGTCACTATCATCCCATTTCTTATTGCACCAGTCATTTTCTTTAGAAATGTGGTTACTATCCATCAGGAATATCCAGAAAGTTTGTTTCATTACAAGAGTGTTCAAAACCTTTCGGGATACAAATCTCTGTGACCCAAGCTGACTCAGTCTAGAAAACTCAGCCCATGGCCAGTTTATAAAAAGGTGTCAAGTGAAAATTAACTGAGGAAAACCTGAAGCTAGTTAGGAGGAAAAGCCTGTGATTGTTGCCTATTGAAATAGAGTGATGGACATTTTTTACCAGCAACAAATTTGTGTAATTAGGAATGTATTGCCTAAAAAACAAATTGAATAACACTTTCAAATTGGAATTAGATGTAAATTTTTTGGCAGGTTTTACAGGGCTGTGGGGAAAGAGCAGTAGAATGTAACTAATAGGAGGGTTGTTTTGTAGGATTAACATGGACATGATGGGCAGAATGATTCCCTCCCACCCACCCTGCTACAAAAAGCTATGGTTCTTGTCTTGTTCAACCTTTTTATGGTGGGATATAGCAATATTTTTTGTTCAGACTTGAATAAGAGCCTTCAATTAATATTTGTAATCACAGTTTGGCAAAGACTTCTCCACCTAGACCACTACTGAACTTCTACACTCAGCAGCTTTTATAATTCATTAAGGTTGCAACACTCCTATAAAAAGGCAGAAACATGGTTGGCCAACTGATGGTTCAAAAATTCATTTGTTTTTGCATTCTAAGTATTATTATGATCGCAGCTGTTGGTACTATTGGACAAGCCAGATCTCAGAATGAAATCCGGCTCGATCAATCATTTTTTAAAAATGTCAATTTCTGTGAAGTAATTCACTGACATGTAGACCTAAGAGATTGTATGGTTTCTTTAAAAACAGTAGAGGAATTTGTTATACCAAAGATGAAAATAAGAAGCAGACCAAACGATCTCGGGATAGAACACAATTTAGAAACATCTTAAAACATGCAGCAGAACAAAGTTTTGAATCTATTTCCCAATTACATCAATTTACAGAGATCAAATAAAGAAAATAAAGACCCTCTACTTCAGTTTTATCTAACTGATTCTCACAAATTTCCCTCCTGAATGGTGGAGTCGTCTTATATGTATACTTACACAGCTGAGAACTTAAAATTTCTCAACTTTCATTAAATTGCAAATTACTAATCAAACTCTCTTGGTTTGGCAACTGCATAACCAAAACTTTTTTTCAAAGGTGACTGTTTCTCCTGAACTGTTATGAATTCCTATCAAGTATAAAATAAATTTGCTTCTGATCCTCACCAGGACTCCTACAAACTGCCTTAAAAAGTGTTTATAAACTGAAGTCAATCCTTCATTATCCTGAACTGAAAACAAGTGACTAACCCAGCTGTCATTAGCCACTGCAGTGCAAATAATTTTATGTTAATGCACAATAGGGTTGACAGACACTTGCTTTCTGAGCAATATGGAATAAGTTCAATGTTTCAGATGGACTCTTATTGTGAATTTATTTTAAAGAAACCTCCATAAAAATTAGCTACATTTATCTGCCTCTCTGGAAAACCTCATGTTCCAAAAATGTTGTTGACAGCTATAAATTGTGTATTTTTCATCATATTATTATTACATTTTCTTCAGACAGTGAGAACGATGGCAATCGACTGCAACAGAACACATGCTTGCAAAATGCTTAGATAAGTGGCTCATAGAATGTAATATAGGACGTTTGAAGTGTTGCATTTTGGCAGAAAGGATAGGCAGAAGCAATAGAGACTAGACATTGTTGTCCTAAGAAGTAGACAGGGCAGAATGATCTGGTGACTTATGCAAATAGATTTTTGAAGATGGCAGGATACATTGAGAAAGTGGTTAGTAAAACAGATGGGATTTTCTTAAATGGAGATATTGAGTACAGAAACAAGAAAATATTTCTAAACTTTTATAAATGTCAGGATAGGTCACAACTACAGTGTAATATTTAGTTTATTGCTCTTTAGGATGAATGTAACGGATTGAGAGGATGCAGAGAAGATTTACCAGAATAGGGATTTTAGCTGTATAGCTAGATTGGGAAGCTGAGGTTGTTTTCTGTAGAGTAAAGAAAATTGAATGGAGATTTGATAGAACTGCACAAGATTATGTTAGGTTTAGATAAGGTATAAAATTAAACTTATGGACAAATGATTGGAGGAAAGAGTGAAGAACTTTTTTTTTAATACACTGATTGGTAATGACCTGGAACTCAACCAGTCAAAAAGCTAGGAGCAGAGATGACAAATTGTTTCAAGAGGAAACTAAATTGAAAACCTGAACAAAATAAACTGTAGAGCTTTGGTAATGGAGTAGGGTAATGAGACTGATTGATTGCTCTGCAGAGAGCTGACATGGATTTGACTGGCTTAATGGTCTCCTTCTCAGCTGTATTAACTGTTGACTCTAATAAGGAGCACATAGTCAAAGGAAACCCATGGTTTTGTAATTCTAGCAAATCTCGTGAGAAGTCTTGGGTTTGAATATCTACATTTAATATCTTTTACAAATAGATTTTAGCCATTGCTATCTGGAATGTCTCATGATGGCATTAGCTCTTAAGCTGGCAGAAAAAATCAAGTAATTCTCTTCATATAAATGCTTCTAACGTTGGCTGCTTATAAAATGATTTAGTAGAATAGAGTTTGGACTCTGTGCTTGTGCAGAAATATCCAAAAGCAGCAAAGCTATAAATTTTTGAATAGAGTCATACAGCATGGAAACAGACTCTTTGGCCCAACTCATCCACCCCAACCAAGTTTCTCAAACCAAATTAGTCCCATTTGCCTGAACTTGGCCCATATCCTTCTAAACATTTCTTATTCATAGATGCAGAGATGATAAATAACAGGACATTGATTGTTAACAAATTTAATCAGCTTATTGAACTACAATACAAATGGCTGAAAAATGAACCTTTATCAGCAAAAAAGAATTGGGAGTAATTAAAGAAAGGTCATTAAGTTTGCATAGAATAGAAAACAACTTTTTTTTTATAAACTTTTTAGGCACTGGTTGCTGCAGAAATTGAAAATGGCACAAGAAACGAAAATGCCAGGATAGTGCAGGTTTGTCGCTCAACAATTCTTTGATATTTTCTAAAGCCAATGATAATAACTAAACTATATTGCTTTATTTTCTTCTTCCACAGTTCATTATGTTTAACTGTTTCTGCTATGTCAGAATGCAAGCCATATAATTACTTTGCAATTGGCATTTGCAATAGACTTGGATCCATCATATTCCCTACATTTTGTATTTCATCTGCATGCACCCTTTCTAATGATTTTAAGATGATAATTAATAATGCAGAATTTGAAGTATTGCTGGAAAAAAGGATTTGCGTTGAAGATTTTTATCTTGCACTCACAGGACAGAATTACAAGAACAGCAACTTTCAAAAGGAGCAGCAATTTGTATGAGAAAAGTTGCTTATTGGTTTGCAAGTTGATTCTGATTGATAGAGGCATTGCCATAGAGTTGTTACCGGCAAGTGTTACCCTTCTATGGCTTTTGCTTAATTAAAACAAAAGGTGCAACATCTGGCTGTTTTCCTTTTTAGAATTAAATTATCTGTTGAACTTCTAATGTACCATGTCTCTATTTTAAGCAACTCTGAAATTTTAAGATGTTTTCTGATTTCTTGGAATAGCTGACAGTCCCATTTATTTGTAAAACCATGATATATACATAACTATTCATAAGAATTCACTTCAGTAGAGTTGTTTGCTCTGCTCAAGAGGATTGACGAAGGCAGAGTGGTGGACGTGATCTACATGGACTTCAGTAAAGCATTCAACGAAGTTCCACGTGGTAGACTAGTCAACAAGGTTAAATCACATGGAATACTGGGAGAACTAGCCATTAGGATATGGAACTGCCTCAAAGCTAGGAGACAGAGGGTAGTGGTGAAGGGTTGCTGGTGGAGGCGTGTGACCAGTGGTGTGCCCCAAGGATTAGTGCTGGCTCCACTGCCTTTTGTCATTTATATAAATGATTTGGATGTGAACGTCGGGGATATGGTTCATAAATTTGCAGATGACACCAAAATTGGTGGTGTAGAGGATAGTGAAGAAGGTTACCTCCGAGTACAAAGGGACCTTGATCAGATGAGCCAGTGGGCCAAGGATCGGCAGATGTTGTTTAATTTAGATAAATGTGAGATGCTGCATTTTGGAAAGACAAACCAGGGCAGGACTTATACACTGAACGGTAAGATCCTTTGGAGTGTTGCTGGACAAAGAGACCTTGAAGTAGAGGTTCATTGTTCCCTGAAAGTGGAGTTGCAGGTAGATAGGATAGTGAAGAAGGTGTTTGGTAGCTTGCTTTTATTGGTTAGTGCATTGAATGTAGGAGCTGGGATGTCACAAGACATTGGTTAGGCTACTCTTGGAACACTGTGTACAATTCTAGCCTCCTTGCTGGAGAAAAGATGTTGTGAAACTTGAAAGGATTCAGAAAAGATTTACAAAGATGTTGCCAGGGTTGGAGGGTTTGAGCTACAGGGAGAGACTGAATAAGTTGGGGCTATTTTTCCTGGAGCATCAGAGGCTGAGGGCTGCCTGATAGAAGTTTATAAAATCATGAGGGGCATGGATAGGATGAATTGTCTTTTCCTCAGGTTAGAGGGTCCAAAACTAGAGGGCACAGGTTTAAGGTGAGAGGGGAAAGATTTAAAGGGTCCTAAGGGGCAATTTTTTTCATGCAGAGGGTAGTGCATGTATGGAATGAGCTGCCAGAGAAAATGGAGGAGTCTGGTACAATTACAACGTTTTAAAAGGCATCTGGATGGGTACATGAATAGGCGGGGTTAAAGAGGGATATCGGCCAAATGCTGGCAAATGGGACTAGATTAATTTCGGCTACCTGGTTGGCATGGGCGAGTTGGAGTGACGGGTCAGTTTCCATGCTGTACAGCTCTATGACTCTATCAGATTATAGAAGTACAAAGTTCATTCCCTGTAATCAATATTGTTTAGGCTTTCATCTGTTATTCCACCAGGGATCCTGTGAGCAAGACCAGAGCTATTTCTTGCAGAAGTACAGGTTGCTTCCTTATGTGCCACACTGTTGTCCGTAACTATCTAACTGGATTGATATATTTTTCAAAATTTCAGAAGTTGCTGACAGTAGCAGAAAGAACAAACTGGAAATGAAGTGCTGGCATAAATGTTTTTATTTAATTCAGTGCTACAGAGCCACCAGTAAAGGATAGGAATTATGATAAATGAAATGACTGAAAAATAACAAGACCTTGTACTGTAAAGACCATGTCATTTTTTTCCTGTATTTTTGATTGTGGACCAAAATAGCAAAAAAACTTGTAAAAACAAGGATTGTGGAAGGAGTGCTGTATTTTTAAAGCAAGTTGCAACACTCACTGAAAGAGTTATTTACACTGCTGTTTGTTTAAGCATTGGGGATAGGTTAGTTGCAGATGGGCTAGAACAAGGGTGTGTGTACAAAGTGAAATTTGGCTGGCAACAAGTAGTTGATTGGTCGGTGGAGTTGTGGATGACAAAAGCGATCTGCATCCTAACTGTGTGGTTGGTTCTTGGGTACCTTAACAGTTTGTGGGCATGAATGATACCACCAGAAGCCTTCGGACCTCTAAAGGGGAAGGGAGTGGCAAGGACTTTGTGTTTCCTAACATGAGCAATCAACAAGGCGCAAACTGCAGAGAGTTCAGACTTTGTTTATTCTCTTTTATTGCACTGAAAGATAGAGTAATTTTTGAAAAAATATCTGCTGAAATTTTCTGCTTGTATTTAGTTGTATTCTTATTACTAGATAAAGCTAATTTAGTTTTTCACCGTTTATCACCTTGTATGTCAGTATGATGTTTTCCTTTGGAGAAATCAACAAAATGTGGTGAATTCCGGTACTAGTCTTTACATTGGTGGGAAAGCTATCCTAGATTACACAAAACTTCGATGTATTGGGCCTGATTATTTCTTTTCTCTGATTTTTATTAAGATTCTAGAAAATAAATTATAATATTGCTTTGCAAAATACTTCCATTCTCAGGCATCCTCAATACACTTACTTTACAATGAACATCCAATATTTTGATTCAAACAGTCTTGCACAGTTTCTATATTTGTGTTTTTTTTTGTTTATCTCCTCCCACATTTCATCCATTTACTATCACCTTCATTGTGGACAGGATACTTTGCTCCTGAGAGATGCAGAAATTTTTTTTTCAGATTTAAATAAAAATCATTTTGTGTGAGAGTCAATAAACAAAACTTACTAGAAATAGAAGAGTACTAAGATATTAAAACTTATGTGGAAAGATGCACCAGGTTGGGCAAGATGGCACAGGAAAGAGAGAGGCAACAGAACACAGAGAACCCACCACCTGGGTTATTTCCGCTGCATTAATCAAAATGATCCCAAGACTCTTACTTCCACACACACTTCACATCTGGACTGAAACAAACACTTTATGCTTTGTGTGCCAAACCACAACAATACACCGGGCACGGAACAAAACATTTATTGTTCAAGTTGTGTATTTTTACAGGAAAACTAAGGTTTACTTGTTTTTCCTATTTCTTTAAATACACTAACTTGAAATTTACTAAATAGTAAACTTTGATCTGTTGGATCAGTTACTAAAGATTTTTACTTTGAGGCTGCTATTTATTGATAAATAATTACTAGTTGTGTGGGCCATTCCTAAAACAGTTGAATGTTTCACATCATTAAAAATAGCCCTACTTTTCTTTAATGGTAAATTATAAGAGGTGTCCTCAATCCAGTGTAGATCAGCATGCAGCATAGGGGAAATATTACCAGAATGAATGTCTTGAAGCTCTTTGGTTTGGCAGTACTAAGTGAAACTGTTATACACAGTCAATTCTGTTTTAGTAACTTCTGTCTCCTGGGAATGGCTGCTGGATAAACCAAGCACTATCTTTGTTTTTTTGGAAGTTTTATTGAAGCTGTTAACTCTATTTTAAAACCGTGGTCTTACATGCACTGTTCATGAACTAAACTGGTTTATAGCATGACCTGCTTTCAGTTTTCCAAGTTTAAAAATCTTAACAATGAACAACAAATATTTAAATGTTATTGTATGCTACACATTATATATAATTATTGTTGTCATATTTTGATTTAGATTTTTTGAAGATTTTCTTAAGATTTGTAAATTATGTAACGGGGTAGGCCATTCAGCCTGCACCAATTCATGCTATCATGGCTGATCAAACACTTTAATATCTTTTACCCATCCTAACCCTGACTGTGTTTATGCCTTTGTAATCAAAAATCTGTTGATTTCTAAACATACTTAAAGGCTGAGATTCCAAAGCCCTCTGAGGCAGAAAATTCCAAAGATTCACAACCCATTGAACAAAAAAAATCGCCCTTCTCTCCGTCCTAAATTGTTTCTCTCCTACTTTTAAATTTGCCCCCTTCTTCTGGATGCACCAACCAGGAGAAACATCTTACCTGCATCTACCTTGTCTGTCCTTTTAAGTACTTGGTCGGTTTCAATGAGATTAACATCATTCTTCGAAACTGTACACAATGCAGGCTCTGTTTTGCCTTCTTCTGTTTTTCTTCATAGGACAGTCCTATCATCCCGACAACAAGCCTGGTGAACCTTTGTTGCACTCTCTCTATGGAATAATGTTCGTTACCAGAGGAGAAGACCAAAACACTGCAAACAATATTCCATGTATAGGCTAACCAAGCTCCTGTATGATCAAAACGTGATCAAAACTACTCTCAAATTCTCTGACTATAAAAGGCTAACGTACCAAATAGCTTGCTGAACCTGCATGTTTGTCTTCAGTGATTTATTGACAAGGACACCTAAGACTTTCCAACTTTTTATCAATAGAGAAATACCCTGCACATCCATTCTTCCCACCAATACGGTAACCTTGCATTTTTTCCATATATTCCATCTGGCATATTCCCACCCACACACCAAACCAATTTCTGAAAAAGGGTCTAGGCCCAAAACGTCAGCCTTCCTGCTCCTCTGATGCTGCTTGGCCTGCTGTGTTCATCCAGTTCCACACCTTGTTATCTCAGATTCTCCAGCATCTGCAGTTCCGACTATCTCTTAAACCTCCTGAAGCCTCTTTACCTCTTCCTCACCACAGCCATTCCAGCTTAGCATTGTTTCATCTGAAAATTTGGAAGTATTACATATGGTCCTCAAATCTAAATCCATGATGTATGTTGTGATCAACATCAGCCCCCAAGTATTGGTTCTTGCAGTGGCCCACTGGTGACAGCCTATCAACATGAGAATGATGCATTTATTCCTACTCTGTATGTTCTATCCATTAGCCAACTCAGTCAATATGTTAACTCCAATGCTATGTGCTTTAGTTTTGTGAATCAACTTCTTTTTGGGGAACGCTATCAAAAGGCTCCCAAAAATCCAGAAATAGTACATCATTGACTTCTCTTTATCTGTTTTGTGAGTAATATTTTCAAAAGCTCCAAGCTCTTAAAACGTGATTACTCAAAATATTCCATTTGCAAATCTATGTTGACAGTACCCACTCAACACACTTTTATTCAACTGTGTGTCACATTCTTTATAATAGATATTAATAATTGTTCTGTTACTGTTGTAAGGCTGACAGGACAGTAGGTCGCTGTTTTTTCTGTCACTCACTTCTTAAGTAATGGGGTGATGTGCTTGTTTCCAATCTGCAGGAATCTTTCCGGAATCTATAGGATTTTGGAACCCGATCATTGGCCATCTCTATCGCCACTAATTTCAAAGCTCTGTGATGTTGAATATAAAGTCCTAGGATCTCATCTGTCTCCAGACCCATTAATTTCTCTACCACAAGCTTCTTACTGATACTAATTTCCTTCAACTCCTCATTCCTGTTGGTTATTTGTAACTCTGATTCTGGGAGATTCTTTGCACCTTCCTCAGTGAGAACAGGCATAATTGTTTAACTTCTCTGCTTTTCCTCTTAATCCCCATAATGAATTGACTTGATCCAGCCTGTAATGCTCTCATGTTTGTCTTGGCCAAACATTTCCTTTTTGTGTACCTATAGATACAGGTATATTCCTTTTTTAAAGCTTTTTGTTAGATTGCATCTGTACTTTGTTCTCTTTCCTTATCAGTTTCTTGGTTCTCCTTTGTTGTATTTTTAAAAACCACCCAATCCTCAGATTTACTGCTATTTCTGGTAAGTTTACAAGTCTTTTACTCTTCTACAGAGGCTAACTTCCTTTGTCAGGCATAGTTAACCTTCTTTTAAGTATTTGCACCTTTAGGGAATGTATGGTTATTCTGAAACATGTTCTGTCGAGGCTATCCAGTACCTTAATGCACAGATACCTTTAATGTATTTTTCTAAACCATCTCAGTCAATTTGTGCCTATAGTTTCATGATTTCCCCTGGTCGCGTTTAACAGCCTTGATTCAGTTTTAACTACCCACATAGAGACATAGAATTTTACATGTTCATATTGTGGTCATTCTTCTTTAAAGGTTCTTTTTCAACAAGGTTATTGATTAGATCTTTTTCATTACATAATATTCAATCTAAAACAGCCTATACTCTAGTTTTGCTCTCAACACACTGTTCTGGAAAACCATTTTTAACACACATCAGCAAGTCATCCTTCACCGCTTTAGTGCTTATTTCGTTTACCCAGTGTATATACAGATTGAAGTCACCAGCAATTTGCTTCATTCTTATTTTTTTCTCAAGTAAAGCATTGTCATGCAAAGTTTTGAAAAGAAGGCACTGAAAGAATAGATGGTTGCAACATAATATACTTATTACTCAGGGACTCTAAGCAGGTAAGTAGATTATCTCAGTAATCAATCAGCACCTCAAATATTATTGTTGATATTAGTTAGGGGTATCATTTCAAGCCTTTTTTTATTGTTGCTATGTTGCAAGGTAGATTAAATCATTTGGCAGTGAATAAGCAGTTAAGGCTATGAGATGTTGCATTTTTATACAAAAGTTATAATTAATGGTTCTTGTCTTGTACTTTTGGAAAATCTCTATATTTGAATAGTGCACTCCCTAACCCTATATCTAAATTAATAGTGTACATTGTGAACAGAAACAATGCCACATGAGAGATCTCCAACCCTCCTCTTGATCTGGGCCAATGATGTCAGCACAATAATGAATAGCCAAGAGTAGATTCATACCTCAGACCTTTTGAAGTAACATTCTTAGTGAAGGTTTCAACGTATTTGTTTGATCACCGCATTAGACACTACATACAGATGGTCTCTCTTTCCATGAAGATGGCATCAGAAGGTTCTGAGACTACAAGCCACTCATGCTTATGAAGAACTCATCCAATTCCCAGTGCAACCATTCAGACGATAGCCAGAATATCAATCAATGGCACCTTTTTTAATGCTCCAGGAAGATCCTGTTTCTATGCATCTGTCTTGTTACAGTATCCAACCAGTTAAGTAGAGTTTGGACAACGCTGTGCTCTCTGTGCGCAATTGCCACACTTTCAATCATCTGTTGCTTACTTGTGATGTACGAGTACCAGGTGAACAACCAACAGTCTGTGGCTGGCCCCACAATCTGAGGTGATGCGTCAGCTGTGTGAGACCTATGATAGTACCTTTGGAGAGTGTGAGCTGAAGGCCCTCTTTCTGTGCTGTAGACTTCTATGACATCAATGTTTTCTCTCAAGATGAGAAAATTTGGCCTAATTTATTATTGTGCATATGAATATACTTCTCTTGTAGTTAACAACAAATCAACATGAGTAACTGATGTGTGCCCTGCACTGCTTTTGTATTCAATTCTGTCACCTGGTAGCTGGAATCTCTTATTCCCGATGGAGAATTCCCTACACTGAGACTCTCCTGATTTCCAGTTTTTTTTCTCTCTGCACTAATATGCTGTGAGCTCTGTAGAATGCTGTGTCTAGCACCCTGTCTTTCTCTTATTTCTATGCTATCTTGATTGATGAGGAAGGAACAAAGAGACCAAAAAGTGAGAGTTGTGGCCTGTGTTGAATGGATGAATGGAGCCCATTTGTTAAGGATGACAATGAGGGCAATGCATAACAGTGCTAAGTATGTGGATGAATATTTATGATGGATCAATGGGAATATGAAAAACTGCATAGAACTGTATACTGACAAAATAATTTAGGATGAGAAGTGATACATTGGAATAGGCTGGGGAAGGCGCACAAGGAGCTTGTAACTAGCATGGTGGTCAGCAAGTCAAGATTGCTCTTCTCTTTCCTGTGATACACAAATAGTTAAACTGTTTTCTACCTTTATAGCCAGGAGCCGGACCGCCTTTGCTGACCTTTTTCACTGCCACTAACCACACCTTTGTTGTGTTTCTAACCAGCTAACTCTGGGTCCTCTCAGCTGCTCTACACAGACACTCAAGTGTGTGTAATTGTATAACCCTTGGCTTTGTTTAAACTCTATTTTGCCACGTTCTTATTGGATTCCATCTCTAACATTACATAGTTGAAATATCCATTTAAATACTGCTGTTGAAATTGCATAAAGTCCCAGTCATCAGCAAAGTACTGGAAGATATTGGTCACGCTGCTCTTAAGTGAAAATTGTTCAGCAATAACTTACTCACTGACACTTGGTTTGTGTTCATTCAGGGCCATTCACCTCTGATCTCAGTCCAGACCTGGTCCAGAAATGGACGCAAGTTGAACTCAAGAAGTTCATGGAGAGTTCATGGAAAATGGAAAGTATTGCCTGACACCATTGTCTGTGCCCTGTAAATGGATATTAGGTTTAATATCTATATGTAGGTATTTAATGGCATTACAGTCACTAAATTCTCCCACTGTCACCATATTGGAAGGGGGCATTATCATTGACCAGAGACTCAACTTGGTTTGCCCTATAAACACAGTGGCTACAAGAGCAGGTCAGAAGCTAGGAACACTGTGGTGAGTAACTCACCTCCTGACTCCCCAAAGCCTGTCCACCATCTGAAAGGCCTAAGTCAGGAGTGTGATGGAATACTACCCACTTCCCTGAATGGGTGAAGCTGCAACAACATTCAAGAAGCTTGACACTGTTCAAGACAAAGTAGCCGGCTTGATTGGCATCACATTCACAGACAACCACTCCTCCACCACCGACTCTCAGTAGCAGCATTCTGTACTATTTACACAATTCACTGCAGAAATTCACCAAAGATCATTAGTCAGCACCTCCCAAGCCCACGATCACTTCCATCAAGAAGGACAAAGGCAGCAGATACATGGGAACACCACTATTTGCAGGTTCCTCTCCAAGCTACGCACCATCCATTCTTAGGAAGAGTAACTGGACCTGAAACATTAACTCTGATTTTTTCTTCACAGATGCTGCCAGACCTGCTGAGCTTTTCCAGCAACTTCTGTCTTTGTACGTACCATCCTGACTTGGAAATATTGCTGTTTCTTCACTGTCACTGGGTCAGAATCCTGGAACTTCCTCCCTAATGGCATTGTGTGTCTACCTACGCACATGGACTATGGTGCTTCAGTAAGGAAGCTCACCACCACCTTCTCAAAAATAATTAGGTTTGGCTAATAAGTGTTGGCCAGCCAGCGATGCCTACTTCTCACAAAGGAATAAAAACGAATATCTGCCACTCACAGATATTCATGTTGTAAAGACTGATGCCTAGGTTTCTCTATTATGAGCTTTTCCAGTGACTGCACTTGGACTTCATTGATGGGCAGGAGAAGCTCATGCATTCGTCCATCCCTGCTCTTATCTCTTGAAATCTGTTATATTTGTCAATTGCAGTCTTCCTGTTAGGAATTCATGCTGGTTAGCTCTCAGTTGCTGTTTGTCTACTTATTTGGTATTTCCTCTTTAATTAAAGACTGAAATTTTTATTTTAGCAAATGAACTCAAATTCTGATTTACCTTTTGGTACTCTAGTGGCGACTCTAGAAACATAGGAACAGGAGGAGGCCATGTGGCCTCTCAACCCTGTACGGCCATTTAGCGAGATCATAGCTGATCTGTGGCCTCACTCTGTCTGGGACCCAAAACCCTTAGTAGCATTATTTAATAAAAAAATTTATCACTTTTTAAAATTAACAATTGATTCAGCATCCCCTGCCGTTTGTAGAGGAGAGAGTTCCAAACCTCTGCTATCCTTTGTGTAGAGTGCTTCCTAACATCGCCCCTGAATGTTCTGACTGTATTTTTTTAAGACTACGCCCACTGGTTCGAGAAACCTTTGTCTCCATTTACCCTGTGCTTGCCTGTTACTAGACCATAAGACATAGGAGTGGAAGTAAGGCCATTTGGCCCATCAAGTCCACTCCGCCATTTAAATCATGGCTGATGGGCATTTCAACACCACTTCCCTGCACTCTCCCCATCGCCCTTGATTCCTTTTGAGATCAAGAATTTGTCGATCTCTGCCTTGAAGGCATCCAACGTCCCGGCCTCCACTGCACTCAGCAGCAATGAATTCCACAAGCTCACTCTCTGGCTGAAGAAATGTCGTCTCATTTCAGTTTTAAATTTACCCCCGCTAATTTTAAGGCTGTGTCCACGGGTCCTAGTCTCCCCGCCTAACGGAAACAACTTCCTAGTGTTCACCCCTTCTAAACCGTACATTATCTTGTAAGTTTCTATTAGATCTCCCCTCAACCTTCTAAACTCTAATGAGTACAATCCCAAGATTCTTAGCCATCCATCATACGTTAAACCTACCATTCCAGGGATCATCCATGTGAATCTCCGCTGGACACACTCCAGGGCTAGTATGTCCTTCCTGAGGTGTGGGGCCCAAAATTGGACACAGTATTCTAAATGGGGCCTAACTCGAGCCTTATAAAGCCTCAGAAGCACAACGCTGCTTTTATATTCCAACCCTCTTGAGATAAACGACAACATTACATTTGCTTTTTTAATTACAGACTCTACCTGCAAGTTAACCTTTAGAGAATCCTGGACCAACACTCCCAGATCTCTTTGCACTTCTGATTTGCGAATTTTCTCACCGTTTAGAAAATAGTCCATGCCTGTATTCTTTTTTCCAAAGTGCAAAACCTCACATTTACTCACAACTTACTATTTGCAGACTTTGATCAGATAACCCCTTAACCTTCTAAATTCTCGTGAAAGCTGGCCTAGTTAGAATAATTTTTCCTGACAACATAAATTCTCAAGTCCAGACATCTTTCTTGTAAATGTACATAGTACTCCCTCCAAGGCCAATGTCCTTCCGAAGGTGCGGTGCCCAAAATTGCTCACACTACTACAAGGAGGTCGAACCAGTGTTCTGTACAACTGCAGCTTAACATCTGGGTCCTCATACTGCTGTCTCTGTACATAAAGACCAGCATTCCGTTTGCCTCCTTGATTATTTTCCACACCAATTCATGACATTTCAAAAGGGCAGTGCACCCGAACCCCAAATCTCTTTGATCATGTGTGCACTACCTCAGTCACCTCTTCAAAATATCAATGAGTTTGTTCAGGCATGACCTACTGTCATGAATCCATGCTGGTATTCCTTAATTAACTGAATTCTCAAGGTATTTTATTACCTTCTCCTTGATCATAGAATTCAACAGTTTCCCCACCAGAGATATTATGCTAACTGATGACTCCTGTATCTAAGGCAACTTTGAAGATTATGGTAACGGTGTCTAATGCACTCCCCTACTTCCTTTAACACCTTTGGACAGAAACCATCAGGGCCTGAGGTTTTGTCACTCTTTAATTTCCAGTCAAGCAGGTTGTTCTGTTCAGCTTCAAATATTAGTTATCCTCCTCTACTTCTGTAAATACTGAGGCAAAATAATTTATTTGACACATCTGCCATTTTCCCGTGGTCATTTGACAGTGTCCCCAGTTTCAGTCTTTGTAAGGGTCTTTCTGATTTCACATCCTGTTTTCTTCAGGATCCTGGAATGTAACCTGTTGGATCCTTGCAATTTGATGCTCTTCAGACTCAGAATCTTAAAACCTTTCTTTAATTCATTATACCTTTCACCTTGTGTTAATCAATCTCAATTACTCAATTTTCTGTATATTCCTCTTCAGAAAATGCCAGTGCAAAGTACTCATTAAATCTTCTAGAAATGTGCATTTATCTTTAACTAACTCATCCTCATCTCTCTGGGCTTAAGTTCACTTTGAAAAATTGTCTTTCAGCAACTTGTCTAAAATACTTTGTTTTTTTCCAATATTTTTATTGTCAAGTGCTCTCTCCTTGTTTGCCTTCTTATTTCTTATTTTCTTGTGTCATCTTACTTTTATTACATTTGGAAGCCTTGAACGTCCTCGTTTAATTTCATATTGTTTCTAATTTTTCCATTTATTCATGGAATTCTGAAGCTTGATGCCATCTTCTGTAATGAGTGTATATTTCTGTATATTTTAATTTGCATTTTGAGATATTATTGGTGTGGAATTTTGACTTTCTTTTACCTCAGCCAGCTAATTTATCATCATTCTAAAGTCTGTCCTATGATAATTTTGTGCCCTCGTTTTTGAACTATCTTCAAAAAGAGCATGGAAAATAGGAGCAGTTCCAGGCCATTTGACCTCTTGAGCCCCATTCACTATTGAATGAGACTATTGGCAGCACAGTGGCTCAGTGGTTACCACTGCTGCCTCACAGCGCCAGGGACCCAGGGTTCGATCCCACCCTCAGGCGACCGTCTGTGTGGAGTTTGCACATTCTCCCTGTATCTGCATAGGTTTCCTCCGGGTGCTCCGGTTTCGTCCCACAGTCCAAAGATGTGCAGGCTAGGTGGATTGGGCATGCTAAATTGCCCGTAGTGTTCAGGGATGTGTAAATTAGGGGGATAGGTCAGGGTAGGATTCTCTGTGTGTTGGTGTGGACTTGTTGGGCCAAAGGGCCTGTTTCCACACTGTACGGATTCTATGAAACTCTTCTATGAAACCCTGGCTGGTGTTCCAACTTGATGCGATTTCCTGCATTATCCTTTTATCCCATGGTGTTTTTAATATCTAGAAATCTGTTGGCCTCCATCTTGAACATAGTCGATGAGTGAGCTTCCATGACCGTCTGGAATAGAGAATTTTAAAGATTCACCACCATCTGAATAAATCCCTGCTCACTTCAGTCCGGATTGGCCTAATTTTTATTCTAAGACTTGGACGCCTGATTCTTGGCCTCCTAGCCAGGGAAAACCCCTTCCTACATTTTCCCTGTACAGCCCTGTAAGAATTTTGTATGACTTTAACAAGGCACAGATGTGCGTTTCATTTCTGACAAATTACCATCCACACAGTGACGACAAACATTTCCCCTATATTTTGACCTTGAGCTTGTTCCACAAGTTGTTATTCCCAATTAAATTTTTGGCTTTGACTTTTCCCATTTACATTGTGGCTTATGCAGGAAATTGAAAATGAGGATGAACAAGCAGAGAACCTGAAACGGACTATGAAAGCCCAAAGACGAAGAAGGAAGAAAATGGTATGTTTACCCATGTATTGGCATGCATGTTATTTAATCTTTATTTCTGATATTTCTGTTCTCCAGATTTATAGATAGAATTATGTCTACTGTTGTTATTCTTAGTTTTAAGCAAAGACATTAAATAAATTGCATGGAATTTTGGGTCACGCTCTGAAAAGAGATTTGGAGAATCCCATAGAAAAATTGGTTCATTTACTTATAAAAATTCTAGCCCATTACGGTGCTACTTCTGTTCTGTGGATGTGCTTGGCATTGACGAGCTCACCATTATTGCCTGATCCTAGTTGCCCTCAGAGGTTGGTACTGAGCCTCTCTGAGCTGCTGTAACCCTGGTGTTGAGTGGAGATTTCTGGAATATTGACCCAGTGACTATGAAGTGATGGTGACATGTTTTCAGACCAGGATGTGGTGAGATTAGGCGATAAGAGTTCCCAAAATACTGTTGCTCCTGCCCTGTGGAGTTGGAGGTCAGGAAAAAAGGGAAGTTGTCATCAGAAGAAGTTTAGTGAGTTACTGATGTCCATTCTTTACTCAATAGATATGGTAGCTGCAGTGCGATGTTGCTAGAGAAGATGAGTATGGATTCTTAAACTTCAAACAAAACTATTGTACCCATTTTAAATGTAGGAAAACACCCTTCCTTATTTTGGTATTTTTCTAAAGGTATTTTTAGCACTGCTAAACTTGCCAAAGCAATAATTACAAGATTGTATTAATCTTCTGACCCTGGCTGTTATAATTGAGACAAAAGTTGATTTTTTTTTCTTTCCTGTGTTCTTGTCAGATGTTTCACTATTTGCAGTTGATGTCAGGAGAGAGACTTGCTTTCAGATCTCCTGTTTTTATGTAGAGTAGAAAGCACCACATATAGTTCAGGAATTTAATTTTTTTTCCTTCCAACTGTTTTAAACTGAGACACAGAGAGAAATTAGTGGTCATTGTTTGCAATGACTTATATTTTTCTTTGTAGCTTGTTGATGACATTGACGATTTACACTCTGAAGAATCTACGCAAGAAGTGAGCGTAATTACTCCTCAACAAAGAAGTAAGCTGTCCTTAACTAGAAAGAGCCATGTTGCATTCTTTCTTATGTTACAAGTACTCACTAATGTTGTTTTATTGTATGTGAATGATGTAAGTTCCACCAATTTGTTTTGTCTTCTCGATTTTGTAAGTGACTAGTTTGAATAAAATATAAAAAGATAATAACATTTTAAAGCGTACAATATACAGTATCTGACTGCTCCAGTCTATTCCGGTAAGAAATTGTTAAATATTGTGACTGGCTTTATATGCATATTTATGTGACATTTAAAAAAAGCTGGGTAATTTGCTGCTGTTGCTGTTGTATATACATTACAGTGTAAGGATTTTTTTAAGTATGTCAATATTTTGTGCTTTTCATGTACATCTCAGATGGTGAAAGAGAGAGGGAGTGGGAGAGAGAGAGGTAGCTGTCCAAGACAGAATAAGAGGTGCCTGTGTAAGTGGGAGGAAAAGAGAGAGGTGGCTGTGTCATGTTTGCCAGTGTTGAAGCTGTACTGGAACAGTTTTGTTCGGGCCGTGGCTAGTTCTGGAGCAAAACTCTTCAGTACTCTTGCCGAGTGTTATAACCTATAATCTTTGCTGTATCCATTACTTTTCGAATGCCATCAGGGCTGACTGTGACAAAGGTCTTGTCAGATTAACAAACATGGGTTAGAGGGCTATGTTCTGTTCTTGGCATTTCTCCTGGAGCTGTCTGACTGTAAACGTCATGTTAGTGGCTCCTTGATCATTTCTGAAACTGCACTGACTCTCTGGCAGTGAGATATTGGACAAAGCAGTCCTGGAGGATTCTAGCAAACAGTCTTTTGTTTCTGGGAGGAGTGAGATTCTTTTATGCTTTGTCACAAGACTGGCAATGCTCCGACAGAGTCGTTATTTTACTCATTCTGGCAGTGTGTAATTCACTGGCTGGTCCAATATTTATTGCAAATCCCTAGTTGCCCTTGAGAAAGTGTTGGCGAGCTGCCTTCTTGAAACACTGCAGATCACTTGTTATAGGTAAATGCTAATTCCACAATTACAGTTCAGGACTTTGAAGTCAGCGAAGATAAATTTCCAAGTCAGGATGTTGAGTGGCTTTGAGGAGAACTTGCAGGTGGTGGTGTTCCCATGTACTAGCTGTCCTTATCCTTTAGATGGAAGTGGTCATGGGATTGAAAGCAGCTGTCTAAGGAGCCTTGCTGCATTTCTGCTGTGCATAGTGTAGATAGTAGATTAGCAGTGTGGCAGTGATGAAGGAAATGAAGGTTTGATGTGACACCAGTCAAGTGGACTGTTTGGCCTAGATGACGTCAAGCATCTTGAGTGTTGGTCGAGCTGGGGAGTACTCCATCACATTTCTGACCTGTGCATTGTAGGTGATGGGCAGGTTTTGTGGAGTCAGGAAGTGAGTTACTTGCTGCAGGAACCCTAGCCTCTAACCTGATCTTGTAGCCCTGTGATATGGCTAATCCAGTTGAGTTTCTGGTCAATAGCAAGCACTAGGCTATTGATAGCAGAAGAGTTAGCAACTGTAGTGCCATTGAATGTCTGGGGACAATGATTAGATTCTCTTTCATTGGTGATGGTCATTTTCTGGTAGTTGTGTGGTGCGATTGTTGCTTACTAGTGTTATTTGTCCTGCCAATATTTATTCTTCTTCTAATCTGCTATGGGCCTGTGCTATTGGCTACCTTGTTTCAAAGATACTTAGTTAGCTGTAAAGTGCTTTGGGATTTTCCAAGGTAATGAAAGATCAATGCAAGCCATGCTTTATTATCGACTGAATTAATAGAATTAATGGGGTATTGTAAATCTAATGCAGATTTATGGCAAAAATCCCTCTGAATCCCTATTTGCTCAAACAACACTTGAAGAAATAATCCAGTGTTATCCAGGAAAATGTTAAAATTGGTTTGGCTGTACATGAGGAAACATCATAAGCCAGAAAAACTCTCGACAACATTTTTAAGGAATTTTCCTGGATGAGATGAGGTAATGGTCATAAATGTGGTGCACCGGATTGAAATAAAAATACTGGCCAACCAAGGTAATGGTAATTTTTCCCAGACCAGATGGTGTTCCAGTAACCACTGGTGTACAGAATCTGTTTCCATGTTTTCATTCTGTATTGGAGTGCATCCTGGCCACAAAACAACTTCTAAAGCTGCTTCTCACTAAAATCTTCTTATGTTGCTCAAGATTTGGTGTTTTGCTTAAAAAGCATACATGGGACAATAAGTCATTATTTAACTTCGAGTAACATTGCTTCAAAGAATTCATGTTAGCAGCAAATTTGAATCAAGCATAACAAGTTTCATTAGCTTCATAGGGCGGAATTTCCTGCTGGAGCCCGGAACCTCTAGAAGGCTGAGTGGGCGAGACTAACTTGCTGGGAGGCAGTAAATTCAGCGGCTGGTTTTCCGATGGTCAGGATCTCATTACTCCAGCATAGATGGGAGTAGTGCATCGGAACTCTGCACAATCTCCAGCGCAACAGACTCTGAAGGAATTGCCTGGGAAATTGAGCTTTCTGCTGGCAATTCCAATGTGTCTGAAACCCTCTGAAGTGCACAGAAAACCAGAGACTGTGGATGGTTCCAATAAAGTTAAGTAAAATAATTACGCAGAAAACATTAGAATACAAACTATTCCTGAGTAACTATACTTATTCGCAACCCCTAGACCCTTTACCCCCTGCACCCTTTTTAGGCCAGTTTACCTGACAAGCCCGAAATCTGACGCCTGCACTGAGAACCCTCAACCCACCCCTACATCCAGTCCCCACCCACCCAATCATCCATTTCCCTCTGCATACTGCACATTCCAACCTCTCCCACTGCCAGATCTGAACCCTGACCCCTTGCTGTGCTGTCATCTACTCAATCCTACCGGACCCGATTTCCCCACTCAGCCTAGCTCACCCTCAACATTTAACTGCCACCTTTCACCCTAAACCCTCCCTAGCTGTCACCTTTTCCAGGTGACACCTAACCTCCTCCAAGCTGCCACCCTATCCATCTGGTACCCATACCTCCTGGCACTCTAACATAACACTCACCTCATGTATTTGTGGTTTTACAGTGGCTGTGATTCTGTGATTTTACATTTCGAAATAGCTGACAGTGGTGAAAACGAGGCATGGTTTGCCTTCCTCTGACAGTTCTGCATGGAGGGAAGATTCTGAATGGGCACATAGCTTTGGTTTTCTGAGAGACACCTGATTAAAATTCCCTTTGAGAAATACAGAGCTTCTTTCTTCCTCTCAAAAAACAAATGAGAGGAGTGGCAATCTGCCTGGGATTGTCACTCACTGAAAAATCGGGCCCTATTCAGTTTCCTGATGGATTGATTAAGGCAAAGGCAGGGCTTGGGGATCTAATGGGACTATGTTCAGGGAGGAAGCAGGATTTTAAGACAGATAGTGAAAGTTTTGACGGTCGCATGGTGAGATTAACGTGGGCTGTGGCAGGGGGATAGTTGCTGACCAACAAACACCAAACTGCACTAATCCCATTTACCAGCACGTGGCCTGTAGTTTCCAACACCCTGGCATTTTAAGTGCTCATCCAGATGATCCTTAAATGCTTTGAGTGTACCTGCTTCCACCATCCTCTCAGGCAGCATGTTCTTTGTATCTATATTTCCAGAAATCTCCTCTAAACCACTTAGTCGTCGTGCTAAACTTATGCCATCTGATCTTAGACACGTTTGCCAGGAAGAAGAAATTTTCACAATCTACTCTCTCTATACTTCTCATAATTTTGTATACATCAGTTGGATCCCCACCTCAGTGGCCTCGGCTCTAAGAAAAACATCCCTAGTCTATCCAGTCTCTCCCCATAATTTATATTTCAGGCAGTATCCAGGTGAATCTCCTCTGCACACTCTCCAGTGCAGTTATTCCCTTCTGATAATGTGGCAGCCAGCATTACACATAGTATTCAATCTGTGACCTAATAAATGTTTTATAAAACTGTAACTAGACTTCCTTGCTTCTAAATTTGATGTCCTAGCTAATGACGGTAAGAATCCATAAATCACTTTCACCACCCTGCCTACCTGTGATGATACCTTCAGGGATCTTTGGAGTTGAACACTGAGGTCTCTTTGTTCCTTAGTATTCCTATGACCTACCATTCATTGTGAAAATCCCTCTCTATTAGACTTTACAAATGCATCACCTCGCATTTATCGGGATTAAATTCTATCTGCCATTACTCTGCCCAATTTACCAGCTGACCAATATCAGACTGTTTGCTGAGACTATTCTTCTCACTACCAACAACACCATCATTTTTTGTGTCATCTGTAAACTTAGAAATTATATCTACTACATTGACATCCATGTTGCTAATGTACATAACAAGCAGCAAGAGCCCCAGAACTGAGCACTGGAGTACAAAAACAACCCTGCACCATCACCCTTTGCCTCCTAGTTGTAGGCCAGTTTTGGATTCCGTTTGCCAACTTGCCTTGGATTTTACTTTTTGGGCCAGCCTTCCATGTGGGACCTTGTTACAGGCCTTACTGAAGTCTATATAAATTACATCAGCTGCACTCCTCTCATCAATATATTTAGTCACTTGTTTACAAAGCACAATTAAATTATCAGATAGGATCTCCCTCCACTAAATCCATACTGATTATCGCTAAGCAATCCCTGCCTCTCCAAGTATTGATTAATCCTATCCTTCAGGCTTTTTCCAATAATTTCCCTACTGCTGACATTAGACTAATTGATCTGTAACGATCAGGTTTATCCATCCTGACGTACTTGAATGAAGGAACTACATTAGCTATTCTCCTGGCATTTCACCTGTAGCCAGCAAAATATTAAATATCTGTCAGGGCCCCAACAATCTCCTCCTATAACAGCCTGGAATACGTCTCCTTAGGCCGTGGGGTTTTATGCACCTTTATGCCTGCAGAAGGTTCTAATACTTCCTCTTTACTAATTTTAACATGTTCTAGAACCTCACCATCCCAACTGATATCCCCAGTTGCAATGTTTTCCTCCTTTGTGAATACAGCTGAGGAGTATTCATTTAAGACCTCACCTGCCTCCACTGGCTCTACACACAGGTAGCGTTTTCAGTCACTAATAAATCACATACTTTCCCTGATAATCCTCTTACTTTTAATGTACTTTTAAAAAGCCTTGGGGTTTACCTTGGTCATAGAATCAATCATAGAGTCATAGAATTCCAGAGTGTGGAAACAGGCCCTTCGGCCCAACAAATCCACACTGCCACTCGGAGTATTCCACCCCAACCCATCCCCCTAGAGCCCACCTAACCTACACATCCCTGAACACTAGAGGCGACTTAGTTTAGCCAATACACCTAGCCTGCTCATCTTTGGACTGTGGGAGGAAACTGGAGCACCCGGAGGAAACCCACGCAGACGTGGGGAGAATGTGCAAACTCCACACAGACAGTCGCCCGAGGGTGGAATCGAACCCACGTCCCTGCGCGGCAGCAGTGCTAACCACCAAGCTACCATGACATCAAAAATCCTATCTTTTGTGGTCCCTCGTTGTCTAACTTCCATTTTTAAGCAACCTCCTTTTCTATACTTCAATGGACCCCCTTATTTTCAATGGGCTGAGCCCAACACCTGGCAGTGGCTTTCGGGGCAGCAGTGTTGTGGGTTAATAGACAATAGACAATAGGTGCAGGAGTAGGCCATTCGGCCCTTCGAGCCAGCACCACCATTCATTATGAACATGGCTGATTATCCACAGTCAGAGGTTCCGAGTCTTGGCAGTGGCGGCAAAGTGGTGGCATCATCGGTGGCGATGTTATGAGTGGGTATCAGGACTCTGGCACGGGCAAGGTGGTGACTGCAGCTGTCGGCGACGTGGTGATCGCTGAGTGGGACACTGTCAGCAAGTTCGTGTCTTCAGCTAAAGAACAGGAACCCTGCTAGTAAGACAACGAGGCAGCAGAAGTGGTGGCTTTACGGGCACAGTGAGAGAGAGATTCATGTCGGTGATGGTGGTGGAGCAGGAAATAAAGAACAAATCTGGATTCCCTTCACAATTTTTTTATTTTTGTTTAATTTTTAAGTTTTTCAGAATGTTGCCAGAGTGTGGAGACAGTTAAAGCTTTGCACTTTATTTTCCCTTCAATGCAAGTGACTCTGTAAATCAAAATCAAAAACAAATGCTGCTGATTTTTTCTTTTTCAAACTATCTAGGTTGATATCTGGGGTTCCTTGGACTTTTTCATTAAGGTGATCCCAGTCAGTGTAAGCAAAGTTGAAGTTGCCTACAGCTATAACCCTTTTTCTGTCGGAACTTTCTGTGATTTACCGACATATCTGCTCCTCTATATCCATACCTCTGACTGTTGAAAGCGGTGTACAGTAATCCCACCAAGTTGATCAATCCATTTTTATTTCCACATTCTACCCAGATGGCCTCATTTGGCCTTCCTGGATGTCCTTCCTCATTAGTGCAGTTATAGTTTCCTTTATCAATAATGCAATGGTTCCACCTCTTATGTTTACCATTCCCTATCATGCTTCAAACTTCTCTGCCATGGAATGGTGAACCACCGGTCCTGTCCGTCCTTCAACCATGTCTGTGATTGCAATGATATCGTATTTCCATAAGTTGATCACTGCTCTAACTTCATCTGCCTTATCAGTTAAGCTCCTTGCTTTAAAAGAAAATACAGTAAAGTTTTCCTGACTTGCCATGCATGTACTGGACTGACTTAGCACTCCTTCTGTATCTGATTGGACTTTGCTGGCAACTTTACTTCTTGTGCTCTCCATTTGTGCCAGGTCTTTAAATATAGTTTAGTGTTATCAGTTCATGCAAATCAGTAAAATATTGTATGATGCGCCTGTCTGTTACTTCTAAGGTGTTCATCTTGAAGCCATTGTTTCCGGTTTTATCGTTGTCCCATGTAAGTCTTTGGGAAAAAGCAATCAGATGTATCCATTCTTCTAGATGTGAAGCAAGGTCAATAGCTGTTGTAGGAATTGCTGAGTATTGTTCCACCTTTTATGTTTTAAGTCTAAATTCTGGCATAGCATCACTGTGTGATGTTTCTAGAGTCACTTGGAAATGTGCACTGATACTCAGGGTCCCACAATTCACATGGTTGTCACAAAAGTTAAAAATTTAATCAAATTATACAAAGTGCCTACTTTTCCTGTCTGATGAATGCATCCAGTATAACACGTTTGTGTTAATTTTTTACGATGGCCATTGTTAATTACTCCTTGCAGCTCTGCCGCCACTTCCTGTATCCAATACAGGAACAAGTTTCGCTGAATTCTCCATGCGAGAGAAATTGAGGGAGAAACTTAAAGCAGCTAGGGTATGTATTGTTTCTGTGATATTATCTTTTCAGCTTTCACCAGTATTGGCTCACTTCCTTTGTTGATGAAATGTTACTTTTATGACTGGCAGTTTTGTTATTAAAATCTTAAACCTTTGTAACTTCTATTTGATGAAATCAACATTGCAATATTATTACTTAATAATTTGACCCTGTTGAATAACTTTGAAACTGTGTTTCTGTAGTTAGAGGGACCCTTAATTAGTACAATCTGTGACTTAAACTAATAGCAATGTACTATGAATACATTGCATTCCAATAATCTACTGCATTTAGAAAAAAACTCTCATGCAGTCGCTTGAGTTGTAAATCACAGCAACTTTTTAAATGTGTTGTGTTTGCTAAGAGAATCCACTGCATAAAAGTCAGTGAATGCCTCTTGAAGAAAGTTAAGTCAAGAGCTCAATATTTGGATTTCGCAGCAACGAAGCCCCGAAGGTTCACTGTTGTACTTGGCTACCAAAATAACTCAATTGAATTACTGCATGGCATTAAATATCAGCTGTGCTATTTTACATCATTTACATGCTTTGATCAGCCACCCTTTTTCCAGCCATCCAAAATGCGTGACATTCCAGGCTCCACCCTTCAAGTCATTAGCAGCAGCTGAGGCAGAGGTTGGAAAAGGCACATCTGTTTTTAAGTGCAGGGAGGTAGTAGTCCTGTCACTGGACTAGCAATCCAGAGGCTTAGGTCAGGAAACATGCATTCATATCCCATGATATCAATAAAATCTAGAAGAAGAAGCAACCGTTAATAGTGACCATGAATCCATAGTCAATTGTCGGGAAAACCCATCTGGCTCACTCATGTCCTCGGGAAAGAAAATTGACGTTCTTATCTGGTCTGACTTACAGACCCAGCGAAATGTGGTTGACGGTTACTTACCCTCTGGCAGTTTGGAATTGGCAATAAATGCTAGCCTAGCCAGCAGCACCCATTTCACATGTAAGGATATAAGTATCAAAAAAAAGGACTTTTGTACCTTATTTCACATTATACTTGGTACACTCAGTCCCTGAAGATTACAGTGAAGTTTTAAAATCTTTGCATCGATTGGCAGCCTGTAGGTACTTAACAGCAAGGCTTGATGCAGTCCTTAAAATGACCGATCAAATCAGTTCACACAGGCAAAACTGTTTTTACTGTTAGATGTTCTGCATTATGATCTGCTCATTAAAGGCTTACATAGGAACAAACGTGGGGTGTTATTCTCAGTACATTTGCTGAAATGTTCAAAAAGGTAAATGTAAAATTAATTAAAATAAAGTTCTAATATTTTTAATTACCTCCAAATGTATATTTATGGCAGGAGAGGAATGGGATGTAACATTTAATATCAAAACCACCGGTGTAAATATTTTTGTAGACATTTTAGAACAAGAGTTATTAATTTTTCAGTATGCATTTTCATATAGTCCCTAAGGTGCAGAAAGAGGCTATTCAGCCTATTTAGCTTGCACCAAGCTTTTGGAAAGCAGCTCACCCCATCCCTCTGACCCCCTGTGACGTTTTTACCGGGGCTAATCCACCTAACCTACACATCCCAGGATACTGCGGGGCAATTTTTAGCCTGTCCAATTCATCTAACCTACACCGCTTTAGACTGTGGGACGAAAATGGAGCCCCTGGATATAACCCACACAGACATAAGGAGAACACGCAAACTCCACACAGACAGTCCCCCAGGGCCAGAATCAAACTAGGTACCCAGGCACTGTAAGGAAGTAGTGCTAGCCACTGTGCCACTCTGCTGTCCACTTGGACTATCCTTTGCGAAACTTTTGCTCTCTCTTGTAGTGATCTTGGAGTCAGGAAGAATGTTATTGAGGTGGGATTGTGACGTACCATAATCCTGTTGCCCTCCTGCCTCCCCTAGAATTAGTTTCAGAAGGCTCTTCTAAAAATTTTGCAGCAGCCACAACTTCCTCAATGACACTGCTGAGCACAAGAGCTCCCATCCTTTCAGTGTCTGGCCATTCTGAGTTGGCAAGACCTCCTCTTTTGGGATCTTGAATTCATAGGAAGGTCCACTGTTGGCTTCCCAAAATGAAGCTGTGTAGATCTCTTGCTGACTGCCCAGCTGGTAGGCAAGACCCCTGATGAACCAGCTAGATACCACTCTGTATTTGTTTGCATCCCACAACTAGACTAGTTAACTTCTTTAGATTTCTCTGTACATAAACAATTTTGTACATTTCTCCATCAGTTGAATATATTTGCTTATAGTTCTCAATGTTGAATGTCCAGTTCTAACAAAGGGATGTCTTGAATACGGATCAACTGATGTTTTGAAACGTAGCATGGAAGTAGATTGATGAGTGCTGGTTCCAATGAATTGGAGGATGTTTTGTTTAATTGCATGCACAATGGTGAATTCTTGTGAGCATCTGAGTAAACCCTGTTACCTCCTCAAGTAAATTAAACTGCCTTCAGTTTAACCAAGCACTGGAGGACAGCTACTTCCCAGTGTAGATTTGATGCTTTGTTGGATTGCTGAATGGTACAAAATCATCGAGATTGACCACTGTTCTTAGAGGTGAAGGCAGATGGCTTGGCTTTGTTAGACAGTAATTTTATTGGAGTTGAGTAATAAATTCAAAGATGCATGTATTTAGGCTTGTTGAATTCATTTTTGTATCCTTAAATATATTATATAGTCGAAAGCACAGAGTGCCATCCAACAAGAGGAAGCAAGTGTACCCTCTCGACATCTAATACGTTTCAAAGACCAAAAGTCAGTTACAGAATTTGACACTGAGGTGAGAAAAGACTTATATTAATATTAATTATTAATGTTTTTAAAAGTTTCATACTCATTTATTTTGTTGCTTCATATTTCTGAGATTCCTGTTCGCTTCCTATTTCTCAGTTTTTATATCCCATTTGTTTATGTTGTGCTACTGAATGATATTCTGAACTGAATTTTATGTTTCAATAAAATCTGATTTGGAATAAAATTAATAATTTAGGGCAAATCTAACGAATATTGATGTTGTCACCTGTTTCTTTGACGAGAAAAAGTTCATTTAATAAAATGTTTTCCTTCTTTCATTTCATAAAGGACTCTTGTGTTCCATCTGTGATCCACTCCTGGGACAGAATTTAATCCTCCCCCAGGAATGGGTGGCATTGTGTCATGAGTCCTGTTTGGTGCCACCTTACCAAACCCAATGGTATATGTTTAATGTTTTAATGAAGATCTGTTGCTCAGGTTGTAGTTGAAGTTGTTGGCTGGTTTGCTGAGCTGACTGGTTTTCATGCAAGTATTTCATCTCCCATCTAGGTGACATTGTCAGTGCTGCGTCACCTCTGTTGAAGTTCAGTGCTGGGTCACCTTTGTTGAAGTGCTGTTGTTCTGTCCCGCTCTGAATTTATATGGTCCGGTCTGTCATGGTGGGCAGTTGGTAGGTTGTGTCTGGTTTGTACCGTGGTGGTATGTAGTTGGAGTCTATTTCAATATGCTTGTTAATAGCAGCGGTGGTTGAAAACCAGGCCTCTAAGAATTCTCATGCTTGTCTTTGTCTTACATGTCCTGATGCTGTAACTTTGTCCCGGTTAAATTGATGTCCTTCCGTGTCAGAGTGTATTGAAACGAGCGAGAGTTGGCTGTGCAGTTTTGCTGCAAGTTAGTGTTCATGACAGATTGGCAGGAAAAACTCGTCACCAGGACGCGTGAACACCAACTCACAGCAAAACAGCACAACCAACTCCCTCATTTCAATACACTCTGACATAGGAGCGTATCAGTTTACCTGGGACAAAGTACAGTACCAGGACAAGTGAAACGTAGACAAGCATGAGAATTCCTGAAGACTTGGCTTTCAACCACCAGTGCGATAAACAAACACGTTGAAATAGATCCCATCTACACACCACTTCAGTGCAAAACCAGGAACAAAACTGTGCACTATGACGTACCAGACCATATAAATTCAGAGCGGGACAGAACACTAGCGCTTCAACAGAGGTTACATAGCACTGACAATGTCACCTTGAAGGGAAATTAAATGTTTGCATGAAAACCAGTCAGCTCGGCGAACCAACCAACAACTCCAATGGTATATGCAATGGGAGAGGTATTGGGAAGCTCAACCAGCTTTGGGCCATTTAAGTCCCTTATTGACCAATGAAAGGCTGCTAAAGGGCCTCTTAAAGGCCTATCCCTCTGCAATTTTGCCAAGCGGAGTCTGGAATCAGGTTCGAAGCCTAGTGGATCTCACTTCTCAGGTTATTGGTGGGAAACTAGTGTGTTCCTCCTTTACCACCAGGGTGTTGATTGGCATGTAGAAATGTAATTTCCCACCTAGATGGGAGCGGGCGTATCATCTCAACTTAATTAACACCCCTCAGACTGTAAAATTTTGCAGACTATACACACTGCCCAGACATTTTCACTGGAGTGGATGGCAACCTCAGTAGAATCCAAAATTTTGCCCTGTGATGAAAATGATCAAATTAGATGATTTAAGCAATAAAAATAATAAATAGTAACCTAGTCTAACCACTGTTACTGAAGAAGGCAGCGCGGTGATTCAGTGGTTAGCACTGCTGCCTCAGAGCGCCTGAGACCCGGGTTTGATTCCCCTCCTCAGGCGACTGTCTGTGTGGAGTTTGCACATTCTCCCCGTGTCTGCGTGGGTTTCCTCTGGGTGCTCCGGTTTCCTCCCACAGTCCAAAGATGTGCAGGCTAGGTGGATTGGCCACGCTAAATTGCCTGCAGTGTTCAGGGAGGTGTAGAATAGGTGGGTTATAGGGGGATGGGTCTAGGTGGGATGCTGTGAGGTTCGGTATGGACTTGTTGGGCTGAAGGGCCTGTTCCCACACTAGGGATTCTACTCTGTATCTAAGGCATCTGTCAGTTGGGTGATGTGCAGGTGTGCAGCTGTCCATAAAATGTTTCCAAGGTCATCCCCAAAGACGCTACAGAACTTTGAGACCATCAGCCTCGAGACTTACAGCTTGATTTCTGCCTCTAGATCCTGAACTCAATATTTCCTTCTTTGTGCCTCTCATCACTTTCTTCTACCTCCAGTGCCCGGTGTTCTACCCTTCCTGTGCAGTCGCTGCACCTCCTATTCAGGGACTATTTCCAGCAGCACTCCTCCTGGTATTCAGCGTCTATTTCCAGCAGCACTCCTCCTGGTATTCATGGTCTATTTCCAGCAGCACTCCTCCTGGTATTCATGGTCTATTTCCAGCAGCACTCGTCCTGGTATTCAGGGTCTATTTCCAGCAGCACTCGTCCTGGTATTCAGGGTCTATTTCCAGCAGCACTCGTCCTGGTATTCATGGTCTATTTCCAGCAGCACTCGTCCTGGTATTCAGGGTCTATTTCCAGCAGCACTCCTCCTGGTATTCATGGTCTATTTCCAGCAGCACTCGTCCTGGTATTCAGGGTCTATTTCCAGCAGCACTCCTCCTGGTATTCAGCGTCTGTTTCCAGCAGCACTCCTCCTGGTATTCGGCGTCTGTTTCCAGCAGCACTCCTCCTGGTATTCAGCGTTCATTTCCAGCAGCACTGCTCCTGGTATTCAGGATTTATTTCCAGCAGCACTCCTCCTGGTATTCAGCGTCTATTTCCAGCAACACTCCTCCGGGTATTCAGGGTCTATTTCCAGCAGCACTCCTCCTGGTATTCAGCGTCTGTTTCCAGCAGCTCTCCTCCTGGTATTCAGTGTCTATTTCCAGCAGCACTCCTCCTGGTATTCAGGGTCTATTTCCAGCAGCACTCCTGGTATTCAGGGTCTATTTCCAGCAGTACTCCTCCTGGTATTCAGGGTCTGTTTCCAGCAGCACTCCTCCTGGTATTCAGGGTCTATTTCCAGCAGCACTCTTCCTGGTATTCAGCATCTATTTCCAGCAGCACTCCTCCTGGTATTCAGGGTCTATTTCCAGCAGCACCCCTCCTGGTATTCAGCGTCTATTTCCAGCAGCATTCCTCCTGGTATTCAGCGTCTATTTCCAGCAGCATTCCTCCTGGTATTCAGGGTCTGTTTCCAGCAGCACGCTCCCTGGTATTCAGGGTCTATTTCCAGCAGCACGTCTCCTGGTATTCAGCGTCTATTTCCAGCAGCACTCCTCCTGGTATTCAGGTGCAGTGTAAACACCAGTTGCCTGCGAATCTGAAGCCATGAAGATGATGACCTGCTGAACTGGCAAAATTCTTAATTTTGACCCTTTCCTGACCTGTGACAGGTTGCTAGACCTTTAAATCTTTTTGAATGAGGCTATTCGGGAAAGTTATTACGTACTTCTGGAGCAGGTGGGACTTGGACCTAGGCCTTCTGGTTCAAGAGGTAGGGTCTCTACCACTGTGCCTCAAGCGTCTACTGTTAGATCCCTTGATTCAAATGGATAAGTCCATTCACCTGTGATAAGCCATTTCACTTACCTTGAGAAATTTTTCTGGCTTCCTGACTCGACCCTGTAGGACCACCCCGACCTGAGAGAGGCAGCTGAAAAGTACAGGTTGCTTCCAGGAAATTTGAGAGATTTGATTTTAACAACCCATCAACAGGGTTGATTGACAGTTTGAGGAGAAGAGGCAAGTGCGCTGATCTATGTTCTACACCACTATCCCATCCTGGGAGAACATCTGGCTGTGCACCATTGCCATGTGTCCCACATCCGTTCTTTTCTCATTTGGACAATGAAGATCTGGCCCTTGTATGAAATGTTGGTGATTTGCTCTTTGCAGTTACAGCTATAGTGAAATTATTGCAGTGTGCATGTCTTAACAGCAACTAGGCTGTGCATGGGAAGTGATGAATCCTATTTGGCAGTCCAGGAGGGCACATATTTATTTGTTTTCCTTTGGAATCCTATAATGGAAATCATAAGACCACAGCTGCACTGCAGTATTAAACGATGTTATGACTGCCAGAGTCAGGGTTGTTTGCAGAAGATGTGGAAGATATTTCATTAAGATAATTGTCAGCTGGGTATGGAACAAAGAAATAACAGAGCTCTAAAGTGGATTTCCTGCATTCTACTGTAATTGTTAAAGTATAAGTATTTACTTTAGAAATCTGGACCTTATAAACTGATTAAAATCTTAGCTCTGTAATTTACTCAGTGCCTCATCACTTGCCTATCGATGAAAAGCGTAAAAAGCTTGTTTCAAATTTTGTAAAAAGAACATTTGTACAATGAACATCATGAATTTTTTTTATTAAACAGTATTCTAAACAATTTTCTCCAATTGTTTTGAGGTTCGAGCTTTCCTTTACTTACTGTATTTGGTCATCTCATTGCAATGCTCAGGGTTATAATAATAGAAACTATTGTTTCATGAGCCGGACACTGCAGTATCTCTCAAGCTGTGATATGTGCCCCTGAAATTTTGTCATAGGTGGTATGATGAGCATTCTAGTGAGATATTGAATAGATTTCCTCCAGTGTGGAAGCAGGCCCTTTGACCCATTGACTCCACATCAACCCTCCAAAGAGCATCCCACCCAGACCTATCCCATTACCCTGTCCCTGTAATTCTACATTTCCCATGGCTAACGCACCTAACCTACACATCCCTCAACATTATACGCAATTTAGCATGGCTAGTCCACCTATCCTGCATGTCTTTGGACTGTGGGAGGAATCTGGAGCACCAAGAGGAACCTCACACAGACTCAGGGAGAAAGTGCAAACTCCACCCAGACAGTTGCCTGAGAGTGGAATTGAACCTGGGTCCCTGGTGCTTTGAGACAGCAGTGCTGACTACTAAGCCACCATGCTTCCTATCATTGATCACTTGGTTATAAAACACTTGGTAGATTTATTTTTCTAATTAAAAGGAATAACGTGTCAAACACGTTAATTAATATTGCATAGCTCTCTTCACAGAATGGAAAATAAGAAAACATTTTTTTCTTTTCTCTTTAGAAAATTAAACATACATTTTCTTGCCAGTAATGAGTAAATCAGAATCAGATCAGTACTGCCATAAGGAGAGCATATTTATTCTCTGTACATCCTCCCTCCTGGTCCTCTCTCCTGCCTTAGACCATGGTTTGAAATTTTTTCATAAATATAATGGTGAGGCTATCAGTGCTCGTCTTTATTAAGGAGTAAATGAGGCAATGTTTGGCATCTCTTTATGCATTATATGACATGGATATTGGGAGATTGCTGTCTGATTGATTCACTTTAATACTCCAGACGCTTCGGGACATCAGTAACTAGTTGAAAGATTCCACGCCATTTATGTATTTTAATGTTATTTTTGTAGTACTACCCAATAGATACTGTGTAAACACTGTAGGAAATGTAGTGTTTGCTTATTCAAGGCGATTAAATGTTTGACCAGTTATCAGTCACAGTTGCAGATAATTGCTTAGCAGCATAAATTCACTTTTAGGAGCATGGAGTCATATTCCTTTTGACTCACTATTGTACGAGATTTTAATTTCTTTTCTCCTTTATCTTTGGGATTAAGAGAGGGAATAATTATTCCCATCTTCTGTTCCTTCCTCTATTCTATGCATAATGTTGCATTGAGTTAAATATCCTAAATTACCATTGTTGGATTCAACTCTCAGTAAAAGATGGTTAGTTGTCGACATACAAAATTGACTGCCCTGTTATAAAGGTCTCTCATTTCCTGCAGAGTAAGACCATGCTGAAATGGTACTTTGTTTATTGTAAATTGCCGTGCAAAAGTCCATGTGATGTCTTTAAACATTGTGAATGGTGAGCGCTATTCTTTCACCATGGACTGTAAAATTCAAGACTGCATGCTTTTTGTCCTTTGCTCCTCAGTGAGAGTGGGAAAACTGTGCTTTCTTGGGCCAGGTATCAGCCATTTGAACTGAGAGGTGATACTGCCCTGGTAATTTGTTCACCTTTCTGAGTTCATCTTAAAAATGATAGGTGTTGGTGATGAGTAGAATGTCCAAACAAATATCTATGTCATTTACAGTAAAGAACTTGGGTTTCACTGAAATAAGACACATTTTGTTGAAGCTATTCGACTTGCACTTATCAGGAAAAATCTCAAGAAATCAATTCGGGGGAAAGCCAACATTTGTGTTGTATGAGGGAAGAGTGCTGGTTGCTTGGCATATGGACCTTGGTTGGTAGCGCCTTTGCCACATAGAATGCCTCAATTAACCTTGATTGTTCACCACTAACAGGAGCATACTGTCATTCCAAAATGACATTTTGCCCATCACACAAATGACATATGGATATGAAAGAGAGTAGCTGCAGAGATAGTGGATGCATTGATAGTAATCTTCCAAAAATCCTTATCTGGAAAAGTCCCAGGGAATTGGAAAACTGCTAATGTGAAAGAAAGGAAGACATAAGACAGTTAACTATAGGTCAGTTAGCTTAACATCTGTAATTGAGAACATATTAGTATCTATTATAAAGGACATAACAGCAGCAAAGCATTTAGAAATACATTTCTTTTAGTTCATTCGTAGGACATGGGCATTGCTGGCTTGCTCAAGTAGATGTAAACGGTGGATGTAATATATCTGGATTTTCAGAAGACATTTCATAAGGAACCACACAATTTATTAAGGTATGAGCCATGATTTTGAAGTTAATCTATTAGCATGGATAGAGGACTGGCAAACTAAAAGAGCACAGAATTGGGATAAGGGCAACATTTTTAAGATGGCAGACTGTAAAAAGTGGACTGTCACAGAGGATCAGTGCTGGGGTTGCAATTCTTTACAATATATGTTAATAACTTGGATGAGGAATATCAAAGCACTATGGCCAATGTTGCAAATGACAAAAATAAGTTGGAAAGCAAGTGGTGAGGATGACACAAAGACTCTGTGGGGGAATATGAACAGGTTCAGCAAGTGGGTAAAGACCTGGCAAATATAAAGTGGTGAAATGTGAGGTTATGCACTTTGACACGAGAATAGAGGTGCAAAATATTATTTAAATGGAGAAAGACAGCAGGAAGATACAGAGGAGAGAGAGTTGGGAGTCCTCTTCTATGAATAAAAATGCTAGTATCCATGATCAGCATTTGTAGGGAAGGCAAATGAAATGTTGGCCTTCATTTTGAAGGAAATGAGTGTAAAAGTAGTGATGTTTTATTAAAACTGTAGCAGGCACTCATTGGACCACAAATAGAATACTGTTTTTGGGCCCTTGTTTAAGGCAAGATAGACTGGCATTGGAGGCAATTCATAGAAGATTCACTAGGCTGATGCTGGGAGAGGTTGAGCAGTTTGGGCCTGTACTTGTTGCAATTTGGAAGAATGAGCTGCTGAAAATGTAGTAGATTTTTGGGGTTGGCGGGATAAATGTGGAAAGGTTTCCCTTTGTGGGGGAGTCTAAGATCAGAGGGCATGATCTCCAAATAATGGGTTGCATGTTTGAAACCGAGATGAGAAAGAAATGATTTGAGAGTAGTGAATGTGTGGAATTCTTTACCACAGAGGGCTGTCAAGGTTGGGTTGTTAAATATATTTTAGGCTGTGACAAATAGATTGTTAATTAGTAAGGAAATCAAGGTTTTAGGGAGAAAGCAGGAAAGTGAATTGAGGCTTCTCAAATCAACCATTATCTCATTGAATAGCAGGGCAGACTTGATGGACTGAATGGGTCACTTCTCTTCCTTAATTTAATGGTTTTACTATGGTCTTATGAATTTCATTGTAGGTGTGATGCCAAGTATGTAGGCTGTGTGCCCCAATGACTAATGGATAATCTCAAACCTTTTGCAACAAGCAAGTTCCATTGATACCAAAACAGCCCACACTTTCAAAATTTACCACATGATATTCAACATTAAATGCGACTGTACAATTGGATGAGATTTACTGGATAATTCTCAGTATGTGTAGAATTACACTAAAAACCAATTTAGGAATGCCAGTCAGCCTGTCAGTGTGGCGCACTTGCATATACTTTATGTTAACACACAGGACTCATATTTTGCAGACAGCAAGAGCATATGCATGCACTGAGCCTGTTTCAACTCCGCAAGATTGGTGACAGCCACTTGCTGGTTTATTTCTCTGCACGATGCCCCGACCAATCAAAATTGATGTGCTTGATTTAAAATTTAAGCAAAGCTTGGCTGTACATCATTAAGAGATACATTTTCCAACATCTCTACCAATCAATGTCCACTTGCCAACTAATTAGCGTTCTCCTTTCGTACAGTATAAATGTTGGTTTTCTGCTTGAATAATATTCTTGACGAATGCAAGACAAAAGCTTTGACAAAATATATCGTCTTTAAACAAAATTCAAATACCCCTGTCTCTCAACAACTGAATGGATGTTTTTTCGGAATATAACCTATGTTTCCCAGAATCTGCGGGCTAGATTTCAGTTTCTTCGTGGTGTGAGGGTTGTGGAATGAAAACTGAGCCTTCTCCTTATTTCTGCTTACCTCTTCTGAGTTCATCCATTCAGCTATTAGATTGGCTTCTTTTCCACTGGACAGCCACCAATTGATAATCAGAACTGCAAACTGAAGCTCCACCTCTAACTGGGGAACTGGGTTGAGAGGTCATGGGGTAGAACGGTAAGGTTGCAAACATGGGGACTGTCATAATTGCAGGTGTTGAAGGCCTCCTGCTCTATGAATCTCTGTTTATATTTTACTGGTGTAAAGAAAGTGAAGAAATGAGTTTAATAATTGTGCAGGAGCAGCCAGCTTCATGAGCAGCGTCTGCTGCTACAATTAAGCAGGTCTTTTCATCGGCCCATGTGCTACCTTAGCATAGCTGCTGGGAACACTCCCAGACCTTTTTACATCTGATGCTCAAAAAATGCTGTGGGCAGTGGAAAAAGTTGCACGTGATTGCAATTTGGCAGTAGCCTGCTCATGAATAGTTTCAGCATGGCAGGTGGCTTAATGATTTACATGTCTGCTTGTTTTGCGTAACTTTAGAGATTAGCGTGATGATGTCATTATTGCTAACCAGTCATCATCACATCTTATTTTACGTTTATGGTGTGTTTGGAGGATAGCACCTTACACAGTTCATGGTATAAAATCCAGCCTAGTGCAAGGCATATTTAACACCTTGTTAGTCATATTTTACTTGAAATTATTTTGCTGTAGGCAATATAAGAATCCTGTTGTGACCCAAATCCCATTGCTAGCAGTCAGGAACTAAAGATTATGTAATAATGTAGTCAATGTAGTGTTATTGTTGCATATTCAGGTGGATGAAGAGGACGCAAAGACAGCAGGAGTTGATGAGTTACCCCATCCTCCTTCAAAAGTGAGGTTTCGTGACATAGCAAACAAAGTAAAGCAGAAATCGAAGGCAAGCTTTCCAGATTAAATCACGCAAGTTTTCTTTCATGTTTTTAGTCATTATCACTATTCATGTTGTGTAATTAAATTAACTCAAATTAACATTTGTGGTAAATTATATAATTAGAGTTTGGAAGCCAGCATACCTTTTTCAGTTGATCACAGCCTTCTCTAAGACAATATTCTGCAATTGGGCACCACTTTTTCAACAATCCTGAGGGTACTAATAGCTACATGAGCAATCAGTTCAAGGTAATTGGTTGAACTTGTACTGTGGATCATTTACATTTGCTAAAAGTGACATACTTTCTTAAATAGGGCCCTGTTGTCTGTGAACAAAAGAAATTTGTTCAAGTTGCACCTTTTGTTTTGAAATATCACTGAGCTTGAGAAGCCTACTGATTCCTGTTTTCTCCACAATAACACTTTGGCCAAGCTGTGTTGACTTATCAATTCTTCAGCATCCTTTTCTCCTGTGCTGAAAATTGGCATGATTGTTTGAAAGTTGGCATTCTTGAATTTGTTCTGAGTGAAAAATGAAAAAAAAGGCAACTTATTTTTTGTTTCAGCAATATTCAAGCTGTATACCATTAAGCAACTGCTTTAGATGATTATGCTTAACAGCATTGCTTTAAATGATATCTCAATTCTGTGCAATCAGCATTTTGGAACCATTATTCTATTTAGTTTTCAGCAGTCAAATATTTTCTCTTCCCCATCTTTAACCTTATCCCTTTTTTTCCAAAATGTGAGATTCTGGTGTGCCAGATTGCTTTAATATTCTTCTCCATGCCTTATTCCATAGCTCTTTGAGCTGATAATGTTGACCTGAATTTCTTTCCTTACTCTTATTCCTTTTATTCATTTCCTGTTACTTAATGCTTTAGCCATAGTGACCAATTCCTTTTGATCAGTTTTATCACAATCTCTTTTGCTCCCATGATTTGAGTACAAAAATCTCTTGCATTTCAGTGCAATACCAAAGGAATGCTGTTTTGGCAGAAGTGCTGATTTTCAGATGAGATGTTAAGCAGAGGTTTTGTCTTCTCTCTCAAGTTGATATAAAAGATCTTGGCGTACTATTTCAACAAAGAATAAAGGTATTATCCCAGCACCCTGACTGAGATTTATTCTCAATCAACATTGCATATTGAATTAGACAGTTTCATCATTCTCTGTACAATCATTATTACATTGCTGTGAATGGGAGCTTGTATGTGCAAATTGGCTGTCACATTTTATGTATTATAGTGTGAGTACTGTTCAAAAATGTATTTCAGCTGTTGTAAAATATTTTGGAAAGTCTGTAAATCATGAAGTTCACTATTTAAATGCGAGTCCATCTTTCTTCATCTTCAAAACCTTCTACCAAACTTGATTTCCAATTAACTGGTCATCTTTTTGTTGTTTGCATTTTTCTGAGATATCTTTCCTATAATCAGGTGATAGGTTATCCAAATAGACTTTGAAACTTGGAAGTACTATTCATTTGTTTTAGCCATATTTTCTGCAGCTTTATCATCAACCAAGATTACTGGTTGTTTGTTTCTGTGAGCCATTTATCTATCCATATGCTAATAACCATACTTTGAAATTCTTGGGCCACAGTCCTGGCAGGACCAGAGAGCCAAATTGTAACCCTCTATGCCCAAGCCCAAAGGTGTGGTCTGCATACTCAACTGTAAAGGGAAGTGCTACCTGCATTGCTGCATTAAGAGCTTTTCTCCAGTAAGGTGCTCCATGCCCAGTTGGAATGGTGCCAGCCTCTAAAATATCAGAGCAGGCACTGGATGGAGCCAACCAAAAGCCTTTCTTTGAACATCTCCCAACGGCACAAGGAAACATCATGGGAAAGTTATCAATGCTAGGCAATATGGTACAAGTATTCACCATTCTGAGAAGGTGCTGTAGAATGGTTAGTCGGTCAGTAGGTCTAGAAAGAGACATCTTTGAATCGATGTTAAACACAGTAATTTTAGATCATAGAGCAGCAGAAATGTGATTGTACAGAGAATGACGGGACTGTCTAATTCACTTCCAGACTTGATGGTTAAAACAGAAACTGTACAGTTTTAAAGTTAACTTCATTGGGTGAAGGGTTACAGATCCAGTGCTGGTGTAGTGTCTTGGACTGTTTGCTTCTATGGAGGGTAAGTGCCCCAGTTGTAAGTGTTGTATTTGTGATGTATTTATAAAGTTAGCAAATAAGATCTTCCTGAATTTGTTAAGAACTTATATTAACATCGTGCATTAGATTTCTGAAGCTCTATATGGACTGAATGGGTCAAACCTTCTGGTTTGGTGGGGCTGGAACAGGAGGAAGAGCGTAAGATCTCAGCTTGATTTTACAGAGATACTTGGTTGGGGAAGAGTTTTGGTGGATTGTGTTTTATTGCAATTTCTTACCAATTTTATGCCTAAAGGCCCCAAAAAAAACTCTTGTTCCACCCTCCACAAACCCCAAGAAATTTGGAGCTTCTGCTCATTTGCATGAACTTCATTTACATGAATCAGATTACAGCAGGGAAACCCACTTTCCCTGAAATCATATCGTTTCTGAGAGCCAGGCATATTCTTGCGACTGGCTATATACAGAACAAGGGCTTGATTTCTCTCCACAGATGTTGCCAGAGCTGTGGAATTTTTCAGCAATCTCTGTTTTGTTTCTGATTTCCAGCATTTGGTTATGCCTAGCCTTATTGGGAACTGAGCTCCTGCAACTGAGAATTTTTAAACAATGCTATTTTGCTAAGATTCTGAAATGTCTAAGTTGTTTGTTTAGTATTCCACCTGCATACCACCCACCATGTATTTTCTTTCTTGCAAAGTCTACTGAGCAGGATATTCATGTAAGACGCAGACAGTTTACTTATTTAAGGTTCAGTGTTTTAACTTTCAACAGATCCTTATGAATGGAAAATGTTACAAAACTGAACAGTGTGAGTTCTTATAACATATATGATTTACAATTGTCAATACTTTGACAGTTACACAGCAGACTTAGGTGAATGACTGTCAGTGCCAACATTTTTCAGCTGTTGGTATTGCGAACTAGAAATGTTTGGATTATGTCAATATATCTGCAAAACAGATATCATTGTAAGATCTAGAGATAAAAACAGTGTTGAGCTGGAGAAATGCAGCAGGCCAGGCAGCATCAGAGGAGCCGGAAAGTTGACGTTTCGAGCCGGGACAATATGAAGGAGGATTCCAACCTGAAACATCAGCTTTCCTGACCTGCTGTGTTCCCCCAGCTCCACGCTGTGTTCCCCCAGCTCCACACTCTGTTCCCCCAGCTCCACGCTGTGTTATCTCTGACCACAGCTTCGGCAGTTCTTACTATCTCATTGTAAGATCACCTGGATACTACATGTAATAATAATTACATAAGTCAAGATGTAGGGGGCTCAGTTTTCATCTGAGTGCAGAGGAATAATGTGATGTATGAACGGCCGTATTTCTCTTTGGAGGAAATTGTGTTTTTTTTCTGCATTCCTAACTTGGCACCATTTTCCTCTGGCCACTTTGTGGGTCATGAATGTAAAATGTAAAAAGGACACAAACCTGCTCTTGCTGAGTGGGTTCCCCATTTTAATGGTGGATAAAAATTGGATTTTCTCCATTTTAGTGTGATGGTGAGTGTTCTTGGAAGCCTGTTAAAAGCATGTCAGGTCTGAGAATTCATAAAGAAAATTAAAATCTATTGAGGGGGTGTGGAACATTGTCAAAGGTACGTGAAACCTTTAAGTGTCACTATTATGTACTGTATTACAATGTAGATATGTTGTTAATGCGGTGATTTCTCATACAGATTTATCCTTCAAAGAGGAACTTACTCTTCCATTGATCAGCTTGTACGTTTGTTTGCATGAAGTACAGTGTTGCTGTATTGGAGACAGAGAGAGCACTAGAATACAGTGAAAAATGTCCTGTCAACTGCAGCTATCATATTTTCTGCCGTGGGTTAAACAGTTCTGACTGATTCTAAAAATAACTGGTTTTGACACTTTGAAAAATATCTACTCTTGTTAAAAAGTCTAACCACAGTACATTTGATTGACAGGCACTCTGCTCTGATATTGAAATGAGCATCTTCCACTCTTCTTAGTGAGCAGCCTATTGTTTTAACAGCTGTGGTCATGATCAGCGCTTTAGTTGAGTTTGAAGTATGGCTGAGCTTCAGTACAGTAGGTGTTCCTTTCATCAGAAAATTAAAGACTGTTTCAAGAAGCCTTAAAAACAAATTGTGTGTTTGATATGCTTTCTGGTTTTGTTGACACATGCAAATTGGAATGCAAGGTTTCTTACACATGGAAGAATGCATGTTTTTCTCAGAGTATCAACGATTCACAGAACTTTACTACATGGATACAGGTCTTTGCACCAAGGATTATAAAACAATTTCTCTTGATATTGTATGAAATCTGAAAACTTTATGTGCTGCATTCTGGGCGAGTGGCTATGTCGAAAAAAATGGGCATAGAGGTATCTGCGGAGACATAGGCTGACATAAATTTGTGTGTAGAGTGGGGCAGGGACAAGAAGAATTAGGTTCAGGGGTCTCTACTGCATTGGAAGCCTAGAATCTCTGGTGAATCGTGGGCCTACTAATCAATCCGATGTAAAAAAGCCAAACATAAAGTCACATTTGGATTGGTTATGCAGTTTTCAAAATGTGAAAGTGCGGAGAGAAGGTTTCTCCCCAAGTCCAGAGCTGGGTTTTGGCCCGTGTACTCCCTTAATGGTTTAAAATAGTAAGATAATGAAATTTAGTGAGCAAATAGTTAGTCTTGCAAGAATGGTTGCTCACCATGCTCAAACAATGCAGAATAGTATTCACCAGAATCAATGGAATGGTGAGCTACAAGTCAGCTGCAGTAACATTGGTTTTATCAGAATATATCTTCAACATAGTATCCATATTCAAGTGCTAGAGGCACTGCTATGAAGAGCCCAAAGCTAATCCCTAATGTAGAGGTCTGTGTTGAAATAACAAAGAACAAAGAAAATTACAGCACAGGAACAGGCCCTTCGGCCCTCCAAGCCTGCGCCGATCGAGATCCTCTGTCTAACCTGCCATCTATTTTCTAATGGTCTGTGTCCATTTGCTCCCTGCCCATCCATGTACCTGTCCAAGTACATCTTAAAAGATGCTAACGTGTCTGCGTCTACCACCTCCGCTGGCAATGCGTTCCAGGCACCCACCACCCTCTGTGTAAAGAACTTTCCACGCATATCTCCCTTAAACTTTCCTCCTCTCACTTTGAACTCATGTCCCCGAGGAATTGAGTCCCTCACTCTGAGAGAAAGCTTTTTGTTACTCACCCTGTCTATACCCCTCATGATTTTGTAGACCTCAATCAGGTACCCCTTCAATCTCCATCTTTCTAATGAAAATAATCCTAATCTACTCAACCTCTCTTCATAGCCAGCACCCTCCATACCAGGCAACATCCTGGTGAACCTCCTCTGTACCCTCTCCAAAGCATCCACATCCTTTTGGTAATGTGGCGACCAGAACTGCACACAGCACTCCAAATGTGGCCGAACCAAAGTCCTATACAAGTGCAACATGACCTGTCAACTCTTGTACTCAATACCCCACCCAATGAAGGAAAGTATACCATATGCCCTCTTGACCACCCTGTTGACCTGTGTTGTCACCTTCAGGGAACAATGGACCGCAACACCAAGATCTCTCTGTTCATCAATTTTCCCTAGGACTTTTCCATTTACTGTATAGTTCGCCCTTGAATTAGATCTTCCAAAATGCATCACCTTGCATTTGCCCGGATTGAACTCGATCTGCCATTTATCTGCCTAACTCTCCAGTCTATCTATATTCTGCTGTAATCTCTGACAGTCCCCTTCACTATCTGCTACTCCACCAATCTTAGTGTCATCTGCAAACTTGTTGATCAGATCACCTATATCTTCTTCCAAATCATTTACATACATCACAAACAACAGTGGTCCCAGCACAGATCCCTGTGGAACACCACTAGTCACAGGTCTCCAGTTTGAGAAACCCCCTTCTACTAGTACTCTCTGTCTCCTGTTGCCTAGCCAGTTTTTTTTATCCATCTAGCTAGCACACCCTGGACCCCATATGACTTCACTTTCTCCATCAGCCTGCCATGGGGAACCTTATCAAACGCCTTACTGAAGTCCATGTATATGACATCTACAGCCTTTCCTTCATCAATCAACTTGGAAAGTAGGCATGCGGAATTTGATTTTATGAATGACTGTTAAAGCTATGGAAAAAAAAATTATGAAATGATACTTTAAATTTGAGAACAGGATAGTGCCACAAATTAAAACAAATAAAATGTATATTTGGGACAGCTAGCAGGAAATTGTTCACATCAGCAGTGATGTGTGTGTGGAAGCAGCCAGTTGAAGTAGTGGGGGTAAATAACCTGGTAACATGCATTACTCACTGGAATGGCAGATAAAGCAAGTAAAGAGAGCCAGATGACCTTCCTTAGCTGTAACTGCCCAATAAAATGGAAATGGTAAATGCACAGCAGAACGTATTTAAAAGAGACGTCAAAATTTCTGAAAGAAAGGTGTAAAATTTGTCAAAGTTGGTCAGCCCTAGTAATGGGCCCCACAGAAAATGTGAACCCATTTGCTATAAAGCCTGTCCAATGATCTTCTGCGCGCAGTCAGAGTTTAATTTTATTGCAAATTTTCAGCATTTGTGTTTCTTTAGCTAAATGTTTTGTTTGAATTTAATGATGTGCTTTCACGAAAGGAAAACCGAAAGTCTCTTCCAAGAGAATTATAAATGCATAATTTTCTACATTGAAACATTCAGTATTTTTCAACAGTTACTTAACGTTTGATTTGCCTATAGTTGAGATGCTCCAATTTGCCTCTTTAACTGAACTGGCCATTTTCTTCTTTTCCTTTTTTTAATTTTTTTAGATTGCTTACACTTTGCCCCGAATAAAATAGTGCTGATCAGAGTTTTCTTTTCATTTACATTAGTAAGAGATTCCAGATGGTGAGACATTAATATTTGTACTTAGTTGCCAAATATATTTAATATTGAAACAGGATATTTTGCTTATAACCAAGTTTAACAAGAGTGATGTCATGTAATTATAATTAATGCTCTTTATTAGCACCTAATTTCCTATTAGTATATAACTGACTTATGAAATATTGCTTAATAACTATTATTTCACATTACTGGTTAGACAATGAAACATAGGCACCGGATACTGCTACAGACCCTGACAAAATTCCAGCAATAGTATTGTGCTCCAGAATTAGCTGTGTCTTTAGCCAAGCTGTTCCAGTGCAGCTGCATTGCTGGCATCCACGTGGCAATGTGAAAAATTTCCTAGGTATTTCCTGCCCACAAAAAGCAGGACAAATCCAACCTGACTGTTTACCACCCAGTAGTCTACTCTTGATCATCAGCAAAGTGGTACAAGGGTTCATTGACATTGCTATCAAGTGTGGTACACGGCCAAGAATTATCTGGTCACTGCCCAGTTTGGGTTTTTCCAGGGCTACACTCTCCATTCTTAATCTCGTTAGATAGTTCATCATGGACAAGAGTGCTGATTTCCAGTGCAATGCTGTCAGTGAATGCCACTGAAATCAAAGCAACTTTGACAGAATGTGGCATCAAGGAGTCCCTGGGCATCCCTGGACATTACTGCAGGATTTCCTTCGGGGTAGTATTTTAGAGCCAACCATCTTCATGCTGCTGCACCCAAGACCTTCAGTCTACATTAAGGTCAGAAATGGGGAGGTTTGCTGATAATTCCATAATGTTCACTCTAGTTCTAACTTCTAAGTTACTGAAGCAGACTCTGTCTTCATGCAGCAGGATCTGAACAACAGTTAGCTTTGACCTGATAAGTGGCAAGTAATGTGCATCTGAGACAAGTGCCAGACAATGACCATTTCCAATAAAAAAGAAACTAAGCATCACTGCTTGACATTGAATGGCAATGCCAAGCCTGAATACCCCACTTGGGATTACCTTTAACCAGACTAGCGGTAAATATGGTTGCTCCAAAAGCAGGTCAGATGCTGAGAATTTTGTAACAGATAATCCACCTTTTGACTTTGCAAGGCCTATCAAACATCTACAAGGCAAAATACAGGAGTGTGGTGGAATAATTTCCATGTGCGTTGATGAGAGAAGCTCAAAAAACAATCAAAAGACAAGTCAGTTCACTTGTTTGGAATCCCCTCCATGCAGACCTTCAGCATTCACTCCCTTCATCACTGACACACAGTGGCAATAATGTATGCCATCTAAGAAATGCACAGCAGTAGCTCGCAAAGATGCCATCAATAAAACCTTCCAAACCAGTGACCTTCATGACCTAGACTTCAAGGAAGCAGTTGCTTAGGGTTAAAATCATGGGACTCCCTCTCTGTTAGTACTATGGGTGTGAAAAGCGCCCCTTTCACTACCCAGCACATGGACTGCAGTAGTTCAGGCAGGCAACTCAGAATCGATTAGAGAGGAGAATAAATACCTGAATAGTTGTGTACTCCAGTAATTTTTTTGAAAAATGTCTTTAAATTATGCTCGGGCAAAGTGCATCTGATTAAATCAGGGCAACATAGTTGTACTTTGCTTTTGGACATGTATTTGCTATGTAACTTCTTTGCGAAAGAATTTTAAAATATTATCCAATCTATATGCAAACTGGTAAATTACAATTCCAAGTCAATAAGTTTTTTTTTATGCAATGACTAAATCTCCCAAATTCCACAATGTGAGAAAATAGGATTTTTTAAAAGTCAAGAGATGGTTTATTTTCCTTAATTGTATAATTCCTATTGACACTTCCATGTTAAAGGGATTCTACATGTCAGCTTTTGGCTTTCCCTTCTATCCTTTCTGCTATATTTTCGCAGATCGCTCTTCACCCTAAAAAGTGTATAATTCATCACTTATGCAACCAACTAAGTCCTTCATTTGCTTGCAAATCATTAGGACATGGTCTTCAAGCAACTAAAACCAGTTGAATGTTTTAAAATGTAGAGTTTCAAAAGAAAATCTGAATAAACAGCACATTACCTGAGATATCATGTCATTATTTGGATGCCAATGCTGGGGACGGTATTATACACTGGAAATTATTGATCCAGTTTACAGAGTTTTGAAAATAAGGAAAATAACTGTATGAATAGTACACTTCCCCAATAATTATTCTGCTCTGAGAAATATAGGAGCCATACAATGTGCCAGCATAGCATATTTAGAAGATGTGTCATCACATTTTCATTGTGACACACAGTGAGGTTTCAGTACAAGTATTTATCTATTAAATGTTAGACTGAATTCAGTACCTGAGCATAATGTACATACTTCTACCGTGGTTTTCATAATTAAAAGAACTACAGATACTGGAAATCAGAAACAAAAACAAATTGACGGAAAAATCACAGCAAGTCTGGCAGCATCTGTGGAGAGAAAACCAAGTTAATGTTTAGGATCCGGTGAAACTGCTTCAGAACCTTTCTATTTGTGATGCTGTGTTGAGGTCATATCCCAGTTGCTGTTAAATGAAGAGGAACTGAATTTGTAGAACAGTTTCCACTACTGGTATGGCACAACAATGGTTTAATATTGATACCGGAAATGATGAAGAAATGGAGATCATAATGATGAGGTTTGTGCTTTTAAGGATTAATGGACTGGTATACATGCCAGTCATGCCTGATTTGTATTATTTCATATTTAGTCTCTCCTTGCAGAAGAAAAACGTATTCAGATTTTGCGTAAGTATGAGTTTTTGCATTTGTAGCAAATTTGTCGGTAGCATCACTACTTGTCTTTTCAGTTGAAAAATCTGCACATTTCTCAGCATAACATTGCTGTTGGTTTGTTTGATTTGATATGTTTATGTAATTTACAGGATGGGTTTCCTTCTGCTGAAGAGGCATATAACTTCTTCACCTTCAATTTTGACCCTGAACCTGAAGAGGCAGAGGAAAAGTCAAAAAAGCAGAAACAACTTGGAGCACTGAAAAGTATTGGCCGTGAAGATGAACTGGAGGATAATGAGGATGGGGAGGAGTCAGCTGTCAGAACGGAAGTGGAGGAAGAAGAAGAGGGAGAGGTAAACAGTACAGTAGCATCTCAAAGGAAATATGTGTTGTCCATCTTTTTTGTGATCTAAATGCATGATCATACCAGGATAAATTTTATACCTGCTCCTTTATAGTCTTACGGAAAAGGAAAATTCAAACCCCTCTGATAATTAAACCAAAACACAAGCCCCAATTTTTACGATGGGAGTAGAGTTTCCTTTCTAATAATTACCCCCGAAATGCCCAGAGAAGCTCTTCTTTCCCATGGTAATCTGTTAGAAGACTGCTTAAAAGAGAGAAACTCCCTGGTCTATCCCATAAATAACAAGTAACAATTTATTTATTTAACCTTAACAATGAACAAATTAGCAGAATTACTAACAAACCAAACAATTACCCCTGAGTACTAAACATTCCCTAACTGAACTAAATTCTACTGGAATGCTGTTCAAACAAACACAAGCCCCGTTTATATAAACCCAATTAATAAATAATCTCTCCGAGTGTACAGTATGTATCTTGTGGAAAGTTTCCACTTCTCCCTTGATCATCTGTCAGGAGTGTCTTCTCTTTCTGCCGTTCTGTCTATAATTTCTTCTGTGAGGGCTTTGAACTAAAAAAAATGTTGTGGTACCTTTGGAACTTCTTACAGAGCTTAATGATTCTGTGAGAAAGCCACATTTATGTCTCAGATGGCGGGTTTGCTTTCACTTCAGATAGCAGTTGCTTTCTGGTGATTTTCCAAATGCCCTTTTTTTTAATTCTCCTTGATGACCTGTCCATTTCTTACACTAGGATTTGTCCCAAGTTGTCAGCACCATCAGATTTAAATTCACTTGGCTTTCAGTATCTAGGGCCTGGTTTAAATTAATTGGCTAAATTCAAAAACCTGTTGTCTTGGCAAAAATGCTGCTTTGCTTATTAACAGTATAACTCTTCAATACACATTTCGATTCATGAACTGTCTGTAATCTGCAGCTGCTTGCAGACATATTTTTCTGTATAAATCACCAAGCTTAGTTCAGCACTCTATCTCTTAAAGGAACCACACATTTTTTTCTCCCATGTTATTTTTACAAACCCTTTCTAACTTCCTGCCTTCCAATTCATGAGTATTCTACACAACTTTGTAACGATGGTAATACTATATCTTTTATTCTGCTTCATATATTTACTGCAGTTTTTTTCAAGTACGTTATCAATCAGCTAAACATGCTAAAAGATTAATAGGCTCCACATTATGGATTTTGCTCAGAATTAACTTTTCTCTTACTTTTACATCACAACTTGAAAGGAACAGAAGTATGTTAAAATAGCAGTTAGAAAGGTCTCTATTTGTACCTTGTTAACTGTTCTCAATTGGGATAGCCATTGATTGACAACAAACCTGCCAAGGATGTGATGTATGAGGTAATGATTGTGAACGTGTTAATGTGGGAGACTGAATTAAGCCCCATGTGATCTGATGATGCCATATAGTTTTAGGAGGGGAAAAGAGGAGTTTTGCATTAGATCCTGACGGATTCAGAGTAGTCATCATTATTTGCTGGTTACCTAAGTACACATAATAACTAAGACAATGTGACATGTATCAATTGCTGTTATGCAATAAGCAACATAATGTTAAGACAATTTCCTCTTCTCATTAAGATTTGCTAGTGGTTCATCTTCTACCACTGATAACCAAATTAGCACTTGGACCCACTTTAGAAAGGTGGATTTCCCCTGATAACAATATTTTGATTAGCTTCTTTTGCAGTTCTGTAAGTTTCGTTTTGCCATTCACTTATTCCTCTTTTTTAGTGTTCCATCAGAGGCTGTCTAACTTGTTTACAATTTTTTTACCAAGAGTTGAAAAGTGGATTGGGTTTTGTGGGTCAGGAGATCCATATTCAAGTCTACTGACCCTGGAGATGTGCCAATTGTATGCCCACAAAGTCTGCATAGTTCCATTGGCTGGATGGCTAGCTTGCAAAACAGAGCAACGTCATCAGTGTGGGTTCAATTCCTGCCCTGGCTGAGTTGCCTTGAGGGACTCTCTTTCTCAACCTCTCCTCTTGCCACCAGTCATCTCTCTCTAATGAGAGCAGCCATACCTTTTAACTTCTATTAGAGATATTACGTAACATATTTTTGGACTACAAGATGCAATTATCAAGGAAGTCATGCGAGATGAAAATTTCTTTTCCAGCTGATGAATACAGTGACAGGACTAGAATCAGCTTATGAATCAGGATAGCACAGGAAGCAAAGGTAGTTGACTCCATGTAAGTCAGTAACATTTTCTTTCTATTTTTCAAAAAAATTACTTTTCTCATCTGTGGATTGAAGTGACAACCAGGATGTAAAATTACCCAAAAAGTATTTTAGGAAGCAGCATCGTGATTTGAACTGTGTGTGATAACTATAGAACATGTACCTCGATTGAAATATTTTGAAATTGCTGTGTAGCTAAGTTAACTTTGGTAATGTAGTTCTGACATTGTGAAAATTATCACAGAGCAGATACGTAGATCAGAGAAGGTACAGCAAGGAACAGGCACTTCACCAACCATATCTGTGCCAACCATGATGCCATTTTAACCAATCCCATCTACCTGGGCATAGTCCATGTACCTCTGTTGCCTGCCTGTGCCTGTCTAAATACTCTTAAATATTGCTATCATATCTGCTCCTACCAGTTCTTCGCTAGTGTATTCCAGGCACCTACCTCAGTGTAAAAGAATTTGCCTTTAAACATCTCCTTTAAATGTTTCCTCCTCTCATCTTAAACCTACAACCCCTAATATGTGACATTTCCACCCTCAGAAAATAACTCCAACTGATCCATCCTTCCATGTGTCTCATAATTTTATGTAGTTACGTCAGGTTACTCCTCGGCTTCCAAAGCTCTAGCAAAAACAATCCAGGTTTGACAAAGAAATAGTAGGATCTGCCGATGCTGGAGTCTGAGATAACAAGGTGTAGAGCTGGATGAACACAGCAGGCCAGGCAGCATCAGAGGAGCAGGAAGGCTGATGTTTCGGGTGTGGACCCTTCCAATCCCACCTCTTTACCTATACTCACTTTTACTGGTGTCATCCCCACCTCCTTGACCTGTCCATCTTCTCTCCACCTATTTGCTCCTCTGTCCACCTTCTATCATTGCCTCCCGTTCTCTATTTATTTCAGAGCTCCCTCCCCCTCCCCCATTTCTGAAGAAGGGTCCAGACCTGAAATGTCAGCTTTTCTGCTTCTCTGATGCTGCCTGGCCTGCTGTGTTCATCCAGCTCCAACTGTGTTATCCCAGGTTTGACAAATGTCTCTTTATAGCTACTATACTCTGATGCAGGTAATAACTGGTAAACCTCTTTTTTACCCTCTCCAAAGCCACATGCTTTCTAGAGTGTGGTGACCAGAGCTGTGTACAATATTCCAAATGTAAACTGACTAAAATTTATACAGCCAATACTACATAAATTATAATGTAATATGAATGCATGAATTAGAATAAATTAGTTTTATTGTCACATGCACTCGAATGAGTGCAGTGAAAAGTTTGCAAAGTTGCTGCTTATGGCTCCATCTTAGGCACAAGGTACCTAAGTACAGATGCTTAAGTTTTTGGTGCAAAATTGAAGGAATAATAAATAAAAGTTCAGCATAAGAATAAAAGGTTTTTAAAAAACGCACTCGAATTACAGTACTTTTTAGCCCAGTCCATGCCAGCAGGTGTCCTCCTGATTGCACTGGACCAAGTCTCCAGACCATGCCAGGCTTCAAAACTCCGCAAGGGCCCCAGCTCCACACAACAGCCCCAGGACCACACTCCCCTCCCCCCCACCCATCCCGAACCGGGACTTGCCTACCTCATTCCCCTCCAAGTACGTTTTAAAAAATGAAAAGTTCTAACAGTAAAACTCAAGAAAAGAGAAAAAAATGTATTTCTGGTAAGCTCAGTCATAAAATTGTTTTCCTGCTTCTTGGCATTTTATACTTCAATTTTACCCTGAAGGAATAAAATGACAAATGCTGTCATGAATGGGGTAACTGTCAAAGATGTAGATGCACTTTGCATATAGATTCCCAACTGCTTAAATGACTGATCAGAAAACGGAGTCCAAGTTTCTAAAAATGTTCTGTAACTAAACTGAGATCCTTGTTGTTGACAAAAAGAGAAAATTATGTTATGATTGTCGCCCGGTGAAGGAAGTATGTCTCAATCTTTAGGTTTGAATTGCACTTCACTAAACCTCACCTACTGTATTTGTTGCTCTCAATGTGGTCTACTCTACACTGAACAGGCAAAATGCAGACTGGTGACCATTACTCGGGGCATCTACATTCTGTCCGCAAAAATGAAAGAGTTTTCTGTTACCTGCCACTTCCACTGTGCTCCCTGGCCAACATCTCTGACTCAGGCTTGCTGCAGTGCTCCAGCAAAGCTCATCGTGAGCTAGAAGATCAGCATCTCATTTTCCACTTGGGATCCGTGCAGTGTCCGGGATTCATTATTGAGTTCAATAATTTTAGGACCTGAGCGCCATGTCCTTACCCTAACACCAGGACATGCCATCACATGGACTGCTACCATAAACAATCTTCTGTCAGCCACCAATGAGCCCCATTAGCAACTGTTGATTCTTCTGTGCTGATCTTTACTCAGCCCTTTTTCCATTCTTGATAACAAAGTGTGTAGCTGGATGAACACAGCAGGCCAAGCAGCATCTCAGGAGCACAAAAGCTGACGTTTCGGGGTTAGACCCTTGAAGGGCCTAGGTCTAAAACGTCAGCTTTTGTGCTCCTGAGATGCTGCTTGGCCTGCTGTGTTCATCCAGCTACACATTTTGTTATCTTGGATTCTCCAGCATCTGCAGTTCCCATTATCTCTTTTTCCATTCTGACTGTGTTTCTCCGTCACTGAGCTCCATCTCCACCTATTGTTTATTCTTGCCCAACACCTCCTCCAGCCCATCTTCAGCATGTATACCAACCTTTGCCGTGCTAAAACCAGTTCTTAAGAAGGGTCACTGGACCCAAACATTAATTTGTCTTTTTCTCCGCAGATGCTGGCAGTGTTTCTTTTCAGCAATTTCTGTTTCTGATTTCCTGCGTCTTCGGTTCTTTGTTTTCTTTTTGTAGAATCATACATTTTTACTCACAGAAGATCACACTATCTATTTCACTTGTAGAATACAGAAATTATCTCGTTTTTTTAATGGTTAGAGTGAGGGAATAGCTTCCAATACAGGAGTAAAAGCATTGCCCTTGGTGCAGAACTGAAAAAAAAATCACATTAGGAAGACATGGCAATAGAGCTAATGATATCTGGAACATTTAGTTTCAAAGATGGGCCAAATGGAACGCAGAATTGGACTTCTTGGAGTAAACAATTCTTTATATATAGATTTGCTTTCAAAACAGATCACTTTTCACTGCTGTCAATGCTGCAGAGACTTCAGATTGCAAGAGACAACCCGAGCATTCAGTCAGCCAATTTGCAGTATACCCAGATAAGAGCTCATTGACATATCCTCAACTCAGAATACAACACAGATTGCTGAGCAAATACTCCTCTAATGTATTTAAGTCTGATGTAGATGGTTAGATGATTCAGAAGATGCAACTTCAGAATAACAGATTTATTTTTCATACTTTCTGAAGAAGAATTTGTGCCACTGACCAAGGTCAATGCCAAGCAAGATATAATCCTCAATTACCTTAATCGAGGAAGCAAACATGGCTGTTTTACTAGTAATAAAATCACTGAAGGATAATCAAAACAAGTTAATCAACGAATTGAAGTTAGAAGTTTATACACTCCTGCAGAAATTTGCCAGCAGATTAAGAATAAAAAGTTGCTGATACAGTTTGAATACATTGTGTGTACAATTGCATGGAAACCAGCACTGAAATGGGATAACGAGCGTACTGAGATTCAGAGCGTGGTCAAGAAGGAATGATTGGATTTAATGATCCAGAATGTTGCAAAAAAGTGTTTGTTTCATAGAGAAACCATCCTCCACAATGGAAGTTCATGAGATTGCAGATACTCCAGTTAGTGGAATGTAGCTATTGCCTGTTTTAGCTGAAAATACATCCTCAGTGAAGAAAATCCAAGCGACAAAACAAACAGATTTTTATACGTCACATTTTCAAGAATAGAATCCACATGAACAGTTTTGATCCCAGAGACCTGCCATTCTTCCCGTGTTTGTAGAGAGCTAATTTTGAGAGAATAGTGCATCCGTTCGATCATCGTAATTTATGAAGCCAGAGACTTGGGGCCAGATGGGTTGTAGTAAATGTATAAGTCTAAAATAGCAATGGAAATAAGCTTGGGGAAACCTATGAAAACTTCATGAGTCTGTGCTGAGGAGAACCTTAAACATCACCTATTACAGTGCTATCATATGGGCTTGGTGGGAGAGAAGTTCTCAATCTTGAGGATAAAAGACTTCTGCCAAAGCCTGCATCATAGTCTCAGCAATAATGTTTATCTGATCAGTTTAATTTGTGCATAGAAGCTATCATGCAATACCATGCATTTTCGTTAATACCCCTTCTCAATAGACTACCTTTTTTTGTGTGTGAACTTTACTAGACCGAGCAGATTCTGTGGATCACTATGAAGAATTCTACCAGGCAAGTCTCATAGCATGATGAGCCGTAATGAGGTTTCAGTTACCAAAGAAAATTCCAAGGAATTTGCAACATTTATTGATCAGTTTAGTAAATTATTCACTAGAGAAAGAGAGATATACTTCTAGAATAACAAAGTGTGTAGCTGGATGAACACAGCAGGCCAAGCAGCATCTCAGGAGCACAAAAGCTGACGTTTCGGGCATAGACCCTTCATCAGAGAGATGCTTCTGAGATGCTGCTTGGCCTGCTGTGTTCATCCAGCCCCACACTTTGTTATCTTGGATTCTCCAGCATCTGCAGTTCCCATTATCTCTATACTTCTAGAACTCAGTTTTTGGAGTTTCTTTGCTTCATTATTATAATCTGTCCTGTCGCACTTGCTACTTTTTTTCTTACTGATGGCTGTGGCTCATCACTGAGTACAATTCATTGAGAGCCTTTTACTACCACATCTAAAGAAACCATGTCTTTATGTAAGCACAGTGGCTATTACTAGACTAAACATTTCGAATACGAGACAGTGGGCAAGATAAGATGACTGAAGAATCTGTTTTTAGTTTCTTCCTGCCCTTTTGGGATTCTTCAGATTGATTTCCCCAGTGCTGTATTATGCAGAGCAATTACTTTTGATTAATTATAGGATTTAGGACAATGATTTGCTCACCCTTCCCTGCATTCTCCACAAGATGATCTCAATTATTTGAAAACCAATGCTATCGTAATGACAGAAAGCATATCCAAGAGACAGGCGCTTCAGGCATTTCTCCGGTCCAGACTGCATTTGGTAAACAATGTCACACCGTCTCTAGCCAATATTCTTAAAATGCATGTGTGCCATCGAAGGACCTAAGGAGAGAGACACAGAACAAAAGATATTAGGAGATTTTTTTTACTTTAAACAAAATCTTACATTTTGTACTATTTTCAAGGTTATATAGCATTAAGCTTTTTGAGCCAATCTAAAATGTACTCAGAACATCATTTCAGTGTATTCTCTTTGAAAAGAGACAACTGTTCCACAATCTTGACAACATGTATTATTACAGGAAATGTCCTAAAGTTGTTTCAGAGGATGTGTCGTATCTATAACTGAGAAGTGTTTGTTATGTGCAGTTTTGTGGATAAATGATGAAACTATTGATACATTTGGCAAGAAAAACGCAACGTGGTTAAAGAAATCTTGAATTAAAACAGTGAAAAATAATTCACAACCTTTTACTAACTAAGCAATATAGAAGTATTGTTAACATTCAATATTTAGGAATTTATAGTTTTTTTTGCAAATATTTCTTGGGATCTATAATGACTTTGTTCTCCCTTGGTTATTCTAGGAAGAGGATCAACCACTTGTAAAAGATAACATGGATGATGAGGATGACTATCTCTTCATAATTGATCAGACAGCTGGTGATTTCCTTGTAATAAAGGCTCCTGACTATGAAAGCTACTATAGTCAACAACAGAAAGATAAACAGGTCCTTTTTACGCCCAGTGTTCTTACAGGTAATACATGAAGTATAGCTTCTGGCATGCATTAATGACATTCTATGGTTACAATGGCTGATTACATTCTGGGGCTTATTTTGTGAGATTAAAAGGTTTCATGATTTAAATAGCATTTTGCGATGTTTTCAATCTGTAAACATTTGTGTGAAATTCATTTCTTCACTTTTTAATGAATTAACTTTTTTTTTAAATGTATGTCTTTATTAAAATTCTAGGCAGATGTATATTTCAATGTGTTCATTAATAATTTTGAACAGTGATTTAGTCAAAATAGGTGAATACCTGAGCTGTAGATTGAGTAGCTGTGTTTATTTAGATACTTCCTGTTAATTAGTGTTCATTGGTATTAGTGTTCACGTATTAACCCTTACATTGTACTGTGTTAATTATTAGACTACGTAATCAGTGATATCAGATGATAACACATTGCATGGAACCAGAACCTGAGTGTGTAGGATTTGAGAGATGTCATAGCGTGATCCCTGCTGTATATATTATGTATATTTAATGAAAGCTTGTTGATATTCACTAACATGCTCTTGGCCAACCTTTATCAACAACCCCGATATGATATTACTATGTGATGGCAAGCCATTTACAAACTGCTTCGGTAAGAGTCCTGAATGGCACCATGGAAGATAGAAGCATTGAAGCCATCAGCAATGCAGCGTGTATTCCCAAGGAATACACAAAGCAGTAAGCAGATGATCATTTGGTACTGTAGAGAGAGACAAGCTCAAGAATCAATTTAAATTGCCTTTCTCTTGGGTATCCATTCCTTCATGGCAATAACCAAAGTTTACAAATAATTGAGATCATTTGGAGAATGTAGGGGAACATCTAACTCTTGTATCGATCAAAAGTAATAGCACTGCATGATGCTGCATTGAACATGTCAATCTGAAGAATCCAAAGTGTCAAAAATAAAGTATAAAACAGATCTGCAGTATTTTATCATGCGATGACTCTTACTAGAAATGTTTATTATTTACAACAGTTTGATACTAACCACCTTCTACACTTATATAAAGAGAATGTTCATTTAACCACACAACTAGTGCACCAGAAAAGCCTGCAGCAAGGAAGACATTGATGTCTCACCGAGGAAGGGTCACCAGATACGAAACATTAATTCTGACTTCTCTTCACCGATGCTGCCAGACCTGCTGACCTTTTCTAGCAACTTCTGTTTTTGTTTCTGATTCACGGCATCCACAGTTCATTTGGTTTTCATAACAATGCGCAAGTGTCCAAGCATTTGAGGGTACTATGGAGCAAGATGCATACTTCATGGGTATATATATATCAGACCACTGGATTATTTCTCTACCCTGATCTCAAAGATCCACAGCACATTTGGTTTTGCTGACATCATAGTTAATGTCTTCGAAACTAATTATATTTCAGATGTAGGAGATGTAGTGTCCATTCTTTTGGATTTCACACTGTAACTGAGGTTTGAGCTGCATCAACCATTTGAGGGTCCATATTTTCCAATATGGGAATGCAGGCAAGTGACTGCTACTTTTATCAGATCTGTGATTCTCTATATGCCATTTTTGATCATCATAGCTACTTATTATTCTTAAACTCTTGCATTTCTTGAATATTCTTTATTCAGCAGCAGCAAAGGAAGCTGGAGTTGCTGCATTATGCTGTGAAGTAGTTTTCATCAATGAAATTCCATGTTGATGACATTGAGATACAGACTCTCCTCCAGAAGAAACGCTCTGCCCATCAGACCTTGTTCTCCAGATCTGACGACAAAACAGCTAAAGCAGAATACAGAGCTCCATGCAGTACCCTGCAAGCCAACCTCAGAACGATGCAAAACGACTGGTGGTCAAAACTGGCAGAACAAACACAGCAGTATGCAGACACTGGCAACACCAGAGCTTTTTATGAGTCTCTGCGCATGATGTATGGACCGACCCGCCAACTTCAGGCCCCTTTGCGCTCTGCTGACAGTGCCAGCTTGCTTACTGACAAAGAAACCATCATGGAGCGATGAACAGAACACTACGAGAACCTCTTCGTGGACAATCGCCAGTTACAAACAGCGTCCATCGAGAGAATCCCGCAGTAAGACATCAGATTCGAACTTGACCGCCCACTAATGCTAGATGAGGTTCAATCCGCCATCTCTAAGCTGAAACTCCACAAAGCCCCCCGTATCGACGGAATCCCTGCAGAAGTATACAAATTAGGAGGAGCTTCACTCCTGAACAAACTCGCCAACCTATTTGCACTCTGTTGGGAACATGGTGAGGTGCCAGCTGATCTACGTGACTGTGATAGTCTCCCTGTATACGAACAAGGGTGAGAAATCGGACTGTTCAAATTACAGAGGTGTCACTCTGCTGTCTACGGCCAGGAAGATTCTCCAGAATCCTCTTGGACAGACTGACTTTCTGTCAGGTTGTCCTCCGCAATGGTGGGAATCAATGTGGTTTTAGAGTAAACAGAGGCACATCCGACATGATCTTCGCACTATGCCAACTTCAGGAGAAATGCCGTGAGCAGAACGTTGGACTGTATGCGGCATTCATTGACCTCACCAAAGCCTTCGATACTGTCAGCCGTGACGGTCAATGGAAAATCCTGGGGAAGCTTGGATGCCCTCCTAAGTTCTTAACCATCCTACAGCAACTTCACGAAGGTCAGAGTGGCAAGGTGAAATACAACGGTGACCTATCACACCCGTTCCCCACCAGTAACGGCGTGAAGCAGGGCTGCGTCTTGGCACCGACGCTCTTCACCATCTTCTTCAACATGATGCTGCAGGAAGCGAAGGACGGCATCACGAGCAGCATCTCCATTCACTTCCGCCCGGACGGCAATATCTTCAATCTGCACCGCTTCCTCGCTCGCACAAAGACAACACGGGAGCCCATCATGGAGCTGCTGTATGCGGACGACTGCGCCCTACTCACACACACAGAAGATGCGCTACAGACTGCAGTGACGCGCTTCTCCGAAGCTGCAAAGGCTTTCGAGCTAACGATCAGTCTGAAGAAGACGGAGATCTTGTACCAGAAGCCACCATGCAGCGCATACAACCCACCTCGAATCTCGATCGATGGCCACCCCCTCAACACAGTTGAACGCTTCACGTACCTGGGAAGCATAATTTCCAACGATGCAACAGTCACGGGAAATGTTGACAATCGCCTTGTGAAAGCAAGTAGCACCTTCGGGCGACTACGAAAGCGTGTATGGGGAAATCACTCGATAAGCATGTCGACGAAAATCCAGATTTACAAGATCGCGGTCATCACCACACTGCTCTACGGCTCCGAGGCCTGGGTTCTGTATTGGAAACAGATGCAGTTGCTGGAACTATTCCACCAACGTTGCCTGCGCTCTATATTGGGCATCACCTGGCAGGACCGCGTCTCTAACAACGAAGTGCTGGAAAAGGCCCGGCTCCCCAGCATCGAAGCGATCCTTCTCCTGAAACAACTTCAATGGTCGGGTCACGTATCGTGGATGGACAACACCAGAATACCCAAGACAGTGTTCTTCAGGGAACTCTGCGATGGCAGAAGAAACCGCAGTGCCCCGCGCAAGCGCTACAAGGACCAACTAAAGCAACAGCTGTCTCAGGCCGGCATTGCCTCAACGGAATGGCAAAAGCTGGCCTCTGACAGGGACGCATGGCGGAAGAAAACTATGACGGCGACGGAGCAGTTCAAATGTTCGAGGAGAGGAGCTGCAGAGGACAGACGGAAACGCAGGAAGGAGCCCTCATCTCAAGCCCCGCTGTCCGGAGCATTCCCCTGCCTGCACTGCCCCAGGATCTGCAGGTCCAGAATAGGACTCTACAGCCACCAACGGTTGTGCCAACGAAATCGCTGGCGAATCTCTTCCCAACTGATCCTCGCAAGCGAAGAATCTGCGTGATGAGTTTTCATCATTGAAATTCCATCCATAGAACCAAAGGTGATTTGTACAAATCATTCATTCCTTTTCGAAGAGTCCAAATTCAAAGAAAGAGGTGCAGTGCGGCCATGAGAAGGATCGTAAACCATGGGATGATTTACTAGATTTACTTTTGTTCATTAATCATGTAAAACACCAAAATAAACGTATCACAAGTGTTAATGATTTGAAGGAGGTGGTTCTGGATTTTATTATGCTTTTTGAGGACAGTACAATATCAACAACCCTGGTGAATTTTCACTATTTCTTTGAGTAACATTAGCGCCTTGTTACCAATGTTGATGCAAAGTTGCACTTGTGTCACACTTCAACTGAAGACACACCTGCCGGACAGTAGCAGCAATCGTTTGATGCAGCGATTCCTTTTCCCAAAGAAACACCAATGCTAGACCCTCTTCATATTTCCAAAGTGACAGTTTTAAGCAGAATGGTTTCACAATAAAAAAATGAGGCGTTCTAATTCAAAACAACAGCATTTATAAAGACGACATTTTGGATGAACATTGAAAAAAAAAGTGTTTACGAAATGAAAGTCTTAGAGACTGCAAAGGAGTAGTCACTTATGAAATTGCTGCTGCAAAATGTTTGATTTTCATAAGTTGTTGAAAGAAAACAAAGACCTCCAAATTCTGCAATCCAACATAAGTGAACCATTGGTAGAAGTTCAGATGCACAGTAAAATGGAAAAATAGGAACAAACACAACTGCTTTAAGGCCAGGTGTTATTGGTCTACAGGAAATTGATTTGAGAAACACCAGAATTAGGATCTGAAAAATAAAAGATAATGGAAAGTTTCCACAAATGCTTTGCAGAGGCTGCCATTATTCTGATGACTTTGACAAAATAAGTGCTCCAGTAATGGAAAAAGACTCTTACTGAACTGTTCAAAACTTGAAACTCACTGTGAATTTTTAGTTAAGGAAAGTACCACTGCATTCAACAAGTTCTGAGAAAGAGAAAATAGATTCAAGTTCGTAGAAAACTGTACAAGAAAAGTAAGCCTTCATTTGTGGAAAACATCAATTACAGTCTGTTGATCTTTCGAGAAAGATATTAGAAAGAAATATACAGGAAGATGCAGACCTTAATCCTGTAACAGCTAGTCAGCACAAATTTTTGGATGAATTTAGACTCACAGGGCAGTAACTGACTCTTAATGTCCTGTTATTATCTGCTGTGCAGATTAGTGTACAGCAAAGATAGATTGCCTGGAGAAAATACCACATTTCAGTTTTGAATAATCTCCAACCTCAAACCAGCCTACAAATCACAGTACTGCAGAATTGCTTAATGTGGATAGCCGTCTATTGTCAGTTTTTTTTTAACCGAACATACAGATCCCATTCCTGATGAATGAATCCCTGAGGATCCACATTCACTGAAGTACCACAGCCTTTCCTGGATCCTGATGATGTGTCCCACTGTTGCCAAGTGTCTCAGAAGCCTCATCCTTCATAGAGGAACATCCTCCAGTTCATCTGTGTGCCAATCCCTCCATTGCCTATGGAAGCGACAATTTCTACCATGAACCCAGTGCTGGTATTTGCCTACTCCAAATAATGAATGTATCCTAGTCTTATCCTGGCATGTGGAACGAAGGAACTTCTTTCCTTTGATCCAGAGATGTCTTTGAGCACTCTCAGTGAGTTTGGGGAACCACTGCCTTTACAATTTGGTTTCCACTCTGAGTGTTGCAGGGAAGTTGTTTTTTTTCATTGTCAAGCAAGTCTTTGAGACAGTCTTTATCCTTCCAGTTTTTATCCTCATCCTTTCCTTGGGATAAGGAGTTGAGTTATTCTTTGGTCATTATTGAAAACACTGTGAAGTTTTCGTAGGGAGCAGAAAGTGTTCCCTTTTCTCAGGCAGTTCTCATTTCTCTGTCCCTGTAGAGAGATAACATGCAGAAAAATTAGAGGTGTAGGATTTGAACTTGAGTCTTTGCACCTTTCTCTTATTTTTTGTATAGGGAACATGTTTTCCTTCCCAAAAGGACATTAGTGAACCAGATGGGTTTCTGTGGTAACCAACAATGGTTTTGTTGTTTCCATCACTGAGACAAGTTTTTAATCAATAATTTACTGATTTAGTTTAAATGCTACAAGAATTGTTACGTGTAGTTTTGGTATTAGCTGCAGTCATACAACACAGAAACAGACCCCTCTATCCAAGTAGTCCAAACTAAACGAGTCCCATTTACCTACATTTGCCCCATACCCCTCCAAACCTTTCCTATTCATGTACCTGTCCAAATGTCTTTCAAATGTTGCATCTGCCATTTCCACTGGTGGTTCATTCCATATACACACCACTCCTCCATGAAAATGTTGCCCCTCAGGGTCATTTTAAATCATTGCTCTCTCACCTTAAGACTATGCCCTCTAAATTTGGATTCCCATACCAAAAGGAAAATATCTTTGTTATTCACCTTATCTATGATCCTTATGATTTTTTAAACCTCCATAAGGTCACCCCTCAACCTCCTATACTTAAGAGAGAAATGCCCCAGACTATCCAGCCTCTTCTTAGAACGCAAGCCCTCTAATTCCGGAACATCCTTGAAAGTAATTTCTGAACCCTTTCTAATTTAATAGTATCCTTCCTGTAGCAGGGTGACCAGAACTGTATGCAATACGCCAACAGTAGCCTCACCAATGTCCTGTAAAGCCAAAAAATGACATCCCAACTCCTATACACACGTTCGGACTGATGGGGGCAAGCGTGCTGAACACCTCCTTCACCACTGTACTACTTTACTTGTCTACTCGTGTCGCCACTTTCAGGGAACTATGTACCTGCACCCCTAGATCTCTCTGTTTGACAACACTCCCCAGGGCGTTATCATTAACAGTGTAAGTCCTACCTCGGTTTGTCTTACCAAAATGTAACACCTTGCATTTGTCTTAATTAAACTCCATCTGCCCATTGGCCCAAATGATCCAGATCCCACTGTACTCTCAGATAACCTTCTTCACTGTTCACTATGCCACCAATTTGGGTGTCATCCACAAATTTACTAACCCATGCTTCCTATATTCTCATCCAAACCGTTTATATAAATGACAAGCAATAGTGTACCCAGCACCGATCCCTGCGGAACACTGCTGGTCACAGGCCCCTGGTCCGAGAAACAACTGTCCATCACCACCACCTGTCTCCTACCATCAAGCCAATTGACTAGATCTTGCTGAATCCCATGTGATCAAACTTTACTAAACAATCGACATGCGGAGCCTTTTTGAAGACCTTGCAGCCAAGGTAGACAATATTTGTTTTATTTGTTTTGTGATATGATTTTTTTAAAAAATGTCAACAACTTTCTGATGCTTTTGGTTCAACCAACCCATAATAGAATTAACAATGATTTTAATATTTTGTTTCATGCTGAACATTGACTTAAAAACTGATAATTCTGTTGAATGGGGTGCTCTATTGAATACTGTTTAAGATTATTTGATACCACAGTGGAAGATCCATTAAACCTTGTGGAGTTCTGTAGGATTTATTCCCCGTTCAGTGAAGCTGGGGCCGTTGGCGCTTCCTGCCTTGCCCTGAGCTGGTTATCTGTATCAAATTGTTTTTGATGTGCAGTGCCCACATCAGAGAAGATTCCTGAAGACATGCAGCTACGATTTCTTGAAGATGAAGGCATTTATGTTGGTGAAAGACCAAAAGTTTCCAGATCTAACCAGAACATCCTTGAGAATCGTCTACTTAAAAACAAAAAGGTAGGTTACAAATATAAGGGCTGTGGCCCCCGCTTTCAGAAAATAAGCAATCACTGTATTTTAGAAAAATATTTGTTTAACAACTTCAGCAAAAGTATTCTCATTCACAATCCTAGGGCAAGAAATGGTTTGGAAGTGACGGTAGAATTATAGCCTTACCTAATCCTATTAAACAGACCTACACCAGACCGCCAATTTTCTCACTCCATGAAAAAGTGGATCCTGCAATAGAAACATTCTATAAAAAGGTAAGTGAAGCCATTATAATAATGCAATAAAGGCCTTTGTAGCCCTATAAGTTAGTTGAATGTTTATCAATCTTTATGACAATGATTTTGTTTCCTATCAAGAGAATAATGTATTGACAAGAAAAAACATGGAACATAGAACATAGAACAGTACAGCACAGTACAGGCCCTTCGGCCCACAATGTTGTGCCGAACTTTTACCCTAAACCTAAGGTCTATCTAACCTCCACCCCTACCTTATACTATCATCCATACGCCTATCTAATAGCCGCTTAAATACCCCTAATGAGGCCGACTTCATTACCCTCTCCGGCAATGCATTCCAGGCCCCACCCACTCTGAGTAAAGAACCTACCTCTGACGTCGCCCTTATATATACATCCACTCACTTTAAAACACTTTAAAATGTTTGCAGGTTGCAATTAAATCAAATCATGTGCAGACCTGACGTAAGATTACTGATGTAAGGAAAACAGGAACATAGAATATAGCAGCAGGAGCAGGCCATTTGGTCCTTCAAGCATGCTACACGATTCGATATGAACACAAATAATCATCCAACTTGGTATCCTGTTCCCGCTTTCACCCCTTGTCCTTTGATCTCTCGAATATTTAGAGTTATATCTACGTCTTTCTTGAAAGGCCTCGATGTTTTGGCCTCAACAGTTTCAAGTGGCAGAGAATTCCACAGGATCATCACTTTGAATAAAGTAATTTCTCCTCATCTTTGTCCTAAACCACCTACCCCTTATCTTTGGACTTACAAGTTGTAATTTGTTTCGTTGGTTCATGGGTTTCGAAATGGTGCATTCATTCTAAACCTACACTTTCAGTCTTGACTTGCCTTCCCACTTCCTATGGTCTACCAACGTTTTCATGGCATGCCTAAGCATCTCAGTTCCAGTATCTGTGTACTGTACAGTTAATTTGCCAAGTAGATCGATAATCTGTGTCTATCAGTTAATTTTGTACCATTGAGTACATTTGTAGTCATTTCAAATCTCTGTCAATTTCTGACCTGAAGATAGTTTTCCAAAATAAATTGATAATATGTAGCATAGGACTATGACTTGGAAGCATGATTAGGCCTTTTGTTCTCTTGAGAGACTGGTCTGCAATTCAACAAGACAACGGCTGATCTGGTTGTGATTTCAACCCCACCGTCCTACCTGCTGCCCATGATTGCTGACACCCTTGTCTGACAAAACTCCATTTAATTCTGCCTTGATAAAGTTCAGTGACATACCTAGCATTACTTCCTGGGGAAAAAAAATAACACTTCTGAGGGGAAAAGAAGAACATTTTTCCTCCTCTCCACCTTAAAAGGGAGAACTCTTATTCTTAAACTATGTCCCCTAGTTCTAGCCTCTCCCACAAAAGGAGACTTGCTCTCAGCGTTCACCTTACCAAGTCTGTTGGGGTTCTGTATGTTCAGTAAGATCACCTCTCATTCTTCTAAGTTCCATTGGATACAGACACAGGTTGTAAAATGTTTCATCAAAAGGTAAACCCCTTATCCTAGGAATGAGTTAGGAGAACATTTTCTGAACTTCTTCTAATGCAATTATATCCTTTTTGAAATAAGGAGACTGAAACTGTGCACAGTATTTTAGGTGTTTTTCCAAGGTCCTGTATAGCTGCAGTAAAACTTCCCAGATTTTATATTCCATGCTCTTTCCAATAAATCCCAACATCCCATTTGCCTCCCCAGTCACTTGCTGTATCTGCATACAAACCTTCTGTGATTTACATGCTAGCCCATCCAGATCCTTCGCTGCTTAAACAATATACTGCTTTTTCATTGTCTTGTCAAAGTGAGCAAGTTCACAATCTCCCAAATTATATCATCTATCATTTTTTTAAAAATCTGTGATTTAACTTATCAATATCCCTTTGCAGACTCTCTACCTCTAGGTTGCTGACTTTCCTACCTATTGTGGTGTCATTGACAAATGTAATTTTTTGGCCCTGCATCCATGTAGATTGTAAATAGTTGAGGCCCAATACTGATCCCAGTGGCCCTCCACTAATATAAATTCATAGAAGAATCAGAAAATCCTAAAGTGTGGAAGCAGGCCATTCAGCGCATAGAGTCTACGCCAATCTCACCCAGACTCACCCCCATCCTATCTCTGTAATCCTGCATTTCCCATGGCAAATCCACCTAACCAACACATCCCTGGATACTGTGGAAAATTTAGCATGGCCACTCAACCCAGCCTGCACATCTTTGGACTATGGGAGGAAACTGAAGCAATTCCATGCAGACATGGAGAGAATGTGCAAATGTCACATAGATAATTTCACGAATCGAACCTGGGCCCTTGGTGTGTGAGGCAGCGATGCTAACCATTGAGCCACTGTGCTGCCATAGCTATTCTAGTTTCAGTCTGCTAACCCCAAAAGCCCTTTATCTTTTTGCTCTGTTCCCTGTTTGTTGGTTAACCTTTAGTGTATGCTAACATGTCATCCTCTACACCATGTGCTGTTATACTGTGTAACAGCTTTTTATGTGACACCCCATTGATTGTGTTCTGGTAATCAAACTTTACACAGAGAGTTGTGAGAGCATGGAATGCGTTGCCAGCAGCAGTTGTGGAAGCAATGTCATTGGGGTCATTTTAGAGACTGCTGGACATGCATATGGTCACAGAAATTTGTGGGTGCATACATGAGGATCAATGGTCGGCACAACATCGTGGGCTGAAGGGCCTGTTCTGTGCTGCACTGTTCTATGTTCTATGTTCTATACCACATACACTGGTTTTCCTGTATCCACCTTCCATGTTATTTACTCAAAAAGCATCTAATAAATTAGAAAAACATGATATTGATTCTGCCTGATTATATTGTGTTGAAGTGAATTTTGCAAAAGCATTCAGAGCAGTACCTTAAATATTTTAATGCATATTCCCAATGGAAGTAGAGCTAACAAAGTGTGGAGCTGGAGGAACACAGCAAGCCAGGCAGCATCAGAGGAACAAGAGAGCTGACGTTTCGGATCAGGATGGGTCCCAATCCAAAGCATCAGCTTTCCTGTTTCTCTGATGCTGCCTGGCCTTTGGTGTTCCTCCAGTGCCACACTTTGTTAGCTGTGATTTCCACATCTGCAGCTCTTGCTATTTCCTGATGGAAGTAGTTGCATTTGGGCTATGAGCTCACCGGAAAACAATATATCAATAAAGAGAAAAATTTTGCAAAGTAACTGCTGTGGACTTGAATTCTAAAGCTGTATGGATAATGAAGGTTCTGGGTTAAATCTGCCCACATATAAACAAAACTAAATTTGAAAAGCATGTCATTTTATGCACAGGCTGTGGTTACCATGAAGGACTGTACTTCTCAACCTCTTCCCTCACCTGAGGCGTGGTGACTCTCAGGTTAAACCCACCCCCAATCATTTCTCTGTGATGAGAGAGCAGCCCAATGCTTCAAGTTGCCATAATCTTCCTCAGAGATAATGTGAACTGCAGATACTGGAGAATCCAAGACAACAAAATGTGAAGCTGGATGAACACAGCAGGCCAAGCAGCATCTCAGGAGCACAAAAGCTGACGTTTCGGGCCTAGACCCTTCATCAGAGAGGGGGATGGGGTGAGGGTTCTGGAATAAATAGGGAGAGAGGGGGAGGTGGACCGAAGATGGAGAGAAAAGAAGATAGGTGGAGAGAGTATAGGTGGGGAGGTAGGGAGGGGATAGGTCAGTCCAGGGAAGACGGACAGGTCAAGGAGGTGGGATGAGATTAGTAGGTAGATGGGGGTGCGGCTTGGGGTGGGAGGAAGGGATGGGTGAGAGGAAGAACAGGTTAGGGAGGCGGAGACAGGTTGGACTGGTTTTGGGATGCAGTGGGTGGAGTGGAGGAGCTGGGCTGGTTGTGTGGTGCAGTGGGGGGAGGGGACGAACTGGGCTGGTTTAGGGATGCAGTTGGGGAAGGGGAGATTTTGAAACTGGTGAAGTCCACATTGATACCATTAGGCTGCAGGGTTCCCAGGCGGAATATGAGTTGCTGTTCCTGCAACCTTCGGGTGGCATCATTGTGGCACTGCAGGAGGCCCATGATGGACATGTCATCTAAAGAATGGGAGGGGGAGTGAAAATGGTTTGCGACTGGGAGGTGCAGTAGGTTGTTGCGAACTGAGCGGAGGTGTTCTGCAAAGCGGTCTCCAAGCCTCCGCTTGGTTTCCCCAATGTAGAGGAAGCCACACCGGGTACAGTGGATGCAGTATACCACATTGGCAGATGTGCAGGTGAACCTCTGCTTAATGTGGAATGTCATCTTGGGGCCTGGGATAGGGGTGAGGGAGAAGGTGTGGGGGCAAGTGTAGCATTTCCTGCGGTTGCAGGGGAAGGTGCCGGGTGTGGTGGGGTTGGAGGGCAGTGTGGAGCGAACAAGGGAGTCACGGAGAGAGTGGTCTCTCCGGAAAGCAGACAGGGGAGGGGATGGAAAAATGTCTTGGGTGGTGGGATCGGATTGTAGATGGCGGAAGTGTCGGAGGATGATGCATTGTATCCGGAGGTTGGTAGGGTGGTGTGTGAGAACGAGGGGGATCCTCTTGGGGCGGTTGTGGCGGGGGCGGGGTGTGAGAGACGTGTTGCGGGAAATACGGGAGACGCGGTCGAGGGCGTTCTCGATCACTGTGGGGGGAAAGTTGCGGTCCTTGAAGAATTTGGACATCTGGGATGTGCGGGAGTGGAATGTCTTGTCGTGGGAGCAGATGCGGCGGAGGAATTGGGAATAGGGGATGGATTTTTTGCAGGAGGGTGGGTGGGAGGGAGGAGTTGTATTCTAGGTAGCTGTGGGAGTCGGTGGGCTTGAAATGGACATCAGTTACAAGCTGGTTGCCTGAGTCTCCATCTAATCTACCACGGTGATAATTTTACCATGACTAAACTCTTGCCGAAAGACATGGTATTTCAATTAGGATGCTGGAGGGAAAAGTAGTGCTAGACGCTGTGTGACTTTGTCAAGGTCAAATTATTTTATGCGTACTCAGTTATACAGTCCTCAGTTTCATGACTCAGCAAATTCAGCAACCTTATCATTTATCATTGATTATTGACTGGAGTTGAATTGGTGGGCTTCTTACTACTTACTGAATTATACAAACTGAAACTGTGAATGTATTAGTTAAATTGCTGCAAATGAAGGAGCAGGCATTGATGATTTTAATTAGCTGATGGTTACTGATGTTTTGTACCAAGGGCAAATCAGTTGGTTGAATGTCAATTCATTTAAACTGAATTTAAAAGAATTTTGTCGCATCAGTTTGAGGTATCTCTCTTCGTACTAATCTGACAGGAATTCTTTGTTTTTTTCTATATCTATCTGAACTTGTGAGCCATTCATCTTTGCACAAGTATATCCCTTTTCTTCAAGTTTGATACAGTCTTTGACATTTTCAGTTAACCCACATAAAATAGTCCTTACTTACGACTTTACCGCCTATTTTAAACCATAGGAATTGAATGGATCCTAACCACTGAAGAGATACTCAGCAATAGCTAGTTCTTTCCCCACAGAAAATAAGGACCAATTCCTACAGGGTGAAAAAATTGGAAAAAACAATTGAGTACTTCCTCCCTCTCCCAGGCACTCTATTCAAGCTTGCAAAGCCACGTTCGGCTGTCACTATTCAGTTTTGTGCAATTTTGCGCTCAGTCCCAGGCACAGTAAAACAGTTTCAGCTGATTACCTTAAGCAACTATTTTAACTGATCTCAAGCAGAGAGGGCTTTAAACATGATGAAATTAGAATTTAAACAGAAAATTGCAACACAATATTAACTGTGAAATAAAAATAAAATTTGATTTTTGGACTTGTTTCACTCACAAGCTACTAGCACACTGTTCAAAATTGTGTGCCACTCAGTTCTGGAGATTGCAAAAGTGGTAGTTCACCATGATCGTCATCACAGAATATATTATTCATGACTTCAGCTAAAGATAGGTTTTGTGATAGTGGAAGGAGGGAAACCTGACTGTAAACATTTAGAAGTGCCATTGATTATGTGCAAACATGAATTTCAGTTCGGAACAAGTTCCCTCTCCCCATACCAGTTATGCCATTAGTTGGACATTTATTACCCAAATAGGTAGCAGTATATAGCCAACACAGCTGGACAGGAAATTCTGTGAAAATTGCAATAGTATTGCACAACAATTCTCCAGTGATAAATTCCAATGCAACTAAATTGAAGTCAAGTTTTTAAATAGTGGCAAATAAAGCTTTTTTACTTTTGGTGTTCACTGTCAAAGCCAGTGATTCTGTGGTCAGGCAATGTGCAGTGTAGACACAAATACTGTGTCCCAACAGATTTAGAATATTTTGGGGTTAGTTTAGGCAGGATACCCTCACATTCAGTTCAATCAAGAAGTATTCTTGTTACACTTCTTAATGACTTCTTCATCCCATGTCCAACAATTAAAAACTATTCAAATTAAAACTTAGAACAGTCCACCGTGTCTGTGCCAACAATGATGCAATTCTAAACTAATTCCATCTGCCTGCACATAGTTCTTATCCCTCTATACCCTGCATGTTTATATCGTCAATCTGAATGCCTCTTCAATGTTGCTGATATATCTGCTGTATTACATTCCCCAATGACATGTTCAAGGTAACTACCTCTGCTTTTTAAAAAAAATGTCACACACATCACCTTTAAACTTTCTTCCTCTCACCTTAAACTTATGCTGTCTATGTGACATTTCCACCCTGGGAAAATAACTCAGGCTGTCCATCCTATCCATGCCTTTCATAATGTTGTGTACTTCTATCAGCTCACCCCACAGCCTCCGACGTGAGAGTGAAAGCAATCCACACTTGCCCACCCTTTCCTTGTAGTTAATACTATCCTGGTAAACATTCTCTGCACTCTCTCCAAAGCCTTCCCATCCTGACCAATAGTGCAGCAACCAGAGCTGTGCACAGTACTCCAAATGTGGCCTGACTAAAGTCTTATACAGTTGCAACATGACTTGACAACTTTTATATTCATTGTTCTGACTGATGGAGGCAAGCATGCTGTATGCCATCTTTATTACCTTAACCACTTGTGTTGTCACATTCAGGGAGCTATGGACTCGAGCCCCAAGATCCCACTGTGCATCTGTGCTCCTAATGGTCTGGCCATTTACTTTATACTTTCCTCTTCCATTTTCCCTCCCAAAATATATCGCTGCGTACTTAACGTGGATTAAACTACATCTGTCTTTTCTCTGTCCAAAATTCCAGCTGATCTGTATCTTGCTGCATTTTTCGATATCCTTCCTCACTATCCACAACACCACCAATTTTCATGTCGTCTGCAAACTTACTAGTCAGACCACTGCCGTTTTAATTCAGATCATTTATGTATATCACCAACGACAGTGGTCTTAGCACTGATCCTTACAGAATACCACTGATTACAGATAAACACCGCTCCACAGCTACCTTCTGAATTCAATGGCCAAGCCAATTTTGCAACCAACTTGACTATTCAGCATGGATGCCATGCAGTTTGATCTTCTGGACCAGCCCATCACAAGGAACCTTGCCAGATACTTTAATAAAGTCCATGTAGCTAATATCCACTGTCTTACCCTCATAAATTATTTTTGGCACTTTCCCAAAAAAAACTCAATCAAGTTTGTGACACAAGACACCCCGCGTAAGCCATGCTGATTCCCCATGATAAGCCCATTCTTCTCCAAATGCAAGTAAATTCTGTTCCTAATGATTTTTTTTTGGATTAGTCTCTGTACCATTGATTAAAGCCGTCTGATTTATAATTTCTTGGATTATCCCTGTTCCCCTCCTTGAATTATTGTATAAATCAAAAGAGTAAACCTTGAACATTTTGCCAATGTTCTGGGTTTTGAGTTTAAATTTTAGACTGTAAGTTATTTCCCTGATTCTTTGTCTGGAGCAGAAACTGCTAGTTGTTGTAACTATGATGATCTAATAGCATTGTCTAAAATAATTGTGTATGTTCATCGTAGAATCATAGAACCCCTACAGTGTGGAAACAGGCCCTTTGGTCCAACAAGTCCACAGCAAACCTCAGAGCATCCCACCCAGACCCATTCCCCTATAACCCACCCAGCCCACCTAAACAGACAACTTAACATGGTCAATCCACCTAGCCTGCAAGTCTTTGGACTGTGGGAGGAAACCGGAGCACCTGGAAGAAACTCTCGCAGACACGGGGAGAATGTGCAAACTCCACACAGACAGTCACCCAAGGGTGGAATCGAACCCGGGTCTCTGGTGCTATGATGCAGCAGTGCTAACCACTGAACCACAGTGCTGCCCCATGTTGGTGAGAATGAGGCATTGTTGATATCATGTATTTGGAGAAATCTCAAGTCTGCTGTATGAAATTTGCACTCTGACAAAATACTTCAGCAAAGTTATATGTAGAGCTGCATACAAGATGTCCAAGTTCTTTAAGGACCGCCACTTTCCCCCCACAGTGATCGAGAACGCCCTTGACCGTGTCTCCCGTATTTCCCGCAACACATCCCTCACACCCCGCCCCCGCCACAACCGCCCCAAGAGGATCCCCCTCGTTCTCACACACCACCCTACCAACCTCCGGATACAACGCATTATCCTCCGACACTTCCGCCATTTACAATCCGACCCCACCACCCAAGACATTTGTCCATCCCCTCCCCTGTCAGCTTTCCGGAGAGACCACTCTCTCCGTGACTCCCTTGTTCGCTCCACACTGCCCTCCAACCCCACCACACCCGGCACCTTCCCCTGCAACCGCAGGAAATGCTACACTTGTCCCCACACCTCTTCCCTCACCCCTATCCCAGGCCCCAAGATGACTTTCCATATTAAGTAGATGTTCACCTGCACATCTGCCAATGTGGTATACTGCATCCATTGTACCCGGTGCGGCTTCCTCTACATTGGGGAAACCAAGCGGAGGCTTGGGGACCGCTTTGCAGAACACCTCCGCTCAGTTCGCAACAAACAACTGCAAACCATTTCCACTCCCCCTCCCATTCTCTAGATGACATGTCCATCATGGGCCTCCTGCAGTGCCACAATGATGCCACCCGAAGGTTGCAGGAACAGCAACTCATATTCCGCCTGGGAACCCTGCAGCCATATGGTATCAATGTGGACTTCACCAGTTTCAAAATCTCCCCTTCCCCTACTGCATCCCTAAACCAGCCCAGTTCGTTCCCTCCCCCCACTGCACCACACAACCAGCCCAGCTCTTCCCCCCCACCCACTCCATCCCAAAACCAGTCCAACCTGTCTCTGCCTCCCTAACCGGTTCTTCCTCTCACCCATCCCTTCCTCCCACCCCAAGCCGCACCCCCAGCTACCTACTAACCTCATCCCACCTCCTTGACCTGTCCGTCTTCCCTGGACTGACCTATCCCCTCCCTACCTCCCCACCTACACTCTCTCCACCTATCTTCTTTACTCTCCATCTTCGATCCGCCTCCCCCTCTCTCCCTATTTATTCCAGTTCCCTCTCCCCATCCCCCTCTCTGATGAAGGGTCTAGGCCCGAAACGTCAGCTTTTGTGCTCCTGAGATGCTGCTTGGCCTGCTGTGTTCATCCAGCCTCACATTTTATTAACAAGCTCAATACTGTTGGCTTCTTCATTTTTGGATGCGATGGACCGACACAGATATTTGTTATTGCAAAGTGATGGGATAATTAGAGGAACATAAGCTTGCATCTAAAGTTTTCGTATTCCCTGGCTCCTTCAAGCTATAATGCTGAATGATATCAGATTCATTTTCAGAAAACCATGCCCGTCACTCTAAAGTAGGGAAAAGCAGAGATGGCACCAGTTACAATTGGAAATCTCTGATTGTTTAAAAGGCCCACCTACATTAGGGTGAAGTTACAATTATTCATTAAATTTCTTGGATCTGAATTTACTTTGAAGTTGGCCAGGTCTCTTGCCGTAACTTTGGCCGGAAATTGGTGGAACTCCCAAAGAAGCAACATACAACAGCTCAGAATGAATGGCTCACATTTCTTTGGGCGTTTCATCAGTCTCCCAACAAAGTTATTGTACGTTCATATGCAGCAATTAAATTTATTTTGTGATTAAACAGCAATGCTGAGTGAAATTAACTAAGACTGTGGGTTTTCAAATGATTTTGGTTGAAAAAGCCCTTTTCAAATGGATTTTTACTCCTATGGCTACCTTTGATGAAGTATTTGATCTTTCAATTTAACATCGGTATTAGGTAAACATTTAAAAAATATTAACCTTAGTTAAAAGTAGTTGGCACTTGAAAAAAAAAGTTAATAAATGAAAGTCTGATAAATTTGTTCAAGGGAGATTATATTCTGCTAACTTGATAAGACTATTTAATGAAGTGACAAAGGTGGTATGCTTGATATATTGACTTTCAAAGGATATTTGACAGAGTACCATACAATACAATTAGCAGTAGCGTTGGAGCCCCTGGACATAAAGTGCAATGGCTGTTTGAATAGAATACTAATAGCCAGAAGCAAGATGTATGCTGAAATGGTTTTCTATCCTGGAATGAGGTGTTCTGTTGGGTACTGTAATGACCATTGCTGGGACCATTGCTCCTTTGCTACATATTATCATGTTTACTTGGAGACGCTGAGCAATGGATAAAGCTTCCCCATTTTCAGTTGAAGCATTTTGCCAAGTGAGGTTCATGGCTCGAGCTACTTTTCTCACAATCACCCACTCTTCACCTGATTAATTATTCAGCCCTTTTGGGAATGGCTCAGCAGGAGAGGCTGACGTGCTCACCACTGCTGGGACCTTCTGCTGTCTGTGTCACTACTGCTGTATTTAAACCTCAGCTTCAGCCGACATCAAAAATTGTATGCCTGGAACTGGCCCTCTCGTTGTGGTACATGAACCTCTACATTCAGGAGATGGTCCAAAAGAAAGTATAGCAGCCTTTTTGCTGCTTTGTGGAAGAGGTCTGGAGATGCTGATGGACAGGGTGGTGGAGAGGAGGGCTTTCCCCAATAGTGCTGATTGCTAGAGGAGGACGTGCTGAGTAACACACCCAGCCTGGACACACATAGCAGTCTAGATCGGTGCTGTGTCTGAACTGAAGCAGGCTGCCCAGCAGTGCAGGAGGAACGGCAATGATCTCTGCGTTCCACAAGGATAGGTGTCACCATCTTTTGTCCAATACCTCACCCTTCAAGAGGGGCAGCTATTTACTCATGATTGCCACTGCAGACGTTCTCTGCCACCAAGGCTCATGAACCATAACTCTCACTCTGACGGACATCATATCCAATCAACAGCTCTCACCTACCTGATCCTCCTAAAGTACTGACCTTTCCTGCCATCTGCGCTTCCTGTGCACTCACAGAGGACGCCTCACAATCTCACCTGGTCCTGTTTCACCACTAATTGTTTTCCTACCCACTTCCGTAATATTTAATATTTCCCTTTGTCACATTGCAAGAGAAAATGGCTGACAGGCCCAGGACAGACAGAACATTGGCAGCCATCAGGGTCCTCACTCCTTACAAGGAGAAAATACTGGAGGTAGGTGAAGAAATGCACAGTCATTTGTAGAGTCAGGGAAGCTCCATGATCAAGCAAACCATAAAATTTTGTTGTGCAGTGCTGTGCACTACCAGTACAAACTTATTTTTACTCTACACAAGGTTTTACCTCTCTTCGACAACTAATTCCTTCTCTTCTCTAATGCAGGCACTAGTAGCACCCAGTGATCTTCCATGAGGCTGGTGCCACTTCCAACTCCATTTTTGAGGAGGAAGCTAGTGGGGTTCACAGAAACACCAACAAGGTTTTCATCTTAAGCCATCACTGGGTTCTGTATCTCGCTCAAGTTCAGGACCACAGTTTGGAGGGCATATCACTGATATGAATCTGCAGTTCGCCGAGGAACAAATGCCCCAGGTCTCTGACGTTCAGAACTGTCAGAAACCAGACATCTGCTAAAATTGATGTCATGGTCAGAATGCATAGTTGGTCACAGGAACAGCATCGGGTTAGTCGTAGGCAGTCAGTAAGCTGGATCAAAGGAAAGATGAGACCACCAAGTTTTAAGCACTGTGCGGGCTCTGGCATGTGTGGGTCTGGTTGGCACTATCGGTGGGGTGGCAATCACCATAAGAGATATGTCAAACACACTTAGTGTCTACCAGATATGTGCATGGACCTGCACTCCATGCTAGCCACGGGTGCTCCGGATCAATGGCAAGGTGATGTGGGAATGAGTGATGTTGACCTCACTCTAGGTGTCCCTTCCCCTAAGGGACACAATGTTGTGCCAAAAAGGATGACAGCCTCTTACAAAAATATCCCACCCCCAACAAGCAGCTTCTTGGGATACTCTGGAAATGCCCAGACCCTTCATCGTCCCCATCTGAACTCCTAAAATCTTCAGAAATTCAGGTAAAGAACAATAAGCTTTTGATTGGCTCCTTGTTCCTATAAATGACACAGTTTGGTGATTATAACCTGGGACGTATTTAATCGAAGCCTGTGTGGTATTTAAAAGAGTTGAAGAAAATAATGGTGAGATCGGTGCTTAATTGGGTCTCAATCATTGTCCTCACATCCTTACCCCATGGATCTTCGATTGCTTTGTGGCTTTCTGGAGGCTGTGCTGGAGTTTGCTGTTATTGCTGGGCTTTCTGCCAAAATTGTAGTTGTTGGCTTTGGAATTAAAGCAAGGCCACAAGGACTCCATTCCCAGCAATCTCCATGTGCGATCTATGAAAAGAAGTTTTCTGAGGAATTTCAGAAACCAAATCAATTTTGTTGAAGGAACTCTTGGGTCCTCACATCCACCACAGTGAAGCTTCACATTCATCACTCACAGTGTGACATGAAGACTTCCCAAAGTGGTCAATATCATGCCTCGATTAGGAAATCTGAGATGAGTCATCTCACCCTTAATTACATTGCACACCAAAGTCTACATGCTACTTTGAGCAAGTAAAGTTTTCTTTGGAAGCCACCATTACAGCTCCCACCCCAGGAAAATGCTGCATTTCACACCACAGGTCATATTCTTGCATATACTTATAGATCACTGTGCAAATGTGGGAGCTGCAGACTGTTGTCTTCCAATGTTAGGTATGCATTGAGTTTCTGTAATGAAAAGCTCAATGAAACATTAAGCATATGTGTATCTTAATGCTTGCTAAGTTGACATGACACGGAGCAGTTTGTGTGCACAGAGTAATGCCTGAGTCAATAATTCTTGATACACATTCTTGGACAATGGGAAGAGCCACAGATTATGTCATTGTTGGTCAAAAATTCATTGTAAGTCAGTTATTCCAGGATTAGACAACTTTCAGGTTGTGTGTTATGGTTCTTTGTGCTTCATTGGACAATTGACCTGTCTGCTTGAAAGTAGAGTCAGCTTGGTAAGACATTTCAAAAGTAGATTAGCTCACCCACAAGCTCTGGATTCATTATAATGACTTCAATGTTAACACGACCTTTCTCTCCCTGCCCTCCAGTTTTCAGTTCCCAAATAGTTCTAAGCTTCTAGCCTTATTTAATCATGAATCACCAATATACAGAGTTGTTCTAGCAGTGAATAAAGCCACTTAGGTCATTGTGCCTATATCGGCTAACCTAATGAGCAGTTCACCAACAGGCATTCCCCCAACTTCTCCCCATGTCCTGCTCAGTCTTCCTTTTTTGGTAATGACCTAACTGAATCTGCCTCAACCATAGTATCTGGCAGCACATCCTAGCTCTTAACCAATCATGCATGAAATGTTTCTCATCATGTCACCATTGCTTCTTTTGCCAGCTACCATAAGTCAGTGCCTCCTCACATTCAGCCTCAAACTGTTTTGTGTTGTTAACATTGAGTAGTTGCAGAGGAAGGATGGATATGCATCTGAAGTAAGGAAAGTTCCCCACCTTCCCCATTTTTATATATTCGTTTTAGCTGGAGTGCAGTGTACCAGTCCCAGAAGCCTTCTGTGGTGTCAGTAGAATTATTAGTTTTCACTTTTTAGCCGAGGCTTTGAGTGTTATAGCGTGGTATGGAAATGGGAGATATCAGACATTTGATCCTGTCATCATTTGCTCAATCGTATTTTCCGATGGGGGCCCAAAGACCACAGTTAAAACAAGGAATATGGACTGTTGTTTCGCCATACATCTTCATTCATTCAGGGATGCAGTTGTTGATTGTCGTCTTGCTGTTCTGTTCCTCTTGTTGCAATGTCCTCGCTTGTCTGAATTAGCTGATGTAGCTCAATGCCACATTAGTCAGTGGACTTACCCACAGAAACATCAAGGAAGCTGGTAAAGACCATTTGCTGTGACAATTTTGTTACAGTGCACTTCCTATTTGAAAAATTGTAATGTAAAAAGGCAATCATGTGACATGAGTGTTGCTGGCAAGGCTGCCATTTATTGACTAGGCCGTTAAGAAAAGTCAATAATATATTTAGTGAAAAGCAAAGAAGTTAATCTAGATCCTTTTGTAGCACCAATTACCACATTCCAGGAACAAAAGAACATGCCCTTTATCTTTTTTTGTGTCCCATCCAAGTTTCTCTCCCATCTAATTAGTTACTTGTAATGTAAAGCCAGCACTAATTCCTTGTGGTCTTAGTTTTGTTGATAGTACAATGTTCAGATCGTTATAACTCCCTGTGAGTGAAATTGATTAAATATGCCGTTTTTGGATGACCTAATTTCCTGGCTACAATAACTGAGAAGCCATTTATTTGGAAGAATTGACACTATGCAGCTAACACACTTAAGCTTGAAGTGCAAAGCAACAGTTATATTTTCTAGGAAAACGAGATTGTGTATTTGTGAAAGACTCCCTAACTTTTACAGATTCTGTTTATGTTGTAATTGCAGGCTGAGAAGCCCATGGAAAATAATCGATACATTGCTGGCTCAATGGAACTCCAGGGACATTTTCAGCTGGACATCGATATTGCAGGCATAGTATTCACACACCACCCCATGTTTAGCCGTGAGCATGTGTTGGCAGCCAAATTAGCCCAGCTGTATGACCAGTACCTATTTCGCCACCAGAAAAATCTTGCCGGCCTTTACTCTGACAAGGTATGAGACTGAAGTGTGAGGATATGACCATATAACCCCAAATGTCGTGTAAGCTGTTAGAGCCAGGAGTGAAAGACCCTAGCAGATGAAGATTTCAAATGTGTTTGCTAACCTCCATTGTCTGTCTTAAATGGATGACATCTTAATTTTAAACTGTTCCCTCTATTAATAGATTTCCCCACAAGAGGAAACTTCTTTCCCACAAGTATCCTGTAAAGACTCTTAAGGGTCTTGTTATCTTTCAATCAAAGTCACCTCTTACTTTTGTAACTCCAGCTGATATAAACCTAGTCAGTCCAACCTTTCCTCATAAAACAGCCTGACGTTCCAGGCATTAGTCTGTTAAACTTTCTCTGAACTGCTTCCAACCTGTTTAATCCATTCCTTAAATAAGAGAATCCATACTGTACACAGTACTCCAGATGTGTGCTCATCAACACACCATTTAACCAAAGCATAACCTTATTGTTTTGATTTCAATTCCTCTTGCAATAAATGACAACATTCTGTTAGGTTTCCTGATCATTTGCCACATCTGCATGTGATTCGGGCAATAGGACATCCAGATCCCTCTGCATCTCAGAACTCTGGAGTAATTCATCATTAGATGAAATGCGTCTTTTATATTTTTCTGTCAAAATGGACAATTTCACACTTTCCGGCATAATACTCCATTTGCTAGACCTTTCGCCGCATGAATAATTACTTATATCCCTTTGTAACCTTCTAATGCCCTGCCTATTTTTATGTCATCAGCAAGTTTAGTAACTGTACCTTTTTACCATCCATTAAAGTATCCACTTGTGCCTACCGTTTCCGAACCATGCCACTATTTTATCCCCTTATACCCCAATAACTTTTGCCGTGGTGCTTTCTGCAAATCTGAGTACAGTACCTAGACAGGTTCCTTTTAGTCCACAGGACATGTTATTTCTTGCAAGAACTTTAATAAATGCATTAAATTTGATGTTCCTTATAGTAATCTTGTTGATTCTGCCTGATTATCTTGAAATTGCAATTAATAACAGCTTCTAACGTTTTCCCTACAATAGCTGTTAAGCTAAGTGGTCTTTAGTATTCTGCTCTCCCGTGCTTTTTGAATAAAGGAGTTACACACCCTACTTTATAATTTAATGAAATCTTCCCCAAATATAAGGCGTTTTGGAAAATTAAATCTACTGCATTAGCTGTCCCAGTAGCCACTTACTTTAAGACCCTAGGGTCAAGTTCATCAGGACCAGTTGATTTGTAAGCTCACAGGCCCAACAGTTTGTCTGGCACTATTTCCCTAGTAATGTTCTAGAGTTCCTCCCACCTTTCCATTTCCCGATTTACGATTATTTCTGTTATTACTTGTATTCCCTTGAGTGAAGACTGATGCTATATACATGTTGAATTCCTCTGTCATCTCCCTATTTTTCATTATTAATTCCACAGGCTCACTTTGTGTAGGACCAGTGTTCACCTTGTTAATTCCAAAAATATATAGAAATTCTTACAATCTGTTTTTATATTTGTAGCCAAAATTCACTCTCATACTCCAATTTTTCCATCCTCGTATTCTTCGCAGTTTTTCTTTCTATTCTGTCCAAACATCTGACCTACCATCTTTACATGACTGTGTATCATTTCTTTAAATCTGATTGTATCTTTAATTTTTTAAAATTATCTACAGATGGTAGGTCTGCGACAAAAACAGAAATCTTCAGTGAAACTCCGCAGGTCTGGCTGTATGTGGGGGAAGAAAGCAGAGTTAACGTTTTGAGTCCAGTGACTCTTTTTCAGAACATCTTCCCACAGATGTCTTTGTTTCAGACCTCCAGCATGCGCAGTTTTATTTTGTAATGTGGATGTTGTGTTGGACTTTTTTCTTTCTATTTAGAATTTATCTATTCTGTGCATTCCGAAATATTGTCTTAAATACCTGTTGCTTTATCTCTGTTGACCGAGGGAACCAAGCTTACCAATTCCCTTTAGCCTGCTCTGCTTCTATCCCCTCATAACTGCCTTATTTAAAATTTAAAATACCAGTCTGGGATTTACTTCTGTCCCTTCAAACCGAATGTAAAATTCAGTAATTTAGTTGCTGCTACCTGAAGGTGCTTTCATGATGAAATCATCCATTAATCCTACCTCATTGAATAAAACCTGTTCTAATATAGTCTGCTCGCTGATTGGCTCCAGAGCATACCGTTATAAGAAACTAACTGAAAACATGCTATGAACTCTTCTAGGTTACCTTTGTCCATCTGATTTTTCTCATCTGTATGAAGATTAAAATCCCACATGATTATTGCTGAAACTTTATGACATGTTTCCATTATTTATTTCTTTATTCTCCACCGTACCATGTTACCACTATTAGGAGGTCTGCACGTTACTCCCACGTGTGTTTTCTTGACTTTTGTAATTTCTCATTTTTACTCAAATCACCTCTGCATCCTGATCTTAGGTCATCTTCTATGCTGAACAAGAATGACTATTTATTATGAGTAATTAGACTTTAGCTACAGGTAGACAGTTATGAACCATTGGCATATAACATAACTAATTGAAATTCTAATTCTCGTTATGAATGCCCACTTACACACAGACAAACAAACAGACTGGAAAGGTAGGTAATAGGCAGAAGGAAGAAACAAGAAAGACAGATCAATAGATTTTGTTCCCAGGTTCTGTTGCTGCGATGATCTTTATGACTGTTCTGCTGGCCAGAACGTTGCTTCAGCCATCTCTCTCTAGATGCTGTCACTAGCTGTTGAGACACAAAGTTGCAGTTCAGTTATTAAAAAGTCAGTGACTTATCAGTTAAAAGTCATAACTTGCGACACTTTTGCAGGAAAGATAAACTGATTTACTTCAGGTTTGAAGATAATTTTGATTGCAGAAAACAGACAGACCTGCGCTGAGAATGAACTGAATATTTCTCTCTAAGTTAATCCCAGCTCCAAGATGCTCACATGAGAATCAGTCTCATGATTGTTGGCAGACACAATGTCTTTGTCATCAACAACTGATCACTAGTCCATAAGCCACACAACATCTTGTTCCCAATCAGGGCTGCATTTTTAACACTCCCTTAGCTCAAAATTTTCTCCAACTCGGGTTCTGACAGCTGCATAGTTAAACAGTTGTTTATGCAGTGTCAGGTTACTTGCTTTCAAAACGTACAACTAATTTTTGATTTTTTTTTAAAACAGAGGTTTCTCATTTCATTTCATTTTTATTAGTTTCTTGTCCTTGGAGTATGAAACAAATCAAATCTACTTAACTGGTATGAAAAGTTTATTCAAGTGACTATTCTGCTGTGGTTTGTGTTTCCAGTTGTGTGCTCTAAGGAATGCAGTGAAGAGCATTACTGATTATCAGAATGTGCACATCTCAGCGACACAGCGAAGACTTGTGGAATATAAATCTGAGATCAGGTGGGCAGATATGGTTGTGTTCAATGTTAATCAATTTTAATTCACTAATGACTCATCATTCTTATATGCTCTCATTCTTTTAAGTGCTGAAGATGGGTCAGTGGACTTAAAATGTTAACTTTGCTTTCTCTCCACAGATGCTAAATTTTTCCAGCAATTTCCACTTTTGGTTCTCATATTCTGCTGGTTTTACTGACATATACAGAAAAGAAGAATATTCTTATTCATTAGTCTTAACAAAACATAGCCAGTATGAGTTTAAAGCAAATTTTAAAATTGTGTTAAAAGAAGGAAACTATACCTTTGTATCTGACCTGACCTTTACTCTTGACAGTGCTTATCCTATTGATACACAGCCTTCACTTGTTGCAACATGTATTGTCATTTATAATTATTTTTCAGAGATCTGACATTGTGGTGTTTTCCAACTGTTCAAAATTTATATCTTTATAAAAGTTGCTTTTTACTGAAAGGGCAGGAGCTCGGTGGAGAGATTCCTTTCTCCATAACTTTTCTGCATGTAAACTGTTGACTTGCTACTCATTCTGGACTGTTGTTATGAGGAGTACTAAACGAATATTGTGTAGGTTTGGCAGTGAGAACCATTGTGAACATGCGGCAGTGAAATGCAGCAGCAGGTCAACAGAGCTAGTGCTGTGGCATACGCAGTACAAATGGCTCAATTTTTCCAAGCTATGTTACGGTTCAGGTGAAATTGCCTTGTCCAAACTTCCCAGGCTAAGGGTTTAGAGCCTGTTAGTTTAGAATTAAAAGTTTTCTTCAGGCTTCTGCAAGATACATTGTGAAAATATAATCTGTTGCTCCATTGTTAACCATTTGGTATTTGTAATCGTTTGGTAGTATGGAACTTGAATATAACTGAAAACAGACACACTTTGTTAAAGTTTGTCATTTGGTACTCTTCGGGTCAATTCAAAAGAAATATGCAAGTAAAGTGAAAGCCACATTTGCGATGTATGGGAGGAGAATCTATTTTATTTATAAACTTGTTGTCATGAAAAATGTACCAGTTAATGGTGATCACAGTTAACTACCAAACTTCTGTTTAAATTTTAGATCAGACAAGTTAAATCTGATTGGTCAAAGCATTGCTCGAAAATAAAGTTAATGAGAAAACAGATGTCATCTGTTTTGTGAAGATAAAACAGGGGTAATGTGTGTACATGTTCTTTCTGATTGCAAAGAACAGAGTCCTGTGTATTAACCCATGTAGTTTTCAGTACATATATCTGCACCATTTTGTAAGCTTGAGTGACAGTCCTAAATTGGTTGTCAGCATAATGCATGGCTCATTTGGGATTATTTAGCAAACGTGGCTGATCACATTTAATATTGGATGTCCCTGTGGATTTTGCGAGCACAGGCTGGATTGCTAGACAGCTACCTTGCTAGTTGTGATCTTTTGATATGATTTACTAGTCTTGGGGATAAATGTCTTACAGTCATGGCGCTACACCGACACTGAACCTTGTATACTGGATTACTGGTTTGTGTGTTAGGCAGAATATCCTTTTGGCTTGGTAGTAGCTGTTGTTAGTAACATTACTACACTTATGTTTTTATACATGTTTCTATACATATATTTGACATTTGTGTATTTCCAGTTAATGTGACAAGTATGTTAGTGTAGTGTGTGTGTGTAGTGGTTAGTCTGCTTGTCTCTTGCTTTCAGCTGTCAGTGCTTGATAGCTGTGTAACCAAAGCCAAAAGATAGTGCAAAGATAACCAAATAGTGCATAAACCTATCCTCATCGGTACCATGTCCCTTCATTAGTAAGCTCTATTTAGTGCCTCCTCATGGTGACACTGATGAACTGGATATCGAAGAGTTCAACCTAAAAATCACGGCCTCTGGCTGGGCCTTCAGGCGTGCATTATATAGACCCAACAGTGTGTCGTGTCATCATGGTGCCCAAAGCCAGACTCCCTGCATAAAGTAAACAGCCTTACTGCCATGTTAGTGACTTAGGAGAGAATAAGGTCAAGGAAGTAATTCCTGACAGAGTGGAGTCTTCTGGTCCGTAATCTGTCATCTGCCAGACAGCTTTCCTGAATCTCCTGTAGAAGAGCTAGTTCCAAATAATGCTGATTTAAACCTTGCATTTTAGCTAATATTAGTGATGCCAAAATCGGGGGAAGTGTGTTCCAGATGTTTGCACGCCTTGTAGTGTTTATCCTATTTATTCAAGCCTGTACTCCTACAGCTGAGTGGGCCTGGTAGAACCTAAACTGAACATCAGTGAGCTGGTTATTGTTGAGCAAGTTCTGCATGATAGCAATGTCAAGTATACTTTGATGCCAATGTTTTTGTTGTTCTGGGACAGCTTGGCTAGGGACATGGCAAATTCTGAAATGCATGTCGTCACTGTTAGGACCTGTAGCTTTTGCAGTATCCATTGCCTCCAACCATTTCTTGTTATCACTGGCTGAAAACTGGCATCTGTGATGCTAGGGATCTCTGGAGGAGGCATCATGGTGATTTTTGTACAACAAGCTGGGACATAAGGACCTTGCATCCTGACCTTACTTGCTGCTGGTATTTGATGCATACAAGATAGACGTGATGGATGAAGACATTAGATATCTGAATGGGGACAGTACTGTGCTGCAAGAAACTAGACTCAAGGTGATCCCTTAAAGAGAAATGCTACACTGTCTTCTGACAGGGAAAAGCTTGAAGTAATACACAAACAGCAAAAAGCAATTTACACATGATTGAACATCCCCACTGAAGGCTCCAACAATTTCTTACTGTTTGTTTGTCAACAATTGTGGAACCAAGTAACTACATGTGGATCTCTGTATGTGACATTCAGCTCCACCAACTGTCAAGGTTTAATTCAGTGACGTACTTGAGATTGTCATCAGCGGGAAACCTAGCACCAAGTGTCTCTAACTTTGAAAGGGATTTGAATACTGCACAGGTTGGCCAACAGGCATTGGGCACCAAGAAATTGGTAAAATAAATAACAAAGGATAACAGAAGCACTACATTTGCTGTGCCCTCCAATTTGATGCTCCAGAGGGTTTCCTAGATATTTTACAGAATCACAGAATCCCTACAGTGCAGAAAAAGGCCATTCAGCAATGAGTCTACACCAATCCTTGGAAGAGCATCCAACCCAGACCCACTCCGTAATCCACATTTCCCATGGGCAATCCACCTAACCTCCACATCTTTGGACTGTGAGAGGAAACCAGAAACCACACAGGGAGAATGTGCAACATCCATCAGACAGTCACCCAAGATCAGAATTGAACTTGTGTCCCTGGCATTGTGAGGCAATAATGCCAATCATGGTGCTGACATGTCCCCCCCCCCCCCCACCCACCCTGCCGACCCAACCCACAGTGAGATGACTGCTGCTGGAAACAGCTTGATCATATCATCATCAGATGTACCACCTTCAACAGAGTCATCTTCACTCAACTGTTATAATGCCAACTCTGACATTGACCATTTCTTGTTGTGTGGTGAGATCAGGTTTCAGCAAAGAAACTACCACTCGGAGAATAAATGTCATCCTCAGATCAATGCTTGTTATAACACTGGTGCAGATAGGACCAGAAGCTCCTCAGAAACTGCAGTCAGACTGTTTTGGGCTGCAACTTCCAGAACTAGAATGAATCACCTGTACATCATCTATAAACGTGCACTTACTTCATATGAGAAAAGAGATTAGAGGAATGTGGACTAGTTTGGGGCCTATTATATTAAAATAGAGCTCAATACTGGAGAGGAGAGTCCTCATGGATCACAGCAGGCCACTAGCAAACCAAGTCCAGATGCTCTAACAGCTGCTAGAATTGTATCTCAGCAGAATACTCAGCTCTGTTGTAAGTAGGACTGATTGAAAGCAACATACTGTCTGCTGCTGAATCCCTATATGCTGGAGGGATTTATGAAGAAGTCAGGAAAGCAACAGGACGAGCAACAATTACCCCCCCCCCCCCCCCGCCCCCCGCTTTGGAATATGAAGACAGGGGTGATCATCACCAAAGCAAGCAAGCAGATGAAATGTTGGGTGGAGCGCTATCTTGAATCCTACATAATGGAGATCATTGCCTTAAAGGAAGCTGTCAGTGCCATTCCAGACCTTCCTGCCATGGAGGAGTTAGACAGTGACCCCACCATTATTAAGCTTAACCAGGACATTGACTGGCGTGTCAGTGATAAAGCCCCAGCAAATGAGGGCATTCCAGCTAAAATCAGCAGAAATGGAAAACCAGCAGAGCTGTAGCATCACCATGAACTTTTCTGTCTGCGCTGCAAGGAAAGATTTGTACCTCATGACATGGGATGTAAAAGTAGTCATATTATATAAAAGCAAAGGGAATTGCAGAGACTGTAATAAATAATGTTAAGTTTATTAAGCACTGTAAGGAAGATCTTTTCTCAGTTTGCTCTGACTAGGTTGCACACAGTGGTGTTCCACGTTTACTCTGAGTCTCATTTCAGCTTCAGAGCTGATAGACCAACAACTGGAGAAGCAAATTTCTGCACATGCTGGAATCTGTATTGAAAACAAAAATGCTGGAGATCACAGCGGGTCAGGCAGTATCCATGGACAGAAAACAAGCTAACATTTGGAGTCTCGATGACTCTTCATCAGAACCACGGCTGACATGATTTTCTTACTTTGGCAGTTACAGGGAAAGTGCCACAAACGGCACAATCTTCATAGACCTCACCAGGGCCCTCAACTTTGTCAGCAGAGTCGGACTCTGTAAAATGCTGCGGAAAATCAGATGCGAGCCTGGACTTCTGGGAGCCATTCTTTCTTTTCAAGGGAATGTACTTTGTTCCATCAATTACAATGGAGCGTCATCAGAGGCTTTCACAACAGCAGTGGGGAACGGTTGGAGTCCATTGAGTCTTGGCACCAATTCATCGGCATATTATTCTCCATGCAGATATTGCACACTTTCAGCTACTCATCTGTGGGTGTTTGCCATTAATCAAAACTGATAGCAAGCTGTTCAGCTTGACAGATCTGCACATCAAGACTGAAATGCATAATATCCTAGTGAGTGACTACTTGCTGATGATACCATGCTGGCAGCCTGAAATTCATTTGCAATGGCTTGTGGGTCATTTCTCCTGGGTCTGTGAGGAGTTTGGACTGATAATTGGTGTTGGTCAAAACTATGGGTCAAGGTGTACTGTCCATCCATTTAGCAGGGTTAAAGGGTCTGAGAGGGTGAATACTAGGGAGTGCCTAAAGCAGAAATACTGCGCTGCACGCAGAACCTCATCATTGAGGCTGTTTACTCGCGCATGGAGCTGGTTTGTTTTCATTCAGGCGTTTTGTCACCATGCTAGGTAACCTCTTCAGTGAGGCTTCCGATATACAAGCCCAAACCCATACAGAACAAAACTGGAAGTGACACAACTCACCATAACGGACCAGACAGTATAAATCCCAAGCGGAGTAGAACAACATCGCTTCATCGGGACCTCAGTAATGATGTCACCTTGCATGGTAACGAAACATATGAGAGAAAACAAACCAGCTCGCCTCACCCAAAACCTGAGCTACAAATCTTTGCTAAAACCTTAAACACCTACAGGCGCAACACACCAAATATTGCCTAACAGTGGGAAACCTTCGCCAACCAACTGAGCTCTATCTGCGAACAATTTCACTTTCTACACAAATGCCTCAGGAGCCAGGTACTGCCCCACAGCGTGAAGTACAAATCTCCACTCAACAACCCACAGGCTATAAAATAGCTGAACAGAATGGACACAGAAATCTACAAGGAATGATTAATGATGCCCATAACAGACTCTACAAGTACAAATGGAAAATTTTGCACCAAAAATCGAAGTACCTGAACATTATGGACCAGCAGTGGACTACAACCCTAGAACAGGCCATCGCCGTCAAACAGCACAAGACCAAAACAAAGAAGAGACACAAGCTACAGAGAAACTCACCAACCTGATCCACCACAAAGACAAGGGCAAACAACAAACTGGACATGTGGATAAGAAACCTATCCAGCAGACCACTCACAGAAACTGAGAAAGCTGTCCTATTCCACTGACTGAACTATGACCACAAAGATGCGAACAGAATAGACTTCATGGCCGCTCTGGAAACTGCATTAGAAGTCAACAGATTCATGGACAAAGCACAACAATCCATCCAGCAAACTATAGTCCCCACACTAAGCCATAGGAACGAATGGGACACTCCTGAACACATCAGATAGAAAACACTAGAAAATCTCAAGGAAGTCAAGAACATTATAATCCTACCGGCGGAAAAGGGTCACGTGACTGTCATTATGAACAAACCAGACGACGCTGAGAAAGCACAGGCGCTGCTTGCAGACACAAACACTTACCAACAGGTGGCGATAGACTCAACACCACAGCTTGGTAATAGGATCTCCCAGGTACTTGAAGAGACTAAAGGATGCAGGGCTGGTAACCAAGACGGACTAAATGAGAATGAAACCAGAAAACATAAACACTCACCACTTCTACAGACTTCCTAAAGTATACAAACCAGACATCCCTCTCGGAACCATTGTTTCCCTACTGGGCACATTTTCACACAAACTGTCCAAGGACCTACAACAAAGACTGAAACACCTAGTCAACGTATCACCCTATTCCATCCATTCAACCCAAGAATTCCTCAATGCTTTCTAACATAAAAATCAATGATGACGAGACGATGGTATCCTTTGACGTCACAGCTTCATTCACATCAATTGACATTCAACTGGCCACATTACTCAAGGAAGCAGGAATGCAGACCAGCAACTCCATCGATAATGACAACTCAAACTACTAGACTTGTGCCTGAGCACACACTTTGTCTTTAATGATTAAGCGTACAAACAAATCAATGACACATCCATGGGATTGCCCATCTCGGGCGTCATGCAAAGACTAGAACACACTTCCCTCCCCCTCATTCAACCTAAACTGTGGATTCGGTACGTGGACGACACATTTATTATTAAACACACCAAACTAGAAGAGACCCACCAACTCATCAACAACGTATTTGCTGGGATTAAATTCACGAGAGAAGAAAACAACAATCAGCTTCAAATCTGACGTCCAGAAATGGAGCGACAGGCCGATGGGGAGTTCTACACCTTGGTATACAGGAAGGCAACCCACACTGACCAAATCCTCAACTTCCACAGCAATCTCCCCAGTCTCCAAATAAAGCTGTATTAAACGGGTCACCACTCACTGCAACATGCCAGAACTATGTAGAAAAGAGGAAGAACACCGGTACAAAATCTTTGCTATGAACGATATCCCCCACCAACTTCATCCTGCTGAGTCCTCCAGCAAGAGGACACAGTACACCCTAACATACTGGCCACACTGCCCTACATCAAGAACATATCAGAACTGACAGCAAGACTCCTAAGACCATGAAGAATCATGGTAGCCCACAGCCATGCTATGACAAACACTCACCCAGGATTAAAGATCCCATTCCCAAAACATGCAGAACCAACGTAGTTTATAAAATACCTTCCAACGACTGCCACAAACCTTGCATCGGACTGACAGGAAGAAAACTAGCCATCAGAATACACGAACATCAACTAGCAGCAAAATGACATGACAAACTTCTCCTGATATCAGTACCCTCAGACAATGAAGGTCATCAGTTTAACTGGGACAAGGTAACCATGGTAGCCCAAGCCAAACATAGACACACACGGGAATTTCCAGAGGTATGGTTCTCAACCCATAAGGCAATTGACAAACATGTTGAATTAGACCCGATATACAAACCCATACATAACAGAACCAGAAATGACAGTATTCACCATAATGGCCCAGACAGTATAAATTCCAAACGGACTAGAATAACATTGCTTCATCGGAGGCCTAACTGATGATGTTACCTAGCATGGTGACAAAACGTCTGAATGAAAACAAGCCAGCTCGGTGAGCAAGTCAACAACCTTGCCCACAATCTGAGCTGCAAATCTTTTCAAAAACCTTAAAAGATCCCCATCATGTTTACCCACTTGAATCGCAACAACTCCTGTCTGGATAATGTGCGTCAGATGGATGACAGCAGGCACTGAGATCACGGGACCCAGTGCTACTCCTGGCTCTGTGCCCTGAGCACATCGAGGGCCCCCTCGGGTATCAGCTATTGTGCTGTGTTGACCACCACATCCAAAGGCCAGCAGGTCCCCAATATCCGCCATATTGGAATATGAGACAGGTGGACCAGGAGCTCCTCACTGCTGTCCATTGTGCCTGCAGAGAGGCTGTCAAGAAGAGCATGGGAAAGGCAGGAGACAAAATTAATGACCAGATGCAGGAAAAAAAATCAGTAACCTTGAACCATCACTGGCCATCTGTACCAGCTGTGGAAGAGACTATCATTCATGAATCATCCTGTACAACCAGAAACACAATGTTCAGTTCAGAAATAACATACAGCTTGCATGAAGTAGACCATTTCCTGAGATAAACAGATACCACCAACTATGATACTTGTTCTTGCATGGTGTTACTACAGCTTCCCATTTCGAACAATATGACTCATTTTGTTTGCTATCAGCCACTTGGTGGTGCTATGCACAATAATCATGTTTAGTTTAGCTTGTGAATAATGCAGAAAAGTCAGTGGAATCCGTCACAACAACCAGGTTTACTTGGAGCTGAGATTTGTAGTAGTAATCAGGAAAATGTCAGGCTTTGTTGTCATTTTCTTCTCGAGTGTTCGCATGCAGTTAAACAGGGAAATTGAGGAGTGATTGTCAGGGATTCTGCGCTTTTAGAACATAGAACATAGAACATAGAACAGTACAGCACAGAACAGGCCCTTCAGCCCACAATGTTGTGCCGACCATTGATCCTCATGGATGCACCCTCAAATTTCTGTGACCATATGCATGTCCAGCAGTCTCTTAAATGACCCCAATGACCTTGCTTCCACAACTGCTGCTGGCAACGCATTCCATGCTCTCACAACTCTCTGCGTAAAGAACCTGCCTCTGACATCCCCTCTATACTTTCCACCAACCAGCTTAAAACTATGACCCCTCGTGCTAGCCATTTCTGCCCTGGGAAATAGTCTCTGGCTATCGACTCTATCTATGCCTCTCATTATCTTGTATACCTCAATTAGGTCCCCTCTCCTCCTCCTACGGTGAAATCAATTAGAAATTGCTGAATTAACAGTGTTTAATATGTTTAGTCTCACTGCAAAAATCCTTGGAAAATGTTGCACGCTATTGAATGGAGTGTAATTGGATATTTAACTGCATACTATACTACTGAGGAACATTTATGGCCCTGACAGATTGTTTGTGAAATGTCATGTTCCCATTATGATACTAAAAAATCTGATTTTTTAAAGATGCTCTTTCATAAGTTAGTTTATAATAAAGGCATAAAGATAGCAAATGGGAGGAATACAGTGGTAAAAGCAGAAGTGTAGCTGAGTAGGTGCTGAAAGGGCATGTGTGCATGAAGTCAGGGGACATGGCTCAGAAATGTAATACGCACTTTGGATCTTAACTGGGAGTGGAGAGACCTTGAGTCGGATAATGTTGCCTATAACCAATGATGCCCCAATGGGTGTTGATGAAGGATGGTGAAGGAAGTACCCCCAGTAGATCGTACCTTTTTCAGTTCTTGGATTTGGTGGTGACAACGTGACAGCAGCATTCCCCCAACCCATTCAGGGTGTACTCACATTCCTAACCATATACACCAACCGGTTCCGGAATTGACGTTACGGACATGTTTGAGATCTGGACCAGCAAAAGGCAAGTTGGGGTAATTCTGAAGGCGAATAGAAAGGGAGTGATCCTCCATCCACCTGCACTGCTGAGTTACCATGGCTGCTGGGTCTGTCCGGGGCAGCTCAAAGTTTGTCACTCTTGTTGCAGATCTGTCTTTTACAAGAACCTCAAGCAGGAAGGCCACTTGGCAAAGGTTTGCAAGCAAACTAGGTGCTGTGACTGATGTGGTGGGACAGACCCGTCTCCAAAAGCTGCCAAAATGCTGCTGCAGCAAGCAGCAAAAAGTAAGGAGCAACATGCGCATATGAATGTAAGTGTGACCAGAACTAATCAGACCTGCAACTATCCACCCACCAAGCCTTCCACCAAACCAATCGGATCAAAGGAGGAGTCTACAGTGGGGGAACAGTCTAAATCCTGCCCCTTTGTAAGAAACCACTGATAACATCAGGGAGCTCTTTAATTCAAATGTGCCAGACCAAAGTGGTTTCCTTAATCTAATACAGATGAAACAATTTTTAATCACCACAGAGACACAGGAACAGCTCTGAGTACTGGAATGGTAAAAGGAAAATGGTGAGGATAAGTGTGGGGGAGAAACAGTTTTAAAATGGGTTTAAAGATTGCTTCATCAATGTGCATAATGTTATGTCCGCTATGCGATGATCGAACTTTAGATTACCATGCCAATGTTAAAGCAGTTGTGTGTCCTACCACACCTTGCCTCCTGGCTACAATAGTAGTCCCAGGGGCCATCGATCTGGTGAACTCTCATTCCTCTGGACGGTCTATTCTCTTCAAGGAGGCAACTTCACTATCACTACCCTAGTAGCAGACGTAATGTAGAAAAATGCCTTGCTTCAGTTAATTAACGTTCTCTTTGTCTCTGAACCACGGGCATCTGAACGTTCTTTAGCAGTGCCCATCGCTGCTGGCACCCAGGCAATAGCTCCAACATCATTGCTGCTCCTTATAGAAATTGTAAAAGATGCCAAGCTGCAGAATATTTTCAGCAACCCCGTAGATTTTATGCTGTTTAGATGCAACTACTCAAGGCCAGACAAGTCTGTCGCCTCCAGGATAGACAGGATACTGTTTGTTAGATCTGACCGTAAACACACCGGACACAATGTTAGGTTGGTTTTCTCTGACCACTGTCATCTGCTCCCTGACTATCACCTGCAGGAGGACCGGAGGGCAGGCAGAAGAACAAGGAAACAGATTTCAGGAAATATGGAGGAACTTAAAAGAGGTTCCAAAAGTAATAAAGCTCTTTGAATCTCCAGGATCCGAGTGGGAGGCAATCAAGATGAGCATCAAGAGGTTCTTCTTCAGAAGTGTTCAGAAGGTGAGAGAGGAGCAGAAGGAAATGTGCTGACTCCAGCAAAGTGCGCACAGTCTTCTCCAGCTGCACTCAGTGGATGTCTCAGTGAAGATTTCAGAGCGATGAGGAGTGAGCAAGCCAATTTATTGCCTCTAAGATCATCTCCGGTCTGCAGTCTGCTTAATGGAGTGGGATGAGACATGTTTGCATTTCTTCCAGGAGATGTAGAGAGAGCTCTGATTTAACAACCTGAAGGAAGAGGATTGCAGTCTAACATTTTGAGGATCAATAAACCCTTTTATGACAGACTGTATGATATGAAATCAACAGATTACCTCCCAGTCATTCCTGCCCTCTGTGACAGAGGTTTTCGATGTGACAGGGTCTAGACTAACTACCCTTACTGGGGGATCTGTTAAGGCACTTGAGTCTTTTGAGAAGAGTAAAATGATGAGTTATGTTCGTTATTATGGGACTTGATCAAGCAAAGCCTGCTGGAGGTGTACACAGTATGCTTCTGGCTGGCAGCTTACCCAATTTCATATGGAAAGGAATCATTACCTACTTCCACAAGCAGGAGGAGGGGGAGGGGAGAAATTAGAAACCCATCTCACTGCTGAATGTAGACTACAGACTTGTGATCCAAAGTCAGTCAGTTAGGTCACATGTTCTCTGGAGTTGAGATTCACCTTGACCAGATCTGTGCTGTGCATGGAAGGAAGGTTTCTGAGAGCTTTGTGCTGCTCAGGAATATGATCTCCTGTGGTGGGGAGAGGAGGTTGGGAGGGGACCTGCCTCATCAGTCTGCACCAGGAGAAGGCCTTTGACAGAATATTGCATCACATGTGATGGCTGCACTGTCCAAAATAGAGCTTAAGGAGGGAATCTGTAAAGGGAATGAAAACCAAAATAACTGCAGATGCTGTAAATCAGAAATAAAAACAGAAGTTGCTGGAAAAGCTCAGCAGGCCTGGCAGCTTCTGTGGAGCAAAAATTAGAATTAATATTTCAGACCTGAGCCCTTTACTCTGATTTCTCTTCACAGATGCTGCCAGACCTGCTGAGCTTTTCTCGCAACTTCTGTTTTTGAGATTTGATTGCTCTGTATGAACATCAGTTGTGCAGTTTCCATCAATGTGTGAGGAAACAGAAAGCTTTCTGATCAAGTCTAAAAGTTAGACAATGCTGCCTTCTTTCCCCTGTTCATATGTAGTGTTCAGCTTTAGGAAGGATGCAAGTGTAAAAGGGCTGACCGATTCAGGTTTTTGGAGGCTGTCCAGTCCCTGTGCATGAACAACGCTCCTTTCTGTTCAGAACCGCTGTCAGTGTGCAGACTCTTAAGCATCAGTGACTAAAACAAACTGAACTCCAAAGTTGAGGTAAATCAAGGTTAGAGCAAGGCCATGCTCTTTGCGAATTGATCCCTTGTCCTGTTCACCATGAGATCAGATTAACTGAAGGTGCTGAAGAATATGGATCAGAGGGGCTCAGACATGTATTAATAACTGAAAGGAATAATTATTCGTGGCCTGACAGCTGAGGAAGCAATGCTTCATCTCCATTCTGGGTAAGAACCTGCTCATTAGTGCAATGCATGCTGTTGCTATGCATGGTGCAGGTCAGGCCCATTCCCTGCTATGCATTGTGGCAATCACCCAATCCATCTCCACTTTATCTGTTCGCAGTGACACAATGTACAACCCTCTACCATCCTGGTAGCCACTTCTGGAGCAGCTGCATCAAACCGTGAGTATACCTTCTGTATGCAAACACGAAGTGTTGCTACATGCTAAGGTTCTACCTGTCCCCAGCGTTAGGAAGGATGGGTTTGACCACATTACTGTGGAACACTCCAAGCTGTTGGCCAGTGCCATATCACCTGTCCCCCTTCAGATTCTCCCTGCACAACCAAAATCTTACTCCTTCGACACGTTTCCCTCAAGGTGACTATAGTGGAGAAGAGACTGTCGTCCATCTCCTTGTGGAATGTTCTTTGCACAGAAGGTCTGAAGAAAGATGCAATGGTTTTTTATTGTGATTTATCCTGAGCAGCTTTGGAATTCTCAAGGGTTGTTACCCTGAGACAAATATCATCTCTACCTTTGGGGACCAGCCACTTGCTGAAAGGCATCCCCTTAGTCTGCCTGAAACTCGCTTCTAGAGTGAGGATTGTCCTGAGTATTGCGGAATGGCACATTCCAAAGTCCAGGATTATGCACTGAGGGATGTAGTAAGGTTTGGGTCATCCACTATAGAGGTTTAATGGGAAATGTTTGCTATCCAAGGCCTTTCAGCCATAGTACACCATGGAGCTGGAAACTTTTAAAAACCTTGGGCTGTGTACATTCAGAGAGTGCCTTGTAAATCAAAAGTATTGAATTGGTAATGAGGCCTGTCTGAGTGAAATGCTGAGTGGAGAATATTCCGTTGATTGCACTAATTGTAATTTGTAATGTCATACACTCAGGCTGCATATGTGATAAGGGATGTATTTGCTAAACAATAAGATTGCAAAAATTGTTAAAGTTAAATTGTGTTAAGTTGTCTGACGTTTCAGTTGAAATGTTTGTATTGCAAATTTTATGAGTAAAGCATATCTTTTAGGGGAGAAAGTACTTGAAATTTGATTTTACCAAAGAAGACATAGATGTCCAAGTCACAGTGAGAGAGGATAACAAAGTGTGAAGCTAGATGAATACTGAGATGCTGCTCGGCCTGCTGTGTTCATCCAGCTTCACACTTTGTTATCTTGGATTCTCCAGCATCTGCAGTTCCCATTATTTCTGATACAGTGAGAGAGGAGGTGTTTTGAAGTTTGAGAGTTTACAGTTGATGAATAGACGGTGCTAGCTGGGCTGTCTTGCTGAAATGCTGAAATAGACTAGGGAATACAGAGAAACAAAGGCAGACATTTAAAGGGCTACTTCATAATATTCAGAACACGAACATTACTGCTGCAGAGAAAAAAATTTAGAGGGAAGTCCTGCGATCTGTGGTCGAATGAAGAAGTTCGGGAAACAGCAAACTGAGATAAAAGACACTTACTGCTTAAAGTTAAGTGGCAGGTCAGATGATTGGACAGAATATATAGAAGATGGTGGAGAATGATTAAATGGTTAAGAAGAAGGACAAAATTACGGTATGATACAAAGCTAATTAAGAATGTAAAATTAATAGCAAGTTTTTCTATCATTACTTAAAAATGTAAAGGGTAAGAAAAGTGAACGTTGGTTCTTTAGACAGTGGGAATGAGGAGTTGATCGGAGATATTACAGAAATGGTGGAAAGGAGAAAAGAACATAGTAATATTATAATCAAGAGGGAAACATGGAGCTATAGCCTGACCAATCTCTGTGTCCAGATGGACTTCATCCTTCAAAGCAGTGTCTAATGAACTAGTAAATGTATTTTTTTTAAAATTTCATAGATTCACAAAAGGTTTGATTAAACTGACAAGAAACAAACCTAACCCCTCTATTCAAGCAGAGAGAGAGGCTGAAAACAGGAATTTATCGTACAGTTAACAATGTCTGTTGTGGGGAAAGTGTTTGAATCAGCATTAAGGAAGTTTTAGTGGGCACTTGGAAACTATTTTGAAGTTTCTGGTTTTACATCCTGGCTTCTTCTAATTCTGTTAAGCATTTAGCCTTCTGTTGGCCCAGAAGGTCCAGAAGGCTTCGTGTCCTGTTCAACTCTTCAAGTTTTTAGTTTTGTTTCTGTTTTCATTGAAGCTTAGACTACTTTCACTTGCTGCTTTAGTAGTTATTTGGCTTCCTGTTTGTCTGGCTTGATTTGTTTCGCTGGAACATCATTGTTGACATTTGTTTCTGAAAGAACAATTTCATGAGTGATTTGCAGCTCCTTGCATGTGCCGTGTATCTCCACCTGCCTTTGTGGATATACCATTTTCTTCAGCATTATTTTGAGCTCAAGTTGATCGAAACAAAGTTTGTAGTTCATCTAGCTTCCTTTCTCTTTCAACTCGTAATTCATCTTTGCAAACTGAGCAAAGGCATCTCGTCAAGACTTCTTCATCTCATGATATTTTCAGGATTGTATTTATCCCCAACCAGTAGTTCAGGCTTTTCCTCTTGAAATTTCATTTTCTTCTTCATATCAGAAGCTTTTCTTTTATTCTTTATTCATTAATGGGATGTGGCTGGCTAAGCAGTATTTATTGCCTATCCCTAATTACCCAGAGGGCAGTTCAGAGTCAACCACATTGCTGTGGGTCTGGAGTGACATGTAGGACAGACCAGGTGAAGTTGGTAGCTTCCTTCCCTAAAGGAAATGAGTGAACCAGATGGGCTTTTCCAACAATCAACAATGGATTCATGGTCATCATTAGACTCTTAATTCCAGATATTATATTGAATTCAGATTCCGCCGTCTGCCAAGGCGGGATTTGAACCTGCATCCCCAGAACATTATCTGGATGCCGGGATTAACAGTCCAGTGATAATACCGCTAGACCATCGGCTCCCCTCCAGGTTTAGCTGCAGTTTTAGTTCCACTAATTGAGCGGAATATGAAATAGGAATATAGGAACTTGAGTAGGCTATTCATCCTGTTAAGCCTGCCCCACCTTTTAATATGATTGTGGTCGATTGAATAATTCAATCTTTTTAACCCACACCAGCCCCCATACCCCTGTGTACCATTGGCGATCAGAAATCTATCAATCTCTATACATACAAAAAGAATAAGATTCCACAGCCATCTGTGGTTGAGAATTCAAGAGTTTCACAACCCTCTGAATAAAAAAAAATTCTCGTCATCTCTGACCGAAGTGGCATTTCCCTTATTTTTAAACTGTGTGCCCAAGTTCTAGACCTGCATCTATCCTATCTATCCTTTTGAGTATAAGTTTCCGTGAGATCACCTCTCATTCCTCAAAAATCTAGAGAATGCAAGCACTGTTTGCCCAGCTCTCTTTACAAGAAAGCCCTGCCACTGTGGTGAACATTCATCCCTCAGTGGCAGTAATATCTTTCCTGGGATAAGGAGATCAAAACTGCACACGCTATTCCGGGTACAGTCTAATCGTGCTTCTGCACAATTGAAGCGAGACTTCATTATTCCAGTAGCTTGTTCCATTCTTCTTTCATATTCAGATCTGCAAGTGTCTCTTGGACAGGTAACTGTAGTCTATGTTACTTCTCTGATGTTTGACTGTTTCTAAAATTGTGACTAGTGTGAGGCGCTGGCATTCTTGTGGGGTATACCTGTACTTGCTGGTCCAGCAACACTCTTCAGGGGAAGACATAAAATATCCAAGTGGATTGATTTGTTTTTGCATTTAAAAGCGATTGTTTCTATACGTGGACCTGCTGAACTATCATATGCTGACAGTTTGCATTTGTAGACTTGACTTTCTTTGTCTGTGAATACATGTGTTTTAGAATTTTCGGGACTGGTATAGAAGCACTTAACTGTATGTCAATCCAGCCAAAAATAATGAACCTCCAGTTTGCTGAAGTCAAAGAATTTGAAGTTTTACAAACACATTAGACAGTATGATTGCCAGGCAGAGTCACAACAATTTTTACATACAACATGTAGAGAGCTTAAAGGTGAACTGTCTTCAGGATGCTGACAAAATGCTTGTATTACGGAAAATACTGCCAATGCTCAGGAGATCTGGCTTTATCTATGGAAAGTGAAACACTGTTAACATTTCCGCTCTCTTAGTTCTGATAAAAGGATACAGATCTTAAATGTTAATTTTATGTATCTCTCCATTGATGCTGCCAGACCTCCTGAGTATTGGCATCATTTTCTGTTTTTCTTTTATTCCGATCTTTTACTTAGGAAAGTTAAGGCATAGTGTTGGAAGTTACATGTATTATAAGTTAATATGCCTTCAATTTAAAAATATTTGATGTTTAAATTCAACAGTCAGATCAAATGGGCTACATTTAGGCTCAGAAAGTAACTCTTGGCGTAGCTTCGGTCATTTTTCTTGGTCAGATGTTACTACAGGAGCCTTGACAATATGATGGCATCATTTGGAAACCAACAATGCAGAGGGATGGAATGCCTGACTAAAATCAAGACATTACCACAATTATAGCAAACTAATGTGCAAAGAAAGATTGCAAGAGTGGATATTTTCTCATTCTTGTAAAGTTAGTTTCAATTATAAGCTAATAATCAGTCCAAATATCATTTCACAGAACAACCCGGCGATTGTATCACATGGAACAGGAGAAAGATTGGACCCTGCTGAAGAACCTTACCAAAGTATGGAAAGATATCAAGTCACTCAGAGAGTTCCAGAAATTTACGAATACACCTGTAAAAATGCATCTTAGAAGGTAAACCGCTGATGTATTTCACAATTCTTGTGTGTTAGTTTTAATTTGTTTCATTGAACACTTTGCAACATTAGCCTATGGCTTATCTTAAAAAAGCATGACCATTTCTGAAGAAGGGTCTAGGCCTGAAACGTCAGCCTTCCTGCTCCTCTGATGCAGCTTGGCCTGCTGTGTTCATCCAGCTGTATGCCTTGTTATCTCACCATCCCAGACACCCTTTTTTAATCTCAGTCCCTGCCTTCCATCAAGAAGAAAAGCTGGACACTCCCCAGGTTCTGAACAGGTTCCATTCTCGAGTCCATTCACAAATCGATTTGTACCCAAGCTGGACCATAATGCAAAGTTGCATACAATAATTGTTCATATCTACAAGGAAACATTTGTATGGCAGGTCTTTAAAATTACACTACTGACAAGGTGGTGTTTGTAAGTACAAGCATTCGTAAGTGGGATGTTTGTAAATTGGAGACCCCTGGATAGTCAGCATGAAGCTCAAGAAACTAAACAAAATATCAAATCAGTTAAATTTCTACTTTAATTTAATGGAAGTTACCGAGGAGGAAAAATAGCAAATGGAAAGAAGTTATAATGCAGGGACCAGATGGTGCAAATCGATGATTGACAAAACCCATGATGAATGTGAACATTATAATTTATAATGGAAGAGCTTAACACAAATATCTACCAAAAATGTGATGGAAGTAGCATGCAACTGTTAGATATATAGAATGATTCAGATGTTGAAATGTGTACATGCATCTGCTGCTCCCTGCGATGAGATTACAACATCACAATCATTTCCAGATAATATCTGTAATAAATTACTGCAACATTTTGGGTAATGGGGCAGGGGAAAATGATTGAACCAGGATTTGCGTTGGTGTTCAGTTTAAGGTTTCCATTATGAATCAAGGTCTGGAAAGCATATCAAAAAACTTGTCACATCAGTTCGAGTTTGTCCAGCGTGCATCTCATTACTATGTCCAATAATGTAACAGTTGCTTCCAACACATGGCAGTATTCAGAGGATACACTGTTTTCTCTCCCCAGTACTGAAGCATTATATCAGTAACACAGGTCTTCTCTGAAGCTTGATCTCTGGCAGTTGGAAAAATTCACCAAAGAAAGCCGGTGCCACAGACCGAGTGTAACCAGACTACAGATGGGCTGGCTGAATGCAACAATAATCCTTCAGCAGGGTCTTCCTGTATCACTGTAGGATGGGTAATATTTAATAGATCAGAAGTTGCTGACACACACTGAGATCACAAGCTCAGACAGCCGTGTAGTAGATTGTTTTATTTGCCATTATTCTTGAGTAGGTCTAGAACCAGAGTATTTGCCACGTATAAGATCATATAGAATAGCACATTTGAGTTCTAGCCTCCTCCGAATATGCTGATACGTTCATCTTCCAGCTGCGATGACTCAATGTAAAACAGGAGTAAATTCCTGCAAGGTATTCCCCACGCTGCTGCAGGATTACACTTACACTGAGAATAAATCGCCATAGATTCTGAGGATTTTTGGATTGTTTCCTTATTTAATTTGGACTTGCTGTTACTTTCTTCAAAACCTAAAGTCCATTTCACTGGTTAGGTCTGTTTTCCAGTGGGGGCGGGGGAGGGTGTGGGGGGGTGGATAAATGGCAAAACAGATGACTTTTGAAGCACATTGTCCTGCACTCACTCTGTGCCTGAGTCATGGATTCTGCTACATGGGCCTAGAGGACTTTGCAAGTGTCCCAAGTGTCCACTTGGAACAGACATTAATCTGCATGTTTTTTTTTCCCATTTGAGGTAAGTTTTGCAATTGAGCAGAGCTGACATGAGACCTTGAATAAATGCTGAGTGCAACGAAATGCTAGAAATCTGTTTTTTTAAAAAAACAGAGAATACGGGATGAATTTAAGGAGGCCTTGAAGAATAGTCATTCTGGACTCAAAAAGTTAACTCCATTTCTCTTTCCACAAAGGTTGTCAGATCTGCTGAGTTTCTCCACCGTTCTGTGTTTGTTTCAGACATAAGACTTGCCTCAATCAACCTTATAGTTGTATGTCCAGCCTACCCAGCATTTGTTAAAAGAAGCTTGCAGGTCATCCCTGAAGGATGTGGCCGGCCTGTGCTTTCCCTACCCCATCCAGCAGACTTCCACGAGAGCTGTCAGAGTTCACTTACAGCTTGCCAACAGGCAACCTGAGGTAGTTGTGTAGGTGTCACAAGCTCAAAGAACTCATACAACCAAGCCTTGGGACTTAACTGTTCAAGCACACGGACTATTTCCTGTGTCTGGATAAAACATAAGAACCTGAGAAACAGGACCACGAGTAGGCTATCTGACCCATGGAGCCTGCTCTGATATTCACTAAGATCATGGCCAATGTCTTCGTGACTCAGTTCCATTTACCCACCCGCTCATCATAACATCAATTCCTTTACTGTTCAAAAATTTATCCATCTTTGCCTCAAAAACATGCAACAAGGAAGCCTCAACTGCTTCACTGGGCAGAGAATTCCACTGATTCACAACCCTTTGAGTGAAGAAGTTCCTCCTCCACTCAGTCCTAAATCTGCTTACCCTTATTTGAAGGCTGTGCCCCCTCATTCTAGTTTTGTCTACCAATGGACACAACTTCTTATCTTCTTTCTTATCTATTCCCTTCATAATTTTACATGTTTCTATAAGATCCCCTGCCGCGCCCCCCCCTTCTAAATTCCAATGAGTATCGTTCCAGTCAATGATACTAACAAGGTTCAACGGTAAAGTATTTTTAAAACAAAAATCAAATATGTGCCAATATTACAGGCAAGAGATTAATCGGAAAGCTGATGAAATAAGTTATGAGCGTGAAATCCAAACTGAGATCGCAGAACTTTTGGAAGACTACCAAGAAGAATATGAAAATAAGCTAGCGGAATATAAAAAGAAGTATGAAGAATGGAAGGCCTGGAGAAAGGCAAAGGTTGGTGTTTCTCATTTTGTCCTGCCTGCAAATTACGATTATCATAACTATAGTTAACCGCAGTTCGATGCACTGCTGATTAAAAGGCATATTTCATTCCAAGATATTGGGTCACAAGACTATTTTGTGTTTCTGGCCATCTGCTACATGCTCAGTTCATTCTCTTTAAACAAAATGCATTTGTTTATGACCAACATACTTACTGCCAAAGCTCAGGGAGGAAAGAAATGCCTCTATTTCATTAAGGCATTGATTATTCCTCCTCCACAGCCAACATGACATCACCATTATTAGCCCAGGTGACCGGAAACAATCACCTTGGGCTTATGAACTGAAAATCAGCTTACTGAAATTCAACAAATATCTAATAGAATCACAGCCTGTAAATTCCCCTTTCTCCAGTTTACAGAAAGCCTAGATTCTTCTTCCTACCTGCAGTTTTAGGAACTTTAGATAGAAATCCAAACATGTATTTAAAAGAATAAATAAAATATATCTTCTATTTTTACTTTTTTACTTGCTGTGCTTAAGATGGTGCTTAATTTGGTATGGCTCTCTATAAGTAGTAATTAAAACATTACCCAGTGTCACAATATTGATTAGGGAGTTGGTTAGCCCAGTTGACTGGACGGCTGGTTTGTAATGCAGCGTAATATCAACAGTGTGGGTTTAGTTCTTGCACTGGCTGAGGTTAGCATGAAAGTCTCTCCCTCTCAACCTCTCCTTTGCCTGCGGCGTGGTGACCTTCAGGTTAAACCACCACCAGTCATCTCTCTTTCTCCAATGAAAGAGATACCAGGATCTTGCCTGGGCTGGTGAGTTCTAGGTATGAAAAGAAATTAAACAGACTGGTTGTTTTCCCGAGCACGGGAGATCGAGAGTGGACATGATTGAGATGTATAAAATTATGAGGGGCAGAGATCAGATAGCCAGGAAGAAGCATTTTCCCCTTAATGGAGGGATCAGTAACTGGGGTTTTTAAATTTAAGGTAAGGGGCAGAAATTTTGGAGGAGATGTGAGAAATAACTTTTTTACCCAGAGGATGGTGGGAATCTGGAACTCACTGCCTGAAAGGTAGAAGCAGAAACCCTCATAATGTTTGAGAAGTATTTAGCTGTTCACTTGCAATGCCAAGGCATGCAGACAATGGGCCAAGTGCTGGAAATGGCAGAAGAATAGTTAGATGGCTGTTATTGATCAGCAGGGACATGATGAGTCAAAGGGCCTTGTTCTGTGCTGTAGATCTCTATGACTCTGATGGGAAGACTGCATTGGAAATCAAGCATCACTATCCCACAAGGCAACACAAACACATAAATGGCCAGTTCAGTCACTAAAAAGTTTAATATGGAGTTGTTGGTTGCTTCGCAGAGCTGACTGGTTTTCATGAGAATGCTTTGTCCCCCTTCTAGGTGAAGTCTTCAGTGCTGTGTAGGCTGTGTTGGGGTGCAGTTGTTCTGTTCCGTTATGAATTTATATGGGCTGGTCTGTCATGGTGGGTAGGTCTGTTTCTGGTTTTGTTCCATAGTGCTATGCAGAGGGTGTCTATTTCAACATGGTTGTTTATGGCACCAGTGTTTGTGAACCAGGCTTCCAGGAATTCTCGTGCTTGTCTTTGTCTCGCTTGTCCTAGTACTGTTACTTTCTCTCAGTTAAACTGATCTCCTCCTTTGTCAGAGTGAATAGAAACAAGGGAGAGTTGGCCGTGCCATTTTGCTGCGAGTTGGCGTTCGTGTATCCTGGTGGTGAGTTTCCTGCTCATCTGTCCTATGAAGTATTTTGTATAACATTTGTCCTGCTTTTTGTGGGTATGGAGTCTTTGGTCGTTGAGAGTAACTGGTGAAGTGTGGCTGTTGGTTTGTGTGCTGTCATAATTCCAAGTGGCTGTAGCAGTCTTGTAGTCAGTTCTGATGTGTTTCTAATCTAGGGTAGGGTGGCCAGTGTGTTGGGGAATACAGTGTCTTCTTGGTGTTATTTATTTGCCAGGCATCGGCGGGTGAAGCTGTTAGGATGCTCATTGTTTAGACTCTGTCTAGGTATTCCTGTTTGTTTTTGTGCAACTCTGGGGTGTTGCAGTGTGCTATCGCTCATTTAAACAGAGTCTTGACACATCTCTGTGGACGCTGTGGTGGTTACTGTTGTAATTCAGGATTTGGCCTGTGTGTGGTCTTTCTGCATACGCTGGTGAGGAATTCACTGTTGTTTGTTCGTTTCACCATTATGTCAAGAAACAGGACTTGATTGTTGTTCTCCTCTTGCCTGGGGAACTTGATCCCAGTGAATATGCTGTTAATAAGGTGGTGTGTTTCTTCTAGCTTTGCTCGTTTAATGATCACGAAAGTATCGTCCGAGTACCTGACCCATAGTTTAGGCAAGTCTTTGCACAACAGCTTCCGCTATGTGACCCGAGATGGGTGAACCCTTGGGTGTCCCATTAATTTTTTCATATACCTGGCCTTGAAGAAAACTGTGTGGTAAGGCATAATTCTAGTAGTTTCAGCATATTGTCCTTACTCGTGGTTTCACTGGAGCTCTGTGTTTTCAGATTGTCTAGTATGCTTAGTATGTCTGAACTTCACCATTACCCAATTTTTTTTTAAAAAAACTCACACCGGCTTTAATCAATAAGCAAGAAAAGATGCCTATTTATTTAAACAAACATCCTTCAATAAGTGGCAAAACAGATTATTATTTACCAACAGGTAAAATAAATTAAGTTTCCTTTAAAATCACTCATATTCAATCCCAATGGGATAGACAGGCAGTCCATTTTGCAGAAATATTATGGCTGGAAAATGTAGAAGCACCTGGCTGGAACTCTTCAGGTTTATAGCCATGATACCATGTTGACTCAGTCAGGTTGACCTCGATATTCACTTGTGTTAGAAATTCTTCCTTTTGCAGTGTATTTTAGTGTTGGTTTCCTTCCACACACAGAAGGAGATATAGACTCTTTGCAGTCATTTGAAGACCAGAGGGCGGCTGTATTCCTCTCAATCCTGTGACAAACTGCAACTTAACCGATCAAAAGCTGCTGTTAGGTCATTTTTTAACCCGAAGAAAGCTGGTGTCAGCATGTTTGTCAAACGAGTCAAATCTAGCTTATAAGCCGTCAGTGAGCACTACAACATTTCACGTTTCCTTCAAGTTATTTAAAAAAAATCATTCTCTACAACACAGCAGTCCAAACTTCCATTGTCCAAATTTGTATCTTTTTAAAAAAATTAATCCTTACACCAAACTCCTGTCATTTAATAGAAAGCAAGGAAGAAAAAGAAGAAAAGTTCTGATGATCAGGAGACTGATGAAACAGAAGAGAGTTCAATATTTGAGGAATTTCCAAAGCCTGATCCTCCAGAGCAAGTGGATGTTTCACTTATAGAGCAGCAAGTTCGAGAAACAGCAGCCAGAATTCGTCGTAAACCAGGAGAACCTGTTCTGACTCCTGAACTGAGTATGACAGCTCCTGTCACACCTACCGACCAGTGTCCAAGGTAATGGCATGTCCCTGGTTTTCTGTAGTGCAGCTAGAAACAGAGCGGTGAAAGGGATTACACCAGAATGTTGTGCCTTTTGTATTATCACATTTACAGAATGCAAGATAGTCTGCTGAGATGATTCACTTTGGTGTAAAAATCTCTGCGTGTTAAAAAAATTCTGTCTGCATGGAACATGACTGCCTTTTGTCATGACTTTTCACATTTTTAGTCACTTTTGACTCATTGTAAATTTTTAGATTTGCAGTTGCAAAAAATTGTTTTCTTCAAACATATCGAAGATTGTATGACCTGTCTCCTGGGATCCAACAGCTTGGTCGAAGCCAATTTTCCTCAGGAGCTGTAATTTTTCACATCGAAGGAAAGGATTCAGAGCAGGTCTGGATCAGCAACTGCCTTTTAATGTCAGAAGTTCCCATAAATTGTGTCTTCATTTTTGATGCACATCAGTGCGTTTTTCCTTAGTTTGGTTCTCATCTGATAAGTGTGTGGCTCAACTGAGGTGATGTGGCCTTTTTTGGAACAATGGTAAGGTGTTTCTGCAGCTGCAGGTGAGATGCCATCTGGATAAGATTAACAAGAAATGATTTTCTGAAAAATTATAGCCACTAACTAGTGTCCTTCCATTCAACGTACTGTAAATGCTGTGTTTCCGCGATTTCATGACTCGTGATATCGCCAATCCATGCCAAAAAGTAAGTAGCAATAAAATTAACATCAGTGAACAAACTATCAAACCCACAATTTCTCACCTATCTTTTGACTGGCTCCGCACTCTCGAGTTTCATGTTTCTTGGTGGTTCACCAGAATGGAACTCTCAAGCATACAGAGAAATTACTGTAACCTACTTTATAGGAATGGTGCAAATGCATTAGAGAGAGCAGTTCACAAGACTGGCTTCAGGGATGACAAACTTGTGTTCTGCGGATAGATTGAAGAAATTGGGAACTTGTTCTCCTTGGAGAGAAGTCGTCTAAGAGGAGATTTGATAGAGGTCCTCATAATCATGAGCAGCTGGATCCAGTGGATGGTGGGAAGCTGTTCCTGGCTGTAAAAAAAATGAGAGGTCATAGATTTGAAATTGCATAAAAAGCAAGGGTGATGTGAGAAAAAACAACTTTATATATACAGTCCGCTGTGGAATGAGAAGACACGAGGTTAGTAATAGAACGTAGGATTTAACTTTATGATGGAGTGATGTAGACAGTGATAGATTATAAACTACATCAATTTGTTGGAGAGATCAGCTAAATCAGGTTATTACGATATGCGAAAACTGACATGGATGTGCTAGGCTGAATGGCATTAAACTCTACTGTCATCCTCAGTTGTCCTTTTTAATTTGGAGCAAATAATAGGAGTGTTTATTTTTAATTCATTCACAGGATAAGGTCATCACTGGCGGGGCCATTTATTGCCCATCTGATTGCTGAGATCAGAAGCATTGACATTTTTGAAAATGCACAGTAGCTTTTTAGTATTCTCTTATTTTTGAAACATTTACTATTCTAGATTCTTGAAGAAAATTGAGTAATATTTGAAAACAATACTTTAGTTTTACCCTGCTGTGGAATTTTTAAATTGAGGATTGTGCAACTTGCCTTCAAGTATAGAAGTTGAAAAAAATGTGCATTCTCTTTGCATTTATCGCTAGTATTTGCCATACAGTTTTTGATTGCTTTTATAGAGCAAAGTAAGTAAAAATTGATGAAAATATGTTTTCTTCTCAGAGGAGAACAGCTGCGAAGGCAGGATGTGCAGAGGTCTTCCCTGTATGCCAAAATTATTTTTAACAACAAAGAGGTTTCCAGGACCAGCAGCCAAACATTGTCTGCTGACTTCAGAATCCATTTTGGACAAATCTTCAATGTGCAAATAATCAACTGGCCAGAAAGCATAAAGATCCAGGTATTTGGAACAGGAGCAGTCTTTTGAGTTGAATGAGTGCTTTTTAATATTTACTTGAATACCTTGACCAGAACCTTATAGGCGCCTGAGCAATGTGGGATGAATGGCAGAATTAGGAACAAGCGCAATGAGACTCATCTCAATGTCTAACTCCATATTTAATGCTTTTCACAATCAGTGTGGTGTGACTCTTGCTAGGCAGCTGCACAATGTTGATTGCTGGCTGTTATTGTTTGTTAAACATGTTTTAACACTGCATCTTTGCCTCGTTGATATTCAGACTCCCATCTCACCAACTCACCAAGCAAGCTGGACATCAGGAAAACTCAGCAAAGAAACCAGAGTTAGCCCCTGGTGGATTCAGCTTGCTACTTGCTCCAAACGACTTCCATGTTGACACAGGGCACAAACGCCTCAGGACACATTCCAAACACACGGGTCACATGCACCTCCATGGTATCGGTATGCAACATGTGCCAGCATTTAAGAACCCTCATGGCACATCTCCAAACCACTTGCAAGTTGTTACAGCTCTGAATTGCAAGCTTCGTCAGCAAATATTATTGTAATACTGCTGCAAGGACACTGCTCTTAGAGACAAGCACCCAGCTCATGAACTAAGCCAGCTGCATCTCTGAGCTCTTCACAGTGAGTGAGGGAAGATGTTCCAGGCATTAGTGAGAGTGGAATAGAGTGAGCCTTGGTGGTTGAAGAGTACTGAAACAGCAACAGAGTAAGTGTGAGGTATCAGAGAGACGAATTGACATTCTTCCTATAATGCTGTGAATTCCTCTTGAGGACAGAGACTCCCATAATCTGGGAGGCACTCACAGACCTGGCTGGCATGGGCTGGTGTTGCAGGTGCCACTGATCCTGGGGGAAGACGAAAGTCCATTCAGCAGGACCTCCAGGGACCCTGCCTGAAAAGCTACGTCTGCTCTGTCCGGAGAAAATATTAGGAACTCTGGACTAATGGAGGGCTCTTAAAGATGCTGCAGTCTCCAGGGATGACAATGAATTCCGGGCTATCCACTGAGTAGCAGGTTGTTCAAGGAATGGTGTGTAGTCAGATGGGGTGAGAATTGGACTTGAGAGAAGTAATGGGGTGGAGACAGGTAATTAATAAGGTGTAATTAGCAAGATACGGCAAGAAAATACCAATATTGTAGTGCTTGCAACAGAAATCCCTCCCAAATAGCCAACTCAATTCAGCCTTTGCCATAACAACTGTAACATCTAGCCATTAGTGTTTTCTTTTGTTTCCCATATATTAATGCACTTTTATCCTGACCATTTGTCACATATAAGCTTTAATTACGATCCACGGCGCAACCCTGTTCTGGTCTTATCTCGTGAGAATCATAGAATCCCTTCAGTGTGGAAACAGGCCCTTCGGCCCAACAGGCCCACACTGACCCTTGGAGCATTCCACCCAGACCCATCCAGCTATAAGCCACCTAATCTACAGACCCCTGAACACTACAGGCAATTTAGCTTAGCCAGTCCACCTAACCTGCACATCTTTGGATTGTGGGAGGAAACTGGAGCACCCGGAGGAAACCCACACAGACACAGGGAGAATGTGCAAACTCCACACAGACAGTCGCCCCAAGGGTGAGGCTGCAGTGCTAACCACTGAGCCTCTGTGCTGCCTGATGACTCCATGGTGACAGTACACAAACATAATGTTGTTCTGACTGAGTACTTCTCGATGAGTATCTAAACATAATGACTCTCTTATTGTTCAATATGTAATCCAGGTCTGGGCTGAATCATTCTGGCTTTTGACCTGTGTGAACCATGGCCTCTTTGTTTTCCATTAGGCCTTGTTTGCAGAAACTATTCAGCCAATTTTATGATGGGTCTGGTTGCCTAGGCTATTAACCACAGCACATTTCTTATTTCTTACCCTAACATAAGAAAATATATTTGTGTTGGACTTGCAACCAACATTGACTCAGCATTCACGTTTTTCTGAGGAAGAACCTCTTAATTTGTATGTCAAAATTCTTTCAGGAGTTTAGTTCTCGCTGGCCTAGCTCTAATCTTCAGATTTTATCCCATGTTCCTGACTCACTTATGAGGGGGAACAGTTCCTCTGTGTCAATTCTGTTGACTTAATTTGCCACATTTACGAATTCACCTCTCAAAGCCAGCATTCAAATGGAAGCCAAATTTATACACCTTGTCTGACAAAGAAAGCTATAACTGTCAGCATCATTCTCATCAAACTATGCCTGACCCCTCTCTAAAACACTATGTCATTGATTTTGTAGTCGACAATGAAGTGAGAACACTCATCACTGATTTCAGATAAAACTTAGTTGAGAGATCAAACATGGTGCATGCACAGTATAGCCTGTCAAGGGCAGTGAGTAATGAACTGTGACTTCAGGATTTCTGCCTTAATCTGTTGTTAACCAAAATCCTAATGTGCTCAGATTTAGAAGGGTAGTAGCAGCAAATGCTGCAACATTGTGCAGAAAACTTGAAAATTCCGGTCCATTATATCATTGCCGTCGTGCATACACAAAGCTGAATGCGAATGGGGTCTGACCAAGGCCCTGCGCAACTGAAGGATGCTGTTACTTACTGTACTACGTGTTGAATTTAAGTGTGTGTCATGTCATCACAGCTAGAGAAAAATAAACCTGTAAGTTGCTAAGTTTTAATGCAATGCAGTTTGGAAGTTGCAGAATTTTAATAGTTTTCAGTTTAATCAGATGGCCCTGTGCGTTGACTGAAGTATTGCAGTTTTGTTATTTTGGTGTGAATAGTGGAGCTTAGAGCTACTTGTCACATTGTGGTTATCAATATGTACAATGCCTCAAATAGGTACAATAATTACAGACTTGTCACACTGTTGAATGAAAAAGTTGTGCCTAAATAACTTATGTCATTCTTGTAATCTACGAATCACAATTGCATCAATTGTGCATCTATCATAAACTGCCGATTTATAAATGTAGCAAATAATTTCTTTAAAAGAGCTTTCTTCCATTCCAAATGGAAGTATTGTCAACAAAATCCCAAATTAAGCTATTTTTATGGGCTGAGGTCGAGGACTACAATTCTTCGCACACACAGGAGTTCCAGTGCACGCTTAAAGTGGGACAGATCACACATTTTAAACTTATAATTTGAGTCTGTCAAAATTGAGCATGGCTGAGCCACCCTCAGATGCATGCACTGTGATGGTGATGGTAGTGTGAAAGTCTGACCCAGAATGAAATTCGGACTAGTCGAAAAAGGGGAGTTCCATGACAGGTTAATGCGTTAGATGGAGTGGAACAGGGGGATAGATTGCATGCGGGAGAAGTGCTACTATTAGCTGTGCTGCTCAGAAGTTGGCTGAAAACTGACTTTATGTAAATGGAGCTCAGTATGAAGCTCCAGGAGCCATTTGGTGGCTGCATGCATTTAAGACTCAGGATAGATCCTGAGGAGTTGAGATAATAGTGGGAGGTTGTTTGTTCTATTTTGGAGAGAGTTAGGGCTCAGAACTACCACTGGAGTACCACTGATAGTTCTGTGCATCAGAGAGTGAGGAAGACAAAAAGGACCACAAGCAGCATTTGCTTGGTGCAGCTGAGAATATTGAGACTCTGAGAAAAGCAGTAACAGTGTTAGCCTAGTGAAGCTGTGTCTACAAACGTACTGTAGCTGTACTCGTGGGCTGCCTGGGGACCCCTGTAGAATACAATCTCAAGAAGGGAAGAAATGACAGAATATGAGCTGTAGTTGGGGCAATCCATGTGAGAACAGCTTTTGAGGGAGTTCCACAGCTAGATCTTTGAAAGTAAACAATTGGAATCCCTTATAGATAAAATTTTAATTGGATTTCATGATGGAGTATGTCATTGCCTTTTTCGTGGGCTGCTGAAAAATCTGTGCGATTTGTCTTGACCACATCTGCTACATGATGTGCTATGTATAGTTTGTCTGTCAATCGGTATTTACCTCATAGTAGTTGTGAATGTCAGAATGTAAATTGCAATGTAGGTTATTTTTCTATTCTAATTTTGCAAATTAAGCTTTAGTTTCAATTAACTAGAATGAACAGTTCTGTTTGAAAGTTGCTAGACCCCGTGACCAGACAGTAACATGAATTTGATGCTTTTGTGGCCTGACATTGTAAGAGCATTAATTAAAATAATTGGTACTACACACAAAGACCTGAAAAAAGTATGTTATTCAGTTGGAAAGGATGGCCTGCATAAATTAAAAAAGTGATAACCCTGGAGTTATCACCTGGCTAATGCAACCTGATTTTTTTTTGTTTTTTGCCACAATCAAATGTTAATTTGTGAGTTTTTAATTGTCAATTACAAATGATAATTAGATTGTTTTATGTACTATATATACTAATTGCACCACTGTATATTGCACATAAACATCATCTAAAAGTCCAACCAATGTGTCAGAGAATCCTGGGGCAAAAGAAGCCATTGCCTTTAGTATTTTATCAAGAATCAACATGTTCAGCAATAATCAACTTGTTTGTATGAAGTTATTGTGTTTTCTTTTTCTTGTTTTTAGATATTTGAAACCATGGGAATGAGCAGCATAAAGACAGAAGTCTTTGTTCCCATCCCAGAAACCACCATCCTCACAGGGAGTGCCCCGATTGATGAAATAGAGTTTAGCAATGCTCATCGTGTAATGTTTGACCATGAGGGAGTTGGCAGTGGTAGGTCTTAAGTACAAAGTTTTCAAAGCTTCAGTAATTTTACTTAAGACTAAATAACTTATCATTTGAGTACATTCGCCCCTCAATTCAGTTTAAAGAACTTTTGGCAGCTGTCTTTTTACAGTATTAAGGATGAACTAAAACACCTGAAGCTGCATTATTTATTGAATTTATTGCTGAACTACAAAACTAGTTATCACTGACTACGGGTATCTGATGCTGAAAATTCTTTCTTGTTTATTAATTTCTACATGCTAATGAATGTCTTAGAAGAGATCAATGATGCGAGTAGGTTTACTTCTGACATGGAGTTTGCATACCCTGACGTTGAAATAAAGTAGTATTTTTTGCAGCATGAAATATTAGAGGTGCTGTACATTGCAATCATGCCACTCAAATGATTTTACCAGCAATAGTGAGACTTCCTCTTTCAAGCAGTAACTGCAAACTATGAATGATGGATGCTATTTCCTGCTATTCACTTAAGGTCAACTCTCAATTGGACTAGAAATGCTTTGCAACTTTATTAGGAAGTTGGGCTTTACTATCAGAAGGAGTAGCAGCGCCTGACTTATTTGCTGAATCCTCAGAGTTCAAGAGGTTTGGCCTCCAGGATTTTCCTCTTCTGACTTACGGTGGCTGTATCTTATGAAAATATTATTATACATGCAGTTCTTTCTGCTTCCTCAAGTGATTTACATTGCTTGTTGTTGAGCCAAAATTTCTGTAGTTACAAGGGTAAGATTTTTGCCCCCATTTTTAAAAAAAATCTATCTACTGTATTGACTTGCTTCTAAGTCTTGTTTGACCTCCCCAGTATCAGATTGCCCTTTTATACTGATTTTAGCTGGTACGTGACCAATTTTGTTTCTCCTCAAGCAACTGTGATGGATAAAATTAGGTTCAGAAGATTTCAGAAGATATCCTCGTTTTTCAAGGACCACTCCCGGGCATTCCAGATGTCCTTGTTTTTCAAGGGCGACAATTTCTCCACCACAGTGGTCGAAAATGCCCTCGACTGCATCTCTCACGTTTCCTGCACCTCAGCCCTCACACACCCTCCAATAACAACAAAGACAGAATTCCCCTTGTCCTCACATATCACCCACCAACCTCTGGATTCAATGCATCATTCTCTGCCACCTGCAATCTGAACCCAATACCATGGATATATTTCCCTCCCCACCCTTATCTGCCCTCCAGAGGGACCGCTGTCTCAGTGACTCCCTCATCCGCTCCACACTCCCCACTAGCCCCACCCACCCCGGCATTTTTCCCTGCAACCGCAGGAGGTGCTACACCTGCCCCACACCTCCCCCCCCACCCCAATCCCAGGCCCCATGAAAACCTTCCACATTAAACAGATGTTTACCTGCACATCCACTAACGTGGTCTATTGTATCCGCTGTTGCTGATGTGGCCTCCTCTACATCAGGGAAATCAAGCAGAGGCTTGGAGACTGCTTTATGGAACACCTACGCTTGGTTTGTGACAAAAGACAACACCTCCCAGTCGTGAACACTTCAACTCCCCCTCCTTAGATGACATGTCCATCCTGGGCCTCCTTCAGTGCCACAGCGATGCCACCCAAAGGCTGGAGGAACAGCACTTCCTATTCCGCCTTGGAACCCTGCAACCCAGCGGTCTCCATGTGGACCTTACAATTTTCAAAATCTCCCCACCCCCTGAACTCATCCCAAGACCAGACCCTCTTGTCCCCGCCTCCTTGACCAGTCTGACTTTTCTCCCATTTATCTGCTCCTCCCATCTCACTTCCTACCTACTACTTCCATCCCCACCTCCTTGACCTGTCCATCTTCCCTCCCACCTATCCACCCCTCCCTCCTCACTGATCAACCCACATCCTAATTCCCTATCTACGCCCACTGTACTGGCTTCATCCCCGCCTCCTTGACTGATTCGTCTTCTCTCCATCTATCTGCTCCTCTATCCACCTTCTATCATTTCCTCCCCCTCTATTTATTTCAGAGTCCCAATCCTCTCCCCCATTTCTGAAGAAGGATCCAGACCCAAAACACCAGCTTTCCTCCTCCTCTGTTTCTGCCTGGCCTGCTAGGTTCATCCAGCTCTACACCACGTTATCTCAGATTGTCCAGCATCTGCAGTTCAACTATCTCTTCAGAATATTGGTTTGGTTACCAGTTCCAATATTTTATCAAGAATCTCCTTTGTATTGATTTCACAATCCTGCATGATATTCATCATTGTATAGTCATGGTTGAGTCAGTATTTTTTTCTTCACTGGATGCCAGGAAATAATTCTTCTGATATTTTTAATGTTTTAATTCTGCTGTATTCATATATCCTAAGTTAGATCTTAAGAAAGAAATGATGGCTCTGACCATTAGACACTGAGACATAGGAGCAGAAGTTAAGCCATTCTGCCCATTGAGTTTGCTTCGCCATTCAATCATGGCTGATACATTTCTCGAACCTATTTTTCTTCTTCCTCCCTGTAACACTCGATTCCCTGGACAATCAAGAACCAATCTATGATAACAAAATGTGGAGCTGGATGAACACAGCAGGCCAAGCAGCATCTCAGGAGCACAAAAGTTGACATTTCGGGCCTAGACCCTTCGTCAGAGAGGGGGATGGGGAGAGGGTTCTGGAATAAATAGGGAGAGAGGGGGAGGCGGACCAAAGATGGAGAGAAAAGAAGATAGGTGGAGAGGAGAGTATAGGTGGGGAGGTAGGGAGGGGATAGGTCTGTGCAGGGAAGACGGACAGGTCAAGGAGGTGGGATGAGGTTACTAGGTAGGAAATGGAGGTACAGCTTGAGATGGGAGGAAGGGATGGGTGAGAGGAAGAACAGGTTAGGGAGGCAGAGAAAGGCTAGGCTGGTTTTGGGATGCACTGGAGGGGAGGGGATGAGCTAGGCTGGTTGTGTGATGCATTGGGGGGAAGGGACGAACTGGGCTGGTTGTGGATTGCGGTGGGCGAAGGGGAGATTTTGAAGCTGGTTAAGTCCACATTGATACCATTGGGCTGCAGGGTTCCCAAGCGGAATATGAGTTGCTGTTCCTGCAACCTTCGGGTGGCATCATTGAGGCACCGCAGGAGGCCCATGATGGACATGTCATCTGAAGAATGGGAAGGAGAGTTAAAATGGTTCACGACTGGGAGGTGCAGTTGTTTATTGCGAACCGAGCGGAGGTGTTCTGCAAAGCGGTCCCCAAGCCTCCGCTTGGTTTCCCCAATGTAGAGGAAGCCACACCAGGTACAATGGATGCAGTATACCACATTGGCGGATGTGCAAGTGAACCTCTGCTTAATATGGAAAGTCATCTTGGGGCCTGGGATAGGGATAGGGGTGAGGGAGGAAGTGTGGGGGCAAGTGTAGCACTTCCTGTGGTTGCAGGGGAAGGTGCCAGGTGTGGTGGGGTTGGAGGGGACTGTGGACCGAACAAGGGAGTCACGGAGAGAGTGTTCTCTCCGGAAGGCAGAAAAGGCTGGGGATGGAAAAATGTCTTGGGTGGTGGGGTTGGATTGTAGATGGCGGAAGTGTCGGAGGATAATGCGTTGTATCCAGAGGTTGGTGGGGTGGTGTGTGAGAACGAGGGGGATCCTCTTTCAGCGGTTGTGGCAGGGGCGGGGTGTGAGGGATGTGTTGCGGGAAATGCGGGAGATGCGGTCAAGGGCGTTCTCGACCACTGCGGGGGGAAAGTTGCGGTCCTTGAAGAACTTGGACATCTGGGATGTGCGGGAGTGGAATGCCTCATCCTGGGAGCAGATGCGGCGGAGGCAGAGGAATTGGGAATAGGGGATGGAATTTTTGCAGGAGGCTGGGTTGGAGGAGGTGTATTCTAGGTAGCTGTGGGAGTCACTGGGCTTGAAATGGACATCAGTAACTAGCTGGTTGCCTGACTTGGAGACTGAGAGGTCCAGGAAGGTGAGGGATGTGTTGGAGATGGCCCACGTGAACTTGAGGTTGGGGTGGAAGGTGTTGTTGAAGTGATGAACTGTTCAAGCTCCTCTGGGGAGCAAGAGGCGGCGCCAATACAGTCATCACTGTCATGGAGGCAGAGGTGGGGTTTGGGGCCTGTGTAGGTGCGGAAGAGGGACTGTTCCACGTAACCTACAAAGAGGCAGGCATAGCTGGGGCCCATGCGGGTGCCCATGGCCACCCCCTTTGTCTGTATGAAGTGGGAGGAATCGAAAGAGAAGTTGTTGAGGGCGAGGACAAGTTCGGCTAGGCGGATGAGGGTGTCGGTGGAGGGGGACTGGTCGGGCCTGCGGGACAGGAAGAAGTGGAGGGCTTTGAGGCCATCTGCATGAGGAATACAGGTGTATAGGGACTGGACGTCCATGGTGAATATGAGGTGTTGGGGGCCAGGGAATTGGAAGTTCTGGAGGAGGTGGAGGGCGTGGGTGGTGTCACGGACATAGGTAGGGAGTTCCTGGACCAAAGGGGAGAAAATGGAGTCCAGATAGGTGTAGATGAGTTTCGTGGGCCAGGAACAGGCTGAGACAATGGGTCGACCAGGGCAGGCAGGTTTGTGGATTTTGGGAAGGAGATAGAAACGGGCCGTGTGGGGTTGGGGAATAATAAGGTTGGAGGCTGTGGGTGGCAGGTTCCCTGAGGTGATGAGGTCATGAATGGTGTTCTCCAAGAACCAATCTATCTCTGTTTAAATCTACTCAATGACATGGCCTCCACAGCCTTCTGTGGCAGGGAATTCCATAGATTTACCACTCTCATGATTGAAGAAATTTCTCCTTATCTCCATTCTAAAAGGTCTTCCCCTTACTCAAAATCTTTGCCCTCAGGTTCTAGTCACTCCTAACAATGGAAACATCTTCCCAACATCCATTCTGTCCAGGCCATTCAGTATTCTGTAAGTTTCAATTAGATCACCCCTCATCCATCTAAACTGCATTGAGTACAGACCTAAAGTCCTCAAACATTCCTCTCTTTTCACTCCTGGGACCATTCTTGTGAGCCTCCTCTGAATCTGCTCCAAGGCCAGTACATCTTTCCTGAGATATAGAGCCCAGAATTTGCACACAATACTCCAAATGTGGCCTGACCAGAGCCTTGTACAGCCTCAGGAGTACATCCCTGCCTTTATATTCAAGTCCTCTCAAATTGAGTGCCAAAGTTGCATTTGCCTTACTAACTACTGTCGCAACCTCCAAGTTTACTTTGAGAGAATCCTGGACTAGAATTCCCAAGTCGCTTTGTATTTAAGACTTCCGAATTTTCTCCCCATTTAGAAAATAGTCCATGCTTTTATTCTTCTTACCAAAGTGCATGACCTCACACTTTCCCACAGTGTATTCCATCTGCCACTTCTTTACCCACTCTCCTAACCTGCCCAAATCCTTCTGCAGCCTCCCCGCCTCCTCAATACTACCTGTCCCTCTACCTGTCTTTGAATTGTCTGCAAACATAGCCAGAATGCCCTCAGTTCCTTCATCTAGATCATTAACGTGTAAAGTGAAAAGTTGTGGACCCAACAATGACCCTTGTTGAACACCACTTGTCACCACCTGCCGTCCTGAGAACAACCCTTTTAATCCCACTCTCTGCTTTCTGCCAGACAGCCAATCTTCTATCCATGCCAGCAGCTTGCCCTTATCTTACTCAGCGGCCTCCTGAGTGGCACCTTATCAAAGGCCTTCTTGAAGTCCAGGTGGATAACATCCATTGGCTCTCGTTAGTCTAACCTGCTCGCTACTTCCTCAAAGAATTCTGACAGATTTATCAGGCGTGACCTCCCCTTGATGAAGCCATGCTGACTTTGTCATACTTTACCATATATTTCCAAATATTCAGAAATCTCATCCTTCATAATGGACTCTTAAATCTTATCCATGACCTGGTAGGCTAATCAGCCTGTAATTTTGGGTCTTTTGCTTTACTCCCTTTTTAAACAGGGAGGTCACGTTAGCAATTTTCCTCCCTGATTCTAGCAATTCTTGAAAATCATCACTAATGCCTGCACTATCTCTTCAGCTCTCTCCTTTTGAACTCTGGGGTGTAGCCCATCTGCTCCAGATTATTTATCCACCTTTGTGCATTCCGTTTTACTAGCACCTTCTCCTTGGTGATGGCCACCATACTTAGCTCTGCCCCTGACTCCCTCAAATTTTTGAGATATCGCTCGTGTCTTCCACTGTGAAGACTGACACAAAGTAATTATTTCAGTTCCTCAACCATTTCCTTTTACCTCAAGGCTGTCTCTTCAGTGTTGTTTTCCAGCAGTCCATTGTCTACTTTTGCCTCTCTTTTGTCCTTTATACATCTAAACTCAACTCTGAGCCGAAGTTCATTGAAAAACCAACACTTGCTGCAGAAGTGATCACCGCCATTTGCAATGGGATCATCCAGCTCCCACATCATACAGCTACAACACAACATTTTTTGCTATATTTCCCTGCCATGTTCACTTTGCATCTTTAATGCTTATTTAAAGTTTGACCTTTCAATCCAATATTATCACCTTCCTAATTCTCTGTCAACCTTTGATAATTCTTAATATATCGATCACAGGCAAACAGCTAGAACAACAAGTAATTGTTTCACTTATTGGTTCTGTTGTAAAATTACTCAATTGTCTTGTAACAAAAAGGAACAAGTGTGGGCCAGCTGGTCCATTGAGCATGCTCTGCCATTCAGTAAGATCATGGCTGATCTGATTTTAACCTTAACTCTAGATTCCTGCATTATCATGATAATCTTCCATCCTCTCAGTAATCAAGCACCTATACAGCGCTGCTGTAAAAATTGCTGTAAACATGCACTGCCTTTTGATGAAGGCAACTCTAAAGACTCTCAACTCTTTGGGAGAAAAACAGAGTTTAATTAATGTTTTCTTAATTTATCAACTCTCGTAGTATTGTCAGTCAATTTTCAGAAAAGTAATTCAGAGACTTCTTTTACTCCTAGGTGTGCCATTTTCCTTTGAAGCAGATGGAAGTAATCAGATGATCCTGTTGACCTCTGGCAAGTTGGCTTGTAGTATCTCCTGGGCTGTTGGCGAGGATGGTATGCCATTGGTACCTCCAGTGCTTCACGAAAACGTTGGGGTTCAAAGGTAATTCAGCCAACTTGCTTTGAAACATTGCCAAGATTTTACGAAGTGACAATACTGCTACTAACCTCAAAGGGAACTGCCCACAATGATCAGATGATCTCAGTGGCACATGTTTTCCCTTCCCCAACAATAGCTGGATTTGGGCACTATGTCCAGAGAATCTCCAACCACCCAGCAATGGCAGTGTCATCAAGCAGCTAAGCACATTGAAGTATTCTCATTACTAAAAAATGGAAATTAAATGTTTTCATTGTTACTCATGTTTAACTAAATCTTACAGAGAGTTAAATAAACAATTGTGTTGGATTTAAGGTAAAATCTGAAGTCCACAGAGCAGGCATTGAAAAATTAATAATTGGTGCTTTTATAACTTGTTCCTCATATCCATAAACATAAATCTGCCTTTTCAAGCCTGAAAGCTTTTTGGCAATAATAACAAAGTTAGCACATCATTAAAAGCCTAATTACGCCCACATTCCAAGGTCTGACTTCTCCAAGAATTTTTACAGAAAGACTAGTAGTTAAAAGGTCAAGTACTTGTCAGTTCAGTGATCAACCCCAGCCCTTCCTTAGCCCCTGTGCAAAATTGATGCCAACTCCTGTCCCCCCACCCAGTGGTCTTTGCTGTTCCCTCTCTATGCAAACATGGGCACCAGGAGTTAGCCTGACAAAATAAAGTTACCAGTCTATTGATACCATATTGTAAAAGACATACAGTATTTCCATTGGCGCAAAACAATTATCCACTAAGTTGAGGTTGTTTAAGCTGATCCGTTAGAAAGTTGAATATTTTGCTGAAATGCACATTTATTTACGTAAGAAACTATTCCAGTTGGAGCTGTCCATCCATCAGAACCCCTTTGTTGAAATAATGGTTTGGGAATTCAGCCATGCAACACAAATGATATAATTACTGTGTGAACAAGATCTCTCAAATCTATCACTTTATTTTTAACTCCACACTTTTTGGAACAGTTTCTTAACAACTCGGCCTGTCCCAGTGAGCTTGTGTATTTTCATTTAGAACAGGGCCTTCGGCATGCCTTTTTGCAATCCCAATAAGTTCCTTGCCACTGCAACAAGGTACTTTATCTTGCAGAAAGGTGACTAACCTCCATCAACAGCATCCCAAGATCAGATAAAAACGGTACCTTACCACTTCAAAAGTGAAGAAATTTGTGACGTTCCTCCAACCTTACTCGTCACAGTCCTTGTCGCTCACCCATGCCAAGCCTCACAACGGTCTCTACCTATTCCCAATGGTCCCTCATACCCAAATGTCAACTTCATCCACCAAATATTAGAATCATAGAATCCCTACAGTGTGGAAACAGGCCCTTCAGCCCAGCAAGCCCACGCTGAACCTCAGAGCATCCCACCCAGACCCATCCCCAAATAACCCACCGAAATCGAATCCACCTGGAACCAAACCCAGGTCCCTGGCACTGTGAGGCAGCAGTGCTAACCAGTGTGCCACTATGCTGCCCCAAAATGCAGCAGCAGCTTTCTTCATCTCCTGTGCCAGCTCAATGAGTATCCATACGTCCCATGTAAACAGGAGAAAATTACGGATCTGTTATTTAATTTCTATGTTGCAGATTTTGCATATTGAAAAAAAAACTCTCATTCATAAATACACATTTTGACATTTCTTGACACTTTTTGATAGGTCGACACTTGGTGATAGGCCTTGACAAGTTAGAAAGTCCCAAAGGGTGCATCCAACTTTTATGCACAATTTTGTCCCCATTGCCAAAGGGCACCTCCCCATTACAATGCTGAGCCCTACCTCCAAAATGTGCTGCCAGTGCCAGAGGAGTATCTCAGCTGTCCAAGGGGATAGCTTGTCTATCCAAAAGAAATGCACCGAGAACTAACTTACCTGATCTACTTACCACACTTGGATTGCAGACACCTGGGACTTCTTCAGTGGAGGCGGCTGAAAAATGTGAAAATTTGGGAGCAGGGCTTGGGATTCCCAAGGCAGAGAGATTTTCACCACAACAAACACTGGGGTCGTTTTTTCTGACAGCCTTCTCTTTTAAAGAACTGTTTGCTAATAAGTCATTGGCACTGGTGTGTATTTATTTTTGTTTAGATCTTTAAAACACATAGATGCCATATCATCTATTGGAACATCTGGATTAACAGATATGAAAAAGTTGGCTAAGTGGGCAGCAGAGTCCAGACTTGATCCAAATGACCCCAGCAATACAGCTCTGATGCAATTAATAATGGTAAGAGTGAAGGGTAAATCAAGAAAAATATATTTTCTTATACGTAATGAACCAGGATGAGTGGTATAAAAATTTATGAGGTCTGGCTGCTGTAAATGACAGCTGTCATTGATACAGTGTTTTAATAATTATATTAAATAAATGTATTAATTATATTGTGGCAATAATTGTTGTTTGTTTAAAGGGCTTAGTTTTCCAAACAATTTACTGATTTGACTTAACAAGACCTAGAACACATACAATGAGTGATTAATGGTGTGGACTCTTAGTGGTCACGTTTTGGGTTTGGTCATATAGTGATTGGTGCCTGGGATGCTGGTAATGATCAGGTGGTACCTCAGAATGTATTGAATACATAATTCTGAGACTGAAACATGCTTAGTCCTTCCTCAACGTGGCACTTCAATACAGTGGAAGCATCATCTTGTAATGTGTCCATCATGCACTGTGCTCCCAGATATCCTATTAGAAGAGGAGCCTTACCAAAGCTTGATGATAGCTCTTAAGTTGTACTTCAATCACTGGCCGCTGTTTGGAATGCTTCATTGTGGCCAGCGCCTGAAATTTTGGAGCCTGTAGCATTCCTGGAATATCGTTTGCAGGGAGTGCCATTATAGCATGGATGATTGAGCTGACTTCTCATTATGGGCCAAGTTTAGTTAACAGCAGTCATTTTGATCCATCAGACATGAATTACTTTGAATACTGGAATGATGGAATGCAAATCTGTGAACATATCTGGGACACAGAGTGTATTGATTGTTGGTCCCCACAACGGTTACCAGTCTGGCTGTAGAAGCAACCAGATTCATATGTGCCAGCACGGTGCTAGTAACATTGAAGGATTCCTCCAGTATTTGACCCAACTTTCTGACTGCTTCCTACAGACCTCCCTGCTGTTCTTCTGCCTGTTTGCGCGCTTTAATGAAGTCATTAACAGACAAGGCCATGGGAGTGTCCTCTACATGGGACTGGGCAGGTGTGTGGTCTCCAGCAGCCCTTTGAGCCCTGGAGCATTTCTTCCTAGACCTGGTGCAAAGACCTGGCAGGGATCTGCTCACCAGATTGTGCTTCTAGATTGTAACTATGTAGAATAATCACCCAGATGAGTTTCTCTAAGTAGGTGAAAGCTGCAGGTAAAAGATTTTGCTGGTGTATCTTCTGAGAGTTCATTGGCATCTTCCTCAGAGATGGAGTTGGATCTGAGGGTCTCCCATGCTGGTGCCCTCATAACAGAAGTCCACTGCTTGCCTTTAGTGCCTGCATTGAAGAGATGGATTAGTTATATAAAAAGGGTCAATGGAAGAGCAGCAGGTTGGTTAGCCGTTGAGACCTCTCCATCCCTACGTGAGTGGTTGTCGTCTTCTCCAGCTATTTCTAGAATTTTCTCCTGGTAGGGAGTGAGTAGCCTGATATTGCTGCCACCCCACGCCCCAGCTCCTCCAAACCACCACCCAGCCTGATTATGATCCTTTCATTCCCGCAATAGATGAAGGAAGGGATTGAGCATGTTGGAGGTGGATGGAAGACCCCTTAGAGTTGGTACAGGAGCAGCAGAAGTGAGGATATTTGTTCAGTGAGTGAATAGGAAATACATTGAGCAGGAAAGGTTAGTTCTTTGGAGGGATAAGGTGGGTGAGAGCCACCATGTGGACATGATGCATGCAACAGTGAGTGTGAACTGTGGGCTATAGACCTTGAAGATATGTGGTATAGTGACAGAGTTGCAGTGAATAGTGGCTTGTGAGAGTTCACAGGGAAAAGGATGGCCCTCTTCTCCATTACCAGCAGCAGCCTGGCTGCAAAGTGAGGAGTGGGTTTTCCCCTTCTTTGCCTCTGTGATAGACAACAGAATAGTAAGGGACATTCCCTAGGTTGTAAGTCTGAAGTGGCGTACATTGAACTTCAAATACATTGCTAGTTGTGTAACAGCAGAGGGTGCCAGCACTGGCAAGCATTTCCACCACTTGTGCTGCACAGTTTCACTAGAAGGGTGGCAGAGAGCTCGGTTGTTTCGTCAGCGTGGTAAAGAGCATGCACAAAGTCACTCAGAGTGATGGAGAGCTACCTGCTACGAAGCTCACTGAGCATAACACTTGAACTGCTAATTGGGAAAATCTGCCTTATATCAGGCAAGCATTGGCATGCTGGGTTTCATTTTATTCAAGAGGAAGAGGCTATGTGGTGACCTAATTGAGGTCTTTAAAATTATCAAAGGTTTTGATAGCCTTTGTGCACAGAGAATGTTTCCTCCTGGCAGCAGAGCAAAACTGAAGCCATCAAAAATGAGCAAGCAATCCGTCAGGTAACATGTAAATCAAAGAGGGCCACGCTTACTGAAACATCCCACCGTGCATCTAAAACTGAATAACTCATGGCTTCAGGTTAAATATGGGCAAGGAAACTTCCTGCTGGATATCGCATACTGCCCTCTCTGGGCTAATGAATCACTACTTCTCCATGTTGTCAGTGAAGTGATAGGAGGTGTTGGTAACAGCGCTATCAAGCAGCACCGACTCAGCAAAAACCTGCTCAGTGATGTCCGGTTTGGGTTCCAGCAGGCCCACTCAGCTCCTGGCCTCATGACAGCCTTGGTTCAAGCATGGACAGAAGTTCTGAATTCCAGAGATGGGGTGAGAGTGACAGCCCTTGACATCAAGGCCGCATTCAACGAAGTGTGGCATCAAGGAACCCTGGCAGAACAGGAAACAGTGGATATCGGGAGCAATCTCCTTGCTGGTTACAGTCATATTTGACGCATAAGATGCTGGTCGGAGGTCAGTCAGCTCAGCTGCAGGATATTTCTGCAGGAGATCCTTGGGGTAGATATTTTCCAATTAACCCATTCAAAGATGTTATTACACCCCTGGAGCAGATAGTATTTAAACCTAGGACTCCTGACTCAGAGGTGGGGAAACTGCCATTGCCCCACAGCAGCCCTTTGTTGCTAAGGGTAGTGTCCTAGGCCCAGCCAATTCAGCTGCTTTATCAATGACCTTGCCTCCATCATGAGGTTAGACGTGGGGATGTTCAGCGATGATTGCACAATATTCAGCACCATTCGTGACTGCTCAGATACTGAAGCAGTCTATATTCAAATGCAACAAGATCTGGACAGCATCGAGGCTTGGGCTGACAAGTGGCAAGTGACAATGATCATCATATTAAGAAATACTTTAACTACTGCCCTTTGACATTAAATGGTGTTATAAACACTGAATCCCCCACTATCACAATCCTGGGGGGTACCATTGGCCAGAAACTCAACTAGATACACCATATAAATATATTGGGTACAAGAGCACATCAGAGGCTAGGAATACTGTGGCAAGTAACTCCCCAAAGCCTGCCCATCTACAAAGCACAAGTCAGGAGTGCGATAGAATACTCACCACTTACCCAGGTGGGTTCATTTCCAAAAACATTCAAACTCCACACCATACAGATCAAAGCAGGCCGCTTGATTAGTGGAACACCCACAAAAATCCATTCCCTCCACTACTGACGCTCAGTAGCAACAGTGTGTACTAACTACAAAATGCGCTACAGAAATGCACCAGGATCCTTAGATCACACCTTCCAAACCAACCTTCTATTTAGAAGGACAAGGGCAGTAGACACATTAGAACATTGCCATCTTCAAGTTCCCCTCCAAGCCACTAACCATCCTGACTTGGAAATAAGGAGCTCTTCTTTCACGTGTCACTAGGTCAAAATCCTGGAATTCCTTCGCTAAGGTCACTGTGGGACAACCTACAGCTTGCGGTCTACAGCGTTTTGAGAAGGCAGCTCACAATTTCCTCTTCAAAACTGTTTGAGACAGACAGTAAATGCTGGTCAGCTGATGATGCCCTTGTCCCACAAGCGAATACAATAGCTATCCTCTTCCCACGCTAACCTCCTACCACTTGTTAGAGCAAGATCAGCTGCCACTGAGTTGCGCTTGATTTTCCACCTGAATGGGTCTCATTGATGTGTTCATTAAATCCAGGCCCATTATTCCAACAAAACAATAACTGTTATTTTAATGTTCAAATTCAAACTGGATTAAATGTTGCTGGTTACTGAAGTTCATCCAGAATACTACTGGCCGTGTCCTAAATTATGACGTCACCTAGCCGTCAGTCTTTTTCCCACTGACCAATTATTGCCTCCAAGTCCAGCAAAGCCTCAATTTAAAAAACCCAAACCTTATTTCAGATCTGTTCATAATTTCTCCCTTCCCTATCTCTGTAGTTTGTTCGGTCTTTCCAAATTAATTCAAGCCCTCAAATGCTGGGCTCCCGCACATCCCTAACAGATGTTTTCTATATAAACCTGTTCAGAGATGTTATGACACTCTTCTGGAGCAGGTGGAATTTGAACTTGGCCTCTTGGCTCAAAGAAAGGGACACTACCACTCCACACTCCCTGTGCATTCTGTGTTTTCAAAAGCAACTGTGTTATGGTTTGAAATAGACAATGCGTTGTGTTGAATAAACGATGTTTTTGAATCAACCTGTTCAGAGATGTCATTTCACATCTCTCAAACAGGTGAGACTTGAACCTAGGTTCCTGGTTCAGAGTGAGGACAATACCACTATGTCACAAAAGAACCTGTTCCTGCACATCCTGTTTTTAATGAATCTGTCATTGACAATTGGGATTCCATTGCCCAGTTACTAACCTCCATATGGAATTTCCTGCACAAACCCATCTGTCCCTTTTCTTCCCTCCTTCAGTGTGCCTCTTAAAACCTATCTCAGCCAAGCTTTTGGTCATCGGTCTTAATATTTCCTTCTGACTCTTTTTGTTAAATCTCATAATGTTCCCTTGAAGTTCAATAGAACTTCAATAGAAGTTCTCCAATAGAAGTGCTACAAAAATACAAGTTTGTTATTCTTATTCAGTTTCTCAGTCTTTTGCCGCCATTGTGTTACAGACATAACTCTGTGAAGAGCAACATTGCTGACTGACCCTGTGAGCTGGGTTAACTGCTTTAGATTCAGGGTATTTATACAAGCCTGCTTGTGCAGGCAATCCTCTCCAAATTTCTCCAGTTCTTGCTTTTCGTACAGTTTTCCTTGTTGATGAAGCATTGTACAGCATCTCATTATATTAAAGGAGCTATAAAGTAACACTTCACAGAAGAAGGCCATTCAGCCCAGCGAGTCCATGATGCTTCTTTTCTCAAACATACTGTTTTTGTTTTGACAGAGTGCCACAAGTGGTGAGGCTCTTGACAATGATTACTTCAGGCTTGAGCAACTGCAAGTAGAATTTAACTTTGTTTCAGATCAAGTGTTTAATAAATCCAAGAGATTCCGACTCCTACAGCTTCGAAGTGAAGAGGTGGCAGAGTTCCATAATTTTAAACAAGTTCCAATTCTAGATCGTGAGATTTCTGAGAAGATTTTCCAGGTATGATCTGTGGCACTAACGCAGGTTTGTTCTTGAAAATGAGTGCGTACAATGTAGTGTGATATCTAATGGTAATGGTAAGGGAATAGCGCGCCAGAGCTCATGAAGGAAATTCTTCCAAGTTTTTCAGTGTCGTCAGACTGTTATCTGAACATATTCCTACCTCTCCTCCTGTCTTTCCCGGGGCAGCATGATAGAAAAGTCCGGAATTCGTATAGCTGAGGAGGGATGTTCATTAAACTTATTAAGGGGGCAATAAAGAGAGATGATCTGAGAGCAGCCTCTCATACGCAAAGTGAGAGCAGTTTCAGACTGTCTTCAAGCCAGCAGTGAGCAGAAGGGACTAATAAACCAGGAACTGCCACAGTGAAACTGACACATTGTGAATTGATCAGTTCCAAGTAATAAATGGATAGGCTGAGGAGGCTGCTTTTGCAAGCAGGCGTACTGTTAGAATACGTTATTGCCGCATGATGGGGAATTATAGCATGGTTGGAAGGCACTTTACTCACTTCCAGCTGCACTTCCTGCCAACGCTCAAAGCACCACAGGGCAGACTCTGCAGCTTTTTCTTCAACCTGTGCTGAGCTGCTTCTCAGCAGCCACGTGCCCTTCTACAGGCTGGAAGTAATGGCCCCCGAGATGCTGATGGAAGGAGATGAGAACCCAGCTGAGAGTTTTAACAGCAATGGACCAGCAGACTCAACATCTGCAGATAACATTGACTCAGGAGGCTCAGGTTCTGACAGTAGCTCCCTCCTGACATCTGCATCCAGTTGGCACTCGATTTCCTGCCCAGCATGGGAAGGTGGGTATGCATTGCCACTGCCCAACACAGTGTTGGTTATTGAGGACCCTCCTCACCCATCCCCTGCTCTCTTGCAAAGTGAGACAGCAAAGAAATGATAATTTCCTAGAAACAGTGCCTTATAAATTCCTCACTGGCTGCTCCATTGGAAAGTGAGATTTGTTGTACTTTTTAACCACCTGCTTAAGTGAACATTGGCCTCATCCTGGGTAGGGCTTATTAGCATGAAAGAGCTGGTGACATGTGCCTTTGACAGTATTTTCTGAATGCCTACAGGATGGGGGAGTGGCAATTAACTGAAAGTTGTTTGTTTTTGTTTAAATCTGATCCAAATATGTTTGTTCCTGGCCTGGCAAGTAAGCTTCCATGCTTTCTGTTTGGGGTCAGTGAAGATGGGGATTTCAGGTGGGTGATGTCAGTGGCTGCTTTCCTGACAGGAGCAAGAAGTTGCACCAACTAAGAAGTTTCTGTTCCCTTCCCTCTGGAAGTTTGGAAGCTGCAAGGCAGAGATGGAATGCTCTGAAACTCGTCACAAGACTCCTGACAATAAAGGTAGCTTTAAGGCTAGGACTTTCTAATCCCGTATTTCTCCAGAGTTGTTGACAGTCTATCCGCTAGTTCAAAAACCCAGGTCACTTTGCAAAATTGTCTTGCAGTAAAGGTTAGATTCAACCTTTTGTTCTGTTTGGTTAATAAAAGTGAGTTATGTCTATCTCACATTGCAGTAAAATATCACTAAAATTTAGGTGAAATCATTACATTGCTGTAGCATTGATACCTCAGAACAGACAAACACATTCTTGTCTCCGCCATTTCTCCAATGAAACTAAGTAATTAGGCAATGGTGAAGGCTGCCAAGCTTCATATGTTTTGTGTGAAAGTGACACAAAGTTTCCACCACCTATTTTAATTTGTAAGTCTTATTACGAATCTTTGTTAGAGGTGGATATCTGATGCACTTGATGATCTGTATCCAACTTGTCGACTTCCTCAGGGAGAGGTACATTCCTCCTCTTTGCAGGTATACACCATACTTGTTTAAATTCGGAAAGCTTCGCGTGAGTTGGAAGACCATAGCTTCACAGACACTTTTTTTGTGCCAGCATCAAAACTTGCACACTTATCAGGAGAGAGAACTGGTAAGATTCAAACTGCTTCTACAGTTTAGAATACCCTATCTATCGAGCTTTGTCATGGCTGGCTATGGAGTTTTGAGAACTGAGTCAATTCTACATGAGAGTAAAAGCAAAATAGTACAGAAGCTGCAAATCTGAAACGAACAATGCTGGAGAAACTCAGCAGGTCTGGCAGCCTTGGAGGAGAGGGAAACAAAATTTAATGTTTTGGGTGTAATGATTCTTCAAAACTGACAGAACTCTACACCTTCAAAGAATTACACTGTGCTTTTACATGCACAATAGCAAAGTTAATATAGTGAGTCCCAGGGTTAGACAAATTGCCTGCTCATTTCACTACTGCTTGCTGTAATACAACATGTGCTGCAGAGTAATCTTGTCTTCAAAAGCGTGTGATTACACATTCCGTTTATGTGGCTCCAGAAATGAACCAACAGATGAATCTACAAGGAACAGTATTTCATACAAATAATATGTTTATAATGACTGTTAACACTACTAAATTCATCAGTATAAAAATCAGAAAACTGTTCTTTGCCTCAATATCAAAATTATTATGAAAATAATTGCTTACTTATGATGGGAGGAAGCACTGCCATAAGTCCTGCTTAGCTTTTTCTGACCCCCCCAACAAATAAGTCTCAGCACATGTTCAGAAGGTCCTGCTGCAGAGCTTTCACCTTGCAAACCTTTCAGATCGAATCCACTTATATGCACCCATCACATAAAACACACAGATACGGTGGCACAATGGCCCAGTGGTTCGCACTGTCATCTTAAAGCATCAGGGAACTGGCTTTGATTCCAGCATTGGGTGACTGTGTGGAGGTTGCATATTCTCCCTACATCTGCGTGAGCTTCCTTCGAGTGCTCTGGTTTTCTCCCACAGTCCATGGATGTGCAAAATAAGTGGACTGGCTGTGCTAAGTTGCCCAAAGTGTCCAGAAATGTGGAGCTGAGGTGGGTTAGCCATGGGAAACTTCAGTGTTATGGATATAGGGTAGGCTGATGGCTCTGGGTCAGATGCTGTTTGGAGGATCTCTGTTGACTCGAGGGGCCAAATGGCCTGTTTCCACATTGTAGCTATGTTCATTCATCGTTCTGCACATGGTGGGTTTATGAGCTCAGTCACGCTGGCAAAATAAAACAGAGGAGTTTCCTGAGAGAGAGAAACAGAGAAATTGGGTGAAAGAGTTAATTGGCAAAAGCTTGCATAAGAAATTTGCTAATTTTGGAATCTATTTGTAAATCAACCTAACTTTGTGCACTGTGCTTTGTTTTATTTTGTTTTTTACATTAGGAATATGAGAAGAAACGCCATGAAAAAGATACAGTTGATATCACAAGCCATCTCGATCCACACAGAGCACTAGTAGTTAGTTTCCTGCAGAAGGTAATCTATGAACAACCAGCATAGTTTTAGGATTTGGTATTACTTTCAAAATCAATGTGGAAAGCTGCAATTCAGCACTGCATAGTTGCACGTGTCAAGCTAAGTGACTTATTGTCACCGGAACAATTTACAAAAGGGTTTCTTTCTGTGATTTTCATTGAATGCCTATTTATCAATTATTTACACTGAAATTATTACTGATCTTATTGTAATATTGTATATCTGGTGAATCACACCTCATTTTATCCGTTATTTATTAATGATGCTGAAAATATACAAAAAGAAGTTATCACACCTGAGGGGCTTTTGATGATAGAATGATCAACTCTGATGCGATATGAAAGTTCTGGCCCAGGTTAATGAGAGTTAAATCAAATAAAATCAGTGGATAAATGAAGCAGATCAATTGAGAAAATTTTTCATTACTGTGGTAGATGTTAAATATGCATTTAATAATAGGCTGAGCATACAAAAGAGGTTAATTTGTAATTATGGAAATATATTAAAGGGAAATTTGCCCTCTTAATCACCAGCTTAACTGGTTTAAAGGCCAATTATTTGCAGTTACAGTAAATTCTTAAACTGAAAGATTGTGTGAAGCAAAGTTTGGACCTGCATAAAGCATTTAGAAAGTTGTGGACTTTCTAAACACTCGGCATATCTTCCAATTTCCTGAAATTGTTGACCAGTTTGCTCATTTATTTAATCACCGTTATTTTTCCAGCACGATTCAGCCCTGTATCATGCAGGAACAAAAGTGTGATCAGAGGGATAAAGGAAGTTTTAAGAAGTGTTGCTAAGCTAAACATGAAAAAAAATTATTCCATCACAGTAAACAACAGTAAGAATAGCTGAGAACCATCAGTGATACAACTAATCTTGATACCGAATATTCTGAGTAGATGACTTTGACAGAAATATGGTCATAATGAAGGAGTTAAGCTCTGAGCCCTTTAGCTCTAAGAATTACATCTGCCTCCTTTAAAACGTTAAATGTTTTGACATCAAGCATTTTCTGTGGCAGAGAATTCCACAGGTCCACCATCCTCTGGGTGAAGAAGTTTCTCCTCAGTCCTAAGTTACATACCCCATGTCCTTAGACTGTGACCCCTGGCACTGAACTCCCCAGTCATTGGGAACATATTTCATTTTAAATGTTCTGTGAGGCCCCACTCGCTCTTCTAACGTCCAGGGAAAATAAACCTAACTGACCCAGCCTCTCTTCATATGTCAGTCTTGCAATTCCAGGAATCAGTTTAGTACTTTGTTGTACTCCATGCACAGATGAACCATCCTTCTTCAGAAAACAAGACCAGAATGCACACAATACTCTGGCTGTGGTCTCAGCAAATCCCCATACAATTGCTGCAACGCTTCCCCATTCCTGTACCCAAATCGCCTCGCTGTGAAAGCCAACATACCATTTGCCTTCTTCATAGGCTGCCAAACCTGCATGCTAACTTTCAGCAAGTGTGTACAAGGACACCTGGGTATTGTTGCTTCTCCTCCTTTCCCAATATATTGCCATTCACATAATAATCTGCCTGCTTGTTTTTGCTACTAAAGTGGATAACCTCCCATTTATCCACAGTATACTTCATCTGCCATTGGCCACTGGCAGCCACTCAAAAATCACCCATTTATTTCTACTTTGTTTCCTGTCTGCCAACCAATTCTCTATCCCAATCTGATGTAATTTAGTTTTACATGCTAACCTCTTCGGTAGAATCATAGAATCTCTACAGTGTGGAGGCAAGCCATTCAGTCCATCGAGTCCACACCAACCCACCGAGGAGCATACTACCCAGACTCACCACTCCCATCCCCCTATCTTCGTAACCCTGCATTTCCATGACCAATCCACCTAGCCTGCACATCTTTGGGATATGGCAGGATACCGGATCTCCTGGAGGAAACCCACACAGACACAGGGAGAATGTGCAAACTCCACACAGTGGAGCCACCTGAGGCTGGAATCAAACCTGGGCCCCTGGTGCTGTGAGACAGCAGTGCTAATCACAGAGCCACCGTGCTGTCCTTATTTGGGACCTTATCAAACACTTTCTGATATTCCAAGTGAACCACATCCACTGATTCCCGTTAATAACTCTAGTAGTTACATCCTTGAAAAATTCCAATAGATTGGTCAAATTTGATTTCCCTCTCATGAATCAATGCTGTATCTGCCAAATGTCTCTGTTTTCCAGCTAATCTGCTACTGATTCTTTTATAATGGTCTCTAATATTTTCACAATGCCAATGTCAGGCTAGCCAGTCTATAATTACCTGTTTTGTCTTTCCTCCTTTTTAAAGTAGAGGGGTTATGTTAGTTACCCTTCAATCTATATGAACTATTCCAGAGTCTAGAGAATCTTGAAAAATGACCGCCAGTACATCCACTATTTGTAGGGCCACTTCCTTAAGTACTCAGGGATGTAGATTGTCAGACCATGAAGATTTATTTGCCTTTCATCCCTTTAATCTCCCCAACACCATTTCCCTACTAATACTGATTTCCTTCAGTTCCTCTCTGTCATGAGACCATGTGTTCCCCAAAATTATTGGTATGTTATTTGTGTCCTCCTTTGTGAAAACCAAACCAAAATATGTATCTAATTGGTGAGCCATTTTTCTTTCCCTATGATTACTCCCCCTGCTTCTGATTGTAAGGGGCCTACATTTGTTTTTACTAATCTAATTTTCTGTTCACATACTGACAGAAGCTTGTAGAATTGGTTCCTTTGTTCCCTGAAAGCTTATTTTCCAACTCCTATTTTTCTCTTCTTGATTTTTTTTTTGGTTGTTTTTGCCTCTGATTCCTTCTGTACTGCCTCCCCGTATAGTTTCCCATCCCCCTGCGATTTCAGTCTAAACCCTCCCCAACCACATTAACTCTTAGCTGAAATGAATTGTAAATCGCTCTGAAGGTATGTCAGATCAAAGGGAGATATGTCGAGTGGTGGGATATATTTAAAAATTAACTGATTAAGACACAGTTTAAATGTGTTTGAATAGACATAAAGGGTTTTCGTGAAAGTCTTGGATTCTGTGGATAAGAGCCAAAACTAGGTTTGGGGAAAAAACATATCATGCAGAATGGATATGTTACAAAGAAGTCACAGAATCACAGAAAGGTTACAGCACAGAATAAAGCCATTTGGGCCATCGCGTCTTTGCTCGCTGTCCAAATGAGCAACATGATTTAGTGTTATTCTCCTGCTTTTCTCCTGTACCATTGTACATTATTTCTGTTTAAATTCTCATCCAGCGCCCCTTTTAATTTTGCAGTTGACTCTGCCTCCATTACAATTCCAGTCAGGGCATTCCAAACGCAAACCCAAACCAGTCATTGTGTGAACAAAGTTTTTTGTTTACATCACATTTGCTTCTTTTACAAATCACATTTAACCTGTGCCCCCTCGTTCCTGATCCTTCTACAAGTGGGAACAGTTCCCCTCTCAACTCTGCCCAACCCTCTCATTACTTTGAAACCTTATATCAAGTCTCCTCTTAGCTTTCTTCTCTTTAGTTATCTCCTCTTCAACTTATCCTCATAATTACGGAATGATTTTTTTAAGTCTAATGCATTCACATATTTTCTATAGTGCAGCACACAGAACTTAAACACAAGTGTTTTGTTCAAATTCAGAAACACTTCTTTCGTGTACTATGTGCGCTTATTAATAAAGCTCCCGATTTTGTTGCTTTATTAACTGCTCCCTCCAACTAGCCCGTCAATTCCAATTATTTGCTTGCATGTACATTAGGCTAGTTGAACTCCTGCACATCCTTTAGAATTGAATACCTTATTTTGTATTGCCTATACATCTACTTCCTAGCACAATGCATCACCTCAATCTTCTCTGCATGAGCTTGATCTGCCACCAACCAGCCACTGTACCAACCTTTCTATGTTATTTCGGAGGTTTACACTGTCCTTCTCGCAGTTTGCAATACTTCCTAAGTTTTATATTATTCACATACTTTGAAAATGTACTCTGCAGTTCAAGAGCTTAGATCATTTATCCAAAAAACCCAAAGCTCCCAATACCAACCTCTAGGGAGCTCCACTAAAAACCTTCGTCTAGCTCAAAAAAAAATTGACTGTTACTGAATGGTTCTTGTCACTCAGAATTTTGTACCCATGTTGCTACTGTTCCTTTCAGTCCATAAGCTATAACTTTTCTCAAAAGTTTGCTGAATGACACTTTTTCAATGCCTTGTGGAAGTCCATGTCAACTACATCCACTCTTCATGTTACCTCTTCAAAAAATCCTGCAAGTTAGTAAAATATAATTTTCCATTTAGAAATCCATACTGGTTCTTCCTAAACAATGCACCTTCTTCCACGTGTCAACTAGTTCTGTTCTGAATAATTGTTTCTCAAAGATTCCACACCACTAATATTAAACTGACTGAGATTATCCAAACAAACATTTTTAAACAAGGGCATGATGTTCGCAATTGTCTATTCTTCTTGCACCTTCTCCCGAATATAGGGATCACTGAAAGGTTGTGGCTAGTGCCCCAGAAAATTTCTACTCTCAGTTCCAACAAAATCCTTCCTGTGTTTTGTCAACTTTTGAGTAACAGCAGTCAATCCTCCTTGTCTATTTTGAACTCTTTGAACAACAGAGTTTACTCCTCTGATACCATTGCCTGAATAACATCACGCCCTTTGTAAAGGCTTGTGTAAAGATGGATGCAAAGTATTCAATTAACACCTCAGCTGTACAATTACCTCCATCTGTAAATCCCTGTTTGTGTCCTTAATCATCTTTAGCCCTCATCCTATCACTCTCTTGATATGATGAGAGAAGATTTTGGTATTTCCCTATGTGTTGGCCACCAGTCTTATCCTTTGCTTCTCCAATATGCCTGCTCACCTCCCTTCTAAACTTCTGTGTTTTTCTTCGCATTCTGCCAAACCCACAAACACTTCCACCTGGACAGACAAGGGCAGCAGGTACATGGGAACACCAGCACCTGCAAGTCCCCTTCCAAGCCACTCACCATCCTGACTTGGATTCATTCATTGTCGCTGATTCAAAATCCTGGAAGTCTCTTCCCAATGGCATTGTGGGCTTACCTACAGCACATAGACTGCAGTGGTTCAAGAAGGCAGCTCACCACCACCTTCTCAGGGAGCTGTAGACAGGCAATAACTGCTGGCCAGCCAGTGATGCCCATGCCCCATGAGTGAATAAAAAGTAAGTCCTCTCAATTGGACTTTTTACAGGACACCTTCAGAAGCACACATGTTCTTCTTTATCTTGATTTCAGTCTCCCGTATCATCCAGAGATAGCTGGATTTGCGTGCCAGACCTTTTAAGGATATATACCTTGACTATACCTGATCTATCCTATTGTGAAGATAACCCATTAATTGGTTATAGGTTTTCCTGCCACCCTTTCACTCCAGTCCATTCTGTGCAGCTTTGTTCTTGTCCTATTAAAGTCAGCTGTTTGCTATTTGATTTTTGTCACTTTGGATTGACTATTGTCATTCACCGCTTACAATACAATAAGCAGTGTCTCCTAAACTTTTCCCACTGAAAATTGATCGACTTGGCTTGAGTCATTTCGAAGAACTACACCAAACAGGTGCATCTCTGTTATTATACTGGGCACATGCAGCTCTTGGAAATTCTCCTGAACACACTATAGGAATACTTGCCCCATGTTGCCCCTTACTCTACCATTATCCCAGTCTATATTGAAGTCCTCCATTATAAATGCTCATGATGGCATCTGTCAACAGAATTGTTCTTTTATATTCTTTCCACCAGTTGGTAATCTTTATACTCCACTGAACAATGTAATTACACCTGTTTTGTTCAAGAGACAATAGGTGCTGGAGTAGGCCATTCGGCCCTTCGAGCCAGCACCACCATTCATTATAATCATGGCTGATCATCCACAATCAGTATCCTGTTCCTGCCTTATCCCCATAACCCTTGATTCCACTATCTTTAAGAGGTCTATCTATCTCTTTCTTGAAAGTATCCAGAGATTTGGCCTCCACTGCCTTCTGGGGCAGAGCATTCCATATATCCACCACTCTCTGGGTGAAGAAGATTTTCCTCAACTCTGTTCTAAATGGCCTACCCCTTATTTTTAAACTGTGTCCTCTGGTTCTGGACTCACCCATCAGCGGAAACATGCTTCTGCCTCCGGAGTGTCCAATCTCTTAATAATGTTATACACATCAATCAAATCCCCTCTCATCCTTCTAAACTCAAGTGTGTACAAGTCCAGTCGCTCCGATCTTTCAACATATGATCGACCCGCCATTCCAGGAATTGACCTCGTAAACCTACGCTGTACTCCCTCAATAGCAAGAATGTCCTTCCTCAAATATGGAGACCAAAACTGCACACAATACTCCAGATGTGATCTCAACAGGGCCCTGTACAGCTGCAGAAGGACCTCTTTGCTCCTATACTCAATTCCTCTTGTTATGAAGGCCAGCATGCTATTAGTTTTCTTCACTGCCTGCTGTACCTGCATGCTTGCTTTCATTGACTGATGTACAAGAACACCTAGATCTTGTTGTACTTCCCCTTTACCTAACTTGACTCCATTGAGATAGTAATAATTCCTTAGTTCTAGTCAAATTGATTCGGTCTTTAAATCCTCTGGGACATGGCAACTTGTATCACAGAATGCTGTTGTTGCTGGAGGCCAGATGGGATGTAAACAATTTGCATAATGTTCATTGCAAGTAAAAGATGCCATAAAAAAGTGAATGAAGTTAAGAAGCATTAAATGCAAAACCAAGGAAGTGATATGGAATTTGAACAAGGTTAGACCAGTGTGAAAGGATTTTAACAAAAGTTAGGTGGTTTTCACTGGTAAATGAAACACGGGGGAGGATGACTTAATGCAACATGTAATGACTGCTGCTGAAATTGAGCAAGTATTTCTGAGGGTGTTGCCCAGACCTTTCAATGCCATAGATGGCTGTGAAGGCTATGGAGGATAAAATTAAAGCAAACTGAGAATGCAGCAATATCAGCAGTTCTGGCAGCATTTTCAGACTGAAGAAGAGTCCTATCAGACTCATAACATTAACTTGGTTTCTCCCTGCACAAGTGCTGCCAAACATACTGAGACTCTCCAGCATTCTCTGTGATTGTTTAAAATTTTCAACATCCTCAGTAGTTTGATTTTATTTGAAGGGGTAAAATTTCAGAAATTTGCTTGTGCTTTGAACATGCATAAGGAATACTGATGGTACTGATGCTACAAATAATGAGGGATAATTGTCACATTTTTAATTTCCTAGGTACGGGACTCTGTGAAAAGTAGATTTCTACAGGGAAAGCATCATTATGTCTTGTCAGATATGGTTGTTGAGGAAGCAGTACCCAGTATAAGGTGAATATTGTACGATGCATTTTTTTAAACTATCTTACACTCTGCTTATCGATGGAGTTAATTTTTTTTATCAGAATTGAATGCCAATAGTTATTTTTTAAATTTATTCTTCTTCTGGCATAAGATGATGATAATTTTACTTTGAGGAACAAAGAGGCAATCAGGACAAAATTTGTTGGGAACCTTTGTCTCACCAATAATTAACAGTCATATTTTGAGTTATTTTATGATCTTTTCCAACCCAGTATGTTTACTGTTGTCTAGACAAGCCCTCAGTCATCTTTGGCAGTGACTTGCCATCACACTTCCAGAAAGAACATACAAATATGAGACCAAATGGAATGAGGGGGCATATTAAGAAAGAGGTAGTTGGGCAAGAACTTGGCTAGATGCCTAGGATCTAAGAGAGAAGTGCTCAGTGTGATTGGAACTTAAGGGGCACAAGTAATACTCTGACTAGAAAAATATATGCTTGGACTGTGGCTAACCAGCGTTTAATCTCTGGGATTTTGTTGTACTGAAGTTTTTAAAAGAAATGTTACAATCACTGGAGCATTTCAGAATTTTCTTAAAAGCAAAATGTGCTTCAAGCAGTATGCTCACTGTGGACTCCAGAGTGTTTCTGATATTTTTAGTCAGAAGCTGTTCCAGTAGCCAATGATTTAATTTAGCTCATGTAAATATATGAATTGTCATTTTATTGTGTGAGCCAGTGCATGATGACTTTGGCTGTTTTTGTGAACCCAGCTTCACTGATATTCCTGTTATCAACTGAGTATGTGAACTTCCAGCTGCAACAAGCAATTTTCAACAATTCCAACAGCAATAGGCTTTTTCATATCTATAACTGCTAATCAGTCAAACATTTGACTGCAAATGTAAATTGGAGAACTGTCAGAAACTTTAATTATTATTTTCTGTTTTTGCATTTCTTTTTTGTGCATTCTGGCATCCATTTTATAAATTCTCAAATCTAATGAACCGGGCTATGTCGTGGCCTGTTTAGTTTTATGATGAATTTATTTCAGACTGAGTGTTTCTACATTTTTGTAGTTCTTGTTATATCATTTTTCCTAAATCAAGTTGCAGCATAAGCCAGTCTGCTTGAATACTGAACATCAAACTCAGGTGAACTCGAAGGCAGAAGATGCTGGAAATGTTCAGGCAGTATCTGCGCAGAGAGAAATTGATTTACAAGTAGGCATTTGAGGATGAGTAACAACCTGGTAATATTCACTGAACTGAATGCAGTATTAAGGATTTATTTTAGGCTACTGGGGTCACAACATGTTCAGGTATTACTCGATATGGTAGGCTATGATCTGGGCTGTTGACTTTAATGGAATGCTTTGTGGGAGTGATCCTTGCAACATACCACCAGGTTGAGAAAAATATCGAAGTATAAGCAAAAGTGTAGAACAAGGAACACATTTCTTTTCAATTTCCTTTCTAATATTTAAATCATAAAACTGCTTGCATTTCATTATTTTAAAAATGTATTATGTCTGTCACTGCTTTGCTGTCGGATTCCTTTCATATATCTTCGTCTTGTTTTATTCTTCCATTTTCTGTGCAGTTCTGGTGAATCACGGTATGTTGTACTATTCTCATCATTTCCTTTCCATATTGTTCGCTAAGATGTCTTATTATTAATGCTTGCGTATTAACTTAATTTATTGAATAGAATGTAGCTAACTTTGCAATTCTCATTTGTTACTTTTAAGAAGTGGTGGTGAAAGGTAGAGAACCTGTGCTGAGTACAATTAATATTTTGTGCCCTATAGTATGCTAGGCATAAGCCTGTTCAAACTGGCCGAACGAAGGAGACCACTTAGACCAAGAAGAAAAGACAGAAAAAAAGTTACAGCCCAGAACCTTTCTGATGGAGACATCAAACTTCTGGTCAACGTTATCCGAGCTTATGATGTACCTATTCGTAAATCCATTGGAGGGTAAGAGATACTTGCTTTGTGTGTTGCTGCCTCCCTTATCTTCTTGCAATGTACGTTCTTCAGGAACTTACATGGCCTAATGTGTACAAAAAAAAAGCACAGGAACTTCCTGACCTTTTAAGAGAAGAGTCTCTGCAACTATTTCCGGGTTATAAAATTAGGCGTCATATTACTGCAGAAAGTGTTGGGAAGACCTAGCCTTGGGTCTAATTTCCACAATATCCTACTTTCAATCAAGAATTAATGCTTGCAGATCATTGCAGCCTCATGTATAGTGAATAAGTAAAGTTGCCGTAGTTCCAGAAGGCTGCTGTCATTGGAGAGGGATGACTGGTGATGAGTTTAACCTGAGGATTAACATGTCGTCTTTGCAAGCCAGCCATTTTATTAACTGACTGAACCCTCCAGGCTCATTTTCAATGCCAAGGTCATTGAAAGATTTTTTTGTATGTCTCTGAGAATTTAAATATTGCTTTGTAACTATTGGTGTGAATACATAACCTTGGTGAAATGATTTGCAGAAAATTTGATCTTTAAAATTGTTATTTGTAAGCTAGCAAAGTACTTGATTTTTTTCTTTGCTTTGAAGTTAGTACAGTCCTGGCTTTGTTATTGATTGTAACATTAACATCTGAACCACGCAAAGTGCCAGGCAATGACCACCTCCAACGTTAGAGAACTTATTCATCACCCCTTGACATTCAGTGGCATCACCACCACTGAATCACCTGCTATCAACATCCTGGAGGTTACCATGGATCAGAATTTCTACTGGACTAGTCGTACAAGTACCGTAGCTACAAAAACAGATCAAAGCCTAGGAATCTTGCAGTTACTCAGCTCCTTACTCCACCAGTGCCTGTCCAGAGTTCACAGTGCACGAAACAGGAGTATGATGGAATACTCAGCAGTTATTGCTGCTGCACCCATCCAGACAACATCCAGAAGCTAAGCATCATCTAGGACAAAGCCTGCTTGATTGGCATTACATCAATAAATATTCAGTCCCTCCACCACAGACGTACAGTAGGAGCACTGTCTACCAACTACAAGATACATTGCAGAATTGCACTTCTTAAAGAATAACTTCTAAACCCATGATCTTTACCACCTTGAAAGACTAGGAAATGCATGGAAACACCAGCAACTGTAAGTTCACCTGAAAGCTACTTATTATCCAGAATTGGTAATATATCCTGTTCCTTCACTGTTGCAAGGCCAAATTCCTGGAACTTCCTCGCTAGTGGCATTGTGAGTCGACCTACAGTACATCGACTGTAGCACTTCCTCCAGGGCAACTTGTGATGGACAATAAGTGGTGGCCCAGCCAGTGACATACTAAATCCTTAAATGACCTTTCCTAAAGTTAAAACTTAATTATCCTTTGATCAATTTGTCTTTGAATGTATGGATAGCGTATTCTTTGATATAGTTTGTCACACCGACTCTAAAGTTGCTGTTCTTTTTCAGGTTTATTTAATAGAAACTGATTTGAAGCAAAAAGCTTTCTTTTTGTTTTCCTCTAGCAAGCCACCACTAACATCCAGATCAGCTCGATCCATTAGTGAAACATTTGCAACATCTCAGATCCCTCAGAGCCCTACTCAAAGCCATGAGTGGTTTACGAACCAGGTATGGAACAAATAGGAAGCTCAAAGGGACGGAGACTGGATGTATAAAGGGGGAATATAGAACTCTGTTCAATTTATTGTTGTCATCAGCCTCTCCATTTTTTTCATCATAATTCATGGAATTTCATGCTCTTTTCTGCAGGTCTGAAACACAAGCCTGTTTCTGCAATGCAATTTTACAAATTCAAACACAAAATTATAATGAAATGTTTAAATAATAAATGAGAACTGCAATTATTTTCTGCACATTTATGCTGCATTATTAAGTGTCCCAATGTGCTTCAGAGGAATAATACCAAGCAAAACCTGACACCAAACTGGTTCTTTACATAAATTCAATTTTGTCCCTGTAATCTTTTCAGCAAATTGTGTCATTTTGGGAGATCAAGTCTGGTTTGGGATTGGGAGCATTGTGGAAGAGGCATCTGGTTTGCCCCTGTCTTACTCTTCTACTTTTGTCAGTGCATCTTGTCTGCTCTACTGTACGTCCTCCCTGTCATCTATCTACCTTACTAACAATCTAGCTATGGGAATAGCAATGTAATCCCTATCTCTATTCACAGTATATACCATCCCCAGTTCAGACTCTTCCGTTTATGTAATTCTTATATCATCAGTAACATCACTGACTGATTTACATTAACTCCTTACTCCACAATTTCTCACCAGTTTAACTTCCAAGAAATTATTGAAGTATTTACATTCCTACTATCTACCCTGCAACCCTCAAACAGGTGTAATTTTCATTTGTTGAATTTCTGGTGATATCACCTCTCTTTCAGATCTCATTCTCAGTGCTGTTGGTCTGGGTTGATGGATTACTCTCAGTTCTCAGACTGTGGTCACACTCTGTGAGGAATTTGCTCTAAAAGTGTTTTATTCTCCTGATTTCCATAGTATTCATATGAATCACTCCTTATGTTTTAGAAGAGTGTCAAAGCTCTTCTGTTTCTTTTGGAACATCCACTTGTTGTTTGGACAAGACATGGTAGTGGCTGTTCCAATTTTTGATAACCATATCTTCAGCTTGTTAATTGTTTATTCACACTTTCTGTCTTGACAGCAAAGTGGAGACGATTTTAGTTCATTGTCTATGGTTATACCACTTCAGATGCTTACTTATTTGACTCATTTTGTGTAACTTTATATAGTCATTGTCTTGTGATGCACCATTAGGACTGAAGTTCTGTTGTAGAATTTTCAGCCCCTTGATTACCGTTGTTTGACAATGTTGTTCAGTCATTCAGTAAACCTAATGCTGCAACTTCTTTTGTCACCAGCATTTTTAAAGTTTTTATTCCACTCTCTGTTTCATTGTTAACTTATGGATGATCAAGTGAACTGGTTACTTGACGAAAACTGTACTTTTCTGCGAGCAAAGTTTTCATGTTCAAATTGTGGACCATTATCTGGTATTATTACATCAACAATAACATAGTTTTGATACATTGTCTTAAAGCAGCATGAATGCAATTTATTGCACCTTGCAGCAAGCAATGATGGAGAATCCCACTGCCCAAGTTGCTTGACTCTCCTCATCAGAGGGAATGGATACCAACAGCTGTGATATGGCATCTATGACATTCTGGTTGCATTTGTGGACCAAGGAGCAGGAGATGCTACACAGGCCTTACTTGTTCTTTGGAAAATGCCACTTGAATAAAATTCAGGGCAGCTATGACATGACAGCCACCAAACGCAGTCACCCAGACCTTCTGAGTTCAAATCCTGCTCCAGCAGATGACACGGTTCAGTGATAATGGCCCCTGATATCCTTAACCTCTGCCTGCAGTAGTTCACCGACAGCTGTAGATAGTGACAGTCATGCTGGGAGTTACAAGTTCGTGGCTTTGCACTTTTACCAAGTCTGTACAGAATGCCCCTGGTGAACACCCTGATCATTAATAACCAGACCGCTGACTGACTATGGCTAACCCCTGGATCGTGCAACCTTCAGATAGGCTCCCCACAGCACCCTAACCAATATACCTGTAATTACCCCATCCCCAAAATATTACACTAGAGTCTGGATTACTGATCCAGTGTCTTTACCATCATGCCACTGCTGCCTCCTTCACTCAGGACTGGTCTCCTTTGACTTCCAGCCATGGTTGCATTTGGTTCATTTGGTTGACACACACACAGTTGTTATATAACCTGCTACCACATGCTGTAGCTGTGACATTGATGTGGACTGGTGCTGTACGGTGATACGTCCATCCTCTTGACTGTTCAGTGCTCTGAATCATGACAAGCTGCCTGCCTGTCCCTCTGCACTGAATAGCAATGCAAACCAGAGAAGCTGGCAGCTTCTAAGTAATGGCTGAAGGACTTACTGTGTTAAAAAGCAATATGAGTGACAGAGGCTGTTGGTCTGTAACTTAACACTGAAAAGCTTATTTGCTGAAAAGCAATGCAAGCCACAGAGACTGGCAGCCTTTAAGTTAGTGCAAAATGTGTGAGCATCAAGAAAGTAATTCAAGTGGCATAACATGCATCATGTGCAGATGCATGAGATCTATGTGTATCCTTGTTGCCAAAACAACCTGGCACTAACTTACAAACCGTAAGAATCTCTGAGCTGCAAAGTGAAATCCTGAAGGGCTGAAATGCTGAGTGGACTGCTCTGAAAGCAGCTGTGATGATATGGTCAGGCTGATGGGTCAACAATGCCCAGTTGAATAGAGTGATGGTAGGAGAGAACAGTGTTCATACAGCATGGAAGGAAATGATGGAAGTGGTGAGGCTAGAGAAGTGAGAAGTGGGCTGTGCTGCCAGACAACTGATCTGACTTTCATGTTGGGAATTTGCAGTGTCTCATTTCTGAGGAAGTGCGAGTCATACAAAAATGAGGCGAGATTAGCTGTTACTGAGATACAAATATGTGGAAATAAAGATAGTTGCTGCTCATTTGTAAGATTCTGAACTTGCCATTTAAACTTTATTGGGAAAATGGAAACTTATTTTTTCACCACTGGGGATTTGATTTATTGTTTCATTCTTGCCATTTCCCCCCAAATTTTCTCACCATTGCTGACACTGCTCACGCCAACAAAAATGAAACCCCCCATGTTTAAAACTTAATCAGAGCCATAAATGATAATGGATTCAAGAGCTGAATGGCAAACAGTTGGCAAGAAAACTCCCCTCAACATAAAGCAGCATCCAACAGAGCGTAGCAACAGGGCATAAACTCATTTCCTATATAACACCAGCCAGATTCCCCAGTGACTGTAATTTTGCTGGACAAAAACAAAGATGGTTGTGATGGCAGGATGCTGGTCAGCCAAACTCCAGGATATTGCTGCTGGGGTTTCTGAGGGAAGGGATCATCAAGCCAATGATCCTGCATCAGTAATCTTCCCTCCACTAGAACATCAGATGAGGCATTTTTACTGACTCTTCCATCGTGTTAGACTTTGATGACAGCTGCTATTAACTGCAGACAACACGTTGCCTTGTGATTCTTACCCTCTTGAGAATACAGTTTTAAAATGAAGCAAGACTAGTCTGCATTGAGATAGCAAAAAGCATTTGAACCCTCGTATTTAGTGGGAATATGTGGTTTATCTCAGTTTTTTGTATATAATATGCTAGTTTTCACAAGGTTAAATAATAGTTTCAGAACATTTGTTACAGGATGTTTGGTAAAACTGTTAATATTTTTAATTGTCTGAATATTTCCAGTTAAATCTGTCCCTTTACTACATTCGTCTAAAACAAACACCAAAAGGAAGCACGTTGATTTCTACTCCAACAGCTTCAGTGTATCAGCAACATCCTTATGGTCAAATAGAATCTGGGATGCTTTGCGCCCATAACAAACTAGTCTTTCATATTTGCTGTCTGCACCTTGACCCATGAAGGTTTTTGGAGCCATTATTTTGAAATTTTCAAGCCTATTTCAAATTCCTTCACTACCATGTACTTATCTATATCTGTAAAACCTTAATCTCTCCAGCCCTACAAACCTCTAAGATAACTTGAATCTTCCAATTCTGAACTTTTATATACTTCAGTTTGAATTACTGCACCTTTGGCAGTTTTGCATTCTAATTAGATAATAAGCTCTGAACTGCCCTCCATGAATCTCTCCAACTCTCTCCTAAAAACCTATCTCTTTAACCAATCCTTTGGTCATCTGTCCTAATATTGCTTTATGCAGCTTAATGTCAGAATTTATTAAATAATACTCCTCTGAATGGCTTTGGGGCATTGTTACTACATTATAGACACTACAGAAAGGCAGGTGGTTGATTTGTTTTACAGTGTGTTTAATACTTCTGGTCAATTTAGCCAATGTATTTGGTCCTTATTTTTTAAAAGAGCTATATCTCAAACACAATGAGAATTTATGAACTGACTTGTTGTCTAACTTGATTAGTTAATGCAAAGTTGAAAAAGCTTGAAATTCTCTGACTTCCCCAGTTTGGGATCGTAGTTTTCATCTATATGAAAAACGAGCTGTGCAAAATCTGATAAAAGCCAAATCAAGGATAAACAGACTAACACAGGGATCTCTTTTTTGTTTGTGAAAGACCTCAGTGCGTCCTTTTGTGGAGGTTTCCTTCCAACGTACAGTCTGTCAAACCAGCACCGCAGAAGGTCCAAACCCTAACTGGAATGAAGAATTGAAAATTCCATTCAGGTGATTTGTTTGAAAAGTAGATATATTTGGATTAAAGAGGCCTTTGATCCATTTAATCTGTTGTTTCCAAACCAATATTATCCTTTCTTATTCATTTATGAGATGTGCGTGTTGCTGACTTTCGCAGCATTTGTTCTGCATTCTTAATTGCCCTTGAACAATGTATTTTGCTGAGCCTTTCAAAGAGTAGTTGAAAGCTAGCTATATTGCTGTGAGTCACACCAGCTGTGGACGGCAGATTTCCCTCAGAACAAGGTAAGGTGAGTTTTTACAACAATTGACAGTGATTACCTGTCCACCAAGAAGCTAGCTTTTAATTCCAGACTTTTATTGAATTCCAATTTCCCCATCTGTCAATGAGGGATTCAAACATGTATTTCCAGAATATTTACTGTGGTTCTGAAATACTATTTGGTGAAATTGCCACTACTCCATTGCTTATCTGGATTTTGTCCCAGATTTCAGGAACCCAACATTATGACCGGATGGATTACACTTTCCTAAAAGCTAGAGAGAGCTGGGAAAATTTTGAAAAGAAATGTGTTCAGCTAGATCCCCAAAAGATTCTTGCCTTCTTGCATTTTTCCAGGGCGAGGCAGGTCCTGATGCCAGCAACCTCCTCAGGCCATTTTTTCGTTCCTAAATATCAGAATTGTCTCACTTCCCTTACCTACATCGGCAGCTTTCACTTCTGATGGTGGAGCTACTGATCTTCTATTGCTGCACTGCCACTGACTGGCCTCCAGTCTCATGAACTAGTCAGTCATCAACCAGAAACTTTGGTTACCGTCATAGGATTTTTAAACTGCTTCGATCATGTCTGTGATGGTCATCAATAATCCCATTTTACAACTTGGCCCCTAACCTTGTATGTTGTAAATTTCATTTGAGTACTTCTTAAATGCCTTGTGGGTTTCATTACCATCACTCTCTTTCAGGCAATGAGTTCCAGATAATCCTGAGCCCCTCTTAACCACCTTACATTGAAACAATGTCCCTGGGTTATTGAACCCTTTGACAATGGGAAAAGTTTCTCCCTAAATACCCTATCTATGCACGTCTGATCCTTTGGACTACTTAGGGTCCTGTCATTCAACATGTACTCCCTTGTCTTGTTAGTCCTCCAAAAATGGGAGGTCAGAATTTGGTGCAATGTGCTTCGGGATTAACTCCATGCATCCACCAGCAAGAATGTTTCGTCCGGTCAATACCACTTTAGTACTTTGGTGCTGTCTAGCGAGCTTCTCATCAAATCAGGCCTCCCACCCCACACCCTGATCAGCTGGAGAGTGCCTGTGATGGAACAGACGGCAGGGTCTGATTGCAGCAATTGGACACCATCACCCCTGCCCCTTTCCTATCAGGCACTTGGTGTTAGCAAGATATTTGGATCAATAGTGAGTTGAGGCCCTTAAGATTCTGCTAAGTGGCCTTTATTGATGATGCGTCCAAAAAAAAGGGTCACCTATGGATCTTCTTGTGCAGAGCTTAACTGCTGAATTAGCAGAAAGGTGGTGAGTCCAAGACAATCCACAATTATTTGCCCTTCCTTCCAAATTCCTCAGCATCTCCAGCAAGAGGAAAATCATACCTTTAAACACTGTTTGTGTCCCCATTCCCAGCTCAGTCTTGTCTCTCACTCCACACTGTCGTCAAACCTGCTCGGTATCTGAAGAAGGGTCTTGACCCGAAACATCAGCCTCCCTGCTCCTCTGATGCTGCTTGGCCTGCTGTGTTCATCCAGCTCCACACCTTGTTATCTCTAGTATCCCTAATTTTTCTTTTGTCTTTGTTTCAGATTTCCAGCATCTGCAAAGTTTTTGCAATTATATTAGTCCATAAACATAAACACTGCCCTCCTGTTTCAATTTATCCGTTTACTTAACATGAAGAATTATTATGACATGAACCCTATCAACTGTATTTTACCACAAATTAGCTAAATGTCAATCAATAGAGGGTCTGTCTCCATGAGCCCTAGTGAGTTAGCTTTCACTGTTCTCTGCTGCTCACCTTATGATGTATGCATCATGTCTCCATGTGCCTATCTTGCTCTATCTTGTGCTCACTAGCAGCAGATGTACGTCCTACCACAGAGACCACGTGAGATTTCCACTGTTAGCACCTGGTCAAACACTGTCAGCCAGGACCTGGCCTTCACTGTAAACATAGTGGGAAGGAAACAAAATAAAAAGCTTCTAAGGGCACGTAGATGGTATTGGAGAAACTTCTTTACAAATAGAATCTCACATCCATTAAGGTATTTCTGCCTTATATCATCACCTGTCTGATCAATTACTTAGTAACTGCAGCCACAAGAATGAAGCGGCAGAGACCACCCGTCCTAGTTGTCATGCTGGAACCTCGTATGAGGGGATGCTACTGTTTCCCAACGTACAGTGTGACATAACTTAGCTAAGATTGCAAAGCTTCCTGCTGAGCTGTATCACTGACCCCATCACTGCATTGGTAACAGAGTTGGTGCAGTTTTGGGTTGAGGAGTGAGAGATCTCACATAGATCCGTGGTGAATCATTTGAAGTGGCAAGTTGCTCATTGTTCACCAGGAAAGCACGGCCACCACCATTCTGCTGGAGCAGGACCCGATGACACCGTTCCATGTCCGTGCCTCAGGGCATTCTCAGTCTGTTGCAGCAATGTGCCTCATTCAGATGGAGGAAGTACGAACAAGGAACAGAAGTAGGCCGTTCCGCCTTTTGAGATTGCTCCACCATTCAATGCGATCAACTCTCCATTCCTGAATATCCTCAATAATCTTTCATCTCCTTGGTAATAAAGAATCCCTCTATTTCTGCCTTAAAAATGTTCAAACATTCCGCATCCGCTGCCTTTTAGGAAAGCAAATTCCAGAAACTCAGAATCGTGTGGGAGAAAATGTAAAAGAACAGAGCATCCAATGAGAGAAATGACACTGAAATGACCTCCTGTACCTCCTCCATATCCTGAGGAGGCATGTAGACATAGAACAATAAAGAATGTGAACAGGCCCTTCGGTCCATCATGTATGTGCCGACCATGATGTCACTTTAAACTAATCCCATCTGCCAGCATATGGTCCGTGTCTCTCTATTCTCTGCCTGTTCGGTCATCTATCTAAATCTCTAGTATTTGAATTTTTAACCTTGGGGACCATCCACCCTATCCTTGCCTGTATAATTTTATATACTTTCGGTCTCCAACACTCCAGTGAAAGCAATCCAAGTTTGTCCAAATTGTCATTATGACTAATACAGACCAATCCAGGCACCATCCTGGTAAACCTGTTTTACACATCCTGTAGTTACGGCTTTGTCACACGGATGCCATTTGGCAACCTTTGGAGATAGCTGCTGATCCTGGGCTTTCTTGTGCTTTTGTCCCTCCTCAGTTTCTCTGCATCATTGCTGTCCTTTGACAATAACTCCTAATGTTGGTGAATCCATCTGTGACAGTTTGACAAGACATATATGAGGACCACTATGCCCTAACAATGTGAGCAGTCAGTAATTGCACACGTGATGATTTGGCATAGTCCTTGATACATTTGGACATGGACGACTTTGACAAAGAGGGCTATGGAATACCTGTGCATGGACCTTTGACATTGCAGAACGTAATTCAATCTATGCAGTATCAGTGTTGTCGGATTTCTGAAACTTTATACACCTATCCCAACCTGAACCCTTAATAACTGCTCAAGAAAGGTAGCCTTGCACAGAAAAACATGTTGTCAAGTACCTGCAGTCCAAGCTGAGAGAAGATCAGCTCCCCCTTGTCCTGATTGAGGACTTGTTGCTGTAGACTTTGAGACATGGTGATTTGTTTGAAAGGTAGACAGTGTGTTTGCCACTTAAGCTGCTGGTACTGTGACATTGACGTAGCACAGTACCATACAGCAACATGTCCATTCCCTTGACTGATCCCTGCTGGGAAACGTGGCAAGACTGAAACGTTGTGAGCCTGTAAATTTTAGAATTAGCTTTATTGTCACATGTACTTACATGAGTACAGGGAAAAGTTTACTTATAGCACCATCTTAGGTACCTAGGTACAGATTCCTAAGTACAAATATTTGGGAGGGGGGGGGGAATGGAAGTTAGAAAAAAGAAAAAATAAAAAGTCCAGCAATAAATGAGAAAAATAGAGAAAAAAGAGTTCAGAAGGACAGTCATTCCAACCCAGGCCACACAAGGCTTCACCTTGAGGCCAGGAGTGCTGGGAGCTCAAGTCCACCCTGGCTTTCGACCTGGACTTCGCTAATGCTGACCAACAATGAGTTGTAAAAAGAAAAAAAAGTGTAAAAAGAGAGAAGTAAAGGAAAGAGAAGCACGGTCGGAGTGGACACATTCCAGCTCAGGAGCCCTACTTCTCCACTATCTTGAAAGTTCTGATTATGGGCATGCCAAATCAGTTTAGAAAATATTGGGAGGTGAAAATGCAATTCTCTACAGCGAGGAAAAAAAAAGTCCAATTGTGCAACCAAGGGTGAGCCGTGAGACAGAATCAGGCAGGTGATTCTTTTCAGTTGGTGAAATGTTAATTTGTGTGGGAAGTATATGCAATTACTTCATATACTTGCAAGCTAGCCTACACAATTTATATTTCATGAGATTTAATTTTATCACGTGCAGGTTTCAACACGTTCCCATCTATGGCTTTGGCAAATTTGAGGTGCTTACGTATGTAAGTTTATTGTTTGCAACTAATAGCCCTGTGGCTTCTGACCTTTAAAAATAATTGCGTGCATCATTGGAAGTCATTATAGTTCCCAGCACTTCTGAGCTGAATCACAGATATTGTTATCTGATCAACAATCTTTGAATAGTCCACCAATGAATGTTACTGCCTCTTCTGGTTTTACGTTTTTAACTTCAGTTTCACATTTCTTTGGTTCTTCTGTGACAATGTTTTATACTGTTTAAAAAAAAATTCCACTGTGACATTGCAGTACGGGACCCATTTCACAAGCGGGAAGATTGTGTGACAACAAATGATACCATCTGTTAAATCAGTGCTTCTTTTTCTACGTTAGAGGCTATAAACTATATGTAACATTTGTGCCATGAAAATACCACGCAATGACCATCTCCAATAAGAGGCCATCTAACAACCACTCCTTGACATTCAAGGGAGTTACCGTCACTAAATTCCCCACTATCTATATCCTGGACTCACCATATCAATATGGTGGCTACAAGTACAGGTCAGAGGCTAGGAATGCTGCAGCAAATAACTCACCTCCTGACTCTGCAAAGCCTACCCACTATCTCCAAGGGACCAGTCAGGAGTGTGATGGAATACTCCCTACTTGCATGGATGAGTGCAGCTCCAGCAACATTTAAGAAGCTCAACACAATCCCAGACAAAGCAGCCCACTTGATTGGCAACATGTGCACAAACATCCACTCCCTCCACCACTGACACTCAGTAGCAGCAGTGTAAACTACTACAAGATGAACTGAGGAATTCACCAACACTCTTTAGACAGCACCGACCATACCCAAGACAACTTCCATCTAGAAGGACAAGAACAGCAGATACGTGGGAGCACCATCACCTGCAAGTTCCCCTCAAAGCCATTCACCACACTGACTCCAAAATATGTCACCGTTCTTTCACTGTCACTAACTCGAATCCTGGAATTCCTCCCCTAAGGGTATTGTCGGCCACCTACAACTGGTCAACTGCAGCGGTTCAAAAAGGCAGCTCACCATCAGCTTCTCAAAGGCAGCTAGGGACAGGCAATAAATGCTGACCCAGCAAGCAACAACCCCATCCCATGAGTAAATTACCCTGGGCCTAGCTCCCCCTAGGGATAGCACTGAGCAGACATGTACTTAGAATATATAATAGTACAGGCCCTTTAGCCCACTTTGTTGTGCCGACCCATTATCCTACTCTAAGATCAAACTACCCTACATACCCTACATTTTACTATCACCCATGTGCCTATCCAAGAGTCACCTAAATGTCCATAATGTATCTGACTCCACTACCACTGCCAGCGGGGCATTCCACGCACCCACCACGCTCTGTGTAAAGAATCAATCTCTGAAATCTCCCCTATACCTTCCTCTAGTCGCCTTAAAATTATGTCCCCTCATAATTGTCATTTCCGCCCTTGGAAAAAGTCTCTAGCTATCTGCTGTATCTATGCCTCTCATCATCTTGTACACGTCTATCAAGTCACCTCTCATCCTACTTCGCTCCAGTGAGAAAAGCCCTAGCTCCCTCAACCTTTCCTCATAAGACCTGCCCTCCAGTCCAGGCAGCATCCTGCTAAATCTCCTCTGCACTTTCTGTGAAGCTTCCACATCCTTCCTATAATGAGGTAACCAGAACTGAACACAATATTCCAAGTATGGTCCAACCAGGTTTTATAGAGCTACAGCATAACCTCGTGGCTATTAAACTCAGTTCCCCAGCCAATGAAAGCCAACACATTATATGCTGTCTTAACAACCCTATCAACTTGGGTACCTACTTTGAGGGATCTATGGATGTGGACCTCAATATCCCTCTGTCTTCCACGCTGCTAAGAATCCTGCAATTAACGCTGTATTCTGCATTCAAATTCGACCTTCCAAAATGAATCACTTCGCACTTTTCTGGGTTGAATTCCATCTGCCACTTCTTGGCCCAGCTCTGCATCCTGTCAATGTTCCGCTGCAACCTACATCAGCCCTCCACATTACCCATTACTCCACCAATGACACCAACCTTCATGTCATCGGTAAACTTACTAGCCCACACTACCACTCCCTCATCCAAGTATTTATAAAGATCATAAAGAGCTGAGGTCCCAGAACGGATCCCTGCGGAACACCACTGGTCCCCATGCTCCAGGCTGAATACTTTCCGTCCACTAGCACCCTCTGTCTTCTATTGGACAGCCAATTCTATATCTAGGCAGCCAAATTTCCCTGAATCCCATGCCTCCTTACGTTCTAAATGAGCCTACCATGGGGAACCTTATCGAATGCCTTGCTAAAATCCATATGCACCACATCCACTGCTTTACCTTCATCAATGTGTTTTGTCACATCCTCACAGAATTCAATAAGGCTTGTGAGGTATGACCTGCCCCTCTCAAAGCCATGCTGACTATTTCTAATCAAACTGTGCTTTTCCAAATAATCATAAATACTATCCTCTTCAATAATTTTCTCACCACAGAAGTAAGACCAACTAGTATGTATTACCCGGGATTATCCTTATTCCTTTTCTTGAACAAGGGAATAACGTTTGTCACCCTCCAATCATCTGGTACTACTCCAGTGGACAGTGAGGATGCAAAGATCATCGCCAAAGGTGCAGCAATCTCTTCCCTTGCCTCCTGTAGGAACCTTGGGTATATCCCGTCTGGCCCAGAGGACTTACCTATTCTCATGTTTTTCAAAATTTCTCGCACCTCCTAACATCAACCTGTTCGAGCATAACAGCCTGTTTCTCGCTGTTCTCACAAATATCAAGGGCCCTCTTACTGGTGAATACTGAAGCAAGGTATTTATTAAGGACCTCCCCTACCTCCTCCGATTCCATGCATATGTTCCCTCCAATATCCATGATTGGCTTTACCCTCACTCTGGCCATCCTCATGTTCCTCACGTAAGTATAGAATGCCTTGGGATTTTCCTTAATCTTACCCATAAGGCTTTTTCATACACCCCCCAGCTCTCCTATGTCCATTCTTCTGTTTCTTCCTGGCTACCTTGCAGCCTTCTAGAGCCCTGTTTATCCTTGCTTTCTCAACCTTAAGTAAGCTTCCTTCTTCCCCTTGACTAGGTGTTCCACATGTCTTGTCATCCAAGGTTCCTTCACCCTACCATCCCCTCCTCGCCTCACTGGGACAAACCTATACAGTACTTGCAGCAAGTTCTCCCTAAACAACCTCCACATTTCTGTCATGCATTTCCCCGAGAACATCTGTTCCCAATTTATGCTCTGCAGTTCTTGCCTAAAAGCATTGTAATTCCCCCTCCCCCAATTAAATACTTTCACGTACTGTCTGCTCCTATCCCTCTCCATGACTGTAATAAAAGTCAGGGAGTTGTGATCACTCTCACCGAAATGCTCTCCCACGAAAAATCTTACACCTGGCCTGGTTCGTTGCCAAGCACCAGATCCAATATGGCCTCCCCTCTAGTCAACCTATCTACATATTGAGTCAGAAATCTTCCCTGGACGCACCTGACAAAACCTGCTGCATCCAAACCATTTGCATTTAGGAGCTTCCAGTCTAAATTAAAAGGATAGGATTTTCGGTCAATTGGTACAGGAGCAAGAGTGTGTGAGTAATTGATTGCCCTTTCAAAACCGACACAAACACAATGGTTGGGATATTCCTGATTTGTGCTGTGTGACATTTGTTCAGTGATACAAAACATTCTGATGTGGAATTATCTTAACATGAAGGTTAATAAATAGTCATAATTGCAAAGCTGTGCTGTTGTGTGAATACAGTAGTAGTTAGTGCCTGTTTTGTTTGATTTAGAGCACCAAGTGGCGATTACAGCACAGCAAGCCTGCAGTCCGTTACTGATGATGTGTTCATCAACGTCTTCGATGAAGTTGTTTATGATGTTCTCGAGGTAACCCTAAATGATTGTGATTTTTTAATAAAATCAACCCAATCACTGAAATAATCATCTGAACTGTTGAAAGATATAATTCTATGTTTTTAGGATGATAGAGAAAGAGGGAGTGATGTTCATACCCGTGTTGAGCGACACTGGCTAGGGGGTGTCCAGGTCCCATTCACTACCATCTATTCCCAATCCAGGGTAAGGAATCTTGTTTATCTAAATATTTGTCTGTAGTGGAGAGTATTTGCATCATTGTAAAATATAAATTTATGTGTGTCCACAAGCTAGCCTATGTCATTTTTATTTTGTAAGATTTGAATTTGTTGTCTGCAAGTTTCACCACATCACCATGCAGTTGCTTTGCCAAATTTGAAGCGATTATGCTTGCTTGTTTATTTTTTCCGTAATTAATAGCCGTGTCGTTTATGACCTTCAGAATTTATCGTTTGCACCTGTTAGCTGCAAATGACTGCTTTTAACATCAAGGCCACATTTATTCATTCATGGGATGAAGATATAGCTAGCTAGGCCAGTATTCATTGTCCATCCTTAATTACCCAGAGGGTAGCTAAAAATCAAATGCATTTCTTTGGGGCTGTAGTCACATGTAGGCCAGACCAGGTACGGATGGCAGCGTAATGGGACTCAATCCTCTCGGTCCCAGCGGTACAGTTTCAAGTTATGACAGTGGAAGCCTTCACTTCTGAGGCACTTAGACTTGATGCTTCCATCTGCAACCATGAAATTTCTGAATAAAGACAAAACAAAAGAACAAAACGCAGGGTCAGTCAAAGAAAACTAGTTATCTGTTAATCCCTTTGCCTTTGAGATGATGCAGTTTATGGTCAGTCAGGTACCCATCCAGTTCTATTTTGAAGGCATGTAGAGGGTCAGTAGTTAGAAGGGCATTTATGGTCTCATAACAGCCTAACACCGTGACCTTTTAATTATGTGTTAATTAAATGAATGGCACGTGGCTCTTCCCACTCAAACTGGTATAATCTGTCAAAAGGCAGGAAAGTGGGTGAGAGACGTGTCAGATCAGCCATGATGCTAGTGAATGGGGAAGTAGGCTCAAGGGGGTCGAATGGCCTGCTCCTGTTTCTATTTCTTTTGGTCTTTTCCTCTCTTTCTTTATTATGTAAAGCTCTATCCGGTCACCCTGAAGCTGGTATACTGCTCTCCAATAAGTAAGGCTCTCTAAACATATCTAAGTGATAAGGAAGCATTTTCATAGACTGTGATCCTTTTCCATAGCCATAGTGGCACCTCATATGAGGGAAGCATAACTGGGTTTACCTTTCCAGATACATCCATTGACCAAACTGTATGACAAAATAGCGCCCTTGCATTCATACTCAGTGAAGACTGACATATCCCTACAGAACCTGACTAACCTCTCTGAAAACTTTGTAATTTTAAAGAAAATTGCTATGTCTATTGGTACTCAGAAAGCGATACCATTCAAATGAAAAGGCACAACTAGTAGCCAGGCTGGGGAGTCATAGAGGAAAAGACCAAAAGAAATAGAAACAGGAGCAGGCCATTCGACCCCCTTGAGCCTACTTCCCCATTCACTGGCATCATGGCTGATCTGACTCGTCTCTCACCCACTTTCATGCCTTTTCCCCATAACTATTGTTACTCCTACAGGTCAAGAATCTATCTAAGTTGGCCTTAAATTGGCATCACTTAATTCTGAGGCTATAATGCCTGGTCCTAGACTCTCTGATAAGGGGAAACATCATCTCAGCATTTACACTGTCAAACCCTTTAAGAATCCTGTATGATCAGATCGAATTCAATCAGGTCACCTCCCATTTTTCGAAATTCCAATGAGTGGGGTCCCAAACTGTTTAACCTTTGCTCATAAGACAATAGCTCCATACCAGGATCATCATCGTGAGTCCTTTTAAACCACCTCCAGTAAAATTTGAACAATAAGTTTCAAGGAAGCACGAAGGGTGCAATTAAAAACTGGCAATTAAAAACTTGTACATTATTTTATGGGTGATTGTAATTTTTGGAAATAGTGTTTTGATTTTGTTTTCTTTGGATGTCTGCAAAGCCTGAGGTGAATGCTGATCTGATGGTTTTGTTGCTTAGAATTAATTTATTATTATATGGGGTCATATTTTCCAATGATTCGTTGTCCTATAGCTCAGGGCATTTTTATCAACAATGGTATTGACAAGTACGAGCTGGTGATGACACATTGGCAATACCTGAGGGATCTGTGTGAACACGACAAAAAGTGAAAGAATTGAGATGGGGAAATGAATTAAGCAGGGTCAATTCTGTCAAATCAGGTAGAGAAAGAGAAAATAAAGGTTGGATTAAGAAATAAACAGATACTGACAGGATTTTTTTTATATTTGCCATTTGAAAATCTCCATTGACTTTTTTATGCTCACTGAGACTCCATGCTGTCTACCTGGCAAAGCCCAGCTTTGTGGAAGTGGAAGCTGGATATTTTTTCTCTACAAGATCTGGTTGCCACACTCAAGGCAAAGTAAATATGGGAATTCAGAAGCTGTTCTTAGCTTGACCGCACTGCATGGAATCAGAAAGAGTTGTGTACAGGATCTAAGTCCACTTCTATGTTTTAAGACCTGCCTCCCCATCTGACCCTCCCTATTCTCCAGATATGAAACTACTTGCTCCATTTCTAGACTGCTGCACTTACAGCTGCAATATTCCCCACGCTTTCAGGAGAGAGGATCAGGAGTCAGTTGTTTTTCTCTGTCTTTGAGATTGTCTTATGAAGGAATTTATTGGTAATCCAAAATTGGGACAAATTTGAAATCCAACACTGTCACTGTACTGAGAGTTTCAGACTTTGGATATTGCGTGTCTGAATAATTTTTAGTGCCAAAAAATTGGTTTGCAGTAATTAACGATAATTATGCTTTTAGGTAACTACTTTTTGCACTGGTAATCACAGTGTGCTTTGGTGCTGACGCAGGCAATGAAATTCCACTTTCATAAACCTAGTTGTCAAGTGTGCAACAGGACAACTTTTGTGTATTGTCATTTAACTATTATTTATTCATCAACTTTGGATCTTGCTGTGTAACTTGCTACAGACTGAATCACTCCCAGTTCAGACTCCAGTTTTGTTTTAACATGTGAATCAATCCTAATTCTGTAACTTGACACATTTTTATGTTTTAGATTTGACGACAATGGAGAAACGTTGTCAGAACTTGCAGTTGGTTTCACAGTAAAACATTTTAAATTGTCTGTTTTATAGATTGATGGTACCTTCAGAATTAACACGCCACCAGTTCTCCTGGGCTACAGCAAAGAGCGCAACCTATCAAGTGAAAGGGGTTGGGATGCAGTTCGAAGCTTAAGTGAAGGCTCTTATTTGTCCCTTTTTATTACTGTTGAACCTCGTCTTGTACCTGGAGAAGCCATAAATGAAAAGGTAATATACATTCTCAATATTAAAAATGCTTTTATGGAAAATACCTCCCAAAATTCACTTCAAGCTGCCTATGTCAAATCCTTTCATCTGCCCCAATGGGATTCTGAAATGTTTCACCAAATCAAATCATTAATATTTATGTGTCTGCTTTCAATAGAAGCCTGCTTAATTCAAGAATGGAATTTTTTTATACTGTCAAGTAGTATGCTTTGTAGTATTGCACTATGACCACTGCTCGCTGTCTGCTCTCCCGCCTGCCTCATTCTGAAAGGCCACAGATGAACCAGTTATGGTTATGGTCTACATTTGAGAATCACCCTCAAGTTAGGTCCTGCTTCTCGGCCACTAATTTGGTACTAAGCTCCCCTCTGATCTAATTAGGTGATATGCAAACGATAAAGGTGTTGAGATGCAGACATGTCATGGTGTTGGAACCCTGGGTTCCCTTTCTCCTAGTTACTTCCCCACACCCAATTTAAATATTTTTCAAATAATTATACACATCTCTTTCATAAATTATGCATTCTGCTCCCGTTATTATTTCTGGTAGGCAATTGCATGCTTAAATGACTTTGTTGGAAAGTTGAGGAATGCATTTGAGATGTACTTCAGCTGCTGTTAAGTGAGAGTCTAACTGAATTAACTTTTCCCCAGATTTTAGGAATAGTTACAGTGCTTGGTGGAACCAGAGTCTGAGGAATGTAATGCTGAAAGAAGAGCAGAGCAGGAGAAACAGCTGAAACAGGAGCTTTTGACTTCACAGCTAGCACTGTGGGAAGTTATTTCCAGTACTGCAGAGTAGGTTTTGTACTTAAATGTTAGAACGAAATTTATTAAGCAGTGTAAAGTCAGAAAGAAAGGGTATTTATGTTGGCTAATTAAATATGTTTGTTTTAATCTGGAAAACGTTTCAGCTTTCCATGAGGGAACACATAATCAAACCTCCAACATCACACGGGAGAATGTCACATGATAACAATTTCGATTTTCAGAGGGCATAAGACCACCATAGAACTTTACTTTGGAAATACATATTGTATCCTCTGTGCAAATGTTAACCAGTGACAAATTTCTAAGATAATGGGAACTGCAGATGCTGGAGATTCCAAGATAATAAAATGTGAGGCTGGATGAACACAGCAGGCCAAGCAGCATCTCAGGAGCACAAAAGCTGACGTTTCGGGCCTAGACCCTTCATCAGAGACAAATTTCTAATGCTGGATGATAATTCCTAACTCAGTAAGGATAGCTTTTATGTATGTGACCAGATAATACTGATGATAACATATTGGCAATTTTACACCCCTCCTGACTTTTAATGTCCATTGATGTCGCTGCAAAGATGTGAATCAGGTGAAAATTCATTTTTTTTCTCGTTTACCTCTAGCACAATGTTAAAATTACTCTCACTGTATTTAGTGATGGATTTGGCTCCAATGATGTCAACATCCTTTAACTAATTTCCTGCAGTTTTCGTTTGCTATGTACGTTATGCATCTCCACGCATATCCTTTTTCTTCCAGGTGCTAATTGACAGAATGTGCATTTTTCTTAAAGTTAGACTTGTAGTTTTAAAGATGTATTAGGCTGATTTCCCCCTGATTCCCACTATTTCTAACATAGGCGGTATCAAACAATTGTCTCAATATTTTACGTGGGTTGTCTTTTTATTTATTTGCGCACAGGACGTGGGCGTCTCTGGTTAGACCAAAATTTATTCGCCATCCCTCATTACCCATGAAAGCCTGGTGGTAAGGTAATTTCTTAAACTGTTGAAGTTGTGAATTAAAACTACCTCCTCCTCTGATGGTCTATCGGCCAGTTCACGGGGGTACCGATGGAGTGTTTCACCGGTGCAGATGCTGTCTTTCTGATGTGAGACACAAGGGCAGCAGAGCCATAAGAACACTGCCACATGCAAGTTTCCCTTCGAGCCATGCACCATCCTGACTTGGAAACTATATTTCCACTCCTTCACTGTCACTCTGTCAAAATCCTTCCTAACATCACTGTAGGTTCACCAAATGAACCAGAGCAATTTAAGATGACCTCTACCTTCTCCAGGATAATTAGGGATTGGCAATAAATATGGCTGAGCCTGTAATGCCCATGTGCCATGAATGAGTGAAAGAGTAAGTGAGCAGAATGCTCCATTTGTAATTGAGTCAATGCCGTATAAATGTTCTTCAGCTGTTAAACCAAAGTGCTATCTACCTACCTGGGTTTACGTAAAAGATCCATCAGTGTTTCTTAAAGTAGTGTAAAGGATTCTCCCAGTGTTGTCATCAACATATACCTCTTAACTTAAACATAAAAACAGGTGACCCAATCATTTATTTTATTATTATTTATGGGAATTTGTGCTCCAATTAGTTATTAATATTTTAAGTTACCCAGCAACCTTGGTGAATTATGACAGTACATAACTAATGGACATCTCCTTCGGGAAGGGTCTAGGCCCAAAACGTCAGCTTTTGTGCTCCTGAGATGCTGCTGGGCCTGCTGTGTTCATCCAGCCTCACATTTTATTATACTTAGAAAAAAGTGGGCCAGAAAATGCCGAGCTAAATATTTTGCACAGAAAAGAATACTCAATGGAGTTAGAACAGCAGTGTTTTTCCTTTAAATTATTGTGGGCTGCTTTGTCTTGCGGTACACATGGCAACAACATTCACCTACTTCACTTATAGTTTAGCCAATTAAAATTAATGGTTGCCAAATGCTGATTGTTACTATTTTCTATTGTAAATGTCCAAAGGCTCATCACTAGGAGCAAAATATTGGAAAATTCCTGAGAAATGTATAGATATTTTCTTTACCTAAACAAACCAATTTGCATTGTGAAATAACACAGTGTGGAGCTGGAGGAACACAGCAGGCCAGGCAGCATCAGAGGAGCAGGAAAGCTGATGTTTTGGGTCAGGACCCTTCTTCAGAAACGTTGTTCTGAGTTCTGTAGATTTTTAATTTATTCAGCTTTCATAGCAGTATTCTCTATCTACACCTATATAGTTGTTCATCTCCTCTTTATATCTGTCTCTATTTTCACTCTCATTTTTGCTGCTCCTTTGTAGATGATTGAGATGCTGAAAAAGGTAAATTATCCCTCACCTTGAAGGTTTAATTCTTTGAGCTTGTAATATAAACAATAAAATATTCTACAAATAATTCTAAATGTTTCAATAATTTAACAACAGATTAAGATTATTTTAACTTCAGTCTCTCTTAGAACCTTGCACATCTTGAAGAAGTTAAGCTTTATTTAATTATGCAAAAATGACAAGCTTTAGTCTGCAGATGAGTAAAATTCTTGTATAATTTGCTTGTGATTTATTTTGATGATTTATACCAGTGTTCAGTGTCATATCATGGATTAGAAATAATTTCTTCCTGATACTCACTTAACATTTCCATTTGATTTTCAGCTTGAGACTCAGGAGGATGAGAAACTACTTCAAAAAGCAGAAAAGTTCCAGAAAGAAGTAAAACAGAAATTCCCAAATCGTCGATGTATCACTTTGGTCACAGATCTCACTGGCAAACTGGTTTTCATTACAAGGTTCATTAAAGCTCTTTCCCCACCTCAGGAGCTTCTTGATGCCTTCCCTCATGACTATGAGGCGACAATGGTGAGACCTTCTTACATGAAAATTGATTTGATATGTTCTGTATCATTTGCAAACATTACCTAAATAGTTATCCAAATTTATACTTATGAATCAGCTGTAAAATGGGTTGTTGGATAGACAGAGAATCCAGGCCAGTTACCAGTAGCTTTCAGAATACAAAGCATTTTGTAACATTGACCCCAAAACTCCTTTGCCTCACTGATCTAATTCGCATATGATTATCATGCATAAGAAATTCATAAGAGTGGACATTTCAACCACAGATTGTCTGCCAGTTTATTTGCACGTATCACGTAAAACAAATCCTACTGTCCCATTCTTTCAACATAACCCTGTATCTGTCTCCAATCCAAATATTTATCTAAACTTCTCCTTTAACAACTACCGTTGTTTCTCACTTCACTGTCCCCAACAAAGGGTTCTGTATTTAAACAACTTGCTTTCACAAATGAAATTTCAGAACAGGTTCTCACTTGCTGATGATTTTTTTTAGTATTGTGCTTCCTCTTTGTTGACGACATGGCCTTCAGTATGATCATGTGAAATCGGAGGAGTAGATTACTCACCCCAAACCTTGCATCATCATTCAATAAGATCACAGCTGATCTGTTGGTGTTTCAAAATCTATATTCCCATGTGATCTTCAGCCCCTGGCCCCCACCACCTGCCCTCAACCAATATCCTTTGATTCCATTGTCTAACAAAAACTTATCAACCTCCACCTTAAAACGTCACCAACCCTGCCTCTGCCATCCTCTGAGGCAGAGAGTTTCAAACTCACAAAATCCTCAGAGTTAATTAGCAAGATAATGACATATAGGGAAGAATTTCCACAGCTTAGAGCAGTAATGCAGAGTTTATACTAGCCATGCTCAAACGCCAGAGTTAGATGGGCACAGACCCCTCAGAGGGTTGTGTGATTGGAGGTGCTTCCAGAGACTGGGAAGGGTGACACCATAAAGGAATATGAAATCAGGAATGGGAATTTTAATATCAACATGCTGTTTGACCAGGAGCCACGTAGCTCAGCAAACATGAGATTTGACAGATAAATGGGATTTGCTGAGAATTAAGACACAGAGAGCTGAGTTTTGGATGACTTCAGTTTTATGGCGAGAATGTGGGAGGCCAGCCAGGACCACATTTGCAATCAACCATTTTGGAGATATTAAGACATGGTTTAGAGTTTTAGCAAAAACTGACCAGTGACAAGGCAAAGTCGGATGCCCCAATAGCTGTGGAAGTAGGCAACTTCAGTAATAACGTGAATAAATTGTCAGAAACTGATCTTGGGATCAAATGTGGTATTGGGTGTGTGAACAATCCAGTATAGTTTCAGACTGTGGCCAAAGGGTGTGATGCTTTCCGTAGCTAGGGAGCAGGGCTCAGTCTTCCCAATATTTAATTGAAAGAAGCTCATAGTAATCCAGTACAGAATGACGGCTCTGCATTTTGATCATAGTTCTGGAGGAGACGTGTGAAAGAAGTGGAGCCGGGTGTCATCAGTGTGTGAAAAATAAATGTGACACTCTAGATGACACCACCAAAGAACAGCATAAAATTAGAATTAGAAGCGACTAAAGATGAGATACCAGTGGGATATCAAAGGCAATGGTACAATAGCAGGAAGAGAAGCCATTACAAGTGATATTCTGTCTTTTCTTCTTCAGTCAGGGAATGTGTCTTTGCTGGCTGGGCCGCATTTATTTCCCAACTCAAATTTTCCTTAAGATGACAGTCAAATGTATTCTTGAACCACAGTAGTCCATGTGGTGTAGGATGATCCGCAGTGCTATCCGTTCTGGTTGTGATTGTTTAAATAAGAATAGAAGCAGCTGACAGTCCATCTCCAGATGATAGTGAAGAGACATTGGTAAACCATATCAGAGGCATGATTGAGGGCAAGGAGAGAATTAGTTCAGTTTTGTCACAGTCACGGAAGATGTCATTTGTGAATCTGTTAAGAACCGTTTCACTACCCCAGCAGGTGGCAGAAACTGACTGGAGGGATTCAAATGCCGAGTTTGAGAAAAGATATCAGAGAGTTTGGAAGGCAGCAACACGGATGTTCATGGACTTTAAAAAGGAAAGGGAGGAAGTCAGAAACAGGCTGTAGTTTGCAAGGATGGAAGAGACAGCATGTTTACAGGAAAGAGGGACAACATCTGAAGAGAACTATTAACTGTACCGGCAAACAATAAACCAAAAGTGGAAATTTGACACTAAGCAGTTTAGTGGGAATAGGCTTAAGGGAGCACAATGTAAGTCTCATGAGGAAAAACAAAACTTGGGAGATGGAAAAGAAACTGAAGAAAGATGCAATTTCAGGGCTTGGACATTTGGAACACTAAAGGAGATGTGTCTTGCTGGCCAAAATTGGTGAGTTTTCTTGATATCGTTGACGAAAATGTCCAGGAGCTTCTCACATTCTATTTGAGGTGCGCATGGGAGAGACAAGGCTGGTGGGGTTTAAGAAGGCAGGTTTACAGTGGAGAGACAAGCAAAGGCTCACCTTTGCATTCCAGGATAAAAGTGGATTGGTGAGCAGTTTGAACAAATGAGAGCAAAACCAGGTATCTAATGTATTAATACCCCAAAAAATATCAATGTAATTAAAAGGTGAAAACTGGTTTCCCCTTTGCTTACCATCTCCAAACTTCTAAAAATCATTAGTTTAATAATATGTCGTAATGACAAGAAAGGTTGATAAACTTGTGCACATTTTAAAATGCATTTTGATTTCACCAAAATAGTTTAATTTTTAGAGTGGAAATTACTGTGAGGCATATTTTCAAAATAAAAACATTTATGTTTAATAAAATGTACATAAAAGTTTAATCAGTTGTGTGTTGTTTGATGTCCACTACAGATGCAATTATGTCACTAACTTCATTAAAACATTTATGTCAGTGTTAAGAAATAAATGTTTCTTGATTTTGCATCTTTTAGGAGCTAGTGGCTCGTTATGTTTCGCTGATCCCCTTCCTTCCAGACAGTATTTCTTTTGCTGGAATTTGTGACTTATGGTGCACTTCAGATGTAAGTAGCTGGATATCTTTGTTACCTTCCTTCTCGATTTTTGTGTACTTGGCTTTTCCTCTTTGATTATGATGAGAAGTTACATGTGTAGTTTTACAAAGTGAGGGGTGATAGATTTAAGACAGATGTCAGAGGCAGGTTCTTTACTCAGAGAGTGGTAAGGACGTGGAATGCCCTGCCTGCCACTGTAGTTAAGTCAGCCACATTAGGGGCATTTAAACAGTCCTCGGATAAGCCTATGGATAATGATGGGATAGTGTAGGGGGAGGGGCTTAGATTAGTTCACAAGTCGTCGCAACATCGAGGGACGAAGGGCCTGTTCTGCGCTGTATTGTTCTATGTTCTATGTTCTATAACATATGGACGTCCATAGCTTTAAGGCTGGAGTTATACCGACATTGGCATGACTGGTGTTGGACAGCCTTTCAAAGAAGTTTCACACTTTTCTTCATCCCTTCAACAAATTTATTTCCATAGATTTTGAATTTCTGATGCACATACAAAACTTCTTTTCATAAACATAATGTTACAATTGTCCTTCAGTGTTGACAGTTTGTTACGTAGATATTTTCTGACCCAGCAAGGTTCTAACCGTGGATGTCTTCTTGGCTCTGCCTGTATGAATTTCCCCCACTCCTTTGTTACCTTCTGTGGTGCCATCCCTAAAGCCCTTATTATCTTCCAGCCAAAATCCCACTCATCAACGCCACCACTTTTCCATTGGGACACCGTAACACAACTTTTAAAATCCCCGGTTCACCCCAGAGCTCTCATGCTGTTGCTTCTTATACCCTTGTTGGGCGTATACCCTTCGCTTGCAAAGGCCAGAGTTCACATGACTTGTTTGGATCCTTCTCCAATTTCACCTCCACACTTTTTGCCCACTTGCCACAACAGTCCCCTGACTGCCCTTCCCGTTGTTAAGCTTCCTGAATATTAGTAATCACACTTCCAGGATTAGCCATGACCTGCCCAACCCCAGACTGACTTGATTGGGCAACCATGATTAACCATGGGCTGCTCCCCAGGCTGATCAGCCCTCGTTATCCCTGGACTTGTTGCACTTGACCTGCAAGACTGACCACGGCTCAATCCCCAGACTACAAACTACAAGGATCGCCAAACTCTGATCGAACTAAGTGCCTGACTGACCCAAGACAGACCCTAATGACTAGAATAAGAAAGCCCCTTGACTGACTCTAACTGTGCTCCTGACCAACAGTAGTCCCCCAACAGCCTTCCAAGGACTGCTCCCCTTTGACTTTTCCAAATGGCGTTTTGCTTCAAGCACATGCAGTATGTTTCCTATAGTTCTAACTCTGATGGAGCATGATGTTATAGAGTGACATGTACGCCCCCTATTTGGCTGACAAGAAAGCAATGTGAAGTAGACCGTGGCTGGGAGGCTACAAGTAAAAACTGAAATGAGTAAGCCTGAAGAAAGCAAGTTAAGAGACACCATGTTCACAAGATGAAGCGAACATAGAAGTGTCTTTTGTAACTGCACAAGAAACCTGTCTGTCCCCCCATACACAGTGACCAATCAGAAGGTTTCCTGAACTCCATTGTAAACTGAAGTAGTTTTTGGGTTGTTCTGTGAACAGTCATGATGACATTGTGAGACAAGTGATTCTTGAACATTGTCTGAAAGAATGTCGGCTGTGGAGTATGCAGGAATATAATTGTGCATGATAATTGGGGCAAGCATTCGGTGAGCTGGGAAAGAAAGGAGAATTGGAAATAGTACATAAATAAGGAGAATTTAATGATTTGCAAATGTATAGTAACAAGGTTGTCACCACTTAATTAAGTCACCATTTAAGACTTGGGGGTGGGAAACTGGAAAAATCTTTTCTTGATGTTGAGGATCTGATTTTTTTCGCTATTTTTCACCACAGCAGGAAGGTGAAGGTTCCATTTCAATCCTTCGTCGTCTAGCTATCTGAGTTACAACACTCTGACAGGATGAAACTTCCATTTATGTTTCTCGTAATGAAAAATTAAATTGTACTTCATTCACCGGGACAGCAACAAAATACTTTTACTCTGCAACTGCCTCTATTTTGACCTAGAAGTATTTGTTCTATGCTTTAAACCCCAATGCTAATTCTACATGTGACAAACATCAGTCACCTGCGTCTAAAAAGAGATATGACCTTCATTGAAAAACATTAAATGGCTGCAAAGTCCTTTATGGTAGTGATTCTGGTTACTGTAATGATTATATGGATTTCTTTTGAAATCAGCAATTTTCTTTTCATGTTTCTCTCAACACAGCAATTCCTGAACTTGTTAGCAGGTGATGAAGAGGAACATGCAGTTCTACTCTGTAACTATTTCCTAGCAATGGGGAAGAAAGCCTGGCTGGTGGTAGGAACTGCCATCCCTGAGGTGAGAGATTGCATGTTCTTGATTACCATCTTTGCAGACACAGAGAAGTTAGTCAGCCCCTCTCGTAAAGGGATGATTTCTATGATTTTATGTGATACATTCAAAATCAAATAGTAGGGATGATCTAATCAGAATGTCAGAGAAAATGGGTCAGAAGGACAGAAATAATTTCCTGTAATAAGGAAGTCCGGATCAGTTGGCACAATGTTAAGATTAGAGCTAGATCTTTCATGTTTGACGTCAGGAAGCTGTTTCTTATGTAAAGCCTTGGTGTAACGAATCTGGAAGCAGTTGAGGCTCACTCAGTTGAAAATTCCACAACTGAGAGACATTTGTTCTTTCATTCAGTAAAAGTATCAAGAGTTACAGAAACAAGGATTGAGGTGAAAATCAGCCTGAATCTATTTTTTAATAATAGTTTTGAAGAATATTAGCAGTGTTGGCCAAGCCAGCATTTAATGACCATCCCTTGTGGCCCTAGAGAAGGTGGTTGTGAACTGCCTTCTTGAATCTCAGCAGTCCTTGGGGTACAAAGATACCTACAACGCTGTCAGGAAAGAAGTTGCAGGATTTCCACTCATTGACAGCAAATGCGTGACAATATATTTCCAAGTCAGGTTGGTGCACATCTTGATGAGTAACTTGCAGGTGATGGTGTTCCCACACATCTACTGTAAATTTTCTTTGAAAGTAGTAGATACTGTGGGTTTGGAGGGTGCAAGAAGCCCTGGTGAGTTCCATCAGTGCATATCGTAGATGATAAGTATTACTGACACAGTGGTGGAGGAATTGAATGTTGAATGTCCTAGGTGGGATGCCAGTAAAGTGGGCTGTTTTATGCTAAGTGTGTTGGACTTCTTAAGGGTATTTGGAGCTTCAGTCATCCAGGCAAGAGAGGAGTATTCCATCAAACGCCTAACTTGTGTCTTGTAGATGTGGGAAGTTAGGAAGCGAGTTCCTCTGAACAGAATTCCTAGTCTCTGACCTGTGCTTAGAGCCACAGTATTTCTATAGCTAGTCCAGTTCAATTTCTCATTAATGGTAATATCCAGCATATTCAAAATGGGGAGTTCAGTGATGGTAATGCCATTGAACGCCAAGAGACAATGGTAAGATTCTTTCTTGTTGGAGATGGCCTTTGGCTAGCACTGTGTGGGTCAAATGTTACTTGCCATTTTTCAACCCAAACCTGGGTATTGTCCAGGTCTTGCTGCATTTGGACATAGACTGCTTCAGTATCTAAGGAGCCGGGTCTGAACGTTGTGCAATCATCAATGAATGTCCCCATTTCTGACCTTATGATGGAGACAAGTTCATGAATGAAGCAGCCGAAGATGGTCGGACCTGGAATGAGAAGCTCCTGCAGGGATGTCCTGGAGCTGAGATGTTTGGTTTTCAACAGCCACCTTCCTTTGCACCATTATAACTCCAAACAGTGAAGATTTTTTTCCAACTCCCATTGCTTCTGGTTTTGCTAGGGCGTGTTGATACCACAATCAGTTATATGCAGCATTGATGTCAAAAGCTGCCTTTCTCAATTCATCTCTGGAATTCAGCTCTGTCATCCATGTTCAAACCCTAACTATAATGAGGTCAGGAGCTGAGTGGACCTGCCAGTGTGCAAATTAAATGGCAGTGAGCAGGTTATCCCTTTGTAAGTGAAGCTTGCTAGAACTATGGATGACTCCTTCCATCACTTTGGTCAAGTATAATCTGGTTGAGCAGTAGTTGGTGGGGTTGGATTTGTCAGCTTTTTGTGGATAGGACATAGCTGGGCAATTTTCCACATTGCCAGCTATGGGGATCTGATTACACTGGAGAGGGTGCAGAGGAAATATAACAGGATGTTGCCTGGGCTGGAGAGCTCTAGTTATGAATCAAGGTCGGATAGACTGGGATTGTTTTCCCTGCAGCAGAGAAGATTGAGGGGGGAATATGATTGAGATATATGAAATATTGGTGGGCATAAATGGGATAGAACTTAGTGGAGGGATCAGTGTCTAGAAAGCACGGATTTAAGGGAAGGTCAAGAGGTTTCGAGGACATGGATGGAAAATGTTTCTTAATCGGAAGGTGGAAAGAATCTGGAATTCACTGTCAGCCAGGGTGATGGGGCCAGAAACCCTCATTACACTTAATAAGTATTTAGATGTGCATTTGTGATACCAATATATAGAAGACTATGGGCCAAGCGCTGCAAAATGGGATTAGAAACCCGCAGGCAAGGGAGGCGCAGTGGTAGTATGGCGCACTGACCATTACGTCGCCGAGGCCAAACGCAAACTCTCCGACACCTCCTCCTACCGCGCCCACCCCCCCGATCATGACCCCACCCCCGAGCATCAAACCATCATCTCCAATACCGTCCATGATCTCATCACCTCAGGCGACCTCCCACCCACAGCCCCCAACCTCATTGTTCCCCAACCCCGCACCGCCCGCTTCTACCTCCTTCCCAAAATCTACAAACCTGCTTCCCTGGTTGACCCATTGTCTCCACCTGCTCCTGCCCCACCGAACTCATCTCCACCTATCTGGACTCCATTTTCTCACCCTTGGTCCAGGAGCTCCCCACCTATGTCCGTGACACCACCCACGCCCTCCACCTCCTTCAGAACTTCCAATTCCCTGGCCCCCCACACCCCATTTTCACCATGGACGTCCAGTCCCTATACGCCTGTATTCCTCATGCAGATGGTCTCAAGGCCCTCCGCTTCTTCCTGTCCCGCAGACCCGACCAGTCCCCCTCCACCGACACCCAAATCCGCCTCGCCGAACTCATCCTCACCCTTAACAACTCTCTTTCACTTCCTTCCACTTCCTACAGACAAAGGGGGTGGCCATGGGTGGTACCTGCATGGGCCCAAGCTATGCCTACCTCTTTGTAGGTTACGTGGAACAGTCCCTCTTCCGCACCTACACAGGCCCTAAACCCCACCTCTGCCTCCATGACAGTGATGACTGTATCGGCGCCGCTTCTTGCGAACAGTTCATCCACTTCACCAAAACCTTCCACCCCAACCTCAAGTTCACCTGGGCCATCTCCAACACATCCCTCACCTTCCTGGACTTCTCAGTCTCCATCTCAGGCAACCAGCTAGAAACTGATGTCCATTTCAAGCCCACTGACTCCCACAGCTACCTAGAATACACCTCCTCCCACCCAGCATCCTGCAAAAATTCCATCCCCTACTCCCAATTCCTTCGCGTCCGCCGCATCTGCTCTCAGGATGAGGCATTCCACTCCCGCACATCCAGATGTCCACGTTCTTCAAGGACAGCAACTTTCTCCCCACAGTGGTCGAGAACGCTCTTGACCGTGTCTCCCGCATTTCCCGCAACACATCCCTCACACCCCGCCCCCACAACAACCGCCCTACGAGGATCCCCCTTGTCCTCACATACGACCCCACCAATCTCCGGATACAACGTATCATCCTCCGTCACTTCCGCCATCTACAATCTGACCCCACCACCCAAGACATTTTTCCATCCCCACCCTTGCCTGCCTTCCGGAGAGACCACTCGCTACGTGACTCCCTTGTCCGCTCCACACTCCCCTCCAACCACACCACACCCGGCACCTTCCCCTGCAACCGCAGGAAGTGCTACACTTGCCCCCACACCTTCTCCCTCACCCCCATCCCAAGCCCAAAGATGCCTTTCCATATTAAGCAGATATTCACCTGCACATCTGCCAATGTGGTATACTGTATCCACTGTACCCAGTGTGGCTTCCTCTACATTGGGGAAACCAAGCGGAGGCTTGGGAACCGCTTTGCAGAACACCTCCGCTCGGTTCGCAATAAACAATTGCACCTCCCAGTCGCGAACCATTTTAACTCCCCTTCCCATTCCTTAGAGAACACGCCCATCCTGGGCCTCCTGCAGTGCCGTAATGATGCCACCCGAAGGTCACAGGAACAGCAACTCATATTCCGCTTGGGAACCCTGCAGCCCAATGTATCAATGTGGACTTCACAAGCTTCAAAATCTCTCCTTCCCCCACTGCATCCCAAAACCAGCCCTGTTCGTCCCCTCCCCCCACTGCATCCCAAAACCAGCCCAGTTCGTCCCCTCCCCCCACTGCATCCCAAAACCACCCCAGCTTGTCCCCGCCTCCCTAACCTGTTCTTCCTCTCACCTACCCACTCCTCCCACCTCAAGCCGCACCTCCATCTCCTACCTACTAACCTCATCCCACCTCCTTGACTTGTCCGTCTTCCCTGGACTGACCTATCCCCTCCCTACCTCCCTACCTATACTCTCTCCACCTATCTTCTTTTCTCCATCTTCGGTCTGCCTCCCCCTCTCTCCCTATTTATTCCAGAGCCCTCACCCCATCCCCCTCTCTGATGAAGGGTCTAGGCCCGAAACGTCAGCTTTTGTGCTCCTGAGATGCTGCTTGGCCTGCTGTGTTCATCCAGCTCCAAACTTTGTTATCTTAGAGTAGTTAGGTCCTTGTTTTTGAAAGGTGGAAAATTGATGGGCTGAAAAAACTTTTGTCGTGGTTTAGACTTTATGACTCCATGACTTTGTTACAATTGTACTGGAATAGCTTGCCTGAGGGTGCAACTAGCTCAGGAGCACAAGTCTCCAGTATAATTGCAGAATATTATTAGGACCCATAACCGTGCTGTCAACTAATTTTTGAAATTGAGTCAAATTGTTTGACGACTAGTGTCTCTGATGCTGGGGTCTTTCCGAAGAAGCAGAGATGGATCATCCACATCTGGGTGAAGCTGAATGCAAATGTTTAAGTCTTATCTTTTGCACTGATGTGCTGGCCTCCCCACTTATTCAAATTGGGTATATTTGTGGAGCGTCCACCTGCTGTTAGTTGTTTTAATTGCCCTCTGACATTGATGACTGTCTGTGGCAAGACTGCAAAGCATAGATCAGATCCACTGTTTGACAATCATTCAGCCTTGTCTGTTGCGTGCTACTTCTGATGTTTGATGCACAAGTAGTCCTGTGTTGCAGCTTCATCAGACTGACACCTCATTCTGAGGTTTACCTGCTGCTAGTCCTGGGCATACCTCGTACACTGCTCACTGAGCCGGTGTTCATCTCCTGGTTTGATGGTAATAGTGCAGTAGCCCTCCTGAGCAGTGGTAGTGTCCCTAGAGACCTGGGTTCAAGTCCCACCTGCTCTGGAGGAGTGTGATAACGTCTCTGAACAGGTCGACTGGGAAAGTAGGTACAGTGAGAGTTTGCTGAGACATGAGGTTTCAGATTTTAGTTTAATGCTGCCATTGAATGGATGCCTTGTGTTACTAAATCCAGTCAAAATGTGTCCCAAGAAGGTGAGTGTTCTCAGTGCGAAGACAATATTTTGGTGATCATTGCTACTAATCACAGACTGACACATTTCTAACATTAGTGGGGATGAGATCAAGTTGATTTTTCCCTCCCTCATTGTTTGCTGCAGATCCACTCCAGCAACTTTAGGATTTGAGCAGCTAGGTCAGTAATGATGCTACTGAGTCACTGTTGGCGATGGATATTTAAGTCTCCCACTGAGTCCCATCTGCGCTCTTGTCACCCTCAAACCTTCCCCCAGGTGGTAGTCAATATGAAGGACTACTGTTTCATCAGCTGAAGCGGCAGACAGTAAGTAGTAATCAGCAAGGTGTTTCATTGTCTATGTTTGCCCTGATCCGTGTGAATTCATGTGGCCCAAAGTCAGTGTTGACCAATATCACTGAGCGCCCACCTCTGGTGGTTATGTCTTGCTAATGGAGCAAGACATACCCAGGAATGGTGATGGTGCCAGCTGTGACACTGTCCCTGATACTAGCCTGGTTTTGATTACTAATCAGTGAAGTTTCCATCACTGCACTGCTTGACTGACAGAAAAAAACTCAAGGAACTGATGAGTCTGCTCGTGCTCAGGTATGTCCTGTCTATCTCTCACTGCATCATCCATTTGGTAAATAGTCCACAGGTAATAGGATGGATTTGTGGTGTCAGAAAAAATTCTCAGTTGGATTTCATTCCTATGTCATTAGCTGAGCTCATTTTGAGAGAAAGCGGCAAGGGACCTGCTTGCCATTATTATCCGGTGGCATGTGCCTGGCCATGCCTGGGAGCAGGGGCCTGGGAAGCTGCTTCAACCAGAGCATGGAATTATCTAAAGGTGTTGAGTCTCACTGCTGGCTGGGTAGCCATTCACTTGGGAAGGTCCACAGAACCATACGCCAGTCAGAGGGGTGGTGAAGCCACAAGTGGACTCTCCCCTGGAGTCAGCATCCTGTAAGTAGATGCCCTGCCTGGCGAAATATGCCAGCTCAGCAGTCAGTGGTGTGCAGTTCTTTTGGTCAGCAGCACTGCTGAGAGGCTGTGGTTGCAGCAGGACTAATACACAGGAGTACCAGGAACAAAGAGCAAACCAAACTGCAGGTTACTAAGGTGAGGGGTGCAGCGCTTTTATTTTGGGGGCCGGGGGGTGATGGGAAGTCAGGTTCAGGTTGGGAACTGGTGGTTCACATCAGGCTCCAAATGCCTTTGATCCTCTCCAGAAGTGAGGAGCCATCCACACTGTTTTGGTATCTGCGTGCAGACCATTTGGTGGCACACCCAGATGGAACTTGGTTATTCTCCATGTCAGTCAGATGTGGCCCTTACATGGTCTTCAATTGGCCATTCAGGGACCTCAATTAGCAGAAGCTGGAAGTTATCATGGGTGGTCTTGCCGAGAACTTAATTCTGGCTGAGGTGGCTGGGTGATGGGGTTCAGTACCCATCAGTGAACTAATTCTATGTCTTTCCCACCTCCAACTTCACAAACAAGAGCAGAAGATTCTGACCCAGAAGTGTGAAACCTCCATAAAAATAATACACAATATTGACCCTGTACTTAGCTTCTCAAAGTTATGTTACAGTTAGTTTTCCTTTGCAATCTTTCTATGAGTTGATATAAAAAATTTCAGGATAAAGCTGCTCAATCTACTTTCAGGGCCCAACAGCATACGTACTGACGTACGAACAGAGCCAGTATGTGATCTGGAACTCCACCACAGGACAGTACTATGGACAGTTTGATGCGTTCTGTCCATTGCAGAGTGTCAGCTGCTTGGTTAATGCTGATAATGTAAGTCTCAATTAAACACTCCTTGAAATGATAGTGAAATCAAGCAAAGTAATCGAGATTTGAGGCCTACCTCATCTGAGTCGTGAAAGTGATTAAATTAAAACCAGCTTCTGATGATGAAGCTCGGTGTTTACTTTGATGAATTGGTTTCTACGTCGAGATTTCTGATTTTAATTGAAGAAATGTTATGTAAACATTAGATTCTTAACGTGTATTTTTGGAAAGTGTGATTAATCAACTTGTGTTTTATATCGTTGCTATTTTCCTGCATTAATGTAACATAGAAAAAAGTTCCATTACATTATTTTTCCTTGGGCTAAGCTCTGTAGGATTTATTTCCTAGGTTTGGTTCAATATACAGAAATATGAAACTGTCATGCGCATACATTTTGACACCAGCAAATCCAACTTCTGGAAGCCATTTTTTTCACGAAGCTTTCCTTTTCCCGGCTTATCAAGTGTGCAGGTACAGTGGTACAAGCAAAGATTCTTCTTATAAGAAGGTCATAATATGAATAAAACATTTTCAAAAATGTTAGTAAGGCTACAAATATTTGTCAGAAAAGTACAGTGGTGTTCTTTATTGCACGGTAAATAAATTGACACACATGTGCATGCTATAACAATGTGGGCATCAGGTCGGCAGAGACAATCACCTAAAGTCAGAATGCAACCCAGCTACAAATGGCTGACTATTCGAAGAGTTGTTATGGCATATTTCTGTTGCCTTGGATTAAAATGTAAATAGCTACAAAATAAAGAGTCAATGAAGCAAGAACAAATTCATTCAGTAGGGAAGGTATCGTGCAGGCTAATTAATCAACAATGGAAAATATTCAAATAATTTAGATAAATTTGGACAGGGTACAAATAAATATTCTGCTGGGAAACACTGTTAACAGACGTTAGTGTGGATGCATGTGAGGTAATATGTTTTGAAAGATAAACAGAAGTGGGAAATATTTGACATTGGATAAGTTAGTGTCTCTGGAGATGAGGTTGTCAAATTAATACTATATGTACTCATGTAAACATTGAATTTTTTCGAACAGATTTTTAGGCCAAAAGTGATAGGGTCGACTTGTATAAAGATGAAGACTTTTGAGGGCCCAACTGAAATCCAGAAAAGAGCATCGTAATGGAATAAAGATTGACTCATAAATGAGTAGATAGCAGTTCTCTGTGCTCAAATGCTGACAGTCAAATATAAAATGATCAGCAGTTTTTTCAGCATCGTAAATGGAGGATGAAAATAAGCAAAGAACAAAGATTTCCAAAGGAATGTTTGACCACAGTTAGGGGGTGAGGTATAGTTTTGGGCATCACATTAGAAAAAAGATATTACACCTTTAGCACTCCTGTGGAGTTTATACAGTACAGATCAACTAGGATAATGGGAGCAAGGAGAAATTCTGTTTACAAGGATAAACTTCATACACAGGGAAATTTTCACTGATTGGCAAAAGAGGAGACTCAAGTTTATTTTTATAAACTGTAAATGGCTTTGTAAGAAAGAATAGGAAAGAAGATAATGGTTACATCAGGTGAAGAGAGGAACTAAAAATGAAACTGAGATGGTGGGGCGAGGGGTGATGTTAATTGCAGCTTTTGAGCTTTACCACAGCAAGTAATTGATTATCATTGCTATCTTTTGAAGAAAAATGTTTCAAAAGATTGAAACAGAGGAAGATGCATGGTTATCAAAGGTAGTTTGGGAGTGAACTTAGTTTTAGGTTCCTTTAACAAAGCACTGGCAGAAACATGGTGGGTTGGACGGTCTCCTTTCCGTGATGTAAACATTAATGTCTTGACGGTTTCCTTATATGTTTGGCAAACATCTATGAGATAAAGCATCTTTGTAGCTAATACCATAAATTAATTTACTTAGTTGTACCTTTGATAATGCACAGTATTCTCTGTTTAGTATGAGATTCCTTGACACTGTGCTCTATATGTTCATGTGTTTTTACTGCTTTTTTTTAGCCAGAAGAGCTAGTTTATCGCCGTACTGACAAGGCTGCTGCAGTAGAACTTCAGGACAAGTAATGCTGATTAATTCTCAACTGAAATTTTGTTTTATTATCTTTGGTTGTGGGTGCCCTACGTAAGGGTTTTCTGGATTCCCTTAACAAATTAACCATTATATGTCATTTCATGCCATGACATGGTATCAAAATTAATTGATGCTTTTCATATTTAAATGGAAAATTACACTGCAGTGCCCCCTATTATTGTTTGCTGTTGGTCACTCGTGTTGCCATAGAGTCATACAGCATGGAAACAGATCCTTCAGGCCAATCCATCCGCAGCAACCAGACACCCCAATCTGACATAATCCCACTTGCCAGCATTTGGCCAATATCCCTCTAAACCCTTCCTATTCATATTCCCATCCAGATGCCTTTTAAATGTTGTAATTCTGCTTGCCTCCACCATTTCCGCTGGCAGCTCATTCCATACATGCATCACTTCTCACCTTGAACCTATGCTGTCTAGTTTTGGAGTGCCCCACCCTGCAGTTTTACTGATCTACCTTTTAAACTGGTTTCCCCATTCACATTACCTGGCTTTGCCTTCATACCCTCATTGTCACTCTTACTTAGTTTTAAAAATAGCCATAGAATCGCAGTTCTCCACTTCAAACTGAAAATGAAATTCCATCATGTTTTGAACACTGTCACCCAGAAACTTCTTGACTTTGAGGTTGTTACTTAACAGTAGCTCATTGCACATTGCCAAGCCTAGGATAGCCTGCTTCCTGGCTGGTTCATTTAGACACTGTATGAACACATTTTCTGAGCTACCCCTACCAATCTTATTCACTCAATCTGTGTGTAAATTAAAGCCACTCAGGATGATTTCTTGCATGCTTCATTTATTTCTTCCTGTGTGTTCTGTCCTGCAGTGTGTAGCTGTAAACTACTCCCATGAGTAACCTCTTAAATTAACTATTTTCTCATTCTACCTAAACTGATTCTGTAACTTGAATTTATAAATTAAGGTAATCTTTCAGCACTTGACTATTACAAACAGACTGACCCTACCACCTTTTCCAATATGTGAAATACCTTCCACATTTAGGACCCGGCCTTGGCCACCTTTCAACCATGATGTCTCTGTAGTACCTATCAGATAATACAAATGTATCTCCACCTGCGCGTACAATTCATCTACCTTTTGACTAATGCAGGGCCTTAAGCTCTTTTTTAACCAATTTTACAATTTCTGGTATTATCTGCTGTTCCAGTGTTAGGTTTCCATGTTCTGTCCCTTTCTGTCACACTCTGGTAATCATGACTCAAATGGACACCATGTTTTTAATTGTTGTGACCTTTTACTTCACTTTATCACCCCCTCACTTGATCCCTTCTCCACTATTTAGTGTAAAACCCTTGTTTACTATCCCAGTTGTACAATTTGCCTGGTCTCAGTACAGTTCAGGTATAAGTCCTCCAAACAATATAGCTCCCATGCTAGTGCCAGTGCCCCATGATCTGAAACACGTTTCTCCCACACCAATTTTAAGGCACACATTCATTTCTCTTAACTTACATCACTTTTTTGTAGCTCATGTAATAATCCAGAATTATTAGTTTTCAGGTTCTGCTTTTTAATTTATCCCCGAGCTGTTCATACTCTCTCAGCAGAACGTTTATCTTTATCCTACCTAAGTCATTAGTCCCCCCATGGATCACATCATCTGTATCCTTCCCCTCCCACCGTAAAATCCTAGCACTGGCCAGAAAGCACAGCCTTGGCAGAGAACTGTATCAGTCCTCCTAATACACTGTCCCCCTGTGATTACTACACTTCTATTCATGCCCTCTGCGTTATTAACTTTCTGTACCAAGAAGCAGTAGTCATTTAACTCATCCACCCTACAGCCCACATTGTATTGGAAGAAGTTGAGAAATCAGATCAATATTATCATACATGCACAAAGGCTGAGGCTCCTGCCATTCTGCCTTGTGAGTGCCCTCACCTCTCTCACTTATAGACATACCCTGCTGTCCCTGTCCATTGACCAAATCAGGAGACCCTATCCTAAGACGTGTCACCAGTACCTGGAATGAAATGTCCACGTGCCCACTCCTCCTCTTCATATCTGTTAGGATAGTGGGTAAGTGTGGTCCCTTGCATGGCATACTGTGCCCCCCAAGGTATTGTGATATACAAACTGAACTGTTGACAATGACACTTACTTAAACAGGATGGATCAAATCTTGTAAAGCCTGAGACCAGTGGTCACATTGTCAGCCAGTTGCAGGGTCATCTGTGCCCTGTTTTGAAGTTACAGGCCAATTTGGAGAAGATGTCTTATTTACGTAACCACTTCTTCGGTGAAGCACGGTTGCCAGACGCGCTGCTTCTGGTTGTGGCGGAGGTAGGAGGAGAAACCCTGAAGAACCTACCTGGGAAAGGTCTCAACTGAGAATCCTCCTCCTCCCCACTGAGCTCCATCTCCCACTAATCGGAGTATGCAATTATGGGCCTTCCGACTGTAGCCAGTCTCAGGCCTTTCAAAAGCAGAAACTTCTTCCAACATTTGGCAACACCTCTTTCTGATATAAACCTCTGTAAAGCCCTACAGCAAAAGACTGCTGCAAGCAGATGGTAAAAGTACCTCATCTAGAAATGAATGATGTTGCATGACTTTAAGCATCACTCACGGGAGTCCCTGTTGACTATATTTCAGAGAGAGTATCAAGTTCCAAAATAGATCAGACATCAAGTTAGAGTCTGTAACCGACTGAGCTCACAATGTGACCTTGCTGCACTCTTCCAGTGTTGCAGAACTAAAGAAACCCATTAAACTGTTATCCATTGTACACAGTCTGTCCTCTCAAAGGATTAAGGTACTTTAATAAGAATTTTTTACATGACATTATCTGTTGTGTCATCCCATGCAGGATTGAAAAGATCTTGAAAGAGAAGATTATGGAATGGAGACCAAGATATCCAACTCGATGGAACAGATACTGTACCTCTACCCTTCGTCAGTTCCTGCCTAAACTGGAGCTCAGCCGTGGTGGGGAGGTCGGAGATGACCATTGCGCAGAACTGCAGAATCTACTTGGAGACTACAGGGTAATGACCAATTCCAAACCCAACAACAGTGCAGAAAGTTGGAATAGGGATCAAACTTTGCTATGCTAGAATTTTACTGATTTGTGCAGTTATTTAAAACCCAAACACAATACCTGTTCATAAGACTGAATTTCTACTTTTCATCCAATTATTATTTATTCTAATTCATTTGCAAGTGCAACGGTGATCTCCCACAACTGTCCTCATTATTTCTCTGCACTTCAGATCTGTATTTTCCTCTTTGTTATTTCTAGGCCTCCCTCCGATTTTCAACTCAATGAGATGTGAGCATCATGGCTGGGGTGTAGAATACATGAGGTGACTGCTTGTTTCCTTTGTCATTTGTGCTAAACACATACACAGTTTCTATTCCTAAAATAACTTAGACCTGTTGTCCCTCACAACTCAAGCCCTGTGACTTTTTTTACCATAACCACCTAACATTTACTAACTCAACTGTCTGGCATCACCCACAGTCCTGACCATTGGACCCGAAACTGCAGTGATTCACAACAAGGAACACAGTCCTGCATATCAGACATTTTAGTATGTTTATACATTCAATTGATTTTTCACTATCTCCTACACAAGGGTAGTCATAGACAGGGAACAACCACATCCTTTGAAGCAATGAATAAATTGAAGCAGATTTTTCACAATGCTTAGAACACAAGGTATAGGATTAGGTATAAATCATGGAGCCCTTGAGCCTGCTCCAACATTAATTACAATCAAAGTTGATCCAACTCACTCCACATTCCTACCTTATCCCCTTAACTTTTGAGTCACTGAGAGAGAGAAATCCTGTCCATCCCAGCCTTGGATATATCAATTGGAGCAGCCACAGTGCTCTATGGGGAAAGAATTTCGAAGATTCACCACCATCTGCGTGAAGAAATTTCTCTTCACCTCTTAAATGATGGATCATTATTCAGCGTGTGCTCTCATGCTCTTGTTTACAGCAGCCAGAGGAAGCAGCTTCCATTTTCCATTTTGAAGAAGGGTTTCTGGACCCAAAACATTAATTCTTCTTTCTCTCGGTAGTTGCTGCCAGACATGCAGACTTTTCCAAGAAATTCCTGTGTTTGGGTCTGATTTCTAACGTCCACAGGTCTTTGGTTTTTTTTGTTCCATGCCTTTGCTGTCAAACCAATTTAGAATCACCTTTGCTGCAATTGGAGCAGCACAGTGGCTCTGTGGTTAGCAGTGCTGTCTCACAGCACCAGGAACCCAGGTTTGATTCCACCCTTGGGTGACTGTCTGTCTGGAGTTTGCACAATCTCCCCGTGTCTGCGTAGGTTTTCTCCAGATATTCCAGTTTCCTCCCACAGTCCAAAGATGTGCAGGTTAAGTGGGTTGGCCATGCTATATTGCCCGTGGTGTCCAGGGATCTGTCGACTCAGTGGGTTATAAGGGGATTGGACTGGGTGGGATGCGCTGAGGGTCGATATGGACCTGTTGGGCCGAAGGGTCTGTTTCCGCAATGTAGGAATTCTATGATCAATGATCAATTTGGTCTTTTCTAACAGCACAGTCTCCCAGTGTGTGAAATTACCATAACTGTCTGAAATAGAACAGGAGCTGTAAATTTCATGATGTTGATTCACTTGCTTTATTTTGAAGTCTTTAAACAAAATGGTAATCTTAATGCATATTTTTTTTCATCCCATTTGTTATTTCATTCTTTCACTTCATGGATCTCTCAAAGCTCGCCTCAATTTGTGATCATGTAACCACCACAGTCATTTTAGTCCCATGTTTCTTTTTTAAAGAAACGTTCTAGTCCATGAAACGTCTCAGGTATAACAACCAGATGAGAATGTTAAAATTCTGTGATCCACATTCACTACGATTATAAACTCTGGATGTGAGTTTGCTCGAAGAGCTGGAAGGTTAGTTTTCAGACGTTTCGTCACCATTCTAGGTAGCATCATCAGTGAGCCTCCGACGAAGCGCCGGTGTTATGTCCACTTTCTATTTATCTGGTTAGGTTTCCTTGGGTTGGTGATGTCATTTCCTGCATTGGTGATGTCATTTCCTGTTCTTTTTCTCAGAGGATGGTAGATTGGCTCCAAATCAATGTGTTTGTTGATGGAGTTCTGGTTGGAATGCCATGCTTCTAGGAATTCTCGTGCGTGTCTCTGTTTGGCTTGTCCTAGGATGGATCTGTTATCCCAATCAAAGTGGTGTCCTTCCTCATCTGTATGTAAGGATACTAGTGATAGTGGATCATGTCTTTTTGTGGCTAGTTGATGTTGATGTATCCTGGTGGCTAGCTTTCTGCCTGTTTGTCCAATGTAGTGTACATTGGACAAACAGGCAGAAAGCTAGCCACCAGGATACATCAACATCAACTAGCCACAAAATGACATGACCCACTATCACTAGTATCCTTACATACAGATGAGGAAGGACACCACTTTGATTGGGATAACAGATCCATCCTAGGACAAGCCAAACAGAGACAGGCACAAGAATTCCTAGAAGCATGGCATTCCAACCAGAACTCCATCAACAAACACATTGATTTGGAGCCAATCTACCATCCTCTGAGAAAAAGAACAGGAAATGACATCACCAACCCAAGGAAACCTAACCAGATAAATAGAAAGCGGGATATAACACCAGCGCTTCGTCGGAGGCTCACTGATGATGTTACCTAGAATGGTGACGAAACGTCTGAAAACTAACCTTCCAGCTCAGCGAGCAAGCTCACATCCAGAACCTCAACCTGAGCTACAAATATTCTCAAAACTCACTACTATTATAAACTCTCAGATAAATGTATTACTTTTTTTTCTGTAGAACAATGTTGACTTTGTCTGATCACAGCTTGGTTTTCTAACTACATTGGCAAGATTGTTAAAACTTCATTAATAATAGATTCTGGCATTTTCTTGATGTCTTTCAAGCTAACTGGCACGTAGTTCTGTGTTTTCTCTCCTTCCTTTTTGAATATTACAGTTACATTTGTTAACCACCAATTTACACAGATCATTCTAGAACCCAGTTAATTTTGGAAAATTGTAACTAATGCAACTGGTCTCTCTGCAGCTACTTCTTTTAGAACATTAGGCTTGTGAGCCTTGGGATTCCTTGGCTGTTAGTCCCATAGGTTCCTTCAGAACGTTTCTCTGCTGATATTAAGTTTGAATTCCTAACCTATTTTGGAAAATATGAATTAAAATGTTGAAATGTTATCAAAAAGCCTTGTTCATATTGGGAATTCGCTATATGATCCATACTGATTTAGTATACATGTGCATTATTTCACTATGGAGGATAACTTGAATGAATTGACCAATGTTATTTAAATAACCTTTGCTCTGGTCTTAACATTAAATACTCCACAGCTCAATTCAATGAAAAAAGCCCCCTTTTTACCTCCTGTTACATTATTAGACAGACAACATTAACAGTTCACAAACAGAAAATCTCGGAGAGATTCGAATTTGGCAGCATTTGTGGAGAAACAAAATTAATGTTTTAAGTTTGAAATGACTTCTTCAGACCTGCTTCAGAATTTGGCTTTTGAACTGTTAAGAATTCACCATTTAGTTTAGGTTATTTTAAAATAGATGCTTAGTATTAGAGAGGTCTTGCCTCATTTATTTGATGTCCTGTTTATTGAATGCTCTTATAGTTTGAGGCTGTTGTCGCTCAAAGAAAAAAGTTGACCTTCATTCACCTTACATTACATTTTTCTCCACAGATTTCGGGGTTTCCTATTAATATGGCTTTCTCTGAATTGAGTCCCATTATTGAAGCTGTACATAGCACTGGCGTCCATAACACAGTGATTCCTCAGGTGGAGTTCGCTTTGGCTGTGTATGTTCATCCGTATCCTAACAACATTCTGTCTGTTTGGATTTATGTGGCATCTTTGGTGCGCAGCAGATAGCAAAAACAAATTTGTATTCCTTGCCATTCTTGATTTCCGCAGAAAAACAATCATTGTTGATATCCTGTGAACTTGACAGGATGTTGTGTCTCTTTTGCACTAAATATCAAATACATCAGTAGTTTAATTTGTTTTCAGCATAACACAGATTAAAGTTAATGCCAAATGAAAATAATCTAAGACCAACTTTTTTTAAGCTTTGATTTTTGAAAAATCCTATCAATATCTTTTATTAAAAAGAACAATGTGTGACATTGTGGTAGCAGGTGATGCCTGAAACAAGTTAACTTAAGTTCCTTTCAAAGTTATTGGCTTCTTTTATTCTCCAAAAGAGAAATATGCCTCAATTACAAGAATGGTTCCTCATAACAGTAGTAAAATAACAAAGTAACACAGTGAGATACAACAATATACATACATTAGGCTCAAAGTTATCACATAAAACTAATATACACAGACCTATTACAATACTTAAGTTATAAAGTAAACTTTTTTCAAACGTAGCTGCTTCTTTTACAAAACGCTTTTTACTTCAACCTACTTACATATTTGTTTGCTTGAATTTATTTTAGCCTGGGCCATAAAAGAAGCTTTAAAATAAATACCCATGATTCTACTTTTGACCTGGGCCATATAGCTACTCTTGCTCACAGCAAGTTTTACATCTATCTGTAATTAAGCAATATAATTTAATTCCTCATTTGCTTAGCTAGGCCATAATAATAAAAAATAAGTTAATCCTACAGTGTTTTATGCTATTTCATTCTATTCACATTGTGTTATTTGAGTGAAAACCATGTGGAAACTCTAAGGTCCATGTTTAATCAATTTATTTATCCCAGTAAATACTGTTTTAATATATTAGGTGTGATTGTAGTTTTTAAGGCAAGATTTTTCACTCAAGAACAATAATTGAAAAATGATTTTATTTGTATGCTGAGAACCACAGAAGTGGCATTTTACATTTGCGATAATATTTTACAATTGTATTAACATATTTGTTATTCAAATAACTTTTAAGAATGATGGAATTGGTGACAGTCCGTTCTTCCAGGGATTGTCTAAGACATATGGGATTCAACTGTTGCCTAAAAATGAGTTTAATTTTACAAGTATTTATTTACATTGAATTGCAACAAAGAATATATAACATTTTTAATAGTGGAAAACACCAGCAGAGATTGTGATATGAATTACAGCTCATAAACACATATTCAGTCCGTGTTATTATTCTGTATGAGTAGTGGCCATACATGTGTCTAGTCTGTTCCTTGCTTAAAAAAAACAAAAGTTGAAACTTTTTGTCAACCACTCATCAGAACTAGAATGGAAGAAACAGACATGGAAAATTGTCAAGCCATTTTATACACATTATATATTTTATATAATTCTCAATCTCTTTCATTCAGGCCTTTTTCTTGGATCCTAGATCTGATGAGTGCATGGTGAAAAGCTTCAATGCTTAGTCTTCTTTTAGGAATGTTTAAATTCTGTGTTGCTAAGCATTTACCTACAGTATTCCCATATCAGTTTTTGTCTCTTCCTTTCAATCTAACCAATTCTTAAATATTGAAATTGACTCTGCTTTAGTCATTAACTCTGGTAATACAGTTCATAGGCTTACGCCATTTATATATAAATCAAAACCAACTGCTATTGGCCCCTAAATAACTTGCATTATATTTAGTTGGCTTTGTTCTACTTGTGCTAAATCTCTAGAACTAGTGTTTCTATATATCTATTACCATCTCTAATTTTAAATGCCTCTATCAAATCATCCCAATAACTCTTGTTGAATGAAAAATCTTAAATTTGTTTTAAGTCTTATGTTTCTACAAAGCATCTAATTTGCGTTGTATGCGTCCCATGTTGTGCAACCAAATATGGCACACACTGCTCCAGCAAGATAAATCGGTAAAATTTTGTCTGTAGTCAATTTACATTTTACATCTCTTGTATAAAAGACGGTATGCCATTTTTGTAAGCCCTAATCCATTTGTGATTCTATTCTGAGGGTTTGTGAATGTTTTATATCACGGACTTTATTTTGTACATTTTTTATCCATATTTGTATTTTTACAGACAAATCCATTTGCTGGATATTGAAATATTAAATTATGCATTGTTAAATTTATGGATATGTAACTTTTTGAGAAAATAGAGTCCCTTTGCAGCTTACATTTTCACCTTCATTTTATGCTATGTCAATAGACTGTGCACAAGGGCATATCAGAAGCAACACCAGGTACTACTAAAAATGAAGCGTCAGCTTCATGAAACTACAATACAGGACTGATTGGTAACCAGCATAAGCAGCATGCCATAAACGGACTAAGTAATTCCACAATCAATGGATCGGATCTAAGCTCCAGTCATGAATGCTAGTGGACAATTTAACAACTCACTGGAGGAGGGGGCTCCACAAATATCCCCATTTCTAGTGGCCTCCTCCAGTGGTCCCCTGCATCACAGATGCCAGTCTTCAGCCAATCTGATTCATTCTATGTGATATCAGTGAACATTTGGGGGCATTGGTTACTCCCAAAACTGTGGATCCTGACAACATTCCATCAATACACTGAAGTCTTATGCTGCAGAACTCGCCACACCCCTAGCCAAACTCTCCCAGAACGGCTACTGCACTAGCTTTTAGCCGACAGTACAGAAAATTGTCCCTATACGTCCTATCCACAAAAAGCAGGACAAGACCAATGGAGCTAAATTCTGCGCCACTGGCTACTCTTGATCATCAGTAACCTGATGGAAGGCGTCATCAATAGTGTTATCAAACAGCATACGGTCAGCAATAACCTGCTCAGTGATGCCCATTTTGGGTTCTGCCAGGGCCGCTCAGCTTATGATCTCATTGAAGCCTTGGTTCAAACATGGAAAACTCTCTGCTGGTTAGATTCATGCCTGGCACAAAGGAAGATGGTTGTTTAAATAACACTATGGAGGCTGGTATCCAGTCACCAATTCACTCTTTATTCACACACGAATGGTCTTTGACTTTCGTATTGCCCCATACGGAATTGGACACCAGAGTGTCATTCATTATCCCTTACACTGAACCTTTTCAGGGCTCCCTGATTGGGGTTGTTAATCTGGTCCAGTCAGGGGACTCATATTCTATGAGGTTAGGCTAGCTGACCTCATAACAATCACACAGTTGTGGTTGTTGGCAGTTAGTAATTTCAGCTCTACAGCATCTCAGCTGGCATCTTCACTCAAACCATTTTCAGAAGCTACATTTATGACTTCCCCTCCATCATAAAGTCAGAAGCCAGGATGTTTCCTGATGACTGCACAATGTTCAGCACTATTTATGATTTTTCCAATACTGAAGCATTCTAAGTTCAAATGCAGCAAGACCTGGATAACAAGGTGTAGAGCTGGACGAACACCGCAGGCCAAGCAGCATCAGAGGAGCAGGAAGGCTGATGTTGTGGGCTTAGACCCTTCTTCAGAAATGAATTTCTGAAAAAGGTTCTAGGCCCAAAACATCAGCCTTCCTGCTCCTCTGATGCTGCTTGGCCTGCGGTGTTCATCCAGCTCTACACCTTGTTAGCTCAGATTTTCCAGCATCTGCAGTTCCTACTACCCCTGGACCTGGATAATATCCAGGTTTCAGCTGTCAAGTGGCAAGTAAAAATCAGTGCCACGCAATGACCATCTCCAGTAAAAGAGAATCCAGCTATTGCTCCTTAACATTCAGGGGTGATTCCACCCCAATGTCAACATCCTAGCAGTTACCATTAACCAAGAACTGAACTGAACTGGTCATATAAATGCTGCAGCAACAAGAGCCGCTCAGAGGCTGGGAATATTGCAGTGACTAATGCAACTCCTGACTCTCCAAAGCCTGTTGGGAATATTGCAGTGACTAATGCAACTCCTGACTCTCCAAAGCCTCTTGGGAATATTGCAGTGACTCATGCAACTCCTGACTCTCCAAAGCCTGTCCGCCATCTGAAAAGCACAAGTCAGGAGTGTGACGGAATGCTCCCCACTGGGCTGGATGAGTGCGGAAACACAAAGTTTGACACGATCCAGAGAAAAGCAGCCCACTTGATTAGTACCATAGCATCCACTCTCTACCACTGAAGCTCAGTGGCAGCAATGAGTACTGTCTACAACTTACACTGCAGAAAAAAACACTAAAGCTCATAACACTGCACCTTCCAAACTCATGACCGTGATAATTCGGAAGGACAAAAGCAGGAAATAAATGGGAACATCACCACCTGCAAATTCTCCTCCAAGCTACTGTCAATGCTGAATTGGAGATATATCACGACTCCTTCAGCATTGCTGGACTCTGATCTTGAAACTCTCATTAAAGCATTGATGGAGTCACCTGTAGTTCAAGAAAGCAGTTCATTACCCTTTTCGCAAGGGTAACAAGGGATGGGTAATAAAAGCTGGCCCAGTCAATGATGCCCACTTTCCATGGGTGAATATTTTTAAAAGCTACATTTATACTGAAAGATTTTAAATATAGATAAATATTTACTACAAGTATTTATTTCGGATAAAATACCTGTTCTGGTATTTTGAATTTTGTCATGTAAATCTTGAAGAAATTTCCACAACAGTTTATTAAAATTATGATTATATCATACAAAGGGAATGAATATTGAATCATCATTCTTTGTTACATTAGATAGCTTTCAACACGATAATGGAATTGGCCAAACCAAAGGTGAGAGTTGGCTGATATTTCCATTCCTGATTGCTCCATATGGATCAAGGAACGACCTGAAACCATCAAGTATTAGTATTGCTATGTAATGTAGTCAGTTTCACAAATCTACAAAACCTGGGATTGCGGTAGGTGAACAAAAGGGATCTGTCAGGGGAGTCAAAAAATTACAGGAGGATCTAAACACGCGCTTCCAAAGCTGGTAGGTTTGAGAATGAGCCCCATAACTTCTGAAGCAGGAATGATGACTGTGCAGCAAAAGCTTCCTCCATTGCCGAGTTTTCACTTTGGAATTTCACCAAGAATGAAGCCTTAAAATGGACTCTTGGAGGCAAGTTTGAATGCACTAACAGAGACCATATTTGCAGATGGAATCAAATAGACCTAACTACTTGGATGTACATTGGAAGAAAATAAAACCAGAAGAAGAAAGATCTGAAGAAAATTCTCTACACAATCATGTGCTAAAATTGCTGAGCATTTGCCAAACAGTAGAATTTAACACCAGCAAGAGAGGCGCAGGTGTAATGGTAATATCATTGAACTTGTAATCCAGGTCCCTAGGCTAATGTTCCTGGGACATGGGTTCAGATGCCACCATAGTAAAACTTGAATTCATTTTTGTTTTACAAAGCTTGGAATGAAAATAGCTTAAAAGTGAGCATGCAGCCATTGTTGTAAAAACCCATCTGATCCACGTTAGGGAACGAAAGCTGCCATCCTCACTTCGTCTGATTTGCATGTGACTCTCAACATAAAATTTCCAAGTCAGTGGTATATGATTTGGAGGGGCATTTGAAGGTGTTCCCATGCCTCTGATGCCCTTGTCTGCTGTATGGTAGAGATTGTATCTTATGACCGTGATGTCAAAAGAAAGTAGGTGAGTTGTTGCAGTAAAACTCGTAGATGGTAAGTTCAGCAGTCAGTTTGTGTTTGTGCTGCAATCAGTGAATGTATGTGACGTTTTGGGATTGAATACACCTCATTTAAATGAGACGTTTTGTCTGAGATGATGCTGTGCTTCTTGAGTGTTAGAACTGCATTCATTCAGGCAAGTGGGGAGCATGCCAGTACATGCTTAATTTGTGCCTTCTAGATAATGGACAGACTTTGGAGAGCGAGGAGGTAACTTTGTATAGAATTTTCAGGCTCTGACCTGCTCTCGTAAATATTTGTGGTTTGTCCAATTATATCTCAGGACCGCGGTAATCCCCTGGATGTTGGTGGCGGCACACTAAACTTAATTCTTACATATGGTAATTACTTGTCATCTGTGAGCAACAAATGCTATTTACCACTGATCAGCCCAGATCTGAATGTTGCCCAGGTCTTGTAGCATAGGGAGACACATGATGTATTTTTTTTTCCTGCAGGTGGCAAGAAGGGCAAATAATTGGGTGTGTCCATCCGAGGGAAGCATTCACTACCTTACTGCCACCTCAGCAATCAAATTTTAGGGCAACATTCGCAACCCACCACTGTCCAGATCCCCTAATCTCCTGGCCAGTGAGAGAAGTGGCTCTCTTGTTCTCCCTGCTGGGATGGGGACTCTTCCCTTTACCAGAGTTTGGGGCGGGAATGGTGGGGCAGGCAGATTGCTTCTGACCTTGCATTTGCACTGACTCCCACTCCACACGACCCAATCCATGGTTCCCAACCCCCACCCAGACCTCCAGTGATGTTCTCCAGTTCCATTCAGGACTGCTGCCTGATGACAATTCACTAGTGTTTTAACTTTTCCTTTTGCAACGATGTGCTGGACTTGTCCATCTTTGAGGATGTTGAAGTTAATGGAGAAGACCTTCTCCCTTTTACTGATTCAATATCCCACCATCATTCACATTGGGATGTGATAGATTTGTAGCAATGTGAACTGATCCAGTTTTGAGATCACCTAGTTCTGTTCATAGAGCACGCTCCCTCTGTCCTTATTGCTTCCCTGGCATGACATTCATTTTTTAAATATGCTTGTTGCTGCTCCTGGCGAGCTCTTCTTCACACCTCAGTGAGCTGGAGTTGGTTTCTTGGCTTGTTTGGAATGGTGGAATAAGGACATACATGTACTGGGTCATGAGATTAGAGATTGCACTTCAGATAATGGCCCAAAGCAGTCCATGGCCCACAACTTTGAACTACTAAATCAGTTCTGAATCTATAGTATTTTGCATGGTGCTCTTGGCTAATAACATGACTGAGCCTAGTGTGTCCTTAGTGTGAAAGTGGGACTTTCTCCTTTGAGGAAAGATCATCAACCTGAAACTTTGTCCTAGATCTTCATAGAATCTTGGGGACTCTGCAGTTTATTGAAAATTATGCACCCTACCCAGATCTGAAGTCCTCACTCAAACTGGCATGTTATATCAGCCACTGGGTCTCTAGGGGCAGGGTTGGAAAGGAGGTGAGACATTGTTCATGAGTTTTTACAAATTCTGAAAAACATTTAAAATTACATCTGAGTTAAGCTAAAAACGAGTTAAATTAGAAGAGATTTACATCAGTGCCATGTACTACTTGCAACTTTATGACAAATTTGGAAACTGATTGGAAGGTGTTTGGAAACATGGGTTATATGTTTGGAGAACATAGAAAATATAAAGATATGCTACAGAATGCCCACCGATATGATAGTGGGTTTAGTGGCAGTCATGATTCATTTATAATCAGAAATTCACAACTACCTCAACTACTTCAGACCCAAACATGAACCTCTGGTTCTCTCTGGAGAACAAGAGGTGACCCTTAGGGTGGCATGGTGGCTCAGTGGTAACACTGCTGCCTCACAGCATCAGGGACCCGGGTTCCATTCCACCCTCAGGTGACTATCTGTGTGGAGTGCACGTTCTTCCTGTGTCTGTGTGGGTTTCCTCCGGATGATCCGGTTTCCTCCACAGTCTAAAGATGTACAGGGTAAATAGACTGGCCATGCTAAATTGCCCATAGTGTCCAGGGATATGTAGGTTAGGTGGATTAGCTTTAGGAAATGAAAGGTTGTGGGGGAGGGGTAGGGGGATGGGTCTGATGGGATGCTCTTTGGAGGGGTGGTATGCACTTGTTGGGTCGGTTGAGCTGTTTTCATACTGTAGGTATGCTATGATTCTATGAAGATGGCTGGTGACCTCCTTTACGAGGCTGCAGATGTCTGAAAAGCAATACAATAGCAGACATGTGCAAGCCCAAAACACTTCAAATTACACTTCAGGTGACCTGATCACTTGAAGGATTGATATTCCCCTGTAAGGGTCTCCAGCACTTACAAACAGAGGGGTTGGTATGCACCGCAGCAGTAGATGGTGAGGAAATGCTGCAGTGAAGGTCAGCATCCTAAGGTACTGAAAATGGTGTGGGGAAGAAGGGTTGTCATGGGAGACCACCTGAGGGCCAGACCCATATACCAATGCTGGTTCATACAAGAGGGGACAACAGCCAAATCTCTCTCTAGAGAGAAAATGCTCCTAAGTGCACAGTAGGAAAGGTAACCAAGTCTGTTAGCTAGTACCCAGTGAGCAGCTTCCACACATAGTTTCCTTTTTACTGGAAGCTGCACATGTTCGGGGAAATGTTCCCTTTCAACAAGGTTGAAAACCACAAGGACATACTGAAAGTCTGTGCCATCAGGAGGCCTGAAACCATGGCTGCCATTAACCTTGACCTCAAGGTAATCCATAGAAACACTTCATACCTTGGACTGTAGGTATTTATGTTAAAGGCTGTCAACGCTGTCAAAGAAAGCGCCAGAATTGCATCTAGCCAAGCTACGCTCACCGTGCCACGAGTGCCAGCTGGAAGAATGACTTAAGATGCATTTCCTTCTGATGGGATTGTATGTGCCAAAGGTACTGCAGCTACTGAGTAGGGTGATGTTATCTTCTACGTTCCACATTGTCCCTTTGGTTCCAGAATCCATATTCTTTGGAACATAACATCTGGCAGTGCTGCCAACCACCTTGGCTTCCTGTGAACCTGTGGCCTTTACCACCTAGGAGACATTAGCTTCACTTGTAGGAGAAGTATCAGATAAACATATTACCCTGGAGTACACGTGGCATTCTGAAATGTGGGACATAAACGGGAGTCACTTTCACTACCAGTAGCCTCCTCTAAGGCATGACAATAAAAACATCATTCATATAGTTTCTGGCTTTGGTCTCTCAAACAACCTCTGTCTACTCACATGTAGAAATATTCTCTTGCTCAGCAATGCCTAACCTTAAGGGATGGGGCTGCATTAAAGCAAGGGGCCTGAAACCTCTTTATTTGATACATCCATGGTATGTTGTGCTCCTGAGCGTGCTGTACCCTGCTGGCTTCCTGTTGCTGAGTAACAAATTTATTCTGCTTTGGAATTGTGTGACTCTCTGCGCTGTACTATTCTTTGTTCTTGAAAGTCCTGGGTAAGACTCAGTTGCATGAGAGATGGGTGGAAGGGCAGAGGTTGTGCATGTGGGGCCGAGCAATCATTGCCCTGAGACATTCTGCTCATCATGTGTTATGAGCTGCCATTGCCAAGATGCTACCATCTCCACAGCAGAGTCTTGTGAAGCTTTACTAGCCTGAATGTTATAAAGTATACCCCTTCATTACACGGTAAGCTTTACATTTTCCAATGAAAGGGTCTTGATGGGCCATCTCTTCCATTGTCAGCAACCAGTTGGACAACTATTTCAGTTACTCCTCTGACTCCATTTGAGTTGCTGACCTGGACGTCCCCTCCCAGTAGCTCTTTAGTTATCAACTTCCTAAATCACGGAAGAATGTTCCACAGGTTCACCTTTACTTGCCATCTAATGTCATTTAACCAACTCATATTCTCCATTTAAATACTTTACATGCCAGTATGTTTGTGTATGTGCGTGTGCTTTCCGAACTGTCCCTTTCCACTCTTTGTTTCTTTTAAAATGTACATTTCTTCCAGTTCTGGCAAAAGGAGGAAAGAAATTGGTGTGAGATTTGAGTGCGAAATGCAGCTGGAATGCCACATGAAAATGCTAAGGGCCACTGGGATCCAGCAGAATTCTGTATTGGATCCTATCCCATTGAGTTGCAGAGGATAGGACACAACTTCAAAACTATGAAACATCCAATCGAGCTTCAGGGTGGCATACAGGGCAGAATGTGGTATTGAGCCATGTGGACAGCTGGTTGAAAGCAGAGCTAAAGAGGTGAGTTTGAAGAAGTGTTTTCTAGAAAGCAAGGAAAAAGTTTAGGAACTGCATTCTAGAATTTCGTATCTTGGCTTTTGATGGCAAGATCACCCATGCTGCTGCTGCAAAAAAACGGATGTTCAAGGGGCCAATTATCTGAGTGTTAATATCCAAGAGGGTTGTGAGGCTGGTGATGATCACAGAGATCGAGAGGGACAAGATTTAAAAACAAAAATGAGAATTTTAAAAAGAAAGCATCTCCCAACCAGTAACCAACGTGAGTCAGTGAGCTTCTAAATGATTGAATGGAGATAATGGGAACTGCAGATGCTGGAGAATCCAAGATAACAAAGTGTGAAGCTGGATGAACACAGCAGGCCAAGCAGCATCTCAGGAGCACAGATGATTGAATGGGACTGGTACAAGCAATACAGTTTTGGGTGACCTGAAACCTACAGTTAACCAAGGAAAGAATGAGGGGGTGAGTAGCTGACGAGCTGAGGCAGGGTTGGATCAAACATTATGAATAAAGAAATAGGCAAGTTTAGTAACTGTACACATATATGTAAAGAGTGTAATCTAAGATTGAGGTTGTGGACAATGTGCTTTAAGCTCTCAAAGTTGTTGGGGAAAGGTGGAGATAATAGCAAGGGAATGGTGTTTCGAGTGGGGTCTGAAGAAATCAGCTTCATTCTTGCTAATAATTAATTGGAAGAATTTTCTGCTTATCCAGTACTGGATGTCAAACAACAAATCCAATAATTTAACAACAGTGGAGTGATGATAGTGAGTTGGAATTATGAGCAGTCAGTTTGCAGTGAAAGCTATTGCTATGCCTCCAGCTGATGAGGACAAGGGACAGCATTTAGACAAGAAATACGGGATGCGTTCTTGCTGGGCACTAGAAGGAGCAGGAAGAGAAGTCATTCCAAGTGTTAACCCTGGCTATAGTTTAGTAGCTCAGAATGGAAAGAGCTGAGTTTGTCTCACCTAGCTAGATGGTATTGGAGGTTTGTTGGAGGAGGAAGATATGATTAATAATGACAAAGATTACAGACAGATCAGGAAGAGTGTGGAGGGCTAGTTCACCATTGTGGTGTCGGTGATTTTAGCATGACACATTTCAAAATTTTAGCAGGCCAGGTATCAGATGGAGAAATTTAAACATGGAGGTCCAGCTAACAAGAGGATCTAGAAGGGGAATAAAAACTGAGGATGCTGGACAAACTTAGCAGTGGAGCTCTAAAGAAGAACCAAATTGAACTGAGAATTTTAACTGTTTCTCTCTCCATGGATGCTGTCAGAGCTGCTGAGATTCTGTAGCATTTTCTGTTTTAATTTCAGATTACCCACATAAGCAGTGTTGTGCTTTTTCTTTGAACTGAACGAGGAATTGGTAGATCAACAGTTTTATAGGAATAGAACTGAGGATCAGGAGGTGTGTCTCTTATGCAAGATGAGTTCAAACAAATCATGATGCGAAATGTGAGGAAAAACGAGAGAATAACATTATGTCCAGTGCTTTTATAGGAGGGGACTTTGGCAGATACAGTTCATCAGGTAGATAGAATCTTGGCGAGAAAGAAGTCCATGAGTTCTGTAGAGATGACCTGTACCTTGTTATGTAAGGTGACTTGTACCTGAACATACTAAGTGGCCCATGCCTGCTTACAAGACAACAGTCAGAAACTACGCAAAACTGAGCAGCCTGCTCACACAATGAAATACAATAGTACCTTTAAACAGAATGGCTAGAAGTTCAGTGAAGGGTCGCTGTACGTTCCCTCCAAGACAATTCTGATAAAAGGAAGCCTTAGGACAGATAAATGACCAATTCTATTGTTATTAATGAAAAGATGATTGTCCCAATAAATGAATAACATCAGGTGCTAGATTAGTCCTCAAGCAGCTGCAAGGATAACAGCTAATGTTATTTCGTACTGAATAGTTGCCTCGCTGAAGCTACCAGCAATATTAAATAGTTTCTAGTTAAAAATGCTGTAATCACAGAAGTTGGTTTCCATACATAACCAGAATATAATTAAACCTTAGAAAAACATTTAAGCTCAGATGTAAAGATTAACTAGCCTGAGGAGACACCTTCTCTTATGCACTGAACAAGATAGATTGATTGCAACCCATAAGTAGAAGGTTCACCTTCTAGCAATTAGTTAAAACTAACTGACTTTTTATTTTTACATTATTTAATTGGGACAGTAGAAAAATAAAAGGAGTAACTGAATGTGATAAAAGACTGCACCAAAATATAACGGGTAGTAGAATTCGAGCTGTCCTTACAGATAATCAAGCCTGAGAAAGAACTGAAGGAGTGTAGTCATTAAACACATTAACAGAATGCATGGGAAGATTCCAAGGCCGAGAGATTTACAATGTCTAGCTAAAACCATAAGACCATGAGAACCGGGGGTATCTATGAAAGTGTCCATCACCAGTTAGGTGTCCCACAGGGTTGGATGTTTCGATTGGGGGTGGGACAGTGATTACGTTGCATTTGATTACAGTAACACAAAATGTGTAAAAATTATGTATTTCTTTATACAAGCACAGGGTGTGTCATTGATTTATCTTCTGAAGCCGGATTCAGGGAAGATCCTTTGGCCCTCTCCCTGCATAAACCAGTATCTGCCTGAACAAACATCTTGCACTTGTCTGAATCCTGCCTGCCTCCTGCTCTTTGTTCCGATTGGGAAAAGTGCTCCGACAAGCTCGTTAAATTTATTGTTGGTAATGAAGGCATACATAGGTGGCAGAAGATGTTCAGGAGATAGTTTGCAGCAAAGCAAAGGAGTTGGGGGTTATATTTGCATTCCATGAGCCATCTTAGTAGATGGGATGATGAACTAATGATGTTTTATGTGATCAGCAAAATCGAATAGTGAATGGCTAAAAGAATCCCTCCCCTATAATCAGATATCTCCATATTAAATCCTCTCTTTTCATGAGTACTGAATAATCTGCTGATGGCTTCCAACACTTTCTACTGGTGATCGATATCAAACCTGTTTGTTTAAATAGTTCTTCAACAAGTTAATTATTACATACATTTTGCCATTTTTTCCGCATAATTGGGATAAGCTCAAGGACAAATGAAGTTGTGAAATTTATGCTGCAACAGTTGGATTGAAATTGAGACTCTTCTCAAAATGGCAAAATGCAGCATGTTGCTGCTTGGAATCCTATTGATGGATTTCTCAACATCAGTAAAGTCACAGCGTGGAATTGGTACAGTTCGTAACTTGGAGGAGATCATAATTGGCAGATGCTATAATTACATCAGAGTAGTGAATCCTACAATAGGGTAAGACAATGATTTCTCTGTTATACATACATAGAAGTAAGAATCTGAGCCATTGGGCATTAAGTTTCTTCATTAATACACAGTCATTAACTCTCATAGGCAAGAAGCATGATGCCACCTGCAAAACCTATTGGTGGTGGTCCTCTGTGCTACAAGTGGTTTGACTAAAAGAATACAGCCAGAAAAATATTGCCAATTATGAAGCTGTTAATAAACACAATAATATGTCAAAGAATACCATGAATCATATTCCACTAATTGAAACACAACCATTATCCCTACGCTATTTTTGACCAAGTTTTTCAAAAGACAACCTTTGTTTAATGTAGTTTAATTTTTGTGAACGGCCCCTTTAGTGGAACTTTATTAAATTACTTCTGGAAATCCGTATAAAGACAATCCATAGACATTTCCTGATGAACTGCATTGGTGACCTTCTTGATAATCTATCTAGATTTGTTAAAAATAACTTGCCTTTTAAAAATCTATACTCTCTCTCTATTTCTAATCAGTTCATATTTATGCAAGTGCTCAATCACTCTAGTTCTTAACAATAGATAGCTTTAATTATAAGACTTATACAATTGTCATACTTTGAGACTCTTTAAATATGAGGTAAAATGAGAGAATTCATATTATTATATTATAATTTTTGCTCATAAGACAATCTGAGGTCTTCATGAAAGTAAGGCTGCTAGTTTAATTGCTAGCTCCTGAGATGCTGCTTGACCTGCTGTGCTCATCCAGCTTCACACTTTATTATCTTGGATTCTCCAGCATCTGCAGTTCCCATTATCTCTGAAAAGAAGGCTTGGCTTGTTTTACTGGGAAGATGGTACAAAGTATTTACACTTTGGGACAATGGCCTGAGTTATGTGTTAAAAATAGAAAAACTGAGAGTCTCTAAAGCCACAGAAAAGTGGTGAGAATACTTGTTTGTAGACAGTTGTGTTTTCAACTGTCTATTTCGTTCCAAGGTAAAAAAAAAGTGGGCTTTCAGGGATATTTAGTTTGTATACCTACTAAGCCACAAAGCCAATATTATTCATTTTGCTGTGGGGAAGAATGTTGGGAACAGAGGAAGCTCTTATTAAGATCAGACTCTCCTAGAATATCACAAATAGTGTTTTGAATCTGCCTTGATCTGGGAGACAGGTATGTGTTGGAAGTCAATAAGTCTGTATGGTTCACTGCACAGGAATACAAGTGGAAGCTTGTGCTCGAATTGAAAAGATCAATTTGTGGGAAGCTAACGTGAAACTGAACGAGCCAGCGAGCTTTGAATAGAGGACAGTGCCTGGGAAAATGACGCCACACTGTGAAAGACACAGTTGAGAATTTAAAAGAAGAGGAATAAAACCTCAGGAGCTAGAAAGCACTTTACATTGGTTATGTGGAAATTATGTGTAGTAAAATCATATAAGTTCTTCCTATTCAGCCTTTTGAGCCTGGTCCACCATTAAATAGGATCGTGGCTGATCTGATGACGCTCATTATATCCACTTTCCTCTCCTTTCCCTGTAACCCTTCATTCCCCTACTGGTCAAGAATCTACCTCAGAATTAAATATGCACAAGGACTCTGCCCCCTCAGCTCCCTGTGGAAAGGAGTTACATACACTCACAACCCTCTGAGAGAAGAAATTCCTCCTCATCTCAGTCTTAAATTAGTGTCCTCTTAATCAGAGATAATACCCTCTGGTCCAAGATTCTCCAACGAGGAAAAACATCTTTTCAGCATTTACCTTGCCAAGCCACTTAAGAATCCTAAATGTTTCAATGAGATCACCTCTCATTCTTCTAAATTCTAATGAGTAAAGCCCCAAGTTGTTTAATTTTTGCTCATAACACATTTCCTCCACACCAAGGATCATCCAAGTGAACCTTCTTTAAACTGTCTCCAATGAAATGCTATTTTTTCTTTAATGAATGGACCAAAACTGCTCACGGTACTCGAGATGAGGTCACACCAGCACATTGCACAGACAAAGTAAGACTTGCTACTCTTGTTTTTCAACGTTCTTCAAATAAGGGCCAACATAGCTGATTACCTGTGTGCTAGACTTACTGTGTGTCTACATAAAGGACAGAAGGATGGACACTATGAAGTAGGATTTTTTTGAACGGTAGTAGGAATTAGGTGGATAATCTGTGGCTAAGTTAATTGTGCTTTTAGTTATTTGTTGCAATAAATGTCATAAAGTATGAAACCTTATCATTCTTTCAGCTTTTGACTGAGAGTTTATATTGTAACTGTTTTTAGTATCTACGATGATCATAACGTGATTCTAAAGGAACAGCGTATCAGGAACAACATAATGGAACCTGTTCACTTCAGGCTTGTGCATTGTGAAAAAAAACAGTTTAGCTTTGAATTTGTAAGCACATATACCCTTCCATGTTCTAGCGCACAGCCTCAGTATCTATTTATAAGAGGCATAGGATCATAGTGAAACTGAAAACTTTCAGCTTCCATAGTTGTTCAATCTCTATGTCTGATTTCTGAGGTATTTTGGTTAATTTAACAGGAACAGGCCACATTGTTCCCTCCAATAATTTTAGTAATTTTGTTTAAAATTTTAGTGTGTAGTAAAATGAAGGAAAGCAATTTACATTGCTGTTGTCAATTTTTAAAGGCTTATCTTTGGCTTTGTGTGGCCCTCATAGATTTGTTGAATGCTTTGAGAGTATGTGGCCACACACTGCTCAGGTTCTGTGAATTTGTTCATGCTAGTAGGCTGCTATTGGAACAGAGCTCATTTGTGGTATTTGCCAAACAGTTTACACGTGTGGACTTTTCAGCAGCTTGATTTGGACACTTTTAAATGTGATTATGGGTGTCTGACCTTTTTTGAAAGGTTGACAAGAGGAAATCTGAATGTTAAAAGCTTTGTCAAATTCACGACAAATTCAAAGTTTGTTTTGATTTTTGACTTTTTGCATCCAGGCTCTTAAGGCAATAATTGAAATTTCTAGATTATGTTTTAAAACTTTGTAACTTTTAGAACAATGCTCTCAGTCTTTAACTTACCTTGTATCTCTTCATTCAGAAACCATGTTTGAAGTCTTGACATTTTTCTCTTTAAATACTTTTGCTACTATGAAGTTATCGAGGTTCAAATCTTTAGAAAAAGTTTTCCTGACACTGTTAAATTGCCAGAGATCTGAATCTGCAACTGAGTTTATAACAGTAATGTAAGAATCCTGCTGGTGAATGGCAAGAGGCCGATTTGTATGCTATTCGTACTAAATCTCACCTTATTGATATGCAGTTTCCTATTATCCCACAAGCAGAGAGAAGCTCACAGTTATAAATCCCAGTGTGAAATTCCGACCGTGTATGTAGGGACTGCAGCCTATTGCTCACTCCTCTGGGTCCCCATCATGGATGGTAATCCCTAGCATTTCTCATTCTGCTCCATGGGCGGCCAATGCCATTACCCCACCCCTAGCCTCACCACATCATCATGGCACACCTCTCACCCTTTGCAATACATTTCCCTACTTCAATGCTGCACTGTGGACTGCACCTCTATCTGTTATTAAATTGCAGCCGTCTGGCCCCTTTGCATTCAGGGACAGGCACCTGGCTCATAGAGTGGACCAGGCTGTATCGCTGTACTTTTCGATTGTTCTGTTTGCACCCACTCACCTCACACATGGATGTTCACAGTAACACTGTCTTGCCTGGCTTTAACATTTTACCTCCTCATTCAGAATGCAAAGGCTCACTGTACTCCTGCCTTGCCTGGTTGGTTAGTGCAGTAAAATCCAGGCAGCTTGTCATGGTTGTCAGCAATAGTCAGCTTAGGGGATGGATATGTTGCTCTACTCAGCGTGCTACATCCATATCACACCGACGCTTAATGGCAGTAGCTTAGGTGGAAAGCACACTGAATGTACATCAACCAAATAGCCTTGTCTCCAAGTCCAAGGGGAGTAGATCTCGATCAAGTCAAGGAGCTTTGTGATCAGGTCAGTGGATCCTGTCTCGGTCACTCAAGACAATGCCTGTTCTCAGCCCAAGGTCTTGGGTTTGGGCCTGGTCAGTAGCCATTTGCTGGGGAAGTTGGGTGGACGGTATTATGGTCAGGGATATGGTATCACTGCAGTCTGGGGAGTGGGCCACTGTCCATCCTGCAGGTCCAGTGTACGCAGTCCAAAGATCTGTGGTAAGTCAGTTAGGGAACTGCACACAGATCAGTCAGGATCCAGTTGAAGGGAGTGAGGGGAGTCATTCAAGGTCTGTGGCTCACTCTGCCAGATGTGACCTGCTTTGCTTTCTGTACTCGTAATTAGTAAATGCATAATAGAATAAAATGGCTTTGAACAAACCCAGAATGAATAGAGTAAGAGGGGTTTGGGGTTGTTGACTTGCTCACTGAGCTGGCTTGTTTTTGTTCAGACATTTGATCATCATGTTAGGTAAGCCTCTGATGAAGTGATGTTCTTCTGCTTTGCTTGGAATTTATACTGTCTGGTCCAGTATGGTGAGTAGTGTCATTTTCAGTTTTGTTCTGTACGGGTTTGTATATGGGGTCCAATTCTATATGTTTGTCGATTGCATTATGGATTGAGAACCATGCCTCTAGGAATTTCCATGTACGTCTATGTTTGGCTTGGGCTACTATAGTTATCTTGTACCAGTTAACCTGATGGCCTTCATTGTCTGGGTGTAATGATATTAAGAAAAGTTCATTGGGCCGTTTTGCTGCTAGCCGATGTTCATGTATTCTGATAGCTAGTTTCCTTCCTGCTTGACTGATGTAATGCTCATGGCAGTTAGTGCATTGTATTTTGTAAACCACGTTGGTTCTGTGTGTTGTGGGAATGGGGTCTTTAATCCTTATGAGTGTTTGCCATAGAGTGGGTGTGAGCTTGCGTGCTACCATGAACTTTCATGGTTTTAGGCATCTTGCTCTCAATTCTGCTATGTCTTGATGTAGGGCAGTGTGGCCAGTGTGTTAGGGTGTACAGTGTCCTCCTGTTGTTGTCTGTTTAGTAGGCACCTGCAGATGAAGTTACAAGCTACAAATCATTGCTAAAACTTTAAGTAAGAAGTTTTTTTTCCTATCTGAGAATATGGGGGCTGTATTACATGAGACCCTTGTGTGAAATGGCTCCTGTATGCAACTTTATCGGATAAATATCCAAGCAATATTGGCTATGTCATTGGTCACTGAGCATGTCTATGAAGCAAAAATAATTCCAGGCCAACTTAAAAGTGTCATGTGTGTGCCTTAACTCACAAAGACGATCCAAGATCTGATAGGCTACACAAGGGCACAAAGCTGATTTCCTCTCATCCTGTTTTGTAAGTATTCACCAACATGCTTTTATATATAATGGTGTCTTTCTTGGGTGATGTGGAGGGAGGCCTGAAAACACCAGCCATACTTCTAGCCATACCAAGACTCGTCATCTTCCCTTACTTTCAGTCTCCCATTGTTAGTTAAACCTTTATTCCCATATTTTTCTAACCAAAAATTAAAGTGCACAAAGAAAATAATTTTTAAAAAACGTGTTTTAACGTTTTCTCCAGTTCTCGACAGTGTGTTGGATTAGTTTTCCGTATTATACACTGGCTGTGCTCAGAAAGCACTTTATTGGCTGGAAAGCAGTTTTCATACATCCAGTGATAATGCTACATAAATGCTAGTTCTTCCTTTTTTATTGCACAATTCAAGGATTTTCCAGTAATACCTAGTTATATCTTTGTTGCCATGATGACTGAATGTAAATATTCATAATAATTATTTATGCACTTATGCAAAAATGGATTTTTAAGAAAACCTGCTAATTGCAGACATCACAGAATCCCTACAGTGTGGAAACAGGCACTTTGGCCCAACCAAGTCCACACCAACCTCAGAGCACCCCACCCATACCCATTCCCCTTATAACCTACCTAATCTACACATCCCTGAACACAACAGGCAATTTAGCATGGCCAATCCACCTAGCCTGCACATCTTTGGACTGTTGGAGTAAACTGAAGCACTAGAGGAAATGCATGCAAACATGGGGAAAATGTGGAAACTCCACACAGTTGGTCGCCCAAGGGTGGAATCGAACCTGGATCCCTGGCGCTGTGAGGCAGCAGTGCTAATCACTGAGCAACCGTGCCACCCATAAAGGACTAAGGATGGAAATAGTTTGAATTTTCTTTACTTATATTAAAATTAATATGTTCTAGTGTTATTTAATTTGTCTTCCACTTTATTATTATTTACATGAGCAATTAACACCTAATATGATTGCACATAATATACTATGGCTGGTTTCCATGTTATTGTGCAGCAATAGTATCAACTGTCAATACAGAAATACATTTGAGAATGATTGATTGTTTTATTTCAGAGAAAAGAACTGTTCGGCAATCTGGGAAGCGTTTCAAAATGCTTTTGCTTATAAGAAACCCTACAATGTTCTTCCAACTGACTATAAGGATTTTATCAATCTGGCACGGCATGATATCCCTCGGGATAAGGTAAACTTACATGAAAATGTGGAATCACTTTTTTAGCATGTGGTTCAAGTTGAATAGTGATCTGTTACTTTGTGAAATGTGAAAGAATACACAGATCTGGTTATTTGCCGCTGTAATACATACAGTAATCTGGCATAAAGAAATACATCTGTTTCTTTCTTTTCAACCATTGTGTGAGTTAGGTGTTCAAGTCATTATCACCGTCTCAGGGCGATCTAATCCTGTCCCTTAAAGATAATGTAGCCCCATTTCTTGATTCTTCAAACAAGTACATCGTGCATCATCAGGAGAAGCTTTGATTCAAACTGAACCACAATCTGCATTTTTTTTAAGGTCCAAAGAATAACGTAGACATTGCTGCAAGAGGTAAAGAAACCCTGTTGTAGGCACAGCAAACATCAAGTTCCCAAATCAGTTTTAGGTTCTGATTCTTCTTCCACTTGGTCTGGATATGAACTAAGGTCTAAATTTTCAAGGTTTCTGGAGTAACTTGATCTCGTTGTCTCACTTGGTAGTGTTATTCACCATCTCCAAGCTATAACTCTCTATTATCCTAGACTTAGAGTGGCTAAAGTTTTGTCAGGCAAGTCTTCCTTTTCTACGCACATCTTTGGACTGCAACTTAAAATTTTGTTCCAGTGCTAGGATTAGGAAAATTTCATGTGTTATGTTGATTTGTTTTAAATTTTGGTTCAGCTTCTGGACTTTTTCTTCCTGGTTTTCATCTGGTTTTTTAGATGTCGACTCTGGCCAGGCTTTTCTGCACTTTAGCCTGGGATTGAGCTATTTGAAACAAGCCAAAATTTGACCAGAGTCTCCAATTTCTGTTACTTGACAAGAGGGAGAGATGAACTGAATGATTTAGTATTACTTTTATTTCTGTTTATTAGCAGAAGTTTTTTTTTCTCCTATTTCTTCTTCCTTTTGAAATGATGTGGAAATACTGGTGTTGGATTCAGATGGACAAAGTCTGGACTGATAACACCAAGTTGTCGTCCAATAGGCTAATTTGAAATCACAAGCTTTCTGAGCGCTTTCTTCAGGCGAAATCAGCTGATGAAGAAGCAGCGCTCAGAAAGCTTGTGATTTTGAATAAACCTGTTGGACTACAACCAGATACCTTTTGAAGTAGGCAGTGGTGTGTTCCCTCCAAATCTTCTGCTTGTGAATTCAATATTTAAATGATCCACAACAGTCTCTTTAGTGTTAAAAAAAATGTCTGGTTAAGTTAAGGATCAGGGAGAACCAGTGGATGTAGTGTACCTGCACTTCCAGAAAGCCTTTGATAAAGTCCCACATAGGAGATTGGTGAACAAAATTAGGGCACATGGTATTGGGGGCAAAATACTGAGTTGGATTGAAAATTGACTGGCTGACAGGAAGCAAAGAGTAGTGATAAACGGGTCCCTTTCGGAATGGCAGGCGGTGACCAGTGGGGTACCACAAGGTTCAGTGCTGGGACCGCAGCTGTTTTACGATATACATTAATGATATAGATGAAGGCATTAAAAGTAATATTAGCAAATTTGCTGATGACACAAAGCTGGGTGGCAGTGTGAAATGTGAGGAGGATGTTATGAGAATACAGGGTGACTTGGACAGGCTAGGTGAGTGGACGGATGCATGGCAGATGCAGTTTAATGTGGATAAATGTGTGGTTATCTACTTTAAAGGCAAGAACAGGAAGGCAGATTACCATCTCAATGGAGTCAAGTTACGTAAAAGGGACGTACAACAAGATCTAGGTGTTCCTGTACATCAGTCAATGAAAGCAAGCATGCAGGTACAGCAGGCAGTGAAGAAAGCTAATAGCAAGCTGGCCTTCATAACAAGAGAAATTGAGTATAGGAGCAAAGAGGTCCTTCTGCAGCTGTACAGGGCCCTGGTGAGACCGCACCTGGAGTATTGTGTGCAGTTTTGGTCTCCAAATTTGGGGAAGGACATTCTTGCTATTGAGGGAGTGCAGCGTAGGTTCACGAGGTCAATTCCTGGAATGGTGGGACTATCATATGTTGAAAGATCAGAGCGACTGGGCTTGTATACACTTGAGTTTAGAAGGATGAGAGGGGATCTGATTGAGACGTATAAGATTATTAAGGGATTGGGCACTCTGGAGGCAGGAAGCATGTTTCCACTGATGGGTGAGTCCAGAACATGAGGACTCAGTTTAAAAATAAGGGGTAGGCCATTTAGAACAGAGTTGAGGAAAAACGTCTTCACCCAGAGAGTGGTGAATATATGGAATGCTCTGCTCCAGAAGACAGTGGAGGCCAACTCTCTGAATACTTTCAAGAAAGAGATAGATAGAGCTCTTAAAGATAGTCGAATCAAGGGTTATGGGGATAAGGCAGGAAGAGGATACTGATTGTGGATGATCAGCCACGATCATAATGAACGGTGGTGCGGGCTCGAAGGGCCGAATGGCCTACTCCAGCACCTATTGTCTATTGTCGATTGTCTATTGTCTAAGTTGTGATTTCAAACCCAGGGAGCATGCGCACGCATACGTGCACAGACATGCACTCACATAGGCAAACATACACATAGGGAAAAGAAGGAATGGAGCGAGGTTGCAACTGGGGACAATTTGAAACTCAAAACTGCATTAATGCATGTGATTGTTAACTCAGTCCATAAAATCTTGATCATTGAAGGATCTTTTCCCTCAAGTGATCTCATGGAACCCTTTCCCATAAACAGGGATTTGGAGAGATTGAAGGCAAAGGCAGTCTCCGCTGGACCTGGAGTCCGATCTTAGTCTCAAGGATGTTTACAGCATAGAAAGATGCTCGTCAGCCCATTGTATCTGTACTGGTCAACAAATCCCATTTTCTATCTCTTGACACATAGCCCTGGAGGCTATGTCATTTGAGCTATTTGAGCCATTGAGCTATTGTCATTTTTCAGACACAATGAGTTTCAATGGGTTTTTAAACAAACCAGAGTTGGCTGGGGTGATAATTGCCCAGAAATTCCAGTTACCATTGGAACAGGTTCACTGGTTGTAATCCTCTTTAAGATTACCTAATTTGAGGAATAGTGTGCCGTAATGCGGGGTAAGTGGGCATGCACTTACGATAGCTCAAGGTTTGAATCAGTTAGGGTATTGCGTTGGGCCTGCGGCAGAGTGTCAGGTTGTGGAGGGTCAGAGCAGGGAGAGTTCAGCTGTGGGAAGGGTGTCAACTTGGGGGCCGATGGATTTGACAGGTAGGGAAGTTTGTGGAGTGGAGTGAGATGGGGTAGGGGGTGTGGTGGTCAGGATGGGAGGGACTGGGTATAAGGTTGGATGGGTTCAGATCATGGCAGAGACAGCCTTAGGACTCGGAGTGTTAGTGTTGGCTCAAGTTTGGATGTTTGTGCCTCCTACAGCTGGTGTTTGTTACAGCCTTAAAATAGACAAAAAAAAAAGCGCTTTTATAGTGAAAAGGTGACTTTCATGTCTTGTGATATCCCATTAAAAGTACAACCTCACATTTTGTGCTATTTTGTTTGTGTCTGAAAAATGTGATTAAATGAAAAGTAAATATTTAATCTGAAAAATTTTTACTTCTTCCACGGGTGTTTTTTTTTTAGAACTCATTGATTCCCAAAGTGATCCAGCAAAACATTTTCTCTGTTATTAAATATGAATGACACAGTGAGATGAACTTTTGCTTTTTCCAGTAAAAACAAAGTATGCTAGAAGATTTGAAATTTAATTAGAGGTACAAGTAAAAAGCTATCTGAACTTACATTAACAGGGTACAGGGTGTCTTTTCATGTAGTAGTGTTGAATAAAAATCATTCAATAGACAATAGACAATAGGTGCTGGAGTAGGCCTTTCGGCCCTTCGAGCCCACACCACCATTCATTATGATCATGGCTGATCATCCACAATCAGTATCCTCTTCCTGCCTTATCCCTAAACTCTTGATTCCACTACCTTTAAGAGCTCTATCCATCTCTTTGTTGGAAGTATCCAGCGAGTTGGTCTCCACTGCCTTCTTGAGCAGAGCATTCCATATATCCACCACTCTCTGGGTGAAGATGTTTTTCCTCAACTCTGTTCTGAATGGCCTACCCCTTATTTTTAAACTGTGTCCTCTGGCTCTGGACTCACCATCAGCGGAAACATGCTTCCTGCCTCCAGAGTGTCCAATCCCTTAATAATCTTATACGCTCAATCAGATCCCCTCTCATCCTTCTAAACTCAAGTGTATACAAGCCCAGTCGCTCTGATCTTTCACCATATAATAGTCCCACCATTCCAGGAATTGACCTCGTGAACCTACGCTGCACTCCCTCAATAGCAAGAATGTGCTTTCCCAAATTTGGAGACCAAAACTGCACACAATACTCCAGGTGCGGTCTCACCAGGGCCCTGTACAGCTGCAGAAGGACCTCTTTGCTCCTATACTCAATTCGTCTTGTTATGAAGGCCAGCATGCTATTAGCTTTCTTCACTGCCTGCTGTACCGGCATGCATGCTTTCATTGGCTGATGTCTCATGACATCCTCCTCACATTTCACACTGCTACCCAGCTTTGTGTCATCAGCAAATTTGCTAATATTACTTTTAATGCCTTTGTCTATATTATTAATGTATATCGTAAACAGTTGCGGTCCCAGCACCAAACCTTGTGGTACCCCACCATTCCAAAAGGGACCCGTTTATCACTACTCTTTGCTTCCTGTCAACCAGCCAATTTTCAATCCAAGTCAGTATTTTGCCCCCAATTCCATGTGCCCTAATTTTGTTCACCAATCTCCTATGCGGGACTTTATCAAAGGCTTTCAGAAAGTCCAGGTACACTACATCCACTGGTTCTCCCTTGTCGATCTTCAGAGATACATACTCAAAAAATTCCAGAAGATTAGTCAAGCATGATTTCCCCTTCGTAAATCCATGCTGACTCTGACCTATCCTGTTACTGCTATCCAAATGAATCGTAATTTCATCTTTTATAATTGACTCCAACATCTTTCCCACGACTGACGTCAGGCTAACCGGTCTATAATTTCCTGTTTTCGCTCTCCCTCCTTTCTTGAAAAATAGGACAACATTAGCCAACAGTCCACAGGAACTGATCCAGAATCTATAGAACCTTGGAAAATGATTACCAATGCGTCCACGATTTCTAGAGCCACCTCCTTAAGTACCCTAGGATGCAGACCATCAGATCCTGGGGACTTATCTGCCTTCAGACCTAACAGTCTATCCAACACCATTTCCCTTCAGTTCGTCCATTACCCCAAGTCCTTCAGCCCCTATTGCATCTGGGAGATTGCTTGTGCCTCCCCTAGTGAAGACAGATCCAAAGTACCTATTCAAATCTTCTGCCATTTCCTTGTTCCCCATAATAAATTCACTCGTTTCCGACTTCAAGGGCCCAATTTTGGTCTTAACCATTTTTTTTTCTTTATACATACCTAAAAAAGCTTTTACTACCCTCCTTTATATTTTTGGCCAGTTTTCCTTCATACCTCGTTTTTTCTCTGTGTATTGCCTTTTTAGTTATCCACTGTTACTCTTTAAAAGCTTTCCAGTCCTCCAGCTTCCCATTCATCTTTGCTCTGTTATACTTCTTCTCTTTTATCTTTATACAGTCCTTAACTTCCCTCGTCAGCCACAGCCGCCCTAGCTCCCCTTAGGATCTTGCTTCCTCTTTGGAATGAACTGATCCTGCACCTTCTGTATTATATCCAGAAATACCTGCCATTGTTGTTCCACTGCCATCCCTGCCAGGGTATTGTCCCACTGAACTTTGGCCAGCTCCTCCCTCATAGCTCCATAGTTCCCTTTATTCAACTGCAATACTGACACTTCCGATTCTCCCTTCTCCCCCTCAAGCTGCAGGTTAAAACTTCTCAAAACTCGCTAAAACTTATCATATTATGGTCACTACCCACTAGTGGCTCCTTTACTTTGAAGTCCCTGATCAAATCCGGTTCGTTGCACAACACCAGATCCTCCTCTCAACCACAACACCTCCTCCCTGGTAGGCTCCAGTACAAGCTGTTCTGAGAATCCACCTCGGAGGCACTCCACAAACTCCCTTTCTTGGAATCCAGTACCATCCTGATTCTCCCAGTCTACCCGCATGTTGAAATCTCCCATAACAACTGTAGTGATACCTTTGTGACAGGCCAATATCAACTCTTGATTCAACTTGCACCCTACATCCTGACTACTGTTTGGGGGCCTGTAGATAACTCCCATTAGGGTCTTTCTACCCTTAGAATTTCTCAGCTGTATCCATACCAACTCTACATCTCCTGATTCTATGTCCCTCCTCGCAAGGGACTGAATATCGTTCCTCACCAACAGGGTTACCCCACCCTCTCTGCCCATTAGTCTGCCCTTTCGATAGCACATATAGCCTCGAATATTCATTTCCCAGGCCCTGTCCACTTGAAGCCACGTCTCAGTTATCCCTACAACATCATACTTGCCAATTTCCAACTGAGCCTCAAACTCATCCACCTTATTTCTTATGCTTCGTGCATTCATATATAATATTTTTAATTTGTTTCTCCCCTCACCCTTCCTATCAATCCCTATTTCACTTGGCCATACTATACGATCCCTTCTTGAGTTTTCTGCTCTGTTGATTCTGTTGTCCTTCTTAATTTCTCTTATTCTCACTTTCCCTTTAACCTGATTCTTAAATTTCCAGTTTGTCCCCTCCCCCCATTACTTAGTTTAAACACACCTGTGTTGCAGTGGCAAACCTGCCTGCCAGAAAGCTGGTCCCCCACCAATTAAGATGCAAACCGTCCCTCTTATACAATTTATCCTTACCCCAAAACATACCCCAGTGATCCAAGAATTTAAATCCTTGCTTCCGGCATCAGTCCCTTAGCCACACGTTCAAGTCCATTCTCTCCATGTTCCTGCCCTCTCCAGCCCGAGGAACTGGAAGCAAACCGGAGATAACCACCCTAGAAGTCCCGCTGTAGAATGCCTCTCTTTTTCTTCCCGACATCATTAGTGCCGACATGCACCACCACCTCTGGCTCTTCACCTTCGTCCTTGAGTATTCCCTGCATTCTATCAGTGACGTCCTGGATCCTAGCACCAGGAAGGCAACACACCATCCTCAAATCCCGCCTGTTACCACAGAAACCCCTGTCAGTCCCTCTCACTATGGAGTCCCCTATTACCACAGCTCTGCATGATGTCTGACTCCTCGGCTCTGCCTCTACACCAATTTTTGACTCGCAGACCTGTACGCCTCTCGGACTGGCAGTGTTGTCTGTCTCTACAGTTTCCAAGAGAATCAACCTGTTTACAATAGGTACTTCCCTGGGGTCTCTTGTACTTCATTCATGTCTTCCTTCCTCATCGACATTCTCCTTCTCTCTTCTGGTATCCTCGGTGTAATGACCTTGCTGAAGGCCCTGTCCAGAAAATTCTCTCTCTCGGATGAGCCTGAGGTCATCTATTTCTTTCTTCAGTGCTGCAACATGCTTCTTCAGAAGCTGAATGTGTTCACACTTACCACAGCTATAGGAGCCAGAAGTAGCATCAGTGTCCCTGACCTCCCACATCATGCACGCAACACACTGAATCAGCTTGGCAGTCATGTCTTCACCTCTTCAACAGTGGCGTAATCTCCTCACAGAGCCTCTTTGCCAAAAACTCCTGAGCCAAAGACTTGCACTTTACTCACCAGGCACTTCCCTTAATCCTTGTTTTTTGCTGTGAGTCTGTGGACTCTTAATTATATTAGAGGAGGAGGGTGGGAGGGAGGCCCTCCCATGTAGGACCTGGGACAGAGAACACACCTACTTAAATAGCACTCACTTACCTGCTCGACTGCCTCTCTGCTCCGACCTCACGTCCACCCGGCTCCCGCCGCTCTCTGCTGCAAAAAGGACCACTGGCTTCGAGGTAAGTACTTAAATAGCACTCACTCACCGTCCCCACTGCCTCTCTGCTCTGACCTCATGTCAATAGGGAGATAGTAGCCTAATTGTAATGTCACTAATGCTCTGGGGTTGTAGGTTCAATAACATACTAGATGGTCGCTTTAGTTTGATGGTGACTATGTAACTATTGTTGTAAAACCCCAGCTGGTTCACAAATGATCTTCAGGGAAGAAAATCTGCCATTCTTAAGTGGTCTGGCCAACACATGACTCTGGACCCACAGCAACTTGGTTGACTCCTAACTGCCCTTTGAAATGGCGTAGTGATCCAATCAATTAAAGGGTAGTTAAGTGTGGGCAATAAATGCTGTCGTGGCCTGCTATGCCCACATCCATGATTGAGTTCAAATATGCCCACAGTAGAAGCTCTAGGTCCTGAACTGTCAAAAAGCTTTTCTTATTTAAATAAATTAACTGGTACAATTCACTTAACAATTTTTATTAACCTAATTACAGGCATTATTCTGGGAAAATACCAAGCTTCTGGTGAACAGGTATTCAGATCAAACCAGACGTATGATGCCTCTCGGTGACGCTCTGATTGGTTTTCTGGCAGATGACTTGAACTGGTGTGGACAACCTGAACCCCCTGGTGAGATATGTGATTATTGCAACTGTTTAATATTTTCAATCATAATGCTCAGGAAACATTGTAGTGTATTGCAAAGGCATGTCAGAAATAGATGGGGCTAAATTGTGTTGTGAAACTTTTGTGTTGGTCATTGCCTTATGAGACCTATTTTCTACAGCCAGGGATCTGATGAGCATAGAACCCATCACTGACTGTGTAGACCTTCCACATTCTCGCTATCAGATATTAGATGCAGCCTTATGCATATTGGGACTGCTTGGTCTTCCTAATGCAGTGACTACACAGGGCTGCCCTGCAAGTTTAAACTTCTAATGGGAGATTCCCCTCAATCGGCAGACGTCTGAAAAAGTCTCCAACTGTTTGTTACCACTATTTGTGACTTGCATTGACATTGACCCAATCCCTCCACTACCTCCAACTCCCCAGAAAGTCTACATTAGGACGCATCCCAATTTATCTTGCTTCCCAGACCATTAGTTGGAGTTTAGTTGCACAAAATTGTACGTGACACTATTCCATTAGCTTGCTGAGTAGACTTGTAGAAGGAATAACAGGTCCCAGTGACAGAATTGCCTTTCCATGTTCCTATACTATAGCAAAATCTCAGCCTCCAAACGTGTTCAGCCTCTAGAATGGGAACTGAAACCACATTCTACGGATTCAAGTAGGAGTGCTAGCACTGAGCCTACTTGGTTAGCTGGTTGATTGACAACAACCTAAATGACTGTCAAATGCAGTGGTTCCAGAGAAGCTGGACCTTGGAGTCATAGACCGCCTGAAGTGCCAAGGTTCACATGCACAAAATGGAAAGCGCAGAGCAGACCACAGATTAAACACAAGGAGCATCCGTTCTGTGAGAAGTTGTAGGGTTAAAGAAAAAACACAAACACAATAAAATCAAAAATATTTCCAAGAAATATTATATGGGTGCCTCCTACCAAACTAGCGTGCATTTAACTTGAGCTACCAGTTGTAGAGAGTGCCTTTAATATTGGCATTTATTGATCATATTCTTATTTTTTCAGGCATAAACTATGAAGTCTGTCCCACAAATGATTCTGAAGATAACCCAGTGAATTCCTTTTGGAAAATAGCATCTGAATCGGTAAGTTGTGTAAGGACTGTGTCCTTTTGCTTTTGTGCTTTTAAAAACTGAGGACTGAAATGAGCAAGAGCTGGTTTAAAACCCAGTGTTTGAAATAGTGGCTGCAGTTTTGAAAACAAATAACCTGATACCCATAGCAGGCATCTTGTGAACATGCAGTAATTAAAGTTCAGATTGTAGATGATCTGGAGCCGAGGGTCAAGGGTATGCAGTGAAATAGTTCTTGCAGGTAACAGGAAATTGGTTGGTCTGTGAATTAGTGACAGTTATCGATGACAGGAACATTCTGTGTGATTGCTTCTTAGATGGCTGAGCAGCTTGAAGTTGGAAATTAGTTACAAAGACAAAGAGAGAGGAAAAAGAACTGTGCAGGTCTCCTCCCAGTCCAGAAGCTGCCTGTTCCCTTCAGTCAAACACTCAGTTTAACCATGAAGAAAACCAACTACCTTTCCTGTAGCAATTGCTGTAAGCTGTGACTTTTAAATTGATAAATCAGAGATGTATTTCAAGGGAATCAGCCACTCTGTACTTCTTACAAACCAGTGTGACATCTGAACAACAAGGCATGAACAACAACAAGGTCAAGAAGGGTCAATAAATGTGGAGCTGGAAAAGCATAGCAGGTCAGACAGCATCCGACAAGCAGGGAAGTCAAACTAGTTCATTTGTCATCGGAAAGCGAAAACACTAAGCTGACGTAGAATTTTAGCTAGTATTGTTATATGCCAACCATTTATATCTATTTATCTTTAGCTATTGTCCAATTATGTAAATAATTACTACTGGTTACTGGAGAAACCTAGTCCATGCTTTCTAACAATCGTGGTCCGAAATTGGCCAAATTGCATACTTTAAAAGCACTTTAGCATTTGATACAACTGGGAATAGCAGACCTTGATTTATGGCACACTGCCTCAGTTGTATCCAGAGAAAATGACTTATTCAAATTGACCACCCAATTTTCCAGTCCACTTCAAGCAAAAAGGCACAGTTCAACTGTAGCTCTTGTCAAATTGCCAACATTTTTCTTACCTCTACTCCCAGCACATATAGTCTGCTGGCCTGTATAGTACCATAATGATCAGTGAGACACCTCTGGTGATATGACTCATTTGGCACTTTGAGGAAACATGAAGCTAAATTTTGAAAGATCTTTGAGTCTGCCGTGTATTCTGTAGAAAATCAAACTGAAAGACTTGTGGATGGTGTAAACCAGGAACAAAAACAGAAGTTGCTGGAAGTTCAGCAGGTCTGGCAGCATCTGTGAAGAAAAAATCGGAGTTAATGTTTTGGGTCTGGTGACCCTTCCTCAGAACTGTAGAGTCCACTTAATTCAGGCTGTTAAATGACCTGTGACCAATTTTGAGTCCAATGAGTTTGGAATCCTTTGTTCACCTACTCTCATCAATCAATTGCTAGACGACAATCCAAATGTTGGACTTTCTGTTTCAGACCTTCCACCCAAGACAGCTGCAGGTAAGTCTTGGTGAAGCAGTCACAAGGCTGTGATCTTACTGTGATTCAAGTTTCTCGAATTCCACTACTTGGGAGACCAATCCCCTGAACCTCATGATTTACTGAGTCACATAGTTTGGTCAAGTCGATGAATTCAATAAGTAGAAACAAATTACTTCCAATTAAATGTTCCTTGAGTTGTTCTCAACAGTTTTCTTGTATTTGGTCTAATAAGGGACATGTCAGAGGTTCTGCTGAAAGTTATAAAGCTACACTGTTTCCCTGGGAGGATTTCCTCAGTGACAGAAAGGGCGTGTGATTCTGGAGAATGTGCGTGAGCATTTACTTTGCCAAAAACAGGAAGAAAGTATCTCCAATGTTTCCACAGTAGGATTTGCCTCCCTTCTTGAAGATAGTTACAATTGTTGCATTCCTGAAGTTAGGCAAGGGAGCTCCTTTTCCTCCTAACTCTGTAGAATGAGCACACAGAACTTTGTTATGAGTGAAAGTCACCAGTTTTGATGATCAGAGCTGGAATACCACACAGACTCTGTTGTGTCTCTGTGGTTTGGTTGTTTATTTACAATTCTTTCAACAGTAGTTCTTACTCACTGATTTTACCATGGTACTAAATGACCGATGGAAAGTATCAGCTAGCACAATGGATTCACAGTTGAGAAATTGTTGAAAATATTCATTCCAGATTTCATTAATATACAGTTTATTGAATGACATTTACATTTCCGTAAGGATGTCTATTTTCAGCTTCACTTCTAGGACCATACAAATATAAATGGTTAAATATTAAATAATCATTGCAAACACGGTTTCTAAAAATGAATTCATTCATACTTCAGGCAATACAATTTAAAATTTGCCATTTGCTTTCAGTATGCGAAGGAAGCTGCCGGCATCGTGACTGTGATGCTGAATGGCTCAGTTTCTGATGGAACTTTTCCAAAAGAAGGGTAAGAGAAAGAATGTTATAATTCATTTTGAAATCTTCTGTGTTCTTTTTTCTTTCAATTTGTCCATTGACCGGGTTTGATGCATTAGCTTAGAATTTGTGCTCCTTTTTCTGGCAGATATTGGCCACTTCAATAACTGAGAGCCAAAACTGAAATTAGGAACCAGTAATTTAGATATTTCTGGTTTAATTGCTGCATATTGTTTCAGATAGAGATAATCCTGCGCATTTTCTACCCATCAAGATCAGATTTGATTCTGAATTAGGGTGGGGTAATTGGTGATAATGGTTCCTGGCCTTATCCTAGAATCCTACCAGGTAAGGTCAGTTGTAGGTTTACCTGTACAGAGCAGACTTATGTGCCACACTGGGCTCTTGGTATTTTCCAGTAAGCTGATTTCAAACTACAGTCAATCAACAGGGATTGAGTATTGTTTGAATCTGAGTCTACTGCAAAGGGAACAGATAATGAGTCCCTCAGCCACATCTTCAGATTAGCTTGTGTTGTCCTTCTAAAAGCCCTTTTTCTGAAATCCTTCTGTGCCCCATGGATGATCTTCCACAGAGCATTTTACTTGTCATCAATAGCAACAACTTACACTGCATCATTAACGCAATGAAGCATAAAATTGAAATAAGGAGAAATTTCTTCACCCAGAGAATGGCGAGCCACAGAAAGCAGTTGAGGCCAAATATTCAATATTTTGAAGAAGGGGTTAGATATAGTTCTTGGGTCTAAAAGGATTGACGGACATGGAACAGAGTACTATTTTGGATGATCAACTATGATCATGTTGAATGGTGGAGCAGGATTGAAGGGCCAAATAGCCAACTCCTACTCTCATTTTCTATGATTCTATCACAAGGTACTTCATAGCAGCAGTATACAATTAAGTGTAGCACCCCATAGATCTACTGCTGTCTGTGTCCCATTCAATTCACCAGTTCTCTTTTCCTTGTTCTATTTCAGCCCCAACTGAAGTGATTCATAAAGTCGGGGGACTAAGTGCGTGGGTAATTCTCATGGAGTTTAGCCTTCTAAGTTCAGCTCAGCACCAACATTTCTAAACTACATCTTGACACTTGACTCAATAAGGAGAGTTGTAATGCAATGAAATTACAACATAGGAGGCGGCCGCTCAGCCCTCTGTGCCAGTATATGTGCTGGCACTTCCTTCTGTAACCCCGTTTGCTTCCACAACATTCATTCCCAAATATTAACTCATTCACTTGTGCTGAAAAATCTCACATTCAAATGGCCCACAATTTGAGAATCTTCCTCCACCCTCCCCCCTCGGTGATCCCGAGTACAATGGACTTCAATCTCCTAATGCCTTATCCCCAACTAGTATAAGCAATTTATTCCACCATGAAAGGTTGTTTCCACTTAGTTTCTGCCAAGTAATGATTTATCCACTTGAAGGATGAAGAGGTTTGTGGCTTTCCTTGTGCGTGGCCTCCTTCAGAAATACTGTACAAACCTGAATAAAGCATAGTTTCCAAATTGCGACAAAATGTTGATTGTTATTTTTTAACATTACTGTCCAGCCTTTCTTTCCTGTGTCAGCGTATAAACAGTGATTCAAACAGTAACATGTGATTTCTTTTGGTGAGAAACAAATTACATTTGGATGTTAAACTGAAGCACCACTTAGCAATTCCTTCACCTGCCCACCTATACGAGTTGTTTTAAGACCCAGTGTCGATGATGTAGTTACACAAGATCAATTTATTGGACCGGTTCCATCTTTGTAACATACAAATGAGGATAGGATCAGATAAAACAAAATAAATCAGCACACACAAGCTATACTGAGAACACAATTTTTCATCTTCTTTGCAGATTCTTCGCTAAAAATGAGCTTCCGAATTTAAGAAATGACAAAGTCTCTGAAATACAGATTTGGGTCATGGACAATATTGATGGACCTGTTAGGTAAAGAAGATGTGTCGTTTCTTATACTTGATAATAGAAATATATTTTCCAACCATTAATAAAAACAAACCATATTAATTCTTCATCTAAATTCTAAACAGTTTGCATTTCAAAAGGTAAGAAACAGCTTTGCTGAATTTCCTGATTGGCATTGGTTTGGAATAAGATTTGTTTTTCAGGAGTCATAGATTACATGTATTTAAAAAGTGAGTTAAGCTCATAAATGATTTTAAGGTATTTCTTAAAGAAGTAGCAAAATGATGCATAAGCTAAATAGATAGGAAAACCATACAACCTGTGGCAGCAAAGAATGATTTACTGGCTCTGAAGGAGTGGAAAGCACTGTATTAATCTCTGTAGCTGGTGGTTGCAGCCTTCTGCTATCAAGCCAAAGTGTTAGAAAGCTCCTTTCCTGATCTTCCTCCCTCTTCCTCCGTCTTCAATCTGAAGATGTCAGCATGCTTCCCTTCGGAATCCCTGCTTAAATACTTTATTTCTAAGGACTGATGGCTTACTCCATGTCAATCCCTTGTTTGATCCCATCCCAATTACCAAGAATAGGTCAGTAACGTAAAACCTTCCCCTGTCTGTCACCTTGGCTTGAGATCATCTTGCAATTTCTGTACTGCTGGGAGCCATTTGTTAATTCTTGCCAGTCACTTGTCAGGATAAAAGGGGACAAGGCTTTAACCAGGAAACATACAAATGTCAACATGAAAGCCTGTACCTGGAAACCATAATATGAGATCCCTGAGAGCACCATTCTCCTTGAATATTACCTTTGTTTCCCTTTGTTCCTGACTGTTAAGAATTGCTTCATTTCAAAACGAGAAAATGCAAAGGTGTACTCCACTGTCAGGTAATCACAATATAATGCCAACTCATTCTAAATTATTCTTAAAGATACAATGGAGTATATCAACTTTCTGCTCTCCCTTTTTAATGCAGATGGTTAAATATTACAATCTATAATGAATGGAAAGAAAAGTGTGAGGTTACTTAACTGTTTTACTCAATAATGCCTTAAAGATGACAGTCGAAAACAGAAGATAAAATTGAACAAAATCCAAGTGATTGTTACAATCAACAGGAAGGAATTTGTTACAGTATCACAATTCATCAAAGACTGGAAAATAAATGAGAGATGTGTATATAGAAAAATGAGTGAATGAAATACATAATGTTATAGTAATGGTGCATTTCACTTGCCCCAAAGTAAAGGAACAAATTACTGCAGCTGTTGAAATCTGTGCTGAAAACAATAAATGCTAGAAATCACAGTTGGTCAGGGAGCATCTGTGGAGAGAGAGCAAGCTAACATTTTGAGTCTAGATGTCTTCGGAGGTCTAATAAAGAGTCATCTAGACTCAAACTATTAGCTTGCTGTCTTTCTACAGATGCTTCCTGAGCCATTATGATTTCTAGCATTTTTATTTTGCTTGCGGTATTGCCCCAAAGTAAACTTGTGTGGGAAGGTAGTGGGTGGGGGAAGAAATGTAGTATTTATTGTGTGTACAACAGTTCTTTCTGATCCTCCTTTCCCTATGAAGCCCAAAAGGAAAACAGAGCATTGCTTGGCAATGAACGGGAAATAAACTGGAAAAGATATGAGTAGTACATTTTAAAGGTCATTAAAGAAGCAGTGGTGACAATATAAAAAGGTGACATTTTAATGACATGAAATAAGCATGAATTGCCAACTTATAACTTCACAGTTTAAACTCTACACCTTTTTTAAAAAGCTTCTGTACTCAGACAAAGAGACAAGAAACACCCACATTATGGGTTGGAAAGAAATAAACAAACGAGTGAAATCCAGTTATGGTATTAAGTTCTGATGACATGTGTTGATGAATTGTTTCTCCTTCAGTTTAGTTCCAACTTTCAGCTGTTTGATGAGGACATGAGGTTGTGGATACACTAGACCTCAATCTTTCATTCATTGTTTAAAAATTTTACCCTTCAATATCTCTCAAAGATATTTTTTGCAGAGAGAGTAGCTAGCTGGTCAAAATTTCTTTTAATTCTCCATTCACGGATGGGAACATGACAGAAAGATGGATTTAAATGCTTTCTCTTTCCCAGCTGGCTCTTTCTGCTGTTTGCGCAACCGAAAAGCTGTAGCCACTCACCCCAGAACGAGGCACAAAATTGTTGTGATGCTGAGTGCTTCTGAACGTACAAGGTTGGTCCTGGTTGAAAAACCAACCAAGATCTGTCAATGGTCAATACTGCTCTGAACACACACCAAGAAGCCATGGTGTCTTGCCTCCTCCACACAGCTCGAATAAGAAAACATTATAGATGTAACTTTTAACCGTTTCCATCAACTCATTTTTTAAAACAGCAACATCTTTTTCCGCAGTCTCTTAGTTTGACAAATGATCCTTTCCCATTGTTAGTCCACAGTTCTAAGCTAATAGTGTCTTTAGAGCTGGATTTGATTCTGATAGCAGTAAGAACAGTTGACCATTAAATATCTGTATTCAACCTCTACACTGGCCTTCAGTGTCATTTGTGGCTATTCCCTGACCAATATGTTCAGAGATGTTACTACACATCCCTGGGGCAGGTGATAATTGAACCCGTGCCGCTGGTTCAGAGGTAGGGACACTATCGCTGCACCACAAGAATTTGCAGCTTTATTTGTTTTAATTTAAACAGAAATAACACCAACATTGGCCTTAAATTAGTCTCTTAATTCTGTTACTAAGTTACCCAGTCAGGTGCCCATCTGGCCCCTGGAGAATGGCTGGAGGATGGCGTGATGCCAGGAAGCTAGCATAGCAGCTAATGGTGTGAATTTATCCCTATTCCTGCCTCAGTTTGGGTGTAAATGAAGACCAAATCCCCGCACATAGTGGCTGTTCATATCATTTGCTTTACCTTTTCTGTTAGGAGGTTAGAATTTCCTGGCAAGATATTTTCCTCACCCAAATGCACATCAGAATATAAACGCAGACATCCCATTTATCAGCATGCCCTTAGGGCAAACGAAGTATCTCAGCAGCGGGAAGTATTGAAGGTAATCTCTGTCTTCCGTGTGCACTGGTGACATCCTCTCTTAAATGAGACAAAATTCAAGTTGTTTTCTGTTAAGTTGGTGCTCATCTTTACTCATTGTGTTAGGGAGACATGTGGGACAGGCACTGTGAAAGATCTTGAAGACATCATAAAAGGGCGTAATTTCAGCTACTCTTGCACAGACAATTACAGGTACCTATATTATTATATTATAGTCAGCAGCGGCACTGTTAACTAAACTGTTAGTAATAAACTGTGTTGTGGAAAACTGCTCTACAATCTAGTTAGCTTGAATCAATTCCTGTTCATCGAAAGGCTCTTTACAAGATGGCAGGAGAGGTGCTCAAAGCATGATGGGAAAGAAATTGAATCTACTACTTAGACCCTAACACCCTGATTAAATCTTGGGTCTAATTCAAGTAAATGTGGTGGATGATCCATGCCCATGAGCAGAGACACCCATACTGCCATTGTCTCATTTTAATTGGATTGTTCATAGTAGCAGTTGGATAATTATAGACACTAACCTCTTCTCTCTCTTTGGAAGTCCATGTTTAGCAAGACTGCAATAAGACAAAGGAAGACATAAATCAATAACTAGCCATCAGACAGAAGACAGAAATCTTCTTATTTGATCTATTGATATACTTAAGTGAATATTAGTTAAAAAACTATATGATTTGCTATTTTAGGCTCCAACGCATAAACCTTTGCAAAAAAATGTATTGTTGATAGTAGCCATTCAAGGTGTATGGAGCTTTAAAATAATATTATTTGCCTGATTTTGACATGTTCAAAATGAAAAGAATTGCTCGCTGTAACATCTGTCAATGAAATGATTACACTATTTGTTTTTCTCTGCACACAAAAGAGTAATCCAGCTGTAGTAGATCAGCATCAATTAACCTTTGATGTGGCGATGTTGCCTGCTTTTTAAAAGTGAAATGTAAGTGTTCATGGGTTTTGATGAGCTTCCCAACCAAAGTATCCGAGCTCATAAATGTTTTCCTAAACGGTAAAACAATCTCTTTATCTCATTGTTCGTTAGTATTTTAAGCAAACACAAGAATATAAATGGAATTAGCTGAAACTTCAACAGCTGTTGATCTCTCCCTCATGCTAAATAGTTTGTTTTTAATCACCAACTTCTGAAAAAGATGTAAAAACATTGTTTGAGAAACAGCGTATCATGAGCTACCTTATACACTGAGTGGAGTGGAGTGCCCATTGTATTGCCACCACCAGGGCATTTTGCCATCTGTGGGAGGTAGAGGCAGCTGTTCTTCCTGGAGCCATTTATTTTACTGTTTAAGAGCCCATTCCTATCACCACTTTACAAGTGATCATCAGCCTTCCGTCACGTGGGAGATCACCATGTGCAGGAATTGCTTGAGGGCTGAGGTAATGCCCTTTTAATCAAACACTGTAAGTCGCAAAGTGACTCTTTGGTGGCATGGTCATTCTTGTAGCAAGCCTCCCCTGCCTTCAAGAACACCAACCCCATCCTCTCACCAGGGTCTTCACTGGCCCTGCAGCCCCCCAGAGCCACTCCCTTGATTGAGATGATGGGCTGCTTGTAATGGCCATCACTCCCAAAAGCACCATCTCCTTCTATTCTTGCAATTTGATTTAAAGTAATATTGTGTTCACCTCTTCGATTGTCTCAACAATTTTTATATCCTTCCATCCAGGTTAAGTTGCCCAAGCCTATTTAGCTTCTTCATAGCTCTGTTCCTTGAGTCTGATGATCAGCTCCCAGGCTCTTTCCAGTATTTGAATGTCTCTTTTGTACTATACTAGATCTTAGTGTTCAAGATGTGGACTGATCAGAGGACTGTACAGTTTCATCATGACTTCCCTGAATTGTGTGTCACCGGAAGCCTTTGAGCCAAAGAAAGGAGAAATCCGTAAGGCCATGAAAGCAGTGATCAAGCTAAAAACAGTCAATAATCGAGTGTAGTTTGGTTGAGGAAATATGGGAACAAAGCTGATAAATCTCATTAGTCATATTTGCTTCTGTGAAGAATAATCACTGATATACTGATTAGACCTTTGTCTGAATCCATTTTAAAAGCTAAACAGGAGCAAATAACTGCAGATGTTGGAATCTGTACTGAAAACATGGGCAAGCGTGATCCCAACCTTCCTATAGCCGACCATTTTAACACAGTAGTCTGCTCACATGCCCACTTATCTGTTCTCAGCATGCTACAGTGCTCCAGTGAATCATGGCACAAACTGCGGGAACAATATCCCATCTTCAGACTAGGCACTTTACAGCTTTCTGAACATAATGTTAAGTTCAGCACCTTCAGATTGTGAACCCATTCCCATCCCTTCCCTTTTAGCTTTATTGGGTTGTATTCCCTGTCACCATGTTGTCTCCCCTACCCCCTCCCACCCACCCACTCCAGTAGGACTGTCTGTTCTTTCAAATCTGGCAGTTAGACACACCATGGTTCTGCCTTTCTCACATTCCAATCTCTTAATCTGCACTAACAACATTCTTTCTCCGCCAGCACTCCATTTCCGCACCCCTCCCTACCAAAGCATAAATGCTGTTCTCTCCCTTTGTGTCAGCTCTGATGAAGAGTCATCTACACTCAAGACAGCTTGTTATTTCTATGTGGATGCTGCCAGACCCACTGTGATCTCCAGCATTTTTGGTTTTCAGTTAAAAACTAAACAGTTGTCTTTCTGGTGTATACAGCACCATTTTAGGAAAATCCAGGCAAGTCTGCGACACAGATTAATTTTAGAATCACACCTAATTTTCCTTCCATAAAATAGATAAAACTGCATGAGAAGGTTAGGAAGTTTATTCCATTGTACCTGATTCACTCTGAGTGTTTCCAGAAACTAGCTACGAGAATGGAGAGTAAGGCACCAAACAATGGCATTCCAGATGGACATTCCAGTTGGGAAGTGGCACTTGAAGGCAAAGTTCTTGATATTGTCTCATGGACTGAGTTTTCCAGTTTTGTAACAAATAGAAGATTAAGGTATGCATGCCCAAATTTTCCCAACCTGTCCCCGTGCCCATTACCCCAGCTCACGGCTAATCACATCATCTGGGAATCACTGACCATGGAATTTGCTCGACAGTTCATTTTGTTTTTCATTCTTATGCAGAGTTATTCGCCTGCTGCAATGTGTGGACTTGCCAAACCACCCAACCTGCAAATGTATTTAATCAGAGAATCACGCTGGAACCGGAGCTTCACTTCCTATAATGCCTGAGAGCTTACGTTGAATCATTTTGCATCTGTTGTATTTTACAGGCTTGCTTGGCATTAGTAAAATTATGCCAAAAGAAAGTGTTGCTAAATTCCTTTCAGATCAAAGTAAGTTTTATTTATGTGGACTTGAATCCCACATTGTTAGTAAGGCGTTGTGCTTATGGCAGCAGGGCCAATCCGAGATCACTGCACTTTTGAAATTTTGCTGGAATTGAAAGATGCTGATTATCTTTTTAGGTCCCTGTACACTCTGCTCCAGCAATTGCTTCTAAACCAGTCTTCTCCAGTGAGTATTCAGTTGATCTCTATGAATCTCTGGGTCAACTAAATGTATTTTCCTAAAGCCTTTTAAAGCCCTCCAACTCATTTGCCAAACCTCATTCTTTATTTCAGTATTGTTCAGCCTGTGGCTGAGTCCAGACCTCTGTGAAGTACCTAATTGTAAAACCAAGTCCTCTTCCTGAAACCTGAATTGAAAATCAAATATAATAGTCAGCAGGCCAAGGACAGAGATGTCGATGTGACAGCAAGGTAGAGAATTAAAAATGACAGGCCCCCACTGACTCAGGGTCATGCATATAGAACATAGAACATAGAACAGTGCAGCACAGTACAGGTCCTTCAGCCCGCGCTGTTGTGCCAAACCTTTACCCTAAACCTAAGATCTAGCTAACCTCCACCCCTACCTTATACTAACATCTATATGCCTACCTAGCAGCTGATTAAATGCCCCTAAGGAGGCTAACTCCACTACCCTGTCCAGTAATGCATTCCACGCCCTGACCACTCTCTGAGTAAAAAACCTACCTCTGATGTCTCCCCTATATCTACCTCCACTTACTTTAAAACAATGCCCCCTCGTAACAGCTACTCCACCCTAGAAAAAAGTTTCTGGCTGTCTACTCTATCACTACCTCTGATCATTTTGTATACCTCTATCAAGTCATCTCTCATCCTTCGTCGTTCTAAGTAGAAAAGCCCTAGCCCTTTCAACCTTTCCTCATAAGACCTATCCTCCATTCTAGGCAACATCTTGGTAGATCTCCTCTACACGTTTTCCAACACTTCCACATCTTTCCTGTAATGAGGCGACCAGAACTGGGCACAATACTCCAGATGTGGCCAAACCAGCATATTGAAAGAATGGCAGTGTTCCACAAAGCAGTCACTCAATCTACATTTGGTCTCCCTCCTGTAGAGGGGCCCATATTGTGTGCAGCACATGCAGCGGTCTGGCATGAAAGATGTGCACCTGAATTGCTGCTTCAAATGGAAGGAGAGTTTAAAGCCTAGAATGGTGATGAGAAAGGTAGTAAAAAGGCAGGTGCTCCAACTTCCGTAGTTGCATGTGAAGGGTGTTGGGGTGACTGAGGAGCAGACCAACATATCGCAGTGAAACAAGATGTGATTGGTGGTGGCATCGTCTGAAGGTGACAGAAAAGGCAGAAAATTATCCATGAAGGTCGAATATAAAGAATGATTAGGTGGATGGTGAGGACAACAGGAACACTATTGCATTTCTGGAAGGGAGTGAAGGTGTGCCAAGTGTAGCAGGCATGGTTGAAGACCCTGTCAACCACACCTTGGGGGCAGGGAAGAAATGCTGAATTGAGGAAATAGGAAGACATCTCAGGAGCCAGGTTTTTTTTAGATTAGATTCCCTACAGTGTGGAAACAGGCCCTTCGGCCCAGCAAGTCCACACTGCCCCTTGAAGCATCCCACCTAGACCCATCCACCTATAACCCCCACACCCCTGAACACTACGGGCAATTTAGCGTGGCCGATTCACCTAACCTGCACACCTTTGGACTGTGGGAGGAAACTGGAGCACCCGGAGGAAACCCACGCAGACACGGGGAGAACGTGCAAACTCCACACAGACAGTCGCCCGAGGCTGGAATCGAACCAGGGTCCCTGGCTCCGTGAGGCTGCAGTGCTAACCACTGAGCCACGGTGCCGCCCGTTTTTTTTTAATTAAGAAACTGTAGGTTGAAGTACGTTTCATCATCAAACAGAGATTGATGGAGTGCTCACAGTGTATAGGATGTAAAGAGGTTCAGTAAGTTCAGTGTGGGCATTGTTGGCTTATAACGGCCAATCAAATGAAAACAAGCAGGTCAAGGATGGGAAGAAACGGAGATGAGCCTTGTGAAACTGAAAGAATGATGGAAATTGAAAACAAAGTTGATGAAGCTGAAGAGCTAGAGTAGGACAAGGTACTGACATCCCCACAATGCAGACATCAAAGTATCAAATTAAAACAGCCATCCCCTTTGGACAAGCCCAACGCATACACAGGATCTGTTTGGATGAGGAGGAACACAACAAACACCTGGACGTATTGAAGGATGCTCTCCTAAGAACAGGATACAAAGTTCAACTCATCAATCACCAGTTCCGACGTGCAACAGCAAAGAACTGTCCTGATCTCCTCAGAGGACAGACATGGGATACATCCAATAGGGTTCCCTTCATCGGCCAGTTCTTCCCGGGAGCGGAGAAACTACGCCATGTTCTTCACAGCCTTCAACACATTATCAATGACGATGGGTACCACGCCACGATCTTCCCAATGCCTCCACTCCTCACCCTCAAACAACCACCAAACCTTAAACGGACAGTTGTTTTTTGCAAACTACCCAGCCTTCATGACAACATCGACCGCAACACTAAGCAGCCCTGTCTTGGTAACCTCTGTAAAACGTGTCAGATCTTCGACACCGACACTACCATCACACATAGGAATACCACCCAGCACCTGCCCGACAGATAACTGATGTGACTTGGCCAATGTTGTCTACCTCATACACCAGGCAAGGATGCCACGGGGCATGGTATATTGGTGAGACCACACAGATGCCATGACAACGGATGGATGGTCACAGCACAACAATCACCCAACAGGAATGCCCCCTCCCAGTGAGGGGGTGTGTGCGTGTGTGTGTGTGTGTGTGTGTGTGTGTGTGTGTGTGTGAGTGCACGCGTGTGTGCGTGCGTGCGTGCGCGTGTGCGTGTGTGCGTGCGTGTGTGCGCGTGTGCGTGTGCGCGCGTGCGTGTGTGCGTGCGTGCGCGTGTGCGCGTGCGTGTGTGTGTGTGTGTGTGTGTGTGTGTGTGTGTGTGTGTGTGTGTGTGTGAAGGGCCAGATCTTTGGGTAAACATCCTCCAAAGCAGACTTGGGTATACACAACAATGCACAGTCACTGAGCAGATGCTGATAGCCACATTCGGTGTCCATGAGAACAGCATCACCCGGGATCTTGGCTTCATGTCGAACTACAGGTGAGCCCACCACACCATACACTCACACACATACACTGTCACACATCCTCTCTCTCCTTCTCTCCCTCTGTCCCTCTCCCCCTCTCTCCCTCACTCTCTCAATCTCTCACTGTCTCACTGTCTCACTCACTCATTCATTCACACTCACTCTCTCTCCCACTCCCCACACACATGCAGACACACTGTCTCCCTCACAGACAGACAGACACACACACACACACACACACACACACACACACTCTCATCTGTCTCTCTCTCTCTGTCACTCCCTCACTCTCTCACCCACTCACTGTCTCTCCCACTCCCCACACACGTGCAGACACACCCTCTCTCCCTCACAGACAGAGACACACACACATACACGCACACACACTCATCACTCTCTCACTGCCTCACCGTCTCACTCAGTCACTCTCTCACACTCATTCACACTCACTATGTCTCACACTCCCCCGCACACATGCAGACAAACTCTCTCTGCCTCACAGACACACACACACACACACACACACACACACACACAAACACGCATCTCTCTCGCTCTCTCCCACTCATTCACTCACACTCACTTTCTCTCCCACTCTCCACACACATGCACTCACTCTCTCTCTCCCTCACAGACATTCAGACACACACACACACTCTCTCTCTCCCTCCCACCAATGTGCATGCACTCTCTCTGTCTTCCACATGCATGGAGTCTCTCTTTCACACACCCACATGCATATATACATGCACATGCACATGCACACTGTCTCTCCCATGCACACACATACACATTCTTCAACACACACACACACACTCTCTCTCCCCTGCACACTATCACACATGCACAAACTTGCTCTGTCTCCCCCCCGCCGCACGCGCGCGCGTGCGCACACACACACACACACACACACGTAAATCTATGAGGTGAATTTGTATTTGCAGATACATTCTATTTGTTCAAAAAACACGCAAGGAACAAAACAAAAAACAAAAACAAAGAAAATTACAGCACAGGAACAGACCCTTTTGTCCACCAAGCCTGCGCCGATCGAGATCCTCTGTCTAAACTTGTCACCTATTTTCTAAGGGCCTGTATCCCTTTGTTCTCTGCCCATCCACATACCTGTCCAGATACATCTTAAAAGACACTATCATGTCTACATCTACCACCTCTGCTAGCAATGCATTCCAGGCACCCACCACCCTCTGCATAATTAACTTTCCACGCATATCTCCCATAAACTTTTCACCTCTCACTTTGAACTCACAACCCCTAGTCATTGAGTGCCCCACTCTGGGAAAAAAAACAAAGAATAAAGAACAAAGAAAATTACAGCACAGGAACAGGCCCTTTGACCCTCCAAACCTGCACCGATTGAGATCCTCTGTCTAACCTGTAATCTATTTTCTAAGGGTCTGTGTCCATTTGCTCCCCGGCCATCCATGTACCTGTCCAGATATGTCTTAAAAGACGCTAACGTGTCTGCGTCTACCACCTCCGCTGGCAACGTGTTCCAGGCACCCACCACCCTCTGTGTAAAGAACTTTCCACGCATATCTCCCTTAAACTTTCCTCCTCTCACTTTGAACTCATGACCCCTCGTAATTGAGTCCCCCACTCTGGGAAAAAGCTTCTTGCTACCCACCCTGTCTATACCCCTCATGATTTTGTAGACCTCAATCAGGATCCCCCCTCAATTTCTGTCTTTCTAATGAAAATAATCCTAATCTACTCAACCTCTCTTCATAACTAGCACCGTCCAAACCAGGTAACATCCTGGTGAACCTCCTCTGTACACTCTCCAAAGCGTCCACATCCTTTTGGTAATGTGGTGACCAGAACTGTACACAGTACTCTAAATGTGGCTGAACCAAAGTCTTATACAACTGCAACATGACCTGCCAACTCTTGTACTCAATACCCCACCCAATGAAGGAAAGCATGCCGAATGTCTTCTTGACCACCCTATTGACCTGCGTTGTCACCTTCAGGGAACAATGGACCTGAACAGCCAGATCTCTCTGTTCATCAATTTTCCCTAAGACTTTTCCATTTACTGTATAGTTCCCCCTTGAATTAGATCTTCCAAAATGCATCACCTCGCATTTGCCCGGATTGAACTCCATCTGCCTGGATTGAACTCCATCTGCCATTTATCTGCCCAACTCTCCAGACTATCTATATCCTGCTGTAATCTCTGATAGTCTCCTTCACTATCTCCTACTCCACCAATCTTCGTGTCATCTGCAAACTTGCTGATCAGACCACCTACACTGTCCTCCAAATCATTTACGTATATCACAAACAACAGTAGTCCCAGCACAGATCCCTGTGGAACACCACTGGTCATAGGTCTCCAATTTGAGAAACTCCCTTCTGCTACTACCCTCTGTCTCCTGTTGCCCAGCCAGTTTTTTTATCCATCTAGCTAGCACACCCTGGACCCCATGTGACTTCACTTTCTCCATCAGCCTGCCATGGGGAACCTTATCAAAAACCTTACTGAAGCCCATGTATATGACATCTACAGCCTTTCCCTCATCAATCAACTTTGTCACATCTTCAAAGAATTCTATTAAGTTGGTAAGACGTGACCTTCCCTGCACAAAACCATGTTGCCTATCACTGATAAGCCCATTTTCTTCCAAATGGCAATAAATCCTATCCCTCAGTATCTTCTCCAGTAGCTTCCCAACTACTGACGTCAGGCTCACCGGTCGATAATTACCTGGATTATCCTTGCTATCCTTCTTAAACAATGGGACAACATTAGCATTTTCCCATCCTCCGGGACCTCACCTGTGTTTAAGGATGCTGCAAAGATATCTGTTAAGGCCCCAGCTATTTCCTCTCTCAATCCCTGATCCCATCCGGACCAGGGGACTTGTCCACCTTAACGTCTTTTAGGATACCCAACACTTCCTCCTTCCTTATGTCAACTTGACCTAGAGTAAGCAAACATCTATCCCTAACCTCAACATCTGTTATGTCCCTCTCCTTGGTGAATACCAATGCAAAGTACTCGTTAATAATGTCACCCATTTTCTCTGACTCAGCGCATAACTTTCCTTCTTTGTCCTTAAGTGGGCCAATCCTTTCTCTAGTTACCCTCTTGCTCTTTATATATGAATAAAAGGCTTTAGGATTTTCCTTAACCTTGTTTGCCAGAAATATCTCATGTCCTCTCTTAGCCCTTTTAATCCCTTGTTTCAGATTCGCTCTACATTCCCCATATTCTTCCAAAGCTTCGTCTGTCTTTAGTCACCTAGACCTCATGTACACTTCCTTTTTTCTCTTGGTTAGTCTCACAATTTCACCTGTCATCCATGGTTCCCTAATCTTGCCTTTTCTATTCCTCATTTTCACAGGAACATGTCTCTCCTGCACACTAATCAACCTCTCTTTAAAAGCCTCCCACATATCAAATGTGGATTTACCTTCAAACTGTTTCTCCCAATCTTCATTCCCCAGATCCTGCCGAATCTTGGTATAGTTAGCCTTCCCCCAGTTTAGGACTCCTCCTTTAGGACCACTCCCAACCTTGTCTATGAGTATTATAAAACTTACAGAATTGTGGTCACTATTTCCAAAGTAGCCCCCTTCTGTACTTTCAACCACCTGGCTGGGCTCATTACCCAACACTAGGTCCAGTATGGCCCCTTCCCTAGTTGGACTACATACAAACTGCTCTAGAAAACCCTCCTGGACACACCTTTCAAATTCTGCTCCATCTTGACCCCTAACACTGAGTTAATCCCGGTCAATGTTAGGAAAATTAAAATCTCCCATCACCACCACCCTGTTTCTCCTACACCTTTCCATTAGCTGTTTACATATTTGTACCTTGATCTCACATTTGCTGTTGGGAGGCCTGTAGTACAGCCCCAGCATTGTTACTGCATCCTTCCTAATTCTGAGTTCTACCCATATTGCCTCACTGCTTGAGTCCTCCATGGGGCTCTCCTTCAGTACAGCTGTGATATCTTCTTTGACCAGTATTGCAACTCCTCCTTGCTATCTTGCTATCCACCTTGTCTATACCCCTCATGATTTTGTAGACCTCAATCAGTTTCCCCCCTCAATTTCTGTCTTTCTAATGAAAATAATCCTAATCTACTCAACCTCTCTTCATAGCTAGCACACTCCATACCAGGCAACATCCTGGTGAACCTCCTCTGCACCCTCTCCAAAGTGCCCACATCCTTTTGGTAATGTAGCGACCAGAACTGTACACAGTACTCCAAATGTGGCTGAACCAAAGTCCTATACAACTGCAACATGACCTGCCAACTCTTGTACTTAATACCCCACCCAATGAAGGAAAGCATGCCATATGCCTTCTTGCTCACCCTATTGACCTGCTTTGCCATCTTCAGGGAACAATGGACCTGAACACCCAGATCTCTCTGTTCATCAATTTCCCCTAGGGCTTTTCCATTTACTGTATAGTTCGCCCTTGAATTTGATCTTCCAAAATGTATCACCTCGCATTTGCCTGGATTGAAGTACATCTGCCATTTATCTGCCCAACTCTCCAATCTATCTATATTCTGCTGTAATCTCTGACAGTCCCCTTCACTATCTGCTACTCCACCAATCTTCATGTCATCTGCAAACTTGCTGATCAGACCACCTACACCTTCCTCCAAATCATTTACGTATATCACAAACAACAGTGGTCCCAGCACAGATCTCTGTGGAACACCACTGGTCATAGGTCTCCAATTTGAGAAACTCCCTTCTACTACTACTCTCTGTCACCTGTTGCCTCGGCAGTTTTTTTATTTTATCCATCTAGCTAGCACACCCTGGACCCCATATGACTTCACTTTCTCCATCAGCCTGCCATGGGGAACCTTATCAAACGCCTTACTGAAGCCCATGTAAATGACATCTACAGCCTTTCCCTCATCCATCAACATGGTCTTGTCCTCAAATAATTCTATTAAGTTGGTAAGACATGACTTTCCCTGCACAAAACCATGTTGTCTATCATTGATAAGCCCATTTTCTTCCAAATGGGAATAGATCCTATCCCTCACTATCTTCTCCAGCAGCTTCCCCAACACTGACATCAGGCTCATCGGTCGATAATTACCTGGATCATCCTTGCTATCCTTCTTAAACAAGGGGACAACAGTAGCAAGTCTCCAGTCCTCCAGGACCTCACCTGTGTTTAAGGATGCTGCAAAGATATCTGTTCAGGCCCTGGCTATTTCCTCTCTCAATCCCTCAACAACCTGGGATAGATCTCATCCGGACCTGGGCACTTGTCCACCTTCATGTCTTTTAGGATACCCAACACTTTCTCCCTCCTTATGTCAACTTGACCTAGAGTAAGCAAACATCTATCCCTAACCTCAACATCCATCATGTCCCTCTCCTTGGTGAATACCAATGCAAAGTACTCGTTAAGAATGTCATCCATTTTCTCTGACTCAGCGCATAACTTTCCTTCTTTGTCCTTAAGTGGGCCAATCGTTTCTCCAGCAGTTTATAGACAGTCAGTCAATGTGGTGTTTTATAAATTCCTACTTTTGAAATAAAGCCGGTCTAACTTGAAACCAAAATACAAACAGATTCTAAACAAGGCCTCACACTTAACATGCTTTATCTGACCTAAAATGTCACCTGATTAAAATGACACTGATTAAAACCTTTAGTTCTCTCAGGAAGATGCCTTGAAAGGAATTCAGGGATTTACATTTACATATTAATAATTAAAGCCTACTAACTGATGAAAGATTTAACAGCATCTTAGGTTTGTTTAATATATCCTCATCAGCGGTATGACCCTGTGATCTTTTACATATAAATTCTATGTCTGAAGCTATCTTTCTCACTAACACCTGAAGAGGGAGCGAAGCTCCAAAAGTTAATGTTTTCAAACAAACCTGTTGGACTATAACCAGGCATCGTGGGATTTCTGACCATTTCAGAAAAAGAGTTGAGGAAGGAGACCTGGGTAGGACTGGAGCAAAAAATGTTTGATGTATGCTACACCACGTTTCATCACCCTGAGTAAGTATTGGATAAAAGTTCAACGAGAGGTAGGTAAAGTACCAGACGCAATCTCTCTTCACTATTGGGTATTAATTGTTGTCCTCCAATGTTATTTACTCTACGATTAACTGCTCGTGCTGTACTGTGCTTAGAAAACATAGTTTGGTGAGAGGTAGAGGTGTGGAGGTGGCATATGGGGCCAGGGAGGGGTTATGGGCCACCACTGACAAGCACCTTGTTGGGCATAGGATAGTGTATGTCCACATGGTTATGTGGTTCACTAACAAGGAGGTCTTTCACCATGAGGATCTGCAGACATCTGGAGTGACCTGCCATGAGAGTTTGAGCCTCCAGAATCTTGATGCTGGGACACATTAAGTGGGTATATCCTGTGTTAGAAGTCTCCCATCCTTCCAGCTGGACGGTGGTTTCCATCCATTTGGCCTATAGAAGGAGAAAGCAACTAAGAGAAGGGATAAGCAAATAATGCCAAGAAGAGTCATAGAGACATACAGCAAGGTAACAGACCCTTCAGCCCAACTCGTCTAGGCTGACCAGATATCCTAAATTAATCTAGTCCCATTTACCAGCATTTTGCTCATAAACCCTTAACATTCCAGTCATGGGCATGTTTAAACAAGTTGGTGAAAAATTCTAAAAGTCAAAAGCGAAGGAACAGTTTTCTATTACTTCACTTCAGTAGAAAGTTGTTCCTTTGCTTTTGGCTTTTAGAAATTTGCACCAACTTGTTTAAACATGCCCACAACAGGAATGTCTCAATCATGTTCTGTTCATGACTGTAAATCTGCAAAAGAATATTAACCAATGAAGTTCTGGAAGAAGAGATTGATGACGGTGATTTTCTTTAGTTGATAATAGGACACCTAAGCACAGGGAAGAGACAATCAGGAGCTATGAACCTATGTCTTATAAAAAATTTCAGTTGGAATTTTTTTGATTTGGTTTGTGACTGCCACCAAACCTCCCTTCTCTCTGCTGAGCCTGGGGCCTGTCTAATTATCAGATATGGAGGAGAGACTACTGCTGATGACTTTAAGCAGAAGAGGCACTAGTCTTATCTGATAATGTAGTTTATTGTATGATAGCAATGGATACAGTCTACATTTCCATGCCCAGCATAAGTACTAAGGACTCAGGTAAGCTATACCAAATAGTTCCCTCCCCTTCAGGTACTTGTGCAGAATTCAGCTGTCTCTACCCAAAGACTCTGCGACATTATAAGAGTAAAGCTCAATGCAACATTAATATTAACCTCCTATACAATACATTCACACAACGTACGACTGCAAGTATACCTGGAATGGTGATGTCTCTTCAGTTGGGTAATGTATGATTGTGCACTCTTGGTCTGGGTGGTCCACCTGGGCTACTGGTAACATTGTATTAGCATATTCACAAGGTGTCAAGTGTAACCACCACCCCTTCCATTCCAGAATATCACCGATCTCCGATTCTGCCTTGCCTTTGCTGTTATATCCTTATTCACCATACTTGACAATTCCAGTTTTGACATACCTGACCTTATCTTCCACTCTCCACAAACACGAAGACCATTCAAAACTTTACTGTTTGTATCCTTCTTCTCACCAAATCCCACATATACCACATGATTGCTGAGTTATATTATTTCCCAGGTATCCTTTGTCTTCCTTTCAAAGTTTTCACATTCCATGATGTCACCCCTCCCAATACCTAACCTCACCCGGCTCCTTAAAGCTCTGTATTTCTCCAAGTCTGTGTCAGTCACTTTGTTTGCCCAGCAATGACCTTTGTACCTATTGTCTGTGTTATGTTCATTCCCACAAATGTCACACCTTCCCAACGTGACCTCTGCATTTAGAATTTTCCTTCAAACCACACATTTTTATCCAAGTATTTGGCCATCTGTCCTAATATTTCATTCCTTGGCTCAGTGCTCATTGTTTAATGTCTTTTCTGCCTCCATGCCTACAACGTTAACAGTTTTCTCTTCTCAGGGACTTTCTCTTCAGTCACATCTGCTGTGTTTCTCCTCCAATGCAGTCATTGATACTTGGTCCTGCCAACCTACTATCTTATCTCCAGCATCCTTTTCCTCTCCAACCTTTGAAATGGTTGACCACACCAACTCCTCTTACATCTGTCCACTGTCATCTAGCAAAGTGTAATTCTATCCTTACTTAGCCCTTCAAACCCAGGGAATCACCTAAAATCAGCCCCACACTGTTATCTCTGCAACTTGACAATAACTTCTCATCTACACACTGCCTGCCAGGGAAATGCAGAATCTGTTTTCAGATGCACACTGTCAACACCCAGCTCCAGCATTCACATTGAACAAACTTCAGTTGTCAGGCTGCTTAGTTCATAGAATCCCTACAGTGTCAAAACAGGCCCTTCGGTCCAACAAGCCCACACCGACCCTCAGAGCATCCCACCCAGAACCATCCCCCTATAACCCACCTAATCTACACATCCCTGAACACTACAGACAATTTAGCATGGTCAATCCACCTAGTCTGCACATCTTTGGACTGTGGGAGGAAACTGGAGGACCCAAAGGAAACCCACGCACACACAAGGAGAATTTGCAAACTCCACACAGATGGTGTCCTCAGGGTGGAACTGAACCCAGGTCCCTGGCGCTATGAGGCAGCACTGCCAACCACTGAGCCACCGAGCACCTGTTATCTGATTTTAGTGCTAGATGAAGAGTACTTGAAAGAATGCAATTGTACCGTTCATGTACTGGCTGGCTTACCTCATTCATGTCACATGTCCCATCTCCCTCTGCTATAGGGGCCTTTGCATGCAGTCTGTGGCGACCTTTAAGCACACATCACTTGGAACATGTCATAGAGGTGAGCAGTTAAAAATGCAAGCAAGTCAGCTATACAAGGGAAAAAAAGATAAAGTTTAAAAATATTTTACAACTTTGAATTACTGGGTGAATCAAATAATAGTGCATTTTCAACCCTCTGTTGTTATAGAAATGATATGAGATGAAATGAGATGATTACATAGATGATTTGGAGTTGGGGACTAAGTGTGGTGTGTCAAAATTTGCAGATTTCACTAAGGTGGGTGGTAGAGCAAAGTGTGCAGAAAACACTGAAAGTCTGCAGAGGGATACAGATGGTCTAAGTGAGGGGGCAAAGGAGAGATGGAGTACAATGTTGATAAGTGTGAGGTCATCCATTTTGTTAGGAATAACAGCAAAATGCACTATGTTTTAAATGGTAAAACTTGCAGCATGCTGCTGTGCAGAGGGACTTGGGTGTCCTTGTGCATGAATAACTAAAAGTAGGATTGCAGGTGCAGCAGGTGATTGAAAAGGCAAATGGAATTTTGTCTGCCATTGCTAGAGGGATGGAGTTTAAAAACAGGGAGGCTATGATGCAGCTGTATAGGGTCCTGGTGAGGCCACACCTGGAGTACTGTGTGCAGTTTTGGTCTCCTTACTTGAGAAGGGATATACCAGCACTGGAGGGGGTGCAGAGGAGATTCACTCGTTTGATTCCAGAGTTGAGAGGGTTGGATTATGAAGACAGATTAAGTAGACTGGGATTATACTCACTGGAATTCAGAAGAATGAGAGGAGGTCTTATATAAACATATAAGATTGTGAAGGGAATAGAAAAGGTGGAGGCGGGAAGGGTGTTTCTGCTAGCAGGTGAAACTAGGACTAGAAGACATCACCTCAAAATAAAGGGAAGCAGATGTAGGACTGAAGTCAGGAGGAACTCCTTCACCCAAAGGGTTGTGAATCTGTGGAATTCCCTGCCCAGTGAAGTGGTTGAAGCTACCTCACTGAATGTTTTTAAGGCAAGGCTAGATAAATGTTTGAACAGTAAAAGAGTTAAGGGTTATGGTGAGTGGGCGGGTAAGTGGCGTTGAGTCTCAAAAAGATCAGCCATGATCTTATTAAATGGTGGGGCAGGCTCGAGGGGCCAGATGGCCTACTCCTGCTCCTAGATCGTATGTTCTTATGTAGATATCAGGTCAAAATTGGATTTTCTCAACTCAGTAAAACTATCAAATTGTGATAAGTTTAAATAAGAAGACTGTACAAATTAGAGTATTGATCCTTACATTAGCACTCGGAAAAAAATACTACAGGGTGTATTACATGCTGCCTTTCACTGGGGAGCATAAAGGCCAAACAGGAGGGATTCTAAAAGATTTGAAGCAAACTTTTAACCTTACATTAAAATTATTTATCAATGGTATGCATCCAACATCAGAGATATTGATCAGCATGTGACCACATCGATATTTCTAGCTGAATCATGAGATTTTGGGCAACTGAAAGATGACCGATGATTGGAGATTGGATATTCTTAGGCATAGTTTCCCACATTTTATCCTCAATATTTTCTTCTTAGCTTATGTCAAGTCACATTCAAGCATCACCTTGTGCTCACTGACTTATCGTGCCTTCTGATTAATTATTGTTTGTATTTAAAAATTCTCATCTTCATTTCCAAATCCCTCTACACCCTCATTTCTCTCCATCTCTTCAATCTCTTCCAGCCCTCTGCAACATTGGCACTCATTCAATTCTGGCTCTTAAGCGTCTCAAATTAGAATTGTTCTACAATGGTGATAGTGCCTTGAGTAATCTGTGCCTAAAAGTTTAGAATTCCCTCCCTAAGTGTGTCCATATTTCTTCCTTTGTGTGAATTCTTAAATAGACCAGTTTCATCAATATTCGGACTATTTGTAAGAATTTTTCATGATGTGAGTCAGTGTCAATGTGCTCCTGTGAAGCACCATGGTATATAAATACCAACTGGTTCTTGTTGTTTTCCAAGTCTGAATACTAAGCAGCAAAAAACACTGATGGTAAAAATATCAAGAAGTTGTTAGACCAGTCTCTGGGAGGTCTGCCCAACATGCATTTCATTTAATGTCAGAAAACAAGAAAATTAACATAAAAGGAGCAGCCGCAAACCAACAGGGGAGCAAAAAAGTTGAAAACAAAAGAAAAGGATCCCAAAGTAAAGATAATGGTGAGGGGAGAACAGGAAGCTGGAGGGTTTAAAGCGAGGTTAAAACTAAATTGGTGTATTGTGATAACAAGGTGTAGAGCTGGATGAACACAGCAGGGCAAGCAGCATCAGAGTAGCAGGAAAACTGACATTTTGGATCTGGGCCCTTCTTCAGAAGAAAAAAATGCACAGTGATACCTGCTGGCAGTCAGTGAAGGGTGTAGAATAACAAGAGTTCTAGATCTACAGTGAGACTGAGCTCAGCAGTTTAAAACTGAAACTAAAGTTGAGTTTGAATATTTTCAGAGCACTTGAGTACAGGAAACAGCAAGAGTGCCTTGAATGCAGGCTGGGCGATACTTGCAAAGAACATTAATCCAGGAAAGTGTGTGACCAAAATGTCTGAACCATTGTGGCAGTGTTTCAGAGAAGCTTTAAAAATATGAGGGGTTTTGATAGAATAGATAAAGAGAAACTATTTCCAATGCAGGAGGGTTAGGAACCAAATGTTGGCAAAAGATTCAAATGGAGTGGTGATAAGAAAACTACATCATGCAGTGTTAGAATGCACTATCTGCATGAAAGGGAAATTCAATAACTTGTAAAACGGAACCGGATGTATACCTGAAAAGGAATTGTTAGCTGACACAGGTGGAAAAGGGGCTGAAGTACATTAGGCAGATCTTTCAAAGAGTCAGCATGAGCGCAACAAGTTGCCTTCTTCATTGTTTTATTCAATGACCATTTCTATTTGAGAAAAAGCAAAGAAAGCTGAAAGCTGGGATTAATCTCCTTCACGGATGGTACTGTAATTAGAAAGAAGCAAAGAACAGGGCGTCATCTGTTTTCAGTCAGGGCAGTCAATCCATATTCGACCTGCAGATAAGGCAAACGTTATTGAGCAATATGTAACTTAGCATCGACTTTACTTTGACAAACAACTCGGCAGAATGTGCCAGCCATTCACCTGTTTCGGGCATGAAAAGTCAAACAATTCTGAAGTCTCGGCCTTGTTTAAATAAGATTGCCAAGTACTGTGTGTCATGCAGTCATCCCTATGCACAACACTAGATTCTAGCAGAACTTAATATCAGGCAGGATGGAAGCTGTCAATTTGGCAGCAAATAAAATCCAGTGAATGGGGAGAGGGAGTTGGGTAAATTGTGAACAGGAGATATTCGGAGTTGCATGGCCCCAAAATGTTTTTGCCTGCTGGGAGGATCATTAAAGTTAAGGTGAGTTTACTGCTGTAATTTTGAAGCTGTTAACCCCTTTAATGCTGAGCCAAGTTTAAATCCAATCTTAAGAATGTACACAAACAGAAGTTGCTGGAAAAGCTGAGCAGTTCTGGCAGCATCAATGAAGAAAAAAATCAGAGTTAACGTTTCAGATCTGGTGACCCTACTTCAGAACAGTTCTGAGGAAGGGACACCGGACTCAAAACATTAACTCTGATTTTTCTTCACAGATGCTGCTAGACCTGCTGAGCTTTTCCGGCAACTTCTGTTTTTGTTTCTGATTTACAACATCCGCAGCTCTTTTGGTTTTCTCTAAGAATGTAGAATGTGAAAATAAACTATGCTGAGAGTTTGGCCTGTTGCTATTTAAAACTTGGTTACAACTGACAGTTACTTTGCAGCATTTACAGAGTACGATTCTTGACAAATACATTGATAAATATTAATAAATGCAAATATCTCAGAAGTTTATAAAAGGAAGAGCAAGGAGAAATAAAATATCAAAGTTATTTTTACTTCAGATGTTAATAGGCAGACTTAATAAACTTAGATGTTATAGGTTTGCCATAAATAGAGTATTAATTGTATTAAAACAGAAATCGCTGGAAAAGCTCAGCAGGTCTGGCAGCATCTGTGAAGAAAAAGGTCAGAATTACCATTTCGAGTCTGGTGACCCTTCCTCAGAATCTCTGGTTCTGCTGAGCTTTTCCAGCAACTTCTGTTTTTGTTCCTGATTTACAGCATCTGCAGTTCTTTTGTCTTTTATTAATTGTACAAGTTTGTTATCTCAGGGGATTCATTAAGTTTTTATTGCTCTAACATCTATCTTTTTTCTTCGGTGCTATTGGACATAATTGTTAAACCATTTAAAGGCCTTCTGTTTCATTGGTTAAAATGTCTGTTTCATGATTGGTTAATGTAGGTTGTGTTTACAAGTGTCTAGGAAAGTATTTATAAGGAGTGTAAACCAGGGATTAGTTGAAAAAGGGTGTAACTGTCAATGCTGATCCAGTATCAAAGAAAACACAACTACAGTTTGAAGATGTTTTTGCTGAAAAATTTGCACCTCACAGGTAAAGACAACTTAAAGTGTAACACAACAGTCTGTGGTTTTGCTACAAATGTGGTTCAATTGATGTGCGTATGCTATTGTTTCTGAATGTCAAACTATGCTAATTACCTTATCTTATGTTTCTTTTGATGTCTCAACTCACTGACTAAACCCTATGGTAAAATGCTACCGGATGTAAGGTATTCTGTGCCAAAGGTAGTGCAAACAAATACATTCAGTTTTTAATATTGGAAATATTAATATACATTTAATTATTAATATTCATCTAAAATCATATTTTAAAATCAAATTATTTTGGGATTTTAAAAAAAATTGAAACACATTTTGAATCTATTTGCCACAACTTGGTACTTGTGGAAGGTTAGGCCAGAATCAATGTGCACATTCAACTGCTATTTAAAAGAGTATTTTGTTTTAGATTCAGCAGTTGGAAGCACCAGAGATTAGTGAGGAAAAACCTGTTCTCTTTCTCCACATTGTGTTAATTCAAGTCATTTTCACTTTTTTAGGCCACTGAAAATGTGTTAATTGTTTTTGTGTACATTCTTTGACTTTTCTTTTAAGACTAATATATGCAGACAAAGGTGAAGTTGTGTCCATGTACAATATTCTTTACCTGCAATGATTTCTTAGTTGAATCCCTCATCAGGATGGAATAGTATAAGCTTTCATTGATTTGGTAACAATCTCTTCTCTGTGTTGACCGGGTTCTGGGTTTGGGACCAGGACTTGAGCACGCAGCTGAACGTTTGACGCTCTGGTGTAACTATCTGCTGTCTCAGACAAAGGCACTAGATGGAAGGGTTATCGTGAGAAACACACAAAGATGCTTCCGTGTGGTTGGGGCATGTTGAGAGAGTGGGTGAATGCATAGTGGATGAAATGCAATGTGGAGTTATCCACTTTGGCAGCAACAATGAGAAAGCAGATTGTTACATGAATGGTGATGGATTAGGAAAGGAGGGGTTGTATGAGAACTGAGTGTCCTTGTATACAAGTCACTAAAAGTAAGCGTGCAGGTACAGCAGGTGGTGAAGAAGGCAAATGGTATGTTGACCTCGATAGTAAGAAGCTTCAAGTAAAGGAGCAGGAATGTCTTTCTGCAATTGTACAGCACCTTGGTAAGACCACACTGAGAGAAATGTGTGTGGTTTTGGCTTCTTTATCTGAAGATGGATGTTCTGGCTATGGAAGAAGTGCAACAAAAAATTATCAAGCTGATACCTGGGATGGCAGGACTGACATATGAGAGATGGAATGTTTAGGACTATATTCCCTGGAGTTTCAAAGAATGAAGAGGATCTTCTAGATTTTATTTTTAAAATTTTATTTTATTAAAATGTTAATAGGACCAGGCAGCGTAAATGCAAGGAGCATGTCCTCAATGACTGGAGGGTCCAGATCCAGCCTAAGGATATAGGGTTGACCATTTAAGACTGAGAGTGGGACATACATCTTCACCCAGAATGTGCCTGTGGAACTCTCTTCCACAGAAAGTTGTTGAGGTCAATACATTGAATGTTTTCAAGAAGGAGTTAGATACAGTTCTTAGGGATAAAGGGATCAAGAGGTATGGGGATAAAGTGGGAACAGGGTACCGAGTTGGATGATTAGCCAAAATCTTATTAATGGCAGAGCAGACTCGAAGGACTGAATGGCCTACCCCATTCCTATTTCTGTGTGTCTGTGTTCCGATCACTGTTGACAATGGGGATATTTGTGGAGCCACTTCCTCCAGTGAGTTATTTAACTGTCCACCATCATTCTCGACTGGATGTTGCAGGACTGCAGTACTTCGATCTGATCCATTTGCTTTGAAATCACTTTGCTTTTTCTATCACTTCCTGCTTATGCTCTTTGGAATGTAAGTGGTACTGTTTGATAGCTTCACCAGGTTGAGGCCTCACATTTAGGTATGCCCAGTGCTGCTTTCAGGAACACTCTCTTGTATTCTTGATTGAACCAGGGTGAATCCCTCGGCTTGATAGTAATGGTTGAGTGACGAATATGCCAGGCCAGGAGATTGCAGATTGTGCTGGGGTACAGTTCTGGCGCTGTTGATGGTCCACAGCACCTCATGGATGCCAAGCCTTGAGTTGCTAGATCTGTTCAAAGTCTATCTCATTGGGCACAGTGATAGTACCATACAACACAGTGAGTGATTTTCTCAATGTGAAGGTGGGATTTCATTTCCATAATGGCCATGCAGATGTTATTCTATCCTTGGTGATCACATCGTAGTCACTGTATCTCTCTGTCTGAAAGAATCAGTGTCTAATTCCCTTCATGCAACAGTGTACAGAAATCTTTAAGATTTGTTACTATCTGGAACATGTCAGACATGTACAATTTAAGAACATCTGTAACCTTAACAGCCTAAGATTCTTACCTGATGTTGTAATGGTGGCTGTAACTGTTGACAAATTTCATTCATTCTTTCTTTAAGTGGATGAAGACAAATGCAGATTGGTCATTGCTAAAGTTGAGATAGGAGAATAGCATCTCTAAAGGCCCTTGGTAGATCTGCTGCAATCTTTACTTCATTGTCCTTGTCTTTTTTTTTCTAGCAGCTAGTGTACTGCTCTGGGCAGTATCTCCGCTCATTCTCTCAGTCATACTGAATTCCAAATGGAAGCTATACCAGGATCGTCATGTCTGAAAGGAATTTGTTCAGTACAGAGTCTGAATAAGTAAAAATATACTTCTGTTGCAGGAGTCAGAGCACTCCCTGTAAAACTGCTGAAACTTTAGAGAGTTCTAAAAATACACATAGAGTACCAGCAGCCAGAACAGATAATCTAGGGACTAGTGTCGAAGTCATTCATGTTTAAGCAGAGCTGGCGGAAGTGGTCCTTCACTGTCATGCTCAAAACTTAGGGGAATATTGAAGGCATGGACTGGAGTATATTATATTCAAAAATAATAGCACTGACACAAAATCAGCATTATATACTGCTGTCGTAATCTTCCTGCATTCTGTGGGGAGTCTTTGGGTGAATGTGATCGTATTTCTCAAGTTATTAACCTCTGCACTGGCTATTGGATGTGTACAGGTACATTTTTAATGTTGATTTGAGAAATTAGGAAATTGAGTGCAATCTAGGAACTGCATACCACAAAGACCAATTCTTCTCCCCCCTTCACCATTCCACAAAGGTGTAAATACAAGCGAGTTGCATTCTATGTCTTACACTGGACATAATTTGAAAAAATAGTTTAATTTCTGTACCTAAGACAGGTCACTTCCAATGGTAACTTTTCTCTTGTGTAATCTGAATTGGTCATTCTCTGAACGTATAGCCATTCATGATGCTTATCTACAGAAATAATGAGAATACTAATTTCTTGAAGTAATACCTGCATCTTATTACTCATCATATAGGTCTGTTCCTTCTTGGGCTGGTGCTGTTAAGCTATACAGAAAGAACATTAGCAAAGGCTGACACCAAAACCATTTGGAAAGGAAAAGGATCAACTGAAAATTTGAAAGAAATAATCATTGGGAGATGCTTCAACTACCTTGGAATAGTAAATCCTGATGCAGGGTAGGTGACTTTATCATTTTCTCCATGTCATAATTTTCAATGTAGTCACCTGGTTATGCGGAACTTGGGTATTTCTGAAGAAAATAAAGATTTGTTGTTGAAGTTTTTGGTTTTGAACTTGTCAGGACAGACAGTGTTGTGAAGATATGGTAGATGAAATATTAATTTTGAATGTCATTGGATATCATCTGTAGCTAGGGCCTTTTGGAAAGAAAATTTTGGCTGCAGTCAGTCTCCTATTCTTCGCAGTTCTGCATTGTATGAATAAAACAAGCTACCGGACTGGAGATGCTAGATAGGTGACTGTCGGAGAGAGAGAGGTCACATGAATCAGTTTGTGGTGTAATAGAGATGTTAGACTTGAACAAGGAAGTTCAACAAATATCTGGGTGGAGAAATAGCTTTCGCTCTCACGCACTTTTTTGCTTTGCTATGAAAGCCCTTTTGTTGAAGTTTGTGAGCTGTATGCTTCATCACCGTACTAGGAGGGTTCCTAAATAAAATGCCTTCATTGCAAGCTGAGAGTTCAAAATCTACCACTGCTGTTTCCAGGTAAAAAGAATTTGGCCAACAACACTTCATCCAATTTGAGAACAGTGTAGCTTTGGCTATGCACAAACATTTAGACAGTCTGCAAATAATTATTTTCAGAAAATTAGATTTGTTGATTGTCTAAATGTTTGTCTGTAACCAAAGATACATTGTTCCTTGCCTGAGTGCTTAACTAAGAAGGAAAGTTCTCAATTAAAACAGCCAGAATTTGGCTGAGATAACACAGTGTAGCATTGGAGGAACGCAGCAGGCCAGGCAGCAGAGGAGCAGGAAAGCTAATGTTTCGTGTCAGGGCCCTTCTTCAAAACCCCACTGCGAAGCCTTCCAGCATCTGCAGTTCTTGCTATCTCAGAATTTGGCTGAAGTTTCTTTCATTAATCGACCAGCAATGAGGTAAGATATCAATGGAAACCGTGCCATGTCCTCACTCCAGCCATGATTTAATCCCAACCCCCTCACACTTGGTTTGTTACTATTGGCAGTCCCTTCCCCAAATGCTGTAGGCAAATGTAAGCAAGGAAATGAGCCCCACATTCTTGTCCTCTAGAACATAATAAAATTGCCTCAGAGCAATGCTAATTTCTGCATTTAGCTGCACATTTAGAACATAGAATATAGAACATTACAGCACATTACAGGCCCTTCGGCCCTCGATGTTGTGCCAACCTGTCATACCGATCTCAAGCCCATCTAACCTACACTATTCCATGTACATCCATTTGCTTGTCCAATGACGACTTAAATGTACCTAAAGTTGGCGAATCTACTACCGTTGCAGGCAAAGCATTCCATTCCCTTACTACTCTCTGAGTAAAGAAACTACCTCTGACATCTGTCCTATATCTTTCACCCCTCAATTTAAAGCTATGCCCCCTCGTGCTCGCCATCACCATCCTGGGAAAAAGGCTCTCCCTATCCACCCTATCTAACCCTCTGATTATTTTGTATCTTTCAATTAAGTCACCTCTCAACCTTCTTCTCGCGAATGAAAACAGCCTCAAGTCCCTCAGCCTTTCCTCGTAAGACCTTCCCTCCATACCAGGCAACATCCTAGTAAATCTCCTCTGCACCCTTTCCAAAGCTTCCACATCCTTCTTATAATGCGGTGACCAGAACTGTACACAATACTCCAAGTGCGGCTGCACCAGAGTTTTATATAGCTTCACCATAACCTCTTGGTTCCGGCCATTTCTGACCATAGGATGTTGCTGTTCAACTGTTTATACTTGAATAAGATTGATTTCTGAGAGTCTCATTGGTTTCTTTGCAACTAAATCCATGCTCCAATTGCAGAAATTTTTTGTGAGGAAAGAATAAAACATATGGGTAATATATTTTTAACTTTGGGCTTTTTGATGCATATTCAAAGAGCCCACTTCTAGCCCAATAAAACAATCTCCTGGTCTCTCGCATCTAAATTTGCGAAGGCTTTTTGAGATCTCTTCCTCATTTTTTGTGATAGCCATCATTGCTTCTTTCAGAATCACTCATGACATCCTTTGTGACTTTTATCAATGTTATGTTGACCCTTCTTAACCTCCTTGTTTTCTCGTGAATTCAGTATAATGAATTGTTCCATTCTTCTTTCCCATCTACATTTATATTTTTCCATCGATCTTGGTGATACTGTTTCAATGTAGTTCCATGCATCCTCACAGAGGCCATCTGTTCAGCCTGCTTTTGTGAAATCAGTATTTTTTGGTCAAGATGGCAGCATAGTAGAATGCTCCATATGGAACTCCTCTGCTGCTTCTGTTTATTTCCTGTTTTCTTCCCTTTTCTTGCCTTTTACCCCTCTTGCTGTTCTCTCCTGAGGTAGCACAGCCTGGAGGCCCGAGTGGAGCAGGGACTGTCAATGGGTTGGATGCTCAAATGGAGGGGCTGTGGGGGGAGGAGTGCCAGTGGGCTGGTTGCTCCAGTAGATGGGGGCATGGTCAGTGTGCTGGATGCTCGAATGGAGGGGGAGATGGCCAGTCAGCTGGAAGCCCAAATAGAGGGGATATGGCCAGCAAGCTGGAGGCCTGAGCAGAGCAGGACAGTTGTTGGAACTGCATACCTGTGCGGGCGGTCAGTGGCTCATGAACCCAGGAAGACCATGTGTGGAAGCCTCCTGCACTGATCTACTGCAGGCCCTTTAGGGAAAGTCCGTAATGCTTATCTTTTTAGCTTTATTCTCAGTTTTCTAAATCAAACAATGAACACTTTAAGTAATTTAACTTTTTTTTAACTTTCTTTTCCCCTTTATTTTTGTATTTTGTACCCAAGATGGTGCCATACGGGGCAACATTGTAAACTTTTCACTATACTCCTGTAGTTCCATACTCAAAAGCACATGACAATAAAGGATTCTTGTATTCTAATTGTAATTTAGAGAGCATCATTATGAATGTCTGGCTGAACTTCAAAACTTACTGGTGCACTTCAATTATGGGAAGTGAAGTTAATGCCATTGCGAAAGGCAATGAAAACTTTGACATTTTAATTATACAGCAGGTTATTAATACGAATGTTGTTCCTTTTTTTAATTTATGCAAGAGTAAGAGGTCTAACATGGATACTGGGAATAGCAATACAGGGGTAGTAAGCTGAGGTCTTTTTGAAGCATTTTTTCAAAGTCCCTGCTTATTGTGTAGTTTCAGGATCATTTCAAATCCTTCACAAGGATTACCAGTGCCTCATTGTACATGGTGACAACCTGGAAAAGAGACATGGATTTTTTCCTGATAATCAGCAATAATTTCACAGTCATAATTAGACTCCTAATTCCAGATATTTATGGCATTCAAATTCCACCAGCTATTGCGGCAGGATACGAACCCGGATTCCCAGACAACCAATGTCTCTGGATTAATAGCTTCTGAATCATGCCAATTTACCGATAATGCAGGCCCATGTTTCCCACATTATAACTTTGAAAAGACACCTTATCTAATGTAAAGTGCTGTAAGATGTTGTGCAAGAAACCAAACAAACCTCACTACTTTATTTAGCTGCAGGCTTAGTATCTGGGATTTTCAGCAACCGTGTTTCCTAGCAGTAATGAAAATAGATTACTTAATTCTAACAGCATATTTGTTTTTATTTTCAGGGAGAAAGACTGTCCAAAATTATGGGAAGCATTTCTGAGTGCATTTAGTAAAAAGGACCCCTGCAAAATTACAAAAGAAGATTACAAACTATTTCTGGATTTGGCAGGTCACGACATTCCAATTAACCAGGTAAGGTGTAAGGAATTTTGGGAGTCTTGCATGGTAGCCCAAATGAAATACAGGAACGATATTGCAATTTCACTTTATTTTGTGCAATTTGTCAATGCTTGATCATTGAATATGAACTGATGGAACGTTTGACATTATAATTTTAATACCACTGAATTAGCAGCCAGATGTAGTAGGTTTAATTCCCACAATGAAAAGTTGTAAAGTTGTTCAATAAATCTATTTAATTTGTGGGCTTGCAGAAGAAAAGATTGATTAGGGAAACTAACAACCTACTCAATGGAGCCCTTCACAAAAGGGGGCATTCTATCCTTATGCAATTTGACTTAAATATAAAAATAACTCCACAATATATCATTGGCTCTTGCACCACTTCATGTTGAGAATCACAAGAATGGACAATGTTGCCTAACAAGAAAACTCTCATTCCTTTGGATTATAATTTACATTAAAATTCTCCATGCAGTTGGTATTCATATGTGGGTGTCCCAGAAAGGCAGATAAAGAGCTCAGGTGCTAGGCGCAGCATTTTATCAATCACTCAAGCTATATCATGAACAATTGAAAATGACAGGCCTTGCAGATTGATGAATAAGAACATATTGCTTCAAAAAGTTACAAAACTGTAAACAGAGGGCTGAAATTTAAGGCAATCATGAAAAGACAAGCCCAGAAGCTTAGGGTGGAAATTACATCAATTCTGATTTAATTACATCAGTTATCTCTTAAGCTTTGGTAAGTGATAAGATGAGCCTATGTTTCAAGTGAATTTTGATCACAAAAGAATACATTATTTGGACAAAATCAGTTTAGCTCCATTGAATTTCACAATATAGAACTGTCTATGCAATCCATCATATCAGCACTGGTTTTCATGAGGCAAGTGAGTTACAAATGTGAGATTATGTTTCAAGATGGTATCTTTATTGGCACAATATTTCTGGGCATAGTCTAATATTGAAGTGAAGTCCATAACTACTTTTAAAAATGTTATTCCACCAATTGTTTGCAAAAGAAGAATGCTAAATGATTGAAGGAGTGATCAGGAGAGGGGAACTTCAGCTATTTATTCTTCCAGCTGTTAATTGGAAGGTTGAAAATATTTAACATTTTAGTACTTTTATAATAGCAAACAGACTAAAATCGCTTTTGCCTCAACAACATGGCGCCAGGGCCCAGGATGCCTCTGAACTGGCAGAAAGCATTTTGACAGGAGAGGGTGAATAGCCAGAGGTCGTGGTACACATTGGTGTTAAGGACATAGGTAGGATAAGTGCTGAGGTCCTGCAGTAGCAATTCAGAGAGTTAGACAGAAAGTTAGAGAGCAGGACCTTCAAGGTTGTAATTTTGGGATTACTCCCCGTGCCATGTGCCAGTGAGGCTAGAAATAGGAGGATAGTACAGCTCAACATGCAACTGAACAGATGGTATGGGAGAGATAATGGGAACTGCAGATGCTGAAGAATCTGAGATAACAAAGTGTGGAGCTGGATGAACACAGCAGGCCAAGCAGCATCTTAGGAGCACAAAAGCTGACGTTTCGCGGGTCTAGGCCCGAAACGTCAGCTTTTGTGCTCCTAACATGCTCCCTAGATGGTGTAGGAGTGAGGGTTTCAGATATCTGGACCATTGAAATCACTTCTGGGGCAGGTGGGACCTGTACATGAAGGGCGATTGCGTCTAAACTGAAGGGGCACGAATATTCTGGCTGCGAGGTTTGCTGGTGTCACTCGGGAGGATTTAAACTAGCTTGGCAGGGGGGTGGGAACCAAAGCAAAGCTGAAATGGCTGAAGGGGAACTAGAGAATAGGGCCAGTAAGACTCCGAGGCAGGGCATGGTTGCTGATCAAAGTGGGCCTGGTGGACTGAAGTGCATCTGTTTCAATTCAATAAGTGTAACAAGTAAGGCAGATGAATTTAGAACTTGGATTATCACTTGAAACTGTGACATTGTTGCTATTACAGTCCCTTGGCTGAGGGAAGGGACAGGATTGGCAGCTTAACGTTCCAGGATACAGATGTTTCATGTGGGATAGAGGGGGATATAAAAGGGGTGGGAATGTTGCACTACTTTTTAAGTAGAATATCACAGCAGTACTGTAGGAGGGCACCTTGGATGGCTCATATAGCGAAGCAATATGGGTAGAGCTCAGGAACAGGAAGGGCCCAATCACAATGTGTGGGGTTTACTATAGGCCTCCCAACAGCCAGCAGGAGATAGAAGAACAGATATGCAGGTAGATTTTGGCAAGATGTAAAAGTAACAGTTGTTGTTGTGGGTGATTTTAACTTCAGGGTGTGGGTGTGTGGATAGGGAAGGGTGAGATTTTTAAAAGTAACATTTTTAGAAGGAGTTATGGACTTCACTTCAATATTAGGCTGTGCCCAGAAATATCACACCAATAAAGATACCATCTTGAAACATAATGTCATATTTACAATACACTTGCCTCACGAAAACCAGGGCTGATACGATGGACTGCATAGACAGTTCTATGGGAAGGATGTGTAGATAGTTTGGGTCATGTTGAGATCCAAAGGGAGGAGGTATTGTGCGTCTTGAAAAACATTAAGGTAGAAAAGTTCCCAGGGTGTGATGGGATATACCCCAGAAAATTGACTGGGACTCACTTAGTGCTTGGGGCTCGGATGGGGCAGAGTTTATAAGGATCATCCAGGACGGCTTTTTGAAACAGTGCGCAGTCCAACTGGGAAAGGGGCCCTACTGGACCCAGTACTGGGGAATGAGCCGGGCCTGGTGATTGACATCTCACTAGAGGAGCAGCTCGGGAACAGTGATCACAATTCAGTAGGCTTTAACGTACTGATAAATAAAGGTAAGTGTAGTTGTCAGGTGAAGTTGTTAATTGGGAGAAAGCTAATTACGACAATATTAGGCATGAAGTGAAGAATGGAGATTGGAGGCAAATGTTTGAGGGCAAATCAACATCTGGTGTGTGGGAGGCCATGGTATCACGGCAGGATGATACAGAAAGTAAAGTCGATGGGGTCAGAGATGAGCTTGCAAGGTAGATTTTTTAAAAACTGGCTCAGTCATAGACAGAGGATAGCAGTGGAAGGGTGCATTTCTGAATGGAAGGCTGTGACTAGAGGCGTTCCTCAGGGATCAGTGTTGGGACCTTTTGCTGTTTGTAATATATATAAATGATTTGGAGGAAAATATAACTGGTCTGATTAGTAAGTTTGCCAATGATACAAAGGTTGGTAGAATTGCAGATAGTTTTGAGGACTGTCAAAGGATAAAACAGGATATAGATTGTTTGGTGACTTAGGCAGCAAAATGGCAGATGGAGTTTAATCCAAAAAAATGTGAGGTAATGCATTTTGGAAAGTCGAATCCAGATGGGAAATATGCAGCAAATGGCAGAACCCGTAAGAGTACTGATAGGCAGAGGGATCTGGGTGTACAGGTACACATGTCACTGAAAGTGGTAACACAGGTAGAAAAGATCATCAATAAGGCATATGGCACGCTTGCCTTCATTGGCTGGGCATTTTAAAAACTGGCAGGTAATGTTGCAGTTTTATAGAACGTTAGTTAGGCCACATTTGGAATCTTATGTTCAATTCTGGCCGCCACACTAACAGAAGGATGTGGTGGCTTTGGAGAGGGTACAGAAAAGATTTACCATGATGTTGCCTAGCATGGAGGGCATTAACTATGAGGAGATGTTGGAGAAACTTGGGTTGTTCTGACTCGAACAACAGAGATTGAGGGGTGACCTGATAGAGGTCTACAAGATTATGAAGGACATGGACAAATTGGACAGTCAGAAGCTTTTTCCCAGGGCGGAAGAGTCAGTTACCAGGGACCATGGTTTAAGGTGCGAGGGGAAAGATTTAAAGGTGACGTACGAGGCGAGTTTTTTTTACACAGAGGGTGGTGGGTGCCTGGAACTCGCTGCTAGGGGAGGTGGTGGAAGCGGATTCTATAGCGATGCTCTTAAAGGGCAATCCTTGACAAATACATGAACAGGATGGGAATAGAGGGATACAGTCCTCAGATGGGTAGGGGGTTTTAGTTGTGATGGGCAGCATGTTGGTGCAGACTTGGTGGGCTGAAGGGCCTGCTCCTGTGCTGTAATGTTCTTTGTTCTTTGCTCAAAACATCAGAAGTACACAATGGAACATTGCTCATTTTACTTTGAATACAAGGAGAATTCAAGTTTCTGGGTATACATTATAGTGTTCTTTATAAGTAGACAATCAATTCTCCAGGATCTAGTCCAAAGTGATTCTTATTTCCTGAAGGCTTACTTCTGTTCTTTCCTTTTCTCAGCCGGTTAACCTGTGTCCATGGAACTGCCCATAATGGTTAGTTTTCCCAGAGATACTCTCTTTGGTGAAAACCTGATGAACCTTCCAGTCTACAACTCCTGTTAACTTCTCTCAAATTTAATCTTTTCAATCTGAATGTGAGGTCCCAGCCACATTCCTGCACAGTGAAGCACACAAACTTTCTTCCTGCAGCTGCTGTCTCTCTTTTTCCAAACATCCTGTGTCTGTTAATTTCAGGGATGTCGTAGAAGCCCTTCAGCTCTCAAAGCCCATCTGCATGGGTTTTGTATCCTGAAAGAAATGCTGATTAGTTACCCATGAGGCAAACTCTCTTTGAAGTTGGAAGTAAGTGGGCAGTTTCGTGAATACTGGTTCACAATCTGACCTTCTTAATATTTTCTTGTGATGTTGGAGACTAACATTTTAACCACTCAGCACAGATACTGCTGCCATTGTCTCCAACTCTGAACATCTAACACCTTCTTTTCCAAACATCCTGGGCCTCACTTTATACATTAACAGCCATGGCATTCAGGCTTGTTGTTAGGCAGAAACTATGGCAGATCACAATATCTCCTACTTTTTCCCCGAAGCTAAAGACAGTGTCCTAAAACATAACAATCTATAAATCTGAATTATGTGACATACTTGCTTCGTGAATACTAGTGATGACCTAATGAATTGTACAGACTGTTCAGTTTTGTGATGGTCAATGGAGCAGATCTTGATATTGGCCAATAATGTGATGTGATAAAGAATTAGCAACTGTTTTATCTTCATTGAAAGACATGAATATAAAATTGGGAGCAATGTCAAATGGGTTAATGATTCTCTAATGTTACAGAGATAGTAGGAGCTGCCAATGCTGGAGAATCTGAGATAACAAGATGTAGAGCTGGATGAACACAGCAGGCCAAGCAGCATCAGAGGATCAGGAAATCTGACGTTTCGGGTCTCGACCCTTCTTCAGAAATGGGCCTAGACAAAATCTAAACCATGTATTCTATTATCCATTCTGTGGATCCCTTAAAGATTGTTTCACCAACTCAATTTAATGAGCTTTTAAATCTATTTGCCAGAGGAACCTCTTGGTTGCTTGTTGTGGATCCCTGAGTGATAGAGCAAGCCACAAGTGTTTGAATAACTTGTCAGTTCTGAACATCCCATCTTTATTGAATAAGCAGATAGATTAGTAAATTTCCTAAACTATTTACTTGCTGCTTTTTTTAATGTAAAAGTTCATTTTAAGGTTGAAAACCCCAGCATATAATAATCCAATCGTGTAATTCTAAATCTTTTTTGACATGCATGTTGTTTCTTTTGAATTTCAATAACACTGCTGAGACTTTAATATAGTATCTATATTTATCCCATGCAGTCAATCTTCTGGAGCCAGACCAAAAGGCTCATCCTTCAGTACACTGATGTTACACACAAGGTGATGCCTCTTGAGAGCACTTTGATTGGGTACATGGTGGACGGCCTGAACTGGTGTGGAAAACTCTCCAGCTCAGGTGAGTAATCACACCCTTTCTGACAGAGAGCATGAATTGCCTACCATAGCTAGACGCCATCCATTTGAATATATCCATATACAAACTTAAGAATTTCAAGCAGGAGTAGGCCACTCAACCCATCGACCTGTTCCACCACTCGGTAAGATCATGGTTCATCTGATTTTGGCCTGAACTCCACTTTCGTGCCTACCTTTTAATTTCTTTGCTCTTTGACTAATAAGAGACAAAATCTGGGTTTTTGTTAATGATAAATTGTAAGTTTTAAAACAAATCTTCCCCTATTCTCACTAACTATCTGTAAGCAGATTATGTCTTGATTTTTCTCCTTTCTAAGCAGTGGTAAGTCCACTCTGTGTTTGAGTTCTAACTTTAAGGACTGTGACAACACAGTACCAAAGTGAGAAAAGTAGTAGGGTTTATTTCACATATTCTTCGATGCAGGTTTGGGGGTTTCTCCACAACACCAGCATGCTTAAAAACATACAAAGAAATAGATAAATGGAAAAGATTATTCAGTTAGTAACACCTTGAATCTCAAATGCTTTTTATATATCAATGTCTTTGCATTCAAGATAATGTCCAAGGTTGGAGCTAGTAGTCTGGAATTCCTCTGTGGAGGCGGGTTGATTTACTGGCCCTTGCTTGATGTATATGTCATTTTCTTCTCTTCAAAATTCCCTCCCAAATTCTTTTGGAGTAAGTTTTGCTCATTTGTAATTTCTGTTTCACATATTTAACACAGTTTATTTACACAAAGGCTTCCTTCCATTGTGGCTCAGAGTTAAGATTTTGGATATTGTCATTAAATATTATATATTGCTGTACTGATCCATAAACTAGCTGCTATTTCAAAGTTGTACCATTGTAAGGCCAGTTGGGTTCCATGCTGTGGCAGTCATTTGACCAATCCTTCAAGGTGAAAACAAGCATTTCTATCAAGACAAAGACATGCATTTCAGATAGTCATCTGTCAATGGTCCGTTTACAAGGTTAAGTGCAAAATAATTAATACGTCTTGTTGTGGACTGGTTTAACCTGTAATTCTTTTGTGTAAGAGATTTTTTTATAGATTTATCATTTCCATAACAGAATATAATGCAATAGTTATTAATCCCGACCCATCTTGAGGTTCTTGGGGTTATTGCGTGGCTAGTGTTAATGTCTAAGAGCTTTCTGGAAGGTTACTGTTAAATCCAGTCACATGATTATAGCAGCCATTTTTGCCTTAAGCAGCCACTAAATACTTTCTAACAATGAGTTTTTGCACTATTTGTAACACGTTTTATTGATTCAGCTTATATTGCTGTCTGCAAAAAAGAGTTTCCCTACCACTGAAGTTAAAATTGACTGGGCTGTTATTGCTGGGCTCATCCTTACAACCTTATTTGAAGCAAGGGTGTTATATTTGCAATTCTCCACTCCCTGGCGCCACCATTGAATTTGGAGAAGATTGCAAGACTAATACCAGTGTCACTGCAATATCCACACTCATTTCCTTCATTATCCTCAGAATGTATCCCCACCCGCAAATTAAGCCTGAGAGATTAGCATAAATTTCTTCAAAGAAACCATTGTGTGTTCAACGTTTTTACTGTCTTTCTTTTAAAAACAATGAGTCAACATTTAAAACCATTAAAAAGCTTCTGAATATTAAACAAGCTACTCCTGGACATTATCCTAACGTATTTGTGTGTACAATAGTTTGATTTGTAGCTGATTAATTTGTTACAGAGCCTAATTTTGAAGCATGTCCTGGGTGGAATGAGTGTGAAAACAATTCAATGCGTTCATTTTGGAAGGCGGCATCTGAAGATGTAAGTGTTTCTTTCACTGAAACAGTTCAGATGAGGTGGTGTATTGCTCTGGGCCAGTAATACTGGAACAACACCTTTTTTAGTTCAAGACCCAGCTAAGTCCCATTCAGTATTAGTTCCAAAATGCATCCTCAAACATGAAGACCAAGGCCCTTACCTGTATCAATGTGGTCAAAGCCCAGCAGTCCACCAGCCAACCTCTACAACAAAGGAGGGAACACCAAAAAGACCATTCCTGGAGATCCATTCCTCCCCCTCCTCCATTTCATCAATTATACTTCCCTTCATTTCAGTTTCATTTAGAAACCACCAATCCTGTTCTTCCATCATGCAGCATAGCTGTATAATTACCAGCTTGGACTTGACTGAAACCCTCTGATTTTATGAGGTACCCCTGAACAGCATTGGAAACTGAGTAGTAGACATGACAAAAATGTTGCCTAAACTAAAGAAGGGAAAACAAATCATCATGTCAACCGTTTCCTGCCGTAAACAAAATTAGTGAATATTAGGTGAACAGGATTGGTGGTCAATTGACATGCCCCTACAATTCTCACCACCAAAGTTATAATTTTCATTTGTCATCCTGGATTAAGTACTGTCTCTATTTTGAGCAAACATGGGACCTTGCAATGGCCTGAAGCAACGTCTTTAGAGAGAGAAGAAAATTAGACTTAAAGTGAGAATAATAAGGGCATAAAAGAAAGACATTAAACATTTCTGCTATTTCAAGGATGAAGCTTGGAATGAAACTGAGAAAAGAACTGCATTTTAAAATAAAAAGTGTCAGATAAGGAAAAATAGCTGGTAAAGCATAGAAATTAGCTTTAAACCTAATTCTCATTTGGGTACAAGATAACAAAGTGTGGAGCTGGATGAACACAGCAGGCCAAGCAGCATCTCAGGAGCACAAAAGCTGACGTTTCGGGCCTAGACCCTTCATCAGAGAGGGGGTTGGGGAGAGGGTTCTGGGAGGATATGGAACAGGAGGGAAATCCTGTTGAAGCATTCAGTGTTGGGGGATTATTTTATCTCCTTGGCCTCAATTTAATTACTCTCTAGTCTATTTCCAATCAGAAACAGGGTTGGGGCAGTAATTCCACGGCTGGTGGGAACGGGAATTGTACAATGATCCATGCGTTGCCGTTGGCCAAAGGCCATGAACAGCAATATAACTAAATGCTGGGAGAAGATGTTCCAAGGAACGTTGGAAGATAAGAGTCAAATAGAAGGCATCTTGTCGGGGAGATCAAAAAACTGCAGGGCCGGAGGAAAGCCTAACCAAAGGATTCTTTATAAACCTGCCTTGGCCACTCTGCCAAATGCCGGCAAGTTTGGACTTTCAGAACACTCTTGGTACTTCGCCACACATTAGATTTGTGGGTAACGCTATAGATTATGGGCTAAAAGAGGAAGTAACAATATGGGTACAAAATTGGCTCAGGAATAGGAAACAGAGTGCTAGGCATTTTTTGGATTGGAAGAAGATTTGTACTAGAGTCTCCCAGTATTGGGACCCTTACTTTTCCCTATTACCAATAGTATAGATCTTGTTCTGCAGGGAACAGTTTCCAAGTTTGGAAATGGCACAAATGTCAGCAAAATTTGTAAACTGCAAAGAGGACATGTTGGTTGTATGGCTGGACAGAATGAACATCAATTCAGATAAGTGCAAGATTACACACTTCGGTAGAAAGAATATGGCCAGATAACATAAAACGAAGGGTACAATTTTAAAGGGGAGACCAGGTGGATAGAGCTGTTACTAAAGCATAGAGTATTCTAAGTTAGGGCATAGAGTACAAATGTGGGAAGTTTGTATACGTATGTATATGTGTAGGTATGTATACATGTTCATCATAAGTCATGAGTTAGACCTCAGCTGGATTATTGTGTACAATTCTGAGTGTCGTATTATGAAAAGAAAATGAATGTGTTGGAGAGAGTGCAGAAGAGACCTACAGGAATAGTTCCAGGGGTGATTGACTGCAGTTATGATGATAGATTGAAGAGGTTGGGACATATTTCTTTAGAGAGAGGAAGGCTACGAGGAGAACTTTAAAATGATATTGTGCCTAGATAGCATAGACAGGGACAGACTGTTTCTTCTTACAAACTGATCAGGAATCCACAGTTTCAAAGTGTTCTGCAGAAGAATCAAATGTGAGGTGAGTAGTTAGAGTATGAAATGCATTGATTAGAAGTAAGGTTGGATGCAGGTTGATTTGAGGCATTTGAGAAGGCATTGGATGATTATTTAAATAATGTGCAAGGGTTTGCAGGCACAAAGTTAAAATGCTCAGACACAATGGGCTGAATGACCTCCTCTGCACAGTACTGATGATGTCATAATTTTTACTTCTTAGTTAGAGTCATAGAGCCATACAACACGGAAACAGACTCTTCGATCCAACTTATCCATGCCAACCAAATGTCCTACATTAATCTAGTTCCACTTGCCAGCAATTGGCCCATTATCCCTCTGAATCCTTCCTATTCATATATGCATCCTGATGCCTCTTAACTGTTGTAATTGTGTCAGTCTCCACCACTTCCTCCAGCAGCTCATTCCATACAAGCACCAGTCTCTGCATGAAAACGGTGCCCTATAGGTCCCTTTTAAATCTTTCCCCAATCACGTTAAATGTATGCCTTCTGGTTTTGGACTCCCCTACTCTGTGGAAAAGACCTTGGCTATTCAACCTATCCATGCCCCCCATGATTTTATAAATCTCTATTAATGTCACCCCCTCAGGATTGGACACTTGAGGGAAAATAGCCCCAGTTCATTCAGCCTCTCCCTAAAGCTCAAACACTCCAATCCTCGCAATATTCTTGCCCATCTCTTCTGAACCCTTTCAAACCTCACAATATCCTTCCTATAGCAGGGAGACCACAACTGCATGCAGTATTCCAAAAGTAGCCTAGCCAATGTCCTGTACAGTCACAACACAACCGCCCAACTCCTATATTCAATGCATTGAGCAATAAAGGCAAGCATACCAAATGCCTTCTTCGTTATCTTGTCTACCTGTGACTCTACTTTCAAGGAACTGTTAAACTGCGCTCCAATGTCTCTTTGTTCAGCAACACTCCCCGGGACCTTATCATTAAGTGTAAAAGTCCTGCGCTGATTTGCCTTTCCAAAATGCAGCACCTCACATTTATCTAAATTAAACTCCTCAGCCTATTGGCCCATCTGATCAAGATCGTGTTGTACTCTGAGGTAACATTCTTCACTGTCCACTACACCTCCAATTTTGGTGTCATCTACAAACATATTAACCATACCTCCAATGTGCACATCTAAATCATTTATAGAAATGATGAAAAGCAGTATCAATCCTTATGGTACACAGCTGGTCACAGGCCTCCAGTCTGAGAAGCAACCTTCTACCTTCAAACCAGTTCTGTATCCATATGGCTAGTTCACCCATATTCCATGTGATCTAACCTTGCTAACCAGCCTACCATGAAGAATCTTGTTGAACACCTTACTAAATTAAATCACATAAATCACATTTGTCACCCTGCCCCCATCAATCTTCTTTGTTACTTCTTCGTAAAATCTCAGTCAAGTGATACACGATTTCCCACGCGCAAGTCCTATTGACTATCCCTAATCAGTCTTAGCCTTTCCAAATACATGTATATCTTGTCTCTCCGGATTCCCTCCAACAATTTGCCCACCACTGATATCAATTTTGACAGTTCTGTGAAAAGGTCACCAGACCTGAAATGTTAACTCCGAGCTTTTCTTCACAGATGCTGCCAGACCTGCTGAGCTTTTCCAGCAACTTCTGTTTTGTTCCTGATTTACAGCATCCACAGTTCTTTCAGCTTCAATTTTGACAGTATTAGGCAAGAAATGTTTGGGAGCAGATGTTTACGGGTAAAGGTACAGCTGAAATATGGGATGCCTTCAAATATAAGCTGACAAGAGTCTAGAGATGTTCCTGTTAGGGTGAAGGGCAAGGCTGGTAGCTGCAGGGAATGCTGGAAGTCAAGGGAAATTGTGATTTTGGTCAAGAAAAAAGGGAGCATATATCGGGTATAAACAGCAGGGATTGAGGGAGTCCATGGAAAGTCATGAAGACAGTAGGAGTATACTTAGAGGGAAATCAGGAGGGCAAAAAGGGGGCATGGCAATTTTTTTTATTCATTCACAGGGTGTGGGTGTTGCTTGCTAGGGAGTATTTAATGCCCATCCCTAATTGCCCAGAAGACAGTTAAGAGTAAACCACATTGCTGTAGGTCTGCAGTCACTTGTAGGCCAGACCAGATAAGGATGGCAGTTTCCTTCTCTAAATGATATTAGTGAACCAGATGGATTTTTCCCAACAGTTGATGGTAAATTCACAGTCCTCGTTAGACTCTTAACTCCAGATATTTTATTGAATTCAAATTCCACTGTCTGCCATGGGTGGGATTCAAACCTGGGTCCTGAGAGTATTCTGGATGTCTGGATTAACAATCCAACAATGATACCACTAGGCCAAGGCCTCCCCTTGGCAAGGGTTAAGGAGAAAATTGGGTTAAGGAGAATTCAAAGGATTCTACAAATACATGAAGGACCAAAGAGTAAAATGGGAGGACACTTAAAGATCAGCAAGGTTGCCTATGTATGGAACCACAGAAGAGGTGGGAGATACTAAATGAATTTTTTGCATCAGTGTTTTCTGTGCAGAAGGATATGCATGATACAGAATGTGGGGAACTAAACAACATCTTTAAAAATGTCCTTTATTATACAGGAGGTGGTGCTGGATGTCTTAAAACATAAAGGTGGGTAAATCCCTGGGACCTAGTCAGGTGTACCCTAGCACTCTATGGAAGCTAGGGAACTGATTGTTGGATCCCTTGCTGAGATATTTGCATCATTGACAACCACAAGTGAGGTGCCACTATTGAAGAAAAGTGGTAAGGAAAGGCCAGGGACCGATAAGTACAATCCTGGATAGTCAAGGTGAGTTACCCTTCTAACTCTGCACAGAATTATGGGTGATGATTGGAAACAAGTGACAACACTTCACAAGTGAAAACCCAATCAGTGTGTTTATACCTAACTGACCTGTGCAGATATCCGATTATCGGGTAAAACCAGGCTTTATTATTTGTTCAGAAGGAAAATGATGCTTGTAGTTTTGATTGAACTTGACTAGTTAGATGATAGACAAGTAATTGCATGCATTGCACTTCACAGTATGCAATGAGGGCACAAGGAGAAGTAACAGTGATGCTAAATGGATCTGCTTATCGAGAAACCTTCAGGAATAACAGGTACAGTACCAATATCGACATGACAGAATTCTGCTTTGGAATACGACATGGTCGAATTTCTGTGATCTTTGATAGATATTTGGTGGAGACACTGGATAAATGATGCAGATGGGCATTTTCTGTTTGGCTTCCACAGGTCTCCCACCAAGATTGTGGGCAGACAATAAGAGCCCTGATCCAAAAAGGGACTTTTACTCAAATGTGAATAAGCAATTAACTTGAAGAAAAATAGGGACTGATTTTACATTTATTTTAATTCACTCATGGGACATAGTGATTGCTGACAGGCCAGTATTTTTCTACTCATCCCTAGGTGCCCTTGAGAAGCTGGTGCTGAGCTGCTTTCTTGAATCACTGCAGTCCATTTACTGAGGGTTGACCCTCATTGCTGTTGGGGAGGGAATTCCTGGATTTTGAACCAGCAACAGTTGAGGAACAACGATGTACTTCCAAGCCAGGACAGTGAGTAGCTTGGAGAAGAACGTGCAGACAGTAGTGTTCCCTAGTATCTTTGGCCCTTGTCCTTCTGGATGGAATTGGTTGAGAGCTTGGGAGGAGCTGTATAAGGATCTTCGGTGGATTTCTGCAGTGCATCTTATAGGTAGTACGCACCAGAGGAACAACGATGTACTTCCAAGCCAGGACAGTGAGTAGCTTGGAGAAGAACATGCAGACAGTAGTGTTCCCTAGTATCTTTGGCCCTTGTCCTTCTGGATGGAATTGGTTGAGAGCTTGGAAGGAGCTGTATAAGGATCTTCGGTGGATTTCTGCAGTGCATCTTATAGGTAGTACGCACCACTGATAATGAGCATCAGTGGTAGAAGGAGTAGATATTTTGGATATGGTGCCAGTCAAGTGGCTGTTTTGTCCTGGATGGTTCAAGCTTTTTGAGAGTTGTTGGAGTTGGGCCCATCCATGCAAGTGGGGAGTGTTCCATCACACTCCTGACTTGTGCCTTTTAGCTAGTAGACATACTTTGGGAAATCAGAAGGTGAGCTACTCACCACAGTACTCTTAGACTCTGACCTGCTTTTGTAGCCACTGTGTTAATGTGGTGAGCCCAAGTGACTTTCTGGCCCATGGTAATCACAAGATGTTGATAGTGGGAAATTCAGTGATGATAACACCATTGAATGTCAAGAGTGGCTTAATGGTGCATTTCAGTGATAACACCACTCGTCTTTATTGCAAATCTATATTAGATATTTCAGGTAATGTTAAGTAGATTCCTAAAATTTGAGATGAGATAAAGTAACCCTTATCTAGAGTCACAACTTCTCAGGTAGGCTTATGTAGTCAATGTGATAAACTTCTCTTAACTTACAAACCTTTATCATTTTGGGGGTACATATAGTCTAGAAATGGAGAGTGTGTAAATATTCATTAATAACATGATTTTAATAACAAGATACATTTGTTTACAGGAGTTAGGGTTTCCAAAGTCAAAATGCCTTCTGACCAACATTGCCATAACAAATAGAAATAGTTTATTTGCCAACTATTTCCAATGCCAGCACCAGATACTGCATTTTATCTTCTATTTGAAATTAATTGGGAAATAAATTGGTATCCAGTCTAGAAATGTTAGTTATGAAGTTGGCTTTCCTCAAGAAACAGACCCTGTTGAACAGATCTGTTCTGGAAGTTTACACAAAAGAAACATTGTGTCTTGTTTATTTTTCATGTTAGCCTGTTTGCAGCAATACCCAAGATTATTTGTGTCCTTGAAATTCAATGTTGCTGCCAGGTGGTCTTTACATGTGATTGTGTAAATCTGATTGGTGACCACACTTGCAACAGGGCAAGATGAGGTAACACAACATATTTTTGAAAAACAAAAGAACTGCGGATGCTGTAAATCGGAAACAAAAACAGAAGTTGCTGGAAAAGCTCAGCAGGTCTAGCAGCATCGGTGAAAGAAAAAAATCAGAGTTAACCTGTTGGATCTGATGAATGGTCACTGGACCAGAAACGTTAACTCTCAATTTTTTTTCTTCACGGATGCTGTTAGACCTGTTGAGCTTTTCCAGAAACTTCTGTTTTTGTCCACAACATATTTTTGCCTAGTTTCAATTTTTAACAGTTCCAGATCCATTTTCCACTGGAGAATTCAAAGCCAGGGAGCAAGGTTGCATAGCAAGTGTTGTATTCATTTTCTGTTCCTGTCAATTTCACTATCATCACAATTATGTGAAAATGTGAAAATGACACTGTTGGCAATCAAAGATATTTGTTTGCAGTGGTGTGTATGTTTGTGTGTTTTTAGAGATCGGGTTTTTGATGAATCAGCATAGAAATACTTTGAGGTCAAATGCAATGTTATATTTTCCAAATGTAGTAAATACTCAAGGATAAGACTACTGTAAGGACTTAAATTGAAATGCATCTTTAAACAGGTAATGGATACCCTCATGGCAATATTAACTTAAGTAAATTTATACTAAACTATTTGAACATTGAATGTTCATTGTGGCATGTATATTTATTTTCTTCGGCATTTTATAAAAGGAATTTATGGTGCATAACAGAATTTACAGTTGAAAGTTATGCATCAATTAATCTCTACCCGAAACGTCAGCTTTCCTGCTGTTCTGATGCTGTGTTCATCCAGTTCTACACCTTGTTATCTCAGATCCTCCAGAATCGGCAGTTCCTACTATCTCTGCATCAATTAGTCAGTTGCTTCAACTTAAACTATTGTTCACCTGAATATCCTATCAATATTCTTATTGATTACATTAGTATTTTGACTTTATTTGACTGATTATGCCTTTCTTTATTGCCACTAGCATTTTTGGAGAAATTGAACTTGGAAAACTAGACAATACACGAGTTACCTTTGTTCAACTCTGGATCATGGACAATATTAATGGGCCTGATAAGTAAGTCCTTTAATTTTTATAGCATGCATATCGTAGGTTTTATTACGTAGTACTTTTGCTATTTCCACTGCAGCTCAGTGGAATGGTAAAGTGAGTTAGATTTCCAGCCTAACAAAGTGTGAAGCTGGATGAACACAGCAGGCCAAGCAGCATCTCAGGAGCACAAAAGCTGACGTTTCAGGCCTAGACCCTTCATCTGATGAAGGGTCCAGGCCCAAAAGGTCAGCTTTTGTGCTCCTGAGATGCTGCTTGGCCTGCTGTGTTCATCCAGCTCCACACTTTGTTATCTTGGATTCTCCAGCATCTGCAGTTCCCATTATCTTAGATTTCCAGCCTGGTATCTAATTGAGTGGAACCGTATAGATTCCCCAAGTGGAGAGATGCCTGCTATACCTGTGCTACTGCACAGAAGACAGATGGGAGCATGGATATTTAATAAAAAGGAGTGACGGAACTGTGAAAGGAAACTGGCATTTGATTGATTTTTTTTCTTTATTCATTCATGGGATGAGGTGTCACTGACCAGGCAGCATTTATTACCCAACCCTCATTGACCTGAGGGCAGTTATGAGTCAATCACATTGCTGTGGGTCTGGAGTTACATGTATGCCAGACCAAGTTAGCATGGCAGTTTCCTTCCCTAAAGGCCATTAGTGAAACAGTTAGGATTATCCAACAATCATCACATGGTCATCATTAGATTCTTAATTCCAGATATTTATTGAATTCAAATTTCACCATCTGCTCTGGTGAGATACGAACCTGGGTCCCAAAAACATTATCTGGGTCTCTGGATTAAGAATCCTGTGATAATACCATTAGGCCATTGCCTTCCCGAGTGACACATCTGGATTGAAAAGGGCCTGAGGACAGGGCACCAACTTATCTTCTCCATCAAAGGGATTACAACTTGCACCAGGTCCTGATATAAATGGCCCCACAGATTGCAACTGGAATATGGGCCCATATTTTACACAGAGGCAGTGACCCCCCAGACCCTAGCTCAAAATTCATGGATGAGCCCACCTCCACTTGACAAGTAAGCCTGCAGCTGTTGATCCATTAAATTGTTCAGGACTGGGATGCCCAACAGTCACACCTCTGAGCATTGCAACCAAATCAAATAGCCAGCCACGCCCGAGTGAAAGAGCACCAATTTTCAGGTAACTTCTGTGGAGAGAAATAAAGTTCTCATTTCAAGCCGATGATCTTCCATCAGAACAAAAAGAACATAGAAATGTCATGGGGATGGGGCAAGAAAAGCATGGTCTTAGACATGGTCTTCATATATTTTTCCATGAAGCAAAAATCAATGTATTTAATTCAATACATTGACTCAATTCTCCCTCCACAGATGATGCCAAATGTGCTGAGCATTTCGAACATTTTGTGTTTATTTCACTTTTGCAAGTAGCTTTGATAAGTACTTATTTTTAAGACCATGAGGCCAACGGTTTTAGCAGTTAAGACTCATTTTGGGAATTACACTGAACTCCATCTATGTTTTGATTTGCAGAGAATCCTGTGGTGTAAGCAGTGTTGCAGTACTGGAAAGGATTCTGAAGCAGAAAAATATTAAGCACTCTTGCAAGGATAATTACAAGTGTGTGCTATATCTAACTCATATTTAAACATTGAAAAGTTTACAAAGTTTGCGACATTTTGCACAACAGTTTATGTCATTTTTAAGGATTTTAAGACAATGCTCAAATCTTACTCTTCCTCTGTCTTAACATACTGTTAGCCTATATCCTCACTCAAAAGTTTTCTCTCATTCACCAGTGCCCTCTAAATCTAGACATAAAACCACTCAAAACGACATGAAATGCCAGACTTTATCTCAAAGGAGAGGATGTTATGTGTCAGTTTTATGGACCCTTGCTAAGGCCCCACTGTAGTAATGTATTCAATTTTGGCTATTGAATGGGGGGGTGGGGGGGTGTGCTCGGTGCATCTGGTGTATAATGTCAGGTTGCACAGACTTGGCTTGTGTGTCCTTGGGTTTAACCAATTGGGAGGGTGATCTAATTAAGTTATTAATAATGATTACAGGAGTCGATAGGGTAGATGTAGAGACACTACTTCCTCTGGTAAAGGAATCCAGAAACGGAATGGAACTTTCTTGGTTATAATGGTGCTGGATTTGGTAGCATGAAGGAGGCTGTAAGCTAAGGAAAACCTGTGCTGAGGCTGTACTCTGACGTGTTCTATTACAGGAGAAGGGCAACAATTGTATTGGCTGTCTGCTCCAGGGAGACAGCACCTAGTTTAGCCGGTTAATGCCTCAGAAAAAGGTAATTCTGCAGCCTCATCAGGGTTTTGCTGCTGCAGAACACCTGACCATCACATTCCGAGTCTGCCAGTTCACTAGAGGTAACCTCCCTGCAGCGGGCTGGGGCCATTAGAGCTGCAGTCTCTCTGCCGCAGTGACAGAGTGGTAGAAGGGAAGGCTGCATCCGTGGCACAAAGATATCATCCCATGGTGTTTGATCTCCACTCTGAGAGGATACTAGCTTCAACCATTCTCACTTTTGGTTTTGATTCATGCCTCCAAGAGAGCCTCCTGCATCAACAGACCCTAGCTCTCCTGATGGAGCTGCAGAACATCAAGAAATGCTGGCCTTTGGATTCGCTGGGAGCCAGGTAAGGATGGCAGCCTCACTGCCGGAAAATGTGGGCTTGGGATCACCATTTGGTAGCATGTAGTAAAGTCTATCCATGAGGGAGGGTATAATCTTAAAACTAAATCTCATTATTTTGAAGTGAAATCAGGACATACTTTTTCACATAATGAACAATACAAATCTAGAACTTTTTCTTCTGTTTCCCCCTCTACTAAAGGCAGATTGTTTGGCATTCAGTTTGATAGATACAAGGATGGCGAGCAATATTTAGCAAAGATGACTAAATGCAGTTGAGGTCCAAATCAATCATGATCTGATTGAATAGGCTTCAGGGTCTGAGTGACTAGCTGCTGTTCCACTTTCCTATTTCCCTACGTTTTATCACCTGTCCCCAAGGTACATTTCCTTCTACAGTGTACAGATTTTCAAAATTCAGGCCAGCATCATAGAAGATGAAGTTATTCAAGGAACTATCTGATTCTTTAAAAACCTTGAGCCTTTCACCAGAAAATGATATTACTATTGATCACTCCAGGCTAATAAATGCAACTGCAGCAGTGTAGCTATGATTTGTATTCTTCAAACTTCATCTGTACTGGTACTGGCAGATTGTGCATATTAGTAGAGACAACAGAGAGTACCTCCAAAAGGTCACTGTTTCCTCATTTCCACTTTGATGCCATGTGCTCCAATTCAGAAGGATCAGACTGGTGCCAGTCATAGATCCAAGTGAAAAGAAACTTCTACTCATTCTAGAGTGGCTCAGCGCCTAGCACTGCTGCCTCTCAGCGCCAGGGACCTGCTTTTGATTCCAGATTCGACCAATTGTCGGTATGGGGTTTGCACATTCTCCACGTGTCTGTGTGGGTTTCCTCCAGTTTCTTCCTACAGTCCAAAGATGTGCGGGTCAGATGGATTAGCCATGAGAAAAGCAGGGTTACAGGGATAGGGTGGGTCTGGGTGGGATGCTCTTTGGACAGTCCATGTGGATTCGATGGGCTAAATGGACTGATTCCGCACTGTAGGGATTCTATGATTTAATACAAATCCATTTCTTAAATCTACTTTCTAACATCACTTCACATTGTCTGGAGGGTAATATTTTCTATCAGTTTTACAGAGTGCTACACTAATGCCGGGGATTGTTCTTTACCCAGCTTGATCGATGTCTGTTATATTAATCCGTGAAAGAGACTGTTGGTTTCTTTGAAAATGGTTGATTGTTTATACTCATATTATGGACATAACTTCTGCTAGAAATGGTGAACATTCCACTGGTTGCATTTTTGACTCCTCATTTCATAGGTGAGAAAATGTGTCCCGTTTTAGTTCCAATTCTGAAATTTATAAGAAAATGTGGCAAGAAAACATTCAGAAATTTGGTGACCAAATACGTGCAGATCATATTTAGTCACCTGTATGGAGAGATCATATCAGTGAATATACAAGGCTAGGCATCTGCTTGCAGTTGTACCCAAATTATGACAAGATGCATAGTGGTTACAGCACAGAAGGAGGCCATTCATCTTTTCATGTCAACACAGATCTGACTACACTAATCCTATTTTCCAGCTTTTTACCCATTGCCTTGGAGGCAATAGCAACTGACTATATAAATACTGATTAAATGTTAAAACATTTTCTGGCTCGATCATCCTTTCACACAGAGCTCAAGGCTCCCATCACTGCCTGTGTGAAAAATTTCTCCTCAAACCTCCTTTTAGCCTTCTCCCTCTTACCTTAAAGCAATGCTCCCCTGTTTATTGAAATCTCTGCTAATGGAAAAGTGCCTTCCTAAATAAGCTCCTCATTACCTTATACTCCTTTGTCAGGTTCCTCTGCATCCTCAAGGAAGACAACCCCCGCCTATCCAATATTCCCGCATAGTTCATGCTGTCCAGTTGAGACAGCATCCTGGTAGATCTCCTGTGCACCCCGTCTAGCACAACTATGAACTGAATTTAAATTTGGCCAGTTGCCCCTGCTGGGACTTGAACCTGTACCCTAGAGTATTGGCCTGGGTGACATCACCACAATGTCATTATCACCTTCAAAACTGACATAAATTGATGTTACAGGTTTTTTGTTTCAAAACTTCAGCCTGGAAAAGCAGCAGCTATTAATATTGATATGGTATATATTTTTTGATTCTTAAATTTCTCTGATTCTGTGAGGAGCTGAGAGGGACAAGAGAATAGAATAAAACCTGATTCTACCATGATTTCTGTTGGAGAATCAGTGCAAACCTCTGACACGAAACATCCAGCCTGAAGTTAAAGGGCGGTAATTGGTTACATTCCTAGATTCTGCCTCAAAATGATCTGCCACGTACATCATTTTAAAAGCTATTAGATAGATACAGCAAGTTTATTGTTACTCGCACTTATGAAAGTATAGTTAAATGTGTATAAGTCACCACGAATATGGTGCCATTTAATTACATAAATTATCATATTTAAGTGCTGAGACAATGTTAAGACAAATATCATATTTTGTTCATTCCACGGTCTTGTGATTTCCTGAACTGAACACGAACAAAGACCAGGGCTTGTCCAATGGCCAAGTACTGGGGCCTGCTGAAACGATGGTTGACCCAGGGTCTGACCAAAACCGCCAAAGCCCCGGGGCCCATTGAAACCCTGCCCTGGGCCTGACCGTATCCACCGCTGAACCGGGGGCCTGCTGAAACTGTAAAGGACTCAGGGCAGTCTAACTGAAACTGCTGCACCTCAGCTGCACAACAAAGAAAAGATTTATTTGACACAAAAGATGAAATCAAGAAATAATAATAAGAAGGAAGGATGCAACCGGTCTGCCAAAAGGGAGCGGATGGGCCAGGAGCCTGAGTGCTACCTGACCTGCCATCTCTGCTTTCTCTTCATTTTAAGAGAACGGGTGTGGCTGAGTAATCTTTAAATATAATCATAGGTGTTATTGTAATTGGAAATTAAGACTGGCAGACCCCTGATGCAGTTATTTTGTGTCCATTTCATAGTAGATGATTGCTTAGTATCTCTAATATTTTATACCAATCTAAAAAGAAATCAAGGGAAGGAACTATCTATATTGGATAGTAAATAATAGTGGACAAAATCTTACTATTAAAGGTGAACAATTTCCTTGGTTTTGATGTTTCCTCCCCAGTTATTAAAATAAGTAGATGTACTTGTAATCTTCTGAGCCACACCCAATTCAGGCATTATTCCTGTATAATGTGCAATTTGGGAAAGTTCTGAGGGAAGCGAGAGACGAAATAGCCGGGGCCCTAACAGATATCTTTGCAAGGTCCTTAGACACAGGTGAGGTCCCAGAGGACTGAAGACTTGCTAATGTTGTCCCCTTGTTTAAAAAGGGCAGCAAAGATAATCCAGGTAATTATCGACCGGTGAGCCTGACATCAGTGGTAGGGAAGCTACTGGAGAAGATACTGAGGGATAGGATCTATTCCCATTTGGAAGAAAATGGGCTTATCAGTGATAGGCAACATGGTTTTGTACAGAGAAGGTCATGTCTTACCAACTTAATAGAATTCTTCGAGGATGTGACAAAGTTGATTAATGAGGGAAAGGCTGTAGTTGTCGTATGCATGGACTTCAGTAAGGCGTTTGATAAGGTTCCCCATGGCAGGCTGATGGAGAAAGTGAAGTCACATGGGGTCCAGGGTGTGCTAGCTAGATGGATTAAAAAAAAACTGGCTGGGCAACAGGAAACAGAGGGTAGTAGTGGAAGGGAGTTTCTTAAATTGGAGACCTGTAACCAGTGGTGTTCCACAGGGATCTGTGCTGGGACCACTGTTGTTTGTGATATATGTAAACGATCTAGAGGAAGGTGTAGGTGGTCTGATCAGCAAGTTTGCTGATGACACTAAGATTGGTGGAGTAGCAGATAGTGAAGGGGACTGTCAGAGATTACAGCAGAATATAGATAGTCTGGAGAGTTGGGCAGATAAATGGCAGATGGAGTTCAATCCAGGCAAATGCTAGGTGATGCATTTTGGAAGATCAAATTCAAGGGTGAACTATACAGTAAATGGAAAAGTCCTAGGGAAAATTGATGAACAGAGAGATCTAGGTGTTCAGGTCCATTGTTCCCTGAAGGTGACAACGCAGGTCAATAGGGTGGTCAAGAAGGCATATGGCATGCTTTCCTTCATTGGCCAGGGTATTGAGTACAAGAGTTGACAGGACATGTTGCAGTTGTATAGGACTTTGGTTCAGCCACATTTGGAGTACTGTGTACAGTTCTGGTCGCCACATTACCAAAAGGATGTGAATGCTTTGGAGAGGGTGCAGAAGAGGTTCACCAGGATGTTGCCTGGTATGGAGGGTGCTAGCTATGAAGAGAGATTGAATAGATTAGGATTATTTTCATTAGAAAGATGGAGATTGAGGTCTACAAAATCATGAGGGGTATAGACAGGGTGGATAGCAAAAAGCTTTTTTCCAGAGTGAGGGACTCAATTACTAGGGGTCATGAGTTCAAAGTGAGAGGAGGAAAGTCTAAGGGAGATATGCGTGGAAAATTCTTTACACAGAGGGTGGTGGGTGCCTGGAACGCGTTGCCAGCGGAGGTGGTAGACGCAGACATGTTAGCATCTTTTAAGATATATTTGGACAGGTACATGGATGGGCAGGGAGCAAATGGACACAGACCGTTAGAAAATAGATGACCGGTTAGACAGAGGATCGTGATTGGCCCAGGCTTGGAGGGCCGAAGGGCCTGTTCCTGTGCTGTAGGTTTCTTTGTTTCTTTGTATGAACAGGATGAGGGTGTCGCTGGCCAGGCAGCATTTATTACCCATAGGGCAGTTAAGAATCAACACTATTACTGTGAGTCTGAGGTCACATGTAGGCCGGACCGTGTAAGGATGGCAGTTTCCTTCCATAAAGGACATGAGTGAACGAGATGGGCTTTTCCTGGCAATCGGCAATGGATTCATGATCATCATTAGACTCTTAATTCCAGATATTTATTGAATTCAAATTCCACCATCTGCTGTGGTGGGATTTGAACCCAGGTCCCAGAACATTATCTAGGTCTCTGGATTAACAGTCCAGTGATAATACCATGAGGCCATTGCCTCCCCTTATCTGATGAGCTGATCAAGGACGTGGCTTAGAATTGCAATGAACAAGTCATGTCTTACAAGTTTAGTTCAAAATAACTAACAGGGTAAATATGACAGCATCTAAGGATGTTATTTCCATCTACATGAGAAAACATCCAACAGCATTATGCATGAGGGACTGTTAACAAAAGTGAGGTAGACAATACTGTTGACATGTGATCAGAAATAATGGGAACTGCAGATGATGGAGAATCTGAGATAACAAAGTGTGGAGCTAGATGAGCACAGCGGGCCAAGTGGCATCTTAGGAGTGCAAAAGCTGACGTTTCGGGCTTAGACCCTTCATCAGAAAAGGGGGATGGCGAGACGGTTCTGAAAAAATAGGGAGAGAGGGAGACGTGGACTGAAGATGGATAGAGAAGAAGATAGGTGGAGAGGAGAGTATAGGTGGGGAGGTACGGTGGGGATAGGTCAGTCTGGGGAGGACGGACAGGTCAAGGAGGTGGGATGAGGTTAGTAGGTAGGAAATGAAGGTGCAGCTTGAGGTGGGAGGAGGGAATAGGTGAGAGGAAGAACAGCTTAGGCAGGCAGGGACGAGCTGGGCTGGTTTTGGGATGCAGTGGGGGGAGGGGAGATTTTGAAGCTGGTGAAATCCACATTGCTACCATTGTGCTGCAGAGTTCCCAAGTGAAATATGAGTTGCTGTTCCTGCAACCTACGGGTGGCATCATTATGGCACTGCAGGAGGCCCAGGATGGACATGTTGTCAGCTACCTAGAATACATCTCCTCCCACCCACCTTCCTGCAAAAATTCCATCCCCTATTCCCAAATCCTTTGCCTCCGCCGCATCTCCTCCCAGGATGAGGCATTCCACTCCCATACACCCCAGATGTCCTCATTCTTCAAGGACCACAACTCCCCCCACCCCCCCACCCCCCATGGTGGTCGAGAATGCCCTCAACCATGTCTCCTGCATTTCCCCCATTCTTCCCTCACATCCCTCTCCCGCAATAACAGCCAAAAGAGAATCCCTCTAGTCTTCACATACCACCCCACCAACCCCCGGATACAACGCATCATCCTCCGACACTTCCACCATCTGCAACTCGACCGCACCACTAAAGACATTTTTCCATCCCCCACCCATATCTGCCTTCCAGAGAGACCACGCTCTCCGCGCCTCTCTTGTCTGCTCCACACTCCCCTCCAACCCCACCACACCCGGCACTTTCCCCTGCAACCGCAGGAAGTGCTACACTTGCCCCCACACCTCCTCCCTCACCCCTATCTCAGGCCCCAAGATGACTTTCCACATCGAACAGATGTTCACCTGCACATCCGCCAATGTGGTATACTGCATCCGCTGTACCCGTTGTGGCTACCTCTACATTTCAGAAACCAAACAGAGACTTGGGGACCGCTTTGCAGAACACCTACGTTCAGTTTGCAATAAACAACTACACCTCCCAGTTGTGAACCATTTGAACTCCCCCTCCCATTCCTTAGATGACATGTCAATCCTGGGCCTCCTGCAGTGCCATAATGATGCCACCCGTCGGTTGCAGGACCAGCAACTCATATTCCGCTTGGGATCCCTGCAGCCCAATGGTATCAATGTGGATTTCACAAGCTTAAAAATCTCCCCTCCCCCGCCGCATCCCAAAACCAGCCCGGCTCGTCCCCGCCTCCCTAACCCGTTCTTCTTCTCACCTATCCCCTCCTTCCACCTTTAAGCCGTACCTCCATTTCCTACCTACTAACCTCATCCCGCCCCCTTGACCTGTCTGTCCTCCCCGGACTGACCTATCCCCTCCCCACCCCACCTCCCCACCTGTACTCTCCTCTCCACCTATCTTCTTTTCTCTCCATCTTCGGTCCACCTCCCCCTCTCTCCCTATTTGTTTCAGAACCCTCTCGTCATCCCCCTTTCTGATGAAGGGTCTAGGCCCGAAACATCAGTTTTTGTCTCCCGAGATGCTGCTTGGCCTGCTGTGTTCATCCAGCCCCACACTTTGTTATCACCGTTGACATGTGAGATGATTTGTTTCAGAGGCAGAAGACAGGAAGTAAATATAATAATTATGCATTGAAATTGGTAGAATTTATCTAACAGTGTCCCACAGAAAGCTGTACTGGGCTGTCTCAGTTTATTTAGAAATTATTTGAATGAAAGAATAGACAGCTGTTTCTCGCAAGTTTACTGAAGACACTAAGTTAAATGACACAATATATAGGGTAGATAGGGGCTGATAGCTGCAAAGAAACATGAATCGATGCAGTGAGCAATTGTGAAAAATATTGTTCAATGTGGAAGAAAGACTGAGGTCATCCACTTTGGACCTAAGGAAGGGAGATCAATTTTTCTTTCAGACAAGGAGAAAATATGGACTGGATTAAAGTAGAGATTCTTAGGCTGAGATTTTCTTTCTCAAGACAAATATTACAAATCAGACCATTTCCTCCTGCTTTAATCTAACATCCTGCTTGGCAGAACACACCACATAATTTTCACAGCTGAGTGGAGGTCACTGCTTTCTGACCCAGACCCTTGGCAGGAATGGAGGTGGCAGTTTCCAATGTGGACAGTTAACTGGTCCATTTCCATTCACTGGAACTTTGACCCAGTTCTGAACATGAATGCTAAACACCATAGCCTTTACACCTCACCTGCCCCACTCATTCATACAAGGCCCATCCATACCCACCCCTCCACCACCACCGTACCTTTTAATCTTCCCTCATGTCACCTTCACACCTAATCATCAGTAACCACTTTGCACAGAACTCTTGAGCCCTTTAACAAGAATATCACAAGGCATGGGGTCACATGGGTATCATTACTTAGTTCTCTTAAAGGTACATGCTTGTCTGATCGTTGATGCATGCAATGTCATAATGGCGGCAAAGTTACTAACACTTTCTTCATAAAGATTTTCACTATGTTGTTATAACAGCTGTCTTACATCAAAATTGCTTGAATTCAATTTTTCTAATATTGAAGTGACAGAATCTATTGAGAGAAAAGTACTAAATTGTGAATTGTGCATTGATTAGTGCTAAATACCTGAATGGAAAAATATCCCCATTTACTAATCGAGGGATTGTTCCTGCTCAGAGGAAAATGTGAATCTTGATGAATGGTTCTTAAACTATGTTTACTTCTTTTAATGTTTAAAAAGAAGTTTGTTTTTTTTTGGCAGAGCTGCTAAAATGCTGCAGTGCATTGACAATTTGGAGCATCCATCCTGCGAATTAGGTGAAAAGCCAAATGACACACTGACAGATCTGCTCCAGCGACTCTCAGGGAATTTCTAAAGCTGTCTACTTCTATACAGACGGCAATCAATAAGAATAGTGCAAATATATAAAGCAAGCTTCATTATACATTGCAATAGGATTGTCTGTATTTGGTTGATTCAGAAATTAATGTGTAACTCTGGGAAGAAATAATGTATATTAACAATAAAAGAGGATCAATGAAATTTTAACAAGGAAAATAAGCTGAAGAATTGTACAATTATTTAATATCATCGTTACATTAGAGCCAGTAATCTGATTCTGACTCAAAATGGCACCATTTCTCCCTGTGTAATGTATAAAAATCTAAGGCCTACCATTTGCCTGATTTTGGGGATTTAGCTTTTTATTAGGGATAGTAGGAACAGCCGATGCTGGAGTCTGAGATAACAAGGTGTGGAGCTGAATGAACACAGCAGGCCAGGCAGCAACAGAGAAGCAGGAAAGCTGATGTTTCGGTTCTGGATCCTTCTTCAGAAATGGGGGAGGGGAAGGGGTTTCTGAAGTAATTGGAGAGAGGGAGAGGCAATGATAGAAGGTGGATAGAGGAGCAGATAGGTGGAGAGAAGACGGACAGGTCAAGGAGGCAGGGATGAAGCCAGTAAAGGTGAGTGTAGGTAGGAGATGGGTTGGGGGTTGGACTGTTATGTGATCTGCTCAAGGAATGTGAGCAAGACTGGCTGAGTCAGCATTTATTGTTCACCCCTAAATACACTGGACAAGGCGGTGGTGGGCTATCTTCTTGAACTGCTATAGTTCATGTTGTGTGGGAACAGCCAAACAAAGATGTCAGGCATTGAGCTCCAGGAATTTGACTTAATGTCAGCAAAAGAACAGTGATATATTTCCGTGTCAGGATGGTGAGTGGGTTGGAGGAGAAATTGCAGGTGGTGTTGTTCCCGTATATCTGCTGACCTTGTTCTTCAAGGTGATAGAGGTAGTGGGTTTGGAAAGCACTATCAAAGGAGCATTAGCAAGATATTGCATTGAATTTGGGTGGAGCTGAAAAATAAGATGGGTGCAGTCACTCTGATTGGATTATACTGTAGAACTCTCAACAGGGACCAAGAGATCGAGGAACAAATATGCAGGCAGATTATGGAAAGGTGCAATAAAAACAGAATTGTCATAGCGGGTGACTTTAACTTCCCTGGTATTGACTGAGACTGCCTTAGAACAAAAAGCTTAGATGGGGTAGAATTTGTTAAATACATCCAAGAGGGTTTCTTGAAACAGTATGTGAATGGTCCACCTAGAGGAGGGGCCATACTGGAGACTATATATCAGCTAATGAACCCTCCCAGGTAATTGACCTTTCAGTGGGAGAGCATTTTGGTAAGAGTGATCACAACTCCTTAATATTTCACATAGATATGAACAAGGATAAGTCAGGAACTTGCAGGAGGGTACTAAATTGGGGAAGGGCAAATTGTGTCAGTATTGGGCAGGAGCTGATATCAGGCAAGTCCACATTTAACACGTGGAAACTGTTAAAAAGACCTGCTGGGAAGAGTTCAAGACCAGCATGTTCCAGGAAGGAGGAAGGATAGGATGGCAAGTTTTCAGATGACGCAAAAATTGGTGGAGTTGCTGATAGTGCTGACAATTGTGAGAAGATACAACAGGGTCTCGATAGATTGGCGACTTGGGCACAGAAGTGGCAGATGGAGTTTAATCCAGACAAATATGGGGTGATGCATTTTGGAGGACCAAATTTAGGTGTGAATCAAACTGTGATGCAGAACCCTTAGGAATATTAACATTTTTAACAATCTGGGTATGCAGGACCATTGTTCCCTAAAAGTGGCAATACAGGTGGCCAAGGTGATTAAGAAGACATATGGCATGCTTGCCGACATTAGCCAGGGCATGGAGTATAAGAGTTGGTAAAACATGTTGCAGCTTTATAAGACCCTTGTTGAGCCGCATCTGGAGTGTTGTGTGCAGTTTTGAATGATGTGGAAGCTTTGGAAAGAGTACGCAGAAGGCTCACCAGGATGTTGCCTAGCCTTGAGGGCATTGGCAATGATGAAAGGTTAAAAAAAAAGACTAGGGTTGTTTTCATTGGAAACACCATTGCTAAGAACAGACCTGATAAATCTACAAAATTATGAGAGGTATAGATAGGGTGGATAGTCGGAGGCTTTTTCCAATTAATTGCAAAGGGGGACAGGTTCAAGGTGAGAGGGGAAAGGTTTACGGGAATTGTGCGAGGCAAGTTTTTCACGCAGACAATGGCAGCCTGGAACACACTGCCAGAAGAGGTGATGGAAGCAGACACGTTGGCAATATTTAAGAGGCACTTGGATGGTTACATGAACTGGGAGGGAATAGAGGGATACGGACCAAAAAAGGGCAAGTGTTTGTTTTTTTAATTAGTTAGGGCATGATGATTGGCATAGGCTTGGAAGGGCATTGGGCCTGTTCCTGTGCTGCACTTCTCTTTTGTTCTTTGTAAGGGATCCTTGGATAATGAGGGAGGTTGTGAATTTAATTAAAAGGGAAAAAGAAGCCCGTCTAAAGTTTAGGAAGCTAAAATCCGTCAGGGCCCATGAAGACAACAGAATGACCTTGGCACGTGGGGTTAAAGAGAATTCCAAGGCATTCTATAGATACATTAAAAACATGAGGATAACTAGTGAGAAGGTAGGACCGCTCAAACATAAAGGAGGAAACCTTAGCTTGGAGGCAGGGAATATGTTTGAAATCTTAAATGTGTACTTTATATTGGTATTCACCCAGGAAGGGATATGGAGGGTAGTGAGATTTGTGTAGAACGTGCTACTATGCTAGGGCAGTTTGAGATCAAAAAAGATGTGGTGTTGGATCTCTTGAAGAGTATTAAGGTGGATAAGTCCCCAGGGCCCAATGGTATTTACTCCAGGTTGTTGAGAGAGGCATGAGAGGAGATTTCTGGGGCTTGACCAAGATATTTGTATCCTCACTTACCACTGGAGAGGTTGTGGAGGACTGGTGAGTAGCTAATGTTGTTCCTCTATTCAAAAAGAATAATAGGGATAATCGAGGAAATTACAGAACAGTGAGTCCCACATTGGTAGTTGGGAAGCTAATGGAGAGAATTCTTAGGGATAGAATTTGCATACATTTGGAAAAGCATGGCTTAATTTGGGACAATCAGCATGGCTTTGTGCAGGGCAGGTCACGTCTTACAAACTCGATTGAATTTTTCAAAGGGGTGATGAAGGTGATTGAACGTAGTGAAACAGTGGATGTTGTTTATATGGATTTTAATAAGGTTTTCAACAAGGTGCCTCATGGTCGGATCATCCAGGAGATTAAGATGCGTGGGATCCATGGTGACTTGGTCACGTTAATTTAGAATTGGTTGCCCATAGAAGAGAGAGGGTAGTGGTAGAAGGGTATTTTTCAGGCTGGAGGTCTGTAACAAGTAGTGTTCCACTGGGATCTGTACTGGGACCTCTGCTGTTTGTGATATATATAAATGGCTTAGATAAAAACATAGATTGGTGGGTTAGTAAGTTTGCAGATGATGCAAAGATTGGTGGATTTGTAGATTGTCAAAGGAGCATGGGATGAGGGCGTTACTGGCTAGGCGGTGTTTATTGCCTAGATAGCAGTTAAGAGTCAACCACATTGCTGTGGGTCTGGAGTCACATGTAGGCCAGACCAGGTAAGAATGATAGTTTCCTTCCCTAAGGGGCATAAGTGAGCCAGATGGATTTTTTTCGACAATTGGCAACATATTTACAGTCATCATTAGATTCTTAATTCCAGTTATTTATTGAATTCAAATGACACAGTTCTGAGGAAGGGTCACTAGACCCGAAACGTTAACTGTGTTTTCTCCTCCACAGATGCTGCCAGACCTGCTGAGCTTTTCCAGCAACTTTGTTTTTGTTCCTAGAAAAACTCAGGTTATTTTCTCATGAGAGGCGCAGGCTGGGGGAAGACTTGATAGAAGTCTGTAAAATTATGAGATCCATAGATAGGGTTGATGGTCAGAATCTTGTTTCCGGAGTTGAAATGTCTAATACTAAGGGCAGCATGCATTTAAGGTTGGAAGGGAAGTTCAAAGGAAATGTGAGGACCAAGTGTTTTACAGAGAGAATGGTAGGAGTCTGGAACGCACTGCCAGGAGAGGTGGTGGAGGCAGGTACATTAGGGGCATTTAAGGGACTGGTAGGTAAGCACACGAATATGTAAGGAATGGAGGGATATGGACCAATGGCAGGCAGAAGAGATTAGTTTTATCTGGCGTCATGTTCAGCACAACATCGCAGGCCGAAGGGCCCATTCCTGTGCTATACATTTCCAAATTCTGTGAATTTGTAAATGATACACAGTGCAACAGTGTGTGTCAGTGGTGAAGCATATACATGTTGAAGGCGGAAGACCAGACAGACAGGTTGCTTTGTCCTTGACACTGTTGGCCTTCATGGAGCTGCACCCACCCAGAGAAGTGGGAAGCATTCTGGCACACCCTTTTGTTTGTGAGTTGTAGGTGTTGGACATGCTTTGGAGACTCAGGGGGTGAGTTACTCGCTGCAGTATTCTTAGCCTCTGATCAGCTCTCGTAGCCACGGTATCGATCTCACTAGTCCTGTACAGATTCTGTTCTAAGGTTGTAGGAGTGTATGCCCAAACAGAGACAAAAACTCAGGAGGCAGGCAGGATTCAGGCAAGTGGAAGATGTTTATTTAAGCAGAAAGCAGTTGATGCATGGAGAGGGCCAAAGAATCTTCCCTAAATCAGAAGGGAGATCAATAACACACTCTGAGGCTTACATTGAAATTCAGCATTTTATACACTTTGTTACAATCATCAAATACAATGTAGTCTGTGTCCTTCCATATTAAGTCATTATGCCTTGGGATCCTTCTATGCATTCACATTCCTAGTGCTTACTGGCTACACTCCTTCAGATCTGTCTCAGGCTTCTTATCTCTAAGGACAGGGTGAATTCTCTTATTCAATGTACCACATGTGCTTTATGTTATCAAATTCAGCTGCTGCTCTTATATTTCCCACTGTCCCAATTACATAAAGTTAAAATAAAAAGTCAGTTAGTTTTAATTAATTGCAATATTGCTAATTTCTGTTATAAAGTTAATTATAAAGTGTAACATTATCAACTATGTTTACTGTTAGCATTTTGTAATTTATGGGTTGTGAGCAATCTATCCTGTTCAGGGCACAGGAGAGGGTGTCTCCTATGGCTAGTTAACCCCCACAACTAAGCTTCAATGTTTTTTTAATGCTTGTATTATATTCTGGTTATTTACTGAAGCCAACTTCTTTGTTTAAGTGATAATGGGAACTGCAGATGCTGGAGAATCCAAGATAACAAAGTGTGGAGCTGGATGAACACAGCAGGCCAAGCAGCATCTCAGGAGCACAAAAGCTGACGTTCCGGGCCTAGACCCTTCATCAGGTTTAAGGTGTTTTTAGCAAGAAACTATTTAAAATTGCAGGTAGCTTCAAAGAAGCAACTATTTACTGCAAAATAACTTTGCTGTCATCCTTGCAGCTGCTTAGTGACCTAATCTAGCGCCTGATGTTATTCATTTACTGGGACAATCATCCTTTCATTAATAAAGCTAGAATTTATCTATCCTAAGGCATCCTTTATCCAAACAGTCTCAGATGGGAACATACGGTGTTCCTTTAATGACCTTCGGGAGGTTCTGTTCAACAGTACCATTGTATTTCACTGTGTGAGCAGGCTGTGCAGTTTTGCTGAGCTCCTGACTTCCATTTAGTAAGCAGACATGGGCCCTTCGTGTGGTCAGGTACAGGTCACCCCAACCGATCCCCAAATTGGTTCCAGGCCAAGTTATGGCCACGGGGCTGCTATTAATAAGCAGTCGAAAAGTCCAAATCAAATTCCAAGAGTATTCTTCACCAAGTGATGTTGCATCCATGACCCTCTTTATGTCATTTGATGAGATGGTCATTTCTTTTTGGCATTCTACGAGTAGTCTGTTGGCCTGGTGGTGCATAGTAGGGCTACTCCTTGGGTCCATGGCTCTCCTGCGGTCATCCTCTTCATTATTGTGCTTATAATGCATTTTACAAGACAAAAGCAATGCAACACAAGAACAGTGCTACAACAATTCTCTGTACAATGGATGTCCCAAGGGATCACAGCCACCTTGTCGCCCAACTCCATAGGGTCGATGATGAAGGTTGTTTCTGTTTATTCATTTCGTTTTGGATGTGGTTGGACAAGTCAGTTTGAAGTTTTGATTTATCGGGGATGTAAGTCTCGCACTCTTTTTCTGACGACTGCACATGTTCCTCCTTTCTTGGCTGACATCATGTCAAGTTCAATTCAGTTCTACAATGCCATGGTTCGTATGGCAACCATTTCTGCATTCATTTCGCTCAAAGCTTGTGATGTGTCATTGGCCACTTGTTCTGAGACTGCAGCCATATTGATAGATGTGCTGGTTAACTTGGCTGTACTGCACCAGGGTAAGAACATGGTGAAGAGTCTATCTGCCCCTGAGATAACATTTTGGCACCTCCTTCAGGAGGGATGATGTTGGCACATGAATGGTACCATATACCTCAAGTAGCATGACCCTATTCAGGTTGGAGGTAGCTATGCATAGGCTCTGTGACTGCACACAAAGTAGGTGCCATTGTATGGGGTGAATCGGGTGATCATCTTGGGGTACCAGCATTGTTGGAATGTTCCCTTGCTTGTGCAGTTCATTAAACTGATTTCCATTGTGCCTTATCTTGATCAGTATTCCTCCCATTGGTCGTATGTCAGTCCTTATATGCCTGGTTTGAGCTATTCTGTCTCAATACACATTCAGCTAGTCCTGACACAATATAAGGGATGGGTTGCAGGGGATCTGTCCCTTAGAATATATGGGAAAATGTGTACAGACCCAGCAACTGGACATGTTATGCTTTCTTGCATACATGCAAGGTAGATATAAAAAGATGTTCCCATTTAATTCTCTCTTCTCCAATTGCCTATCAGCCTCTGATTAGATCAGAAGTAAGAGAACCCCATAGAGGATTAATGTTTTCATACTCACACTAATTTCAGCAATATTCTTTATTACAGCTTTCATCGCGTAACCATGCCACACACATTTACATGCGACCCTAATCTGCTCCATTGCTATCCTGGTGCCAAGGATCCTGTTCCTGCTGTTTGTTGGAGTGCACAGATGAGGGCCCTTTAAAACGTGCAAAAGAAAGACAGAGGGACACAGAGAGAGAGAGAGAGAGAGTATCAGCCTACAGGCTAAGCTGTTACACTATTAACCCTTATATACCCTGAGCTGTGCAGGCTGTACATTTACCAATTCCATGTTCATTAATAAGTGCACTCCTGTTACCTGTTAATATTACAGTATGAGGGCTGTCCCATCAGGGGGCAAGGCATCCTTGTTTGGGATTATTTTTACCAGGACCTTTGATCCTGGGGCTAGTGTTTCTGTTTGTCCAGGGTGACCCTCAGACTCCCAGTCCTTGACAAACTGCTGGTCTCGTGCCTGTCAGTGTGTAGATGCTTTCCGAGGAACTTCATGTAATCCCAGACATGTCCCTTGCTGTTGGTCAGTTCTGCTCTTCCTGTGACTAGGTCCTGAGAGGGTGTCATTGCTCACCCTGTCTTTCCTGTGCGATTCCATATACCTGCCTTTGGCCCATATCCTGTTATCTGTCAAATGCTATCTATCTTAGATTTTAAAATTAACAACTGATCCAGCATCCGTTCCCATTTGTGGAAGAGAGTTCCAAACGTCTATCATCCTTTGCGGATAGGAGTAATTTCTAATAACCCCCCTCAATGTTCTGGCCCTCATTCTCAAAATGTGGTATAGAGGATAGTGAAGAAATTTCCTCAGAGTACATCAGGACCTCGATCAGATGGATTGATGGGCTGAGGAGTGGCAGTTGGAGTTTAAGTTAGATGAATGTGGAGTGCTGCATTTTCTTACACTATTCAGGGCAGGACTTATACATTCATTGGTAAGGTCCTGGGGGGCGTTGCTGAACAAAGAGACCTTGGAGTGCAGGTTCATAAGTTCCTTGAAGGTGGAGTCACAGGTAGACTGGATCGTGAAGAAGGCACTTGGAATGCTCGTCTTTACTGGTCATTGCATTGAGTACAGAAATTGAGATGTCATATTGAGGCTTGACAGTACATTGATTAGGCCACTTTTGGAATATTGCATTCAGGTGGCTCTGCTAAAGGATGGATATTGTGAAACTTGAAAGGGTTCAGAAAAGATTTATAAGAATGTTGATAGGGTTGGAGGGTTTCAGCTATAGGGAGAGGCTGAATAAGCTGAGGCTATTTTCCCTGGAATTTCAGAGGCTGAGGGGTGACCTTACAGAAGTTTATAAAATCATGAGGGGCATAGATAGGGTGAGTAGCTAAGGCCTTTTCTCCAGGGTAGCGGAGTCCAAAACTACAACATATAGATTTAAGGTGAGAGGGGAAAGATTTAAAAGTGACCTAAGGGGCAACTTTTTCATGCAGAGGGTAGTACATGAATGAAATGAGCTGCCAGAGGAAGTGTTGGAGACTGGAACAATTACAATGTTTTTAAAGGCATCTGGATAGGAATATGAATAGGAAGGGTTTAGAGGGATATGAGACAAATTTCTGGAAAATGGGATGAAATTAAGTTAGGATATCTGGTTGGCATGGACAATTTGGACTGAAGGGTCAGTTTCTATGCTGTACAACTCCGTGACTATGCCCACTACTTCTGGAATTGCCAACCAGTGGAATCAGTTTAATCCCACCTCTTCCTCCGTTACATTGATGACTGTATCGGTGCCGCCTCTTGCTCCCGAGAGGAGCTCGAACAGTTCATCCACTTCACCAACACCTTCCACCCCAACCTTCAGTTCACCTGGGCCATCTCCAGCACATCCCTCACCTTCCTGGACCTCTCAGTCTCCATCTCAGGCAACCAGCTTGTAACTGATTTCCATTTCAAGCCCACCAACTCCCACAGCTACCTAGAATACACCTCCTCCCACCCACCCTCCTGCAAAAATTCCATCCCCTATTCCCAATTCCTCTGCCTCCACCACATCTGCTCCCACGACAAGACATTCCACTCCTGCACATCCCAGATGTCCAAGTTCTTCAAGGACCGCAAATTTCCCCCCTCAGTGGTCGAGAATGCCCTTGACCGCGTCTCTCGCATTTCCCGCAACACATCCCTCACACCCCACCCCCGCCATAACCGCCCAAAGAAGATCCCCCCTCGTTCTCACACACCACCCCACCAACCTCCGGATACAACGCATCATCCTCCGACAGTTCCGCCATCTACAATCCGACCCCACCACCCAAGCTATTTTTCCATCCCCACCCTTGTCTGCTTTCCAGAGAGACCACTCTCTCCGTGACTCCCTTGTTCGCTCCACACTGCCCTCCAACCCCACCGCACCCGGCACCTTCCCCTGCAACCGCAGGAAATGCTACACTTGCCCCCACACTACCTCCCTCACCACTATCCCAGGCCACAAGATGACTTTCCATATTAAGCAGAGGTTCACCTGCACATCTGCCAATGTGGTATACTGTATCCATTGTACCCGGTGTGGCTTCCTCTACATTGGGGAAACCAAGCGGAGGCTTGGGGACCGCTTTGCAGAACACCTCCGCTCGGTTCGCAATTAACAACTGCACCTCCCAGTCGCAAACCATTTCCACTCCCCCTCCCATTCTCTTGATGACATGTCCATCATGGGCCTCCTGCAGTGCCACAATAATGCCACCCGAAGGTTGCAGGAACAGCAACTCATATTCCGCTTGGGAACCCTGCAGCCCAATGGTATCAATGTGGACTTCACCAGCTTCAAAATCTCCCCTTCCCCCACCGCATCCCAAAACCAGCCCAGTTCATCCCCTGCCCCCCACTGCACCACACAACCAGCCCAGCTCTTCCCGTCCACCCACTGCATCCCAAAACCATCCCAGCCTGTCTCTGCCTCCCTAACCTGTTCTTCCTCTCACCCATCCCTTCCTCCCATCCCAAGCCGCACCTCCATCTCCTACCTACTAACCTCATCCCACCTCCTTGGCCTGTCCGTCTTCCCTGGACTGACCTATCCCCTCCCTCCCTCCCCACCTGTACTCTCCTCTCCACCTATCTTCTTTTCTCTCCATCTTCGGTCCGCCCCCCCCCCCCCTCCCTATTTATTCTAGAACCCTCACCCCATCCCCCTCTCTGATGAAGGGTCTAGGCCCGAAACGTCAGCTTTTGTGCTCCTGAGATGCTGCTGGGCCTGCTGTGTTCATCCAGCCTCACATTTTATTATCTTAACTTTATCTACCCTGTCTTTTCCTGTTAGTGTCCTTGATCAGATCACATCTTAAACTTTTACATTCGAGAGAATGCCCGATTTATATACTTACTCCTCTTAAATGAATCCCTGAAGTCCAGATATCATTCTTGTAAACCTACATTTTACTCCCTCCAAGGCCAATATATCCTTTCAAAGGTGTGATGCAAGGATTTGCTCACAGTGGGTCTAACCAGGGTTTTGTATTACTGCAGTGTAACTTCTGCATCCATGTACTCCAGTCCTCTAGATATAGAGGCCAGCATTCCATTAGATTGTCCATCACTGTTTGTGACCAAATGTGGTCGGGCTGCAGAACATACATCCGATCCATCTTTTCAGAGTGGATTGGCTCTGCCTATCAATTATTGTTTATGCTGTTTGCGAAAAAAAAATCCAGTTTGGTAGCTGGATCATATCGACGCCTCATTTTCAGCTTTACTTGGTGTTTCCCTGGCACCTCTTCCTGTTGACCTGACCAGACAGTAAAAGTAGAGGGAGGATATCTTAAACCTTTAAATTAACAGTTGTTGAATACAAGTCTGTCACTACCGACGGCCCACAGTATCTCATGGATGACCAGTTTTGAATTGTGAGATTTGTTCATAAACATATGTAACTTGAGCCTCTATGTATTATTTGAGGTGAATCTTTTAGGTCCTCTAGTGGAGTGATATAAATTAGTGCTGGCCATTCCCCACAATCCTCCAGCCACTTTTTAAATAGAGTTCTTGAGCAGCTTAGAACTTCCTTATCTCATTGTTATGAATGTCTGAAGAATTCCCTGGCATTAAGTTGGCAGTAGAATTATGCCAGCTTCTGTCCCATGAGCAACATACACCATTCAAGCTGTTCCCCACTGCTTCAGTTTTCATGTAAAATTTATACAAGTTTTGATTTGGTTTCCTGTTGGTTCTACTATGGAGGAACAACAAAAATCCCAGAAAATTGATGTAAACAGTTTATAAGCCATTTCCCTTAATTCCATTGATCTTCTGCTGAAGTTATAAAAGGGAAAGCTTTACCCACCTTTTAAAAAACATGATAAATTCATATATTTTGGTACCATTCCATCACAGCCACATGAAAACACCATTCAGTTCTGCAATACTGTAGGATGCCCCAAAATTCAGGGAGAAATAGATAAGCTGCATTGCCATGAACCATTAAACATCTTACTGTTAAGGGAATTCAATATTCAGTCAGTTTGTGATGAACAGCAATGAATTGTCTTTATGAATAACAGATCTTTTGGAGATTGCCGCAATATTTTCACTATGAAGCAACTGAGAACCATTTAGTTCTGTTCTAGGAAAACAGCCCAGTATTCAGATGCATTCTAGGTAACAATGTGTGTCCTCTGCTTAAAGAGCATAGAGTCACACAGTGTCAATTCCAGCAGCTGAACGTCAGTTCAACGAGGTACATTCAGCCATAATTGTCAGAGTTTAAAATTTAGTTGGGTTCAGAAGACAATTTTTTGGGTGCTCAGATTATCAGGAAAGACGCTACATCCAGTTCCCGAGCAGATCTCTCAGTGTGTGGTTGAATATTTCTTCACTGAAAGAACACTGAATTGTCATTCATCTCTGTGGTAACTGAAGGACCTGGATATCAGTATCATGAGGGCCTTCACTCAACTAAGGTGGCAGGCAGGTTATTAATCAGGCATTCCAGTGCATCCTTCACTACCTAAACAGCAAGGCCAAAACTTTGTCATTCCCCTGCACTGGCAGATTTAAATGTTAGGCGGGAGCTTGAGGGATGGGGTGTGGTAAAATTCTTGGGTTGGCCTTCCTACGGATCTGCTACTAACATGGGAAACTGATAAAGAAGATACAAGCTCATGGGATTTAAATCAAAAATCCTGGAATTCTCTCCATAAGGGCATTGTGGGTCTACTGACATCAAATAGACTGCAACTCTTCAACAAGGCAGCTCACCAACACCTTCTCAAGGGCAAGCAGGCTTGGGTAATAAATACTTGCCAGCCAGTAACACCCATGCCCCATGAGTGAATAAATAAAAAGCAACTTTGCAAGTTTGATCCAAAATAGACTTAGTGACAGGAGACAGACAGCAATGCTAGAAGTTTTTTGACTGGAGTCTGTGTGCAACGGCATACCACAGGGATCAATGCTGGGTCTCTTACTGTTTGTCATATCCATTGATGATGTAGATGAGAATGTTGGGGGATTGGGTGGGAGGTGGATGACACAAAGATTGGCTAGGTGGCTGTGAGGAGGAAGGTTTTAAGTTACAGGTTTTAGGATATAAACTGATTAGTTAGATGATGACAGATGAAATTTAACCTTGATAAACATAAGGTGAAGCACTTTGAAGTAAAGAACAAGACAATGGAATATTCAATGAATTACAATACACCAGGAAACTCTGAGGATCAGAGGGACTTTGGGGTTTTGTCCACAGACCCTGAAGATGGCTGGATGGGTTAATAGGGTAGTTAAGAAGATATAAGATATACTTGTTTTCATCAATCATTGCTTGGATTATAAAAGCAAGGAGGTTATTTTGGATATAGTAGGAACTGCAGATGCTGGAGAATCTGAGGTAACAAGATGTAGAGGTGGATGAACACTTTGTAGACCATGTCGCAGGCTCAGCCCGTTCATCTAGGTGACCCAAAATGGCCACATTCTTTTCTTCCTTGCAATCCCTGTCACACCCAAAGGTTGCGAGCTACCCATCCAATTGTACCATATAAGTCTTCATCTCCCCACTTTAGCACTGACCCCTCGTCCTATATCACACAGTACAGTCTGGACCACCAAAATTCACCTACACACCCTACTTTCCTGTACTAGGTGCATAGACTTGAATGTTATGACACTTCAAATGGTGCGCGACACAGTGGCTCAGTGGTTAGCACTGCAGCCTCACAGCACCCGGGACCCATGTTCGATTCCCTCCTTGGGCGACTGTCTGTGCGGAGTTTGTACAGTCTCCTCGTGTCTGCGTGGGTTTCCTTCGGGTGCTCCGGTTTCCTCCCACAGTCCAAAGATGTGCAGGCTAGGTGGATCGGCCATGCTAAATTGCCCATAGTGTTCAGGGGTGTGTGGGTTATAGGGGGATGGGTCTGGGTGGGATGCTTCAAAGGGCGGTGTGGACTTGTTGGGCCGAAGGGCCTGTTTCCACACTGTAGGAAATCTAAAAAAAAATGCTCAAGCAAGTCGTCTTTAAAGGTTGTGAGTTTTTCCACCCCAAATATTCTCTCCAGCAGATACCCATCAGCCTTTGGATAAAAAAAGGTTTCCCTCAATTCCTCTTCAAACTTTCTGCCTTTCACTTTAAAATTATGCCCCTTGATGTCAACATTTCCAATAAGGGGAACAGTCGCTTTCTATTTACTCTATTTATACTCCTCATAATCTTATGCACCTCAATCAGGTCTCTATTCAATGTTCTCTGCTTCAAAAAAAACAACCTGAGCTTATCCAGCCTCTCTTCAGATCTGAAATTCTCCATCCTACACAACACTCTGGTGAATCTCCTCTGTACCCACTCCAGTTCAAACACATCCTTCCTCTAATGCAGTGACCATAACTGCACACAGTTCTCCAGTTGTGGCCTAACCAAAGGTCTGTACAGCTCCAAAATAACCTCAGATAACAAGATGTAGAGCTGAATGAACACAGCAGGCCAAGCAGCATCAGAGGAGCAGGGCCTGAAGAAGGGTCTAGGCCCAAAACATCAGCCTTGAAGATCCTCACATCATAGGGCCCACATCCTCAGGTAAAGTAGAACATCCATACGTGATGAAGACTTATATGGTACAATTGGATGGGTAGCTCACAACCTTTGGGTGTGACAGGGATTGCAAGGAAGAAAAGAATGTGACCATTTTGGGTCACCTAGATGAACGGGCTGAGCCTGCGACATGGTCTACAAAATGTTGGCTTGCACCCTCACCCAAATCAGAAATGTGTAATGGCAATGAGAAATAACTGCCACTGCACTCAGAGTGGGCAGAGGAAGTTCTACTTTACCTGAGGACGTGGGCCCCATGATGTGAGGATCTTCAAGAAACAGTTGTATGAAGCAAATACTTACAGTGTACAGCACGTTCTGAAGTTCTGCACACTAAAGACATGAAATGACCAAATGTGTTGGATGCAAGTCCTGACCACAATCAATCCTGACCAGGTCATTGATCATTACAGATTGAAAAAAAGTCATCTCTGAAAAGCAGAAGTAGTCACAGACAACCTTAAGTATCTCACTTGTGGGCCACAACTCACAAAGACAATCCGACGTCTGTGAGGCTGCACAAGGCGATGGAACTAGTTTCTTCTCAACTTCGATTGTAAAAATTTGACAACATGCTCTTATAGTAATGCTACCGTTCCTGGGTGGTGTGTGGGATACAAGATTTCAGTCATCCTACAACATCCTCCTGTATTTGAGCACAATGCCTTATGCTGCATTCATTGGGGAAATAAGTTCGACTATGTCAGAAGTCCATTTGTCGGCTTTTCATGGCTCTCTCCTTGTTCAAGTCCTCCATGTCTCACTGTAGTGAGGACTGTCCTAAACAGTCAGTAATGGATGATGCAAATGCTGACAACTCAAGATTACTAAGGACCTGTTTTATTTCTAATATTCCCTACGCAGGTCATTGAAATCATGACTGATGGAAGACAATTGTTATGGACCAGACCAGTGCCCCCAAAATAAATTATGGTGATAGCCTAGTGCTATTTTTTAAAAGGTAAGTGTAAGGTGTTGTGTTCCAGGTATGATTGGATTGGTCCACCACTAAGCTTTAATCAAAACAAACTTTACTCGCACAACACAGTTAAAATTCAACAAAAAGAAAGGTTCGTATAACTTAACTTTACTAAAATAGATAACAAGATAACCACTGAATCTTTATAATGCAGAAAGCATCCATTTGGCCCACGGAGTCCTCACACTGACCCTCCAAAGCAATCCCACCCACCTACCCTAAGACTGTAGCCCTGTGTTTACCATGGTTAGTCCACCTAGCCAGCACATGCCTGTGCACTATGGCCAATTTATAACTGGAATCGCTACAGTGCAGGAGCAGATCATTCAGCCCATCACGTGCACACCAACCTCTGAAGAGCATCCCACCCAGATCCACCCCCTACCCTATAACATTGCATTTACCACATCTAACCCACACTTCCCTGGACACTATGGGCAATTTCACATCGTCAACCCACCTAACCTGCACATCTTTGGACTGTGGGAGGAACTAAGAGTATCCAGTCAGAAACTCAGGCCCTTGGCACTGTGAGGCAGCAGTGCCAACCAGTACGCCACCATGTCACTAATCATTAACTGTTCCAATGTAGGCAGCATTCTACAAACATACCCTTGACAAAGGCAATTCAGCAACACAGTTACTTAGTTACAATTCTCATAGGCTGACATCCTTCAGTCCCGAAAAAAAGAAACACTGCTCTTCTGATTTTTACGAGGAAGCCTCACTGTCTCAAACATCACTCTAGCAGCGGAGAACTCAAGCTTTTAGCTGCAGCAGCCAGCTAAACCTACTCAACAACTGACAGCTAAAAAAACTCCTGGGTCTAAGAGAAACTTGACCCCGCCCACTCAATAAGACTTTTATCTTATTATGAAAAAACATCCAGGGAGAACTCAAAAGCTGTTCATCAACTGCGTGTCTGAAGGAGACATTTGAGTTCCACTGTGGCAAGAGAAACAGCACAGAACACATCTCTTAAAGGCACAGTATCATCACACTTTTGACCAGAGAGGTAATAATGTAAAGGGTCAACACATTTATGAATACGAGACTTTATTTCCAATGAAGTGATATTCATGTCATGTATGTGCTGTCAGGAACCTTTTTTTTGTTTCCCTCGTACTATTGTGTGCTATGAAGAGCAGGTTAGAATTTCTCATCTGGGTGTGCTCTTGATAATAAGCCTTGGTATAATCCATATCACCTCCAGATATTTTTATTGATGCCATCTATAACATAACCTGACATTCTTAGCATCTGTGGCACATGTGAAATGAGTGCAAGTTTCCTTAGTTTCATTTCATCTAATCAGATCTTTAAAGTGACACTGAATACACGCTATAGAGATAATAGAATTGCTGATGCTGAAGAATCTGAGATGACAAGGTGTAGAGCTGGATGAACACAGCAGGCCAAGCAGTATCAGAAGAGCAGGAAAGCTGACATTTCGGGTCTGGACCCTGCTTCAGAAAATGGGGGAGGGGATCCTGAAATAAATAGGGAGAAAGGGGGAGGCAGATAGAAGATGGATAAAGGAGAAGATAGGTGGAGTGGAGACAGCCAGATCAAGGAATTAAAGTTGGAGCCAGTGTAGATGAGGAGGTAGGGAGGGGATATGTCGGTCCAGGGAGGACGAACAGGTCAAGGAGTTGGGATGATGCTAGTAAGTAGGAGATGGTGGTAGGGCTTGAGGTGGGAGGAGTGGATAGGTGGGAGGACAGATTAGGGAGGCGGGTACGAGCTGGGCTGGTTTTGGTTGCAGGAAAGCATCTCATATTTCGCTTGGGAACCCTGCAGCCCAATGATATCGATGTGGGCTTCATAAGCTTCAAAATCTCCCCTCCCCCAACCGCATCCCAAAACCAGCCCAGCTTGTCCCTGCTTTCCTAACCTGCCCTCTCCCCCACCTATCCCCCCCTCCCACACAAAGTCCTATGTCCATCTCCCACCTACCAGCCTCATCCCACCCCCTGGACCTGTCAGTCCTCCCTGGACTGACCTATCCCTGCTTGAACGCTTTACTGGCTCCATCCCCGCCTCCTTGACCTGTCTGTCCCCTCTCAGCCTATCTTCTCCTTTACCCATCTTCCATCCGCCTCCCTTTTCTCCCTATTTATTTCAGAATCCACCCCCCTACTCCATTTCTGAAGAATGGTCTAGGCAGAAAACGTCAGCTTTCCTGCTCCTCTGAAGCTGCTTGGCTTGCTGTGTTCATCCAGCTCTAGACCTTGTCATCTCTGAATTTATGCTGCAGTTTCCCTGTATGAGTTAGATCGCAGTTTAAATCAAAATCAGTAGTTTAACTTGCATTAGGCATGAAGAAGGGACAAAGACCAGCACTGAGAACAAAATCCTGCATCGTTTCAAACAGATGATAACATTTGCAAATACAGACAATGGAACTACGCTTTGAAACTGGTTTGACAAAATGGTAAGTATTCCTATAGAATATGTGGAACACCAGTATTACTTGGTACAATAGATTTCAGAATTCCAAACGTTCTGTATGCCTACTATATTAAATGAAGCTGTGCTTCGAATGTTTCAAGCATATAACCCATCTCTTGCCATTTGCCAATCTATGCAGTTAAGCGCAATATTATGATGATACAATGGTTTTAAAAGGTACATTTTATCCTAAATTATTTTTAGAAATAAAGGTTGAAAGACCAATGCCAGACAATCTACTCAGAACTATTTAAGCAAACTGTTTGTCAGGCCTTGTTTTTCTTTTAAATAGGAACTATAGAAGCAGCCAGAATTGGTGGAGCAAGATACCACAAAACCAGAATGTTAGTTTTAGTTTTTCAGTAGCAGTTGTTGGGGGCGTGAAGCAGGTTTTGGAAGCTGCAGTATACCTTTCCCTGCTACTCTATCTGTCTGAGTTTGTCCTTAATGTTTTTCCTCATGGACTGAAGAAATGCCTGTGAGGCAATCTATTTTACTAAATTTGCCTTTTTCTAAGAGTGTGTTTATGGGATGTTAGTTATTGGACGAGTTACCATTTAGTAGTTAAATAATTTATTATTCTGTTAAGTTTTCCAATAAAGTTATTCTAATTTCCTTCTTCTTTTGTTGTATTTTAACTACAGTGTATGAATAAAGTATGTTTTGCTTCAAGCCTGATAGTTTAGCCAATTGAATTTCATCCAGAACGCAACGCCTGGCTCTTGCCTTTAAAATAAGAAAGAGTTAAGGTCTAGGCTATCTTTGTAGTATATTTTGAGTGGGTCTGGTCCATAACAATACATTACCATACCATCCTCTACTGCTAATCATTCCTCATTGTTTTCTTCACTCGAATGGCTTCTTGCACCAAGGTGCCATGATGAATTAACACATCCACTCTGGAGCCTTCCAGTCGAGCAGAAAGAATGTCCAATCTAGTGAACCATTGTAGAGGCTGACATTCCTGCCTTCTGTCTCTTCATCTGCCTAACTTGCAGTCAACCTATTTGTCCCTGACCGCTGACTGAATCAGAAGACTCTATCCTAAATGATCTGACTGCCTCCAGGTACAACTGTCCCCTCCCTAATGTTTTACGGAGTTTAAAGCTCAACTTCCAGCTCACTGACACCTGAGCCAAATCTCCTTGAGCCACAAACACTTATTGTAGACATGTTATCAGCCAGTCGCCCATTCTGAGCAGCCCAGTTCAGTTTAGGGTTGGTGGTCTCAACAACAGAGGGTAGATGGGTGCAGAGGTTGTGGGGCTATTTCAAGACCCCCAGGGAGGGTTAAAGTGGAGAATGCCTGTGGATGGAGGTGCCTCCAGTTGTCCCAAAGGATCATGAGGAAGGTCTCCCCTGCTGTAGGTCAAGTACAAACAGTGAAGGTACAAGATCCTTATGTAGCCACCAATTGATCACTTAAGGGCTTACACTGGCCCAAGGATGAGCCATACACAGCTTCTCTTGCCCAGTAGGAAAAATCAGACAGCAAAAGACCCAATCTTCAAACCCATACAGTGGGTACTATAATACCCAGCCTATAATTTTCTATATTTGCTTAGTTATAACAATGCAAAAGCTTAAAGTGTACCATAACAGAATTTTCCTTCCAGCAATTGAAGTGAAAGCCATCTGGTTTGTTTGTGGAGATAGCAAGGAACTGCAGGTGCTGGAGTCAGAGATAGGGTAGTGTGGAGTTGGAGGAACACAGCAGGCAAGACAGTATCAGAGGAGCAGGAAATTTTCTAAGAAGGGTCCCAACCCGAAACGTCACCTTTCTACCTCCTCTGATGCTGCGTGGCCTGTTGTGTTTATCCAGCTCCACACTTTGTTATCTTGGATTCTCCAGCATCTGCTGTTCCCATTATCTCTGTGCTGTCTCTGGTTTGTTTGTAAATACTTGCTAAGTTGCTTCATCTACACTAAGCACTAGGTGGCCCCATTGATCTACATAAGATGGAAAGTTATTTTGAATGGTATGGTTAGTTACAGAGCAGCGTTGCTAGGATATCACCATGGAGACTCTCATGGTTTTCAGATAAGGCTGACAATAATATGATTTACAATGAGCTAACTAAACAGCAGACTTTCTTGTAGTTGTCATGGTGTAGACTCAAATTGTCAGTTGCCTTTGTTTCATTAACATTTTATCATCACAGTCCACCATAAAATGCAGTGGAATTGCTTGTTGAAATATGATAGAGTACAAATGTTAATTCAGGGTATTAAAATGCAATAAAAGCTCTCATTATCAGAATAATTTGAGAATTCCATCAGTTACCCTGGGAATCCAATTAGGGCCTGATCTCCTCTGAAATCCATGCCAAAGGATGGTGGGAAAAATTGAAAATTCCAAATGCATGATTGCACACCCAAGAACAAACTTCATCCATATTTAATAGGAAGTATCTTTAATTCTGTGAACCAAACTAGTCAATCACAGTGGCAGTTTGGTTTTGGATGCAACTTTGCGCAATTAGGTTATAAACTGGTAATAGACTGCTTGTTAAAATTGGGAAATAAGAATGATACCAGAATCGTGTCAGTTTAAATCACCTTTAGCTTTATTTGGGAATGCCTTTTGTACCAAAAGCTCCAGTATTCATGCTCTGATAGCCTTTCTGCAGATTTCATCATCTCAAAACCTTTCAAATTTCCATCAGTGATAGAATAACAAGATTGCTTAATCTTATTTTTGCCTGAAATAGAACTATATTGATTGAAAGCATCCACAATTGTTGTATTAGAAACTCTATCAGTTGATGTTCCTATGATGTTCCCTTCCACTTACATTATGAATAACATTATCTATACTTCGGCAGAGGAGAACATCATTTGAGAAGACAAATGGCTGCTTGAAACAAATTAAAGATGACATTACAGTGCAATGTACTGTGTAGTGCCTAAATTCTTCGTGCCTAATAAAGATTTTTAAGTTTCTACAGGATTCTGAATTTGGCTTGATAGTAATGGGAACACATTTTTCTGACCATTAACCCTTTCACTTCTCCTTTTCAGCAGGTCTCTGCCACCTTATGTCAAACTGGTATTGATGCAGCTTCTTGGTGTGGTCATAGATTCACATGCCAAATTTACCTGGTACAATATGTATTGTGGATCTCATTACATCAGCACTCAATGAAAGCGGGCACACAACCAGCCCAAAGTGCACATTGATAACTGAAGAGTGTGAAAGTACAGCATTTGCCAAGATAATCTGAATTTCCTCTTGACAATTATAAACATCTTCAGATCGAACTATAGACTTTTCGGAAATAAGTTTAGCTTAGATGTATTTCAAAATGTCAAACCTTTAAAAGGTACTGATGGATTGATCTACATTGTTCAATGGTATCCAAAATATTTTGTTCAATAAATGCAGGTAGTTCAAAAATATGTATTCTATGAAACGCTGGATTCTGAGCAATTGAGTGATGAAACTTTGAAGCCACATTGTGAAAGAGAATTGTGTTTTACACTGAATTACTGATTGCCAGAAGAACAGAGGGTGAAGATTTAGCTTCAGATGGATTGCCAACAGGAAGAAGAGATATCAGAAATAGAAATATTATTATTCTGTTTCAATTCAGTCCATTACAGTCAATTCAAAGCAGTATTGCAAATTGCTCAAGAACAGGTAATTTCCCAATGATGTAAGCCATGGAAGTTCAAAGAAAATCAGCTCAGTCACTTCCTAGTTTTTAACATGTCACCAAACTAAGACAAACTTGTAACTCCTCAATGGAAATAGAAATAGGGTTTGGTTAGTTAGTTAACAGAAGATTTATGGAGTAAAGCAATTATGGTAGTGAAAAGGAAAAATTATGTTCTTTACATAATAACTGCAAATTTATCAGATTGCTAGGACTGTACAGGAATTATAAATAGATTATGATATAAATATATATGTCAAAATGAGATAACAAACAGATCCCACTGATGAATTATAATTTTTGAATACCATACTTCCCATACTCGGTCATTCCTTTTAAGAAAGGTGTAGTTATTCATTTACTAAAAGAGTACAAATACTGAAGGTCAGTGATTAGTTAATCCTACTGTAAACTGTAAACATAAGTTTTTTGGAAACCTTCCAAAAACACAAATGAGATAAAATCACACCATGAGACAAAGCATGTAGCCTCATCGTTTCAACCAATAATACTTTAAGAAGAAGCATTAACAAATTGTTATCAGCTTGTGGGTGGAAAACCTCCTTTGAGTGTTAAAGCCATGGGGTAGGAGATGTGGGTGTTGCAACTCTACAGTTGATTTTCTGAAAGATTATTTTCTCTTTATTGAACTTGTTAAAATACCTTTACTTATTAAGCATTTTTGAGAGCTTTCTTCAATGGCCAATTTATTGTTCAAGCAAATTAACACCAGATTCTGAAGAAAGGAAACCACAAATAGTTGTTGTCCAAATGGACTCACTCCTTTGATTTCAGTGATACAGTTTTTGCTGGAGGAACTTTTTCCCATCCACTTCCCAATGTAAGCAATTTCTGGAAGTGAGAACTGAAGAGGATGTAGAGCAGGCAATGGGAGATTGGACATCCAGGTGAACAAGAGACCAACAGTATATCTCCTAATCAATAATATTTCAGAATTCAGAAAGAAGTAGGGAAATAATGGACAAGGAAATCAGGTGAATTGGTATCAAATTAGATACACAAACAAAAATTAGAAAAGAAAGATAAAATTAAAAGAGAAAGGAAATCAAAACCGTTTAAATGTTTAAAACCTTTTGCAGCCTATTACCTGTTGTAGGAATTCAACTCTATAGTCTTAATCATTCCTGAGTTCAGACACGGAGGGCAATTGACATTTAATTTCTAACTGACAGATAACACAAAGTTCGATGGGAGTCTGAACCGTGAGGAGGATGCAGAGGTGCTTTAGTGTAATTTGGACAAGTCGAGTGAATTGTTAAGTACATGACAGATGGAGAATAATGTCGATGAATGTGGGTTTATCTAATTTGGCAGCAAAAACAGAAAGGCAGATTGTTATATGAATGGCAATAGATTGGGAAAAGGGCAAAGTGCAAGGGACCTGAGTGTCCTTGTATATCAGTGGCTGAAAGTAAGCGTGCAGGCTCAGCAGTGGTGAAGAAGGCAAATGGCACTTTAGCCTTCATAGCGAAAGGACTCCAGGATGTCTCGTTGCAATTGTACAGGGCCTCAGCACACCCACATCTGGGGTTTTATGGGCAGTTTTTGACTCCATATCTGAGGAAAGATATTCTCAGATCCTCAGAGGGAGTGTAACAAAGATCTACCAGGCTAATTGTCGGGATGGCAAGATTAATACATAAAAAGGGTCTGGATCAGCTAGCACTATATTCACTGGTGTTTAGAAGAATGAAGGGAGTTTTATAGAAACCGATAAAATTTTAGCAAGACTAGACAGGGTAAAAGAAGGATGCTCCCCATGACAGGAGAACCAGGGTCACAGTCTAAGAATGCGGGGTGGACCATTAGGACTGAGATGAGCAGAAATTTCTTCATGAGCCACGTCAGATAATTCTCTGCCATAGAAAGCAGTTGAGGCCAAAACACTGAACGTTTTCAAGAAGGAGTTAGATATAGTTCTTGGGTTAAAGGGATCAGAGTGTGCAGAGAGAAAATGGGAACAGGGTACCGAGTGGTGTAATCAACCATCATCATATTGAATAATGGAACAGGCTCAAGGGGCTCATGTTCATATTCTTTGTTTATATATTTCAGCAATGGCATGAAAGCTAAGGAAAAGCAGTCATTATCATGAAGCTAATATTAGATAAATGCAAAAACAGCATGAGGGCATAGAAGGATGGGTTAGTAAATTTGCAGACGACACTAAATTTGGTGGAGTTGTGGATAGTGCGGAAGGATGTTGCAGGTTACAGAGGGACATACATAAGCTGCAGAGCTGGGCTGAGAGGTGGCAAATGGAGTTTAATGCAGAAAAGTGTGAGGTGATTCACTTTGGAAGGAGTAACAGGAATACAGAGTACTGGGCTAATGGTAAGATTCTTCATTGTGCGGATGAGCAGAGAGATCTCGGTGTACATGTGCATAGATCCCTGAAAGTTGCCACCCAGATTGATAGGGTTGTTAAGAAGGCGTATAGGTTTTATTGGTTGAGGGATTGAGTTTCCAAGCCACGAGGTCATGTTGCAGTTGTACAAAACTCTGGTGTGGCCGCACTTGGAGTATTGTGTACAGTTCTGGTCACCGCATTTTGGGAAGGATGTGGAAGCATTGGAAAGTGTGCAGAGGAGATTTACCAGGATGTTGCCTGGTATGGAGGGAAGGTCTTATGAGGAAATGCTGAGGGACTTGAGGCTGTTTTTGTTAGAGAGAAAAGGTTAAGAGGTGACTTAATAGAAACATACCAGATGATCAAAGGATTAGGTAGGATGGACATTGAGAGCCTTTTTCCTCGGATGGTGATGGCTAGCACGAGGGTACATAGGTTTAAATTGAGGGGTGATCGATATAGGACAGATGTCAGAGGTAGATTCTTTACTAAAGAGTAGTAAGGGTGTGGAATGCCCTGCCTGTAACAGTAGTAGACTCACCAACATTAAGGGCATTTAAATCGTCATTTGATAAATATATGGATGATAATGGAATAGTGTAGGTTAGATGGGCTTCAGATTGGTTTCACCGGTCGGCGCAACATTGACGGCTGAAGGGCCTGTACAATGCTTTAATGTTCTATGTTCTATTTGTGGGAGATCATGAATTGTGAACCACCTCTGACTCACCATATATTTATGAATTACATATTAATAACTGGTAGCAAATTGACTGCTCATTGTCTCTACTTATGAAACTATTGGAATTTATTTTTCTACATTGAAGGCATTATATAAAGTTCTATTCATTCTTTCACAAGAAGGGAGGGCTGCTGGCAAGCATTGGTTGCCCATCCCTAACTGTCCTTAATAAAGTGGTGGTGAGCCACTTTTGTAGTCCATCTTGTATAGGTAAACCCATAGTGTTGTTAGGAATGGAGTTTCCAGGATTTTGACCCAGTAACAGTGAAGAAAGTCTGGATGGCTTATGGCTTTCAGGAGAGCATGCACGTTGTGTCATTTCCATGTGACTGTTGCCCTTATCCTTCTACATGGTAGAGGTCACGTGTTTGGAAAGTGCTTCAAAAAGCCTTGGCAAGTTGCTGCAGGTTAGCTTTTATGTGTCTTCTAGCTGCATTTGATGCGGGAACACAATGTTTATGATAGTGAATGGGGTGACTAACAAGTCTCTTGAGTGTTGTTGGAGCTGCACCCATCTAGGCAAGTGCAGAGAATTCCATCACATTCTTGACCAGTGCCTTGCAGATGGTGGACAAGCTTTGGGGAGTCAGGAGTTGAATTCTCAGCCCTAGTCTACTCTTGCAGTCAAAGCATTTATATGGCTAGTCTAATTACACTTCTGGTCATTGGTAAACTCCAGGCTTTTGAATATGGGGTTTTCAGCAAATGTAATTCCATTAAATGATGAGGTGAAATGGTTAAATTCTCTCTTGAAGGAAAGTCATAATCAGGCTTGTGGGAGGGCCAAATATTATTTTCAATCAGCCCAAGCCTGAGAGTTATCCAGGTCTAGCAGCATATTGACACAGACTGTTTTGATATCTGAGGATTTGCACTTAAAGTGCAATCATCAGCGAATGTATCTGATTCTGTTGTTGCTGGCTAATTCCACATTTGTTAACTAGTTACTTATATCCCATTCTGAAATATACTGAACTGTTAATCTGTTAAGTACACCATTCCTACCTAACACACCTCGTTCCTCTTCCTAAGGCCAACTATAATAGTGATTCAGTATCAGATCATCGGTGCGTTGTCAATGCCCATCGGCAATCATTAACATCCGCATTCCGCCTCCACAAAGAGCTTAACTGTTCTTCACATGGCTCCCCCACATACAGCCTACACAAGCGATCATAACCGACATCCGTGCATTGCATTACACAAAACTTTCCCAGATTCCAAAAAGGAGACATCAGCATCCCACTGGAAGCAGCCTGAATAGACCTGACCTCCCACCAGCCCCATCACACTGATATGCCAGTAGAAAATTACCTATTGAGCATCAATCAAGGTGACAAATCTGCCCAGTGAACATAAAGACAACTCATGTTCTCAGCAACTGAAATTTTCAATGTCTAAATTACTGTTTTGTAATTTTTAAAAATAAATCAAGACAAGTACTTTGGGTGCACATTGTTAGATTGTGTGGGCTGTGATGATTTGACTTTCATTGTAATGAAATGGTAGGTCATTGCATTGGAGGCTAAAGTGATTAGAACCTGGATAACAAAGTGTGAAGCTGGATGAACACAGCAGGCCAAGCAGCACCTCAGGAGCACAAAAGCTGACGTTTTGGGCCGAATCTTGGATTCTCCAGCATCTGCAGTTCCCATTATCTCTGATTAGAACCTGGACTTGGGTGGAAGTAATCATGATGTACAATCATCAAACTTCGATCAAAGTGATGTATGCAGCATGCACATATTACATTACTTCTAGTTTTGCGTTACTTTGCACTAAATGCATTGTTGAATGGCTGCACACCTTAGCAGGGCTAGCGCCATCCGTTATGGAGATGTTTGATGTTTAACATTGCTTGAAGGACTTAAATTTTAAAGCATTGTTGAAATACATGAATTTCAACTTTTGTGGAAATACCTGGTATGAGTTATTTAAAAGAGGTCATTGAAAGCTCCCCGTGGACATCACAAATTCACTTTTAACAAGGTTTCCTATAAATTGCATTATTGGTGACGAGCACACATGTCAGAACATTAGAGCAACAGACTGTGGAACATTCTACACCTTATCATTTTACACTACAAAACAACTCTTCTTGTCAAAATGATTTTTTAAAGAAAATCAATCTCTCCAAAGAAATCAATTTTTTCTCTCTTTTTGTGAAATCTGTGTGTATTTCTGTATATTTTGAGGAGATTTATAATTCTATATTGCTGATGCAATTGTCAACCAATTATTGCATCCTCATTGAATAAATATTGTTTGGAATAAAATACAAACAATATTGATAATAAAATAAACAAAAGATGTTCTTGATGACCAGGGAGTCCAGAATTGGGGTCAGAGTTTAAGGATTTAATTGGGGTCAGAGATGAGGAGAAATTTCTTTAACTTATGGCAGTGAGCCTGTGGAATTCTCTATGACAGAAAGCAGTTGAGGACAAAACGCTGAATGTTTTCAAGAAGACGCTAGGCATAGTTCTCAGGGCTAAAGCGATCAAAGGGTATGGGGTGAAAGTGGGAACTGGGTAGTGAGTTGGATTATCCGTCATGATCATATTGAATGGAGCAGGCTCAAAGAGCACATTGGCGTACCCCAGTACTCCATGTTTCGATTAAGGAACCAGGATAATAGGTATTTTTGTTACAAAATTGATATAAAGTATTTAATTGGTTATTTTGGTAACTGAAAAATGTCTTTTTTATTTGATGTTGCGACCTGTGGAATAGTGAGTTGACAGTGGAGATGTATTCTTGTAGCCGTTTTCATAACATAAAAGTGAGATCTTACAGTGCAATACCTAACAAGGCATCATTGCTAAAAGTACTAAAAGCTGGAAAACAATAAACATAATTAAACCAGGTTTCTTGTGCACTGTTAGATAAAAATGGCTTTGGCAGTTACAAGGATGTTTTGGGAATTGAAGATTTATCCCTGAGAGATTTATAAAGAACAACCAAGGTTAGGGTCATTGAACAGTCTGAGAAGTGAGGGTTAGAGTTAAAAGTCAGGGCCAGGAAGCCTGATGTACTTGAGCTAATAGTGGAACAGTTGAAACTGGAGTGCAAACCAGAAGATGCATTAAGTTGATTAGTTAGAATGCAACTGCAGATGAAGCAGTTTGAATAGGAAACAGAAATGGAAATGGAAAATAAAGCTGAAACTGACGGAAGAACTCCAAAAAACAGTAAAGAATGGAACAGAATAGAATAGAATTAGAGTCATTAAAATGTGTTTTAAAGTACAGAAGTACAGGGGTACAGTAAAAAGTTTACAATCAGGAACAAAAACAAAGATGTTGGAAAAGCTCAGCAGGTCTGGCAGCATTTCTGAAGAAAAAAAACATTTAACATTTCAGGTCCCGTGGCCCTTCGTCAGAACTCTACTAAACTTTGCAAAGTTTACTATGTCACCCCATATGGCGGCATCTTAGGTACAAAGTACCTAGCTACAAATCTTAGACACAAAATAGAGAGATGAAGAAAATAAAATTACATTACCTAACGGTTATTTATAGTATCAGTTAGAAAACCAGGAAGTAATGTTACAAAGATGAACATTATAGTCTTTCTATAAAGGGCCTGCAGTAGAACAATGCAGGGGGCTTCCACACATGGTCTGACCAATCTCACAAGCTACTGACCACCAGCACCAGATCCCAGTCCAACAACAGTCCCCATTCTGCTCTGGGCATGCTGGCCATCCTTTTCTACTCCGCTGGCCATCCCTGCCCTGCTCCAGGCCTCCAGCGCACTGGCATTCCACTTCGCTCAGGCCTCCAGCCCACCCTGCTCTGGCCTCAACTGCACCAGTGATATTGCTGCTGTTCCAGGGTAAGTTTGTAAAAAGAACACTTCATATTAAGTTTAAAAAAAAGGGAAGATGGTTGAAAAAATTTAAAAGGACGGAATGGATGAGCCCCGGGCTGACGAGCCTGGACCGTGACTCCTCTGTCATTGCACTATTGATCAAAAAGCGAGAGCATCTATGTGCACGAATTATGTCCAGTTGCAGCTACTGGTCACTGCATTTCAGAGCTGGAGCCGCAGGTAAATTCACTGTCAAGCATCCGGGATGCTGTGTATGTAAGGGATAGCACAGTCAGTGAGGCCTTTCAGCCCAAAATGATCCATGCTGACCGTGTTCCAATTGCTTGCGTTTGGTCCATATCCCTTTCAACCCTTCCCAACCATATACCAATCCAAATGTTCTTTTAAATGTTGCTCTTCTACCGGCCTCAACCACTTTCTCCAGCAGCCTGAACTGTACATGCACTACTCTCTGCGTGAAGCATTTGCCCCTTAGATCCTTCTTAAATCTATCTCCTCTCTCCTTAAATCTATTCCCTCTAGTTTTCAATTCCCCATCCCTGGGAAAAAGACTATATGCATTCATCCTATTGATCCCCATCATGATTTTATACATTTCAATAAGGTCATCCCTCATTCTCATACGTTCCAAGGAATAAAGTCCTATCCTGGTCAACCTCTCCCTATAACTCAGGCCTACTGATCCAGACAATATTCTTGTAAATCTTCATTGCAAACTTCTCAGTTTAACTATGTCTTTGCTATAACAGGGTGACCAAAACTGTACACAATACTCTAAGCGCGGCTTCACCAACAGCTTATACAACTGTAAAATAATGTCCCAACTACTATACTCAATGCCTCAACCAATGAAAGCCAGCATGCTAAACGTCTTCTTCATCACCCTTTCCACCTGTGATGCTGCCTTCAGTGAGCTTTCAATGTACTTGTACTCCTAGGTCCCTCTGTTACACAACACTCCTCAGGACCTCACCACTTACTGTATCAGTCCTGCCTTGGTTTGACTTTCCAAACTGCAACATCTCACACTTGCCTATATTGAATTGCATTTGCCAATCCTCAGCCCACTTTCTCATCTGATCAAGATCCCCCTGTAATTTTTGAATACCTTCCTCACTGTCAATGATACTTCCTAATTTTGTATCATCCACAAACTTACTAATCATGTGTTGTACATTCACATCTAGATCATTTATGTAACCGGGGTCCCAACACCAACCCCTGTGACACACCACTAATCACAGGCCTCCAGTCCAAAAAACAACGTGCAAGCATCACCCTCTGCTTCTTACCATCAGTCAATTTTGAATCCAATTAGTTACCTCTCCCTGGATCCCATGCAACCTAACCTTCATGACTTGCCTGCCATGCGGGATCTTGTCAAAGACCTTACTAAAGTCCTTATGGATATCATCCACTGACATACCCTCTTGGTTATCTCTTAGAAAAACTCTAAAAGATTTTTCAGACATGACTTCCCGCCACAAATCCATGCTGACTATCCCTAATTAGACGTTTACTATCAAAAGGTTTCAGCTATAATAGGAACTGCAGATGCTGGAGAACCTGAGATAACAAGTTGTAGAGCTGGATGAATCTTCTGAAGATTTCTGAAGAAGGGTCTAGGCCCGAAACATCAGCCTTCCTGCTCCTCCGATGCCGCTTGGCCCGCTGTGTTCATCCAGCTCTACACCTTTACTATCAAAATGTTGGATAATCCTGTCCCTCAGTATCCTCTCCAATAACTTGCCTACCACTGATGTAAGGCTCACTACCCTATAGTTTCCTGACTTGTCTTTGCTACCTTTCTTAAGCAATGGAGCATTAGCCATTCTCCAGTTCTTCAGAACTTCACCAGTGGCTAAAGTTGAAGTAAAAACCTCTGCAAGGGCCTCTGCAATTTCTCCCTAGTCTCCCACAATGACAGAGAATGGATTTGATCAGGCCCAGGGATTTATCCACCTGAATGCGATTTGAAGCTGCAAACACCTCCTCTCTAGTAATACGTATGCGGTCCAAAACATCCCCACTCATTTCCCTTATTTTCTTAGCATTCATGATTGTCACCTCAAGTAAACTCTGTGGAGAAATATTCATTAAAAATCTAATCCCATCTCCTGTGGCTCTATGCATAGGCGGCCATGCTGATCTTTAAGGGGACCTATTCTCTCCCTTGCACCCTTTTGCTCTTAATACAGCTATAGAACCTCTTGGGATTATTTTTAAGCTTATCTATCAGATCCGTCTCACACCTCTTTTTGCTCTTCTGATTTCCCTCTTAAGAGTGCTCCTATGCTGTTTATGGTCATCTCGGGATTCACTTGAGCCCGATAGCTTAAACCCAATGTGTTCCTTCTTCTTTTTCCTGAGCAGAGCCTCAACACCCCTCATCAGCCAGGGATTCCTAAACCTGCCAGCCGGGGGAAGATGACTGTGCAGAGAAAAGCATGCATGTGATCTTTATGGCACCGTGGGTGGATCTGATACACAAGAGGGGCGTATGAGAGCAGCAAACCTATAGGGGTCAGAATTCAATTGTAAGGGGTAGAGATAGGCGTTTCTGTGGTGGAAAAATATCTCCAAGATAGTATGTTGCCTCCCTGGTGCCAGGGTCAGTGATGTCACTGAACGTTTGCAGAACATTCTGAAGGGTGAGGGCAAACAGACAGAGATCATGGAACCAATTGATGTCAACAACATAGGTAAATAAAGGGGCAGAGTCCTGCCAGCAGAATTTGGGGAGCTAGGAAACAGATTAAAGAACGGGACCCAAAAGGTAGTCATCTCTGGATTAATTTCAGTGCCACATGCTAGTGAGTACAGAAATAGGAAGTCCAGATGAATACATAGCTGGAGAGATGGTGCAGAAGGGAAGGCTTCAGATTTCTAGAACATTTGGACCATTTTTGAGGGTGACAGGACCGGTGCAAGGTGGACAAGTTGTACCTAAACCAAAAATGGGGCCAGCATTCCTGCGGACAGGTTCACTAGTGCTGTTGGAGAGGATTTATACCGGTCGCCACATTACCAAAAGGATGTGGATGCTTTGTAGAGGGTGTAGAGGAGGTTCACCAGGATGTTGCCTGGTATGGAGGGTCCTAGCTATGAAGAGAAGTTAAGTACATTAAGATTGTTTATATTAGAAAGACAGAGGTTGAGGGGGGACCTGATTGAGGTCTACAAAATCATGAGGGGTATAGACAGGGTGGATAGCAAGAAGCTTTTTCCCAGAGTGGGGTCTCAATTCCTTAGGGTCACAATTTCAAGGTGTGAGGGCAAAAGTTTAAGGGAGATATGTGTGGAAAGTTCTTTAAGCAGAGGGCGGTAAGTGCCTGGAACGCTTTGCCAGCGGAGGTGGTAGAGGCTGGCACAGTAGTGTCATTTAAGACGTATCTAGGCAGATACATGAATGGGCAGGGAGCAGAGGGATACAGATCTTTGGCGACAGGTTTAGATAGAGGATTTGGATCGGCACAGGCTTGGAGGACCTGTTCCTGTGCTGTAATTTTCTTTGTTCTCTGTTCTAAACTAAATTGGCAGGGGGTGGAATACAGAGAGAAGGTTAAATAGAGTTAGATGAATAGTCAAAATTAGAAGAGCCAGCAAGGAAGTTAAGAAGACATTGAAATTATAGGCCAGCTCAAACACAAGGGAGTTTGGAAGATTAGCTGTTAGTTGTTTTAATGCACGGTGTCTGACAAACAAGGCAAATGATTTGAGGGCATAAATTAAAACCTGGGGATACCACTGTAATTGCGACCACTCAGACGTGGTTTACAGGCGTCAGAATTGGCAGCTCAATATTCCAGAATTACAGGTTTGCAGATGAGATGGAGAAGGATGTGAAAGTGGAGGGAATGTCGACAATTACAACTGTAAAGACGAATGACATCTTAAAAGGCTCCTCAAAAGATGTCATTTGGGTAGAACTTAAAAAAAAGCATCACATTGCTAGGACTATACTTATAGGCTCCCTAACAGTCCAAAAGAAATAGAAGAGCAGGTACGGAGACAAGAGACGTGTTAAAGTAATTGAAACCGAAAGAACTGTGAATGCTGTAAATCAGGAACAACAACAAAGTTGCTGGAAAATCTCAGCAGGTTTGGCAGCATCTGTGAAGGAATAAACAGAATTAACATTTCGGGTCCAGTGACTGGGAAAACGTCAGTTTATATGCAGAAAATAGGGAGGTGGATGGGGTAAGGAGCATATAGATGTTCTGCAAAGGGTTCACCAAGTCTATGCTTCGTTTTCCCAATGTTGAGGAGAGCACATTGTAAGGAGCAGTTCCCAGAATCTAGTCTACTGCATTCGCTGCTCACAATGTGGTCTCCTCTACACTGGGGAAACGATGCGTAGACTTGGCGACTGCTTTGTAGAACATCTACATTCTGCTCACAAAAAAGACTCTGAACTACCTGCTGCTTGCCACTTTAACATACCACCCTGCTCCCTGGCTAACATCTCTGTCTCTGATTTGCTGCAGTGTTCCAGCGAAGCCCAATGCAAGCTGGAGGAACAACATCTCATTTTCTGCTTGGGGACCCTACAGCCCCACGGACTCAACAGTGAGTTCAATAATTTTATATAATTTTATAATTTTAATAGGCCTAAACTCTGCCATGTTCCAGACCCCTACCCCACACACCAGGCCTTGTTACTACATAGCCTGCCCCTACACACCCCCTGTTGTTAGTCACTAACAGTCCCCATTAACAACCTTTCATCCTCCCCAGCCTGATCGTTAGCAACTCCATTGTCTGTCCAACTGTCTTTCTCTCTCTGGGCTCTATCCTATCGTTTACTCCCTACTCCACCACCTCCCTATTTTCTGCATATAAGCCAGTGTTTTCTCAGCCACCATCAGTTCTGAGGAAGGGTCACCAGACCGAAACATTAACTCTGTTTTTTCCTTCACAGATGCTGCCAGACCTGCTGAGCTTTTCCAGCAACTTTGTTTTTGTTGTAAAAGTAATAGGTTGGTTATTGCAGTCAATTTCAACTCCCCAACATTATCTGGGGCAGTCATAGTGTGAAAGGTTTAGAGGGAGTGGACTTCTTAAAATGCATCCAGTACTTAAAATTCAGTACTTAGAAGGCCGCTACAAAACAGGGTGAGATCCTGGACTTCATTTTAGAAATGAGGGGGGCAAGTGGTCTAAGTATCAGTGGGGGATCATTTTGCAGACAGCGATTGCAACTCCATCCGATTCAAGTTTGGTGTGGAAAAAGACAAGGATAGGCCTGAAGTTAAAGTTCTAAGCTGGGGAAAAGCTGATTTTAATAAGTCAGACATTATTTGGTCAAGTTAGACTGGGAGCAGTTACTTGAGGTAAGTCCATGCAAGAGCAATGGGATGCATTCATGATAGAAACAGGGAGAGTACAGGGCCAACATGTTCCAATAAAGGCAAAGGGTGGGCCAAAAAATCCTGTGAACCCCTGACACGGAGGGATATACAGGATTGTATAAAAAGAAAAGGGGAGGTTTTTGAGTGAAGCAAGAGAGGAAATAACAGGGCACTGGCAATAGTTTTTGATTTCTCTCTGGCCACAGAAGAGGTACCAGAGGACTAGAGAGACAGCCAATTTGGTACCATTATTCAGGAAGGGAACAAGGGATAACAGTAGGGCATGTATATAGGCAAATTTCAGTGAAATGGGTAACACCAAGGATCAGATAGACCTTGGTGTGGTTGTCTACCAGATCCTTAAGGTATCAGGATAGGTTGAGAAAGTGGTTAAGAAGGCATATGGTATACTAGCCTTTATTATTTGAGCCATAAAGTTTAATGACAGAGGAACAATCCTAGAACTGTATCAAACATTGATTAGGCCACAGCTGGAATGTAGTGTGCAATGCTCGAATCTACATTATAGGACAAATGTGATTGCACTGGAGAGGGTGCAGAGGAGATTTACCAGGATATTGCCTGGGGCTGGAGAATTTTATTTATGAAGAGAGATTGGATATACTGAGATTGTTTTCCTTGGAGCAGAGGAGACTGACAAGTGACATGATTGAGAATAATATGAGAGGTAGAGAAAGGGTAGACAGGACTGAAGGTGGAGAGATCAATATCCAGAGGGCACAGATTTCAGGTAAGTGTCAGGTGGTTTAGAAGAGAAGTGAGGAAACATTTTTTTCATGTTGAGGTTAGTGGAAATCTGGAATTAAGAACCTGTGAATGATGTTATAGCAGAATGCCTCAACACATTGAAGGTGTATTTAGATGTGCATTTGTGAAGCTCTGACATACACAGCAATAGGTCAAGTGCTGGAAAATGGGATTAGAATAGTTAGCTGGTTTTTTTGACTGTTGCAGATGCAATGGGCTTTTTCTGTGCTGTTGATCTCTATGACACTATAACTTGTTGTAGTTTTTTTAAGATGCTACAAACAGAATTGTTAAAGTGGTTAAGAAGGCATATGGTATACTAGCCTTTATTATTTGAGCCATAAAATTTAATGACAGAGGAACAATCCTAGAACAGTATCAAACATTGACTCTCATGAGTCTTTTGATAAAGTCCACCACAGGAAGTTTGATAGAAAGGTTAAAGCACATGGATAGGAGGTAATGTACTGGCATGGATTAATGATCAGCTAAAAGACAGAAATCATAGAGAATAAATAAATTGTTCATTTTTGTGTTCGCAGGCCGTGATTAGGGGAAATACTACAAGGATCAATACTTGAACTCCAGCTGTTCAGAATATGGATCAATGATTTGGAAGTTGCAACCAAATGTCATATTTCCAAATTTATGGATGATACACAAGTATCATCCCCTAAGTGGGAAAGATCCAAAGGCTTTTCAGGGCAAGACGATAACTAGGGAAAGAATAGGGTCCATGAGGAACCTAAGTGGCAATCTGTGTGTGAAGCCAGAAGATGTGGATAAGGTTGTAAATGAGTACATTGCCTTTGTATTTACAGTGGAGAAGAATTATTTAGGCATAGACATCAGGGAGGGAGATCTGTAATCTATTTGAATTAACTAGCAATGAAAGGGAGGAATTATAGGTAGTTGTAGCAGCTGTGAATGGTAATTAATCCTCAGGCCCAGATGAAAAGGATTCCAGGCTGCTGCAGCAGGAAAGGGAGTGACCGCCACACCTTCCAAACTCCTTTCCCCTAATTTATGACCATGGTCCATCCCATTGAGTGATACAACCCAAGAATCCCAGACAAGGTGTCCAAACCCTTACATCTCCATGACCATATAAACCCTACTGCCTGGACTGAAGCCACAGGGCTGACCATGTCACCAATCCCCTGGTCTGGTATAGGAGACTGCCCTCAGCTTACCATTGCCAGGATACCTGACTGATGGATGTCATCATAGACTTCAGAGAAGGCTACTCCCCTAAGTCTTTGAGACATGGCTGCCTTCTCGCTGTACAGGCAGTGTGTCTGGCACATAAGCTGGGGATTGTTTTTGACTAGTGTAGACTTTCTCTGTGCTGTCGACCTTTCTGACTCTATGTCTACAAAGGCATGGAAAAGGAAAGGAAAGTGAACTTCAGAGACAGAAGGAAAGAGAAAGAGAATTTAAGAAGTTAGAATTACAATGTAAGGTGTGGAAAAAAGGACAGAGAGAAAAAAAACAGCTTCAAAAGACTGAACTATAAACAGCGATTTCTGACTCCAGCAAACATTTTAATGAGGAAAGATCCAAATCTAATTAAAGATCTAATAGGGAGCTCTTTAAATTTGTGGAAGCCCTCCGAAAATTTGGTGAAAGGGGAGTTGAGGTATTTTTTATTTGTTTTGAAAAGACAGCTTAGCAGATGAGGTAGCCTGAAGAAAATTAAACATTGCTAATCTTAAACCTGTTGATAGGAAAAGCTAATGAAGTGTATTTCTTGCTTATTGTGGAGGCTTCTACAAATTATGGGTGGCAAAAAAGTTATTCTTGATTCGTATGATTTGGTCTTTGAGGCTAACAGGAAGAAATTTTGGAGTATCTGGAAGCAGGTTTATTTGAATTTGAGAGAGGGAAGCAAAATAATATTGACTGCTGGATGTAGGAATTAAAGCATAGATTATGCTGGAGGTCCAACTCAGTTGGCTGGATGGCTGGTTTATAATACTAAGTGTTGTCAACAACACTGTTTCAATTCCCACAGCTATTGAGGTTATTATGAAGGACTCTCCTTTCCAGTCTGTCCCCTTACCCGATTTGTGATGATTCTTAGATTAAACCACCACCAGTCCCACCCCTCTCTCTAATGACCCTATGGCCTGGTAAGACTATGGCGATGTTAACTTTTACTATAGATTATATGTAAAGAGTAAATGATAGTGAGTATGTAAATACATCCTTTTTAAATATTTTTGTCCACAATTTATAATGAAACACATTGAAATTAGTTTCAGAGATAGTAGGAACTGCAGATGCTGGAGAATCTGAGATAACAAGGTGTAGAGCTGGATGAACACAGCAGGCCATGAAGAAGGGCCTCGGCCTGAAACATCAGTCTTCCTGCTCCTCTGATGCAGCTTGGCCTGCAGTGTTCATCCAGCTCTACACCTTGTTATCTCATATTTAAATTAGTGCTTTGTTTGTCATAGATTGGAGACAATATCAATATCTTTTATATTTAGTATTGTTTGGAGGACTTAATTTTTGAAGGATTATGAAAAATTGTATTCACGTTATATGGAAATACCTGGAGTAGGATCTTTAAAAGAGCTCACTCTGGATGTTGAAGATTTTTTTCGATTAGGCGCCCTGTAAATCACATAATTGGTGTTTACTTGTTTTACTATAAATCCCTAATGAGCCTCTTTGACCAATGAGTGCGTTGGAGAGAAGTTTGTTCCATTTAGTTCAGTTGGAGGAATATCCATTAAGAACAAATTGAATTGGAGGAATGCATGCTAAGAACAGGCTAATTTGGAGGAAAGTTTACTAAGAATGTTTCATCTAGTTGATCTCTCTAATTTCTGAAAAGAATACCCTGTTGTTGAGGTCAGGGTGAAATCCTTTTGTTCTTTTGAAAAAGTGGTTGAAAGAATATCTCACTGGAGTATTTCCCGAGCAAACTGTGGCCACAAGAATTCACAGACAATTGTCTTTCATTACTGAGTTGACAACGCACATCATAGCATCAGAGCAACCATCTGTCTTCCCTCTCACCAACCCGCCCCTCCCTCCCAACTGACCAACCCCCATCCCAACTCTCTACCTACACTCACCTTTACTGGCTCCATCCCCGCTTCCTGACCTGTCTGACTTCTCTTCATCTATCTGCTCTTCTATCCACCTTCCTTCATCGCCTCCCCCTCTATCTATTTATTTCAGAGTCCCCTTCCCTTCCTCCATTTCTGAGGAAGGGTCCAGATCCAAAATGTCAGCCTTCCTGCTCCTCTGATGCTGCCTGGCCTGCTGTGTTCATCTAGCTCTACACCTTGTTATCTCAGACTTCAGCATAGGCAGTTCCTAGTATCCCATCAGAAGAATCTGCACTTTATCCTTTTGCCTTCATGAATAATTCATTGGCCAAACGATATTCTTTTCCAGAAAGCTAATCTCTGCGGATAAATTTTTCTTTTTTCCTGAAGTGTGTTTGTGTGTCTATTTTGGGTCATTTATATGGATATGCTTTTATAACTTATTGTAAAGACCATATCTTTCTATTTTTCAGTATTTTTGATTATGGGCTGAAATGGGAAAAGGACCATTATAAACAACAAAGATTGTGGAAGCTATTACTGCACTTTTTCTTTTAAAATTACGTTACAAATCCCCAATGTAAGTGTTGTTTACACTGCTGTTCATTCATGCTGTGAGGGGACATTAGTTGCAGAATAGCTGGTACAGTTCTCCGTTGGGAAAACTTAGTATAATTTGGCTTGGGAAAAGGCATGGAATTGTAGAAACAGCTGATTGGTGCAACTCAATCTTTGTAATAAAAAGAGTCCATTAGCTCCTCACTCCTAACCATCATTTAATGAACCAGTGCAGGCATGGTAGGGCTAATAGCCCCCTTCTGTGCCATAACACTTCTGTGATTCTTATTGTGGAAGTGTGAGTGAATGTTGTCAGCACTGGTGATCTCCTAACATGAATCTGGAATATATGATGTGCTCCTATTGGCTCAATCATTTGGGTGATTATCTGAGCTCATCCTGGAGGTGACCATGGTTCTCCTCCACAGGTTGCTGCTCTAGTGTCATTGCAGAGGCAGTCTCTGTCACAGGGCCTCTCAGTAACGGGGATTCCTGAGTCTGGGCTGGCATTGGTGCTGCCTAAGGAGTAAACCTCTTTCAGACCCTCCAAATGCCTCAATCTTTTTGTGCCATCCTTTTACTGATTAGGCTACCCAATGGCATAGCATCCAGTTCAAGCTTCTTTGTCACAGGGAGGTGATGGCCTGGTGGTATTACTGCTGGACTGTTAATCCAGAGACCCAGATAACATTCCGGGGACCCGGGTTCAAATCCTGCCATGGCAGATGGTAAAATTTGAATTCAATAAAATATCTGGAATTAGGAGTATAAACATGACCGTGAATCCATTGCCAATTGTTGGGAAAAACCCATCTGGTTCCCTAATGTCCTTTAGGGAAGGAAACTTCCATGTTTACCTGGCCTGGCCTATATGTGACTCCAGACCCACAGCAATGTGGTTGACTCTGGGCTGCCTTCTTGGCAATCAGGGATGGGAAATAAATGCTGCCTCGCCTGTGTCGCCCTCATCCTATTAATGAATAAAGGAAGCAGTCAATACTGCAGAGAGGGGGTCCAGACCTGTAACGTCAGCCATCCTGCTCCTCTGATACTGCTTGGCCTGCTGTGTTCATCCAGGTCTATACCTTGTTATCTCAGATTCTCCAGCATCAGCAGTTCCTACTATTACTGCAGGCTTTCTATGCATGTCAGCACACTGCTCCTGTACCCACTTAGAATGGTGCTACATATGACTCTCCAAACACTCCCTCAACGGAGGAGCTCATTCATTCAGATCCCTGTATTGTCACTGTGCACACGTACTGGCTGGACTCCATCAGTAACTGCCCAAGGCTCTGCAATGCCTGTCATTTGGAAACTCACTTGCCTCTAAAGCTTCAGAAAGATGCTCCTTGTTTATGACACCTGAAAGCCAGCCTCACTACCCAGTGGAGAGTGGCCGTGTCTGACCTACCTCCTGTGAAGGGGACTGCCCACAGCTGAATGCCCTCCTCCTGCTTATTTGGGATGTGCTATTTCCTGGTCCTTACCCCCATTTTAAAGTAGATTCTGACCCCACAGGGTTGGCTATGTCTGCACTGATGGAGAGGCTGAGTGAGAGCAGCATAATGGGATGGTGCAGCATCTGTGAAGGCTCCCATCACTGAGGGGGCTGGCGATGACAGACACACAGTGCCCCCTCTCCTGTAGCCCACATGGGTAACGCAAGGAGGCGATGGGAACTCAGTGCACACAACTGTAAATGGCAGTGGTTGTATAGCGGCAAAACACATTGGGTAGCAATGACCTCTACTTCCTTCAGTTAACAATGAGCAATCAATTGATGCTGTTGTACACAGCCTCCATTTCACAGGTTTACAGCCACCATGTCGCCATTTCCTCTAACAGTGCTGCTTCACCATTACCCATTCAAGAAATCTGGTTCTCATTTTCTGCAGGATGGGGAAAGGATGATGATGAGGAACCAAGCCTCCCTTCCCTGTTCCTGCCTGACATTGAGGTGAGCTGGTTCACATCTCAGTGAGCCTCCTTACTCAATGGAACCCCATAGCAGAAGATGGCTGACACCTCAGTGGTGCAACTGGCTACTTGATCTGGCAAGTAGAAATGGGGTAGGCCATGTTCGGGCTCTTGAGCTTAGATCACATCCATTCTGCCCGCCTTCCTTTTCCATCTAATGCTGGAAATCACGGTGGGTCAGCATTTTTTTGTTTTCAGTACAGATTCCAGCATTTTCACTACCGCTACATTGCTCCACCCCTTTTCCTTTCCTTTTTTTACATGTTTTCCCAGTTCTTCTCAGTTCTTAGTGTCTTGCAATTAACTTTTGGAGGCAGCAACCAAGCGAGGCAATGGCTGGGCCTGAGTGAAAGGCCAGGTGGTATTCAACGTGGTAGTAAGGACTGAGTGACAGCAGTAACGCGGCAGTAAGGGCTGAGTGAGAGCAGCAATGTGACAGTAAGGGCTGAGTGAGAGCAGCAACGTGGCAGTAAGGGCTGAGTGAGAGCAGCAATGTGACAGTAAGGGCTGAGTGAGAGCAGCAATGTGACAGTAAGGGCTGAGTGACAGCAGCAACGTGGCAGTAAGGGCTGAGTGAGAGCAGCAATGTGACAGTAAGGGCTGAGTGAGAGCAGCAATGTGACAGTATGGGGTGAGTGAGAGCAGCAACATGGCAGTAAGGGCTGAGTGAGAGCAACAATGTGACAGTAAGGGCTGAGTGAGAGCAACAACGCGGCAGTAAGGGCTGAGTGAGAGCAACAACGTGACAGTAAGGGCTGAGTGAGAGCAACAACCCGGCAGTAAGGGCTGAGTGAGAGCAACAATGTGACAGGGCTGAGTGAGAGCAGCAACGCGGCAGTAAGGGCTGAGTGAGAGCAACAATGTGACAGTAAGGGCTGAGTGAGAGCAACAACGCGGCAGTGAGGGCTAAAGTCTTGTGAACGGCGATGATGCCAGGTGTATCCAGGCAGCTCTTAGCCTAGCACAGGGTAGAGTGGCCCACTTGGGGAAAGCCCAGTTTGGAGCATCTGCAGGCCCAAGGCTCAAGAAAGGTCCGTAATGATAGATGTTTTAACTTTGTTTCTTTATTTTTCCACTTTAGTGCTAAGAAGATTGTAGTGCTGAACCTTTCAAGTTATTTCTTTATTTTTCTATTTCATCACTAAGATTTTGTACCTAGGTACGTTGTACCTAAGTACTTGGTGACATTTACACTTTTCATTATACTCTTGTACCCCATAGTTGAGTACATGTGACAATGAAACCTAAATATAACTACTAAACAAAGTGGTGGAGAATGATATACACTCAGACTGCTCGGCCTGTGTGTGTTGGGCTGTGTAAGCAGCATGGTAGACCTGTCAGCTGGCTATTGCTTACCACTCACTTTTCCAGATCTCATCAGGACACTGAACCTGGTACAGCAGGTAACTACACCCTCCTGATCGCTCCCCTTCTGTTCAACTCTGTAGCCACCACCGTCCTGACCCTGTTGGTGTCTCTGGGTGGATTCATTCTACTTGACAGCAAGAACATTGTCTCCCACCTTTGGGTCACCTGTGGACACCTTTCTGTGTTACAACTGGCCCTGCGTAAACCCTACAATGCCATTTCCTCAACAAATGGCAAGCAAAGTCGTGGCTGCAACTCATCTTTTCAAAGAGTGTTATGTTTGTCTGCCCCACATCCAGGCCATTCCCAATGCCACTAACAGGACATTGGCCTCCACCCAGTTATGGACCATTTGAACTTCAAGATCATATTATCTCACTGATTTTGACATAATTGGGGCCCTTTTTGTTTTATTTCTAACTGTGCTTTACCGCCAATGATTTATCTCAACTTGTCAATGTTTACTGAAACCCCAGATGGAAACTGGATCAGCTGCACACTTACAGCCATTTGATTCTCCACTGAAGTCAGAGTTAGTTGCTAGTTAACCCCAGAAATGGTAACGTTTCAAATATTCGAGACGGAGAGAAGCAACTGGAGGCAAACTCAGACAAAAAGGCAAGTTGAGAGCAAATGACGTATACTCAAGGGACATGAACAGGGAGGGAGGATGGGGCAAGAGGAGAACATGGTGACTGAGCATGAGGGTAGCTCTAACCACTTGGCACCCACCATTGGAGAGAATCCAAAGAAGCTCAGTGATGAGTTGAGTGATAACAATGAAGAAGAGGGGAAGATACAGCTTATGATTAGATAGTTCAAATGGGAATGATAAGGCAGTGATGGGGGCAAAGTAGGGATAGGAAGCTGAAAGAGTGAATGTATGGATAATGCAGTGAGAGTGAGTTGGTAGGTTAGGGTTGGAAGATGTCTAGGACAGGAACCAGGGATCTCACCATATTTCCCACATTTATCACATGCAGCCTAATAGATCAGTGTCTCTGTTCCCTATCATGCAACCTCATGGCTCATCATGTCTTGGTCAGATTGAAAAAGAATATCAAGTAGAGAGGAGCAAAATGAAACACAAAGCACCAGATTTAAATAAGAGAATGACCTTATTTCCCATTGACCAAGAACTGAACATCAGCCAGAATTTTAATATGTTAAAAATTAAGCATTTTGAAACAATTGTGCAACATCAATTATGCTTACAGGTGGAGTCATTTTCTCCTTGATTCTAAAACCACATCCAAAATCATGTTGTTCAATGACTCAAAAATGGCATGATGGGACAAATGGTTTTGCATTGCCTTAGGCTGTATTTTCCATTTGTGAAATACCAACATTTTCTGCTTCATCAATTGATTGCTATCCATCTCATTTGTAACAGACCATGAGACAGGATGCCAAGTTTATTTAATGCAATGCCCAGAAAATGCAAAGTGATATTCTCCCTAATCCAATTTTTGTCCTGTGCTGCTCTCTTGAAGATAGTAAGCTTGAAAGTGCTGTGAAAGGTATCCTGGAAATTACTGAAACTTGCATGCATCAAAATGGTGTATTATCTTTTTGCCTGCCTGGCTGTTGTGAAATCTAGAGATTAATGCCGATAATTTGCTGCTTCCCCTGAAGAGCTGGCAAGGTCTGACGCAGCCAGAAGCAACAGATAGGAAGTGTGGCGCCCAATTTATGCACAGCAAGTTTCCGTAAATTGCAGTGAAATAGATGACTAGGGCATTTATCTTAGAACGAAATATTGACAAAGACTCTGGGGGCTTCAAGAACAATAATAGGGTCTCCTGATCTCACCATGGGATTTTTAATTCAGCAAAGGAAGACGTAAGATCAGTTTAATAACTCTTCCAAAAGTTGGCACCTGCAACAATGTATCATTCTCTTGATATCACCCAGAATTGCCAATCTTAAATATCTGTTCAGGTTTCTGTTGTGAGGTTTGAAGATAAGAATTTCTGATGCAGAGCCAATAGTATTGAAACTGTGTCCTTAAGATGAACAAAGATACATCACAACACTGTTTTTATTTGAACATAATTACGCTATTCCCCCCTTACATGTATCATCCATTCATGGTCGGCAGAAAATCTCAGAAAATGTACAGTGATCCAACGCATTTCCAGTTCATCTGGGAAGTAAAAATCCAGGCTGTTGAGTTCCTTTGTCCATCAGGTCATGATTTCCTCAAAGAATACCAATTAATTTGTCAGGTATCAGTTAATTGCGTAATTTCATCCAAACTCTAAAATGAGTGGCTCCTGCAATACTTCTCACTGATGTCTTCTCTACTCTATGCAATAGCCCCTGCACTGACTCCTCACATTGTGTTTCTCTGCACTGTAGTCCTCACTGAATTTTACCCTCCATAATAATCAGGCCCTTCTCAGAGTATTCTGCAAAATCAAATTCAGGGAAAACAACAGACAAGTATTACTTCTGATTCATACCAAACATAACACAAGAATACTTATTGAAAATAAGCTCTCAGAGAAACTGAGGATAACCCATGGTCCAACAAGTCTGATCAGCCAAATTCAAAACAAAGAATTGTGATCAGCGATAATGGGAGCTGCAGATGCTGGAGAATCCGAGATAACAAAGTGTGGGGCTGGATGAAAACAGCAGGCCAAGCAGCATCTTAGGAGCACAAAAGCTGACGTTTTGGGCCTAGACCCTCCATCAGAGAGGGGGATGGGGAGAGGGTTCTGAAATAAATAGGGAGAGAGGGGGAGGCGGACTGAAGATGGATAGAGGAGAAGATAGGTGGAGAGAAGAGTACAAGTGGGGAGGTGGGGAGGGGATAGGTCAGTCCGGGGAGGACAGACAGGTCAAGGGGGCGGGATGAGTTTAGTAGGTAGGAAATGAAGGTGCGGCTTGAGGTGGGAGGAGGGGATAGGTGAGAGGAAGAGCAGGTTAGGGAGGCGGGGATGAGCTGGGCTGGTTTTGGGATGCAGTGGGGGGAGGGGAGATTTCGAAGCTGGTGAAATCCACATTGCATGGTTGGGGCAAAATTGGGAAGGCTTGAATGTGGACTGTAGTCCATTGGGGATGATCTGGTTCCGTAGGCAGGTGCTGAGGAAGGCGATGTGGCTGTGGTACCTGGTTTGCTTCAGGGCATGGTCAAGCAGTTTCAAGGCCGAAGAGACCACAAGACAGTTGCAGTAGGAGAGAGATCCCCATCTCCCCTCCCCCCTCTGCATCCCAAAACCAGCCCAGCTCGTCCCTGCCTCCCTAACCTGTTCTTCCTCTCACCTATCCCCTCCTCCCACCTCAAGCCACACCTCCATTTCCCACCTACTAACTTCATCCCACCTCCTTGACCTGTCTGTCCTCCCCGGACTGACCTATCCCCTCCCTACCTCTCCACCCATATTCTCCTCCGCACCTGTCTTCTCCTCTATCTATCTTCAGTCCGCCTCCCCCTCTCTCCCTATTTACTTCAGAATCCTCTCCCCATCCCCCATTGGGGCAGCACGGTGGCTCAGTGGTTAGCACTGCAGCCTCACCACGCCAGGGACACGGGTTCAATTCCGGCCTCGGGCGACTGTCTGTGTGGAGTTTGCACATTCTCCCTGTGTCTGTGTGGGTTTCCTCCGGGTGCTCCGGCTTCCTCCCACAGTCCAAAGATGTGCAGGTTAGGTGGATTGGCCATGCTAAATTGCCCGTAGTGTTCAGGGGTGTGTGTGGGTTGTAGGGAGATTGGCCTGGTTGGGATGCTCCAAGGGGCGGTGTGGACTTGTTGGGCAGAAGGGCCTGATTCCACACTGTAGGGAATCTAATCTAATCTAATCTAATCCCCATTTTCTGATGAAGGGTCTAGGCCCCAAACATCAGCTTTTGTGCTCCTAAGATGCTTCAAAACAAAGAACCTTTGTCCCAATTCAGTCCGGTTGAAAGCACTTTTTATGTTTTGAGGTGGTTAAACATATTTTGGTGCTTGTTGACCAGAAGTTTGAAACAAAACTCACTGAATGTTCCCGATATTAGTAAAAGAACAAAGAAGAAAGAAAATTTCAGCACAGGAAAGGGCCCGACGGCCCCCCAAGCCTGTGCCGATCCAGATCCTCTATCTAAACCTGTTGCCTATTTTCCAAGATAGTAAGAACTGCAAATGCTGGAGAATCTGAGGTAACAAGGTCTAGAGCTGAATGATCACAGCAAGCCAAGCAGCATCATAGTAGCAGGAAGGCTGACGTTTCGGGCCTAGGCTGTTCTACAGAAATGGGGAGGGGAAGGGGTTTCTGAAAAAAACACGGACCTAAACCCCACCTCTTCCTCCGTTACATTGATGACTGTATCGGCGCCGCCTCTTGCTCCCAAGAGGAGCTCGAACAGTTCATCCACTTCACCAACACCTTCCACCCCAACCTTAAGTTCACCTGGACCATCTCTGATACTTCTCTCTCCTTCCTTCTCTGTTTCCATCTCTGGCAACCACCTGAAAACCGATATCTATTTCAAGCCCACCGGCTCCCACAACTACCTAGAAAACACCTCCTCCCACCCACCTTCCTGCAAAAATGTCATTGCCTATTCCCAATTCCTTCACCTCCACGGCATCTGCTCCCAGGATGAGGCATTCCAGCCCGGAAATCGCAGATGTCCTAGTTTTTCAAGGACCGCAACGTCCCCCACTCAGTGGTCAAGAATGTCCTCAGCCGTGTCTCCCGCATTCCCCGCAACTCATCCCTCACGCCCCCTCCCCACAATAACAACCAAAACAGAATCCCCCTAGTACCACCCCAACGACCTCCGGATCCAACACATCATCCTCCGACACTTCCACCATTCGCAATCCGACGCCATCACCAAAGACATTTTTCCCTCCCCACCCTTATCTGTCTTCCGGAGGGACCACTCTCTCTGTGACTCCCTTGTCCGCTCCACACTCCCCTCCAACACCACCACACCCGGCACCTTCCCCTGCAAACGCAGGAAGTGCTACACCTGCCCCTACACCTCCTCCCTCACCCCCATCCCAGGCCCAAAGATGACTTTCAACATCAAGCAGAGGTTCACCTGCACATCTGCTAATGTGGTATACTGCATCTGCTGTACCCGTTGTGGCCTCCTCTGCATCGGGGAAACCCAGCGGAGGCTTGGGGACTGCTTTGCAGAACACCTCCGCTCGGTTCGCAATAAACAACTGCACCTCCCAGTCGCGAACCAATTCAACTCCTCCTCCCATTCCTCAGCTGACATGTCCATCCTGGGCCTCCTGCAGTGCCACAATGAAGCCACCCAAAGGTTGCAGGAACAGCACCTCATATTCCACTTGGGAACCCTGCGGCCCAATGGTATTAATGTGGATTTCACAAGCTTCAAAACTTCCCCTCCCCCCACTGCATTCCAAAACCAGCCCAGCTTGTCCCCGCCTCCCTCACCTGTCTTTCCTCCCATCTATCCCCTCCTCCCACCTCAAGCCCCACCCCCATATCCTACCTACTAGCCTCATCCCACCCCCTTGACCTGTCCATCCTCCCTGGACTGACCTAACCCCTCCCTAACTCCCTACTTACGCTCAACTTTACTGGCTCCATCCCCACCTCTTTGACCTGTCTGTCTCCTCTATCCTTCTTCTATCCGCCTCCCCCTCTCTCCCTATTTATTTCAAAACCCCATTCCTCTCCCCCATTTCTGAAGAAGGGCCTAGGCCCGAAACATCAGCTTTCCTGCTCCTCTAATGCTGCTTGGCCTGCTGTGTTCACCCAGCTCTACACCTTGTTATCACCTACTTTCCAAGGACCTGTTTCCCTATGCTCCCTGCCCATTTCTGTATCTGCCCAGATACATCGTGAATGATGCTATCGTGCCCGCCTCTACCACCTCCGCTGGCAACGCATTCCAGGCACTCACCACCCTCTGTGTAAAGAACTTTCCACGCATTTCTCCCTTAAACTATTCCCCTCTCACCTTGAAATCATGACCCCTAGTAACTAAGTCCCCCACTCTGGGAAAAAGCTTCTTGCTATCCACCCTATCTATACCTCCCATGATTTTGTAGAGCTCAATCAGGTCCCCCCTCAATCTCTGTCTTTCTAATGTAAATAATCCTAATGTAATCAACCTCTCTTCATAGCTGGCACCCTCCATACCAGGCAACATCCTGCTGAACCTCCTCTGTGCCCTCTCCAAAGCATCCACATCCTTTCAGTAATGTGGCAACCAGAACTGTATACAGTATTCCAAATCTGATTGAACCAAAGTCCTAAACAACTGTAACATGGCCTGCCAACTCTTGTACTCAATGTCCCATCTGATGAATGAAAGCATGCCGTATGCCTTCTTGACAACTCTATCGACCTGCGTTGCCACCTTCAGGTACAATGGATCTGAACACCCAGATCTCTCTGTTCATCAATTTTCCCTAGGACTTTTCCATTTACTGTCCAGTTCGCTCTTGAATTGGATCTTCCAAAATGCATCACCTCGCATTTGCCTGGATTGAACTCCATCTGCCATTTCTCCGCCCAACTCTCCAGTCTATCTATATTCTGCTGTAATCTCTGGCAGTCCCCTTCACTATCTGCTACTCCACCAATCTTCATGCCATCTGAAAACTTGCTATTCAGGCCACCTACACCTTCCTCCAAATCATTTACATATATCACAAACAACAGTGGTCCCAGCACAGATCCTTGTGGAACACCACTGGTCACAGATCTCCATTTTGAGAAACTCTCTTCCACTACAACTCTCTGTCTCCTGTTGCCCAGCCAGTTCTCTATCCATCTAGCTAGCACACCCTGGACCCCATGCGACTTCACTTCCTCCATCAGCCTACTATGGTGAACCTTATCAAATGCCTTACTGAAGTCCATGTATGTGATATCCACAGCTCTTCCCTCATCTATCAACTTTGTCATTTCCTCAAAGAATTCTGTCAAATTGGTAAGAAATTACCTTCCCTGCCCAAAACCATGCTGTCTAACACTAATAAACCCATTTTCTTCCAAATGTAAATAGATCCTATCCCTCAATATCTTCTCCAGCATCTTCCTCCATTTTTTGCAGCAGCAGCAGTGGGAGCGGTAAGAGCAAGGACCTGCTGGGAGATAAGTTCTTCATTTCAGCAGTGGAGCTGAGCGGGAGCGGACGAATTGCACTCTGGGAAGGTGAGTGAACTGATATATTTGGGCAGAGGCTAAACCCAAGACACTGCACCCCTTCCTCCTCTGACCAAAAAAAAAGACTCTGTGGTGTGTTGGTAAGGTAAGTGTTTTTCTTTTTTTAAAAATCATGTGCTGGTAAGTAGAAAGATTTGGTACAAATTTTTTTTCATTTCATTTATTCAGTATTTGATATTATAGCAGGACTAAGCTAAGCTTAAGAGTAAAAATGACAGGAGATTTCAGACCCGTGTTATGGTCCTCTTGCTCAACGTGGGAGCTCAGGGACGCAGCTGATGTCCCTGACTCCTACACGTGCAGGACGTGTGTCCAGCTGCAGCTCTTGTTAGACTGCATGACAGCTCTGGATCTGCAGATGGACTCACTTTGGAGCATCCGCGATGCTGAGGAAGTCATGGATAGCACATTGGTCAGCAAATTGGTCACACCGCAGATTAGGATTGCCGAGGGAGAAAGGGAATGGGTGTCAAAAGACGGAGAAGAAGCAGGAAGGCAGTGCAAGTGCCTCCTACAGTCATCTCCCTCCAAAACAGGTATACCATTTTGGATACTGTTGGGGGAGTTGGCTCACCAGGGGAAGGCAGCAGTAGCGAGGTTCATGGCACTGCGGCTGGCTCTGCTGTATAGAAGGGCAGGAGAAAGGGTGGAAGGGCTATAATCATAGGGGATTCGATTGTAAGGGGAGTAGACAGGCGGTTCTGTGGTCAAAAATGAGATTCCCAAATGGTATGTTGCCTCCCAGGTGCATGGGTCAGGGATGTCTCAGATCGACTGTAGGGCATTCTGAAGCGGGGGGGGGTGAACAGCCAGCTGTCGTGGTGCACATGGGCACCAATGATGTGGGTAAAAAAATGGGATGAGGTCCTACAAGCAGAATTTAGGGAGTTAGGAGCCAAGTTAAAAAGTAGGACCTCAGAGGTAGTAATCTCAGGATTGTCACCAGCGCCACGTGCTAGTCAGAGCAGAAATGAAAGAATAGGCAGGATAAGTGAGTGGCTTGAGAGATGGTGCAGGAGGGAGGGGTTCAGATTTTTGGGACATTGTGACCATTTCTGGGGGAGGTGGGACTATTACAAATTGGGCGGTCTACACCTAGGCAAGACTGGAACCAATGTCCGAGGGGGTGCTTTTGCTAATGCTGTTGGGGAGGGTTTAAACTAATGTGGCAGGGGGATAGGAGCCAAATGAGGAGGTTAATGGGCAGTAAGGAGGTAGTGACTAAATCCTGTAAGGAACTAGATAATGAAGTCAGTGTGCCTAAGGGGAAGCGTTGGCAGAGAGCAGATGATGAACACAAAGAGGCAGGTGGTCTGAGGTGCATTTGTTTTAATGCGAGAAGTGTAGTAGGTAAGGCAGTTGAACTTAGAGCTTGGGTTAGTACCTAGGAGTTTGATGTTATTGCTATTACTGAGACTTGGTTGAGGGCAGGGCAAGATCGGCAACTAAATATCCCAGGATATAGATGCTTCAGGCGGGATAGAGAGGGAGGTAAAAGGCTTGGAGGAGTTGAATTACTGGTCAAACAGGATATCATTGCTTTGCTGAAGGAGGGCACTATGGAGGGCTTGAGCAGTGGCGCAAAGGGGCAGAGCTCAGAAATAGGAAGGGTGCGGTAACAATGTTGGGGCTGTACTACAGGCCTCCCAACAGTGAGCATGAGATAGAGATACAAATATGTAGAGAGATTATGTAAAGATATAGGATCAACAGGGTGGTGATGATGGGAGATTTTAATTTTACCAACATTGACCAGGATTCACTTGGCATTAAGGGCTTAGATGGAGCAGAATTTGTAAGGAGCATCTGGGAGGGTTTTCTAGAGCAGTATGTCAATAGTCCAACTCAGGAAGGGGCCATACTGGACCTGGTATTGGGGAATGAGCCCGGCCAGGTGGTTGAAGATTCAGTAGGGGATTACTTTGGGAATAGTGATCACAATTCCATAAGTTTTAAAATACTGATGGACAAAGACGAGAGTGGTCCTAAAGGAAGACTGCTGACTTGGGGCAAGGCCAACTATAGCAAAACTCAGCAGGAGCTGGGGAACGTGGATTGGGAGCAGCTGTTTGAGGGTAAATCCACCATTGATATGCGGGAGGTTTTTAAAGAGAAGTTGCTTAGAGTGCTGGACAGACTTGTCCCTGTGAAAATGAGGGATAGAAAAGGCAAGATTAGGGAACCATGGATGATAGGTGAAGTTGTGAGACTAGCAAAGAGGAAAAAGGAAGCATACATAAGGTCTAGGCGACCGAAAACAGATGAAGTTTTGGAAGAATATTGGGAAAGTAGGACCAATCTGAAATGAGGAATTAAGAGGGCTAAAAGGGCTCATGAAATATCTCTAGCAAACAGGGTTAAGAAAAATCACAGAGCCTTTTATTCATACATAAGGAGCAAGAGGGTAACTGGAGAAAGGGTTGGCCCACTCAAGGACAAAGAAGGGAAGTTATGCGAGGAGTCAGAGAAAATGAGTGAGAATCTTGGCGAGCACTTTGCATCGGTATTCACTGAGGAGAGGGACACGACAGATGTCGAGGTTAGGGATAGATGTTTGATCACTCTAAGTCAAGTCAGCATAAGGAGGGCAGAAGTGTTGGGTATTCTAAAAGGCATTAAGCGACAAGTGCCCAGGTCCGAATGGGATCTATCCCAGGTTACTGAGGGAAGCAAGAGAGGAAATACCTGGGGACTTAACAGATATCTTTGCAGCATCCTTGCGCACAGTTGAGGTTCCAGAGGACTGGAGAATTGCTAATGTTGTCCCCTTGTTTAAAAAGGGTAGCAAGGATATTCCAGGTAATTACAGACCCGTGAGCCTGACGTCAGTATAATCTGGTTTAATTGTCGTAAAACAAAAGCCTCTAAAGGCAGGCAGTGGAAGTGAAATAAAAACGGAAAACATTTATCTCCATAATCCTAGCATCTGCAGCTCCTATTATCTCTCTCTATCTCCATAATCCAGTGAGTATTTCCAGCATTTCCTGTTTTTATTTCAAACTTCTAGCATCCACAGTAGAAGCAAGATGTTTTTGTTTAAGTCATGCAGAATACAGCAGAGCAATTTGATAAATGGCTTTATACCCACACAATCTCATGTCCAAGAGCTTCTCTTATAATGTGTGATGTCAGCCTCAGTTAAGAAGTAGTCCAATATTCTTTTGAATGATTGCAGCAGATCAGCACTCACAGCACAAACTGCAAACTTGTTCCTAGGTCACCAAGGAAAGGACTACTTCCAGACAACCTTAATTTTGTATCCATGCCTTCTACCACGTCCCTACCCAAATCAGCCTAACTGAAATAGCATGCCCATGCAGACAAATTCTGGCATTTTCAGTATTTTCAGGACTTCAATGAGATATCCTTGAAACATTCACATTTTTCGTGTGAAAAGGCCTGGCTCTCTACCGGGGATTTTTTAATTAGGTATTAAATAAATTACACATCTTTGTATCAATGGGGAGCTCATAAATAATGCCTTCATCTGTGTTCAAGATGAAGGAATCATTGATTCTAACATCAGTCTCTACAGATGTCCACTTCCCTGTGGAGCTGATTTTTGCTCAGAACTGCTGTCATTACATTAGATTCCCTACAGTGTGGAAACAGGCCCTTCGGCCCAACAAGTCCACACTGCCCCTTGGAGCATCCCACCCAGACCCATCCCCCTATAACCCACACACCCCTGAACACTACGGGCAATTTGGCATAGCCAAACCACCTAACCTGCACATCTTTGGACTGTGGTAGGAAACCGGGGCACCCGGAGGAAACCTACACAGACACAGGGAGAACGTGCAAACTTCACACACAGTTACCCGAGGGTGGAATCGAACCCAGGTCCCTGGTGCTGTGAGGCTGCAGTACTAACCACTGAGCCACCGTGCCGCCCTAGCAACAATGTGCACAAAAAAATGTGGCAATGCATTTTCTGTTAATTCAACTGGGTTCAATTATATTAAACAATAAAACTGTAAGGACTAGAAATGACAAAGTCATACTCAGGGTGTAAAGTTCTGCTGCAGGATGTTGACCAGGAATTCAGGACTGCAGTCAGTATCCAGCACAATTTTCCATCCAGAACATCACACTGAGCACTTTGACTTCCACACTCCAATATCTTGGGAGAATTGTTATAGCTCAATAGAAATGTTCTCACTCCACAAGAAGGAATGGCCTGCATTTGTATATCATCTTATCACATGCCTTAAAAGCAACTCAAAACACTTGCTGCAAATTTATTTGTAGCAGTTACAAGTTCAACCTTTTCACTTCAAAAGCAACAGTTTAATCACAAGCATGTATGTTAACAGCAAATGTAAAATTTATAAAATAGCTATATCTGTCCAGCTCTTTCTGAAGAACAGTGAAATAAACTATTAATGAAATATTAAATTTCCCAAACAACCAATTTTTTTTGTTAGTCACCCATCCCTAACTTCAGGCTTTTGTCCTTCACCTTATGAAGTGATTTCATAATTTAGATTAAACCGCAAAGTAAACTTTGTTCCTGTGAGCAAGGCTGCCTGAGAAACCTTGAATTGCAAGGAACTGTCATTTGCACAAAAATGCTGCTGGGTGTTAACTCACATCAGGAGATCAAGTCAAGCCTTTTTGCAATTGGTACTTGGGAGAAGGGTGATTTTATTCCACCTATCACAACTTACGTCCAGTAATTTTAAGCACTATTCACATCATGCGAAAATCGAATCTACAAAAACTGGTGTGGACTTGCCTGCTATAGGAGACTCTCGCATAATGTGTTTCACATAACTGAAACACAATACAATCATTAAAATGTTTGGCTTCAATTCAGGAATTTTTGTTCATTAGAATTATGCTAGTACATAGTTGTGTATAGTAAACAACTAATATCTAACAAAATAAGAACTTCAAAAATAAATAGCTTAAAAGCAAAACAGAATATAACCTTGAATGACGTTTGGTAAGTTTGGTAAAATAGACCAACTCATTTCATATGAAAAAATTGGAATTACCTAGTTTAAGAAAAACTCTTCTCAATACAAATGCTTTCCATGAATTTTTCAAAGCTTGATAAGAATCATTTAAGGAACTGAGATTATAGAAGCTGGATGCCCACAAAATGACATGCGCAGTGGTCTGGCCATTTCTGAATTACCTTCAGGGCATCCCATTCTGGTAAGGGTGTGCCATGGGTGGCTCACAAGTCTCCAGTCTGAGCAGACTATTGTGTCAAATTGTCTCTCAGACTGATTTAATGCATCAGAGATAATGGGAACTGCAGATGCTGGAGATTCCAAGATAATAAAATGTGAGGCTGGATGAACACAGCAGGCCAAGCAGCATCTCAGGAGCACAAAAGCTGACGTTTCGGGCCTAGACCCTTCATCAGAGATGAAGGGTCTAGGCCCGAAACGTCAGCTTCTGATTTAATGCATGTTTTGCAAACCTGAGCTCCCACTCCCGCTCCCATCCCCATCCCCATCCCCATCCCAATGCCAGTTTCAATGAATACTCTACCATCATGCTCACAGCAGTGCTATTTAAGGGGCCAATCCAACAATCTCCCAAGTCCTTTTGACTTGTTATTGTTCTAATCATCTGTGTGCGAATGGTTAGATTTGGAAGGCAGTGCAGCTGTATCCTCACAGGGAAGACTGAGGGTTCTTTTTGACCTGTCCACAGAAAGGCTGTACAGTTATGTGCCTCTGAGCCTGAAACATACGAGGGAAATTGAGCTGAGACTACAAAAGCAGGTAAGCACAGCACTGAGAGAAATGTTCTTTACACAAGGTCCTACCCACCAAAGGAGCAATTCTCTAACTGCACCTCAATTAGAAGCAATACCTCCGATTGGCTGACAGATTCGGGAAGTGGTGCCTTATCCCTTAAAGGTCACTGTGACTCCAATAAAATCCAGCTGCCATATGTGCAAGTGCATCTGCCTTCTTCCATAATGTCAGAGATAATGGGAACTGCAGATGCTGGAGAATTCCAAGATAATAAAATGTGAGGCTGGATGAACACAGCAGACCAAGCAGCATCTCAGGAGCACAAAAGCTGACGTTTCGGGCCTAGACCCTTCATCAGAGAGGAGGATGGGGAGAGGGAGCTGGAATAAATAGGGAGAGAGGGGGAGGCGGACCGAAGATGGAGAGAAAAGAAGATAGGTGGAGAGAGTGTAGGTGGGGAGGTAGGGAGGGGATAGGTCAGTCCAGGGAAGACGGACAGGTCAAGGAGGTGGGATGAGGTTAGTAGGTAGCTGGGGGTGCGGCTTGGCGTGGGAGGAAGGGATGGGTGAGAGGAAGAACCGGTTAGGGAGGCAGAGACAGGTTGGACTGGTTTTGGGATGCAGTGGGTGGGGGGGAAGAGCTGGGCTGGTTGTGTGGTGCAGTGGGGGGAGGGGACGAACTGGGCTGGTTTAGGGATGCAGTAGGGGAAGGGGAGATTTTGAAACTGGTGAAGTCCACATTGATACCATATGGCTGCAGGGTTCCCAGGCGGAATATGAGTTGCTGTTCCTGCAACCTTCGGGTGGCATCATTGTGGCACTGCAGGAGGCCCATGATGGACATGTCATCTAGAGAATGGGAGGGGGAGTGGAAATGGTTTGCGACTGGGAGGTGCAGTTGTTTGTTGCGAACTGAGCGGAGGTGTTCTGCAAAGCGGTCTCCAAGCCTCCGCTTGGTTTCCCCAATGTAGAGGAAGCCGCGTGTGTTGTGACTCACCATGAGATGTTCCTGCCCCTACACTAGCCCCCTAAGATACATGCTACGTCTTTGTCTGAGCTGATGGCTTCAAGGGTCAGAATAAATGTCGCTGCTTCTACATTGAATGTTACCATTTTTGGCCTTCATCATGAGACTGCAATATGTAGTCAGGTGGCTGTTACCAGATACTTCAAAGTACAAACCCAAAAGCAGGCAGTTGAGGTGATAGAATGTGCATGATGTGGTAGTAAGCAAGATATTCTCAGCTTTTGCTTCATGTCAAGTAATATAAGAAGATGAGGAAGCAGTTCATTAGAAAGATTAGACAAAATCAAATCATCATGCAGATTAGTTGCAGCAACTCCAGATTCATTGCTTGCAGTAACCACCAACCCCATAATGTTACGAGCTATCTAACAGGGAGGTAATCAAGCCCCACTAATGTATCAATCCTAATAATTGTATAAATGCACTAATGCAAGCACTAGATGTCAGTTAGCTTTTGCTACTACCCTCAGCACCTTCCTTCCTGGTCTTATAAGAAATTCTCAGCTCTTCCTTCAGCCCACTTACCTGGTGAAGAAATTATTACTGCTGTGTGGGATAGTGCAGACTCGATGGGCCAAGTGGCCTCTTTCCACACTGTATGGATTCCGCCATTCTATTGCATGACTATCCTGCACAACAAGGCACTTATCAGATTTTGAGTCTGGTTCCATGTTTCTGAAGGGGACTTGATCAGAATCTCCTGCCAGAAGTATGGAGTTCTTTCTTAAAAGGCATGGAGTGATAAGCTGTGTGTGATAGACACTCCTCAGAACATACGGCCCAAGTATGTCTTCAGAAATGTTTCTGACGTTGCCTGGGCACTGAGTTGGGGATGCAGGCATTGACCTTGTACAACCATTTTCCTCACTGATAAAAGTGTCTTTAAATCTCCAGAGAAAAACTGTGCTTGTCGCTCAGTTGTTCTCTGCTCCTTGGCAGTTTCTTTTCAAAAATCTTGCGTTTGACTGGCATAGAAGTTGTTCAAACAGCTCAGTGGGAACCCTTTGGATGCAGCTGTAGCTAGTGTTAGCTCCCTATCAGCAGACCTCCAGGAAACAATTAGGAAATTGACCTTAATTATGCAAAACATCTGATTCCAGAAAACTGGTTGAGATTAGGCAGATGACTTTATAGTAGGTAAAACTCTACTAAAGATGCAACATGATTCTGTTGGAGTTAGAACAGCACAATTTTCAGCTCTCCCTTAAATACATTTAAATTAATCACTCTGAATCGTCCATGTGTGTTCCCATTCATTAGGCCTGTTCCTTTGGACCATGCCAGAAAAGAAGACCGTAACTATAAGTTAAAGATATATTTAAACATACATATTTAAAACAAAATGTTGATCTAGCAATTGGGGTTCAGTTCATTCCAAGATATTGCATTCCCTATATATAACTTTGCCTTTAGATTTGACTTGTGGCTGTAAATATTTTGCTCATTGTAATGTACATATGCTAAATGTGAGTCATAAAAGCTTCACATAAGTGGAAAAGTGACAAGGAGGACTTCAACTGTTTATTCACATTTAGTACAAATGACTTTTCCACATGATTCAGCAAAGTAAACAACTAAACTGATTTAGGTATAATTAATCATGACAGGCAATCAGAATGAATAGATTGTTTTCCACTTGAGGTCAAATCACAACTTTAAAAATAAGAGAGACATTTGAAATTGAGAGACAGTTAAGACAAGAACAATGAGAATGATCCTAATTTCAGGGAACTGAGAACTAAAAGAGAAGAAACACAACCTTTGCAATTTTAAACAAGAATAATTAGACATGCATGGTATACAAGATGGCAAAAAAAGCGTAATTCGAACATTACATTAAACTAAATCTTAACAAAGGATCTCAGAGTGGGATAATCAATGAAAAGAGCCTGAAATCCTATACAGGTATTTCTACTATAACCCGTTTCATTAACTCAAATTGTCTGTAACGCGATTCATGAAGTGGACACTTTTTGAATAACATAAACTTTCTGCTGCACAGGTATAGCAATTTTGTACAGCAATTTCCCTATAATGCAATTTTCAATGGCAATTTTCTACCGCGCGAGGTCACACATGAATGCAACAATCGCATTATAGGAGTAATACATGTAAAATGGATCTTTCATGACAATGAGCCAACATGGATGAATGAGTCTTCATCATTTATATCCACCTCAGCACATGTAGAATGATGATAGGGACTCATAAAAATTTAAGCAGACATAGTAATATTCAGTTTCAGCATTCTGGCGTCAATCTGTATCAAGTATAGCGTTGTTTTGCTTTATGTCATTTATAATGAAGTGGGATGACAAAACTTTAACAATCTTACTTTAATTAGATCACAAATAAAAATGATCATGTTATTCGGCTATAGACCAGATACAGAACTTCTGACTGAGTCTGTTAGCCTATGCTTTTCTGTTCAGTCCACGAGGCCTTGGAAAACATTTACTGTAAAACCAACACTCAACATTTTATCAAAACTGGAGCACCAGAAGCCAATGGAAATGTGAATCGTCAACCCACAACCTGCATTTATCCTCTGCACCCAAACTGGGAGTTATTTCCAATGATTAACAGATTACCCTACACCTAGCAAGAGGTTGTTGAAAGATTTGAATATTCTCCATCAGCAGTTATTACGGTTATTACTTCTTATCTGATACGTCAACCTTATCAAAGAACAATAGCTGTACTAGGCCACAAGAACTGACAAAACTGACATGCTGCAGGGTGAGTACATATTTTGTGACTAGTTGTTCCATTTACACAATAATCTACGTAAACGACTGGAACACGTGTCAAGTACAGGCTTGTGAGTAAATTGGTTCTGATTAATATCACTTAGCCATTTGATATCTTCAATTCCAAAACCATTTCATGTTCGTATTCATTAAAAAGAAGTTATTTGGAAAAAGTCTGTTTGCAAAGTGATTAATGTGTTTTTTCAAACATAATTACATATTTAACATTTTCTCTTCCGCATGGAATATAAATGTTGATTTTCCTGTGCTTGTTGTCAATAGAAGATGTTCTGACACCGCAATAGAAATTCATTTGCAGACAGTTGAGTCTTTGGGATTTGATTTTGGGGTGCTTGGGAGGTCCGAAAGAGGGTGGCTGGAACATTGAAGTGTGATCAGAGCACTGCAATGAGAGTTGGGACATTTGGAGAGGAGACAATGAGATGAGTGATGGGGTTGGGTGGTTGGAGGTGCTTGGATGGTGAATTGAAACACAAGGACAGGTGGCGGGTGATGATTGCAATGTTATTCTAAGGCTCGTCTAGTCTCTGCTTGTTTCATTAAAATGTAAAGACAACTAAGCACAATATTCAAAATTGTTAGGAAATCATGCACTTACAGGATTTGAACCTGCTTTACCACTTCACTAGATCATGGCAGATCTTCAACCCAGCATAATTTTCCTGCTCTATTCCCATATCGATGTTACCTTTAACATCTAAAAACCTATGAAATTCAGTCTCAAATATACTCAATGACTGGGATTGAGAATCCTAAAGATTCACTATCTGCTAAGTCAAAGAAAGATCCTCCTCACTTTAAATGGCCTATCTCTTACTCTGAAACCGTGTGCCTTGGTTCTACATTACCACACTATGGCCCAAGCATCCCCACCCCCTGGCAGGAAGAACTGTCCTTCCCGCATATACCTGTCAAACCCTAATGGAATGTTATATGCATCTTTCTCGTAAACTCCAGAGAATCCAGGCCCAATGTCCCCAATCTCTCCCCAGAGGACAATCTCACCACCCAAGATGAGGCCTTCTTTCTGACAAAGGTCATGGCCCACACCATCCTACCTCCACCACCAGTATCAATGTTGGTAGAGGTAACAAAAGGGTGAAAAATGTATTTCCTCCCACCTTCAGTCCTTTAGATTCCAATTCACTGTCTCCCATTAAGGGACCTCGGAAGGAAACTTTCGCAGTCTCCTCATTTTCCTGATTGTTCAGCTCAGAGCAACTCATTCAACCGAGTTTCCAGAAAAGTGCATGGCCACCTCATGCTTTAGCTAAGCTATGGCTGATTAAGCAACAGCAAAATGCTACTGCTGCTGGAGATCTGAAATAAAAACTGGCAATGTGGAAACGACACAAAAAATCTGGCTGCATCTACAAAGCACCCTTCATCACCCCCATTTCTTTCTTCGCAGATGCAGCTAAACCTGCTGAATGATTGTAGTAGTTTTTGCTCTTAAAGGGAGACTGCCCATCTTAAAGGCAAACTGCATGCACAGAACTTGCTACATACTGCCCAGGATGGAATTAACTGAATAATTTAAGAAGTGGAGTAGCAGGGAAGAAAAAGGGCCCCAGGACTCATGGTGGTCTTAATGATGGAATTCGATATAAGGACAGAGACCCATGATTCCTTGAGTTTCAAAGAATGCAGTCAGCAGTGAACAGGTACAGGTAGCCAGGATGGCTTATTTTCCAGAATATCATCCCAAGATCATGGAAACAGTCCTTCAAGAAATTCAATGATCTTACAAAGTAGACGAAGTCAATGAATGCATCAAAAAAGGGCACCTCCAACCCAAAATCCACTCAGGTCCAATGGTCAAATGCTTCACATCACCCTCACACATTCTTCATTCATACCTCCTGCTGTGTCCACGTGCCACCGTCTCCATGGCTATGACAAGCATCTCACACAAGCACAAAGAGTACAACGCAATCATTGACATTTTCCTCCTCTCTAACATACAATCATAAAGGGCAGAGGAGTACTGATGGGGAACAAAAACAAAGTTGCTAGAAAGGCTCAGCAGGTCTGGCAGCATCTGTGAAGAGGAAAACAAAGTTAATGCTTCAGGTCCAATGCCCTTCCTAAGAACAACTGCATTTCCCAGGCCCTGCTCAGAAAGTGGTTCTCAACATGGGATCATGGAAGGAGGAGGAACCATTCACCACAATCCATGTAGGTACTAATGACATAGGCAAAACAATTCGAGGAGGCTCTGCATAGTAAATATGAGGAGCTCAATACCAAATTAAGAAGCAGATCCTCATAATGTAATAATCTTTAAATCATTAGCTGTTGCAAAAGTGCAAATTGGCATGGTGCAAATTAGATTAGAGAGATAAATGCATAACTCAATGACTAGTGTGTGAGAAAGGGTACCTGGAGCATGGGGTATGGGCATCAGGGCTGGGAAAGTGGGCTATCTACTGTTAGGACTATCTCTGCCTGAACCACGCTGGGGCCAGTGTTCCTATAAGTCCCAAAACAAGTGAGGTAGGAAAGGTTTTAAACTAAGTAGTAGAAGCAAGGGAACAAATTTAAATAGATGTGGTCAGTCAAAGAGTAAGGGCAAAGCTAGAGAAAACTATTAATGAGAAATGTTAAAGAGACCGTAACAAAAAGGGAATGAGTGTACGAGTGTCAGAGTACAACAGATAAGGCTAAAAGTTGCAAAAAGAATATGCATAAAACTTGAGGTTCTATCTGAATCAACAGTGTTCAAAATAAAACAGCTAAATTGAGAACACAAACAGAAATACATTACAGAGACATAGCTACAGATGAAATGGATTGGGATCTGAATATTGCTGGGTACAAGGCATTTTTTTAAGGATAGAATGCGAAGGACAGGTGGAGGAATGTCTCTGTTAGTTAAAATTCTACAAATCTGGAACAATACCTTCAGATTGCAAGATAACAAATGTCACCCCAATATTTAGGAAGACAGCAAGATAGAAAACAGAGAGCTACTAACTTGGAGGCTTTACATTAGTAAGTGAGCTCACCACTCAGCAAAAGCATAAAGGATGGACCGAATGCTCCTGCCTTTGAGAGAAGGGCGATTCTGAGGGCGTGAAATTAGACCTGACTGAAGCAAATTGGCACATTAAATAGAAGGTTAGTTTAATAAAGCTACAGTGGCAGAAATTTTATTGGATACTTCACAATACACAGCAAAGATGCATTCCAACAAATAAGAAAGATATTAAGGGATGGTCCCACTAATAGAACATAGAACATAGAACATAGAACAACACAGCGCAGAACAGGCCCTTCGGCCCTCGATGTTGCGCCGACCTGTGAACTAATCTAAGCCCATTCCCCTACACTATCCCATCATCAACCATATGCTTATCCAAGGGCTGTTTAAATGCCCTCATGTGGCTGAGTTAACTACATTGGCAGGCAGGGCATTCCACGCCCTTACCACTCTTTGAGTAAAGAACCTGCCTCTGACATCTGTCTTAAATCCATCACCCCTCAATGTGCCCCTTGTACAAGCTCAAGTCATCATCCTCGGAAAAAGACTCTCACTGTCCACCCTATCTAATCCACTGATCATCTTGTATGTCTCTATTAAATACCCTCTTAGCCTCCTTCTCTCCAATGAGAACAGACCCAAGTCCCTCAGCCTTTCTTCATAAGACTTTCGCTCCAGACCAGGCAACATCCTGGTAAATCTCCTCTGCACCTGTTCCAACGATTCCACATCCTTCCTGTAATGGAGCGACCACGCAATATTTAAAGTGAGGCTGCACTAGCGTTTTGTAGAGTTGCAGCATGACATCTCATCTCCGGAACTCAATCCATCTCTAAATGCAACCTAACACACCATCAGAATTCTGAACAGCACCATCAAACTGGGTGGCAATTTTCAGGAATCTATGTACATGGACACAAAGATCCCTCTGCTCATCTACACTACCAAGAATCTTTCCGTTGACCCGGTGTTCTGCCTTCCTATTATTCCTCCCAAAGTGAATCACCTCACATTTATCCGTATTAATCTCCATTTGCCACCTTTCGGCCCAATTCTGCAATTTATCCAAGTCTCCCTGCAACCTGCAACATTCTTGCACAATGTCCACCACTCCACCGACTTTAGTGTCATCTGCAAACTTACTAACCCATCCACCTATGTCTGCGTCCAAGTCATTTATACAAATGACAAACAGCAGTGGTCTCAAAACAGATCCTTGAGACACACCACTAGTAACCGAACTCCAGGCTGAACATTTTCCACCAACCACCACTTGTTGCCTTCTTACCGAAAGCCAGTTTCTAATCCAAATGGCTAAATCTCCCTCTGTATTTTCTCCAATAGCCTACCAAGGGGAAACTTATCAAAGGCTTTACTGAAGTCCATGTACACCACGCCAACTGCCCGACCCTCATCCACATGCTCGATCACAAAAACTCAATGAAGTTTGTGAGACACGACCTGCCTTGACGTATCCATGTTGACTATCTCCAATCACATTGTGGCTTGCTAGATGATTATAAATCCTACTCTTAGAATCCTTTCCAAAATTTTTCCTACAACACGCATAAGGCTCACAGGTCTATAATTGCCTGGGTCATTCCTACTGCCCCTCTTGAACAAGGGCACACATTTGCAATCCTCCAGTCCTCTGGTACTAAACCTGTAGACAATGAGGACTCAAGGATCAAGGCCAAAGGATCCACCACCTCCTCCCTAGCTTCCGAGAGAATCCTCGGAAAAATCCCATCCGGCCCAGGGGTTTTATCTACCTTCACACGTTGTTGTATTGATAACACTTCATCCTTACTAACCTTAACCCTTTCAACTCTAGTAGCCGTAGCTCAGTCACCTCCTCTGCAATATTCTCCTGTCCGTCAGTGAAAACAGATGAGAAATAATCATTTGGCACCTCTCCAATCTCCACAGCATCCACACACAACTTCCCACGTCTGTCTTTGACTGGCCCTAGTCATCCTCCTATTCCTCACATACCTATAGAAAGCTTTAGGGTTCTCCTGTATTTACCTGCCAATGTCTGCTCATGTACCCTCCTTGCTCCTCTTAACTCTCTCTTTAAATCCTTCCTAGCTAATCTGTAGCTCTCCATCACCTCATCTGAACCATCTGGTCTCATCATCACATCAGCCTCTCTCTTCTGCTTAACAAGAGATACAATTTTTTTAGTAAACCACGGTTCCCTTAGCTTATCGCTTCGTCCCTGCCTGACAGGGACATACCCATCAAGGACACGCAATATCCGTTCCTTAAACCAGCTCCACAATTCAATTGTCCCCATCCCGTGCATTTTGCTCACCCATTCTATGCCTCTTAAGTCTTGCCTAATCGCATTACAAGGGAGGAATGGAGGAGCAGATCGTGAAGGGGACTGTCAGAGATTACAGCAGAATATAGATAGAATATAGAATATTTGATAACTAGAAAGGTTAGTGATAGCATTAAACTAAAAATAAAAGCATATAGTTTTGCAAGGACCTGGTGATAGTTCAGAACATTAGACAGACGAAGGGAAAAACTAAAGTATTACTGAGAAGGAAACAAGGTGAAGTATGAAATGAGACTATTCAGAAATATGAAAACAGGTAGTAGGAGTTTCTATCATTTTTTTAAGAGGAAAGAGTGAGCAATGGTCCTATAGAACATAAGCCTAGAGAATCGATCTTGGAAAACAAAGAGGACGAAGCTGAATTGAACAGGTAATTTGCAACAGAATACACATACATCTCAGAAGTAGAGATAAATCAGAAAACAGAAAAGAGGGAGAGACTGAGGAAGCAGCAAACAGATATAAATAGGTCTTTGTCAGGTTGACAAGAAGTAATGAACGATATACCGCTGGGATCAGAGCCGGGGTTTAAACCATTTACAATTTATGTAAATGACTTGGATAAAAGGATGGAATGTAAAGTTACCAAATTTGCTGATGACTCAAAAGTAGGTAGGAAAGTAAATTGTGAAGAGAACATACGGAGCAACAAAAAGATAGGAATATGTTTGGTGAATGCAGAAGGTAGACTATAATGTGGGAAAGTCTGAAATTGTCCATTTTGGCAGGAAGAATTTTTAAAAAATCATATTGTTAAAATGACAAATGCAGTTGTGGATAGTGCAGAAGGATGTTGCAGGTTACAGAGGGACATAGATAAGCTACAGAGATGAGCTGAGAGGTGGCAAATGAAGTTTAATGTGGAAACGTGTGAAGTGATTCACTTTGGAAGGAGTAACAGGTATTCAGAATATTGGGCTAATGGTAAGATTCTTGGTTGTATGGATGAGCAGAGACATCTCAGTGTACATGTGCATAGATCCCTGAAAGTTGCCACCCAGATTGATAGAGTTGTCAGGAAGACGTACAGCGTGTTAGTTTTCATTGGTAGAGGGATTGAGTTTCGGAGCCATGAGGTCAAGTTGCAGCTGTACAAAACTCTGCTGCGGCCGCACTTGGAGTATTGTATATGGTTCTGGTCGCCGCATTATAGGAAGAATGTGGACCATCCTTCGAAGACATGTCCATCCTGGGTCTCCTGCAGTGCCACAACAATGCCACCTGAAGGTTGCAGGACAGCATCTCATGTTCCGCCTGGGAACCCTGCAGCCTAATGGTATCAATGTGGATTTCACCAGCTTCAAAATCTCCCCTCCCTACACTGCACCCCAAAACCAGCCCAGCTCTTCCCCGCCTGCCTAACCTGCATCTTCATCTCACCTATCCCCTCCTCACACCTCAAGCCGCACCTCCATTTCCTACCTACTAACCTCATCCTGCCCCCTTGACCAGTCCGTCCTGCCTGGGCTGACCTATCCCCTCCCCACCTACACTCACTTTCACTGGCTCTAACCCCGCCTCTTTGACCTGTCTGTCTGCTCTCCACCTATCTTCTCTTCTTTTCATCTTCTATCCATCTCCCCCTCTCTTCCTATTCATTTCAGAACCCCCTTTCCCTCCCCCATTTCTGAAGAAGGGTCTAGGCCTGAAATGTCAGCCTTCCTACTCTTCTGATGCTGCTTGGCCTGCTGTGTTCATCCAGCTCTACACCTTGTTATCCCATGAAAAGCCTGAAGGGCCTGGAACAAGTCAACACTTTTGCAGGAAGGTCAGAACATGATGATTATTGTCCATCGACAAAACAATTCTAAACACAGCATGTCTGTGGAGACTGTTTAAGGAACAGTTGTTGCGAGTGATGAGTAAATATGTCCCTCTGAGACGGGCAAGAAGGGGTAAGATAAAGGAACCTTGGATGACGAGAGCGGTGGAGCTTCTTGTGAAAGGAAGAAGGTAGCTTACATAAGGTGGAGGAAGCTAGGGTCAAGTTCAGCTAGAGAGGATTACACGCAGGCAAGGAAGGAGCTCAAAAACGGTCTGATTAGAGCCAGGAGGGGGCACGAGAAAGGCTTGGCAGAAGGAATCAGGGAAAACACAAAGGCATTTTACACTTATGTGAGGAATAAGAGAATGGTCAAAGAAAGAGTAGGGCCGATCAGGGATGACATAGGGAACTTGTGTGTGGAGTCTGAGGAGGTAGGGGAAGCCCTAAATGAGTTTTTTGCTTCTGTCTTTACGAAAGAAACAAACTTTGTAGTGAATGAAACGTTTGAAGAGCAGGTGTGCATGCTGGAATGGATAGAGATAGAGGAAGCTGATGTGCTGAAAATTTTGTCAAACATTAAGATTGACAAGTCGCCAGGCCCGGACCAGATTTGTCCTCGGCTGCTTTGGGAAGCGAGAAATGCAATTGCTTCGCCACTTGCGAAGATCTTTGCATCCTCGCTCTCCACTGGAGTCGTACCTGAGGACTGGAGAGAGGCAAATGTAATTCCTCTCTTCAAGAAAGGAAATAGGGAAATCCCCGGCAATTACAGACCAGTAAGTCTCACGTCTGTCGTCTGCAAGGTGTTAGAAAGGTTTCTGAGGGATAGGATTTATGACTATCTGGAAGAGCATGGCTTGATCAAATGCAGTCAACACGGCTTTGTGAGGGGCAGGTCATGCCTCACAAACCTTATCGAGTTCTTTGAGGATGTGACTAGAAAAGTTGATGAGGGTCGAGCTTTGGATGTGGTGTATATGGACTTCAGTAAGGCATTTGATAAGGTTCCCCATGGTAGGCTCATTCAGAAGGTCAGGAGGAATGGGATACAGGGGAACTTAGCTGTCTGGATACAGAATTGGCTGGCCAACAGAAGGCAGCCAGTGGTAGTAGAAGGAAAATATTCTGCCTGGAAGTCAGTGGTGAGTGGTGTTCCACAGGGCTCTGTCCTTGGGCCTCTACTGTTTGTAATTTTTATTAATGACTTGGATGAGGGGATTGAAGGATGGGTCAGCAAGTTTGCAGACGACACAAAGGTTGGAGGTGTCGTTGACAGTATAGAGGGCTGTTGTAGGCTGCAGCAGGACATTGACAGGATGCAGAGATGGGCTGAGAGGTGGCAGATGGAGTTCAACCTGGATAAATGCGAGGTGATGCATTTTGGAAGGTCGAATTTGAAAGCTGAGTACAGGATTAAGGATAGGATTCTTGGCAGTGTGGAGGAACAGAGGGATCTTGGTGTGCAGATGCATAGATCCCTTAAAATGGCCACCCAAGTGGACAGGGTTGTTAAGAAAGCATATGGTGTTTTGGCTTTCATTAACAGTGGGATTGAGTTTAAGAGTCGTGAGATCTTGTTGCAGCTCTATAAAACTTTGGTTAGACCGCACTTGGAATACTGCGTCCAGTTCTGGTCGCCCTATTATAGGAAAGATGTGGATGCTTTGGAGAGGGTTCAGAGGAGGTTTACCAGGATGCTGCCTGGACTGGAGGGCTTATCTTATGAAGAGAGGTTGACTGAGCTTGGACTTTTTTCATTGGAGAAAAGGAGGAGGAGAGGGGACCTAATTGAGGTATACAAGATAATGAGAGGCATAGATAGAGTTGATAGCCAGCGACTATTTCCCAAGGCAGAAATGGCTAGCACGAGGGGTCATAGTTTTAAGCTGGTTGGAGGAAAGTATAGAGGGGATGTCAGAGGCGGGTTCTTTACGCAGAGAGTTGTGAGAGCATGGAATGCATTGCCAGCAGCTGTTGTGGAAGCAAGGTCATTGGGGTCATTTAAGAGACTGCTGGACATGTATATGGCCACAGAAATTTGAGGGTGCATACATGAGGATCAATGGTCGGCACAACATCGTGGGCTGAAGGGCCTGTTCTGTGCTGTACTGTTCTATGTTCTATGTTCTATGTCTCCTAAAAGGTGAACTCATAGGATTTGAGCAGCAAATGGGAGGGAAGATGGAGAAGGTATTTGGCAGGAGGAAGTGTAGCAATTGTCTGTTGGCTTCTTCATGTGTGGAACTTATTAAAATACTTAGCTGTAAGTGAAATGGTTTCCTGCAGTATTTTACTTGATTTAGAAATGGAAAAGTAAACAGCTTTATGTTTTCTTACTTTGTGGAAGCTCAGCTGAAAAGGCGAGACTGTCAACCCAGCTGGCTCATACAACTCGGAAAGCTGCTGGAGTGACATTCACAAGTGGCACTGAGCAGGACAACTTGCATCAGTGAAATTGTTTAAAACATAAAAATGAGTTTTCACAATGGAAAAGCTGTCACAGATATTGTGACATCAAAACATGACAGCAGGAAATCGACCGTGACAAAGATGTGTGGGCAGAAATCAGCACAAACAGGCTAACAACTATTTAGATATTTTCGAGATGTCACGGCTTAGTTAACAAAACATTTTTGAGCTAGCACCATTTACTACCAAATTCAACATTTCATCCTAATTCAAACAACATCACTTTAAGCTACCAGAAGGAAAATAATTTAAAAGAAAACAGAAGAGGCTTGTTGCCTCTGCGCTACAAATGTATTTAACCCTGAAATGTTACACAATGTAAACTGTTCAATTTTAGACTAACTTTTGAAAATTTAAATGGCTTAATGCATGAAGGTTGTATTTGATTAGGGAATATTTAAGTGGAATGAATGATTGTAATGTTCTTGTCTGTCGGCTGAAGCAAACAATGTGTAGTATTTAACTTCCTCCGTTGAAAGAATGCAGCCTGCCTAGGCATGAATGACTCAAGAAAAGTGAATATTTTTTGAGAATTCCAAATCTTTACGAATCACTCAGCTGAAAATGGATTTAATTTTTTCAATATTAAATAATACACATAAACAGTGTAGAATGGAGTCTTTAAAAGCTCATTATCTTTGGTGAAGTTGTCCTAAAGGCTGACAATCAACTTCTTGATGAATGGCAGAATGTGTTGAGACAAGGCAAATAGCTAAGCTTATAAAAGCTTTGATTCCGGGTGTTTCTGATTTATGATATGAGGATTAAGATACTAATCAGAATTAAAGAGGAAGTTGTGCTATTTCAAAAGAGTATTTTGTTATCAATCTCAGCCATTGACAACTCAGGAAATTTGACAATGACCGTTTATAATGTAACCTCAGTTCATTGGGAAGTAAATTGAAGAAGAAATCAATACATTGCAAACTTTACCAATGAAAACAGGTATTCAAGTCAGATTTAAAATACTCATTATCAGTTAAAGATAGAACTGCAAACCACACTGCATTGTTCATTACAGTTTGACAACTGAAATTAGATTGACCCTGGTCTTCTTCAGTTTTGTACATTCTTGAAAACTGAAAGGGGGATTACGGTCACCGAAAGGAAGAGACGAGAAATTACAGTCATCACTAAATCTAAAATTTACGACATAGACAAGGGCTGGGATTTTCCATTTTGAAGTTAATGTATAACAGCGTGTGTCTCAAATGGCATCGCTTCTGTCATGGCCCTCGGCAAATCTTCTGGAACAATCAATGACTTTTCAGCTCATTTAACATGCAAGGGATCTTTCTAGTGAGTTAAATCGGAAATCCAGGAGACTGGCAGGCAGATGTTCTCGTCCCAGCCATTGTGGTATTTTCCCACATGACCATCTTTGTCACTACTTCCTGTGAACACTGTCACCAATCCTCCTTTGTCTTTGCTTTGTCTTGGGCTCACCTAGTGCTTAATGGTAGAAAATATGCCACTGTTGAGTATCTCCAGAAGAGACACTGCTCTTGAGTAACAAGAAGGTTTATGGATGATATAAATAAGTACATTGAATTCAGTCCTGCATAATTACAAGGAATTTGGGGAGCTAGGACAGAAACTTCCAAAATCTAGAGGAGAACTCCTAGTCTCTACTTACAAAGTGTGTGACATCAGTAGTCAATGTAACTCCTTTAGAACCTTATATAACAGTCAGCATGTTTTGGGGTTGAAGTCTCTGACACCATATTTAAAGGCACCCAGGTAGTTCTTTCAGCCCACCTGCAAAAGCACACCCATCTGCTCCCCTCTACCTTGCCCCACTCTTCCACACTTCTGTCACTGGAGTAAATGCTATCTTCTCTCTGTAAGCTCATATTCACATAGCTATCACTCAATCTAACTCTATAACTGTGTAGCCAGGCCGCATAGGCATGTGGATTGCATCATCACATGAAAACATGCTCTGAAGGATGCCCATGCTGCCAAACTTCTAAAATGTACCACCACATCCTTACTACTGAAGGAGCAGGGTTGTGCACACTCAGCATGTGCTCAAGCATTCATTCCCATCACATCCAGCACTTCATTTTCTCTCATTGCAAGAAAAGTTAGCATACAATAAAAAAGAGAGCCTAGGCAGGCAGAGAGGTTCCTGATCTCCAAATTCCAGTGCCTTGTGAAGAAAATGCATCTGTCAGCTGAGAACAAAGATCGGTCCTGCACTGGTGGAGAGCTAGACATTGCAGACACCAGAGAGGAAGACCACTGTCTGCTCTTCTCAAATGCTCTGTTGCACTCACACATTCCACAATGTAAGGGTGTGTGTTCCTTTACGAATTTGCCAACAGCTACCCCTGTGACCCAACATCCTCCCCTACTTCAAATGTAACCATTGCTCCAAAATCCCTCAAAGTCTACCACGCCTGCTCAGCCTTACTTCTCCCTTGATTCAAGTTCTTCATGTTCTGATATTCCTTGAGCCACCAATTCCTACAAGATGTTATGTTCATTGGTATTCAACTTCCAACAGCCAGGCTACAGCATTGAACTGAATCCTATGCCTGTGACAATTCCTTCTGTTTCACCAGACCCTCAGGCATGAGTTGACTTCAGTATTGTTGACTTTTTGGGCTGACTGCCAGCCAACGACCAATAACTAATAACCACATTGGCCGGACTGGGGCACAGTCCCCAACTTCTGATTGATTGGAGCACGAAAGATGATGTTATCTGGTTGAAGAGCAAAACTGTTGATATAGATTTGTTGGCTGTGTTTGGACAGATAGGAATGAAAGTATGTGGGGAAGAAGGCTAAATAAGAGAAAAAAATTGTATAATTGAGTAATGAGGATGATGCATGAAAATAGTCTAGCTGATGTACAATTTCATTTCAAAAGAACATTTTTACAAACTTGGAAATTAGAAAAATTGAGATCCCAAAGAATGGTAAAACAGTTACATTTAATGTTAACCCAAAGGGTTCACATTAGCAGAATTGGATCTGATTGCAACCCAATTTCGAACTGAATTCTACTGCACTCAATTTTGGAAGCATTACTATTTGCCATTTTCATCCATAGTCTTGAGAAAAAACTTGAACAAAACCATTGTTAAAATCAAAAATGTTACAAATTATATGTAGAATTAATAATTCATGTACCTACAGGTCAATACAGTTATTTAAGGTTCATCAGCCCATCTATTACAGGTCTTTTTTAATGTGAACAAGTGCAATGTCAATGGGTTAGCAAATTTCTAAGTATATTTATAACATGTAACACTGTCAATGATAGTACATCATAAAAGAGATCATTGGGTAAAAAATATTGATCAGTTACTGAAAAAATACACAGACAGCCGTGGGACTGGAGCAGGCCTTCCCAAAAATAGTGGCACAGGGCTCCTGTCAGCTTTGTAACAGAAGGATGAGCCCGCCATTCCCTCAGCTAAATTCTGTCCAATTTACTAAGTACAGTTCTGAATGAATTGAAGGTTGTAAGAAGCAAGTCAATTGCTTATCAAGGAGAGTGCTAGAGAAATCAAGTCCATCAGTGGAAAGGCTGATACCCAGCACTCTTCCAGATGCCCAAACGTATCTGATAGGAACTGACTCACAAGTCTGATCTGCATTTAGAAAGAAACTTCAGGATATTTTTATAGCATTTTTTATGAAGACCAGGTGTGGTATTTTGCAGTCAATGAACTACTTTGAAATATATTTATACTATGGGAAACTTGTCAGTTAGCTTGCACACAGCAAACTCCCAAACAACAGGTAACAATGTTCTGAAGAAGGACCACAGGATCCAAAACATCAACTCAGCTCTCTGACCACAGATGTTGCAAGACCTACTGAGTTTTTGCAGCAATATCTGGCTGTGTTTCTGATTTCCAGCATCCACACCTCATTGGGTTTTTTTGTTAACCAACTATTGTGTTCTTTTTTGTGATCTTGATTTAGTGCCAGACATAATAGTAAAGAGGTTGGAACTTACACTTGAAATGGTTATCAGAAGATTGTTAAGGGATTGATTGGCAATTAAATAATTTTATTAGCATTCATTAGAAAAGCTGTACATTATTTTTGTAGGTAATATTTGAACCAACACAATCATAGAGTCATAGAGATCTACAGCACAGAGACAGGCCCTTTGGCTCAAACTGGCCCATGCCAACCAAGATATCCATGCACACTAAGCCAATTTCCCTGCACTTGGCCCATTTTCTTCTAATGCTTTCCTATCCATGTATTTGTCCAAATGCCTTTTAAATGTTGTTAATGCACCCGCCTCGACCACTTACATTGGCAGCTCATTTGACATGCATAACACCCTCTATATAAAAATAGTTGTCCCTCAGGTTCCCATGTATTCTTTCCCCTCTTACCTTAAACTGACACCCTCTAGTCCTCGATTTCCCAACTCTGGGAAAAATAACTGAGCGCATTTACCCTATCCATGCCTCTCATGACCTTATACACTTCTTTAAAACACCACCACTGCGCTACCCCCACTGCACACCACACACATACACACACACACACATACACACACACACACACACACACACACACACACACACACACACACACACACACACACACACACACACACACACACACACACACCTCAGTCTCTTACGCCACAAAGCAAAAAGTCCTAGTTTGTCCAACCTCTCCCTATAACTCAGTCCCTTGAGTCCTGGCAACATCTTTGTAAATTTCTTCTGCACTTTTATAATATCCTTTCTATAGCGAGGTGACCAAAACTGAACACAATACTCCATGTGTGGCCTCACCAACATCCTGTATAACTGCACCATAACTTCCCAACTTCTGTACTCAATACCCTGACTGATGAAGGCCAGTGTGTCATAAGTCTTCATCACTGCCCTGTTTACCTGTGGCTTCACTTTCAGAGAACTATGCACCTGCACTCCAAAGTCCCTCCATTCCACTGCACTCCTTAAGGCCCCACCATTCACCATGAAACTGCTGCCTGGATTTGACTTTCCAAAATGCAACACCCCACACTTATCTATATTAACCTCCACTTGCCATTTCTTGGCTCATTTCCCCGGCTAGCCAAGGTCCTGCTGCAATTGCTGATAACCTTCCTCACTGTCCACAATACCACCTATTTTAGTGTCATCCGCAACCCTACTAATCATACCTTGTATGTTCTCACCCAAATCATTGATATAGATAAAAAACAGCAATGGGCACAGCATTGACCCCTAAGGCACACCACTTGCCACAGGGCTCCAATCAGACAAGTATCCCATCAAGTTGATTGTGTATCCAATTTGCCAGCTCTCCCTGGGTTCCATTTGATCTAACCTTCCACAGGAGCCTGCCATGTGGAACCTTATCAAAGGCCTTACTGAAATCCATACAGACTATGTCTAACACCCTACCTTCGTCAACCTTCCTGGTCACTTCATCTAAGAATCCTAACAAATTTGTGAGGCATGATCTCCCATGCACAAAGCCATGGTGACTACTCCTCATCAAATCCTGTCTTTCCAAATGTATACATATCTTATCCCTAGTCACTAGGTGATTAGGAGCAAATGTTCATTGTTGATTAATTTGAGTGTTTAAGGGCATACTTTTATCCTTTTGATCCATTATCTCCAGGTTCAAAGGGCTAAATTCTACTTCCAACCTTTTCAGACACTTCCTTCCATGCCTGATGATTGCTCTTTTTCCTGTCCTTGGGAAAGACCAACTCACTAAATCCCCTCCGATCCCACAGTGAACCTTGAATGAAAGATCCAAGATTCATCCTTCCCAGCTCCTTTCTGGTCATTGTTGCACCTTGAAAATTCCATGTGCTGCTGAGCTGGTGTAACCTGTTTCATGGTCCCTTCAGCAAAAAGGATGTCTCATCCAATATGCCCTCCCAGATTGGTTGGGGAACTTGGGGACTGGATGAAAGTTGTTTTAAGAAAGAGTAATGGCTGGAAGTCAACAAATTGTGTTTTCAATCCAGAAATGGTACTGTTATTCCAGAAGGAACTAAATTGAGATGATTTCACCCTTTGACCAGGTGTTACCAACACATTGCAGATGTAGGCCTTCCCTTCTGCTCTGAACTTTCTCTTCCTGGATCTGCAATCCCACCAATAAGAACTCATGTGCCAGTCAGACCTAGAGATACCATGAAGCATCTTGCTGTGTGTCAGTCAATGCCACAGCACAGAGTGACCTGAGTGTCCCAGTACATGAATCACAAAAGTTAAATATGCATGTACAGCAGGTAATTTGGAAGGCAAATGCAATGTTGGCTTTCATCGCAGAAGGAAAGGAATATAAAAGCCGAGAAGTGTAGGCACAACTATTCAGGGCACTGGTGAGACCATATTTAGAGTACTGCGTACAGTTTTGATCACTTTACTTTGGGGGGAATATCCTTACATTTGAAGCAGTTCAAAAAAGTTCCTTAAGTTAATTCCTGGGAAGAGGGAGTTATTTTATATAGAGACCATATCTTTTTCATTTTTGGAGCTATAGATTGAAACTGAAGTTCCATTAACTGACATAGTTGGAATACTGGGATAATTTTGCAACATGTAAAACAGTGTAGCATATGCTGTCAAGATGTGCAATTCAATTTTGCTTTTTCAAGCAATAAGAGAGAAAGCATTCAAGACTGAGGGGCACTGAGGATATCTTGTGTTCAGGATTTTGCCTGACAATAGCCCTGTGATTGGTTGAGCTGCAGAGTGTTAAAAGGCTGTAGGTGCTGAGGACAGCAGCAGAGCGAAGAAACTTCCAAAGCCTGCAGACAGAAGGCATTTCTCTCTCTTGAAGAGAAGAAAAGACAGCAAATCAAGAAAGCTTAACCAAAAGAACTCATGCAATAAAAGACCTAGGTCTACCTAATTAACCAACAAATTGAAGAACCACAATTACCCCACGAACAACAATAGGTTATCATTGATAAAATCAGAAGAATTTTGGGAAATTAACTTTTCACCTTGTGGCCTGGCCTTTTAATCATCTACATTTTGTTTACCTTGTAGATATTACTTTCCAGCCATAATGTAGCTCTAAACTGTTGGTGTTTTCTGTCTCTCTTGATCATGAATGAGTGTATGTGTATTTGGGGATTTCAAAGGAGTATGGTACACATTGCACAGTATTGGAGTAGAAATCCTTCCTTTTCACTGCTCTTGTGAAAGTTGAGTGTGATATAATGGATCAATGTATTTTTCTGGTACTGACAGAACTTGGTATGAGTTGCTGATGCCCTCAGTAATAGTCAGTCAGGCAAATAGTCATTTTGGTAGACTCATTGGGGTTTTGTGCAGTTGTACATTTTGTGATAGCTTGTTGCACAGTGGGGCACGATTATTTGTACATGTCTCCCAGTTAAATCACATCAAAATGTTGAAAGATTGAGCAGTTTGAGCCTATGCTCATTAGAGTTTAGAACAATGAGAGATGAAATCATTGAAACCAATAAGATTCTGAGGGGACTTGACAGGGTAGATGCTGAAAAGATCTCTCCTCGCATGGGACAACTTCGAGTTAAGGAGACAATTCAAGGATAAGGGTCTCTCATTTAAGACAGAAATTAGAATTTTTTTTCACTCAGAAGCTTGTTAGTTTGTGGAATTCTCTACCATACAGAACACAAGAGACTGGATCATTGAATATATTCAAGACCATGAACACAAACAGAAATTGCTGGAAAAGCTGAGGAAGGGTCACTGGACCCGGAACATCAGCTCTGATTTTTTTCGTCACAGATGCAGACAGATCCAATGAGCTTTCCCAGCAACTTCTGTTTGTGTTCCTGATTAACAGCATCCAAAGTTCTTTCAGTTTTTATATTCAAGACCATATTTGGCAGATTTTTAACTGTCAAAAGAGTCAATGGTTACCTGGGACAGGAAAGTAAGTGCTGTTATGTCTGTAACATCAACTGAATGGCTTAATCTTTCTCCAATTTCTTATAATCTTATCACACCATATCTTCAGTAGAAAGGACTGAATGGTGCCCACATGTAACACTGTCTCATGAAAATTACATCTAATCAGTGTTTGTATGCTGAACTTGTCAGTAACAGTTCTATTTCCACTGGCCTGGTTCAAATTATGATCATCAACTGGATCAATACTTTGTGCTAAATCCAGACTTGTACACAGCATGTATTATTAACATAGTATCCAGCTAGAACAAATTTTCACCCTTCCACTAAAATAACCCCCACTGTTCCTTTTCTGTTGTGGATGCAGAGAGCTGGTGACAAATAATGGTCTCAGCAGTATTTTTTGTGGGTATAAGCTGTAATAAGGGTTAAAGATTATTCAGATTTTAGGTTTATCTTTCATTTAAGAATCTGATCTTCAGGTCCAAGTATAAGGGAAGTCAAAATTTATGAGCTTATTTTATGAGCTGATTTTATGAGCTTATTTCTGAAATCTAGGTGCCCTTACAAAGATAAGTTGACAAGGCCCCCAGTGAATTCATGACTAGACTACCATGAATGTGAAACAGATACACCCTTTGGATTGTCCCCTCACTAGCCACACCTATCTCTCCCACCCTTAGCACTGTGGTGGAAAATAAATAAAACATCTCATTGTGTGGCAAATCAAAATCACAATTATGTGCCGTTGTTAAAATACCTGGTACCACCCTATAATTCAATGTATAAGCAAGGAATTGTGTTCAGTCTCCTGAAAAGACAAAGGTCTAAAATGTTGATGCTGTACACCACGTTAATCAGAGTTCACATCTCTTTTGGAAGATGGTGACTGTGTGTCACTTGTGTGGCATGCATGTTACTTGTCTCGTGTCAGCCAAGCCTGAATATTGTTCAGATTTTGCTACATTTGGGCATGGCCTGCTTCAGAATCTGAGGAGTCATGCATGGTGCTGAACATTGTGTAGTAATCAGTAAATATCTCCAGTTCTTACCTTACGATGGAGGATGTCATTAATGAAACAGCTTAAGATGTTTGGATGAGGACAGTACCCTGAGGAACTCCTGCAGTGATGTCTTGGAGCTGAGATGACTGACCTCCAACAAACACAATCATCACATATGACTTCCACCAATTGAGGTTTTTCTCCTGTTTCCCATTGATTCCGGTTTTGTTACAACTCCATGATGCCACCCTTGGTCAAATATGGTCTTGATGTCAAGCTCAGACACACAGCTCATCTCTAGAATTCAGCTCTTGTATTTATCTGTCCATGTTTGAACCATGTTAAGTGAGGTTGAGAGCTGAGTGGTCCTGATGAACCTAAAATGAGCATTAGTGAGCAGGTTATTGCTAAAATATCACCAATGTAAATGCTTTTAGAAAAGGCAAAGATAGATCATGTATGATAGCACTAAACTGGAGAAAAGTTCATTTTGGTGAGTTGAGAGAGGATCCAGACCTGGTAGATTAGAATCAGGATTGTAAATTAAACAGTAAATGAGCAATGGGAATCATTCAAAGTGGATACAAGCATGATACCTTCACACGAAGAAGGAAGAACACCCAAAGTTAGAACTTCCTGGATGATGAGAGGTTATGTAGATTGAAATGAAGCAGATAATGATAGCTTGTGGTAAACGTCAAGTTCAGAATTTCAGAAAGGAAAATGTAGAATACAAAATGCATTAAGTGAACCAGTGAAGGTGAGGGATAAAAGCAATGTTTGAGAATAAAATAACATGTAACATTAAGGTCCTCCAAAGGCCTCTTGTAAGCATGAAAATAGAGGAGGGGTCACCAAAGAAAGGATAAGGTTGAATATTACTGAAAACAAAATTATCTTCTGAAAGTAAACTGCATTGTTTAGGTGCTCTACATCTAGCTTTATGTAGCAGTACAAATAGAAGAAGAGAAATGTTTAGGGTACAGTGAACGTACTTATAAGTTTGGCAGTACTCAAGGAAGAAAAGTTACCTGATCCATATGGATTGCATACTCTGTCACCGAGGGAAGTAAGAGGTAAAACAGTGGAGGTTTTGGCCACAATTTTCTGATTCTCTTTAGACATAGAAATGGTGTCAGATGGCTGAGGAACTGAAAGTATGAAACCTTTATTCCAGAAGGTAGGAGATAAAGGGATAACCAGTAGGGGTATTGGTAGTGAGGTGTTATTACTGGACTAGTAATTCAGAGATTCAGGCTGAAAGGAACGGAAGAGGCTGTTAATGTGCAGAAGTTAGTGAAAGGAGCAGATGAATGGCAGATTAAATTTAATGCAGTTGTGTACAGAGATTTATTTTACTAGGAAGAATGAAAGGAGGAAATATAAATTAAATAGTTCAGTATTAAAAGGATATAGGCACAGAGTACCTGGGTAGAAATGTACAAAGGTCACTGAAGATAGCAGGACGTGTTGAGTGGGCTTTTAAAAAAGCATACAGGGTCCTAGTCTTTCTAAGTAGAGGCACAGAATTTTTAAAAAAGTGATGATAAAGATGTGGGTCCTGAGGTGAACACATGGTCCAATGTAGGATGTGCACATCCTGCTACAAGAAGAGGAGATAATGTTTAAGAAGAGCTCAAGAAGGCCTTTGACAAGATGCCGCTCAGGACACTTCGGAATAAGATAAGGGCCCATGGTGGTAGAGGCAAGGCACTAGCATGAATAGAAGATTGGCTGTCTAGTAGAAAGCAGAGAGTGGGATTAAAAGGGTCTTTCTCAGGATGGCAGCTGGTAACCAGTGGCATTCCACAAGGGTCAGTGTTAGGACCACAACTTTTCACATTAATAATCTAGATGAAGGAACTGAGGGCATTCTGGATAAGTTTGCAGATGATACAAAGATAGGTAGAGGGACAGGTAGTATTGAGGAGGTGGGGAGGCTGCAGAAGGATTTGGACAGGTTAGGAAAATGGGCAAAGAAGTGGCAGCTGGAATACAACACAGGAAAGTGTGAGGTCATGCACTTTGGTAAGAAGAATAGAAGCATGGATAATTTTCATAATGGGGAGAAAATTCAGAAGTCTGAAGTGCAAAGAGACTTGGGAATTCTAATCCAGGATCCTCTTAAAGTAAACTAGCAGGGTGAGTCAGTAATTAGTAAGGCAAATGCAACTTTGGCATTTATTTTGAGAGGACTTGAATATAAAAGCAGGGATGTACTTCTTAGGCTCTATAGTGCTCTGGTCAGACCACATTTGGAGTATTATGGACAACAAAGTGTGGGGCTGAATGAACACAGCAGGCCAAGCAGCATCTTAGGAGCACAAAAGCTGATGTTTCAGGCCTAGTGTGCAGTTTTGGGCCCCATATTTCAAGAATGATGTACTGGCCCTGGAGTGCATTCAGAGGAGGTTCACGAGAATGGTCCCAGGAATGAAAAGCTTAAAATATGAGGAATGTTGAGGATGTTGGGTCTATAGTCAATGGAGTTTAGAAAGATAAGGGGGGAAACTAATTGAAACTTACAGAATACTGAATGGCTGAACAGAGTGGATGTTGGGAAGATGGTTCCACTTGTAGGAGAGACTAGGACCTGACAGCACAGCCTTAGAGCAAAGGGAAGACCTTTTAGAACGGAGATAAGGGGAAACTTCGTTAGTCAGAGAGTGGTGAATCTATGATTCACTATGAAATTCACTGCCACAGAAGGCTGTGGAGGCCAGGTCATTGAGTATAACTAAGATAGAGTTAGATAGGTTCTTGATTGTAAAAGAGATCAAAAGTTACAGAAAGAAAGCAGGAGAATAGGGGTTGAGAAACTTATTGAATGGCAAAGAAGACTCGATGGGCTGAGTTGCCTAATTTCTGCTCCTATGTCTTATGGTCTTAAGACTGGTGGGTAGGATGCTTTGCTTGCCACAAGCCACTTAGAGTGTTTATGTTTGGACTTTCCCTGGAGATGCTCAAAATAGTCCATATCTTCCGACATGCTTCCTGTCTAGTTTAGATAATCTTGGGCAAGAGGTGTGACAATGCTACATTTCAGACAGGCTTTGTGTATGTTCTCAAGGCTTTTCCTCTGTCCTTCTAATAACCATTTTTTGTGATGTGAAGCTCAGCAGCAAGCTTGTTTTTGGAGTGCTTGTGTAAGGCATACAGACAATGAGACCTACCCAACATAGCTATAGAGTCAGAGTGTCGCATAAAATGGAAATAGACCCTTTGATCCAACCTGTCCATGCTGAACATAATTCCAAACTAAACTAGCCCTACCTGTTTGCTCCTGGCCCATATCCCTCCAAACATTTCCTATTCATGTACTTATCCAAATGTCTTCTAAACATTGTATCTGTACTTGCATCTACCACTTCCTCAGGAAGTTCATTCCACGCACTAGCAACTCTCTGTGTAAAAATAGTTGCTCCTCATGTCCCTTATAAATCTTTCTCCTCTCACCTTAAAAATATGCCTCCTAGCCTTGAGTGCCCCAACCTAGGGAAAAGACCCTTGTCCGTAACCTTATCTATGCCTCTCATGATTTTATAAACCACAATAAGGGTCACCCCTCAACCTCCTATGCATCTGTGAAAAAAGTCCCAGCATTTCCAGTCTATTTTTAGATCTCAAAGCCTCCATTCCCAGCACCATCCTGGTAAATCTTTTCTGAATCCTCTCCTGTTGCTTGAGTATAACCAAAGTGATGTGATTTGATTTGATTTATTGTCACATGTATCTAAGTACAGTGAATAGCTTTGTTTACAAGTAATTCGAGAAGATCATAGGGTGAAAAAGAAACTAGACAGATGCATACAAGTTATAGCACACAGGATGTACACTAGGCACAGTCAGCATTATTTGGAATTAGAGAGTTCATTCATTAGTCAAATAACTGCAGGGAAGAAGCTGCTCTTGAACCTGCTGCTGTGTGTGCTCAAGCTTCTGTATCTTCTGCTAGATGGAAGAGGTTTTAGGAGGACCTTGCCAGGGTGCAATGGGTCTTTGATAACGTTGGCTGCCTTTTCACTGCAACGGGCTGTGTAAGTGGAGTCCATAGATGGAAGAGGTAGCAGGAACTGCAGATGCTGGAGAATCTGAGATAACAAGGTGTAGAGCTGGAGGAACACAGCAGGCCAGGCAGCATCAGAGGACCAGAAAAGCTGACATTTCGGGCCTAGACAATTCTTCAGAATCTAGACCCAAAATGTCAGCTTTCCTGCTCCTCTGATGCTGCTTGACCTGCTGTGTTCATCCAGCTCTACGCTTTGTTATCCATGGATAGAAGGTTGGCTTCTGTGATAGTCTGGGCTATGCACATCACCTTCTGTAGTTTCTTATGCATATGGGCAAAGGAATTGCTATACCAGGCCGTATTGCACCTGGACAGTGTGCTTTCAATGGTGCATCTGCGAACATTGGAGAGGGACCTTGTGGACATGCCAAATTTTCTGAGCTGCCTGAGGAAGAGAAGGCATTGCTGTATGCCTCAATGCTGAGAAAAATGGCTTGTGAGAGGGAGAACATTGGTGTTGGAGCAGCTATCCTGTTGGATTTGCAGAGGCATCACTGATGATATTTTTGTGGGGATTTGAGGTGCCAGCTGAATGTTGTCCATGTCTCTACTGAATACAGGAGGGCTGGTAAGACTGCTATTATGTAGACCAGAGCATGGTGTTGGGCTTTTAAGGCCACTTGTTAGTGCAGTGCAGGGTTTTCAACAAGTCAATCATTTTTGGCACCTGCTACCTTTGTAAAATGGGCACAAGGATATAGGTTTGTCCATTTCCCAGACATGGGAGTCCAGGACTATTTTACATTCATCCATATAATTGCAGCCTGTGGAAACAAGCAGGCACCTGAAGTTTCCTCATAATAAAAATGATGTTTTAATTGACTGCCCTTTCTCTGACAGCAGGATTTTAGCAATATCACTGGTCAATGTAACAGCCAGCCATATTTTCACAAAGAATATTGCAAAAAGTAACCTGTGGCTTTGAAGCTCAGAATAAGTATGTTTTCTTTATTGTGCACCTGCATGTAATCTAATTCTCAGATTAATAGAACGAAATCTAATGATATTTATTTCCAACGCAATAAGACTAAGTTAATCAGGATTGTGCGATAAACAGTAGGTAGAAATAGATTGAAACTACAAGAGGAGTTAAATACTGGCGTCCCAGGTTTCAGGCGAAGTCAGTCAATCAGTGATTTGTAAACTTTATGTGGCTCCTCTGTGCTTGAGGTGTGGCTCTTTAAACATTTTCTGTTATATCGTGCACTCCATTGTCATTGAGGATATGGGTAAAAACCCAGAAGATGTCACTAATCACATTAAAACATATAGACTTCCTTTAATTCTGAACTGGATAACAAATCTTTCTAAAATTAATTACTGGATGGACATTTCCCTAAAGGTACCTTACTACCCAGCCCAGGACGGTGAAGGGGATAACTGACACAATTGGTTCTTAAGCATTAAAGGTGCCTTGAACAGGAGAGGTACAACCTTAAACTGGGAATGTTGTTCTGGTCATTGCACCTTCAATTTCCCTAGCCACGTTTTTCTTGTCAGCTCATCTTCTTGATGGGAACACATTGACTCAACAATCTCTTTCAAAAGAGAAAGGCTATTAAAAAGCTTTTAACATGTTTTCTTAAAACTTGAGTTTTAATGTAAAAAGAACCTTCTTACAAATTAACAAAGTGTGGAGCTGGGTGAACACAGCAGGCCAAGCAGCATCTTAGGAGCACAAAAGCTGACGTTTCAGGCCTAGGCTCATCTTACAAATTGCTCCTTTAGAGTCCTCCTATAATTATTTATTTATGACAAATGATCATTTCAAAACGATTCTTCCATTTGTTTTGCTTGTCATTAAACAAACTGAGACATTTAATATCAAAATATAGTTTGTCAATCAAAATGGTTCACAAATACTTGCACACTTTCTTTCAAACAATTCTGTTAGCACTCAAGCAATTATTCATATACAATAACTAATGGAGCAGAATTTGCTGTAATTGTAATGACACATGAACTACACGGATCATTTTTAAGGTGCAAATTGGACGCCAATTTGTGGCGAAGAAGAGCTACCCCAAAATTTGGAACACCATACTCACTTGGTAATTTGCACTTGTCCACAAGTGACTTTGCATTTGATACTTTATACTCCCCATGAGATTCATTGTTGTTACAATAACACACTGTGCAACCCATCATTTAAAAGAAGGGTTATTTCAAGTATATATCTATATATATTATATCCAGTAATTAACAGTCCTGAACGACTTCTAAACGACATGTTCAAATTATAGGATGTGTGCTGAAATGTTGAAATGCAGGTCATGTTTCTTTTCTGAAGTGTATAAAAATCTGTACTTCATGGTACCAATTCAGAGTTGATGTGGAGACAAACATCGCCTATGTTAAGGCATTTATTATTCTATTAATGGTTTGTTTGTGTTGTCACTTGGGAAATTGCTGAATAATTTTCATCATGTTATAAAATGGAAACTACTTTTGAAAATTAACGTTCATAGTGCAGTCAAAAAGCTATATTTGCATAGAGGATTGGCCTAATTCACATCAGATATTTGTCATATTGTTCAATTAAAATTCCAACAAGTATATAGACACTTTTAAGGGTGCATAGATTTGTAAAAATCTACTCTGGCCATCTTCAAAAAGAATTCTTATGTTGTATCATTTTTGAGCAGAGCAGGAGTAGAACAAATTCAGTGCTTATTCTTTAATCATTCTCTTTTACTTCATTCTATGGTAACTATTTTCAGCTAGCTTGATGCTGCAACATGCTCTGATTTGTTTGACATGATACATACACACTCAGATGCTACAATCCTTTATGGGTGTGGGTCGTCTGAATAATTTTATCATTAAAATTTATGCTTTCCAAAGAGTCTGTGAGGCATTAGCACTAAATAAAAGACACATCGGCAGAGGACAGTGCAAAGCATTAGTATTTATAGAACTCTTTTCCAGTTCCCCTCATGTTTACGTTTATCCAGTTTGAGTTAAAACTTCAAATTGTAGAATTGCTTCATTCATAAACAATGTTCATCTTGTAATTATTGCATTGAAAAATAGCTAAGCTTTAACAATTTAGCTATAATTTAATGTGGAATAGTAGACATTATTTTGTATGAGGATTTGAATTTAATGTATTAATGCAAAAAGATTCTCTGTATAATCCTGCAAATTGTTGCTTTTAACTCATTTACAGATTTGCAATAGAAATTATGCTCAATGTTTCGTCAATGTTTCACTTTTAGTCATACAACGTAGGCATTTATTGTTTAATTTAAAATAAATTCATCTTTGACTTCTCTGATTATTTGGTGCATGAGGAAAGCACCAAAAGTGATAAGTAAACCATATAGTCCAGGAAGACTACAGATTTGATCAAAGGTATATATTGAATAATTTAATCTTAGCTGGGTGACAAGAAGGATAGTACAACTGACCTCACTGGTCTGATCAATGCCTAGAAACTTCCTGCTGGAAGAGTGTGGATGTCAAATAAGGACAGGTCTAGTCCCCTCTCTGCTGTGGGTACTCCAAGCATATTGCTGATATCACAGCTTTTTTGCTGCTCAATTTGATAGTCTCCCAAAGTAGTCGTGGGGTCACGAACTAACCATCCAACCAAGTGATCGTCTACTTTTTGCCTATTGACCACTTTTATTTAAATTTTCTCCTTCCCTTTTCTCTCTTAATTTTCCATTATCTTTGGGATGTTTTTCCTGTAAAATTCCTCCAACTTCTACGTTTCTCATTATTAATTCCACAACAGTATGAATTCTTATAAAGAAACCTTAAATCTGTTAAATGTTTTATGATCCGTCCCGCCGTCACTCTTTAGGTATCATAATGCCTATCGTTACCCTTTCTAAGTCTCCAATTCCCTCACCAGTATTTAGTGTGAGGTTCACACAGTGAGTTTTACTACCTGACCTCACTTCCCATAAGGTTGGAGAAAGCAAAGCTGATTAATCATTTTAAAAGGAAATTGGACTGGAACTTGAGAGAAATAAACCTACAGGGTTTGCTTGCGGAGTGCTAGATTGCTTCCTTAAGGGCCAAAATGGATTTGATAGGTTTAATGGCTTCCTTTGCAACATATATGATCATAATCAGACATTTGGTAGCACAGGACTTAAAACTTACAATTTACAAACACTCGTTACCCACCCAAATGGGGCTGTAATTTTAGAGATCCAACATGTAAACATTTCCTGCGCCTGTGAACAGCTGCTTTATATTGCCCTGCATGTTGTTCTGACCTATATACAAATTGATTTTCGAATGGACTCCAGAATGGAACCCATTCACAACCTCGCGACTGCCTGTAAGGCTGAATAAAGACCTATTTTTAAAAGGATTTTTCATGTTGTAATCATCAGAACAATTCATAAGAAATACCAAAGTAACATGTTAACAATGTCTCTCCTATACGAGAGGGGAGTGCTGATAGTTTGGCAGGTGAATCTAATCGGTGGAGGCATTGCCATCAAATGTGCACTAGTTAATGATGACTGACAGTTAACACAAAGCTTATTTAAGTTTTAAACAAGGCAACTTGGCACTGATTGGTCAAGGTATTACCCTGAGAAATGTTCCTAAAACTGGGTGTCAACCATTTGTCTGAGTTGAAACAAATGCAGCATGTTTTTTTTTCTTGATTCGTTCACAGAATGAGGGTGTTGCTGGCCAGGCAGCATTTATTGTCCATTCCTGATGGCCAGAGAGTAGTTAAGAGCCAACCATATTGCTGTAGGTCTGGAGTCACATCTAGGCCAGACCGTTTAAGGAAGACAGTTTCTTTCCCTAAAGGACATGAGTCTGCAAAGGACAGGATCTTGTACATTAATGTATGTAACTTCTAGTGCATGCCAGTGTGCCACACGGAGTACAACTGACATTTCGGCATTGGTTGCCTCTAAATGGCTGTCACCAATCAGCACTCTCTATTCATCCGGTTTAAATATTGTTTTCCCTTTCCTTTGGTCATTCTTGAAAAATGTCCTGATGAGTACAACACAAAAACCTTCAAAAAATGTGCAGTTTTTTTCCCAGCAAGATAATATAATTATTGTTTTGAATTTAAATATATCAGTCGATGATGATTTATATTTATATTATATATACATTAGCTATTAAAAAGATATAAATTTGATGTCCTACTTTTAGCTCCTTGTTCCTAATTTAAACTATAGCTCTCATTTCAAGAAAGAAAATGTAAAACTCACAAATCACCTAGCAGTTAAACAAATTAATTCCTTGAGTTATCCATACTCGGGTCTTACTGTCTCCTTTCCCTCTATCTCGTCCCTTGCTGTCATGTAAAACATCAGAATAACACCTACTCTGTCATTGCATAAATTCTTTCACTCACCAAACTCCTATCTTCAGTACCCCATATTGAAGAAGTTAGTTTCCTTGATACTTCATTATCAGGTAAAGTAGCCATAGTCTTACTGAACTATAGGGCTGCTCCATTATTAGGAAGGGAGGCAAGGTAGTAGTTTAACCTGAGGGTCACCATGCCTCAGGCAAACGGAGAGTTTGGAAAGAGATAATGGGAACTGCAGATGCTGGAGAATTCCAAGATAATAAAATGTGAGGCTGGATGAACACAGCAGGCCAAGCAGCATCTCAGGAGCACAAAAGCTGACGTTTCGGGCCTAGACCCTTCATCAGAGAGGGGGATGGGGAGAGGGAACTGGAATGAATAGGGAGAGAGGGGGAGGCGGACCGTAGATGGAGAGTAAAGAAGATAGGTGGAGACAGTATAGGTGGGGAGGTAGGGAGGGGATAGGTCAGTCCAGGGAAGACGGACAGGTCAAGGAGGTGGGATGAGGTTAGTAGGTAGCTGGGGGTGCGGCTTGGGGTGGGAGGAAGGGATGGGTGAGAGGAAGAAGCGGTTAGGGAGGCAGAGACAGGTTGGACTGGTTTTGGGATGCAGTGGGTGGGGGGGAAGAGCTGGGCTGGTTGTGTGGTGCAGTGGGGGGAGGGGACGAACTGGGCTGGTTTAGGGATGCAGTAGGGGAAGGGGAGATTTTGAAACTGGTGAAGTCCACATTGATACCATATGGCTGCAGGGTTCCCAGGCGGAATATGAGTTGCTGTTCCTGCAACCTTCGGGTGGCATCATTGTGGCACTGCAGGAGGCCCATGATGGACATGTCATCTAGAGAATGGGAGGGGGAGTGGAAATGGTTTGCGACTGGGAGGTGCAGTTGTTTGTTGCGAACTGAGCGGAGGTGTTCTGCAAAGCGGTCTCCAAGCCTCCGCTTGGTTTCCCCAATGTAGAGGAAGCCGTACCGGGTACAGTGGATGCAGTATACCACATTGGCAGATGTGCAGGTGAACCTCTGCTTAATGTGGAAAGTCATCTTGGGGCCTGGGATAGGGGTGAGGGAGGAGATGTGGGGGCAAGTGTAGCATTTCCTGCGGTTGCAGGGGAAGGTGCCGGGTGTGGTGGGGTTGGAGGGCAGTGTGGAGCGAACAAGGGAGTCACGGAGAGAGTGGTCTCCCGGAAAGCAGACAGGTGTGGGGATGGAAAAATGTCTTGGATGGTGGGGTCGGATTGTAAATGGCGAAAGTGTCGGAGGATGATGCGTTGTATCTGGAGGTTGGTAGGGTGGTGTGTGAGAACGAGGGGGATCCTCTTAGGGCGGTTGTGGCGGGGGCGGGGTGTGAGGGATGTGTTGCGGGAAATACGGGAGACGCGGTCAAGGGCGTTCTCGATCACTGTGGGGGGAAAGTTGCGGTCCTTGAAGAACTTGGACATCTGGGATGTGCGGGAGTGGAATGTCTTATTGTGGGAGCAGATGTGGCGGAGGCGGAGGAATTGGGAATAGGGGATGGAATTTTTGCAGGAGGGTGGGTGGGAGGAGGTGTATTCTAGGTAGCTGTGGCAGTCGGTGGGCTTGAAATGGACATCAGTTACAAGCTGGTTGCCTGAGATGGAGACTGAGAGGTCCAGGAAGGTGAGGGATGTGCTGGAGATGGCCCAGGTGAACTGAAGGTTGGGGTGGAAGGTGTTGGTGAAGTGCTTGAACTGTTCGAGCTCCTCTGGGGAGCAAGAGGCGGCGCCGATACAGTCATCAATGTACCGGAGGAAGAGGTGGGGTTTGGGGCCTGTGTAGGTGCGGAAGAGGGACTGTTCCACGTAACCTACAAAGGCACAGCTGGGGCCCATGCGGGTGCCCATGGCCACCCCCTTAGTCTGTAGGAAGTGGGAGGAGTCAAAAGAGAAGTTGTTGAGTGTGAGGACGAGTTCAGCTAGGCGGATGAGAGTGTCGGTGGAGGGGGACTGGTCGGGCCTGCGGGACAGGAAGAAGCGGAGGGCCTTGAGGCCATCTGCATGCGGAATGCAGGTGTATAGGGACTGGACGTCCATGGTGAATATGAGGTGTTGGGGGCCAGGGAATTGGAAGTCCTGGAGGAGGTGGAGGGCATGGGTGGTGTCATAGACGTAGGTGGGGAGTTCCTGGACCAAAGGGGAGAAAATGGAGTCCAGGTAGGTGGAGAACATCTCCGCTCAGTTCGCAACAAACAACTGCACCTCCCAGTCGCAAACCATTCCTACTCCCCCTCCTATTCTCTAGATGACATGTCCATCATGGGCCTCCTGCAGTGCCACAATGATGCCACCCAAAGGTTGCAGGAACAGCAACTCATATTCCGCCTGGGAACCCTGCAGCCTAATGGTATCAATGTGGACTTCACCAGTTTCAAAATCTCCCCTTCTCCCACCGCATCCCTAAACCAGCCCAGTTCGTCCCCTCCCCCCACTGCACCACACAACCAGCCCAGCTCTTCCCCCCCACCCACTGCATCCCAAAACCAGTCCAACCTGTCTCTGCCTCCCTAACCGGTTCTTCCTCTCACCCATCCCTTCCTCCCACCCCAAGCCGCACCCCCAGCTACCTACTAACCTCATCCCACCTCCTTGACCTGTCCGTCTTCCCTGGACTGACCTATCCCCTCCCTACCTCCCCACCTATACTGTCTCCACCTATCTTCTTTACTCTCCATCTTCGGTCCTCGTCCCCCTCTCTCCCTATTCATTCCAGTTCCCTCTCCCCATCCCCCTCTCTGATGAAGGGTCTAGGCCTGAAACTTCAGCTTTTGTGCTCCTGAGATGCTGCTTGGCCTGCTGTGTTCATCCAGCCTCACATTTTATTATCTCGGAGAGTTTGGAAAGCAAAGTCTTCCATGGTAGCCTCAGCCAGTGCAGGAATTAAACCCATGCTGTTGTCATCACTCTGTGTTACAAGACAGCCATTCAGTGAACTGCCCTAACTGACCTCTGCCTTCGAGCCAGCATTTGATGCCCATCTTATTGCCTTCTAAAAATTGGTGGTGAGGTGCCTTTTCGAACCGCTGTAGCCCTCCTGGTGCAAGTAGACCCACAATACAAGTAGGGAGGGATTTCCAGGATTTTGACCCAATGACACTGAAGGAACAGGGATATATTTCCAAGTCAAGGTGGTGAGTGCTTGGAGAGGAACATGAGAGTGGTATTCTAGAGAAGACAAGCTGCAGTAGTATGAGAGCAAACACTTAACCTGAGCAACAATGGCCTCAACTCGAGTCAAAACAAGCATCTGAATGAATATGTTCAGTAATGAGTACAAAGCAGAAAGGAGAGCTATTTGTAATCACATGTTGAATCTATTCATTGAATATCTTGTTTAAAACTCATCAATTTGACAAATAACTTTTGGTTATTCCTGCTCGTGTTTCTTTATTTGATTCATGTGCACTATTTCCTTAGACCTCTATAAAATCCCTTGGGACAATTTTTTATCTTGAAGGTATTATATTCGTGTACCTCGATGTAAAAATACTAAACTTAATCATTTTTCTTTTTCCTCCATGGTGTGATATCCCAGACATCTGCATAAATACAGCCCAAAGGGACAGAATTATTCAGCTCTTTGCTCAAAATGCACTGCATGCCTGTGCAATGTTCATACATATATCAAAATTTGAAATGAATTGCATGAGCTGAAACTTTACATTTGCACTTTCTTGTATTTGCCTGTGCAAACTGCTGGCATTAAATAACATGGGCTAACGTGCCAGTTTTAGCAAAAGAATGGTCTTGGATGGAATTGTCCAGGGTGTGTCTAAATATATGTTTTCAAAGAATACCACCTACACTCTAGTTGTAAACCTTTAAACTTAATGCGATCACGTAATTTACTTTCTAAAAGGCACAACGATTGATAATGATAATGTTGGTGGAAGAAATGTAAATAAATTGCAAAGAGATACCAATCTGTTCCTGAGGATTATTGCTGTGCATTATTTGATCCTCATTGTTATGATTATGCAACCATTTTCCCTTTTAAATCAATTTCTTCCCCTCACATGTCTCATTACCATTGCCTAACATGTATCCTCTAACACAGAAACAAAATATTACAAATGCTGTAAATCTGTAATCAAAGCAGAAACTGCTGGAAATACACAGCCAGTCTAGCAGCATCTATTCAGAAGATGATGGCCTAGTGTTGCCATTGCAGGACTGTTAATCCAGAGTCCCAGATAATGTTCTGGCATCCTGGGTTGAAATTCAAATCTTGGCGTATGGTGGAATTTGAACTCAATAAAATTCTGAAATTAAGAGTCTAACAATGCCCATTGTCAATTGTCAGAAAAACTTATCCAGTTTATTAATGTCCTTCAGAGATGGAAACTACCTGGTCTAGGCTACATGTGACTCTGCACCCGTCGGCAATGTGGTTGACTCTTGACTGCCTTTTGGGATGGCCAATAAATGCTGGCTGAGCCAGTGATGCCCTCATCCTGCAATTTATAAAAAAACACGGAGCAATGGAGTTAATGATCTAGTATTATATTACTGAGGCACAGACCTTGAGTCAGGAAATGCTCTGACTTGACAGACAGCTTAAATAAAAAGAGTGCCATTACGCTCAATCTTTGCTGTGCGGGGCAGGAGCAGATTGCTTTGCACCTGTCATCTCTGGACACAGTTTGGAAGTGGACACAGAAATGGCAAATGCCAAGGCAGGCTGGATAGAAGGCTGCTCAATTCTGAGGCTGGCCCACATTTATAAAAGTCTGCTAGGCCCTTTAGGCTTTATACCTCAACACTATACACCTTTTATGCCATCTCATTCCAACTCCATGCAACCTCAAGCTACCCCCTCCACCACCCAACCCTGGCAATTCCTCGATACCTCATACTGCTCAATCAACTCAAATGCCAATGACCAAGTTTCCACTGTGGGAAGACTTCAGGATCTGTGTGAAAATGAACAAAAAATAAACTTCTAACAATCTAACAGAGCTTGTATTATCACATTTGGTGTTGAAAATAATTGTCATTCATGAAATCTATTCAAAGATTTTAAATGCCTCAAGTGGTCAATCTATTAAAAAGAATCAGTAACCATATCAAATATCTCAAATACTCTTAAAACTATCAATCGAAATATAGACTCAGCAATTCTGCTGAGAGAAGTAGTCCTGGAACTTATGAAACTCCATCAATCATTCCTAGTGGGCTCAGCTGCATTAACTGACCTTCAAAAAAGTCAATAAGAAAGTCTGTTGAAACTGAAGAAGAGAAGGGCATTGTGTCTTCTAAGCTACACTTCTTGACCTGTTTTATTTTTAACTTGCTGACAGATGCTGACTTTTTTGTGTGTTTAAAGGATTGGAAATTTAAATAACTTCAGACCTACCACTTAACAGACCTTATCCACTATTGAGGAGTGTTTACATCTCCTCTATAAATTCATGAATTCCACATTAGAGGTTAAGGCCCTTAAATGTAATGAACAAGTGGGGAAAACAGGATCCGTTCAGCCTAAGACCATAAGAAGGAGCAGAAGTAGGCCATTTCACCCATCTAGTCTGTTCTGCATGCACTGAGATCATGACTGATCTGTTAATCTCACCTCAGCTTTCCTATTTTTCATCAACACGCACTTCTGTTGAGGCCCATTTGATTGACATCATTATAAGGCCAGGTACATAGAACATAGAACATAGAACAGTACAGCACAGAACAGGCCCTTCAGCCCACAATATTGTGCCGACCATTGATCCTCATGTATGCACCCTCAAATTTCTGTGACCATATGCATGTCCAGCAGTCTCTTAAATGACCACAATGGCCTTGCTTCCACAACTGCCGCTGGCAACGCATTCCATGCTATGGGCTATAACCCCGTTGACAACATGGTTTCCTCAATCTCACTGCGTGGGCCCAGACAGCTTGAGTCTGGAATCACTCCTATAATCTCAGTAACTAGATAGCATGTTGATTTGGTGCTCTCTTTCCCATAGCTAGCTCACATGTATCTGTCAGATTGTAAATGATGTGGATAGCTGGGGACCCCCAAGCAGCAGCTGTTCACTGTTGGAGTCTGGGAACTGTGGTTGTTTTTCAAGATGCCACCATTAGATGTCACTCATCATTATAACCTCCTGCCATCTTGGACAAGCCCAGACCTGTCTGGGGACTTCTTTCCTGTAACCTTCTCTCCTCTCTTCAATACATTTCCTGACACCTTGTTTCGCTCACTCCTTTCCTGGTCCAATATATCCTGCTGCTCTCTGACCTCTGACCTCAGCTCCTTTAACTGTTCACACAATGTTAGCATCTATTTTCTGACTCTATCTCTCAGTGGTTCTACCGCTTCACTTCCTGCTGTGGTGTCATCTGGATCCACTTTGTCCTCCCAGTCGGTAATCCAAATGGTGTTATTTCAATCACCTGGTTTGGGGCTGCTCTTAGTCGCATTAATGTTAAAGGGAGAACATCTAGCTATCCTCTCCCTGTATGTTCTATGGTCTTTGTAATGGCAGATTGTTACCTTCAGTTCATTCATTCTGCAATGTCTGCATTCTGAGGAAGGAACAGGATATGGAGCCTTTGCTTCATTCCATGCAACTGACATAATTTCTTCATGCTTTCCCTGTGCATAAGTCCCTCGATCTGTGCCTATTTGAAGCGGCATTCCCCTTCTTGGTATTTTACTTCTTGGGTTAGGATTTTTTGCAGTGGTCAAGGCAGAAGAGTCCCATGTCAGGAATGCTTCCACCAAATGAATAAAGTGTCCCATGATCAGTAGACAATATGTTTCTCCCCCTGCCAATGGGTAGCGGATCCGTAGAGTTTCTCTGTAGATTCTTTGAAGGGTGCTATGTTTTAGGCTGATTGGCTCATTTGATGTTAATGACTTTTCCATCATTATAATTTGTGCAGTTCAAGCAAGTTTGGCAATATTTGACTGGCCCCTGTCCATTCCAGGAACTCCACCAACATTGCTCCATAATTTGCACTCCAACCCCCATGAGGCATCCGAGTTATTAAGTCCATTGTGACTTTAGTTAGCTCATTATAAATGAGAAGGTGAAGATTATTGTTTCTTTATGTTAATTTGCAATATTGCTTATTTGTGTTAATTTACAATATACTTGTATAATTTTAATTATTTTTTCAGAGACCAGTGGCATAATCACACTCAGGTCAGAACACTAAACAGGACAGCAGGCCCCATCAAGGTGCATGTAGCTGGTGAATTTGAATCTAGTGAAGGTGAATCCTCAGAGTGCTTCTCCTTACCTGTAGCCTCCAACATCAGCTACATCTGTTCCTCTAGCATTGGTCATGTAGAAGAGAGGACATATAGTTCACTCAAACTTCCATCTCTCAATAGCTGTGACTTCAGGCATCAGGCTGACCATCAATTATAATTCAATGAAAATAAATCTACAAATGTGGAAACTGCTAGGACATTTGCATTTGCAAGACAAGAAACTTCCACCCTCTTCTTGTACATACAACTGCGCATTACAATTCCAACAACTGTTTAAGTGCCAGGTCACCAGAGTATCAAGATTCTCCTTCTAACAACATTCTCTAAGTCAGTGTAACCCTTTGCACAATCCTCACAGTGACATTGTTCACTGTGGGACCTTCATTTGTGGAGAATTCTTCAAACAATGTATACTATTATTTGCAGATGCCAAATGTGAACGAAAAATGAAACAAACAGAAGTTGCATTCACCCGCCCCACTCTGAAGGCAAATAAACTGCTGGCATGTTGATGAATAAACAATGAGTATTTTACTGTAAATGAGTGATTACAGCTGACAGTTCTTATTGACTAGAACTGAGTGTCAATTAAATCCAGTTGGCTTTCTGGTGCCAGAGTTAGCTGTTCTCTATCATACATGAAGAGATGTTCCTTCCACTCAATGCCCTGTTCAGAAGACTGTTTCCAGCCTCCCAGTTCCTCAACATTTTTCACACCCTCTTATTGCCTGCTCCAGTTGTGCAGAGAACACCATGCCAGGATTATACAGCACACTTTCCCTGGAGTATAGTGAAAGATTGAACTTAACCTTCAGGATGTCTATAATCTGCTCCACCATGGTCCCAGTTAAAGAATTGACTGTAGTGTGTAATGGAGTCATTCAGCCATGGTCACAGAAGGTAGCCCTAATCTCCCAGTAATCATCCTTGTAAGGCATCTGGACTCTAACAGAGGAACATGAGAGTTCTCAGGGATTTTGGCATTCAGGCAGCTCTCAACAGTCTGGAAGCAAACTTATAAGAAGTGTAAGCTATGATCACAGTCACATGCAAAGTAATGGAATGACATCCTGTGTTGTTGATGAACTCCACTGTGTTGTAATATGGCCCTTTAAGTGTCAATGCTGCCCTGGAAGGGATGCCAGCTCCATTACTGATTCCCATTCCTCAGGCTACAGCGCTAAACTTGAGATGAGCTGATGTGGTCTGGCACAAAATGGCATCGGTAGTAATCCTGATGCACCTCTGAGTGGGCAGCTGAGAGATCCCACACAGGTCCCTGGAAGAAGTCAGTCCCATAAAGGTCCCATGCAGATGTCACCCCGATCATCATCTATTCCATCAAGCTGTAGGGCCTGATTCAGAAGCTGTGACAGCTCAGTCACAGTGTCCTGGAGCCACCTTCAGCTTATATTGACATTGCTCTTCACTCATCACAGGGCTATCTATCCTTAATTTACTATGGGCTAATGACACAGATGACATCACCTATGCCTAGCATTCGCACATCACATCTAGTGCACTGAAACAAAAACAGAAAGTGCTAGAGAAACTCAGCAAGTCCACCAGCATCTGGAGAGAGAAAAAGAGTTACTATTTTGAATCCAGTGACTCTTCTTCAGAACACACCGAACACATTTCACATTGATGATAATATAGATGGAAATGATGTGAACCTGCACTCTGCAGGTGTGTGATAGACATAATATCATCAAATATCGGGGCAGATCCATCCACATCGGCACCACAGTCAAGAAAGCAGCCTCTACTTCCTCAGAATGCTAGAGAAATTCAACTTGTCCTCAACGACTCTTACCAAATTTTATAGAAGCACCATAGAAAGCATCTTATCCAGATACATCACAGTGTGGTATGGAAATTGCTCTGCCCAAGACTGCCAGAAATTACAGACAGCTGTGAGCACAATCCAGCCCATCACATTAACCAGCCTTCCTTCCATTGACTTTGTCTTCACTTCCCACTGCCTCAGAAAAGCAGCCAACACAATCAAAGACCGCACCCAAACCAGTTTTATTCTCTCCAACCCTCTTCCATTCGGCAGGAGATACAAAAGTTTGAAAACACATACCAACAGATTTGAGAACAGCTTCTTCCTGCTGTTTTCCGACTTACAGTCATCCGACACCCAGGTTTAGCAGCCATAGTCTCATGGTTTGGGGAAGTTAACATGTGAATGTCCCAAATCTGATCATTTGGAAGACATGTGTAAATGGTATAACTTACCTTAACCAACCTCTATCACTCTGTAGGCTCCTTAAGTTCTCATCATAACTCACTTTCTTTTCTCGGATTCTCCAGCATCTGCAGTTCCCAATATCTCTGAGCTTAGAGGACAGTGGAAAACATCAGGTGGTTGCTTTTATGACTCAGGAATGCACAACATGGCAGTGATCAATTGTCGCCTTCATCACTTTGGTGATAACATAGTGGAATGGATTATTTAGTCATTGCAACTTCATAAGAAAGCAATAACAAAGTGTGGAGCTGGATGAACACAGCAGGACAAGCAGCATCTTAGGAGCACAAAAGCTGACGTTTTGGGCCTAGACCCTTCATCAGAAAAGGGGGATGGGGAGGGGTTTCTGAAATAAATAGGGAGAGAGGGGGAGGCGGACCGAAGATGGATAGAGGAGACAATAGGTGGAGTGGAGAGTATAGGTGGGGAGGTAGGGAGGGAATAGGTCAGTCCGGGGAGGACAAACAGGTCGAGGTGGCGGGATGAGGTTAGTAGGTAGGAAATGGAGGTGCGGCTTGAAATGGGAGGAGGGGATAAACACTGCACCTCCCAGTTGCAAACAATTTCAATACCCTGTCCCATTCCTTAGAAGACATGTCCAAACTGGGCCTCCTGCAGTGCCATAATGATGCCACCCAAAGGTTGCAGGAACAGCAACTCATATTCCGCTTGGGAACCCTGCAGCCCAATGGTATCAATGTGGACTTCACCAGCTTCAAAATCTCCCCTCCCCCCATTGTATCCCAAAACCAGCCCAGCTCATCTCTGCCTCCCTAACCTGTTCTTCCTCTCACCTATCCCCTCCTCTCACCTCAAGCCGCACTAACCTCATCCCGCCCCCTTGACCTGTCCGTCCTCCCCAAATTGACCTATCCCCTCACTACCTCCCCACCTATACACTCCTCTTCACCTATCTTCTCCTCTATCCTTCTTCGATCCGCCTCCCCCTCTCTCCCTATTTATTCCAGAACCCTCTCTCCATCCCCCTTTTCTGATGAAGGGTCTAGGCCTGAAACATCAGCTTTTCTGTTCCTAAGATGTTGCTTGGCTTGCTGTGTTCATCCAGCTCCACATTTTGTCCTCTAAGTTCAGCTGGTTTTCTCCCAGTGCAGCTTCTGTTAGGTACACACACACACAAACACACACACACAGAATCACTGATACGCAGGAAATTCTTTTTGTGGGGAACTTCAGTATTTACATAAATCCTGAAAGTATTAAAAATTTTATCCTTGGAGTTGATAAAAATGAGAAAGTGAGAATTAAAACCATTATCCAAATGCTACATTCAAAATTGAAAACCATTCTTTTATGTTACGGGTATAATTATAATGTACAAAAGACATTTGGATAGGCTAATGAATAGGAAGAGTTTGGAGTGATATGGGCCAGGAGCAGGCAGGTGAAACTAATTTAGTTTGGGATAATGTTCGGCATGGTTGGGCTGAAGGGTCTGTTTTCGTGCTGTATGACTCTATGACTCAATTGTTGCTTGTGTCAATCCCTCCTTCATAGTATTTTTGGTGTCCCTAAACGAAGGATTACAGCAGTTCAAGAAGATTACACTGGAGTTACAAATTAATAATGTTTTATGTAGTTTAATTTGGAATGAGCTGTTCTGACACCACAGGCTCAGCTAAGATGTTGGAGTAGTTTGCAGATCTGAATTGAATTTGCAATAAAGTTTATCTTAAAACGGGTGTTGTTTATTCAGTAGATGTGCCAAGCTACTACAAACTCAGGGAAATTTTCCTATTTGATTTTTTAGAAATGATTTTACAGCACGTGAGTATTGCTGGCCCGTTTGTTGCCCAGTCGTAATAGCCCTGAAGAAGGTAGCGGTGGTGAGCCACCTTCTAGAACTACTGTAGTCCTTGGGGTTCAGGTAGACCAAAAGTGCGGTGAGGGAGGGAGTTACAAATTATTCACCCAACAACAATAAAGGAATGGCTTTTCAATTTTGAAAATTGTGTTTGAATAATGGTTTTAATTTATAAATAAATTAATTTATTAATAAACCACTGAGGATATTAAGTTGGTTGCAAAATGAATGACCTCAGATTTAATGGATACTGCGGTGCTCATAACTCATAAAAGAGCAGATGTAGGCAAATTAGTTACCCAAGTTAAGTTTTAAGAAGTTGCAGATCAATGTTTATGAACAAAATTTTGTGCAACTCCACTTTAATTCATTTGGATGTCATCCTTTCAATCTAGAATTGACTGAAGTGTTGTAATATTCTTATTCAATCTACACTAAGGTCAGTTCATCCATCCATGCTGCTCTATCTTGATTTATGCATTCTGATTTGAATGGATTGAGAGCTAAACTGTCCATCAAGCATTCCATGAATGATTGTTATGATTCATTGCCTGACTCATTCCGGACTACATTCAAAATGACAACCTGAAAACTTTCTCCACATTTTGCAACAGTTCCATACATTTAATGAATCAAGACCGCTCATGGCAGGCAAAGAAATTTATCACAAAATAAGCATGATTCCGCATACTATCCTAATATATTAGATGTGCCCATGGTATCAGAGAATCCTCAAAAGAAGGACTGAAGCATCTGGCCAAACCTTAGGAATTAAAATCCTTTACATCTGTTGAGCTTAATTTTGAAATTATGCCTGGAGTTAGATATTCCATGGGTTAGTCTAGAGCACTGATTTTAAATGCAACATCCATAATAACAATGAAAAATGATAATTCTGTTTTAGTTTGCTTTGATTAGCAATTCAGAGCCCCAACATTCCACTGATTTGTATTTGTTTATCGGATCTAGTCATTGCTGGTCAAGTTCAAATACATGCAAACAAGTTGGGAGCAGAAATGGAAAATTCAGTCCTTTGAGCCTGCTCTGCCATTAAATGAAATAGTTTATCTGTCTAGACATAGAACATACAACATAGATCTGTACAGCACAGGAAGGGGCCCTCTGACCCACCAAATTGTGCTGAACATGACGCCAAATGAAGTTAATCTCTTCTGCCTGCCCTTGGTCCATATCCCTCCATTCCTTGCATATTCATGTGCTTTGGGTTACAAATTCCACATTCCCATCTATCCTGGAAAAACCTTTGGTTTCCTGTCTTACATAATTCTATCTGCCTCTGCCTGAAACACATTGAATGGTTTTCTGAGGCCATTAAAGTTCAAAAGTTGCACAACCCTCAGAGAGAAAAATAGTTCTCCTCATCTCTGTGCTAAAAGGGCAGCTCCTAAATTTTCATGAAGGCCTCCTTGTTCTGGACACACAACAAGAGCCATTCTTTCCACGTGGTCAAGGCCACTCTGAATCATGCACCTTGGAATCATACATCATGGGGAGCAAATAGTGCAGTGCTTGTATGAATGGACAAATGATCAGAACATTCAATAACCCTGTCTTCACTGCTCTCTGGGGAATGAAATTCCATGACCAATAACTGTCTAAGGGAAAGAATGTTCTCTCATCTCTGCCTTAAATGTCAGACCCTTTACTTTTCAACTGTGTCCTCTTGTGGTAGACCATCCCAAAAGGAGAAACACCATCTCAGTATCCATTACATCCATTCCCCTCAAGAACTATATCTGTTAATAAGATCACCTCCCCTGTTAACCTCTTATGGTCACATTACGAGCCTGTCGATAACCCCTCCTCATAAGATAAAACCATCATCCCAGGAAACACAAAACATAGAACAGTACAGTACAGGAACAGAGATAACAAGGTGTGGAGCTGGATTAGATATGGTCTTTATAGCCTCGTCATCAAAACACATTAGACCCGACAAATATAGAATCTTGAGAAGAATTTTCTGTTCCCTCGAGCAGCACGGGCAATGGAGAGAAAGTTCAAATAGTACAGTTTGAGTTGAAAACTCAGATCAATGTTAAGAAAATATGTCCCAACTTTCCAATCAAGCACTTTAAATGGTGGCTTCAAAGTCTCACTACTAACTGATAGCAACCTTATATCTATGCACTTGCATCTCATTATTAGTCCATCTTACTTCATTTATATGCCACCTATACTTTTCCTCTCCTTTTTGAGAAACTAGACAGCCATCAGTTCACAAATGAAAATCAAAGCCATTACCAGGCAATAGGAGCTTGCTAGATAATAAAGAGTGAAGCTGGATGAACACAGCAGGCCAAGCAGCATCTCAGGAGCACAAAAGCTGACGTTTCAGGCCGAGACCCTTCATCAGAGAGGGGGATGGGGAGAGGGTTCTGGAATAAATAGGGAGAGGGGGGAGGCGGACCGAAGATGGAGAGAAAAGAAGATAGGTGGAGAGAGTATAGGTGGGGAGGTAGGGAGGGGATAGGTCAGTCCGGGAAGACGGACAGGTCAAGGAGGTGGGATGAGGTTAGTAGGTAGGAGATGGACGTGCAGCTTGGGGTGGGAGGAAGGGATGGGTGAGAGGAAGAACAGGTTAGGGAAGCAGAGACAGGCTGGGCTGCTTTTGGGATGCAGTGGGGTGAGGGGTAGAGCTGGGCTGGCTGTGTGGTGCAGTGGGGGGAGGGGACGAACTGGGCTGGTTTTGGGATGCGTTGAGGGAAGGGGAGATTTTGAAGCTGGTGAAGTCCACATTGATACCATTGGGCTGCAGGGTTCCCCAGCAGAATATGAGTTGCTGTTCCTGCAACCTTCTGGTGGCATCATTGTGGCACTGCAGGAGACCCAGGATGGACATGTCATCTAAAGAATGGGAGGGGGAGTTGAAATGGTTCGCGACTGGGAGGTGCAGTTGTTTGTTGCGAACCGAGCGGAGGTGTTCTGCAAAGCGGTCCCCAAGCCTCCGCTTGGTTTCCCCAATGTAGAGAAAGCCACACCGGGTACAATGGATATAGTACACCACATTGGCAGATGTGCAGGTGAACCTCTGCTTAATATGGAAAGTCATCTTGGGGCCTGGGATAGGGGTGAGGGGGGAGGTGTGGGGGCAAGTGTAGCACTTCCTGCGGTTGCAGGGGAAGGTGCCGGGTGTGATGGAGTTGGACGGCAGTGTGGAGCGAACAAGGGAGTCACGGAGAGAGTGGTCTCTCTGGAAAGCAGACAGGGGTGGGGATGGAAAAATGTCTTGATTGGTGGGGACGGATTGTAGATGGCAGAAGTGTTGGAGGATGATGCATTGTATCCAGAGGTTGGTGGGGTGGTGTGTGAGAACGAGGGGGGTCCTCTTAAGGCAGTTGTGGCGGGGACGGGGTGTGAGGGATGTGTTGCAGGAAATGTGGGAGACGTGGTCAAGGACGTTCTCGACCACTGTCGTGGGAAAGTTGCGGTCCTTGAAGAACTTGGACATCTGGGATGTGCGGGAGTGGAATGCCTCATCCTGGGAGCAGATGCGGCGGAGGCGGAGGAATTGGGAATAGACGATGGAATTTTTGCAGGAAGGTGGGTGGGAGGAGGTGTATTCTAGGTAGCTGTGGGAGTCGGTGGGTTTGAAATGGACATCAGTTACAAGCTGGTTGCCTGAGATGGAGACTGACAGGTCCAGAAAGGTGAGGGATGTGCTGGAGATGGCCCAGGTGAACTTGAGGGGTGGAAGGTGTTGGTGAAGTGGATGAACTGATGAGCTGATGAGCCCCGTGGGGAGCAAGAGGCGGTGCCGATACAGTCATCAATGTAACGGAGGAAGAGGTGGGGTTTGGGGCCTGTGTAGGTGTGGAAGAAGGACTGTTCCACGTAACTTACAAAGAGGCAGGCATAGCTGGGGCCCATGCAGGTGCCCATGGCCACTACCTTTGTCTGTAGGAAGTGGGAGGAATCGAAAGAGAAGTTGTTGAGGGTGAGGACGAGTTCGGCTAGGCGGATGAGGGTGTCGGTGGAGGGGGACTGGTCGGGCCTGCGGGACAGGAAGAAGCGGAGGGCCTTGAGGCCATCTGCATGTGGAATACAGGTGTATAGGGACTGGACATCCATGGTGAAAATGAGGTGTTGGGGGCCAGCGAATTGGAAGTTCTGGAATGGGTGGAGGGTGTGGGTGGTGTCACGGACGTAGTTAGGGAGTTCCTGGGCCAAAGGGGAGAAAATGGAGTCCAGATGGGTGGAGATAAGTTTGGTGGGGCAGGAACAGGCTGAGTCAATGGGTTGACCAGGGCAGCAAGGTTTGTGAATTTTGGGAAGGAGATTGAAACGGGCCTTGTGGGGTTGGGGAACAATGAGGTTGGAGGCTCTGGGTGGGAGGTCCCCTGAGGTGATAAGGTCATGAATGGTGATAATGGGAACTGCAGATGCTGGAGAATCCGAGATAATAAAATGTGAGGCTGGATGAACACAGCAGGCCCAGCAGCATCTCAGGAGCACAAAAGCTGACGTTTCGGGCCTAGACCCTTCATCAGAGAGGGGGATGGGGTGAGGGTTCTGAAATAAATAGGGAGAGAGGGGGAGGCGGACCGAAGATGGAGAGTAAAGAAGGTAGGTGGAAAGGAGAGTATAGGTGAGGAGGTGGGGAGGGGATAGGTCAGTCCAGGGAAGACGGACAGGTCAAGGAGGTGGGATGAGGTTAATAGGTAGGAGATGGAGGTGCGGCTTGGGGTGGGAGGAAGGGATGGGTGAGAACCAGCCCAGTTTGTCCCCTCCCCCCACCGCACCACACAACCAGCCCAGCTCTTCCCCTCCACCCACTGCATCCCAAAACCAGTCCAACCTGTCTCTGCCTCCTTAACCTGTTCTTCCTCTCACCCATCCCTTCCTCCCACCTCAAGCCAAACCTCCATCTCCTACCTACTAACCTCATCCCACCTCCTTGACCTGTCCGTCTTCCCTGGACTGACCTATCCCCTCTCTACCTCCCCACCTATACTCTCCTCTCCACCTATCTTCTTTTCTCTCCATCTTCGGTCCGCCTCTCCTCTCTCCCTACTTATTCCAGAACCCTCACCCCATCCCCCTCTCTGATGAAGGGTTTAGGCCCCAAACATCAGCTTTTGTGCTCCTGAGATGCTGCTGGGCCTGCTGCGTTCATCCAGCCTCACATTTTATTATTAGGTCATGAATGGTATTGGAGATGATGGTTTGGTGCTCGGTGGTGGGGTCATGATCAAGGGGGGGGGGGTAGGAGGAGGTGTCGAAGAGTTGGCGTTTGGCCTCGGCGATGTAGAGGTCAGTGCGCCATACTACCACTGCACTACCCTTGTCTTCAGGTTTGATGGTGAGGGTGGGGTTGGAGCGGAGGGAGCGGAGGGCTGCCCGTTCTGCGGGGGAGAGGTTGGAGTGGGTGAGAGGGGTGGAGAGGTTGAGGCGGTTAATGTCTTGACGGCAGTTGGAGATGAAGAGGTTGAGGGAGGGTCGGAGGCCTGGGGGGTGGTGTCCAGGAGGAGGACTTGTGTTGGAAATGGGTGAAGGGGTCAGTGGAGGGAGGGTTAGGTTCCCGGTTGAAGAAGTAAGCGTGGAGCCGATGGCAGCGGAAAAACTGCTCTATGTCCAATCGTGACTGGTACTTGTTGATGTGTGGGTGGAGGGGGACAAAGGTGAGCCCCTTGCTTAGTTCTGACCGTTTTTCCTCAGTTAGTGGAAGGTCTGGGGGGATGGTGAAGATTCAGTAGAGCTCAGTGTGGCTGTCTTCTCTGGGGTTGCTGGCTGTGGAGGTTGTGGGGGGAGTGATGAGGTTGTCAGGCGTGGGCGGGGTTGCGTCGGCCGTGGGCGGGGTTCCGTCAGTGGTTTGCGGAGTGGGGTGAGCAGCAGCAGCAGCAGCAATGAGGGTGGTTTTTTTCCATGAGGTCATTTTTCCATCCCCACCCTTGTCTGCTTTCCGGAGAGACCACTCTCTCTGCGACTCCCTTGTCCGCTCCACACTGCCCTCCAAACCCACCACACCCGGCACCTTCCCCTGCTACCGCAGGAAGTGCTACACCTGCCCCCACACCTCCTCCCTCACCCCCAACCCAGGCGTCAAGATGATTTTCCATATTAAGCAGAGGTTCACCTGCACATCTGCCAATGTAGTATATTGTATCCGTTGTACCCGGTGTGGCTTCCTCTACATTGGGGAAACCAAGCGGAGGATTGGAGACCGCTTTGCAGAACACCTCCGCTCGGTTCGCAACAAACAACTGCACCTCCCAGTCGCGAACCGTTTCAACGCCCCCTCCCATTCCTCAGACGACATGTCCATCCCGGGCCTCCTGCAGTGCCACAATGATGCCACCAGAAGGTTGCAGGAACAGCAACTCATATTCCGCTTGGGAACTCTGCAGTCCAATGGTATCAATGTGGACTTCACCAGCTTCAAAATCTCTCCTTCCCCCACTGCATCCCAAAACCAGTCCAGCCTGTCTCTGCTTCCCTAACCTGTTCTTCCTCTCACCCATCCCTTCCTCCCACCCCAAGCTGCACGTCCATCTCCTACCTACTAACCTCATCCCACCTCCTTGACCTGTCCGTCTTCCCTGGACTGACCTATCCCCTCTCTACCTCCACACCTATACTCTCCTCTCCACCTATCTTCTTTTCTCTCCATCTTCGGTCCGCCTCTCCCTCTCTCCCTACTTATTCCAGAACCCTCACCCCATCCCCCTCTCTGATGAAGGGTTTAGGCCCCAAACGTCAGCTTTTGTGCTCCTGAGATGCTGCTGGGCCTGCTGTGTTCATCCAGCCTCACATTTTATTATTAGGTCATGAATGGTATTGGAGATGATGGTTTGGTGCTCGGTGGTGGGGTCATGATCAAGGGGGGGTAGGAGGAGGTGTCGAAGAGTTGGCGTTTGGCCTCGGCGATGTAGAGGTCAGTGCGCCATACTACCACTGCACTACCCTTGTCTTCAGGTTTGATGGTGAGGGTGGGGTTGGAGCGGAGGGAGCGGAGGGCTGCCCGTTCTGCGGGGGAGAGGTTGGAGTGGGTGAGAGGGGTGGAGAGGTTGAGACGGTTAATGTCTTGACGGCAGTTGGAGATGAAGAGGTTGAGGGAGGGTCGGAGGCCTGGGGGTGGTGTCCAGGAGGAGGACTTGTGTTGGAAATGGGTGAAGGGGTCAGTGGAGGGAGGGTTAGGTTCCCGGTTGAAGAAGTAAGCGTGGAGCCGATGGCAGCGGAAAAACTGCTCTATGTCCAATCGTGACTGGTACTTGTTGATGTGTGGGTGGAGGGGGACAAAGGTGAGCCCCTTGCTTAGGTCTGACCGTTTTTCCTCAGTTAGTGGAAGGTCTGGGGGGATGGTGAAGATTCAGTAGGGCTCAGTGTGGCTGTCTTCTCTGGGGTTGCTGGCTGTGGAGGTTGTGGGCGGAGCGATGAGGTTGTCAGGCGTGGGCGGGGTTGCGTCGGCCGTGGGCGGGGTTCCGTCAGTGGTGGGCGGAGTGGGGTGAGCGGCAGCAGCAGCAGCAATGAGGGTGGTTTTTTTCCATGAGGTCATTTTTCCATCCCCACCCTTGTCTGCTTTCCGGAGAGACCACTCTCTCTGCGACTCCCTTGTCCGCTCCACACTGCCCTCCAAACCCACCACACCCGGCACCTTCCCCTGCAACCGCAGGAAATGCTACACTTGTCCCCACACCTCCTCCCTTACCCCCATCCCAGGCCTCAAGATGATTTTCCATATTAAGCAGAGGTTCACCTGCACATCTGCCAATGTAGTATATTGTATCCGTTGTACCCGGTGTGGCTTCCTCTACATTGCAGAAACCAAGCGGAGGATTGGGGACCGCTTTGCAGAACACCTCCACTCGGTTCGCAACAAACAACTGCACCTCCCAGTCGCGAGCCGTTTCAACTCCCCCTCCCATTCCTCAGACGACATGTCCATCCTGGGCCTCCTGCAGTGCCACAATGATGCCACCAGAAGGTTGCAGGAACAGCAACTCATATTCCGCTTGGGAACTCTGCAGCCCTATGGTATCAATGTGGACTTCACCAGCTTCAAAATCTCTCCTTCCCCCACTGCATCCCAAAACCAGTCCAGCCTGTCTCTGCTTCCCTAACCTGTTCTTCCTCTCACCCATCCCTTCCTCCCATCCCAAGCTGCACGTCCATCTCCTACCTACTAACCTCATCCCACCTCCTTGACCTGTCCATCTTCCCTGGACTGACCTATCCCCTCTCTACCTGCCCACCTATACTGTCCTCTCCACCTATCTTCTTTTCTCTCCACCTTCGGTCCGCCTCCCCCTCTCTCCCTATTTATTCCAGAACCCTCACCCCATCCCCCTCTCTGATGAAGGGTCTAGGCCCAAAACGTCAGCTTTTGTGCTCCTGAGATGCTGCTTGGCCTGCTGCATTCATCCAGCTTCACACTTTGTTATCTTTGATTCTCCAGCATCTGCAGTTCCCATTATCACCAATAGCAGCTTGCTGCAATCTTCTCCAGGTGTTTACCTAACTTCACCTTTATCACAATGTTCCTGAATGCTGCATGGGCACCGTACTCCTCCAATATCCATCAAATGGTATCAGTAAGCCACCATCCTCACCACAATGCCACATCAAACCTTGGACTAACTTCACACCAGGTTGGCCCTGCCTGAATTCACTTTGAAGTTCAGGACCATGTACAACTCCGCCATGCTTCTGCCACTTAGCACAAGTTATACATAGGATGCAATATATTGTTCTTAACTTCAATTTTTTAGCACTCACTCACATTGTACTGCTCAGGGATTATCAGCCTTTGTGACTTCAATTGTCTTTTATCACTCAGGCTCTTCAGTGCTCAGTTACAGGCTGTTCTCCTCTTCCTCTCTGGCATGTATTGTTCTATATTGCAGAGGGAGAGGCAGCAGCTTGTCACAGTAGGGAACACTGAGCAGTCTAGGGGGGTGGACATATTGCTGCACGCCACCGCACTATGTCAGTGTGACACCTCCAGCATGCGCCAGCAACTTATATAACAAACTTGCAAGTCAGGGGTGTCCTCAAAAATCTGTCCAGGGTGCAAGCCATAGTTAATCCTGAGGATTTTGAGCATTAATAGGCAGAGGATTATCAAGGGCTGTCCACAGATTCCAAGGGAATGTGGGAAAACTTGAATTTGGAGATGTGCTTCATTGGACTGGTCATTGAGAGAATGACGACAGTGAATAGGGGAAGTTCAAGATACAAGGGTCAGATACCATACAGCATAGGAGAAGATGGGGTGATATGGGGGCTTTTTCTTTCTTAATTCACTATCCCCTGGCCACTAAAAGGAGAAAGTTTATGACCAGTTAGAGAATTATTCATCAAGATAGCACTGGCAGTAAATTCACAACAGTAATTTAAGGAAGCCTAATATAACAAGGGGAGGCTGAAAAGTCATTGGGAACACAAAGGCTGGTACATGTACAGACAGGAACACGATGGGCAAGGATATCTTCCATGCTGGACCTCCAAGACAATCACAAAACAGAAAATTTAAACATTGCCATCACCAGTCTATGCCATAAAAATGACATAAATATCTGCCACTTACTGCAGAGTGGGCACAGGGGCCTATCTAATTACTCAACAGGATCAGGGTAAAATGGTTTAATGTAAGGCCCCATGAATTATATTAGTGTCAATCACTTGGCATGATGGCTCAGTGGTTAGCACTGCTGCCTCACAGCGCCATAGACCCGGTCTTGCATGACTACCTGTGTGGAGTTTGCACACTCTTGCTGTGTCTGTGTGGGTTTGCTCCAAGTGCTTTAGTTTCCTTCCAAAGATGTGCAAGCTGGGTGGATTAGCCATGCTAAATCGCCCATAGTGTCCAGGGATGTGCAGAATAGGTGGGTTAGCCATGGGAAATACAGGTATACTGTAGGGGTGGGTGGGTTTTGGTGGGATGCTCTTTGGGGAATAGGCTTGCATTTAATGGGCCAAATAGCCTGCTTCCATCCCGGAGTGATTTGATGAACTGATTCAGTGATGGCACATTTCTGACGTCAATTGTGCTTTATCAGCAGGTTATTTATTGTCTAAAAATGCTCTTCTTCCAGCTTGCACAGCCTCCCTGAAGCACTGCAGCAGGTCCCGATACTGGCCAGAGAACCTAACGTTGTGTTAAAGAGGCAGGCAACTACAAGCTCAGGGTTATTTTTGCAGACTGAATGTAAGCATTCTGCAAAGGGGCCACCTCATCTGGATTTCAACTCCCAAATAAGGATGATACCACATTGTGAACAATGAATACAATAGACTAGATTGAGTGCAGATAATTCATGGTGTTACTGGAGCCTTGGATAGTGAACACAGAGAAGGTAAGCAGGCAGGTGTTACACCTTCTGCAATTGCATGGGAAGGCACTGTGGGATTTTGAAAAACTTCACGTATTGGACATGGAGGTCACTGGCTGGCCAGTATTTATCACCCATTCCTGGTTGCCTTTGAAAAGGTCGTAGTGAGCTGCTTTCTTGAAATACTACATTCCACCTGCTCAGGGCCCGTTATCCATAATCCTCTTAGACAGGGAATTCCAAGATTTTGAACCAGCGACAGTGAAGGAAGAATGATATATTTCCAAGTCAGATAGTGAGTGGCTTGAAGGGAAACTTACATGGATGGTAGTGTACCCATGGATCTGATAGCCCTGTCCTTCTAGAATGAAGTATTGCTGGGTTTTGAAGGTGCTGCCTTAGGATCTTTGGGGAATTTCTGCAGTGCATCTTGTAGATAGTACACACTACTGCTACTGAGCGTCAGTGGTGAAGGGAGTAGATACTTCTAGATGTGGTGTAAATCAAGTGGCCTGCTTTGTCCTGGATGGTGTCAAGCTTCTTGAGTGTTGTTGGGGCTGCACCCGTTCAAGCAAGTGTGGAGTATTCTATCACAATACTGGATTGTGCCTTGAGGATGATGGGCAAACTTTGGGGAGTCAGGAGGTGAGTTACTCAATACAGTATCTCCAGCCTCTGCCATTATATTTATGTGGTGAGTCTAGTTGCATTTCTGGTCAATGGTTGTCCTAAAGATGTTGGTAGTGGAGGATTCAGTGATGGTAGCACCATTGAAAGGTAAGGGACGTTAGTTAGATTGTCTCCTATTGTAAATGGTCATTGTCTGGCATTTGTGTTGCATTTGTGTTACTTGCCAGCCCAAGCCTGGATATTGTACAGATCTTGTTGCATTTGAACATGGACTGCTTCAGTGTCTGAGGAGTCATGAGTGGTGCTGAACATTATGCAATCATCAGTGAACTTGCCCACCTCTGACCTTATAGTGGAGAGAAGGTCATGGAGGTGGGGAGTTTTGGGAATGGACAAAGAGTGGACCAGAGGGAATGATCCCTGTGGAATACTGATATGGGAGGCGAGGAAATATGGAATAGTGGTGTTATCCCACAGGAGGTTATGGAAATGGCAGCTAATGAACTTCACTGCAGAGATTTGTGGAATCTTCGCTGATCCCGTGCTCTCACTCACAAGGTGGGTGTATTGAAAAAGATGTGCGCCAGCCAGACCCTTGCACAATCCTTGCCCTTTATTTTGAGCCTCAGCGTTTCCATATTAAAGTGAAATGCCTTGCTGCAATCATCAATGTCACAGTTCAAGGATACCTGATGCTACTTGAGTCAAGGAATGGATTGCTTGTGAGAGATGAGCAATGTTTGGCATTATGGCCTCTTTCGTCCTTGAGATGTCTGAAGTGTTTACTCATCTCTCACATGGGTGCAACTTGATCAGGTCCAACAGTGCCAATAACACTACAGTAGACATTTTAAGATCATGGTACATTTATACCCATAAAAATGCAATATAAATTACACTGATAATGGGAACTGCAGATGCTGGAGAATCCAAGATAATAAAATGTGAGGCTGGATGAACACAGCAGGCCAAGCTCTGATGAAGGGTCTAGGCCCGAAACGTCAGCTTTTGTGCTCCTGAGATGCTGGTGGGCCTGCTGTGTTCATCCACCTCACATTTTATTATCTAATATAAATTACACTGTTGTGTCATCCTGTGCTACCCGTGTTTCCTTAGTGAGTTTTTCTTCGTTCCCACCTACCCACCTCAGACATGGGACCAAACTCGAACCTCACTCATCATTTACAGACTTCCCCTTTCACAGCCGCTGTCAAAATGTCTGGGTCTGATTTTTAAATCAGAGAACACAGCACACCGGTTGCAATAAAAATGATGTTGACCTTCATGAGGGTGTTTTTGCTGCTGGATCTGGACAGACTTGTAACAGGGGAATCTTATGTGTGAATATCCAGCGCAGAAGTCAACTAAAGATAAAAGAGGAATGGGCCTTGATCAGAATATTTGAGCCATTATTCCATACATTGAATGAATGAAGGAACGAAGGAGGATTAAAAAATTAAAATTAAAAACAGAAACGGATTATTTGGTCCCTTGAGCCTGCCACGCCACTTGCTAAGATCATGACTGATCTGACTGTAGTCTCAGCCGTAGCTTTCTGCCTACCCTGACAACTTTGAGTCCCTTGTTAATTGAGAATCCGATCATCACTGCCTTCAATGACTCTGCAGCACCACACTCTGAAGAATTCCACAGGCTCCTGGCTGTCTGAGAGAAATCATTTGTCTTCATCTCCACCTTAAATGGGAGGGTACATACTCTTAAACCATGTCCTCCTGATATTGTGATCCCACAAGGGGAAATCATCCTTTTTGCATTCGCCTGTCAAGTCCCCTGATGCTGTTTTATGTTTCAATAAGTTAGTCTCTCAGTCTTCCACACCCCAATGGATACAAGCCCGTAATTTCCCACCTTTCCTTTTAAGATAGCCGTCATGTCCAAGCAATCTGTCGAGTAAATGTTCGCTAAGCAGTTTCTGATGCAATCAAGTCTTTTCCTAAAAAATAAGATCAAAACTGTAAACAGTTCTCCAGGCATGGTCTTACCAATGCCCTATATCACTGTAGCTAATTATCCCTACTTTTACATTCCATTTGCCTCACAATAAGCATCAACATCCACCCCATTTTCCTTACTAATCACTTGCTACAACTTTTAACCATTCCTGTATCAGGACGCCTTGATTCCTCTATACTAGAGAATTTTGCAGTCTCTCTCTATTTAATAATTATGTTGCATTTCTATACTGTCAAAGTGAATTTGTTCATATTTCCCATGTTAAACTCTTCGCCCACTTACTTAACCTATTTATATTCCTTTGCAGACTCCTGAGAGAAATCTTTACAATTTTTTTGGCAAGTTGCTTTGGGTTTTTTGCAAAGTTTATTTGGCCGTGAGGCCTGGTGAGTTTTCTCACTGTACCTTACCAAGCACAACTCGTTAACTACTTATGCTGCCTGTAGGCATGCCCCTCAGCTGATTGAAGCCCGATCTTACCATCACTGTTCCTGGAACAATTCACTATTATCAGGATATCCCAGAATTCACCAGCATCCCTCACTACCCAACACGAACAATGCAGAAAAGATGCAGTGAGCTACTCCCAACATCGGGCTTGGCCTCACTGTACTATTATGTGATTCTATCACAAAACTCACCACAACCCACATTGATCACACCCTATAAGATTCCACCATTATGCCCTCTTCACAAATTGCTTACTGTTGTTAAAAAGTCACTATAATCTCACTCTCTTTTTAAAGAGAGATGACTCATTTTGGCTTCATCTGAGGATCACCACACCTCAAGCTAGGGTCAAGGGGGCACCTTGAGGGTAACCTCAGCTTGTACAGGAATTGAACTCATTTGATAAGGTTCCCTATGGCAGGCTCATTCATAAAGTCAGGAGGTATGGGATACAGGGTGATTTGGCTGTCTGGATTCAGAATTGGTTGGCTGACAGGAGGCAGAGAGTGGTTGTAGATGGTAAGTATTTTGCCTGGAGGTCAGTGCTGAGTGGTGTCCCACAGGTCTCTGTTCTTGGGCCTCTGCTCTTTGTAGTTTTTATAAATGACTTGGATGAGGAGGTTGAGGGGTGGGTTAGTATGTTTGCTGATGACACAAAGGTTGGAGGTGCTGTTGATAGTATCAAGGGCTATTGCAGGCTTCAGCGAGATATTGACAGTATGCAGAGCCGGGCTGAGAAATGGCAGATGGGGTTCAGCCTGGATAAATGCGAGGTGATGCATTTTGGAAGGTCAAACTTAAATGCTGAATATAGGATTAAAGGCAGGATTCTCGGCAGTGTGGAGGAACAGCGGGATCTTGGTGTTCAAGTGCATAGCTCCCTCAAAGTTGCCACACAAGTGGATAAGGTTGTTAAGAAAGCATATGGTGTTTGGGCTTTCATTAACAGGGGAATCAAGTTTAGGAGCCACGAGGTTATGCTGCAGCTCTACAAAACCCTGGTGAGACCACACTTGGAATATTGTGTCCAGTTCTGGTCGCCCTATTATAGGAAAGATGTGGAGGCTTTGGAGAGGGTGCAAAGGAGGTTTACCAGGATGCTGCCTGGACTGGAGGGCTTGTCTTACGAGGAAAGGTTGACTGAGCTCGGACTTTTCTCTCTGGAGAGAGGGAGGAAGAGAGGTGACCTGATCGAGGTGAACAAGGTAATGAGAGGCATGGATAGAGTCAATAGCCAGAGACTTTTCCCCAGGGCAGGATTGACTGCCACGAGGGGTCATAGTTTTAAGGTGTTAGGAGGAAGGTATAGAGGAGACGTCAGAGGGAGGTTCTTCACCCAGAGAGTTGTGAGCGCATGGAATAGTTTACCAGTGGTAGTCGTGGAAGCGGAATCATTAGCGATATTTAAGCGACTGCTGGACATGCACATGGACAGCAGTGAATTGAGGGGAATGTAGGTTAGGTTATTTTATTTTTGGATTAGGATTATTCCATGGCACAACATCGTGGGCCGAAGGGCCTGTACTGTGCTGTACTTTTCTACGTTCTATGTTCTATGCTGTTGGCTCATCGACCAGCTGTCCAGCCAATTACACTAACTGACCTCCTATCTGCTAATATACTAACCATGCTTTAGCAGCCTTCATTCACATCAAACTTTACATTGCCATTTCACCCTTCACAATTAATCTCAAATCATCTCAATGTACTTCACAACAAATTAGTGATTTTCCATGTTTGTTGTAATACAGGCAAGCGCAGCTGTCAATTTGTACACAGCAAAGTACCAGACATGACTGAAACAAAAACAGAAATTAATGGTGAAATGCAGCAGGATAGTATCTGTGGGAAGAAAACAGAGTTAACTTTTTGACTCTGGTAACTCTTCATCAGAACTGTTCTGATTCCATCGGCTGAAGTTTTCCAATTCCCAAGTTGCTCCATCATCAGGACCAAAGTTGGATGCTAAGACAATGCCAGTGGCAGTATATAGTTAGAGTATTTCCAGTGACAGTTAATTAAGAGGTAGCTTGGCAGCCTCACTGGTGCAATCAATGGAGGTGCATGCTTCTGATGTTACAGTGTAAAGAGAACAGAATCATTCAGCTACCCCTGATGGCCAAGTAAGTGTTATTTACTGCACCAGGGTTAAACAGTCAGGCAGCAGTATCAGACCGGCAGGCAGTCATTGCTGCTGGAGATTCCCATCATGGTCACGGAGAGGTAATAAGGAAAACCCTGCTGTGGGGCTGCTCTGGTTCAACTGGCACCTCTCCATGTGGCAGGCTCTCATCCCAAAGCTGTTGAAATATCGACAGGGTGAGAATAGATCATGCATGCCAATTTCATTTGTTGAATTTTCTGCGCCTGCCCCCAGCTCCTCTGAAAATATCCCATGGAGGTGGGAACTGTTCGCATTCCCACAGGGCAATTTGTCGTGCCATTTTACAAGGCTTTGCTCTCAGCTTTTCGCCAGTGGGTTGGAAAACTCAAGCTCTATGATCCAGTGAGATACCTGCTCCATTATAGCAGACTGGCTAAGAACTGTTCCAAAGAACATTGGAAATTCCAAAGGCAGGCAACATTGGGGTAAGTTTGGAGTGCGATGATGTTGCTCTGTGAATTGGTGAGTTTACATTGTGCATTTGGAGCTGCAGAAACCTGGGCCTTTACCTTAAGTTCACATCCTATATGAAACAAGTTATACAACAGTGTCCGTAGAACATGAAGGTCAGAAGAACTCTTAGGCTCTTGGCTAGAGAATGATGACAACGCAGGCTGCTAGAGAAGCAAATAATGAGAGAAAGAGAGAGAGAGAGAGGAAGAGCGAGAGATAAAAAAATGAGAAAAAAGAAATCTAAAATTCAGCTCGAGGGAGCATTTAATATTTTTGAGTCAATCAACTGGCAACTGAGCAGAGTCACATTTGCATTTTGTGTTCCAAGTGGGCAACCCACAATTTTGTTTTTTAATGAATTATACTGGAGTAGTTGATCTGGTGGACTTTTTCTTGCATTCATTGCTTCTAATGTTTCAATCATTTAAGTGAAAGGTACTGAGGCAGACATTGGCTTTTATTTGAATTAATTTTTCATGCATTAGCATTCTAATTGTGGAGAATTCAACAGAAACTATGTATATTCAGATTTTACGTGTAACTACAGCATCCAGTGGATGTGCAAGCTTGACTCATATTCATTCATGTACAGTAAATCAGTCAATGAGTTTTTTTGGAATTTGTGGTTGATATCATGCAATGTTATTGTTCGTCATACCTATAACCTTTTATTCCTCTTTAATTTAACTTGTTGAAAGGTGCTGTGCAGCTGATGACTATTTCTGTGTGGAATGGAATACCAAGTCTGCCACACAGAGAGAGGCACGTGTTCACAATCCACACCAGTGCAATTAACTGTTTTTTATTTAACTTCAGAATTGTATTCATGGATTAACCCTTCACTCTCAAACGTGTGCAGACACAAAGTACAATAAACTTGATGATTTACAACTTGCAGAACTATCCAATATCTTCGGTAAGAATACAGCAATAAGTCAAAATGCACAATTAGTATTTTTATTAATCGATCATGGGGCATTGCTGACTGGGACAGCATTTATTGTCCACCTTTAATTGCCCTTGAGAAGACGGTAGTGAGCTGCCTTCTCAAACTGTAGTGGTTTATGATGAAGCAGGCACACTCCTAGTGCTTTCCGAAGGGGTTCCAGTGAAAGAAAGCTAATGGGAAATACTAAAAATTCTCCCAGGGTCTTACAACAGTACTTTCCTAACCTGCAACCTCTATCACTTAGAAAGACAAGGGCAGCAGATGCATATAACTCTGCTCCTTCACTTCTCTTCTCCCCCCCATATGTTTCCCGTTAAATTCATCCCTTCTTTTCACTGCAACCATTCCCTGGGGTAGATGTTCCGTACACTCACCAATCATTGACTCAAGAAGTTTTTTTTTCTGAATTCCCAATTGGATTTCTTATATAAAGGGCCTCTTAGTAATGTTCTTCCCCACAATAAGATTTATTAGGTGGAATCTTTTAGTGGTCTGAGCAATGTGGGAAATGGCAAAATGTGTAGTAGAATTGGATGAGAAGACAGTGAGGGCCTATCTCGACATCAGAAGCAACTTGCATCATCTTTTAATGGTTTTCACAAGCAGCACAGTGAGGTCCTTGTTAGGCAGCAGAGAGTTGTGAGATGCTTTGATAATGGGCAAAACTTGCACCTTTCTTGTTCACTTTCCTACCTTACGAAACTCAACAAACAATCTGGATTTTGAGAAAGCATAACAATGCAGTCCATAGGTCCAGGAACACTATCAGTGTTGATTGGGAAGAGTGTTTCAAATTTTTTGCCCCAACAACAGTAAAGGAACAGCAATATAATTCCAAATCAAGATGGTGTGTGTGTAGAATGGAAACTTGCTAGTGGTGATGCTTTCATGCATATGCTGCCCACGTCCTTCTGGATGGTAGAGGTCATTGATTTGGAACATGCTGTCTGAGGAGCCAATCTGAGTTCCTGCAGTTTATTTTGTAACTGGTCTAACATTGCTGCTACAGTGTGTGGTGTGAAGGGAGTGAATATCGAAGGTGATGGATGGGGTTCCAGTCAAGTGGCCTGCATTGTCCTGAATGTTGTCAAGCTTCATGAGTGTTGCTGGAGATGTACTTGTCCAATTGAGTAACTTGTAGGTGATGGTCAAGCACTGGAGACACCAAAGTAAGTCATTTGCTGTAGAATTCTTGGCCTCTGACTTAATTTTGTAGCAACATGACAGTGTTGATCCATATGAGACTGATTGCCAGGACATTCTATTGTAAAGCACACTTATTGAACGTCACACTGTGTTCTACATATATAGTACCAACACAAAAAGTCTAACTGCATCACTTAATGAGGATCCAGTTTTAGCTGCTTTTTAATTTAGCTGATCTTTCACTGGAATCTTTGTTAAAAGAAAATCTGTTTAGAGTGAGTAACCACAAGATGTAAACTATAGATTTCATTCATTGCCAACCACAGTTAGGTTAAGTTCTCAGTTTTCTGCTTCGTTTCATACGTTCATTGACAGTCCCTCATTTTGAGGATGTCATCTACTCACGGTCATGGGTTTCTGCCAGGGGTCTTAATGTAACTAAACATTAATTGATTCTCCATCTTTGGTAGAATGGGCAGGATGTTCTACAAGGTACTGGGATCCAGAGTACATGATATTTGAATCGCTTCCTTCTCTGCTTTTATTGACCTCATCATTAAAACATTCTGACTCAAAGCATGTTGTAGCTTGGTGGACAAGTTATCACTATTCTGGATTATAACAATAACTGCACTTCAACGATACTTAGATTGTGAAGTAGTTTGAAATTTGGTCAGGCAAAGCACAACACAAATGTAAATCTTTCTTCTTTCAATCTAGCCTATTACTTGGTAAGGTTTCTCTTCATTGCCTTCCACTGGAGAATTTTCATAGAGGGTGCACATATGTACAATCAATGGTCCCATTAATTAAAATGGTAATATCAAAGGTAAAATGCTAGAATGATGCTTTCAGTAACACTTCGGATAATAAAAACTATTTTTAAAACTTATCAATGGATACTTAACTGCAAATAAAATACTGGTATTAATTAATCTTAAAAGCTTGCAAGCAATCATCTAGTTATGGAAATGCAGAATGGAATTTAAAATTTGTGTAATAATGATGATAGAATGATGGGTATCTGATATGAGTTCTCTAAAGCAGCAGCCTGAGGCAATAGCTTAAACAACAGCAGGGTTAGAATGAAACCTTTACATGAAAGAGCAAAAGTAGGTTACTGGGAAAACAAAACACCAAAAAGGCAAAACACCCTTCATGAGAGAAAGAATGGGACATCTTCTTGTTTTCAGTATTTAACGGAAAATAATAATGTATAGGAAGTGCATAAAGGAAGATCAAATGGGGAAAATCATATTGTGTGAAGTCCATACATTTTCTGTGATCAGTAACAGAAAATGCTGGAAGTACTCAGTCCATTAGAAAGGAGCAGAGTTAACAGGGTTGGATTTTGTACACCCCTGCCAGTGACAACCACTTTGAGGCCTTCTCACTGCTCAATTATACCAGTGGCACCGCTGGCATCAGATGACCTGTATGCCCGTGGAGTATCCAGTGTTGTAATTATGAAATTCCTCCACATCTCTGAGGTCCCTTATTCTGAGATTATGCCCTCTCGTCCTAGACTCCCTCACAAGGGGGAACAAACTTGTCATATCTAACCTGTCAATTCTCTTATGAATCATACATGTTTCAATAAGATTGCTTTGCATTCTTCTATATTCCAGTAACCACAAGACCAATTTACTTAACCTCTCCTCATAAGACAGTCCCTCCAAACCTGATATCAGCCTGGTAAGCCTGCTCCAGATTGCCTTCAATGCCAGTATATCTTTCCTTAGATAAGGGACCCAAAACTGTTCACAATATTTTGGTTTTCTCTATAAAATAAATTAATCTTTATCTAGTGTGTCGTCCTCCCTGAGTTAAAAATGGCTTTGAATTGTGAGCATGATGCTATTTCCATACCAGCATACATTTCTTGAAGAAAGTTGTTGAAGAAATAAAATCAAAAATTACCTATGAAAATTGAAACCCTATAGTACAAAATTTGCTTTAATAGTGTACATGGTACAAGCCATTATTAGGGTACAGATTGGCCAAATACCATTTTAGCTGGAAAAATCATTCTGTGAATCATCACAAATTGCTAAATGATTTGTGCCACTCCACCATTAGCTTTCCAAAAATACCACTTTGCACTTAATCTTCCTGGAGCTTCATCCAGTGGTAGCATATGAGTATTTAGTGCTCACTAAACATGTTACAGGTAGCTAATATTTAACATTGCAAAAATCTGGTAACAATGTGATAATTGTTGATAGCATTGATATGACCCTTTATTTGTTCAATAAAAACTCAAAGAACTGCAGATGCTGTAAATCCGAAACAAAAACATAAATTGCTGGAAAAGCTCAGCATGTCTGACAGCATCTGTGCAGAGAAATCAGAGTTAATGCTTCTGGTCCAGTGACCCCTCCTTTATTTGTTTGTTCTCTGGTGCTGCTGGCTGGGTGAGTATTTATTTCCCATCTCGAATCGCCCTGACTTTTGATTTTAATTTGTTTTATTATTGTTACATGTACCGAGATACAGTGGAAAGTACTGTTTTGTGTGCTAACTAGACAAATCACACCTTACATAAGTGCATCAGGATAATAGAACAGAATGCAGAACATAGTGTCACAGCTACAGAGAAGGTACAGAGAAAAATCAACTCTAATATATCAGAGAACCATTCATAAGACCAATAAAGGTGAAGAAGAAGCTGTTCTTAAGTCTGTTGGTACATAGTTTCAAACTTTTGCATCTTCTGCCCGATGGAACAGGTACATCAGTTGCTTGATGACTGAAGCCCATGTGGTGTATGGACACCCACGTTGCTGCTAGGAAAGGAGTTCCAGGATTCTCAATCTTCCATCTGTGGTAGTTTTTTATCCTTAAGCCTCATTGGATAGAGATACACTATTTGTTCCATTGTTCACCAAAGTGTTACATGTTGTTGTTCAGCCCCATTGTTGTCTGTTCACAATTATTAGTGGAAGTACAAGATCACAAATAAAGTAAGCAATAGTTTCTCACTTCCAGCAGGAAATGTGGCAATAATGGAACAAGATAAGATGTTGGCCCTGATTTGAAAGCTTCCACAGTTTGGTTGGGGCCTCCAGATTTCCCCTTCACCGACACTCAGCGGCTTTTAACCACTTCACAACATTTGTTTTCATCAGTTGCCCTGGTCAGTTTTCTGAGCTTTTTTAAATAGTCACTTGCTTCCTATCCTGCATGAATTAAACTGATGTGGAGGTGCCAATGTTGAACTGGGTGGACAAGGTCAGAAATCACACAACGCCAGTTTATAGTCCAACAGGTTTATTTGAAAACACACTCTTCCTCTCAAACACTCTCTCCCACATACACACACACACACACACACACACACTCTTTCTCCATCTCTCTCTCCCACACACACTCTCTCTCTTTCTCTGTCTCTCCCCCATCTCACACACACACACACACACACACACGATGAATTTGTATTTGCAGATATATTCTATTTTGTTCAAAAAGCACTCAATTGATAGACAGTCAATGTAGCATTTTATAGATTCCTCTAAACCAAAACACAAACAGATTCTAAATAAGGCCTTACATCTGGTGTGCATTGTCTGGCCTAAAATATCAACTTTTCTTCACACTGATAAAACCCTTAGTTTTCTCTTGTCAGTGACTTGAGAGGAATTTGGGGATTTACACGCACGTTAGTCAATTAAAACTTTCTAACTGATTAAAGATTTAACAGCCTCTTAGGTTTGTTTACACATCCTCATCAGTGGTGTGATCCTTTGATCTTTTTACTTATAAATGCTGTGCCTGCTATCACCTCACTAACACCTGAAGGAGAGGTTCTGAAAGATTGTGTTTCCAAATAAACCTGTTGGACTATGACCTGGTGTGATGTGATTTCTGAATTAGATTGAACTAAATATGAGGAAAGGAAAGCAGGAAATACAGGTGAAATGGGTAAAGAAAGAAATTGAAAAAGTGATGAATAAAGTTGAAAAGATATTGCATTTGGATAGAAACAAAGCAGATGGAGGAGTGGCATTCAGCAAAACAGGAAAATATACAAATCAGTGCAAGAAACTGAAAAGAGAACTAGCAAACCATAAAGAGGTGTAACTGGAAAAGAAAACTAAAAAGAAAAACGGAGGGAAGAATTTGAAAAAGGGAGAATTTATACGGTGCCTTCCAGAGCCCTGGGATATTCCAATGTGCTTTAAAACCAATGAAATGCATTTTAATCTTTGCAACCTACACACGCAGTGTGGAAATAAATCGACACTTACACACAACCCAGAAGGAAACTGACACAGAATGAATATAAAAGGGGAGAAAAGAAACAGAATACCAATAGTCAGACATAGTAAGAACTGCAAATGCTGCTTCTGATGCTGCCTGGCCTGCTGTGTTCCTCCAGTCTTGCAGTCAGCTTTTGAAAAGTGCGCACTTTAGACTCCTGAACCAGACTGTTTAAAACATTATTGTCACGATATAAATGCGGTTGGTGTACCTGGACGCGGACCACAAGTGTCTTTAAATACACGGTAAGATAACATACAATCTTGTTCCAGAACGCCATGGTTTTGGTCCAGAGTAAATGCACCTACTGCTGGTGTGTCCACCAAAATATTACAAACAGGAAAGCTGGGAGGTGCGTGTGAACCCGCAATGTGTACCTGCAAGGGGCTGTTTACTAGAAAACTTATAAAATGATATGAATTGGGAGTGGGAGGACACGGAATAGGAAACACTGAATTCCCAGTAGCGCACTGTAACCTCCCAAGTGCAGCAACGGGTCTGTTCCTGGAGCTGGCAGTTATAGGAGTCACTGGAGTTAAGCTAATGGGATCGGATTGGTTCCGCCTGAGTGGGGTGAGCGATGAGCCGACAGTTTAGGAGCCACGATCCCGCCCAGCTCCAGTCCAGCGCAGGCTGGGGGAATCACACAGAACCATGGTAACAGCATTGGGAATGTCTAAGGAGAGCGATAGCGCATAACACTGGAGGGATACACAACAAAGCGACCTAAAATTTAATTGCCTATAGCATTTCGGATAGTGCTGCTCTGTACAAATGCTGCTGTTTATCATTTTGTCGTTATATGTAAAAGCTGAAATTCCACTAGTTTCGTATTGATCATTAAGTAGGAGGCATGACACCTAACAGCAGGTTATTAATGAATTTTCATGTTGATACAAAGCGCTTTCCATTTGATGCAAAGTGACACAAAGTAACACGCCAACCCCGATTCGCTGAAATACCTTAAAAAAACTGCTAAAACTGTTCGCCATCTGCTCCTTCGGCTTATACTTACTGACTTCCAGTGTACAGGGTCACGAGTTCCATGCATTCCCTTAATATTGACCAACCTGGGTGAAATCATTCCCACTCCAAAGAGGCTGATTCGAGTCCGTTGAATCGATGTGTGGAATAAAAGATTAGAAAGTCGCACATTGCTCATTGCCGAGGGCTGGGTGTTACTTCTGAAATGCAACGACTGATAATGTAGGCCAACAGAGCAGCCTCATGCGGGCCATTACTCCCAACTCCCATCACCAGCACACACCCCTCGCACAGAACCCCCCCCCGAATCCCACCCCACGCCGCCGCAGTGATGGGTGGTCCAGGGAGTTAGCTGTTAGCCAAGATGTCAAAACTCTGCGGATCTGCCTTTCTTGGAATAATACCATGATATCTCGTACATCCGCCTTAACAAATAGACGTGCCCTTGATCGACCTTGATAAGGACAATGTAGCACTTTCTTAGGCAGCATTATAATATCAGCCTCAATTCTGTATTTCATTTGGAAGGCACGAACACGTAAACTAAAATGGAACTGCCATTACCAATAATGTGTTTATTTGGTATTCCAAGTCAAATTTTCCTGAATCTGAGCTTCCAACAATATCTCTATGCCATTAATCTCTTATTATGTACTTTGAACTTTACCCGTTTCAATGCAGCTACCGCCGTAACCCTCATGGATGCTTTTGTTAGTTTTAGTCTTGACTATTTCAACCCATTTTGAGCCGTCCATTCAAAATTCTGCTGCCCAGTTTTAACTGTCCGTCCTCCTCGGACTGACCTATCCCCTCCCTACCTCCCCACCTATACTCTCCTCTCCACCTATCTTCTTTTCTCTCCATGTTCGGTCCGCCTCCCCCTTTCTCCCTATTTATTCCAGTTCTCTCTCCCCATCCCCCTCTCTGATGAAGGGTCTAGGCCCGAAACGTCAGCTTTTGTGCTCCTGAGATGCTGCTTGGCCTGCTGTGTTCATCCAGCTCCACACTTTAGTTATTTTAACTCACACCACATCCTGTTCACCATCCCTGTAGTCGCTGACCTACATTGGCTCCCAGTTAAACTAATCCTCCATTTTCAAACTATGACCTTGCCTGCCCTCTCGTTATCACTTCCACCACAAGCCTGAGGTCGCTGCATTTCTCCAACTCTGACCTTGAACATCCCCACTTGCTCGCCTCGTCCTCGGCTACTCCTAAGCTCTACAGTTCCCTTACTAGGCCTTTTTGCTTTTACACCTAGAGTAACCTTGGAGACTCTTTGAACCTGTCTGTTTGATCAAGCATTTCTTAGGTGGCTGTGTGTCAGATTCTGTTTGACACAACTCTGGTGAAGCATTTTAATGGCGAAATGCAAGTTAATGTGCTCTTGTGAGAAAGTGATGGAACCTGGTATGTTGTGAGAAAGTGACGGTACCTGGCTTCGGGTACCGCCTACTCCAGAGATACTATAGAATCCTACAGTGTGGAAACAGGACCCTGCATTTCGCATGGCTAATCCGCCTAAACTGAATCCTATGGTCAATTTCCCATGACTAATCGACCTAACCCACATATCTTTGAACTGTGGGAGGAAACCGGCGCACCCGGCCGAGCAAACAGTCGCCCGAGGATAGGATCGAACCTGGGTCCGTGGCGCTAAAAGGCGGCGTTGTTAACCACTGAGCCAGCACACCGCCTGACATGCAGGCAGCACATGCTTAATCTATAACAGTTCTACAATGACAAGCTCTGGGCGGGTTAAATGGACAATATCTGCAATCATACGTTATTGCTTTGTGGTGGGAGATAGTAGGAATTTCTGAAGAAGGGTCTAGGCCCGAAACGTCAGCCTTCCTGCTCCTCTGATGCTGCTTGGCCTGCTGTGTTCATCCAGCTCCACACCTTGTTACCTCTTATTGCTTTGTGGTGATTTTTAAACCCAATCGGACTCTGTCCCAGATTGTTTGGGGAAGATCTGGGCACATTACATTGAATCAAATGATCGAGATCAAGGGTAATTTTCGGGAATTCAGAGATGCTGTCAGCACATCTACCATTTTACCGTGGAGAGAGCCTGCTTTTGTAGAACTCTCTCCTTATAGACTAAGCATGTGCTGCCTGCATCCGGACCATGCTGGGGTTAAAACAAGAACTTTCAGCTGCTTGGAATCAGAAGCAATAACAGAAAATGTTGGAAAAACGCAGCAGGTCTGGCAGAACGTTGACTCTGTTTTCTCTCTCTTCAGATGCTGCCAGACGTACCGAGTTTCCCCAGCAATTTTTGTTCTCGGTGCTAGGATGAATATCGATGCAATCGATTTATTTTTTGTAAACAGACCGTGCGTAAATGTTATTCCAACATTTATTTATTTCTGAAAAGACAACACGGTATCGTGGCAATGTTTTCAGAAAAAAGTTTTTTATTAACAGTTTTGTTAAAAATAGCTGGATTTATTTACAATACGCTCGTGTTAATGTTTTAGAAAAGATCTTTGAAATATCAGTAGAGCTAGCGGCTGTGTGGCTAATGGACGTAACATATTCCCCGAAATATGAGCGATATTGACCGTAAGACATGGTTACGCAACCCATCGAGACTGCTGGGTTATTGGAGAAAGCACAACGTGGACTTTTAAAAAAAATTAAAACTGGCACCACGAGTATATAAAACATTCTGCTTAGCTGCCCGCGAAAGTGACTGTTTTCAAACGGGGATGGTGGTAATGGATTGCTTTGAGGACGGACAGGGTTTTGTTCATTTGTCCGGACCCACCCACGGCGCTGTCCTACAACATGAACCGACTGGAAACCGACCGCAAGTATATTCAGAATGCCTGTTAATAAATTAGGGCCAACTTACAACTTACAAACTCATTTTATAAACCATAGAGTTTCTAAAACAATTGATCAACTATACAAACAATATAGTCCCATTCTTTAAGCAGGAAGTAAAATGGACAATCACAGAGATAGAACATCACAGAGACCCTGCAGTCTCAGCCCTGGATTGCTGAAAACAGGAACTTGCAGACAGAACTCCATCTATCGTTACAATATTCCGCAGCTACTTTGTCTACATCTGGACTGTCAGCATCTGTGACAGGGACCGGGGTCAGTATCTTCTCTTGCTCCTCTCCCGCGGCTGGAGAGGTTAGCAAGCTGGAGCCGGTCATTTTCAGATGAGCTGCTTTTGTGCTTCGGCACAAACTAGACTTCAACACTGCCGAGGGCTGGCTGCAGATCCCCTTCTGCTTCTTCAGTGCCCGCGTGATGTGCTTCCAGTAGGTCTTTGCATCTTGCGAGTACTTGGCGCAAGCTGACGGTTTCCCGGTGAACTCACACCAGTAGTCGCTCAGTTCCTTTTTGCAATCCACACGCAGGTTGATGTCAGAGTCTTCCTGCCCTCGCAGTGCCCACTTGCACTGTGCTTGCTCTCGGCTGACGAAGCGCCCCTGCTTGGGCGCTGAGCCGCGACCCCTTCTCTGCTTCTTCACGTCGGTTCCCAAGCTCGGCGCCTTGTTGCCCCCGTCCTGTGATTCCCCTAACTGCGGCTGGATCTTGCCTTTCCTCTTCCTCCGCTGCTGTTGCCCCTCCGCCAAGAGACACTCTGTGATGAAGAGCAGCAGCAAGAGCCCAGCAAGTCCGAAGAACCTCATCGCTGGATCGTCAACTACAAAGTGAGAAAACACACACATTTCACTGAAAGTGGCTCTTTTTATTTAAAAAGAAAACCCCACCACGGGCCAGCCCAAGGGCTGAATGGCCAAGAGACAGAACCCTACCTGGGAGCCTCCGCTGCAAGATGCTGTTGGGAGGATTTGAACCGTTAGTGGCGATTGGACCGCGCTGGTTACAATTTATATGTTTTTTGGAACGCCTACCGTGGAATGGGGCGTCACCGGGAAACCCACGCCGAGAATACCTGAGCTCTGCTTCACCAGCTTCAGCACCACACCTTTGCAGGGTTCACCCAAAGGTCCAGCTGTCAAGTTGACAGCAACCCGTCTCCCACTGACAGCGACAAAAATGCAGCCTTTTAACAGCCCTTCTGCGGAAACTCAGCCCCCAGCCCGCTGTCCGGCGCCCAAGCACTGAAGTCTCTCCCATAGGATACTGATCTGCTTCTATGAGGGCGCTCAGACGAATCACCATGCGCCCCGATAGCTGCTCACCGCTCCGTAAAGAAGGGCCACTTTACATGTTTAACAAAGTTATAAACCGTGGAACTGTCATGTAAAAGATTTGGGCAAACACCGCTAGGCAAATGCCGGGATTTATCACGAGGTGCTGTAAGGAGGATAGATAACGCGCGGCCGCTCTGCCTTCGACAGAATTTGGAAACGATCCTGTGCTTTGAGTTCTCTCCTGGATTGTTTCCGGCCCGCAGTATAACACCCTTAGAAGATTCCTTATCGCCTTAGATTCGATTCATTGCAGAAGTAGTTTTACAGCAGGTTAACACAGCGGCGATAAAATAACATGGAGATTTGTAGGAGAGTCACAGAATGGTTGAGCTTTGGAAGCTCTCAGCAAGAGCAGTTCACCTCGAGCCACTCGGCCCTTGCCTCTTCTTCTAGCTCTTTATATTCTCCTTCCTGCGATAATAATCCAATTCCCTCTCAAAAGCCACCGCTGAATGTACGTTTACCACACTGTCCAACAGTGCATTCTGTATTGTCAACAGACTGTGGAAGTCCTCTCGGCACCATTGCTCTCCTTCTCAATAACCTTGAATAGGTGCCCTACAGTTCTCAGCGGTAGGACCAATAGGAACAGTGTCACCCTATTTATTCCATCTACATCCCTCATGATTTTGAATATCTTTATAAAATCTTCTCTCAACCTTCCCTTTTCCAAGGAAAACAGTCCTCCCTATCCATACAACAGGAGTTCCTCATCCCTAGAAACATTTTACAGAGTCTCCAAACTCTCTGAAACCTCCACATCTTCCCTAAAATTTAGTACCAAGAACTGGACGCACCAGTTGAGACCAAACCAGAATTAACATCCCTTCCTTCTATTTGTACACTTTTCCTTTATTGATAAAACTTGAAATCTTTTTTTTCAAAAAATATTTTCATGTTTCTAATGTCTTTTCAACTTGTCCTGCCATCTTCAACAAATTAAGTGAACAGATACATGGGTCTCTCTGTTCTTGCACCCGCTTTAGAATTGTACCCTTTTTTAATTTATCATGCTTCATCCTCCTACCAAGATGGATCACTTCATACCTCACTGAACTAAATTTTGATGGTCATATGTTTGCCTATTCCCAAATCTAGTTTGGTCCTTCTAGAGTCAAGCACTATATAAACATTGTTCCTGTAACTGTGTTCTTGTCAGAAAAATAACCATCACCAGTACTCTCTGCTTCAAGTTACTCAGCCACGTTTATATTCCTTTTATTCTATCTGTCTTAGCTTTGCTCAAACATCTGTTGTGCAACACTTGATGGAATGATTTTTGCCAGTCAAACAACAATCAAGAGAATTAGTTTCATAAATGCATTCAGTGAAATCATCAAAAAATGATAAAACTAATTAATAATGCAGTTGAATGAGAATGATGGACAGTGGCATTAAACACAATGATACATAAAAAAAAGTAATGGACAGTTTTAGGAGCAGTCTAAAATAATTGGAATGCTTGGAATTACTTACATGTTCAATATTGTAGACGATGAAAATACTTCAGTTCACATGCCTGTGGCTCGATCATCCTGTATAAAATCAACTTGAGGTACGCAAGGTTTCAGCAGGAGTGCATTTTTTCCGGATAAATTGCCATTTAGAAACATTGTAACACATTTTTCTTGACTGATGCTGCTCATTGGGACATGTTTTCAACTTCAAAATGTGGAAAGTGAAAGCCCTGGGATTTGTATTGGTTCTGTTGGTCGATGAGGACAGGTAACAAACATTAGAGATGGGAAACAGATAAACATTTACAGACATGAGGAGACAACAGAAGCAGATTTTAACGACTGTCAACTTTAGACAGGTAATAATTCTAACCATAGTCCTCAAGGCTTCTGCTTGCCAAAATTAAAACTTGAATGAGTACACACTAATTTGTATAGTCAATCATTTGGACAATTGCAAGGGTGGTCCTGCAGGAACAAGTAGTTAAGGAAGAGATGGGAATATCTGGCAGAGGGAGCGAAAAAGAAGAGATCTACCAATGAAGCACACAAAGTGTGCTTCTCACCTTCCAGTAGCTGGTTTCTGAAAGATTCATTACTGGACAGGTTAATGCTGTCACAAGGGCCTTCTAATGTCCTCTTTGTGGCTCCTGCAGGATCAATGGTGAAGACTGAGTGCTAAAGTAGAGTCACTTTTGGGGACACCTTAAGCATCCAGAACAACAGTGCCTGCAACATCATGTAAATGAAAGCACAGCTCCCAACAGTGTAGATATTTCCCCATTAGTAGGTCTTTACATGCATTCAAAAAAGGTGAAGAATCTGGCAGTAGTGAGCAGGACACAATGAGAGAGGCATTGTGAGCAGTGCCCTTTGTAGAGTGGCAGACAAACACAGTTCTGTCCAGCTAGGCACAGATGCAAGGTCTCAGGAGTGACATGTCATTGCAGCTCTACTTTAACCAGTAGAGCAGGAGATGTGTGCCCCCATGTCAAGATTCTCTGAGGGACTGGGGCTCAAATTGGAGGAGTCCCCTGTTTAGCTCATTAGTGTTAATGTGGCTCACAGCTCTGAACACATGAGCTCCTCCATTAAGTGAATGGCCAACCTCATGAAGAGCTGATAGTGGCAGCAGCCAGAGTGAATGCAGGAGCAGTGCAATGATATCGATAGGATATACCAACACCATACTGGATTGGCGTGGACTGGTCAGCTATCCCATTATTGCAAAAATGATGGGGTAAATTCCAGATGAGGCCCACTGATGGCCCTCTCCTGCAATCCAGACCACCACCCAAGGGCTGAGGCAGTTACAGACAAGATGAGGAAGCCTTTTATGCCATCATCATGATTGGTGTCCTTGAATCATTTGAGTGAGATCATTCATAAAACATAACTCTGACAGAATAAAAACCAAAGGAACTGTGGACGCTGTAAATCAGGAAGTAAAACAGAAGTTGCCAGAAAAGCTCAGCAGGTCTTGCAGTATCTGTGAGGAGAAATCAGAGTTAACATTTCAGGTCCAGTGACCCTTCCTCAGAATTGCCAAAATGTTAACTCTGATTTCTTTGACAGATGCTGCCAGACCTGTTGAGCATTTCCAGCAACTTCTGTTTTTGTTAACTCTGGCAGATGCTGCCCCTGTATTAACACTAGTGCAATACTTGTCAATTAAGTCACTTCATAGCCCCTGCAGTTCAAAAGAAATTGTTCCAGTCCACCCAATCTTCCTTCATTGTGGAAATTTTCCACTCCCGGCAACATCCTTGTCAATCTCCTCTGTAGCCTCTCTAATCTCATATTTCCAGTAATGTGGCAATTAGAACAGTAAACAGTACAGTACGCAGTGTGGTCTAACTAGTATTGTATCAAATTTTGTTACATGATATAATTTCTATGTCTTTATATTCTATGTCTTCACCAATAAAGAAAAATATTTCATACATCATCTTAACCAGCTTATTAATGTTATTTTGTTACCTTTAGTGATCTGCGGTTGTACACAGCAAGGTCCTTCTATTGATCTACACTAATCAGTATCCTCCAATTTGCTGCACATTCTCTTGCCTTATTGTACGTCTCAAAATGCCTTACTTCACTTCTGCAAATGGAATTACATTTTCCATCTTTCTGCCAAATTGCCAGGGAATCTATATTTTCCTGGAGTCCTCATTATCAACCACACTGTCAATTTTTGTGCCAAGTACAAACTTCTTTACAGCATTCCTAGTTCGAATATAAATCATGAACATAAGGTTAAAAAAGGCATTGAGTATGAAGCCTAATAGATTTCAGTTGCAAAAACATCTATCAGCTAATCAACTATTACCTTTGCCACTAAGTTAATTTTCATCTAATTTATAAGTTATACCTGGATTGTAAGGGTGGCTTTTATTTTTTGACCAATCTTGATTCCGTGTGGAATCTTATCAAAAGCCTTGGTAAAATCCTTATGGATCATATTCATCTTATTACCCTCATCAACTCTGATTGTTACTCATTCAAAATATTCAATCAAGTTCAACAGGAATGACCTTCCCTTGGAAATAGTCCACACTAAGCAACGTGGATTTATACATTTAACATTGAGGGGTTGTACTGTCGCTGAAAATTGATTCAATTACTTTGCCCTGAACAGATTTTAAGCTATTTGGCCTATATTTATTTACATTATCCCTTTGTTTCTATTTAAACAGTCCTATAACGTTGGGGAGTTCCTTCAATTATTTGACACCGTGCCAGGAGTCATAACAGAAATCTACAATTCCCTTCCTTACCGAACCTGAAATGTTAACTCTGCTTTCTCCTCCATGGATGCTGCCAGACCTGCTGAGCTTTCCCAGCAACTTTGTTTTTGTTCCTGATTTACAGCATCTGCAGTTCTTTTGGTTTTTATTTAGTATTTAACTCACTGCCACATTTCTTCTAGGCATGCCCACCTTGAAGAAGTTCTGCTCCTCTCACCGAAGGGATTTCCGTTCCAATCTCTCTTCTTGCCCACCGACTTTAATTTCACTGTCACTCCTGGTTTTGGTCCAGGTATTTGCTAAAACTTGTTTCCACAGCCATATCACATTCCTTAATGACTGCCTCCAGCTCAGACTCACCCCACGTGGATTCCAATTGAAGTTTCATCCCTCACGTTTTGAATCCTCCCAGGATCACAGATACCTTCATGATGTTCAACGTTCCATGGATGGCTGCTCTCGCCGCATCCTGAGACCACGCTCAGTGCCAGGCAGCGCCACATGCAGACTCTCAACCCTTGTCTCCAACAGGATTACAACATGCTGGTTCAGGGCTGCACCACTGCCCAGTTCCACCTCATCCTCCGGCTCATTCATCGTGCTAACAAGAAACTTTTTCTTTTCCTTTCAGGCTTCAAGGCCCACAAGATGCACCAACTCAAAAACACCCATGGCCCTTTGGAACCTTCCTCTCTGCCCCTTTCCTCTGAGTCTATCCCCTCTCCCAACCCCCTCACCTCCTGTCAGGTAATCACCATCCCTCCTAACCTTCCGCTCTCTGATGCTGAACGCTCAGCAAAGGCCTCAGCTTTATCCCTCTGTGTCCCCACTTTAATGATTTCGTGCACAAGATGAGGCCAAAATGTTCTTTCTCTGTCTGTGCTTCCATGCCAATTTTTTTGGACAAGAGCCCACTCCCCATCCCACAGACCCCTTTTGCCCAAATCCAACACTCTCCCTCCACCTGGACTCCTCCCTCCGGCCTTTTACCTGCACTCGATCTATTCATTGAGAACTGTTGACATGACATCAATTTCTCTGCTCCTCTCAACAAATCCAACCTTTCTCCCTCCGAACTGACTGCACTCCGTGCACTCAGATCTAACCCTGACTTTGTCATTAAGCCAGCCGATAAGGGTGGTGCTGTTGTAGTCTGGTGTACTGACCTCAACCTTGCAGAGGCTGAGCGCCAGCTCTCAGATACCTTCTCCTACCTTCCCCTGGTCCATGACCCCACCATGGCACATCAGGCCATTGTATCCACCACAGTTATGGATCTCAATTCATCCGATGATCTCCCCCACTCTGCTTCCAAGCTAATAGTCCCCCAACCCCACACGGCTCAGTTCTAACTCCTGCCAAAAATCCACAAACAGGACTGTCCAGGAAGACCCATTGTTTCAGCTTGCTCCTGCCCCACAGAACTCATCTCTTACTACCTTGACTCAGTCTTCCCCCTACCAATCCAATCCCTATCCACATACATCCATGATACATCTGACGCCTTACGCTGGTTTCAAAGCTTCCACTTTACCGGCTCCAACCACCTCCACTTTACCATGGATGTGCAATCCCTTTACACATCCATTCCCCATCAGGAGGGTCTTAGGGCTCTCCGCTTCTTCCTGGAGCAAAGACCTGAACCATCTCCACCCACCTCCACCCTCCTCCGCTTGGCCGAGCTGATCTTCACCCTCAACTTCTCTCTCAACTCCTCTCATTTTCTTCAGGAAAGAGGAGTTGCCATGGATACCCACAAGGGCCCTATTGATGCCTGTCTCTTCGTGGATTATGTGGAACATTCCTTGTTCCAGTCCTGTTCCGGCCCCCACCCACAACGCTTTATCCAATACATCGATGATATCATCGGTGCTGCTTCCCTCTCTCATCGAGAATTAGAAAACGTCATCAATTTCGCCTCAAATTTCCACCCTGCCCTCACTTTCACCTGGTCTATCTCTGACTCCTCCCTTCCCTTCCTCGACATTTCTGCTTCTGTTTCTGGGGATAGACTGGCCACTAGTATCCATTACAAACCCACTGATTCCCACAGCTACCTCAACTATACATCGTCACCCCAATTCCTATAAAGACTCCATCCCATTCTCTCAGTTCCTCCATCGTCATTGCATATGTTCAGATGAAGACAATTTCGACAAGGGAGCCTTCAAAATGTCCACCTTCTTCCTCAACTTAGGTTTCCCCAGCTCTGTTGTTGACAGGGCCCTCAACTATCTCCCGCACTTCCGCCCTCACCCCTTCTCTTCACTCCCACAACAGCAATAGGGTTCCCCTTGCCCTCACCTACCATCCCACCACAATCCACATCCAGAAGATAATCAGACGCCATTTCTGCCAACTCCAGCAAGATGCCACCACCAGACATATATTCCCCTCCCCTCCCTTGTCTGGGACCGTTTCCTCCAGGACACCCTGGTCCACACTTCCTTCACCCCCAATACTCCCCACAGCCCTATGGCACCTTCCCCTGTAACCAGCGAAGGTGCAACACCTGCCCATTTACCTCCTCCTTCCCCAGAATCCAAGGGCCCAAACATACCTTCAAAGTGAAGCAACACTTCACCTGCGCTTCCAAGAATCTAGTCTACTGCATTCGCTGCTCACAATGTGGTCTCCTCTACAGTGGGGAAACGAAGCATAGTCTTGGTGACCGCTTCGCAGAACATCTATAGTCTACTCGCAAAAAAGACCCTGAACTACCTGTTGCCTGCCACTTCAATGCACCATCTTGCTCCCTGGCCAACATCTCTGTCTCCGGCTTGCTACAGTGTTCCAGTGAAGCCCAAAGCAAGCTGGAGGAGCAACACCTCATTTTCCGCTTGGGGACCCTAGAGCCCTATGGACTCAATATTGAGTTCAATGACTTTAGGGTCTAAACTCTCCCATGTCCCCGCCTCCTGCCTCCCCCCCACCCCACACACCGGGCCTTGATCTCACATAGTCTGCCGCTACACACCTCCTGTTGTTAGTCACTAACAGTCCCCATTAACAACTATTAACACTCCCAGCCTGATTGTTAGCAACTCCTTCGTCTGTCCAACTGTCTTTGTCTCTCTTTGGGATCTATCCTGTTGTTTACTCCCTATCCCACCCACCTCCCTATTTTCTGCATATAAACTGATGTTTTCCCAGCCAACATCAGTTCTGAGGAAGGGTCACCGGACCCGAAATGTTAACTCTGTTTTCTCCTCCACAGATGCTGCCAGACCTGCTGAGATTTTCCAGCAACTTTCTTTTTGTTCCTTACTTTTCTGAACAACTTGGGATATATTTAATCTGAGCCTAGCTATTTATCGACTTCCGAAGATCCTTAATCATTCAATCACAAAATTGTTATGATGCAGAAGGAGACCATTCAGTCCATCTTCTCTGCATTGGTTGTCAGAATAAGCTGTAAGACTATGTGCCTTTCTCCTGCCTTTCCTACATCCAACAATATTGTTTCTAGTTGAAAAATCTAGCTGACTAATCGAATAATGATGCCTTGAATGCCTCAAACGCACTTTCCTCCAGCACACTACCAGGCATGGTATTCCAGACTCTAACTATTCATTATATAAAAATGTTTCTTCTCACAACACGTTTGCTTCTTTTGTAATTACATTGCATTCTTGATCTCTTGTTCTTGATCCTTTTATGAAGGGGACCAATTTCTCCCTATCTACTCTGTCTTGGCCCCTCACAATCCTGGAAATTTCTATCAAATCTCTTTTTTGCTTTCTCCTCTCCAAGAAAAGTAGTCTTAGCTTCTCCAATCTATCTTCACAACTGACATTTTTCATTCCTGGAACCATTTTTAGAAGCCTCTTTTTGAACTCTCACAAATGTATTCACACCATTTTTAAAGTATGATGCACAGAATGTATACAGTACTCCAGCTGAGATCCAACTTGTGTCACTTCAAGTTCAGCGCAACCTCTCAGCCCTATTAATGAAGCCCAGGATACTGTGAATTTACTTTTTAACTGTCATTCAACCTGGCTTGCATCCTTTATTATATATGCACATATAAAACTTGCTCTCCTTCCTCATGCACACCCTTGAGGGTAGCACATTTTAGGGAGGACATCATCATCAATCCCCTCTTTATGAAGACAGTTGCATAGTATTCATTAAGGATCTTTCTATGCCCTTCTCCTCCATACATAATTTACCTTTTTGATCCCTAATATCTTCTTGCTATTTATATGCATATAAAAACCTTTGAATTTTCCTTGATTTTATTTGCAAGTATTTTCCCAAGTCCTCACTTTGCTTTCTTAATTTTTCTTTTAATACATTAACTCTTTAAAGCTTTCTTCAGTATAAACACCTCTATATTTGACAATAAACTTGTTTTCTTTTGCTTTATCAGCAGTCTATAGACTTTTTCATCAGAGTCAATTCATATGTCCTTTCAAACCACGCCCATTTATTTTTTTGATTGCTTCTCATTGCTCCAACAAAGGGTTGGGCCACTATTGGAATTGTGGCCTCCCTGCTATAGGAAGCATGTTGTGAAACTTGATAAGGTTCAGAAAAGAGTTAACAAGGATGTTGCCAGGGTTGAGGGGTTTGAGCTACAGAGAGAGGCTGAATTGGCTGGGGATTTTTCCCTAGAGCGTCAGAGGCTGAGGGATGATCTTATAGAGGCTTATAGCATCATGAGGGGCATGGATAGAGTAAATAAACAAGGTGTTTCCCCAGAGTAGGGGAGTCCAAAACTAGAGGGCATAGGCTTATGGTGAGAAGGGAAAGATTTAAAAGTCACCTAAGGGACAATTTATTCAAACAGAGGGTGGTACTTATATGGAATGAACTGCCAGAAGAAGTGGTGGAAGCTGGTACAGTTACAACATTTAAAAGGCATCTGGATAGATGGGTGAATAAGAAGGGCTTAAAGACATATGGGCCAATTGCTAGCAAATGGGACAAGGCTTATTTGGGATATCTGGTCACCATGGACGAGTGGGACCGAAGGGCCTGTTTCCATGCTGTACAGCTCTACGACTATGACATACTTTTCATTCAAGTAGCTGCTTCTAGCCCACTTCTGTTGAATTGCTTCTTGACCTAATAAAACTGTCTTCCTACAAATTTATACCCTTGCCTCCAATTTTATCTTTATCCTTTCAAAAAAATAGCAGTGTCTAACTGAATTATAATCATTTTCACAAAGTGCTGTCCCACTTGTTCGAATTCATTCCTGAAAAGGTAAATTCTGAGTCACACACCTCCACTCATGGTCCTGCCACTTACTGGTTAAAAAACTGTTCTCCCAAACACAGTTTAGAAATTTTATGTCCTCTGTATCTTTCAATCTAATATGTACTAATATCAGAGATAATGAAATGTGAGGCTGGATGAACACAGCAGGCCCAGCAGCATCTCAGGAGCACAAAAGCTGACGTTTCGGGCCTAGACCCTTCATCAGAGAGGGGGATGGGGTGAGGGTTCTGGAATAAATAGGGAGAGAGGGGGAGGCGGACCGAAGATGGAGAGAAAAGAAGATAGGTGGAGAGGAGAATATAGGTGGGGAGGTAGGGAGGGGATAGGTCAGTCCAGGGAAGACGGACAGGTCAAGGAGGTGGGATGAGGTTAGTAGGTCGGAGATGGAGGTGTGGCTTGGGGTGGGAGGAAGGGATGGGTGAGAGGAAGAACAGATTAGGGAGGCAGAGACAGGTTGGACTGGTTTTGGGATGCAGTGGGTGGAGGGGAAAAGCTGGGCTGGTTGTGTGGTGCAGTGGGGGGAGGGGACAAACTGGGCTGGTTGTGTGGTGCAGTGGGGGGAGGGGACGAACTGGGCTGGTTTAGGGATGCGGTGGGGGAAGGGGAGATTTTGAAGCTGGTGAAGTCCACATTGATACCATTGGGCTGCAGGGTTCCCAAGTGGAATATGAGTTGCTGTTCCTGCAACCTTTGGGTGGCATCATTGTGGCACTGCAGGAGGCCCGTGATGGACATGTCATCTAAAGAATGGGAGGGGGAGTGGAAATGGTTTGCGACTGGGAGGTGCAGTTGTTTATTGTGAACCGAGCAGAGGTGTTCTGCAAAGCGGTCCCCAAGCTTTCTCTACATTGGGGAAACCAAGCGGAGGCTCCCTAACCTGTTCTTCCTCTCACCCATCCCTTCCTCCCACCCCAAGCCGCACCTCCATCTCCGACCTACTAACCTCATCCCACCTCCTTGACCTGTCCATCTTCCCTGGACTGACCTATCCCCTCCCTACCTCCCCACCTATACTCTCCTCTCCACCTATCTTCTTTTCTCTCCATCTTCGGTCCGCCTCCCCCTCTCTCCCTATTTATTCCAGAACCCTCACCCCATCCCCCTCTCTGATGAAGGGTCTAGGCCCGAAACGTCAGCTTTTGTGCTCCTGAGATGCTGCTGGGCCTGCTGTGTTCATCCAGCCTCATATTTCATTATCTTGGATTCTCCAGCATCTGCAGTTCCCATTATCACTGTACTAATATCACTTAGGTACTAACCACGCTCAAACAAACAAGCTAAACACCACTAATACAACTGAAGTCTTTATGTCTTAATACTAATTATCCATGACATGTTAGAAGTAATTTTTTAATGCACAAGGTCAGCATTATAGCAGTACTTTCATATGAACATATGAATTAGGAGCAGACTATTCAACCCATCTATCCATGCTCTGCTATTTGATAAAATCATGGCTGGTCTGATTGAGGGGTCAGTTCCACTTCCCTCTCTAAGCCGCTTTTCCTTTGAATCCCTTCTCAATCAATTACCTCCCTAATGTAGCCTTAAAAGCATTCAATAACCCTGTCTTCACTGCTCTCTGGGGAATGAAATTCCATGACCAATAACTCTCTAAGGGTAAGAATTTTTTTCCATTGCTGCCTTAAGTGTCAGACCCTTTACTTTTCAACTGTGTCCTCTGGTGGTAAATCGTCCCAAAAGTGGAAACACCATCTCAGTATCCATTACATCCATTCCCCTCAAGTTCTATATCTTTTAATAAGGTCACCTCCCCTTTCAACCTCTTATGGTCACAGTATCAACCTGTCGATAATCTCTCCTCATAAGATAAACCCATCATCCCAGGAAACACAAAACATAGAACAGTGCAGTACAGGAACAGGCCCATTGGCCCAAAATGCTGTGCCAAACATGAGAATAAATTAAACTATACCCTTCCGCCTGTCCTTAGTCCATGCCACTCCATTCCTTGTGTATTCACATGCTTATCTACAAGCCCCTTAAATGCCCCTATTGTATCTGCCTCCACCATCACTGGCAGTGCATTCCAGACTCCTACCACTCTCTGTGTAAAAATCCTGCCCCTCGCATCTCTTTTGAACTTGCCCCTTCTCACCTTAAATGCATGCCCCCTTGTATTAGACATTTCAACTAGTATTCAAACAGCGACCTCCCAACGTGCAGTGCCACACACTTATCTGGATTAAACTTCATCTGCCATTTCTCTGCCCATATCTGCAACTGATCTATATCCTGTTGTATTCTTTGACACCCTCCCACGCTATCCAAAACTCCAGTGATTGTTGTATTGTCTGCAAACTTACTAACCCACTGATCTACATTTTCATCTAAGTCATGTATATATATCACAAACAGCAGAGGTCCCAGTTCAGATCTGTATGGAACACCACCAGTCATGGACCTCCAGCTTGAAAAACACCCTGCCACAACTACCTTCTGTCTTCTATGGGCAACAAATTCTGAATCCATGTGGCTGATTTGCCGTGGATCCTATACATCTTAATCTTCTGGATGACCCTACCATGAGGCACCTTGTCGAAAGCCTTACTAAAATCCATGTGAACAACATCTACTACTCTACCCTGCCTAATTACGATCATCGACTCCTCAAAAAATTCCATCAGGTTAGTAAGACATGACTTGCCCATCACAAAACCTTATTGACTGTCCCTGATTAGGCCATGCTTTTCCAAATGCGTGTAAATCCTATCCCTAAGAATTCTCTCCAAGAGCTTCCCAACCCACCAATGTGAGATTCACCAGTTTGCAGTTTCCTGGCTTATCCTCATTTTCCTTCTTGAACAGAGGAGCAAAATTAGCTACTCACAAGTCCTCCAGGACCTCTCCAATGGCTAGCATAGATACAAAGATCTTGTTCAAGGCCCTAGCAATTTCCTCTCTTGCTTCTCTCAATAACCTGGGGTGGATACCATCGGGCCTTGGGGACTTTTCCACCTTCAAGAGATCTAACACCACTTCTTTCTTGATCTCAAAATCCCCTAGCACATTAACTTGTTCCACACAAATCTTACTATCTTCCATACCCTTGCCTTTTCCACTCCATTCCCTTTGCAAACCACAACAATATTCCCTTCCCTTTCAAATCAGCACATTTTTTTCTCATCTGTCAAGGCACCAAGACAAACCTTTACCTCAGAGTTTATAAATTCTCCTCCATTTAATGGTTTTCTAGTCTTCCTACCATGAGTTCACATTATCATCGCACATTAATCCATCTGCCAATCTTTTGCTCATTCACTAACCCTATCTAAATTCCTTCTTAGGCTCTTCATGGCCCCCTCACAACCTTCTGTCTGCCCTATTTTTATGTCATTGAAAATATAGCAATCATATTCTGTACCTTCATCCAAATTATCTATAAGGATTATAAATAGTTAAGGCCAAAGCCTTACTGTCACTCCACTAGTGATAGCTTGGCAACCTGAAGCAAAGAAATCATTCAATCCTACCCTAGCCTGTTTCCAGTTTATCAACCAATTCCCTATTCTTGCTAATATATTACCTCCCAAATGATGAGCTTGTGTTTTGTCTGGTAACCTTCGATGTGGCACATTATCAAGTTTTTTATTCATTTGTGGAATGTGGGGCTGTGCTGGCAAGACCTGGATTTGTTGTCCATCCCTAATTGTCTCGGAGAAAGTTGCCTCCTTGTATTTCTTCAGTCCTTTCAGGTGTGGGATTTCCAGGAACTTGATCCTGGCAGTGAAGGAATGGTGATATATTTCCAAGTCATGATGTTGTGTAGCTTAGAAGAGAACTTGGAGGTGATGGCGTTCCCTTACACCTGCTGCCCTTGATATTCTTGGTTTTGGAGGTCCTGGGTTGAGAAAGTGCTGTTGAAAGAGCCTTGGGGAGTTATTGTATTATATCTCAGGGATAATATATTGATGCTACTTTACATCAGTGTTGCAGAGAATTAACATTGAAGATGGCGATTGGAGTGTTAACCAAGCATCTGCTTTGGCTTGGACACTGTCACGCTTCTTGAGTATTTGAGTATTACTGAAAAATACAGAATTTATTGAAGAGTGTCATTGTGCACACATGAGGACAGCTTAGGAGATGTTCATGTAAAGGGAAAGCAACACTATACAGCTGAGATGAGACTGCTGATTTGTTGGTAAATGAACTGATTGTGAGACGCATTGCCATGGGGAATGCACCAGTTAATGATGACTAACAGTTAAATACCAAGCTTTATTTATGTTTTAAATCAGGCAAATTGGCATTGATTAGTGAAGATTTTGCCTGAAGAAATGAATGAGGGAATGACTGTCACTTATTTTGTTGAATTGAAGTGCATGCAGTAAAGAATAGGTACACCACTCTATGAGCCTGACTGACAATCTTAAATTACTTGGCTACAGAATTCTTCACAGACTCTGGATATTTAGTAAATGTTATTGTTTTATATTATCAGCATCATTTACTAGGTATAAATGAGAAGTGTGATGGAATACTTTCCAACTGCTTGGGTGAGTGCAGCTTTCATGACACCGAGACCATAACCATCCAGGACAATGCACCAGCTTAAATCTTCACTTACTCCCCTCACCAGAGTACAGTGGCAACAGTGTGTACCATAAGTGTATCATAAATAACGCTATATTGAGCACCTTGCTCAGTTCAAAGCATTTTCCAAACCTGTGGCTCCTATCACTTTGTAAAGCAATGACAGCAGGTGATGAAAACCCTGCAATTGTACTCTATCCTAACTTGGAAATATATTTCTGTTTATTCACTGTCACCAGGTCAGAATTCTAGAACTCTCTTCTGCTTCAAACTGTGGAGGTACCTACATGAGATGATCAGCAGCAATTCAAAAAGCCACATTTCCCGCAAGGACTGCAACTTCCACCCCCCACCCCACAGTGGTCAAAAACGCCCTCGACCGTGTCTCCCACATTTCCCGCAACTCATCCCTCACACCCCATCCCCGCAATAACAACCAGAAAAGAACCTCCTCATCCTCACATACCACGCCACCAACCTCCGGATCCAACACATCATCCTCCGACACTTCCGCCAACTGCAATCCGACCCCACCACCAAAGACATTTTTGCCTCCCCATCCTTGTCTGCTTTCCGGACGGACTACTCTCTCAGTGACTCCTTTGTCTGCTCCACAGTTCCCTACAGCCCCACCATACCAAACACTTTTCCCTTCAACCGCAGGAAGTGCTACACCTGCCCCCGGACCTCCTCCCTCACCCCCATCCCAGGACCCAAGAAGATTTTCCACAACAAGCAGAGGTTCATCTGCACATCTGCTAATGTGGTATAATGTATCCGCTGTACCTATTGTGGCCTCCTCTACATCAGGAAAACCAAGCAGAGGCTTGGGGGCCACTTTGCAGAACACCTCCGCTCGGTTCGCAATAAACAACTACACCTCCCAGTCATGAACGATTTCAACTCCCCCTCCCATTCCGTAGATGACATGTCCATCCTGATCCTTCTGCAGCTCCACAACGATGCCACCCGAAGGTTGCAGGAACAGCAACTCATATTGCGCTTGGGAACCCTGCAGCTCAATAGTATCAATGTGGATTTCAGAAGCCTCAAAATTCCTCCTCCCTCTAACGCATCCCAAAACCAGCCCTGCTCATCCCCACCTCCATAACCTTTTCTTCCTCTCACCTATCCCCTCCTCTCACCTCAAGCCGCACTTCCAGTTCCTACCTACTAACCTCATCCTGGCCCCTTGACCTGTTCATCCTCCCCGGACTGACCTCTTCCCTCCCTACCTCCCCACCTACTCTCACCTTTACTGGCTCCATCCCCACCTCTTTAACTTGTCTGTCTCCTCTCCACCTATCTTCTCCTCTATCCATCTTCAATTCTCCTCCCCGTCTCTCCCTATTTATTTCAGAACCCTCTTGCCCTCCCCCATTTCTGATGAAGGGTCTAGGCCCAAAACTTCAGCTTTCCTGCTCCTAGGATGCTGCTTGGCCTGTTGTGTTCATCCAGCTCTACACTTTGTTATATCGGATTCTCCAACATCCATAGTTCCTATTTTCTCTGCCTCACCACTACCTTCTCAAGGACAATTGGGGATGGGGACCAACATTTGACCTAGCAGAAATGTTTGAATCATGACCAAAACAACGTACAGAATACATTAAATACTATCCGTGTCCCAAAGAGGCACCATATATTTCATATTTTCTTGGAAGGAAAGGATCGTTTCTTGAATGGCATATGACACACTTTTGTGCATTTTTAAATTATTTCTAAAAAAAACCCTTAATATTAAATTCATAATGTTAATGTCTTGTTACATGTATGTAAAACTCTACATCACAAGACTGATGTCAGTGTTACAGAATGGCCTGCCCTATTAGATGTCATTTAGCATGTTACCATGATGAAGCAGTTTGAAACAGTGTTGTTACAGGGTAGAATGCCCTCTATCAGCAAAAAAAAACACTTCAACAAATAATTGCAATAATGGAAAGGTGTTATTCCGTGAATGTTGAGGAGGTTTATAAATGTGCTTAGGCACTGTGACAATGCAAGTATTTAGGCAACAGCCAATGAGCATAGCCAAGACAAATCATCAAAAGTAGTTAGCTAAACAGTGCCAGCATCAAACAGGAAGAAGTTCACTGAAAGTTGAAAGTGCTCCGAGTTTGCTCTGAAATTCAAGAGACATATAAGGGGTTATCAGATTTCCGGCACAGCATCACTCAGCACACAACTGTCTCTGATAGTTTAAAGGAGGTGGAACTGGCCAAGGTCCAGAAAACCAATGCAGTACCAGGAACAAGGTTGAAACAGATTTAAATTTTTGATAGAAATCAAGGTCACAATATGCTTCAATCAGCTATAGGTTTGACAACTGCGTTCAAATTAATCCATTGGCAAAGAGACAGAAATATTTCAAGAGAGAGTGGTATCTCAAGTGTATTGTGAAATTGCAAAACTGGGATGCAAAATTGTTATAACTCCATTCTCATTCCTAGAACTCTTACTTTAAATAAGAAGCTTATCATCATACAAACTGAGAAATAAATGGTAATCCTAGAGGCTATACTTCAGACTTGTATTGAACTTTGTTTAGACCACGCTAAGAGTACTTTATTCTGTTCTGGTATTATATACAAAGGATATAAAAGCACTGGGGAGTACAAGAAAAATTGCACGGATGAGTTTGAACGGAAAGGTTTTACTTATTGGAAATTATGATCAGTCTTATTCTTTTATCATGAATTGAAAAGGTTAAAAGATTTTTAAAGTTATGATGGATGGAATCACCTAATCCATGGTGCATCATGGACAATAGCAAGAAAGTTGGGAACATATGGTAAGAATTTAAAAACTAGAAACTCACGTTGAGAAAACTGTTTCCCAATTTTCCCCATAACCTTTAAATGACAACTTCAGAATATTGTCTATGTACAGAAAATATCACATTCCCATGCATTTGCATCCTATTATTAGCTCTATTATTTATTTCTGCACTACTTCCAGTTCTCCACTCTTTCCCTGCAAAACTAGATGTTGCAAATTTATAACATATAAGTTAGAGAGAACACTAAGTAACCAGCAGCTACAGCTGGCCGATTGCATGTCTTGGCTGTCATCCAACGGTTTCCTCTCTTCGATATCTCTGCATTTTTCATGGCGATGCAAGTCAGCAAGTGCAAACCACCAGCCTCATCTCATTATCATGATTGCTGTCAGTCCAACTCTCCCAAACAGTTAAGACATGTATGCTACTATCAGGTCACTTAGCACATATGGACACATACTCATTGACATGGGATATATCTTATGGCTGTTAGCTTACTTTCTCAATACTCACTCACTTTGGATCACTTGGGGCCTGCCAGCCTCTGTGTGACTGACATTGCTTATTAGACCTGAAGGTCTGTTCAGTAAAGATTGGGCTGCAGTGCCACAATGATGCTACCCGAAGGTTCCAGGAACAGCAACTCATATTCTGTTTGGGAACCCTGCAGCCCAATGGTATCAATGTGGACTTCACCAGCTTCAAAATCTCCCCTTTCCCCATTGCGTTCCAAAACCAGCCCAGCTCATCCCCGCCTCCCTAACCTGCTCTTCCTCTTACCTATCCCCTCCTACCACCTCAAGCTGCACCTCCATTTCCCACCTACTAACCTGATCCCGCCTCCTTGACCTGTCTGTCCTCCCCGGACTGACCTATCCCCTCCCTACCTCCTCACCTATACTCTCCTCTCCACCTATCTTCTCCTCTATCCATCTTCGGTCCACCTCCCCCCCTCTCCCTATTTATTTCAGAGCCCTCTCCCCATCCCCCATTTCTGATGAAGGGTCGAGGCCCGAAATGTCAGCTTTTATGCTCCTAAGATGCTGCTTGGCCTATTGTGTTCATCCAGCTCCACACTTTGTTATCTTGGATTTTCCAGCATCTGCAGCTCCCATTGTCTCTGACTCTGATGGATAGTGTTTTGACTTTTCAAATGTCCTGATAATGCTTCCCTGATAATTGGTGCTAACACATTGCCAAAAACAGATGTTAAACTAACTGGTCTGCAATTTCCCACACATTGCCTTCCTCCCTTCTTGAATAGGGGCATTACATTAGCATTTTTCCAATCGACTGGAACCTTTCCCCTGTCCAGGGAATTTTGGAATATTGTAATCAATAGGTCACTATCTCCACCAACACTTCCTTTAATACCCTAGAAGGTAGGCTGTCAGGCCCAGGGGTCTTGTCTGCCCTCAATCCGAATAGTTTGCCGAGTACCTTTTCCCTTTTGCCGTTGATTGCTCTAAGTTCTAGCCTTTCTATTACCTCTGACTTCCCCATTCCAATAGGACTGGTACTATTGTCCTCAACCATGAAAACTGAAGCAAAGTATTGATTTAGCATCACTGCTATTTCAGTCTTCCCCACTATTAACCCTCTGACTTCATCTTCCAAAGGGCCAACATTCACCTTAGCAACTCTCTTCCCTTTTATATACCATTAGAAGTGTTTGCTATCCTTAGTAGATTCATATCCAATTCCATGATTAGAGGATAGTATTCAAAGGTTTGGATAAGCTCAATGTGATACAAAAACATGATTTGTTAAAAAGATTTTAGTATTCCAATTGAACAAAAGAAATATCAGCTTTTGTACCTTCAGATCAACTTTACAAATGTAAAATCTGGCCATTTGGAGGAAAAAAAGTGCAAAAGCAACTTTTTAAAATTTAATCAACAGGAATATACAACTGTTGTTTATATTGGTCATTTGGTTGTGTTTAATCAAACCCAAGAAAACCATTTATATCATTTAAAAACACTATTTGATTGATTGCTAAGAGAAAAATTGGTTGTAAATCTGGCTAAAAATGAGTTGTTAAAGTAAAAGTGACTTATTTATTCCATGCCCCCAAAAAGGCCAAGTAGCGCCTACTTAAGCAAAAATAAGAGCTACTTTGGATTTCCCAATGTTTAAGACAAAAAGAAAAATACTGCTTTAGTGGCATGAGTGGGTCTTATTGCAATATTTCTCTTTCCAAATTTCAGTACCATAGTGGGTCCCTTGAAGACATTATTAAACAAAAGAATGTCAGAGTTGCTTTGATAAATTGAAAGCTTTGCTGACAACTACATCTGTTTCAGAACCACCAAACAGCAATTGATGCCAACAGTTTCAGAAAAAAAAATCCTAAAGAACTCTGGATGCTGAAAATCAGCTACAGAAATTGCTGTAAAAACTCAACAAGTCTGGCAGCATCTGTGGAAAGAAATCAGAGTTAACATTTCAGTTCCAGTGATCCTACTTCAGAACAATTTCAGAGTTAGGCAGTATTGTTACAGAAAGACAAGACTAGGCAGTTATTCTTCTAACAATATAAATCATGTCAACACAAAATTGTTACCAATGGAAAAGAAGACAATGAGTTTTTGCACTGGCTCTGCACAAGTTTGGAAAATAGTTGTCAAACAAACCTGCTGACATTGTCATTTAAATGAAAAAAAATCTCCATTATTTTGGAGTGATTCTATGATAAAAATTTAAGATTATTTCGTTGGAGTTTAACAATTCAACCCAACATTTTAAAAAAATTGTTTACATAAAAGACAAAACAATATTATAGTAGACAATTTTACCAAGACCTAATCTGAAAGAAAGTGAATTCCTTGAACAAAATGGACTTGTGTAAAACATGGCTCCTATGAAAATTGTAGATTTAATGTAAATATATTATTATTGTCAGTGTAAAATAAAGTAGTGATATTTTGGTCGAAAGTGAAAATACCTCTTAAGGATAATATTTGATTTTCTTCTAGCAGGGAAGATTGATAAAGATCTATAATATGTTATTTTCATATTAGAATTTGGATTTAATTGTAAATTTAAATAGGTATATGGTTTTGGCTCTGTCATGGTAACTTTTTTAAGAGGTGAGAAAGTCAATTTGGAATATTGAAATAAATACATCATTTCCAGGACATCATGTGACTCTTGTCAAGTGACGAGCAGAATGTTTATGGAGTGAATCGATTAAGTGTTTACAATGCTGGGTTTTATGATGTACAGACAAACATATGGTCATGGGCCTTAAGCTGTATAATTTGCTCCATACTACCACTTTTCCATCTTTAGGAGACTCCTTCAAACACATATTAAGCCTGGCTTTTGGCCACTTGCCTCACTATCTCCTTCCTGTGAGGTACCTTGATACATTTTACTATGTTCAAGATCCTGTACAGATACAAACTGTTAGCCTCACTTTCATTATGGACGACTCAAATAGAATTCTTAAACCTCCTTCCTGCAGAAAACTACATCAAAAAATGTCATTCTTTTCTCCTTATTACACATGTTCTCCCTTAATCATCTTTCTTAAAAGCTCATCTGTCTCCCCATCTAGAGGAACTGTTTGAGCACCTTTATTGCACTCCTGATCAAAAAGTAGAAATAGGAAAAAGTGGATATGTAACCAGTGATCTCTCTCAATTCTACTTTTTAAAATTCTCCCTGCTCCTATAATGTTCTTCCCGTTCATCTCAGGCCGTTAAATGGCACTATACATACTCTCCCAACTTCTGTACATCCTTACTTAAATTAAACATTCATTCCTATTATATCTACAACCTTTCCTACAATGTCCAAAAAGTAATGATCTGTCTGAACCACCATTTTCATTCAAGATCTCAATATTACAAAGTTCACATCACATAGAAAAGCATGAAATATTGGAAAAACACAGCAGCACATCAGAATCTGTACAATGAAATGAGGGTTAATCTTTTGGTTGTAGGAGGTAATTGGTCCCTGTTGGAGAGAGCTGGTCGCTTTACACAAACTCCCTGGAAATAGGTACCAGAATTTATTCACCTCCCTATGGTGACAGTGCAGTGTTTGAAATCTCAGTTCAGGAGGAAATCATATTTGTATTATTCATTTAGTCAGAAGGCAGACTGCAACTGAACTTCCCAACTTGCATCATTCATTTAACACCTTATCACACAGCAAAAATACTGCAACAATAAAAGTGAAGGACCTCAATATCACAACATAATCAACACGAAAGTTAAGTTCCACCTTTGTAACTTCTGAAAGTCTTTGATCACTTTGATTTTCTTATGGCATAGGAAATAATTAAGCTGAAATGTGCTTTTAAAAGTATCCAGTGAAATGGGTATGGAAAATTGAGTCTAGGACTAAAATTAACCAGATTTACCACTTGGAACATGAAGCATCTGCTGGATATAATTTTGGTACAGTAAAGAATTGCAGTGCCACCTGCTGCCAAGAAGTGGAACATCAGATCCAGCAGGGATAAAAGCTCAATTTCAGGCATTGAGAATTAAAGGAACAAAAACAACAGGTCCTGGAAAAGCTTAGCAGGTCTGGCAGCACCTGTGAAGAAAAATCAGAGTTAATGTTTTGGGTCCGGTGACCCTTCCTCAGAACAGATACGAAACGTTAACTCTGATTTTCCTCTTGTTTTTGTTCCAGATTTACAGCATTCGCAGTTACGTTTTTGGTTTTTATTTACTGAAAATTAAAGAGTCCTTTCTCACAATTATGATAATGCAACTACAGGAGGTCTGACTTTCTATAATCAATTGCAGTATTTTCCCAACACTTCAGACTAAATCTCCCAAATTAGTGTAAAATATTGGTGAATTTCAAATGCAAATTGCAGCAAATTATTCAGGTTTTTGATACTGCAAGCCAGGGAAGTTGGGCCTCACATTGTGATGCTCCACCGTTATCATTGTAGACATGGTCCAGCAAACCCAGCTCACTCCCCACTTCATAGATAGGTCTCTGGTGGTGCAGATGGACAGAGAAATGGAGAAAATGGCCACCCTTCCTCCTGCAGACCCTTAAAGGAGGCAATGTGACTGACATCGCCAGACTGGGCACAGGCAGTGGCTTTGATCAGTGTTGGGTCTTGGAATAACAAGAATGCCCAGAAGTGCTGCAGAAAGGTTAATGATAATCTGGCCTTCCCAGTGAGTGTTTCCCCGTTGTGTCTACTATTATTCACAGATCCTCCACTGACTTGAACCCTGCCACTGCACAGGCCTCTCACCAAGGCCCATGGATCTCATTACTGCACGCATTATGCCCATTCAATGACTCTTACCACCTTTTCCTCTCAAACTACTAATTGTTCCTGCCCACTGCATTTCCTACTCATTCACTGGGGACACTCCACCACCTCTCCTGTTCCTGTATCACCAATAAAAGCTCTTCCAAATGCTTTCAGCATATTCAGTTCCTCACATTGTCTCATTGCAGGAAACATTTGCCCATTCCTGGTCTGAGATGTTGAAAACTGGCGGGAGAGTGTGGCAGGTTCATGCTGTCCATTCCTTTCAAAGGGAAAGGGCTTAATTTGGTTCAAGTAGGAGCAGGAACACTCGCGTTGAGATGGGCAAACCAACCCAGTGAGCTTCCTTATGTTCTTCTGCTCTCCAATTACCACCAGTGCAAACACAGTGTTAACCCGCACAAGATTTTGTTCGTCTTAGTTAGAATTAGGTCCCTCTCTTCCAGTGGCACCCATCAAAACTTCACAAAGAGGCCAGACTGCTTAGATCCTCAGCTCCAGCTCCACCTCTGAGGAGGAACTGGGCCCCCTAGAGGAGGCACTGGAAAGCCTTTCATCTGAATCCTCCACTACCTCAAAGACTGTCACTTCAGCAGATGCCTTTCCAGATTAGCACAGGGGCACATTTTTGCACCTTATTGAGGAAGAAACACCCCAGGTCACTAGCATTCAGAGGACTGGCAAATTCCAAACAGCAGCTCTGTCCCCAGTAGAAACCAATTCCAACGTTTCATCCATTAGGGACTTTGTCAAAGTTCAAAAACAAGCTCAAGAACAGCAGTAGGTTTGTTAGAGAGGCAATTGGTAACGCTGTCTCCATGGAGAGTTTGAAGTCTGCCAGGGTGGCCCTCATTGATCCTTTCCTGTTACTTCTTCAAAAAAAACACCAAGTTAGTGATACATGATTTTCCCTTTAGAAATCTGGGCTGAATGTTCCTAATAAACTCACTTTTTTTCCATGTGACTACTGATTCTGTCCTGAATAATTGTTTGCAGAAGTTTCCCTACTACAGAAGTTAATCTAACTGACCTATAATTCCAGAATTATCCTTACAGCCTTTATTGAACAGGATCGTAATGTTTGCAATTCACCAGGCTTCTGGAAGAATGAAAGAATCTGGCCTCTGCAACTTTTACCCCACTTTGTTCCAAATCTTGAGATGCATCTCTTCGTGTCGTGGTGTCTTGTCAACTTTAAATACCAGCACTCTATCTAACAATTTTTCCTTCTTAATTGTGGTCTATTTCAGTGATAGTTTCTTCCACTGTCACCATGGCCAGGACATCTTCCTCTTTTAATGACAGATGCAAAGTATTACTTCAGCACTCAGCTACGCCGCCTGCCTCCATCACCTTTTTGTCTCTGATTGGCCTTTAACCAGTCTTATGCTGTTTATATGCCCCTCAAAGATATTGGGTTTGTGTCGATGTTATCTGAATCCCTTTTCCATAGATCACCTTTGCCGTCCTCATTTGCTTTTTCACTTCCCCATTAAACCTTTCGTATTCCTGTTGATTCTCAACTATATTTTCAGCTTTTTCCGTGTCATAGAAAAGAAACCTTTCTTCCTAATATTAATTTCTACTTCCTTGGTCATCCAGGGAACTCTGGGTCTGTTTGTCCTACCTTTGTCACTAGGGAAACATACTTCGACTGCATCCAAACTATCTGCTGCTTGAGGGTGGCCCATTGTTCAGTAATTAATCTTCTTGCCATTCTATTACTCCAATTAATCCTGCTCAGTTCTGTTCTAGCCCCGTTGAAGTCACTGTCCTCCAATTAATTTTTCTTGCTCTGGATTATTGCATGTCACTCCCTAAGACGAGCCTGAACCACATTTTATAATGATCACTGTCTCCAAAATAATCTCCTACTGACACAATGTACTTGGTCCACCTTATTTCCAAAGACCAGGTTAAATAGTGCTTCCTTTTTTGTTGGCCTAAGTATATGCTGCTGTAGGAAATTCTCCCTAATTCAGTCAAGGAACACTTGATGCTTAGTGCCCCTAAATTACCAGTGTCGCCTAGTCTATATTTGGGTCATTGAATCTCCCATTAAAACTGCTCCATAATGCTGGTATTTCTCTGTTATCTCCCTGCAGATTTGACAGAACGGAGTTACGGAATTGTGCCTTGTAGATGATGGGCAGGCTTTGGGGACTCCAGGGCTAAGAAGCTTGCTGCAGATTCCTTGCCTCTCAACTGCTTTTGTAGCCATAGCATTTACATGGCTGCTTAGCCCTGTTCAGTTTCTGGTCAAAGGAAAACCAATGATGTTGATAGTGGTGGTTCAGTGATGCTGATGATGCCATTAAATGTCAAGGGGAGATTCTCTCTTGCTAGAGACAGCCATTGCCAGTCATTTGTGTGGCACAAATTTTACTTGCCGCTTGTCAGCCGAAGTCTGGAGCCGAAGTCTCCAGATCTTGTTGCATTTGAACACGGATTGCTGAAAAATCTGGGTAGTTGCGAATGATGCTGAACATTGTGCAGTAATCAAAGAACATCCCCACCTCTGGTCTACCCACATTGTCAGGTTGATGTCAGCGCTGTAGCTATACTGGAACAGCTTGGTTGAGCAAATTCTGGGGTGCAAATCTTCTGTACTGTTCCTGGAATATTGTCAGGGACAGAACCTGTGCAGTATCCAGTGCCTCCAGCTGCTTCTAAATGTCACATGAAGTGAACTGAATGGCTGAAGACTGACATCTGTAATGTGAGGACCACTGAAGGAGGCCAATATGGATTATTCACTCAGCAATTCTGGCTGAAGTTTGCTGCAAATGTCTTATACTCACCTTTTGCCCTGATAAAACTACACAAGGCACGATTTAGGCCACAGCTGGAATACTCTGAACAGTTTGGAGCTCTCTGTCTGATATCCTGACACTGGAGGCAATCCAGAGAAGGTTCACTAGACTGATGCCAGGTATAGAGGGCTGTCGGATGAGGAGTGGTTGAGTAGGTTGATTGGTTGTACTCATTGGAATTTACAAGAGAGATGATATTGTTGAAACATTCAAGATTCTTAGAAGACAATAGGGTAACATAGAAATAGTAGGAACTGCAGATGCTGGAGAATCTGAAATAACAAGGTGTAGAGCTGAATGAACACAGCAGGTCAAGCATCTAGGTCTGAAACACCAGCCTTCCTGATGCTGCTTGGCCTGCTGTGTTCATCCAGCTCTACACCTTGTTATCTCAGGGTAATACAGAAAGGTTGTTTCCTCTTGTAGAAGAGTCATAGGGCATAGTCACAGAATAAGGATTCACACATTTAAGACCGAGTTGAGGAGGATTTTCTTTTCTCAGAAGATAATGAATCTGCAGAATTCTTTATTGCAGAGGGCTGTCAAGGCTAGGTTGTAAGCACATTCAAGGCTGAGATAGACAGATTTTTAATCAGTAGGGGTATCAAAGGCTGTGCGGTTAAGGCAAGAAAGTGCAGCTGAGGACTGTCAGATCTGCCATGATCTCGTCGAATGACAGTGCTGACTTGGGCTGAATGGCCTACTTCTGCTCCTAAGTCTCTCCATGTTATAGCTTCAAACGTGGTCCGTCTGGTCCATCTGTACACTAATTTTCCATCGATCTTTCGATGCATGCATATTTAAGGAAATTGACAAAAGAAGCATGACCAGAAACTTTTTCACACAGCAAGTGGCTAACATTTGGAATGTACTATCTGAGGATGCAGTGAAGGCAGTTTAAATCAAGCCATTCAAGAGGAAATTGCATCATTGTATAAAAAGGAAGAATATGCAGGCATGTAGGGAGAATGTATGTAACGGCATTAAGTGTATTGGTCATTAGGAGAGCCAGTGGATACATGGCAAGCTGAATGGTTCCTATACTGTAACAATTCTGTGATTTTGTACAAATTGCTACTTCACTTAACTCTATTTGGATGTGATGAGTCCACTGTTTTCTCCACCTCCCTTCAGTTGTCTTCATTGCACACCCTTGTTACTTTACTTTCCCTGGAAGATTTTGACTGTATCATTAAAAATTCCAATTGCCACTTTTATGCAATTTGGCAACCTGCTCGTTTTAAAATGTTTTTCAAACAATCCTTTATCCTCATTGCTCTCTTTCAATGTTGCCTGCATATTTAACAATTAAACTGCTTACTGCATTTCAAAAATCTACGCAGATAAGAAATGGCAAGAATTCAAGCAGCGATCTTACAGCATTTTCCCCCAATTTGTCACTATAGCAGCCACTAATACTGGTTGAAAATCCAACTGCTTAAGCAGTCCTTTTTTTTTGCTCTGGATTCCCATGACTTTTATTATTAATGAGCTCTCTTTTGATACCTTGTTAAAGACTTGCAATAATAAACTCTATCATATACAATTCCACCATTTATTTGTAATATACTCAAAGTTCAGTTTTTGAGATACATCTGTCTTTGCCTTTCCCTTTTCCTCAGAAAAGTCCACTTCCTAGAATGATATCTGTTAGTTTTAGGTATTACTGTTCATCAACAATAGGTGTAAACTGCTTGGTTTATATTTTCTCTGCCTCTTGAAATCACAGATACTACATTTAATATTGATGCTCACTCTAATTTTCTCGTCACCTACTGAAATTGTTCCAGAAATAGCCTCTGTAATTTTCATCACAAGGAGTTTGTTAGTGCTCAATCCACAATCAAGTACCTCCTTCACTTTGATTTTACAATTTGTGGATTATTAATTAACCATTTTCCACGACCATATTTGACCATTTTGGAGTTAGGTTACAATCGCATTGAATGGTAGAACAGGCTAAGTTGGCTGAAACTCCTGGCCATGTGCTTCATGTTCATCTTTGGAGTCATCTTTGCACCACACTACATTTTTTAGGCATATTTTCTTTTGATATTCATTTAAATACTTCTCCTTGATGACCGTCGATATATTGTTTCTCACCTTCTTATTCTTGTTATCCTTCATCTGGTGACAATTTATTTTGCATAGCAGTTGTTTGAGCTTTGGAAAAATTGCTCCTTCAGACTGAATGGTCCCTTTCTATGCCTTAATTAATAGTTATAGCTCACAAAAAAAGGCCACTTGACCTATCATGTCCAAACCAGCGAATGCTTACCTGTAACTGCTCCAAAACTAGCATGTATCAACCAGCCCAGCAAGCCTGTATCTTAATGCTGCTCCCCTGAAACCTAACAAATAAGTTCTTTCCTACCTAATTGTCCTGGTGTTGAGCATTTCATTTGTACCAGCTGTTCCAAAGGCCATGAACATGTCCTCAATCATGAGCAAGTCCAAACAGATCAACAGATAGTGTATTGGTTTAACTGAATGACCTATTATATTTCCGTTGTCATGTATAGAGTTTCCTGACAAGACTTTTCAGATTAAAGGACTGAGGGCATGCCCTGGAGGAAACCAAGTGGCTTTTTTGAGATATCCCAAAAAAACGTTTAAAATGAAAAACAGTTGCTCAGTCTTTGCAATTAAAGTCATAGAATCATACAGCACGGAAGCACACCTTTTGGTCCAAACAGTCCATGCCGAACATGATCCCAAATTAAACTAGTCCCACCTGCCTGCTCTTGGCCCATATCCTTCTAAACCTTTCCTATTCAATTACTTATCCAATGTTTAAACATTGTAATTGTACCCACATCCACCACTTCCTGAGGAAGTTCATTCCACATGCAAACCATACTCGATGTAAAAAACTTGCCCCTTGTGAAAACAGAGCAAAGCAGACATGTAAGTGAACCATGAAATAATTTGTTCATTTGAGGATGGATGAGGTGCATTAAAGTCATTTTTATGGCTTAAAGGTCCAAATAGTCAAAACGTAAAATAAGCCACTTGATGATACAAAATATCTTGGGAAATCAGCACGTGTTAACAGTTTTAGAACTGCTTCAACAGCTTTTTGTAGATCAACTACTATCATGAAGAAAGATAACCAGAGCAATGTATGTGAAATAACAAGATGTAGAGCTGGATGAACACAGCAGGCCAAGCAGCATCATAGGAGCAGGAAGGCTGACGTTTCGGGCCTAGACCCTTCATCAGAAATGGTATGTGAATGTAATGTATGTGAACATCACTTCCAAGTCATACACCATCCTAAATTTGGCACGTGAAACTGGCACAGGTCTATATTGTGGAATCTGCTGCCCAACACCATCAGAAGAATTGTAATGACTGAAAATAGCAGTCTGCTGCTACCTTCTCAGGGAAACTAAAAATGGGCACAAGTGTGGCCTTACCTCATTGTTACACTCCGAGAATAAAAACTAATCTCTAGGATCATCAAAATGGGATTACTTTTAATGGTTACTGTCATTTTTAGGTTTCAAAACATAATTTATTTGCGTTAAGCATGATTTCACACACTTTAAATTGTTCATCGAGTTAAAGCAGAAATCCATACAATCATAGAATTACTACAGCATGGAAGCAAGTCATTCAGCCCAACAGGTCCACATCATCCTTCTGAAGAGCATCCCACCCAATGCCATTCCCCTACCCTTTCCCTGTAACCCTGTGTTTCCCATGGTTAGTCCACCTAACTTACACACCCCAGACACTATGGACAATTTAGCATGGCCAATCCACTTAACTCATATGTCTTTGGACAGTTGGAGGAAACCTGAGCACCCGAATGAAACCCATGCAGACACAGGGAGAATGTGCAAACTCCACACAGTGTCCCAAGATTGGAATCAAACCTGGGTACCTGGTGCTGTGAAGCAGGAGTGCTAACCACTGAGCCACCATATACTGTGTTTAAGCAAAATTAGGAACTCACATAGGCTGACAAGTATGGAATAACATATTTGACATCCATAGTGGCGAATTTATAATTTTGGTTATACCTTATCCACAGAGTTTTTCACCAGAACTGAGATGAAAATGGAAGGCCCTCAGGGTTTCATTTTACAGAATTCTAACATATGGCACACAACCAAATTGACCAAAGGAATATTAAAGCTTTTGTGTTTCTGTGAAGACGTGTAGTTGAGGAGAGATTACTAGGAGTGGGGTTTCATGGGTTCATCAGAAGAACAGTGAATTGAAAAACAAACAGGACCAAGTTTTGAAGATATAATTACATATTATTGCGGTGAAGCATTTCTTCAAAATGAAACAGACTTAAAACGTTTCTGGGAATGTTCTTTTTGGAAAGTACAGTTAACAAGGTGCCTAGTATCCAAGATATTTTATTGAATATTCAAAATAGAAGTTTCCATAAATCTATAACTATGAACATATTTACAAATCCAATTCTAAAAAAGCTGGTGATTAAAGTATATAGTATTTGCGCATTCGACTTAACAATGACAGAGCCTGAAGGACACAATGCAAGACACAAAGCTGTGTTGAAATGCTTTGGATATTGCGCACCTTAAAAATAAAATGGCGCACATGATTATTAGAGTATGGCAGTAGTCCAGTAAATTCAAAGATCTAACCAATATTACTACAATATTCTACATTAATTGTAGCATAAATATCTTGAAACAAAACAGTTAAAGATACCATCTAATTTAGAAAAGTAATTGGATTTTCTTGTATAACAGCTCACTATTTACTATTGCAAACTCTCAAAATTTGCATCTCATTTAACAAAAGGCATGATAAACTGTAATAAACTATTTCTCCCCACCCCAAAATCCCATCATTAGTTAAAACAGCTAGCCATACAGTACAGAAGTACAAATCCATCAGTTGTAACTAGCATTCAATTTTTAAGTATATTGTTGCATTTAAGAATTGCTATATCAATTTTCCACACATACAAAATATTTAACCTGATTAACAGTATGCAAAATTAACTACATTAAGAATTACAAGAATGATTAATTCAATAGCCTTATAATACACAATGTCCAGAATAAAGAAGTCATGAAAACTGTTTATAAGGAAATAAACAGTAAAAAGAAAATGCTAACATAACGTGTGAGCAAAAAAAAGCATTATGATTTTACATAGTGAGATACTACGCCAAGATATAGGATAGGGGACTGCAGAAATGAAAACATACTTTCCCAAGTGTTCAACTGTTTATTCTGAATATATATTAATAAAGAGAATAACAAGGTACACACTGACTAAGAAATGCACTGGGGTAGATGCATCTGAAGGTCTTTTCTTGCAGGGTATAAATAGATGTCAATTGATTGCTGCACCCACCAAAATGTTTGATAGTCGTCCTGTTGGCAGCATAGAAAAGAATAGAGATATGAAATTTGAAGAAAATTAAGTCACAACCAAAATATGCAATTATTTCTCCTTGATGTTGGACTGAATTATATCAAATTTGACGGCAGTTGTCAATCTGTAGCATGAAATAGATTGCACAGACATTTGGAGCTGCACTTTCAATTCAGAGTTGGGAACCCGATGCCTGGTTCATTTCCAAGTCCCAGTGTTGGGCCTTGCCATGTCTATGGTGTTGATTATTACTGCGTTTCAAATTGAGTTAATAACTTTATGAATGTCAAATCCAGAAATTATGATGAGCTGTGCATCAAAATGTTCACAAACATGGATTTTTTAAAATATATGAAAAATATTAAAAGTTCTATAATCTATGTTGTTCAAATACCAATCTAACCGGAAGTAGTAATTTACAGATTATAGATCTCTGAACATACTAAAAACCAGTTGAAGATACTTTCAAGATTCCTTTTGTGTGTACATGGGAGTAGAAACTGTTGATCTGGCTGGGTTCGGTTTCTCAATCTCAAAATGTATTTTAATAAACTTGCAACTTAGTTCAACAGGCTGGTTTGTCTTGGATGGTGTCAAGCTTCTTAAGTGTCACTGGACCTGCACTAATCCAGACAAGTGGGGAGGTTTCTAGAACACTTTTGACAGGTGCCTTAAAAATGGTGTACAAGAGAGCAATTACTTGCCAAAGTAATCCCAGCTTCTAACCTGCACTTGTAGCCATGGTTCATACATGGCTGGTCAAGTTCAGTTTGTAATCAATGGATAACCCCAGGATGTTGATGGTGAGGAGTTCAGCGATGGTAATTCCATTGAATATCAAAGGAGGTGATTCATCTTCTGTTGTTCAAGATGATCATTGCCTGGCACCTGTGTAGTGCAACTGTTGCCATTTATCAGTTGAAACCTAAATGTTGTTTGTGTCATTTGTGGACATGGGATGCTTCAGTATCCGAGGAACTGTGAATGGTGCTGAACATTCGTGCAATCATCAACATGTACTACAAATTCTGACTTTATGACAGATGGAATGAATGAAACACTTTAAAATGGTTGGGCCTAGGGCACTGTTCTAAGAAATTCCTGCAGAACTGCCCTGGGACTGATGCATGCAGATAAACAAATTGAATCCAAACATTGAGAAAAAAACAACAGCTTGATTCTGTTAATATCAAAATGATTTTTAAGAAAATCTTAAGAAGCCTACCTTCAAGAAACTGCCCAATGTGTCTACCAGTATTCCATAATACTGCTACAATTTTAGACAAAAATGAAAATGTTAGCATAGGCAAAATTTCAGCATTGCTGTTATTCCATTTAACTTTAAAGACAAGAAATGCTATTTGTTCAATACTGCAAGGAATTTCTTCCAATATGGCCCATTCTATCCAGTTCTAACATTCACATTAATATCTCATTAAAATTATGACTACATATTTATTAGTAGTCACAGCTACGCAATACAAGACACTAAATATAATTTTGTTCAACATTTGTATTGACAAATTTGAATGCAACAAACTGTATAGCTTTACAAAGCACAAACACTTCACAGTTCTAAAATCTAAAAGGTGCTATGGCACACAGGATGGGTGAACACTACTGGGTAAGAAATAGAGACTGATTCTTTATATGGGGTAGGGGGATCTTGTCGGAGATTTTAGGTATATCTGTCTCAGGCAACTATTGGCTGTTTGTTTCAAAATGAAACAAATAATAGTTATTCGTAATACAAAGAATAGTGCAGCACAGGAACAGGACCTTTGGCCCACCAAGCCTGTGCTTGCATAGATAATGATGAATTATAAAATACAGCTTTCTTTGCAGCACTTTATGACTGTTATATATATCTTATGAGCTCAAAGAACATTTGTTATTGATACAAAAGCATTAAATATATTACTAAATATAATACTAAGCACAACTTACAAATTATTATTGACATTGTTCGATACAATATTCAGGGCCAATTTGTGAGCTAATTCAGTATCTTGGCAATATTACTCTAAAAGATCAACATTTATTCAGTCCACCTCATTCAACAGGTCCAGAGATCAGAAATCTTTATAGTAAACCATTTTCTAATGTGTGACTCCATTAACATGTCAGAGTCTTTGAAACGATACTTTGTCCACTTTCCAGTCAAAGCTTTGTCAATATTCACTCTATGTCAACAACTAAATCATTCTTTTTATGTAGGATCTTGCCTTTCAATTATCAATTCTCTAGTGCCAGACTTTAACCCTAACTGTAACATTCACTTTTTAATGTAGAAGAGCCCTGTTGACTGCAGTGACTCTCATCTTGGGTTGTGGTGTGGAAGAATAAATGAAGAGCTGTGGTCATTCCTGCTGAAAAGTGTTTAACTGCCTAATGACAGTTCTTCATAAACTGCAGTGTTCTACTGAAACAAAATATACCCAGAATCTCTCAAATAATTAATAAAGTACCTACTACTACTCAGGGAACAGCAAATGGCTTTCAGAGCAGAATAAATATTGCAATAGCTTTTAAAAAATGATGTTTTAGTGTCTATTAACTGTCACCAAAATCTGATTACTCATTGATTTATACTTCTATCTTATTAGTTGTTATTCAATGTTCAACTGATCAATATGTAAACTGAGAAATTAGACTAGTGTGCCAGAGGTGAAATGCCTTTAATTTAACCTTAAGCAGTATGTAAGCCATAGAAATGGCATGATTTTGTATTATATTGTGAATAAAAACTATTGAAAATTCCTGAGAAGAGACAGTAAAATTAGAAATTTGATATTGGTAATTGTGAATCAGTTGGGAGTACTCTTAAGTCAAAACGTTCTGGATTCAAGACTCACTCAGGAGACTTGACCATACACATCAGTGCAGTACTGTGGGAACACTGACCGAGGGACTGTCTTTTGAATAAGGGGATAAACACAGGCATGTCTGTTCTCAGTTGGATTTAAAAGATCCTACTGTACTACTTCAAAAAAGGGCCGAGGTGTCATTTCCGGTATTGGGATAATTTTTTTTTCTAACCACTACCACTGGAGAACTACAGTTTGTGAGAATTTGCTTTCACAAATTCGCTCGTTTATATTACAACATATTATTACAATAGTAAGTATGCTTGAAAAGAGATTGTAATGTGTTGAGTTCATGAGAACTAGATTTTAAATGTTAAACAAACTTACGTTAAAGAAGGTAAGCCAGCAATTGATATCTAATTTAATTTTCATGAGGAATACTACAAAGGCAAAGGGAATGTCTCTAAGTGATGAGATATGCTTAAATTATTTTTACTGGAGAAAGGTTATCAGGGAAGTCATGTTCAAAGTCTTCAAAATATGACGTTTCATTATACCCTGTTTGACTTCTCTGTCCTCATTAGACTACGGTAAATGTGGATCAGATTCTAAGCCGGAGTTAATTCCTTCAAAAGGCTGCATTTACAAGGGAACGTGACAAAGATAGAAAAATGTGAAGGCCTGAACTTGAACTTGTGAAAAAGAAGGTGGCAAGGGAGATAAAGAAAGAGAATTTCAAAGCATGTATGAATTCAGACAATGTTTTGTATTTCTTCACAGCAGTGCAGGGAGAAGGTTAATGATCTAGTGTACCTGGAAAGGGTAGTTGCCAACATCCTCTCTACTACCTCATGCTAATAGAGCCACCATTCACTCTAACACTGCTATTGACACTAACATTACCAAGGCTCATGGACTATAGCTCAAAAACATGTAGCGATATTGTCCTGAAGGGAAAGTTGTCTGCAAGCCCAAATAAGCAAGCAGGGAGCTGTTGCCAATCTGACTTTCATGTCAAGAATTAGCACTATCTAGGTTTTCAGGGAAGGTGAGGAGAATTGGGAGCTGCATCGAAGTGAGATGACTTCAGCCAATAATGAGATGCAAATACATGGAAATAAGGTAGTTGCCACTCATTAGTGAGGTTCAGAACTCTTGTTAAAACCCTATGGGGAAAATGAGATTTTATTTTTCGTTTTCACCGGGTTTTGCCAACTTTCTTGCCATTGCTCATGCTGCTCAAAATTTGCCAGGAATAAAGAAATGTTACTTGACAGGCGAGATAACAAGGTGTAGAGCTGGATGAACACAGCAGGCCAAGCAGTATCAGAGAAGCAGGAAAGCTGATGTTTCGGGCCTAGACCCTTGATTAAAAAAGTTAGAAACGATATTTGAGAATGTGAGAACTGTAACAACAATGGGATAATTTTGAAACAGCATCTCATTAGCATCCTGGAGAATGGGAAAGTTTCAAAAATTAGAAAAGTGGTGATTCTGGCAGATTAGTACAATATATCACTCAACCAACGAGGAGACAGCAGATCTCCACTTGCAAATCCACAGTCAAAATGGCTGAAAAGAAGATTCTGGTACTGGGGAGGAGACAGATGGTAGAAGCTATTCTGGTAAGTAAAAATAATATAATGGAGAATAAAATTGAAGTAAAGAGACCAGTACACTTTCATTTGCAGTGCAGGGCAGATAAGAGCAAATTGCAGGAAGTGCAAGTTCAATCAAAGTCATTTGACACATAAGGAGACTTCTGAAATAACAATATAACATTTTGAGAAATAGTTGGAGAGGCAGTCAATCATTTATGTAGCTAATGATATGATTTGGTCTTCTTATTGGTTTGGTAAGATATTATTAGGGGCTTTTAGAAAGACAACTGCCAAGTGGTATTATTATTGCATGATTCATCCAGAAACTTGGCTAATGTTTTTTGAACCTTGGGCAGGATTCAATTCCGGCAATGGCAAATGTTGGAATTTGAATTCAAAAAATAATCTGGATTTAAGGGTCTAATGATGACCATGAAACCATTGTTTTTTTCTGACAATCTGCTTTACCAATGTCCTTCAGAGAAGGAAATCTGCCGTCCTTACTTGGTCTGACCTACATGTGATTCCAGATCCACAGCAATGTGGTTGACTCTTGACGACACGCTGGGCGATTAGGGGTGGGGATTAAATGCTGACCGAGGCAGAGATGTCGACATTCCATGAGTGAACAAACAAATACCAATGATATACATGAACCTGTTTTCTCGTATAAATTCAATTTACAAAATGACTTAGTAATCAGACTTGTTACTGTGGGAAATGTTCCAATTTTAACTATTAATGGGGTAGATTTAATGCTGGGTAATAATTTGGGTGGAATGAAATGGAATTAATCAAGATGGTGGATTATATGGGACTTCCCTTGGGAATTTGAAAAAAAGTAAAATTCTCAGAAAATAGAGCAGCTGAATTAGTTAGCTGAACTTCTTTGAATGTAGCCCAGCAGGCAGATCCCACTTTGTGGAGGTAATCTCAGATAGTATATTTTGAAAAAGAATCAGAAAGGATTCCTGAGAGTTATCTGAAAAAAAATGACATGGAGGAGAAAGTGGAGACTTCCTCACAAACAAGCAAATGAAGGTTGGATAGCAGTTGATCAAGTTGTTATTCTTTTGGGAGTTTCTCCACAGTGAAATTTTAAAACTTGTTTATGAGATTCTGATGGTCACTGGCCACAACTAAATAGTAATTCAGGAACAAGAAAGACTCAGGTTAAAATGGTGAAGCACTTTTATTGGTCAGGCTTGTAAGGAGAAATGGTTGAAGTCTGCAAGACAGACAATGTTAATCAATTCATCAGGAAGCCCCAGTTAAACCATCTATATTGGTTGTATTTCCTAGGTTTGATGATCTATTCAATATGGTTCTAGCAGCTTGTATGTGATCGCCACACAAATCTGAACAGGGGCATCAATATCCTTCAATCATTATGGATTTGTCTATCCAATTTCCAGAGGCAAGTCTTTAAGAAGAACATAAAGGAAGTAATCAAAAGATTGATTCAGTTTTTCACCAGGCCTGGGATGTTGAAAGAGGTTAGTTTTATCAGAGATTAAGTTGTGCTTCACCACCATTGCAGGAGTCAATGTGTAGTCTAGGATTAAAGCAGATCAAATCATGCACATGCCACTCTCGGTCTCCATGTACATCCAAATTTAGAAACAATGATTAAGTTTATTGCCATAAATATCTCAATCTATTTCATTTTTACTGCTTGCCATTAGAGATGTACCTAACAAGTCAACTGGTTGCAATCTCTTTAGGTTTGTTTATGGGCATGAAAATATGGGCACTAAAATTCAAAGAGAAAACTAAAGCCCAAGAAGAAGTCACTTACACTATTTATTCAAGCTTCAAAAAAGAATGTGAACAGCATGTACAGAATCATCAGAATGTCAAGGTTTGTCAAAAATCAATAAAACACCAAACAAATAAGACGGCTGAAACCCATCTGTAAAACTTGGGTATAAACTATTAGTTCTGTTATCTTAATCAAGTGAACTATTGAAAGCTAGGTTTATTAGACTTTATTTTGTCTATTGTGGTTAGAAACTAAATGAGATAAGCAATGCAAATTTTGTCCAGACAGAAGGAAACATAAATGAATGCATCAGATAAATATGCTGAAACAACATTACGACAGAGAGGCTGGTCAACTAGTGAATATACTCCCATAGTAAAGAAGGAAAATGGTGATCTCAGTATGATATCAAGATCTGATTGACCACTAAGATTCTGCTTTAGAACATAAAACATAGAACATAGAACATTACAGCACAGTACAGCCCTTTGTCCCTCGATGTTGTGCCGACCTGTCATACCGATCTCAAGCCCATCTAACCTACACTATTCCATGTACGTCCAAATGCTTGTCTAATGACGACTTAAATGTACCTAGAGTTGGCGAATCTACTACGGTTGCAGGCAAAGCATTCCATTCCCTTACTACTCTGAGTAAAGAAACTACCTCTGACATCTGTCCTATAGCTTTCACCCCTCAATTTAAAGCTATGCCCCCTTGTGCTCGCCATCACCATCCAAGGAAAAAGGGTCTCCCTATCCACCCTATCTAACCCTCTGATTATTTTATATGTTTCAATTAAGTCACCTCTCAACCTTCTTCTCTCTAATGAAAACAGCCTCAAGTCCCTCAGCCTTTCCTCGTAAAACCTTCCCTCCATACCAGGCAACATCCTAGTAAATCTCCTCTGCACCCTTTCCAAAGCTTCCACATCCTTCTTATAATGCGGTGACCAGAACTGTACACAATACTCCAAGTGCGGCCGCACCAGAGTTTTGTACAGCTTCACCATAACCTCTTGGTTCCAGAAGTCAATCCCTCTATTAATAAAAGCTAAAACACTGTACGCCTTCTTAACAGCCCTGTCAACCTGGGTGGCAACTTTCAAGGATCTGCGTACATGGACACCGAGATCTCTCTGCTCATCTACACTGCTAAGAATCTTACCATTAGCCCTGTATTTTGCATTCCGGTTACTCCTCCCAAAGTGCATCACCTCACACTTGTCTGCATTAAACTCTATTTGCCACCTCTCAGCCCAGCTCTGCAGCTTATCTATGTCTCTCTGCAACCTACAGCATCTTTCGTCACTATCCACAACTCCACCGACCTTAGTGTCGTCTGCAAATTTACTAACCCATCCTTCTACGCCTTTATCCAGGTCATTTATAAAAATGACAAACAGCAGTGGACCCAACACCGAACCTTACGGTACACCACTAGTAACTGGTCTCCAGGATGAACATTTCCCATCAACTACCACCCTCTGTCTTCTTTCAGCAAGCCAAATTCCGATCCAAACTGCTATATCTCCCACAATTCCATTCCTCCGGATTTTGTACAATAGCCTATTGTGGGGAACATTATCGAACGCCTTGCTGAAATCCATATACACCACATCAACCGGTTTACTCTCATCTACCTGTGTGGTCACCTTCTCAAAGAACTCAATAAGGTTTGTGAGGCACGACCTTCCCTTCACAAAACCGTGCTGACTATCCCTAATCAATTTATTCTTTTCTAGATGATTATAAATCCTATCCCTTATAACCTTTTCCAACACTTTACCGACAACTGAGGTAAGGCTCACTGGTCTATAATTACCAGGGTTGTCTCTACTCCCCTTCTTGAACAGGGGAACCACATTTGCTATCCCTCAGTCATCTGGCACTATTCCTGTAGACAATGATGAGTTAAAGATCAATGCCAAAGGCTCGGCAATCTCCTTCCTGGCTTCCCAGAGGATCCGAGGGTAAATCCCATCCGGCCCATCTTCACCTTCTGAAGGATTTCTAATACCTCTTCGGTGTGAACCTCAATCCCACCTAGTCTAGTAGCCTGTATCTCAGTATTCTCCTCGACAACATTGTCATTTTCTAGAGTGAATACTGTTGAAAAATATTCATTTAGCGCTTCCCCCTATCTCATCTGACTCCACACACAACTTACCACTACTATCCTTGATTGGGCCTAATCTTACTTTCGCCATTCTTTTATTCCTTAAATACCTATAGAAAGCCTTAGGGTTTACCCTGATCCTATCCGCCAACAACTTCTCATGTCTCCTCCTGGCTCTTCTGAGCTCTCTCTTTAGGTCTTTCCGGGTGACCTCGGAGCCCTCAAGTGCCCTAACTGAGCCTTCACATCTCATCCTAACATAAGCCTTCTTCTTCCTCTTGACCAGAGATTCTACCTCCTTCCTAAACCACGGCTCCCGCACTCTACAGCTTCCTGTTACAGGAAAGTAGTGCTGCAACAAAACTGACTAATTCAATTCTGTGACTTGAGAACTGACAACAATTGGAAGTTTGTACTTAGTAAGCAAATCAATTTTTCTAAAAGATAAACAACAAATTCTAGCTAAAGTATGCTCTGCTTTCATAATCCCAGATGGCCTACAGAATGTAAAATTATGCTATTTGGAATGAATAATGTACCAGTAACCGCACAAAGATTCATAAAATTACACAATTATATTATGTACAAAAGTTGATTTGAAGGTAAATTTAGCAAAATGTGAATTTGCCAAATCCAAAGTCATCTACTTGGGACATGTTGTTTATGGAAGATCAAGTATTAATACAGGGATTGAGTTCAAGAGGCGTGAAGTTATGCTTCAGCTATACAAAACACTGGCTCGGCCACATCTGGAGTACTGTGTCCAGTTCTGGTCGCCTCATTACGGGAAAGATGTGGAAGCATTAGAAAAGGTGCAGAGGAGATTTACCAGGATGCTGCCTGGAATGGAGGGAAGGTTTTACGAGGAAAGGTTGAGAGAGCTAGGGCTTTTGTCTTAGAATGACGAAGGATGAGAGGTGACTTGATAGAGGTATACAAAATGATCAGAGGTATAGATAGAGTGGATAGCCAGAGACTTTTTCATAGGTTGAAGATAACTATTACGAGGGGGCATAATTTTAAAGTGAGCGGAGACAGATATAGGGGAGATGTCAGAGGTAGGTTCTTTACTCAGAGAGTGGGAGGGGTGTGGAATGCGTTGTCAGAGAGGGTAGTGGAATCAGCCTCATTAAGGGTATTTAAGCAGCTATTAGATAGGCACATGGATGTTAGTATAAGGGAGGGGATGAGGTTAGATAGACCTTAGGTTTAAGGTAACAGTTCAGCACAACATCGTGGGCCAAAGGGCCTGTACTGTGCTGTACAGTTCTACGTTCTATTTATTGCCCAGAAAAGCTAAAGTTAAAGCAATTATGGACTTTACTGTCCCTAAAGCAAAATAGGAAAGAATATGGGTCCTCAAAACTGTATAGGTTCTGCCTGAAGTTTGACTTTTAACAAACTAGTTGAAGAAAAATGTCCATTTTAAGCAGGCAGAGTTTTGTCAGATCAGTTTTCAGGAATTGGACACGTGTCCAATCTTTCAACATAACTATTGATAACAGTGATGTAGGTCTAGGAGCAATGTTGCTCCAAAACATTCAGTGTTCCATTTCTCGAGTAAGCTTAATACATATCAGCAAAACTACTCCACAATTGAGAAGGCAATAATTAAAAATATGTGTTGTGGGTAATCAAGGAGTGGCATTATTTCACACTGATCCTCATCCACTGGTCTTTTTGGAAAAGTTCTGCAGGAAGGAAGGATATAATTGTATCGGAGGCAATTCAGTGAATGTTCACTAGATTAACTCCAGAAACAAAAGGCTTGATTTATGAAAAGAGTTTGAGCAGTTTAGGTTAATGCTCGCTAGCATTTGGAAAGATGAGGAGAGATCTAATTGAAGTGTACAAGTTGCTAAAGGGGTTTGACAAGGCAGATGTAGAGCAATTTGTTTCCTTTGTGGGACAATCTAGAATTCATAGATTTAGACTAAGGGATGCCAGATTTAAAACAGAGATAAAGAGGAATTATTTCTGTTAAAGGGTCATGAAACAATGAAATTTACTACCCTAGATGTAGTGGAACTGGGTACACTGAATAACTTTAAGAAGGAGACAGATTATTTTATTAATAGCTTAATTGTCACATGTACTCATATGAGTACAGTGAAAAGTTTACAAGTTGTCACTTATGGTGGAGCAGGCTCAAGGAGCTGAATTGCCTATTCATGCTCCTAGTTTTTATGTTCTTATGCATGAAGAATCTTCAATCGTTTTGAGGAAGAACAATCTTGCAGCTTTTCAATGTAAAAATTAAGGATGTTGCTGAGAAAAACTATGGCTGGATATAACATGGCCTTCAGGAGTGTTTTGGGTAGGAGGCCATATAAAATAAGCTGGTTGGTGAGTCTACCACCTTTTGACCCATTCCAGAGCTCACCACCATAATCTAGAGGGCAAGAGGGATCTAAATCAACAGTTTACCCATCACTTGCACTTAAATAATTCAGCTCAGTTGAACAACTGGACTGGTTAAAAGCTCAATTAACTTCTACTTCAAATTTGTTTGAAGTAAAATAGGTTTTATTTTAACTGTTTAGGGAACTTTGAACAAAGCAAGAAACTCTTACCCCCTCTCTGCCCCAACTCCCCTTCACCACCATCTCCCCAACCGCCCAACAAACATCTAGTACCTCCCAGAGTGGCTTATAGGAAAGCCTGATTTCATGTCGCTGGCCAACTGTGACAAAAGCTAATGGAACATTATACTTTATTGTAAGAATAATGGAACGCAAGAATAGGGAAGTTTATAGGGCATTGCTGAGACCAAATCTGGAGTTCTGTGTAGGATACTGGTCACCCTACTTACAGAAGGATGTTAATGCATTGGGAACAGTTCAGTGAAGGCTTACTAGATCAATACCTGGAATAAACATTTTCCCTTATGATCAAAAGGTTAGATTAGCTAGGCCTGTAAAATCTGGAGTTTGGATGAAGTGTGGGTAACCTAACTGAAATGTATAAAATTCTGAGGGGGCTTGATCGGGTAGAAGTGGAAAGGATGTTTCCTGTTGTAGGAAATTTGAACTAAGGTTCATGATTTGAACTAAGGTTCATGTGGGGAAATATAAAGTTGTTCATTTTGGCAAGAAGAATGGAAAGGTAGCAACATAGAAGAGGAGTAGGCCATTCAGTCTGTCAAACCTGCTTCTCTTCAGTGTGATCATGTGTGATCATCCACTTCAATTACTTTTTCTTAATCATCATTTAGAAAGATCATCTCGCATTCTTTGAAACTCTAAAACTTGAACATATTCAAAGGAAAAAAAGGTGGATACAGGTAAAATGTTTTCACTGTTTGGGGAATCTAGAACCAGGAGAAACATTTCAAAATAAAGGGAAAGTCACTCAGGACTGAGATCAGGAGAATTTCTTTTACTCAGAGGATTGTAAATCTTCAGATATCTCTAATTCAGAGAGCTGTGGAAGCTCAGTCATTGAGTATGCTTAAAGAGGTGATGTACCAAACTCTAAATATCATTAATGAAAAGGGACATGGGATGATTAAGAAAAAATAATTGAAGTGGATGATCACACATGATCACACTGAAGAGAAGCAGGTTTGACAGACTGAATGGCCTACTCCTCTTCTATGTTGCTACCTTTCCATTCTTCTTGCCAAAATGAACAACTTCATATTTCCCCACATGACACTCCTTTTGTCAAACTTTGATAAAGGATTCTACTTCCATTGGACTATAAGATTGAGTGTTAATTTCACTGAGGTGTTTAAAATTATAACAGTATTTGATGTAAAAATGACAGGAAAGCTATTTCCTCTGGTGAGGGATTTCATAACAAGGCAAGTCATTCAAATGTGAAATGCGGGTGTACATTTCCACATGGATGGCAATGGAAACTCTAATCCCCCAAAAACTCTGGATGCTGGGCCATTGAGGTTTTTTGGGCTGAAATCTATTTTTATTACATTGCTATTGAATATGGAACAAATCTAAGTAAATAGGATTTGGCCAGAGATGAATTGTGATCTCATTGGATGGTGGAACAAGCTCAAGCAACCATATTACCCACCTCTGTTACTATAATTTAAGATTAACAGAACTATTATTGATCAGGTTAAGGGAGTTTTAATAAATAGTTTTGTTGCATAGATCATTCAAAGAAATAATATTTCAATTTTCAAAGTAATTGTGGTTCAATGAGTAGTACTCTTGTGAACAAATGGGTCTCATTCCAGGTCTTGAGCAAAAAGGTCTCAGCTGACACACCAGTGCATTACTGAAGGAGTACTGCAAAGTGTAACCTTACTCTTATGGGTATCACCTTTTGAATGAAATGTTAAGCCAAGGCTCCATCTGCCTTCTCAAATGTGCATAAAAGAATCTATTGTATTACACGTATTTTGCGGAGGAATTGTGATTAACCCACAATGCTCTGATTAATATTTACCTAAAAATCAACATCACTAAAATCAGCTTATCTGGTCATTGTTCCTTTGCTGTTTATGAAGGTTGCTATAGTGATTCCTATATTACAAGAACTCCAACATTTGAAACATTCAATTGGTTCTGAAGTGCTTTGGAGCATCTTGAGGTCGTTAAAGGTTGTATGGCAACTTCCTTTCTTTCTATGTGATGTTATTCCATAATTTCCTTTTGAACAAAAAGAGAAAAGTATAGTATATCTAGTACCTTAACAACCCAGGAGTATCTCACCAACCAGAGACCTTTGGAGGAGCTGAAGCTCTGGGGAATCTGGTCAAAGTATCGTAAGGAGGACTGCTATTGATGTGAATAAAACCAAAATCAATTAAGCCAAAATATTTACTGCCATCAGTTAAACAGCTATGTTCTACATTGCGTTTGACATCATGCCATTTAAAATAAAACATGCATCTGCTCAAAATAATCATTCTTCACTTCATTCAAATAGAAACCACAATATTTTATGAAATTGAATATTTGTCTTCAATTTTTTTTTGAGAAATGAACAATGCTTTGCTTCTCAAACATAACATTGTATTTAAAAGAATATTTGTTTGCCTTTGAATGTACATTCAAAATATTTACATATTACTAAATTGAAGCAAAATTTATAACACCACAAATCTCATGAAAATAACTTTAAAAGGCACATATGGGTACACTAGGAAACTAATTATAGTTTGTCAGTGTTTACACGCGATATGCATCACTACCCATTCAAATCAGACAAAACATGCTTTCAACCACCTTTTCACTGAAATGAACTATCGCTATCTTACATATTAGAGAAACATTAGACTGTATAATAAAAATTAGTCCGCGTAAATCCTATCAATCTAGAGGATGACTATTTCAATTCTTAGAGAGATTTCCATTTGGTGCTATGTGAACATGCATTCATTCGCAGAGCTGATCCACCTTGCAACTTATGGGATTCTACTGAAATAACTTAGACCAAAACACATTCTGAACTTTGCATCGTTTCAATTGGACCAAATTCAAAAGCCTTGATTTCCTCCAGTTTAATTTTTTCTTTTACGTTTCATTCCACAAATTACTTTCAAGAATACATGGGCTAAGAAAGTCATGATTCACAAATACACGTCCTGCTACTTCTAACAGTTTAAAACTTGGCCGTTAAGGAAATTGTGAACTATAGTGAATATGGAAATTAATTTTAGATTTTATTTTAATGCATAATATTAGATCATTGTCAGTTATCAATTAGCCAATAGCAACTATATGAATGGTCTGTGTTAAACATAAAATATTAGAGCTGTTTCACTCATAGTGAACAGTATAACAGACAAAAGATAACAGCAATTCTCATCTCTGCTTCACACCAAGATTACAGGTAAGATAAAATTAATCATATTTGTGCACTGTGTTAGTTTATATCAATAGTGCTAAATTATAACTTGAAATTGCAAGACAAAAAACAACTCTTAAAAAGTGACATTCAGGAATGAAAATGTCAGCATTTCAGCCATTTGATCAGGGATGAAGAGCTACAGAGATCTCTGCTAAAAGGCAAGTGGAGGGCAACAAGGAAGTGTGGTCAACTTTGGCAAAGTTGGCTGGTAAATGTTACATTGTGATTGCAGATGAGCTACTGTGGATGTATGATGATGGTCCATGACAGATGAGCATCACAAACCAGGAGAACAGATTTCCTGACAAGAGTCACTATAAGCAGCAACAGTAGCAGCTGTTGTAAGCAGGTGATGGGCATTCGGTTGAGCCTGAAAATGAAAAGACCAAATCAATGGTTGTTAGGGTTAGGAAGTGCTTGCTACTATTATCTAAATCCAGAAATAATCATAAAAGTGTGTGGTGAATTTGGATTTTCAAAGAGCTTTTGATGAGATCCCATATAACTGATCAGCATGCAAAACTAAAGCACACAAGATTGACAGTATATATTAGCATGGACTGAAAACTAGTTGACAGGCAGGAAACAGAGTGTGAATAAATGGGTCTCAGTCCAGGTGGCAGGCAGTGACTAGTGATGGACTGTAAAGATCAGTGCTTGGTCCCTACTATTCACTATAAATATACACTCCATGCGACTTGAGTGAGGAAAACAAATGTAACAATTACAAGTTTGTTGATGATGCAGAAATGGGTACGATTGAGAGTTGTGAGGAGAAAGCAAACAGGTGGCAGTGATTCAGTGGTTAGCACTGCTACGTCACAGCAGCCGGGACCTGGATTCGATTTCAACCTTAGGTGATTGTCTGTGTGGAGTTTGCACATCCTCCCCATGTCTGTGTGGGTTTCCTCCGGGTGCTCTAATTTATTCTCACAAAAATGTACAGGTTAGGTAGATTGGCAATTCCTCATTTACCATAGTGCCCAGTGATGTGTAGGCTAGGTGGATTAATCATGGGAAATGCAGGGTTAGAGAGATAGGGTGGGGGTGATGGGTTTGGGTAGGATGCACTTCAGAAGATCAGTGTGACTCGATGGGTTGAAAGGCCTGCTCCCACACTGTAGGAATTCTATGATTTTGAAGATGCTTCAACATGATTTAGACAAGTTTAAAGAGCCGTCAAATACATTGCACATGAGGTACAATGTGGCTGAATGTGTAATTATATAATTAATTGTGTGAAACACAAGGTAGAGCATTATTTACATGGTGATAAATTGGGGAATTTGGACATATGCAGGGATCTATGTGTCCTTGTACACCAGTCAATGAATGCAGACAGGCTGGAGTGGCAAGCAATCAGGAAGGAAATGGTATATTAGCCTTCATGGCAAGGGGATTCAAGTTCAAAAATAGGGACATCTTTCTGCAGTTATAAGGGCCTTTGTAATACCACACCTGGAGTACTGTTGCCATAAAGGGAGTTCACAAGGCAGATATGGGGGATGGCAGGAATGTCCTATGAGCAGAGATTGGTTCAACTGGCCTATATTCAGTAAAGTTGAGACAGATGAGAGGGGATCTGACTGAAACATACAAATTCCAACAGGGCTGAACAGACTACATACAGAGAAAATGTTTTCCCTGGCTGGGCAGTCTAGAATTAGGGGTCAATCTCAGGATAGGGGATAGAACTTATATTTAGCATTGAGATGAGAAAAGAATCTTCAGTCAAAGGGTACAGAATCTATGGAATTTTCCACCACAGAAGAAGACTGGAGGGTAGCGAATGCTTGTACCCTTACTCAAGAAGGGTCCCAAAGCAAAACCTGGGAACTATAGACTAGTGAGCTTAATATATGTGGTAGGTAAGTTACTTGAGAAGACTCTGAGGGATAAGATATACGTGCATTTGGAAAGATAGGGTTTGATTAGGAGTAGTCATCACAGCTTCTTGCCTGGGAGATCATGCCTCACAAATATGTTAGAGTTTTTTGATGACGTGACAGTGAAGGTTGATGAGGGCAGGGCAGTAGACATCGTCCATATGGATTTCAGTAAGGCCTTTGATAAGGTTCCACATGTAGGGTATTCTGGAAGGTTAGATTGAATGGAACCCAGGGAGAGCTGCCAAATTGGATACACAAATGGCTTGATGGTAATAAGCAGGGAATAATAATGAAAGGATGCTATTCGGACTGGAGGCCCATGACTAGTGGTGTACCTCAGGGGTTGGTGCTGGGCCCATTGCTGTTTTTTTATCTATATCAATGATTTGGGTGAGAATATACAAGAAAGTTATCAGAAATTGCAGCAGGATCTTGATCAGGTGGGGAAGTGGGCTGAGAAATAGCAAATGGAATTTAATATAAATGTGTGAGGTGTGGTGTTTTGGATAGTCAAATCAAGGTAGGACTTTCACAGTGAAAGGTAGAGCGTTAGAGTTCAGGTGCACAGTTCTCTGAAAGTGGAGTCACAGGTAGACAGGGCAGTGAAGAAAGCTTTTGGTGCCCTGGCGTTCATCAGTCAGCCTTCGAGTATAGAAGTTGGAAGTTATGTTGCAGTTGTACAGAACTTTGGTGAGGCTGCACTTGGAAAATTGTGTTCAGTTTTGGTCACTTTAGTATAGGAAGGATGTTATTAAACTGGAAAGAGTGCAGAAGAAATTTACAAGAACCTTGTCAGGACTCAAGGGACTGAGTTACAGGGATAGATTGGACAAGCTACGGCTTCTTCCCTTAGAGCGTTGGAGACTGAGGGGAGGATCTTATCAAAGTGTATAAGATCATTTCAGGCACAGATAGGATGAATGCACTCAGTCTTTTTCCCAGGGTTGGGAAATCAAGGACTAGCAAGAATACATGAGAACCTGACGAGCAACTTTTTTACACAGAGGATGGTACACATATCGAATGAGCTGTCAGCGGAAGTGGTTGAAGCGGGTACATTGACAACGTTTAAAATGCATTTGGACAAATACATGGATAGGAAAGGTTTTGAAGGGTATGGGGCAAGTGGAGGGAAATGGGGCTGGCGTGGATGGGCATGGACCAGTTTGGGAAGAAGGGTCTGTCTCCGTGCTGTAGGACTTAATGACTCAATGAGAAGACCATGGAGTCACTGAATATTTTCAAGACAGTAATAATTTTTTGGTATTAAAGGCATCAAGGGATCTGTGGGAAATAAAGACAATCACATTAAACAAGACAATCAGCCAAGATCATTCTGAATGGCAAAGCAGGCTTAAAAGTCCTGAACTAACCTGCTCCTAGTTTCTATGTAAGGCTTGTTTCCAGTTCTATTGTTTACTAACGAGCCCCCTGGAATAATGTGGCTACTAAGCAAGGTTGCCTGAAGATGAAGGTTGTAAGTAAAGTAAAAATGTTTCAAAAATAAAACTATAATATTAGTGTCAAATGTGAAAAATAGCAGAAAGTAAGTGTAGATTGGCGTCTCTTGGAGTCTGAACAGTGAGATCAGTGGCAGAATGAAGTGTATATGTGTTACATCCCCATCCACTGGTCCTGTTGTGGCCTCCGCTACATCGGGGAAACCAAATGGAGGCTTGGGGACCGCTTTGTGGAACACCTACGCTTGGTTCGCAACAAGCAACTGTACCTCCCAGTCGTGAACCATTTCAACTCCCCCTCCCACTCCGTGGATGACATGTCCATCCTGGGCCTCCTGCATTGCCAAAATGATGCCACTCGAAGGTTGCAGGAACAGGATCTCATATTTCACTTGGGAATCCTGCAGCCCAAGGGTATCAATGTGGACTTCACAAGCTTCAAAATCTCCCCTTCCACGACCGCATCCCAAATCCAGCCCAACTTGTCCCCGCCTCCTTAATCATTCCTCCCACATCAAGCCCCACCCCCAACTCCGACCCATCCCACCTCCTTCACCTGTCCGTCCTCCCTGGACTGACCTACCTCTCCCTAACTCCCCACCTACATTCACCTTTACTGGCTCCAACCCTGCCTTTTCGACCTGTCTGTCTCCTCTCTGCCTATCTTCTCCTTTATCCATCTTCTATCCGCCTCCCCCTCTTTCCCTATGTATTTCAGAATCCCCTTTCCCTCCCCCATTTCTGAAGAAGGGTCTAGACCTGAAACATCAGCTTTCCTGCTCCTATGATGCTGCTTGGCCTGCTGTGTTCATCCAGCTCTAGACCTTGTTACCTAATATTATAATTGAAGTGTTTTGTGAGATGAATGCCTATCAGTTGTACAGTGAGAAGGTTTGGACCTTCTAATACAGTTCTTTGACGAAAGATTATCTGTCAAATGCCAAAATGGATTCATAAAATAGAGGGGTCTTTCAATAGAAGGACCTATATCATAGACTTCAACATATTATTTAGAAAATTAACAAAACTCAATTTTGGATTAGTACAAACAATTAAATTCTGAATTGTGTTCAGCATTGTTGTCAAGGCTGTTTACTACTTCAGTTTTTGAAAAGACATATCTGTTGACTTGAGGAAATTTTTCCTACAATTCTTACATCCTTACTTGAACCAAGTGAAAGAAAGAATAGAGGGCTCATTCATTATCAGATATCTAAAAGGTCCACCTTACTGGGTGTAGGTATCAATGCAGTGCAAGGATTAAAGACAGGCAGAATGAGGGTGGAAGCATCTTTAGCAAATTTTGGCTGTTGCAAAAACCTTAACCAACAGCGTCGGAGTCACAAATTGATGCAGCAAATACAAATGCTCTTGATGGGCAGAAAAGGTCTACATTACTGATTGTGAAGCTTTTTTTTAATGTCTCAGTTGTTAAACCTAAAAAAAAGTTTAACAAAAGAATTTGAAAAGCCCAGCTAGGCTTTTGTTGACAGACATAAGTTGGAAAAATTCCAATAGCATCTAGTCAAACGGTTTCAATGAGCTTATTGTCGACATTTCTCCAAGGGCTATTATTGCATCATAGAAACATTGAATATATGAGCAGGAGCAGACAATTTGGCCCTTTGACCCTGTTCCATCATCTAACATGGTAATGGCTGATCATCCAACACTACCCTGTTCCCATTTCCTCCCCATATCCTTTGATTCCTTTGGCCCTAAGAACTATATCTCTAGAAACATAATGATTGTTTATTTGATTGGTAATTTAAAGAGTCTATTAATGAATAGTTGTACCAAATCCTATCTAATTTTTGTCAAAGTGTCATTTTCAGGGTATCTTGATGGGTGTCTCTTTGCCATACTTAGTGGGTTTTCTCGCACCATTGTCCCAAACCTACCTCATTAACCACACATCATACCCCGTGACATTCCTCATGTCAAATATCGGCTTGAATATCCCATTTGCCACAGCACGAGGTACTGACCAATGCTGCAATATCCATGATCCCTGGTGCCGGCACAACCTTGGAACCCCAGCCATGCACCTGGTCAAGCATCAGCAATCTGAAGTCGCCCTGCACTGTCAAAGTCATGGCACATTAGCCATAAGATCAACACTTCTCTCAAGGTGACACATGCTTGCATATACAACTGCATGTTCCTACACTTATCATGGTTTAAACACCAGGCTACACAACTTATCTGTTCTTAGCCACATCCCATGTTACAACCTTCTCATGTCACTGCTACTCTTTGACCAATGGCCACGATAGCCCAGTAGCTTATCATGCCTCAATATGAATTCATCACAGATAGAGGAACTTTCAGTCACCTCAAAACATTCACTTTTATTAACCCAATACAGCCATGCATGTTGAGCGATGTTTCTCCTGATCACTGATCCTCATTCTCCTCTTTGGAAGACTGTTTCTGCTCTTCTACTTTGGTAGCATCCACCCCGCTTCTGTTTGCTCCAATTTTATAAAACATAGTATGCTAGGAATATGCTGAAAACTTGAGGGTATACTGCAAGGCTCCATGCTGATAGGGAGGTGGGTCAGGTTCCAGTAAGGGTGTGACTGTTAGGTTCAGGGTGTGTATAGGGTCAGGAATAGTGTAGTCATCAAGAAGATAAGTTCTATAATTATCCAAGAGTTAGGCCAGGTTTTTTTTTTAATCCACTAAATTTTCTTGGGAAGTAAGACGACATTGGGATCATCTCACTGCACGTCATCATTTTTCACAAGCAGCATGGTGAGGGCGTCGGTAGGCAGTATGAGTTCCCAGCTGACAAACATAACTGCTTACATTTTTAAAAATTCATTCACAGGATGAGATTGCTGCTCACTAGGCCAGCATTTACTACCCATTCGAGAGGACAGTTCAGAGTCAACAATGTTTCTGTGGGTCTGGAGTTACAAGTAGTCAGGACACCAGTTTCCTTCTCTAAAGAACATCAGTGAACCAGTGATATTGGGAACTGCAGATGCTGGGGAATCCAAGATAATAAAATGTGAGGCTGGATGAACACAGCAGGCCCAGCAGCATCTCAGGAGCACAAAAGCTGATGTTTTGGGCCTAGACCCTTCATCCTCTCTGTGTTCATCCAGCCTCACATTTAGTGAACCAGATTGTCTTTTCTCAACAAGTGACAATGGATTCACTGGGCATCATCAATAGGCTTCCAGATATTTTATTGAATTCAAATTTCATCATTTTCTGTGGTGGGATTTAAATCCAGGTCCCCAGAACATAATTTGGGTCTCTGCACTAACAGTCCACTGATAATACCACTAAGCCACTGCCTTCCCCTATAGACCAATTCACCACAGGTTGCAATCCTGCTAAACTCGCCAAACTCGCCATGCAAACTAGCTGTTGGGTAAACTTGACATGGAAACCAGAGTGAATTCTTGATGGGCTCAACTCACTGCTTGCTCCATATGACCTGCATGTTGGGCACAGGGCATCAATATATCTGGGCACAGTCCACAGGCACCAGACACATGTACCTCACGTTCATAAATATTTGCAGCCTCTCTGAACTGTCATGTCAAATCTCTGATTAATTTACAGGTCTCTTCTGCAATTCAATATTGAATTCTGATTTGTACCAGCAACTCTTACTATAATGGTGCAGCAAGGACACTATGCACTCAGGGTCACACACCCAGATCATAGCCTGTCCGGACTGCATCTCCAGGATCTTCACATGCTGTTGTAGCGTTCACTCAATCTGAACCTATCTGCATGCTCAGAGCATGCCTGCCTCACATTGCCTGGTCTTAAAAACAGGAAATGCTGGGGAAACTCAGCAGATCTGTCACCAGCTGTGGAGAGAGAAACAGAGTTAATAGTTTGCCTCTTGTTTGGTCTTGCCTTGTCTGCATTTTGCCCCCTCAGCCAGAGTTAGCAGACTCATATAGCTGCTACCTTGTCTTGCCGTTTAATAAAGAAACAAAGGAAGGAAGCTTATCATAGTAGTCAGCATGCCTCAGTCAAGTCAAGGGGGTTGGCCTTATCTCAGGAGTTTCCAGCACAATAAGCCAGTGTGCCTCTGATATTGGTCTAGCCCCTGCTTGGAGTGATCAGAATCATAACGCTGTTTCATCAATGGCCTTCCCTCCACATAAGGTGGGTATAAGTGGATATGTTTGCTGATGACTGCACAATGTTCAGAATCATTCACAACTCCTGAGATACTGAAACACTCCATGTTCAAATGTATCAAGGTATGGGCATTCTCCATTCTTGGGATGTCAAGTAATATTTGCGCCACACAAATGCCAGGCAATGACCATGTTCAATCAGGAACAACCTTATCATTATCCCTTGACGTTCAATGGTGTTACCAGCACCAAAGTTTCCAATATCAACATCCTGGTGGTTACCTATAACCAGAAACTCAACTGGACTTCCGACATAAACTACAAGAGCAGATCAGTGACTAGGAATACTACGATGAGTAACTAATTTCCTAATTCTCCAAAGCTTTTCCACCATCGACATGGCACAGGTCAGGAGTGTGTTGGAATACTCCCCATTTGCCTGAATAAGTGCAACTCCAACAATACTTAAGAAGCTTAACACCATCCAGGACAAAGCAGCACACTTAATTGACACTACATCCACAAGCATCCCTCCCCTCTACCATCAACACTTAGTAGCAGCAGTGTGTACTATCTATAAGATGTAATGCAGAAATTCACTAAAGATCCTAAGACAGAACCTTCAAAACCCACAATCACTTCCATCTAGAAGGATAAGGGCAACAAATACATGAGAACACTGCCACCTTCAAGTTCCCTTCCAAGCCACTCGCCATCCTGACTTGGAGATATATTGCTTCATTCCTTCACTGTCACTTGGAAGATCTTGGAATTCCTTCCCTAAGAGCATTGTAGAACAACCTATAGCACATGGACCGCAGCGGTTCAAGAAGGCAGTTTATCACCATCTTTTCCAGGGTAACTTGGAACAAGCAATAAATGCTGGCCAGCCAGTGATGTCTACATTTCACGAGTGAATAAAAAGGAAGAATTGCTGTCCTCTTAAAGGGTAAAGGGCTGAATGACATGCAGTGCACCACTCATCTTGACTCTTTCTGGCCTATTGTGAGCTGTAGATCTCCTAATGAAAGACCTGAAGGTATTTTAGGAGATGAAACTGGGTAGCGCAGTTGTCATTTTGGTGCAGGCAGGGAGATGTCCCATGAGAGTGAGAAGGCAGTGCAGATAGCATTCGGAGTTAGTGGCATTGCAAGTTCATGCGGGTGACAGTGAGTGGGGAAGATATTGCAGGCAATCGTGAGACTGAGAACATGAGCCTTGACAGGAGATGGGTACAGTGGTAGAGACACAGTGAATGGAAGTATTGGAGAGAAGATGGTTGCACTTGCACTGGCAGTGTGGAGGAGAACATTGACCTTCTTCCTACAGTGCTTGGCATTCTTCCAGGCTGCTGAGGCTGCTCTAAGCCCATGTCAATCTTATTCCAGGCAGGCATAGTCTGGTGTCATGGCCTCAACCCTGGGGAAAATGGATGCCATGCATCTCGTCCAGTTGGACCTCTAGGACATGCCTTTAAAGTAGGGTGCTAATTTCCCACTTTTGGCCATGTCCAGGACAAATGCCAGAAACTGTGCAGGGCAGCTCTTGACTGATAGTATTTATCTGAGTGCACAATGTTGAAATGGTGCCAGCGTCAAAGATGCTGGTCAATTCTGGGACTTTTGGTCAATGACCAGCTGCTCCACAAATGATGCATCGTAAGGTGGGGTGAAAATCAGACTTGATACTCACCATAATGGCTGAAATGTTAATTAATGCAGTGATTTTGGGAAGGAACAGTGAAGAAACTCATGTAGCCTCACAGATATAATCACTCAACCAAATTCGACACGTCCTGAAAAAGTATAGGATTCAGCTCTTTATCTTTAATCTGCTCTTTTGGAGGGCTCCAGAATGAAGACAATTGGCCTTTGGCATTCAACTTCCCAGACATTTCCCACGGAATCAGATTCATCCAGAATTTCACAAATGCACCTCTAATTTATACTACTCTTAACAAATCTCCAGCCATAAGAATATCCAGGCCACAAGTTGTAATTTGAAGAGAAAATGAAATTTGTTAACTTGATATTAAATATATTTAATTCTATGCAGGTAATGGACATTAATTGGAAATTTACTTTTGTCTCCGTATACAGGCACAGACTGAGCCTGTTGGTTGTTGGGCTTAGCAAGTTATGCTTGTGATATGGAACTCTGTAATGACAAGGGTATTATAGTGTATAAACATTGGTTCCAGCTGTAACCTGGAATATACCATGTTGTTTCCTCACAATTCATTGGTTTGAATTTCCAGCTGCATGAGTCCTGATTTACCCAGACCTTCACTGTGCTGATAGTGGAAAAGCAGATGCATTAAAATAAGGATTACTCAACCTGATTGTAATAACTTTTTTAAAAAAAAATGTGTGGATTTATAACCAGCCCAATTCAAAGATTTTAGGATATTCCCTGAAAATATTTCTTAGAGACTATAATGTATCTGTATTACATGGTTGTGGAGGACAACTTAATGATCCAATAAAAAAGAACAAATAACTGTGGGTGCTGGAAACCTGAAGTGAAAAACAGAACATACGGGAGAAACTCCGAAGGTCTGGCACTTTCTGTGGAACGGCAAGCAGAGTTAATGCTTAAACACCAGTAACACTTCATCAGATGAAGGGTCACTGGACTTGAAACATTAACTTTGTTTTCTCTCCAAAGATACTGTGAGACCTGCTGAGTTTCTTCAACACTTTCTGCTTTTGTTAATAAACCATTGTCCATTTTAAATTTTATACCACTCCTCCCGTGAATATAGTAAAATTAGTCAGCCTTTATTTATGAGAAAAGCATTCAACCTAATCCAAAGCAATCACCATATTACAATCTTTCGGATTATTTTCATGAAATTATGGATTCTGAAATATTGAACAAAATTAGAAATTTATAACCTTTCCAGAGTGAAAGACAAAATAACATTAGTTGCAAAAATAAATTAATATTGAGAGATGTGACTTTGAACATTGAGAATTTCTGCATGGTCTAAAGTTGCATTTATGCAATACCTAATAAAAGCTAAACATTTTCAATTGCTATGGAGCACAGTAAATTGAATGAACAGATATTTATGAATGTACACACAACATACTCATGCTGGTTAATTTTAAAGGAGCATGCAAAGTTAAGAGATTTTCAGTAATTAGCTTCAGGAGGGACATATTTTAAGTAATTACAGACAAAATACCTTTTGGAAAAAGCACTGCCATGCATAGGTGCATTATAAGGTAATTTACCTTACTAACATTGGACTTTGTGTAGTGAATGCTCATTATGATAACCATTACTACCAATTTCCAGGCTGCAACAAAATGTTTACGCTATATGGGTAAGCAGAAAAAAAAGTCTTAGGTTTTCAATGACGTTTTTTTAAGAAATAAATGAAGCAAAATGAAAAACAAAATCTCAAATAAAAGCAAAATATTGTGAATGCAGAAAAATTGAATCTGAAAATGTTGGAGAATGTCAGCAGATCTGACAGCATGTGTGGAGAAAGAAACAGACCTTAATGTTTTAAATCCAAAATGACCTTTTCAGAATGGACTCAAAACGTGAACTCTTTCTCTCCACAGATGTTGTCACACCTGAAAATGAAACTTGTTATGTTGCTAGTTATTTCACATTCAACTCAAAACAAAACTAAATTATACATCTTCCAATTCTGGATCTGCAATATAATCCTATGCTAAAAGGTATCTAAGTAGACATTAGGTGCACTGCAGCAACTTATATTGAGGGCTATTTTATAATACCAATGTTAATGTATATATACAGCTTAATCTATCTTGTAAGCAAATAATTCAAAGCAGTTACGCAAATAATATTTTTCGTTGATTTCTTTCACTCTAAAAATTGTGACCATTAAGTGTTATTCAAATTATTCTATTTATACATATAAATATAGTTTCACCCAGGTGTTGATAATAACACACAAATATAACTTGCTTTACAGCCTATTACCTTGTCAGATTTACAAACTTAACCCCCAAAGTCACTCATTATTAAAATAATTTCTTACGTTTTCATGGGGTATTCTCAACACTACAGAAATACAAGAAATGAGAATACTGTTAAAATGCACAGGAAATATTAAAAGCAGCACATATTTTGCTGAGGACAATATCAATGTGCAAATTTTATATTCCACATGTGAATTTTATGATTTTTTTTAAAAATTGGAATTACAATGGAGATATGACAATATTTCTCTGCGTGCAATATTGATTAAGAGCAATAGCAATAATGATCATTTAAAAAAAAACTGAAAAATTGTGGAAAGGGTATCAATGGTTATCACAAAGTAAAATGCCAAGTCCCTGAGACAGAGGAACTGTAGAGAAGAAAAGGAACATACAGGATTTAGAGACAAATAGAAAACGAACAGCAAAATTTAGTTCTATCCTCTATGTACAAAGATATAGCAGGGAAAATCTTCAGAGAAACAAAAGACTATAAAGAATCAAGTGGGAGAATACAATGTCGGGAAAGACCACTATGTTTGTTCAACACAAGGAAAAAGTCTTGTCAGTTCAAACTTAGAGTTGCAAATCATTAGCAAACTTGCTAGTCAGCTCTTCGTGGACAATGATGTTTGACCTATGTGACCCAATCTATGAAACTGGCAAAAGGAACACTAAGTTCATTGAGAGTAGCTATAGAAATGTGTGTTCCGTCGGTACGTTTTCACAACAGATTGAAATTTGGGAAACAAATTTGTTTCTTGTAATATACTGAGGTGCATGTTGTGCATCTTTCCCCAATACTGACTTTCCTCCAATCAGCTCCAAATTGAAATGAAAAATTATTTGAAAACCTGATTTTGTTTATAAATGCTATCAAATCAAGGCCTGTGTTTTCAGAAGAATTACTAATGACAATTAGGTGTTAAGAATTCCTTGTGTTTCAAAAATATACAAAAACTATGGGAACATTCAGAAACCAGTACAGACTTTGTTTTAAGATCTACTCACTCATCATATACATCCTCTGTATCCATCCGCCGATAGAATTTGGCCAGTTTCACAGCAATTATAATACTTGGTATTAAAAATACTGTGCAGCATCCAAGGCTGAACCAAAAACCATTCTAAAGTAAGCCATGAGAAAAGAAGATAATGAAATCAGTCATTCAGTCAAAAGCTTAACTAAACATAACGTAAAAAAAGCAGTATTGCATCACACAATTGGTGGAAATATTCTTACCAGCGAATCCACTATAAAACCGCACAGTATCATATCAGATGCATCCACAGCATTAGCAATTGGCTTACAGACCGCAACTTCATTGTTCATCTGCAAAAGTAAGCAAAATATATTTTATGAAGAAAAATTGACTGCTGTTTAATGCTAATTATTCACTTTAATTGTTCATAGGATGTGGACATCACTAGCTAAGCCAGCAGTTATTGTCTATCCCTTAATTTCCTTTGAGAAGATGGTGGTGAGCTGCTTTTCTGAACGGCTGTAGACTGAGTAGCAGGTACACCCATAGTGTTGTTAGGAAGTAAGACCCAGAATTTTGACTCATGACAACAAAGGAACAGCAAGAAAGTTGGAGGTCAGTATGGCATGTGGTTCAGAGGGGAACCTGTAGGTGGCATTGTTCCCATGAATTTGCTTCTTAATGATAGAGGTTGCTTGTTTGGAATATGCTGTTGAAAGAGCCATGAATTGCTGCAGATGTCTTGCACATGGCACACACTAAGCTTTGCTAGTGGAGCATGTAAATATTTAAGATGGTGAATGGCAGGCATATTAAGCATTTGTTTTGTTCTGGACAGTTATAGAGATATAGAACTGAGACTTAAGTTTTTTCAGCTCTCAGTTTGTTGAGTTTCATTGGGGAGTTTCTTGCTGCAAGGTCTAGCGAACTTTCGTGTCATGCCTTACCAAACTCACCACATTATCAGCAAATTGTGTCCCATGGCATTCCTATTGCCTGATTCTAATTCTAATCCCACAGGCTATACTGCCTGGATATCCATCAAAAAGCATGCATCCCTGCTGCCAGTGCCATTTTGAAAAGGCCACTGAACATCTGGATGAACACTGGTGTCTGAAGCTGCCCTGCTCAATGACAGACATTCATGGAAAAGACATCAGACAAGGGAAAATTATTCTCTCACATGAAGTCCTGGTGGACCAGGTAATGAACAGGAGCATTGCATGCCAGCAGACTAGTGCGGCCTATTTCAAGGTCAACACCCAGGTCACTGCCGTCTCCATATCTGGTGGAATGTCCAGCAAAGTTGCAAGAAGATCAGTAACCCACTCTGTTCCATCGGGGTAATGTCATACTTTTGTCTCTTTTGTATTAATTCACAGGATGTGAGCATCACTGGTTAGGCGACTATTTATAGCCCATCTCTAATTGCCCTGAGGGCAGTCAAGAGTCAGCCAAATTTCTGTGGGTTTGGAGTCTGTGGAATCACATGTAGGCTAGGCCAGGTGAGGATGGCATTAGTGAACTAGATAGGGTTTTCTGACAATCGACAATAGATTCATGGTAGTCATTACACTCTTAACTCCAGATTTTTAATGAATTCAAATTCCACCATCTGCGGTAGCAGGATTCAAACCTAGGTCACCAGAACATTAGAGATAATGGGAACTGCAGATGCTGGAGATTCCAAGATAATAAAATGTGAGGCTGGATGAACACAGCAGGCCAAGCAGCATCTCAGAAGGGTCTAGGCCCGAAACGTCAGCTTTTGTGCTCCTGAGATGCTGCTTGGCCTGCTGTGTTCATCCAGCCTCACATTTTATTATCACCAGAACATTACTTGGGTCTCTGGATTAACAATCCAGTAATAATATCACTAGGCCATTACCTCCCACTGAGTCTGCTACCTCACACTAACTCTTCCATGGCACCCACCTTCCACCAAGTCTCATGTTCTGCCACTCTATCACCTGCAACATCTTTTTTCATTTGCCTGTATTTCCTCATCAACCTCCCACTAGACTAACCCTGCATGGCCTCGATGCAGCATACTCACTTGTTCAGGAGACCTCACCAACTTTCAACCACCTGCACCAGCACTAACAGCTGGGCCACCCTCTTTTGTTTCACTCAAACATACTCAAGTCAAGGAAGGTCCACTTGCTCTGGCAAAAATATCCTCAGTATGTCAGAATAGACTAGATATGACCACCTCACCAAAATTCCAGGGGCAAAAGGTTCCATTGCCAAGCAGGCTACCTCCATCGCAGCTGTAGAACTTAGGACAATAATGTGATGCGGTGGAGGGAAGGAAAAAAACAAACCTTTTGAGGACACTTTGGTGGCCTAGGAGACAGTGCACAGTATAAAAAGTAGCATTGTTTGCACTGTATGTTATTTTAGTTGTTTTACAATACATGTGTTTGTTTTGACTCCTTGCGTAGCCCCAAATACAACTCAGTCAGCCCGAAGCATAACTTCATGTCCATACACTATTTACCATAGTCAATGTTAAGAGCCTTCTGCAGCCTTTGGAAGCAAGATGAACACGATGTAAATAGGGCAATGTTTTCTGTTTTCAGCATTACCCCTCATGGTCAAACATCTCCATTTCTTCCCAGTCTCTGTGCACAAAGGCATTGGACTGAATGCAGTGGTCTGCAATATGTGGGGCAAGGGGAAGCACAGAACACAGAGAACCAACTTATTTGCTTTGCTAGGGATTAGGGAAGCCATAGGCTAGTTTCTGCACAGTGCATGAGTATGTGTGTAATGTTCTTGCTCTCTGAAGAGCCTCACAATGATGGGTTCTCCAACCCTCTCCCTCACAGGTTGAGACATTTACCCTGCACACTCTGAATGTGGTCACAGTCATTTTCATTCCCATTGCATAGCTCTGATTTCCCGCACGATGGAAAGTGACAGTGAAAGGTCTTCAGGCAGTGGTTTCTACATTCTGTCTCTGTGTCAGTGAAGCCTAGATATCCAGATCTCCTTCCTCACAGCTCTTCCTGTGAATTGCAAAAGCTTCATACTTCCCCACATCACCAAATGAGCCTGCACCTAACAATCATTTCCTCACAGCCCCTGGCATATGAGGTGACCAGGCCAGGTATAGTCATACATTGCTCCTCTATGCTCCCACTTCCTTAAAGCCAGGGTGTTCCTGACCACATTTGAAGACCCCTTCCATATTACCCCATTCCTGCCTATGCTTTACCACATCTCTCCCTTACAAATATAGTTGCTCCTTTCACAACTGTCATCCTCCAGCCTGCAGTCCCCAGTCTCCATGAATAGGCTCCTAAGTCTCCCTGCAGACAGCATGGCTCCCTTGTCCATCATACCTTCCTTTCCACTAATCTTTCTAGATGGAGATGATGGCGTGACCAAGGCCTGCCCCTTTGAGCAAAATAATTGGATAGCCCTGGTTGCAAAGTGCCCTTACTGCTGGCTGTACATTTTCCCAAATGCATTAGTCCTACCTCTGGACTAGCCACTATGGAGCCACAGGACTGTCAGTGACCCACATCCTGACCTACAGAGGTACTGATCCTCTCACCGAGAACATCCCGACCAGATGTTTGACCATGGCAATCCCTTGGACTGGTATTAGAGACTGCCCTCAACTTATTGTGCTAGGACCTCCTGACTACTGGGTGCCTCCATGGACCTCAATGAGCGCTATGTCGCTAAAGCTATGAAACATGGCTACCTGCTGACTGTGCATGCTGTTTGTTCCCTGTGTACACTGCTGGCGCATATAATGAGATTGACATTTAATTCTGCTGTGGACCAAGATATCTACCACCGGCTGAGGAATGCTCATTGGCAAGGCAAGCTCCAAGACTGTGTGATGCATAATTTTGCATGGCAAGGAACGGCAAAGCAGGAACACTATGAGGACACAGATAGGTGCTAAAAGAGCAGTGAGCTTTCCTGAGATGCATGTGGCCCATTTTGGGAGGTGGGAACCTGCTCCTGCACATAAAGTGTCTTTTCAGTTGCCTTTCAATACTAGTTGTTGCCATGTCCTGGAGTGCAGGTCTATACTTCCTAACTGTCCTACAAGGGGGTTTAAGAGGTGCTATAAGGATTCAATCAATCTCAGATGCCAAAGACCTTGAACAAGAGTTGTGTGTGGTTTATGGCCATTGACTATGCCCATAGATGCAGTTGTATGTTGAGCAACTTGGAGGCTCTTCTGAGCTGGCAGCGAGCCAAAATCCCCAGGTACCCATCCTGACTTCCATGTGGAGCATTCCAGGCATTAAATTTGTTTGCAGAGGGTGAACCCTGTATTTCCTAGGGTCCTACCACATGTTATACACTTCCTTGCCCTGTTGGAATTCAGAAAATGCATTGCCTCGCATTTTTGTGGATTAAATTCCATTTGGCACTGTTCTGCCAACCTGACCAGCCGGTCTATATCATCCTATAGTCTAAAGCTTTCCTCCTTGCTGTCTACTGCACTGCCAAATTTAACTTAATCTGCAAACTTACTGATCATATCTCCTGCATTTGTATCTAGTTCATTAACTTATACTACCATCAAGGGACACAACACCAAATCCTGCACTGGACACAGGCTTTCAGTCACAATTATAACCTTTGACCATTACACTATGCCTCCTGCCACTAAGTTTTGGAATTTGTTTCGCATATTGCACTGAATTTCATGGGCTTTAACCTTCTTGACCAGTCTCCTATACAACACCTTGACAAAAGCTTTGCCAAATTCAGTGTCGACTCATCAATGGCACTACTCTACATACCTAGTAGCCTCTTCAAAAAAACTCAATCAAACCAGTCAGACATGATCTCCACGCTGACCAGACCATGCTGACTATTCTTGATTAGTTCATGCCTCTCCAAGTGGAGATTAATACTGTCCATTAAATTCTTTTCCAAGCATTTGCCTACAACTGATGTTAGATTCATTGACCTATTTTTCTCTGGGTTATCTCTACCACTCTTTTGAATAATCTTCCGTCCTCTAGCACCCCTCCTGTGGCCATAGAGAATTTGAAAATGAATGTGCCTCCCACACCTGGCATACATCTCATCTGGAGTTGAGGACTTATTGAATTTTAAACCGGCTAAAACCACTTATACCTTCATGCATAAGCTGTAATTTGTTCAAATATACCACAGCACTCCTTTATTTCTATACCTACATTGTTTTTCTCTATAATCAATAAGCGTGCAAAATATTCATTTAAACCTCATCTACATCTTCTAGTTCTTTCCCACTTTGGTTCCTAGGGGCCTTACTCTTTGCCTGGTTATCCTTTCACCCCTACTTCACTTATAAAATGCCTTTGGATTTTATCAACCCACCATACACACACAACAGCTGCAAGGATTTGGTCATGGTTCAAGTGCAACCCATCTGACTTGCGCAGATCCCAATCTCCTCAGAAATGGGCCCAGTGATCCATGATCACAAACCCTCCTGGAGGCACCTCTTTGGCCATGCATTCATCTGCTTGATCCATTCACTCTTATACTCACCAGCATATGACATGGGGAGTAATTCGGAGACTACAAACTTTGCTTCTCAATTTGCTATCTGGCTCCCTAAATTCTTGTTGCAAGATCTCACTCTTCTTTATGTCTACATTATTGGCACCAATGTGAACCACCTCCTGTGACAATTTGCCCTCCCTGTTCAGAATCCCCTGCAGCAATTCAGTGACATCATTGATTCTGGCCTTGATGGGGCACTACACAATCCTGGAGTCATGTCTGCAGCTGCAGGAGCTCTTAATGCAGGTTTACATGAATGATATCTGGACTTCAGGGTTAAATTCTTAGGAAAGATTATAAAATTAGGCCTGATTTCTAGAGAATTTTGACGAGTAAGGGAAATCTGGTCAAGTCTTCAACATAATAACTGGAGAAGACAGTAGATAAAGATAAACTGATAACTGATAAAATAATAAACTTCCACAGGTTAGAGACTATAGAATTAGGGGACATAGTCTAAAATTTAGGGCCAGACCGATCAGGACAGATGTTAGAAAGCACTTCTACACACAAATAATTGTAGATGTTTGGAAATCTCTTCCACAAATGACAGTGGATGTTAGATCAGTTGTTAATTTTAAATCTGAGATAGATACATTTGTTAAGCAAAGGAATTAAGAGATATGGACTAAAGGCAATTATATGGAGTTAGGCTACATATCAGCATGATCTCACTGAATGGCAGAACAGGCTCGAAGGGCTGAATGGCCTAATCCTGTTTCTATGTTCATCTCTTTTTTTTTCTCCCCATTGGTGGAGCTGGACTCTGGTTGCACTTCCAACACATAAAAACTGTTTCGACTGAAATGCAGTCTGGGGCTTTGCTATCCTTCTTCTGACTGATGGTCATCCATTCCATCCCTGACTTCACTTTCTTATGCTGTGGAGTGACTGCATCTAAAAACATGTTCTCCACATAATCTTCAGCCTCACAGATGCACACTGTGTCTCCATCCAATGCTCAAGCTCCAATATCAAGCACTCAAGCTGATCAAACTGGTGACACTTGTTGCAGATGTGGTCATCCAGACTGCCAGCAGCATCTAAGACTTCCTACATTACTGCAGGCAATGCAATGCACAGTACGTTAAATTATATTACTCTTTACCAAAGTATAAGGCAAGGAAAACATAATAACTAAGTTTCTTGTGTTACTAACTCTGAATTGTAAATTAGCATATTTATTGTCAAAATACTTCGGCTCCTGTGCCTATAAATTCTTTACTTCTCTATGCTTTTTGAGAAATTTACATTTTTCTAAATTTTTGGGATTGAAACACAATCTTAATAGCAACTGCTCAAACCCATTGACTCACACTTTCCAGTGGTGGCATTCCCATACTTTTTTTCAAACTCAGCCAAGCAGTTCAGTTCAGGGATCCCATAGTCCTTCAAATCCTGTCAACCCCAGAGGCTAACAGAAAGGTGCTGAGCCACAGTTCTCTTTATTCAGAGCCATAAAATATGCTCCTATGCAGATCCATCTCCTCCCACACCAGAAAGAAAAGAAAAGCGCTGAGCCTCGGCCCACTTTATTCACAGTCCCAGAATGTGTTCCCATGCAGGTCCAAGCTCTCCCAAATCCAGAAGGTCCACCACTGATCTGTCTGTTTCTGGGTCCTCACTTCACTAGCTACTCCAAGTGATCCTGTCTTGGAGCCCTCATCTCACTTGATTCTTTCCAAGATAGTGTTGGTATTCTTTAGTGCTGTTGGAGCTGCCCTCATCCAATCCAGGTAAGTAGAAAGCATTGCGTAACACTCCTGACCTATGCATTGTAGAATGAGGACAAGCTTTAAAATATTAGGATATGAGTTACACAGAATTTACGGCCTCTGATCCTTTATTATAATTGCAGTATTAATGTGGCTCATCCAGTTCAGTTTCTAGTCTGGATCAAGGTTAATAAAGTCTGATCTAAGTGGCCATAGTGGAACCCCTATGACTGTCAGTGAGATGGTTATTGCTGAGCAAGCACCACTTGACAGCAGTAATGACACCCACTTCCAGCATTCTGCAAGTAATCAAGAGTCAACTGTTGGGGCAGTAATTATGCAAGTTACATTTGTCCTGTTTTTATAGACAGTACATATATTGGACAATTTTCCACATTGTCTATGGATATCAGTGTTTTAGCTGTACTAGAAAGGCTTAGCTAGGTGCTCCAGTTTCCTCCCACAGTTGAAAGATGTGCAGGCTAGGTGGATCGGCCATGGTAAACTGCCCGAAGTGTTCAGGGGTGTGTGGGTTATAGGGGGATGGGTCTGGGTGGGATGGTCCAAGGGGCAGTGTGGACTTGTTGGGCCGAAGGGCCTGTTTCCACACTGTTGGGAATCTAATCTAATCTAAGTAAATGTGCTCAGCTCTGATGGAAATTTGATTCTGATTAAGGGGAGCTGGGATTAATCCATACAGGATTCTCATCAGAATCCAGGCCTGAGGAAAAACCAGTAAACCTAGGAAATTATACAAACTGGGCTGATCTGCCTTGTGTACATTGTCTGTGGATATCAATGTCTTAGCTGTACTAGAAAAGCTTAGCTAGGGAAGCAAGTCTATGGCGTGATTTAATACAGAAGAACTTGTGCCCATTTTCCTATTGTAAAATGGACACAAAGCGGGCCAATTTTAGACAGCAATGTCACACATCCAGAGGATGTGTCAAAAATATCCAACCAGATGTGAGATTGGGCCATTTTTCAGGTGTTCTCAGTGACTGCATAAAACAGTATAACATACGGGCGGCACGGTCGCTCAGTGGTTAGCCCTACAGCCTCACAGCGCCAGGGACCCGGGTTCGATTCCAGCCTCGGGTAACTGTCTGTGCGGAGTTTGCACATTCTCCCCGTGTCTGCGTGAGTTTCCTCCGGGTGATCCAGTTTCCTCCCACAGTCGAAAGATGCGCAGGCTAGGTGGATCGGCCATGCTAAATTGCCTGTAGTGTGCAGGGACGTGTGGGTTATAGGGGGATGGGTCTGGGTGGGATGCTCCAAGGGGTGGTGTGGACCTGTTGGGCCGAAGGGCCTGTTTCCACACTGTCTGCAATCTAATCTAATCTAAGTAAATGTGTTCAGCTCTGATGAAAATTTGATTCTGATTAAGGGGAGCTGGGATTAATCCATACAGGATTCTCATCAGAACCCAGGCCTGAGGAAAAACCAGTTAACCTAGGAAATTATACAAACTTGGCTGATCTGCCTTGTGTACCGGCAAACGGAGCTCCAGTATGATGAATACACTCATTTCACAGTTTTACAGTGTTTTTTTTTGACAGTTTATTCCCAGCAGGATCAACAGCAGAAGCCTGGTCTGCTGCAGTCAGGATCCCTCAGTGGAAGCTGAGGCTACCAACAAGAGGGGGTGGCCATGGGCACCCACATGGACCCCAGCTATGCCTGCCTCTTTGTAGGTTACTTGGAACAGTCCCTCTTCTGCACCTACACAGGCCCCAAACCCCACTTCTTCCTCCGTTACATTGATGACTGTATCGGCGCCGCCTCTTGCTCCCCAGAGGAGCTCGAACAGTTCATCCACTTCACCAACACCTTCCACCCCAAACTTCAGTTCACCTGGGCCATCTCCAACACATCCCTCACCTTCCCGGACCTGTCAGTCTCCATCTCAGGCAACCAGCTTGTAACTGATGTCCATTTCAAGCCCACCGACTCCCACAGCTACCTAGAATACACCTCCTCCCACCCACCCTCCTGCAAAAATTCCATCCCCTATTCCCAATTCCTCCGCCTCCGCCTCCGCCACATCTGCTCCCACAATAAGACATTCCACTCCCGCACATCCCAGATGTCCAAGTTCTTCAAGGACCGGGACTTTCCCCCCACTGTGGTCGAGAACGCTCTTGACCGCGTCTCCCGCAACACCTCCCTCACACCCTGCCCCCGCCACAACTGCCCAAAGAGGATCCCCCTCGTTCTCACACACCACCCCACCAACCTCTGGATGCAACGCATCATCCTCCGACACTTCCGCCATCTACAATCTGACCCCACCACCCAAGACATTTTTCCATCCCCGCCCTTGTCTGCTTTCCAGAGAGACCACTCTCTCCGTGACTCCCTTGTTCGCTCCACACTGCCCTCCAACACCACCACACCCGGCACCTTCCCCTGCAACCGCAGGAAATGCTACACTTGTCCCCACACTTCCTCCCTCATCCCTATCCCAGGCCCCAAGATGACTTTCCATATTAAGCAGAGGTTCATCTGAACATCTGCCAATGTGGTATATTGCATCCATTGTACGCGGTGTGTCTTCCTCTACATTGGGGAAACCAAGCGGAGGCTTGGGGACCGCTTTGCAGAACACCTCCGCTCGGTTCGCAATAAACAACTGCACCTCCCAGTCGCAAACCATTACCACTCCCCTTCCCATTCTTTAGATGACATGTCCATCATGGGCCTCCTGCAGTGCCACAATGATGCCACCCGAAGGTTGCAGGAACAGCAACTCATATTCCGCTTGGGAACCCTGCAGCCCAATGGTATCAATGTGGATTTCACCAGCTTCAAAATCTCCCCTTCCCCCACCGCATCCCAAAACCAGCCCAGTTCGTCCCCTCCCCCCACTGCACCACACAACCAGCCCAGCTCTTCCCCTCCACCCACTGCATCCCAAAACCAGTCCAGCCTGTCTCTGCCTCCCTAACCTGTTCTTCCTCTCACCCATCCCTTCCTCCCACCCCAAGCCGCACCTCCATCTCCTACCTACTAACCTCATCCCACCTCCTTGACCTGTCCGCCTTCCCTGGACTGACCAATCCCCTCCCCACCTCCCCACCTATACTCTCATCTCCACCTATCTTCTTTTCTCTCCATCTTCAGTCCGCCTCAACCTCTCTCCCTATTTATTCCAGAACCCTCACCCCATCCCCCTCTCTGATGAAGGGTCTAGGCCCGAAACGTCAGCTTTTGTGCTCCTGAGATGCTGCTTGGCCTGCTGTGTTCATCCAGCTTCACACTTTATTATCTTGGATTCTCCAGCATCTGCAGTTCCCATTATCTCTGCTACCAACAAGAGACCTTTTTAAGTATAAAACTTTAAAAATAACTTCCCTAATGTGCCAGGAGCATCAGGCATCCTTGGCTTCACAGTGTCATTGAACAATTAATTGCACATTACATCTCCTACCCTATTGCATCCATTTTCTACTCCAGTCCCACAATCTGCACCAAAATTTTCCCCACAAACAGGTTTAATCAAAACATATGGGAGCATCAGCTACAATGGAAATAACAATAAAAAGTTGATGGAATAGGTAAAAATAATAAAAATGGCAAGATTGTTAATGACATGACAGAAACAAGAGATAAAAACAAAAAAAAGAAATTAAAACTACTAATGAGAAATAAAGTCATTGTGAATAAATAAACTTACAAAATGATTCTGACCAATCCTGTTTTGATCCTTGTCACACAAAAAAGTATTTTGAAATAGGTTACCTTATGTAATTCAGCGCTAGTGAATTAGAATCACACGAAATTGGTAACTTATGAGGGGCTAGCAAACACAAATCAAATCTATTTGAAAAAAGATAAACTTTCCACAAATGTAACACAAACATAACAATACTCACAGCATCCTCGATCCACTCTGAATATTCAGTAATGTAGCCAACTACAGTCTCGCAGTAATTATACATTTCCTAGGAAACAAATGCATTTTTAAAAATGCCTTCATTACATGAAAGGAAGATTTGTCTTTATAGACTGTAATGATCCCAATTGATGTCACCACTGTTCATGTCAGATCTCAGATTAAGACATATTTTATCAATGAAACATAACCACAGGAGGCTGCAGATTTGATTTTAACAAAAAAAGGTTAGTCCACAAAAAAAGGTAAAATAACTCAAACCAGACTATCTACATATGATCATTCGACAGATTTCAAAACATGCACCAAAACAAAATCCCATCTATTTAGTAACACCACCACTTTTACAGTTAATCAAAAGCCACAGTTAATTCATTTCCCTACCAAATCTGTCCACTTGACCAGACTGTACTTCTCAGTTCTGGTTCTGTGAGTTGTGAAGCCTTTTCTTTGACACTGAACTCTTAGACTTTCTCAACTGTAAATAATAATCAGGGTTCTAACACCTGTTCTGAAAGTTTTCACAGACTGCAACTCTTAAACTAAGTTAACTTATTTTGTTAACTGATCTGAAAAACTTCCTTTACTAGGAAACAGAAGAAGTTGAATCTCTTGTCAAGACGAAGAAGGAGGCTTATATAAAGATGAGCATGAAGGCTCAGTTAGGGTGCTCGAGAGTTACAAGCTAGCCAGCAGGGATCTAAAGAGAGAGCTAAAAAGAGCCAGGAGGGGGCATGAGAAGTTTTTGGCAGGTAGGATCAAGGAAAACCCTAAAACTTTCTATAGGTATGTAAGGAATAAAAGAATAACTAGAGTAAGATTAGGGCCAGTCAAGGACAGTATGGGAAGTTGTGCATGGAGTCCGAGGAGTTAGGAGAGGCACTAAAGTAATATTTTTCATCAGCATTCACACAGGAAAAAGACAGTGCTGTTGAGGAGAATACTGAGATACAGGCTATTAGACAAGACAGGATTAAGGTTCATAAGGAGGAGGTATTAGCAATTCTGGAAAGTGTGAAAATAAATAAGTCCCGGGGCCATATGGGATTTAACCTAGGATTCACCGGGAAGCTAGGGAGGAGATTGCAGAGCCTTTGGCTTTGATCTTTATGTCGTCATTGTCTACAGGAATAGTGCCAGAAGACTGGAGCATAGCAAATGTTGTCCCCTTGTTCAAGAAGGGGAGTAGAGGCAACCCTGGTAATTATAGAACAGTAAGCCTTACTTCGGTTATGGGTAAAGTGTTGGAAAGGATTATAAGAGATAGAATTTATAATCATCTAGAAAGGAATAATTTGATTAGGGACAGTCAACTCAATTTTGTGAAGGGTAGGTCGTGCCTCACAAACCTTATTGAGTTCTTTGAGAAGGTGACCAAACAGTTCGATGAGGATAAAACAGTTGATGTGGTGTCTTTGGATTTCAATAAATTGTTTGATAAGGTTCCCCACGGTAGGCTATTGCAGAAAATACGGAGTCATGGGATTGAGGGTGATTTAGCGGTTTGGATCAGGAATTGGCTAGCTGTAGGAAGACAGACGGTGGTGATTGATGCGAAATGTTCATCCTGGAGTTCACTTACTAGTGGTGTACTGCAAGGATCTGTTTTGTGGCCACTGCTGTTTGTCATTTTTATAAATTACCTGGATGAGGGCATAGAAGGATGGGTTAGTAAATTTGTGAATGACCACTAAAGTCGGTGGAGTTGTAGTCAGTGCGGAAGGGTGTTGCAAGTTACAGAGGGACATTGATAAGCTGCAGAGCTGGGTTGAGAGGTGGCATTTGGAGATTAATGCGGAAAAGCATGAGGCAATTCACTTTGGAAGGAGTAAAAGGAATACAAATTACTGGGCAAATGGTAAGATTCTTAGTAGTGTGGATGAGCAGAGAGATCTCGGTATCCGTGTGCATAGATCCCTGAAAGTTGCCATCCAGGTTGATAGGGTTGTTAGGAAGGTGTACAGTGTGTTAGGTTTTATTGGTAGAGGGATTGAATTTCGGAGCCATGAGGTGGTGTTGCAGCTGTACAAAACTCTGGTGCGGCCACACTTGGAGTATTGCGTACGGTTCCGGCTGCCGCATTAAAGGAAGGATGTGGAAGCACTGGAAAGGGTGCAGAGGAGATTTACCAGGATGTTGCCTGGTATGGAGGGAAGGTCTTATGAGGAAAGGCTGAGGGACTTGAGGCTGTTTTTGTTAGAGAGAATAAAGTTAAGAGGCGACTTAATAGAGACATACAAGATGCTAGCGAGTTTTGAGAAGATTTATAGCTCAGGTTGAGGTTCTGGATGTGAGTTTGCTCACTGAGCTGGAAGGTTAGTTTTCAGACGTTTCGTCACCATTCTAGGTAACATCATCAGTGAGCCTCCGACGAAGCGCTGGTGTTATGTCCCGCTTTCTATTTATCTGGTTAGGTTTCCTTGGGTTGGTGATATCATTTCCTGTTCTTTTTCTCAGGGGATGGTAGATTGGCTCCAAGTCAATGTGTTTGTTGATGGAGTTCCGGTTGGAATGCCATGCTTCTAGGAATTCTTGTGCATGTCTCTGTTTGGCTTGTCCTAGGATGGTTGTGTTGTCCCAATCAAAGTAGTGTCCTTCCTTATCTGTATGTAAGGATACGAGTGATAGTGGGTCATGTCGTTTTGTGGCTAGTTGATGTTCATGTATCCTGGTGGCTAGCTTCCTGCCAGTTTGTCCAATGTAGTGTTTGTCACAGTTCTTGCAAGGTATTTTGTAGATGACGTTCGTTTTATTTGTTGTCTGTATAGGGTCTTTTAAGTTCATTAGCTGCTGTTTTAGTCTGTTGGTGGGTTTGTGGGCTACCCTGATGTCAAGGGGTCCGAGTAGTCTGGCAGTCATTTCAGAAATGTCTTTGATGTAGGGGAGCGTGGTTATGGTTTCTGAGCCCGTTTTGGATGATCAGAGGATTAGATAGGGTGGACAGTGAGAGCCTTTTTCCTCGGATGGTGATGGCTAGCACGAGGGGACACAGCTTTAAACTGAGGGGTGATAGATACAGGATAGATGTCAGAGGTGGGTTCTTTACTCAGAGAGTAGTAAGGGTGTGGAATGCCCTGCCTGCAACAGTAGTAGACTCACCAACTTTAAGGGCATTTTAATGGTCATTGGATAAACATATGGATGACGATGGAATAGTGTAGGTTTGATGGGCGTTAGATTGGTTTCACAGGTTGACGCAACATTGAGGGCCAAAGGGTCTGTACTGCGCTGTAATGTTCTATGTTCTTTGACTTCAGTTAGCATTCCTTTGAAAAGCTCTTGAACTAAATTAGAAATACAGGTACAGGATTAGGCCATTCAGCCCTTTGCGTTTTTTTGATCTTGGATGATCAAACACTTCAATGCAATTTCACCACATAATCCACATAATTATTTACCATACTGGTAACCTACATAACAGAAATCGAGGTCTAGCTTCCGCAGTCCATTTGAGTCGAGAATTCCAAGGATTCACAACCCTCTGAGCAAAATAAATTCTCCTCATCTTGGCCCTAAAAAACTTCCCCCTAATTTTTAAATTGTGTCCCCTGGATTCTAGACTACCCAACCAGGGAAACATCTCATCTGTAACTGCCCTATCCAAGCAATAATGGAATTGGGGAATTCAAAGTGGAGAACAAAAAAATGGCAGATGAGTTAAATTCATACTTCGCTTCTGCCTTCAAAAAAGAGGACATGAAAATGTACCAGAAATATTGGGGAACACAGGGTTTAGCAAGAGGAAGGAGCTGAAGCCAATCTGTATTAGTAGAGAAATTATGTTGAAGAAATTGATGGGATTGAACACTGATAAGTACCCAGGGCCTGATAATCTACAACGCAGAATGTTTAAGGAAGTGGCCATAGACTATAGTGGATGCATTCGTGTCCATTTTCCAAAATTCTTTAATCTGGAATGTTTCTACTGCTAATATAATCCCATAAGTGTTGATAAGTGTGAGGTCATCCATTTTGGTAGGAATAACAGCAAAATGGACTATATTTTAAATGGAAAAAATTGCAGCACGCTGCTCTGCAGAAGGACTTGGGTGTCCTTGTGCATGAATCGCTGAAGGTGGGATTGCAGGTGCAGCAAGCAATTAAAAAGGTAAATGGAATTTTGTCTGCCATTGCTCAAGGGATGGAGTTTAAAAACAGGGAGGCTATGCTGCAGCTGTATAGGGTTCTGGTGAAGCCACACCTGGAGTATTGTGTGCAGTTTTGATCTTACTTGAGAAGAGATATACTAGCACTAAAGGGGATGCAGAGGTGATTCACTCGGTTGATTCCAGAGTTGAGAGGATTGGATTATGAGGAGAGACTGAGTAGACTGGGATTATACTCATTGGAATTCAGAAGAATGAGGGGAGATCTTATAGAAACACATAAGATTATGAAGGGAATAGATAAGGTGGAGGCAGGGAGGTTGTTTCGGCTAGCAGGTGAAACTAGGACTAGAGGGCATTGCCTCAAAACAAAGGGAAGCAGGTGTAGGACTGAGGTCAGGAGGAACTTCTTTAGCCAAAGTGTTGTGAATTTATGGAATTCCCTGCCCAGTGAAGTGGTTGAAGCTACCTCACTGAATGTTTTTAAGGCAAGGCTAGATAAATTTTTGAACAGTAAAGGAATTAAGGGTTATAGTGAGTGGGCGGGTAAGTGGAGGTGAGTCTCAAAAAGACCAGACATGATCTTACTAAATGGCGGGCAGGCTCGAGGGGCCAGATGGCCTACTCCTGCTCCTAGATCTTATGTTCTTATGTTATTATTTATAAAGGAAAGCAGAGAGAAAACAGGGAAATATAGACCACTGAAAGAAGTCAGTAGCCCTTAATCTAAGGGCTGTGACTGCCCCCAAAACAGTCCCCTCTATAATGCATCTCAGTGTCTGAAGCTCAAACTTCAACTCATCAACTCTGAGCTGAAGAATCTTGAGCAGCCAACATTTGCTACTACCAGTCACTGTGCACCCACTGACATCCTCTAGTTCCCACATATCATAGGTGCAACAACAAGGAGGCTGTGGAGAAATGGCAGTAAGTGTGGGAGGGAACACAAAGGAAACAGGGGGAGAGATGGGGTGAAGCAGAAGAGCAATGTGAAGATACAGGTGACAGCAATGTAGTGAGTGCTAAATGGAGAGCTGTAATGTGGATTTCGGGAAATTGGGGCCTCAAGAGGGCTATGAATAGACAGGGGAGCCATAAAGCACTGTAGGGAGACAGGGGCCTTACAAAGGAGAAACAGAGAGCTTTCAAGTAGGTTAGCTAGAGATAAACTGCAAGCAGGTCAGGGGCAGATAAAGGTGTTGAGAAATGGTTTGGGAGATAGAGAGGGATGCTAGCGAGCCGGGGGACTTTAAGTGGTCAGAGATAAACAGGAAATCCATAAGTAGACCAGGAGTGGGAGACAGGGTAATTGAAAGGAGGCTGGAGGGGTGGGGTGGTTGTAGGTAACAGCAAGATGCTTAGGGGGATATGGGGAGACTGCAAGGGAAGTGGTGAAGATTGAGAGGCTGCAGTGTGGGTGGGAGAGAAAGAGGACAGCAATAAGGGTGGGAGAGATAGGGAGACAACAAGGGATGAGTAGATGGAGGGTGTAAGGGCAAGAAAAACAGAGAGATCCTGCAAAAATGTGAACAGTTTCAAATCTATTAACAAAATAAAATGCAGCTAACTAAGAATTAAGGAAACCAGGTATCTCTGAGCTAATGAAGTCAGTGGATATAAATCAGTAACCCTAACCCTAATGCACCTTAATACAACATATGTTAGGGAGCTACTATGAGAAAAAAAAAATGAAATGGATATCTTTGCAATGAACATTATCAACTGTTAAATTTCGATCTGAGATGCAGTAACAGAGCTAGTAACTGGCTGGTTAAAATATTCTAGCTTTGTCTGTGTGAGCCTGGAAAAAAAATGAAATATGTGCTTAGGGTGATGGTTTTTGTGTGTAGAAGTGTAAGTCAGTCAATTTGAAAATAAATCTTTGGTGGCAATTTATGCTAGTTGTTTGGACCAATTTAAATGCTGTTGTATCGAGGTAATTAATGCTTTCCCTGTGTGTTGTAGTTTTAAGTTTACTTCAGGTCAGATAGTATTCTTTGAATTCCGTTTCTCTGTGAGTCCAAATGCTCCATATATCAACACAAATATAAGGATGTTATTATGTGACTTCATTACCTAATCAGGAACTTAGTGAGAGTGTGAAGTTGCCCTCAAAACTACAATGTAGCCCTTGAAAAATTGCCCTCAAGAGGAACCCTCAAAGAAATATCTTGTGACCTGATATAGATGCCTTTCATGACTTCAGGATGCCCCAAAGTGTTTTACAGCCAATGAGGTACTCTTGAATTGTAGTCATTGTTGTGATAGAGTGTATTAAAAATATGAGAATATAAAGCAATTGGTTCTTTTACTATGTACAAAATGCATTTTATAGAAGTCTATGAAAGCATTACCTGCTTCACAATGTCGGTACCATTGTTGTTGATTAGATATTGAGCGGCTTCAACAGAATTAAGTATACCTCCCACTTTTATCTGTGGAAAAGTAAAAGCAATTGCTTAGAATTACAGAAAAGGAATTGTACAGAAAAAGGCTACTCACCCCAACTAGTCTAGACTGCCACTTCTACTTCACCTAAGCTTCCTCCTATCCCTCTCCATCTAACTATTTGTGTAGCAGTCTATTACTTACTTCGTCATGTATTTATCCAGGTTCCCCTTATACATTTCTATACTTTTTGTCTGAGCTCCTAACAGTAGGAAGTTTGTCATTTGAACCATCCTCTTGTTTAAGAAAAGGTTCCAAATAATTTGTGACTTCCATTTATGGTCTCTCACTTTCACCTCATAAAGGAAATTACTTGTTCAGAAGAGTGATAGTTGTTTAACTGAATCATACACTATTTTTCCAGGAAAATGGACAGCAGCTAGCTTGTCCACTGATGTTTCCACAACTATTCATAAACCAGGAAAGAATATTTTTAAAAAGCCACACTATCCTTCATGCCCACTCTACCAGTCAATAAGATCATGGATGATCTGATCTTGGCTCCATTTTCTGGCCTGTTCCAAAAACCCTTGGCCCCATTAATAATTGAGTCCCAAATCTTCTGGTTTCTACATAGTCAGGGGTACATATTACTAGATTTAGATCCAAAATTCTGTATCTGCCTTAAATATATTCAATACCCAATCTCTGCAAGTTGTGAGGAAAAGAAGCCAAGTGGTTCACAACCCTCAGAGATATTCCTGCTCATCTCAGGCTTAAATGGTCACATTCTAATTCTGCAATTCCCATGGATTCCCAAACTATGAGCTAAATATTACTTGTAATGGGCTAAATATTATTTTAATTGACTTTAATGGAGGATTTCTTTCCAAAAGGCCAAGTGAGTTTTCTCAAGCTATCATCCCAAACTCAACTCAGTAATTAGATGCAATGACCCTATGACATCCCTCTCGCCTGATGTTAACTGGATTTTCCTCCTACTCGCCCTCGAGTGAAGTACTTATCACTGTAAGTTATCCCAGGATCCCTGGCACTGGTGTCATCTTTGACCTCAAGCTATACACCTGGGCAAGTGTTGGCTGTCCGAAATTCCCCTTAACCATCAATGCAGTAGCACTGCAGCCACAAAACAACATTCTCATGCCATGTAGTTGGCAGTGCTGACACATCTTTGCACACAAAAATTCACAATCCTACCACAATAATTGTTTAAGCACCAGGCCACCCAACTTACCTGTCCTTAGTGACAAACCATCGACCAACCTTCTAAATCTCTACAACTCTTTCCATAATGCCCAGTACAGACCAACATCTTATCATGCGTTCAAAAATAGGGAAGGTTTCAGTTTAAAACATTCACCTTTATTCACCAACACGAAAAGTGAACTGAAATCAAACAAACAAAGGTGCATTTGCATGTTGGAACAGTAGTGGACAGCTTACATGTTGAGCACTAACAATTTGAGTCAATGAGTGCTCACTGCACTACATCTACTGGAAACAGATGTCAATTTAATCCTGTGATGAGAGATAATGGGAACTGCAGATGCTGGAGAATCCGAGATAACAAAGTGTGGAGCTGGATGAACACAGCAGGCCAAGCAACATCTCAGGAGCACAAAAGCTGACATTTCAGGCCTAGACCCTTCATCAGAGAGGGGGATGGGAGAGGGTTCTGAAATAAATAGGGAGAGAGGGGGAGGCGGACCGAAGATGGATAGAGGAGAAGATAGGTGGAGAGGACAGTATAGGTGGGGAGGTAGGGAAGGGATAGGTCAGTCTGGGGAGGATGGACAGGTCAAGGAGGCGGGATGAGGTTAGTAGGTAGAAAATGGATGTGCGGCTTGAGGTAGGAGGAGGGGAAGAACAGGTTAGGGAGGCGGGGACGAGCTGGGCTGGTTTCGGGATGCAGTGGGGGAAGGGGAGATTTTGAAGTTTGTGAAGTCCACATTGATACCATTGGTCTGCACGGTTCCCAAGCAGAATATGAGTTGCTGTTCCTGCGATCTTCGGGTGGCATCATTATGGCACTGCAGGAGGCCCAGGATGGACATGTCGTCTAAGGAATGGGAGGGGGAGTTAAAATGGTTCGCGACTGGGAGGTGCAGTTGTTTATTGCGAACCGAGCGGAGGTGTTCTGCAAAGCAGTCCCTAAGCATTCGCTTGGTTTCAACCAATGTAGAGGAAGCCACGACGGGTACAGTGGATGCAGTATACTTCACAAGCTTCAAAATCTCCCCTTCCCCCACTGCATCCCAAAACCACCCCAGCTCACCCCGCCTCCCTAACCTGTTCTTCCCCTCCTCCTACCTCAAGCCACACTTCCATTTCCTACCTACTAACCTCATCCCGCCTCCTTGACTTGTCCGTCCTCCCCGGACCAACCTATCCCCTCCCTACCTCCCCACCTATACTGTCCTCTCCACCTATCTTCTCCTCTATCCATCTTTGGTCCGCCTCCCCCTCTCTCCCTATTTATTTGAGCCCTCTCCCCATCCCCCTCTCTGAAGAAGGGTCTAGGCCCAAAACATCAGCTTTTGTGCTCCTAAGATGCTGCTTGGCCTGCTGTGTTCATCCAGCTTCACACTTTGTCAATTTAATCCTGTCTGGTTTCAAATGCCTGATGCTGTATCACTTTATCATACTCAATACTCTCCTCCTCAGAAGACTGCTGTTGCTCTGCCAGCTCTTCAGCATCCATCGCATCCTCTCCTTGTTTGCTCCGGTTGTGCACAGCATGGCTCACTGGGATTGCATGGCACACACTGTCTAAATAGGCCAATCCAAGAAGTGGAATCTCATCTTCAGGAGGTCTATCATCTGCTTCACCACGGTCCTGATTGAAGAATTTGCAGCACTGTATTTAGGCCTAGCCTCAGTCGGAGAATGTATACAGAATCAACTGTAGTTGCTGAGGGTAGCCTTTGCCCCCTAGTAACCAGCTCATTAAGGCATCTGGCCCCTCAAATGCAGCATGAACATGAGAGTTCTCAAGGATATGGGCATCATGGCAGCTCCCAAGACACTGAGTGCAAACATCTATGAAGTGGAATTGATGATCACAGATTACTTGTATGTTGATGATATGGAACCCTTTCCAATTGATGAACTCAGCTGTATTATGAAATCTCCCAGTGCAAAGCATGAACACTATATAGTGTTCTATACCTGGGAGAAGCCAACTATGTTACTGAAATCTGATGGCCAGGCTGCAGCACTCAACTTATCATGAAGAAACAAGATGAAGTGGTGTGATCGAATACAAATGGCATAAGTACTCAATACCTTTGTTGGTGGACAATTGAGAGTTTCACACAGATCCCCCATAGCTCCTTTCAAGCAGCCGATCCCATAAAAATTAAACACAGCTATCACCTCCCCAGTCACTTGGGTAGGATGACCATTCAGTCCTTCAGGTCAAAGATCCTGCTCCAGCAGTTGGCATAGTTCTATGACAATTTTCTGGGACATCTTCAGTCTACAGCAACATTGCACCTTACTTCCTCAGAGGAAATGGTATCAATGATGATGAACTCTGGCCCTTCTTATTTCCTGCGCGTATTGGGGGGACATATGTTAATAGACCTTGTTAATAGAACATGCTAATAGACCTGGGTTTGATGGTGCATCTGTTCCTCCTCCAGTTTTTTGCAAGTTTGTTGCATGGCAGCATTAGCAATGATAACCCCTGCTGTGGTTGGATTCATTAGTTACACTTGCAATGAACTTGCATGGGAAACATAAGGAACAGAACACATCCTCAGTAATGTGAACAGTCAGCATTCGCATCATTTGCAAATGACAGGTTTGCACACTGCTCCAAAGAATGGTTCATAGAGCACTCTAACAAGGAAGGCCATGGAATGATTCCACAAGGAATTTTAACGTTGGACCTTATTCTGATGAAAATATCTCCCTTCATTCTACAAAGATACAACTGGAGTTTGCAAGTATTATATGACAACTGATCCCACTCGTTCTAATCAATGTTAACCATGACGGCCATTATTGTATATGCGAATCTGTTGTGTTATACCTGTACCTATAGTTTATGTTGAGTGGGAATCAGATCCCTGTGCCTGGGCAGCCTATGATGTCTTGCATTTACTTTGTGCTTTGTGACCCATTGGGACATATTTTAATGTTACCTGGGATTACCTGTGCTTCACAGAGATGTTTACCTTCAATCTGCAAGGACCAATGATATGGGTAAGATATTTTGTGACCAGTTTTACACCTCATACACTCGTACATTACAAGAACTATACATACACAATAATATGATTGCAAATTACTTCAAACTCATACTCTGCAAGTGCATGCAACTTTTAAATTCACTCCTGGGATGTGGATGTAGTTGGTTGGACCAGCATTTATTGCTACCTAGCTGCCTTTGAGAAGGTGGTGGTGAGTTGCTTTCTTGAACCGTTCAGTCCATTTAGTGTTCATATCCCGACAGTACAAGTAGGGGAGAGTTCCAAGATTTTGACCAAGAGAACTGAAGGAATGGTGATATATTTTCATGTTAGGATGGAGAGTGGCTTGGAGAGGAGCTTACTGGTGGTAACGTTCCTTGTAGCTACTGTCCTTGTCCTTCTAATTGGTAGTAGTTGAGAGTTTGGAAGGTGCTGTCTAAGGAGTCTTTGTGAATTTCTGCACAGCGTTTTGTAGATGGTGCATACCACTGTTGCTAATTATCACTGGCAGATGGACTGAATATCTATGGATGTGGTGCCATTCAACTGGTCTGCTTTGTTTTGGATGGTGATAAATGGTGTTGTTGGAGTGGCGCCCACATAGGCAAGCAGGATCACACCCTTTACTTGTGCCTTATAGATGGCGGACAGGCTTTATGGTGTCAGCATTACTCACTGTAAGATTCTTAGCTTTGACCTGTTCTTGTAGCCAAAGTACGTATGAGTCCAGTTAAGTTTCTCATTAACGGTAAACCCAAGGAAATTGATAGAGAGATTCAGTGATGGTGATATCATTGAATGTCAAGGGGCAATGGTTAGATTCTCTCTCGTTGGAATTGGTCATTGTCTGGTACTTATGTAGCCACTTGCCACTTGTCAGCCTTGGCCTGGATACTGTTCAGATCTATTGCATTTGAACAAGGACTGTTTCATTTTCTGAGGCGTCACAAATGGTGCTGAACATTATGCACTCATCAGTAAACATCACCACTTCTGACCTTATGACGAAGGAAAGATCACTGATGAAGCATCTGAAGATGGACGGCCAACAGACTGAATTTGAGGCAATCCTGGAGCTGAGCTGACTGACCTCCAACAACCACAGCCATCTTCCAATGTGCAAAATATGGCTCTGAACAACTGAGAGCTTTCCCCTGAATCCCACTGACACCATTGGCCCCTTCGCGTCACACTCAATCAATTGCAGCCTTTATGTCAAGGGCAGTCATTGTCATCTTACCTCTGGAATTCAGCTCTTTTCTCAATGCTTGGACCAGGTATTGAGGTCTGGAGCTGAATGGCCCATGCGGAGCCCAAAACTGAGAAGATTGTTGCTAAGCAAGTCCTGCTTGACAGCACTGTTGATTATACTTTCCAGAGGTTTGCTAATGATCAAGAGCAGACAGTTGGGGAAGTAATTGGCTAGGTTGGATTTGTCATGCTATTTGTGAACAGGACATATCTTGGCAATTTTTCACACTGTCAGGTATATGTCGGTGTTGTAGCTCTCCTGGAACAGCTTGACTAGTGCCAGTAGCAAGTTCTGGAGTACAGGTCATCAGCTCTATTGACGGAATGTTGTCAGGGCTCCCAGCCTTTGCACTATCCAGTGCCTTCAACGAGTGTTCTCTATAACATTTTATTCTTCTGCGTAGATCTCCAAGGCCCATGTGCAACAGCATCAGAAGTTAATGTTGTGATCCACAGCAGCACACCATTTGCCATGCACAAAATGTCAAAGCATCTGCAAGTGCACACAGTTACAGCTTAGAGGGAACATTGCCTGTTTCTTGATATTATGCAGAGTCAATCGAATTGGTTGAAGACTGAAATCTGTGATGTTGGGGACCTCCAAAGAAAGCCGAGATGGATTATCCACATAACACTATGGCTAAAGTTTGTTGCAAATACTTCAGCCATACCTTTTGCACTGATATGCGACACTTCCCCTATTACAGAGGATTGGGAAGTTTGTATAGCATTTTCCTCCAAGGAATTGTTTCATTGTCAACCACCATTCATGACTGAATGCAGCAGGATTGCAAGCTTGGATCTGATTCATTGATACGGAATCACTTGGTTCTATCTATCATTTGTTGCTTATACTATTTCACACACAAGTCATCATATTTGTAGCTTCACCAGGGTGAAAACTTGTTTGTAGATATGCCTGCTGCTGCTCCTGAAATGCCCTCCTGCACTTTCCATTAAACCTTGTATTGCCCTTTGAAAGGCACTCTGTTGCTGATAAGTTGAGCCTGTAATTTGGCTGAGGAAAGATACATTGCTCCACCCACTCTGCATTTGGGTGCAGTTATGTTCATAGGTCACTTTACGATTCAAAAGATCACAAAAAGCTATACAAGTTGTGCTGGAGACCATGCAGCCCAGGTTTATTCTGGTCATCAAACCTCCATACTCTTTCTACTTGACGTTCCCTGGACAGCCCAACACTTATTGATCCCCAATATGCTATCACACACCACCAGGAATTACAACTGCGACTTTCATCCTTACCCCTTGTATCCCATCATTACAGTTTAGTCCTGCCCACCATTATGGTACACACTCCTCTCATTAAGGCCATAGTAACAGAGACCACATCTCCCCCCACCCCCCTCACCGTATACCATGTCCTGTCACATGCCTCCCCCATCAGTTTATATGTTGAATTTTGCCTTTTCACTATCCTTATCCCTCAACATCCCAGATGGCTGACTTCTAACTCCACTGTTGAGATTCCCCACTTCTCTATGACAACAGTGTACCGTGATATCATCCCTCCATCCTTGATACGCATCAAATTGACCCCCAGGACTGAGATTGGTCCAACTGCCTAACCAGCTTAGACAGACTGCCAATGACCAATCAAACTCCTGAGTGTTCTCAGTATAGATCCTCAACTGACAGTCTGTGAATTCCCTGACTGATGGCTTCATCTACCACATGGACTGTGACCCACTCCCCAACTGTAGTGTGACAGGCACCCAGAATCTGAATGGCCCAATTGCCCGACATGCTCATGCAGCATGTATAACATGAATAGTTGTGGTCCCAACACTGACCTTGCAGAATTCCATTTAGACACTGGCTGCCATCCTGAAAAAGACCCCTTTATCCTCATTTTCTGGATTCTGTCAGTCAGTCAATCCTCTATCCATGCCAATATCTTGTCCCACAGGCTCTTATCTTATTTAACAACCTCCTGTGCAGCACCTTGTCAAAGACCTTTTGTAAGTTCAAACAGATCACATCTACCTGCTCTCTTTTGCCTAGCTTAATCACTACCTCCTCAAATAATTCTATCGGCTTTGTTGGGTATGACCTCCCCTTGATGAAGCCATGGTGACTCAACATATTGTACCACATACTTCCAAGTGTTTCACAATCTCATTCTTAATAATGGACTCTAAAATCTTACCATCAACCAAGGTCACGCTGAATGGCCTGTATTTTCCAGTCTTCTGCCTCCTCCCATCTTAGGTAGAGGTGGTACATTAACCATTTTCCATTCCTTTAGGACCCACTTTGACGCCAACGATTCCTGTAAGATCATCACCAATGCCCCCGCAATCTTCAGCTATCTCCTTCAGAATGGTTCAAAAAGGCACCTTACACGACCTTCTCAAGGGCAATTAGGAATGGGCAATAAATACTGGCCCAGTCAGTGATGCCCACATATCATGAGTGAATTTTAAAAATTGCATCAATCATGCACCTATAGAGTACAGTGTTGAAGTCATTTATCTCTGGGGTGTAGTCCATCCAATCCAGGTGATTTATCCACCTTCAGATCTTTCAGTTTTCCCAGCATCTTCTTACTAACAGGCATTACACTCCCCTGCGCCTCCCGACTCTCTTGAAGTTCTGGTATGCTGCTGGTGTCTTCATTATGAAGACGATACAAAGAGCCTGTTCAGCTCCTTGGCCATTTCTTTGTTCTCTATTACTACTTCTCCTGCCTAAATTTCCAGTGGTCCAAATTACAGTCTTGCCTCTGTCTTACCTGGTACATTTCTAAGGGAACTCTTGCAATCTTCTTTATATTTGTGGCGAGCTTACCCTCATATTTCATCTACACCCCCTTGGTGCCTTTTTAGTTGTCCTCTGCTGATTTTTAGGAGCTTCCCAATTCTTTGGCTACTCACTAATCATCACTAGATTGTAAGCTTTCTCTTTTGCTTTTATGGTGTCCCCTACTTACCTCACCAGTTATGGTTGCATTGGCCTCATCTTTGTCTGTGTAGTTACCTTACTCAATTGTAATACCATTGCATTTGATTCCAGGTTCTCCTTCTCAAACTGCAGGGTGAATTCTATCATATTAAGGTCACTGACCCCTATGGTTTCCTTCACCTTAAGCCTCCTAATCAAGTCTGCCTCATTACACATCACGAAATCCAGAATTGGCTGTTCCCTATTGGACAGTACCACAAGCTGCTCCACAAACCTATCTTGTACATATTCCACAAGTTCCCTTTCTTGATATCCACGGCCAACATGATTTTCCCAGTCCACCTGCATATTGAAGTTCGCCCATTGTAATAGTGTCTTTCTTACATGCCTTTTCTATCTCCTGATATATAATTCTTTCCCACACAAATCCCATCGGGGTCTTTTTACCTTGCGGCTTCTCAACCCGCACAGTTTCTATGCCTTCCTTGGGTATTTAGTTCTCAGTCCTGATCCCCTTGCAGCCACATCTCTTTGATACTTACAATAATGCACCTGCCAATCTCAATCTGCACTACAAGCTCATTTATCATGTTTCATATACTCTGTGCATTTAACTACAACACCCTCAGTCCTGCATTGACTGCTCCCTTTTTCATAGTTGTCCCCTTACTTACTGTGCCTGAAGTTATATTCCTGAGCCTTTCCATTCTCTCTGCCCTATTACTTCTTCTGGAAGCTTTAATAACCTTTGCTGGGCCCTCCCTACACTTAGCCTTCTCCATAATTATCCATGCAATTGACCGCAACTCCACCACCCCCACCAATATTTAGTCTAAGATGAGGCAAGGCAGGGATATTGTCAGCATCCAAGTGAGTATGGTCGCTCAGTGGTTAGTACTGCTGTCTCACAGCGCCAGGGACCCAGGTTTCATTCCAGCCTCGGGTGCCTGTCTGTGTGAACTTCGCACATTCTCCCCTGTCTGTGGGGGCTTCCTTTAGGTGTTCCAGTTTCCCCCCACAGTCCAAAGATGTTCAGATTAGATGAATTAACAGTACGTGGATAAGCATATGGATAGTGTAGGGGGATGGGCTTAGATTAGTTCACAGGTTGGCACAACATCGAGGGCCTAAGGGCCTGTTCTGCGCCTCATTGTTCTATGCTCTAATTGGCCATGCTAAATTGCCCTGTAGTGTTCATGGGTGGGTCTGGGTAGGATGCTGTTGTAGGACTTCTATGATTCCAAAATGGGTGTGTGCCATGAGAGTGAGCAGCCCTCAGATGTGACCTGGTCCAGTTGTGAGCTAGAACCCTATCCCTGTGCATAAAGTGTCCTCACAGCAAAAGAAATCAGTGTACTCCAAAGTGCAAGCATTAAAGGCAGAGATATGTAGTAAGTGGATCAGAGATTTGCCATGATGTCACAGTTAGGTTGGTACATGTCAGATGTCAACATATGTGGAGGTAGGGTGCATGTGGCTGCAGCCCATGGAATGTGATCTGAGATTTTGGTAACAGGTGTCCACGATGGAGGTCAGGAGGAGTAAGTGGTAAGCTGGAGTTGCCAGGTACCTGCTCAGATTTTCATCTCGAGAATTTGTGGCATCTAGTTCCTATTCAGTGGGTGGAAGAATAGCAGCCTGCATTTTAATGTGGTAAGATAATGTGGTAGTGGGGCTGATAATGACCAATAATCCATGTTAACTGGCTATGCACCACTCACGTGTGAAAATTTCATCTTGAAGTAAAACCCTAGACTTGGTTGGAAATTGTGACATTTTGGTCTCGAAGTTGAGAAGGGCCTCACTTCCCATCCAAGAGAGTGTGATGGAGCAATGCATCACCGTGTGAGAGAAGCCAGAGAAATCCTAAACCGAAATTTGCCTCTAGGATGAAACAGCTGGATTTGGACTTGATTCAAAGTACGTGTGGTCCTGATTATTTTTGCCATCTTTAAACCTTTCTTATTATTGAACAAATGTTTTCTTATTATATCTTATCTATATGCTTGGTATCTTCAGATAATCCCACTTTGAAGTATCTGCTCTTACTCCTACTCACCTTAAAGAAGGAAGCAGTAGTCAATAAGATAGGACATTAGCATTGCATGGTATTAACATTAGACTGCTTCAGTCAGCACATGATATTTGAGTATTGTGTAGTGAAGTCTCCTATTATTGGTAGCACAATCCTGAGTCGTCTCCTTTGGGCCCTTTTGTAATTGGTTAGCCTTCAAAGTTTCAGAGTCTCCAAAGACCAATAAATTGGCCTAAAATGCTTCAGTATTTCATCCTGAGCATCCTGAAGACAGTGTTTAACTGAGACAGGCAGTATTTTGTGTAGTTAATTCCAGTAAGCAAGTGTACTAAGAGGGAGAGTGGACTTCCCTTTGAAAATCTCCCAGTCTTGAATGGCAATGCACCCCCTTGAAAAGCTGATAAGTAGAACAAAACTTTGCTTCCAGAGGCGTGTGGAACCATCACTGATGCTGTACTCTCACGCACAAGGTGGGTGTAAGCATGGAAGATGTGTGCAAGGCAACTGTTATTACAATCCTTGCACATTGTAGTGTCAGTGTTGCTTTGCATTGCAGTGGAACACCTTGGCTACAGGTCTGAACATCAAAGTTCAAGGATCTGTGATACTTAAGACTATCTGCAGGCAAGGAATCAATTGCTTAGTGATTAAAATTATTTTTGCTCTTAGGATTTCTGAAGAGGCTGTTCATCTCTCAAATGGGTGCAACTTCACTAGGTCTAACTGTGATGAAGATACCAGAGCAATTGATTTAAGAGTGCATGTGAATGCATATTTGCAAAACTTCAAGTATTCAATGATGTAATACCAAACAACACCCTTATCTCAATGAGCAAAAATGATTTTTTCCTTCCATTCCCTCCCAATATGTCAAAGTGCAGCCCTGACACCTGCAGTTGGGATGGAGGAAGCCTATTCTATAGTTAGTCCTGTTGGCCTGGAAGACACAGCTGGCCATATCCTGTGGGTAATTGGGCCTGAAGGATCCAGGGCGACTGAGAGTCTCCAGTGTTGAAGCAGGCCCACCTTCCTCAACTTAGACTTTTACTCTTTGGAGTCACAGATGGGGCAAGTAGACCGGCTAAGTACCTCTAAAGCATCTGAAAGGAAGCGTCTAGGTGTCCTGTGTGTGCTTTCCTCCCTGTTAATGTCTGTTAGCATTACTCTGTCTCCCTGAAATGAAGGGGTATCTGGAGCAAGTACAGAGGTGTCTCATGCCTCTCTCGCCTTGCCATTGTTGCTGAGCAACAATGGCAACATCAATGGGCAGCAGTTCCTGGGTCTTCACAGTGTTAGCCAGATTATCCATAGGGGCAGCCAGTTGCGGGCTTGCCAGAGTCTGCACCTACTAATGACTTTGTTGTACACCTCCATCATTCAATTAAGTTTACCGATTGCTTCCAATAAACCTGCTGCCAACCCTGTTTCATTCGTGCATTTTGATGAAATCATTAATGGCCGAGACCATGTAACCATACTCTGCCTGGGGCTATTGAGGGCCCCGGTGTTAAGCAGTCCTTGGAGCGCCAGAGACCTGGGGTATTTCTTCGTCAACCAGTTGCAGAGGTGTGTCAGTGACTTGTTCAGATGAATGTGTTCCTCAATCTAGAAAGAACGCCCACTTAGTTGGAAGTCTCTGAGCTTGAGTGCAAGTGGAAGCCTTCTCAGTGCATCCTCTGAGGGATAATTGGATTCCTTCTCAGAGATAGAGGTGGAGCTAACTGTTTTCAATGTTGATCTCTTCTTGTCAGATATTTTGTAAATGCTGCTAGCGCCTGTACAAGAGAACGGAGGAAATTACTTGTATAAAATGGACAAATGGAGACTCACAGAATCATACAGCACACAAGAGACCCTTTGGCCCATCAAGTCTGTTCCGCCCAAAAGGAGGGGAGGGGAGAGAATTGTAGAACACTACAATGAAGCTTACTGTGTTGGTATTCATCTCAGTATCCACAAATTGTTTGTCACACTCTTCTCCAGTCATGTCTAAAATCTTCTCAATGGGCAGAGCAGTCTTATGTTAAATATCGACAATTTGCACTTGAGACATCAGAGACAGATCTGATTATCAGTATTGTTATCTCACAGGTCTGAAAATGGAATTTTGATGAAACAGTGAGTGAAGCTTGCTCATGATGACAAATTGAAAACAAATAAATCAAATGGAAGTTGATCCATGTCCACAGGGGAATGGTGAATGCCGGCCTGCTGTTCCATGCCTCCAGAGAATCAGAGTCATACTGACAGAAACAGACCCTTTAGCCCAGCCAGTCCATGCCAAACATAATTCCAAACTAAACTAGTCCCACCTGCCTGCTCCTGGCCCATAGCCTCCAAACCTTTTCTTTTCATGTACTTATCTAAATGTCCTTTAAATGGTGTAATTGTACCCTCATCCACTGCTTCCTCAGGAAGTTTATTCCACATGCAAACCATTCTTTGTGTAAACAACTAGCCTCTTATAATTTTTTAAAATCTCTCTCCTCTCAATAGTAACACCAGCAGCACTGAAGGCATGTGTCCTTTTGTAGCATCTGTCCAATTTAAAACATGGAGACTAATCCAAAGATAGAGGGCAAAAGAAGATAGTAGGAAAGTACAACTTCAAATAAATGATATATGGAATTTTCAACAATGAAAAGATGCCTTTAACCAAACATTAATTGATTTACCTTTAAGTTTGCTGCTGAGTTTTGGAGTGTTCCAATACTTTCATTCAATGTGTTCTATTGAAGTAAACAGATTATTTAAATCAGAAATTATAACAAAAATTGAAACGGCCAATATGAAAAGAAAGTTTCTGTCCTCTGCTGGATATCTGTAAACATTAACTTTTCCCTGCTTCCAATGTTTGGATGATTAATGAGGGTCTTAAACTGCACCATTAGATAATATAGTTGGAGAAAGTTCAATGTACTGTTAGGATAACTATCAGAGATATTCACTGTTTAATTATGTATATTTCAATGCAAGGAGCTGGGTGAATAAGGTAGATGAGCTGATGACAGAGATGAGCACTTGGAAATATTGCTTTTACTGTCACATAGATTAAAGGAGGGCAGGAACAGAGCTCAGGTTCACAGTTACATAGCTACCAGACAGAATAGAGATGGGGATAAAAATAACACTGGTGAGAGAAACTGTCACAGATGTAAAGAGACATGATATATTAGGAGAAGCATCAATATCGGCTACATTGGATCAAATTAAAGAACAAAAAGAGGAATCACACTATTGGAAACATACTATTGACTTCAAATTACAACAAGGTAGAAGACTAGATATATAGACAAATTGCTGACAAAAGTGTAGAAACAGCAGTACAAAAAGTAGCATGGGATTCTAGCCAAACTGCTACCAACTGGGACAAAATTAGTGTAAAATATGTAGATGAAGTGGAATTCTTAAAATGCTTTCCCAAGAACATCTTTAGCCACTATCTTGTATTGTGGTCACCCAGTTCTGAGCCTAACTAAACACTTAACCTATTTGAAGAATGAGATATGATTACAATTAAAAATGACCCAGGGATTCCAAGAAGTACAAATCACAGCCAGTTGCTAATCTTCTCTGAATTTATTCTCTATCAGCACTGAGTTCCCCATTTCTAGGTGAAATTCTGATCCTTACTCCTTCAGAAATGCAGATCATAGTGAAATCAACACAACTGCTCATACTGCAGGACAGTCAGGGGAAGCCAAACCACATCCCCTTTCGCAGCAGCCAGTGGGCTGTGTTCTGACATTTAAAAGTCAATCACACAGCCAGACCCTTTGACAACTTCTATGAAGTGATAAGCATGTCGAATAATTATCGGGTTAGAGTAGCAGTTAGTAGGTTGCCAGGTAAGTGCAGTATTTAGGATAGGTCAGTGTCTCGGGGATGAGGATGTCATGGCTGGTGACAGCTGAGGTGGGGTGTGGGAACTGACTGCACAGCAGCTGGACATCAGGGCTGGCACTGAGAAAGGGAGTTGGTGCAAGCAGGCAGAGGGCTGTCAGACTGGTGGGTGAGAGAGGTAACAAAGTGTGGAGCTGGATGAACACAACAGGCCAAGCAGCATGTTGGATTGAATTGGGTCTGGTCAGTTGCGGGATGATTGTCAGTGGGGATTGGAGATATGCGGGAGTATGAGGTGGGGGATATATTTGGGGTTGGAGTGAGTAATGAGTGGGAGATCAGCTTAATCCCTTACCCAAGAGTTAGATTAGATTATTAATTGTCCAACTTTTCTTTAATTAGCTATTAATTAAAACTGAATGCTCCAAGTTTCCAGGCTATAATGGATTCGTTCAAACGATTCATATGTAGAGGAACTGGTCATCGGAATCTTCAATTTCTTGGGCAATTACAACAGAGCCCGCTGTATCTGGGATTCCCCACAGCCCCAGTTCCAGTCTGCACAGCTTCAAAGTCTATCTGGTTATCAGAATATCCAGGTCAATGTATCAATATGTTTAATATCAACTGAAGATACTTTACTACTCGAGTTACTTGATTTTTTTAAAGTAAGAATTTCAGAGATATGTCAGCACTATTCTTTAAAATAAAAGAAAATAGACTTATGAAATAATTTACTAAAAAATTACACTGAAGACAGTAGTATGAGGAGGTGACTCCGGGGGAAGAAAATGTTTTGGGAATATAGCAGAAGATGGCTACAATGGAGTTGATGAATGATGCCAGGTATTTTGAGTCCATTGGTTGTTTTCTGTTCTTAAGTATTCCAATATCATTAACATTCTGACAATAAACACAAAGTTAAAAATGTCTTCTAGGAAATAGAACATAGAACATAGAACATAGAACAGTACAGCACAGAACAGGCCCTTCAGCCCACAATGTTGTGCCGACCATTGATCCTCATGGATGCACCCTCAAATTTCTGTGACCATATGCATGTCCAGCAGTCTCTTAAATGACCCCAATGACCTTGCTTCCACAACTGCTGCTGGCAACGCATTCCATGCTCTCACAACTCTCTGCGTAAAGAACCTGCCTCTGACATCCCCTCTATACTTTCCACCAACCAGCTTAAAACTATGACCCCTCGTGCTAGCCATTTCTGCCCTGGGAAATAGTCTCTGGCTATCGACTCTATCTATGCCTCTCATTATCTTGTATACCTCAATTAGGTCCCCTCTCCTCCTCCTTTTCTCCAATGAAAAGAGACCGAGCTCAGTCAACCTCTCTTCATAAGATAAGCCCTCCAGTCCAGGCAGCATCCTGGTAAACCTCCTCTGAACCCTCTCCAAAGCATCCACATCTTTCCTATAATAGGGCGACCAGAACTGGACGCAGTATTCCAAGTGCGGTCTAACCAAAGTTTTATAGAGCTGCAACAAGATCTCACGACTCTTAAACTCAATCCCCCTGTTAATGAAAGCCAAAACACCATATGCTTTCTTAACAACCCTGTCCACTTGGGTGGCCATTTTAAGGGATCTATGTATCTGCACACCAAGATCCCTCTGTTCCTCCACGCTGCCAAGAATCCTATCCTTAATCCTGTACTCAGCTTTCAAATTCGACCTTCCAAAATGCATCACCTCGCATTTATCCAGGTTGAACTCCATCTGCCACCTCTCAGCCCATCTCTGCATCCTGTCAATGTCCCGCTGCAGCCTACAACAGCCCTCTACACTGTCAACGACACCTCCGACCTTTGTGTCGTCTGCAAACTTGCTGACCCATCCTTCAATTCCCTCGTCCAAGTCATTAATAAAAATTACAAACAGTAGAGGCCCAAGGACAGAGCCCTGTGGAACCCCACTCACCACTGACTTCCAGGCAGAATATTTTCCTTCTACTACCACTCGCTGTCTTCTGTTGGCCAGCCAATTCTGTATCCAAGCAGCTAAGTTCCCCTGTATCCCATTCCTCCTGACCTTCTGAATGAGCCTTCCATGGGGAACCTTATCAAATGCCTTACTGAAGTCCATATACACCACATCCACAGCTTGACCCTCATCAACCTTACTAGTCACATCCTCAAAAAACTCGATAAGGTTTGTAAGGCATGACCTACCCCTCACAAAGCCGTGTTGACTGTAAAATACTTTTTAGATGTATAGAACAAGAACTTACCCGGGCTTCAACATATTTCTGATTAGCATTTTTTAAAAATCAGGAAGTAAAGATTAGTTAAAGTACATAGCAGACAGCAATTAACATGCAAACATTTAAAATGTTTTATGAAACACAAGTAGTTTCCAAACTAAGAATGAAAAGTATAAGCAGTGAAGGGATGGCACAAGACCTAGCTTCATCAAATACTGTTCAGCATTCAATGCTGTTCAGCTATTAACCTCTAATTGACCAGCAATGGGCAAGACATCTGCTGCTGGGGTCCTTGACCTCAGAGAAGCCTTTACTGTCTAATTCAGCATCTGAGCAGCACTATATTAATAGGGTAGGCCTTCTCTAACACAGCTAATGCAGATTTTTCATTAGCTGTCCAGGCAGGGTCAAGACCACTTTCACTTCTGTTAAATAATGCTCATTTTCACAAACTACAGCTGCCCAAGCAGAAGTTTAAAGGTTTGTTGCAAAAAAAAAGTTCCTCTGTACTTTTCTTACCAAAGTTTGTTCTAGTGGTATAACTTGCTGCTTGTGGATTGCTCGAATATTGTTTACATGGCCTCTTAATGCATTCGCTAGGGCTCCTGCAGGCTGAAAATGTTCAATATTATGTTGAGACAGTTCAGCACTGGAAAGAGCATTAGATATGAATGAGTCTTCTACCCCAAATATGCTGTCCAATATAGCAGTGCATCTCTTTATGATAGGGTTAGGGTGATATATCAAATACATGCTGGTTACGTCAAACATTTGCAACAATAGTTTTCTGTAAATTAGTGATTTTAGCTTTTCAATACTTTAGGACAGACTGGTCCTTATCAGCTGCTTGCACCATTTTACAAAGGTTACAAGGCATAAAGAGAATACTGAGTGGATGACCAGAAATTGATTCAAGAGCAGTCAGTATTCTAATGACAGGATTCTATTGGCATCAAAATCATTGTAAATTCAAAACACAATTCTCCTTCCATCTAGCCTTGAATCACAGAGCACAGTAGAAAACCATTCAATGTGTCCATTTGTCACTGGTTTGAATTAATGATTACTCTCCATAGCCTTGTAATCATCTCCTTTTCAAAATATCCAATCCCTTTAAAAACATAGCACTGAAACTGCATCACGACCCTTTCGGGTATTTCATTCCAGACTACTTTTTTTTAAGAACCGTACATTTCAAATTTAAATTTCCTCAGAAGCTATTGACATTTGTTTGCCACCAGTTGTGTAATGGCACAGGACAGAATGATTCTCAATACTGCCAAATGACAAGACATCAATGCACATCACGATTTTTCAATTAATTATTAGATAACTAGCCATACTTCACATAATATATTGTATTTATTTACAATCTTTAATGTAATAAGACGTACCAGGATGTATCGCAGCAGCATTATAAAGCAAAAAACAACAACCAGGCCACATAAGGAGATTTTAGAGCAGGTAGCATAAACTTAGTCAAATATGTAGGTTGTAAACAATGTTTTAAAGGAGCAAAGTGAAATAGAGAGCTGGAAATATCTGGGGAGAGAAACACAGCATCAAGGCAATTGAAAGCATGACAATTAGTGGTGGAGCAATTAAAATTAGGGATGCTCAGGAGCCTGAAATTGGATGAATGCAGGGCTGGAGAAGAGTAAGAAATATAAAGTGCCATGGGAAGTTCTTAAAATGAAGCCGAGGTCTATAAGAAGAATACTGGGAGTTAGTGTGGGTTAGTAAGCACAAGGCTGATGGTAGACAGGACCTCACTCACAATAGAGTGTGGGTGGCATTGATCAGAGAACCGGCAGCAACACAGATAAGGCCAATGTGAAATTGGGCAATGTTAAGGATTTGGGGTTCAAACCCACTCAGCTCATTGTTAAATGTGACATAAGATTGTGAATAGTCTGGTTCAGCCTTTCACAGTTGTTGGGAAAAAGGGATGAAATCTGTGATGAGGGATTAGAGTTTGCAGTGGGGACTTCAATATTCTCAATACTAAATTGCAGAAAAATATTACTCACCCAGTACTGGATGTCAGTAAAACAGTCTGGCAAAACAGTCAGATAAAAAGGATGCTAATGAAGTAAAGCTGTTTATTGAGGGTCTTGAATGTCTGTCCTGGAGTTGTGTCGTAACATGTTTGAATAGGTTGATTGAAAATATATTTTTATATGCGTAAACTTATGTGTTTTCAGATCAGCTCATTGAAGGTGGCTTGTAGATATTAAACAGGAGGGCACTAAGGATTGCATCCTCAGGGAATACCACAGCAATGAGAAGAAATGTCATTGATGGCAATTCTCTGTCAATGATTAAATAGATAAGAATGGAACCAGGTGAGAGCAGTTCCACCAGATTGGACAACAGTAGAATGGCATTTGAGTAAAATGAAGCAATCAGACAGGTTAAGAAGGATAAAGAGGGATATGAAACATTTGTCGCCCACATAAAATGTAATTTGTCACTTTTAGAAGAGACATTTTGGCATTGTGATGGCACACATACCTGATCGGAGATTCAAAGTCCTGGGGCTGATGAGCAGAATTTGGTAGGCAACAACACATTCAAGGAGCTGGAAAGAAAGTGGGGCTGGAAATGGGGTAGCAGCTTGCAAGGACAGAGAATTTGTTTTGTGACAGCAGGGATGACAGTGGCAATTTTAAAGGAGAAACGGATCCATTAATAGCAGCTGACATGAGGACCATGAAATAAAGTCAGGAGGGTTAGCAATTTGATGAGAATAAAGTTGAGGGTGCAAGAGATAGATCTCGTGTTCAAGTTGAGCTTAGAGAGGGTTAAAAAATAGGATAAAGACGAGAGAAGGTTAAAAGTTTAGTGTTAAGGCAGGAAGAACCCTTAGAGCAAGTTGAGCCGGGCACGTTCATGAAAGCAAAACAATAAACAATATATTCAGCACAGATATGTAAGCACCAAGAATGTCTCAGCCTATGGAAATTTATTTCACAATTTTCAGAATGTTATTTTTCTTTTTTTCCTTTATTCATGGGATGAGGGCACCACTGGCTAGGCAGCATTTACTACCCATCCCTAATTGCCCAGAGGGCAGTTATGAGTCAACCACATTGCGGTCGGTCTGGAGTCTAGGCCAGACCAGGTAAGGATGGCAATTTCCTTCCCTAAAGACATTAGTGAACCAGATGAGTTTTTCCAATAATTGACAATGGATTCACGATCATCACTGGATTCTTAATTCCAGATATATATTAAATTCAAATTCCACCATCTGCCATGGATGGATTCAAACCAGGATCCCCAGAACATGAGAGATAACAAAGTGTGAAGCTGGATGAACACAGCAGGCCAAGCAGCATCTTAGGAGCACAAAAGCTGATGTTTCAGGCCTAGGCCCTTTGTCAGAAAAGGGGGAGGGAGAGAGGGTTCTGAAATAAATAGAGACAGAGGGGGAGGCGGATCGAAGATGGATAGAGGAGAAGATAGGTGGAGAGGAGACAGACAGGTCAAAGAGGCGGGGATGGACCCAGCAGAGGTGAGTGTAGGTGGGGAGGTAGGGAGGGGATAGGTCAGTCCAGGGAAGATGGACAGGTCAAGGGGGTGGGATGAGGTTAGACGGTAGGAAATGGGGGTGCGGCTTGAAGTGGGAGGAGGGGATAGCTGAGAGGAAGAACAGGATAGGGACGAGCTGGGCTGGTTTTGGGATGCAGTAGGGGAGGGGAGATTTTGAAGCTTGTGAAATCCACATTGATAGCATTGGGCACCAGGGTTCCCATGCGGAATATAAGTTGCTGTTCCTGCAACCTTCGGGTGGCATCGTTGTGGCACTGCAGGAGGCCAAGGATGGACAAGTCGTCTGAGGAATTGGAAGCGAAGTTGAAATGGTTCGCGACTGGGAGGTGCAGTTGTTTATTGCAAACCGAGCATAGGTGTTCTGCAAAGTGGTCCCCAAGCCTCTGCTTGGTTTCCCCAATGTCAAGGAGGCCACAACAGGTACAGCGGATGCAGTATACCACATTGGCAGATATGCAGGTGAACATCTACTTGATGTGGTAAGTCTTCTTGGGGCCTGGGATAGGGGCGAGAGAGGAGGTATGGGGGCAGGTGCAGCACTTCTTGCGGTTGCAGGGGCAAGTGCCGGGTGAGGTGGGGTTTAGGGCCAGTGTAAGTACTAAAGAGGGATTGTTCCATGTAACCTACAAAGAGGCAGGCATAGCTTGGGCCCATGCGGGTACCCTCCTCCCTGTGGAAAGTGCACCTAGCTCCACACTTTGTTATCTCGGATTCTCTAGTATCTGTAGTTCCCATTATCCCTAGAACACTATCTAGGTCTTCGGAATAACAGTTCAGCAATAATACCACTAGGCATTGCTTTCCTTTTTGTATATTAATGTTCTAAAGGGTTTTTAACTTATCAAGCGTAAAGTGATTGATTATAAAAATATTAGGCAAGATATAACTTATTGAATAAATGACCTCATACTGATAGATAAAATAAAATAAATTACTGTGAATGGTGGAGGTGTGAAACACAAAAAAACCAAAATTGCTGGGAAACTCAGCAATCTGGAATCATCTTCAAACTGAATAACAGTCACTGAGCTTGAAATGTTAACCTTGTTTTCTCTCCATAGATGCCACCAGCTCTGCTGAGTATTGATTTCTATTTTCATGTCTTCCATATTTGTAGGTGTTGAACTGTGGAACCAAGTATATCCAGAGCTAGAGTGCACTTTCTGGTCAGAATATTCACCATTCTCAGTGCTTTATGAAATTGTACTCACATACAAATATGTAAGGAACAGCAGAGATTAATGAAAAGCAGGTTAGTGTTCATTGTAATTGTAAGATTTCTCTCAAAAAAGAGAATACACCAGCCCATGAAACCAAATGTCCAGGTGTAGCAGTAAACCACAGACAGTAGAAAAAGATTCAATCATCAGCTACCCCTAAGTTAACTAATTGTGGTTTGGGTGCTACTGATGGTTCACTGCTTATCATCAATGTGCTTAAGGCAATGGTGACTTACAAGAAAAATCAGTCGTTGTTCTAACTTGTTGCTGCTACTTAACACTCATGTGGGATTAGATGCCAAATATCAGAGAGTACTGAGGGAACTGTGAAGCTTGTCTAGACTAATATTCACTTAAGATATTGGAAGAGCAACAGCTGCCAATGCATCCCTACTTGCCATTTTCAAGAGAAAAAAAACAAAGGAGTGGAAAACTGACATTGATGAGTGAAGCCTTAATGGAGATATTTCTTCATGTTAGTGAGAAAGACTTTATCTGAATAGGTAATTATTTTGCAAAACAATAGTCACCACTGGAAATTGACACAGAAAGAACCTTTATAGGAAGCACAATGCCGTCAGTCTATTTAATCAGGATTACATTTCCTTTGTAGGATAATATTAACTTTTAAAATCTACAAGTCTCTGCTGCAATAAAGAAATTATGCTTTGTTTGCGACCTGCAAAAAAACAGTTACATGTTAATAGTTTCTGGTACAGCACCCCAATAATCCAGTACAAATTTCCTACTTTTTAAAATGTAGTTTCCACCACAATCAAAAGAGAAAATATTCACATAATAAATTTACTCATAGAAATTCTGAAAATTTAGATGATAAAAGAGGTAGCAATTGGTTAACAGACTTAAAAATGGTTATTTGCACTACAATTCATTTATATTTAGTTATCAGTAATAGTATCAAATAAATAGCCTACAGGAGTCTGAGAATGTATCTCATGTCCTTACAAAAAGGTGAGCAAATACAACTCTCTTCATGCCTGCTTGAGTATCTGTCTCTTTCCCCACTGTCTCACTCAAATTGTATCCAGCTTCAAAAATCAAAACATACCAATGAATTCGCTTTCGCCTCTAGATTATTCGCAAATGTGCGAAGATCCGCCATAGTCACACTTTTCTTGAGCTGAAAAGTTAAGAGAGATAAACATTGAAGTGAACTTATTAGACAGTGCTAAAATGTACCTTTGCACAAGAGCAACAATGTCTGGTTGACAGGCAGATGTTCTACAGAGTTATATAAAATCATTCCTTGAATTTCACATGTCTTTCACATGAATGATCTATAACTCACTCTGGAATTCTGCTCCATTATCCAGCTTAGGTCACAAGTACTGTTACGATTCAAACACTGTGAATGTTTAAGAAACTCAGCGGGTTCTTCAGAAAGACAGTCATATCAGACTTGAAACATTAACTCTCCATTGAAGTTGCCAAACTTGCTGAAATCCACATCATTCTCTGTATTTGTTTCAAATTTCCAGCATCTGCATTGTTTTGCTTTTATTTGATTGTTATGTCTCATTAAGGTTGCACACTGGAAATCATGTTCTAATGTTCCCAGTCATCACACAAGTTCAAGATTTAAAAACTTCACAAAATTCCCTGACGTACCTTCGATACAGATTGATAAAGAGCTAGGACCAGATTTCTGTGCTGAAGAAGAATCACTATTTATTACAAGTAATTTCATTCTAGCTACAGTTAAACAGTCATTAATGGGCAGCACAAAATACTATTAATTAAAAGTAAAACTAGCCCTCTTATTAACTTCTTTTAGACATACAGACAGGTAAACAGACAGGGAAATAGGTTATTAGACAGGGATGGGAAACTATTTGGAAAGGCAGTTCAGTAGACTTTTGTGGATACAGCTATTGACATGATGCTTATGACTTTTCTGCTGGCTACCACTTTTTTCAGTCATCCTTCTGCAGTTGCTTTTAATGGTTCATGAGAGACACAAGATAGCCGATTCACTTTCAAAAAGACTCTGACTTATCAGTTAAAGTCACAGTCTACAGCAACTGTTGCAGAAAAGGTAAGCTGGTTTTCTTCAGGTTTACAGTGAGTTTTGACGACTCCATGAGACCACTTCTGACCTGAGGAAGAACTGAACACTTTTCTCTCACTAACTTGTTACTAGTTCCAAGAGAATCAATCACATCAATTTGGCAGGCAAAAGTTTTTTATTGTTGAGGATTGGGCACTAGTATAATAACCAATCAACTTCTTGTTGCCAGTGAACTCAGGCACTTCAACAGTGATATTGCTGCCCTGCAAGAGATTCGAAGAGCAGGTTGCTGAGGGAAGAAGGTGATGGTTACACATTCTTCTGGAGAGGAAAACGCAAGGGTCAACCAAGCACACACAGAATTGGATTCAACATCAAGAACTAACTAATCAAACACCTCCTGAAGCTTGGCATCAACAGTCATCTCAGGACTCTCCGTTTACAACTTGCCAAGAAAAAGCAGACTACCGGTGTGAGTGCCCATGCCCCAATTCTTGATGTCATAGATGAGTCCAAAGAAAGCTTCTACTCGACCCTAAATATGATACTCACAAACATCTGTAAGGAAGATAAAAGTATCCTCGTTAAAGATTTCCACGTCAGGTTTGGAAAGGTTGCAAAACCTTGGAAAAAAACCAAAAAAGGAGCTCAGGAATTGTAATTCCAACAGGATTCTCCTGCTCACCAAATAGATTGAACACCAACTGGTCAGTGCTAACCCACTGTTCCACCAAAAAGACAGATTCAAGATTTCTTGGAGACAACTACAATCAATTACATTATCACTCGACCTGAAGACCAAATGAATGTCCTGGTTACAAAGTTGCAGCCAGTGCAGACAACTGCTGGAAGGAATACTGGCTCATCCACTTCTCAATGTCCATCGATACCACCAAAAGCAGCTGAAGACAAAGAAACTGCTCAGAAAAATGCTCAATATTGGGGCGCTTCAAGAGCCAAACACACTAGCAAGCTTTCAGCAATGTCTTCACCAAAATCTTCAAACGATTCATTTTAATGAAGTGGAAGAAACATGGAAATGATTGAAGACAGCCATCATTTCATGCTATGAAGAAACCATGGTTACATGACCAAGAAACATGAACCACTCCAATTTGACAAGAATGGCCACATCATCCAAGACCTCAATGACAGGAAGAAGAAAGTTCTCTGTGCTGGCGAATCATCATCACCAGTAAGGTAAAAATGAGAACTCATCAAAAATCAAAGTCAGAGTTACAAAGAAGAATGAGGAAAATCAAGAACCAGTGGTGGACTGATAAAGCTAAACAGCTGGAACTCCTTGCTGACAAGCATGACACCAGAGTTTCTTCAGCGCTATCGAGGCACTTATACGGTCCAAACTCCCTCTTTGCCTCAAAGTACTGTAGAGTAAGAACAGAACCCTTTTGAGAGACAGAAAAAGCCATCTGCCTATGAGAAAGAAAACACTTAAAAAACTTCTAAACTGTGATATAATGATAGGTGAGGACACGTTTGAGGAAGTTCCCCAACTCCCTATCAAAGATGGTAGAAGTTGAAGCTGCTGTCAGGTTCGTGAAGAATGGAAAAGCCATAGGAATGGATGAGGTTCCAGCAGAGCTTTTCAAACTTGGAGGAGTAGAGTTTACTCATTATCTCCATCAATCGTTACTGAAAATTTGAGACAAAGAAGAAATTCCTGCTCATCTCAGGGATGAAGTCACCACTACCATATTCAACAATGGTGGCAAAATGGATTATGGAAACTACTGAGGAACCACTCTACTCTCTATTGCCAGGAAGATCATCATCTGAATGCTTAGCTAGGTGTCTTCTCCCAGTCTCTACGGAATCCTTCTCTGAGGCCAGTGTGCCTTCCAACCAAACTGTGGAACTAAGAGCATAATTTTCACTGCTCATCAACTTCAACACAAATGTCAAGAACAACACAAACAATTTTATATGGTCTTCATTAATCTAATCACGGATCTTGACACAGTCAATTTGGAATTGCCCATGGTGTTGGAGCTAGGATATTGGCATGGATTGGGAATTGACTAATGGGTGGGAAACAGCGAGTGGGGATTAGTGACCTGTGACCAGCAGGATTCCACAGAGATCAGTGCTAGGACCAAAACTGTTTATAGTACATATTAATAACTTGGACGAAGGAAGTGAATGCGCTGTGCCAAATTTGCAAATGTCATAAAAAGGTGGGAAGGCAGGTTATGAGAGAGACAGAAACAATTTACAGAAAAAATTATTGATAGGTTAATTAAGTGGACAAAATGTAAGCAAATGGAGTATAATTTGGAGAAAGAGAAGTTGCTCAAATTGAAAGGGAGAACAAAAGAACAGAATATTATTTAATGAAGAAATATGCAACACAAATGGATTTAGTACACTTGTGTACGCAACACAGGAAATTAGCACACAGAGGCAGCAGGTAATCAGGAAGGCTAATGGAATATAGGCCCTTATTTCCAGGGGATTGGAGCATAAGAGTAGGGAAATCGTATTGCAACTTTACAATATGTCGATGAGTACCGTGAGCAGTTTTGGACTCCATATTTAAGGTATACCATCGTTTCATTGGAGACATTTCAGAGAAGGCTCACAAGGATGAATTCTGAAGAAGGGTCACTGGACCCAAAATGTTAACTCTGCTTTCTCTCTACATATGCTACCAGATCTGCTGAGATTTCCAGCAATTTTTATCACTAAGAAAATTCTTGGTGTGAAGAGATTGTCTTATCACCAAAGGCTAAATAGTTTCAAACTCTATTCACTAAAGTTTACAAGAATGAGAGGTGATTTCATTGAAGTGTACAGGAACCTTAAGAGGCTTGACAGGGTAAATGCTGAAAGATGTTTCTCCTCATGGGACAGTCTAGGACCAGAGGCCTAGTCTCAGATTAAAGAGGTGCCAATTTAAGGCTGAGACGAAGAGGAATTTGTTCTCTCATGGAGTTGAAAGTGTTTGGAATTCCTTGCTACACAGAGCTGTGGGGCTAAGTCCTTGATATATTTAAGGCTGACATAGAGTAGGGGATTCATAGGTTATGGGGAAAACACAGGAAAGTGGACGTGAGGAATGTTGGATCATCCATGATCCTACTGAAAGGTGTGGCAAGCAACAAGGGATGAATGGCCTACTTCTGTTCCTATTTCTTACAGTCTTATGGATATTTTTTACAGGATGGCTGAAGAGCTTTTAAACTTCAATTGGTTAAAATCCAAGGAGAAAATGCCACCAACTTCCTGGAACTTCAGTATGCAGGTGACAATATCAGCTCCATTCTCTTGGAAGAAAATTTTCAAGTCTCGTTTAACACCTTTGACAAAGCATACCAAAGAATTGGTCTCTGCCATTCTCAAGATTCCCAGGGCAAGATCAATGGAGAAATTCTCCCAAAAGTAGAACATTTTCCCGATCTGGGGAGCCTTTTTTCATCCAAAGCTGGCATCAATATGACTATTCAACATTGCACTCAATCTACAAGTGCCCACTTTGGATGCCTAAAGATATTGTGAGATCTGTGCTGACATCAAGAGTCTAGTTTATAAGGCAGTCATCCTTCCAACTCTTCTATATGGCTCCAAAATGTGAACTACTTAGAGATGTCATCCCAAGGGTCTTGAGAAGTTTATCAACACTATTTCAGATGGAGCCTCCACATCAGTTGTGAGAAGAGGAATACTAACATCAATCCTTGAAGAAGCTAACAGCACCAGCTTGAGGCCATGATCATCTGAAATCAACTCTGCTGGACCAGCTATATGCTTAGTATGCCTGAGTTCTGACTGCCAAAGCAAATCTTCTTTGCTCAAGGAGGGTACTTGAAGGAAGACAAAGAAAGTGTTTAGAAGATTTCCTGAATACTTCCCTCAAGAAATACAACATAGGTGTCGACACACGGGAGATCCTCATTCAGAAGAAACTAATTTGGAGAAGCCTCTGGTACAAAGGGACATAATTCTTTGAGAACACCTGTCAGCTTGAGGAAGTACAAAAAAGCAACCAATGAAAGAAATGCCAGCGATCTTAAGGCCAAGGCCCCGAAACACCCGCCAGATGTTTGATTGGAGATGCAGTTCTAGGGTTGGATTCATCAGTCACATGAGGATCCTCAGAATCCATGACCAGGGACATGAAATTTTCTAGGTGGACAATCATATTCATTAGCCAGTGATTGTCAATGACATTGATGCAAAAACATTCCCCCCAGCCATTTCACGAAGATGCAATCAGAAAGAAACCAACAATCAAACAGTATGCATCAACAGTGAAATGTGAACAGAAAGCTTGGTCAAAGAACTAGGTCTTAATCTAGATATATCTGTAGAAAATGACTGCCTGATTACAAATCTAGGTAACACAGAGCTTTATGGAAGAAAGAAAAAGGGCTCAAGGGTAAATCACTGAGGGGCCCCTGAGGTAACAGTGAAGGAAGGAAAGCATTGTTTTTAAATGGGTAGATAAAATTGGAACTAAGCAAAGTGTTGGTAATCAGAGGTGTGTTTTACCACGCTGAAGGCTGCAAAGAGGCTGAGTATCGTGAAGTGGCATAATGCACCTTGTTTACTTTGACAAAGAACTCTATTTGCAACTTTAAGAGCTGGCTATATTTCTTCTGTGACATATCAGGGACACATTTTTGGAGATTCAAACATGGAGAATACTAGAAAAGATGCTTAAGCATTCAGAAGGCAACAAAAGTTTTGATGAAGAAAGTCAGAGATGAGGAAGTAATTTGCAAAGACAGAGGGAACCAGTTACATTAGTACTTTGAGAAAAGCTATTTTAATTCTCATTGTGCTCAAAATCACAATTTTTGAGCAATGAACTTGAATCTGTTAGAATTTTATTTTTTATGTACCTATCTAAATTCCATGCTCCTCCAGATCTGAATTCTATCAAATTGAAATTTAGAGCTAACTATCAAAAGAAAATATTTGTTGAACAATATTTTGAATGAAGGAAACTGATCCAAGTCACGATAAAAGTGCAAGGGGAAATGACTGCCAACCAAAAAGCCAAGAATTTTTTTGGGGGCCATGTGGAACTGAGAAGTTGGTCAAAAAGCAAAATGAGTGGAGGGAACAGAACTTGGGAGCTGTGCAATAAAATAAGCAACACCAAGATGTGGCAAAGAGGTGGCAGATGTATAAGCATCAAAATCAGAAAAATGGAGAATTTGACTTGTTGGGTTACAATAAAATAAGTAGTGCAAGACTATACAGAATGCATACAAAAGATAAGAATATTTATTATATACCAGGAACTATTTTACTGGCGGCGGGGGGGGGGGGGGGGGCAAAGAAAATAATAGTCATTTTTAGCACATAGTTTCCTTCGATTAATCATTTAAATCTTGATTTGCAAGATGAACACATAACTAAACTTGAAATTCTGATCTCATAAAAACTGTTAAAACATCACAATCTAAGAAAAGGAATGGCACAATTAGCTTCAACTATATTTAATTTGAATAATCAGACCAATGGCAATAGGAGAGACGGAGTTGATTATCATTTTAAGAACACGTAATTCAAAGTGCATACAATTCAAATCACATGGCATTTTGCAACTGGTATATTGTCATTACCCAGAAAATTCGGATTGATAAAGTATTACCTCAACGAAGTAGGCAGTAAAATCAATTGTGTCAATGCCACTTTCACCAAAATCATGAAGACTCTTTTTGGCTTCCTCATCCAATATTACTATATTACTTAAATTCACATCAATCTTTGCAAAATTCTCAGTCAGACAAGTTGCACGCTGTAAAATAATCATCAATATAATAAATTTGTACTATTTACATACAAAGTTCGAACTACTAAAATCTCAGAATCACAAAATCAATGTGGGAATATTGGTTTGTTTTTGTCAGAAGTTCACGGAAAAGTAGTTAAATGGGTAGCCCACCAGCTTCCTGCACATCCGCTACTTGATCCCGATGATACTGTAGGGGAGGGGTTTAAAAGCTGTCCAACCTGGAGTCTATTGAAACCCTTAACTGTCCAATTAAGTGGTAGTTAAGGACATCAATACGTATGCACTACAATATTACACCAAGCAGTGGAAGATGGGTGAAATGTTAAAACTAATGTTCTTTCAAAGTTGAAGAAAGAGTGGGAAGCAAGTTTAGTACCACCTTCAGAGAATAGCCTGATACATCCCACTTAAGATCAATACCCTGGCATTATGCCTCCACAAGTGCCCCTCAAAATCTGGGGTAATCTTCTTAAAATGTCAGGAAAGTTTCAAAGCCAGCGTATAGGAAGTCCTGCGAGAGAAGGGACCTAAGTTTAGAGAATGAAACCAGAGTGGTAGAAGTGTCAGTGGGGGAGGATTTCGGTAACAATGGACCTAAGACAGTCAAATTTAAGGTAGTCATGGAAAAGGGTACAGATAGACCAGAAATAAAAGTTCTGAACTGGGCATTTTAAATATAAGACATGACTTGACCAATGCAGACTGAGAACAGTTACTTGGTGGAAAGTCTACATCAGAGCAGTAGTTGGCTTTCAGAATAGAAATAATGACAGTGTATGAGAAACATGTCTCTGTAATGGTGATGGGCGGGCCAAAAAGTCCAGACAAACTTGGAAATTGAGGAATGTATGGGGTTGGATGAGGGAAAAGGGAAGAGGGCTCAAAACACTGGAAAAGTAGAGGCACATAAAAAGTGAACGGGGTTTTTAAAAAGAAAATTACATAAGCAAATAAGCTGTATAAAAAACATTGGTGGGTTAAATAAAGCAAATCCAAAGGCATTTTACAAGTGTATTTAAGGGCAAGAGAATGAGCAAGGGAAGTATAGGGGCCATGAGAAACCAAAATGCTAAGCTGCACATGGAGTTGGAAGACATCAGTGAGATTTTAAATGAGTACTTTGCATCAGTATTCACTTTAGAGAAGGACAATGTAGGTACAGAAAACACAGAATCATAGAGGCAAGATAATAAAGTGTGAAGCTCGATGAACACAGCAGGCCAAGCAGCATCTCAGGAGCACATAAGCTGACGCTTCGGGCCTAGACCCTTCATTAGAGAGGGGGATGGGGTGAGGGTTCTGGAATAAATAGGGAGAGAGGGAGAGGTGGACCGAAGATGGAGAGAAAAGAAGGTAGGTGGAGAGGAGAGTATAGGTGGGGAGGTAGGGAGGGGATAGGTCAGTCCAGGAAGACGGACAGGTCAAGGAGGTGGGATGATGTTAGTAGGTAGGAAATGGAGGTGCGGTTTGAGGTGGGGGGGAAGGGATGGGTGAGAGGAAGAACAGGTTAGGGAGGCAGAGACAGGCTGGACTGGTTTTGGGATGCAGTGGGAGGAGGTGATGAGCTGGACTGGTTGTGTGATGCAGTGGGGGGAGGGGAGGAACTGGGCTGGTTTTGGGATGCGGTGGGGGAAGGGGAGATTTTGAAGCTGGTGAAGTCCACATTGATTCCATTGGGCTGCAGGGTTCCCAAGTGGAATATGAGTTGCTGTTCCTGCAACCTTCGGGTGGCATCATTGTGGCACTGCAGGAGGCCCAGGATGGACATGTCATCTAAAGAATGGGAGGGGAAGTTAAAATAGTTCACGACTAGGAGGTGCAGTTGTTTATTGCGAACCGAGCAGAGGTGTTCTGCAAAGCGGTCCCCAAGCCACGACTTGGTTTCCCCAATGTACAGGAAGCCACACCGGGTACAGTGGATACAGTATACCACATTGGCAGATGTGCAGGTGAACCTCTGCTTAATGTGGAAAGTCATCTTGGGGCCTGGGATGGGGGTGAGGGAGGAGGTGTGGGGGCAAGTGTAGCATTTCCTGTGGTTGCAGGGGAAGGTGCCGGGTGTGGTGGGGTTGGAGGGCAGTGTGGAGCGAACAAGGGAGTCACGGAGAAAGTCGTCTCTCCGGAAGGCAGACAAGGGCGGGGATGGAAAAATGTCCTGGGTGGTGGGGTCGGATTGTAGATGGCGGAAGTGTTGGAGGATGATGCGTTGTATTCAGAAGTTTGTGGGGTGGTGTGTGAGAACGAGGAGGATCCTCTTTGGGCGGTTGTGGCAGGGGCGGGGTGTGAGGGATGTGTTGCGGGAAATGCGGGAGATGCGGTCAAGGTCGTTCTCGACCACTGTGGGGGGAAGTTGCAGTCCATGAAGAACTTGGACATCAGGGATATGCGGGAGTGGAATGCCTCATCTTGGGAGCAGATGCGGCGGAGGCGGAGGAATTGGGAATAGGGGATGGAATTTTTGCAGGAGGGTGGGTGGGAGGAGGTGTATTCTAGGTAGCTGTGGGAGTCGGTGGGCTTGAAATGGACATCAGTTACAAGCTGGTTGCCTGAGATGGAGACTGACAGGTCCAGGACGGTGAGGGACGTGTTGGAGATGGCCCAGGTGAACTTGAGGTTGGGGTGGAAGGTGTTGGTGAAGTGGATGAACTGATCGAGCTCCTCTGGGGAGCAAGAGGCAGCGCCGATACAGCCATCAATTTAACGGAGGAAGAGGTGGGGTTTGGGGCCTGTGTAGGTGCGGAAGAGGGACTGTTCCACGTAACATACAAAGAAGCAGGCATAGCTGGGGCCCATGCGGGTGCCCATGGCCACCCCCTTTGTCTGTAGGAAGTGGGAGGAATCGAAAGAGAAGTTGTTGAGGGTGAGGACGAGTTCGGCTAGGCGGATGTGAGTGTTGGTGGAGGGGGACTGGTCGGGCCTGCGGGACAGGAAGAAGCAGAGGGCCTTGAGGCCATCTGCATGCGGAATCTGCCAATGTGGTATACTGTATCCATTGTACCTGGTGTGGCTTCCTCTACATTGGGGAAACCAAGCGGAGGCTTGGGGACCGCTTTGCAGAACACCTCCGCTCAGTTCGCAATAAACAACTGCACCTCCCAGTCGCAAACCATTACCACTCCCCCTCCCATTCTTTAGATGACATGTCCATCATGGGCCTCCTGCAGTGCCAAAATGATGCCACCCGAAGGTTGCAGGAACGGCAACTCATATTCTGCTTGGGAACCCTGCAGCCCAATGGTATCAATGTGGACTTCACCAGCTTCAAAATCTCCCCTTCCCCCAACGCATCCCAAAACCAGCCCAGTTCATCCCCTTCCCCCACTGCACCACACAACCAGCCCAGCTCATCCCCTCCCCCCACTGCATCCCAAAATCAGTCCAGCCTGTCTCCACTTCCCTAACCTGTTCTTCCTCTCACCCATCCCTTCCTCCCACCTCAAGCCGCACTTCCATTTCCTACCTAGTAACCTCATCCCACCTCCTTGACCTGTCCGTTTTCCCAGGACTGACCTATCCCCTCCCTACCTCCCCACCTACACTCTCCTCTCCACCTATCTTCTTTTCTCTCCATCTTCGGTCCGCCTCCCCCTCTCTCCCTATTTATTCCAGAACCCTCACCCCATCCCCCTCTCTGATGAAGGGTCTAGGCCCGAAGCGTCAGCTTTTGTGCTCCTGAGATGCTGCTTGGCCTGCTGTGTTCATCCAGCTTCACACTTTATTATCTTGGATTCTCCAGCATCTGCAGTTCCCATTATCTCTGAATCATAGAGGCAATTGCCTAATGGTACTATTGCTGGACCATTAATCCAGAAACTCAGTGAACGTTCTGAAAAAGTGGGTTCAAATTCCCCAACAGCAGATGATAAAATTTGAATTAATAAAGAGAGAATCTGAAATTAAGAATTGACTGATGGCTATGAAACCATTGTGTATTGTCAGAAAAATCCACCTGGCTCATTAATGTCTTTCATGGAAGGAAATCTGCCCTCCTCCCTTGGTCTGGCAGACATGTGATTCCAGATCCACAGCAATGTGGGTGACTCTTTAACTGCCTTCTAAAATAGCTCAGCAGCCACTTTGTATTATAGACTTCAATATGAAGGCTCAAGAAAGGTAGAAATGAGATCAAATGTACTATCCAGCATCAATGTAGACACCAAAATAGACAATGGCAGAAACATATCTGTCAACCTGGCAATGTTCTCTTTATTAACAGATGGGGCCTAGTGCCAAAATTGAGACAGCTGTCTCAAAGACTAGTCAAGCAACAGCCTGACATATTCATACTCACAGAATCATATCTTAAAGGCAATGTCCCAACCTTGGATATGCCCTGAACCACTGACAGGCAGAGCCAGCAGAGGAGGCAGCACAGAGGTATATAGTCAAGTCTGTGTTGCCCGCAGAATCATCAACATTAACTTCAGACTCAATGATATCTCTTGGCTTCCAACTAAACATGGTGGGTATTCCCATTCAATTATTTTCCAGCAATTTTTGTCACCAGGATGATCCTTGGTAAGAAAAGGTTGTCTTATCACCAAAGGCTGAACAGTTTGGGATTCTACTCACTGAAGTTTAGAAAAATGAGAGCTGATCTCATTGAAACATATAGTAATCTTAAGGAGCTTGACAGGGCAAGTGCTGAAAGGATGTTTCCCCTTATGGGAGAGTTTAGGGCCAGAGATCATAATCCAAACAACCAGAATGTCCTGTTGACAAGGAAACCTCCTTCTGATTAGCATATATATTCCCTCTGCAGATGAATCATTTTGAACAATACTTGGAGTATGCATTGAGGGTGGCAAGGGCACAAAATGTACTCTGAGTTCAATGTTCACCAAAGAGTGGCTCAGCAGCAACATTACTCATTGAGCTGGTCAGGTTCTAAATGACATAGTTGCTAGATTGTAAAATGTGAGGCTGGATGAACACAGCAGGCCAAGCAGCATCTCAGGAGCACAAAAGCTGACGTTTCGGGCCTAGACCCTTCATCAGAGAGGGGGATGGGGGGAGGGAACTGGAATAAATAGGGAGAGAGGGGGAGGCGGACCGCCCACAATGATGCCACCCGAAGGTTGCAGGAACAGCAACTCATATTCCGCCTGGGAACCCTGCAGCCATATGGTATCAATGTGGACTTCACCAGTTTCAAAATCTCCCCTTCCCCCACTGCATCCCTAAACCAGCCCAGTTCATCCCCTCCCCCCACTGCACCACACAACCAGCCCAGCTCTTCCCCCCCACCCACTGCATCCCAAAACCAGTCCAACCTGTCTCTGCCTCCCTAACCGGTTCTTCCTCTCACCCATCCCTTCCTCCCACCCCCAGCCGCACCCCCAGCTACCTACTAACCTCATCCCACCTCCTTGACCTGTCCGTCTTCCCTGGACTGACCTATCCCCTCCCTACCTCCCCACCTACACCCTCTCCACCTATCTTCTTTGCTCTCCATCTTCGGTCCGCCTCCCCCTCTCTCCCTATTTATTCCAGTTCCCTCCCCCCATCCCCCTCTCTGATGAAGGGTCTAGGCCCGAAACGTCAGCTTTTGTGCTCCTGAGATGCTGCTTGGCCTGCTGTGTTCATCCAGCCTCACATTTTATTATCTTGGAATCTCCAGCATCTGCAGTTCCCATTATCTCTAGTTGCTAGATTGTGTCTGCAGCAGGTGCTGTGGAAACCAACAACAGGGAAAAATATCACTGACCTCATCCTTATCAATCTACCAGCCAGAAATACATCTGTCCGTGACTGTATCAGTAACAATAACCACCACACAATCCTTGTGGTGACAAAGTCCAGCCTTCACATTGAGAATACCCCCAATCGCATTGAATGGCACTATCATAATGCTAAATGGGGAGACTTCAAACAGATCCAGTAACTAATGACTGGCATCCATAAGACACTGTGGGCCATTTACAGCAGCACAATTTTACTCCAGCACAATCCAGCACAAACTCATGGACTGGCCTATTACCATTCAATGATTACCATCAAGCCAGAGGATCGACCCTTGTTCAATGGAGAGTGCAAGAAGGCATGCCTGGCGCAGTGCCTGGTAGGCCTGAAAACGAGGTGTCAACTTGGTAAAGCTACCAAAAAGGACTACTTGCACGCCACATAGCATTGGCAGCATGTGATAGACAGAGCTAAGAGATCCTACAACCAACAGATCAGATCTAAGCTCTGCAGTCGTGCGACATCCAGTTGTGAATAGTGGTGAACAACTAAACACGGGGTGGTACAATGGGTCAGTGGTTAGCACTGCAGCCTCACAGCACCAGGGACCCGGGTTCGGTTCCAGCCTCAGGCGACTGTCTGTGCAGAGTTTGCACATTCTCCCCGTGTCTGCAAGGGTTCCTTCAGGTGCTCCCACAGTCCAAAAATGTGCAGGCTAGGTGGATTTGCCATGCTAAATTGCCTGTAGTATTCAGGGGTGTGTTGGTTATAGGGGAATGAGTCGGGGTGGGATATATCAAGGGGCGGTGTGGACCTATTGGGCCAAAGGGCCTGTTTCCACAATGGAGGGAATCTAATTTAATCACTGGAGGAGGCAGCTCCAGAAATATCCCCATTCTCAATAAAGGAAGGGCCAAACACTTAAGTGCAAAAGATAAGGCTGAAGCACTCACGTAACCTTCAGCCAGAAATGCCAAGTGGATGATCCGTCTCAGCCTCCTTCAGTGGTCCCCAGCACCACAGATACTAACTTTCAACTAATTTGATTCAATCTGCGCAATATCATTAAATGGATACTGCAAAGGCTATAGGCTCTGACATCATTTCAGCAATACTTTTGCAAACTTGTTTTCTACAACTTGCCACTCCCCTAGCCAAGCTGTCCAGTACAACTACAACACTGGAAAATTGACCAGGTGTGTCCCGTACACAAATCCAACCTGACACATCACTGTCCCATCAGTTTACTCTTGATCATCAATAAAGTGATGGAAGGTATCATTAACAGTGCATTAAAGTAGCACCAGCTCAGCAATGAGCTGTTCAGTCATGTCCAATTTGAGTTCCACCAGGCCCACTCAGCTTCTGGCCTCATTACAACCTTGGTTCAAACATAGATAAAAGAGCTGGATTCCAGAGGTAAGGTGAGATGATAGTCCTTGATATAAAGGCTACATTTGACCAGGTGTGGCACCAAGGAGCCCAAGGAAAAATGGAATCAACGGGTATTGGAGAAAATTCTCCATTCTTGTCATATATGAAAATGGCTGTGATTGTTGGATATCAGTCATCTCAGCTCCGGAACATGTCTGCAGTAGTTCCTCAGGGAAGTGTCTATGTTTCACAAATGTCAGAAGTAGGGACGTTTGCCAATGATTTCACAATGTTCAGCATCATTTGTGACTCCTCAGATACTGAAGCAGTCCATGTTCAAATGCAACAAGATCTGAACAATATCCAGGCTTGGGCTAACAAGTGGAAAGTGGCATTCATGCCACACAAATGCCAGGCAATGACAATCTCTCATAAGAGGCAATCTAACCATCATCCCTTGACATTCAATAGTGCTGCCATCACTGAATCCCATACTATCAACATCTTTGACCAGAAACTCAACTGAACTCAGCGCATAAAAAAAACAGCATCTACAAAAACAGGTCAGAAGCTAGGAATATTGCAGCGAGTAACTCACCTCCTGATGCCTCAAAGCCTGTTCACCATCTGCAAGGCACAAGTCAGGATTGTGATGGAATATTCCACACTTGCCTGGATACATGCAGCTCAAGCAATACTCAAGAAGCTTAATGCCATCCAGGACAAAGAATCCCGCTTGATTAGCTCTATATCCACAAGCATCACTCTTTCTACCACTGACATGCAGTAGCAGCAGTGTGTACTATCTACAAGATGCACCTCAAAAATTCATGAAAGATCCTTGGACAACATGTTCCAAATGCACAACCATTTCCATCTCGAAGCACAAGGCCTGCAGATACATGGGAACACTGCGACCTGCAAACTCCCCTCCAAGCCACTCACCATTCTGACTTGGAAATATATTGCCATTTCTTCACTGTCTCTGTGTTAAAATCCTGGAATTACCTCCCTATGGTCACTGTGGGTCAATCCACAGCACGTTGGTTGCAGCAGTTCAAGGTAGCAGCTCACCACAACCTTCACAAGGTCAGCTGGGGATGGGCAATAAAATGCTGGCCAACCATCAATGTCCACATCCCACGAGTGAACAAGAAAATGCAGCAAAGAGGCCAGTTGAGTCTGCACTGGCAAAAAAGTTCTCTGAAGATACACTAGTCCTACGTTCCAGCCTTTAACATACTGAAAATCTTAATTTTTAAATTAAAAAATGGAATATGTTAGATTTTTTTCATTTTTATGTATCTATCTAATTTCCACGCTCCTCCAGATTTGAATTCAATCAAATTAAGATTTAGAACTAACTTTTAAAAGAAAACATTTGTTCAATGTTTAGGAAAGGCAATGGTCTAGTGTTATTATCACTTGACTATTAATCCAGAAACAGATAATTTCTTGGAGACCTGGGTTCAAATTCCTCCATGGCAGCTTGTGGAATTTGAATTCAATAAATTAGAAAGTGAATGCAATAAAAATCAGGGATTAAGAGGCTAATGACGATCATTGTTGATTGTCAGGAAAAACCAACTGGCTCACTAATCTTTTTTAGGAAAGGAAATCTGCCATCCTTACCTGGCTTGCCCAACATGTGACTCTTTACCCACAGCAATGTGATGGACTCTCAACTGCCTATAGGCAATTATGAATGGACAATAAATACTGGTCTGACCAGTAAGGTCCATGTCTCATGGATGAATTTTAAAAATGAATTAAGGAAACTAATCCAAGTCATTCTATTAAATTGCAAGGAATATGAATGCTAACCAAAAAGCAGAAAAATTAAGAAGGGTTAACTGAGAACGAGACTGATGTAATGACATTCAAATGTTCATCTAAATACTTTTTAAAGGTTGAGGTTTCCTGCCTCAATCACCCTTCCAGGCAATGTATTCCAGAGAAGAAGTAACACACTTGAGCAAACTACAGTTGAGAGGGAGGCAGTATTAGCGGCTTATAGTGGGCTTAAAATTGGGTAAAATGTCCAGCCTAGTGAGATATATCCCTGACTGCAGTGGGCAGCAAGGGAGAAGATTGCAAGCTATTAATTTTACAATCCTTGCTGGCCATAGGACAAATGTCAGAGGACTGGAGGACAACAAATGTAGTACCATTATTCAAGAAAGGTGGTGAGGATAAACCAGGAAAATTGTAGTCAAGAGTCTAACATCAGTGATAAGGAAACTTGTGGTAAAATTATGGAAGACAGAATTAATCCCCATAAATAGAGGCAAGGGCTAATCAAGGATAATCTGCATGGTTTTGTCAGGGGGAAATTATATCTGACAAGTTTGAATACGTTTATGAGGAGGTGACTGGACGAATAGATGAGGATATTGCCATTGATATAGTTCATAAGATCTCTTCACAAGGCCTTGCATAGGAGACTGTGAAGAAGGCACAAGACCATTGGATCCAGGGCAAATAGGATCCAAGTACAGCTTAGTTTCAGGAGACAAACAGAAATGTTGAAGGTTCTTTTTGTGACTGGAAGCCTGTGTCCAGTGACATACCATGAATCCAGGATGGTTCGTTGCCTCACTGGTGCCAGGATCAAGAATATTTCTGAGCAGGCACAGGACATCGAGCGGCCAAAGGTCTTGGTACACATTGGTATTAATGACAAAGGTAGCAAGAGAGATAAGGTCCTGCAAAAGGAGTTCAGGAAGTTAGCAAGCTGAAAAGCAGGAACTCTAGGGTTGTAACCTTAGGATTACTCCCTGTACCATAAGCCAGAGAGGCTAGGTATAGGAAGATTGTACAGTTAAATATGTGGTTAACGAGTTCGTATTCCCATGAAAGTGAAAAATAAGGATGGCAACATTCGGGAATCTTGGATGACAAGAAAACTTGTGAGCTTAGTCAAAAAAAAAGGAGGCATACATAAGGCTTAGGGAACCAGAGATGGTTACAGCACTCAAGGAATATAAAGAAAGCAAGAAAGAATTTAAACAAGGAATTAAGAAGCTAAAATTACCTTGGCAAATTACCTTGGGAAATTGTCTTGGCAAACAGAATTAAGGAAAATCACAATGCTTTTTGTACATATATAAGGAGCAAGAGGATAGCTAGGCAAAAGGTAGGTACACTCAAAGACAAAGGAGGAAATTTATGCATGAAGCCAGAGGACATGGGTGAGATCCTTAATGAATAATTTGCATTCATATTCACAAAAGGAGAGAACATGGAGAATGGGGAGTCCAGAGAGGAGTATGTTGACATTCTAGGGCATGGCGATATAAAAAAAACTGTTCGGTGTTTGGAAAAGCTTTAAGGAAGTCAAGTGGGATCAATCCTTGAATATTGAAGGAGGTGAGGGAGCAAATTGCGGGGGCCTTGTATAAAATCTTTGTATCCTCTTTAAGTCAAAGGAGAGGACCCAGAGGACTGGAGAATAGCCAATGTTGTTCCTTTGTTTAAGAAGAGCAACAGGGTTAATCTCGGAAATTACAGACCAGTGAGCCTTACATCAGTAGTGGGGTTATTCCTGGAATGATTTTTGGGGACAGGATTTATTCACATTTTTAAAAATGTGGTCTTATTATCAATGGGCAGGGAGATCATGTATCAAAAACTTAATTGAGTTTTTTTGAGGAAATGAAGAGATGATTGATGAAGGCAGAGCAGTGGATACCATTGATATGAACTTTAGCAAAGCTTTATACAAGCTCCCTCGTGGCAGGCTGATAAAAAAGGTGAAGACACGTGGGATCCACAGTGAATTGGTAAGAAAGAAACTTAAATGTCATTGATGACAGGGAGTAGCAGTTGAAGGGTATTTTTCTGGCTAGAGATCTGTGTATTCTGTGGGAATCAGTGCTGGGATCCCTTTTGTTTATAACATATATACAAATGATTTGGAGGACAATGTAGGTGATGTGCTTAGCAAGTTTGTGGAAGACTATAAAAGTTTGGGGAAACTAAGGACAGACAGGAAGATTACCAAAAGATACAACAGGATACAGATAGAGTAGAGACTTGGGCAGAAAAATGGCAGATGGAATTTATTCCAGGCAAATGCGAGGTCTTGCAAGATCTAATGTAGGAGGAAAGTATACAGTAAATGACAGAGCCCTTGGAAGCTTCAACATATAGCAAGATTTAGGTGTACACAACTTCCTGGAAGTAGCAGTACAACTGGATAAGTTGATCAAGAATGGCTGCTTGCCTTCACTGGTTGGGGCCTAGAATAAAATTGACAAGTCATGTTGCAGCTGTATGGAACTTTAGTTAGGCCACATTTGGAACATTGGGTACAGTTCTGGTCACCACATTACCAGAAGGATGTCAAGGCTTTGGAGAGGCCACAGAAAAGGTTTACCAGGATGTTTTCTGGTTTGGAAACTATTAGTTATGAGGAAAGACTGGACTAATTCAGTTTGTTTTCACTTGAAAGTTGGAGGTTAAGGGGCAACCTGACATAAATCAACTATGAGAGGCATGGTTAATTGGAGTCCTTTTCCCACGGTAGAAACGTCAATTACTAGGGACACAGTATTAAGGTAAAACAGGAAAAATTTAAAGGTGATGTGAAAGGCAAGTTTTTTTTACATAGAGGATGGTAAGTACCTAAAATGCACTGAGAGGAGGTAATAAAAACAGATATAACAGGAATGTTTAAGAGTCATCTTGACAGATGAATAGATAAGGAAGAGAGAGATAGGATCTGCATAGAGACAAGGGTTTTTTTCACTTAGAAAGCATCATGTGTCAATGCAGACTTAGTGGACCAAAGAACGTGTTCCTGTGTTGTACTATTCTTTGACAACATAAAGGAACTGGTCAGATGGACAGTGGCAAATGGAATTTAATCCTGAAAGGAGTGATGTGATGCAATCTGGGAAGACTAACAAGGTAAAGTAGTACCTGATGAATGATAGGACCCTGGGAAGTACAGAAGATCAGAGGGACCTTGGTGTGCATATCCACAGATCCTTGATGGCAAAAGAAGAGATGGATAATGTGGTTAAGAAGATACATGGTATACTTGCCTTTGTTAGTCAACACGTTCAATACAAGACCATGGACTTTATGATGAAGCTGTATAAGCCATTAGGCTACAACTGGTGAACTGTGTGCAGTTCTGCTCGCCACACAATAGGAAGGATTGATTGTTCTGGAGAGGGTGCAGAGGAGATTCACCAGGATGTTACCTGCTCTAAGTTTTTCAGCTGTGAAGAGGGACTGCATAGGCTGAGATTGCTTTCCTTAGAGCCAAGAAGACTGAGGAGAAACCCGATTGAGGTGTACAAAATTATGACTGGTACTGGTAGCAGACATAGGAAGAAATGTTTCCCCTCAGTACAGTTATCAATAACCAACATACACTAAACGTTAGGTCAGGTGGTTTAATGGGGACTTAAGGAAGGATATTTTTCATCCAAAGAGTGGTGAGTATCTGTAAAAATGGTAGAGGCAGAAACCATCATAACATTTAAGAAGTATTTAGATGATCTCTTGAAACTCCACAGCTCATGATGCTACAGGCCAAGTACATAAGAACTAGGAGCAGGAGTAGGCCACCTGGCCTCTCAAGCCCACTCTGCCATTCAACAAGATCATGGCTGATATTTTTGTCGACTCAGAGCCACTTACCCACGCTGTCACTGTATCCCTTAATTCCTTTATTGTTCAAAAAAAACTACCTTAGCTTTAAAAACGTTTACTGAAGTAGCATCAACTACTTCACTGGGCAAGGAATTCCAAAGATTAACAACCCTTTGGGTGAAGAATTTCCTTCTCAATTGAGTCCTAAATCTGCTGCCTCTAATTTTGAGGCTATGCCCTCTTGTCCTAGCTTCACCTGCCAGTGGAAATACCCTCTCTATTTCTGTCTTATCTATTCCCCTCATAATTTTATATGTTTCTGTAAGATCCGCCCTCACTCCCCCCTCAATGAATATAATCCCAATCTACTCAGTCTCTCCTCATAAGCCAACCCCTCAACTCTGAAAACAACCAGTGAACCTCCTCTGCACCTCCTCCAGTGCCAGTACTGCCTTTCTCAAGTAAGGAGTCAAAACTGCACACTGTACTCCAGGTGTGACCTCACCTTCACCTTGTACAGCTGCAACATAACCTCTCTCAATCCCTTTAGCAATCCTTTAAACGCAATCTGTTTAGCAATGAAGGTCAAAATTCCATTTGCCTTCCTAATTACTTGCTGTACCTGCAGAACAACCTTGTGTGATTCCTGCATAAGGACACCCAGGTCCCTCCATATAGCAACAGGTTGCAACTTTTTACCATTCAAGTAATAATCCTATTTACTATTACTCCTAATAAAATATATGACTTCACATCTATTTACGTTGTATTCCACCTGCAAGACCTTTGTTCACTCACTCAATGCATCTATGTTCATCTGTAAAGTTTCACAGTCCTCTGCATACTTTGCTCTGCCACTCACCTTAGTGTCATCTGCACACTTTGACGACCTACATGTGGTCCCCAACTCAAAATCATCTATATAGATTGCAAATAATTGCGGTCCCAACACCGATCCCTGAGGCACACCACTAGTCACTGATTGCCAGCCAGAATAGCACTCAATTATCCTCACTCTTTGCTTCCTGTTAATCAACCAATCCTCTATCCATGCTAATACTTTACCCCTAACGCCACGCATTCCTTTCTTGTGCAGCAGCCTCTTATGCAGCACTTTGTCGAAGGCCTTTTGGAAATCTAGGTACACCACATCCACTGGATCCCCATTGTCCAATTTGCTCATAATGTCTTCATAGAATTCCAAAGCATTTGTCAAGCATGACCTTCCCTTCATGAACCCATGCTGCGTCTGCCCAACGGGACAATTTCTAACAAGATGCCTTGCTATGTCTTCCTTGATAACAGGCTCAAGCATCTTCTCCACTACAGAGGTTAAGCTAACCAATCTATAATTCTCCATCTTTTGTCTACCTTCCTTTTTAAACAGTGGCATCACATTTGCTGTTTTCCAATATGCAGGGACTGCCCCAGAGTCCAGCGAATTTTGGAAAATTACCACCAGTGCACCTGCTATTTCTCCCGCCATCTCTTAGTACCCTGGGATGCATTCCATCAGGGCCAGGAGACTTATCAATCCTTAGCTCCATTAGCTTGCCCAACACTACCTCTTCTGTAATAATGATTGTTTCCAGGTCCTCACCTACCTTCGTCTCTTTGTCAATTACTGGCATGTTATTAGTGTCCTCCACTGTGAAAACTGATACAAAATACTTGTTCAATGTCTCAGTCATTTCATAACATCCTATAACTAAATTCCTCCTCTCGTCCTCTAAAGGCCCAACGTTTGCTTTAGCCACTCTTTTTCATTTTATATATTTATAGAAACTTTTGCTATCTGTCTTTATATTCCATGCCAGTTTTTTTCTCATGTTCTATCTTACCTTTCTTTATAACTCTTTTTGTGGCTTTCTGTCGACCTTTAAAGTTTTCCCAATCTTCTGGTTACATGCTGGTTTTGGCCACTTTGTACGCCTTCTCTTTCAATTTGATAGCCTCCCTTATTTCCTTAGACACCCATGGCAGATTACCCCTTTTCTTACAGTCCTTCCTTTTCACTGGAATATACTTTTGCTGAGCACTTTGAAAAATTGCTTTGAAAGTCCTCATCTGTTCGTCAACTGTCCCACCATAAAATCTTTGCTTCCAGTCTACTTTAGCCAAGTCCTCACTCATTCTATTGCAGTCCCCTTTGTTCAAGCATAGGACTCTGGTACTGGATTTTATCTTCACACTTTCTGTCTGTATTCTAAATTCAACGATACTGTGATCACTCCTTCCAATAACTATGAGGTCATTCATTATTCCTGTCTCATTATACAGGTCCAGATCTAGGAAAGCTTGCTCCCTCGTTGGTTCCATTACATACTGTTCAAGAAGTCCTGGAAAATAGGACGAGACCAGATTGTTGCTTGTAAGCTGCACTGACATAAAGGGCTAAAGAGCTGACTTCTGATATTTAAAAACAATGGCTAATACTATAAAGTATGAATTAAAAAGGTGGCTTAAAATACACAAGGGCAAAAGGCAACTGCAACTCTGAAAGTCCCATAAATGATTGGGAAGTCAATCACAGGGTGAGCAATCAGAGAAAAACTACCCTGTTCTGGAATTTTCAGAATTTCTGAGAAACTGTGCCACCAGAGGCCGATTCTCTCTCACGATTACTGTTGATTATGAACAAGCCTTCTCATAGAATCCCTATAGTGTGGAAACAGGCTGTTTGGCCCACAAATCCATACCAACCCTTGGAGCATCCCACCCAGACCCATCCTCCTATTACCCACCTAAGCTACATATCCATGAACACTATGGGCAATTTAGCATTGCCAAGCCACCTAGCCTGCACATCTTTGGACTGTGGGAGGAAACCGGAGCACCGGGAAGAAACTGACACAGACATGGGGAGAATGTGCAAACTCCACACAAACAGTCGCCTGATGGTGGAATTGAACCTGGGTCCGAGACACTGTGAGGCAGCAGTGCTAACCACTGAGCCACCATGCTGCCCCTGAACCAATGAATCTGCAGCAAATACAGAAGAAAAGCAGCATGTGATCAAAGTAGCATAGAGAGGGTCAGTGCTGCAACTAAGTGTAGCACCAAGTGTACTGGATTGTGAGCTTGCACGGCTGTGGCTTGGGGACTGTGACCAGCAGGAGTGGGGTAGCAGCAAGCTTAGGGATTGCAAAGAATAGAGGAGTCATACAGGGGAGCAAAAGACTGCAAGTGGTGCTAGACAGGGTGATATAAACATGATAGCAAAACTATGCTGATAATCAAGTCCCACTCCCCCATCAGCCTTTGACACAGTATAAGTGCAATTTAGGCAGTTCCACATTGCACTACAAATGAGTAGATAGAACACAGGTCACACCAGCATCAGGCTGAGCAGAAGCTATATCACATCAATCAGTTTGATCATAAACCATCTCTTCAGCTATTTGAGAATAACTGCTCAGAGGGGAAGTACACAGTTGCAGGTGGAAGGAGGAGAGATGCTATGAGCCAACATGCAGAGAAGCAGCAATGTCCAATATCTGAATACCACTGGTTCAGAGGGCTCAGGTTCGCACAGCGGGTCATGACTGATATCTGCAACTCCTGGAACAAGACCTCCTTCCCAATTAACAATTGAACATCTATTTCCATAGTTCATAAGCTACTAGAAGGCCACCTTCTGGGTTTATGCCCCTTGCAAAGTTGCATGCTCTAATCTCTTTCAAGTCGTACTTATAATGAGATGTGTAGAGGTGTGGGGATAATGGAAATGACAACATTTATGGAGTGTGATTATAAGACAAGGCTGTGGGAGGACCAGAGACCTAAGCTGAGTGGGAATTTTGGCTGTTCAGATGATCTTGTGAGGTACGTGCAGGGAAAAGAAAGAATACAATTTCAAGGCACATTGGTTGACGGTGCATTATGCAGGAGAATGCTGGGTCACTCAGAGAGTGGATCTTGCCACCCTGTACTGTTATACCACTCAATTTCCAGTACGTACTGAGATCATGGATCCGTTATGTGCACTGTCTCTCATCTGGAGGCGCCAAATTTCTGCTACTGATTTTCTCAACCACATTTATTCATGTCTAATTGTACGTAGAACTTCTCCCTCTTTCATTGATCCATTAGAGAGCTGGCCTCACTGACAATCCTCAGATCCCACAATGGACCACCAAATAAAACTGAAAGACCAGAGGCGGAGGTGGGAGGGAATCTGGTGTGGTAGTAACCTAACCCAAGTTTCCTTTCCATTCCTACAGTTGCTTCAGCCTGAAAAATCAAAGTGCTCCTAAACTCTTGCAACCTAACTTATAGTCCCTTTAACCTGAAATTCTTCTCCCTTTACAGGACAGGCACACTATCCCACCTGCCCCTCCCAAATTCTTGGGAAGCCTGATTGTGGAAGGAGCCCATGAGAAAATCAAATTCCTCATCCAAGAATAGGCCTGTGTTCCATAGGAATTAAGTGGATGAGACTTCACCCATCTTTAAATATTCTGTTTAGAGTGGAGAACAATGCTTTTACTTACCCCACTGAGATTTACACGATCTATGTTAAATAAATGTTGCAGCTGCAAAGCTGAATATATTCCTTCATTTTTGCGGCATTTGCTGTTTAAAATTAAATTGAAAACTGTTTAGTGCTGATACTTCATGCCTGTTATACCTATTATATGCACAAAATGGATCTTGGAGAGTAAAGGCCATAACTCTTAAAGTGCATAATGCTGTACTTGGACATTTCCACAATGCCTTACTATCTTAAAAGAGTGTTAAACAAATATTCCTATTTAAAGATCATGCAAACTTGAATGAGTAAAATAAATACAGAATTAAAAATGAGAAAAACCCTTGGTATTGTCTTTCCAAAAAAAAACTTGGAAAAAGAACACTAAACGAACCGTTGGATGCAATTGGTTAATTCTGTTCACGAATAAGTAGTTACATTCAGTGCCAAATTATGAGTTTTTCATACCTTCAGTATGAGAAAATATCCCACCTGTGACGCTCTTAGGCACAATCCCCAAAAAGTTGAAAGACCCCAGAAAAATATTGCAGAAGACATTGATGTCTTTGCGTAGTAATTTGTGTGATTCTATGCTAACTGTGCTATCAATGGCTTTGTCAGTCTTTAGGTATCAGTAAACTTGACGTGATAAAGACAGCCACGGCAAATCGCTTCAGAATCTCTTATAACTTAATTAGGGTAGTTGGGAGGAAACAATACTCAGGGCATGCACTCTCTACATTGTTTGGTGCTCAATACCTAACTGTGAGATACTGTGCCAAGACAGGATTGGGAATGGTTGTGTTATATCCTATTACTAAGTAACCTATCAAAACATATTGTCCAAGTTCACAAGTGATGACCAATCGCATAGCAAGCTTAAATTCCTGCTCCAGCCAAGTCTTTCATCTATTAGAGAGAAGGTAGCAAGGAGATAAAGCAGAACAGTGTTTTCTCAGAAACAAAGTAGCAATAGACTTTACTATCTTACCTGTATACACTTTGAAAAGTGAGATTTATGTTGTGCTCAGAAAACAGAAATCCAGAAAGGAAATGTTTCCAATGTGAGTTTAACAAATAAGGAGTGTCCAGAACCTGAAAAGTGCGAAAAAAACATATTTGAAGACAAACAGCAGAACAACGATATTCCAAATATCAGAAAAAGTGCAGTTCACCATTGATAAAATTCTAGGCTCAAAATTTTTAGGAATATAAACATAATCATTGAAAACAAAAAAGAAATAACACTGCCAATAAAGCAGCCTTTCTCAAATAAAATTCTATGTTCATTGAGAAATTTTTAGGATGATTTTTTAACAACTTGTACAATATAAAAATTGGAAATGGAGTCAATGCCATAATACTTCATCAATACAAAAGTTTCATCCCATGTCATGTTAAATCTTATTTAATCTGAACTTATAGTTCAATACTAGGAACCATTTGTATTTATTTATGCACCGCCTTTATCATTATAAAACATTCCAAGGTGGTTCACAAGAGCAACTATTAGACATCTGACACACAAGGCTTCTTTTACAGCCAGGCCCAAATCACCACAATGTTTGAAAGCAGAGAGAGAACTGAAAACAAAACATTTCACCTGCCGACTGCTTATCCATCCGCCTTCAGCATATCTTCACTTTTAATTGGGGGCTGGTAGAGGTTGGGTGGCTTGCCCAACCTTGTTTTACTGAAGTCCTTACGTGGCATTTAAGAGTTTCGTTCCATTCCCACCACTGTTGTTTATGGCAGGAACAAATCTACACCATGCAAGGAACCTGGCAGCTTTTCCTGGGTATTTTAAGTTTATGGAATAGTGTTTGAGGTGATGGGGAGGAATCTTCTTTGGATGTCAGCTGAGCCCATCTGAGGCACTCACTTAGCTCAAAGCCAAAAACCTCTCTTTACGTTCGCAAACCCAGCTCTTCACCCACATGATGAACCTGTCACTGTACTCACTGATACAATGGACTAAGACTGGCCTTCATGATCTTTTCTCCTTCAGATACTCTGGTTTTAAAATCATTCTGGCCTCCTTAACCTCTTCTCCTTTAGATTTAGCCTGCAGTAGCTGCTACAACCATTCATTACTGGAACTAGAGAGCTGTCAGCCGATTCAATTGGCTGACAGCTCTCCAAGACAGGACCTCCTCTCCAGATAAAAGTGGAAGTTTCACCCTGTGCCAATTAACATTTCATCCAGCATTAAATAGATGTGAAGCAGCCAGATCTTTTGTGGATGAGCTCCGAACTGCCATTTTTAGCTGGGGCAAGGAGTTAAGGGGAATGTGATGCCTTGTTAATTCAGCTCAAATAACATTTGGGATGGTGAACAAAAGAATGGTTAAACATTTTAAAACTAGCTTTAATGACTCCTTACAGGAGGAGACAGCAGTAAAGAAATCGGTGAGGTACAGAGATTATAAGGTCCAACTTTGCACTTTTCAATCAAAACTAAATAGCAACAGTGAATATAACCAGAAATACAAAATTGAAACAAAACACTACTTTACCTTGAATAAACTCTTGTCTTTTAAAGACTGGCAAACAAGTTTTTCAATATTTCCACCTGCAATGAAGGTCACCAAAACTACTAGCATCATAAGCCAGGAAAAGATGAAGCTGATTCCAACTCCACTAAAAAAAATGGCAGATAATTTTTTTTAAAATGTTGGTATAATTTGAAACTTAACATTATAATTAAAATATTTTTCTCTAAATGTTGCACGTTACATACAACTAAGTGACATCAGTATTTGAATTTTGTCATAATATTACAAGTTCTTACGCTAAAAGAAGGTTGCCTCCTGTATTTGATACACAGCCTCTTGTAGTTGGAGAAGCATGCTTGTCAAAGCCACATGTTCCACAAAGCAAACCAAGATAATTGAAGGCAAGGATAAGAATCACAGCACAGCAGAGTGCAACACCAGCAAGCCATCTATAAAACAACACATGCCAAAGTCAATTGCATTTTTAGTAGGTACAGAAATAGGCTTTCCTTATGCAATGTACAGTTTTAAGTCTTACAGAGAATGGTGCAGATCATATAGTGAAACAATAAGTGAATTCTGCTCCTCAGTTAATTTGTCTCATTCAAACCCCTTGATACTGTAACATTGTACACATAATTCCAAAACCATTTGGAAACATTTATGATGTATAAAACAGTTTGCATATAAATACATTTAAACTATTTTAAAAAAATATTGTCAATGTTGTATGCATAGAATGGATATGTTAACACTGCTGTAATTAAAATTTGAGAAAACAAACCTACCTGTAGAAATCATATTTTTCCAAATGTGGAAAATACTCAAGAAAGTATCTCTGTCCCTGATTAAGATAAGCCGTAGAGGTATTAATTATATTGCCAATGCCAGGCTCCCTACTTAAACTTGAAATTCTCTCTTCAACTTCATTGAGTACTCTTTTTGCATCTGAAACAAGGAACAAATAATATAATTCCATACAACTACAAGTGCACACTTCATTAACTATGTCAATCTTATCTGATTACAATTGCTGATTAAAATAGATGTGGGGCACTTGTGTGATTCTTGAAAACGTTCAAGCAAATGTACTTTACATGATCATATTTTTTTGTCATCACAAACATACACACATTTTCTACGAAGCAATCAAAAAATGTGTACAATAAACACAAGCCAAAATATCATTTATGAACAAAATGAAGCAGTGCATACGTAACACTGATAGAATTGGTCATAAATTTGCAATTTCAAAATAGCAGATATTTATTATTGAATTGCACCAGAACATAGTGCTCCGTTTGCCCTCCTAAATGAGCAGAGGCAAACATGTTAACATCCAGTACAAATTAATTAATTTTCCAGATTCTTAAATTTATAAAAGATTGGTTATTGTAACTTCTGCAAACAGTGTCACCAGATCAGAAAACCATGACTGTGGCATAAACAGATAAACACACAAAAGCACACTGTGTCATAGTTTTTACATACTGTAGTCAGATTTTGGATAAACTTATGAAGATATGCTGAAAAATTGAGATATTGTCATACATAAACTACAGAAAACTGTTTAATGATAATTAGTTGTAAAATATTCCAAAACATTGCAGTCTTTAGCATTAGAGATAATTGGAACTGCAGATGCTGGAGAATCCGAGATAACAAAGTGTGGAGCTGGATGAACACAGCAGGCCAAGCAGGATCTTAGAAGCACAAAAGCTAGCATGCACATTTTTTTATTTCAGTAAACTATCAGTCAAGCTGCGCTTAGCATCAGTCACTGATTGTTTACAAATAAAAGCAGCTTGATGTACATGATCATAAATGCACAGAATTAAATATATTTTATCATTTTACCTGACGCAAATGATTTGGTTTCATTTTGAAGTACTTCTGGTGTATTATTAAATGCTGAATATCCCTATAATTATACAAATAAATTATTAACATATGAAGCAATACTGGAAACAGATTTTTATTTTGTTCTCAGTCGCATTATAAAAATTGATGATTTAGCTTAAGAGTATTGGGGGTGATTAATGAACTCAGAAAGAAAATAAAAAATTCCAACCTAGAATTCACTATCTGAAAGGATGATGGTGGAAACAGATTCAATACAATCTTGGACCAGAGACACCTATGAGTTTTTCAAGTGACACGTTATGTAATTTGGAAATACAATGACCACTCCTTCACTTTTGATGGTACAAGCTCTGGAACTCTTTCCGAAGTATTAAGAGGACACTTTCAGCACAAAAACTGCAATTATTCAAGGCAACAACTCACCACTGTCTCAAGGCCCATTTAGGATGGCTAATAAATGACAGACTTGCCAGGAACATCCAAATCCAATGAACGAACAAATATAAAAAGCAGCTTCAAATTGACTTTTTTGCTGAAAAGAAGGAAACTTGAAAGCATATGGGGAAAGAGCAGCCAAGCAGTTTGGGGAAAGGTCAGTGATAATTAAATTGATCTATTCAAGAGAGGATGGGTGCAGGGAGTATGAAACTATAACAGCTGTCAGAGGGATATTGCTAGTATCCATTATTAAGGTATTAGACCAGAACATTTAGAAAGTCATACTTCAATCAGGCAGAATCAAGATGGTTTTAGGAAAGTGCAATTTATTAGAACTCTTTGAGGAGACAAGACGTTAGGTGGATGATGAAAAACCTGTTATCTGGTCTTCTTGATTTTCCAAAAGGCATCCAAGGCCTTTGCATAAAATAAGAGTTCACAGTGATGACACAGGGGAAGGTAGGAGAGACATATTAGCATGGTTAGACAATTGGTTAGCTAACAGGAAGCAGAACTTTGGGATAATTGAAAACCAAAAGAACTGCAAATTTCATAATCAAAAACAAAAACAGAATTTGCTGGAAAAGCTCAGCAGATCTGGTAGCATCTGTGAAGAGAAATCAGAGTTAACATTTCTGGTCTGGTGGCCTTTTCTCAGAATTGATCGTAGCTGAGCAAATGTTGATTTATATGCAGAAAATGGGGTGGGGGGAGGGGGTTAGGAGTAAACAATAGATGGAGATAGACCCCAAAGAGACAGAAGAACAGTTTGACAAACAAAGGAGTGGATAACAATCTGGCTAGGAGGTTGAACAGCTCTTAATAGAGACTGTAGGGATTAACAGTAGGTTGTGTGTAATGGTAGACTATGTGGTAACGAGGCCTGGTGTGTGGGGTACAGGGCTAGGACACGGGAGGGTTCAAATCCTAAAATTATTGAACTTGATATTGAGTTCGGAGGGCTGCAGGGTCCACAAACAGAAAATGAGGTGTTGTTCTTCTAGCTTGTACTGAGCTTCGCTGGAACACTGCAGCAAGCCTGAGACAGAGATGTCGGTCAGGGAACAGGTGGTGTGTTAAACGGGCAGGCAACTGGAAGCTCAGGGTCCAAGCAAGGGCCAAAACATACTTTCCAGGTGGAGCAGCACTTTACCTGCACTTACCAGTTTAATGCATTCACTGCTCACAATGTGGTCTCCTCTACACTGGGGCAAAGAAGTGTAGACTGGGTAACCACTTCACAGAACATCTACACAAAAAAGACGCTGAGCTTCCAGTTGCCTGCCACTTTAACACACCACCCTTTAACATATCACACTCTTCTACCTACTAGCTCCATACCTCACACATCAGGCCTTGTTATCACACAGTCTGTCATTACATACTGCCTATCATTGGCCACTTACAGTCTCCATTAACAGCTGTTCAAACTCCTGGCCAGATCATTATCTGAACCTTTGTCTCTCCAATTGTTCTTCTCTTTCTTTGGGCTCTATGCCCATCTATCATTTACTCCAGACCCCCTCTCCCTACACTATACTCTGCATATAAACCAACACTTTCCCAGCTACCATCAGTTCTGAGAAAGGAACACCGGATTCAAAAAGTTAACTCTGATTTCACTTCACGGATGCTTCCAGACCTGCTGAGCTTTTCCAACAAATTCTGTTTCTGTTTGGAATATATAAGTTATTTTCAGCGTGACAAGCTGTTACTAATGGTGTGGCACTGGGATCAGTACTATCAGTTTTAGAACAGTACTATCAGTTTTGATGAAAAAACTGAATGAATGGTCGCTAAATTTATTAATTATGCAAAGATAGACAAGGGAATTAAGTTGTTAGGAAGACATAAAAAGTCTAAAAAGGGATTTAACAGATAGGGCAGATGGAGTATAATGTGAGAAAATGTGAACTTGTCCACATTTACAGGAATAACAGAAAACCATCATATTATTTGAATGGAAAGAGGCAATAATATAGAAGGATTAGAATGTTCTGGTACATGAATCACACAATGTTTTGGACCAAAACAAGCATGCAGGTACAGCAGATGGTCAAGAAAGAAAATGGAAGATTGATATTTATCACAAGGGGAAATCTAGTATGAAAGTCAGGAAACATTGCTGCAGCTGCACATTGTCTTAGATTGCATTTGAAATATGGTGTACAGTTTTGATCTCTGTACGAAATAATGGATAAAATTGCATTAGAAATAGTCGGAGAAGATTCACTAGGTTGAATTCTGTGATGAAGAGTTGCCTTGTAAGGAAAGATTGAGCAGGTTGGGCCCATACCCATGCGATTTTAGAAGAATGAGAAGTGATCGTACTTAAACTTATAAGAATCTGAAGGAACTGACGGAATGATGCTGAGAGAGCATGTTGCCAGGCAGAGGAATTAGGGGACATAATTTAAAATTAGGGATTAACTATTTATCACTGAAATAAGGAGAAATTCTTTCTGTCATAGGGTCATCAGTTCATCGAATTCTCTGCCGTGAAGAGGTTTGGAGCCTGGGTCATTGAATATATTCAAGGCTGAGTTAATTTGATTAGCAAGGGAGTCATGTGTGTGCATCTGTACCTGCAAGCGAGAGAGAGAGAGAGAGGAGAGAGAGAGAGAGAGAGAGAGAGAGAGAACAAGAGAGCGAGAGAGCGAGGGAGCGAGGGAGCGAGAGAGAGAGAGAGAGCGAGAGAGAGAGAGAGAGAGAGGGAGGATGATTTCACCTGACGAAGGAGCAATGGTCCAAAAGCTTCTGATTTCATATACACCTGTTGGAATGTAACCTGGTGTCATGTGACTTCTGACCTTGTCCACCCCAGACCAATGCTAGCATCTTCACATCATGGCTACCATCGACACCACAAAAAACTGGCTCAAATAGAGAGGGTCTCCAAGAAGATCACGCATATAAACACTTCACATGATGAAGGAGCAGAGAATGTAGTCTGATTTTCCCCTCATTTATCTTTTAGTCATTCTTAATAGTTTGTTATATTTTGTCCAGACTTCTGATGTACAAACCATCTTTCTACAATTAGATGTTGTTTTCTTTAGTTTGATACTGTCTTGAACTTTTTTAGTTAATCACAGATAGTAGGTATTCCCAATGGAATTTTTCTTTCATGTTGCATCTACATTGTGTACTTTCAAACATTCCCTTAAATGTCTGCTACTATATTTCTAATCTGCTACTTCACTTCAAAAATCACTGCTTTCATGCCCTCATAATTCCACTTATTTAAGTTTAAAATAGGAGGGTTGGACCCATTCTTCTCTCTCTCAAGTTGAATGCAAACTTCAAATATGTTATATAACAAACTTGGGCTTCCTTCCCCATGGGTTAAGTAATTAATCCTATTTCATTGAGCAATATATTATATGACATAGCTTGCCAGTTTGTTGTCTCCAGAATGTGCTGTTCTTTTTCATTATTCATTCACGGAATGAGGGCATCATTGGCAAGACAGCATTTATTGCCCATCCCTAATTATCCAGAGGGTGGTTAAGAATCAACCACATTGCTGTGGGTTTGGAGTGACATGTGGGCCAGATGAGCTAAGGATGGCAGTTTCCTTCCCTAAAGGGCATCAGTGAACCAGATTAGTTTTACCCGACAATTGTCAGCGGATTCATGGTCATCACTAGATTCTTAATTCGAGATATTTATTGAATTCAAATTCCATCATCTGCCATTGGCAGGATTTGAACCTAGGTCCCCAGGACATTATCTGCGTCTCTGGATTAACAGTCCAGTGATAATACCACTAGGCCATTGCCTCTCCTAGTGTTATAAGACACCATCACAAAAACATTCTACAAACTCCTCACTTAGGCCATATTTGCATTTTTGATTTTTCCAGTCTATATGTAGAATAAGATCTCTATTGATATCCCTTTTGGACAAGCTCTCACTAATTCTTTCTTTACACCTCCTGACACCTCAACCTTACAGTTAGGGATGTAATATACCAAGCTCAAAAGTGATTTCTTACCTCTACTATTTCTAATCTTCTCCCAAACCGTTCCCACATTCTGGATTCTAGAACGTAGATCATCCTTCCCAAGTGCACCAATACCATGATTTGGTAACAGAGCTATTCTTCCACCATTTCTAGCTTCCTGTCCTCCCTAAACGGCCTGTATTCTTCAATTGTCAGGTCCCACTCCATGTTATCCTGCAGTTACATCTTTGTAATGTCTATTACATTGTACTTTTAACTCAGAGTTTATGAATTGGAGGCTGAACTATAGACTATAATGCATTAGGGTGGAAAAGGATACCTGGATTCTCCCAGAAGGCAGTCACAACAATTGATTTGTCCAGTGGTCAAAACAGGTGGGTACTACTAATAATGAGGGAGAAAAGAAGATCCAAAGGGCAGGAGTGTCAGTTGAAACCATCCAATATATTTGAGCTTCTCTCTGGCTATGTGGATAAGAATGGGGCTGCAGAGTGCAAACAGACCATGGCATCACGGCAGAGGAAGACATTCAGGCTGGGGAAGCAACAGGAACCTAAACTTAGTAGGTGATAGTATAGTGGGGGAGAGGGGTGTGGTTGGTACTGTTCTTGACAATTCTCTTGGAGTTGATGAGCAGTGAAAATTGTGCTCATAGTTTCATGTGTTGATTGGAAGCCGCGCTGCCTTTGAGGAAGGATTTCCTCAGAGACTGGGAGAAGGGGGCTCGCAAGCAATGGTCAATGATCTTCCTGGCAATGAGGAGTAAGGAGCTTCCTCAGTAGTGCACAGACCACTCTGTCTCCTTTCTTGATGATGGCAGCATCCCGGAGATTGGCAGGGATTTATTCTTTATTGCAGAGTTTCAGGAACAGTTGATTGAGATTACAGGTAAAGTCCACACCTTCAAGTTTGAAAATCTCTGCTGGAATCCCGTCTGCTCTTGTGGCTTTTCCATTCTTCATGTATTTATTGGTGACTTCAACTTCTGCTACACTCTTCAAGTTGCGGAATTTCTTCAAATATGTTTGCCGGTGGTTAAGTGGAGCTGAGTCTCAAAAAGATCTGACATGATCTTATTGAATGGCAGGGCAGCATTGAGGGGACGGATGGCCTACTCCTGCTCTTAGTTCTTATGTTCCTTTGGACGACTGTGTCATGGTTTATGAGTTCTTTGAACTGTTCTATCCATCAGAAGCTGATGCTTCCTCCGTCTCTCAAAAGGGATCCATCCTTACTTTGTGATCAGAGATAATGGGAACTGCAGATGCTAGAGAATCCAAGATAATAAAGTGTGGGGCTGAATGAACACAGTTAGCCAAGCTGCATCGTAGGGGCACAAAAGCTGACGTATCGAGCCTAGACCCTTCATCAGAAAAGGGGGATGGGGAGAGGATTTTGAAATAAATAAGGAGAGAGGTGGAAGCAGACTGAAGATGGATAGAGGAGAAGATAGGTGGAGAGGAGAGTATGGGTGGGGAGGCAGGGAGGGGATAGGTCAGTCTGGGGAGGATGGACAGGTCAAGGGGGAGGGATGAGGTTAGTAGTTAGGAAATGGGGGTGTGGCTTGAGGTGGGAGGAACGGATAGGTGAGAGGAAGAACAGGTTAGGCAGGCGGGGACGAGCTGGGCTGGTTTTGGGTTGCAGTGGGGGGGGAAGGGGAGATTTTGAAGCTGGTGAAATCCACATTGATACCATTGGGCTGCAGGGTTACCAAGCAGAATATGAGTTGCTGTTCCTGCAACTTACGGGTGGCATCGTTAAGGCACTGCAGGAGGCCCAGGATGGACATGTCGTCTAAGGAATGGGAGGGGGAGTTGAAATGATTCGCGACTGGGAGATGCAGTTATCTATTGCGAACCGAGCGTAGGTGTTCTGCAAAGCGGTACCCAAGCCTCTGCTTGGTTTCCCCAGTGTAGAGGGAGTCACACCATGTACAGCGGATGCAGTATACCACATTGGCGGATGTGCAGGTGAACATCTGCTTGATGTGGAGCGTCATCTTGGGGCCTGGGATGGGGGTGAGGGAGGTGGTGTGGGGGCAGGTGCAGCACTTCCTGTGGTTACAGGGGAAAGTGCCAGGTGTGGTGTGGTTGGAGGGAAGTGTGGAGCGGACAAGGGAGTCGCGGAGAGAGTGGTCTCTCCGGAAGGCAGACTAGGGTGGGGTTGTAAAAATGTCTTTATTGGTGGGGTCGGATTGTAGATGGCGGAAGTGTCAGAGGATGCTGCGTTGTATCTGGAGGTTGGTGGGGTGGTATGTGAGGACAAGGGGGATTCTCTTTTGGCGGTTATTGCAGGGGTTGGGTGCGAGGGATGAGTTGCGGGAAATGCAGGAGACACAGTCGAGGGCGTTCTCGACCACTGCGGGGGGGAAAGTTGCGGTCCGTGAAGAACGAGGACATCTGGGATGTGCGGGAGTGGAATGCCTCATCCTGGAAGCAGATGCGGCAGAGGCGAAGGAATTGGGAATAGGGGATGGAATGTTTGCAGGAAATTGGGTGGGAGGAGGTGTATTCCTGTTAGCTCTGGGAGTCGGTGGGCTTGAAATGGACATTGGTTTGTAGGTGGTTGCCTGAGATGGAGACAGAAAGGTCCAGGAAGGTGAGGGATGTTTTGGAGATGGCCCAGGTGAACTTAAGGTTGGGGTGGAAGGTGTTGGTGAAATGGATGAACTGTTCAAGCACCTCTTAGGAGCATGAGGCACCGCCGATAGTCAAGAATGTAACGGAGGAAGCGGTGGGGTTTAGGGCCAGTGTAAGTGCGAAAGAGGGACTGTTTCACAAAACCTACAAAGAGGCAGGCATAGCTTGGGCCCATGTGGGTACCCATGGCCACCCCCTTAGTCTGTAGGAAGTGGGAAGAATCGAAAGAAAAGTTGTTGAGGGTGAGGACGAGTTCGGCCAGGCGGATGAGGGTGTCGGTGGATGGGGACTGGTCAGGTCTGCAGGGCAGGAAGAAGCGGAGGGCCTTAAGGCCATTTGCATGGGGAATGCAGGTGTATAGGGACTGGATGTCCATGTTGAAAATGAGGTGTTGGGACCGGGGAATTGGAAGTTCTGGAGCAGGTGGAGGGCGTGGGTGGTGTCACGGATGTAGGAGGGGAATTCCTGGACCAAGGGGGAGAAAATGGATTCCAGATAGGTGCACATGAGTTCGGTGGGGCAGGAGCAGGCGGAGACAATAGGTCGACCAGGGCAGGCGGGTTTGTGGATTTTAGGAAGGAGATAGAAGCGGGCCGTACGGGGTTGGGGAACAATGAGGTTGGAGGCTGTGGGTCGGAGGTCCCCTGAGGTGATGAGGTCATGGATGGCGTTGGAGATGATGGTTTGGTGCTCGGGGGTGGAGTCATGATCAAGGGGACGGCAGGAGGTGGTGTCGGAGAGTTGGCGTTTGGCCTTGGCGATGTAAAGGTCAGTGCGCCATACTACCACTGCGCCTCCCTTGTCTGCGGGTTTGATGGTGAGGTTGGGGTTGGAGCGGAGGGAGCGGAGGGCTGCCCATTCTGCGGGGGAGAGGTTGGAGTGGGTGAGAGGGGTGGAGAGGTTGAGGTGGTTGATGTCTCGGCGGCAGTTGGAGATGAAGAGGTCAAATGGGGGTAGGAGACATAGGGGTGGTGTCCAGGAGGAGGACTTGTGTTAGCGGCGGGAGAAGGGGTCAGTGGAGGGAGGTTTGGGCTCTCTTTGTACCAGTTTGAGGCCAAGGATGTCAGGTCTGTATATTGCCTCTATAGCACAGAGCAATTCAAAATGTTGTACTTGTCACCAAGGCATTGCAACTCCTTGGAATTCTCAATTCATCATTGGTTCTTGACTATTTTCTTGTTCTTCTTTACAACTCTACCTTTCCTGTTTGATGAGTTCTCCCCATTATCTCACTGGTGATGATGCATATACAAGAAGAAATATTGGGTGCAAGGGTTTAAGGGGTGACAATATTAATTGGTGACTTTAATATACATGTAAATTGGAAAAGTCAGATTGGCAGTAGTAGCTTGGACAAGAAGTTCATAGAATGTTTTCAACACACATTCTTAGAGTATTATGTTTTGGAATAGGTTATGTTGAACTTGAAATTGTGTAATGTAACTGCATTAAGTAACAATCTCAGAGGTAAGGCACACCAATGTAGTAGTGACTATAAGATAGCCCAATTGTTCATTTAGTTTGAAAGAGAAAAGATTGGGACTATGACTTGCATTGTAAAGTTATGTAGGGGCAACTGTGTGGGCCAGAAAGCTGAGCCAGTTGAAGTGAACAGACATACTGCGGTAGGAAATAAATCAATAGGCACAGTCCATAGATTTAAGAATATATATCAGAATACTCAGAATAAGTATATTCTCACTATGAAGAAAAATTTGATTGGAAAGTCCCACCATCTCTGCTTAAGTAAAGATATTTGTGAAAGCATTAAAATTAAAGAAAAAGCATATAATTGCGCGGGTGACTGGCAGATCAAATGATTCATCAGGATACAAAGAACAGCAGGGAGTGCCTACGTGGTTGATCAGGAAGAAAACAAGTAGAGTACAAGAGGAAGCTAGCTGGGAATATTAAAATGGATTACAAGAGCTTCTATAGAAAAGGAAAAAAGTATGTAAATTGAGTGTTGGCCCTCTAGAGAGTGAGAATTCAGAGTTAATAGTAGATAATAAGGAAACAGCAAATCAAATTAACAAATATTTTGTTTTTGTCTTCATAGAAAGGATACAAAATACATTTCAGTAATAGCTGTAAATCAGGAGGTGGAAGGGAGAGTGGAACTCAGTGAAATTACAATCACAAGGGAAGTGGTACTAAGCAAACTGATTGTGCTGCACCAAGTCTCTGGATCCAGCTAAACCTGAACCTTGGGTAATAAAAGAGGTCCTCTTTTAATTTCCCAAATCATCTCTGTTGCCCTTCTTAAACAAAGAAACAATATAGGTCATTCTCCACTCTTCTGGGACCCCCAAATGTGACTAAAGAGATACAAAGATTTTGTACAAGGTACAAAAATTTCCAAAGATAGAAAGATTTCCACAGTTCCTCCCTAATTTTGTCATAGTTAGCCTTCTTCTAACACATGGGCTAATGGATTGCTATTCTTGATTATGTGAGAAATTAAACATAAAAGTAAGGATATCATGCTTGAGTTTTCTTGGAGCTGCACCCACCCAGGCAAGTGGGGAGTATTCCATCACATTCCTGGCCTGTGTCTTGTAAATGTTGGAAAGATTTTGAGAAGTCAGGAGATGAGTTACTCGCCACTGCAATCCTAGTCTTCAACTTGTCATAGTATGCAGATGGTTGGTCTAGTTTCGTTTCTGGTCAATGGTAATCCAATGGTAACAATATTGATAGTGGAGGATTCAGTGATGGTGAGCCCATCAAATGTCAAGGGAAGATGCTCAGTTAGACTTGCTTTTAGGCATGGACACTGTCTGGCATTTGGATAGCATGAATTTACTTGCCACTTTATCTTAGGTGCCGTGAATGTCCAGCACATTGGGCTAGCATTGAACATTTCCATTTCTGAAGGAAGGAACATCATTGATGAAGCAGTTGAAAACAGTGCGGTATAAGACACTACTGTAGTTATACCCCAGGATTGAGATTATTAACCTCCTAGAAACAAAACCATCTTCCTTCCTTCATCAGTACAGAGTTTTCCCTTGAGTCCCTGTAATGTTGCTGAGCTCTGGGGTGTCATATTCTGTCAAAAGCTGTCTTGGGTAGTCACTCTTACCAGGAATTCAGCTCTTTCATCTATTTGTGTACCATAGCTTTAAACAGGTAAGGTGATGTTGCATAAATGGAATCTAAAGTGACAGTGAATAGGCCACCACTGACCGCATGCCATTTGATGGTATTGTTGACAACACCTTTTATCATTTTGTTAATGACTGATAGGGTATATACCTTGTTAGCCAAATGACCAAGCCTTCAATTGAAATTATTCAAATTATTGCTTCGTCAATGAACTATTAGTACATTTCCATCTAAATGTAGTGACTGAAATACAGGGCGCAATTTTATCTTCCAATGATTACTGGTAAAACAAGCCTATATGCATAATTTCAATTTAAAATAATATAAGAAATAATAAAAGTAATTAAAATACCTCAGTATCACAAATAATTATACGCAAGCATACACACTAATGTGATCAAATATGAAATGTCTACTCTATTTCTAAATACAATATACAGTACATAATTAGCAGTTTTGTATATTATACCAATGTTTAAGGAAATGAGACCGGTCACAAGTAAAACCTGTAATATGATCAGGTTCTGCTGTTTCACAGTTTCTCTAAAATACAAACTAAATGTTAAGATATTGATCAAATGATATAATACACAAATTGATTCCATCCAGCTACGTTTCACAGATGTCTTTAGTCACTAGGGTTAGGCATATTGTAATTGGTTTGTTCACCTGGAGTTGAACAGATGGCTTGAAACAGAGTGATGCCGATTTCGGGTTCAATTCCCACACCGGCTGAGTTTCCCATGAAGGAGTCTCCTTCTCAACCTTGTGATTCGCCTGAGGCAAGGTGACCCGAAGGTTAGACCATCTCCAATTGCCTCTCTCTAATCAAAGATCAGCATGATGGTCCAGCAGGTCTATGGTGACTTTATTAGGTTTTTGAATACTCCATCTAGCAACTGATTCATTCTTAATTCATCCAGTAATAGAAGCATTTAAATAATATAGTTTAACAGCATTTTATGGGATTATATTTCACAGTTTCCAAAGAACGCTCTATGTTATATATATTTAACACACACACACGCACACACACCTTAGATTTCGATGCCTGAAGATTTCAATATCATAATCTGCCTTTCACTAACCCTGACTTGCTATGATTACTTTGATATATCTGCCATTCTGATTTTTTTTTTCAAACAAATGTTGTCCTCTGCCAGTCAGGACTGTTTTCAAATTCACGTGAGGCAAATTTCCTTGAAGAAACGGCAAGTCATCTAACAGGATTAGCATTAATCTTCACAACAAAACCTTAGACAAGCAACACATAATTTTTAGTAATATAAGATTCATCTTCAGGATGTTAAATCTGGTTCAAAATAGAAATTGCTTAAAAGCCAGAATCTGTCATATAGAAGACAAGCGGTTATAATCAACACTTCAGATCGTAGTAAAAGTAACAGCATAAACACAGTGAAAAATGCAAGCAGTTACGACATAATATAATGAAAATTTTAAGTTACAAGTGAAAAGAACATTGTTTACCTTCTGAATCAAGTCTTCATAGTCAGTTTTCTGCACATCACTTACTTTCTTCAGTTCAGAATCAACATCTTTTAACTGAAGTATTGAAAAACAGATGTTTAGGTGGCTTAAAAAAGGTCTAGATGTTCCTGTTGTATGACAGCAACCTGTCAGAGCATGCCATAATAACAGTTGTAAAAGCGATAGCTACTTCTAGTCTTTGCTTCGACACAGTTAAATATGGTAATCCAGAAATTTATGTTATATGGTGCAAAAATCAAGTCCAGAATCAATTGATGGTGATGCTTAAAAAGTGTACAAATTGATGTGATTCTTTTTACTTGCATACTATTAATCCCACCGTAAAGACACTTGAAAAAGTTATTCATCACCAAATGAGGGTTAACTAGATTTTTATTGGCATATTACACTACTAATTATATTTGAACAATCTTTCTAGCCCTGAAAAGCTGATGTGGAATACCAATTTGTTCCGTTAGGATGAGAAAATTAATTCCACAGATTCTAATAATTATTTTTAGTTATTTGATATTTCAGCATCTACCTGAGCATGAACTCCTTTGAATCTTTATTTTGCTGTCTTGTAAAGTAATTTTAAAAAGTGAAATATAGTTAATGTTTTTACTTTGAATAATTCTCACAGACAGCAAACCACAATGTAACTGTGGCTTAGCTTAGCTGATTACACCATTCTTTCTGGAGGTCAGAATGTTTTGAGCTAACCCTGGAGTCAAACAATATTTTTAAAAGTTAAATCCGTGTCACAAAGATGTAATAATTTTGTCATTAACTTCAGCAGCAAATACCATCGCTTTGTTACCAATACAACATTCAGTTCAGTGGTTGCTATGTAATCAGAAAGCCAAATAAAATGCAAAGGGGAAAGGAAATTTAATTGTTTCATTTCTCATTAAAACCCAACTGTTTGAAATATTTTGTCATGCATACATTCTGGACCAAAATAATATTAATTTTAAATAATACTCAATGTTGACAACTATGATTTCATTAAGATTTGGATTTATATGGGGAATATTATATAGCCTACAGCAATTTTTGTCCTTAAATAGGCTGTGGGTGCTCACTTATAATTTCAATGATTTGGGTTGTTTATTTTTTTTCTTCACCTCATGAACTAAATTTGGAGATTACAATGCAATATCGGTCAAAAAAGGTAATTTTCAGCAAAATTTATAAAAATTATTTTCAGGAGTGACAACACTTATAATGGGCTGATTCAGTTTCAAATTTCTGGTGAGTCATTTTACTTATGGTCACTTAATGTCCAAACTATGAAAAATATGATTGCAAACTCTTAAATAATATTAACAATGTGTAAGGGAAAATTAGGCTAGAAACGATAACATGAATAAGTTGCTGGGTGGGGTGGGTGGTGGGATGGGATGGAGAAAGATGAGGAAAGTAAGTCGACAGTAAGATTTCATTTAAGGTTGCCTTATTTAACATGGTTTTCGTTAATCATAGGTAAATTAATGGACCTATAATATCATTCAGCAACATGAAATTCATTTCAATATTGTTTTCTTTGCGTTGTGCAGTCTTTCTGATGTCTGACCTACTGACATAGCTTCAAACAGTCACCAAACAACTTGTATTCAAACTTTTGTTAAATATTATTTGGATTTTGGAACAAAGACTCGAGAATCAGGCAGTTATTGTCCTGCTGTGGGATTTCTCTGTGAACGTGTTGATCAATCAATCATTGAGACTGTGATGCAGCATTTTACAACTGTGGGAATAAAGTTCCCACCATGTGGTTTCTGTGTTGTGCATGTCTGTAGATACGTCATTCGAATGCTGACTCCCCTGAGCATGGAGGACACCACTATGTCATGGAATGGAGCAGTGAGTTTAAGATAAAAATAGCTGCTGCCTTTCTGCTGTAAGGAGGATCTGGACTCACATCTTCACAACTCTGGAGCTTTTTCAAAGGAATGCAGGTGATAATTTCATATTTTGTTCAGTTTTGCCAAGGAGCTCAGGGTTGCTGCTGTACTGAACAAATCTGACTTACCTGGCTAAAGTTTGCATTAATATTGAGATAGTCCAGTGAATCCCTTATTTTGTCACAATGTGTAATTGCATCAGGTACTTTGCAAGCTGCATCATTCAATGTGTTGTTGAGACTTGTTCGCACATCGGTCAAATTTGCCTGAAGTTTGCTAGTTGCGTTATCTAACGTTTGACGTGAGGTTGCCACCTTCTCTAAAACTTCCTTGGTTTCTTTGATGGCTGAAGGTATAAAGAATTAATCAAAAATTATCTCATTTGCTATTGAATACAAACTTTATCTTGGATGCCAACTGGTTGGACAGACTTCAGCATATTTCAACTTTGCATTCAGCAAATTCTTCTCAGACAGAAAATAATAGAGGTTTTACTTGAAGTTATTTTGAAAAATCAAATAATAATCCTTCCTGTACATATTCAACTGTGCTCAACACTAATTATTTGTATCACCCTTCTTGGCATTGTCTCAGCTCATTGATTACTAAAACTCCTGTGTAGTTTAACCTCTGGGCTTGCTAAATTGAAATGATCTTCTAGTTAACCATTTATTTTCTACCTGTCATAAACTAGAACTCTTCCAAGATACTGCTGCTCATAGCTTCATTTGCACCAAATTCTGTGAAACATCACTCTTGTACTTGCTGACTGCTGAGACTCCCATTCTATGAACAGCCTGATCTTAAAACTTTCATTTTTGTCTTCAAAAGCTTTCCTGGCCTCACAGCTCTTTGTCTCTGCAAACTCCTTCAGCCTATAATGCTTATATTTTTAAATTATTCACTGACTCGGTATGGGCAAAAGATAGCTAGGCCAGCATTCAAAGCTCATCCCTAGTTGCTTGAGAAGGTGATGGTGAATAACCTCCTTGAATTGCAGCAGACCATTTGGTGTTGGTAAACCCACAATGACGTGAGGGAGAGAGTTCCTGGATTTTGACTCAGTGACCCTGCAGAACAATGATGTGTTTTCAAGTTTGGTTGGTGAACCAGGAGGGTAACTTTAGAATTTGATTTTGTTGTCATGTGTACTCAAGTACAGGGGTACAAGAGTACAGTGAAAATTGTAAAAAGTTGCTATTCCCATTGCTACTTTAAGTACTCAGGTACCTAGGTACAAAATTGAAGATACAAAGTAGAAAGAAAGTTATAAGTTCAACCTTACCGTCCTTAGAACATAGAACATAGAACATAGAAAAGTACCGCACAGTACAGGCCCTTCGGCCCACAATGTTGTGCCGTGGAATAATCCTAATCCAAAAATAAAATAACCTAACCTACATTCCCCTCAATTCACTGCTGTCCAAGTGCATGTCCAGCAGTTGCTTAAATGTCACTAATGACTCCGCTTCCACGACTACCACTGGTAAACTATTCCATGCAGTCACAACTCTCTGGGTGAAGAACCTCCCTCTGACGTCTCCTCTATAACCTTCCTCCTAACACCTTAAAACTATGACCCCTCGTGGCAGTCAATCCTGCCCTGGGGAAAAGTCTCTGGCTATCGACTCTATCCATGCCTCTCATTACCTTGTACACCCCGATCAGGTCACTTCTCTTCCTCCTTCTCTCCAGACAGAAAAGTCCGAGCTCAGACAACCTCTCCTCATAAGACAAGCCCTCCAGTCCAGGCAGCATCCTGGTAAACCTCCTTTGCGCCCTCTCCAAAGCTTCCACATCTTTCCTATAATAAGGCGACCAGAACTGGACACAATATTCCAAGTGTGGTCTCACCAGGGTTTTGTAGAGCTGCAGCATAACCTTGCGGCTCTTAAACTCGATTCCCCTGTTAATGAAAGCCAAAACACCATATGCTTTCTTAACAACCTTATCCACTTGGGTGGCAACTTTGAGGGAGCTATGCACTTGAACACCAAGATCCCGCTGTTCCTCCGCACTGGCGAGAATTCTGCCTTTAATCCTATATTCAGCATTTAAGTTTGACCTTCCAAAATGCATCACCTCGCATTTATCCAGCTGAGCTCCATCTGCCATTTCTCAGCCCAGCTCTGCATACTGTCAATGTCTCGATGAAGCCTGCAATAGCCCTCGATACTATCAATGGCACCTCCAACCTTTGTGTCATCAGCAAACATACTAACCCAGCCCTCAACCTCCTCATCCAAATCATTTATAAAAACTACAAAGAGCCCAGACCCAAGAACAGAGCCCTGTGGGACACCACTCAGCACTGATCTCCAGGCAAAATACTTACCATCTACAACCACTATCTGCCTCCTGTCAGCCAACCAATTCTGAATCCATGAATCCTTCTTAAGTGCTTAGCTGTGCTGACCTCGTAATCCCCACATGGGTTTGATCTCCTCTGCAGTGGGATCCTCTACCACAAAATGGGCTTGCTCTCCCCATTTTGGCTTGACCTCCTCCCCGCTCGACATTGTCGTAAATGCTATAAAACCTCAGGCTCCCTGTTCCTGCCACCACCTCAGGCTGCCTGCTCACACCACTGCCTTGGGCTGCCTGTTCATGCTGCTGCCTCATGCCACTTGTTCTCGCCACAACACATGTCAGGTGGCCTCTCTAACCTACAAGCTAGCTTGATCTCCTCTGCATTGCACAAACTCACCTTCCACAGAAGGTAAGTAGATTAAAGTAAGAATGACTTGTAGGTGGTTGAGTTCCCAAATAGCATAGAATATTGGAGCAAGATTGGTCATTCAACTCCTCAAGCTTACTCTACCATTCAGTATGACCATGGTTGATTATCAAGCTCAATACCCTAATGCCACCCTCCCCATATGTCCCTTTGTGACTAGAAAAGTTGATGAGGGTCGAGCTGTGGATGTGGTGTATATGGACTTCAGTAAGGCATTTGATAAGGTTCCCCATGGTAGGCTCATTCAGAAGGTCAGGAGGAATGGGATACAGGGGAACTTAGCTGCTTGGATACAGAATTGGCTGCCCAACAGAAGACAGCGAGTGGTAGTAGAAGGAAAATATTCTGCCTGGAAGTCAGTGGTGAGTGGGGTTCCACAGGGCTCTGTCCTTGGGCCTCTACTGTTTGTAATTTTTATTAATGACTTGGATGAGGGGATTGAAGGATGGGTCAGCAAGTTTGCAGACGACACAAAGGTCGGAGGTGTCGTTGACAGTATAGAGGGCTGTTGTAGGCTGCAGCGGGACATTGACAGGATGCGGAGATGGGCTGAGAGGTGGCAGATGGAGTTCAACCTGGATAAATGCGAGGTGATGCATTTTGGAAGGTCGAATTTGAAAGCTGAGTACAGGATTAAGGATAGGATTCTTGGCAGTGTGGAGGAACAGAGGGATCTTGGTGTGCAGATACATAGATCCCTTAAAATGGCCACCCAAGTGGACAGGGTTGTTAAGAAAGCATATGGCGTTTTGGCCAGGGGATTGAGTTTAAGAGTCGTGAGATCTTGTTGCAGCTCTATAAAACACTGGTTAGACGGCACTTGGAATACTGCGTCCAGTTCTGGTCGCCGTATTATAGGAAAGATGTGGATGCTTTGGAGAGGGTTCAGAGGAGGTTTACCAGGATGCTGCCTGGACTGGAGGGCTTATCTTATGAAGAGAAGTTGACTGAGCTCGGTCTCTTTTCATTGGAGAAAAGGAGGAGGAGAGGGGACCTAATTGAGGTATACAAGATAATGAGAGGCATAGATAGAGTTGGTAGCCAGACACTATTTCCCAGGGCAGAAATGGCTAGCACGAGGGGTCATAGTTTTAAGCTGGTTGGTGGAAAGTATAGAGGGGATGTCAGAGGCGGGTTCTTTACACAGAGAGTTGTGAGAGCATGGAATGCATTGCCAGCAGCAGTTGTGGAAGCAAGGTCATTGGGGTCATTTAAGAGACTGCTGGACATGCATATGGTCACAGAAATTTGAGGGTGCATACATGGATCAATGGTCGGTACAACATTGTGGGCTGAAGGGCCTGTTCTGTGCTGTACTGTTCTATGTCCTATGTTCTATGTTCTATCACTTTAGCACAAGAGCTATGATGAAATTGGTTGGCTCGCCGAGCTGATTTGTTGTTCCACAGACGTTTCGTTATTGTGCTAGTAACATCCTCAGTGCAGCGTCTGATGAAGCATCGGTGTGTTTTTCCACCTGGTTTTTAAACACTGGGTCCGTTGCAATGGATTGCCTCACTTCTGGGTTTCCTCCATAGTGGAATGGATATGGGGTCAACATCAATGTGTTTATTAATAGCTTGCTTCATGGAGTGCCATGCTTCCAGGAATTCTTGTGCTTGTCTCTGCCTAGCCTGTCCCAGGATTTTGGTGTTGTCCCAGTCGAAGTTGTGGTTCTCCTTGTCCATGTGGATTGAGATGAGTGAGCATTGGTCCTGTCTTTTTGTGGCCAGTTGGTGTTCACATACTCTTGTTGTTAGTTTCCTTCCTGTTTGTCCAATGTAGTGTTTCTTGCAGTCCCAGAGTTTAAAAACCAGTTGGGAAAACACACTGACACGTCATCAGAGGCTGCATTGAGGGTGTTTACAAACACAGTAATGAAACATCTGCGGAACAACAAACCAACTCAGCGTGCCAACCAACCTCAACACCTACAACCCAAGCTACATATCTACTCCAAAACCTTAGACAAGAGCTATGCCTACCTCCTTCTTGAAAATTATCTGCTACCCTTGTCCTTCTAGATGGTAGTCATTTTGGATTTGTAAGGTGCTGGCTAAGGGTGAATTTCTGCAGTACGTCTTGTAGAGGGCACACACTGCTGCTAATGAGCATCGATGGTGGAGGATTGAATGTTTGTGGAAGTGGCGTCAATCAAGTGAACTCTTTTATCCTGAATGGTGCCAAGATTCATGAGTACTGTTGTAGTTGTACTCATGCAGGTAAGTTGGGAGTAGGATCACAGAATCCGTACAGTACAGAAAGAGGCTGTTCGGCCCATCACATCTACACTGACCCTATGCAGAGCATCCACCCAAACTCAATCCCCTTTCCCCAAATTCTCACACTTTCCATGGCTAATCCACCTGTACGGCACACACCTGGATACTTTGGGCAATTTAGCATGGGCAACCTACCGAACCTGCACATCTTTGGCCTGCAGGAGGAAACCAGAACACTTGGAGGAAACCCATGCAGACGCAGGGAGAATGTGCAAACTCCACTCACTTGTCCAAGGCTGGAATCAATCCCTGGCTCCTGATGCTGTGAGGTAGCAGTGCTAACCACTGAACCACCAACACTGAATTTCATCATATTCCTGACTGTGCCTTATAGATAGTGGACAGGCTTTTAGACTTAGAAAGTGAGTTACCAACTGCAAGATCCCTAGCCTCTGACATGTTCTTGTAGCCACAGTACTTGTACGACTACTCCAGTTCAGTTTCTGATCAATGTTAACCCTCAGCATGTTGCCGGTAGGGGAATTCAGTGATGATTCTACCAGTGAACATCAAGGGGTGATAGTCAGATTCTCTCTTGTTGGAGATAGTTTTTGCATGACAGTTTTGTGGTGCAAATATTATTTGACAATTTTCAGCTCAAGCCTGGAAATTGCCCAGGTCTTGCTGCATTTGGGCACAGACTGAGGTATTGTGAATGATGCTGAACATTGTGCAGTAATCAGTGAATATCCCCTCTTCTGGCTTTACGATGGAGAATATGTCATCGATGAAACAGCTGAAGATGGTTGGGCTAAGGACATTACTCTGAGGAACTCCTGCAGAGATGGCCTGGAGCTGAGATGATGGACCTCCAACCACAGCCAAGTTTGTGCCAAAGCTGTAATGAAGTCAGCAGTTGAATGGCCCTTGCAGAATCCAAGCTGAGCATCACTGAGGACATGCTGCTTGGCAGCACTGTTGATGACACCTTCTATCACTTCACTGATGATCAAGAGTAGACTGGGTTGGAGATAGCAAGAACTGCAGGTCCTGGAGTCAGACACAAAACAGTATGGAGATGGAGAAACACAGCAGGCCAAGCAGCATCAGAGGAGCAGGATGTTCCTCCAGCTCCATCCTAGACTGGGTTGAATTTATCTTGTTCTGTGTGAAAAGGACATACACGAGTAATTTTCTACATGGTTGGGTAGATGCCAGTTTTGCAGCTGTACTGAAATAGCTTGGCTAAGGTGCAGCAAGTTCTAGACCACAGGTCTTTAAGTCCATAAGACATAACAGCAAAAATAAGCCATTCAATGAGATCACAGCTGATCTGATTACACTGAAATCATTGGCATGTACCCAATCTTCTTCCTTTGATCCCTTAATCCCAAATACTATATTCAAATCCTTCTTGAAATCAGAGTGCTCTGGCCTCGATCGCTTTCCGTGGTAGCGAATTTCACAGGCTCACCACTCTCTGGGCGAATAACTTCTTCCTCATTTCAGCCCTTAATGGTTTATCCCATATCATGATGCCTGGTTCTGAACCCTCCCAACCAAACTCATTGGGTGCACCCTTCTTGTATCTCCCTGGCTTGTCCTGTTAGAACTGTATAGATTTCTATGAGATTTCCCCCTCATTCTTCCAAACTAGCCAATTCAATCTCTCCTCATACATCAATCCTGCCTTCCCAGGAATCAACGTGGTAAACCTTGGCTGCACTCCCTCTATAGCCAGAACATCCTTGCTCAAGGATACCAAAAATTGTGATCTCTTTAAGGGCCTGCACAAATGCAGCAAGACATTCCTGCTTCTGTACTTGAATCCTCTCACAATGAAGCCCAATATACCATTCACCTTCTTCTCCACCTGAGGCACTTGTATGCTTACTTGTAGTGGCTGATGTTCAAGGTCACCCAGGTCTCGTCACACGTTCCCCTCTCTCAATTTGTAGTTTTTATATATAATCTGTCTATCTGACTTTGCTAGCAAGGTGGATAACCTTACAATTATCCACATTTTAATTCATCTGCCATGCAGTTGCCCACTCACTCTGCTTGTCCAAATCACACTGAGTATCTCTGTATCTTCCTCACTGCTTGTACTTCCACATAGCCTTGTGTCATCTGCAATGTTTGGAGATATTGCATCTAGTTTCTCATCTAAATTACAAATGCATATTATAAATAGTGGGGGTCACTGCCTGCCATTAAGAAAAGGACTCCTTTATCCCTATTCTTTGTTTCCTTTCTGCCATCAAAGGTTCTATCTATCTCAAAACACTATCCCAATTTTAATTTTAAGTCCTAATCACTTACATGAGACTGTGTAAAAAAAACCATTTGAAAGTCCAAATAAACCACATCCATCAGGCCTTTCCATCAACTGTACTAGTTACTTCCTCAAAAAATCCCAGTAGATTTGTCAAGCATGATATTTCTTTTATAAATTAATGCAGACTCTGTTTGATCCTACCACCGTTTTACAGGTGTTCTGCTATTGAAATAGGTCCACAGTGACATATCAATGCCCCCCAAAGTCTTGAGTTGTTTAAAGTCTATTCCATTTAGCATGGTGATAGGTTCGCACAACAAAATGGAAGGTATTCTCAACAAGAAGATGGGAATTCATTTCCACAAGCACTGTGTGGTGGTCACTCTTACTTATACTGTCATGGACAGATGCATCAGCAGCAGGCGATCTTGTGAGGACGGTGTCAAGTATGTTTTTTCCTCTTGTTGGTTCCCTTTCTACCTGCTAACCCCGAGTAGCAGTTCTGTACTTTCAGACTGGAAACAAACAAGAACAGAAATCTCTGGAGAAACTCAGCATGTCTGGCAGCATCTGTGGAGACAGAAGAACAGTTAATGCTTGGAGTCTGGTGACCTTTCTTCTGGACACATTCCTGAAGTGAATTGGTGTTAAATTGTTTAAAATGTGCCTGCAAAACATCTCAAGATGTTTCATTATTGTTAAATACTCCACATAGCTGTAAATTGGTGTTGCAATGCCCTCTGTAAATGGTGGAGTGGAGTGTGACTGATATCTTCTGGATAGGTCACATCCACTTTCAGGTTTCTTTTCTAGCAGAAAATATTCTCAAAATGTGGTGGATCCAGGACCACAATAATTTCAGAGCATTCCTCTGGGTTTTGACTCTGTTTACTGCAACACTGCATGCCCTTTCAGGCACAGGATCTTCGTACCTCCCAAAAACCCAAGCAAATTAGAATCAACTTAATAGTTGGTGTCAAACACAGTGCACAGGTCATGGTTGTACTTGTTGGAATTCAGTTATCTCAGCTCCAGAACATCTCTGAGGGAGCTCCTCTGGATACTACTCCCAACCATCTTCAATTGCTTCATCAATTACCTTCCCACCATCATAAGGTCAGAAGTGCAGATGTTCGCTACTTACTGTGCAATGTTCACACTATTCACAACAGATATTAAACCAGTCCATGGTCAAATACAAAAAGGTCTGAACAATCGCCAGGCTTAGGCTAAAACGTGACGTGTAACATTCGTGCCACACAAACACTAGGCAATGACCATCTCCCTTGACATTCAATAGTTTAACTATCACTGAATTCCCCACTAGCAACATCCTGGGAATTACCATGGACTAAAACTGATCTGGACTTGCCATATAAATACAGAGGCTAAAACAGTAAGTCAGAGGCTAGAAATACTACAGCGAGTAACTCACCAAAGCGTAAGTCAGGAGTGAGATGGAACATACTTGTGTGGATGGGTGCAGCTCTGAGAATACTCAAGAAACTTGACAGCATCCAGAACAAACTTGATCAGCAACATATCAAACAAACTTCAATTGCCTCCACCATCAACACTCAGCAGCGGCAGTAAGTACTATCTTCACTTGCACTGCAGAAATTGGCCATCCTTAGACAGATCCTTAGATGGCATTTTCTAAATCATGGCTGCTCCCATCTAAGACAAGTGATGCAGATACATGGGAACCCCACCATCTGCAAGTTCTCCTACAAGCCACACACCCTCCCATATTGTTGTTCCTTTGCTGTCATTGGATCAAAATTTTGGAATTTCCTCTCAAATGGCTTTGTTGATGACCTACAGCACGTGGACTGCAGCAGTTCAAGAAGACAACTCACCACCCCCATCTCAAGGGCAAACAGGCTTGGCACTAAATGGTGGCACAGGCAATGGTGCCCACGTCCAATGAGTGAATAAAGTTTTTTTTAAAATAAACAAATCTAATGTTGCTCTAAATCACAGTAACTGCTTTGCAACTTGGCTTACTTATTGATACAAGCAACAGCACATTTGACTAAAAACAGGCACAACATCCAGCTTAAATTAACCTCTATGAAAGCCAGTGACATTACATTGCAGTAGGTCATAACTAAAAACTGACCATTCTTCCACAGGTTCTGTTTTTCAAAAGACACTGCTGTTGTTTAAAGAGTAATTTTAGTAAATGTCTCAAATATTCACAGTAAGATCAACTAATTGTATCACATTCTGAGGGAAAAATAAAAATAAAATGTTTAAACACCAGCAATAGCTCACTGATTATTGGGTAATCTAGTGTTTCTCTGGTCAGTATCTTGACTTTCTTTTACGCCTTGTAAAGTACACATTAAGTTGGTAGAGTGTCAATAGATATATTAATTAGAGTAAGTGATTATTTATCATACAAAATCCACATTTACTACATGTGATGCGGTTTACTTTTTGTGGGGAATGTTTTACTAGAAACATTCAAAAAGCTGGTCGTAGTGAGGGCACACAGCAGTTTGCATTTGTGTAATATTTTAAAAAAAACAAAGTAACTCACAGGAGTGTCATAAACCAAAAATTGACTCCAAGCCAAATGAGCACACAATAGAACAGAAAATCAACAAAAAGGAATTTTCAGAGCACATTAAATGAAGGGAAAGGCATTAAAATGCAGTTATTTAGTGTTGGAATTCAACTGGGTACCCACACAGCAGATGACATGAATGGGTGAAGGAAATGAGGAACGCACAGAAGTCGACAGTTGGAGAAATGAAGAATATTGGGAGGGTTAAAGGGCTCATAAAGGTTGGAGATAAGTCTTTGAAGGCCATGGAGATATTCAAAAGAGTTAAAAGTTTAAAAATCAAAGTTGATGAATGGGATTTGCTGTCAATTAGAATACAGATACTACAGCTTTAGAAAATCCTAAATTTGTGACAGCATATGAGGCGCTAGCCAGGAACACAGTGGGGTAGTTCAGTGTGAAAGCAATTAAAGCACAGAGAAGAGCTGCAGAGGCAGTTCACTGAGATAAGGGCAGAGTTGGGTGAACTAGGTGAATGTAGGCTGTCCTTTTGACAGAGATGAAATAATACCTAAAATTCAGCTCAGAGGTAATTAGGATATCAAGGTCAGAAACAATGCGAGACTGTTACCAGGAAGGGTGATGTAATCAGTGGTTAGGGTACAGTATTTGTGGTGGAGGCTATAAACAACGTTTTAAGTCTTTTAAATATTAAACTAAAGGAAATTTCAGGCCATCTGCCACAGGGGCTAAATATTTGTCCCAGCATTCTAAGTAAGAGCAAAAGGTTGGAGAATCAGGAGAAGGAATAATAGAATAGTTTTAAAAATTGCCACTTTATTGAGATCTGGCTTCAAAGGCAGGACAACTGTCTTTGGGATTTCAGGATTTATTCAGATTTTATTGCAGCATCAAATCTTCTGTACATTGAAAGCTGCATTCCTCAAACCATTAGAAAGCTTTAAGAGATAGTAAGAACTGCAGACACGAGAATTTGAGATAACAAGGTGTAGAGCTGGATGAGCACAACAGGCCAAGCAGCATCAGAGGAGCAGGAAGGCTCACGTTTCAGGCCTAGACCCTTCTTCAGATAACACCTTGTTGTCTCAGAAAGCTTTAAGAGTTTTCTTTTAAACACACAAAAGCCCATTTTTCAGGCCAGATCATTTCTTCCAAATTAAGTAATCTTCAATTAATTTTTAAAAATCAAGCATTTTGATAAACAATTTTGAGAGGGAGTGGCATGTATTGTGTTGTTTTGTCAGAAGCTGCAGAAATTATTCACTGTGCCAATCCAAAGAAAATAAACTGATTCCTCAGGTCTAGTTGGCTCACTACCTGTGTATTTTTAACATGAAAAATACCTGGACAATAACATCAGACAGTATGAAATAAAACACAAAGCCTCATTATTACAGGAGTGAATTTCCAAATCATTTCTCTCAAGTATCTCTTATACATTCTTCAATTATAATAAAAAAACTGGACACAACTCTGTTTGTTTCACTTAAGTTTTATGTGTTGGTGACTGGCTTATCTAGAATTCTCATTACTTTCAGACATTTGGTGAACCATTTTGAATAGTCAAAAGGTTGATACAGCCAAGAAAAATAATTTTAGCATTATAAAGCATTTTCTTTTAAACATTAAGCATTAAGTCCCAATTATTGTATGGCTTTAATGTAAACAACTAATTTAAAGTCTATTTCTAGTAAAGGGATAAAATCCACAGCAAAGACAACTACAACGATTACTTACAGATTCAAACCAACAACTGAAAGGAACAGAAGACCAAAAACACACAAGTGCACAAAACTTCACACATTTGAAGTTGGTGTTACCTTTGATAGCCCTGTCCACTGTGACTTTAAGGCAAGAGGAAAAAAATGCAATAAAGAAAGATGACAACAGAAAGTAATGTACAGTAGAAGCCAGATTAGGCTTCATCCAAGTGTTTTTTACTGTCTTATATATTCCAGCCACTTTTTGCACTCTGAACATTTAAACAGTGTTAAAGAGAGACATAAAGTCTAAATTTTTCATCTTGCATTCATCAGGGCTGAAACACAAGGGGAACACAAGTTTAGGAAGGAAGCAACAGTTTGTACAGCATGAAAAGAGAGTATTGATCAGTTGAGCAAGGATTGTCATGTATATGCAGTATAAATTATTAGGTGTCATTGTCAACTGATTAAAATCAAACCAGGCAAGTTGATTATGAGTATGATTGGTCATTTACTCTGTGCAAAATGTCACTGTCTGGACATATTCCTTTGGCCTGCAAAGAACAGGGTCTTGTGAATAATTAACTGTACCTTCTAGCGTGCTTAACACTGGAAGCTCTATTAATTTACATTTGATTTCCAGTGAAATGCTAAGCACAGTCAGCATCAATTAGTTTTATATAAATGTTAACAAAGAGCTTAATCATACTTAATGTTGAACACTATAACCAGAAACTCCTTCATCCCTGCCCCCTGACTACCCCAACGCAGAACGCGGCAAGAATGATGGCGAGGATGTTGAATTAATTGAGAAAGAGTCCAAGATTCAGATTGTCTCCCTCAAGAAAAGTGATTACGTTTTCCATCCTTAAAATGGTGAGAATATGTGGTGAAAAGCCTTGACATTCTGCATTCATTTGCATCTTATTAATTAAGAAATTGTGCTAATAACATCACCTTCCCAATGAACTTCTCCCCAGTTGAGAAACTAAGTGCTTCAAAAATTAACAATTAAAACTGAGCTGGTCCAATGTTATATCTCTCACTGATTTAACATTACATTTACTTTATTCTTTTATCAATTTTGGTTTGGAGAACTGAACTGAGAACTGTGAGCAGATGATCTTGGACTGTGATCAGCAGCTTGTATTAAAAACAAAAAAAAGAATAAACAAGTTGTTTGTTTGATGGGCAAGCATGAAAGTTAATTTAAGGTTCTTGATGAGAAGGATCCTATAGACTCCTCAACACTGGGAAAAGCAGTATGTCTAACTAGACCGTAGATATTTGGCCATTATCGAGGTCAGTAGCTGGGAACTCATGCCAGCAAGTCTGGAAGGGAAGGTGATGGTCAAACAGAGGAAGAGGCCAGAGTCTTTGAACTGGACTGTTTCTGAGAGAAGGAGCTTTGCTATAGATTGAACGATGAAAGTTTGAACGTCTTCTGCCTTGCCTCCCATTATGAGTCACTGGAAGTTCAGGTAATAGAAACGAAGTTTCATATACAGCTGAAACTTCCTCAATGTGAACTGAAAAGGTGGCCCTGATCGATGTCTTCAGAAAACCAACCAAAAGGTATCACATATGCGTTTGGAACAACGTATCATGAAAACCACTTAAGTAATCTGGCCAGTTTTGTTATTTTCTTTTATTTATCAATAATTGTGTTTGCTTGTTTGTCTGTCTTTTGTGGAAACAAAGGTATTGGGTTTAAATCATAGACATCAATTAGATTACTTTGTCAAACAAGAAACCAAAGGACTGCAGATGCTGGAAATCAGAAACAAGATCAAAAATTACTGGGAAAACTCAGCAGGTTTGCCAGCATCCACGGACAGAAAGCAGAGATAATATTATGGATCTACTGACTCTATTGCTGGACCTGCTGAATATTTCCAGAAATTACTTTGTTGTTTACTTTTGTTCTGCAAAAGCTATGTGCTGTTAATAATTTGTTAAGTCTTTTGTTTAAGCTATGAACCTGGTGTCTAGAAATGATTACTCACAGAGTAATTAGATATTCAAAAAGTCTGGTTAGGAACCACTGGTGTCAATTTTGACAACAAAATGTAAGGCTGGATGAACACAGCAGGCCAAGCAGCATCTCAGGAGCACAAAAGCTGATGTTTCGGGCCTAGACCCTTCATCAGGTCTAGGCCCGAAACGTCAGCTTTTGTGCTCCTGAGATGCTGCTTGGCCTGCTGTGTTCATCCAGCCTCACATTTTGTTGTCTTGGATTCTCCAGCATCTGCAGTTCCCGTTATCTCTGATACGGTGTCAATTTTGAGGTTCTTTGAAGGCTTTAATTTTACTGTGTTGAAAATACCAAGGTGGAAAGGCTGATTTCATTCAGCTGCTTGTCTCCATGCTGTAACAGCAGTCAAAAGAAGGAAGATGATTAGTAAAGTTGCCTTCTCTGGCTCAAGTCCAAGTGAGTTCATGACTGAAGCAGATATCTTCCTCCTCTTTACCTTAGATGGAAGCACTACAACTGCCTCCGTTGTCACAGGACATGGAAGGTTCTAGAACCTTCCATCAACAAAACTGGACCATGCACATCTTCAGAACATCACGCTGCTTTTTATTGAGCAGGCTCATCTAGCATTGAAGAGAGCAGCAGAGTGGTGACATTGATTGGCTGACGTGGGGAAGATCTGCATTAGTGCAGTCACTACTTCCAGAAGGTGGTTTGCAGAGGGGCTGTTGTCAACTGACAGTTCAATTGGATGCACTTAGAAGCATGAGGATGGTGGAAAGCGTCATAGACAATAGTTTGAGAGATGTGGTGATATCCAAGGTTCAGACAGATGGATGGATAGGTGGGTGACCATAAGAAGGGGCAGGCAGCCACTGCAGGAATCCCCTGCAGTCACCCATCTCTAACAAGTATACCATTTTGGATACTGTTGGGGGGATAATTTATTGGGGGTAACAGCAGCAGATTAGTGGTACCATGGCTGGCTCTGTTCTTAAGAGGGGAAGGACAAAGAGCACTGGAGCAGTAGTTATAGGAGACTCTACAGTTAGGGGTACAGAAAGGCGCTTCTATGGATGTAACAGAGAGTCCAGGATGGTCTGTGGCCTCCCTGGTGCCAGGGTCCAGGATGTCTCTGAATTCTGAGTGAACAGCCAGAGGTTGGTACATATTGGTACTAACGGCTTGGGTGGGATTTATGATGAGGTCCTGCAGCAGCAGTTCAGAGAGTTAGTCAGAAAGTTAAAGAGCAGGATCTCCAAGGTTGTAATCTTGGGATTACTTCCTGAGGCACGTGCCAGTGAGGCTAGAAATAGGAGGATAGTACAGCTCAGCATGTGGCTAAACAGAAGGTGTAGGAGGGAGAGTTTCAGATATCTGGACCATTGGGATTTCTGCCAGGGCAGGTTGGACCTGTATAAGAAGGTTGCATCTAAACTGGAGGGGCATAAATATTCTGGCTGAGAGGTTTGCTGGTGTCACTCAGGAGGATTTAAACTAGTTTGGCAGGGGTTGGGAACCAATGCAAAAGTGAATGGACTGAAAGAGGACTAGAGAATAGGGCCAGTAAGATTCAGGGGAAGAACAGGCAGGGTGTAGTCACTGATCAAAGCAGATCTGGTGGACTCAAGAGTATCTGTTTCAAGATTAGCAAGAAGTGTAACAGATAAGGCAGATGAACTGAAGAGCCTAGTTTAGTACTTGGAACTACAATGTTGTTGCTATTCCAGAGACTTGACTAAGGGAGGGGCAGAATTGCCAGCTTAACATTCCAGGATACAGATGTTTCAGGTGGGATAGTGGGGGATATAGAAGGGGTGGTGGAGTTGCACTACTTGTTAAGGAATAAATCACAACTGTACTGCATGTGGACACCATGGATGGCTCATACAGCGAGGCAATATGGGTAGCGCGCAGGAACAGGAAGGGTGCAATCACAATGTTTGGGGTCTATTACAGGCCTCCCAACAGCCAGCAGGAGATAGAAGAACCAATATGGAGGCAGACTTCGGCAAGATGTAAAAGTAACAGGGTTGTTGTCATGGGTGATTTTAACTTCCCATATATTGACTGGGACTCAGTGCTTGGGGCTCAGATAGGGTAGAGTTTGTACGGAGCATCAAGGAGGGCTTACTGAAACAGTATGTAGATAGTCCAAATAGGAAAGGGGCCCTACTGTGCCTAGAGTTGGGGAATGAGCCTGGCGAGGTGGTCGATGTCTCAGTAGGGGAGCAGCTCAGGAACAGTGATCACAATTCAGTAAGCTTTACAGTTCTGATGGATAAAGATCGATGTAGTTGTCAGGTGAAGGTGCTAAATTGAGAGAAGACTAATTACAACAATATTAGGCAGGAACTGAAGAATTTAGATTGGATACAGATGTTTGAGGGCAAATCAACATCTGGTATGGGGAAGGCTTTCAAGTGTAAATTGCTTGGAACTCAGGGCCAGCACGTTCCTTTAAGGATGAAGGATACATATGGCAAGTTTAGGAAACCTTGGAAAACTAGAGATATAGGGGGAAGTTGAAAGAAACTTAAGCAAGGAGTCAGCACGGCTAAAAGGAGTCATGAAAAGTCATTGGCTAACAGGATTAAGGGAAATTCCAACGCTTTTTATACATATATAAAGAGTAAGAGAGTAGCCAGACAGAGGGTTGGCCCACTCAAGGACAGGGAAGGGAATCTACGTATGGAGCCAGAGGAAATAGGAAAGGCATTAAATAAGTACTTTGTGCCAGTATTCACCGTACGGAAGAACTTGGTGGATGATGAGTCTGGGGAAGGGTCGATATATAGTTTGGGTCATGTTGAGATCAAAAGGGAGGAGGTATTGGGGGTCTTGAAAAACAGTAAGGTTGACAAGTCCCTGGGGCCTGATGGGATATACACCAGAATACTGAGAGAGGCAAGGGAGGAAATTGCTGTCGCCTTGAGGGATATCTTTGTATCCTCACTGGCTGCAGGGGAGGTCCCAGAGGATTGGAGAATAGCCAATGTTGTTCTTCTGCTGAAGAAAGGTGACAAGGATAATCCAGCTAATTACAGGTCGGTGAGCCTTACATAAGTGGTTGGGAAATTATTGGAAGGATTCTTCAAGACAGGATTTACTCCGAACCTGGAGATCAATGGGTGTATTAGCGAGAGGCAACATGGTTTTGTGAAGGGGAGGTCATGTCTCACTAACGTGGTTTAGTTTTTGAGGAAGTGATAAAGATGATCGGTGAGGGTGGGAGTAGGGCAGTGGATGTTGTCTATATGGGCATCAGTAAGGCCTTTGACAAGGTCCGTCATGGCAGGCTGATACAGAAGATAGAGTCCACGGGGTCAGAGGTGAGCTTGCAAGATGGATAAAAAAAAACTGGCTTGGTTATGGAAGGCAGGATAGCAGTGGAAGGGTACGTTTCTAAATGGAGAGCTGTGACTAGCAAGGCTCCTCAGGGGTCACTGCTGGGACCTTTGCTGTTTGTAATATATACAAATGATTTGGAGGAGAACATAACTAGTCTGATTAGTAAATTTGCCGATGGGACAAACATTGGCAGAATTCCAAATAGCAATGAGGACCATCAGAGGATACAGGAGGATACAGACCAGAGAGACTTGGGCAGAGAGATGGCAGATGGAGTTTAACCTGGAATAATGTGAGGTAATGTATTTTGTTAGGTCTTTGGAAGAAAAATATACAGTTAATGGCAGAACCCTTAAGAGTACTGATAGGCAGAGGGATCTGGGTGTACAGGTACACAGGTCACTGAAACTGGCAATGCAGGTAAAAAAGGTAGTCAACGTGACACATGGCATGCTTGCTTTCATCAGCTGAGGTACTGAGTTTAAAAACTGGCAGGTAATGTTGCAGCTTTATAGAACATTAGTTAGGCCACATTTGGAATCTTATGTTCAATTCTGGTCACCACACTACCAGAAGGATGTGGTGGCTTTGGAGAGGGTACAGGAAAGATTTATCAGGATATTGCCTGGTATGGAGGGCATTAGCTATGAGGAGAGGTTGGAGAAAGTTGGGGGTTATTCCCACTGAAACGACAGAGGTTGAGGGGTGACCTGATAGAGGTCTACATGATTATGAAGGGCATGGCCAGGCTGGACAGTCGGAAGCTTTTTCCCAGGGTGGAAGAGTCAGTTACCAGGGGCCATGGGTTTAAGGTGCAAGTGCAAGGTTTAAAGGTGATGTGCGAGGCAAGTTTTTCACACAGCGGGTGGTGGGTGCCTGGAACTCGCTGCCAGGGGAGGTAGTGGAAGCAGATACTAACGTGACTTTTAAAGGGCATCTTGACAAACATATGAATAGGATGGGAATAGAGGGATATGATCCCCGGAAGGGTAGGGGGTTTTAGTAGTGATGGGCAGCATGCTGGGGCAGGCTTGAAGAGCAAAAGGGCCTGTTCCTGTATTGTAATTTTCTTTTTTTTTGTTCTACTTGTTCTCTTCCAGCTAGTTTTCGGTAGCAAGCTCAGGCTGCAATCCCTCAATCTGAGAGAGTGATTTGGTGGGCAGCAGCAGCCAACAGGAGCAAGATCTGAAGTGGTGATTTAGTGCAGAGGGGCAGCCATTAGCCACTGGTTAAGAGATAAAGCTTTATCATAGAGGAAAGGAAAGGAATTCTTAGGTTCAGAGGTAAAATTCAAGCACAAGTGGAAGGCAAGCTTCTGCCAATTGAAAACTATAATGAAGGCAGGTAACAGTCATTTGTGGGGGAAGGCAGCTCATTGTGAGGCACAGAGTTGTGTCAACATCAGAAGTGTAATATGTGCCAGCAGCTTACGCAGCAATCATATTGTATATGCTTAGAGAGAATGGTGATGTGTGAAAGTCAGTCAGGATGAGTATTGTGTGGGACAAGGATGCAGTTAGTCAGTGGGTACCATCATAGTCAGTCCAGGGATTGGATCAGTCATTGGCCGTGGGCAGTCAGGCATGTGGTCCTGTTCAAATTTGGGAATCTATGCTGTTGCTGTCCAGGGATTCCTTGCAGTTAAATAAAAACAGTGCAAGCTTTGCAGATTGGTTAGTCAGGGTGCTAATGGCAAACTCAGTCTGGGAGCTGAAGTGGACAGTTGGGCTGACATGCCGAAGCAGTTCCGGGGAATGTGTGGTGGTCAGTCTGCAGAAGTGAAGTACATATAATGCACAAGTTTTACAGAGGCCAGTAGATGGTATTATCAAGGTATTAGCTAACTCAAGTCTGGTATTTAGTCATTGTATTAAGTTACAGGTATAGAGGACAATTGCAGATAATATGGTTGGACCTGGTTGTCTCATAGTGGACTATGTGATCTCAAAGGAAAAGTTGAGGCAAGTCACAGTCATTCTAGCCTCAACCTGGAAAAGGTTCAGGGTTAGTTCTGGTTCTGGCAGGGTAAAACTAACATATTAATGGCAATATAAAAGGGTTCAACTGAAATAGGGGAATAGTGATGGGTCATAGTGGAGTCAAAGATCACAACACAAGAAGTGTCATGAAGAATGAGGTTAAGTCACAGTTCAATGGCAGAGCCTGCAAGTTCCTCACTGAAACACAGTTAAAATTCAACATACAGATCCACTAATTAGTGATGAGTAAAAGGTGCTTCTAAAGTGAGAGGAGTAGGTTATTACTTTAATCTCCAAGGAATGGGTTGTAGGGCTGGAATGTAAGGAACTCTACCTCAAGGGCTACTGAAAAGTCACCGTGTCTGTGCTGATTAAACAATGCCATTCATCTGTGTTTATCTGACTTCAATTCACAGTTAATCTGGAAGTCATCATTCAGCAGAATACTGGGGACTTGGCTTGAAGTGAGTTGCACACAGCCATCACGTGCAACAAAATGTTGAGAAGCACCAGGCAGCCTGTATTTTCAGCAGCCTTGAATGGTGTGTTCCATTTACACACTGGGCACAGTAAATTGTGGCCCATGATGGGGGAGGGGCAGCTCCTGAAATTTTGCTTGTACTTCAGCCCCGAGTTCCTGATCTTTAGACGTCCATTTCAGAGGTTGTGGGGAGAGGTGACTGCAGGCAAATCAGACAGTTTGTTTCTGGGCCTGACCAGATTGTCTATAAATAGGCAGCTCACTGTTTGCCCACTTTCATGGTTATATCTGTGCCTGAATGTCTTTGGAAAGTGAGCTGGCTCAAGGCCTTCCATGGATGATGGACACTACAAGGGTTAGAGTGCATTATTTATCTTCAAAATGATAATTTAATTTGCATAGTATTAAACTTTGAACTTTTTTGTTACATTGTTCCTTCAAGGGACAGGCACCCTGTAATATGGTTTCATTTGGCTTCATTTGATTTAATGGATTTTAAGTGGTTTTGAATATCTTATCAGATCATTCAAATCTAAAATGCACTTACGAAAAGGAATCATTAGGAATACACTACCATTGATTGAAATCCTGTATCTCTGAGATGAACAAAACTCAATGAAACAAGACGCTTCCTGCTCATAATGGGAATCAGAGAGAGGTTGCAGATTGGAACAGATCAACAGACTTTAGTATTTATCTCTGCAAATGACTGAGGCTCAATGTAGAAGACAACAAAAATGCTTTGAGATGTCATGACATATCTATGACATCTGCTAGATGAGGAGCTGGGCTCACATGGAGGAAGAGGCAATTCTATCCCTATAGCCCTCAAGGACACAGCTGCCCTTAAATTTTTGTCAAGTGGATCATTTCAGGGAGTAAATGGAGACTTGCACGATGTTTCACAGTTCTCCACTTATGAGTGTATCCAGGATGTCACTAATGCAAAAGTGGCCAGACCCTTTTTAACAAAAGATCTGAGGATGCTAGAGGTCTAAAATAAATTAAAAATTACAGGAGAAATCCAGAAGAACTAGCAGCATCTGTGGAGAGAATCAAAATTAACATATTGAGACCAATACAACGCCTCTTCCCCCTCCAAAGCTGACTCACAACACCTCAAAGAAATCCTTCGATGAGCACACAGAATAGGTGTAATCCAAGCAAAGCCTCTGTCAGGACTGTTGTGGAAAAGACCCTAAGTCTCGTCAAGACATAGATGACGTCTCTAGTCTGGGCAGCAGGTGCCATGCAATACCGTCTTGATTGGGTGTCTTACACCATAATGGGGTGTTGTACCTTTCACAAACTGAGTTGGCATGGAGAGGAGATGCAAGAGAGAGAGGAATTCTCCGAGGAGGAAGATAAGGTGGAGGATCCTCAGATGCGCCAAGAGCAGTGATGATGCAAGGAAGGCAGGTCGATATTCAGTAGAGCACCAAGACAGAATTTATTGCTACATGCTGCATGATGCCTTACAGAGTAGACACGTGATTTTTGCAAGGTCTACTTTCATATCTGTAGTCGGCAAACAGCCTACAGGTAAACCAATTTACTTGTTTTCATTGCCGATTATGCTATGCAATTAGATGTCCTTAGTAATAAAAAGGCTGTGATATAGTGAGGTCTTCCATTACATGGCTCTTCTAAATGTTTGTGTGAAAATCATCCTTGTGCCAAAGACATACGAGTCACATCAATATGTTAACTCCTTCACGAGGGCTACCATGCTGTCACTGATCCTGAAATGTTCCTTCTGAGCATTTCTACACCAGAAGTCACATGACATCAGGTTCTTGTCCAACTGGTTTATTTAAAAACACAAGCTTTCAGAGCCTCAGTCCTTCTTCAGGTTTCCTGAAGCTTGTGATTTTTAATAAACCTGTTGGACTATAACCTGGTGGTGTGTGATTTCTGACCTCATTTACCGCAGTCTAACACCAGCCCCTCTATGTCATTTTTACATCAGTATACCCTCAACGCTTCAGAATGCAATGAGCTTTCCCTGTCCAATGCTATGCCTGAGCATCATCTACATCAGCACTTAAAAGATAAGACTGAGGTTTTCATAGCAAGCTTCAGCCAGAAGTGTCGAGTGGATGATCCACCTCGACCTCCTCCAGTAGTCCCCAGCATCACACTCAGCAGTTTTCAGCCAATTCAATTCACTCCATAGGATATCAAGAAATCAGTGGAGACAGTGGATACTGCAAAGGCTACAGGCCCAGACAATTTTCCAGCAATAGTACTGAAGACTCGAGCTCCAGAACTTGCCACTTCCCTAGCCAAGTTGTTCCAGTGCAGTTACAACACTGGTATCTACCGGATAATGTAGAAAATTGCCCAACTATGCCATGTACATAAAAAGCAGGAAAAATCCAACCCAGCCAATTATCGCCTCAGCAGTCTACTTTCGATCATCAGTTAAGTAATGGAAGGTGTTATCAACAGTGCTATCAAGCAGCACCTGTTCAGCGACGCCCAGTTTGGGTTCCACCGGAACACTCAGCTCCAGGCCTCATTACAGCCTTAGTTTAAACATGGACAAAAGATCTAAACTCCAGAGGTGAGGGGAGAGTGACAGCCCTCCACATTAAGGGTGTATTCGACAGTGTGTGGTATCAAGGAGCCCAAGCAAAACTAGAATCCATGGGAATCTGGGGGGGCAAGCTCTTCGGTGATTAGAGACATACGTGACACATAGGAAGATGGTCATGCTTGTTGGAGGTCAGTCATCTCAGCTCCAGGATGTCTCTGCAGGGGAGTGCCCTAGCCCCAACGAACATCAGCTGTTTCATCAATGATTTTGTCTCCATCATAGAGTCAGAAGTGGGTATATTTGACAATGACTGCACAATGTTCATCACCTTTTGCAACTCCTCTGATACTGAAGTGATATCCAGCCTGGGGCTGAAAAATAATAAGTAACATTTGCGCCACACAAATATCAGCCTATAACCATCACCAATAACAGATAATCTAATCATCACCTATTGACATTCAATGGCATTACCACCATTGAATGCCCCACTATCAACATCCTGGGAGTTATCATTGTCCAAAAACTCATCTAGAATCACCACAAAACATGGCAGCTATGGGAGCAGGTCAGAGACTAGGAAAACTGCAGCAAGTAACACATCTCCTGACTCCCCAAAGCCAGTCCACCGTCTACAAGGTACAGGTCAGGACTGCAATGGCATATTCCCCACTTGCCTTGTTAAGTGCAGCGCCAACATCAAGAAGCTTGACAAAATCCAGGTCAAAGCAGACCGCTTGATTGGCACTACATCCACAAGCATCCACCCCCTCACCTGCAACACTCAGTAGCTGCAGTGTGTCCTGTCTAAAAGATATACTGCAGAAATTCACCAAAGATCCTCAGACAGCACTTTCCAAGCCCATGAACACTTTCGTCTAGAAGGACAAAGGCAGCAGAAAAATGGGAACATCACCACATCCAAGTTCCCCTCCAGGCCACTCACTCTGACTTGGAATAACATCACTGTTCCTTCACTGTCCAAATTCTGGAATTCCCTCCTAAATGACATCGTAGATTAACCCACAGCAGGTGGACTGCAGTGGTTCAAGGCAGCAAACCACCACCTTCTCAAGGGCAAGTGGGGACAGACAATAAATGCTAGCTACCCAGCAATGCTACATCCGACAAATGAAAAACAAACTTGGCCCATTGCCTTGTATGCCTTGCAACACATGTAAGCATCTAAATGCTTCTTAAATGTTCCGAGGGTATCTGTTTCTACCGCCCTTAAAGGCAGTGAGTTCTCTATTACCAAAACTCTGGAGGAAAAAAAATTCTTTATATCTCCTCAAAACCTCCAAAAGTTTCTTCCTTTTTATCCTATCTATGGCCTTTATAATTTTATACATCTCAATCACGTCCCTCCTCTGTCTCCTCTGCTCCAAGGAAACTGAGTCCAGTCTATTCTCACTTCAACTCTCCAGCCCAGGCAACACTCTGGTAATCTCCTCTGCACCCTCTGCAGTGCAATCACACCCCTCCTATAATGCGAAATCCAAAACTGCAGACTCTCCTCTAGCTATGGTCGATACATCCTTTTCTACATTCCAGCATAACCTCCCCAATCTTAAAGTCTATGCCTTTTACAATTAAGGTAAGTATCTCATATGCCTTCTGAACCACTATATTTACCTGTCCTGCTACCATAAGGCACAGGTGGACATGCACATCAAGGTACTTCTGATCCTCAGTGGCTCCCAGGAGAAATAAATGCTGGCCAAGCCTACATCACATGGACAAAAAAAATTACCCCACTTAACGCAAGTCGATTGGATGAATTGGCTGTGACAAATTTTATACTAGTGGAAGTGAACATACATTTTCCAAGTGCAGATTTTAAGCAATGATTGAAGAACTTTGTCACTGATGTGCCCTGAAAAAGGTTCTATTTTCTCTCCTTCCTTACCCTCCTTGTGCAGGCCAGGTTTATAGAACATAGAACATAGAACATAGAACAGTACAGCACAGAACAGGCCCTTCAGCCCACAATGTTGTGCCGACCATTGATCCTCATGTATGCACCCTCAAATTTCTGTGACCATATACATGTCCAGCAGTCTCTTAAATGACCCCAATGACCTTGCTTCCACAACTGCTGCTGGCAATGCATTCCATGCTCTCACAACTCTCTGCGTAAAGAACCTGCCTCTGACATCCCCTCTATACTTTCCACCAACCAGCTTAAAACTATGACCCCTCGTGCTAGCCATTTCTGCCCTGGGAAATAGTCTCTGGCTATCAACTCTATCTATGCCTCTCATTATCTTGTATACCTCAATTAGGTCCCCTCTCCTCCTCCTTTTCTCCAATGAAAAGAGACCGAGCTCAGTCAACCTCTCTTCATAAGATAAGCCCTCCAGTCCAGGCAGCATCCTGGTAAACCTCCTCTGAACCCTCTCCAAAGCATCCACAACTTTCCTATAATAGGGCGCCCAGAACTGGACGCAGTATTCCAAGTGCGGTCTAACCAAAGTTTTATAGAGCTGCAACAAGATCTCACGACTCTTAAACTCAATCCCCCTGTTAATGAAAGCCAAAACACCATATGCTTTCTGAACAACCCTGTCCACTTGGGTGGCCATTTTAAGGGATCTATGTATCTGCACACCAAGATCCCTCTGTTCCTCCACACTGCCAAGAATCCTATCCTTAATCCTGTACTCAGCTTTCAAATTCGACCTTCCAAAATGCATCACCGCGCATTTATCCAGGTTGAACTCCATCTGCCACCTCTCAGCCCATCTCTGCATCCTGTCAATGTCCCGCTGCAGCCTACAACAGCCCTCTACACTGTCAACGACACCTCCGACCTTTGTGTCGTCTGCAAACTTGCTGACCCAACCTTCAATCCCCTCGTCCAAGTCATTAATAAAAATTACAAACAGTAGAGGCCCAAGGACAGAGCCCTGTGGAACTCCACTCACCACTGACTTCCAGGCAGAATATTTTCCTTCTACAACCACTCGCTGTCTTCTGTTGGCCAGCCAATTCTGTATCCAAGCAGCTAAGTTCCCCTGTATCCCATTCCTCCTGACCTTCTGAATGAGCCTACCATGGGGAACCTTATCAAATGCCTTACTGAAGTCCATATACACCACATCCACAGCTCGACCCTCATCAACTTTTCTAGTCACATCCTCAAAAAACTCGATAAGGTTTGTGAGGCATGACCTGCCCCTCACAAAGCCGTGTTGACTGTATTTGATCAAGCCATGCTCTTCCAGATGGTCATAAATCTTATCCCACAGAATCCTTTCTAACACCTTGCAGACGACAGACGTGAGACTTACCGGTCTATAATTGCCGGGGATTTCCCTATTTCCTTTCTTGAAGAGAGGAATTACATTTGCCTCTCTCCAGTCCTCAGGTATGACTCCAGTGGAGAGCGAGGATGCAAGGATCTTCGCAAGTGGCAAAGCAATTGCATTTCTCGCTTCCCAAAGCAGCCGAGGACAAATCTGATCCGGGCCTGGCGACTTGTCAATCTTAATGTTTGACAAAATTTTCAGCACATCAGCTTCGTCTATCTCTATCCATTCCAGCATGCACACCTGCTCTTCAAAGGTTTCATTCACTACAAAGTTCGTTTCTTTCGTAAAGACAGAAGCAAAAAACTCATTTAGGGCTTCCCCTACCTCCTCAGGCTCCACACACAAGGTCCCTATGCTATCCCTGATCGGCCCTACTCTTTCTTTGACCATTCTCTTATTCCTCACATAAGTGTAAAATGCCTTTGTGTTTTCCCGGATTCCTTCTGCCAAGCCTTTCTCGTGCCCCCTCCTGGCTCTCCTCAGACCATTTTTGAGCTCCTTCCTTGCCTGCATGTAATCCTCTCTAGCTGAACTTGACCCTAGCTTCCTCCACCTTATGTAAGCTACCTTCTTCCTTTTCACTAGAAGCTCCACCGCTCTCGTCATCCAAGGTTCCCTAATCTTACCCCTTCTTGCCTGTCTCAGAGGGACATATTTACTCATCACTCCCAACAACTGTTCCTTAAACCGTCTCCACATGTCGATAGTTCCCTTACCATGGAACAACTGCTCCCAGTCCATGCTTCCTAACTCATGTCTAATCGCATCATAGTTTCCTCTTCCCCAATTAAATATCCTCCCATTCTGCCTAATCCTCTCCTTCTCCATAGCTATGTAGAATGTGAGGCAGTTATGGTCACTATTGCCAAAATGCTCTCCCACCACAAGATCTGATACCTGCCCTGGCTCGTTTCCGAGCACCAAGTCTAGAATGGCCTCTCCCCTCGTCGGCCTGTCAACGTACTGCGTTAGGAAACCCTCCTGAACACACCTAACAAAAACAGCTCCATTCAAATTTTCTGCTCGAAGGAGGTTCCAATCAATATTAGGAAAGTTAAAGTCACCCATTACAACAACCCTACTGCGTCCACACTTTTCCAAAATCTGTCGACCTATGCTTTCTTCAATCTCCCTGCTGCTATTGGGGGGCCTGTAGTAAACCCCTAACGAGGTGACTACTCCCTTGCTGTTCCTAATTTCCACCCATACTGACTCAGTAGGCAGATCTTCCTCGACAAAGGAAGCTTCTGTAGCTGTGATACCCTCTCTGATTAGTAGTGCTACACCCCCTCCTCTTTTTCCCCCCTCCCTATTCTTTTTAAATGTTCTAAACCCTGGAACATCCAGCAACCATTCCTGCCCATGAGAAACCCATGTCTCTGTTATGGCCACAACATCATAGCACCAGGTACTGATCCATGCTCTAAGTTCATCACTTTTATTCCTGATACTCCTTGCATTGAAGCAAACACACTTTAACCGATCCCTTGGTTCCTTCCCAGGAAAATCCTTCCCACTAGCTGGTCTACCTCTTGCTACTGCCTCACCTGCATCAACGCTCACCTCTGGTATACAGCTCAGGTTCCCACCCCCCTGCCATACTAGTTTAAACCCTCTCGAACTACTCGAGCAAACCTTCCACCCAGGACATTGGTCCCCTTCCAGTTCAGATGCAACCCGTCCTTCTTGTACAGGTCCCACCTTCCCCAGAAGGCATCCCAATTATCAACATATCTGAAGCCCTCCCTCCTACACCAGCTGCGTAGCCACGTGTTCAGCTGCGCCCGCTCCCTGTTCCTCACCTCACTATCTCGTGGCACCGGTAGTAAACCAGAGAACACTACTCTGTTCGTCCTGCTCTGCAGCTTCCATCCTAACTCCCTGAAATCACTTTTTATATCCTCAAACCTATTTCTGGCTATATCATTTGTGCCAATATGTAACACGATTTCTGGCTGTTCGCCCTCCCCTTTTAGAACTTTATACACCCGATCGGAGACGTCCCGGACCCTGGCACCAGGGAGGCAACATACCTACCGGGAATCCCGATCTTGCCCACAAAATCTCCTGTCGATTCCCCTAACTATCGAGTCCCCTACCACGAGTACTTTTCTATTCTGCCCCCTTCCCTTCTTTGCCACAGTGTCAGGCTCAGTGCCAGAGAACTGACTACTATGGCTTTCCTCTGGTAGGTCATCCCCCCCAGCAGTATCCAAAACGGTATACTTATTTCTGCAATTGGGTGGTGGCAACCTAGGAAGGCATCCCCTGATAATTTTCAGCCTGAACTGTTGAGGCTGTCTTGCTCACATGCAAGCTCAACTTCCTTAGCTTTAGATGCTGGAGGCATTAGGGTCACAGGCAGGGGTAAGGTGGAACAGTAGGGTACCTTGTGGTGTCATGCATAGATGTTGGTGTGGTCTTTCAGTCCTCCTCCCTGTGACAGAGAGGTAAAGCTGGAGTGAGGTCAAGATCCCTCATCCTCTCACCTCCATGGATGCAGCATACCCATGGCTAAATCAATAGAGTGCTTATCCATGCACATATCCAGCAGCATCTCAGCATTCCAATGGGACTAATTCTCTAGGTTAGCTTGGAAAGGAAAGAGTCCCAAAAATTTGGGCCAAAGTGAGCTGTCTTGTACTACTAATTTAAGTAAACAAACAGGTGGAATTTACTACTAACCAGACACTGCAGTCAAGCTAAAAACATGTACTGCCTACCACAGTAAACAGAAATGTGTAACATGATTTTCAGTGCCAGTGTAATACCAGGTATGCAGGCCATATTTCCTAATTACTGACAAACCATTTCAAACAAAAACTTCCTCGTTTTGAATCCAATGAGTTTATCAAAGACAGCTAACCATTCCTGCTGCATCTTCATGATAAGCATTACCTAATCAGTTAGCAATCTGTTTACATCCTAAATAAGTTGTTGCTTCCTTTCTAAAGTCGGGGTTCTTCTCAAACTTCTGTCCTCATGACTGCAAGAATGAAAAACTTCAAATTTGTGTCTCTTTTAGCAATATTTATGTTCTGTACCACCAAGCACTACAACAAATACTATAATTAGTATTACCTTGTGCAAACAAAGATACATCCTTAGAAACCTGCCAGGTGTGATGTTGATCATATAAATCAGTGAAATTCCACATTTGATTCTTCACACTTACAGAGTCAATTAGACCCAGCCAAAATAACATCAAGGGTAAAATTGCATCAGTTGGCAATTCCTTCACTGGTCACTCTTTGCAATATATATTTGAATGTTTGCACATTGGACAAAAACAATTAACTGAACATGTTCTGTAAAATATGGAATGGACTCGAAGGATGTGAAGATCAAGCACCCAGTGCCTTCTGACAATGACAAAACACGCAACTTCAAAGACCACTTGTTTCCAAAATAGGGAATCAACACATTTTCTTCACAGAACGATCCCTCAATGGAGTAAGTAGCCAAAGGAAACAGTCACAGCCCCGTCACTTGAAATCTTCAAGACCTATCTTCAGATTATTTCCATTTAAAATATTTTTAAACTAAATGAAATTATTGTCAGAACCACCATCACAGCAAATCATGTCTGGTTCAAGTAGCACTGATAAAATATATTTAGTTTGGTGGAATATAAATATTGATCTGTGATAATAACATAATCAAAGCAGAAGATTTGATTTGGAATCAACTGCATTGTTTTCTTCTCACCCTGCATGTTTTAATAGTCCAGCAGTACATATTATTGTTGAAACAATTGTAACTTGCTGCATAAGGTTAATGCTAGTTATGGAACAATGTTGCTACACTATCGGTTATGGCCTTTACAAGATTAAAAAATGCAGATGAATGAGAAAAATTCAAATCACAGATATGGAGTGATATGGAGAGGTCATCGTAACAGCTTCATTACAGAAACTTTGCGACGTTTTCAGCACAAGTTGGTGAACACAAGCAGGATACCTTTTCAATTGTTGTTCTCTGACCATCAGAAGTCATTGTTCAGATAAATTTCAACATTCTGCACCTCATTTAAAAAAAATACAGAGTGGTAACTTCATTTTGAAGAAATAAAACACAAAAGTTGGATCTTTTATCTTAAATGTCCTTTGACTCCTTGGCCTCCCAAGCCAACAAGGTTCAGATGGTTCAACCTGGTGAACACGCTTTCATTTCTTCAATGGATATACTACTTCTTCCTGACAATATTATTCATTGTTTATTTGACGAAAATAGAAATATGAATGTCCTTTTCCATAGGAGACCATCAAATAAACTACAATTGAACTTAGTTGAAACGAAACTATTTTCCTTTTACTGAAGTTCAAACTTGTACCATTAAGTTGGTCTCACCCTTTCCCAGAATTATGTATCTTGCATAGGTACTACTATTGGAATAGTAAAATATTACTTCCTATCAATTTTTGGTCTATTGCTGCTTTTTTCACTCAAGTTGCTTTCACAATTAAGTTCCCCATCATACTTTTCTGTGCATCATGCCAGTTCCCAATTTCTTATTCTACATCACTTGTTAACCATCTGAGTAGAGGAAAGGTACAAAGAACAAACAAATAAGCAATTCTTTTATGGTTTTGGTGCCAAAACATTTGTAAAGCATCCATAGAAAATACAATTGGGTAGGATTCTTCAATTGATAGTGCACAACATACCTCTGGCCAAGTCATTGGAATCCTCAAGTGCAGGGATTACATCTTTTCCAAAGCGTGCTTTTACATTACCACCAAGTATAGTCCCAATATCTACATGAGAAAACAGCACATCACAGTGTTCAACAAAACGCCATTCCACAGAAATAATTTTTAAGAGAGCATTCTCAATTCAAAGCTGTTAAGGATTATAGCTGCTTGCTGTTCATTTCTTATATATGAGTAGATACTCACTTGGCAAGTCAGAAAATTATTTCAACAAGCATTACTCAGGAAGGTCCTCATTATATACATGGGAGACATTGTAGATGTGAGATTCTGAATGAAAACAACAGCTGGTACGGTATTTACAAAATAACTTACTTTAATACAGTACTTGTAGTAATTGTAATGAGATCAGCCAAGTGGGCTTCATAGAATATGAGTTCCCTGATTGGGGCTGTTAACCTGGTCCAACCAGGAGCCCTTGCTGACAGATAAGAAGAGCAGTATTCACTCTGAGAGCTGGATCAATATCAAGAACTCTCCATGAATAAAGGATGACGTGGTGATAGGACACCAGCCTCTGTGGAGTTATTTCAATGGTAATGAGAGTAAAGCACCCTCTTGAAGAAATTTGCTTGCAACATTGTTTGAGTTGGGGTAAGCATTTATGCCATTATTTTGGAAGCTTGACTCATTTGATCCTGCCATCGAAGACTGGGCCCAGTATATGGAAAGAATGCATTATTTTTACCAGGCAAACGATATTAGGGGTAGATGAAAGACAAAAAGAAATTCTCCTGTTAGCTTGTGCAACCACAACTTTTTTGGTTATTAGGAGACTAATTTCCCTGAGGCACGAGATACTAAAACCTTTCAAGTTGACAGACTTAGTTAAGAAATATCAGAGATAACAAGGTGTAGAGCTGGATGAACACAGCAGGCCAAGCAGGATCATAGAAGCAGGAAAGTTGATGTTTCAGGCCGACATCCTTCTTCAGAAATGGGGGAGGGGGAGGAGGTTCTGAAATAAGTTGGGAGAAAGGGGGAGGCGAATAGAAGATGGATAGAGGAGAGGACAGGTGCACCGGAGACAGACTGGTCAAAGTGCAGAGGTGGAGGCGGCAGAAAAACTGCTCAACGTCCAAGCGTAAACCGTATTCGTTGATGTGTGGATGGAGGGGTCAAAGCTGAGCCCCTTACTGAGGACTGACCGCTCGTCCTCAGTAAGGGGGAAGTCTCGGGGGATGGTGAAGAATCGGCAGGGCACGGTTCGGGCCAAATTGAGAAGGTTTGAATGTGGACTGTAGTCTATTAAGGATGATCTGGTTCCATAGGCAGGTACGATGAAAGGTGATGTGGCTAGTTTGCTTCAGGACGAGGTTGAGTAGTTTCAAGGCCGAAGAGGCTATGAGAGAGTTGCAGTGGGAGAGAGATCCACTGAGGTTTTGCCGGAGGGAGGAGGGTAACTTCTTCAGGGAAGGCAACCTGAGAAGAGGGCGACCCTTAGAAGAGGACTGCAAATCTCATCTAATTCTGAGGCACAACTGGTTTTACTCAGCAATTCAAGAACCAGGGGAATCCGTGTTAGGAGCTTCCTTCCTTTGTTCATTCACAGGATGGCATTGCTGGCTAGGCACCAATTATTGCCAATCCCCAATTGCTCATAGGGCAGTTAAGAGTCAACCACATTGTTGTGGGTCTGGATTGACTTGCTTAAGACAACTGGCAGAGACATGTGACTTTGGTTTAACTCGTAACGACATGCTGAGAAACCATTTGGTATTTGGGATTAACGATGTAACCATGCAAAAGCTCCTATTAGCTGAAGCTGAACTGGACTTCAACAGGCACAGCAACTGGCTTTGTCATTGGAAAATGCAGAAAGTGGACCTTACCAGTTGCAGGGTATTCCGATGGAAACTGATACACTCGCCTGTCCGACTGAGCCTGGGGAACGCCACTTGAATGAAGGCAATTGCATAGCCACACTCAGGATACATCCTGAGCAGACGGACTCTAATTAGCCAATAGCAAAACCCCAAAACAAAGCCAAGCCTCCGCCAAACAATTAACATTTTCTTCAAGATCCAGGCCAGCAAGTCATTGTTGTTGCTGCCAGCTGCTTACAGCCTTCCAATATTTAAATGATGAAATTCTTGCTCATCTATGAACTTCAGAATTAAATGGTCCAAAACAAGAATTGTGCATCAAGTTAATCAATTCTCTGGCCTCCAAGCTTTAGACTTTAAAAATTCCAACTGTACTTGGGACAGAAGACATTTGAACTAAATAATTTAGTGACAGTATTGAAGACATAAGTGAAGAAATTCAGCTCAACAACATTAATGATGTAATTATTGGAGCACAATAATAGAGGAGGGAGAGGAATGTTTACAAAATAAGTTGATAGATGGTAAAGGGGATGACTTCCCCTTCCCTTCAAAATATGATGAATGGGAGGAGGGAAGTTAGCTGATTTCAGGCAACTAATTTATTGGGCTAGAGAGTCTGGAGTAAAATCAGAATGGATTCCCATTTCTGATTTCAACGGAGGTTTTAACATGTAAGCTTTTAACAGCACTTCCGCCCGAATGAGTATTTGACGGCCAGGCAATTAACACACCATATAAATAGCTGCAAGGTTTCTGTGATTGCTGGGTTGCATTTCCTGCTCCTTCTTCAGAGTGTTGACCAATTTAGCAAGCCAGCAGGGTGGTGTGAAGGACTACCCTGTTTAGGTTTTACATTCCCTGGATCTACATTCTTTCCAATGTTTTATAATTCCCAAATTTGTAAAGAAGATCTCACTCAGCCGTAGAACTAATTGGTCCATCTCCTGTTTAATTGGTTTACTTGGTTTAATTTCTGTTTACTTTTCATTTTTTCAATTTCATGACTCAAGTTTTGTGACTTCCTCCAGGAGAAGTTGGTTTAATATTACCTCCTTTGCTGCTTTAGGGACCTCAATAAGGTCAAGACAATGATCATTCAAAAACTCCTGAAACAGTTTTTTTGGTTCGTTCAACACTGTTTCACAAGGTAAACACAGGCAACATTGGTTATAATCAAATAAGTTTAATTAAATCTGTACAATTTAGCTTTATGAAAAAATTGTTCAGACTGAGGCTGGAGGAGTGTACCCTCACTCTAGTTTCACTACTCCATGGTTTGCAATGTAAAAATATGTTTTCCAGTTACTAAATTGACCAATTAAATACCTCATCTACATCAGAAACAGAAGATCTATTAATCAGGTTTCTTGAAACACAATTGGGTTTACAATCAAAACCAAGATTATTGAATAAAGATGCAATATCTGGATTATCATACAGCCATTAATATAAAAATAAAAATCAGTATCCCTCTAAATATCTCCTAACATATGCAAACACAATCACACAAACAGTCTTCAGTAAAACAAAATCTTTGCAGTGATTGGCTGTCTGAAGCAAAAATACACTAAGGCTAATTGGTCAGTCTTGAAGGTTCAATGTCAAACAGCAGATGTTACAGAGTTTGTTATTCTGATGTACTGGCACATATGATAATTAACCACATATGGTGGTCTCTGGAGTGTCGCATAAACAGCTTGGACAAGAAATACAATTCTTTTTCAATCACTAATTCAAAAGTACAGAACATTTTCACTTTGAATTAATGTAGAGGGCTTTATTTTCAGAAATAGGCAAGATCAGCTGTGCAGAGATATAGGAACTGCAGATGCTGGAGAATGTGAGGTGACAAGGTGTACAGCTGGATGAACACAGCAGGCCAAGCAGCATCAGAGGAGCAGGAAAACTGATATTTCAGAAGAAGGGTCCAGACCCGAAACGCAGGCTTTCCTGCTCCTCTGATGCTGCCTGGCCTGCTGTGTTCATCCAGCTCCACACCTTATTATTGTGTCTCCCACATTTCCCACTACTCATCCCTCACACCCCCTCCCCACAATAACAACCAAAACAGAATCCTCCTCCTCCTCACGTACCACCCCACCAACATCCGCATCCAACGCATCATCCTCCAACACTTCCACCAGCTGCAATCCGACCCCAATACGAAAGATATTTTTCCTCCCCACCCTTATCTGCTTTCCGGAGGGGGCACTCTCTCCATGGCTCCTTTGTCTGCTCCACACTCCCCTCCAGCCCCACCATTCCTGGCACTTTTCCCTGCAACCGCAGGAAGTGTTGCACCTTCCCCTACAACTCCCACCTCACCCCCATCCCAGGCCCCAAGACGACTTTCCACATCAAACAAATGTTCACCTTCACATCTGCTAATGTGGTATACTGTATCTGCTGTTCCAGATGTGGCCTCCTCTACATCAGGGAAACCAAGAGGAGGCTTGGGGACAGCTTTGCGGAACACCTGCGCTCAGTTCCTAAACAAATTACTGCACCTCCCAGTCGCGAACCTTTTCAACTCACCCTCCCACTCCTTAGATGACATGTCCATCCTGGGCTTCCTACAGTGCCATGACGATGCCACCCGAAGCTGGCAGGAACAGCACGCCCTACTTCGCTTGGGAACCCTGCAGCCCAATGGTATCAATGTGGACTTCACAAGCTTCAAAATCTTCCCTCCCCCTATCGCATGCCAAACTAGCACAGCTTATCTCCACCTCCCTAACCTGTCCTTCCTCCCACCTATCCCCTCTTCCGACCTCAAGCCCCACCCACATCTCCTACCTGCTAGCCTCATCCCTCCCCCCGACCTGTCTGTCCTCCCTGAACTGACCCATCCCCTCCCTAACTCCCCACCTACACTCACCTTTACTGGCTCCACCCCTGCCTCTTTGACCTGTCTGTCTCCTTTCCACCTATCTTCTCCGTTATCCATCTTCTATCCGCCTCGCCCTCTCCCCCTATTTATTTCAGAATCCCCTTCCCCTCCTCCATTTCTGAAGAAGGGTGTAGGCCCGAAACATCAGTTTTCCTGCTCCTCTGATGCTGCTTGGCCTGTTGTGTTCATCCAGCTCTACACCTTTTTATTTAAGATCAGCTGTGCAGTTTGTTCATAGCAAGCTTTGCATTGACACAGCTCGTTCTTTGCAGGTTTTCCTGCAAATGGACTAAATAAAACAAAAGATAACAATATCTTTTCTCATCCAACCTGTGTCCCAGTTAATAGTGATAATGGGAACTGCAGATGCTGTAGAATCCAACATAACGAAGTGTGGAGCTGGATGAACACAACAGGCCAAGCAGCATCTCAGGAGCACAAAAGCTGACGTTTCGGGCCTAGACCCTTCATCAGAGACCCTTCGGGCCTAGACCCTTCATCACCCCTCTCTGATGAAGGGTCTAGGCCCGAAACGTCAGCTTTTGTGCTTCTGAGATGCTGCTTGGCCTGCTATGTTCATCCGGCTCCACACTTTGTTATCTTGTGTCCCAGTTAACATTTATTTTAGTTACATTCTATTTATAGTCAGAATAATTGGATCATGAGCCTTATATAAATGCAAGGCAGGTAAATGAATTTCCAATTTATAGTTAATAGAAATTGAAGGCTGGAGTTGATGTCCATCTTAACCACCTACCATCTGAAAGTACTTAAAAGTTCCAAATTAAATGAACTTCTCTTTTCCAAATTTTGATGGACAAGACAGTCAAAGCCACAAAACATGCCACTTATATACTTCAAATTGAATACACAAAATACCATGTGGAAATATGGGTACATCTGAATTGAAAATTATATTTTGCCAAGTACAAATGAGGGGAAAAATCCAAATCTGAGGATTTTAATTTCAAATTGCTCTTGTTTGGTACCAAATGTGGACAGCCAGAATATAATACTCTATGAATATTTTTCACATTTATGATATGGAATACCAATATCAACACAGTAGCTACAGAAGGACTGAAAAAAACTGACATGATGCAAATATTGCTTCATGCAATTTTTATTGATCTTTATTGATTTTTATGTGGGACAGTGTAACAAATTTATTTCTTATTATTGCATAAAGCTATATTTATAGATATAATTCAATGCATTTGAGATTAACAAGTGTTGAACATTGTACACAAGTGCATATCACAAATACATGATGGGTCTATTTGTAAAACCTTGATTTGAGAGATATTTATTTTTAATTCATTGGTGGGGTATGGACTTTGTCAATAAGTTTTGTATTTACTATCACTTGCCTTACGATGAAACTGAGAAACTTGCAAAGCCAGTCTATTACTATGTCAGTGATGGTCAGCATAACTACATTTTTGTTAAGAAGTAAACACCTTTGCCTCAAACTGAAATTAGAAATATTACCATTAGAACATTTTAAAGCTTTCCGTAAGTGATGAAAAATATATCGATGAGGATACAATAGCAAAGCAAAGTCAAGGGTTCCAAATAGGCTAGCCTGGATAAGGGAAGCAGGCTTCTTTTTACCTAAAGAACGTTAGTGAGCCATAAGAATATTTTACAAAACTCCTCCAACAGTTTTATGGTTACAATTATTGACACTTTTGATTATGGATACTTTTGATTTAATTGATTAAATTTCTGCAGGTGTCATCTTTAGATTTGAACTCATTATTCTAGAAATCTGTCTCCAGCACTGACAGCTTGATGCATACATGCATCACTCTCTGCATGAAAACGTTACCCCTCAGGTCCTTTTTAAATATTTCCCCTCTTACCTTACACCTGTGGCCTCTCGTTTTTGAATTTCCAACTCTTGGGAAAAAGACTTTGGCTATTCACCTATCCATGCTCCTGATGACTTTATAAGCCTCTATAAGATTTGAGGAGCTCAAAGGGAAAAAGAACCTGATGAGAATTATTTACAGGCCTCTCAACCAGTAATCAGGATGTGGGTAAAAAAATGAATCAGCAAATTGAAAGGCACTGTTACAATAATCATGGGAGACTTCAATATCCAGATGGACTGATAAAATCAATTTGACAGCAGATCTCAAGAGAAGGAATTTGTGAAATGCCAACGAGATAGTTTTTTAGAGCAGTTTATAGTAGAGCCCAGTAGGGAACAGGCAATTCTGGATTTGATAATGTGTAATGAGGTAGACTTGTTTAGGGAACTTAAGGTGAAAGAAGCTGTAGGGGACAGTGACCATAGCACAATAGAATTCACCTTGCAGCTTGAGGGAGAAGCTGGAATCAGATATAACGGTATTACAAAGACATAAGGGAGGAGCTGACCAGAGTTGATAGGAAGGGGAGCCTAGCAGGGAAAACAGTGCAGCAACAATATCTGGAGTCTCAGGGGTAAATCAAGAGACCCAGCAGAAATTCATCCCAAGGAAGGAAAAAACAGAGGGGCAACCATGGCTGAAAAACAAGTAATCTGACACTCATGGGAACGATCATGTAAACAGCTACTTGAACAAGCAATAGTTGAAGTGGTTAAAGGTGAATTGGAGCTGATGATTTCTGAGTACAGATACAGCTGGGTACCAACAAAAAGTTGATTGATCTATGGACTAGTAACCAGTTATTGATAACAATAGCCCTGTGCCTGCCAACAACCTTGTGATTGGTTCTCAGGTCACTGAACAACCTGGACTGAATAAATGTTTTCATCTACACCAGCACAGGAGCTGTCTCTCTGTTCTCCACTGTCAAAACCCATTTTAAGCTTGGAGAAATCTGCAGTTCCCATTATCTCTTAAGCTTGGAGAAAACCAGTTTTTCATTCCTTCAGCAATTATTGTGAGCTGTGAATTTTAACTGATAAGTTATATCATTTACAGACAAACCAGCCACTTTGTGTTGCTTACACACCTATGGAAAAATCTGAAAAAAGAGGAATGGAAAGCAGTGTTCTGACCTTCTTAAGATCATCTCATCATTAGGATCACCTCACCAACATGTTAATAGAAAACACTGAATTGCCTCCTAGTTTTCCTCTGCTGAAAACTATTTTTGCTGTCTGTTAACCTGTATCTAAAGTCTAATACTTGCAATAATTAGTTGTTCTTCTCAAATACCAAATCCTGGTCTGTGCTTTCTATCAGCCTGTGTCTGACAACCCAATACTTTGGGGAGCTTTTGCACTTATTTTAACATCTATAACTTTTGTGATGATTCCTGGAATTGCAATAATTGATTTCCAGTGCACTTCTGCAGTGCATCATAACATACTATACTCACGTCATTTAACAGTTTATTGCTGATGGGTGAGAGGGCAAAAAATCTGTCAGATGGAGTATAATTGTGAAGTTATTCAGTTTAGCAAGAAGAATTAAAATAAAATTATTACTTAAATGGAGAATGACTGTGGCAATTCCAAGGTTTAGAGAGATTTAGGTATTCTGGTCAATGAGTCACAATGGTTAGTATGCAGGGATGGCATGCAATCAAGAAGAATAATGGGATTCTATCCTTTATTAAGAAAAGAATTGAACATAAAAGTAAGGATGTTCTGCTTCAGTTAAACATGGCATTGGGGACACCACATCTTGAGTACTGTGTGTAATTTTTAACTCCTTATTTAAGGAGCGACGTAAATGCATTGGAGACAGTTCACAGGAGGTTTATTACTTCAATGCCTGGAATGAATGGTTGTCCAATGAGGATTAACTGGACAATCTGCTCTTGTTTTCACGCGTTTAGAAAGGTAAGGGGTGACCTGATTGAGATGAATAAGACCCTGAATGGTCTTGACAAGGTGAACATTGAAAGGATGTTTCCTCTTGTGGATGAATCCAGAACTAGGTGTTGCTTTATAGACAGGAATCATTCTTTCAGGACAAAGATTGGGAAATTTGATTTCTCTCAGAAGGGATTATGCCTTTGAAACCTTAATCAAATATTAAATATTGAATATTCAGTATTTTAGGAAAGAAGTGAATAGATTCTTGTTGGGCACAGGACTCAAACGTCATTGGAGATAAATGGAAATGTGGAATTTAAAACACAAACAGATCAGCCATGATCTTATTGAATGGCAGAGCAGACTTGAATGGTCTATTTTTGTTCTTATTGTGTCGTTCTTCTGTTGGTACATTTGTTCTTTCTCCGATTTACAGATTCTGACTGATCAACTACTAATCACAATCGTTTTCTCTTTGATTTCAACAATACAAGTTTTTAATTGTTTCTTGTACACTGCTCACGTGATAACCTGAGAGGTATGTATGCCATTACATGAAAAGTATAATTTCTTATCAACTGACCTCAGGAGGAAAAATAGTTAAGTCTTCAAGCCAATGCAGACATGATTCCCTCATGTTTATGGAACTCTTGCTGGAAATATACTCTTGAACTCTTAGTTTCATTCCCTTTAACAATCTAAGGTCAGCATCAAAAAAGATCGATTTGAAATTTGTTTTTGAAAAACAATTCTTTTTAAGTGAGGTACAGCAAACAAAAATTTTTGCCAGTGGCACTGGCAGTTACAGCGATCATAAGTAAAACTATTGTTAAGAACAAAAGATTTTCTTCATGAAAACTGATATGCCAATGAAATGATCCTGTATAATAACTAATGTCTAAGACATTGAGCACTGAGGTGCATAATGTCCAGTAAAACAGAAGGTTATAGGTTTACTTAGCAGAATTAAACAAAAAAGATTACTTACTGTTAATATCAGACAGTGCGTTGTTCTTAGCAATGCTGTATTGTTGTGCAATGTAATTTAGTTGCTGAAATTAAAAAAAAATTACTTGCTTTTCTGTAAATAATACTTCATTAAAAATGCATAATATCTTAGTATTATACGCAGTCAAAATCTTCCTTACCATTGGTGTGTAATCAAGCAGAGAGTGTAGGTCTTGGAAGTTATTGTTGACCAACTCCTTAACTCTTTTAATTTGGTTGGTGAGATTTTGGTTAGCAGCAAACATGCACAGTGTTCCAGCCCTGATTTTTATATTTAAAAGAAAAGTTATTTAAAAGGGAATTAACAAACTAGGTGCCCTTAAGGCAGATGATTGTGCCAAAATCAACAGTAAGGCATTTACTTGACAATTTACATTTTGATTTTGAATTTTAACAACATAGATGACATTAATTAAAAAATTATATTGAATTTCTCAACTGAGTACCTTTTCACAAGGATATTCGTGCTAGCCTCAAAATGTTTTCATTTTGAATGGATATTTTCCCACAACTAGCATTCTGAAAAGCAGGAAACCTAAAGTACAATTATGTATACTTCAAAGTAGTCTGTAAAATCTGGAAATCAAGCAAGTTCCATGTTAAGGCATGAGCAATTTCTCTCAAAACATTTGTGGTTTTTGTTGCCGTGAAACAAAATAGCTGGTTCTATGCAAAATTACCAACACTTGAAGATAATTAGAGATGCAGCTCCTCATAAACATGTTTCTTTAAACAGCTACATTTACAGCAAACATGGAATATCAATCCAAAGAATCAACTAGGGACACAAGGCAATTAGTGCTTACTGATGTACATAATAGTTTAAGAAAATCTTTAGAATTGTCATCATCAATTTGATTGGGAAAATTAAGCTATTTCATTCATTTTAATTACATAATAAAACAAAACTAACAATATTATAACATCCTGTGATAGATTTTATAGTTAGATTTTACAGTGTGGATTTTTAAAAATGCAAAATTAAAATTTTTCACCAGCACAATTTGCAGGCTATAAAAATTCCATGCTGTTTGATTTTAATTTCCGGGCACTGTTCATTTACAGCAACAGGTACACACTTAGAAACACAAGTAGGCCACGTATGAATTTTGTATTCAACAATTTTACCAACAATACGCAATAAGTGTTATAAGGATTGAATAAATGATGCAAATTAATATACAGAATAGGTAGCAGTTGAATGTTTTGAATTCAGATCTGTTTCTATTGTTTAAAAAAAACTTGATCTCGCTAAATATTTAAATTGAAATATTTGGCTTTTAACTAGTGGAATCACCATATCGTGTTCTCCACCATGGACATTAATCTTACATACCTCAGTTATATTTTAATCAATTGAGCTGAACAAATGCCAAATCCAAAGTTCAATCATCAGATTTGAAAATGTAATTTATCATTTGGTTCTATGTTGAAAATCAGTCAAGGGCCCTCCATGTCAAGAGAAAATAACCAGACTTTATAGCAGGAGCGAATGTTAAACAAATTAGCCAATGCACAAATCGGCAGCAATGGCTTACTATCAATTGTTAACTTAACCCCAGGAAGGGGAGACTGGCTCCATAGAGAAGCATCTATTGAGAATAGCATAAATTTATGCTAATGAGAAAAAAAGCTAATCCACATGTACTTTGTGCCTCATTAATCTTAAAAATAACAATGGGTAATTACAAATGGCATTGTTATATCAGTTTAGGGCTGGGGTTTCGTTGAGAATAATTAGCTTATTGTGTGAAAAGTGTGGTACTTTCCCTAACTTTTCATCCTACAACATAAAGACATATATATAAAATGATTTATTTAATACATAAATACACATGCACTACAGTGCTACCTAACAATCAATCACTTCACACTTTTGAACAATGAAGGAAGTCAAATATCATAATTGCAGCAATATCCATAACCCATCACTGTCTTCCTTTCATGATGCTGAAGCAAGAGACATAGAATCACTTGTCCAATTCTATTGTATGAAACAAGGTGTTCATCTTTTTGCAATATAATTCAACGTAGATGGCATGTCTACAATATGTATATCTTCTTTATTTATACAAAAGACAGACAATTGTCACACATCCAACATATTTTCAATGGAATAATCGCACTACCAAATTAGACAGGCATTAAACGGAGAGTGTCATTGCTCTCTTGTAACAACACTGGTTGAAAAACCTGCTTTACACACCAGCAGTTTCCATACTATATGTACTCAGGGTTATGAAATGGCTCGAGTGTCCATGTAGCCTGGAAGTTACCATGGTAACATTGCGGCATAATACAAGAAAAGCTTTCATCTCTGTCTTTTTCTTCTTTCTAGCACTCAGTCTGACAATCCCATCACTTAAAGCTGCCCGACTGAGTGCTGTTCATAAAAAAGCTATGAACTCTCTGTCTCGCACCACCGTTAGAAAAATCAGTCTAGGTTGTGGAAAGGTTTTTAATTTGGCTCATTTCTCAAGCAATGAAACTTAACAATGCCTGCACATTCACCAGTAGTCTCAAGTAAATATTTAAATAGTTCAAAAAATGCGCCTTCATATATGTTTTCTGAAAATTCTGTTTACAAGACACACATTCTATTCAAACATGCATTTCCTCAGCCAAACAGTATAATATAGGCTCCTCAAATCATCTCGTATCCTGCAGCACTACTTTTGACATAAAAAAAATGACAAATGCATGTATAACAATTATTCATGAAAATAATCGATTAATTTTTCTATCAACAATCAGTTTATCCTAGTTACATGTGTCTTAGCTGTCATTCCTTCAATTCCAGTTCAATACTCAAAGTACCTGCATTAAACTGTATGCCTTTTAAATATGTTACTGAATCTTGTGTCTAGGAAAACTAATAGTTGGAAATAAATGGATGTTAACAGAGCCCACATTATTAATTCGATGACTGTCTAGTTAAGAGATTAAAATTAGGCAAATCATAATCATGTCCAAATTCTTAGAAAGACATCTTTGTTCATGTTTTGTAAAGCAAGGAAAGACTGTATCCACAGGCTTTCAAGGTCATCTGCACTATCAGACCAGAACAAAGGGTCTTTGAAGAACAGTGAGACATAAAAGAACACAAAGGTTCTTTCAGAGAAAATGTTCCCATGTATTCTGCTTTAAGCAATTATATTGTAGCAATAACTTTACTTATCACAGAATGAATACTTGCATCTTGTATTCTGAATGCATTCTACTTTTGGGATGGTGTCAAGTTAGTCTTTTATCTGTCGGTCAAGGAAGTATTAAGTTCGCTATATAGTCACGCAATAACTAATTTTCCTTAAGCAGTTAAAATCAAAACTTACACCTTTCTCCTCACATTAACTTAGAATTGCGTGAAACATACAATTTAGCATTACCAACTCCTCAGTATCTGCTGCTGATGTGATACACAGAACATAGTTCATTTAATGTCATCGTGCAGAAATCAAAGGATTAGGAGTAATCAAAGGTTTAATCAGATAAATGCATAATAGGTCAGCACGAATAATGGGTGAGCAGCAAATGGTCTATTACAAAAGACAGGGCAGAAGCATTTTCAATTATCTTCAAGCAGAAGTGTGAAATGGATGATCCATCACTGCCTTTCCCTTGGTCCCCACCATTCCATCTGTTGTCCTAAAGTGTTGACATCAGTAGTAGCTGCATATTTACCAAGCTGTTTATGTATAGACACAGATATACACCTGCACACACACGTTTCTGCACACGCAATCCTTGGCTATCCATGAAATTCAACTCACCATTAGGAGTCCTACAGTTAACAAGATTTTTAATTGTTTTAGCCATCACACAAGATCTTGACTGACCACTGTTGAAGAAGAATGCCTTCTCTCCTTCAGCCAGCTTGTTCTGAAATTTGAATGGCTTCCAAATAGAATCAGATCTTCGTAATTAACTTATGTTGACAAATTGCTCCCTCTTGTTTATTTCCCAGGCAATCTGGTCACATGATCATTTACTGACAGTTAGTTGTTTAATCATGAAATTGTATCCCAGATGAACTGGCAGGCTATCACACCAAAATAAAATATGCACGTTTTCTCCTAAAAGGGCATTGGTGACAACAATTTTCAAAATAGCCTCAAATACCACTCCCCCTATTTGGTTCTCAGACAATGAATTCTAGATCTTAACCACTTTAACAATGACAAAAGCTATCATTCTGTCACTATTGTTTCTTTTGCTAGTTACCTTAAAACTGCGCTACCTAGTTTACATTAATACATTAAACAGCACAGTTCTCCCCATCTAGTCTGTCCAGAATCCTAATTTCTGTAATGATTCTCAAAATAACTCCCCAGAGCTTGGTATCCCATCACCAAGTCACCCGTTATTTACACATGAACAGTCCTTGACGTTAGTACTGCCTCTTCAGAGTTAGCTATCAGATTGGCAGTATCTCTAACACTCACCTTTTTTATGTCAACTAGGGCTCGCTGATTGGACTACATTAACAGCCCTAATCAAGGAACTCATTTTCTATGAGGTCCATTTGGATGACCTCATTGCAATCACTACATCCCTCTCCCTCTGAGTACTTGGACATGCCTTTAGCACCAGTTCAAGTTCCTCCAACTCAGTGTCCTATATGGGTGGCACGTAATACAAAGGGGCTTTACTCTTATGCTGGGAGCACCTCGGTAGAACTTCACTCTTGTTATGGGCCAGACCAAAACCCCTCAAATATATCAATAAGGTAGCCTAGACGCTAATGTTTATCTTTTTTAAAAGCAAGGGTAAGTTGCTGTTTTTCCACATGTAATCCAATTGCTTACACTACTCTGCTTTAAGCAAAACACACTTTATCCTTACCCTTTGGCAATACACCAACAAAAGAAAGAATAATTAGTATAACCTTAACATTATCAAAAACCTTAACAGAACAGTGGGCTATTTAACAACATAAACAGCAACAGCTCCAATCTCATAATATTCCACAAACATACACTTGGCAAAGACAATGTGAGTAAAATAGATTTTTTTTTCTCATGTGATTCCAGCAGAGAGTGAAGACCCAAGCATTTAGGTTATAGCAGCAAGTGAGAGTGAGCAAGAGAGAAGAAGAAAGAAGTGGGGGGGTGGGGGGGGAAGAGAGAGAGAGAGAGCGAGAGAGATAGAGAGAGAGTGAGAGAGAGATAGAGAGAGAGATAGAGAGATTCCACAGACAACTGTTAAAACCAAACTAAAACCCAGGTTGTGTGGGATCCTGACTATACCCATTCATGCTGCTTCTGTTGTTCCAGCTTTAATAAAAAAAATCCCAAGGCCTAACAAGCTGTTTACTTTCTTGGTCTGGAACAAACCGTACTTCACCTCTGTCTCAATCTCACTTTAAAAAACACTAGGACAAATTATATCTCTTAAAGCCATAGTATCGTCACACTCTCTTCTTCCAGTGGCAAAGGCACTGAGGTGGCTAGATCCAACAGATCAATAAGACCATAAAAGAAAGGAAAGGAAATTAGGCCATTTGACCTACCAAGTCTGCTCTGCCATTCAATCATGGTTGATAAGTTTCTCAACCCCATTTCCCTACTTTCTCCCCATAACCCTTGATCCCTTTGACAACCAAGAACCTAGCTGTCTCTGTATTAAATATACTCAATGACCTGGCCTCCACAGCCTTCAGTAACAATGAATTCTATAGATTCACCACTCTCTGACTGAAGTTTCTCATTATTCTCTTTCTAAAGGATCTTCCTTTACTCTAAGGCTGTGCCCTTGAGTCCTAGTCTCTCCTGCTAATGGAAACATCTTTCCAATGTCCAGGACATTCAGTATTCTGTAGGTTTCAATTAGATCCCCCCTCAATTTTCTAAACTTGATTGAGTATAAACACAGAGTTTTCAAATGTTCCTCATATGTTAAGCCTTTCATTGCTGCAATCATTCTCATGAACCTGCTCTGGAACTGTTCTAGGGCCAGTACATCCTTCCTGAGATATGGGGACAAAACTGCTCTCAATACTCCAAATGTGATTTGACCAGATCTTTATAAAGCCCCAGAAGTCCTCCTGAAATAAATGGCAACATTGTTAATTGCCTTCCTAACTACCAACTCAACGAAAATTAAACTTAAAAGAATCCTGGGCTGGGACTCCCAAGTCCCTTTGCCTTTCAGATTTATGAATTTTCTCCCCATTTAGAAAATAGTCAATGTCTCTATTCTTCCTACCAAAGTGCATGACCTCTCACTTTTCCACATTGTTTTCCATCTGCCAATTCTTTGTCTCTTCAACATGACCTATCTCTTCTCCTATCTTTATATCATCTGCAAACTTAATCAAAATGCCCTCAGTTCTTTTATCTAGATCATTAAATTAATGTATAAAGTGAAAAGTTGTGGTCCCAACACTGGCACTTGTGGAACACCACTAGTCATTGGCTGCCATCCTGCAAAGGACTATTTTATCCCCACACTCTCAGCTTTCTGCCAAACAGCCAGTCTTCCATCCATGTTAGTACAGAAGCCACTAACACCTTGGGCCCTTATCTTGTTCAGCAGTCTCCTGTGTGGCACCTTGTCAAAGGTCTTCTGGAAGTCCAGAACATCAACTGGCTCTCTTTGGTCTCAGATTCTGACAACTGTCAATGTTTGTCAGAGTGGGTGAACCCACAAGTTCTGGCAGTCTTTCTGGAGGACCGAGCACATTTTGTCCACACTGTTTGCAAATGTAAGGCTTTCATATAGTCAACATGCTTGTTTAAAACTGTTGCACCTACCTGAAATTTATGTCACTAGTCCTAACCTCACTTCAACCATGCCTCTTACCCATGCAAGGCTATTTTCATGATTCTTACACCAAACTTTATTCCCTGTATCAAACTGTCTCTCTTGTTTTGCACAGTCTTGTGTCCAGCAACTGCGGCGACCGCTACAGTCAGAACGTTGCTCTCCTACAGAAACGTTTCTCGCTGCGACTTTTGAAATACACACTTGCTGCAATGTGCCAGCATCTCAAGATACTCATATCAAGCCTACCCCAACTCAGAGCCTCCCTCTCCCAGACCTGCAAAGGACCTCTCCTGTTTTTTATCCTTCATAAGATCCACAACCTGAACTCTCAATTTTATTTGGCTTTATTAGATTGTAAAAACCTAAAGTACTTTAAACTCACTGGTGCTTGCCACCAAACCCAGAGCCTTCCCCACCATTTGCCCGCCGCCATTAGCCATGTGGCCACCTTCAGAGCATCACGGATGATGTCACATTCGCTGTCACCTGGTACGCCACTTCCGGTACAACCAACGTCATCATCCACGCTGTTCATGCCGCCGCTGCCTTTGTTTCTGAGGCCGACACAGATATCGAGGATGCCGCTGCCACCAACACAAACATCGAGGATGCTACTTCCACTAACATTCCCGATTTGCCAGCTGATGCCGCTCTGCTTACTGGCGACGTCACTCTGCCCACTGGCGACATCGCCCCGTCCATCGCCGAGGTCACGCTGCCCACCACCTTCACAGCCAGCATCTCGAGACATAACAATACTACAGAGTCCTGCCGAGTACTCACCATCGACCCAGGCCTCCCCTTTACTGAGGACCAATGGTCAGTCCTCAGTAAGGTGCTCACCTGTGGCCCCTCCACCCACACATTGATGAATATAACTCGTCTAAATATTGAGCAGTTTTTCCGCCGCCTCTGCCTCCACACTTATTTCTTTAATCATGAAACTAACCGTCCCTCTACTGACCCCTTCTCCCGCCTCCAAAGCATCCCCTCCTTCTGGACACCACCCCAAGGCCTCCTACCCTCCCTCAACCTCTTCATCTCTGTGTTCGTGGTATCGATCATCTCAACCTCACCACCCCTCTCACCCACTCCAACCTCTCTCCCACAGAACATGCAGCCCTCCACTCCCTCCGCTCCAATCCCAAACTCATCATTAAACCCGCAGACAAGGGAGGCGCAGTTGTAGTATGGTGCACTGACCTCTACATTACTGAGGCCAGATGCCAACTCTCCAACACCTCCTCCCACCATCCCCTGGATCATGACCCCAACCCCGAGCACCAAACTACTATCTCCCAAACCATCCACAACTTCATCACCTCAGGTGACCTCCCACCCACAGCCTCTAACCTCATCGTTCCTCAAACCCGCACCGCCCGCTTCTGTCTCCTTCCCAAAATCCACAAACCTGACTGCTCCAGTCGACCCACTGTCTCCGCCTGCTCCTGCCCCACCGAATTCATCTCCACCTATCTGGATTCCATTTTCGCCCCTTTGGTCCAGGAACTCCCTACCTATGTCCATGACACCACGCATGCTCTCCACCTCCTCCAGAACTTCCAATTCCCCGGTCCCCAACACCTCATTTTCACTCTGGGCATCCAGTCCCTATATACCAGGATTCCCCATGCTGATGGCCTAAAAGCTCTCCACTTCTTCCTGTCCCACAGACCCGGCCAGTCCCCCTCCACTGACACCCTCATCCGCTTACCCGAACTCGTCCTCACCCTCAACAACTTCTCCTTTAATTCCTCCCACTTCCTACAGACAAAGGCGGTGGCCATGGGTACCCGCATGGGCCCAAGCTCTGCCTGCCTCTTTGTAGGGTACGTGGAACAATTGCTCTTCCAAAGCTACACTGGCCCTATCCCCCATCTCTTCCTCCGTTACATTGATGGCTGTTTCGGCGCCACCTCGTATTCCCACGAGGAGCTCGAACAGTTCATCCACTTCACTAACGCCTTCCACCCCAACCTTAAGTTTACCTGGACCATCTCTGACACCTCTCTCTCCTTTTGGACCTCTCTGTCTTCATCTCTGGCATCCACCTGGAAACCGATATCCATTTTAAACCTACCAACTCCCACAACTACTTGGAATATTCCTCCTCTCACCCACCTTCCTGTAAAAATGCCATCCCCTATTCCCAATTCCTTTGCCTCCACTGCATCTGCTCCCGAGATGAGGCATTCCCGAACAACCCAGATGTCCTCTTTTTTCAAAAGCCGCAACTTCCCTCCACAGTGATCAGAAATGCTCTCGACCATGTCTCCCGCATTTCCCACAACTCATCCCTCACTCATCCATATTCGCAATAATAACCAAAACAGAATCCCTTTTGTCCTCACGTACCACCCGACCAATCTCCAAATCCAACGCATCATCCTCCGACATTTCCGCCATCTGCAATCCAACCCTACCACCAAAGACATTTTTCCCTCCCCACCCTTATGTGCTTTCCGGAGGAACCACTCTCCCTGACTCCCTTATCCGCTCCACACTCTCCTCCAGCCCCACCACCTCTGGCTCTTTTCCCTGCAACCGATGCAAGTGCTACACTTGTCCCTATACATCCCCCCTCACCGCAATCCCAGGCCTGAGGAAGACTTTTCACATCAAACAGATGTTCACCTGCACATCTGTCAATGTTATATACTGTATCCGCTGTTCCCATTAATGGCATCCTTTATATCGGGGAAGCCAAACAGAGGCTTGGGGACCGCTTTGCGGAACACATGCGTTCTGTTTGCAACAAACAACTACACCTCCCAGTCGCGAACCATTTCAATTCCAGCCCCCACTCCTCAGATGACATGTCCATCCTGGGCCTCCTGCATTGCCACAAAGACGCCACCTGAAAGATGCAGGAACAACACCTCATATTTCGCTTGGGAACTCTGCAGCCCAAAGGTATCAATGTGGATTTCACAAGTTTCAAAATCTCCCCTTGACCGACCACATGCCAAAACCAGCCCAGCTAGTTCCTGCCCCCTAACCATTCCTTCCAACTCAAGCCCCACCCCCATCCCTTACCCACTAACCTCATCCCTCCCCCCTGACCTGTCCATCCTCCCTGGACTGACCTATCCTCCCCTAACTCCCCAATTACATTCACCTTCACTGGCTCTAACCCCGCCTCTTTGACCTGTCTCCGCTTCCCCGTCTCCCTATTTATTTCAGAATCCCCTTCCCCTCCCCCATTTCTGAAAAAGGGTCCTGACCCGAAATGTCAAGCTTTCCTACTCCTCTTGTGCTGCTTGGCCCACTGGGTTCATCCAGCTTCACACCACGTTATCTCAGATTCTCCAAGATCGGCAGTTCCTGCTATCTCCTTGGCTACAATACAGACTTCCTCATCAAAATCATTAATGTGGATTGTAAATAGTTAAGGATCCAGCACTGAACCCTGCTTTGATACTACAAGTGGAAAGAACAAATGATGTTTCACCTATGAGACATCCATTCAAATACACGTCAAAGTGATGGAAATTCTGTGTCCTTTTTCTAGTAGGCACTAGAATACAGTCGATGAATTTGGCATTAATTAGCAATGTTACTCAGTCAGAAGTCACATGACTCTTGCCAATAGTCCAACAGATTTATCTGAAATCACAAGTTTTCAGAGTACGACTCCTTTGTCAGGTGAAGTGGAGGGAAACGGTTTGGAGCTGGGTTCAATTCCAGCCTGGGGCGACTATCTGAATGGAGTTTGCACATTCTCCCTGTGTCTGCATGGGTTCTGCCAGATGGTCCAGTTCACTCTGACAGTCCAAAGACGTGCAGGTTAGGTGGATTAGGCATACTAAATTGCCTACAGTGTCCAGGGATGTGTAGCCAAGATGGATTAGCCATGGGAAATGTGGGGTGACAGGGTGGGGGGGCGGGGGGGTGGTGTGAGTCTGGGTGGGATGCTCTTCAGAGGGTCAGTGTGGACTCAATGGGCAAAATGGCCTGCTTCCATACTGGAGGGATTCTATTCCATTCTTAATTGGCTCAGATGTTTTGGGCCTGTCTTTGATGTGGGATCCTTTCCAACTGTTGCAAACAGAAATCCTCTCAGGGAGCAGCAAAGAGAGTCTCGTACAAACACAGTCCATTTTAACAGCACTTTCTGCCATTTTTCAGTATTGTAACAAGGCTTAAACATCCCAAAGCATCCTTAAGAAGTTACAGAGATAAGTAAAGCAATTGGATACAAGGGTAACTGGGTGGGCAAGGGAGTAGGGTGGCAGGTGATGCAAGGGCAGGATGACAGCTGAGTGAGCAGTTTGGATGGCAGGTGTGTAATTTGGTTGGGTGGCAGACAGGTAATAGGGTAAATCCGGTCAGGGAGACAGCTGGCTCAGGTAAGAGGGTTTCAGCAGTCAAGGGAATTCAATGAGAAGTTATAGGAAGGGAATCAGATGCATAATTATCCAGTAGTTACAAGAGAATTTCTCTCTCTCACATTTACTGCTAATTAACCAGTTAAGTAGTGTTGGAAACTTTGGAGAATTCCAATTAAACACAAAGTGGCAGACTGTTGGACGGTTCCAGATACGGGGTAATTGCCCAGCAGAAGAATAAATCTCTCACAGAATTCCTTCATAGTCATTGCAGATAGACTTCTGAGGGGTACAGACATGTATCTTTCAGATAATTTGGAAGCCATATTGTGTAGAGTTCCCCTGGGCAAAAGACAGACTTTAGTCAACATCTTGTTTACTGACACTGGCATGCGTACCTGATATGGGAAGCACTTCAGCAGGAAGTAAATAAAATCTCTTTATATTAAAAATAATTGTGGGGAGAAATTAAAGCATAACTGTGTCAGGTAATATTTGGTTTTTCAATGTGAATTTCATCTGGCAACTGTTAGCAATGAAAGTGCAAACATTTGAATGTAAATGTGCTTCTGTTCGAACTTACGTTATAATTATGGTAACAAAAAACAGGGTTGTTGCAAAGCAGCTTCTTCGACAATCTGCATTTTTCTTCTGTCGTTGATGCAGCTCCCCTCCACAGTTGTCACAGCAACGACACATGCAGAAACATAGGCCCAAAAGAGGCATGAGAAGAATAAACACAATTCCCATAATCGCACAGATGATGAAACCAATCTCATAGTAAATTATCTGTTACAAAAAGGAAAATATTTAATATTTAGTCATATTTTGATACAATTCCCCAAAATTTAACAAATGTTTTACGAAAAACATAAAATCAAGAGTCAGGTAATATTTTATATTGCACATGCAACAATTGCAGACTGCCAATTATGCTTGAAGAAAAGCAGTTATTCAATTTTATTTGACATAAGCATAGGAATAGGAACAAGGATTCTAATCCCTTAAACCTGTTCTGCCATTCTATGGTACTACATTGAACGGTCATTTGATTCGACTTCTCTGCCTCTGTTCCAATTCATATGAGGACGAAGCAAGCAACTAAAGATTTTATTTTTCTCCCAAAAGCAATAACATTCTATGGCAATAAGTTATCGCACTCCATTTGTATGAAAAAATGTTTCTTCATTATGTTGTAATTATAAAATGATGCAGTCTTGTTCAGGAATCCCCAACAAAGGAAATAATTGACAGGAAGAAATGGGTTATCTTGAAACCAGTTAGGTAGAACCATGGATCAGTGCTGACGGTTCAACTATTTATAATGCATGGTAATGAGTCAGATGAAGGGACAAAGTTTAATGTAGCCAACAAAAACTTAAATTGACTTCCTCTGACTATGCTGCTCCAAGAAAAATCTGCTAGATTTAAGGCACATGCTGCATCTCTGCAGGAGCCATGATCAGATTTGCCTGACAGACTCTTTCTGAACAGCAAAAGTAGGAGGGGAGTGGCAATCTCCTATCCTCAGAACATCTAGGCCTTTAAGGTGTCTACAAATGGATATAGACGACTTATGTGAGTTGTAAAATTTTGGCAAATGGAGTATAATGTGATGTTGTCCACTTTAGAAGAAAGAATTGAAAAGCAGAATATTTTTTAAATGTGACAGACTGTTGAATACCATGATACAGAACAATCTACATGGCCTCACATATGAATCACAGAAGTTAATGTTCAGATATGCCAAGTAATTATATAGGAAAATGGAACATTGGCATCGAATATAACTGGAAAAGGTCGTGAAATTAGACAGATTTTGTTACAACTGCACAGGGTATTGGTCAGCCCACACCTGGAGTACTGTATGCAGCTAGGGTTTCCTTCAGGAGGGAAGTACTTACATTGGAAGCAAGATTAGATTCCCTACAGTGTGGAAACAGGCTCAACAGCCCAACAAAGCCACACCGCCCCTTGAAGCATCCCACCCAGACCCATTCCCCTGTAACCCACACACCCCTGGACACAATGGGCAATTTAGCATGGCCGATCCACCTAGCCCAGACATCTTTGGATTGTGGGAGGAAACCCACGCAGACACAGGGAGAACGTGCAAACTCCACACAGACAGTCGCCCGAGGCTGGAGGTGAACCCGGGTCCCTGGTGCTGTGAGGCTGCAGTGCTAACCACTGAGCCACCGTGCCGCCCCTAAGCAGTTCAATGAAAATTCACTAGGCTAATTCATGGGATAAAAGAATTGCACATGAGGAAAGATTGAGCAGTTTAACTCTGTACTTACTGAAATTCAGAATGGAACATAGTCTTACTGCAAGTTTATAGGGGTCTGAGTGGTTTGGGCTATGGTGAGATGTGTGACAGAATTAGGTGATGAGTAAAAAGAGGCCCATGGCAACACTGAGATCATCTCGTTCCATCTTTCCGGCTTCTCACAAGAGGCATGGCAAGATTCTTGCTAGACAATGGTGAGATACCAGTTGAAAATTTCTGCTTGCTAATACCACAACTTGCCCCACTAATATTCAGACTCCCATATTACCAAACTTGCCAGCTGCGTTAGTCGATGGGAAAACTTGGCATCAAAATCACAGCAAGCAAATAGCAAATTGGACTTGCTGCTTATCCAAACAGCCTCCACGCTAGAGATTGGGTACCAACAAATCACGGCACACTCCATGGGCACTGGCCACACGATGGACATTGACATCCAATATGTATCATCCTCCAAGAAACCTCACAGTGTATCTCCAATTCACCTATACCTCACTTCTGCACTTCAAGTGCAAATTGCAATTTGCACTACCATTGTATTGTATTGCCAAGGACACAGTGTTCTGAGATACACAACCAGCTAATGGGCTGCACCAGGCTGCATATTTGGGCTCTTTGCTTCTTGTCATAGTATTCACTCACTCTGGGCCCATCTGAATGCTCAAGCCTTGCATTGCCTTTTGCACTTTGCCCTCTCATCCAGAGATACCAAATTCATATTTCTGGTGTCTTACTTTGCTGTTTGGCACTGAGTAAAACCAAGAAATTTACCATGGTTGTCAACAGGCCTCAGTCAAGGAGGATTCCCTTCGCTCAGGTGGTCTGTCATCCTCTGACACCAGTTCAGGCCCGGCTTCAGATGGTCACAGTCAGGTTCCTCTCCTCAGAAGAGGTGAGGAGCTGAAGGACAGGGAGCAAGTAAATAGGCAGTGAAGAGGGCATGCACGGTTAGTGGTATTGGAGTTGGGATAGGTAACAGCAAGTGAGGAAGATGTTCCAGGCAATAGTGAGAATGGTGGTGCATAAGCCTTGGTGCAAAATAGATGCAGTAGTAGAAAATGAGTGAGTGTGAGGTATTAGAGAGAAGGTGGTGGTCCTTACCCTGAAAGAGTGGGGAAGGTCACAGACTTTCTTCCTGGAATGCTAAGCATTCTTCCAGGTGGCTGAGACAATTTAACTCGGGTGGCTTCCTCAGAGCAGGCTGACATTGTCTACTGTCACAGCCACTACCGCTGGTCCTGAGGTGGAGAAAGTCCTACAACTGCATCATTCAGCAAGACCTCCAGGTCTCAGCCTACATAGCAGAGTATCGGTTTCTCCTTGTCAACCATGTTTGTGGCTAATGGCAAGGCAGCTCCAGAGTTATGTACTGGTTCAGGTGCACAGCAGGTTTTTAAAAATGGCGTGGCAAAGAGATGCCAGTAAAGTTTGGCTGTTGTTGGAAAGATGCATGGTAAGTTGGAGTTGAAAATCAAACATAGAGACAGAGCAGTGATGTAGTAGGGAGCGAATGATGTGCGTTTGGTAAGGTAGGGTGAGAGCACTCACTTGGCTTCACAGTGGTAAACCCTCCAAAAAACAGGATGTGACTCAGATTTAGCCAAAACAAAACTTAAAGATTCAGCACATAAGTTCTGAGGAGACTTCTCAGATTGACACTGAAAGGATGGTTCCCTCGGGGGAATCAAGAACTTGGGCAAAGTTTCAATTTAAAGGGCGTCCCATCTAGTAGAGAGATAAATAAGAATTTCTTCCCTCAATGGATCATTAGTCTTTGGAATTTTCTTTCTCAAATAGCAGAGGAGGTCAGATCCTTGAATGTTTTCAAATCTGAACTTTATAAGTGAGTCAAGAGGTATGAATAATGCAGCAGACTTGAGGAGCCAAAGAGTCTATTCCTGATCCTCTTCCTACATTCTTATGTTCCATTTCACTGCACCTACCTTCTCAAACATGTTTTTACTTTTAAACACAGACTGGATCGCTCCCTCGACCTTCTAAATTCAAGGCAGTGTAAATAAGTCTTAAACTCCTGTTCTGCTCATTTAACCCTGTAATCAAAGATGCCATTTGGATAAAACAAGCTATACTCCTTCCAAATGATTAATTCAGTATTCAATTTGGTTTCAGAAATTATGCATAACATCTCAAAAGAAAAACAAAAATTAACAAAAGCAAAGATATGTTGAAGTACAAATGAATTAGTGCTGATTCTTACTTTTTTGGCTAAACCTGAGTTGCATTGAGTTTTTTGGAGATCTCTGTGAAACCTAGCATGCTTTCTCATTATATCTTACTAAACTCATCTGATTATATGGCTAATTCTTTATGGCACACCCCCACGTCAGATTCTAACATGTATTATCACATACGGTCCCTGGAACAACTCACCACTCAGTGGATTTCCCAGAATTCATTGGTATCCCTTGTGTTTGCACCATCTTTAAAAGCCTGTTGTGTACCCGAACAAACACTGTCAGTCCAGAGCTGACCTATACAATTCCTGGCACTTGCCCCAGACATAGCAGACAAGGGCGAAATCAGCACTCAATTTTGCGGCATGGTTCTGGAGGTCCTGCTGGATGGGGCAGTGCAGACGCAGAACTTCCTTTTCCCATAGGATGAGCAGTAGAGGCCACAACACTAGACCATGCCAGCCTGATCTGAGGTTGCTACACATCCCAGGCATCTGGAGGAATGCACAGCAACTTAGGAAGATCAATGATCTTCTCAAATCCACCAGCATAAGTGCCACCATTTTCTTTCCGATGCCTCATACTCACTCTGTCACTGTTACCATAGCCACCTCCCACCAATGCTCAATCTCTATCATTCTCATTATTGCCTGCAATATCTCCTTGCTCACTGTCACCAACCCAACCCCCTACACCAATAATCCTGCACACACTCAGCACTGCCTACTCACTCTCACAGGGTACCTTCCCACGTGCACCAACTGGAACAGCTATGCCAACCTCTTTCATTCCATAATAGCTACCACTCTCTTGTTTCAGGAGAAAAGCAGACCCCAATTGTGCAGAAAGATTAAAGGTCAGCTGCTCAACATTTGGTTGTTCAACATTCAGCTCCGGCTCCTAATTCTGACCATCCCAATTGATTGACTAATCGTATCCAATCCCCTAGTCTGGTATCGAAGGCTCTCGTGGCTCACTGTACTGGGGCTTCCTGAGAAAGAACCCTCTTGGCTTTGTTGAGGTCTGTTGGCAACTATGACAAGCTTTCTACCTTGTGCCTGCACTAAAAGGCAAGGCAAGACAAGACAGAAATATTATGAGACTGCTAACACTGGCTGGGAGGACAAGCACAAAAAGGTAAGTCAGGGTAATGCCAAGGAAGGAATGCTGTGACTGTCAAGTAAGGCTTAGAGTTAGTGAGCACTATGAAAGCAAGTGAAGAGCCTAAGATGCATCCTGGTCCTGCCCATGAGCTGGGTGCATGGCTATGAGTACACAGTGTCCTTGCAGCATTATTTCAATGATAGTTGGAGTTGCAGTACAGGTGCAGCATTCAAGCGCACCTTAGGTTTTTGGACAAGCATATGGATGTACATGGAATAATGTAAGTTAGATGGGCTTCAGATCGGCACAACATCGAGGGCCAAAGGGCTGTAATGTTCTATGTTCTAAAAAGTGCAGACGTATCCTGTAAGTGGATTGAAACTGTGCCATATGTAGGAAACTGGCAATTATTTCATGCCAATATCTGTGGATGTGGAGCATTCATGCCCTGACATATCTGTGCACAGTGTCCAACATGGAGATTGCTTGGAACAAGGAGCGAGCTGATTTCACCAGGTACCCCCCTAGCTTCCATGTCAAATATGCTTGACAATGTGCACATTTAGTAAGAAAAGGGGCTGAATGTTAATGAGGCAGGTTGCGTGTTAACAGGGTTTTTACTGCTTGAAAAGCGAAAAACATGGAGCGAAAATCTCCTAATATTGAAATCAACCTCACCATGCTTCTCTTCTGATTCTGCCAAAAATCTTGCCAGAGCCCGAAACGTCAGCTTTCCTGCTCCTAAAATGCTGCTTGGCCTGCTGTGTTAATCCAGCTCCACACCTTGTTATCACACAGACCCCTATTAGTTTTCACTTTTAGTGTCCAGCTGTGCTTACATTTAAAAAAAGCATCTTTTCTCAATAAAACAGATCTACAAATGTGGGCAAAGTCTTTTTGGGATCTGGTGAATACAATTAAGTCACTTGAACAAGAAAGGGAACAACAAGGCCAAACAAGATTATGATAGAAAAACTCCAAGTATTTTGGAGAGCTCAGGCTTGCAACGCTTCCTTATTTTCCACCTAATTCACAACAATGTTATAAGTCACCTCAAATCAGGTAAGTGGCCTACTCTCTTGCACAGTACATCGTGAATAACAATGGTTGACATAAATGAGCTCTAGTTCTGCTAGTATATTGGCCTAAAAGATTAATAAATTAACTTACAGCAGAATACTTTGATCAATAGTATGTCATTTATTTTTAAACCAACAGTTTTGCATCACAGCACTTTGATGTTAAAAGTCTTATCAAAAATGTGAAGGATCATCCTACCAAAAGATTTGAGAAGGCATATATGTACCTGTAGAGTCAGAACAACCTTTTCTGGCTGGACAGCCAAAGCAGATGCATACAAACAAATGTAATGATGCATGAAAAATAAAAACAAATCAGCAAATCATCATGAATATTTGAAATGGAGCTGTAATAAAATAATCACACAAATAAATTCAGCTCAAAATGCAGGTTAATTAATTAATTAAAAAGAATCGGAAGGCTATTTAAAATTTGTAGCAAACATAATCTTTAAGCTAGTGCATCACAAAACTGATACTTCTCTACAACTTTCACAAGCTTTGGCCTGAATGTGAATTCTTCTTTTACCGTTGTGTAGTTCACCCCAGTTTCAGCCTTCCCTTTCTTCAACTTTTCTCTCTTCATTTCTGGGGATTGGCCATCAATATTCACTATAGGCCCACTGACTCCCACATCTTCCTTCACTACATTTCTTCACACACTTCTTCTTGGATGGGGTCCATTTCATTTTCACTGGCACTCTGTCTCTCTGTCACAACTGCTCTGACAATGCACTTTCCATGCCACTGCTTACTTTTCTTTCAATTGAGGAATCACCCTTCCTCCCACACATTCATAGGTGATCAACAAGGTTCCTGGCTACTTCATTTTGTACTTCTGCTCTCAGCACTTCTTCTCCTTTCCAGAAGTATGATAATGCTGCTTTTATCCTCACCTTCAACATCTGTGTCATGACCATCACTTATGCAGGGATGCCATCACCAAACACATCTTCCTTTCCACTTACAGCATTCCAAAAGGGACCATCCTTCTGCAATATCCTGGTCTAGACCTCCATCGCACCTAATAAACCATGGCATCTTCCCATGCAAATATAGGGGGTGCACACCTATTCTTTTATCACCTCCATTCTCAGTGTCCAATGTCCAACGTTCTACTCCCAAATGAAGCAGTGGCTTATTACATTTCTTTCAATTTAGTATACTGTATTCACTGCTTGCTTTGTGGTTTCTGCTACATTCCTATGTCCCAATTAGTTCATTGTGTTACAGAACATTTCCATCCAGTCTACAAGTGTTCCTTGATTTCCCAGTTACCTGTTATTTTAATTCTTCACAATCTTCTCACTCTAGTTTTCAGGTTTCAGCTTCATGTAATGGTACAATGGCACTCAAATCAAGTTTGAGGAATAACACCTTTTTTAACTGGGCATTTTACAGCATCTGGGCTCAAAACCATCTTTTAACAATATTAAATCATAACTGTAATCCCTATTTTGTTACCTTTTCTACTACGAGTCCTTTTTATTATCTCCGATGTGCTTCTCCATTTTCCTTTGATTTTTAGTTTCAAAGGTAGCTATTCAGCCATTCACACCTCCTCTAGATACATCCTTTGTGTTTTGTCCCATTACCAATCTTTTTCATTTTGTCTTATCAACATTTTTTGTATAGGATTGTCAACCTTCTATTTTGTTATTTTGTCTCCCATCCTCCCCCTTTCACTTGCTTAAAATGCATTCAGTCACTAACTTTCCCAGTTATAATCAGAAGTCTTCAAACTAGAATTTTATTATTCTGTTTCTCTCCCTAAAATACTTCTATTTCCACCAGTATTTGCTAATTTTTAAGCAAATTTGCAGAGCTGTTCAAGTACCAAAAATACTACATTTAATTTAAGAGAAGACTTATGTCTGAAGAATATGCACTAACTAGCATTATTTGAACAACATGATCAGACATTGTAATTCATGGTGATCTGACCAGCTAACAATTACCTCTTGATATTGATGTAGTACTTGTCCATAGTTCTGCTTTATTATCTCAATGATCAACTCTAAAATAGAAAAAAAATAAATTATGTACATTCAGGATCATGCTGCTTTGGTTGAAAGATTTTGTAAAATGATGTTGTTAATTTCAAAATAATACATCTATTCTGTATAAAGGAGGAGGTACTATTAGGCAGCATATTATTGTTCTGGTACGTCAATGATATATGTGAAAATTAAATCAATGCAAGAATTACCTCTTAGATATGCTATAATTTATAGCTGTTTCAGCAATCACTCATTGGACATAGTTGTGGAAATCTTAGTGCAGCACCACTCCAAAAGTGTAACAGAACCGTAGTTGATTATAGTACAGAATGAGGCCACTTCGCCCTTCATGTCAATGCCAACTCTCTGTCAGAGCAACTTTGCTGGTCCCATTCTCCATTCTTTCCCCAGAGCCCTGCAGATCTCCATCTTCAGTTGCTTACTCAATTCTCTTCAAATTCACAATTGAATCTGCTTCTGCCATACTTTCAAAAATCGTTTTTACAACATGAAAAGGTTTTCCCTCATGTTGATTATCTTAGATTGGTATCTTCTGGTTCTCGAATTCCCTGCAAATGGGAATAGTTGCTCTCTCATAATTATGTAAAGCCCCCTCTCATGACTTTAAACATCTATCAAATTTCCTTCAACTTTTTCTTCTCCAAGAACAACAGCAGATTCCAAAATCTCTCCAGGTAGCTGTGGTCTCTCATCTCTTGAACCATTCTTGTAAATCCTTTCTTCACCCTCTCTAATGTTTCACATCCACAGTATTGTGAGATAATGTAGATACAATACTTCAGTTGAGGCCAAACTAGTACTTCATACAACTTTATTATAAGTTTTGTGCTTTGAATTCTATAGCTTAAATTGAAGATCCTGTATGATTTATAATTATATATTTTTTAAACCTGCTCTGCCACCTTCAAATATCTCTGCACACAGACTACAATTGATTTCTACTTCCACATGCCCTTTAAAAATGTACCTTTACATCTCCTCAATCTTCCCACTAAAGTGCATCACTTTAAGCTCTTCTGCAATTAATTTCATCTGCCGCATGTTCATACATCAATCTATGCCCTTCAGAGGTCTATCAATATCTGCCTCACAGTTCTCAATACTCGCAAGTTTTGTACCATCTAGAAATTTTGAATATGGATTAAAGACTAGAAAAATCAATAAATGAACAAGAAAAGCAATGATTATGATACGACCTTGAAGGAACACAATTTGCTTTCATTAATCCCTCAGAGATAATGGGAACTGCAGATGCTGGAGATTCCAAGATAATAAAATGTGAGGCTGGATGAACACAGCAGGCCAAGCAGCATCTTGTGCTCCTGAGATGCTGCTTGGCCTGCTGTGTTCATCCAGCCTCACATTTTATTATCTTCATTAATCCCTGTTGTTTTTCGCTAATTAATGCATATTCATCCAAGTGACCATTCATTTTCACAGATATTATTGAAAATATTGAGCACAACTACCAGCATCTATGGAGAAAAAGGCGAGTTAATGTTTCAGGTCAATGACTTTTCATCAGAACTTGAGATAGTACTTTCTCCCTTTGTAGCTGCTGCCACAACTGCTGGTATTTCCAGCATGTCTGTTTATTTTTCAGATTTCCAGCATCTATAGTTCTTCTTGTGTTATGTGATGAGTAATTTTGGTGGATTATCATTCTAAAAGATTAACCATCACTTAGTTACTCTGACAGTCCAGAGGTTGCTGGGGTCAGCTTTAAACATGTTTTTGATCAAAGTCGTAATATTAACAATTCTCAAATCACCCAACATCACCACTGCACTTGAGAAGGATTTGAAGGTGATGCAATTGCTTCGGATACATCCTCTGATACTGTTGACCTACCAACATCAAATTCAATCAGCTATCTAAAATATTCTCTGTCTCGACCATCAAGCAAATCAACGATATACTTTATAAGATCATAAGATATAGAAACAAATTTAGGCCATTCAGCCCACCGAGTCTGCTTTACCATTCGATCATGGCTAAATCCCACTCTCTTGCCTTGTCCACATAACCCTGATCCCCTTACCAATCAAGAACCTACCTGTCTCTGTCTTAAATACACCCAATGGCTTGGCTAGAACCGTCTTCTGTGGCAATGAGTTCCACAGATTAACCACCCACTGCCTGAAGAAATTTCTCCTCTTCTCAGTTCAAAAGGGTTCTCCCTTCACTTTGAGGCTGTGCCCTCAAGTCCTGGTCTCTCCTATTAATGGAAACACCTTCTCTATATCCATTGTATCCAGGCATCTCAGTATTCTGTAAATTTCAATGAGATCCACCCAAATCCTTCTAAATGCCACTGAGTACAGAACCGGAATCCTCAACCGGTCCTCATATGACGAATCCTTAATTCCCGGGATCATTCTTTTGAGCCTCATCTGGACACAGCTGCAAGACTAATGCATCCTTCCTTACATTCAGGGCCCAAAACTGCTCACAATATTTCAAATCTGCTCTGACCAAAGCCTTATCCAGCCTCTGCAGTACATCTCTGCTCTTGTATTCAAACTCTTTCAAAATTAATACTAACATACTAACTTCCTAACTGCCAACTGAACTGGCATGTTAACCTTGAGCAAATCCTAAACAAGGACTTTTAAGTCCCTATGTGCTTTTGATTTCCAAAGCCTTTTCCCATTTAGAAGATAGTCTATGCCTCTATTCTGCCGATCAAAGTACATAACCTCACATTTTCCTACATTGTATTTCGTCAGTCACTTATTCGCTCACTCTCCTCGTCTATCCAAGTCCTTTTGCCTCCCTGTTTCCTCAACACTGCCTGAACCTCCACCTATCTTTACGTCACCTGCAAATGAAGCAACAATGCCCTTGTTCATTGTCCAGATCATTAAAGTAAAATGTGAATAATTGTGGCCCTAACAGGGACCCCTGCGGAATTCCACTAGTCACTGGCTGCAATCCTGAAAATGACACCATTATCCCCAGTCTGTACCTTCTGCCAGTCAGCCAATTCTCTATCCATGCCAGTATCTTGCCCCTAACACCATGGGCTTTTATCTTGTTTAGCAGTCTCCTGTGTGGCACCATTTCAAAGGCCTTAACTGCAATTTATCAGCTCAAAAAAACACAAATAGATTTGTCAGGAATAGCCTCACCTTACTAAGTTGTGCTAACTCAGCTCTATTTTACAATGTACTTTCGAGTACTCCGAAATTTCATCCTTAATAATGGACTCTAAATCTTTCTAACAACCGAGCTCAAGCTAACCAGCCTATAATTTGATTTTATTTGATTTATTGTTGTCATAAATACCTAAGTACAGTGAAACGTTTTGTTTTGCGTGCAGCACAGGCAGGTCATAAGATACACGGACAGTTAGATCACTGGGTGTTTAGATAGACTGAAGCATAAATTGAGGTTTAAAAGTGCAGCATGGTTGTAAGAGACGTGAGAATAAGATCTGCTATGGAGAGCTCACAAAGAGTCACCCGGTGTTGGCGCCATCTTGAAACTTGTCCTATTTTCCGCTTCCCTCCCTTCTTAAAGAGGTGTTAAGTTAGCCATTTTCCAGTCTTCCGGGATTCTCCCTGGCTCCAGTGATTCCAAAAAATTCACCACAAATGCTTCCATAATCTCCTCAGCCATCTCCATCAGAATGTTAGGGTGTAGTCCATCTAGTCCAGGTAATGTATCCACCTTTAGACCTTCCAGCTTCCTCAGCACCTTCTCCTTAGTGATGGTCATTCTGCTCACCTCTGATGCAAAGTACCAACTCTGCCATTTCTTTGTTCCTATTTACTACCACCCAACCTCATTTTCCAGCAGTCCAATGTCCACGGTTACCTCTTAGATACCAAAAAAACACTCTTGCAATCTGTTTTCATTTTACTAGCTAGCTTACCCTCATATTTCATCTTCTCTCCCTCCCCCAGACCGCACCCCACCATTGTTTTTTTTAAGCTATCCTCTGCTGGTTTTTTAAAGTGTTCAGAATCCTCTGGATTTCTAATCTTTACCACCTTGTATGCTTTGCCTTTTGCTTTTATGCTGTCACCGTTTTCCCTTGTCAATCATGTTACTCCACCCTCCCCTGCATATGTTCCGTCTTATTTGGGATGAATTTCCCAAGTCATTATTACCTCCCTGAATTACTCCCCAGAAGCTCCTGCCATTGTTGCTCCTCCATCTTCCCTACTAGGCTCCCCTTCTAACCAACTCTAGCTACCTCCTCCATCATGTCATTATAGTTACCTTTACACAATTGTAATACTGTTACATTTGATTCCACTTTCTCCATCACAAACTACAAATTATAGAATGAATGCTATCATATTTGGTCTCTGCCCAGGGGTTTCTTCACCTTCAGGCCCTTCATCAAGTCTTCCTCATTACACATTACCAAATCCAGAATTACCTTTTTCCTAGTGGGCCCTTCCATAAGCTGCTCCTAAAAAACATCTTGTAGATATCTCTAATTCCTTTTCTTAGAATCCCGATTTTTCCTGTCTGTATGCATATTTAAGTATCCATGATCATTGCAATAATGCCTTTTATACATGTCTTTTCTATATCCTGATATGAATTCTGCCCCACATCCTGACTACTGCTAGGAGGGGGGTTGTACATATCTCTCATCAAGGTTTTTTTCCCCTCTTGTGATTCCTCAAATCCACCCTCACAGATTCTATGCCTTCTGACTCTGTATCACTTCTTGCTATCAAGTTAATTTCATTTTTTTTAATACAGAGGCAACCCTTCCCCCTCTGCCCATCTGTGTGTCCTTTGATATTTAGCTACCAACCCCAAACCCCTTGTAGCCACATCTCGATAATACCCACAATATCGTCCCTGCCAATTTCAATCAACACTACAAGCTCATTTATCTTGTTGAGTATATTGTGCACATTTATGTGCAAAACCTCAGTTGATTGTCCCCATTCTCATCATTGTTCCCTTGTCTGATATGCCTGAACTTAGACTTCTGACTCTTTCCATACTCTCTGTCCTGTTACTTGTTCTGGAAACTTTAATAATCCATTTTAAGATATCCAGCAACTCATTCTCTGTAATATGCACATTTTTGAAGATATTGCTTTTATTTCCCCAAGTTTTCTAGCTTCCACATCGTTCTCCACAGTAAGCACTGATGCAAAATTCTCGTTTAGTATCTCACCCATCTCCTGCAGTTCCACACATATCCAGTTTTGCTGATATTTAAGAAGCCCTTTTCTCTCTCCAGTTACTCTTTTGTCCTTAAAGTACTTGTAGAAACCCTTTGGATTCTCCTTAATCCTATTTGCAGCATGGTGGCTCAGTGGTTAGCACCGCTGCCTTACAGTGTCATGGATGTGGGTTTGATTCTACCCTCAGGTAACTGTCTATGTGGAGTTTGCACTTTCTCCCTGTGTCTGTGTGGGTTTCTTTCAGGTGCTCTGGTTTCCTGTCACGGTCCAAAGATGGTCCATTTCTGAAGAAAGGTCCAGACCGAAAACGTTAGCTTAACTTCTCCTCTGACGCTGCTTGGCCTACTGTGTTCATCCACTCTACACCTTGTTATCTCAGATTCTCCAGCATCAGCAGTTCCTACTATCTCCCTACATTGCCTAGCCTTGTCTTCTCTTGATCCTAAATAACTCAAGCTACATCCAAAATTAGAAAGGTGGTAACGTCTATTTTGTGTGGAAGCAGCTGCTCACTGACTTGGCTGTCAATTAAGGCTCTTAGTCAGCTTGTCAAGCCAATTGACTCAAAACAGCAGACCAAATTTCAAGAATACAATTATTTGTGGGTTCTACAAATCGAAGAAGTTAAAAGCAAATTATTAATCTTTTTGTTTAGAAAGTGAAATGGTGTGGTGTAACTTCATTCAGTTAATAAACTGGAATTCAAAATACTTTTCAAAAAGTTAACGATATTCCTCAATAACATAACATTCACGGTCATAATAGTAGCATAGAACCTGGATCTGCACATGGTGAAACACCACATAAAAATGGTGATGAGCCAGAACAGGATACAGGGAGAGTAGGTAGGAAAGCCTTCCCAGTAGCAAGGGATGCCACATTAAGGTGAATAGCAGAAGAAGCATCACAATGAAGAACTTCTTACAAGTGTGTTTAGAATCAACAATACAATGCCTAAGTGAAGGGTGGAGGCAATTTCAATTGTTGCTTTCAAAGTGAATTGGGTGATTAATATAAAAGAAAAAATATGCAGGGCTACAAGGAAAGGAAAAGGAAGTGGGACTAAGTGGGTTTCTGTTGCAGAAAACTGGCACAGCATACTTGGGCGAATGGCTTCTTTCTGTGCTATATCCATTCTAGCTTACCAGAGGGCAAGGTCACATGCGCGTTCTACTGCACTGGATAAGCATTTCACTGGGTGAACTAAAAAGGATGATTAATAAGTAATTCTTGGTGTATTAATCTGTATTCGGGTTTGCTAGCAGGCAACATCAAGAAATATGGTACATTCTGTGTCAGCTGTGTACAAAGCTTAAAGCACATCCTTTCATGAATGTACGCAGAGCACATTAGTGGGCCCAACATGATGCAATGTCTGATGGACAATGTCTCAACTTGTACTGTAGCATTAGCAGAAGGCACTCAATGTCTGGATGGTGCATTGGCAAATCAGACTAATATCATAAAATGTCAGCTTTTTGTCATGCAAATGCAGACTGCTGTCATCACAGCTATGAATTACTATATTTAAAAAGGGCTCACGAGGTGTCACAAGAATTCAGAGCTCTGTCCTTTAAGAGATCAAAAGGATTAGTCAGGTTGGTAAGCAAGCAATTTTTACCTGGGAGAATGACTCAATGGATGAAACAAGCATTTGGCATATGTAGAGGAAAGTAAAGCAGAAAATCAGCTGCAAAACTGCGATGAAACAGAACACCTGAGTGAGCAGATCCGACCGCAGGCATGAAACTACACAAACTTACTGAAAGGCCCTCCATGCCGACTGGAAAATACACTGCTGCAATGCTACTCCATGGCCAGCACTGCATTCAGAACTGGCACAAAGGGTTGGGTTCACCTAAGAGTTAAACCTGGTAGCTGATAGAGGTGAGAGTGAATGCCCTTGACATCTAGGTTGCGTTCTACTGAGTGTTACATCAAGGAGCTTGAGAAATACTGGAATCATTGGGAATTGAGGAAAACTCTTCGCTGATTGGAGTAATACTTGGTGCAATGAAAGATGACTGCAGCTGTTGGAGGCGAGTCATCTCAGATCAAGGACATCAATACCCTGTTTCTCAGGGTAATGTTCGAGGCACAATCATTATCAGCTGCTTTATCAATGACACTCCCTCTACCATAACATCTGAAGTGAGCATGTTCACTGATGGTTGTGCAATGTTCAGCACCTTTTGTGACTCCTCATAAACCTAAGCGTTCCATGTTCAAATGCAACAAGATTTGGATAATATCCCTTGAGCTGACAAGTGGCAAGTAAAATTCATGCCACACAAATGCCAGGCAAAGACTATCTCCAATATGAGACAATCTAATTACTGCCCTTAACATTAAATTATGTTAGCATCCACTGAATCCCCCACTAGCAATATCCTGGGGTTACCATTGACCAAAAACACAACTGGATTCACCATTTAATTACAGTGGCTACAAGAGCAGGGCAGAGGTTAGGAATACTGCTGCGAGTAACTCATTTCCTGACTCCCCAGAGCCTGTCACCACCACAAGACACAAGTCAAGAGTGTGATGGAATACACCCCACTTGCCTGGGTGGGTGCAGCTCCAACAACACTGAAGACAATTGATACCATCCAGGTCAAAGCAGCCCACTTGATTGATACCAATCCACAAGCATTGACTTCCTCCACCATTGCTGCTCAGTAGCAGCAGTGTGCACTTTCTACAAGATGCACTGCAGAAATTCACCAAAGAGCCTTGGACAGCCCTTCCAAAGCCCCAACCACTTCCATCTAGATGGCAGCAGATAAATGGGAACTCCACACCTGCAAGTGCTACTCCAAGCCACTCACCATACTGACTTGGAAATATATCACCATTCCTTCACTGTCACTGGGTCTAAATCCTGCAATTCCCTCTCTACGAGCATTATGTATTAACCGACAGCACATGGACTACAGGGGTTCAAGTAAGTAGCTTACCACCACCTTCTCAAGGGTAGCTAGAGACAAGCAACAAATGCTGGCAGCCAGCGATATCCAAGTCCCATGAGTGAATAAAAAAAAAAGTTGTGGCATAACATCACCATTACAACAACTTCTACAAGCGCCAACAATAGGATATTGTAATCACTCACCATTTTAAAACATGGTACATGGATATAGATGCTTCTGCTCATGAGGCGACATTGCATTAGAATGAGAAATCCCAACCAGAATTTGACCAGAGTTGGGGCGTGCGTGGGGAGCTATCAAAGACTTAGTTTAACCCATTGATCTAGAATTTCTACAAAGCAGAATAAACAGATCAAAGTAAGTGAAGGAATTATCCATTCCCAGTCCAGTTACTAAACTACTCACGTGCAACAGGATCAATAGTAATTTTTTTAATCACAGAATCAGCAGCCGTTATTTGAAAGCTGTTACTCAAGTAAAAGCTACCATTTAATGGTTTCAGAGACAGTAGGAACTGCAGATGCTGGAAAATCTGAGATAACAAGGTGTAGAGCTGTATGAACACAGCAGGCCAAGCAGCATCGACTCTTCTTGGCCCGAAACGTCAGCCTTCCTGCTCCTCTGATGCTGCTTGGCCTGCTGTGTTCATCCTGCTCTGCACTTTGTTACTATTTAATGGTCTTCTCTTTTTTAAATGCTCCAGTATTACAAGCATTAATTAACTTTGACACCTTTTTAAACAGATGATAGTGTGGAGGCATTTTGTCAAGTACACAATTGATATACACATGTCAAAAGAAAAATAACCACATTAAATATTTGAAATTCATCTTGCAGCAAATAGAATACTGTAGGAATTCAATCAGCGATACAATGTAGTTACTGTATTTTAAGACCAATTTTCCATTTTTACCATTTTTCCTCCATAATAGTACATTAGAGTCCAAATGTAAGCTTTAATTGTTGTTGTTTGTGGCTTGTTTTTGATCTGATGCTACTAGCTGGGGGCAATATGATAAGGTTAAATGTGCCATGAAAGGGAAATGGTATAGTGGTCGTATATTATCCCAGAGTAAGTGTTAGCTAATTCCAATTGCTGTCAATCGCATGCCACTGGAATACTCCAAGCAAGTAATTGGTTCACTCTTTTAATACAGCCAACATGCATTGCAAAACATATTATTTAAAGTAGTCTGGCAACAGATGTTACTTGACTGAAATTAAAAGCTCTCTTGAGAACAGACATCAACGTTGGAACAGATATCAAATTGTTGATGGTAATTGTGCATACTTACATGCACAAACTTAACAGATTAATGAATATCTACAAATGTTGCCATTCTCCAGTAATGCATTGGTTCAGACTTTAGAGAAAGAATTTATGTTGATACTGACTGCATTGTCAGTATAAAAGGGAAATTAAACAGCAAATCTTCCTTTCTGCACACAATTAAAAGTGGAAATCAAAAGTTGCTCTATTAATATCAAATGAATCTCAGCATCCAAATGCATGAAATTTGTTTATTTTAACAGATCAGGTAGCACAGTTAATTTGTTAGTGACCTAATAATTCAGATTCTGATTCTATACCTTATGGTCTCATTAGCCTGATGGTATTAGGGACACAAGACCAGAGACCATTATGACACTTAATTAAATAAATCTGGTTCACTAATGTCCATTAAGGAAGGAAAGCTGTTGTTCATACCTTCTTCTGCCTACATTCAACTCTAAACTTCCAGTAAAATGCATGACTCTTAATAGCACCCTGAAATGGCTATCAAGCCACCAGTGCAGACAGTCAGCAGCTTGCAAGCCTGGTCAGACCACATGTGGAAGCCCCCTGCGCTGATTTATATGACGCAATGTTCATTTGTGATCTGTTTATTGACTGTAATGTTTATCCTTTTAACTTTATTTCTTATTTTGTAACTTATATTATGAATCACTGAAAGGCAATGTAATTTCTTTTTCATTATTTCTCTATTTTTTATCTAAGATTTGTACCCAGATACTTTGTACCTAAGATAGCATCGTCAAAGGCAACACAGTAAACTTTTCACTGTATTCCTGTACTTGAGTAGACATGACAATAAACTAATACTGAAAAAAGTTCTAAAATTGTGTCACAAAAAAAAAGGTGTGGCAAAAATAAAATTCGGCAGACGACCCAAAACTGACACGGGCATTAGACATGACAAAGGTAAAACAGCCATGGGAGCATGGCAAAATCCACTTCTCAAACATTTGGTGACTGCTGTCCAAATAGGAAGATCTGTCGCATAGTCTAGTCAGACAAAAACCCTGATATTATCATTACTCAGAATCATACCTTACAGGCAAAGTCCCAAACACTTCCATCACCATCTCAGACTATATTCTGTTGCCTTGACAGGGCAGAATTGCCAGCATAGGTGGTACACTGAGATACAGTTGGCTGGTTATGCCATTAAGCATCCTCAACCTCAATACTGCCCTCTATAAGCCAAAGGTATCAAGTCAAATATCGTCAAAGAAAACTCCTGGTGAGTACACGTATAACTAATAAATCACAATTAAGTATTCCTTGTTGAACATCTTTTGGAAGAAGCAAGGAGTTAACAAGGGCATATAAGTATTCCAGTTTGGAATCTTCAATACTTGATACCGCAATTGGCTTAGTAACACTACAAATAGTAAAATCCTTAAAGACATAGCAGCCAAAAAGGACCTGCAGCAATTGATGAGAAAACAACAGCAAAAAATGTCTTCATAAAACCATATAGTTTCACAACACATGAAGAGGTACTTCAGCTCTCTGTTACTATGATTATTCAAGTCTTCATATAAGTACTTCGGAAATGTTGTGAGGTTTCCCAGCTCTACCCTTTCAGGCATTGAGTTCCAGAACAAAGCTTTTCACTGTACTTCAGTCCAGGTGACAAAAAATCAATCAATAAATCATCCACCCTTTGGGTAAAAACAATTTCCTCAAATCCCCTTAAAACCTCTCACCCCTTAACTTTAATCTATGCCACCAGTTACTGGGCCCCCTACTAAGGGTAAGTGTTTCTACCAATCTACACTATGTACGTCCCTCGTAATTTTGTACACCTCAAAAACAAGCCCCATCAGCCTTCTAAACCCAACTTATCTAGTCTCTCTTCATAGCTGAAACTTTCTAGCACATGCAACATCCTGGTGAACATCGCTTCTGTACTCTCTCTGATGCAATCATATCTTTCCTATACTGTGATGTCCAGAACTGCACACAGCACTCTTAATTGTGGTCTATCTAACAGCTTATACAGCGCCCTGTTCTGGTATTCAATAGCTTTACTAGTGAAGGCAAATATCCCATATGTCTTCTTAGCCTCTTTATCTGCCTGTCCTTCCTCCTTCAGGATCTATGACAAGGTCCCGCGAGGCAGGCTGGTCCAGAAGAATTAAATCATAAGAGATCCATGATGGGTTGCTAAGTTAGATGCAAAATTGGCTTGGTCATAGAAAATGGAGGATAGTTGTGGATGGATATTTTTCTGACAGGAGGACTGTGACCAATCTGTGTTAGTGGACATTAGTGAACCAGATTTATCTAAGCAACAGTGTTGGGATCTCTGTTGTTTGTAATATATACAAATGATTTGGATGAAAATGTAGGTGGCGTAATTAGTAAGTTTGGTGACAACATGAAAATTGGTGGATCTGTGGATAGTGAGGAAAATTGTCAAAGGATATAGGAGGATATAAACAGTTCGAAAGTTGGGCAGAGAAATAGCAAATGGAGTTTAATCTGCCAAGTGCAAGGAAATGCATTTTGGAAGGTCAAATTCTACAGGAAAGCATGCAATAATAGAACGCTGAGGAGTATTGATATACAGAGGGATATAGAAGTGCTAGTCCATAGCTCCCTAAAAGTGGCAATACAAGTGGATAAGGCTGTAAAGGTGAATAGCATGCTTGCCTTCATTGGAGAATTAAAAATAAAATTTGGCAAGACAGATTGCAACTGTATAAAACTACAGTTCAGCCACAACTGCAGTACTGTGTGCAGTTCCAGTCACCACAGTATAGGAAGGATGTAGAGGGTGCAGAAGAGGTTTACCAGGATGTTGTCTGGATTGGCGTGTACTAGCTGTAAGGACAGGTTGGACAAATTTGGATTGTTTTCGCTAGAGCATCAGAGGCCGATGTGCGACCTGATAGTAGTATACAAAATTATGACAGGCACAGATAGGGTGGAAAATGAGGTATTTTTCCCATGTCAAATACTAAGGCACATTAGTTTAAGGTTAGACAGAGGAAGTTTAAAGGAGATATGGAGGCAAGTTTGTTTTAATGCAGAGAGTGGTAGGTGCCTGGAGCGCACTGCTGGGGAGGTGGCAGAAGCAGACACAGTAGAAACATGCAATAGGCATTTAGACAGACACATGAACCATCAGGCAATACAGGGATATTGACTATGTGCAGGCAAATGGGATTAGTTTAGAATGGCATCATGGCCAGCATGGACATGGTCTGTGCTATACTGTTCTACGTTCTAATGACTTGTACACCAAGGTCCCTCTGATCCTCTGCACTTCTAATGGTCCGACCATTCATTGTGTATTCCCCTGCCTTATTAATCTTGCAAAAATGCATCACCATTTCAAGATTAAATTCCATTTTCCACCATCCTCCCCAACTGGCCAGCCTATCCAGAGCTTCCTTTTGTCTAAAGCATCCCTCCTCACTGCTTCCAACACCACAGTTTTAATGGTATCTGTGATCTTACTGTTCAAACTTTCTACATTCATGTCTAAATCATTAATATACGCTATATATTTATCCCATCTTCAATAGCCGACTTGTCACAAATGTATCTCATCATGACAGTATAGTTAGTGACAACAGCACTGTCCTTGACTGCCACACTGTCCTTGTCGATTCTAATCTTCAGACTGAGGACATCCTTCATTGTACTGTGTAGCATTGCTACCATGCTAACAGATTCATCAGCTCAAAAGGGGCACCTATTTGGCAGTGTGCATCCATCATCAGCAGCAGCAGCAAAACTACATTTCCTTCAATACACAACTGTCATCAAGCCAGGGATCAAATACTGGTTCTATGCGGTTATGATTCAAACTAATGATACGACTGAACAAGTCAGATTTCAAATTAAACTTGGCTTGCTGGGGATTGTATACTAGCACAGATGGTGGATTGACTAACTAATTGAAGTCAGACACTCAGACTGAAATTACTGGAACAACTCAACAGGCCTGGCAGCATCTGTGGCGACAAGTGTTTTTGTGTCACTGGACGTGAAACATTAATTGCGCTTTCTCTCCACAGATGCTGCCAGAACTGCTGAGTTTTTCCAGCAATTTCTGTTTGTGTTTCTGATTTCCACAATCTTCAATTCTTTGTTTTTTTTCAATACAAGTCCAAGAGTTGGGATATGAGGGTACTTTCAGGATGGCAAACTAACTTGTGGTGTACGTTGGTTATCAGAGCCGGGGCCACAATTACTTACAATATATATTAATGACTTGGGTGAGGAAAGTGAATGCAGTACAGTCTTATGTACGGTTGACTCAAAAACAGGTCAGAAAGTAAGTAGCGAGGATGACACAAAGGGTCTGCAGGGGGATACAGAGAGGTTAAGTGAATGGGCAATAACATAGCAGATGGAATGTAATGTGGGGAAATATGCAATTATGCACTTTGGCAGGAAGACTAGAAGAACCGATTTTTTTTAATGGAGAAAGACTGCATTAGGCTATAGAACAAAGAGATTTGGGAGCTTCACTGATGAATCACAAATGCTAAGATCCAAATTGATGTTCTGATGAAGGGTCCTCAGACCCAAAATGTTAACACTGACTTTTTCTTTACAGATGCTGCCAGATCTACTGAATTTTTCCAGCAATTTCTGTTTTTGATCCAAATTCAGCAGGTAATAGGGAAGGCAAATAGAGTGTTGCCCTCTATTTCAAAGGGAATGGGAGTATCAAAGCAGGGAGATTTTGCTAAAGCTATATAAGGATTAGTCAGATCACAGCTGGAGTACTGTGGGCAGTCTAAGGAAAGATATACTGGTATTGCAGGCAGCCCAGAAATGATATACTAAACTGATACCAGGCATAGAGGGACTATGTTACGGGGAGAATTTGAGTAGATTGGATCTGTACTCACTGGAATATAGAAGAATGGGAGGTGACCTCACTGAAAAATTAAAGATTCTTAGAGGACTTGACTCATGGATGTAGAAAGGTTGTTTACCCTGTGTAAGAGTCCAGAACTACAGGACATAATCTCAGAATAAAGGGTCACAAATTTAAAACAGATATGAGGAATTTCTTCTCTTAGAAGTTGTGAATCCATGAAATTCTTTACAATGGAGAGTTATTGATGTTGGGTCATTAAGTATATTTCAAGGCTGAGATAGACAGATTTTAAATCCTTTAAGACAATCAAGAGTTATGGGGAAAAGGCAGGAAAACGGAGTTGAGGATTCACAGATCAGCCAAGATTTCTTTGAATGGTGGAGCAGGCTAGATGGGCTGAATGGCGTTTTTCTGCTCCCATGTTTTATGGACTTATAGTTTTGTTTTCAGTTAACATGGTGGTCAGTCACAGAGGCAGTTACATGAGGTTGCAGGGCTTCTCGAGCAACAAGCATTTAATGCACATAAGATGAAAACAAAAACAAAAGCTATCTAGATATAGAAGACAGCTTAGAAAAATCTTCTAACATACAGCAAAACAAAACTTTCAAGCTATTTCCCAATGCCATCAACTTAGAAAGATGTAAGGGCAGATAAATTACCTAACGTATGAAATCTTTAGTTCTATTTAATCAATTCTCCACGGTTTCTTCCCTATGAACTAGGGAGTTTCCTAACATGAAAACTACAAAACTGACAGCTTGACCTGCAGATTTCTAATAGCCTGCAGATTTCTAACAAAACCTTTCTGGTTTGGAAGCTGCACAAGCTAAATATTTCTACTGAGATGACTGTGTTTTCCCTGTGCTGTTCCGTACTCCTTTAAGGAGATAAATTAAATTTGCTTCCAACTCAAGTTAGGTATCCTTCAAGTGCCTTACAAACTTTCTACCTCTGGGTTTTTTAAGCAGAAGTAAATCCTTGATGGGTAATGGACTTTAGTGTTCACCCACCTTTAGTTTATTCATTCATGGGATGAGGACATCGCTGGCTAGGTAGCATTTATTGCCCATCCATAATTGCCCAGAAGGCAGTTAAGAATCACCCACATTGCTGTGGGTTAGGAATGACATGTAGGCCAGACCAGGTAAGGATGGCAGTTTCTTTCCCTAAAGGACATTAGTGAACCAGATGGGTTTTTTTCCAACAATCGACAATAGATTCATTAGACTTTTAATTCCAGATATTTATTGAATTCAAATTCCACCATCTGCCATGGCAGAATTCGAACCCGAATCCCCAGAACATTTTCTGGGTCTCCAGATTAATAGTCCAGTGATAATAACATGAAGCTATCGCCTCCCCGGTTATATCAGTCCCCAGAATCTCTCTGGTAGTCCCTCTGGCCAATGTAGCAAGTGTTCAGGAACACCTTTACCTGCAAGCCTCTCTAAGTCACACATAATTCTGATATGGAAATATATTGTCATTCTTTCATCAAAACTGACAGTATCAGAAACTCCCTGTTCAGTAGCACAGTTACGATAACACTACACACATGAAAGGGTGAAGAAGGCATACATCAATATACATTCAGGATCAATAGCAAGGGTGAGAAGAACTGAACCCACTAAACATGCCAGAAGACGCAGGCATTTTCCATTCAAGTGCACGTGAACTTTCAATGGTATGCTAAGTCTTAATGACTGCAAACATCCTCCAGCACTGAAAATTTACTTTTATAAGTGTAGAGTATCACCCCTTCTGATTTCCATTCCAGTTGAAGATTTTAAAACATTTTAAAATTTGTTTGATTTGTCTCTTTCTGTCTCTTAATTTTATTTCACTTTATAAAAATAATTTGCACTGAATTAAATATTTTAGTTTATACCCTGAGTATAGACTCTGAATAACTCAGTAAGGATTTATCAAACAAAATGTTTAAGAAAACACGTCTGCTTTATTAACATCGGTTGTGAATACAGAAATCCGTTAATTAAGCCAAAGTATCCAGACAATCTACCTGTATATGTAAATGCACTGAATAGTGAGTATCTTTCATTTGCCCTTGATTGCAAAATCCAAGTCAGTGTGTTAAGACAAAATTACCTTTATTTATTCATGGGACGTGTTGCTGGCCAGGCCAGAATTTATTGACCTTTCCTAATTGCTTTGCTGCAGGCCTGGAGTCATATGTAGGCGAGACTAGGTATAAAGGGAAGGTTTCCTTCTCTAAAGGGCATGAGTGAACCAGATAGGGTTTTCTTTTGCAATAACTGCCAATAGTTACATGGTTGCCATTAGGCTAGCTTCTAATTCCAGATTTTATTGAATTCAGATTTCACCATCTGCTATGGTGAGATTCAAACTCATGTCTCCAGAACATTAACCTGAAGTTCTAGATTACTAATCTTATGACATTACTACTGCATCACCACCTCCCCCATTGATGCTACTTCTATCACGGACTGAGATGGATGGCAAGGGGGGGCCAGCAACAAAGGAGAACAACCAACGTATTTAATTCAAACAACAAGTTATGAATTGAATGGTGACTGCTGATAGTAGGTTAAGGCTAAAGTGAGACAGAGTAGACACAGATAGGTCAATCAGAGGATATTGGGAAAGTGTTGGGGACGAAGGGGGCGGAATGGGAAAAGAAAGTACACATGTTTAAACAAAGACAGAAAAAAAATTTTTTCTCATTCCAGCACACTAACTAACAAAATAGCAAATGATGGCACTTAAAATTCAAATTTCAACCTATTCAATGTTCAATTAATATGAAATATTTCATGTAGGTAACCTTACATCTGAAACTGTTTTTGGCTCAACAGCTGTCCAAAGTAATCAAATAACTACAGGATAATAGGACAATAATAGTTGGAAAATCACATTATTTCATTCTACAACTTGATTCAGCATGAACATTTTGTGAATCATTAAATACTTTTATTTAGAAATAGAAAACAATGGTTTACTTGGATGAAGAACATTGACCTTTTTACTCCCCAAGGCAAAACAACCAAATAAGCAAGATCAGCTAGGAGTATTTCTTCACTGTCCTATGAATTTAGCAGAATGCATCCTGAATTTTTCAACTATGAATTTCAATCATTTATTTCCAATAATAGCTTTGTTAAGAAGAGACCAAAATGAGCACAAATCTTGCAAGGTGCTCATGCAATGAAACTTGTGGCTGTTCTTTTTTTAAATTCGGATTTATATAACTCATATATTCAGAGAAAAGTGGTTTTAAAAACTGCAATTAGACCTGACCAAATGAAAACAGTATTCCTGATCAGATCTCCTTAATATTCGTTAATACTAGCCTTGCACAACAATAGAGCACTGTCCAGTTTAAACAAATAAATTGAATCAAATTATTCAGGGATGGATAATGAGGCTACAGTAAAACTGTCAATTAATTCCAAGAAATTTTATTAAAAATTGATCAACTCTGTCACTCTTAAATTGAAAAATTTCTGAAACATTTGTATTGTAGCAAAACAAAAGTACAACCTAGGCAGATAAGGTGATTAAGTCAAAAGATGACTGTTTCACAAACTGTCCAAAAATAGTGATTAATTAGATCAAGTTAATGTCTACTGGAAAACTAATCTTACAATATGTTTGACCTAATTTAACTACTCAAATGGTTTTTCTAGCTCCCAAGCTAGCTGACATAATTAATAAACACCTCTTTCTCTCAGACATTACTTTGTTCTCCTTCAAAGCCACCATTATTGCATCCTCAAATTAAACTCATGTAATCTAGACGTTCTCTCCAACTACTGTTCCTTCCCCAGTATGTCTTTCTATAAAATCATAAATGGTCAACATGAATTCTGACTCCACTAAAAAAAGGCCAGGGAATTTCAATTCAATTAATCAACTAAATCTAGAATAGAAAGTTAGTGTCGGTAATGGTAACCACAAAACTGCTGGTTTATAGAGTCATTGAGTCATACTCATAGAAGCCATACAGCAAGGAAACAGGACATTTGGCCCAATTCATCCATGGTGACCAGGTTTTCTAAACTGAATTAGTCCCATTTTCTTGTGTTTGACCCATTGTCCTCTGAACCTTTCCTGTTCGTGTACCTGTGCAAATGTCTTTTAAATGGTGTAATCACGTCTACCTCTACCACTCATCTGACAGCTTGTTCCATATATGGACCACCTATGGTGTGAAAAAGTTGCACCTCAAGTCCCTTTTAATTCTTTCCCTTCTTACTTTAAGCCTATGCCTTCTAGTTTTGGACTCCTGAGCACTGGGAAAAAGATCTTAGCTCTTCGCCTTATCTATGCCCCTCATGATTTTATAACCCTCTAGAAGGTCATCCTTTAAGCTTCCTATGATCCAGAGAAAAATGTGTCAGCCTCTCCTTATAAGTCAAACCTTACAGTCCCAGTAACATCCTTGTAATTTTTTTTGCCTCCGTTCCAGTTTAATAACATATTTCTCATGCAGGGAAACCAGAAATGAACACAGTACTCCAGATGTGGCCTTACCAACAAAAACTGAAAGAACTGCAGGTGCTGACCCTTCTGAGGAAGGGTTACTCGATCCGAAATGTCAACTCTGATTTCTCTCCATAGGTGCTGCCAGAGCTGCTGAGCCTTTCCAGGAATTTCTGTTTCTGTGGCCTTAAAAATGTATAGCTGTAACTTGATATCCCAATACTGATCGATGAAGGTAAGCATTCCATCTACCTGTGATGCCACTTTGAAGGAACTATGTACCTGCACCCCGAGGACTCTATATTCAGCAACAGTCCTCAGGGCCCTACAACCAATCTCATTTATTAACGGTCTTTAGGGAAGGAAAATCAGCTGTCCATACCTAGTCCGGTTTATATTTCTCTCTAGGCCCAAAGTAACATAGTTGACTTCAAACTGTTTTCTGAAAAGTCCAAGCTAATAACTACATGTATTTCAGAAGGTGACTCACCAATATTTTCAAGGGCAACAGGAATGGGAAAAAAATTGCCAGCCTTGCCAGCAACCACCATGGCCCATACATTATTTTTAAAATCCTACATTCTCTCTCAATATTTCTGTTGAAATCCTTCCAGGCTGACATCTGTCGCAACTCTAGAACAGCCAGAGTTAAAGTTACAATGATATTCTTTGCAACTGTACGCAAAGGATATCATTGTGACTTCAGCAGCATAAGGCCAACCATGTACCTTCTTTAACGATGCAGATTTGTGACGCAGCCTTGCATTGTTCCATTCCTTACCAAGCAAATACTGAAAGTGCCTCTTCAGGAGTTTCTTTTCCCCCTTATGCACAGTCAACTGTAGCACAAAACAACCAACATTTCCTGAAGGCACAGGGTCAGCTTTCACATGATGAATGGTGATAGACAATTCTTGCTCTTTGGACAAGAGTCCACTCCCCATCCCACAGACCCCTTTGCCCAACTCCAACACTCTCCCTCCACCTGGACTCCTCCCTCCGGCCTTTTACCTGCACTCGATCTATTCATTGAGAACTGTTGACATGACATCAATTTCTCTGCTCCTCTCAACAAATCCAACCTTTCTCCCTCCGAACTGACTGCACTCCGTGCACTCAGATCTAACCCTGACTTTGTCATTAAGCCAGCCAATAAGGGTGGTGCTGTTGTAGTCTGGTGTACTGACCTCAACCTTGCAGAGGCTGAGCGCCAGCTCTCAGATACCTTCTCCTACTTTCCCCTGGACCATGACCCCACCATGGCACATCAGGCCATTGTATCCACCACAGTTGTGGATCTCATTTCATCCGATGATCTCCCCCACTCTGCTTCCAAGCTAATAGTCCCCCAACCCCACACGGCTCAGTTCTAACTCCTGCCAAAAATCCACAAACAGGACTGTCCAGGCAGACCCATTGTTTCAGCTTGCTCCTGCCCCACAGAACTCATCTCTTACTACCTTGACTAGTCTTCCCCCTACCAATCCAATCCCTATTCACATACATCTGACACCTTACACTGGTTTCAAAATTTTCAGTTTACTGGCTCCAACCACCTCCACTTTACCATGGATGTGCAATCCCTTTACACATCCATTCCCCATCAGGAGGGTCTTAGGGCTCTTCGCTTCTTCCTGGAGCAAAGACCTGAACCATCCCCACCACTACCACCCTCCTCCGCTTGGCCGAGCTGATCTTCACCCTCAACTTCTCTCTCAACTCCTCTCATTTTCTTCAGGTAAGAGGAGTTGCCATGGGTACCCACAAGGGCCCTATTTATGCCTGTCTCTTCGTGGATTATGTGGAACATTCCTTGTTCCAGACCTGTTCCAGCCCCCACCCGTAACTCTTTCTCCAATACATCAAAGATATCATCAGTGCTGCTTCTTTCTATCGTCTAGAATTGGAAGACTTCATCAATTTTGCCTCCAATTTCCACCCTGCCCTCACTTTCACCTGGTCTATCTCTGACTCCTCCCTTCTGTTCCTTGACGTTTCTGTTTCCATTTGTGGGGAAAGACTGGCCACTAGTATCCATTACAAACCCACTGATTCCCACAGCTACCTGAACTATACATTGTCACCCCACTTCCTGTAAAGGCTCCATCCCATTCTCTCAGTTCCTCCATCTCCATTGCATATGTTCAGATGAAGCCAATTTCGACAAGGGAGCCTCCAAAATGTCCACCTTCTTCCTCAACTTAGGTTTCCCCAGCTCTGTTGTCAACAGGGTCCTCAACCATCTCCCGCACCTCTGCCCTCACTCCTTCTCTTCCTTCCCACAACAGTGATAGAGCTCCCCTTATCCTTAACTACCATCCCACCAGCATCCACATCCAGAAGATCATCTGATGCCATTTCTGCCACCTCCAGCAAGATGCCATCACCAGACACATATTCCCCTCCCCTCCCTTGTCTGCCTTCCAGAGGGACTGTTCCCTCCAGGACACCCTGGTCCACACTTCCTTCACCCCCACCACCACCCCACAGCCCTATGGCACCTTCCCCTGTAACCAGCGAAGGTGCAACACCTGCCCATTTACCTCCTCCCTCCCCAGAATCCAAGGGCCCAAATATACCTTCCAGGTGAAGCAACACTTCACAATGTGGTCTCCTCTACATTGGGGAAACGAAGCGTAGACTTGGCGACCACTTTGTTGAACATCTACAGTCTACTCGAAAAAAAGACCCTGAACTACCCATTCCCTGCCATTTCAATGCACCACCCTGCTCCCTGGCCAATATCTCTGTCTCTGACTTGCCACAGTGTTCCAGTGAGGCCAATGCAAACTGGAGGAACAACACCTCATTTTCCACTTGGGGACCCTACCGCCCTCCGGACTCAATATTGAGTTCAATAATTTTAGGGCCTAAACTCTCCCATGTCCCATGCTTCCACTCCACACACCAGGCTTTGTTACCATGTAGCCTGCCATTACATACCCCCTGTTGTTAATCACTAACAGTCCCCATTAACTATATTCTCAACCTCCCAGCCTTAGCACATCCTTTGTCTGTCCAACTGTCTTTTACTTTCTTCGGGCTCTATCCTATCGTTTACTCCCTAGCCCACTCACCTCCCTATTTTCTGCATATAAACTGACATTTTCCCAGCCACCATCAGTTCTGAGGAAGGGTCACTGGACCTGAAACATTAACTCTGCTTTCTCCTTCACAGATGCTGCCAGACCTGAGCTTTTCCAGCAACTTTGTTTTTGTTCTCAATTTACAGCATCCGCAGTTCTTTTGGTTTTTAGTTTTTGCTCTTCATTTGCCTTGATTATATATCTTCGACGAGTCATAACTCTTTCAGATTTAGAATGGAAAGCACAAGCTGGTCTCAGTGCATTCTCAACACCCAGCACCACATAAATTTAATTTCCTTGCAGATGTCACCATGCCCTTTCACAATCACATAGACTGAAGCAAACTGTCCAAGAATTTTAAGATTCTTGGTGTATTAGTAGTCAGATCAACATCCTTGTTACTCTCCATCACTAAGCGCTTTTCCTGCTGTCCAATTATCCACCTCGCTCCTGAAATTCTTACATATATATCTTCTTTCTTTCTAGACTATTGATGTGAAAGTTCTCCTTGCAGTTTGATTTCATCTTTCTTGAATAAAGGGCCATCCTATCCAAAACTCTGCTCCAGGTATCCTGTTCAGAGCAAGGCCCATTCATTCATCACCCTAGTGGTGTGTCTAAGGGAGGAGTGTTGGGATCACAATTGTTTACAATTTACAGAGATGATTTGGAGTTGGGAACAAAGTGCAGTGTGTCAAAGTTTGAAGCTGACACTTAGATGAGTGGTAGAGCAAAGTGTGCAGAAGGATATAGATAGGTTAAGTGAGTGGGCAAGGGTCTGGCAGAGGAGTGCAATGTTGGTAAATATGAGCACATCCATTTTGGCAGGAAAAACAGCAAAATGGACTATTATATTAGATGATGAAAAACTGTAGCATGCCACTATGCAGAGGGACCTGGGTGACCTTTTACATGAATTACAAAAAGTTGATTTGCAGGTGCAGCAGGTAATTAAGAGGGCAAGTGGAATATTGCCCTTCTTCGTTAGAGGCTAGGGGTTTAAAAACAGGGAGATTATGCTGCAGCTGTATAGGGTGCTGGTGAGGCCACACACCTGGACAGTTTACAGTTTTGGTCTCCTTAACTGAGAGAGGATGAACACATACTGGAGGGGGTGCAGAGGATGCTCACTAGGCTGATTCCAGAGTTGAGAAGGTTAGCTAATAAGGAGAAATTGAGCAGACAAGGACTACTGAATTTAGAAGAATGAGAGGGTTCTTAGAGAAACATATAAAACTATGAAGGGAATAGATAAAATAGAAGCAGTGAAATTGTTTCCACTAGTGAAACTGGTGGGGCATTGTCTCAAAATAAGGGTGAGCAGATTTTGTACTGAACTGAGGAGAAATTTCTTCTTCCAAAGGGTTGTAAATCTGTGGGATTCCCTGCCCAGTGAAGCAGTTGAGACTACCTCATGGAATATTTTTAAGGAAAAGAATAGATAAATTTTTGAACAGTAAAGGAATTAAGGGCTGAAGTGAGTGGGCAGGTGAGTGGAGCTGAGTCCATAAAAAGATCATCCATGATCTTACTGAAGCCTGTAGGGGCCAGATGGCCTAGTCCTGCTCCTATTTCTTATGTTCCTTTGAATCTTCAGTTACCAGTACCGAGTCCCCATCTCACATAGAATTAAAAAAATTGTCACCTCTCCCACTAACTCTCCACAAGCTATTTTTTTCATTACTTCAATGTTCTTTCTTTCCAGATCTGGATTTCTGAACACTGTTACATCCTTTATCCAAATGATGTACAGAGCTTTTAGCCACCATTTTCAACTTTCAGGAATTCTATTGCTAAACCTTTTGTTTCTCTGGTATTTCTAAACAAAACTCTTTGAAAAATTCCTCTAGCCTAATTTTTGATCATCCTTCCTAATATCTTTCCTGGATCAACTGGTGAGGTCCACCATGAGAGTTTTCATGAGATCAAAGATAAACATAAAACATTAAGTATAACTTAATATAATAAAATGAAATGCAAGTAATTATAAATTATTGATTTTGGGGGGCAGAAACAAACATTTGCAATAATTTCTCATTTTATTTCAAATTTACAGAGTTTGCTGGAAAAGGAAAATACTTACATTAAACTAAAATGGGACTAGGTACTATGATCATAAAATTAGAAAGCTTCAAGTTAAGAATTGCCGATCTGCAGAGCAACAGATACATAAAAGATCATAACCAAAAACCATTTCATGTCATGTCAAGTAGTTGCCTTTAACTAGCTACTTTGTACCCAAAACACAATCTGCACTATATTTATACTAATATGATATCCAAATTATGAATGGTTACAATCTTATCTTAGCAATTAATTAAACTTTCCTGGATGAATGGAAATGTATCCATAAACAGAACTGGCTCTGCAATGGTCATGAAGATCTCCAAAATGACGCATCATGAAGCTACAATTCATTTGTTCACTGGTGAAAGCATCAATATCCACTCATTCTACAAGGCCCAACTTATCAATGGAAGTAATAACAAACTTTTTTCCAGCATTACACAAGATATTTGACAAAAAGAATAAATGGATCTCATCAGAATACAATACCATCAAAAGTGTAATGGAAACGTTACGTTACTGCAACAAATAACTAATTGATCAATTTTCACACATTCTCTAAGTTGTAAATTTTAAAATATTTGTAAACACTAACAAGAAATCAGAAAAAGGGCAGAAGGAAATTGATTAAATCATTAATTTACAATTCTCAAATGCAGTGTTAACAGTTTGGGCTTTCAGCCTACACTTGTAATTAACTTGTTGGTTATTAAGTTATTAAGTTGGTTATTGAGCATCAATGTTTACAGGCCTCAAGGGCCCAAAGGACGTAGGTGACCGAGGAACCCTGAACTATCCCAGTCTGCTAATGCACAGGAGTGCTGCATGCAACACCCTCCACTCCAAATCATTTTTTATCAACCTGACACACTGGGCTGATATTACCCATCCCTTGAATAATTTCAGAAATGAGAAGTCATTTGAGAAAATATAGTGAATTTGGAGAAATGAGATTCTTGATGTCAAAAAAGGTCAATTCTGCAACCAGCTTTTGAACAGTAAGATGAGAATTTTGCTAGTGAACAGCTCTATTTGCATAGATTTACATGTCATTAGTATCTAATCTCACCTCACTGATATGTAGTTTCCTATTCTCCCATGTGCTGGAGAAAAACCAGATGGAAACAATCCCTGACATGAAAGTCAGAGTGGGTTCTTGTCGGTTCCAGCTCACCACTTGCTCCTCGGATCTTCCACCTTGGACAGCAGTCCCCAACATCTCAAGTTACACTCACCATGGGCAGTGACCACCAGCACACACTGTCTGCCAAGGACGGCACTGGACTTGCACCAGCCTCGATACATCCTGATAAGACATTTCTCACTCATTCAGTATGTATTTCTCTATTTCAATGCTGAATTCCATCACATTCCAGACTTGTGCCTGTAATTTACAGGCTTCTGGGACTCAGGAGGTGAGTTATTCGATGCACGATCCTTAGCCTCTGACCTGCTGTTGTAGCCACACTATTTAAATAACAAATTCAGTTCAGTTTCTGGTCATGGTAACCCCAGGATGATGGGATTCTGTGTCTCACACAATCCCAGCATGCTGTGCTCCACCCAGTGGGTGCATTCAAATATATAATACGATGGACATTAAAGAGCTGGGAGAACAGCAGCAGTCTTCCAATTAGGAGGAAAACATTGATTAGGAGAAACATTACCTTCAGCATGATACAGCATTGCAGTGTCAGGCACAAAAAACCTCACAGGACTTAAGCAACGCCCAGTTCCGACAAATGTGAGCTGGGTGAAGTGATCATTTATAGTATGTAGATTGCTGTGGTTTGAAAGGCTATTATTCCCTGTACATTCCTGGAAGGAAATACGGAATTGTCTTTGCTTTTACTCATTTGTCCTGTTTGCTGAATGAAATTAAATATTTTCTACTGTTTGAAGGCTTTCACAATATGATGCTTGCACACTGAATAATGACAAGATGCGAGGCAATGTTGGCATTAGGGAAGAGTAGCACTCCTTTAGGCAGGATTCTAAGATGGGATTGTGGTTGTTTGTTCAATTGAGTGTTGGTAATTATTGAAGATATGGATGAATTCTTCTAATACTGCTCTGTTTGAGCTCAAATTCAGCACATGTTAAAACAAATACAGAAGTTAGTGTTAATACTGGACTGTATCTCCTAATAAATTAGGTAGTTTGAATGAGGAAGGAGCCCCAGAAAAATTTTTTAAAAGTCACCAAAAACAAACAAGTAGCACTTGAGAAAATCTCAAGAAGACTTCTTTGAGAAAGAAGTATTTTGTGCTGGTTCACAAGACTGGTTCCTGAGGGGACTACCTTGATTGAAGGGATTAAATAGATCAAATAGATTATTCCTAGGAATTGAGGAGAATCAGAGCTGTTTCTAGAATCCTGAAGAAGTTTGGCAGGTTTGATGTGCAGAAAATGTTTCCTTTCACGGCAAAATCTAGATCATGAAGTCAGTTTCAGCATAAACGGTTAGCTATCAGGACTGAGATTAAGTAAAATTTCATCACTGAAAGTATTGTAAATATTTGGAATCCTAAACCTCACAGCTGTTAATACTCAGTTGTCAATTATATATAACATAGGTAAATAGATGTTTGGATACTTATGGAATGAAGGCTATAGGAATTTTATGGAAGGGTAAGTTGAGGTAGAAGATCAACCATGATTTCATCGAATAGTGAAGAAGGTTCAAAAAGTGAAATCAACACTGTCTCCTATTTTTATGCTTGTATGCTCATTTTTCTCATTTCTATCTGAGCTCTGCCAATGGGGCCTTTCTCAAACCATGCTGAATTCACCCATTATGCTTTATTCACATTCCACAGCCTCAAACTTAAAGATCTGATCTTTGTTTACAAATCCATACTTGGTTTCATCGTTCCGTATCTCAAATCTCCTCCAGCCTTATACCATTAGCAAGTGTCTACACTCCTCCAAATCTGGTTCCTGAGCATCTTTCAGTTTAAGTTGCGGAACAAAAACAGAAGTTTCTGGAAAAGCTCGGCAGGTCTGGCAGCATCAGAGAAGAAAAAAATCGGAATGAACACTTTGGGTCCAGTGACCCTTCCTCAGAACTGACGGCAGCTGGGAAAACATCGATTTATGTGCATAAAATAGGGAGGGGGAAGGGGTAGGGAGTAAACAATAGGATAGAACCTGAAGAGAGAGAATAACAATTGGATCAACAAAGGAGTAGATAATGATCTGGCTAAGAGGGTGAATAGTTGTTCATGGGGACTGTTAGTGACTAACAATAGGAAGTGTGCAATGGCAGGCTATGTGATAACAAGGCCTGGCATCTGGGTTAGGGGGCCAGGACATGGGAGAGCTTAGGCCCTAAAATTATTGAACTCAATATAAGTCTGGAGGGCTGCAGGGTCCCCAAGTGGAAAAGGAGTGTTGTTCTTCTAGCTTGCATTGAGCTTTGCTGGAACATTGCAGGAAGCCAGAGACTTGCTTTGCTACTGGTGATAAGTTTCTAGCTGTCAAGGCCTGAATCTCCTGAATTTCCTCTCTAAACTGTTCTGCCAGTCTACCAGATAAAGACAAAGTCACCGTATTCCCAGAGGGCCTAGGGCTGTTGTCTCATTATAGACAGAGATGACTGGTGGTGGTTTAACCTGACAGTCACCACAGCTCAGGCAAGTTGCAAAGTTGAGAAGGCAGAACTTTCATAGAACATAGAACATTACAGCACAGTGCAGGCCCTTCAGCCCTCGATGTTGTGCCGACCTGTCATACCGATCTCAAGCCCATCTAACCTACACTATTCCATGTACGTCCATATGCTTATCCAATGACGACTTAAACGTACCTAAAGTTGGCGAATCTACTACCGTTGCAGGCAAAGCGTTCCATTCCCTTACTATTCTCTGAGTAAAGAAACTACCTCTGACATCAGTCCTATATCTTTCACCCCTCAATTTAAAGCTATGCCCCCTCGTGCTCGCCGTCACCATCCTAGGATAAAGGTTCTCCCTGTCCACCCTATCTAACCCTCTGATTATTTTATATGTTTCAACTAAGTCACCTCTCAACCTTCTTCTCTCTAATGAAAACAGCCTCAAGTCCCTCAGCCTTTCCTCGTAAGACCTTCCCTCCATACCAGGCAACATCCTAGTAAATCTCCTCTGCACCCTTTCCAAAGCTTCCACATCCTTCTTATAATGCGGTGACCAGAACTGTACACAATATTCCAAGTGCGGCCGCACCAGAGCTTTGTACAGCTTCACCATAACCTCTTGGTTCCGGAACTCGATCCCTCTATTAACTTTCATGATAACTTCAGCTGATACAGGAATTCAACACAACCCGTTGGCGTTATTCAGCATCAAAATCAGACTTCCAGCCAACTGAGCTGAGCTATCTGACCTCCTCTAAGTCCCTTTTACAACCTATATTTTGGACCAAGCTTTGGCCATCCGATTTAATATCACCTTATGTGGCTCCATTCCAAATTGTGCTTTATAACTTGATACCTTGATACATTTTGTTATGTTAAACACACCACATGCATGTCGCTGAGTAGAGCCACAGAGTCATATAGCACAGAAACAGGCCCTCCAACTCCTCTGTACTGATCAGACCAATCTGACCAAGTCCCTTTTGGTCCATATTCATCTAAAGACACGTATTCTCCTCCCCTCCCTTGTCCGCCTTCCGCATGGATTGTTCCCTCCCGGACACCCTGATCCACACTTCCATCATCCTCAACAGCACCCCACAGCCCTACGGCACCTTCCCCTGTAGCCGGTGAAGGAACAACACCTGCCCATTTACCTCCTCCCTCCCAGAATCCAAGGGCCGAAACATACCTTCCAGGTGAAGCAATATTTCACCTGCACTTCCAAGAATCTAGTTTACTGCATTTGCTGCTCACAATGTAGTCTCCTCTACAGTGGAGAAACGAAGCATAGACTTGTTGACTGCTTCGCAGAATATCTGTGTTCTGCTCACAAAAACGACCCTGAACTACCCGTTGCCTGCCATTTCAATGTGCCACTCTGCTCCCTGGCCAACATTTGTGTCTCGGCTTGCTACAGTGTTCCAGTGAAACCCAACACAAGCTGGTGGAGCAACACCTCATTTTCTGCTTGAAGACCCTGCAGCCCTCCGGATTCAATATTGAGTTCAATAATTTTTGGACCTAAACTCTCCCATGTCCCAGCTCCTCACCCCACACACCAGGCCTTGTTACCATATAGCCTGCCACGACACACACCCTGTTGTTAGTCACTAACAGCCCCCATTAACAACTACTCACCCTCCCAGCATGATCATTAGCAACTCCTTTGTCTGTCCAACTGTCTTTCTCTCTCTTTGGGCTCTAACATATCATTTACTCCTTACCCCGCCCACCTCCCTATTTAATGTTTGATATAAATTGACGTTTTCCCAGCCACCATCAGTTCTGAGGAAGGGTCACCGGACCTGAAACGTTAACTCTGTTTTCTGCTCCACAGGTGCTGGCCAGACCTGCTGAGATTTTCCAGCAACTTTGTTTTTGTTCCATCTAAACCCTTCCTATTTATATACCTATCCAGATGCCATTTAAATATTGTAATTGTGTCAACCACTTCCTCTGCCAGCTCGTTCTGTACAAGCACTACCCTTTGCATGAAAAAGTTATCCCCGCAGATTCTTATTAAATCTTTGCCCTCTTAGCTTAAACCTATGCCCTCTAGTTTTGGACTCACCAACCGTAAGTAAAAGATGTTGGCTATTTACCCTAAACATGCCCCCAATGATTTTACAAACCTCTATAAGGTCACCCCTCAGCCTCCAACCCTCCAGGGAAAAATGCCCTAGCCAATACAGCTTCTCTCTGTAATTCAAATCCTCTGGCCCTGGCAACCTCCTTATAAATTGTTTCTGGTCCCATTCAAATTTAACAATATCCAGGCATGGCCAGAATTATATGCAGTATTCTAAAAGTAGCCTCACCAAAATTCTGTACAGTCGTAAAATGAAGTCCCAACTTCTTTACTCAATATTCTGACCAATGAAGATAAGCGTACCAAATGCCTCCTTCACCAACCCTGTCTACCTGCAACTCCACTATCAAGTAACTACGTACCTGCACGCCCAGGTCTCTTTGTTCCGCAATAGTCCCCAGGGCCCTACCATTAATTGAATAAGTCCTGCCTTGGTTTGCCTTATCACAATGCAACACCCCACGTTTATCTAAATTAAATTCCATCTGTCACTCCTCGGCCCATTGGCCCATCTGATCAAGATCCCGTTGTTCTCTGAGATAATCTTCTTCACTGTGCATGCACCACTTATTTTGGTGTCATTTGTAAACTGACTAACCACGCCTCCTCTATTCACATCCGAATCATCTATATAAATAACAAAAAACAGTGGATCCAGCACCGATTCTTGAAGCACATGATTGGTCATAGGCCTCCAAGCTAGAAGGCAACCTTCTACCACCACCCTCTGTCTCTTACCTTCAAGCCAATTTTGTATCAAATTGGCTAGCTCCCCCGAATCCCGTGGGATTGAACCTCACTAACCATACAGAACCTTGCAGAACGCTTTGCTGAGCGTCCAATGTTTTGCCTTCATCTACCTTCTTGGTCACCTCTTCAAAACAAACTTTATCAAGTTAATGAGACACGATTTCCCATGCATAAAGCCATGTTGACTATCTTTAATCATTCCTGGCCTTCCTAAATGCATGTAAATCCTGTCTCTCAGCATTCCCTCCAACAACTTACTCATCGCTGATGAAAGGCTCACTGGTCTATAGTTCCCCCGCATATCCTTATAGCCTTTCTTAAATAATGGCATCACATTAGCAAACCTACAGTCTTCCAGCATCTCACCCATGGTTGTCAATCATACAAATATCTCGGCAAGAGGCCCAGCAATCTCCTCCCTAACTTCCCATGAAGTTCTCAGAAACACTTAATCAGGTGCCAGGTATTTGTCTCAGAGATAGTAAGAACTGCAGATGCTAGAGTCAGAGATAACACAGTGTGGAGCTAGAGGAACACAGCAGGGCAGGAAGCTTCAGAGGAGCAGGAAAGTTGATGTTTCGGGTCAGGACCCGTCTTCAGAAGTTGGGTCCCAACTCCAAAACGTCAACTTTCCTGCTCCTCTGATATCACCCTACCTGCTGTGTTCCTCCAGCTCCACAGTGTTAACCTGGGGATTTATCTACCTTTATGCATTTTAAGACCTCCAGCATCTCCTCTTCTGAAATATGAATTCTTTTTCAAGCTATCACTCTTTATTTCCCCAAGTTCCATTGCTTTTACGTTCTTCTAGAAAGTAAATATTAATGCAATGTTAATTTAGCATTTCACCTATCTTCTATGGTTGTACACATAGATGGCCATGTTGATTTTTAAGATGCCCATTTCTCTCCCTAGCTACATTTTTGCCCATTCTGTACTGATACAGTTAAGGAGAATCCAAAGAGAGTCTATTTGCCAATGATATTTCATGTCCTCTTTTTGTCTCCTGTTTTTCCTCTGAGGTATACTCCTATTGCCTTTATATTCCTCTAGGGATTCACACAGTCTCAGCTGTCTATACCTGACGTATGCCTACTTGTTTTTCTTGACCAGAGCCTCAATTTCTCCAGTATTCCCTACACCGACCAGCCTTGCCCTTCACCCTAACAGGAACATATTGTCTCTGCACTCTTGTTATCTTCTTTTAAAGGCCTCCCACTTCCAACCATCCATAGTTCAATCATGTAGGAATTTACAAAAGGAGAACCTTCGATCCACATTTGTGAATTTTTTGTCCTTAGAGACTCGATTTTTTCCATTTTTCTGCATGACTATAGCTCTGCTATATGCAAAGAAACTTGGAATTCATACACAAGAGGTAAACAATAAAGGCAAAGAGTACAGCATAAGGTTTGTTGTGCATATCACGCAAACAAATGAATCTTACGATTATCAGCTTAGTGAAGCCAACACCTGGTCTCCACAGTAACAGTGACAGAAAATGCTATAATAAGCTACTCCCAACAACTGGCTGCAAAAAATACTAACTCTGCATATTCTGGATGTAACTGAGTTCACAATGGAACAGGTATCAGATCATTAAGATACCGAACAAACCCCATACGATGTAAGCTTAGCATAGCCTGTTCATACTTGATTAGAGAACTCCAGTAATAATTAACTAGGATTTTAAAAGATTAAAGCACAACTATGTTGCCAAATAAATACTTTTAAAATACAGAATTACCAGAACTATCCCATCTGAATAGACATAGTGAAAGTCTATTACAACGCATTACAGCCATCTATAAAACCCCAATGTATACTAAAGTTATGGAGGAGCCAGGATTATATTCACTTTATTTCCAACCTTCCCTTGGGTTCATTTACATTGGCCCAGATTTAGATAGAGATTAAACCAATTAATTAGTCTGAGATTATTGTTAAAAACTGCTCTGTAATAAATGCTTGAACACCTCACGAAGATCATCTTTGAACCATTCATAGACGCAAAAGAAATTGACAGTGAAGCCCACATTGTGTGTCCACAACCAGTCCAGAAGGACATCACCACTCAATTATTTTTCATAATAATTTTAGCTGCAAGTCTAATTCAGAGAAATCTGTGAATTGAAAGTGGAAGACTACCAAATTAGAAGGATTTTGTGTTTTCAGTTCTCCTTCGCAAAATATTTTTGAACGCTGCCTCTATGTCCTTTAAACATCTTTGATAATTACAATAACTTATGATTTAAAGAAATCCCATGTAGCTCCTTGTTATTGAGGGGTCAGGGCCAAAGAGGCTATGACTCACTTTTTACCTTGACGACATTATTTTACAAATAGCCTGCACCCCATGCATAAATAGTCCCCAAAATTCACCAATATATTATATTGATAATTTGCACTATAATATGGACAACAAAAATAATGAAGCAGCATTGCTGATGTAAATAAACTGTGTATTAGTCACTGGATAGCACAAATCATATTAGAATTCATTTACTAGTATAGAAGAGAGTTGTAAAATCAGCTTAAGATTTCATTTCTAGAGGCAGATGTCACTGACCTTTTTGTACGAATACTTACCTATGTTATAACCACATTTAACTTGTGGAAAGATTGTATTTGGGGTCATTTCTGTATGATTGTGAAATATTGTTCTCCTTATTTTTGTCATTTCAAAGTGGCATAGGTGCAATCATAGCTGGGGGATGCATTTTAAAGTATTGCGTGTGCCCCAACAACAGAGAAAAATAATGAAGTCAGGCTATATCACAACTTAGAGAAAATAACATATTTTTCAGAAGTTCAAAACCTGGGGCTAAGCCAGGGGAGAAACTAAGCAACTGGGAGTTATTTTGATAAACTGTAAACATTATCACCTGCAAACAATATTTAAAAACATATTTACCACCTAGATTAATCCACCTACATTTAAAAAAAGGATAAAATGATGCAAATATTGAAACAAGGCAGAAGTTATATGCTGTCCCTAGTTTCAAAGCAGTGAGTGCAATGCTTGACAAACTTACTATTTGGGAAAGTAAGTGGGATTTTCAATGATTGAAACTATATATTTCAGCTGTGCTCACCAGCCTATAGTTACCCGGCTTTTTCTTACCACTTTTCTTAAATAGTGGCATAACATGAGCCAACCTCCAGCCTTCCAGCACCTCACCTGTGGCTATTGAAGATACAAATATGCAAGAGGCCCAGCAATCACTTCCCTAGCTTCCCACAGATTTGTAGGGTACACCTGATCAGATCCCGGGGATTTATCTACCTTCATGCATTTTAAGACATCCAGCATCTCCTCTTCATAATATGGACATTTTTCAAGATGTCACTATTTATTTTCCCAAATTCTCTGTCTTCCAGATCCTTCTTCACAGTAAACACTGATGCAAAATACCCACTTAGTGTCTTCATCTCCTGCGGTTCCACACATAGGTGGCCTTACTGATCTTTAAGGGGCCCTATTATCTCCCTAGTTACCCTTTTGTCCTCATGTATTTGTAGAATTCCTTTAGATTCTTCCTAACTCTACCTGCCAAAGCTATCTCACGTCCCCTTTTTGACCTCCTGATTTCCTTCTTAAGTATACTCACACTGCTTTCGTACCCTTTTAGAGAATCACTGGATTTTTACTGTCTATACCTGACATGTGCCATCCTGACTTGGAAACACATCTTTGTTCCTTCGTCACAGGGTCAAAATCCAGTGTTGATTTGGTCTATCAACAGCATAAGGGCCACAATAGTCCAAGAAGGCAGCTCACTACCACCATCTCAGGGTAGTTATGGACAGGCAATAACTGCTGGCCCAAGCAGCAACGACTGGCCCCCGCAGCCCTATGAGTTAATTGTAAGAAGTAATTAATAGGATTAACAAATTAATGAATGCCCAAACCTCAAAGAGAATAGCAAATATTTAAAGAGGGACTACAATTTCTCTAGTCTCTCTACACCAGTCCCTCATTTCATATGGGGTGGAACGGCAGATAAGTGGTTAGCACTACTGTCTCACAGTGACAGGGGCTGAAGTTCATTTCCATCCCTGGGTGACTGACCGTGTGGACTTTGCACGTTCTTACCATGTCCGCATGGGTTTCCTCTGAGTGGTCTAGTTTTCCCCCCATAGGGAAGGGACTGCTGGGCCTCTTGCTGAGATATCTGTATCTTCGATAGTCAGTTGAGGTGCCGGAAGACTTGAGGTTGGCTAATGTTGTGTCACTATTTAATAAAGGCGGTGAATCTGAGCAGGTTAGGTGGATTGGTCATGTTAAATTGCCCTGCAGTGTCCCGGGATGTGTCGGCTAGATGGATTAGTCATGGTAAATGAAGGGTTACGGGGATGGTGTCAGGGTCTAGGCCTGGGGGGATCAATACACTCCCAGGGGCCGAATGGCCTTGTTCTACACCATAGAGATTCAACAATTCTATGATCTCTCATAACACAGTAGGAAACCTTCTCTTTTCCATCTCCAAGGATTTAAAATTCTTCTTTAATTTGATGCAATAATCCAGCTGAGGACAAATGTTTCATAAAAATTTAGTGCAACAACAAAGAAATTATACTATCTGATTCTATTGCTGAGGCATTGGTCTATGGATGTTTCTTTTAAGTCTTAACTGGTCCTGTCAAAATGAAAGAGATGTCAAAAAAAAATCTTATGTATACTAGTGACTCTGTTATATTGATATGTTTCAAATTATCATGGTGTGTTTGTCATGGTGCATCTAGATTGGAATGTTCTGCTAAATTGCAAATAGGACACTAATATTTTAACTACACAACTGTACAAGCTGGAATCCTGTTGCTTTGAAACAATGGTATATGTTGTACAGCAGAATTTAATGCCTCAGGAATGAGTTGTAGGTCATTTGTTCCCAAATTAACCAGGTCTCAGCCTCTGACAATGGAGTTGTTTCGTATATATAGACTGAAAGTGGGCAACATATATATTGAGCCCTTTTTTAAAGTGAGAGATCATCTTGAGGGTAAATAAAACTGTTCAGGAATTCTGCTAGTCTAGTATACAAAGAAAGCTTGAAAGTAGCTGTTTGTTAGATTTTCTCAGATACTTTGGAATGCCCCTAAGATGGTGGTGAGGCAAAGATGATGTCACAAGATTACATGTGGAAGTTAATGTTTTTTTCAGATTTTGTTACCAAAGCACAGGATTTAAATAGATGGTACCTAAGCCGAGCCCCGAAGGGTCTCGGCCCGAAACGTCAGCTTTTGAGCTTCTAAGATGCTGCTTGGCCTGCTGTGTTCACCGAGCTTCACGCTTTGTTATCTAAGGAGGAAGGTTACCAGTATTGGCTAAGGAGTACATTGTAATGCTAGACAAAGATAATGTCTCAGCGGGCCCAGCAATCAACTTAGCCAAAACTAAGGAAGCAAAAGGACATAATTATAATTGCTAGATATAATCTATAAACCACCAACTAAGGAAAGGATGTAGAAGAACTGATTGGTAAGGAAATTACAGCCAACATTATACAATAGTAGCGGGTTTTGAGAAGATTTGTAGCTCGGGTTGAGGTTCTGGATGTGAGTATGCTCGCTGAGCTGGAAGGTTCATTTTCAGACGTTTCATCACCATTCTAGGTAACAACACCAGCGCTTCACCGGAGGCTCACTGATCATATGTCCCACTTTCTATTTATCTGTTTAGATTTCCTTGGGTTGGTGATGTCATTTCCTGCATTGGTGATGTCATTTCCTGTTCGTTTTCTCAGAGGGTGGTAGATGGGCTCCAAATCAATGTGTTCATTGATGGAGTTCCGGTTGGAATGCCATGCTTCTAGGAATTCTCGTGCATGTCTGTTTGGCTTGTCCTAGGATGGATGTGTTGTCCCAATCAAAGTGGTGTCCTTCCTCATCTGTATGTAAGGATACTAGTGATAGTGGGTCATGTATTTTTGTGGCTAGTTGATGTTCATGTATCCTGGTGGCTAACTTTCTGCCTGTTTGTCCAATGTAGTGTTTGTCACAGTTCTTGCAAGGTATTTTGTAAATGACATTCGTTTTGCTTGTTGTCTGTATAGGGTCTTTTAAGTTCATTAGCTGCTGTTTTAGTGTGTTGGTGGGTTTGTGGGCTATGATTTCTGGGCAAAACAAACAGACAAACCGTGCCCAGAAACAATAACCACTCTCCCCTACATCAAAGACATTTCAGAAATGACTGCCAGACTACTCAGACCTCTTGGCATCATGGTAGCCAACAACTCAATCACTAAAAGGATTCAAAATTGATTTGACAGAAGTTTTGGCAGACTGTTGCTATTGAAGGAGACAAAGTACCGGGTTTGAAACCAAGGATTTTGAAGGAAGTGAGAGTGGAAACTGCGGGGCATTGGTCACAATCCTTCAGTCTTCTGAATTCAGGGGAGGTGCCAGAAGACCACAGAATTGCAGATATTATGGCCTTGTTCAAGAAAGGTTGTAAGGACAAGCCCACCAATTACAGACTAGTTAGGTTAACTTCACAGGTGGGGAACTACCTACAGTGAATTATTTGGGATAGAATTTTTCATCACGTGGAAAAGGTGGGTTGATTAGAAATAGCATGAATTTCTAAAATCATGCTTAATTAATTTGCTGGAGGCTCTTTTGAACAAGTGACAATGTGTCTTGATGAAGGTAACACCATTGGTATAGTATATTTAGACTTTCAGAAGGTGTTTGTTATATGCCGCACAACAGACTAAGGAATGTAATAGGTCATGGACAAAAAGGATCAGCAGCAATATGAATTAAAAGTTGACCAAGTGATAGGAAAGGCAGTAATGATCAATAGATATTTTCCAGGCTGCAGGAAGGTTTGTCGTGGAGTTCACTCAGCAAGTAGTCACGGTATAGAATGCACTGCCCAGAAGTGTAATAGAGGCAGGTTCAGTTGAAGCATTCAAGAGGGCAAGATATGATTGTTTGGATAAAAGTAATGGTAAGGTTATAGATTAAAAAACAAGTGGCTGGCACTAGGCACAAATGCTCATATACAGAACAAATGCAAACACAAAGGGATGAATGGACTCCTTCTGCTCTATAACACTTCTGTGATTAGGTAATCATATGCAATTAAAACAAGAACTTTTATGGGCAGTGTTATGACTGCCCCAAGTGAAAGTTTCCAATAGATTATAATCAATTACAATCACAGAGACCGTAATTCTGTAAGTTTTAAATTACTCATGGATAAGGATAAGACTAGTCCTCAAGTGAAAGCATTAAATTACGGGACAGCAAACTACCACAATTTAAAGTTTTGGCAAAGATCTGTAGCTTAGGTTGTGGGTGAGGTTTTTGATTTGCTCGCTGAGCTGGCCTGTTCTCGTTCAGATGTTTCATCACCATGCTAGGTGGCATATTAGTAGAGCCTCCGATTAAGTGATATTATTCTACTCCGCTTGGAATTTATACTGCCTGGTCCATTATAGTCAGCATTGTCATTTCTGATCCTGATCTATATCCAAATGTTTGTTGATTGCATTACGGGTGGAGAACCATGCCTCTAGAAACTCCCGTGTATGTCTATGTTTGGCTTGGGCTACTTTGGTCACCTTGTTGGATAAATATCAGCTGGCAGCAAAACGGCACGAAGAACCTCTCCTTAAATCAGTACACTCAGGCAATGAAGGCCATTAGTTTAACTGGGACAAAGTAATCATAGCAGCCCAAGCTAAACATAAACACTCACAGGAATTCCTAGAGTCATGGTTCTCCACCTGTAATGCAATCAACAAACATTTGGAATTGGACCCCATGTACAAACCAATACAGATCAAAACCAAAATGACACTACTCACCATAATGGACCAAACAGTTCCAAGTGGAGTAGAATAACATTGCCTCGTCGGAGGCACCACTGATGACATCACCTAGCACGACTACAAAATGTCTGAACACAAACAAGCCAGCTGAGCGAGCAAGTCAACAACCTCAAACTACCACCATGTTAGACAGGAACTGGGGAATGTAAATTGGGGCCAGCTGTTTGAAGGAAAATCTGCATCTGGCATGTGAGAATCTTTTAAAAGCCAATTGATTGGAGTTCAGAACCAGCATGTTCCTGTGAAAATGGAGGATAAGGATGACAAGATTTGGGAATCGTGGATGAAAGGAGAAACTGAGAGCTTTGTTAAAAAGAAAAAGGAGACATACATAACATTTAGGAAAACAAAGACAGAGGCTCAAAGAATACAAAGATAACAGAAAAGAACTCAGACAAGGAAATAGGAGGGCTAAAAGCAGCCAGGAAATGTCTTAGGCAAACAGGATTAAGGAAGGTGTTTGAAACATGTATAATGAGCAAGAAGATAGCTCAGGAAAGGTTGGGTCTATCCAAGGTCAAAGGAAGAAGTTTATGTGTGGAGCAACAGGAAGTGGGTAGGGTCATTAACAAATAATTTACCATCTATATTCACAAAGGAGGAAGGCATGGTGGATAGTCAGTCCCAGCAGTGATAGGTTGATATTCATGTTGATGTCAGTATTCAAAAGGAAGTATTAGGTGTTTAGAAAAGCATGAAGGCAGACATTGCCCAGAACCTGATGGGATCTATCCCAGAATGCTGAGGAAGGCAGGTGAGGAAATTGCTGGGGCCTTGTACAATAACTTTTGTATTTTCTTTAGTCATGGTAGAGGTCCAACAGGGCTACAGAATCCCAACACTTTTCCTTTAAGAACAGCAACAGGGAGAATCCAGGAAATTATGGGCTGTTGCATCTTGCATCAGTGGCAGGGAAATTATTAAAGACAATTCTTAGGGATAGAGTTTACTTACATTTGAAGAAATATGGGCTTATTAGCAATGGTTTGTGCAGAGAAACTTGCGTCTCATCAACTTGATTAAGTTTTTGAGGCAGTGACAAGATTGACTAATGAGGATAGAGTGGTGGATGTTGTCTTTACGAGCATTATCAAGGCCTTTGACAAGGTCTTTCATGGTAGGCTGATACAAAAGATGAAGACCAAAAGACCATAAGACATAGGAGTGGAAGTAAGGCCATTCAGCCCATCAAGTCCACTCCACCATTTAAATCATGGCTGATGGGCATTTCAACTCCACTTCCCTGAACTCTCCCCAGAGCCCTTGATTCCTTCTGAGATCAAGAATTTGTCGATCTCTGCCTTGAAGGAATCCAACGTACCGGCCTCCACTGCACTCCGTGGCAATGAATTCCACAAGCCCACCACTCTCTGGCTGAAGAAATGTCATCTCATTTCAGTTTTAAATGTACGCCCTCTAATTTTAAGGCTGTGCCCACAGGTCCTAGTCTCCCCGCCTAACGGAAACAACTTCCTAGCGTCCACCCCTTCTAAGCCATACGTTACCTTGTAAGTTTCTATTAGATCTCCCCTCAACCTTCTAAACTCTAATGAGTACAATCCCAGGATCCTTCGCCATTCATCATACGTTAAACCTACCATTCCAGGGATCATCCGTGTGAATCTCCGCTGGACACGCTCCAGGGCTAATATGTCCTTCCTGAGGTGTGGGGCCCAAAATTGGACACAGTATTCTAAATGGGGCCTAACTAGAGATTTATAAAGTCTCAGAAGCACATCGCTGCTTTTATATTCCAACCCTCTTGAGATAAATGACAACATTACATTCGCTTTCTTAATCACGGACTCTACCTGCAAGTTAACCCTTAGAGAATCCTGGACCAACACTCCCAGATCCCTTTGTACTTCTGCTTTACAAATTTTCTCACCATTTAGAAAATAGTCCATGCCTGTATTCTTTTTTCCAAAGTGCAAAACCTCACATTTACTCGCATTGAATTTCATCAGCCATTTCCTGGACCACTCTCCTAAACCGTCTAAATCTTTCTACAGCTTCCCCACCTCCTCAGTACTACCTGCCTGTCCACCTATCTTCATATCATCGACAAACTTCGCCAGAATGCCCCTGGTCCCTTCATCCAGATCATTAATATACAAGGTGAACAGCTGCGGCCCCAACACTGAACGCTGCGGGACACTACTCGTCACCAGTTGCCATTCCGAAAAAGAGCCTTTTATCCCAACTCTCTGCCTTCTGTCAGACAGCCAATCCTCAATCCAAGTCAGTAGCTCACCTCAAATACCATGGGCCCTCACCTTGCTCAGCAGCCTCCCGTGAGGCACCGTATCAACAGCCTTTTGGAAGTCTAGATAGATAACATCCACTGGGTTTCCCTGGTCTAATATATCTGTTACCTCTTCAAAGAATTCTAACAGGTTTGTCAGGCACGACCTCCCCTTACTAAATCCATGCTGACTTGTTCTAATCTGACCCTGCATTTCCAGGAATTTAAAAATCTCATCCTTGACAACGGATTCTAGAATTTTACCAACAACTGAGGTTAGGCTAATCGGCCTATAATTTTCCAGCTTTTGCCTTGATCCTTTCTTAAACAAGGGGTTACAACAGCAATTTTCCAATTGTCTGGGGCTTTCCCAGACTCCAGTGACTTTTGAAAGGTCACAACCAAAGCCTCCACTATTTCCCTAGCCACCTCCCTCAGAACTCTTGGATGTAGCCCATCGGGGCCAGGAGATTTATCAATTTTTAGACCTTTTAGCTTTTCTAGCACTTTCTCTTTTGTAATGCCTGTGCTCAACTCTGCCCCCTGGCTCTCCCTAATTGTTGGCATACTACTCATGTCTTCCACTGTGAAGACTGATGCAAAGTACTTATTAAGTTCTTCAGCTATTTCCTTATCTCCCATCACTAGCCTTCCAGCATGAATTTGGAGCGGCCCAATATCTACTTTTGACTCTCGTTTGTTTCTTATGTATTGAAATAAGCTTTTACTATCATTTCTAATATTACTAGCTAGCCTACCTTCATATTTGAGCCTCTCCTTCCTTATTTCTCGCTTTGTTATCCTCTGTTTGTTTTTGTAGCCTTCCCAATCTTCTGATTTCCCAGTGCTCTTGGCCACTTTATAGGCTGGTAAGATGGAAACAGAACTAGCTTGGGTCATAGAAGACAGAGACTATCGGTGGAAGGGTTTTTTCCCGACTGGAGATCTGTGACCAGTGGTGTTCTGCAGGGATCACTGCTTGGCCCCCTGTTGTTTGTAAAAATGTAGAAGAAATATGTGGATTGTCGAGTAAATCTACAGGTAACACAAGAAGATTGGAGGAGCTGTGGATAATGTGGAGGATTCCCCAGAGGATACAGATAGCCTTGAGACTTGGGCAGAGAAATTGCAAATGGAGTTTAAGCCAGACAAATTTGAGGTGATGTAGTCTGAAAGATGTAATGCAGGTGGGAAGTATATGGTAAATGGCAAACTCTTCACAGCTCAAACATAGGGATCTTTGCATATAGGTTCAATCGTTTTCTGGAAGTGGCAACACAAACAGATAAGGTGGTCAAGAAAGCAGATGGCACGCTTGACTTTGTTAGTGGAGCAGTGAATATAAAATTTGCCAAGTCAATGTTGCAGCTATATAGAACTTTAGTTACGCCATATTTGGAATATTGTGTATAGTTCTGTTGCTAAACGACAAGGAGGTTGTGGAGGTTTTGAAGAGAAATGGTTTACCAGGGCTTTTCCTAATTTGGAGGATATGAGCTGTGAGGAAAGATTGGAAAAACTTGGTTTGTTTTCACTTGAACACCAAAGGATGAAGGGTGACCTGATAGAACTTTACAAAATTATAACAGACATGGATAATTGGAGTCTTTTTCCTAGGGTAGAAATGTCAATAAATAAGGGATATAGGTTTAAGGTAAAAGAGGCTAAGTTTAAAGGAGCTATGTGAGGCAATTTCCTTTTACAGAGAGGCTGGGAAGTGCCCAAAATGCATTGCCAGAAGAGGTGGATAAAAAATGGCAATATTTAAAAGATAGGTATATGAATAGCCAGGGAATAGAGGCATATGGGCCATGTGCAGGCAAAATGTTTTTAGCTTAGAAAGGCATCATATACCCGCTCAGTCTTGGGCTGAAAGGCCTGTTTCTGTGTGCTTCTTTTTCCTGGGTAAGAAAGGAGGAACTGATCTTTCTTTATTGCACCCCTCTGTTTCTTGGTCCCAATAAGGTCAACATAAAACACAGGATTTTTCCCTCATGCATACCTCTCCCCACTCTAATACATGCTTTAAAAGGGAGACAATTTGACTAAGGTTGATTAAAGAGTGGGTTTGTGAATTGCTCAAACATAAGGGAGCGTAAAAGTCAACACACATGCATAGGGATTAGAAATAAAACATGAGAGAAAAAAGTTTTAAAAATGAATGAGCTGTTGGTTTGTCCATGCAAAGTAAATGGCAAAATGTTGCAACCATTAAACTGGATGGTTATAGAGATGTTTATTTTGGCAAATTTAGAGATTTACTACAAGACCATCCAAGATGGAAAATTAGAAAAACTTGTGGATGAAAGAGTTTGTCCTTTCTTGAGGCATTTGCAGTACTAGAGCTGATTTCCTCAAATTCTAGGAGAGTAATTAGGTGTTTGCTAAACTGTTGCATTGTTTTGGGACTTTGGCAAAAAAAATCAAAATAACAACACTTTAAAAAGGAGGAAGACAGAAAAAGGCAGTGACCACATGGGTAGTGATTCAAACAGAGAAAGAAACATGCACCGCTGTCTGACCCAGCAGTAACATGCACAGCTGCTGCCTTTGTCGTCTGGCTTCAAGTATCTCTGGACATCCTCTCTAGCCTCTTCACTACTCTTTCACACTTTAAGATGCACCTTAAAATCTGTCACTTTAACTGAGCTTTGTCTCCTTTTATATCAGTTTATGTAGCTCAAACAATTTGTCAAACAAATTTTGTTTCAAAACACTCAGGCAAAGTCCATTGGGGCAATTTGTTACTGTAAAAGGCTATATAAATGCACGTCATTATACATCATACGAAATACAGAACTTTGTATGAAGTTGATCCTAACAGTGGGTTGTATGTAGAATACTTTCTTCTTGTATTGTCACAGTGCAGTATATGAAGCTGTAGGTTGTCCAATTACCCATTATAATCTTCAGGAAGGAAACCCCACACTGAAATAATTGGAAAGCCATTTACCAGTCACAAAGAGTTGAACATCATTGACTATGGCCGCTAAGCAAGACTCCGAGTTATCCTGTTTAGGTGACAGGCAAATCTGGGTTGATTGGCAGAAAAGAAATATAAGAGACAAATAGTTGAGATAGTTATAGAACAATCTCTTTAAAGCTACATCATGCAGTGTAACTATAAATGTAAAATGATAAAAGCCAACCCTTTATCTTTCAACAAATAGGAGTGTCATGACCTAGCCGGAAAAACTGCAGCAACAAAGCAAACCTCAGTTTCACAAGCCATCACAAATGTGCGAATATCTATTATATCACCAAGATGACCAATTTTCCTGACTGTCAGTCTGGACGAAAGCCATTTACACCAGGGTTTGTCATGAGCAGAAAATAACTATTTATTTTAAACATACCTAATTTTAACAAATGGCAGAGAAAATAAATGATTACTCAGCTAATGCAACTTAAACTCCTTCATTTAAAAACACCAACTATACTCTCACACCAATTCACCATTAAGACAAATTGGTCATTTGACACAAATGTTATGGCTGGAAATATATAACATCTGAAGATCAAAAGTCCAGATCACAGAGGTAGGTCAAATTGTCCCTCACAGTTCCATTTGATTTTAAAATGATGACATGCTGTTATCTGTAAACCAATGGTCAAACTTCACTTCAGTAGTTGAGCTGGTGTACCTAGATCTTTTGTTGTATTAGAATTCTTTAAGTTTCTTGTTTTTCATTCACACCGAGAGAACGGAAAGACAGAAGTTTTCTGTTTGTCAACTCTGAAGATTCTTGCAATTCCAGATCTGTAACAAACTCCAGTTGGACCAGTCCAAGGGCTGTCATGTTGATTTTTCCTTAACCCAAAACTCCGAGTGCCACTGTCTCAAAGTGACAAAGTAACAATCTCACTGCTTCAAAAAGCAACAGGGTCCTGCACAGCTAAAAATGCACATGACTTGATTTTTTCCAAGTTGCAAAATTCTGCTGATATTTCAGCTATTTAGCAATGCCCAACTTCTATTCCAGTTTATAGATTGAAAAAGAAGTGTGCAGTCATTGCAAGAGGGATTGTCAGATTGAGAAAAAAAGATTAAATAAACTGTGCCTATATTCTCTTTTGTTTCAAAGACTAAGAGGTCATCTCATTTAAACGTACAAATTTTTTTGTAGGGATCAGCTGGGTAGATGCAGGAAAACTGCCTCCTCTGACTATTGGGCCTAGAACCAGGCAACAAAGAATAAAAGCAAGGTCATTTAGAACTGAGACAAGGAGGAATTTTTTCACTCAGAAGGTATAAATCATTCGAATTCTCTTCCCTAAAGGGCTGTGGAAGCTCAGTTGTTGAGTATGTTCGAGATTGAGATCAATACTCTTCTGCATAATGAGAACACAAAGGGATACAAGTATAATACCTAAAAATGGTGTTGATGGCGACATTCAGCGAAGATCTCACCAAATGGAAGACTGGGCTTGAAATGCTGAATGGCCTCCTCCTGCTCCTGTTTCTTATTTATGTTACTGGAGCAATGTGTTCTGTACGACTTAAGCATTTACTTTTGAATTTAAGTGTTTTATTTCCAGACTTTGGAAAGTGTCTGGGGCAGTTGGGAGAATTCTTTTAACTTACAAATCTCTAAAACCCTAAGTAAATTCAATAAAATTCAAACAGAAAATATTTTTCATTTAGTATATATTTGTTTCAACCTGCTAAATGACTTTAATAAGATTAACCTCTTCAGGAAGTCAAGGGAATTGTTCATGGAGTTGCTGCTGAATCAAAATACAGTGCCCCACCCCAATAGTGGAAATTCTGATTTTCCTGAGATACATAAGCAGTTCTGACAAATACATGCTCGTCATCCATACAATGTATTGAAAATAATAACAATGCATCATAAAGAGAACTGAGTAACCTTCATCTTGTACCTCACTACGTTCGAATTATGTAGCAATTTTATACTTTATGATATAACATTTTGTGTAATACAGTGTAATCTTATTATGATTATAGCAAATTTTAAGAGTTATGCACAATGTTTCCAGGAACAAGGAATTAAAATTTATTACAGCACTCAGATAGGCATTGTATTTTAAATCATTTGCCAGTCTTCTATTCCAGATAAGACATTCATAATAACCATAGCAACATATGGTAGAGGAGCTTATAGGATTTACTAATTATATCAGGTGACTCAGACAGCCACACGTAATCTCTGGATTTACCAGCCATTTGCAGGAGTAGCACTTGTATCCAATCATCTACTTATATTACAAATGCGGATGGAGGTGAACGTACCAAAAGAAAACTGAATTTCATTTACAATGTAGCCAACTCATCACTGTGTGCGAATAATTTTTAGGTAAATGTTTTCAATCAATTGCAATGTTTTTCCAAAACAGTTTACCTCAAAATCTAATGAGAATAAATAGTACATAACAGTACTTAAATATAAGACAATATAAACATATTTAATGAACTACATTACTGAATTTCCAAATATCTACTAAATAGAGAAAAAACATGATTGCAATCAAAACGTTAGCTAACTAACCACACAGGAATTACTGAATTTATAACATAGTCACAGGTAAAGATGGACATATTTATGTTAAGGCAACAGAGAACTTTCATTAATACCCATCCTGAAGTAAAGCAAAATAGGAAGCGATACTATAATAGTAATTAGTAGTAGCGCAGATAAAGCAGACAATATAATTGTAAATGTACAGTCACTCATTAATTATACTTACCATGAGGAAAGCTATTTGGTTGCACTACATGGAGGAAAGTGCGTGCCAGTTGAAATAAGAATCCTATAATTCCAGGATCATAATATACATTAGACTCATAGTTCACAACAGGGACTGATCCAAAATCCAATGTTTCAGTTTCTGCTGGGTAGTTCCATTGCTGACTTTCACTCACAGTTCTACTACAAAGCATTAGTACAAACACTGTGACTGTAATAGCCATGACTGGAAGTACACCTCAAATAAGGAACCTCAAATAAATGTTCTTTTTTTCTGAATTTGAGGGAAAGAGAAAGAAAACAAAGTCTTTCAACAATGTTGTTCCAGAAAACAGGAAATTTGGGAGTCACTTCAGCTTTGTTGTTTCTGTGATGGCATTATTTCGAACAGATTTCACTTTGACAGTCAAGTTAAAAATAAAATGCACGAGAATTTCCAAGTCCTTCATCCAGTATTCAGAATGCAGTCTGATTTCAAATTCCAAATAAATTCATGTCCTGCAGAAATTGATTTAGTACATCATGTATAACATAGAAAACGTGGGGTAGAAAGGCGATTGAAGATGTTGTTGCCTTAGCTCCTTAAACTATTGCTCAGCAGAAAGTCTTGTCTCTTGACAGAGGGGTAGGTCAACCTGCCCCTGGGGAGTATTAGCTGGAAGAGCAGTAGCGGCATGCCTCAAAGACGCTTATCTGTAATAGAACAATACAGCATCTTAGCCTGTAAATTACAACAATTAATCCAACCCATAGTGCCTAGAGTTCAGAGAAGAAAATAAATTCTTAGGCAAAAATAAATTACTTTTATTCTGTAATGAACTGGTCAAGAACAGCAAAATCAAATGAATCAAAGAGAACAAAATTGTAATAATTTAATAAATAGTCAAAACACATGAAATATAAATTATTTGTTCCAAAAATACTACGTGCTTATTATTTGTAATTTGAGTTGTCATAACCATATTTAAATAGTTTAAATACATACATGTATTTTTCCAAGAATATTGAAGCTCAAAATAATATGTTTTTGCATTTCAAACAATCAATATTTTTAACTTAAGACTTTTTTTGAAAAACAGGAATAGTATTTAGTAAGAAAGTAATTAAAACATGTGATGCAGTTAATGAGCTAACAACAACAAATATCCGGAAAGGGACATTCTTAGATTCAATTATAGAAGTGCAGACCCGGGCATACTCCAATTTCTTCAGAGAGTAAGCTTCATAAAAGGCAAAAAGTAATGTCCATGTTTGCACTGTGAAGAACATGTCTTTTTAGTTTTCTATATTTTGATTGTGGATTGAAATGAGAAAAGGACGGTTTTATAAATTAGGGATTATGGAGAGGATTACTTCACTTTTAATAACAATTTACCTTTCATTCATTATAAATGCTGTTTACACTGCTACTTAGTCAAGCAGTGGCAACATTGTTGCAGATGAGCACAGGGATGTAACCAAAAGGAAATTCAGTTGACAAGTAGCTGATAGATCTGTGAATGGTGATTAGTTGTCAATGACAAAGGCCTTCTGCCTACCAACAATTACGTGATTATCTTCCAGGTAGCTGAACAGTTTTTGGGTCGGAAGCCTTTGCATGTCTGTAAAAGAAGCTGTCATTTTCTCTGTTGTATAAAGAAAGCCAATTTAATTATCTCATCAGTTGCTATAGACTGTGCCTTTTAACCAATAAGTCATAGTTTAGAAGCATGAACCAGTTGCCTTTCACCTTCTGCAAACATGTGAAAGTGCCTAGAAAATGAAGATTTAGGCGCAGCAGGTCCTGATGATCCCAAAGATTGATCTCAGCGAGACCTGTGGACAGGAAATATTGAACTGCTTTCTCAGTCTTTCCCTCCTCCCACAGTACAAGTTTATATTTTGCTGGTAAGTGTGTGTAGGGGAAGTTTATAAGGGTATTAGAGTTTTCCCTATGAAAATTGGTATTGATGGTTCATAATTGTGACAAGAATCTATTTTTTTCATAATAATCATTCCTGTTAAATATGAAAACCCATTCCATGCTTTCTGTCAATCTAGCTCTGAAAAAAGACTGGCAAATTGGCTCATTTTGTGGACTTTTATGGAACTTTTAACTTTTGTAATGACTCTGGAAAAACAAGGCTTGATAAGAAGCATACTATTCTAGTGAGGTAGAACAGAAAACAGGATATGATGCCAGTACATTAAAAGGCAGCTCACAGAAACTGAAAATGGTATTCACAATGCTGACCATCCCAGCATCAAAATACAGCATACAAGAGCTGAAGGGAGAAAGAAAAATAGCAATGTCAAGCTAGCCTCACACCCTTTTGATATGTGCAGGGAGTAGAACAGCAGCCCAAATAAATACTCAACTACATACATCCACATTCATGAATTAGATAAACTAAACCGACTATTAAAAGCTTGGGGGTTGATCACTATCAACATTGATTCTCTTTTCAAAAGCAAAAAAATTCGTTGGAAATGAAAACAATAAAAATACTGAAATACTCGGCAGATCTGGCAACCCCTTTGGAGAGAAAGGAACAAGTTAATGCACTGAACTTCTCCCCTTGTTACTGCATGGTCGACGGTGAGAACAATGGGAAATACAACAATTTTCGTAGTCTTCCCCTTAAGCACAAATTGAATACTTCAGCACCTTGCTATTGAGAAGCAACTATCTTATTTCCTACCTCACCTTATTTCTATACCACTTTCAATTCTCCTCTGTTTCCCAAAGAAACCAAATGACACAACATGTAAGACACAGCAGGCTAATAAAGTGTGAAGCTGGATGAACACAGCAGGCCAAGCAGCATCTCAGGAGCAGAAAAGCTGACGTTTCGGGCCTAGACCCTTCATCAGAGAGGTCTCTGATGAAGGGTCTAGGCCCGAAACGTCAGCTTTTCTGCTCCTGAGATGCTGCTTGGCCTGCTGTGTTCACCCAGCTTCACACTTTATTATCTTGGATTCTCCAGCATGTGCAGTTCCCATTATCTCAGGCACAGCAGGCTTCTGGCAGCTGCTATTTGCAATCGCTTGTCCCAGCTATTATGCAACCATGTTTCAATCAAAATAACACTGCATGCTCTGTTCCCGCCTCCCTCTTCGGTCCATACAAGTCAGCAGCAGGAAACCACCTCATTATGCCCATCCTCAGACTAACTCAACACTACTTTGATTTTTCAACACTTTACTCTGGAGTTCAGACATAAGTACAATTTTCATGTTAGTCACCTCATTTTGTGCATGAGAATACACACACATTTTCTGTGTCTACATAGTATGTGTCTAATAGCTTTGTACTTGCCTCAAGGCTGCCAGCCTATGTGCTTGATATTTTTTTAAAAACACAGAGGGAGAAGCAGGCAGCTAGTGAAGGTGGAGAGCAGTGAACAGTCAATGACTTGGGAAAGTCAATGGGTTACATCAATGTAGCACCGAAGCATGCACCAGCAACAAGTGCAGTGAAAATGCTGCCTGTCCTTCACATAAATGGACATGTCAGAAGATCAAAGCTGAGTTTATGGGGCCAAGAGGGACCACTTTCCGTCAAGGGGGACTGTGACAAGGGACTTACTCAATGCCAGTTCAAGGGGTTGGTGTCACAGTCAATTGGGTACCCTACCAGAGTCAAGGATCTGTGTACTTGGAATCTAGGGATTAGAGGACAGACAGTCCTGCTGGTCAAGTGCTATCTGTCTGAGATTACAAGTAGGTCAGTCAGGGGATTGTGGAAACATCCATTCCAGGGACTGAGGGATGCATAATCAGAGCTGTCAGACCAAGTCAGTTCAGGGAGTGGAAGAAGATCAGCCCAAGGGGTTTGTTCAATAATGGTCAAAGGAATCATCGTGGAGCAGCTCTTGGAATTCTGCCAGAGGTGAGCAATACAAGTCTAGGATGGTCATCATTGCACTACCTCACTGAGGGAACAGTTATAGCTGACTGTCAGGATTCTATCCCTCCTTTTGGTTGTGCTGCGTATATTTTGACAAGGTAACAAATCTCAGAGCCGTGACAAATTTCACAGCCTTTAAGGGAGGTACGACATTGGCCTCCCCATGATGTGTGAAGACACAACACAAGACTTTATTGTGATGGATGCAAGGGCTCAGGAATATCTTCAATAAAACTCTGATCTTTCTGACCTTCTCCACATATTAACTGCTCACACATCTGACAGGAAGACAGCTGAGGATGGAATCATTGTAGTGTTGCTTCAAATCTGAAGACAACATAGAAGATGAAAGCAGTTACACTTTTGTCAAAAGGCCAGAAAGAACACCATCCATCAGCAACTACTGCACAGCCTCATGCAGGAGAAGCAGCAGGTGAAAATTCACCAAATAAGGCACAGAAGAATGATCATTTATAGGTCTCACTGTGCATTTACTTCAACTTTCTGAAAGATAGCACAGGCTACAGTTTGGGATGTCCTAGACCACTAACAAACTGTGTCAGCTGCTACAGAAGGATTTGTGCTCAGATATATTGGGTGGCCATCCCATTCTAGTCAAGGTCACCACTGTCCTCTGAATTTTTATCCTACTGACTTGCTCCAAAGAGCAGCCTGTATGTTATTTCCCAAACCTCTATCCACAAATGCATTAAGGGATCAAAGTGATGCATATCTTCTGGGTTACAGCTGTTCATATCATTGTGCTGTGACAAGGAGAGTCAAGCAGCTCAGGCAGCCAGCTTCTTTTCCATTGCTGGCCTCACCCGGATGCAGGGCAATATTGGCCACACCTACATTGTATTGAGAGCACCCTATCACCAACCTGCAGAGTTCATCAACAGATAATGTTTCAAATCTATTAACTTTCAAATTATATAAGACTGCTGCTGTCAAATCTTGGAGGTCTGTGCTAGATATCCATATGACCATAAGACATAGACGTGCAAGTAAAGCCATTCAGCCCATCAAGTCCACTCCGCCATTTAAATCATGGCTAATGGGCATTTCAACTCCACTTCCCTGCACAAGCCCCGGAGCCCTTGATTCCTTCTGAGATCAAGAATTTGTCGATCTCTGCCTTGAAGGAGTCCAACGTACCGGCCTCCACTGTACTCCGCGGCAATGAATTCCACAAGCCCACCACGCTCTGGCTGAAGAAATGTCATCTCATTTCAGTTTTAAATGTACCCCCTCTAATTTTAAGGCTGTGCCCACAGGTCCTAGTCTCCCCGCCTAACGGAAACAACTTCCGAGCGTCCACCCCTTCTAAGCCATACGTTACCTTGTAAGTTTCTATTAGATCTCCCCTCAACCTTCTAAACTCTAATGAGTACAATCCCAGGATCCTTCGCCATTCATCATACGTTAAACCAACCATTCCAGGGATCATCCGTGTGAATCTCCGCTGGACACGCTCCAGGGCTAATATGTCCTTCCTGAGGTGTGGGGCCCAAAATTGGACACAGTATTCTAAATGGGGCCTAACTAGAGATTTATAAAGTCTCAGAAGCACATCGCTGCTTTTATATTCCAACCCTCTTGAGATAAATGACAACATTACATTCGCTTTCTTAATCATGGACTCTACCTGCAAGTTAACCTTTAGGGAATCCTGGACTCCCACTCCCAGATCCCTTTGTACTTCTGCTTTACAAATTTTCTCACCATTTAAAAATAGCCCATGCCCTGTATTCTTTTTTCCAAAGTGCAAAACCTCACATTTACTCGCATTGAATTTCATCAGCCATTTCCTGGACCACTCTCCTAAACCGTCTAAATCTTTCTACAGCTTCCCCACCTCCTCAGTACTACCTGCCTGTCCACCTATCTTCATATCATCGACAAACTTCGCCAGAATGCCCCTGGTCCCTTCATCCAGATCATTAATATACAAGGTGAACAGCTGCGGCCCCAACACTGAACCCTGCGGGACACTACTCGTCACCAGTTGCCATTCCGAAAAAGAGCCTTTTATCCCAACTCTCTGCCTTCTGTCAGACAGCCAATCCTCAATCCAAGTCAGTAGCTCACCTCGAACACCATGGGCCCTCACCTTGCTCAGCAGCCTCCCGTGAGGCACCGTATCAAAGGCCTTTTGAAAGTCTAGATAGATAACATCTACTGGGTTTCCCTGGTCTAACATATCTGTTACCTCTTCAAAGAATTCTAACAGGTTGGTCAGGCACGACCTCCCCTTACTAAATCCATGCTGACTTGTTCTAATCTGATCCTGCACTTCTAGGAATTTAGAATTGTATCCTGAGAATTGCTATGAGTACTACATAGTAAAAATCTTACAGGATCCCATGACTTTTCAAAATCCTTGAGCCATATAAGAATGGCTTCTGGGAGACACAACACAGCTCATGATACCTTTATAAAACTCTCAGACTGATGCAGGGTAAAAAGGTATAACACTATTCATACTTCCACCAGGCACAGTAGATCAAAATTGATAGCCCTATGTTATAATTTCAATGCTTGGATGGCTCTAGCAAAGCCTTGCAGTGTAGACTGAAAGAGTGTCGTGCATCATTGCAGTACACTGTGACCTTCCCAACTTGACCTGACAAATGGGACATGCCCTAAATGCAGAAGAAATGGAGAACCAATTTTCTGAGGATGTAGTCGAGGGTGAGGATATTGATGAAGATGGCCATCCAAGACATCATGACTGAGAAATGCTTTAATGAGTGCTAAAGGCAGAGAAAACCAAATTAAAACTCACTTCCAAGATGAGGAAATTGGCCTTGGATTTCCTTTAATTGTTTAAACATTTTCTGTTAATCTGGAAGGCAGCCCTGGTTCAGTGCAACAGACACATTGTTATTGTTACAGTACTTGCTCCTCTCTGTTGCTGAAAAGCTGTGTACCTTTATCCATTTGAGCGTTTACTTCATGATCCCACTTTCATGTATGTAAACATAAATTGAGTGAAAAAATCAGCAGTAAACATTGAATGACGCTAAAGTTATGAAGTTTTTAAGCTTTCAGTCAGCATAGTGCATCTGAATGCTGTGCAATGAAGTCTCTCATGATAGCTAGTAGATTGTAAGGAAGCCTGGGGAATCTCCTTTGCGCCTTTCCCTCAACAGTAACACATCAATGTTTCAAAGTGCACATAGACTACCAAGTTGTACTGAAATGCTTGAGCGTCCTGTAGCATAGTGCTCAATTTGTGAGAAGCAACATTTTGTACAGCTATTCTTGACAAACTGCTTCAGGAAGGAGAGTGGGCATATGAACTGCCACTGTACATTCCCCCGAACCTTAAAAGGGCAGTGAAAAGTTTTTGCAGAGAATGCACCTTTTCCTCCAAGAGATGTGGAATCACCAGTGATTCGTCATCTCATTCAGAAAGTGAGTGTAAGCGTGGAATGACGTGACTGCCATGTCCTAACATAATCCCTGCACATTGCATTTAGCCTCAGTGTTGTCCACACTCAGATGCATCAACTTGGCTGTGATCCTGAAAGTCTTAATTCAAGGATCTGTGACATTGGAGGCAAATCTGCAGTAGTGAGAGAGAATGGGGACTGCCGATGCTGGAGAATCTGAGATAACAAGGTGTACAGGTGGATGAACACAGCAGGCCAAGCTGCATCAGAGGAGCAGGACAGCTGATGTTTCAGGTCTGGATCCTTCTCCAGAAATGGGAGAGGGGAAAGGGTTCTGAAATAAATAGGGAGGGGGGAGGAGGCGGATAGAAGATGGATAAAAGGAGAAGATAGGTGGAGAGGAGACAGACAGGTCAAGGAGGCAGGGATGGAGCCAGTAATGGTGAGTGAAGGTGGGGAGTTAGGGAGGGATAGGTCAGTCCAGGGAGGACGGACAGGTCAAGGAGGCGGGATGAGGCTGGTAGGTAGAAGATGGGGTTGGGGCTTGAAGTGGGAGGAGTCAATTCCTTCAATTCCTCCCACTTTCTACGGACAAATGTTTTCTTGTGAAGCTCGACACAAGCTGGAAAAACAACATCTCATTTTCTGCTTGTGGACCTTGTGGCCTTACCGACTCAATATAAAGTTCAAAAATTTTAGGGCCTAAACTCTCCCATGTCCCAGTCCCCAACACCACACACCAGGCCTTGTTATCACGTAGCCTGCCTACACACCACTTGTTGTTAGTCACTAATATTTCCCATTAACAACTATTCACCCTCCCAGCCTGATGATTATCAACTCCTTTGTCTGACCAACTGTTCTTCTCTCCCTTTAGGCTCTATCCTATCGTTAAGTTCATTAATTGTAAATATTATGCCACCCCTGGTCAGCATTCCCATATAATCCCGAATGCAGATGGAGCTTAAAAGTTTGATCTTTCTACGCAGTTCATGCTGTTTAATAAAAATTAAAGGTTGAAAACAGATGGAATCCTTCACAATATCCGATGTTTGGAGAGTCAATCATGACAGAGTTTCACGTTCATGTGGGTGTTATGAAATGGAAAGCTTTCATTCAGATAGGTTTAGAACATCACATACCACTAAGGATATCTAGCTCTGTATCTTCATTCTTGTACTTACACCTAAAACAACATTTGGTCACTTTTCATCATCAGTTTTGTGAATATATATATTTACAAATGTTATAATAAATTCACAATGAAGCGTCACTAATACCACCTACATGTTGTCACAAAGTCTTCAATGAATGTCAAGGTGTGGTGGTTAGATTGTGTCTTATTGGTGATGGACATAGCTCAGCATTAATGTGGCCTGAATGTTACTTGCCATGTGTCAGCCCAAGTATGGACACTGTCCCGATCTTGTTGCATTTGAACATGGACTCCTTCAGTATCGGAGGAATCATTTAACTTAGCGCAATCATTGGTGAATATCCCACTTCTGACCGCATGATAAAGCGGCTACAGATGGTTGAGCATAGAACTCTAGTTTGAGGAGCTCCTGGAGTGATATCCTGAAGCTGAGATGACTGACCTCCAACAACCATGGCCATCTTGTTACGTGCCAGGTCTGGAGAGATTGCCCCAGATACTCATTGATTCCAGTTTTGCTAGGGCTCCTTTATGCTACACTCAGTTGACTGCAGCCCTGATGTCAAGGGCTGTCATTCTCACCTCACCTCTGAAATTCAGCTCATGTTTAGTCCATGTTTGAACCAAGGCTATAATGAGGTCAGGAGCTGAGAAGCCCTGCCAGAACCCAAACTGGATGTGACTGAGCAGGTGCAGTTTGATAGCAACACTGACGACACTTCCATCACTTTACTGATGATCGAGAGTAGATTGATGGGGCAGTAACTGACTAGGTTGGATATGTCCTGTTTGTTATGTACATATATCTGGGCAGTTTTCCACATTGTCCAGTAGATGCCAGTAGGTCCAGTAACTGTACTGGACCAGCAAGTTCTGGAGCACAAGCCTTCAGAACTATTACCAGGACATTGTCAGGGCCCATAGCCTTTGTAATATCCAGTGTCTACAACTGTTTCTTGACAACACATGGAGTGAATCGAATCGAATTGGCTTAAGACACGAATTTGTAATGCTGGCGACTACTGGAAAATGCTAAGATGGTTCAACCACATGGTATTTCTGGCTGAAGATTGCTGCAAAAGCTTCAGTCTTACCTTTTTGCACTGATGTGTTGGGCTTTTTCAGCATGGAGGGATATTTGTGGAGCTTCCTCCTCCAGTGAGTTTTTTAATCATTCATCACCATTCATGACTGGATGTGGCAGAACTGCAGAGCTCAGATCTGATCTGTTGGTTGTGGGGTCATTAGCTCTGTCATTTGCTGTTTTACTGTTTCGCATGCAAGACATCCTGTTTGGTAGCTTTACCACATTGGCACCTTATCTTCAGGTATGCCTGGTGCTGCACCTGGCATGCCCTTCTGCACTCTCCATTGAGCCAGAGTTGATTCTCAGGCTTGGTTGAGTGGGGAAATGCCAGGCCACAAGGTTGCAGATTGTACTGGAGTACAAATCTGCTGTTGTTGATGGTCCACAGGCCCAGTCTTGAGTTGCTATATCTACTCGAAGTCTGTCTCATTTAGCATATTGATAGTGTCATACAACACGATGGAGATTATTCTCAACGTGAAGGCAGGACTTTGTCTCCAAAAGGACTATGCGGTGGTTACTCTAAGGAAGAGATAGAGTACGTTTTTTTCCTGTTGGTTCCCTCACAACTGCCATAGACCCCGGTTAACAACTATGTTCTTTAGGTCCCTGACTAGTTCAATCAGTAGTACTGCTGCCAAGGCATTCTTGTTAGTGGGCATTGAAATCCCGCATCCAGAGTTCATTCTGTGCCCTTGCCATCCTCATTGCTTCTCTACGTGATGCTCAACATGGAGGAGTACTGATTCATCAGCTGAGGGAGGGTGGTACATGGTAATCAGCAGGCAGTTTCTTTGCCCACGTTTAACCTGAAGCGCACAAGACTTCATGAGGTCCAGAGAAAATGTTGTGGACTCCCAACGCAACTCTCTCCCGACTGTTAACCACTGCGTCACCACCTCTGCTAGGTCTGTCCTGCCAGTAGGACAGTACATATCCAGGGATGGTATTGGTAGTGTCTGGGACATTGTCAGGTCATTGCTTGACTAGTTTGAGAGACAGCTCTCCCATTCTGAGGACGGGTCACTGGACCCGAAGTGTTAACTCTTTTTTTCTCCTCCACAGATGCTGCCAGACCAGCTGAGCTTTTCCAGCAACTTTGTTTTTGTCTCCCAACTGTGGCACTAGCTCCCCAGACGTTAATAAGGAGGATTTTGGAGGGTTGAAAGGGCTGTTTCAGGCATTGTCTTCTACACTGCTCGGGTCAATGCCAGTTGAGGGAAGGTAGATTTGCCTATATGGACTTTAGCAAGGCCTTTGACAAGGCCCCTCGTAGCAGGCTAATATAAAATGATTACATAGATCCGTGGTGACCGGGGAAGATGTATACAGAACAGGATTAGTCATTAAAGACAGATTTCTTTTCTTATTCATTTACAGGATGAGGGTGTTTCTTGTCTAGGCCAGCATTTATTGCCTATTCCTAAGTGCCCAGAGGGCAGTTATGAGTCAACAACATTGCTGAGAGTCTGGAGTTACATGCAGGCCAGACAGTCCAGCGATGATACCACGAGGCCATTGCCTGCCCCTAGAGTAGTGGTGGAAGGGAGTTTTTCTGACTGGACTCTTTGACCAGTGGTGCTTCATATGGATCAGTGCTGCGACCCCTGTTGTTTGTAATGTTATATAATGATTCAGTGGAGAATGTAGGTAGCTTGATTATTAAGTTTGCCGACAACATAAAGATTGGAAGAGCTTCTGAGTGCAGAGGATGGCCAGAAGATACTGCAGATAGGCTGGAGACCTGGGCAGAGAAATGACAGATGGAGTTAAATCTGAACAAATGTGAAGTAATGCATTTTTTAAAAATTTATTTTTGAATTATAGGTGGATGCTCTAGGCCATGAAGTTGAAGACACTGTTAAGGCTGACCTGTTCAGCCAGTGGGCACGGTTGTAATTGGCAAGTCCCAAAGATGAACAACAAGAGCTGGAGAAAATCATTATCCAGGGTGGTCTGACAGTGTTAAAGCAGTACTTGAGCAATTTATTCATTTTGTCCATAGAGTGATGAACTTGGGTTTTAAGACAATTTTCAAGGATGAACAAGTCCTAATAACAAAAGCTCTACAGCAAGCTACCATGACCATGATATAGCAGGGACAGATGATATTGACACAAAAATGGTTAGCATGTAAATCTGTGTACTGATGCAGGTTAAGCCGGATATTCGATGACTCACAAATGCATGTGACGCAGGCTAAGCATAATATCCTCAGCAGCAAAAGGAAATCTCTACATCACACCTTGGATGAAAACAACAAACCTATTCACAATGCACAAGGAGGATTATACCCTGATAATAAAATGTGAGGCTGGATGAACACAGCAGGCCAAGCAGCATCTCAGGAGCACAAAAGCTGACGTTTCGGGCCTAGACCCAGCAACCCCAGAGGAGACAGCCACACTAAGCCCTGCCGCATCCTCACCATCCCCCCAGGCCTCCCACTAACTGAGGACGAATGGTCAGTCCTTAGTAAGGGGCTCACCTTTGTCCCCCTACAACCACACATCAACGAATACCAGTCATGATTGGACATAGAATCAGAGATAATGGGAACTGCAGATGCTGGAGATTCCAAGATAATAAAATGTGAGGCTGGATGAACACAGCAGGCCAAGCAGCATCTCAGGAGCACAAAAGCTGACGTTTCGGGCCTAGACCCTTCATCAGAGAGGGGGATGGGGGGAGGGAACTGGAATAAATAGGGAGAGAGGGGGAGGCGGACCGAAGATGGAGAGCAAAGAAGATAGGTGGAGAGGGTGTAGGTGGGGAGGTAGGGAGGGGATAGGTCAGTCCAGGGAAGACGGACAGGTCAAGGAGGTGGGATGAGGTTAGTAGGTAGCTGGGGGTGCGGCTGGGGGTGGGAGGAAGGGATGGGTGAGAGGAAGAACCGGTTAGGGAGGCAGAGACAGGTTGGACTGGTTTTGGGATGCAGTGGGTGGGGGGGAAGAGCTGGGCTGGTTGTGTGGTGCAGTGGGGGGAGGGGATGAACTGGGCTGGTTTAGGGATGCAGTGGGGGAAGGGGAGATTTTGAAACTGGTGAAGTCCACATTGATACCATATGGCTGCAGGGTTCCCAGGCGGAATATGAGTTGCTGTTCCTGCAACCTTCGGGTGGCATCATTGTGGCAGTGCAGGAGGCCCATGATGGACATGTCATCAAGAGAATGGGAGGGGGAGTGGAAATGGTTTGCGACTGGGAGGTGCAGTTGTGGTATCAATGTGGACTTCACCAGTTTCAAAATCTCCCCTTCCCCCACTGCATCCCTAAACCAGCCCAGTTCATCCCCTCCCCCCACTGCACCACACAACCAGCCCAGCTCTTCCCCCCCACCCACTGCATCCCAAAACCAGTCCAACCTGTCTCTGCCTCCCTAACCGGTTCTTCCTCTCACCCATCCCTTCCTCCCACCCCCAGCCGCACCCCCAGCTACCTACTAACCTCATCCCACCTCCTTGACCTGTCCGTCTTCCCTGGACTGACCTATCCCCTCCCTACCTCCCCACCTACACCCTCTCCACCTATCTTCTTTGCTCTCCATCTTCGGTCCGCCTCCCCCTCTCTCCCTATTTATTCCAGTTCCCTCCCCCCATCCCCCTCTCTGATGAAGGGTCTAGGCCCGAAACGTCAGCTTTTGTGCTCCTGAGATGCTGCTTGGCCTGCTGTGTTCATCCAGCCTCACATTTTATTATCTTATGATTGGACATAGAGCAGTTTTTCCGCCGCCTTCGCCTCCACGCTTACTTCTTCAACCGGGAACCTAACCCTCCCTCCACTGACCCCTTCACCCGCTTCCAACACAAGTCCTCCTCCTGGACACCACCCCCAGGCCTCCTACCCTCCCTCGACCTCTTCATCTCCAACTGCCATCGAGACATTAACCGCCTCAACCTCTCCACCCCTCTAACCCACTCCAACCTCTCCCCTGCAGAACGGGCAGCCCTCCGCTCCAACCCCAACCTCACCATCAAACCCGCAGACAAGGGTGGCGCAGTGGTAGTATGGTGCACTGACCTCTACATCGCCGAGGCCAGACGCCAACTCTCCGACACCACCTCCTACTGCCCCCTTGATCATGACCCCACACCCGAGCACCAAACCATCATCTCCAACACCATTCATGACCTCATCACCTCAGGGGACCTCCCACCCACAGCCTCCAACCTCATTGTTCCCCAACCCCGCACGGCCCGTTTCTATCTCCTTCCAAAAATCCACAAACCTGCCTGCCCTGGTCGACCAATCGTCTCAGCCTGCTCCTGCCCCACCGAACTCATCTCCACCTCTCTGGACTCCATTTTCTCCCCTTTGGTCCACGAACTCCCTACCTACGTCCGTGACACCACCCACGCCCTCCACTTCCTCCAGGACTTCCAATTCCCTGGCCCCCAACACCACATCTTCACCATGGACGTCCAGTCCCTATACACCTGCATCCCGCATGCAGATGGCCTCAAGGCCCTCCGCTTCTTCCTGTCCTGGAGGCCCGACCAGTCCCCCACCACCGACACCCTCATCCGCCTAGCCGAACTCGTCCTCACCGTCAACAACTCCTCTTTTGACTCCTCCCACTTCCTACAGACTAAGGGGGTGGCCATGGGCACCCGCATGGACCCCAGCTATGCCTGCCTCTTTGTAGGTTACGTGGGACAGTCCCTCTTCCGCACCTACACAGGCCCCAAACCCCACCTCTTCCTCCGGTACATTGATGACTGTATCGGCGCCACCTCTTGCTCCCCAGAGGAGATCGAACAGTTCATCCACTTCACCAACACCTTCCATCCCAACCTTCAGTTCACCTGGGCATCTCCAGCACATCCCTCACCTTCCTGGACCTCTCAGTCTCCATCTCAGGCAACCAGCTTGTAACTGATGTCCATTTCAAGCCCACCGACTCCCACAGCTACCTAGAATACACCTCCTCCCACCCACCCTCCTGCAAAAATTCCATCCCCTATTCCCAATTCCTCCGCCTCCGCCGCATCTGCTCCCACGATAAGACATTCCACTCCCGCACATCCCAGATGTCCAAGCTCTTCAAGGACCGCAACTTCCCCCCACAGTGATCGAGAACGCCCTTGACCGCGTCTCCCGCAACACATCCCTCACACCCCGCCCCCACCACAACCGCCCCAAGAAGATCCCCCTCGTTCTCACACAACACCCCACCAACCTCCGGATACAACGCATCATCCTCCAACACTTCCGCCATCTACAATCCAACCCCACCACCCAAGACATTTTTCCATCCCCACCCCTGTCTGCTTTCCGGAGAGACCACTCTCTCCGTGACTCCCTTGTTTGCTCCACACTGCCCTCCAACCCCACCACACCCGGCACCTTCCCCTGCAACCACAGGAAATGCTACACTTGCCCCCACACCTCCTCCCTCACCCCTATCCCAGGCCCCAAGATGACATTCCACATTAAGCAGAGGTTCACCTGCACATCTGCCAATGTGGTATACTGCATCCACTGTACCCGGTGTGGCTTCCTCTACATTGGGGAAACCAAGCAGAGGCTTGGGGACCGCTTTGCAGAACACCTCCGCTCAGTTCGCAACAAACACCTGCACCTCCCAGTCGCAAACCATTTCCACTCCCCCTCCCATTCTTTAGATGACATGTCCATCATGGGCCTCCTGCAGTGCCACAATGATGCCACCCGAAGGTTGCAGGAACAGCAACTCATATTCCGCCTGGGAACCCTGCAGCCATATGGTATCAATGTGGACTTCACCAGTTTCAAAATCTCCCCTTCCCCAACTGCATCCCTAAACCAGCCCAGTTCATCCCCTCCCCCCACTGCACCACACAACCAGCCCAGCTCCTCCACTCCACCCACTGCATCCCAAAACCAGTCCAACCTGTCTCCGCCTCCCTAACCTGTTCTTCCTCTCACCCATCCCTTCCTCCCACCCCAAGCCGCACGCCCAGCTACCTACTAACCTCATCCCACCTCCTTGACCTGTCCGTCTTCCCTGAACTGACCTATCCCCTCCCTACCTCCCCACCTATACTCTCTCCACCTATCTTCTTTTCTCTCCATCTTTGGTCCGCCTCCCCCTCTCTCCCTATTTATTCCAGAACCCTCACCCCATCCCCCTCTCTGATGAAGGGTCTAGGCCCGAAACGTCAGCTTTTGTGCTCCTGAGATGCTGCTTGGCCTGCTGTGTTCATTCAGCCTCACATTTTGTTGTCTTGTTCATAGTAGGAGACTCTAAATTTCTTGCATTTTGGAATTTTGTGTAATCTTTATTTCACATTTGCTTTTAACTGTTTTATCTGGTGTCTTGTACACCTTCTGACTCAAATGATCAAAAATAATTTTCAGATTCACATCATTTGTCCTGAAATATTCTATTTATTTTAATAAGATCATCCCTGAAACATTACCCATCAGGCTGAAAGCTTAAGGTTACGCCAGTCTTTCCCCAATGCTCATAACCAGGGATTATACTTTTTACTATTTTCTGCACCTGTCAATTACATTTATATACCACAAAAGGCAGAAATCAAAGTTGCATACAATATTTTAAGTACAGTCTGACCAATTCAATACAAAAGATGAGCATAACTTCAAGAGACTTAATAGTATTCTGGCATTATACCTTCCATTCAATTTAATCACTTTGTATCTTTGTATTCAATACAATTACCTCTCCACACAGACTCAGTCTACCAACATCCAGGACATTACTGTAGAAGCTTGTTAGTACAGTGTCGTATTATGTTCAGTTGTTTCCAGGATTTTCAGGTCAGAGCTAGGGATATTCACTGAAAATTGCACAATGTTCAGCATCATTCACTGAAGTAGCCTGTGTCCACATGCAACAAGATCCAGTCAACATCCGGACTTGGGCTGATAAGTAGCAAGTAACATTCAAGACACACAAGTGTCAGGAAAAGATCATCTCCAATAAGAAAACTCAGTGATCACCCTTTAATGTTCAATGGCAAATCATTACCAAAGGTCCTATGACCAATATCTTGGGGGTTACCATTGACCACAGTAGCACCAAGAATGAGTAACATGCTAGGAATTCTGCGGCAAATTATTCACTTCCTAATTCCTAATGCCTGTTTGCCACCTTTAACACACAACACAGCAATGTGATGGCATATTCTCCACCTGCCTGAACAGGTGCAAATCCAACAATACTCAATAAGCTGGATATTATCAAACACAAAATTGTGACTGGTACCCCATCCACCACATGCATTCATTCCATCCATTACTGGATGCAGTAGAGTTAGTCACTGAAGTTTATTAGACAGCATCTTCGATATCTGCAGCGTCTACCACTCAGAAGCACAGTGGCAGTAGGAACATTGGAACACCATCGCTTGAAAATTCATCTCCAAGTTAAATCACCATCCAGATGCGAAACTATACCACCATACGTTCATTGTCACTGGGTTAACATCGTGGAAATTCCTTCCTAACAGCACTACAGCAGTTCCTACATTTCAAGGACTGCAATGGCTCAAGTTGACAGTTCACCAATACCTTCTCCAGGGCAATTAGGGATGGGGAATAAATACTGGTCTCGCCAGTGATATCCCTTGAATAAACATACCCAATTTGCATTCAAAGTTCTCAATGTTAATAGGATGCAATTCTTTCCAGAAGCAATTGCACTGGGCAACATCGGGTTTCGATGGTTTCCCTGCCCAATTGTGTAACAGTCAAAATCTTTCCGCTAAATTTCAACTATATAATTTGTGACTACAATACCTAAAGTTGACAGTAGAGCAGGGAGGCAGAAGCGGGGCTTGTCCGCTCCTGTCTGCTTTCTCTTTATTTTTCCTTTTACGTTTTTAAAAAACTTTTGTCCTTTTTCTTTTTTTCCCTTCTTCGTCGTTTTCTTTTCTCTAAAGCCTTCGGCGGCAGCAGCAATGCCAGGATGAGGTGGACACGGTTACACCCAGCCCGGGGTCTCCCAGCGAACGCAGAACACACGCAGGTGCCTGAAGAAGTAGTCTCGTCCCCATGTGAGGGTCTTTGTCTTTGGCGTGCAGGGATTCCAGCGGTGTCACAGGTGGTCTCACCCAGGAGTCGTGATCTCCGCACAGCAACGACAGTCTTCTTTGGACGCTTCCGAAGTATCCAGCAGCCCGGCGTGACAGTCCCGTCCCAGCTGCATCTTCAAGATCTTCCACCATTCCTATAATCAACATTCCCCGAACCCAGGAACCGTTAAGTGAACTGTGATAAACTTTGTCTTAATTCTACTGTTTTATTATTATTATTTATTATTTTTATGTATAACTTTTGTCATTAGTATAGGCACAACGGTGTGGTGACTTAAAAAAAACTTCTCAATGTATTTTTCATGTGAGAGTACACGGGACTATACATTTCCATTCTAATCTAATTTAGAGCGGCTTTCAAATTCAGCAATCTTCTAAATCTTCCTATATGAAAAAAGTACGGGCCCAAACGAATGTGAAACTACATTTTTGAAGTTTACAATCAATTTCCATTAAAACTCAAAGTACAAATAGAAAGCCTCACAAAATAAATCCTCTCAAAATGGTGTCCATCACAATAAATCTCATAGCTGCAGTAAAATCTCACAAATATTGTCTTTTTTGTTTATTTAATTTATTTTCAGAGAATTCACAAGTTACAAATACATTGTACATGATCACACAGGCTTTAAATAATCAAATTTAGTCCTCTGTTTTTTACAGATTGATAATGTATCTGAATACACTTTTTTGCAAGTAATAAATAGATTGTTGATTTTCAAACTATGCTGTTATAATTGTAACAAAGTCTAGTTAAAGACTTAAATTTAAATATTTGCACTAAAATTAGACACTATATATGCTAATTTAGTGACCACATGATTACATTAAAATACTGCTTAGTGCCTATTTACCAATAATTGAACAAACCGTTTTGTTGAACAAAAGTCTTGAATCCTTTCAGTGATTGTCGCAGGTCATGAATTTCATAATTTTTATATATTGACACAAACATCTTGGGGAAAATTGTAGTTCATTTTCAGTTGTGATTTCTCACTGCAACCTTATTCTACACTTAACCCTAAACAAAAAAACCAAAGAACTGTGGATGTTGGAAATCAGAAACAGAAACAAAAATTACTAGAAAAACTATTATTTTCCAAGGAAAATAATAGGCTAAGAATGAGTCATATTATGTCAGCAGATCACCAGCTGAGTATACCACAAGCAAGACAGGAGGAAGAAAGCATTTGCAGCACGAAGAGAAAGCTGGACAAGCAGGAACAGTTATTGCAGAGTTAGGAAAAAGATTGAAAGCTATGTATTGCAAAGATCATAACTGGGTCCATTTTTGTTCCCAATGTCATCAATTTGGTCTTAATCAAATAGAGTTCATTATCAAAATTTACTGATGACCCAAGAGAGGAGGCGGTGACAAGGAAAGAAGGCCAATATGAATCTTCAGGAGAATGTAGACAGAAAAATGAAATTTCCAATGGAAACTCACTGAAGATCAGGAGATCAAATTAATTGTTTTGTTGAAAGCCCAGTTAAATAAATTAACTAAAGGTATTTTGAGTTTTATAAACAAGAACAGTGTACAACAATGAAGACATTATAAAGATATTTACTCAAAACTTTGGTTCTGTCTCAGAAAAGTCATTAGTCCATATTTGGACAATGAATATAGAAAAGACGTTAAATTCATGGTGTGGAGAACAGATTCACTACCATAGCAGAGATGAAAAAGTAGTCATAAGAAACAACATGAGCACCAAAGGCTATCTCACTGAAGCTGAGACGGCTAAGGCGACCTCACAAGATTTTTCAAATGATAAACAATATTGAATGTGAAATGAGGGAAACAGTTTATTCTGGTGGGAAAAAAACAGTAGTAAGAGAAATTCAATTTAAACTTTATAGACGAATAGAATGAGGTGAGAGGTTAAGAGATTTATTATTCATGGGATGTAATGTCACAAAAGCAAGGGACAAGAGTGCCGGCACAGACACAATAGCCCAAATGATCCTCATTTTGTGCTGTCAACATCTATGAAAACAAACTGTTCATGCATTTTGAAGCCAAGCAGGATAACTGTTCATTAATTCAGGACTTGGAATCAACCCGGGTTTTGAAAATAGTTAAATCTGCTGTGGGAAGATTACCAGTAATCTGTTTTGAGTCCCTTGGTAAATCACATGGTACAATTCCATAAGGGGTGACCATTTCTGGGTTTTAAATTCCATAGATACCTGACAGCTTTACGTAATGTTGGTAGTTGACGATCTAATTTCCTTTATTCCAGTTTGGAGAAGAATTATTTCTAGGTCATTCTATGACAATAGTTGGCATTTCTTGTGCAATCATTGTCGAGGCAAACATTCAAAGGGTAACTGGACACACAGAGCTTTCTCTCTCTCTCTCTCTCTCTCTCTCTCCAGGCATTCTCATTCCTTCCTCTTAGCTGAGTATTGAGGGTTAGTAATGTGTTGGGTTTTGTTTTGATATCCAAGATGAAGTCTACTATTGTCCAATCTTTAATTTCAACAAACAAAGGCCTAATATATTACTCTGATGGCAATAAATGAGAAGACTATATAAAGTGGAGGTCGACCCCCACCCCTCCCCCATCTGACAACAAAAACCAAAACACCCAGAGAGGAGTGCCTCACTCTATAATCTGTTAAGAGGAGTGTGGGAAGGGGTGTAATCCATTTTTTCAGCAACTCTTAGTGGTTACGTAAAATAAACCCAGGACACTCACTTTGTAATCAACAAGTAACAATTTATTTATCTAACTTGAACAGTGAACAAATTAACTAAATTATTAACAAACCAAATAAACCCCTAACTATTAACTATTCTCAGATAACAAGATTCTAATGGTATACTGTTTCAACAAATACAAGCCCCTCCTATACAAAACAAAAAAAAAATAAAAATAGAATTTAGTCTCTGGAAATTACAGCCAGGTTACATGTCTTCTAGCAGGGTCTGTGCCTTCTCCGTTGAGTGTTTTTTCAGGAATTCCTTCTCCATCTAATTCTTCTGTCAGGAATATTAACTAGTTGTGCTGTGGGTACCTTTGATTTGGATGGTGCTTTCTCTAAAACTTTGTGAAGACTATGACAGCTGGCGAATCACTTTTGAGAGCTGGGAACTGTTAACTCTTGCAGATGGCAGTTCGATCTCCCATCTTTGTCCAATTGTCCCCTCTTTTATACCCTTGATGACATATCAATATTATTTAGAATAGGATTGGTCCTATGTTGGAAAAACCATCAAATTTAAATTTAATTACTTTTTGGTATCTGGGTACCTAGCTCAAATTAATTGGCTAAATTCAAAACTTGTCTTGATAACAAAACAAAACTGCTGCTTGGCCTGTTGACTGTATAGTCTTTTGATACAAATGTTTCAATTCAGATACTCTATGCACCTGCAAACCCACAAGCTGCTGCCCACCAACATCCTTTTTGAACGTCTAAGCATAGAAAAAGCACATCTTTTTTTAAAGGGACGACACACTAATTTTCCCCCCAAAAAATCTTATTAACACCAGTATTTTACAAACACCAAATTCTCATGACCTGCCTTCCAATCCATAAATATTCTACCCAACTTGACAACAGTCTGATGTCAAAAGAGAACATCAAACATCCTGACAATTTCAAAGAGCAATTTACAGCAAAAGACATTTTCTGAGGAGGCTATACCACTAGATATTGGACTTACAAAATCATTCTTTTATTGTGGAAAGTGAGGTTCCAATTAAGGGAATGGTCCCTAAATATAGGTAAGAGAATTATCTGATGAAACATTAAAATTGTAATGAGGAATCTTCCATAGTTGTCATGTATGATTTTTTAGTGGTCAAAGAGCTACTTCCTACTTTTCACTTAAAACTTAGTCATGAGAAAATCTGAGAGAAACTGGGAAAGACATTTCTCATTCACAAAAAACTCAGCTGGGATGCCTTCATCAGCATGAAAGCAAACTTACATTCTAAAACATTTCTATTCACATTTACAATAATTTGCATAATGACTGCTTTTATTCTTTTTGGTGACATAGTGTGATGATTTTGAATGGGAAAACAAGGGGCCTCAGTTGGTAAAATCAATGTATTTTCAACCATTCAGAAACTTAAAGTCTTTCTCTCCAAAGCACCAATGAAGCATTCAATTGTTTAACAATTCCAGGATTCTGGTTGTCTCTGCTGTGTATAAAAAAAAATGTTTAGTCATTATGCAAAGAACTTCAATATCAGTTCTAAAATCACCTTTTACTAATATCAGCACAGGACTCCTGTATTGACCCCTATAGTCTAAGAAAGTAAAATTTGCTTTTATTTTCTATGTCCCTCATCTTACATATCACCTTATAAAATCACCTCTTGCACACTTTTCTCTGCTACTAAGCCAAAACTTAAATGGAGGGAGGGGACAAGGAAGACAGGTGAAATCAGTCTCAAGGCTCTTTTATGCATTTAAATACTGAAGTCAATGTCTCCTATATCTTGGCAATCAAAACTGGTGTAATCTGAGCAGAATACGATAAATGGAAATCTCATTAATTCCTCTGATTTAAACTGTTTCGACAAGATCGTCCAACATTTCATGTAACTTTGTTGGTTGCAGAGGCTGCAGCGATTCCTAGGTTTCTTCAAGCATCATCCTTATCTATTACAGCATTCTGTATCCATGTCTCATCTATTTCTTTACAACACGTTACATTTCTCCGCATTACATTTCATCTAGCATTGCTCTTATTCAGCTCATTTCATAATTTCTCAGCCGCCTTCTCAGATTTCTTCACCCCACCTGGTTTGGTATTATCTGCAAATCTGGCTACTCTATTGAATTTCTGAATCCAGGTCATTAGAAATAATTAGATCCAGCATCAAATCCTAAGGCGCCAAACACGGTCGTATACTTCACAATGGCATTTCGTTTCCAGCGAGAAAACCGTACTTCCTACCCATTCGTTAGTTTCTATTCAGCCTTGAAGCTCAACCTTAAAAATCTTTCGCACAGAACTTTACCAAAAACAATTTTCTCCTTGCCTGTAGACATTTCATCTCCATTATTCATGTTTCACTGTCAAGCCACAAGCGATAAGCAGAAACAATTCTTGAAAAACTAGACACAGGAATAAATGCACGTGGGAATGGAACAGGGAAGAAATCTACTACTTCCCCTAAGGACTCTTAAAGCTGACCCAGTGAAACATGTCTTATTTTTAATAGTGAAAATATTTAAAGCATGCCCTTTTAAAACATAACTGCGCAAATCTCGCAGGCATAACGAAAAGCTCCTTTTGAAGATCCAAGTAATTCAAGGCCGTCCCTTCAAGAAAGTGACAAGAAATATTTGAGAAAACGCGGTTGTTGAACATAAAACGAGGTCAGTTATATTGAGATAATAAAATGTGAGGCTGGATGAACACAGCAGGCCAAGCAGCATCTCAGGAGCACAAAAGCTGACGTTTCGGGCCTAGACCCTTCATCAGAGAGGGGGATGGGGGGAGGGAACTGGAATAAATAGGGAGAGAGGGGGAGGCAGACCAAAGATGGAGAGTAAAGAAGATAGGTGGAGAGAGTGTAGGTGGGGAGGTAGGGAGGGGATAGGTCAGTCCAGGGAAGACGGACAGGTCAAGGAGGTGGGATGAGGTTAGTAGGTAGCTGGGCGTGCGGCTTGGGGTGGGAGGAAGGGATGGGTGAGAGGAAGAACCGGTTAGGGAGGCAGAGGCAGGTTGGACTGGTTTTGGGATGCAGTGGGTGGGGGGGAAGAGCTGGGCTGGTTGTGTGGTGCAGTGGGGGGAGGGGACGAACTGGGCTGGTTTAGGGATGCAGTAGGAGAAGGGGAGATTTTGAAACTGGTGAAGTCCACATTGATACCATATGGCTGCAGGGTTCCCAGGCGGAATATGAGTTGCTGTTCCTGCAACCTTCGGGTGGCATCATTGTGGCACTGCAGGAGGCCCATGATGGACATGACATCTAGAGAATGGGAGGGGGAGTGGAAATGGTTTGCGACTGGGAGGTGCAGTTGTTTGTTGCGGACTGAGCGGAGGTGTTCTGCAAAGCGGTCCCCAAGCCTACGCTTGGTTTCCCCAATGTAGAGGATGCCGCACCGGGTACAGTGGATGCAGTATACCACATTGGCAGATGTGCAGGTGAACCTCTGCTTAATGTGGAATGTCATCTTGGGGCCTGGGATGGGGGTGAGGGAGGAGGTGAGGGGACAAGTGTAGCATTTCCTGCGGTTGCAGGGGAAGGTGCCGGGTGTGGTGGGGTTGGAGGGCAGTGTGGAGCGAACAAGGGAGTCACGGAGAGAGTGGTCTCTCCGGAAAGCTGACAGGGGAGGGGATGGAAAAATGTCTTGGGTGGTGGGGTTGGATTGTAAATGGCGGAAGTGTCGGAGGATAATGCGTTGTATCTGGAGGTTGGTAGGGTGGTGTGTGAGAACGAGGGGGATCCTCTTGGGGCGGTTGTGGCGGGGGCGGGGTGTGAGGGATGTGTTGCGGGAAATACGGGAGACGCGGTCAAGGGCGTTCTCGATCACTGTGGGGGGAAAGTTGCGGTCCTTGAAGAACTTGGACATCTGGGATGTGCGGGAGTGGAATGTCTTATCGTGGGAGCAGATGCGGCGGAGGCGACACCTCCTCCCTCACCCCCATCCCAGGCCCCAAGATGACATTCCACATTAAGCAGAGGTTCACCTGCACATCTGCCAATGTGGTATACTGCATCCACTGTACCCGGTGCGGCTTCCTCTACATTGGGGAAACCAAGCGGAGGCTTGGGGACCGCTTTGCAGAACACCTCCGCTCAGTCCGCAACAAACAACTGCACCTCCCAGTCGCAAACCATTTCCACTCCCCCTCCCATTCTCTAGATGACACGTCCATCATGGGCCTCCTGCACTGCCACAATGATGCCACCCGAAGGTTGCAGGAACAGCAACTCATATTCCGCCTGGGAACCCTGCAGCCATATGGTATCAATGTGGACTTCACCAGTTTCAAAATCTCCCCTTCCCCTACTGCATCCCTAAACCAGCCCAGTTCGTCCCCTCCCCCCACTGCACCACACAACCAGCCCAGCTCTTCCCCCCACCCACTGCATCCCAAAACCAGTCCAACCTGTCTCTGCCTCCCTAACCGGTTCTTCCTCTCACCCATCCCTTCCTCCCACCCCAAGCCGCACCCCCAGCTACCGACTCACCTCATCCCACCTCCTTGACCTGTCCATCTTCCCTAGACTGACCTATCCCCTCCCTGCCTCCCCACCTACACTCTCTCCACCTATCTTCTTTACTCTCCATCTTTGGTCCGCCTCCCCCTCTCTCCCTATTTATTCCAGTTCCCTCCCCCCATCCCCCTCTCTGATGAAGGGTCTAGGCCCGAAACGTCAGCTTTTGTGCTCCTGAGATGCTGCTTGGCCTGCTGTGTTCATCCAGCCTCACATTTTATTATCTTGGAATTCTCCAGCATCTGCAGTTCCCATTATCTCAGTTATATTGAGTATCCTTTTGAAATATAGGGACAATAACCTAAGAGTACAAATTATACGGTACATCATGGTCCAGCGCTATCAGATGTTGACAAAGAAAGTGGTTAACAAATAGAGAAAGTGATCTATATCTCACCTTCCCCGATCCCAAAGTTTATTGTTTTTTTTAACCAGCGATCTGGGAATCATTGTTTTCAGTCCAATGAACGCGTTTCCACCTTTAAAATTTAAATACCTTTAATTCCGTCGCACAAATCACTGCTTTAGAATCCAACCCTGATTTACAAGGAAATAATTCAGAAGATAAGAAACTGGTACAAAATCAACGAGATTTGAGTTTCTTTACCTCTAGCGCTCGTCTTAATCTCACTTTGTTCGTCTCATTCAAACGACTTGCTCTTCGCGCAGCACAACTGCTGCACGCAGCAAAAGCTCCTGGTGGACCTTGCAGAATTACTTTTTCAAACCTTCATGAAGAAAGAAGGTTTGAAAGCGCAGGACGCCTCCTGGAGAACACTACCGCCCTCGAGTGTTGCTCCACTCACAGAGGCCGGGGGCGGGGCCAACTCCGGGCCGCTCGCGCTCCCGCCGGCCGTTAGTGAGAGCCGCTCGTGGCCCGCGCGCCTTTCCTGGGTCCTGCTGCCATCTGCCAGCAGCTGGCGTCACACGCAGTGCGAGGGGCGCAGCGCCGGAGAGGGAAATCAAACGACGACTACGTCTCATCTACAGAAAGCAGGAATCCTCCACTTTAACTGCGGAAGGCAGGACCCTCCATTTTGACCACAGAGGTGTGGGGAAAACAGCCAGTAAAGCTGCATCAGTGAAGCAGGTCTGTTGTACTGCAGAAACAAAAGCCTTTTAACGCACAGAGAATAAAGCAGCATTCATATAACTTGAGAATTGAAAGTTTTCAATGCAAAACGAATAAATAATCACGAGGAAATAGTAGCAAAAATACACTGGCTGAAACATTTACTTTCATAAATGATCCAATTAGAAGGCAGAATTGGACATCATGGCGAACACAGCTTTTGAGATGCAGAATTGTTTCTAAACTAAACACGTCAACACATTTTTAGTTGCAACTGGGACTTCAGCTGAGGATGTCGTAGTTCACCAAGCCATAAAATAAGTCACAGATACATTTGATGATGAAGTTTAGCATGCTTTTGGGAATCATGTACAGATTATTTTTATTTTCTGGGGAATGAAATCGGAAAAGGATAGTTTTTAAAATCAATCCTTGTGGAAGCATTTGCTGCATGTTTTAAAAGCAAGCTAATTTTATAATTGTTTCTTAAAGCGATGAGGCAAGATGAGTTGCACCAGGGGTGTATATAAAATAAAGTTTGACCAGCAGCAAGTAGGTGATGGGTCTGTGTGGTGATGACCAGTTGTTGGTGACAAAGGCTTCCCGTGTGTCAAGAAAAATATGATTGGTCGACAGAAACTGACCAGCTTACGGGTATTCCGCATGGGGATGGCCTCAAGGCCCTTCGCTTCTTCCTGTCCCGCAGACCCGACCAGTCCCCCTCCACCGACACTCTCATCCGCCTAGCTGAACTCGTCCTCACACTCAACAACTTCTCTTTTGACTCCTCCCACTTCCTACAGACTAAGGGGGTGGCCATGGGCACCCGCATGGGCCCCAGCTATGCCTGCCTCTTTGTAGGTTACGTGGAACAGTCCCTCTTCCGCACCTACACAGGCCCCAAACCCCACCACTTCCTCCGGTACATTGATGACTGTATCGGCGCCGCCTCTTCCTCCCCAGAGGAGCTCGAACAGTTCATCCACTTCATCAACACCTTCCACCCCAACTTTCAGTTCACCTGGGCCATCTCCAGCACATCCCTCACTTTCCTGGACCTCTCAGTCTCCATCTCAGGCAACCAGCTTGTAACTGATGTCCATTTCAAGCCCACCGACTGCCACAGCTACCTAGAATACACCTCCTCCCACCCACCCTCCTGCAAAAATTCCATCCCCTATTCCCAATTCCTCCGCCTCCGCCGCATCTGCTCCCACGATAAGACATTCCACTCCCGCACCTCCCAGATGTCCAAGTTCTTTAAGGACCGCAACTTTCCCCCCACAGTGATCGAGAACACCCTTGACCGCGTCTCCCGTATTTCCCGCAACACATCCCTCACACCCCGCCCCCGCCACAACCGCCCTAAGAGGATCCCCCTCGTTCTCACACACCACCCTACCAACCTCCGGATACAACGCATCATCCTCCGACACTTCCGCCATTTACAATCCGACCCCACCATCCAAGACATTTTTCCATCCCCTCCCCTGTCTGCTTTCCGGAGAGACCACTCTCTCCGTGACTCCCTTGTTCGCTCCACACTGCCCTCCAACCCCACTACACCCGGCACCTTCCCCTGCAACCGCAGGAAATGCTACACTTGTCCCCACACCTCCTCCCTCACCCCTATCCCAGGCCCCAAGATGACATTCCACATTAAGCAGAGGTTCACCTGCACATCTGCCAATGTGGTATACTGCATCCACTGTACCCGGTTTGGCCTCCTCTACATTGGGGAAACCAAGCGGAGGCTTGGGGACCGCTTTGCAGAACACCTCCGCTCAGTTCGCAACAAACAACTGCACCTCCCAGTCGCAAACCATTTCCACTCCCCCTCCCATTCTCTAGATGACATGTCCATCATGGGCCTCCTGCACTGCCACAATGATGCCACCCGAAGGTTGCAGGAACAGCAACTCATATTCCGCCTGGGAACCCTGCAGCCATATGGTATCAATGTGGACTTCACCAGTTTCAAAATCTCCCCTTCCCCTACTGCATCCCTAAACCAGCCCAGTTTGTCCCCTCCCCCCACTGCACCACACAACCAGCCCAGCTCTTCCCCCCCACCCACTGCATCCCAAAACCAGTCCAACCTGTCTCTGCCTCCCTAACCGGTTCTTCCTCTCACCCATCCCTTCCTCCCACCCCAAGCCGCACCCCCAGCTACCTACTAACCTCATCCCACCTCCTTGACCTGTCCGTCTTCCCTGGACTGACCTATCCCCTCCCTACCTCCCCACCTACACTCTCTCCACCTATCTTCTTTACTCTCCATCTTCGGTCCGCCTCCCCCTCTCTCCCTATTTATTCCAGTTCCCTCTCCGATGAAGGGTCTAGGCCCGAAACGTCAGCTTTTGTGCTCCTGAGCTGCTGCTTGGCCTGCTGTGTTCATCCAGCCTCACATTTTGTTATCTTGGAATTCTCCAGCATCTGCAGTTCCCATTATCTCTCAGCTTACGGGTATGAATGAGAAAGGAAAAAGACTTTGGGCCTCCAAAAGGTAAGATGGTGTCCTTTTCTCTAAAGTAATAAAGAACCTTTAGCCTGAAGAAGGCAAGTTTATTTTCATTCACAAGTTGCTGCAAACTGTATTTGAATCAATAAGTAGAGTGTTTCTATGTTGTGAACCAGTCACCCTGTGACCACTGCAAGCAACTGAAAGTACCTGGAGAAGAGAGATCAACAAACGTCAAAACCTGACAAGCAAAAGGATCATCTCAGTCAGACCTGTGGACAATGGCCATTGAACTTCTGTTTTTTTTCCCTCCACCAACGTTTTTCTTTTTGTCTGTGTGTGTAGGAGGAGTTTGATACAGTAGAGATTTATCTAAGGTTCTCGTGTAGATTTGTAGCTCGGGTTGTGGATGCTGTGGTTAGTTCGCTCGCTAAGCTGATTCATTAGTTCACAATGATTTAATATCAGACAGGAGAACACAACAACGCTTCATCGGAGGCTGCATTGATGCTGTTACCCAGCAGGGCAATGAAATGTCTGTGAGTTAACAAACTGGCTCCGTGAGTGATCCAATCACAGTGATAGAGATTTATGTTGATTATTTAAGGTTGTTTACTTGCAGTTAGAATCTATGTATTTGCACATGTAGTTTTGGCATTCATTTCTAGAGGGATAGAAAACAAAAGCAGAGATGTACTGCTGAGGCTGTATAAGGCTCTGGCCACATCACATTTGGAATGTTGGGAGCAGTTTGGGCCCGGTGTCCCCGGAAAGATGTGCTGGTATTGGAGGTTTGCAAGAATGATCCCAGGGATAAACGGCTTGTTATTTGAGTGGTTGAGGCCTCTGGATCTGTAGTCTGTGAAGTTTACAGGGATGAGGCGTGATCTCATTGAAACTTATAGTGTACCTTGATAAAATTTTTAACTTTCATGATAATTTTGGAAATAACAGGGCTTGATTTCCAGTATGCTACACCACTATGGCATAACAATTAGTCTAATCTTAGGACAACAAAAATCCTTGAAAGAAAAATACTTAACAGTAAAGCCTAACATCAAGGCAAATCCATTGATGATTTTGCTAAATGTCTATAGTATGCTACAACTATTTGAGAATGAAACTTTGAAAGCAGAATTCACAAGAGACTTTTATTGTTGTTGGAGTTCCTAATAAGTCATTGTTCAATTTATTTTTACAAATTTATTTTACATTACAAAGAAAACTTAACCTGGAGAAAGCCATTCAGATGTTGCAGGACGCAGAAATCAGGAACCACAGAGAAATCCTTAAAAGAGCAGAGCAACCTTATTACAAAAGAACTCAGAATCCATTTAAGTTGTTGAGGTTGGTTGGCTCACCGAGCTAGTTTTTTGTTTCGTAGACGTCTTGTTGCCATGCTGGGTAACATCCACATTGCGGCCTCCGATGAAGCGTCGATGCATTCTCCCACCTGGCTTTTAAACTCTGGGGTTCATTGAGATGGATTGCCTCACTTCTGGTTTTCCTTCGTTTATGGGGTCAAGTTCAACGTGTTTATTAATAACATGCTTTGTGGAGTGCCAGCCTTCTCGGAATTCTCGTGCCTGTCTCTGCCTAGCCTTTCTCAGGATGTTTGTATTGTCCCAGTCGAAGTGGTGTTTCTCCTTGTCCATGTGGATTGAGATGAGTGAGTATTGGTCACTTCTTTTTGTAGTCAGTTGATGTTCATGTACTCTTGTTGGTAGTTTCCTTCCTGTTTGTCCGACGTAGTGTTTCTTGCAGTCTCGGCAAGGGATCTTGTAGATTACATTGGTCCTGTCTATGACAGGGAGTGGGTCTTTAGCTCAGGTGAGCAGTTGTCATGGGGTGACATGGGTTTGTGTGCCACTCTGATGCCCTGCAGTCGTGGAGTCTAGTGGACTCAACGGATCCCAGAGTTTTAAAAACCAGGCTGGAAAACACACTGACCCTTCAACGGAGGCTGCACTGAGGATGTTACCAAGCATGGTAACGAAATGTCTGTGAAAGAAGAAACTAGCTTGGCAAGCCAACCAACATCAACAACCTCAACATCCACAACCCAAGCTACAAATCTACTCCAAAACCTTAGAATCCATTTAGTTAATATCCAAACCATTAAAAGGCATACAAGATGGGATAACAGAAATAGACTATACAGCAGAAACTGAGATTCAATGTCAGCACTGTGGAACAAAGAAACCTCATTGGAGAAAGCAGTGCCCAGCTACTACACGAGAATGCCATATCTGTAAAATCATAGGTCACTTCCAGAAGAGTAATGTGGACTTAGTTACAAAGCAGCAGAAGGTTAAATAGCTACTCAAAGTAAGATGTGGGGAGATAGAGTAACCTACAAAAAGAAGAGAAAACAAATGTGTTCCTGGGGGAAATTAGTGATTCAAGTCAATTATTTTGGCAAGAAACAATTTATGAATTGACATCACAATAATGTTATGTTTGAGACTGGAGCAAATATTATTGAATTGTATACTGTAGATGAAGAAACAGAGATGACATTGTCATCAAACTACATCATCTAGGAGGTTATGAGTCATCTTTTAACCAACAATCAACAGCTATCATTTCCTTGATGTATGTTCCATAGTTGTTCCATGGCCAGATGTTCTATTACTGGCACGTTGTTAAATCATTGTGGCAAAACTGGCCATCTTTTGCCTGTTCATTGTCATTTGTAACAAAATTGAAGAAAGCTTTCAACTAAATAAGATTGAAGTCATGGAATTATGCAGGTTTAGTAATAAGGTGAGAAATTGGATAAGAATTCTAATATTTATTTTGAACACTTGGGAATTGGGATGATTAAAAGTTCACGGAAGCAGTGGCTTCTTGCTCTGAACACTTCCTCATTTTAAACTTTCTTACATTATTACAATACAGATGTTATATGATTTGGATAGGGTTCAGTCCAGTAATCCAGAAAGTGAGGAATTTGTATGCACTGAGTTCTTTGGATCTGAAATGCACCAGCTGGGAATGTGGTGGAGGCAGATTCAACAATAGCTTTTAAAAGAAAATTGGATAATAATTAAAAGATAAAGAAAATTACATGGTGATGGGAAGGAAGCAGGGATGTGAGACTAGGTCAGTTGCATCGTGGAGATCCAGCCCAGACACCAAGTCCTTATCTTGTGCTCTAACCATTCTATGTATTCACCATAGGAAAAGAAGTGAAGAAACATCTTTTATCAAATTCTCAGATGTATGTATAAATAATTTGACTTTGTCCATGCACCTTGCATTTATTGTTTATCTCCTATAAAATAGTACTACACTTTTTTTCTCAGATGCTAATGTCCTTTCCAATATTTCCATTTGTTTTCTGATCAATGGCATTTTCATTTTATCTAAAATCTAGAATTTGTGATATTAAGTGCTTTGTTTGTTCCTAAAGCTTATAATAAATAAGCAATGGAAGGGGATAGGAACATGCCACAGGGCAAGAGTTGTAGATGGGGGAATGGCAATTATAATGCGATTAGGCAAGACTTCGGAGGCATAGAATGGGATGGGGACAATCGAAATGTGGAGCTGGTTTAAGGAACAGATATTGCATGTCCTTGATAGGTATGTTTTTGTCAGGTACGTAGGAAGCGATAAGGTAAGGGAACCGTGGTTTACTAAAGAAATTGTATCTCTTGTTAAGCGGAAGAGGGAGGCTTATGTGACGATGAGACAAGATGGTTCAGATGAGGCAACGGAGAGTTACAGATTAGCTAGGAAGGATTTAAAGAGAGAGTTAAGAAGAGCAAGGAGGGGACATGAGCAGACATTGGCAGGTAGAATAAAGGAGAACCCTAAAGCTTTCTATAGGTATGTGAGGAATAAGAGGATGACTGGGGTAGGAATAGGGCCAGTCAAAGACAGAAGTGGGAAGTTGTGTGTAGACCCTGTGGAGATTGGAGAGGTGCTAAGTGATTATTTCTCCTCTGTTATCACTGAGGAACAGGAGAATATTGTAGAGGAGATGACTGAGTTACGGGCTACTAGAATTTAAAGGATTAAGGATCGTAAGGAGGAGGTGTTATCAATTCTAGAAGGTGTGAAGATAGATAAATCCCCTGGGCCAGATGGGATTTTTCCGAGGATTGTCTGAGAAGCTAAGGAGGTGGTGGCAGAGCCTTTGGCCTTGATCTTTGAGTCCTGATTGTCTACAGGTTTAGTACCAGAGGACTGGAGGATCACAAATATCATGCTCTTGTTCACGTAGGGATGACCCAGGTAATTATGGACCTGTGAGCCTTACGTCTGTTGTAGGAAAAATTTTGGAAAGGATCATAAGAGATAGGATTTATAATCATCTAGCAAGCAACAATTTGATTGGAGATAGTCAGCATGGATTCGTCAAGGGCAGGTCGTGTCTCACAAACCTCATTGAGTTTTTTGAGAAGGTGAGCAAGCACGTGGATGAGGGAAGGGCAGTTGACGTGATGTACATGGACTTCAGTAAAGCCTTTGATAAGGTTCCACATGGTAGGCTATTGGAGAAAATACGGAGGCATGGGATTGAGGGAGATGTGGCAGTTTGGATTAGAAACTGGCTTTCTGTAAAGGCAACGAGTGGTGGTTGATGAAAAATATTTAGCCTGGAGTCCGGTTACTAGTGGTGTGCCTCAAAGATCTGTTTTGGGACCACTGCTGTTTGTCATTTTTATAAATGACTTGGATGCAGACATAGGTGGATGGGTTAGTAAGTTTGCAGATGACACTAAAGTCGGTGGAGTGGTGGACAGTGTGGAAAAATGTTGCAGGTTGCAGTGAGACTTGGATAAACTGCAGAATTGGGCTGAAAGGTGGCAACTGGAGTTTAATACGGATAAATGTAAGGTGATTCACTTTGGGAGGAATAATAGGAGGGCAGAATACCGGGTCAGTGGAAAGATTCTTGGTCGTGTGGATGTGCAGAGGGATCTTGGTGTCCATATACATAGATCCCTGAAAGTTGCCACCCAGGTTGATAGTGCTGTTAAGAAGGCTTACGGTGTGTTAAGGTTTTATTGGTAGAGGGATCGAGTTCCGGATGTGATGTCATGCTGCAACTGTACAAAACGTTAGTGGAGCCTCATTGGGAATACTGCGTGCAGTTCTGGTTGCCCCATTACAGGAAGGATGTGGAAGCAGTGGAAAAGGCGTGGAGGAGATTTACCAGGATGTTGCCTCGTCTGGAGCACAGGCCCTATGAAGAAAGGCTGAGGGACTTGGGTCTGTTCTCATTGGAGAAAAGGAGGCTAAGAGGGGATTTAATAGAGACATACAAGATGATCAGAGGATTAGATAGGGTGGACAGTGAGAGTCTTTTTCCAAGGATGATGACTTCAGCTTGTACAAAGGGGCATAGCTACAAAGTGAGGGGTGTTAGATTTAAGACAGATGTCAGAGGCAGGTTCTTTACTCAGAGTGTGGTAAGGGCGTGGAACGCCCTGCCTGCCACTAGTTAACTCAGCCACATTAGGGGCATTTAAACAGTCCTTGGATAAGCATATGGATAATTATGGGATAGTGTGGGGGGAGGGGCTTAGATCAGTTCACAGGTCAGCGCAACATTGAGGGCCGAAGGGCCTGTTCTGCGGTGTATTGTTCTATTTTCTGAACGATGCATTTCTTTCCACAAATAAGACATTTTGTGTTCTTTGTGATAATGAACCCCTTCCTAACCGTTAATCTCTCAGTCTCCAGGTAGGGAGGTAGGCAGATAAGCTGATAACACATTTGTGTTTCTGTCAATTTTAGACCAGATCTCAATTAGTTTGTTGTTATGTTCTGAATAATGTTTCTATATCTCTTTGAATAACACATGCCTGTTCTAAACAAGGAACACTTCTTTTTATCTTCAAGTGACTGGAATCATAGAGTGCTTACAGTCCTGAAAGAGGCCATTCAGTCCATTGAATCTGCACTGGCCTCCAAAAGAGCATCCCACCCGGACCCAGTTCCCCAGCCTAACCCCATAACTCCACATTTTATCATGGCTAATCCACCTGATTTTTTTTATTCTCCTTTATTAATTCACGGGATGAGGGTGTTGTTGGCTAGGCAGCATTTAATGCTCATCCCTAATTGCCCAGATTGTCACCAACAATCTATTCTGGTCCAACCATGTTGATGGTACTGTCAAGAAAGCACAACAATGCCTCTACTTCTTCCAGAGGCTATCAAAATTCAGCTTGTCTGCAAAGACTCTCTAAATGGTGCATTTATAAAAATTGGTAAAGTATCCTCTCTGGATACAACACAGCATGGTTTGGCAACTGCTGTTCCCAAGACCACAAGAAACTACAGAGAGTTGTGAACACAGCCCAGTGCATCACATAAATCAGCCTTCCATCCACTGGCTCCATCTATAATTCCCACTGCCTCAGGAAAGCGATCAACTTAATAATTTAATCAAAGAGCCTCCCACATCGGTTACACTCTCTTCTACCCTCTTCCTTTGAGCAGAAAATATGAAAGTTTGAATGCAATTACAAACAGATTCAAGAACAATTTCCTCCCACTGTTTTCAGACTTTTGAGCAGACCTCTCAAATGTTGACTTTAATCTTACTCTGCACCTTCTTTGCAACTGTAACACTAAATTCTGCACTCTCTATTCCTACCCTGATGCACTTTGTATGGTGCAGTCTGCTTATATAGCACATAAAACAACACTAACCACTGTATCTTGGTATATGTGACAACAATAAGTCAAATCAAAATCAATTCAGAACTGGAGTCTAAGCTTCAACCATTGACACATCAGCGAGGGATTAGTTATCTGGATGCTGTGTTGAAATGTAGTTTTCAGGAGGAAGACACACCCTTGAGATTAACTACCTTGAATTCAGTCAGGGATCACGGACAGGAGGGTGTGACTATTAGCAAGACCAGTAGATGATCCAGGAGGCAGTGCTGAACAAGCCTCAGCCCTTGAGCTTGTCTAACCGATTTGCGATTCTTGCTCATTGTGTGGATGAGAATGTGGACTACAGGGAAGAAGAATGAACTGACCAATAGCACGGTAGAACTGACCACGATACACGGAGCCGTTCAAGAGAGTGGAGAAAAGAGAAATGTAGTTATCATCAGGGTGGTATATTCAGGGGAATATACAGGGTCCTCTGTGGTCTGCATCGAGAATCCTGAAGGTTGTGTCACCTATCTGGTGTCCAGGTTCAGGATCTCTCATCTGGGCTGCAGAGAAGAACAATACAGTTGTCATGGCCCACATTGGTACCAATGATATAGGTAGAAGGAAGAAAGATATTCTGCTGAGAAAATGTGAGCAGCTGGGGCGAAACTAGAAAGCAGTGCCAAAAAGGCAATAACCTGCTGATTATTACCTGAGCCATAAGCTAATTGGCACAGGGTCAACAAAGTTAAAGAGGTAAATGCGTAGCTCAGTGATTGGTGTTGGAGAAACGGGATTTGACTTCGTGGGACTTTAAATCACGGGGTTGATTGTTACCAGAAAATAAAAGGATGAGCAAAATGAGTGAATGTCATATTGTATAAAGGAACCACAAGGGGAAATGGAAAATTCAATAATAGAACACAAAGGTTTTGTACCTTCTTGTATGATGTAATCAGAATAATGTAGATGAACTAATAGCACAAATTGAGGTAAACGAATATGATCTAATCATAATAGAAATATGGTTAGAAGGAGATCAAAACTGGGAAATTAACATTCAGGATATTTGATCTTTTGGAGGGACAGGTGGGATGGAAAAGTTGATAGGGTAGCACAGTTAATAAGAAGTTAAATAAGGACAGTTGGGAGAGATGATCTAGGCTCAGATGATGTAGAGACCATTTGGGTGGAGGTGAAGAAAAAAATAGCAAGCGAAAGACGACATTGTTTGGAGTAGTGTCCAGACCCCAAACAGTAGCTACGCTGCGGGAAAGGGTATGAATCAACAAATAATAGAAACGTGTAGTTAGAACACAACAATAATTATGGGTGTCACTAATCTTCATATCAATTAAGTTAATCAAATTTAAAAGCATGGCTATGACAATGAATTCATAGAATGCATGGGATAGTTTCCTTGAGCAACATGTCATGGGGCCAACAGGTGAGTAGGCTATCTTTGATCTGGCAATGGATAATGAAGTGATTTGAAAAAGTAAAATTTTAAGCAAAAGTTCTCCTAGCAAGCAGTGATTATAACAGGATGGAGTTTAATATTCAGTTCAAGAATGAGGAACTAGGATCAGAAACAACTGTGTTTAACCTAAATAAAAGGGTATTACAATGAAATGAGGATAGAGTTAAAGTGAACTAGGCAGATAGATTAGCAGGAATAATAGTAAGCAAGCAGTGGCAGACATTTAAGGAGATAATTCATGTCTCACAGCAAAAATACATCACAATAGGAACAATAGATTCTAAAAGGATAAACCAACAATGGCTAACCAAGGAACTGAAGGAGAATATTAAGTTGAAAGAAAAAGCATACAAGAAAGCAAAAGTCAATGATTACTCTGACAACTAGGATAAATTCAAAATCCAACAAAGGAGGACTAAAAGGATAATAGAGAGGGTGGCACAGTGGCTCAGTGGTTAGCACTGCTGCCTCAGTGATTCTACCCTTGGGTGATTATCTGTGTGAAGTCTGCATATTCTTCCCATGCTGTGGTTTCTTCCCATAGCCCAAAGATGTGCAGTTTAGGTGGAATGGCTATGCTAAATTGGCCATAGTGTCAAGATGGATTAGCCATGGGAACTGCAGGGTCATAAGGTAAGGGGCTGGGTTTGGGTGGGATGACACTTGCAGGGTCAGTGTAGACTTGATGGGCTGAATGGCCTGCGTCCTAGTGAGGAATATAAAGGTGACAATACGAATTGCTTTAAATATATAAAAAAGGGGAAAAAAGAGATTAAAGTGAATATAGGCCTCTTAGAAAATGAATCTGGAGAAACAGCTCTGGGCACAAGTAAAAGGACAGATGAGTTAAACGGATATTTTGCCACTGTCTGTACAGTGGAAGATATTTTGAACATTCCATTAATATTAAGGAGTACAGGCAGGAAATAAGTACCATCACCATCACTATAGTAGTAATACCAGACAAACCCGATGGGGCTAGAGGTAGGCTTACATCTGAAGATCCTAAAAGAGGTAGACACAGAAATATTGGATGCAATGGTTGTAATTTTCCCAAAAATCTAGATTCTGGAGAAGTACCAGAGGATTGGAAAACTGCTTATGTGACATTGCTATTCAGAGATGGAGGCAAAAGCAGGTAACCAAAGGTTGATTAGCCCATTGCTGGAAAAGTACTGGAATCAATTATTAAAGAAGTAATAGCAGAACATTTTAAAAAATCATAACCCATTTAAGCAAAGTCTGCATGGCTACATTAAAGGGAAATTGCATCAGACTAATTTATTAGAATTTTGAGGAATTTTCAACCAGAGTGAATAGAGGGGCACCAGAAGATGTATTGTATTTGGAATTCCACAAGGTATTTGATAAGGTATATAACAAAAGATAGTGATAAGAGCCCATGGTGTTGAAGATCGTATATTGGCATGATAAAGAATTGACTCATGGACAGGAAGAAGTGAGTGGGGATAAGGGGTTCTTTTTCAGGTTGGTGATCAGTGACCAGTGGGGTTTCAGAGGGATCAGTGCTTAGGCTGCTCTTTTTTACAATGCATATTAATGACTCAAAGGAAAAAAAAGCTATGTACTGTAACTGAATTTGCAGACAAGACAAAAATAGCAGATTGTGAGAGGGATACAAACAGTTTACTGACAAATATTGATAGGTTAAGTTGGCAAAAGGCATATAATGTGAGAAAATGCAAAGCTGTTCATTTTGGAAGAGAAAGCAGAAGAATTGAGTATTATTTAGATGGAGTAAAGCTGCAAAAACCTACAACACAACAGAACTTGGGAGTACTTATGCACAAAACAGAAAACTAGCATAGGTACAACAGGTAATCAGAAAGGCAAATAGAATGTTTGCCTTCATTTTAAGGGGCTTGGAGTATAAGAGTAGGGAAACATTATTGCAACAGAAAAAGGTGCTGGTAAGACTACTTTGCAGTACTGAGAGCAGTTTTGGTCCCCCTTGTTTAAGGAAAGATATCATTTCACTGGAGGCAGTTCAGAGAAGGTTCACTAGGATGATCCCTGGAGAGATTGTCTTATGAGCAAAGGCTAAACAGATTGCGTCACTACTCACTGCAGTCTAGAAGAATGATCAGCAATCAAGGTTTCCCACTGATTCCACCGACTCCAAAGAAAGATGACACAATGGTTTTTATTGTTGGAGACCAATCATCTTAGACCCAGAACATCTCTGTGGATGTTCCTTCAGGTTGTGTTCTGAGCCTAATCATGTTCAATTCCTTCCCTCCATCAAAAGGCTAGCAGTCGGGATGTTTGCTGATGACTGCACAGCATTCAGAATGATGCAACACTCCTCAAATACTGAAATGACACCTGCACATTCGCAGCAAGACCTGGACAATATTCTCTCTTGGGCTGTGAAGTGGCAAATAACATTCGCACCATACAAATGCCAAGAAATGCAAGAGAGAATCTAATCAGCTCCCTTTCACTCAGTGGTTCAGGTTATATCTACATATTCCAGCAGCCTTGGGATAGGATTTTGCCAGACCACAGAGTTTGCTAAACTGGTGATGTCATTTGTTAGCACAGCATGGGAAAATTTTAAACTCACTTAAAATGCACTGTGTAACATATAATGAGTTGAAAAAGTTATTTTAGAGAATGTAGATTTTCTTTCATCTATCAGTACAATTCCAGAAAACTAGAAATACTGTGGATTCTTTGGAAAACCAGATGTACTGCAATGGTTACACCAAGAGAACATGCTGGACCACAAAGGCCTAGCAGCAATATTCATATCCCACAAATTAATAATAAAAAGAAACATGACAAGGGTTTGGTGTCTAGTTTTGAAACTGCAGCACTGGCCCCATGCATCATTTTCAAATATTCCTGAAAATAAGGGATAATTATTTAGTGGTTTAACTGACTAGCATTCACTGCTATTGGGAGTCTGCCTCCAGGTAAAATTCTTCCACTTAACTACCTACATCTCTTTGCAGACTATTTTTCATAATTTGATTTTTTTTCCTACCTATTTGTATTATTGACAAATTTGGTCAAAACACACTTTCTTTCACCCAAGTCATTAATAAAAGATTGTAAAGATTGAGACCCAAGTACTGATTGATTTCTGTGGCACCCCACTAGTTAGTTTATCAATCCAAAAATGCCCTATTTATCCAGATTTGATTTGCCATCCATGCTGAAATATTACTAACAGCACGAGCTCTTACCATGTATCGCATCTTTTATGTAGCATATTCTTCAATGTCTTTTCAAATTCCTTTTTTTGTTATGCCTCCGATATATGCCGAGATGATATACTCTAGGATTTATTTATTCAGGGGCTCTATTCACATTGAACAAATGAACTTCAGCAGCTCAAGAAGGCAGCTCACCATCTTCACAAGGTGAACTAGGGATGGGCATTAAATGCTGGCCCAGGAAGCAAAGTCCACATCCAATGAAAGAATAAAAATGAAAATGCTTTTAAAATATTTTCCATTGTATTTAAAACATCTAGCCTCAAACTCGCCATCTCTAAGAGACTACAACCCAAACAGAATTGGTGGAAGCTCAGCAATTCTGGCTGCATCTGTGAAGAAAGAAAATCAGAGTTAATCTTTCGGGTCCGGTGACCCTTCTTCCGAACTGGACTCGGACTGCACTTAGGCTTAACTATTCAGAAACAGTGAACAAACAAACATAATCAAATACAAAACATCTGAACAACCAAACACATCTTTTCCCCCTTGCAAAACTAAAGATCCCCTTTCTTAATTTAAACCATCCTAATCAACAAATATCTACAGTGAGTTATTAGAGTTCAGACTCTGTTTTCTCCAAGTATCAAAACATCTTATGAGATCTGAAGGTCCCCGATTGGCTGAGATTTGAGTTTGAGGTAAAATGAAGTAGTTCTACATGATTGCCTGCCTTATTTGTATCCTAGTAAATATTTAGGATATTTCAAGAACATTGTTTCATTGTCAAGGCTGTCTCTTTAACTTACTTTTGTCAGCCATCGGATAGCACTGGTAGTGAGCAACCAATTGATCACTCTGCTTTGAATAAGATGATGCAATAAGAACCTGGAAGATACTTAACCTTGAATTCATTCTATTGAAAATGATCTGAACATTTGTAGATGAATAGCAGTTGGAATCCTGACATAGCTAACTACCCTCCATTTTGATTGCATCCACTCACCTCACCATGCCACACCTCTCCCTATCATCCATGTCTCATTGGCAGGGGTGAAGCTGACTTATTTTTGACTGTTCATACCTACCATTAGTACTCATTCTGTATCAATATATCTCATCTCATCTACTTTCATTAGCACTCCCTTTGTCTTTTACTCTAGGCACTCTCACGATGTGTTCCTCTCGCCCATCTTTCGCCTTTGGCCCCAGCTGAAAAACAATCATTTTTCAGCCTCCATCAGCTTTGAAGAGTAAATTGAAATAGAAGTGTTAATTCTGTCTTGTTCGCTACAATGCGGTCAGATCTGTTGAGCTTCTTTAGCACTTTGGCTGAGTGGCAAGGCTTAAGGCCAGCCATAAATGGGAAGCTGTCCTTCCATCTCTATTCCATTTTGCTTAATGAATTAGGGTTAAACTAGTTTAAACTATTGTCCCAGATTAAAGAAAGATAAACATAAAACTCACCAATCACCTACCTACTTGTTAATATGCTCTCAAAATTTTCTGTGCCTCCTAGAAGAGCAAAGCAGCATTTCCTCCCTCACTGTGCCAACAACCTGAGATCAATATTCTAACAAATCTGTACTCCATTTGGTGGCCTTCACATTCTTATTAGTAAATATGCAAATACAACTCTCTTAATTTGAAATTGTATCCCTCTGGTGAAAAGTTGTGTTCTAGAATAAAGGCATTTAACAAGCTATAACTCCCTTTACTGGAGACTTGCCAATTCCTGGTAAGCAATTAACCCCGCCACTCCCGTTGTTGAGTTAGGCCTCACCAGACTTCTCGTGATATTGCCCCAAATCTCACCACACCCCATAATCTCGGATGCACACTGGATTTTACCCAATGACTTGTATTAACGTAGTGTCTTTGAAGCACTAGTGTCCCATGGTTCTTCACATAATATTACCAAAACTTGACAATCAGCAGTAGAAACAGATATCAACGTAAATGCACAAAAGCTTGATCAATGACATAGGTTTTAAGGTTTATCTTAAAGAGAGCTGGAGGGACTTGGGGCTTAAGCAGCTGAAAAGACAGCCGTCAATGATGTAGCAATTACAGTCAGGATGTCAGAACTGAAGGAGTAACAAAAACCTCTTGCAGGTTTGAGGGTTGGAGAGCTTAGATAGAAGATACAAGGCCACAGAGACATTAAAGAGAAAATAAGAAATTTAAAATTGAACTATGGTTTGATCAAATGCCATAGGGACGATGAGCGATGGACTTTGAGAGAGTTAAAAAGTGGGCAGCAAAGATCTGGATAAGTTTATATGGGGTGTGAGATGGGAGGCAGACCACAACTGCATTGGAGTTGTTGTTACACCTGGAGGTAACAAGTAGTATAGATGAGGGTTTCAGCAGATGAGCTGGAATAAGGGGAAAAATTGCTGTATTACAAACATAGAAGTAGGCAGTTTGCTGATGTATAAGCATGTCCCCTATGGGTCAAATGCAACAGCAAGTTATAAGGCAAAAGGATAGAAACAGTAGTAAGTACTGAGTTTGGAGTACGAACCAAACAATACATGAACCAAAATGAAGTGTAAAACATTGAGCTTCATCCTTCTTATACTCCAACAGAAATGTTTTATGTTAAAATGATAATGTGAAATGTGTAATTTTAAGAACTTCGCCTTTTCAGTTTCATAAATATACTGAGCATAATTTTACATAAACATAATTATGATCTCAGTTACTGTACAAGCCAGATCTTTTTCAACTGACTTGATAAACTATAATCCTTGAAAAGAACAGCATGCATGGAAGAACCAAGGGTAAGAAAATAAGCAGCAGGATTTCAGGACTGAATTCAAATACAAAAACAAACTTTATTATACAGACATGAACAAAACCAACATAAGTAATAATGATGAAATAGGTATACTGAACTGGTAAGATAATGATTCTAAACCATGTACACTACATAAAGAACAACGTTCAGGATTAACATGGAGGTAAATAACAACAGGCAAACTGTAGTTTAACACCCCACAAACTGCACTTTAATTGGTTAATGTGGTCAAAACAGATATCACCCAGACATTAGTGACACTATGGATTACCAATCTCAAAATTCTTGTCACCTTCAAAAGGGATTCTAATTCTTTACGTTGAAAGTTTAGTCTTAGAACACCCTGAAAACCTCCCTGACTTGCACTCTCAAAGTAAAAATGCTCACCTCGATTGTTCGATCTCTTCCCAAGACCCATTTCCCTAGGATGCCCAAGAGCACTCCCAGTAGTCTAACTACTGGCAAAATTGTAGCTTTCATCAGAAAGCTTCACCCAGCTGTTTTTGAAATTATCTCACAATCAATCTTTCTGAACTGCTTCAAACAAATACTAATTACGGGCTTCCATCAACCTATTTGCTGCTTTACTTAATTGTCAATGCCTTCCAGGCCTTCTTTATAACACTAACAATATTTTCTATGGCATAAAGCCACCATTCAGCAGGACCAGAGCATGGATCTTCCTGAATCAACACCATGTCTTTAGCCCAGCAGACCCACTTGCTGCTTCTGATCTTACCCTACTAGCTGTTAACCTCTTAAAGCAATATGACTCCAACCTTAAGTATAATGGAGTTCTGGGTGTTTAGATTCCAATTGTCCCATTTTCTATAGTTAAACTTTAAGTCCTGAAACAAAACATTGTGTTTTAAAAACGCAAACTATTAACATTATATTCTCAACTATACAAAGATGGAAAATAAATAAACTTTACCTAATGTACAACTTTGACCCTCACAATTGATGGAAGCACAAACAGCTGCAGAAATGGTTCTCAAGGACTAATAGGTCAGCAGCTGGATAACATGAATATTAGACATTGTGAAAACAATGCTGGAGTTGCACAGTAGCGCCATCAAAATCAAACCAAAACCAAATAAATGGGAGATTTTGGGTGGGTCTCAAACAAAATGTATTAAAAAGGGTCTCTATCTAAAACATCAATAATTATTTTCCGTCTTAAACTTGCAAATGACCATTTAAACTTGTGCATATAACGATCAGTATTGATAGGGACAGTATTATTTAATGTGATGACTCATGCAAAAGTTAAGAGACATGAAAACTCAATCATAAAAATATTCTAGCAAATTATTTTTGTTTGGTTAGGACTACAAAACAACTTATTACACAAAATACTCCCATGCCTCAATCCTTAGCTGCCTTTAACAGAAATGTTGAATCTAGGACTGAACCCACATAGTTCTTTGTGAAATCTTTTTGTTGTTCATTATGATTGACTTTGATATGTGTTACATGTATTAATAAACGAACAATATTTGTTACAAAAACCATCTGTTTGGCATTATTCATTTACAAGATGTACTAATTATAAAAAGATAGAATATTTAATATCAGGTGTTATTACAAACTTTAGCCATAAATCCCTTTGCAACTTGGAAGTGAGTCAAGGGTCAAATTTATTGTGTATTTGCAAGTTGAATATCGAAAGTTGTATCTTGATAATATCCTCAAATTAACTAAACAATCAACTCATTTATTCAGATTCGCCTGGTACTATTTGAGTTTAACGATTCAGTTTGCGTGAAATATTTCTTGTGAAACTAGCTTTTTGAGCAATTATAATGAAAAAATTATGTAATTGTGTTTTCTTCATGAAACCTTGAATTCTGACTTTATAGTCTTTAGTGCAAAATAAACAAGAAATAAACATTGCACAAACATCAATTATAATAGATCAATTCAATTACTTAAAAAGGAACAGTTCTGCATACATGTCAGACTTAGTCGTTTCCCAGTGTGAAAACACGTAGCTGTGGGAAATTGATCCTCTTCTGCCTCTTCCTATTTTGTAACATTTTGTAAACTTATTTGAATTTATATCATGTTTTATTCCTTCCCAATACATAGCTTGCTCAATAAGTTCATTTGAACAACTTTGATCTCTAATGTTTCTACTAAACACAACCTTTTGGATTCACCAAAAAGAATTAGGAATGATGAAAGTCTAAATAAAGCTAAGAGCTGCTGGAAGCACACAGAAGCTTCAGCAGCATTGGCAAGATATGACAAATTAATGTTGTGCATGGATTCTTGACGAGATTGCAATTTTTTTTTTCCATTTCAGATGGTAAGAAACCTCTCATGTTTGAGCAGCTTTCTGTTCTGAGAAGATTTCTGCACTATATGCAGTTAATTCCTTTCTAAGAGGATCCACTTGTATCAAGACTTTCCTTATTTTCATCTTATAACTGAAGCCCTTGCAGAAAGAATTGCAAACTTCAACTGAAATACGTACACTTTCGGGTCAGCATTACCTGAATTTCTTTCTTAAGAATGGCTATACAGGATTAGAATTTCTTTTTAAAAAAACATTACTGTAGCAGGCACATTTCCATACAATTAAAGCCTGTAGTATTGAGTGAATATTGTTGAAAACATTATAAAAAGCCAACAAATTCATTTGGCTGTATGGTCACATCATTGTCTGAAGGTGCACTTGCAAGTGGCAAGAAATATTGCACAAAGAATCCACGCAACTGTAGAGAAAGCTGTCTTGAAAGCACTTATCTGCCAGGTCTCCACAGAAACCAACCAAATGATTTTCTTCCTTTGCCACAGGAAATTGATACCCAAAGCAAAACAGCCTATTCCAAACCAAACATGTTCAAACAGATGGAAAAAATCACAGGTAAAATATATTTTGGCTTGAGTCATTAATAAATTATAAAGATTTCAATAAATATTCCTGATCAGTGCCTCCTTTGCAGCTTTTAAACCTTTATATACCTTCAAGCTTGAGAACGTTCAGTTTACCATGCAAAGGCTTATGTCCAAAGCAGCTCTTCTCTAGATTAAAATGTGCAATAATCAATCAATCCGATTTCCACAAATTGTGAACCTGTCTATTGCTAGTAGGTCTCCTTTTGAAGAAGAATGCTTGCCATCAGATTTTTCCTGTGGTACTCCTTTATCTTCCGTATCAGGGGTTGTAAGAAACTGGTCAGTACTGTTGCTTGAAACTAGAGTTGATATACTTTCTGATAGGGAGACAGGCTGGCTAATAATGGACTTTGATTCCAGTTCTTCTGTTGTAGTGCCTGTCAAAGTGAAATTATCTCATTAAAGGTTTTACAAATGAATGCCAATACATTAAGCCAGTATACCGAATCTTTTATTTTAAAGATGAACATGCCTCAGTGGTAAAATGCTTGCATACATTCTGATTGTATCTCAACTGGATTCCCCATAAGATACTAAATTAACATATAAAACAAAGGTCAAAAAGTATAACTATCTTTTGTAATTCATATGTGTGATGGTGTTACACCACAATGGAGATCTTAAAACTACGTTAATAGTGGAAGACTTCAGACGAGCTATATGCTCCAAAAGTGAAGATGACTATCAAACTAGCATTTCACATAAGAAATATACTAAACTAACAGAAACCAATTAAAAATAATCCATGAGGATGTACAATATAGTGAAGTGTTTGTACATAATCCATCACAAGTTATTTGAAGGTAAGTGTATACAGCATCAGATCAAAAATTTCTCTCAAAGTTCTAGCCTTCCTCTTGACAGTTGCGAAACATTCAGCTCTGTATGCTCAAGAACTTGGTTGTCCTATAAAATACTTTAAAGAAGTTTTCCAATTAACTTCAGGACATAATTCTCTTGAAGCTAATTTCATAATTATACTGCAGCCAAAACCAGTACAATTACAGGTTGTCAGAATGTTGGTATAATATATGCAGGTGACAAAGAAGGGAAATAACAGAACAGGAATGAAAGGGACACATGGATGAGATGGTGTGGCCAGCTCAATACTGGTATTTGAACCAACATAAGGTGATGTAAAGCTTGGCTGCACTTGCAGCATAAATAGATGGGGGCATGGAAATTCCAGAATAAAAAACAGAATGCAAGGGCACTCTGGGGACTGGTACTAACTGGCAGTCAAGGGATGATGAATCTGCATTTAAAGAGGATGAGTTCACAACAACAAGTGGTCTGCAAGTTTCTACAGTGTTAATCACCATCTCTTAAAATACACAGTCACTCGTCAGCTGTTTTACCTGAGAGCAGGTTTTCGATGTGGTGTGATGTCAACACATGAACTCAATTCCCGCACTAGATGAGATTACAATGAAGGTCCAAGCTTCTCATCCTCTCCCCTCACCTAAGGCATAGTGACCTTCAGGTTAAACTACCATCAGTCATCTCTTTCCAATGACAGCAGAGCTATTGGTCCTCAAGGACAATGGTGACTTTATTTACTTTAGGCAAATACAGGTGATGTCTTGCATATAGCAAAGATCCAAATGAATGAGTGGTCACCAACCCATTGAGATTTTACCAGGAATAAAAATTACAAAGTTTTCAAATTGTCAGAAGGTTAAGATTACTCAAAGATCAGAATTAACATAGGAGAGCCCAAACAGGCAATAGGCCCCCGAGGAAGATAATGAGGACACATTTAGATAAAATATAGTGAGTTTAGGTTAATAGTTAATACTTCTTTAAGAATTTCATTTTCAAAATTAATTCTTATTTTTAAGTAAATAGACTTGAAAGTAAACATAGCAGTAGACAAAAGAACTGAAACTTTTTTTTTGTTTTGTGACAGTTGCTAATTCAAGATTAGTAATGAAGGGGAAAAAACAGCATTTAATCTGATCATTTGTGTGTAGCTTGGTGGTTCCTGAATCATATTTTTAAAAATTTGTTTGCATATGAATAGGTTAAAATGGTTATATAATGTCAACTCAGTCAGAAGATATGGATAATATTTCATATTTATTCTATGCATAAAATGTGATGTGTACACTCAAGGTACGGGATGTGCTTTTTGCAAGACATTTGATTTATATTGCACCAAGAAATTAAAATATCTGGATATAATCAGGGCTCTACGTTATTGGAAGTGGAAATATGGAATCAAATATTCTGATGCATTATTACCCTTATTCTGAAAAGGAAATGATAATATGAACCTTAAACTCCATCATGCTTCCAAAATTTTAATAAGAATTGCTATAGAAAACAAAACCCTCGTAAATCTAATTAAAATCAGTTTCAGCTATTTGTTCTCACGAATATTCATGACATATTTAAATATAGTTTATGATCAAAACAGAGGGAAATCTTTCATAGTGATGTGAAATTCCATAGCTATGTCATCAATTCAATGTGCAGAAATTCTAACTAATGGATAAATAATTGGCCAAAAAAGTAATTGTATCATATAATTACCATTGGGATTTTGATTAATTTAACTGATCAACAACAATTTAATAAGTGTGTGGTGTGTTTAAGGCATGGAATTCCAAGGTTGAAAATATCAGGTAGATTATTGGCTCATGATTTAATATTCCACTTTGAAGGCTGGAACACGAAGTTGCAGTAAGATAGATTTTTTTTTAAAAAATATTTTTAAGTAATGCATTCAATTTGTGCACACAGGAAATGAAATGTAATGTAACTTTTCACATCAGTACTATTTGGCCTCTGAGCTATGCAACTGCATTAAATATGACTAATTATGCTAATCACAGAATAGAATCATAAAGTTATACAGCATGGAGACAGACCCTTTGGTCGAACTTGTCCATGCGAATCGAGTTTACCAAATTAAACTCGTCCTATTTACCTGTGTTTGACCCATATCCTTATAAACCCTCCCTACTCACGTACCTGTCCAAATATCTTTTAAATGTTATAACTATATCTGCATTGACCACTTCCTCAAGCAGTTCAGTCTGTATACAAACTATCCTCTGCATGAAAAGGTTGCCTCTCAGGTCCTTCCCAAATATTTGTCCCCTCGCCTTAAAAATATGTCCTCTAGTTTTTAAATTTTCCTACCCAAGGGAAAAGGCCCTTGCTGCTCACCTTATCTATGCTCCTTATGATTTCATAAACCTCAATAAAAGTCAGCCCTTAAACTCCTCTGCTCCAGCCAAAGAAGTCCCAGCCTATCCAGCCTCTCCTTATAACACAAACTCTCCTGGTAACATCTCTGCAAAACATCTCTCCACCTTCTCCAATTTAATAATAGCCTTCCTGTTTTGTGCCACAGAAAACTTCCATGACACAGAGCATTATCACCTTTGTCTCTTGTGGTTTGCTTCCAAAAATAACTTAAATTTTGGTACATTAGAAATCACTGAACTGATGTCCGAAATATTTGCATTCAAAGAACATCTTAAGTTATTATGGAAAACACTGATCTTACAAGCAAAGTTAGATTGTTAAGACACTTATATTCAGTTTATCCAAATGAAACATTAGAAATAGTATTTTAAAAAGGACATATTATTTGACTCTGCATGAAACATTAAAAATAGGTGCTTTATGAAAATTAAGTTACCTTGAGGAGATTTAACTTTGCTGACAGATTTTTTGCCAGATTTCCCAGGGGTGCTGGCTGGTGGGGTTTGAAATAGTTTTTCCTCCATGTTGGCCTCTTTTACATATTGGCAAGATTTCCCCAGCAATACTATACTGTTAAGAACTTTGAGTGCAATCAATCTTGAAAGGGGGGAGAAGAAAAGAAGAAACTATGTTTAGAAGAGGGAAACCTTTAACCATAAATTATAAACCAGATAAATAGTCTGTGCTAATCCATAAGTATGTCCACTGAGTCATCTATAATCGTTGAGGAAACAAGTTACCAGATAATATTGACCTATAAAACTAACTTCTGTAATGAATGGAATCTAAAACGTAATGTTACATAGCAGAAGCTTAATATGGCTAGATTCAAATGGAATTGCTCTCCACTACCCCCCACAGAACCTCTGCCAACAAAAGTTCAATTACAGTACCTTGTCAAGTAAGATTAACTTGCAAGCAAGTCATTTTTATCAATGCAAAGGCACATTTGTTGTTAGATTAAGATCCTACCACACAGCTGGACATTCTGATTCTCGCCAAAACACATTACTCATATTGCACCTTTCCAATATGCATTCCAGGATGTTTGTTGGCATTAGAACCTAGATTGGAACTATTAACATTCACCCATTACTGGGCCACTAGAATTTGGTAATTGCACAGATTTCAATTTGAATTTATAGCTGTACAAGATGTCAATTTAGGGCAACAACTTAAAAGGACTGTAAGAATTTTATCCATGGAATTGCATTAACCCAACCTCTACAGTTACAATTTGTATTTATGCAGTGACGTTAAAAGAAAAAAAAGCAAACATTTATGGAGAAAAAAGAACTCGGAACAATATCTAGGATAATAATGTCTAGTCATTTGGACAGAGGTAAACTTTAAAAGGAAAAAGATGAATGGTAGATGATTCAGGGAAGACATACTAGTCTTTGTGACAGGTGGCAGATGGCAGAAATGGTTTCAGGAGAAGCAAAGTTCAGATTTAAATGAAGAGTATCTTTGAGAGGGATAGTGATTGGGAGTAGCAGCAGGTTGCAGAGAAAATTAGCAGCAAGGCTAAGGAAGGATTTAAACATGTGAGAACGTAAAAGTTTGTGGCACAGGGTTGTAGGGGTTTTGGAAGGCAATATTAGTCGACAGAGATAACAGTTAAGTAGGCTTGGATTTAGGGTAGGACAAGATACAGGAGCAGAATTTATGCAAACTGATGGTACCAAGCAACTGAATTCAATCAATTTTCAAAATCCTATTTCTTTTCAGTGCAACATTATATGAAACCAATGTTCCAGGTGGTGTCTGGATGTAGCACCTAACTAGCCTGCAACCCTCACCACAATCTCGCCCTTTTGCAATTAACCAAGAACTGCCAAGGACTGAGAAACTTGCAAAAACTTACAAAAGATGACCAGAATAAAAGGAGAGAGAAGATCAACTTTTAGGATAAACTTGTAACTAACATTAAGACGGACAGCAAGACATCCTTTAAATATACAAAAAGAAAGGTCAAGGTCAACATAGGCCCCTGGGATAATATAGCTAAGAAAATAATATTGGAGAACCAGGAAATGCCCAAGGAGTTGAATAAATTCTTTTCATTAGTCTTCACAGTAGAAAACACTAATAACATTAAGGGGCGAAAGGAAAAAAAAACTTATTACTAGAGAAAAATTGTTGGGTAAATAATGGGGCTAAAGACTGACGTGTTCTCTACACCTATTGGGATACATCCTAGGATATTAAAAATAGACACAGATATTGGATGTAGTAGTAGCAATCTTCTAAAAATCCTTCAATTCTGGAAAAGTCCCAGAGGATTAGACAACTGCCAATGTAACATTTGCATTGGAAAGAGAGAAAGAACCAGAAAACAACTAACTACGAGCCAATTAGCTTAACAGTGGTGCAAAAATAGTAGTCTATTGAAAAGGGTACAAAAGCAGATCATTTAAAAACACATAATACAATCAAGCAGAGTCAGCACAGTTTCACACAGCAGAAGTCATGCCTAACAAATGTACTAGGCTTTTTTGAGGAGGCAACAGGCAAGATAGGTAAAGGGAAGCAGTGGATGTAATATGTTTGGATTTTCAGAAGGCAGTTGATAAGGTACTGCATGTTTGGCTACTTAAAAGATAAGAGCCCATTCATTATTTTGGAGGTAGTATATTAGCAAGGATAACGGATTGGGTAACTAATAGAAGACAGAGTTGGGATATGGCAGTCATTTCCAGGATGATGACCTGTAACTAGTGGAATGCCACAGGGATTGGTATGGAGGTCACACTATTATTTACCATATATACTAATGGCTCAGATAAAGGAAATGATGTACTATGGTGAAGTTTGTGGGCAGCACAAAAACAGGTGGGAACACAAGTGGTAAGAATGACATGAAGTCTGCAGCAGGATATAGACAGGTTCAGCTGGTGCACAAAACCTTGGTTAATAGAGTAGAATGTGGGAAAATATGAAGTTATGACTTTGGCAAGAACAGGATCTGAATATTATTTAAATGAAAAATAGACTGCAAGCAGCTACAGCTTAGGGGATTTGAGAGTTCTTGTGGATAAATATCAAAAAATTACCATTCATACAGATAACACAGAAATCAAATGGAATGTTGGTCTTTATTTAAAGGAAATGGAGTATAGAAGTAGGGAATAGGGAATTCTTGCTAATACTGCACAAGGCACCTATCGGACCACAGCTGGAATATAGGAATAGTGTTTATCCTCGGAAAAATATGCAGGCATTGGAACCAGTCCAGAAGGTTTGGTTGGCTGATCCAAGATATGCAAGGCTTGTCTTACGAGGAAAGATCAAGTAAGCTGGGCCTGTATTCATTAGCACGGAGGAGAATGTCTCTTCCAGGATTCTTGGGGGAACTTAACAGTGTAAATGCAGAAAGGTTATCTCCTCTTATGGGAGAATTTAGCCATAAATCTGAGACTACAGGATCACACTTAAGACAGCAATGAGGAGGAATTTCTTCTCTCAAAGTGTAGTGAATGTGTGGAATATTTGTGCTGGAAAGGACCCCAGAAGCTGCGGCATTACGTACATTCAAGCCGGAGACTGATTTCTTTTAAAATAAGCAAGGGAATCAAGGATTAATGTGGCAAAAGGCAGGAAAATAGAGTTGAGGATTATCAGATTAACCATGTTCTCATTGAATGACAGACTATGGTCCATGAGACTGCTTACACTCCTATAATTTACAGTCTGATAGCAGGTATTCATCTAGGTGATTCTGTGTATGGTTGCATACTAGCTAGACACTGAGGCAGTGAAACTCCTCCTCGGCTGCAGTGCATCCCAGAATTAATTTGCAACACCACAAAGTGATGTTCATTCAGTCAAAGGCATCTGCACCATAGCAAAGCGTACAATCATTGCAAAGCCACCTTTAAGTTCCACCCACTGCTCACTGACAAGTTGTAATGAATTGTAACCAGTTCCCTTTGTGTTAGGGAATCAAACTCTTTATTCAAAGGCACACAGCAATAAAATGTTACAAATATCTCCAGTTTCAGCCTGGAAGGAACCAAATGCATAAAGACTCATCCTTGTGAACACCTTCACATCCTATGACAATAACAATTCTTCCATTCCTAAGATTACAATTATGACTACAAGTTTTAGATTCCAGCATAGATGTCTTTACTGAATCATAGAGGTCTGGCACAATATTTCTTAATGAGGTTCAGATAGGAAAATTGTACCTCGAAACCCCTAAGCTGACACATCCACTTGGTTTGATCTGATTTATTCTCACATGCATTTTGGTATAAATTACCTCGGGGCATCAGAGTGGCACACAAGCCCACGTCAAACCTACGACAACTGTTCACCCAAACTAAAGACCCACTCCCCGCCATGGACAGGACCAATGTCATCTACAAGATCCCCTGCAATGACTGAGACAACACTACATCAGACAAACAGGAAGGAAACTAACAACAAGAGTACATGAACAAGCAACTGGCTACAAAAAGACACGACCAAAACTCACTCATCTCAATCCATGTGGACAAGGAGAACCACCATTTCGACTGGGGCAACACCAAAATCAAGGAACAAGTTAGGCAGAGACAGGCACAGGAATTCCTAGAAGCCTGGCACTCCATGAAGCATGCTATTAAAAAACACATTGAACTCGACCCCATGTATATTCCACTACGAAGGGAAACCGGAAGTGAGGCAATCATTCTCAACAGACCCCAGAATTTAAAAGCTAGGCGGGAGAACGCACCGACACTTCATCAGAGGCCACAATGTGGATGTTGCCCAGCATGGAAAGGAGGTGTCTACGAAACAAGAAACCAGCTCGGCGAGCCAACCAACCTCAACACCCACAACCCAAGCTACAAATCTACTCCAAAACCTTACAGACACTTCCTTGTTAATAAAATGTGAAGCTGGATGAACACAGCAGGCCAAGCAGCATCTCAGGAGCACAAAAGCTGACGTTTCGGGCCTAGACCCTTCATCAGAGAGGGGGATGGGGAGAGGGAACTGGAATAAATAGGGAGAGAGGGGGGAGGCGGACCGAAGATGGAGAGTAAAGAAGATAGTTGGAGAGAGTATAGGTGGGGAGGTAGGGAGGGGATAGGTCAGTCCAGGGAAGACGGACAGGTCAAGGAGGTGGGATGAGGTTAGTAGGTAGATGGGGGGTGCGGCTTGAGGTGGGAGGAAGGGATGGGTGAGAGGAAGAACCGGTTAGGGAGGCAGAGACAGGTTAGACTGGTTTTGGTTTATTCCAGTTCCCTCTCCCCATCCCCCTCTCTGATGAAGGGTCTAGGCCCGAAACGTCAGCTTTTGTGCTCCTGAGATGCTGCTTGGCCTGCTGTGTTCATCCAGCTTCACATTTTATTATCTTGGAATTCTCCAGCATCTGCAGTTCCCATCATCTCAGACACTTCCTTGTACTCAGCAACTTTAAAGAGCTCTAGAAAACACCAAACACATGTATGTACTATTATCACAACAGCAAATTAAAAATCAGTACGGGGTATGACCTAACAGAGGTTGATCAGCCCTCTAAACAGTGTTTGTGAAGAGCCTTCCCATTTCAGAATGTGTGTTTAGCTATGTGTAAAAAAGAGGTGATATTAGCTGGAGTATTGTATTTCAAACTGGCAGCACTGGCATCAAATCATTGTTACACACCGACCAACATTGTTATCTACCTATTCTGTATACTTATGATAATACGTGTGCAGTACATGTTAAAACCCTCATGACACTGGCGTCCAGCATGATTTGCATGTGTGCCAACTTGGACTTCTCAGACTACTCAGTGCCCAGAAATTTTAAGTCAATATTTTTCATTTTGTACCAGATTTAAGTTTTGCTGTAGACATCCGCTGGCTGTGCTTCACTTTTACACTTTAGCAAATATCTGAAGCTCACATCGTGGCTGGAGTTGTTGACTGATTAGCCGAACTGACTGGTTTTCATGCAAATGCTTCTCCTCCTTTCTAGGTAACATCTTGATAGCTGTCTAGCCTGTGGTGAAGCACTATTGTTCTGTCCTGCTTTGAATTTATATGGTCTAGTCTGTCGTGGTGGATAGTCCTGCTTTCAGTTTTGCACCATAGTGGTATGTAGATGGGGTTTATTTCAGCATGTTTGTTTATTTCAACTCCTGTTTCTTGATGAAATGGTGGAACGAATGAACAACAGTGAATTCCTTACCAGCATATTCAGGAAGACCACACGCAGACCAAATCCTGAATTACAACAGTAACCACCCCAGTGTCCATGAACAGAGCTGTTTCAAGACTCTGTTTAAACAAGCGATAGCGCACTGCAACACCCAGAGCTGCGTTAAAATGGAGGAACATCTATACAAAGTCTTTACGATAATAGGTGTCCTAATAGCCTCACTTGCCGATGCCTGGCAAATAAACAACACTAAGAAGGTACCATATGCCCCAACACGCTGGACACCTTACCCTATATCAGAAACACACCAGAACAGACTACAAGACTGCTATGGCCACTTGGAATTATGGCAGCATACAAACCAACAGCCACACTTCGCTAGTTACTCTCAAAGACGAAAGACCCCATACCCATAACAAGCAGGACAAATGAGATACAAAATGCCATGCAGCAACTGCAAGAAACACTACATAGGACAGATGAGCAAGGAACTCGCCACCAGGATATATGAACAGCAACTTGCAGCAAAACAGCTCAACCAACTCTCCCTCATTTCGATACACTCCGATGATGGAAGGACTTCAGTTTATCTGAGACAAAGTACAGTACCAGGACAAGTGAAACAAAAACAAGCATGAGAATTCCTGGAGGCCTGGTTTTCAACCACCAGTGCGATAAACAAATATTGAAATAGACTCCATCTACACACCATTACGGTGCAAACTGGAAGAAGGACTTCGCACTACGACAGACCAGACCACATAAATTTACAGCGGGGCAGAACAACAGCGCTTCAACGGAAGCCAGATAGCAGTAAAAATGTTGCCTAGAAGGGAGACAAAACAATTGCACAAAAACCAGTCAGCTCGGCGAAACAACCAACTTGTGCTCCACTTACATGGTGCAGAAACTATGTTCTTGTGAAAGAATCTGATGTAAATGTTGAAAAAAATTCTGCGAGGTGTCAAAAGAATTTTAGGTCCCTCACTATACGAGATCTAGCGTGTTATTTTACTTAGTGCTGAAAAGTAAAAATCAAAAAGTGATGATGCTCAGCAGAATCAAATGAAGAAAATAAGCGCAAGAAATAAACTTAATCGTGTAAATTTGGATATCAAAAACAACTTCCATTCTATTCATGACCACTGGACACCTCAAACTGATTTAAAGTGAGTAACTTGACAAAGTAAAGTCAGAATTATGGCAGCTAATTTGCACTCATCAATATCACACTGTTGTGTGTGAGATTATGACAAGATGGTCTGTTTTTCTGGGGTCATTGAGGGATAAGTATTAGCTCGGAAACCAAGAAAAACTCCATGCAATTCTTCAAAATTATTCATGGGCATCCACTCAAATGAGGAGACAGGGCCTTGGTCTAGTCCCATCCAGAAAACACCACTTTAGACAGCTTAATGCTGCCTCAACAGTACATTGAAATGTTATCATTGAGTTTTGGGCTCAAGACCTGGGGCAAAACTTGAACCCAGAACTTTCTGATTTAAAGTTTTGTGCAGGAGCAACTAAGCCATAGCCACTACATATTTACAAAACATTATTTGCATACATGAGCCTTTTGTTATTAACTGCATCTGATGTAATCAAAAGAAATGTGAGGTAGAATGCCACCTAGGTACTTGTGAAAAGTATATACAGATCAGTTCAGCAGAATCTTATTTTAATTTTGTTATTCAGGGCACACTTATCATTTTTAGAGTATCTTGTTAGCTCTTCAGTTTGTCAACTATGAACTCTAATGTCCTACACATTGATTGACGTTCTGTAAACCCTTTTATGGAAAGAACATGATATTTCAAGTGGAAGCTTTAATAGTTAGAAGAATGCATTGTTTCATAGTCAAACAAGATTTTGCATCTTACTGTGAGAACAATCCAAACTATACAACCAGCAAAAGTTGACAAGAACTCACTGAAATGTTGTAAACTTAAATAACTGAAAAGTACAAAGCATATTAAAGACTGATACTTATAATGCAATCACAGAAATGTTACAGTACAGGATGAAGGCATTCAGCCCATCATTTTTGTACTGGGTCTCAGATTTATCTGTATACCTCTGGACTTTCTAGCATGGGACACAGCTTCCTCAAATGTCAGGTCAGCCAGATTCATTGCTTTCAGATTACATGATAGGATGGCTCTTAATCATCTGCAAAATCAAGGCCCTTATTTTGAGTTTTAGAACATCACAAACCATTGGGATATTTTATTAAATCTTACTATTAGGGAGAAACAGTGGTGCAGTGGTAATGCCAATAGACTCATAACTGGATTGTTTCCAACACTGACCAGAAACTGAACTGAACTCATCATATAAATACAGTGGCTCCAACAGCAGGTCAGAGACTAGAAATTCTGCAGCAGGACTCTCAATCAGAATCACAGAATTATTAGGGCGCAGAGGGCCTCATTCCTCCCGTTGTGGCTGCACCAGCTCTATTATCTAGTGAAAGTCTCCTGGCTTTCCCCCATATCCTTGTATGCCATTACTATTAAAAAAAATGCAATGCCCTCTTGATATGTTCAACTGAACCTATCTCCACATTTCCAGGCAGTGCATTCCATGCCCCATCAACTTGCTGTGGAAAATTTCTTCTCCTCATCACCCTTGCTTTGTTTCCTCATCATTTCAATAAAATATTATTATACACAATTGCTTAGTGACAGTAATTTCAGCTACTGATAACTGCATTGCAGCTATACACCACAAATTAAAATAGACCAGATTTTTAATGCTTTACATTTACTCAAAATCTATAAATTTGTTACACTGAATACAATGTTCAATGTTAATGAAACGATTGAATCTTAACCACTTTATAGGAAGACACTTGTATAATTATCCTAAAGTCTGTTGAGGCTCTATATCAAATGCCTTCAGGGAATCCACATACATCACATTTAAAGTGTTACCCTCATCAACTTTTCCATTAACTCGTCAATAAAAATTCCAACAACTTAGTTAAGCACGATTTCCCCCTTAGAAATACATACCAACTCTTTGTAAACCCACCTTTTACTACATGACTACTGATTCTATCCCAAATAATTATTTCCAGAAGCTTCCAGGCTATTGAAGTTAAACTAACCAGTCTATAATTGTTGGTATTAGCCTTACGGAATTTTTTGAAAAAAGCCACAATTCATTTCTTCGGTGGACAAAAGGCAAAGTTATCTCCTAAGCAGACCGTTATCATGCTTTTGTCTGGATCAAGATGATCCTTAAAAGTACTAATACCCAAGAGTCAGCAATGTACCTGCTAAATAGTCCCACAAGATTGTAAGAAATAAAAATTAGGTGTATGCAATTTGGCCCCTCAAGCATCCTTGACCATTCAACAGGATCATGGCTGATCTGACATTATTTACATCCACATCAAGAAAAACATAACTTCATATTGTATAAATTCTTGCAACAACTAAAATAATCCTTCAACAGAAATTCACAATATGTTACTAGAGCTAATGAAGTAATCTTGCACCAGAACTTCTTCAATGAAATATTACTATACACAATTGCTTAGTGACAGTGGTTTCAGCTATTGGTAAGTGCATTGCAGCTATACACCACAAATTAAAATAGACCAGATTTTTAATGCTTTACATTTACTCAAAATCTATATTTTGTTACACTGAATACAATGTTCAATGTTAATGAAACAATTGAATCTTATCCACTTTATAGGAAGACATTTGTATAATTATCCTAAAGTTAAAATATTTGGTAGTACTTATTTTAATACTATTCGGTCACTTGTTTACTCACTGAATGTATGCATTTCAAACATCTGGTTAAAATAATTTCTGCTAATTTAGTGATCACAATAAAATTACCTGCAATAAAGCAATGGTTTTGTTTCTAGTTTGCAAAGTTTGGCTTATTGGTTGAACATATAACAGTTAACTATCTACTGTCTGATCATCTCAAATATTTATCCTTTTCCCTGTGAAATGAAGTTTTAGTCTCTACCTAAAGTGTCACTTGTGATTAAGAATCTCACTGTCTAAAGGCCAAGTGAAGAACCTTCCATCCCATCCCTTCTCTTTTCTTTGAGTGTGAATCATTGGTTCCCATTCCCAACTTTCTCTTTTATCCAATCAAAACACTCAAAATTCTCTAGTATTCTTTTATTCTTGAAGTCTGCTCTTTAGTTTTCTCCACCTCTTTTCCATTCTTCATCTTTCTGCTAACTCTAAGCAGCCATTTTCCATTACTCCTCTGAACTGGTTTCTCAATTTCTGTTTCTCTCAACACCATCTACTTCTCAGTTTCCATCTTCAATTCACACATTCCACTTCTGAGAGTTCTTCTCTCCTACCAACTCTCAAGTCAAAAGTTAGGAATACTGCGCTGAGTAACTTATCACCTGACTCCTCAAAGCCTGTCCACCATCTACAAGGCACAAGTCAGAAGTGAGATAGAACACTCCCCACTTGTCTGGATGAGTGCAGCCCCAACAACACTCAAGAAGCTTGACACCATCCAGGGCAAGGCAGCCCGCTTGATTGGCACTATATCCAGTCCTTCCACCACCGATCCTCACAGGCAGCAGTGCGGACCATCTACAAGATGCACAGCAGAAATTCACCAAAAGATCCTCAGCCAGCACCTTCCAAATCCACGACCACTTCCATCTAGAAGGACCACGGCAGCAAATATATGGGAACACCACTACCTTCAAGTTCCCCTCCAAGCCACTCACCATACTGACTTGGAAATATATCGCCGTTCCTTCACTGTCACTGGGTCAAAACGCTGGAATTCCCTCCCTTAATGGCATTGTGAGTTAAACCCCACAGGTGGTCTGCAGTGGTTCAAGAAAACAGTTCACCACCACCTTCTCAAAGGCAACTGGAAATGGGCAATAAATGCTGGCCAGCCAACGATACCCACATCCGACAAAAGGAAAACAAAAGGCATTTATTTCAGATACTCCAATTTCATAGCAGTCTCGCAAATGTAAAATAGGAATAGGCTATTTGCCCCTTGAGATCAGTCCAACATTCAAAAGGATCATGGCTGATCCAATGTTCCTCACGTCTGTTTTCCCAACAGACTCTTGATGAGCTGAAGAATCAAGGGTTATCCAAGTCTTAAATATACACAAGGACTCTGCCCCCCACAGCTCTCTGTGACCAAGAATTACAAAGACTCTTAATCACCTGAGAGAAGAAATTCCTCACCTCAGTTGTAACTTCACATCCCTTCATTCTAAGGTTATGCCCTCTAGTCCTAGACTCTCCCATCCATTCAGCATTTAAACTGTTAAGCTTCTTTAAAATCCTATATGTTTCAGTCAGATCACCTCTCATTCTTTTAAACTCCAGTGAGTAGAGTCCCAACCTGGTTAGCCTTTACTCATAAGACAATCCCTCCATATCAGGGATTTGTTCTGTGAACCTTAACTAGACATCCTCCAATGATATCTTTCCTTAAATAAGGGAAGCAAAACTGCTCAAAGTATCAGAGATAATGGGAACTGCAGATGCTGGAGATTCCAAGATAATAAAATGTGAGGCTGGATGAACACAGCAGGCCAAGCAGCATCTCAGGAGCACAAAAGCTGACGTTTCGGGCCTAGACCCTTCATCAGAGAGGGGGATGGGGGGAGGGAACTGGAATAAATAGGGAGAGAGGGGGAGGCGGACCGAAGATGGAGAGCAAAGAAGATAGGTGGAGAGGGTGTAGGTGGGGAGGTAGGGAGGGGATAGGTCAGTCCAGGGAAGACGGACAGGTCAAGGAGGTGGGATGAGGTTAGTAGGTAGCTGGGGGTGCGGCTGGGGGTGGGAGGAAGGGATGGGTGAGAGGAAGAACCGGTTAGGGAGGCAGAGACAGGTTGGACTGGTTTTGGGATGCAGTGGGTGGGGGGGAAGAGCTGGGCTGGTTGTGTGGTGCAGTGGGGGGAGGGGATGAACTGGGCTGGTTTAGGGATGCAGTGGGGGAAGGGGAGATTTTGAAACTGGTGAAGTCCACATTGATACCATATGGCTGCAGGGTTCCCAGGCGGAATATGAGTTGCTGTTCCTGCAACCTTCGGGTGGCATCATTGTGGCAGTGCAGGAGGCCCATGATGGACATGTCATCAAGAGAATGGGAGGGGGAGTGGAAATGGTTTGCGACTGGGAGGTGCAGTTGTTTGTTGCGAACTGAGCGGAGGTGTTCTGCAAAGCGGTCCCCAAGCCTCCGCTTGGTTTCCCCAATGTAGAGAAAGCCGCACCGGGTACAGTGGATGCAGTATACCACATTGGCAGATGTGCAGGTGAACCTCTGCTTAATGTGGAATGTCATCTTGGGGATGACATTCCACATTAAGCAGAGGTTCACCTGCACATCTGCCAATGTGGTATACTGCATCCACTGTACCCGGTGCGGCTACCTCTACATTGGGGAAACCAAGCGGAGGCTTGGGGACCGCTTTGCAGAACACCTCCGCTCAGTTCGCAACAAACAACTGCACCTCCCAGTCGCAAACCATTTCCACTCCCCCTCCCATTCTCTTGATGACATGTCCATCATGGGCCTCCTGCACTGCCACAATGATGCCACCCGAAGGTTGCAGGAACAGCAACTCATATTCCGCCTGGGAACCCTGCAGCCATATGGTATCAATGTGGACTTCACCAGTTTCAAAATCTCCCCTTCCCCCACTGCATCCCTAAACCAGCCCAGTTCATCCCCTCCCCCCACTGCACCACACAACCAGCCCAGCTCTTCCCCCCCACCCACTGCATCCCAAAACCAGTCCAACCTGTCTCTGCCTCCCTAACCGGTTCTTCCTCTCACCCATCCCTTCCTCCCACCCCCAGCCGCACCCCCAGCTACCTACTAACCTCATCCCACCTCCTTGACCTGTCCGTCTTCCCTGGACTGACCTATCCCCTCCCTACCTCCCCACCTACACCCTCTCCACCTATCTTCTTTGCTCTCCATCTTCGGTCCGCCTCCCCCTCTCTCCCTATTTATTCCAGTTCCCTCCCCCCATCCCCCTCTCTGATGAAGGGTCTAGGCCCGAAACGTCAGCTTTTGTGCTCCTGAGATGCTGCTTGGCCTGCTGTGTTCATCCAGCCTCACATTTTATTATCAAAGTATCAGATGTGGTCTCATTAGCATCTTGTACAGTTGCTATAAGATTTGTCCACTCTTACACTTCTAACCCCTTGAGCTAAGAGCCAACATTCCATTAGGCTTCCTGATTACCTGCTACAACTGTTCACTAGCTTTGTGTTATGTGCACAAGTACCCACTAGTCCCGCTGTGTTGCAACTTCTGTCCATATAAATAATACTGTTCTTTTGTTCACCCTTCCAAAATGAACTTCACATTTTCCCACATTATACTCTGTTTGGCAAGTTTTAGCTCACTACTTAACTTATCAACATCTCTCTAAATCATCTGTACTCCTCTCACAATCAGCCTTTCCATCTATTTTTGTGATAATGGGAACTGCAGATGCTGGAGAATCCAAGATAATAAAATGTGAGGCTGGATGAAGACAGCAGGCCCAGCAGCATCTCAGGAGTGCTCCTGAGATGCTGCTGGGCCTGCTGTCTTCATCCAGCCTCACATTTTACCATCTATTTTTGTGTTGTCTGCAAATCTGGCTATAGTTGATTAACTTCCTTCCTCCAAGTCATTAACATATTTAAGTAAACAGATGCGGTCCCAGCATAAATCCTGTAGAACCCCACTGAATACATCATGCCAACATGAAAAAGAATCCTTATCCCCACTTCCTGTTTGTTGCCCAATAACTAATTCTCCACCTATACCAATATACTACCTCCATCACCATGGACTCTTACGGCACAAGATTTCATAAGATGCCTTGTCGAAATCTAACTACAACACATCTGCTGGTACCCTTCTATCCATTCCAGTTCAGACTTCAAAAGTTCTCTAATAAATTAGTCAATTTCCTTTTCATGAAGCCATTCTGTCTCTGCTTGATTAGATAATGATTTTCTTAAATGTGCTGCTATTCCCTAATAGCAATTACTTCCTAAATAACAGATTCCAGCATTTTTCCAACAATAGATGTCAGGGTAATCACCTGGACATTGAAGAATGACGGGCAACCTCACAGAAGTTTACAAAATTATGAGATGCATGGATAGAGTAGATAGTCAGAGTCTTTTACCCCAGGGTAGAAATATCAGTTACTAGGGGGACATAGGCTTAATGTGACAGGGGATAAATTTAAATGGAAATGTGAGAGGCAGTTTTTTTAAAGAAAAAAGGGGTGGCAAATGCCTGGAATGTGCTGCCAGAGGACGTGGTGGAGACCGATACGAAAGTAATTTCGTTTAATAGACATCTTGACAGATACAGGAATTGGCAGGGGATAGAGGAATACAGACAGTGTTGAGGCAAAAGAATTTCAGCTTAGAAAGGCATGTGTCAGTGTAGTCTTGGTGAGCCGAAGGGCCTGTTCCTTTGCTGGCTGTTCTTTGTTCTAACCGGTCTATACAGTCACCCAATTTTCAGCTCCCACTCTTTTTGACAATTTTCTAATCCTCTGGTACTTCTCCAAAAATCGAAGGATTTTTGAAAAATTACAACCAACGCAACCACTCTCTCTCTGTAGCTACGTCTTTCAGGGTCCTTGGACGCAAGCCATGAGTGTCAAGGGATATATCTGCCTTTAGCCCCATTAGTTTGTCTAATGCTACTTCTTAGTACATAATTCTTCCCTATAATCTTTAGCATTAATGAATGCTCCATTACCTTCCATTGCAATGACTGAAGCAGAATAACTGTTTAACCTATCTGCCATTTCCTTGTTCCCCAAAGTGTCCCCAGATATATTTTTTTAAAGCAGCCTACATCACTTTGACCTCTCTCTTCCTTTTGATACATTTAAAGGAGCTCTGACTGTCACTTTTTATACTCCTCCCTAGTTTGCCCTCATAGCTTTTTATTTTGTCTTGATTATCTTTTTAATCCTCCCTTGCTGGATTCTGAATTTATCCCTGTTTTTGCAACTGACTTTTGCCTCCCTTTATGCTTTTCTTTCCCTTTCAACCGCACACTCTCCTTAACTTCCTTGGTTAGGCATGGGTTAAATTATCCCTCTCTTAGAATCCTCCCTCATTACTGGAATATATTTTTGCTTAGAGTCATGGATTACCTCCTTAAAAGTTTGCCACTGCTTACTTACTGACTTTCCTCCTCATCTATCTGCTCAGTCCACTTTGGCTAACTCTATCATCATTTCATTGTAATTCCATTCATTTAAGGTAAACATTTATTCCTAACCCAAGTTTTTCACACACAAACTGAATATTAAAGTCTGAAATGATATGATCACTACTTCCTAAGGGACCTTTTACTCTCTATCTACCCAAGCACCAAGCCAGTTGTGGCTCTCTGCAAGTCAAATCTGATCCACAGCTGGTGAGGACCTTAGTGGAAAAAGCTGGGGAAAAAATTCTGTTCAAAATTAATACAGTCTAACTTTTGTCCTGATTTCCATAGTCAGAGCAAAATTCAGCAATTAGTTATACTGGCTCATATAGAGGCAAGGAATTATACTGCTGATTCCCCAGAGTGCCACAGGAGTCACTGAGATGGAAACCCCTCAGGTAGACTACTTCGGAACAGTTCAGAAACTAATTTACTACTGTGCTGCCAAAGTAATTTCAATATTGGTGTGAAGCAAACTAGTTTTCCATCAATGTTAGTGTTTATTTTTTACTCACTCATGGGGCACAGACATTGCTGGCTGGCCAGCATTTATTGCCTGTTCCTAGTTACCCTTCAGGTGGTGATAGGGAGCTGACTTCTTGAAGTGCTGCAATTCACCTGCTGGAGAGCTGACCCACAGTGCCCTTAGGGAGGGAATTCTGGGATTTCGATCCAGTGACAGTTAAGAAATTGACGCATATCTCCACATCAGGATTGAATGTGGCTTGGACGGGAACTTGGACGGATGCTGTTTGCATGTGTCTACTGTCTTTGTCCTTCTAGATGGAAGTGGGTTAGGGGTTCGGAAGGTGCTGCCCAGGGATTTTTGGTAAATTTCTGCAGTGCATCTTATAGATTGCTCAGTAGTAGCATCGATGGTAGACAGACCGGATGCTTATGGATATCAGAGTCAAAAACCATACAGCACAGTCCAACTAGTCCATGCTCACCATGTTCCCAAATTAAACTAGTCCTACTTGCAGGCATTTGGCCCATATCCCTCCAAACCTTTCCTATTCATGTACTTATCCAAATGTCCTTCAAATGTTGTAACTTTACCTGCATCCAACAGTTCCTCTAGCAGTTCATTCTATACACAAACCACTCAGTAAAATAGTTGCTCCTCATGTCCTTTTTAAAATTTTCTCCCCTCACCTTAAAAAAAAGCCTCTTAGTTTTGAACTCACCCACCCTAGGGAAAGATCCTTGCTAGTCAACTTATTTATGCTCCTCGTGATTTTATAAACCTCCTACACTTCAGCAAAAAGATCCCAACTTATTTGTGCAACTGAAGCCTCCTCACTTCTGGCAACATCTTGGTAAGTCTTTTGTGAATCCGCTCCAATTTAATAATATCGTCCTTTGACAGGGCAACCAGAACTACACATTACTCCAGATGGGCCTCACCAACATCCTGTACAATCTTAATATACTGGCTCAATTCACAAACTCAAAAGGTCTGACCAATGAGGGCAAGCATGCTAATCATCTTTAACCACCATTTCTACCTGTGATATGTCATGCAGATCAAAGGGGCTGCTTGTCCTAGATGATGTAAAGCTTCAAGTGTTGAAGCTATACCCAACCAGGAAAGTGGGGAGTATTTATCATGTTCCTGAATTGTACCTTCTGCAATCATCAGGGAACATTCCCACTTCTGATCTTACGATGGAGGGAACGTCACTGATGAAGCAGATGAAGATGGTTGGGTCTAGGACATGACAATGAGGAACTCCCGCAAAGATGTTGTGGAGCTGAGATAACTGACCTCCAATAACTACAACCCATCTTCTTTCGTACCAAGTATAATTCCAACCAGCAATTTGCCCCAAGGATACCCATCAATTCCAGTTTTGCTAGCGTTTCTGCATACCACACTTAGTTAAATGCAACCTTGATGTCAAGGGATGTCACTCTCAAGCTTGGAATTCAGCTCTTTCATCTACACTTGAACCAAGGCTGTAATGAGATCAGGAGCTGAGTGTCCTTGTGGAACCAAAACCGGATATCACCGAGCAGCCTATTGTTAAGTAGGTGCTGCTTGACGGCAGTGTTGATGAGACCTTCCATCACTTTACTGATGACAGACAGTAGATTGATGGGGAGGTAATTGGTCGGGACAGCTAAAATCTCAGACTGAAATCTAAACCTGTGTTTTTTAAAGAGACAACAAGGTGTAGAGCTAGGTGAATACAGCAGGCCAAGCAGCATCAGAGGAGCAGGAAAGCTGACGTTTCAGGCCTGAAACGTAAGCTTTCCTGCTCGGCCTGCTGTGTTCATCCAGCTCTACACCTTGTTATCTCATTCTCCAGCATCTGCAGTTCCTACTATCTGTGCTTATAAAACACAACTTTGCTAAATTTCAGTATGTCACCAACACAGATAGTAATATATTTGTCATTAATAGAATCAAGATTAAAAGAAGGACAAATGCCACTTCACATTACCCACTTTAAAAAACAGGTAGGAAAGAGAAAAACAAATGCTATAAGTAGGATTCTAAAATAGATTAGCTTCTCTTCCTCACTCTAGAGAAAATTAAACTTTCTGAAATTGCTAGTTAGTCAGGGAACCAGCTGTAATGTGCAAAACTAATATCTGACAATAAAGCATGCTACAAAAATCAGAACGCATATGCTTAATAAACAGATGAAAAATGTTTATCAAAGTTTAAGATAAATAATGATAAGAAATTTGAGATTTAATGATATAAATTACATCAAATATATTGATCACTAACCACATGTTGTGAACCAGAAATCCAAATGAGGCATGTGGCCTCAATATTATATTCATGTGGTATGTACGCAAGTATTTTAACTTTGGTTGATTGCTTGTAAAAAAGTGTTACATTAAAAAACAGCAAGTGTGTTTTAGCATTTTAGTTATAAATGATAACAATGTTTATTATGTAAGCAGACATATGAAGTAATGCTGCGAGTAAATGCAAAACATCCTCCACTAAAGCTAGAGCATTCAGTGCAACATTATGCAGCCATCCTTGAAGATAATCATGATTTTGGATAAAAGTGGTTGAGTGATGCCATAGAAACATAGAAACTTGGAGCAGTAGGCCATTTGGCCCTTTGAGCCTACTCTGCCTTTCTATATAATCACAGCTGATACCCTTTGATCTCTTTAGTCCTGAAACCTATATTCCTTCTTGAAAACATTTAATGTTTTGGCCTCAACCACTTCTGTGTGCCAGAGAATTCCACAGGCTTATAATTCTCTGGGTGAAGAAATTTTTCTTCATCTCAGTCCTAAATGGCCTACCACATATACTTAGCTTGTGGCGACTGACTCTGGACTCTTCGGCCATCAGGAATATCCTTCCTGAATTTGATTAGTCTCATTTTGTTAGGATGTCATAGGTTTCTATGAGATTCCCCTCATTCTTCTAAACTCCAGTGGATAAAGTCCTAACTGATCAAGTCTCTTTTCCGACCTCAATCCTGCCATTCCAGGGATCAGCCTGCTATTGAAAAGGTCATGTACTGATTGCACAACTATCAAAGTTTGGTAAGAAAGCAGGTCAAACATAATGATTAGGCCATGTCTGTCTGGCTTGTAACAAATCCGATATGAAACAATGCTTCAGGCACAGAATGTACACCTCAGAATTAAAAGACAATATGCTGCTGTCATCACCACAGAATTGTTTTTACAGGTATATATCTTGTTAGAATAGAAGTCTACATCCTTGATTTAACCTTATTCAGATTCTTCAGACAATGCACACCACAATTTTATGAAGGCAAATTTAGAATTCATAATACCTCCTGTCCCTTCAAACTCTAAAATTAGTAAATATTTTAATTTCTTACCCGAAGTAAAACACCAACAAGCTGACAACAGCCAATGCCCCCTCAATTTTTGTAGAGCTTGTAATAACTCGGGATAGCTACACATGAAAAAGAGAAGTTTCATAAACAATAGTTCAGATAATAAAAACAAAATTTCAAATTTACACAACTAACCACAATTACATACCTGTTTAACAAAGATTAAATTGCTATTGGTAACAATCACCTTTAAACTTAGCCATTAAACCAGTTTTAATCATGGGAAAGCTTAAAGATCATTCTTAGAGTTCGAACAAAACAAACATTTATTTTGTGAGAAGATATACTTTGTATAAGTTGAATGAAAACTCTAGGAGCAGCAGACAAGATTAATTTGTTGATAATGTTGTTCTTTGACGAAAGATCTTTTTATTTGATAAGGGAACAGTGATGAATAAAATAACGAATGAAAAACAAAACTTTTAAAATACTGCATTTCGGCTAATGAACAATCCCTTGATCTGTGCTACTTTTGAAAGTTTGATACGAGATAGTCTTTACTGGTTCAAAACCAAACAAACAATCTTGTAAGCAGCTACTGTTTCCGTACAAATTGGAAAGTGTATTTACCTGCACAATATGTAAACAAATAACAGCAAGAACCAGGAAGTAAAGAGAACTTTTGTTGCTTTAAACTAGATTACTGGGATCTCATATGTAGTTGAAATGTTCACTGTTAGCTTCAAGTGCAGGAGGGATTGTCAAGAGCAGCAACAGACATACATTAAAAAGGGAGGTGGCAACCTGGTGAAGTTGCAACATTGAACTGCTTGAATGCCAAACAAAATAAGCAGGAAGTAACAACAAAGCTAAGCAATTGCACAATTGACATATCAGATCAAGCTCTGCAGTCCTCTAACATCCAGCTGCAAATGGAGGACAATTAAACAAATTACTGGGGAAGATACTCCACAAATATCCCCACCTTCAATGATGCAGCAACCCAGCACTTGCAATAACCTTTGGCCAAAGGCGCCAAATGGATGATCTATCCCAGCTTCCTCTGGAGGTCCACAACATTACAGATGTCAGGCCTCTGCCAATTCAATTCACTCAATTGATACCAAGAAACAGTTGAAGCCACTGGGTACTGCAAAGGTCCCAACAACATTCTGGCAACAGTCCTGAAAACAAGTGTTTCAGAACTTGCAGCGTTCCCTAGCGCAAGCTGCCCAGAACTAGAACACTGGCACCAACCTAACAATATGCAATAATATTCAGGTATGCCCTATGCACAAAAAGCAGGATAAATCCAAGCCACACAATTACTGCCCCATCAATCTATTCTCCAATATCATTAAAGTAACAGAAAGTGCTATCTACTGTGTTTTCAAGCAGCACTTGCATGGCAATTATCTGTTCACTGATACTCCATCTAGGTTCTGCCAGGGCCACTCAGCTCCTGACTTCATTACAACTTGGACAAAAAGTTTAAATGAGTGACTGCTCTTGATATCAAAGGTTACAGGGAAAAAGCAGGAGAACGGGGTTGAAAAACTTATCAGCCACGATTAGACTTGAAGGACCGAATGGCCGAGTTTCTGTTCCTATGTTTCATGGTCTTATGAGGGACCTCTTGCAAAACTGGAGTCAATGGGAAACATGCCGCCTTGTGCAAAGGTTGTGGTTGTTCAAGGTCAATATGGTCAGTTCCAGCACATCTCTGCATTCCAACAAGAGAAAATTTAGCCATCACCCTTTGACATTTGATCACATCATCATTGCTGAAACCTCCACCATCAAATTCCTAATGATCAGAAATTGAACAGAATAACCATACTGTGTCCACAAGAGTGGATCAGATGTTGGAAATCCAGTAGTGAGCAAGTAATCTCCTGACTCCCCAAAGCCTGTTCACCATCTCTAACCTAGTGGGGGAAAGAAAAGTTTTTTAAAAAAGTAACACTTAGCGATGAATGTGCTTGTCCTACTGGATCACTGGTCTGAGGTTTTAAAGAGAAGTCGGATCAGCAAGAGTCATTCTCAGGTTTTATTCTTTTTCCTTCTAGGATAGCACAACTCAGGAGTATGATGGAACTCCCAGTAACCTGGATGAGTGCAGGATCAACAACACAAGTGCAGGGATACTAAAGTCTCACTACTCCTGGGTTATCACAGAAGATAAAGATTTAATCAAAGTACTCAAATGTTCTCCATTTTAAGTGTTTTATATCATTCTAAATTCCATCAAGTGTGGGCCCAGAATCCTCAACTGCTCCTCATCTGACAAGCTCTTCAAGCCCTTGGTTCAATTCCTGCAAATCTCCTCAGGACTCCTTTCAATGTCAGTACACCCTTCCTCAGATACAGGGCCCAAAACACACAATATTCAAAATGCAGTCTGAACACAGCTTTACACAGCATCAGCATGACATCTCGGCTCTTGTATTCTAGTCTTCTTGAAATGAATGCTAACATTGCTTTGTCCTTCCTATCTGCAAATTGAACCTGCATGTTAATTTTAATAGAATTCTGAACTAGATTCCCAAGTCCCTTTATACTTCAGATTTCCATAGCCTTTCCCCACTTACAATATAGTCTACATCTCTATTCTTCTCACCAAAGTGCATAACCTTGTACTTTCCCCTTCTGTACTTCATCTACCACACTATCCAATCTTCGAGCCTGTTCAAGTCTTTTTGCAGCTTCTCTGCTTCCTTAACATGATCTGTCCCTCCAAATTTTTTTTGTCATCTGAAAACTTAGCAGAAGTGCCCTCAGTTCCTTCATCCCACATTGTTAAATGTATAACGTGAATAGCTGTAGTTCCAACACTGACTCCTGCGGAATCCCAGTTGTCACTGGCTGCCATCCTAAAAATGACATCTTTTCCCTCACTTTCTGCCTTCTGCCAGTCAGCAGATCCTCTATGCATACCAGTGCCTTGCCCCCAGTATCATCGGCTCTTATCTTTTTTAGCAGAGCCCTGTGCAACACCTGTCAAAGGCCTTCTGGAAATTCAAAGAGATTGTGTCCACCAGCTCTCCCTTGCCTAACTTATTCATTATCTCCTCAAAGAATTCAAACAGATTTGTCAGGCATGACTTCCTCTTGATGAAGCCCTGCTCTCTCAGCCCTATTTTACTATGCAAGTCCAAGTACTCCATAATGTCATCGTTAAAAATAGACTCTAAAATTTTACCAACAATTGAGGTCAGGCTAACTGGCCTATATAGTTTCTTGTTTGCTGCCTCCTTCCTTTCTTAAGCGAGGGTGTTACATTAGCCATTTTCCAGTCTTCTGAGCCCCTCCCCGATTCCAGGTGATTCCTGAAATGTCACCAATGCCTCTTATAATCTCCTCAGCTATCTCCTTCAGAGCTCTGGAGCATTGTGCACCTGATCTGGGCAATTTATCGACCTTCATACCTTTCAGCTTCCACAGCATCTTGTCTTTAGTAATGGCCATTATACTTACAACTGGTCTGCCTGCTAACTCTCAAACTTCTGGTATGCTAATGGTGTCTTCCACTATGAAGACTGACACAAAGTACCTATTCAATTTATTCATTCCTGCCTGCTCATAACACCTAACAGGAGCTTTTTCTCTCTTCATTTTCTCAACTCTACCCTCACAGATTCTGTACCTTCCAACTCTACATCACTACTTCCTCTTGATTTAATTTTTATTCTTGCTAATAAGGCAACTGCCCCTTCGTCCATTTGCCTGTCCTTTTGGCAGGAACTACATCCCTGGATATTTGGTTCCCAGCCTTGATACGCTTGCAACCATTACTCTGTGAAACCTACAACATTATACTTGCCAATTTCAGACTTTGCTACCTCATTTAGCTTGTTTCATATACTGTGTACATTTAATTAGAACAGCCCACTGCTGACACCTCCCTTTCTCACTGATCCCCTTATCTGCTGTGCCTGAAGTTAGATTGGTGAGCCTTTCCATACGTTCTGATCTATTAATTTATTCTGGAAAATGTAATAACATCTGTTGAGCCACCAGACCCCCACCTCTTTAACCTTTTCCGTAGTTTTCCATGCAACTGAACCCACCTCTCCCCCAACATTTCAGAAGTTTAAAATGCTATCCACAGCCCTAATTATGTAAATCTGTGAGTATAGAGACCTTCGACCTCTGCACTGATTGCACACAAACTACCCAGAGTTCTTGTGATGCCGATGACATCTGAAAACATCCCAACTGCAAACCAAAACAATACTGTCACCAGGTGCAAGTCAACCTAACACCATCATGCTATAGGTCTCAAACATTCGCCACTGAAAAATAAAGCAACAGCATAAACAAAACAATGCTTTCCAGTAACTTGTTACTAAAATTGCAGCAATTCCTTCTAGTCTTAGGTTTAAAGTATCTCTTCCCATTGAGGTTCACAACCCAAAATAAAGAAATAAAGACTGTGGTCCTTTGTTTTTAATCCCATTTGAACTAGTTGATAGACATCAAGTGTATCAGAGACCAACACAAACCCAGACTTTAGGCCTATCCTTCTGTTACATTCACATACTTGAGAAACAATCCCATGAAGCTTAACTACAGATCAGAGTCAGTGAAAATAACTAAGATTACTATCACCATAATGCTACATGACACATGAAAGAAACTGGAAGCCATAGGAATGCATTGACATATATTTGATATCTAGATGCATTCATAATTCCAAAACTTGCTTAAGGTTTTTTTTAAATAGTCCATTACCATCCAGCTGATTTAAAACATCTAAAGCCTGTCACATAGAAAAAAATACATAAAAGTCATCAAGTCAAAAAAAAAGACAACACAGGAGGACAGGTGACCAAAAACTTGTGTAAAAAAGGTTGGAATTGAGTAATGCTGTGGATGAGGGGAATGGTAGAGACATGGAGAGGCAGAGTGTTTTGACAGAGGTCCTTCAAGCCTTTGAATCATCTATCCAGCGTAAAAAAATACCAATGGTGGACAAAGGAATTGGAGAATGCGCCAGAGTTAAAGGAACAGAAAAATTATGAGAAGGTTATAGGGCTCAAAGCAGGGATGATGTCATGGAATTATTTTTCTTAAATTAGGATGAGAAATTTAACAGGGAGGCTTTTCTGAACTAGAAATCTAGTATTTGGTGCAAATTAGAATGCAGGCAGCAGAAAGCTGAATGACCTCGAATTTATGGAAAAAAACTGAAGGGTAGTACTCAATTAATCAAGGCTAGATAAAACAGAAGTGTGGGTTATGACTTTAGCACTAGGAGGGGTGATGTTGGGCAATGGAAGCTGATATTTAAAATAGATGGTCTTTGTGGTAAAGAGAATATGTATATATAATTGGAAGTTCAGCTTAGGGTCAAAATAAGATTCCATGTCAGCAGTCTAGTCCAGCTCGAGACAGTGGCCAAAGAGGGTTGGGAATTGGTGGCTTGAAAAACATGTTTGTGGTCAAAGGTAAAGACAATGACTAATTTTCAAAACATTTACTTGGAGGAAGTTTCTGTTATTCTTGCATTAGGTGTCAGAATTAGTGTTTGTCAACACCAGAAACGAATGCCCAACAAAAACAAGGTGTGACTGGGAAATCACAGCACATATACAAAACCTGGCATTGTGTCTTCAGATAACGTCATGGAGGGGCAGCATGTAGCTGAGGAATAGGAAGATGTCAAGAATAGATCCTTGAGGATTCCAGAGATAGTGGTGCGGGGTAGAAATAAAACCAAATTGGAACCAGGCAAGGACAATATCACTCAAATGGATAAATGGCGAAGCAGCTTTTGGAGAGCATGCTGTGGTCAATTTTGTCAAAGGCTAGAGTCAGATTACGAACAAACAGGATAGGTTAGCATATCTGAAGTCTCAATGTAATTTGTGACTCAGATGAGGGTTGTTTAAGTGCTATTGCAGGGAAGAAAGCAGATTAGCAACTTTCAAGTTAACACTTTAGAGAAGACGGGAACAGATGTGGAAGGCACACATTCAAGATTTCTGGGAAATGAAAGGACGGAAATAGGAGCTAGAGGTTGGGATCAATAGAGCAAAGAAAAGAGAAAGAGTGGGCCTATTTAAAAAGGTAGTTATAATAGCAGAAATTTTGAAAGAGAGCAGCTCATAATGTTAAAAAAGTGATTCATTTACAAAGCAGCTAACCAGGAGGGATACAATAAGCCCTGAGTTTCAGTCAAAACCATTTCATAGAACATAGAACAGTACAGCACAGAACAGGCCCTTCAGCCCACAATGTTGTGCCGACCATTGATCCTCATGTATGCACCCTCAAATTTCTGTGACCATATGCATGTCCAGCAGTCTCTTAAATGACCCCAATGACCTTGCTTCCACAACTGCTGCTGGCAACGCATTCCATGCTCTCACAACTCTCTGTGTAAAGAACGCGCCTCTGACATCCCCTCTATACTTTCCTCCAACCAGCTTAAAACTATGACCCCTCGTGCTAGCCATTTCTGCCCTGGGAAATAGTCTCTGGCTATCAACTCTATCTATGCCTCTCATTATCTTGTATACCTCAATTAGGTCCCCTCTCCTCCTCCTTTTCTCCAATGAAAAGAGACCGAGCTCAGTCAACCTCTCTTCATAAGATAAGCCCTCCAGTCCAGGCAGCATCCTGGTTAACCTCCTCTGAACCCTCTCCAAAGCATCCACATCTTTCCTATAATAGGGCGACCAGAACTGGACGCAGTATTCCAAGTGCGGTCTAACCAAAGTTTTATAGAGCTGCAACAAGATCTCACGACTCTTAAACTCAATCCCCCTGTTAATGAAAGCCAAAACACCATATGCTTTCTTAACAACCCTGTCCACTTGGGTGGCCATTTTAAGGGATCTATGTATCTGCACACCAAGATCCCTCTGTTCCTCCACACTGCCAAGAATCCTATCCTTAATCCTGTAGTCAGCTTTCAAATTCGACCTTCCAAAATGCATCACCTCGCATTTATCCAGGTTGAACTCCATCTGCCACCTCTCAGCCCATCTCTGCATCCTGTCAATGTCCCGCTGCAGCCTACAACAGCCCTCTATACTGTCAATGACACCTCCGACCTTTGTGTCGTCTGCAAACTTGCTGACCCATCCTTCAATCCCCTCATCCAAGTCATTAATAAAAATTACAAACAGTAGAGGCCCAAGGACAGAGCCCTGTGGAACCCCACTCACCACTGACTTCCAGGCAGAATTTTTTCCTTCTACTACCACTCGCTGACTTCTGTTGGCCAGCCAATTCTGAATCCAAGCAGCTAAGTTCCCCTGTATCCCATTCCTCCTGGCCTTCTGAATGAGCCTACCATGGGGAACCTTATCAAATGCCTTACTGAAGTCCATATACACCACATCCAAAGCTCGACCCTCATCAACTTTTCCAGTCACATCCTCAAAAAACTCCTCGATAAGGTTTGTGAGGCATGACCTACCCCTCACAAAGCCGTGTTGACTGTATTTGATCAAGCCATGCTCTTCCAGATGGTCATAAATCGTATCCCTCAGAATCCTTTCTAACACCTTACAGATGACAGACATGAGACTTACTGGTCTGTAATTGCCGGGGATTTCCCTATTTCCTTTCTTGAAGAGAGGAATTACATTTGCCTCTCTCCAGTCCTCAGGTACGACTCCAGTGGAGAGCGAGGATGCAAAGATCTTCGCAAGTGGCAAAGCAATTGCATTTCTCGCTTCCCAAAGCAGCCGAGGACAAATCTGGTCCGGGCCTGGCGACTTGTCAATCTTAATGTTTGACAAAATTTTCAGCACATCAGCTTCCTCTATCTCTATCCATTCCAGCATGCACACCTGCTCTTCAAAGATTTCATTCACTAAAAAGTTCGTTTCTTTCGTAAAGACAGAAGCAAAAAACTCATTTAGGGCTTCCCCTACCTCCTCAGACTCCACACACAAGTTCCCTATGCCATCCCTGATCGGCCCTACTCTTTCTTTGACCATTCTCTTATTTCTCACATAAGTGTAAAATGCCTTTGTGTTTTCCCTGATTCCTTCTGCCAAGCCTTTCTCGTGCCCCCTCCTGGCTCTCCTCAGACCATTTTTGAGCTCCTTCCTTGGCTGCGTGAAATCCTCTCTAGCTGAACTTGACCCTAGCTTCCTCCACCTTATGTAAGCTACCTTCTTCCTTTCACAAGAAGCTCCACCGCTCTCGTCATCCAAGGTTCCTTTATCTTACCCCTTCCTGCCTGTCTCAGAGGGACATATTTACTCATCACTCCCAACAACTGTTCCTTAAACAGTCTCCACATGTCTATAGTTCCCTTACCATGGAACAATTGCTCCCAGTCCATGCTTCCTAACTCATGTCTAATCGCGTCATAGTTTCCTCTTCCCCAATTAAATATCCTCCCATTCTGCCTAATCCTCTCCTTCTCCATAGCTATGTAGAATGTGAGGCAGTTATGGTCACTATCACCAAAATGCTCTCCCACCACAAGATCTGATACCTGCCCCGGCTCGTTTCCGAGCACCAAGTCTAGAATGGCCTCTCCCCTCGTCGGCCTGTCAACGTACTGCGTTAGGAAACCCTCCTGCACACACCTTACAAAAACAGCTCCATTCAAATCTTCTGCTCGAAGGAGGTTCCAATCAATATTAGGAAAGTTAAAGTCACCCATTACAACAACCCTACTGCGTCCACACTTTTCCAAAATCTGTCGACCTATGCTTTCTTCAATCTCCCTGCTGCTATTGGGGGGGCCTGTAGTAAACCCCTAACGAGGTGACTGCTCCCTTGCTGTTCCTGATTTCCACCCACACTGACTCGGTAGGCAGATCTTCCTCGACAATGGAAGCTTCTGTAGCTGTGATACCCTCTCTGATTAGTAGTGCTACACCCCCTCCTCTTTTCCCCCCTCCCTATTCTTTTTAAATGCTCTAAACCCTGGAACATCCAGCAACCATTCCTGCCCATGAGAAACCCACGTCTCTGTTATGGCCACAACATCATAGCACCAGGTACTGACCCACGCTCTAAGTTCATCACTTTTATTCCTGATACTCCTTGCATTAAAGCAAACACACTTTAACCGATCCCTTGGTTCATTCCCACTAGCTGGTCTACCTCTTGCTATTGCCTCACCTGCATCAACTCTCACCTCTGGTATACAGCTCAGGTTCCCACCCCCTTGCCATACTAGTTTAAACCCTCTCGAACTACTCGAGCAAACCTTCCACCCAGGACATTGGTCCCCTTGCAGTTCAGATGCAACCCTTCCTTCTTGTACAGGTCCCACCTTCCCCAGAAGGCATCCCAATTATCTACATATCTGAAGCCCTCCCTCCTACACCAGCTGCGTAGTCACGTGTTCAGCTGCGCCCGCTCCCTGTTCCTCGCCTCGCTATCACGTGGCACTGGTAATCAACCACAGAACACTACTCTGTTCGTCCTGCTCTGCAGCTTCCATCCTAACGCCCTGAAATCACTTTTTATATCCTCAATCCTATTTCTGACTATATCATTAGTGCCAATATGTAACACGATTTCTGGCTGTTCGCCCTCCCCTTTTAGAACCTTATACACCCGATCGGAGACGTCCCGGACCCTAGCACCAGGGAGGCAACATACCTTCCAGGAATCCCGATCCTGACCACAAAATCTCCTGTCGATTCCCCTAACTATCGAGTCCCCTACCACAAGTACTTTTCTATTCTGCCCCCTTCCCTCTTTGCCACAGTGTCAGGCTCAGTGCCAGAGAACTGACTACTATGGCTTTCCTCTGGTAGGTCATCCCCCCCCAGCAGTATCCAAAACGGTATACTTATTGCTGAGGGGAATGCCCACAGGGGATCTCTGCACTGTCTGTCTGTCCCCTTTCCTCCGCCTAACTGTAACCCATCTATCCTTGTCCTGAGCCTTAGGAGTGACCAACTCCCGGTAACTCCTCTCAATTACCCCCTCTGCCTCCCGAATGATCCGTAGTTCATCCAGCTCCAGCTCCATTTCCCTAACACGGTTTTCATTCATGTTGAAGACAGAATTTTGGTAATACGTTTGAACTGAATAAATATTAGTACCATGCTTGAAGCAGGCATTTCCACAGATTTTAAAACAATTAAGAATGCAATACAATTCTTCCAAAGTAGCCCATGAAGCCAACATACCGTGATAAGGGTAGAAGATGAAGGTGTGGTTAAAGAGATGGTAGGTGATGGAAAAGAGTTGGAAGTTGTCCTGGCAATTCAGGATGCCAGTTGATGGTTTTACCAAACCTGGTAATTAATCAGGAAGATGAGGATCTCTCCAAACTAAGCAGTGCAGGAACACCTGCTCCAATTTTTGATTCCTATCTGGAATTAAGAATCTAGTGATGACCATGAACCCATTGTCAATTGTCTGGCTTACATGGAATTCCTGACCCACAACAGCGTAGTTAACTCTTAATTGCCCTCTGGGTAATTAGGGATGGGCAATAAATGCTGGCCTAGCCAGCGATGCCCTCATCCTGTGAACAAATAAAGTTTAAAAAAAGAACCAAGATAACAAAGTGTGTAGCTGGATGAACACAGCAGGCCAAGCAGCATCTCAGAAGCACAAAAGCTGACGTTTCGGGCCTAGACCCTTCATCAGAGGGGGTCTAGGCCTGAAACGTCAGCTTTTGTGCTCCTGAGATGCTGCTTGGCCTGCTGTGTTCATCCAGCTACACATTTTGTTATCTTGGATTCTCCAGCATCTGCAGTTCCCATTATCTTTAAAAAAGAACCTGCAATGTTTCTAGCAGATGTCAAATTTGGACTGTAAAACAGTCCAGCAGGACCATACAAAACAGAAACAAAATTATCTCTTCCATGTTCCAACTAGAGTATAGAAGACATGTATTATCATGCAGATATCTTAGGAACAGGATGGCTTCCAAAGTCCTGTACAAGATCAAGAATAAATCTGTGTGGTGGATATTTCACGTTAGATGGAAGCAACTGCAAGAAAAAAGTACAGGTGTGCAGTGCCCTACAGGATGAAACAGACTCATAGTAGGAAAGGCTTTCCAAGCTCTCAAGAAGTGGTCATGTTCACGGGATTAGATTCTAATGTAGGACTTTATGGTTGGTGCCTTTACACCAACAAAGATTGTAGAACCAAAGGTAAATGTCAATCACAATTAATTTTTAAAAGGAAGGAGGAATTGAAACTGCAGCTGCTGGAAGATATTACACAGAACATGTACTTTTGGATGCATCAGTATCATATGAGCTCATGTGGTGCTGAGGAAAGGATGGCAATCGTCTCTGATTATTATGTAAATGGTGCTCACTATACTGACACCAACTGTGAGGAGTACCTAGAATGTTATCACTTAGCAAAGACTAAAACGTGCACTTATAATTGTTCAACAGCTAAAATCATTGCTCTTATTGGTAGAGGCGCCAGAAGTTAGGCACTTGGAATGGAAGTTCAGAACTAAACCAAGCCCAATTGGTACAGCCATATGATCCCTGAACCAAACAGTATATCAGGTACTGTTGTTATTTGGCATGTGGCTAATCAAAAAAGTAGTATTTATCTTTGTAATAATTATTCTTTTAATATCTATATCATTTTACGACCAGGGGAACGAAAAGGAGATGCATGTACAGACGTCCACTCACCTGTATCCAAATAGCAGCTTAATTTGAAAAAGGTTCAAAATTTAATTTGATGAATTCAGGTGATCCAATGGTTGCAATTAAATTACAATTCGCAAGTCTCTAAAGAGACAGATTACCATAGTGTGACACCATCTCTAGTAAGTAAAGTTTGATTTAGTGGATTCTACTGCATAATCCTCACTGATACAAAATCAAAAATGTTTGCAGAAAAGCTAGAGTTACTTATAAGTGAAATTATCTAGACTTATAAGTAACAAATTCAACTCTTTCCAAGGGCAATTAGGAATTGCAATAAATGCTAGCCTTCCCAGAAATACTCACATCTCAAGTAGAAATAATAGAATGAAAAGTATAATCAAAATCTTCCATTTCTATTTCAGCTCAAACTGAGAACTTTGAAATTGACCACTGCTTGCTGTATCGAACTAGCAAATAATATCTCAACCCACAAATAAACTCAAGAGTTTGCAGGTCTTACATACTATCAAGTTTCAAGTTGTGATTATTTACAACAGGGTGATCAAGATATTTCACTGACAACTGCATTTATATAGTAATTTTCAGTTCCAAAATGCTTTTCCTCAGCATCATCAACCACAAATTGACATCAAGCCAAAGGAGGATGTATTTGGATGGATGACTAAAAGATTATTTTTAAAAAAGGAGTATCTTTGAAGAAAAGATACAGAGAATTTCACATTCTACAGCTTAGCCTTCCCATGATGGAATGAAAGAAAAACAGAAGGTAAGACATTAGAATTGAAGAGCAGAGTATTTGTAAAGTTGTAATGCTGAAAGATGGGGATCAGGATGGGAACTGTAAATTTGATTTGTTTAGTGAACCAGCCATTAATGTATGCCGTGTGCACAAGGGTTTTAGTTAAAAGGAATTTGATGCAAACAATGACACTAGCAACTGAGTTTTGGATGGGCTCATGTTGGGGAGTGTGGAAGAACTAGGAAGGAGAACATTAGAATAGTCAATTTTGAAGTACCAAAACTATGGATTAAAGGCTTTAGCAGATGGGCTGAGGGCAGGATTTGGCTATGTTATGGAGGTGGTCTTTGTGATGGAAATGATGATTTCAAGTCATGTGTTTCTTCTTTGATCATCCAATCATCATGGCATCTCTGCTAAATCAATAACCATTTTCCACTGTGCTAAAATTGCCAAATGACACCAAATTTGAGTACACATGGCACGTATCTTTTAGTCAGATTTGGTACAATCACATCAAATATTATGTAATGTGTTTTATTAAAAGAACCCACTTCAGAATCGAACGCTGTGACGTAGTACAACCACTTGATAAACTGACAAACTGTGTTTATATACTGTAACCTTCAAATATTGTGTTAAAATTTATTTTTGTGCAAAATGCTGATACAATAATATCTATGTTCCCTTCCATTTTCCATTACTCCATATAACACCCCAGTACCTAGTCAGATCTAGATCTGATTTTATCCCATTTTAAATTTCTCTCATCTCTACCTGTGTTCTGTTCTTGCTTATTTCCTGAGAACCATCTCTTACACCCATGAGCACACTTAATTATCTATCCCCAACCATCATGCGAGTTGACACAGTGGATGAGCAACATTCCTTAGACTCCACTCTCTCGCTACCAAAAGCGCTGTAATCACAAACAACCTCAATAAAACAATGTTTAATCAATCTAACTACTAATCCATCTCCCTAAATGCAATTGAACACAGCCTCTAAGTTTCACAATCATCCTTCTCAAACTCACTCCTGTCTGATTTCTAAACTTATCACTAACCAAAGACAGCAATGATATTCACTGTGGCAATGAGGTGTTATCACAGCTGAGACATCTCAAACTTCTAGTGACGTTTGATTTTGTGGCCCAAAATCAGAATCCATCATTGCTCAGAAAAACTCAAAGGCTACTAAGCAGATCTCCACCATTGGTTTCTCTTTGCGCCTCTGAATTGTCATATTGAGTCCGAGGTGATTCATTCTTAAGATGTTCCTGTCTCTCATCTATTTACTGCCCCTCAGCATTACACAAAAAGTAGGGAGTACATTTCCAGGTACATGCTGTTGACATCCAAGTTACTTTTCCACCAACTTTCTCAAACCATTGAACTGTTTCATGCCATCAAATAGTGTGCACAATAACAAGGAATTACAGTCTGCTCAACTTGCCAAAACACTAAAGTCATCATCATTGTTAATCACTTTAACAGTGTTTTCTTACGTGTTCAGTTTTACCAAAGTGAGCTTCAAAGCCATGTATTTTATCCATTACCAAACAGGCTCATTTTCTTTACTGTAGCATTACCTGCCTGTGCAAGTATCTCAGCCTCTCCATCACTGAAAGAGATATTTAGGATTTTTTGGAAGGGAGCAGTCACCACTTCAGGTATTATCCTTCTTCAAGGCCTTCATCCTGAAGAAAGGTAATAACTGAAACGTTAATTGCTTCTTTCCTCCATGTGCTGCCTGGCTTGCTGTGCTCCTATAGTCTCCTGTTTGTCTATCTTGGATTCTAGCATCTGCAGGTTTTGTGTCTCTAATTTAGGATTTTGTCACCTCTAGACTCAATTAGTCTAATTTTTTCTGTGATCATCTCTCATGGTCGACTCTATAACATTGCTTTGATTCATTTGCAGATACGAATATTGTTAGAAATTCTTGAATTCAGACCTATCCCTAATGTCTGAGAAGGCAGCAGTGCGCTGTCTTATTGAATGACTCAGCCATTTCACAGAACAGTTCAGAGCTAACTATAATGATGTAGAATGGACTCACGAATAAACCAGATTACATGAAGATGGCAGACTTCTTTCCCTAAAGATATTAGTACATCAGTTCACAATATTGCAATGGCTTCATGTTCAATACAATTGACACTAGCATTGTGTTCTCCATTTTATTTAATTAACGGAATTCAATTCACTTATTTCCATGGTGAGATTTGAACTAACTTCAGCAAATTACTACTCCAGAGTTTTGGATTACTTAAGACCATAAGACATAGGGGTGGAAGTAAGGCCTTTTGGCCCATCGAGTCCACTCCACCACTGAAATCATGGCTGATGGGCACTTCAACTCCACTTCCCTGCACTCTCCCCGGAGCCCTTGATTCCCTGTGAGATCAAGAATTTATCGATCTCTGCCTTGAAGGCATCCAACGTACCAGCCTCCACTGCGGTCCATGGCAATGAATTCCACAGGCCCACCACACTCTAGCTGAAGAAATGTCTCCTCATTTCCGTTTTAAATTTACCCCCTCTAATTCTAAGGCTGTACCCACAGGTCCTAGTCTCCCCGCCTAACGGAAACAACTTCCCAGCATCCACCCTTTCTAAGCCATACATTATCTTGTAAGTTTCTATTAGATCTCCCCTCAACCTTCTAAACGCTAATGAATGCAATCCCAGGATCCTTCCCCGTGCATCGTACGTTAAACCTACCATTCCAGGGATCATCCGTGTGAATCTCCGCTGGACACGCTCCAGTGCCAGTATATCCTTCCTGAGATGTGGGGCCCAAAATTGGACACAGTATTCTAAATGGGGCCTAACTAGAGCTTTATAAAGTCTCAGAAGCACATCACTGCTTTTATATTCCAACCCTCTTGAGATAAACGACAACAGTACATTTGCCTTCTTAATCACGGACTCTATCTGCAAGTTAACTTTTAGGGAATCCTGGACCAACACTCCCAGATCCCTTTGTACTTCTGCTTCACAAATTTTCTCACTGTTTAGAAAATAGTCCATGTCTGTATTCTTTTTTCCAAAGTGCAAAACCTCACATTTGCTCACATTGAATTTCATCAGCCATTTCCTGGACCACTCTCCTGAACTGTCTAAATCTTTCTGCAGCCTCCCCACCTCCTCAGTACTACCTGCCTGTCCACCTTCGTATCATCAGCAAACTTTGCCAGAATGCCCCCAGTCCCTTCATCCAGATCATTAATATGTAAAGTGAACAACAGTGGCGCCAACACTGAACCCTGTGGGACACCACTTGTCACTGGTTGCCATTCTGAAAAAGAACCTTTTATCCCAACTCTCTGCCTTCTGTCAGACAGCCAATCCTCAACCCAAGCCAGTAACTCACCTCGAACACCATGGGCCCTCACCTTGCTCAGCAGCCTCCCGTGAGGCACCGTATCAAAGGCCTTTTGGAAGTCTAGATAGATAACATCTACTGGGTTTCCCTGGTCCAACCTACTTGTTACCTCTTCAAAAGAATTCTAACAGGTTTTTCAGGCACGATCTCCCCTTACTAAATCCATGCTGACTTGTTCCAATCTGACCCTGCACTTCCAGGAATTTGGAAATCTCATCCTTAACAATGGATTCTAGAATTTTGCCAACAACTGAGGTTAGGCTAATCGGCCTATAATTTTCCAGCTTTTGCCTTGATCCTTTCTTAAACAAGGGGGTTACAACAGCAATTTTCCAATTGTCTGGGGCTTTCCCAGACTCGTGTCTTTTGAAAGATCACAACCAAAACCTCCACTATTTCCCTAGCCACCTCCCTCAGAACTCTAGGATGTAGCCCATCGGGGCCAGGAGATTTATCAAATTTTAGACCTTTTAGCTTTTCTAGCACTTTCTCTTTTGTAATGCCTACCATACTTAACTCCGCCCCCTGACTCTCCCTAATTGTTGGCATACTATTCATGTCTTCCACTGTGAAGACTGACGCAAAGTATTTATCAAGTTCTTCAGCTATTTCCTTATCTCCCATCATTAGCCTTCTAGCATCAATTTGGAGAGACCCAATGTCTACTTTTGCCTCTCGTTTGTTTCTTATGTATTAAAAGAAACTTCTACTATCATTTCTAATATTACTAGCTAGCCTACCTTCATATTTGATCCTCTCCTTCCTTATTTCTCTCTTTGTTATCCTCTGTTTATTTTTGTAGCCTTCCCAATCTTCTGATTTCCCAGTGCTTTTGCCCACTTTATAGGCTGTCTCTTTTTGTTTGATAGAATTCCTGATTTCCTTTGTCAGCCATGGCTGTCTAATCCCACCCCGGATAATCTTTCTTTTCTTTTTCTTATCCAATAACAAGCATACATGCTACCGTATTTATAACTTTTCCAAATGCATGCACCATTAATCTGTACTGTGCGTCAGCCTGTCCAAAACTTAGTCATGGCTGAAATACTTGGGTCAGATCCCAGTCTCTACTGGACCTACGGCACACAAAAGCCCAAGAGGAAACTTTTCGACATCCATTTCCAGTGGCAGTTATGATCTTGTAAATTGTGGAAATGCAAAAACTATTTAAATTTCCTAATAAATGTACAGTAACTACTTTAACTTACCAAAACTGCTAGTGGAAGTGGTATAAATCCCATTCTTCTGGAAACTGTATCACTATAATCTGTATATGCCTGTAAAGAAAATTGTTCATGGTTCACTATCAAATAGACTGTCAATGAAATAGTCGTGAAAACGTAATGAAGTCAGCTAACTAGAGAGTTGGTGAAAATTGTTTAACAGGACACATCTAGAGATGGAGCAAATTGCCTGAATCGGGATCATGGAAAAGTAGAGTACTAATTTTTAACCTCTTAACAATAAACGTTTACGATACTGAAGGAATAGAGATAAATGTCCAAGTCTAAATGGAAATATAATTGCTTCTTTCATGTGCAGACTACTTTGTTGCCTCATACATTTGTCCTTCCATCTCCACGGTACTTCCAAAATGTCTGTTCCTTTCTGTTACATAAATTTCACAATCCCAAGTTATGTCACTTAAGCGAAAAGCATTTTATCTCAACTCATTAATGGGGCCAAGTTCAAAGGAAGCTTTCTGAACTTTTTAGTCACACTTGAGACAAATGCTGCTTTACAACAAACTTCCATTTAAAGGCTGAAGGGCTATGAAGTATACACTGGAGTGGGTGATTCCAGCAGACACCATGGAAAAAATGACTGCAATGATCTTTAAATCAGTCTAACAAAGAAGTAGTGTTTATTTGGACCCCACATGGTAAGTCTCCACCTCTGCTACACCCCGGTGTTTTGTAAAAATTTAACTGATTCTTCATCCTAGTATCCTACGTTTTTATGAAAGCTAAAAACTCCCATTGGCTTCTTTTATGGTCTGCCTGTACTTGCATTTTCAAAGTACGAGTACTTGGGTTTCTTGATCCCAGAGTTTTCAAAAATGTCAATATTTTCATTTTAGTTTCCATAACTACATCAAGATGTAGTGATACCTTTGATGTAGGTAAACACTAAAATCTTGGATGAATTTTTGAAGTCAGTCAAACCATTTTAATCAAACCTAACTTTATCTTGGTTAACTGAACAAAATTATTTTTATACTTGTTTATGAACTATTTGTAGATCTCAATTTTGCCACATTCAATTATTGGTTTCTAATGAACACTGAGAAATAGATTATCGACATTTCTGTTTCTTAACTGTTAGGCTGTACAGGCTTGTGTACATTGCTTGGAACTAAATACAGGAATATTGCTGGAGTATCATCTTCTAAAAATTATTACTGAAGTTGCTCTGAGGGAAGAGTCTAGAAGGGATACACAAATGGTTGCAGCTGACCCATCTGGTGGTGGGTTTTTATTTTTAAAAACAGCTTGCTTGTGCGCATGAAGAATTTACATACAACATTTTAAGTAGATTTATGGATCTTCTGCGTGATGGAGCTGATGCATACAAGGTTTCCTCACAATTTCAAATTAGCTCTGAATCACTGCAGAAAATTACAGGCCAGAATCACATGGCAATACTGCTCAATGAATGTGTATCAGTGGATCTTTCTACATAGACACAAAGCAAATTTACAAAAAGGGGGGAGAAAAAAAATTCAAATTTGGTCTGTCTCCAGTCTGATTGTTCTTCCTAGCTGGAAATTAGTCGAGGATCAGATTATACGTTTATCATTTTTTTTAAACTTCAGCAAATAGTATTGTACTTCCGTTGTGATCTTTATTATTTTTAAGACAGCTGATATGTAGGATTTCATATGAAATAAACAAAACTGACTCTTGAAACACAATTTCCAATATAAGCTGTTCCCTCAAATTTGCATTTTGGAGAAAAATAGCAAGTATGAATTTGGATCAAACATTTTAAGAACATAACAGACAAGAAACTATATTCTTATACTTACATTTTTTTGGCGGCTACTGACCAAGTCAAATGCAAGACTGGCTCTATATTCACTGTATACCTATGTACAGGAAAAAGCAGGGCTACATTAGCAGGATGCAAACATAGAACATAGAACATAGAACAGTACAGCACAGAACAGGCCCTTCAGCCCACAATGTTGTGCCGACCATTGATCCTCATGTATGCACCCTCAAATTTCTGTGACCATATACATGTCCAGCAGTCTCTTAAATGACCCCAATGACCTTGCTTCCACAACTGCTGCTGGCAACAAATTCCATGCTCTCACAACTCTCTGCGTAAAGAACCTGCCTCTGACATACCCTCTATACTTTCCACCAACCAGCTTAAAACTATGACCCCTCGTGCTAGCCATTTCTGCCCTGGGAAATAGTCTCTGGCTATCAACTCTATCTATGCCTCTCATTATCTTGTATACCTCAATTAGGTCCCCTCTCCTCCTCCTTTTCTCCAATGAAAAGAGACCGAGCTCAGTCAACCTCTCTTCATAAGATAAGCCCTCCAGTCCAGGCAGCATCCTGGTAAACCTCCTCTGAACCCTCTCCAAAGCATCCACATCTTTCCTATAATAGGGCGACCAGAACTGGACGCAGTATTCCAAGTGCGGTCTAACCAAAGTTTTATAGAGCTGCAACAAGATCTCACGACTCTTAAACTCAATCCCCCTGTTAATGAAAGCCAAAACACCATATGCTTTCTTAACAACCCTGTCCACTTGGGTGGCCATTTTAAGGGATCTATGTATCTGCACACCAAGATCCCTCTGTTCCTCCACGCTGCCAAGAATCCTATCCTTAATCCTGTACTCAGCTTTCAAATTCGACCTTCCAAAATGCATCACCTCGCATTTATCCAGGTTGAACTCCATCTGCCACCTCTCAGCCCATCTCTGCATCCTGTCAATGTCCCGCTGCAGCCTACAACAGCCCCAACAGCTACAACTGTCAACGACACCTCCTACCTTGGTGTCGTCTGCAAACTTGCTGACCCATCCATCAATCCCCTCGTCCAAGTCATTAATAAAAATTACAAACAGTAGAGGCCCAAGGACAGAGCCCTGTGGAACTCCACTCACCACTGACTTCCAGGCAGAATATTTTCCTTCTACAACCACTCGCTGTCTTCTGTTGGCCAGCCAATTCTGTATCCAAGCGGCTAAGTTCCCCTGTATCCCATTCCTCCTGGCCTTCTGAATGAGCCTACCATGGGGAACCTTATCAAATGCCTTACTGAAGTCCATATACACCACATCCACAGCTCGACCCTCATCAACTTTTCTAGTCACATCCTGAAAAAACTCGATAAGGTTTGTAAGGCATGACCTACCCCTCACAAAGCCGTGTTGACTGTATTTGATCAAGCCATGCTCTTCCAGATGGTCATAAATCTTATCCCTCAGAATCCTTTCTAACACCTTGCAGACGACAGACGTGAGACTTACCGGTCTATAATTGCCGGGGATTTCCCTATTTCCTTTCTTGAAGAGAGGAATTACATTTGCCTCTCTCCAGTCCTCAGGTACGACTCCAGTGGAGAGCGAGGATGCAAAGATCTTCGCAAGTGGCGAAGCAATTGCATTTCTCGCTTCCCAAAGCAGCCGAGGACAAATCTGATCCGGGCCTGGCGACTTGTCAATCTTAATGTTTGACAAAATTTTCAGCACGTCAGCTTCGTCTATCTCTATCCATTCCAGCATGCACACCTGCTCTTCAAAGGTTTCATTCACTACAAAGTTCGTTTCTTTCGTAAAGACAGAAGCAAAAAACTCATTTAGGGCTTCCCCTACCTCCTCAGGCTCCACACATAAGTTCCCTATGCTATCCCTGATCGGCCCTACTCTTTCTTTGACCATTCTCTTATTCCTCACATAAGTGTAAAATGCCTTTGTGTTTTCCCTGATTCCTTCTGCCAAGCCTTTCTCGTGCCCCCTCCTGGCTCTCCTCAGACCATTTTTGAGCTCCTTCCTTGCCTGCATGTAATCCTCTCTAGCTGAACTTGACCCTAGCTTCCTCCACCTTACGTAAGCTACCTTCTTCCTTTTCACTAGAAGCTCCACCGCTCTCGTCATCCAAGGTTCCCTAATCTTACCCCTTCTTGCCTGTCTCAGAGGGACATATTTACTCATCACTCCCAACAACTGTTCCTTAAACCGTCTCCACATGTCGATAGTTCCCTTACCATGGAACAACTGCTCCCAGTCCATGCTTCCTAACTCATGTCTAATCGCATCATAGTTTCCTCTTCCCCAATTAAATATCCTCCCATTCTGCCTAATCCTCTCCTTCTCCATAGCTATGTAGAATGTGAGGCAGTTATGGTCACTATCACCAAAATGCTCTCCCACCACAAGATCTGATACCTGCCCTGGCTCGTTTCCGAGCACCAAGTCTAGAATGGCCTCTCCCCTCGTCGGCCTGTCAACGTACTGCGTTAGGAAACCCTCCTGAACACACCTTACAAAAACAGCTCCATTCAAATCTTCTGCTCGAAGGAGGTTCCAATCAATATTAGGAAAGTTAAAGTCACCCATTACAACAACCCTACTGCGTCCACACTTTTCCAAAATCTGTCGACCTATGCTTTCTTCAATCTCCCTGCTGCTATTGGGGGGCCTGTAGTAAACCCCTAACGAGGTGACTACTCCCTTGCTGTTCCTAATTTCCACCCATACTGACTCAGTAGGCAGATCTTCCTCGACAAAGGAAGCTTCTGTAGCTGTGATACCCTCTCTGATTAGTAGTGCTACACCCCCTCCTCTTTTTCCCCCCTCCCTATTCTTTTTAAATGTTCTAAACCCTGGAACATCCAGCAACCATTCCTGCCCATGAGAAACCCATGTCTCTGTTATGGCCACAACATCATAGCACCAGGTACTGATCCATGCTCTAAGTTCATCACTTTTATTCCTGATACTCCTTGCATTGAAGCAAACACACTTTAACCGATCCCTTGGTTCCTTCCCAGGAAAATCCTTCCCACTAGCTGGTCTACCTCTTGCTACTGCCTCACCTGCATCAACGCTCACCTCTGGTATACAGCTCAGGTTCCCACCCCCTGCCATACTAGTTTAAACCCTCTCGAACTACTCGAGCAAACCTTCCACCCAGGACATTGGTCCCCTTCCAGTTCAGATGCAACCCGTCCTTCTTGTACAGGTCCCACCTTCCCCAGAAGGCATCCCAATTATCAACATATCTGAAGCCCTCCCTCCTACACCAGCTGCGTAGCCACGTGTTCAGCTGCGCCCACTCCCTGTTCCTCACCTCACTATCTCGTGGCACCGGTAGTAAACCAGAGAACACTACTCTGTTCGTCCTGCTCTGCAGCTTCCATCCTAACTCCCTGAAATCACTTTTTATATCCTCAAACCTATTTCTGGCTATATCATTTGTGCCAATATGTAACACGATTTCTGGCTGTTCGCCCTCCCCTTTTAGAACTTTATACACCCGATCGGAGACGTCCCGGACCCTGGCACCAGGGAGGCAACATACCTTCCGGGAATCCCGATCTTGCCCACAAAATCTCCTGTCGATTCCCCGAACTATCGAGTCCCCTACCACGAGTGCATACTTAAAGTCTGGCACTCTCTTAGTTTTTTTAAGCAGATACTGCGCCCTATACCATATTAAAAAGTGCTGTCTGAAAGTGGAGAGAGGCAACAGAGAACTGAAGGAAAGTTATACCAGAATTGAAAAGTTAACAGCTTTTCTCTCCACATAGGCTGCCAGATCTGCTGAGTTGCACCATCATTCTACCTTTGTTGCCCCTCTTTGAGCCAGGTCTTTTATTGCCAGAGCATCTCACTTTCACATGGTAATCTGCACCAGTAACTCCATACCTTTACATATGTGCACAGTAACCCAGATTTAAAATTAAATTTCTTTTTCCCTTAATCCAAATTCACCTAGTAACTTGTGATTCTCTAAGCTAATACCAGTTGCATCTCTATACATTTTGTAAATCCTGATATTCTCTATTGGGCCAAATGGATCACCACCTCTGGCTGTTCAACAACCCTGCTGAAGAACATCCTGCAACCACTCTATTACATACTTGACTCTGACATCAGAGAGGCAACATAACATCCTGGAGTCACATCTACGGTCACCAAATGGGATAGATGAGGTGAAAGGAGATGGCAAAAGGAGGGAGAGGTATTGTTTCAGGACGCATCCGGGAGGTTGGCCCAGGTAGAGGAATCAGCAAATCAGTTTAATAGTTATCCAGGTTTTTAATCCTTAAGACTAATCTTGATCTAAGAAAAGTTAATGCTAGTCGGAGTCCTCCAAGTCTTCTGACTTTAATAGACTCATTTGGAGGGTTTCAGATGCACGGGCAAGCATGTATTGGAAAATTCAACTTCCAGGACAATTCCCACAGAGTCAGCTGCAATTAGCATTGCATACACTCCCAGCACCCAGCGCCAGTCTACAATGCTTCAACAACTCTTTGGCCTTCAGAACATCTGGGCCAATATGTTAGTATTAAAATGCTTTCGAACATTGAAAGCATTCAAACAATGATATAATTTAAATTCTATTATTTACTATAATAATTGACTACATACTCACATCAGCTGTAATGTCATTAAACTTTGTAATAAAAGCATGTTTAACCACATCCACGGCTATTTCAGATGCTATTACCATGCAAACATCTGGAAACAACACCCAGAGATGATCTGAAAATAAGAAAAAACATCTGACAGTCACTGAAATAATTCCCTAACTTCAACATAATTAACATTGTATTTATATATTTGCAGTTAATTAAAACAAACACCCACCAAGTTTTGTCTGCTCAATAATACTCAGTTACTTTTGAGGATATTTTAGGCTACAGGGAGTTCCTGTGAGTTGCTTCTCCGTCCATCTCTCTATGTTTCACCTTCACTCTTAACTCAAACGAGTTAGAATACCAAAAGATCTATCTTCAAAACTAAATAAATCACATTCTCCGATTGGTTATTGATAAATCCTCAAATACATTGTAGCTCTCAACAGTATCAATTACTTTCAAAACGTATGCAGTCACAGGAAGATGGTGGCAACTTCCAAGCAGTGTGCAGCTCCCTTTACCACTGCATAAAAAAACATTTCAGCATAATTGCCTGGAGCTTTAAGTAAAATTATCTAAACATCTTCACAATTCAATAAAAGTGACGTATCTCTGGTGTCTCATTCCATAATTGGTGAATTTAACAACCTTCTACATAGGTAAGGAAACAAAAATAAGGGAGAAAATAAAGCATTCCTTTAAAAGACACTGCACAAAGTGATTACACGTTGAATGCACCTCACTGGCTGTAAAGGATTTGGGGATCTCCTGAAAAAGTCAATCATGTTTTTCTTTTAGTTTTCAACTGTAAATAAAGTGGTGTTACTGTGTAACATGGGCTCAATTCACATAAGTAAAAGTTGTTTTCCAAGTTAAGCACAGCAAATAAAATCCAATTTTTCTCTGGTCCAGACAAACAGTTACTGCGGAAACCATTAAATCATGTGGTCTGCTCCAAACCCATGGTGTCAGCAGTTAAGATTCCAGAAAGTTTAAAAGGTCTGCTCTGAGTTTGTGATGAAATAATTTTCAAAAATTAAGTATCCAATTACTCCAAGGACAGCCGGCAGTTGGGGTATATAAACAGAGATGATACACTGCACTAAAAGTTTAAGACATTAGAGACTCAACCACAAGTTTTCTAAAATGGCAGGAGATCTAATAACATTCTTTCATTCTCTGTGAACATTACGAGAACATCATCAGTTGTCTTTAAAAAATTAGAACAAACCTATGGCTCAGGTTTGAAACCTATCTTGAGAATTCCTGATGAACTAAAAGAATATTTATAAAATAAATCTAAACAAGTGTTAAAAGGAAAGCTAAGTGAATTGAGAATGCACTGTGTGGCAATTTCCTGGAAAAGGATAATTGCCTATCCCATTCCCAAGAGCTCACAGGGAAGAGGCCTTACTGTTCTAATCCAGTTTGGTACTGTCAATTTACTCATCATCACAATGATATAAAGCAGTTTGAGTTTCATTGTCAGATGAAAACAAAATTATAATAATGTTGGCTAAAGTTCAACTGGCAGCATTGTCTCCTTGAATCAGAAGGTCGAGGGCTCAAGTCACATTTAAAAGTTAAACCTGATACTCCAGTGTTACTTCCCTTGGCACTGTTACAAGTGCCATCTTTCAGATGAGATGTTAAACCGTTTTTCTCCAACTTTCCTATCAGCTGGTTATAATTGAATTTGCAGCACAGTCTTGACGAGGGACAGGGAACTTACTGATGGTGGCCTGGCCAAAATTAATTCCTCAATAAATATTACAAACAAAATACCTGGCCAATATTATACTGATGCTTGTGGGAGCTAAAGCTGCACGAAGTGACAGCCTCATTTTCCAAAATATAAGTGACTATTCTTCTGAAGTACTTCATTGGTTGTAAAGCACTGCAGGACCAACTGTCATTGTGAAAGACGCTATATAAATAAGAGTCTTGCTTTCATGTTCATATCATTTCAACCATTAATTCATGTTTCAGTTTATCTTCTACCCATAACCAATACAAATGTGGTTTAGTTTATCTTGGCAATTCTGGATAAGCTACTATTTTATTGTTCAATAAGTGAAATAAATCTGCTCCAGGGGAATTAATTTTAGACCCAAACCATGCAAGGTACACTAAGATTAGATATAGTTACATACTACACGAAGTGCTAAAACAAAACTTAAATGAACTACAGAAATAAATTACAAGTGCATATTAAGATAATTGCAATAAGTCTCGGATAAAAAGAAAGTGGAGACAAATGTAACAATTTGAATTAAGAGGGTGAATTTCTGTCGTGACTCCCCTGTTCATTTTCAGAAGCTTTAACAGAAGGGCTGAAGAAAATAAAAATCTTGGTTTCTGTTGCTCCTCAACAGTCACTACAGTGGATGAGGTGAACCGCGACAGGACCTAATCACTAACTCCTGAATTTCTCTCAATATGTGTGGGGATAAATTTGCACTATTCAACTAAGCCAAAATGCTATTCAAAATTGATTCATTTTGGGGGAAAATACGGAAAATAAATTAAGCAATTCAAACCACAATTAAACCAGAGCTGAATATTATTAGATTGAAGCACATATTACTCTGCAAACGTATCTGAGAAAACTGAAGCGAACTGCAAGAAAATTATACCTGGGTTCCATGAAAATTGTTCCATATTCCTCAAACAAACAATCAGCAGAAGGACGTAGTTGTTAAACCTCTCTCTGATATCTGCAAAAGATTTTTTCTTACATTATAGATCAAAAGCAGTCTAAAAATGATTCTGTATTAGCGTAATTTGCATGACACAAATAATTGTATCTTTTTATCATGAGGTTCCAAGCGCTTTCATAATTTCTTTTTATAGCAAATAACAATTCATTGCATCTCGAATATAAAATCACAGACTACAGAAATTTTTTTTTTTAAAAATCACTTTGGGCAAATTATCCAATACATTACGACCATTTTAGTTCCCACTGTACGAATGCCTTTAAAACTCCAAATGGCTGCTTTGGTTTGAAGCACTACAAGACCAAACTACTATTTAATAAATGCTAGTCTGAGAAGTACAAGAGAGTCTCTTTCAAAAATCAAGACGCATACAATAGATAGCGTCAGAAATGAGAGTGTATCGGGTACTTATTAAGTCTACTGCAAGCAACTACAATAGCATTTCTGATGGAGCTTAAAACGCTTTGGTAATTAAGAGTACCAAAAACTGAAGAAGGGTCCAGACCCGAAACATCAGCTTTCCTGCTCCTCTGATGCTGCTTGGCCTGCTGTGTTCATCCAGCTCTACACCTTGTTATCTCAGATTCTCCAGCATCGGCAGTTCCTACTATCTCTAGTTCTCCAAATGATGTTTGCACACTACTGTCAGAACTAGCAATGCCCTAATTTCAACTGTATGTTGCTTGCCCTTCACAGCATTTCCTAAGCAGAACCACTTATTCTTCTTAATTGCTTCTTGGAGATATCGACCTTCTTCCCTTGGCACAGCCCTTGATTCATACTAAGCTATGACTAAACTGTTGTGACTTCAGCAGGATACCATCATCCAATATCACCTCAATATCACCTTCCCTACCAATCTTCAATCAGTACACATATTCCATATACCCTTCCCTTTCCTCTACCATCATTCCTCAGTCCAAGATATCTTCCTTTCCCATCACTTGACCATAACCATTTGTTCAGCCAGTCTTTCCCAACTCCTCTGGGACCTTCAATTTCAAGTGGCCATAAACTCAACATCATCATCGCTCCATTAGCCTAATCTGTAAACCCAGTTCTCTTTCCCCTCAAAATACTTTCAGATGAGCAATTTATTTTTAAATGTATTCAGAGGTTTCCCATTTATAACAGAGATTAGGAAAAAGATTCTCTCTCAGAGGGTGGAGAGGGTTGCACACTCTTCCTCGAAAGATGGTAGAAGCAGGCCCTTTGAATAGTTTTACAGTTGAGGTACAGAGATTCTAGATTATCAAGATATTGGCAGGTTAGATGTACGTGGGTATGTTGATTAATTGTAACCTCAAATCTATCAGATCAGCTGTGATCCTATTCAATGGCAGAGCAAATTTACATTTCAGGTGCAGGTATAGAGTATGCTAACATGATTGCAATCAGCCCTTTATCAGTATAGGTATTCTATTGCTAAGGATAGAGAGATTTGGTCGAGAGTAGAGATAATGGGCAGCTACTCAGAAAGGTAACTGCACTTCATCCACAATAACAGTCAACACTGGAGTCCACCCAAAAATGCATCCTCAGCCCCCTACTGTACTCTTTACACCTATGATTGGTGTTGCCAAATTCCAAACAAACACCAACTACAAGTTCGCTGATGACACCACCGTAGTACGACCAATATCAAACAACAACGGGTCAAACTACAGCAGAAAGATAGAGGGCTTGGTGACGTAGTGCAATGAAAACATCCTGTCTCTCATCTTCAGCAAAACTAAAGAACTGATCATCGACTTCAGGGAAAAAAAGAACACGTCCCATTTACATCAACAGAACTGAGGTCGAGAGAGCAAACAGCATCAAGTTCCTCAGAGTGACAATAAGTGACAATTTGAAGTGGGTCAGTCGAGGCGGCACAACAATGCCTCTTCTTCCTCAGGAAGCTCAGGAAATTTGGCATGTCCATAAGGACCCTCACCAAGTTCTACAGTTGCACCACTGAAAAATATACTGTCCACGTGAATAACGGCCTGGTATGGCAACTGCTCTGTCCAGGACTGCAAGAAAACTACAGAAGGTGGTGTGCACAGCCCAGACCATCACAAAAGCCAACATTCCATCAACAGACTCCAGTTACATCCCTTGCAGGCGCGGAAAGGCTGCCAACATCAAAGACCAATCAAATCCTGGTAACAGCAACTTCTCACCTGACTCTTGTCTAACTACACACAAAAGTAACCAATTCTGATCAGCAGTCAGGAAGATGTACTGTCAAAAAGTTTAAAAAACCAAAATGAGTCAAACTGTTAACACTGAATATTTACAATATAGAACAAAAAACATTTTTCGTGAATAACTGAAATCTAGTATCTGTTAACTGAGCCAATAATCTGATAAAATTGGCCTACTGAAGCTCTTATATGAATGCGTGAGCCTGAAATTGATAGTCTGCCTGGATAATGGGCTCCTTGAGTTTTGGAAACACAGCCAACAAACTAGAATCAGGCATAATATTGCAGGTGTATTTAAACAAAATGACATGATATTTATTGCTGTCTTTAAATAATACTTTGTAGTTTACAGAATTAAAATTAAATCTTATATTGCGATGAGAACAGATTGTTAATTGGAAATGAATAACAAATAGATATGAAACAGAGATGCAACCTGATACACCGGGGGGGGTTGGTGGTAGAACATAGTAAAAGACATGTAGAGATGCATCTTAAAAAATCCATTTTAGGAAAATCTTAATTTAATAATAACTAATGACATTTGTATTTAAAAAGTATGTGACATTCAATTGGTTTGAACAAGCATCATTCACATAATCATGTTTACTTCCTTTTTACTTTACTCCTTGCTTCAGCAATGAGAATTTCTTTTAAAAATTAGTGACAATTTTAAAAACTTAATTTGATCATATGCATCAGGAAATTGTCTTTCCAGTTGTTTTTTCTGGCCATAATCAGCTCAATTTACAGTGAGTGAATCAGCTGAATCAGTGTAAAGGTTCAGGCAAGTTTAAATGAAAGCAAGCTATGCTCAAAACCATCCACACTCATGTTTTCTATCAGCTTTTACATTGTATCTTGAACCAATTTGCCAGAAGCAGTCCTTCACTAGAAGGTCATCTATCACCCCAAGTGAAAATTCGAAGAGTCGACTTACAATATTGATTTAAGAAGACACTTCCAATTATATTCGTTTCTCAGGAGTGCAGGCATTGGGATACATGTTTGAAGCATTTGTATGTAAAAATTTAGTTAATTTACAAAGAAAATAACAAGTAGACACTAATTTGTTTTTAGAAATTCCTTCACAGGATGTAGGCTCTGCTGGCAAGGCCAGCATATATTGTCCATGCCTAATTTCCCACTTAAGAGTCAAGCACGTTGCCGTGGGTTTGAAGTCACATTTAGACCAAACCAGGTATGGATGGCAAAACCCCTTCCTTAATGAACCAAATGGATCATTTCAACAATTGACAACAGTTACATGGCTTTATGGAGTCACTAGGTCAGTAATATTATCACCACACCATCGCCTCCCAAGTATGAAAATATCAAATAGGTAGGTATAGTTTTTAAGTAGTTTTCAGCAATTTTAAATCAGGTTACTCACAGGTGAAAGACTGTACACTTAATAATGAAAATGCTTCTTCACAAAACTGCAAAGAAACTGCATTCTTACACACTAAAATATATTTTAATGGAAAGGGTTAAACAAAAAAGAAACATTTATGTTTATTAGGCTGCCCAACTGCGCTAGCGCATTCAGGATTTTAAATGTGTGATTATGTAAAATATTCTTCACATCAACTAGAAGTTTTAACTAACAGCTTCATCTCAAGTGCATTTCAGCTACCATTTCTCCATTGTCCCCAAAACAAAAACTAGAACTTGTCATCACATCGCACTTTTAAAATGCAAGATAACAAGAACAAAATTTTATCCCCTAATTTGAAGCAAATGTGAAAAATTGTCCCAAGTTTATGAAATAAATGGTACAACTGAACTAAGTATTATTTTATGCTAATGTACATACCACTGTTGGACATCTGAAACAGGTTGTTCTTCTCAAACTTCTTGAAAACACTTCCTTTTATTTCTACAAACTATACAAGAAAAACATTTAAAATCAATTTTAACAGATTAAATAGTATGATACATCCTCAACATCACAAATTAACTTTTCTTTAAAAATGAGAATACAATTTGTGGAACAATTTTGCCTTTCAAACTTTGTATGACTGCTAGTCAGTGATAATCAAAATTGCTGAATGGTGACATAATTGTTGAAAAGCTGCCATTTGCTGTGCAGTTAGAAGTTAGATCTTAGCTGGGACTGTATTTGAAGCAAAACAATTTGTCAGGCTTCTCATTTGTTGGAATGTTCAGACTGCACTAACATTTTGATTTTAAAAATTCAAAAATATGCGGGAGGAACAGTGGGCAGGGGAAGGATACAAGGAAAGAAGTGGCTGGAAGATTGGACAGAAGGAAGTGCGTAGGATCTGGGTGGGAAGGCAGCGGGGTGGTGGTATATTGCCGTTACTACATTTTTAAAAATACAGCACAGTCTTCAGTTTTCAAAACAAGGTGCTCAAAATTAGGAATAATTTTAAGAGAGTCAGTAAAGACAACCAGTTTCCAGTGGCAGAAGAATCAACAGCGGTGACAGCCTAATGGTAATATCGCTGGATTGTTAATCTAGATACCTAGTTAATGTTGTGGGGACTTGGGTTCAAATCCCATCATGGTTAAATAACAGGAATTTGAATTCACCAAAAATCTGGAATTAAGAGTCTAATGATAACTGCAAATTGGTCATTGGTCAGAAAAATATTTCTGGTCCACTAATATCCTTTAGGGAAGGAAACCACCATCTTTTACCTGATCTGGCCTACATGTGACTCCAGAACTACAGCAACATGACTGATTCTTAACTGCCCTCTGGGTTCTTACAGAAAGGCAATAAATGTTGACCTAGCCAGTGACCCCCTCATCCCATGAACAGATTAAAAACATGTTGCCAGAGATGTCAGATTTAAGGTGAATAGCAAACGAATCAGTGGTGACATCAGGAAGCATTTATCATTTCTACATAACGAATTGCTAAGATCCTGTAAGCACTGCATGCAAAAAGGTTACGATAGTAACATGCAAATATAAGCTGGATAAATACTTGAAGGACAAAAACTACAGGTTTGAGAGAACAGATCGGGTCAATGGAAGAGCTATCCAGTTAGTGTCAAAGAGCTGGCACTACTGTAATGAAGTGAATGGCCACCTTCTGTTTTGTGTCAATCTAAGATTGAATAATACTGGACTTTGAAGTGAATTTTGAAATATATGGATTTCAGCCATCTTTAGAAAGATAATTTTTTTAAAAAATATGTAAAATCAGATCAAGTACTACACTGCCATCAAACGTGAAGGAATCCATGTTTGAAATATTTTGGCCACAAAAATACTCACATTGTTTGACATCATGATAGTAAGTAATGACTTGTTATGGGAATTGAAAGCAACATTCAAAGTTGTTGCTTGTACCATGACCAGAATTGTATGAAGGACTGTAGTAAAATTGTTAAGGTTGCAGCAAAAAAGGGAAACAGAAGCGCAAAATTTTACAGTACAGAAACATCACCCGGACCATTGTCTACGCCAGAAATTTAACTATCAAAACTGCTTATTGCTCTTATAAATGCCTATTATTGTTAATATTACAATTTATAAAATAAACTTGCTACCATGTTAAATTATACATATTTTTAAAAATAAGCACATATGCACCTTTAGCATCACCAACTGGAGATTATCAACAGCCTTGGGATTTTTAATGCATCATTTAGCCATTATTTGCTGTAATAAGGTAGATACGAGATTTTGTTGAATTATGTTATTTTGCATGAGTTATTTGAAGTATAAGCTGACAATGTTGCAATAAAGGAAAAATGGCACTTGGGATCCAAGCGAGCGAGTAAAACTCTTGCGTAATTCTTTAATTAATTTGATTGAAAGATCATGAAGTTAACAATGTACAGATGGAGAATAAATTGCGAATTAGGCAATTAGTGTGGATAAATTCAAGCTAAAAGCAGCTGCAGAAACAGAAACAAAAGAGAAAGAAAGATGTGACTTCGATAAAAAGGAACAGGAGATAAAATTAAACACTGAAGCCAGGGAAATATAGACCAGTGAGCCTGACACTGGTGCTGGGCAGGTTGTTGGATGGAATCTGAATGTCAGGATTTACATGTATTTGAAATGGCAAGGACCGATTAGGGATGGTCAACAAGGCTGTGTGTTCTGGATGTGAGTTTGCTCGCTGAGCTGGAAGGTTAGTTTTCAGACGTTTCATCACCATTCTAGGTAACATCATCAGTGAGCCTCCGGTGAAGCGCTGGTGTTATGTCCCGCTTTCTATTTATCCATTTAGGTTTCCTTGGGTTAATGTCATTTCCTGTTCTTTTTCTCAGAGGGTGGTAGATGGGCTCCAAATCAATGTGTTTGTTGATAGAGTTCCGGTTGGAATGCCATCCTTCTAGGAATTCTCGTGCATGTCTGTGTTTGGCTTGTCCTAGGATGGATGTGTTGTCCCAATCAAAGTGGTCTCCTTCCTCATCTGTACGTAAGGTTACTAGTGATAGTGGGCCACGTCTTTTTGTGGCTAGTTGATGTTCATGTATCCTGGTGGCTAGCTTTCTGCCTGTTTGTCCAATGTAGTGTTTGTCACAGTTCTTGCAAGGTATTTTGTAAATGACGTTCGTTTTGCTTGTTGTCTGTACAGGGTCTTTTAAGTTCATTAGCTGCTGTTTTAGTGTGTTGGTGGGTTTGTGGGCTACCATGATGCCAAGAGGTCTGAGTAGTCTGGCAGTCATTTCAGAAATGTCTTTGATGTAGGGGAGAGTGGTTATGGTTTCTGGACACAGTTTGTCTGTTTGTTTGGGTTTGTTGCTGAGAAATTGGTGGACTGTGTTCACTGGGTACCAGTTCTTTTTGAAAGCAGGACATAACACCAGTGCTTCACCAGAGGCTCACTGATGATGTTACCTAGAACGGTGACGAAACGTCTAAAAATGAATCTTCCAGCTCAGCAAGCAAACTCACATCCAGAACCTCAACCTGAGCTACAAATCTTCTCAAAACTTCATGGCTTTGTGTGTGGGAAACCGTGTCTCACTAACTTGATTTGGAGTTTTTTGAAGAAGAAATGAAGAGGATAAATGAGGGCAGGGCAGTGGACGTGATCTATACGGACTTCGGTAACGACTTCGACAAGGTTGCTCATGGTAGACTGGTTAAATCACAAGGAATACAGAGAGAACTAGTCATTTGGATGTAGAACTGGCTCAAAGATCGAAGATAGAGGGTGGTGTTGGAGGGGTGCTTTTTAGAATGCAGACCTGTGACCAGCAGTGTGCCACAAGGATCAGTGCTGGGTCCACTGTTTTTCATCTTTTTTATATAAGTGATTTGGGTGTGAACATAGGAGGCAACAGTTTGTAAATTTGCAGATGATATCAAAGTAGGAGGTAGCAGACAGCGAAGAAGACTATCTCAAGGTACAATGGGATCTTGATGAGATGGGCCAATCGGCCATGAGGTGGCAGATGGAGTTTAAATTAGATAAATGTGAGGAGCTGCATTTTGGAAAGGTAAATAAGGGCAAGACTTATACACTAAATGGTAAGGTCCTGGGGAGTGCTGCTGAACAAAGAGACCTTGAAGTGCAAGTTCATAGTTCCTTGAAAGTGGAGCCCAGGCAGATAGGATAGTGAAGACAGCTTTTGGTATGCTAACCTTTATTGGTCAGTGCATTGAGTTTAGGAGTTGGGAGGTCATGTTGCAGCTGAATAGGACATTGGTTCAGCCACATTTGAAGTGTTGTGTGCAGTTCTGGTCTTCCTGCTATAAGAAGGTTGTTATGAAGCTAGAAAGAGTTCAGAAAAGATTTGCAAGGATGTTGCCAGGGTTGGGGAGTTTGAACTAAATGGAGAGGCTGAACAGACCAGGACTATGTTCCCTGGAGCGTCAGAGGCTGAGGGCCGGTCTCATAGAGGTCTAGAAAATAATGAGGAGCACGGCTAAGGTAAATAAAGGTTTTTTACCTGGGTTGGGGGAGTCCAAAACTAGAGGGCATAGGTTTAAGGTGAGCGAAAAAAAGATTTAAAAGGGATCTAAGGGGCAATTTATTCACAGAGCGGTGCACATATGGAATGAGCTGCCAGATAAGTGGAGGAGGTTGGTACAATTCCAACATTGAAAAATGTTACCAGGATGGGAATATGAACAACAAGATGTTAGAGGGACGTAGGCCAAATGCTGGCATATAGGACTAGATTTAATATAGTTGGCATGGACAAGTTGGACCGAAGGGTCTGTTTCCATGCTGTACTTCTCTAATGATGCTTTGACTTGGTTACTATTAGAAATGCAATAAATGGCATTCCTTTGCTACATTTGTGCAGTAGCTATGAAATACCATTAAGGTGTACAAGTCCTGCCCTAATTTGCCTTTCCAAAATGCATTCAACATGATTAATTTTTATGCAATTAACAGTGCAACAGCACATCTGACAGTGGGCTAGAGAATCTCTGATGGGCAGAATGTTCTATTCCTGCTCCTATTTCTTATAATCTTATCAGCATCAAACTTTTGATTTTGTTATTTAGCAATTTGCCTTCCTTTGCCTTGCAACTGTTGTAGCATTTGTGCAGAAACAACAAGGAGCAGCATTAGCCTCCCAATGACTTTGGCAGCAAATGGTGGTCTGGTATCATTTTCTGCCTACCACTGAATCTTGTTAGCACACATTTTGGTTAGTTAGATTATACTTCAAAACTATTCAGCAATGCCTAAGTTCATTTCAGGACAGAATGCAATAAGTAACTTAGTTATACTATAAAAGAGATGCTTATAAAAAAAGTACAGATAACAATGGTCAACTTCCAATAAATTGTGCACACGTTAAAATAATTATATCTAGTATGCTAAACTTCAACTTTAATTAACAGGCGGAATTGATGAAAACATTTAATAAGCCTGGTAGCTTTAATAAGTGACTCCCAAAGGATACAGACATAAAGCACAGCCATGAAGAAATGAGGTATCACCCCAATATGAGCTCGTTTCTTCTTTTTAGTTTCTGTGGCTGTCCAATACAGTGCATCCAAAATATCTTGTCCAAAGGAAGAAAAGAGGCGATCTGCTACCTTAGAAAATCAGCCAGTGTTAACCGTAATGGAATATTCTCTACAGTCAGACTTAGTAAAAATAAAATCAATGATAGATGAATCATAAAACTTCAATGCACAGGTACAGCAAGTGATAAAGTATAGGAAATACTGTCATTTAAGAAGAATGGAATATAAATACAAGGAAGTCTTTGCTATATTTGCATAGGGTACTGCAACTCACATTTGAAGTACCGTGCAGAATTTTGCTTTTATTTAAACAAAAGGATCAAATTGGATTTGAAGCAATGCCGAGAAGGGTCAGCAGAGTGATTTCTTGGATGGAGGGTTGGCGTTATGAGTTTTGCTGTATCAGTTGGGCTACATCCATTGAAGCTGGAAAAAAAAAACGAGGTGACGTTATTGAATGAAATAAAGATCCTGAGGACGCTTGACAGAGTTGATGTTGAGTGGGTGTTTCCCCTTCTGTGGGAGTTTGGAATTGACAAGAGAATAGGAAAATGCTTAAAAATATGCAATCACCCATTCAAGATAGATGAGATTTTTCTTTTCAAAATCATTGTTCTGTGGATCTGTCTTGACCAGAAAACAAAGAGTTAGCAAATATATTTCAGGGCAAATTATATACGTTCTTGACTGTCAAGGGAGTCAAAGGTTTTAGGCGATAGACAAGAAAGTAGAAGATGCAATTAGATTAGCCATGACCTTGTCAAATAGTAGAGCAGGCTCACTCGTCAAGTCTAACTCCTGTTCTCAACTATTATGTTCCTATGTAATATTAAATATTTGTCACAATTAATACTTTGTATAAATATTAATAATAAAAAATAGCAGAAATATTGAACTGGATACTAATAGAGATTGGGGTCAAGTTAAATGCTGGAAAATTAAACAGCAAGCCTAGAGTGGGCAAAGGAAAAACAAGTCCAATCAAGCTACAGCTTCAATGCATGCTAGTTTCAAAAAAATTGGTTTACAGCAAAAATTAGCGTTTTAAAAAAGAAAAATGACTGATAACAAATAGAGGGAGAATACCTAAGATGATATGAAGGAGTCAGTAATTGTTTTAGATTTAGATTTATTGCCACATGTATATAAAAATACCGTGAAAATTTTGTTTTGCATGCAAAACACAGACTGTTGCCACGCTCTGGCGCTATCTTGAAAGACTGAGGTTTTATTGCATTAGAATCCATCTTTCCCTCTCCACATTGAAGGAGGATGCAAAACAATAAAGAAAAAGGGGACTAGTCTTACTTATTTTTTTAAATTTAGAAAATGGACATAACTCCAAATGACTAAACAATACCATATTTCATTTTACAGACATTTCCCAAAAAACGGATACATATTCACAGGCAAATCATATCATAGATACATTATGATGTTCATATTTTTAGGTAGGAGGGTTGTTTAGCTCAGTTGACTAGATGGCTCAGAGTGCAATGCAGAATGGTTTCAAAAGGCTTCAACAGGTTCAATCATTTGCGCCAGTTGTGGTAATTCATGGAGGCCTACTCCTTACCTTGCCTCTTGGTGTAGAAATCAAGTGTTACTCTCCATTAGAGGGGGATCTCTATGGTTCTTTCTGGACTGTGGCTAACTAATGTTATGGCAGAAATTAGTGAATGCTTAAGAAATGATGTGGCTAATCAGAGAGTGCTAAAATCGATTTGTAAACAACCACCTGTTCTGGTTTAATATTTATTTTCCTAGAAGGTCACAGACATAAAAACTGAATGTGGTGGATGCTATATGAAATGGACCACAGGGTCTGTTTCCATGCTGCACAACTCTATGAATGTTAAAAGAAAGACTTGGTGCAAAGATTAAGGAACATATCATGCAGTTTTGACTCAGATATCTGTGAAATCTGGGTTGAACCTATTGAAATAGATTGTACATTTGAAATTTGCACATGTATCACAGTGAAATCTCATTACCCATGATCTTTTTTGTTGAATGAAAAGACATTTTGCCAGAAGATTTTACTGGTCATTAGATTACCCATGCCTTATGTGGGAATGACTCATTTGGGCCTACAGCACCTATTTACCAGGTTGCAGCCAGAATTTCAGGCAACATTAATTCAATGCTTTTTCTTTTGAAAAAAAATCCTGTTCATATCTGTTATGACACACCTGTGGAACAGGCGGACTTAACCCTGTACTTTCTAGCTCAAAGACTGAAACAGTACTACATGGCCAAGAGACCTTTATTAATCTAATGTTATATATATTTAGATAAACTATTCAGATGCCTTACGACACATGTCTGGTTTAGAGGATTGTGTGGTGCTGATGGTGGGACTTGAAACCAGAGCTAGGGAAACAATCACTGTGTCCTAAGAGGTCTGTTAATCTAAAGTTAGTTATTTTCTATTCAACCTAACATTCAGAGACATTACTACACACCTCTGGAGCAAGTAGGTTTTGAGCCAGACCTCTTTATTTAGAGAAAGGGACACTATCATTACACCATAGGAGCCCTAACTAAAGTCACTAGCTAGCAGCTAATTGGAGTTGCATTTGTGCGTATTTCTCATGTTAATGATACAATTACTTTAAGATCAAGTTTAAAAACAGTCAAATTCAGCCAAATGATTTCAGAAGATTTACTCAGCAGTGAACAGAAACAATCAGTTGACTGTTTTGTCAGCAACAATTATCTGAGTACATTTTATATTCACCTGAGATGAATAAGCAAGTGGAAGCCCCATTGAACATATGCCAATTGATGTGCCAGTTTTGTTCAGGATGAAGGGAACAGGTTTGCTTGGAAATTTGGATGTAACTTCATGTTGGGAAAAGCAGCACACAAAAAAAAAGCCTCAACTATTTGACTGCACACGAGGCCAGGAAGGAGAGAGGAACAGGGAGCCAGGGCAGGTGAGATCAAAAGCTAAAATAAATGAATTGATGAAAAGGGATAGATGTTCTCTGAACACATTATTTGTCTTTCTGCACTGACAGCAGGCAGAACGGGAGTATTCACTGAAGGTAAAAGGTAAAATGAAGTTTTATTTCACTGAATGACTTATCTATGGTTATTTGGTCAGATTAAATGAAGACAAGTCCATGGCACAGCAGAATTGTAAGGAGTTAGGGACCAAAGGGTATGGTGAGAAAACAGAACAAGAGTATAGTGTTGGATGACCAACTGTGATCATATTGAATGACAGAGAAAGCTGAAGGGGCTGAATGCCCTTTTCTTTCTCCTTTTTTCTGTGTCTATGAGTTTCATCAATAGTCTCATTCCACAGAACAGTGCACAAATCTTTTTATGAAGAAACTAATAGGACACAATGGAGTTATTCCAAGAGACAGGATAAACTGTTACTTAGAAAGTCTCAGATCAATGAAGGTTAGTTACATGGATTTATTAAGGAAAGGCTGTGTCTGGCTCCGAATTTTTTTAAGGAAGTAACAAGGAGGGCTGTTGAGGGTATGCAATTAATGAAGCATATCATGAATTTTAGTAAGACTTTTGCCATAGGCCCGAATGGCGGACTGACATTAAAAAACCTGGAATCTACAGGAATGTAGCAAATTGGATACAAGACTGGTGACAGGAAACAATAACTGCTCATGGCTATTTTTGCAACAGGAAGGCTGTTTCCTGCGGAGATCTGGAGGTCTCTGTACAAGGTCACCTGCTTGTTGTGATATACATTAAATGGTTTGAATGTAAATGTAGGAGGTATGATTAAGAAGGTTACGGGTGACACAAAAATTGGTCAAACAACTGAAAACAGAGAGAATAGATGCAGACTACAGCAAGATAATCAATGACCTGGTCATATGGATAGCCAAATGGCAAATGAAATTCAAGGCATACAAATACAAAAGGATTTGAGGAAGACCAACAGCTAACAGAATTCACTATAAATAGGACAATGCCGAGAGCTGTAAAGGAGGTGAGAGGGACAGACCTGTAAAGTGGCTAGGATGACGTAGTCCTTTCCTTTATTAGCCACAGTATAGAACAGAGCAGGGAGGTTATGCTGGAACAGTACAAGTTATTACTTAGATCGCAACCTGCATATTATGTGCAGTTCTGGTCACCTCATTATAGAACATATACAATTACACTAGAAAGGGTGTCGAAGAAATTTACAAAGATGTTACCAGGATTGGAAAAATACAGCTATAAAGGAAACAATTGGAATGGAGATACTGAAGGAAGATTTATTGAGATGGATAAAATTGATTGGCTTGATGCAGAGAGATCATGGACTAGGGGCAACAGATTTAAAAGAGCTCTTTCTAACTTCTTGTGGCATGCCTATAATTAACTCAATGATAATGATAAATTATAAAAACTTTATGCTGATTACTTGCATTCTTCACAAACAAATATTGATAGAATAGAATCAGAAGTGACATATGGGAAGCTTGTTTTATGGTCAGAACCAGAGTAATTAAGGGTATCACTAAGAGGATTAGTCGGTGGTGTGATTTAGCATTTTCTTTCTCTGCATCACTTGGAGTCAAGTGAAGCTTTGCTGACCACTTTACCAGTTCTGCTTTAAATCTGATTCATTTAAATAAAATTTCAGAAACACACTTAAAATGCTGCGATCTGCAGTACTACAGGCCATATATTGAAAAGCGGGATTCAACTGAGCGACATTATTTTTTAAGTTTGCAAACACGATGGGCCAACTAGCTATTCTCAGTGCCATAAACTTTGTGCTTATGTAAAAATACAGAAAACAAACAAAATTTGGAATACCAGTAACAAGACAAACCTAAAAGGATAACTATTCCTCACTTGCATCAGCTGTACTAAGTTTAAGTTTGCAATCAAAACAAATTGGCAGTATATTGGGTCAACAGAAGAAGCATACCTTGTTCCCCTCAATCTTAACTTCCCTAAAGATCACAGATGCAAAATCTCCAGGAGGATACAAATTAGATCTTGAAACAAAAACTTTTAATTTATATCACTCCAACAGAAAATTCTTACTTTTTATACATACCTCTAACATATTGTAGATGATGTAGAGTTTGATGACAGATTGTCCTCTAATGAGATGGTACATCATGGAATAATCCACATAGTGCATCATAACAAAGCAGATGACCATTATAAGTGCCTTGAGTATGTCACATACCTGAGCAGGTTGTAGCAGCCGTCCATCGCTGAGAATACAATTAAACAACATTTATTTCCAAGACAGTCCACAAGTAGGCATTTTAGAAATAGTGAGGCTGTTCAGTAGTAATTAAAGTAATCATTTATAAATAATTACTCAACTATAAGCTAAGCAGATCAATTTAAAACCCAATTATAACTTATTCAACAAGGTTCAACTTTTTCAAGATTGCAGGGAGATGATCACCACCTTTTCCAGGGCAATTAGGGATAAATGTTGCCCTCACCAGCAATGCCAACATCCCATGAAGGAGTAAAATAAATGGCTTAAAAGGCAGTTCAGTGACTACTAATTGCTTGCAGCCTAATGTTATTATAGCTGTTCACTGCATGAAGAAGGGGAGAATCTTAATTAATTCCACTGTTACTTCTTTTGATAGTCCCTAGCAGCACAAAGAATGCTTGCGATGTATAAATGCATTTCCCATGTACACTGTACTCCAGATGCAGTCTAAATTAACAGCTACAGTAATACTTTTGCTTTTATTCTCTATTTCACAAACAGTCCATTTTTATATTTTCAAATCAACCTTTTAAAAACATTATTATATACCTCTGGAAGAGATGGAACTTGAAATTGGGCCTCCAGGTTAGCTTCCTGGCTCACAAATAGGGATAGTACCACTCCCGGTCCAGATGCTTTTAAATCAACATGTTCAACCTAATCAGAGATGTTGCTATATGCCTTGGGAGCAGGTGGCAGTTAAAGGCCTTCTGGGTCAGAGGTAGGGCACTACCACTACAGCACGAGATGTTCCTCCATGGCTGTATATGAAATGTGAGAAGTGATCTTGGACTAATAGCAACAAGCTGATATTATGATTCATTAATTTGCTTTTCTGTCAAGAGCTCTTTGTCTCTTTCAATGATGGAATTAAGAATTTTAATATCTGACTGCAACCTGTTCATTCAGCTGTGCACGTTATCTCCCATAATGATTTTATCCAATCTGTATGTTGAGAGATTCTGGCACATTTCTGCTTCTGATCGGAAAGTACATTTGAATGGGTGTATTACATTCAAGCTTGACTGCCGGCTCCCTTAACTCATTATTTTCAGAGATAATCCGCAGCTCTTCACAAATGCTAACATTCAGACTTGCAGAAAAATGCCTATGACATTGAATATATTGCTAACATATTTGTCTTCAAGTCATTCTGATTTGGATTCTTTCTAGTTATTAAATCACAGATTCCCCCATTAGCATGGCACTACTCCATTTTTTGCACTGCTAAATACACAGGGAAATTTTCCTGCCATTGTTTAAATAAGAGCACATTTCTCTGAACTCCAGCATCAAGCTTCAGATTTATGATGATCATGTGCTCATTTCTAACCTCTTCCTGATCTGAATAGTTTTGTGAATTTCTTTTCTGAGAACTACTACAAACAGCCATTCATGCAATTGTATGATGTTGTGTTGTGTCCTCAAACTTTTCATTTTACTGGGTATGGATTTTTTGGCTTATTTTCCTTCTCGTTTGCTCTGTCTCCAGATGGCAACTCATTCACCATATTCTTTCCTTGTCCTGCAGAACTTTTCCAAGAGTTCTGGATTTCCACTAGATGTGCAGTTTGATCCAAGTTTTCCTCTACCCACGACAGCATGTCATCAAGAATGCCTAAACATCTGTCTTTCGACCTGGTATTTGTTATTTTGTTGCTGCCTAACTGTATTGATCATGTTACCCTTCTCTTTACTAAACTGAACATTTGCCACTTACATCATTAGTATTTTCACCCGTGACTTCGCGTGTTTTGACAGTGTCTTTACCCTGCGATAATGTCCTTTCCAATCAATTCTTTTGGTACCTCAAGATGTGCAGATTTTATATCTTCTGGCTATATTTTTCAATCATAAGGAATTGTCAACAGGTTCATCTGGTTTCTGCCTCGGGCTTTTAAATCCATATCAGTGAATTTAATCATTTTACTATAGCAGGTGTGCATTGAATATTTCAAGAATTATGCCTGGGTTTTTACTTTTTCCTTGTCCACCTCAGTTGTTAAATAAATGTAATCATTTCTCTTCTGCCCACAGAAAGATGTAGTTGCTCTTTCCTCTTCACAAGTAACTGTTAGAAAACTAACAAATACCTGTCTACAATTACTTAAGTTCATCAAAACCATCTACAACATCAGCCTCACAAATGGACTGTGGCTATGCATTACTTGTGGCAGCGGCATCTACTTATTTTTGCAAGACTTCGGTTTTCTCCAATAGCACTAATTTGAATTGAATTTTCTCAATTCAGTTCAATATTAAATCCTTTTAAATGTTTGAGTCTTAACTTGCTGATGCCGTTGTTTTCTTATTCCCATAAGTTTGAAATGATCACATTTTTAGATCAAAATACCGCAGTTTCAAACAGTGTATAATCTGCAGCTGTCCACACGGCTCATAGTTATACAAAGTTATTGACAGCTAATTGCAGTGCAGTAGTAAATCCAGCACCTAGTTGTATACCCGCACAATAATTAGTTTCTAGTTCTTTATAAATAGGGCAAAGTAACATCAAAACTTTCCCTATTTAGTCAACTGAAATAATAAGATCTGACCCTTCATTAATCTAATAGGCTTCATTTAAGTCCTTCTGAAATCTGGCCATTGAGCATCACGATTCCATATCACCAGCCAGAAGGTGACAAATTACATACAGTATCTATTACTCAGCCAAGGCATGGTCTCTTCGGGGAACTGAATTTCCGACTGATCTCACACAAAACTGATATTTAATAGCTTCCACTGTCTATACAAAGTAAAGATCTGCTTGTCAATATCACAGCATATTACTTAGCACTGATTAAGTTTATTGACCATTAATTCTGTAACTTGTTTGAAATGTTTGATCAAGGTAGTGAACTTACCTTCCAGTGGTGCTTTGAAATTCTTTTAAAAATCTCATGCTCATTCTCAACAAAAGTACACGCATACCTAATTCTACATTGCAGCAACAAAAGCTAAACAAATTGGCCTATATATTTCAAGATGACTGCCTTTTTTTTAAATATTAAAAGCACCTAGGGCTCTCTCTAGTTCATGGAAACAATCTCAGACCTCAGTGAACAGTTTGAAATGGATGAGTCAGTGACGTGTATCACAATCTTTTTTAGACAATGGGTATTGAAGCTTACATTCTTATGATTCTGGACTAGTAACCAAAAGGTACTTAGTTCAAATCCTTGACTATAAAGTACTTGAAGTCCAATTTTTGTAAATTGGTTGACTGACACGAGAAAACGATCATTCAAGTTGGTGCATTGTTGTAAGTACGCAACTGGTTCATAGATGCCGCGTAAGAAATTGCATTTAATACTTGCATTCTCTCTCCCCGCGCCCCCCAACTTGAGCTTCAGTTTAACTTGTGTTGTATTTGTAAGTCACAAAAAAGCTGCTTTGATTTTGTTATAGAATAGATAAGATTGTTATGGGAACACAAACATAAGTTAAATTACAATGGACAGCTAGGCTTATTTGGTATTACACTTGCTGTTAGGTCAGTAAATCAAGTAATCAAGCCTCAACTTAAAACTGAACATTAAAATGAAGATCCACCAATAATCAGTGAATTGTAGAATTGTTTCATCCAGTATTTCTTGGGCACCTCCACCCCTTTCCCAAAACCAGGTTGACCGTCAATTACTTTCACAGCATCCTGCTTTGCACAAGTTGGCAGGCGTGTTTGTCTAAGTAGCATTACTTGACTATCATGAAACAGTTTAGAACATCCTAATAATGGTTTAGCTACAATTGCTTTCTTTCAAATTCAAGTTTAGGGCTGAGGTCAGAAAATGCGACTTGAGGCAATGAATAATCAAGAACTTGAATGAAGTTGTGAAAGCGTATATATGAATGGTCCATTGCTGTAAAAAGGGCTAAGTGGAGTCTTCCATAGGGAAATGACCGAAATGGACTGAATGGCCTTTTTCACATATATTTTGCAGTGAAGCAAACGAACTAGTGAAGCTCAAGGCTAAACCCCTAATGTAATTGCAACTTTATAAAAAGGAAACTGCATTACTAAAGCAATAAATTTATTTTCTTACTTTGGTGTGAAAACCCTTCCCCATACACCTTACTCAAAAAGACTTTTACCTGCCATTTTTAAATATGCGCAAAAGTATATAAACAGTGGGCAGATAGAAATCTTAAACATAGCATAGACACTTAACTCACTATAGAAATGACAATGTCTGCAACTGTTTTCAACTATTCAACTAAGAGAGGTTTGTCTTAAAATTATTGAAATCTTGTCCTGATTCACTAAGAAGGGCAAACTTCTCAGCAAAGTTTTCAACAATCCTAAAACACTACCGGACAGACATTAGTGTACATATGACCTAAGGTCATACTTATAGACTACAGAATAGGGTAAACAATTATTTACAACATTTAGGTTTTCCAAATTAGTGTAATAGCAACATATAGCTTACCTTAAGCCACAACAAGGCAGAGTAATAAATCTCATTAGGGCAAGAAGGACTCGCAACGGTAGTAGAGTAAAGAGATATAAAAAGGCATCCAGGCAGAGAAAGAATCCAAAAAACATTAACTGAAAAAAAAAACAAAACATTTATCAAAACATAAAGCAGATCTCACAAAAAACTAACAGTATACCAATTTCTATGCATTAGAAGGTACATTTTAAAGTTTCAAAAATATAGACATGTTATTTATGTTCTATTGATACAACAAATCAGAAAAATGAGAAAACTATATGCCTATGTTCCTTTCTGTACTGGTTTTGATACAACAGAGGCAACAGAAGCACATGCTGGAATGTTGAAACTTCTGTTATTCTTTACAGAAGGGAAAATACACAAATATCAGTAAACCAGGCATATTTGGGGGAATGGGTAAACGAACAGGGTGGGTCAGATTTGTATGCAAATTGTGAAAAACAGCTACCCATTAAGTATGGAATTCATTTTGCCAAAGATCCTTTGAAAAGCTTTTTCTTGACAGGAATTTATTCCCCGCATTCTATGATCGTTTATCTCCAAAACAGGACTGGACACAGGATAATTGCATTTGCTCAAGGCTCCTAAAAGACTACAATGGTATACTTCCAAAAATGTTTTGCTGCACATGAATCAAAATTTAAAAATCAAAAAATGCTCTCCATCTTGACAGAGGCAATTTGGTGATGAGCCATACACTGAGGGGCAATTGTCAAAATAATGTTCTGATCATTCCAAAATCAGGCAAAAAAAACTGCAAGAGAGTTTAGAAGCTGCGCAGCTAGAAGTCTTCAGAAGACGACAGTCAATTTGTGCAAGAAGTGGGAATGAAACAGTTGAGCAAATTTCTGCTCGAGGGAAAAATGAGACAAAGTTGATATACTGGACCTGCATTTGACTTCTAGGCAAACGTTATAACAAAACCTAGCCCATTTTGTAAGAAACAATGTGGTATGGATCTAACAGACTTGATATTACTTCACTCTAAGGCGTCTTCAGGAGGCACAGGGGTTGCACCAAAACGGTAATCTATTGTTAGTGATATTAACATCAAAAATGAAACAAACAAGCTCTAACTCAATTACATGCAACAGAACCTTAAGCAGCAGGTAGCGAGTAAGCAAGGGCAATGAACAAGTAAGGTCAGTTACGTAGGATGTCCACCCAAATTGGGTATAGAGAAGAACGACATAGTTGATATAGTTGAACAAACCCTCCCTAAAATATTTTAAATAAAACGGTATCTTTGGAAAGATGGACTCATGAAGATGAACCAGGCAGAAAAAGAGATTCTTGAACCCAAAACAGGCTTTATTCAATGTAAGTGGTCCAAATATATCTTTGCTTAACCTTAATTTCTCTCATGTTTGTGAAAACCTGATGCAAATGAAATAAATAATTTCTGCTTTATGACCTTTGATCCATAGTGTGTTCAAATCTCATGTTACATTTCTGATATAGCCAGCAGTATTTCACAGTGCATGTTTCAAGTCAACAAGATGAACAAGGTTGAAAGGTACCTTGCCAATCTAAAGTTAAGGAATTGAAACTGGCAATATCTATAAGAAAGGTTGAAGGTACTCTTAGATTCAGGTACTGGAGGAGGATCTTTATTCCAATTCCAGGCAGAGGCTCTCCACTTGCATCCTTCTGACATTACAGGAAAAAGATAGCAGTCCTCCTAGTCAGATGAATAGAAAGATGGGCAGATTTGGGGAAAGACCAGTAAGGCATACTTGTATAACAACTGAAGATTCAAATGAGGATGCACAGTTCATTATTGCATCTATGTCTTCAGGTAAGTGAATAGATCAGATTTGTGATGGAACATGTGTGGGTAAGCCCACTAGGAAATAATAGGACGAGGTACAGATGTTCAAAGAAGACTGAGATACTGACAGAGGTTTTGGAAGCCTGCAGCAGCCAACACAGCTACCGCAGAGATCTTATGCCTATAAGTAAAGAAAGCCCTGGAGCTCAAAGTTGCTCGATCACATTATCCTCCTGGTTCCCCCCTACAAATGAACCACAGGCAGGATAATGAGGGACCAAGCTTGACAGCGACAAATCTGAATAAATTTTCTTTAAAGCATGGGATCACATCATCCTGATAAGGAGGAAAAGATTTGAGTCTGAAGACCAAAGAAGCAGCTATCATCAGGGAGGTGACTGATGGCAAAACAGACAGGGATGGAGATCTCAGGTTAAAGAGGAGGGGAAAACAATTGCTGCCCAGTACACGCAGAGTCAGGGTAAGCTTTGCCTGACAGGTTCACAAAAGAAGCATCGAAATTGTGGCAGCGATGGATATTACAAACAAGACTGTCTTAAACAAAAACTGCATCAGGACTACCTGATATGGGTTGATGAAACATTACAAGTTGTCAAAGGTGCAAAGTATTCTTGCAGTCTCAATTTGACACACATTGGAACTGGCCATCCATCACTAAACAGGACATTGAAAAGATGCTATTTCAAATAGGAGGTTGGGTACTTTATAAATGCAAAAGACAGCCTGCCACCATCATACGTGTGATAGATAAAATTTTTTTAGCAACATTAATTTCTAGTCCCTCCTTGTGAATTTGAACAACATATTCATCTTTGGCTTGACAGTCAACTAGAACCCTTGCAAAACTCAACATCGTTTTAGCCGACATGGTGCAGTTTAACTTGAAAGTCAAAGCAGAGAAATGTCATCTTTTCTGGACAAGACATTACTCCTGAGGATGAGAAATCTGAGCAACAGAGTAGCAGCCCAGGACCTGAACAGGGGGGTTAGTCTAGTCTATTCACCCCATATACTTAAGCTATGACCCCTGGTTTTGTACTCTCCCATCATTGGAAATATCCTTCCTGCATCTACCCCATCTAGACCTATTCGAGCTTTATAGGTTTCAAAGAGAACCCCTTATTCTACTAAATTCCAGTTAATACAATCCTAAGCTGCTCAATCACACCTCAAGACAGACCTGCCATCTTAGGAAACAACTTTGCAAACCTTTGCTACACTCTTATAGCAACAGCATCCTTCCTCAGACGTATCAGCCAAAACTGCTTCCATTATTCTAGGCGTAACCTCAGCAATGTCCTGTATAATTGCAGCAGGCATCTTTGTTCCTGTACTTCAGACATTAGGATTTGTGCAGAGTTGAAAAGTTTTTAAAAAAAAATCCACTCAGCTACTTCGAAACATCCACCACTCTTTGAGCAATAGATCCAATGAGCCACTAAACCCATGCAGTTTTGACTCAAGGTCAGGTAAAAGTAGTGCAAATGCTGATACCCTTATTTGGGACACTGATCACTGGAGAATATTTACCTTTGCTTGGCTGACACCATGCTCCATGCTCTAAGTCAAAGGCAGCAATCTGACCATGATTCCCTATAACATTTGGACCACAATCCAGCACAGTGTAATCAATGCACTCATGACTGATATCCAAAATAGTTCTAGATGGGTCGAGCAAGGTTTCCCTTTGTCATATATCTCAAAACAGGACCTCAGGCCAGTTTCAACTGATCAACATGGGCATCAGTAAACTGCACCATTACTGGAAGGCCTAACATCCACCAATCCAGCATCAATTGATTATGGAGTTCAAATAGTTGAGGAACTGGAAATCGATGAGGAAAGAGGATGGCAAGAAGAGAAGTTTCAATAGCAGTTCATAATCAAACAAGATACATGACTGCCTGACCAAAGAGTGGTGTTACTGGCTTGGGGCTCCTGCTATTATTGATGAATACTGTCAAAAATTGATTAGTGTACTTTGGCCAAAACAGGGGAGTGGCTTTACACCAACATGGGATCCTTGGTTGCCAAGAGACCTCTAAAGGGCCTTACAATGGATTTTCTGGTCCTTAATCCTTGAAGTAACAAAAGTGAGCACACTGTCATACTCACAAACGTCTTCACCAAGTTCTCACAGCCATTCCACCCATGATTCAAGGGCCTTAAGTATTAGCCAGATTATTAGTATCTGATTGATTTGTCTACTCTAATGTTCCATGTCAGGTTCACAGTGATGAGCAGCACAACTTGAAGAGCATGATCATCCAGGTGCTTCAAGACCTGTGGCATTGCCAAGATCTGCTATAAATGAAAAGGTTAATGAACAGTATGAGCTATTCAACTGCATTCTGCATGACTGTATGCACACCTTATCTCCAGAGAAGAAAACAAAGTGTCATGGGTAACTTCCAGAGTGGGTTTATGCTTATTACAGTATTGTACACTCATCCACAGGCTAATGTCTACATTCTCTCTTCTTTGGAGAAGACCCAATCCTTCCCATAGACCCTCTCCTTGAGCTCAGGTCACCTTCTGACGGAGACTGCCAGATCAACAAGTGGATAGTTGGAACACTGCATGACGCAATGACATATTTAAGATAGCGTCCAAGAGAAGCACGGAGAAGGAAAACACTGATTGCAGGCCGACAGAACTACACTTCCAATCAGCACAAAGGCATTCCCCCAAAATCAGAACATTGGGACTCAGAATACAAGATGTGTAACCCTAACCCTATCGCAGACTCTGAACCAGAGTCATTAAGAAGCTCGACACAGGTGCCCACATTTGAACTGGCGGGCAACCTCCAAATATAGTTCACAGAGAGAAGTTGCTTGAGGCCAGCAATCTAGAAGAAATTGTGGAGGAAAGTAGCTCACTCAACAGTATGGAGGAGACGTGAATATGTGACAGCTCGAATGGAGCTGAACAGCAAAGTAGAATCTGGGTGACCTGTGGTTTGCGATTCAAGGAGGGCACATTCAGAATGGGAGAACTACTCCCATCCGGAAAACGGCGCAAGGAAGACCTCCAGGGAGGTGCAAACTGAACCAGTAAGTGCTGCTGAACATAAAACTCCTGGAGATTTGACTAATTTACAAGCCAATGCGGAGTCAAACAGACTAAGGGTTCATCAACCGAATGCAAACCACAGGTTTCATTCAAACGTGAATGCTTTCTTGTTTAACCTTACTTTCCCTTCATTTTCGTAAGGGCCTGATGCAAGTAGATTGAAAAATTCCTGTTTCATAATCCTTGGGCCTTTCGTGCGTTCACATCTTATGTTACATAGATATATTTCAGCCATAGATATGCTACAGATTCAACTGTAAACCCATTATTGTAACTAGAAAAACCAAGAATATTCTCAAGATAACTATTCATGAAGCTTTTCCTATCTCACTTCTGTAACAGAGACAATTGACTCCAAACTTATAGCAGGGAGACAGAAGTCCAGAAAAAAAAAATCACCCACTTACAGCCAATATCAGAACTGTCTCCATTTAGCTGAAACACTTCTTTGAGAAGAATTCCAATTCCCTTGCTTCAGAATTGTGCCTGAATGCAAGGATGATTATAAAACAACTTCTAAAATTAAACATGTTTTGTTAAATTTATAATCAGTTGAGTTTGGAATTTTCCATAACATCCAATTGTGGATTTACACAAAAACACCACTCATTTCAAGTGTGCTGAAAAGCTTTGTTATTAGCAACTGCGTAAAAATCAAAGTTAGCCTGGGCAGTTATTAACTTGCATTTATTAAGTGATTTAAAAGTGGTGGGGATTAGCATGCTGAGGAAAATAATCACTGTGTAACTATCAGTTATTGTAATGCAGCAATGGTATTTTAGATATGCTCCATAATATCTCCTCCATTGATTTTCACTGTAGATCAATGGAACATTTCACTGCCAATCAACCATCTAAACTGTGCGACACCATTTGCAGAGCATCTGAGTCAGGGCAAGCAACCACAAGAGTAAATAAATGACTTAATTAAGATGGCGTGAGAAAGGAGACAGAAATGAAGGTAAATCTTACTAGTTCAAAAGGATTAAATACATTTGAATAGTGAATCAGATAACATGACACTGTCATAGCACAGTGGCAATATCCCTACCCTAGGAGGCCTGGTTCAAATACCACCTGCTCCAGGAGGTGTGCAATAACATGTCTAAGCAGGCTGATTAGAAAAATAGGCTAAACTTTTAAAAATTTAAAAGCAAAATACCGTGAACGCACATCTTTTGGAGGAGGGTATCTTTGACAGAAACTTCCTAATTCCCATGATTAGCCAAGCGACAGACTGCCAGAAGCTGTTGCCCGAATTTCCACACAGTTGGTAAGTGACTACTGTTACTCATGCTGTCACATTTACTGCAAAAATCATGGCCAATGGCATGTGTTAACATTGGTTATAAGTGACACTTACTCCCTCTACTGGATAGTACATTCTATGGACATTTTCACTGCAATCTGGAAACTGATTGTTGTATTCAAATCAAAGACACTCACATCAAATTCTTATCAGGTATCATCTAAAGTGCACAATTCCATTCATCATTCATTCGAGAGTTAAAACTCTTCAGAGATAAGGAGAGGGAATTGGACATGCATCATTTTGAAGCAAAATAATGTTATTCTGGACAAGGTCTTCCAGCCAACTGGGAGGCTGTGGCTGGGTGGGTGAGACTTTGGGTGGTGAGACTGAGAAACTAGAATATGGAACAGTTTAAACTTGTGTTGAAGGTTTGTTGTGCAATTCTTTGAAAATAAAAAGTTAAAAGGTCAGGGAAAACTGCAGATTATTCACTATTTACTAGAAAAATAATTTAGGGAGAAGAATCCTGAGGAACTTGAGAATATCAAGAAATTAAGGACCATAAAATTAATTCCTGAACAATCAGACTTAGAAATATACTAGGACGTGTTCTGTTCACTCGTCTAACATCTTTGTCTCACAATAGATTTGTGTTTTCACAGACCTGAATATGGGTTTTGGAGAAGTTTGCCAGGAAAAACACAGCACTGTATGCCTGTCTCTGTCTCTGTGTGTGTCTCTCTCTCTCTCTCTCTCTCTCTCTCTCTGTTTTCAACTGACAGAGAGAGAGAATTTAAAGGCAGTGGAAAGATCATTCAGCAAAATATTCGTGAGGGCTCAATGTTTCAAGTAATAGGGTTACTAAATTTTTCTTCATCTGAATCTGAAATCTGGTGTGAAGATCTTCCATCACTCTGTGATGGTTAGTAATTTGATCTTGTCAACAAGAAATCAATGAAACAGAGAATTCAACCTCAGTTCATACTCTTAACAACACAGGTATATTGTTCCTGTTTTGATATTTGTTTTCTGCAAACCCGTACTGTCTTATCTCCGTATTAAGTATGTTTGGGATTAAGGGCATACAGTTAATTCTGAAGAGTAACTTAATTGTTGATCATTTTTGCTACTTATTTAAAGAACAAATTTTGCGTATAATAAATTACTAATACTCGAGTTCATTAAAGATGCCCCATTTAATTCTGGATAGTAGCATACAGAGACAAATTGACCATTTGTGATTCAACAAAATGTACACTATTGGTATAGCTTGTGTGAACATGGCTGGATAACTAGTACAATCCCATTATAACCATATCACAACTGGCAAAAATGGATAGGCATGGAGATGACTTAGCGCATCAACAGTCATAACTACTCAGCAGATTTATTTATAAGTACAGGTAATTCTGCTATAGTGCATTTCGTTAATGCGAATTGGCTGTAACATAATTGATGAATAATAGACATTGTTTGGATAACTCGAACTTTCTGCTGTACAGGTATTGCAATTTTCCTATAACATAATTTTCTATAGCAATCTTCTATAGCGCAATTTTCTGTAGCACAAGGTCACACAAGAACCAACTATCTGTTATACGAAAACTACCTGTACATTTTGCTGCCGCCAATACAGGCTTCTGCAGTTAATTTCTTTCAGTCCAGGTTCTAAGGCTTGAATTAATAGTGCGAGTATACTAAAGAACATTTCTGGGCGAGTTCACAGTTTTAGTTCAAGCTGCCAACGGCAGGGTCAATAGTAAAGGCATCCAAAAAGAAGTTGGAGTTAGATTCCTCCAATTCTAAATGTGAAATGCACGGGCAATTATGGGCAATTACTACACATGTTCATGCAGCAGGACTTCCTCTGTGACAAGGGTGTGAAAGTTTGCCTTTAATTCCACTGGAAGATCTTGGCCTTTGCATTTTGAAAGCAAGGGTAAGACACAAATAACTTATCTGCGGAATTATTTTCTCTCTTAGTCACTGACTTCTTGTCGCTCATATGTCTAAACTTCTATATTTCAAGTAATGTCTTCCTTTTTTTCCTGAGTACTGCTCTCCCTCATTCCTTTACCCACTCCTGTCATTAAATAGGGAAACATTTGGTAGCAGTCTTATAGGGTTTTAGGTGAAACGTCGAACTCTAACACAAATACTGGCTACATCCAGAGCTATGTACAAAGCTTGATAAAACCAGATTTAGGTAAATCTATGAAGTAGTGTGTCGAAACTGGAACTTAAAGAGTGGGAAATTTAGTCTGTAAATGAACTGAGTTCCTTAATCTTAGGGACAACAGTAAATACAATAAACAGCAATTAATTGGACATGGAAAAAAAAATTAAAACTTACTAACTTGAAGATACCAACTTTAAAATGATCACAGTAGAATAAAATACAAATTGAGAAAACGTGCTGACCACGTAGAATGGCAAACTTCAACATGGGTGAAAAGCAGTCTGGAAAGGAAAGTAGAATCCGTTCCTGTGGTCTAAACTGGACACCATAATATAATCACTGAGAAGTAACAATAAGATTCACAGAGAAATATATTTAGAATCAGGCAAAACATAGAAGTACGTGGGATCAAGACAAAGGAGATTCAGGCTAGCTACAGTTTGCACACACAAAATGCGCAACTCACAAAACTACAAGCCTCCAGAGCAAAGAGCAACATGGAAATTTGATTCATTGGGATCATTGAAATCCTGGGAAGGGGAGGGTGAACTTTTAATATTCTTGGGTAGAAGACATTCTGGAATAATTAGAAAGGGAAAAGGGATGGCAGTTTTGATTAAGTGAAAAAAATACAGGGCAAGAAAATGTCAAGGGGTCAGACAAAATAATTCTCGCTGAAACTTCACTTAAAAAAGAATCTATGACATTGTATGGTGTACTTTTACAGGGAACCAGATATGGAAAGGAGATGTACAAATAAGAAAATTAGACATGCAAGAAAAATAGCATGATCAGTATGGTTTATTATAACATCCTCAAAACTGAACATAGTAGTTTTAAAAAACACAACCAGTATGAAACTTTTAAAACATGTTCAAATTCTGCTCAGTCAGTATGTTCCCTACTCAAAAAGGATGGCATTGTTAAATCTAGTCCTAGAAAATAAAAATGGAAAAAAAACAGAGGATGTCAGAGTCAGGGAACAGCTTGGGCCTCGTAGAAGATTGAGATTACCTTTGGAAAAAGACTAGAATGACTAGGAATTAAAATACTTTTTTGAGCAGGAATGCGGCCTGGGAAATTGGAGTCAAAGACTGAATCACTTTGGCCTGTCGCTACTAACAACTGAGATACCGTGTAAGGTTTTTTTTAAAATTTGTTCATGGAACTTGGACGTTGCTGGCTGGCCAGCGATTGCCCATCTCTAGTTGCCCTTGAGGTGCTGGTGATGAGCTGCCTTCTTGAACTATTGCAGTCCACATACTGCAGGTAAGTCCCCAATGCTCCTAGAAAGGAGCATGATTTTGACCCAACGATAGTGAAGGAACAACAATGTGGTGAGTAACTTTCATTTGGGTGGGGGGGTAATCTTGCAAGTGGTGATGGTATTCCAATGTATTTTCTGCCCTTGTCCTTCTAGATGGAAGTGGTCGTGGATTTGGAAGGTGCTTTGATGAATTTTTGCAGTGCATTAGAAGGCACGGTGGCTCAGTGGTTAGCACGGCAGCCTCACAGCGCCAGGGACTGGGGTTCAATTCCAGCCTCGGGTAACTGTCTGTGTGGAGTTTGCACGTTCTCCCCATGTCTGCGTGGGTTTCCTCCGGGTGTTCCGGTTTCCTCCCACAGTCCAAAGATGTGCGGGCTAGATGGATTGGCCATAGTGTTCAGGGGTGTGTGGGTTATAGAAGGATGGCTCTGGGTGGGATGCTGCAACGGGCGATGTGGACTTGTTGGGCTGAAGGGCCTGTTTCCACACTGTAGGGAATTTAATCTAGAAGCTAATCTAATCTTGAAGCCCGTACATTCTGCCACTACTGAGCGTCAATGGTGGAGGGACAGCATGCCTGTAGATGTGGTTCCAATCAAGCAAGCTGCTGTGTCCTAGATAGTGCCAAGCTCCTAAAGTGTTGTTGGAGCTGCACTCATCCAGTGGTGGCGAGTAAGTGGGGAGTATTCAATCACACTCCTGACTTGTGGTGGACAGGCTTTGAGGAGTCATAAGGTGAGTTACTCACCACAGTATTCCTGATTGATTGACACTGGTAAGAGAGAGCAGGATGTCATGAGTGTAGAAGTGGAGACTGCTGTCATTTTGAATTATGTCACAGGCATTACATATAGAAGAGGGTCAAGGATAAAGTCCTGCGGCACAGTAGAAGCAAGTCTGCAGGAACATTAACAGAATTCACTGCAAGTGATTCACTGGCTATTACACAGACATAACAAGCAGAGATAACATGCATTGTAAACTTTCTGCACAACAATTTGTTTGGAATTGGAATGTTTTGCCTGATAGTGGGAGAACATAGATTTAACAGTAAAAGAATATTTGAAAAAAGTGGAGGTGCTCAAAATAACTGCACTGGGCTTTTAAAGAGTCAATGCAGACTCAATGGATCGAACTGACTCAGGAATAGAAGAATTAGGAACAGGGGTCGGCTATTCAGCCCTTCGCATTAACTCTGTCATTTAATAAGATCATGGTTAATCTGAGTGGAATTCTCCTCTGCCCTGCTTGTAGATCAAGAGAGAATAATTCAGCCACCAATACATTCAATGGCCAAGACTCTACTGGTCTTAAGGGAAGCGAATTACAGAAACTACTGATTGTGAAGAAGGAAAAAATGTACATATCTGTGTTAAATGGAAGACACTTTTTTTTAAAAAGACTGCTCCCCCACAAGTCAACCAATATCCCTCCACGTTCTAGATTTCTCTCCAGGGGAAAACACATGGCCAGTATTCATCCTGTTAAGTCTCCAAGGATTCTTTGTCTTTTAAAGAGATCCCTCCATCATGTCCAATCCATCTCTCTCAGTTCTGCCATCTCAGCTTACCCTCCCTCCCAAAACAATGTGAAAAATTTGGGGTGTGAAGTTAGGACACAAAGGATCCTCTTCCACCATTTCCACCACCTCCAAACACATTATCTGATGTGCTCTGATGAAGAGTCATTTAGACTCGAAATGTTAGCTTGCTCTTTCTTTATGGACGCTGCCTGACACACTGATTTCTAGCATTATTAGTTTTCAGTACAGATTCCAGTATCCGCAGTAATTTGCTCCTACATCATCTCCTTCCCTCTTTGCCAGCATTCTTTAGTTACTATTGCCTCTGTGGCATCCTCGTCTCCTCCTAACACTTCCTCATTCACCCGTGGCATCTTGCCAGCAATTCCAAAAGATATTACATTTGCCCAATCATGACCTCCCTCCTCACAATCTAAGGCTCCAGTACACTTTCCACATGAAGCAACATTTTACTCATACTTACTTAAACCTAGTATCCTGTATTCATTGCTCACAATACAGCATCCTTTACATTGGCAAGACAAAATGCAGATTGCCCTACCACTTTAGAGAATACCTCAGCTCTATCCATAAGTATGACTCTGACTTTCCAGTTGCTTGCCATTTCAATAAATCACCTTAGTCCCATACTAAAAACATTTCTTTCTGGATCTCAATAATGTTACAACAAAGCTCAATGCAAGCTGGAGGAAAACCACTTTATTTTCCACTTGGGTGTTTTACAATCTCAAGGACTTAATATTGAATTCCACAGCTTCAGAATACGATCTCTCACCTCTATTTTTCTTACATCCTTGCCACCATCTTCCAGCTGTGAATGGTTTGTACCTAGTTCGGTCTGATCTCAGCATATTGGACTCATTTTCACATTTTAGCATTCTCCATCTGTAGCTCTTTTGCTGTGGGTACCCTCACAATCTGTTCCACTAGCTCCTCCTCTGTCAACAATATCATCATCATAGAAGATCATAAAGTCCCTACATGTGGAAGCAGGCCATTTGGCCCACTGAGCCCACAGCAACCCTCCAAACAACATCCCACCAACCCACCTAGCCTGCACATCTTTGGATTTTGGGAGGAAACTGAAACGCTCAGAGGAAACACACGCAGACACGGGGAGTATGTGCAAACTCCACACAGATTTTCACCGTTGAGTGACGTTGAACCTGGGTCCCTGGCGCTGTCCCTGAGGCAGTACAGCTGACCACTGAGCCCCCCTGCCACAAGACTCACATGTGCGGAAAACCTCAATTTAGCATGGTTATTTGAATTCAATGCTGAATTCAAACAAACCCGATTTCTGTCTGAGTTTTTGCACTGCATCTTGTAGATAGTTCACATTACTGCTACTGAGCGTCAATAGTGAAGTGAATTTATACTTGTAGATGTGGTAATCAAGAGGACCGCTTTGTCCTGGATGTTGTCAAGCTTCAGCAACAAATGAAGAATGCGATAGAAAGTGATCCCAAAGAGGCTGACATTGATGCATCCTAGGAAAAGAGACCTACTTGAATTGCTGATGTGCAATCTGCTTTCAAAAAGCTTTGGGTTTTTCAAGTTTTGTGTATGCTTTTGGAAAAGTTTGATACTTCCAAACTAAATGTTAAAAACAAAGGCCAGTCAAACATGAATTTAAACTATGTCACTGAAATCCATTGTTTTTGAAGTTTGTTTAAGTTCTAATTTTCTTCAAAATAAGCAATTTATGGAAAATAATTGATGGAATTCATTTATTTTAGGAATCATTTTGAAAACACTGCAGGGAAAATGCATGTTAAATAATGAGACATCAAAGAATTCTAGTGGAGGTGAGAGTGGGGGATAAACGTCGCTGTCATCGTCGGGGGCAGTTGCAATTCATTGCTGGGAGACAACAATTACCAGCAACTAAATATGGGCATTTACTAAATGTTGGAATTTCTTTCACAGTCACTAACTGAACAATTTCCAAAAGAGTATAGCCCAAGCATTCATTTCAATATATTGGTGTGAGTTTGCAGTTAATGAATGGTCAGCACTAGCTACTACCTCAAAGCTGTGCACAAAGATCTAGTGGCAATGAAACAAGATGATAGATATCAAGTACTGGGGAATTTATGACACAATATGGATATATCATGAAGGTTAAGTAATAATCAATTACATTGGAATATTCGCAAAAAGCCAAACAAAAAAAAATGTACTGATCATCAATCATGTATTTTACAGACAGCAAAAGTGAGATCAGGAATAATGTAAAAATTCATCGCTAAAATATTAAAACCAATGATATCAGTGAGATAAGTAATAGTAAAAATGCGGTGCTCATTTTTAGTCGACAGCCTACAAATGTAAAAGAATCTTACCTTTTCCAGTTCCCGAGGAATTCGCAGACACGTATACACTTTCTCCCTCCTCTCTTTGTACTTGGCTTCATTGTGTTCCAAAAGATATCCTCTTGTCAACTCAGCACTAATAAATCTCAGCAGGGACAAATCTATGCAAACAAGATATTAAAAATATGCATTACTCGTTAGTTACTTTGATATTTCTTGAAATGTTATGACCGTGAGTGAATTGGCTTCCCTCTTTTAAACATGCTCAGTTGCAAAGACTTCAGACTTCTAAACATGCAATTACATCAGGATATGCTTAAATTGTAGTCAATTAGTTCAAAATGAAAAAGCTAATTACCTCCCAACCCAGAAGAATATATTTAAAAATGTGATGTTGAAAAATACAGTATCCATTTTCATATCTTCTGTCCAAAAGCCATTTTGCTGAAATACAGTATATTCCCTCGTCACTGCTTTTTAAGACAGGTCATCTCAAGGGTGACTTAAATCTGAATTATTAAACTTGCAAAAAGTTGTAATTCAAAATAGGGGACAAAAGTTTCTTTATGCCTGACAGAGATTCAGTGCCTTTTGATAAAATGTTAGTTTTACTCAGACTGTTTTGTTGATCTCACATTGGTTTTATGAGCTTGGCTTGACCTATAATGGAGGCCGAGGCCAAATTAAGTCAGTATTTCTCCAAACCATTTTAGGGAGGAGAATCCCAGGTATTAAATTCAGACGAGGAAAGTTGAAAATAATTGTCTGTGACTTAGCGGCAAAGTATGAATTGAGCATGGAATGTTAGTCTTATTTATTAAGCAATTATTAATCTAGGTGCGGTGGAGATGCATGAGCTCCTAGATGAATATTTCACATCAGTTTTTACTGTGGAGAAAGAAATAGAATCTATGGAACTTGGGGGAAATGAATAATGATGTCTTGAAAACAGTCCACATTAAGAAGAGGTGGTGTTTAAGGACATTTCTGAGACTGGCGGGTATGACTTATAAAGAGAGGTTGAATAGACTGGGTCATTTTACCCCTGCAGTATAAGAGGCTGAGAGGTAACCTTTCAGTGGTTTATAAAATCACGAGGGACACAAGTCTTTTCCCCAGGGTAGGGTAGTCCAAAACTAGAGAGTACAGGCTTAATTGAGAGGGGCAAGATTTAACAAGGACCTTTTCACGCAGACTGTAGTATGTATATGAAATGAGATGACAGTGAAAGTGGTAGAGGCAACTACTATTACAACATTTAAAGGATATTTGAGAGGTGCATGGAAAGGAAAGCTTTAGAGAGATATGGGCCAAACGCAGGCAAATGAGACTACTTCAGTTCAGGATACCTGGTTGGCACGGATGGGTTGGGCTGAAGGGTCTGTTTCCTGCTGCATGACTCTGACTTAAGTTACCTTGCTCATGGAAAACTTAGCAAATGCAATTTGAAAGTAATCGTTCATGAAGGCAGTTTAAACGAATGGAGTGTTACATAAAAGATTCGTACTTTAAAAAGTAAAATCATTTCAACCAATATTTAAATCTGAAATAGAAAATTCAAAGCTAGCTATACATGACACATTTAAACAAATTATTGTTTGATTTTGAAAAACACATTCTTTCCCATTGATATGCATAACTAAAAGGAGGAAAAAAGAGCAGAGGCACTGCCTAAGGTGCTACTCAGACAACACTTTTGACAAATCAGTTTCTTTTCACAAAACAACAGAGATAGTTACCTAAAGTACTGGCTGACTGAATCAATTTATAAATCAAGCTTATTGCTGTGGGCAAAAATATTAATCTCTGGGTTAAAAAAAAATCAGTTTAGTAAATATCACGTACAAGATATATACACCAAAAAACCAGATAACAGATAGAAGAGCTAATCATCCCATTCCACGGACAAATTTTACCATACTGTATAGGTTCACTTCAACTGACAATGCAATGTCAATAATCAGCACAATATCAATGTCAATGCAATGAATTTATTTTCCCCGTTAGAATTCTTTGAAGAGGTAGCAAGTAGGTTAAACCAGGGAAACTCGGTGGATGTTATCTATCTGGACTTCCAAAAGGCCTTTGATAAGATGCCTCACAAGAGGCTGCTGAGTAAGGTGAGGGCCCATGGTGTTCGAGGTGAGCTACTGGCATGGATTGAGGATTGGCTGTCTGACAGAAGGCAGAGAGTTGGGATAAAAGGTTCTTTTTCAGAATGGCAACCGGTGACTAATGGTGTCCCGCAGGGTTCAGTATTGGCGCCACAGCTGTTCACTTTATATGTTAATGATCTGGATGAAGGGACTGGGGGCATTCTGGCAAAGTTTGCCAATGATACGAAGTTAGGTGGACAGGCAGGTAGTACTGAGGATGTGGGAAGGCTGCAGAAAGATTTAGACACTTTAGGAAAGTGGTCCAGGAAATGGCTGATGAAATTCAACGTGTGCAAATGCAAGATCTTGCACTTTGGAAAAAAAGAATACAGGCATGGACTATTTTCTAAATGGTGAGAAAATTCATAAAGCAGAAGCACAAAGGGAGCTGCGAGTGCTCGTTCAGGATTCTCTAAAGGTTAACTTGCAGGTTGAGTCCGTGATTAAGAAAGCGAATGTAATGTTGTCATTTATCTCAAGAGGGTTGGAATATAAAAGCAGTGATGTGCTTCTGAGACTTTATAAAGCTCTAGTTAGGCCCCATTTAGAATACTGTGTCCAATTTTGGGCCCCACACCTCAGGAAGGACATACTCGCACTGGAATGTGTCCAGCGGAGATGCACACGGATGACCCCTGGAACGGTAGATCTAACATAGATGAACGGCTGAGGATCCTGGAATTCATGTGAAATGTCTTAAATCTGTGATTATAATTTGTCACAATTTATCAAACTACTGTCAATATGTTCATTTCCATGAAGAGTAACTAAAACTTGTCGAACAACATCAAAATTAAAAAGTACAGGTGTATAAATCAGAGAATATAGCAAGCCCTTAGCAGATCAATCACTCAAATGAGGGAACATTTTGTATATTGAGTCTTGCTATTATAAAGATAAGTTAACCAAATTTTAATTGTGTTTTGGTTAAAGATATTATTTTATAAGCCAGATAGGACTTTGTGAAATGAACAGTTTTCAAAGCAAAATACACTACTAACACACATCAGCTAATATGTCACACTTGAGGGCACAAACTACTTTATTCTGGAGACAGAATTTATGGATCAGAGAGAGTGCGCGAGACAGAAAGTGCGCGAGAGAGAATGTGATCCAGTTGTTATGTCGGAAGTGAGAGACGTGTCCCCTTTAAAAGAACTGGTCGGGTGACCCAGAGGGTCCAATCTAGAACTAACTGTAGAAGTGACAGCACCGTCAAACAAGGGTTCTCGTTCAGATTTGTGTCTACTTGATATATAATTCCTAGATCCAAAGGAAGTGCCAACGTAACAAATGTTGACAAAAGTGAGATCTGCCCCATGAACTGTGTGCAAACGCCTTTTTTAAAATCCAAAGAAGAGGTTACCCAGGCTTCAGAGGTGGCATTGGGTTGAGGGGTAGCAGTCACGAGGGACTCAGACCATTGTTGACTCCAGAAAGAAGGTGCTCACTGGGCAGCAACCAAGGGCAGCAGTCATGAGGAGACTCAGACCAATAGCTGAAGAAGTGAGTACACACCCGGGAGTTTCTGAAGTAATTGTGGAGAGCTGTAATGATATAACATGAGTTTAGAGGTATTATGCTTTTAATAGAGTGAAAAGGTAAACGCTGGTAAGATTAGAGAACAATGGATGAATGAAGATATTGAGATTCTAGTCAAGAATAAAATCATATCAGATATAGAAAAAATGAATCCCTTGAAGAGTATAAACAGTGTAGGGGCATTCTTAAGATGGAAATCAGGAAGGAAAAGAAGAGATAAGAGATAGCCTTGGCAGGTAAGGTAAAGGATAATCCAAAGAAATTCTACAAATAAATCAAGAGCAAAACAGCATCTAGAGTAGCTAGGGAGCCGGGGCCCCTTAAAGATCAATAAGGTTGTCTTTGTGTTGACATGGAAATGGAAAGAGGTATTAAAACAAACATTTAGGATCAGTTTTTACGGTGGAGAAAGAAATGGAGGCTAGAAAACTCAGGGAAATAAATAGTGACGTTTTGAAAACAGTTCACATTGCAGAAGAGGAAGTGCTGGAGGTCTTAGAAAACAAAGGTGAATAAACATCCAGGACCTGATCAAGTGTATCCCAGAATGTCGTGGGAAATTATGGAGGCAACTGCAAGGCCCCTAACAGAGCTACATGTATCATCTATAGCTATGAGTGAGGTGCTAGAGGGAGGGTCACATTGTGCCTTTATTTAAGAAGGAATGTAAGAGGAGGCTGGGCACTGCAGGCCTGTGAGTCTGACATCGACGATGGGTAAGATTTTGGAGATAATTCTGAACAATGGGATCTGCATGCATTTGGAGGCAAGGAATGATTAGGGATAGTCAGCATGGTTTGGTGGGACGAAAATTGTCTCTCTCAAACTTGGTTGAGCTTTTTCAGGAAGTAACCAAAAAGATTGAGGGTGGAACAATAGTCATTGTTTACTTAGACTTCAGTAAAACCCTTGATAAGGTCCCACATGACAGACTAATTAAAGTTAGATCAAATGGGATTCAGGATGAACTTGCCAATTGGATACAAAATTGGCTTTACAATCAGAGACAAAGCGTATTGGTGGAGGGTTATTTCTCAGACTGGATGTTTGTGATCAGCTGTGTTCCACAGGGATTGGTACTCGGCCCATGGTTGTTTGTTATTTTGTATGAATGATTTGGATGAAAATATAGGAGATATGGTTAGTAAGTTTACAGATGGGCCTAAAATTGGTGGTATAGTGGACAGTGAAGAAGGTTATCTAAGATTATAAAGAGATCTTAATCAACTGGGTCAATGGGCTGCAGAGTGGCAATATGGAGTTTAATTTGAATTATCGAGAGATATTGCGTTTTAGTAAAACAGACAAGGGCAGGACTTGTACAATTAATGGTATGGATCTGCAGGGTATTGTAGAACAGAAACACCTTGGGGTTCAGGTACATAATTCTTTGAAATTTACATCACAGGTAGACAGAGTGGTCAAGAAAGTGTTTAGCATACTTGCCTTCGCTGCTCTAACCTTGTGAGTAAAGGAGTTGGGATATCATGTTGAGACTGTACAGGACATTAGCGAGACTCATTCTGGATTACAGTGTGCAGTTCTGGTCACCTCTCTACTCCTTACACTCCAGTGAAAAAAGTTCCAGCCTATTCAGAGATAACGAAGTGTGGAGCAGGAAGAACACAGCAGGGCAGGCAACATCCGAGGAACATGGAAAGTTGACGCTTCAGGTCTGCAGTGCTGGAGGAACACAGCAGGTTTCAGGTCGACCCAAACTGTCAACTTTCCTGTTCCTTTGCTGCCTGGCCTGCTGTGTTCCTCCAGCTCCTCACTTTGTTATCTCTGAAAAGGCTGGGACTTCTTTCACTGGAGCTAGGAGGTACAGGGGTGGCCTTTTGGAGGTTTATAAAATCATGAGGGGCATAGATACGGTGAACAGCAAAAGTATTTTCCTTAAGGTGAGTTCAAAACTAGGGGGCATATTTTTAAGGTGAAAGAAGAAAGATTTAAAGATGACATGAAGGGCAATTCTTTTTAAAGGCACAGTGCAGTTGGTGTGTGCAATGAACTACGAGAGGAAATGGTGAATGCAGGTACAGTTACAACATTTAAATGACATTTGAACAAGTACATGAATAGGAAACTGTGAGAGGGATATGCACCAAACACAGGCATTTGGGTAAGCAGCATCTCAGTACACCTGCATTCCCCATGCAGATGGCATAAAGGCCCTCCGCTTCTTCCTGTCCTGCAGGCCCAACCAGTCCCCCTCCAGCAACACCCTCATCCACCTAGCCAAACTCATCCTCACCCTCAACAACTTCCCTTTCGATTCCTCCCACTTCATACAGACAAAGAGGGTGGCCACGGGTACCCGCACGGGCCCAAGCTACGCCTGCCTCTTTTGTAGCTTTTTCTGATGAAGGGTCTAGGCCGAAACGACAGCTTTTGTGCTCCTAAGATGCTGCGTGGCCTGCTGTATTCATTCAGCCCCACACTTTGTTATCTCTTATAACAGGCATTGGGACTAGTTTAGTCGGCGTATACTAGTTGGACCGAAGTGATTCCATGCTGTGAGACTATGACTTTACATCAAGAACTGTGTACAATACATTTGCATTCTGGGGATGGCTTTCTTTTGAACAGTCCTCAACAGTGCCAAGTTTTTACTTTCTTTTTAATTAGATGTAAAAGGACACATCAACTTTTTTGTATAATCATTTAAGGTTCCTATGCAGAACGAAAACACAACCGTAGCTTATGATCAAACTGTGACAACAAGCATCTTTCACTGTGCCCGAGTGCACAGACACATGTAGGCAGACCCCAAGCAGAAGAGAGCACACGATGGCTTTAAATATTAAGCTGGGCTGAGGGGTGAAGTTGACCAGTGTTTGCCTGAAACATCTTTCGGAACACTGAGTGCAGCAACAAGTGGCCCTCACACAGGAGAAGTGCTGCTGTCAGTCAGTCAGGCTGCCTGTAGAAGTTGCGTTCTACTACTGACAGACAAGGAGGATGCCCCCTGTCCCTGCACAGGGCCTGAGTGATGAACCCGAGGACGGACAGACATTGACAGCTGTCACGGGGCGGGTGGTGGACAATCTGCGCAAGGACTAAGCGCGAGCACAAACACTCGCGGCTCGGAACGCCAACGTTTTCCCCAGGGCCAGGAGCGAGACGGTGTCAGTCACTCGGCCCAGCAGCTTTCGGTGGTACAACCAGCTCCGCCCTGCGCCTCCGTCCAGCTGCAAACAGCGCTTCCCCACTCACAAGGCCCGTGATTCCGAACAGCCCAAAACAACAAGCCGCTACCCAGAACCATTCGGCCAGGGTCAGGATCAGCTGAGCTCCACTATACTCACCTGATAGGTTCCGGTTTTGCCCCGCGTCCTTGTTGGGCTCCTCCTTCGCTTCATAAAACCCCAGAGTTTCTGCCAGATGGACACCGCGATCAAAACCCCGTCCGTCACTTTCTCGGTTATCTCCACTTTCCGGCACCGCCGCCATCTTCTGACGGGAGGAGAAGGCAAAAACACAAACATCGCCGTCATGTGACCGCCCGGAGCCGGTGTCGAGCGCGCATGTGCAGATATTCTGGCCCCGCCCTACGACATTGAATGAGAGCGGAGGAAGGTGCTGGAGTCGAGAATGTTAGGTTTGTCAGGGTCATCCACTGCTTACTCTAACTGCAGTGGTTGATCATTAAAAAGGATCCCATTGAGTAGGTTAGGTTATTTTCCTCTTAAAATTCCCTTTTCTATTTAGCCTCTACTTAATAGTTTTGTGTGAGTGAAGGAGAACCCATGAACAGTATTTTCACACGTAATGTGTGTCGATTGGAAGTTTCTGCCAGTACAGGCACTGCATGGAAACGTATTATGTCAAAATCGAACAATATTACTTAAATTTGAGTTATTGACTTTTAGTTAGAAAAGAACTTAACTTTTTAGGGTATTTACCTAAGAAACGAAAACAAATTGCTGGAAAAACTGAGATAACACCCTGCTGGAAAAACTGCAGGTCTGGCAATGTCTGTGAAGAGTTTTAAGAAGGGTCACTGGACCCGAAACAGAAACTCTACTTTCTCTCTGCAGATGCTGCTAGACCTGCTGAGTATTTCAACAATTTCAGTTTTTATTTCTGATTTTCAGCATGCATAGTTCTTTGGGTTTTATTTTTAAATATTTACTTGTCGTGGAGTTATACAGCACGGAAACAGACGTTTCGGCTCGATCAAATGAAGGATCTAGGCCCAAAACGTCAGCTTTTGTGCTCCTGAAATGCTGCTCGGCCTGCTGTGTTCATCCAGCTCCACATTTTGTTATCTCTCACCAACATTAAGAATACTTGCTGGTCTTTTTTTTTGGTCATCTACACAGAGTGTTGCTTCAAACAACATTGTGGTGTGATACACACATGCAGTCCCCACAGTTTAAGATAATCCAGATAGTGTTGAGAAGTTTGAGATTGTGTTGGCTTCTTCTCTTCAGAACCTTGTAAAAGCATATTTATAAAGTCAACACCAGTATTAAACTTAAGATGAACTCCAATAATATTCTAAAACCCCCACAATATTGCAATAACTATTTAGAAACAAGAAGTTCCTGTTCATTTTATTGTCTTCCAAATATTCCTTAGCAGTTCTCATTAGACACCATCAAATAATTCATATTTTTAACATAGCTTTAGGAATGATAACCCCTGCTGTGGCTGGATCCACTGATCGCAGTTCCAACAAACCCCTGCATAAGGAATAACAGAAACATAACAGATCATAAGTAATGTGAGTAATCAGCATTCACAGAGAAACAAATGACAGTTTAGAATAATTCTTAAAAGTTTTGAAGATGTAGGAACTGTACAAGGACCTTTCAAAGTGGTGGACCTTATTCCAATGTATGCTGCACAAACCATCCCAGAAATCCAGTAGGAGACTTTAATTGTGGCAAGAACTGAATCCTTGACCCCAGACCCACATACCCCACCGTCTCCACATCATCCAAGAAATCTGCATTGCTTATAAGAGCTCACTGGCAAACAATTACAGTTCAACGTAAGTGGATAAGAGATAATGGGAACTGCAGATGCTGGAGAATCCAAGATAACAAAGTGTGGAGCTGAATGAACACAGCAGGCTAAGCAGCATCTCAGGAGCACAAAAGCTGGCGTTTCAGGCCTAGACCCTTCATCAGAGAGAGGGATGGGGAGAGGGTTCTGGAATAAATAGGGAGAGAGGGTGAGGCAGACCAAAGATGGAGAGAAAAGAAGATTGGTGGAGAGGAGAGTATAGGTGGGGAGGGGATAGGTCAGTCCATGGAAGATGGACAGGTTAAGGAGGCAGGATGAGGTTAGTAGGTAGGAAATGGAGGTGCAGCTTGAGGTGGGAGGAAGGGATAGGTGAGAGGAAGAACAGGTTAGGGAGGCGGAGACAAGCTGAGCTGGTTTTGGGACGAGGTGGGCTGGGGACGCAGTTTTAAGGGTCTTATTCTTCTGATTGACAGAAATGACTATAATCAATCTAAAATGACTGATGACATGGTCAAGATTCCTTGTGGCCAGGATTTTTATTCACTATATTAGGTTATTTCGTGTGTTTTACATGCAGAATATTATGATTACAGATATCTTAAACTTGTGCTGTATAAATTCCTGAATAATGCAATTGCCCTTGAGGGCCCTACATGAGTCAAAGGAGAGCCCAGGTGCTCAAGCAGACAAAGTAATCTAATCTGTGTGGTGGCAGCCATTTTTTCATCACTACGGAGTTTGTTTTCTGGAATACACTGCTCAACATCACAAACGCTGCAACAGTTCATGGTGAAAGCCCACCACCACCTAATCAGGTCAACGTGCAACAGGTGAGCAATGTTGATGTGCCTGTGTTATCCACTTGGGACAAATTTTACTAACTGTTCAGTATTGCTAGGATAATTTGCCAAATAAGGAACAAGAGTATTACGGTTGCAAGAGACTCTGAGCAACGTGGAGATCAATGTGACATGTAAAGGCAATTGAAAGTAGTTTACTCAATGATTAAATTGTACAAAATAAAGAAGTATTGGAAGACATACTTGCTAGATATGTAATACTAGCCAAGGTAAATTGAATAAGAGAGAAGAAACCAAGCCGCCACAGTTGGTAGTATATGCAGTGTTAGTTATATTTTGTTATCAATCTAGAGGTCATAAATTCAAATCCATTGCAAATTGTAGAACTGAATTCAATAAGCCAGTAATTTGTAGACTAACATCAGAAAATATACTGTGACAGCTTCTGAGTTGTTCCAAAAATGCAACTGATTCTTAGTTCCCCTTTATTTAACTCTTATCTACACTGTTTAATTGATTCTTAATGCAGTCTGAACAGTTCCAGAGAGTCATTTAGTTGTAAAAATAAGCACTACAATGCACCCCTACAGAGAACTCATGGATGGCAATAGATAAGCCACGAGCCTGTATGTCCCAAAGACTGGTGAGCCTTATCAAATAGCATATCCTTTCAGCTGTTTGAAACAAGCAGGTACTGGCCACTTGCAAACAGAAACCTGTGCAAAACTCAAAAAAAGTGTCCAACATTAGATGTGATTCAGCGATTAGACAATATTTGCTAAAATAAGTCTGCAAAAATTGCACCGGTAGCTAATTCAGGATTGTTAATTGGGCTTGCAAGGTCACACGCTTTAGATTTAGATTTAGATTTAGATTTAAATTTAGACTTTATTCTCACGTACAAAAGTACAGGAGCTTGCTGAAAAGTTTTCAACGTCACCACACGTGGCCCCATCTTCAGTACAAGTAGCCACATACAAAAACTTAAAAACAAGATAGAAATAAGGAACAAAATTAAATGTTAAACATTACAGTCACTCTTAATATAGCATTAAAAAGTTATAAGTTAAACATTACAATCCTTCTTAGTACTAAGTTGAAAAAGAAAGATAAAAGCTAAAAGTTCAACAACTTGCAATCTTTCTTAAGTGCTTAGCCGTGCTTGGACTGCACTTCTTACAAGGGTTTGATCTCCTTCACTTTGGCGTGCTTTCCCCTGCACTGGCTTGATCTCCCCTGTTCCCATCAGTGCTGCAGAGTTCAGTGAAACCACGTCACTGTGTTGGGCTCGTTCTGGGAATGTCAGACTGCTAAAGCCCCAATCCAGGCATCATCCATCCCATGCTTTGACCACGCCTTTGGTCTGCATGCCAATCCTCGGACTCACCTTTGGTCCACGAGGCAGGCATAGGGAACTCACTGTAAATCCCAGGTCAGGCGCCCAGCTGCTACCTTGCACTGGACATCTGTTCAACCGCCAAATTCAATGAGCCTAATTCTGCCACAGCCACTGCCTCTTTCCAGAAGGTAAGTCAGTAGGAAAAAAATGTAAAAAAACTTGTGTGCAGTTGAAGTTACATATGTTAATACACAGGGCCCAGTTCTCTGCAAATAGAAAGAACACATGCCTAAACTACACTTGTTGCAACTCCTCAAACTAAGAGAACGTTCTCGAGTTCACTTCTCAAGTCTGTTCCCATTAGAAGCATTAGAAATACACTGGTCTAGCCAGAAGTGAATGCGAAACTGTAGGATTATCAGAAATATTTTAGCCCCAGAAGATGATCCTGAATGTGACATGAAAGGGCAAGGAACTTTTACATAAATTACAGCAGGCAGGCAAAATGGTATAATAGCAATGTCACAACGGGAAGTTGAAGAAATTTGATCCCATGGAAAGTTGCAAGTTAACAAAATTAACTATTTTGATTAAATGTCCTTAATTGACGAAAAACTTTGTTGTCACCCAGGGTGTTTACAGTGCATCAGGTCAAATCAATATGCTCGATTAAAATCAAGAGAAGATTGCAAATTGTAAAGTTATTTTAATAGATGATTTCAAATCAACCAAATGCGACCCAAGAATGCTCAATTGTTTCAGAGTTGAAATTCATAAATTAAGTATATGATTACTTCATGATTTTGCAATATAGGAGCCACAATTGCAAGTTATTTTCATTTCTCATGTATTTAAGACCGAGCCATGTATATTGCCTCAAATAAAAGTGAAGTGCTGCGGATCTGGAGATCTGAAATACAAAAGCGGAAAGTGCTGAAGAAACTCAGCAGCTCTAGCAGCGTCTATCCAGAAAAAAAAGTTAACATTTCAAGTCCAACAACAGTTTTTTGTAACACTGTTTTCTTTGGTTACTTTGTTTTCTTTTGTTTTGAATTTTTTTAAAAATAAGAAAACCACTGTAGCTCTAGCTGATAATCCTTAAGGCATGGCCACACATTGTACACTTGAACAGCTCTCTGATGAAGGGTCTAGGCCCGAAACGTCAGCTGTTGTGCTCCTGTGATGCTGCTTGGCCTGCTGTGTTCATCCAGCCCCACACTTTGTTATCTTGGATTCTCCACATCTGCAGTTCCCATTATTTTTATAGCTAATAAAACCTGCCTGTTTTGTTTGATTGAATTATTATACACACATTACTGTAAATAATAATATTAAATATCTTTTGCCACTAATCTTCTCAGTTGCTAAGTGACAAAAACTTTTGTAATGATGCCTCGCAATTTAGAACCTGCTTTTCTTTTAAAATTATGTATTTACTCAAACAAGTATTGTAGCTTATAACTAATAGTAGGGCAATTAACTGCCTATTAGTTGAAAAGCTGGTTACAAAACCATATTTTAATGCTCAATAAAGAAGGAACATAGTTTTGTCATTTAAATGGGTAATTATTGACAGTAGATGGTTTTATTTGACATATGGAAGAAGATTTAAATCTTTGATTTTATTTTTAATTTTATTGTCACATGTACCAAAATATAGTGAAAAGCTTTGTCTATGTGCAGTACCGGCATATTATAAATTGCTCCCCAGGAAAACATTTACATTTGGGCGTCACATTCTTCTTGATTTTAATTTGAATACACCACGGATAGTCCAAGTGTTCAAGTGGAATTAACTATGTTGACTTCAGTAAAACTCACAACATATATAATGCCATAAAGGGGATGATCTTAGTCTTTGCAAGATAAAGAGTTAGATTAAATAAATAGAAAGTATAAGTGAAATAAATAATTAAAAATCCACTATTAAAAATCCATAATTAAATATGAAGCTAATTAACAGCATTTCTCCAGCTTAGATACATTGGTTGCAGAGATACTAGCTATAAAACCAGCACACTCTAAATCAGGTCACAAAGCTAGGATAATATGAAATTTAGTATGGGAGAAACTTAATTAAAGTATTACTTAGATTAGGTAAACTATTCATTAGTTATGCATTATTTTCTTTGCATCATAGAGAATTGTGCCACAATGTCGTTTCTGACAAAACATCTGTAAGATGGCACCTGAAGGGAATTAAGTGTCAGCAATAGAAACTCAGCAGGCTGCTTGTGTATCCTGTGGAGTTTTTTGGTTTAATTATTGTTCTATATAATTACCCAGCAAAATCAACTTCTGATCATATTTTAGAGCTTTAAATTGATGAAGACTATTTGGATTCTTGCATGATAACTGATGCTATTTAATCACTTACCATTAAAATAGAATGTTCCTAAATTTTGTCATCTGAGCCCAATGCAGAATATATTCCTTGATGAGGATTGAAAATCTTAACAGGCTGTCAGGCACCCACAGCATAAGTTAATTCATCATTACAGCTCCATAAGTTAAGTTCCTTTATCCCCACTTTGAAGTCCAAAGATTTGTGGTTCCTCCCCCACCACAATTTTGTTTGTGTGAAGAAATCTGTAATAAACTATAATGGTCTGCAGAAAATCCTCCACTATTACCTCAACCAAAGTACCTCTATTTTAGATTACTATGCTGGAGATCTAGAAACAGGCCTCGGTAAGGAAATTAGAATCACATCAGTAATATTCTTCATAAACTTCAAACCGATTGAACATATACCCACCTACCAAACACAATTTCTAGATCATTCACTGTAGGAATTTGTTGAATTTTTGTGACAAGGAATGTCATTAAAGCACTGTCAGTTATCTGTCGAGTAATGGTCTACATTTTGGTGTGCAGGGGACAAAGTTTGCAGATGACACAAAATTTGGAAGAGTTGTAAACTGAGGTGGACAGCATAGAACTCCAGAAGGACACAGACAAGTTGGTGGAGTGGACAGATAGGTAGCGTATGAGTTTCAACGTGTGAAGTGATGCATTTTGATGGGAAGAACGTTGAAAGACAGTGTAAAAAAGGGGGTAGAATTCTAAGAAGGGGTTGTGCAGGAGCACCCCTGTTATTTCCTCCCTTGACTCACTCGACAGCCTGTCATACATATCATTCAAACCCGGAAATTTACTTCATTTCAAGCCTGCCAGACCACTTAGAACTTTCGTACTAACTTTTTAAAGTAAATCATGGGCCTTCTCCCTGATTTCTGCACACGTATCATCCCTCTCATTAGTGAACGCTGACACAAATGTTTGTTTAGAACCCTACCTAAGTCCTCAGACTTCATACACAGTCTATCACTATGGTCTTTAATGGGCCATAATCCTTCCATATCCAGCATCGGCGGCTCTTACTGTCTCTGATACCTTTTAGTATCCTTGTTTGTATTCAACGGAACCGTAGTATGTATTCTGGAATATTAAGCTGCCAGTTGCCTGTCTCTCAACCATGTCTTAGTGATAACAATTATGTCATATTCTCCAGGTTTTAACTTGTACCCTGAAATCATTTGCCTCATTTGTCAGATACCTTGTATTAAAGTAAATAACATCCAACTTTCCAGACTCACTTGTGTTTGAACTGGTCCATAACTTCAGTGCCTTCTTGACTTCCTTGCTGGCCCTTCTAATTTTGGCAATTCATTTCCCCCTGCTGAACCTTCTATCTGTATCTGACCCCCTGCCAAGTTAGTTTAAATCCTCCCCAACAGCACCAACAAACCTCTCCACAGGAATGCTGGGATAATGGGAACTGCAGATGCTGGAGAATTCCAAGATAATAAAATGTGAGGCTGGATGAACACAGCAGGCCAAGCAGCATCTCAGGAGCACAAAAGCTGACTTTTCGGGCCTAGACCCTTTGATGAAGGGTCTAGGCCCGAAACGTCAGCTTTTGTGCTCCTGAGATGCTGCTTGGCCTGCTGTGTTCATCCAGCCTCACATTTTATTACACAGGAATGCTGGCCCTATTTTTGGTTCCAGTACAACTTGTCCACCTTGGATAGGTCCCATCATCCCCAAAAATGGTCCCAATGTTCTAGAAATCTGAAGCCTTTCCTCCTGCGCCGTCTCTCCAGCTATGTATTCATCTGGACTTCAAATTTCTGTACTTACTAGCATGTGGCACTGGAATTAATCTGGAGATTACTACCTTTTGAGTCCTGTTCTTTAAACTATTTCCTAGCTCCCCAAATTCTGTTGGCAGGATGCCATCCTTTTTTTAATCTATGTCATTGGTACAATATATACTATAATCTCTGTCAGTTCGCCTTTCCCTTCAAAATGCCCTGCAGACATTCAGTGACATTCCTAACCCTGGCACCAGGGAGGTATCATACCACCTGGAGTCTCTTTTGCAGCCACAGGTACACCAGTCTGTTTCCCTTACAATTGAATACCAGAGCTCTATAGCCCTGGTGTTCTTGTCCTTCTTTTCATCTGTAGCAGAGCCCTCCCCCTCCATTGGTGCCATGAAGTTGGTTCCCATTGTTTTCGCCTGCGCAGTCATCTCCACAACAATATATTTGTTAGAAAGGTGGGTGGCCACAGGAGTTTCCTACATTACAGCACCTCCTCTCTTCTGCTGGATACTGTTTCTGATGCCACTTCTGCCTGTTCAGTCTTCACCCGCAGTGTGTGACCACATCACTGAATGTGCTTTCCATGAGATGCTCAGCATTGCGGATGCTCCTTTGTGGCCTGTCACCATCGGGTTCGGTTCTGGGTCCTCTTTTGTTTGTCATTTATATAAATGATTTAGATGAGAATATAGAAGGCATGGTTAATAAGTTTACAAACAAGACCAAAATTGATGACATCGTAGACAGTGAAAAAGGCTTTCTAAGATTACAAGGGGAACTTGAATAAATATGTCAGGGGGCTGAGAAATGGTAGATGGAGCTCAATCTGGATAAATACAAGGTATTGCATTTTGGTACAACAGACAAGGGCAGGACTTATACCATTTATGTTAGGGTCCCAGGTAGTGTTGTGGAACACAGGGGCCTAGGGGTTCAGGTACATAATTCTTTGACATTTGCATCTCAGGTAGACATGATGGTTAAAAAGGTGTTTAGCATGCTTGCATTCACTGCTCAGACTGTTACCCTGCTTTGTGACACTGAGACTTTATGAATTCATCTGCAGTTCCAGCTCTGTAATGCAGTTAGCCAGTAGCTGCAGCTGGACACACCTCCAGCACACATAGTAACTCGGGCCAACTGAAGCTTACATGATTTGTCACATGGCATAGGAGGAGCATTATGACACTGCAAGCTCTGCTGCTATGACATCTTTTAAGTCTCTTGTTACTCTCTTCCTAAAAAATACGTTAATTATGCTTGTGTAAGAGTACCATTATGCAAACTGTATTTCATTTATCTTAATTTGCTTACTTACGTTATATTATTACATTATCCCTGACTTCCACTTATTCCTGTTGATTCACAGTAAGTCAGTTCTTTCAAAAAAAACTTCTAAAATCACAAAGGTGTTCCAGGATTGTGACACAGTGGTACTGAGGGAATGGTGATATTTTTGCGTGGACAGTGACCAGTTTGGAGGGGAACTTGAAGGTGGTGGTATTCCCATGTATCTGCTGCCCCTGTGGTTTGAAAGGTGCTGTCCAGGAAGTGAATGTTGGTGAATTTCTGCAGTGCATCTTGTAGATGGTACACATTGCTGCTACTAAATGTCAGTGTTGGAATGAGACAATATTTGTGGAGGTGGTGCTAATGAAGTGGGCTGTTTTGTTCTGGATGGTGACAAACTTCTTGAATGTTGGAGCTGTGTTCATTCAGGCAAGTAGTGAATATTCAATCACACGCCTGACTTGTGTCTTGTAGATAATGGACGGGCTCTAGGGAGCCTGGCTTCCTGCAGAGAGCTGAGTTTTTTTGGCTACAGACTTGATGGTTTCAGTTCAATCTGATAAGATTAGATTAGATTAGATTCCCTACAGTGTCGAAACAAGTCCTTCAGCCCAACAAGTCCACACCGCCCCTTGAAGTATTCCCACCCAGATCTATCCCCCTATAACCCACACACCTCTGAATGCTATGGGCAATTTAGCATGGCCGATCCACCTAGCCTGCACATCTTTGGACTGCTAAACTTCCCTCTACCTCCCTTACACCCACCTGTTCAGCTAAGTGATGACCGATCATTTTGTTGTTGGCAGGCAGGGAGTTTTGTCATTGATAATTGGTCCCCAGATTATGAACCAACCAACCTCACTTGTAAACAGCCCCTTGTTTCCTGTTTACTTGCACATTGGTCAAACCCACAATCACATAAAATACAGAATAGATGTCAAATTCCTAATTCAAAAACATGCAGCCATCCTTGTTTTAAACAGTTCCTTCTGATTTCAGTCCACTGTTTGAAGAAGCTCAAAAATAAAAAGACATGGTCTTCACAGTACAGAAAATATGGATGGATTTGAAAATAAGGGCACTTCTAAATTAATATGCTCAGGACTTGAGATTTTGCATGAATTTGTGTCTGTGTAAGTAGAGCCCAGAAAGCTTGTAAAGGATCTTTGGCAAAACCAAGCTTTTGTTTTGAAAGTTATGGGTACGAGTAGATACTTACAGAATCTCCACAGCGTGAAAACAGGCCACCCAGCCCAACAAGTCCACACCACCTCTTCAAAGAGCTTCCCACCCCAACATTTCCCTTGTCTAACCCACCTAACCGAAACACACCTGGCACTATGGGCAATTTAGCATAGCCAACCCACGTACCCTGCACATCTTTGGACTATAGGAGGAAATTGGAGCACCCAGAGGAAACCAACACAGACATGGGGAGAATGTGCAAACTGCACATCGACAGTCACCTGAGGCTGAAATCGAACATGGATCCCTGGTGCTGTGAGGCAGCAGTGCTAACCAGTGAGCCCACCGTGCTGCCCCTGAGAACAATTAAGCAGTCTTGATTTAAGTCTTGTTTCATTCATCTGAGATTCTTTCCTTTATGTTGAAAGTTCATGAAGTCAAATCACATTCCCGAGATCCAAACACTTCCAAGTTGATACTTCCATGCAATATTGATGGGTGGCTCAAGTATCTGAAATACTGTCTTTTAGATTGATATTTAACTGTCCTGCTTGTTCTCTTAGGTGGATGTAAAAGGAGAGATTAGGGAAGATTTCCTGGTGGTCTCCTCAATATTTGTTCATAAATTGCCACCTGTAAAACCAACTTAATCTCTTTATTTAGTTGCTGTTTGTCGGGCCTTACTGTTTATAAATTTAAATATTCTGATTCCCTACTTTGCAACAGTAACTACCTAAAGAAAATTATGAATGAGGTTAGAGTACTTTTGGATGTACTGAGATCATGAAAGACTAAGCGACAACAAGGATCTTTGGCGAAACCAAGCCTTTGTTTTTAAAGTTGTGGATATGAGCAGATAGTCATAGAATCCCCACAGTGTATTGTCCCTTTAATGTGAGAAACTTTGCAAGATGTTTCACAAAAGGCAGCATAAGGAAAGATGGTCCAAATGTTTCATCAAAGCAACAGCCTTCAAGGACTATCTTAAAGGAGGAGCATAAAGCCAAGAGGTGGAAAATTTTAGGGAGAAATATCCAGAGATAAGCATGTAGACAGCTAAAGGCATGGGCACTAACTGGTGAAGCAATTTAAATAAGGAATGCATAAAATGCCATGTTAGATTAATTTAGATAACTCAAAATTTTGAACGATAGGAGGAGCTTGCATTGTTGGCAAAGAATAAGAACACGGAGCAATTTGGAAATAAGGATGAGAATTTTAAAGTCAAGGAATTGTTTGACTAGGATCCAAAGTGGTTTAGGGAGAAGTTGGAAGGTGTTGTCCTGCTAATCACTGTACATACACAACATGGATTTAAAATCAGATACTGGAAGTTGAGTCAGTGGTCATTTATCTCAGTTGGTTGGATGGCTAGTTTGTTAATGCAGCATGATATCAACAGCATGTGTTCAGTTCATGCACTGGATGAAGTTACCATAAAAAGGGCTGCTCTTCTCAGCATCTACCTTGGCCTGAGGTGTCGCAATCCTCACATTAAAGCATCACCAGTTACCTCTCTCTAATGAGAGACTAGAACTATGTGACTTTATCTTTGTTGGAAGTTAGATGAAAAATCTGCAGATGATGGTCAATTGCATGTACGTATGCAGTCAATAGGAAAATGTGTTTTAACAATAATGTGAACGACTGCAGCAAGAGATTACAGACAACCTTATTGAATAGACAGAGGAATGGCAAATGAAATAGAACAATACCAAGTTTGAGGTCATTCAGTTTGATAGGAGGAATAAAGAGGGCACTTATTTTATAAAATAAGAGAAAGTAATTGAGTTAGAAGAACAGAGATCTGGAAATACAAGCATATCAATTGTAACAGTAGCAACATAATTTTACACTGATATAAAGAGTACAAAAACTGCAATGAATGAAGAGGGGTGAAAGCAGAATGTTAAATTTATGTGACCTTGGTCAGACCATTTCTGCCTGTTGTAGACTCTTTACTAATAAAGGACATTAATGTGGACAAGTCCCCAGGTCCGGATGGGATCTATCCCAGGGTACTGAGGGAAACGAGAGAGCAAATAGCGAGGGCCTTAACAGATATCTTTGCAGCATCCTTAGACACGGGTGATGTCCTGGAGGACTGGAGACTTGCTAATGTTGTCCCCTTGTTTAAGAAGGGCAGCAAGGATAATCCATGTAATTATCGACTGGTGAGCCTGACGTCAGTGGTAGACAAGGCACTGGAGAAGATAGTGAGGGATAGGATCTATTCCCATTTGGAAGAAAATGGGCTTATCAGTGATAGGCAACATGGTTTTGTGCAGGGAAGGTCATGTCTTACCAACTTAATAGAATTCTTTGAGGACGTGACAAAGTTGATTGATGAGGGAAAGGCTGTAGATGTCATATACATGGACTTCAATAAGGCGTTTGATAAGGTTCCCCTTGGCAGGCTGATGGAGAAAGTGAAGTCACACGGGGTCCAGGGTGTGCTAGCTAGATGGATAAAAAACTGGCTAGGCAACAGGAGACAGCGAGTAGTAGTAGAAGGGAGTTTCTCAAATTGGAGATCTGTGACCAGTGGTGTTCCACAGGGATCTGTGCTGGGATCACTGTTGTTTGTGATATATGTAAATGATTTGGAGGAAGGGGTAGGTGGTCTGATCAGCAAGTTTGCAGATGACACGAAGATTGGTAGAGTAGCTGATAGTGAAGGGGACTGTCAGAGATTACAGCGGAATATAGATAGACTGGAGAGTTGGGCAGACAAATGGCAGATGGAGTTCAATCCAGGCAAATGCGAGGTGATGCATTTTGGACGATCAAATTCAAGGGCGAACTATACAGTAAATGGAAAAGTCCTAGGGAAAATTGATGAACAGAGAGATGTGGGTGTTCAGGTCCATTGTTCCCTGAAGGTGACAACGCGGGTCAATAGGGTGGTCAAGAAGGCATATGGCATGCTTTCCTTCATTGGCCAGGGTATTGAGTACAAGAGTTGGCAGGTCATGTTGCAGTTGTATAGGACTTTGGTTCAGCCACATTTGGAGTATTGTGTACAGTTCTGATCGCCACATTACCAAAAGGATGTGGATACTTTGGAGAGGGTACAGAGGAGGTTCACCAGGATGTTGTCTGGTATGGAGGGTGCTAGCTATGAAGAGAGGTTGAGTAGATTAGGATTATTTTCATTAGAAAGACAGAGATTGAGGGAGGACTTGATTGAGGTCTACAAAATCATGAGGGGTATAGACAGGATGAATAGCAAAAAGCTTTTTCCCAGAGTGGGGGACTCAATTACTAGGGGTCATGAGTTCCAAGTGAGAGGAGGAAAGTTTAAGGGAGATATGCGTGGAAAGTTCTTTACACAGAGGGTGATGGGTGCCTGGAATGCATTGCCAGCAGAGGTGGTAGACGCAGACACGATAGCGTCTTTTAAGATATATTTGGACAGGTAGGTACATGGATGGGCAGGGAGCAAATGGACACAGACCGTTAGAAAATAGATGATAGGTTAGACAGAGGATCTTGATCGGCGCAGGCTTGGAGGGCCGAAGGGCCTGTTCCAGTGCTGTAATTTTTTTTGTTCTTTGTTCTTTGATATTGAAGTATTGGTGAAATGACTGAAAAGATTTACAAAAATTCCAGCAGACCTGAGAGTATAAAACTATCCGGAAAACGTAAGACCATAAGACACAGTAGCTAAAAGTAGGCCATTGAGCCCATCGAATCTGGTCTGCCATTCAATGAGATCATGGCTGATCTGACAGTCCTCAACTCCACTTTCCTGCCGTTTACCCATAACATTTGATTCCTTTACTGATAAAAATCAGTCTATCTTATATATTTAACAGTCCAGTCCAGTCTCAACAGCTCTTAGTGGTAAAGAGTTCCACAAATACACTAAACAAACAAAAACAGAGTGCTGGAGAAACAGAGAATGGTGGGCACGTGGAATGCACTGCCAGCAGTGGTAGTGGAGTCAGATACTTTAGAGACATTTAAGCGAATCTTGGATAAGCACACGACTAATAATATAATGTAGGGTCTAGAGAGTAGTTTGATCTCAGTAGGATAATAGGTTGGCACAGCATTGTGCGCCAAAGGGCCTGCACTGTTTTATGTTCATGTTTTCTTTTAAACTCTTTGGGTCCGACAGCATTTATTGGAGAAAAAAAGAATTTCTAGTACAGTGTCCATTTGTAGGAAGTTTGAGATTTCCAGCATCCACAGTTCTTTGAGGAACAGGAAAGCTGACATTTCGGTATCAACCCTTCTTCAGAAATGGGGGAGGGGAAGGGGATTCTGAAATAAATAGGGAGAAGGGGGGGAGATGGATAGAACATAGATAAAGGAGAAGATAGGTGGTGAGGAATCAGACAGGTCAAAGAGGCAGGGTTGGAGCCAGTAAAGGTGAGTGTAGGTGGGGAATTAGGGAGGGGATAGGTCGGTCCAGGGAGGACGGACAGGTCAAAGAGGCTGGATGAGGCTAGTAGGAAGGAGATGGGAGTGGGGCTTGAGGTGGCAGGAGTGGATAGGTGGGAGGAATCGTCAGGGAGGTGGGTTTGAGCTGAGCTGGTTTTGGGGGAGTGGAGATATTGAAGCTTGTGAAGTCCACATTGCAGGGTTCCCAAGCAAAGTATGAGATGCTGTTCCCGCAACCTTCGGGTGGTATCGTTGTGGCACTGCAGGAGGCTCAGGATGGACATTTCGTCCAAGGAGTGGGAGGAGGAGTTAAAATGGTTCGCGACTGGGAGGTGCAGTTGTTTGGTGTGAACCAAGTGTACATGTTCCACAAAGCGGTCCCCAAGCCTCCGCTTGATTTCCCCGATGAAGAGGAGGCCATAACTGGAATAGCAGATACAGTATATCACGTTTGCAGATGTGCACGTGAACATCTGTTGAATGTGGAAGGTCTTCTTGGGCCTGGGATGGCAGTGAGGGGCGAGTTGTTATAGGGGCAGGTGTAGCACTTCCTGCAGTTGCAGGAAAAGTGCTGGGGTGGTGGGGCTGGTGGGGAGTGTGGAGTGGACGAGGGAGTCATGGGGAGAGTGGTCCCTCTGGAAAGCAGATACGGGTGTGGCAGTCCAACCTTATGTTCATGTGGACCATCTCTGATACCTCTCCTTCCTGGACCTCTCCCTTTCCATCTCTGGCAACCACCTGGAAATCAATATCCATTTCAAGCCTACCAACTCCCACAGCTACCTTGAATACACCTCCTCTCACCCACCTTCCTGCAAAAAGGCCATCCCCTATTCCCAATTCCTTCGCCTCCACCGCATCTGCTCCTGAGATGAGGCATTCCACTCCCGGACTTCCCAGATGTCCTCGTTTTTCAAGGACTGCAACTTCCCCTCCACAGTGGTCAAAAACACCCTTGACCATGTCTCTTGCATTTCTCACAACTCATCCCTAACAGACCCTCCCCGCAATAATAACCAAAACAGAATCCCGCTCGTCCTCATGCACCAACACATCAACCTCCGGATCCAACGCATCATCCTCCGACACTTCTACCATCTGCAATCCGACCCCACTACCAAAGACTTTTTCCCTCCCCAGCCTTATCTGCTTTCCAGAGGGACCACTCTCTCCCTGGCTCCCTTGTCCGCTCCACACTCCCCACCAAGCCACCACCCCGGCACTTTTCCTTGCAACTGCAGGAAATGCTACACCTCCCACTCACTCCCATCCCAGGCCCTAAGAAGACCTTCCACATTTAACAGATGTTCACCTGCACATCTGCTAATGTGGTACACTGTATCCACTGTTCTCGGTGTGGCCTCCTCCACATCGGGGAAACCAAGCGGAGGTTGGGGACCACTTTGTGGAACACATAAGCTTGGTTCATACCAAACATCTGCACCTCCCAGGAGCGAACCATTTCAACTCCCCCTCCCATTCCCCAGACGACATGTCCATCCTGGGCCTCCTGCAGTGCCACAATGATGCCACCTGAAGGTTGCAGGAACAGCAAGTCATATTTCGCTTCGGAACCCTGCAGCCCAATGGTATCAATGTGGACTTCACAACTTCAAAATCTCCCCCTCCCCAATCGCATCCCAAAACCAACCTAGCTGGTCCACGCCTCCCTAACCTGTCCTTCCACCTATCCACTCCTCCCATCTCAAGCCCCACCTCTGCCTCCTACCTACCAGCCTCATTCCGCTTCTTTGACCTGTCCATCCTCCCTAGACTGACCAATCCCCTCCCTAACTCCCCACCTACACTCACCTTTACTGGCTCCAACCCCACCTCTTTGACCTGTCTCTTCTCCGCCTATCTTCTCCTTTATCCATCTTCTATCCGCCTCCCCCTTTCTCCCTATTTAGTTCAGAACCCACTTCCCCTCCCCAATTTCTGAAGAAGGGTCTAGACCTGAAACATCAGCTTTCCTGCTCATCTGATGCTGCTTGGCCTGCCGTGTTCATCCAGCCCTATACCTTTTTGTCTCAGTTTCTCCAGCATCGGCAGTTCCCACTATCTCTCCACAGTTCTTTGTTCATTTTTCCACACAATAATCTACTTGCCAAACTTTTGACCACTCGGTCCCTCTGCACTCTCTTTGTGTCCTCCTCACCATTTGCCTTTTTGTCCATTTTTGTGTCATCTACAAATTTGGTCGTTATGCATTCACTTGCCTCATCCAAATCATTAATATATATGTTGTAAATATTTACAACTGCAGCACTGATTCCTGTCGTATGTCCCTGAAAATACCCTTTTATCCCACTTACTGCTTTTTTTTGCTTATTAGCCAAGCTTCTATCCATGCTAATATACTACCTCCAACACCATGGCTTATTAAGTCACCTAATATGTACTACTTTATTAAAGACCTTCTGAAATCCACATATATTACATTGCTATTGTACTACTTGTCATTTATCTATCCTGCTTATTACCTATCAAAGAATTCAAGTAAATTTGGCAGGTATGATTTCCCCTTCATGAATCCATGCTTATTTTGCTTGATCATGTCTTTCTAAATGATCTGCCAGTTTCCCAGTAACGCACATTAAACTAACTGGCCTATTGTGGCCTTTCTTTTAAATAAATCTGTCTTCCAACTTCTAAATCACTGAACATCTTCATCTTATTAATTAGCAACGATTCTTGTGAAAGGTTTCTGAACCATCTCAAATCCTTCTTTATTGATTCAGAAACAAATTGGCATAGTATATGGTTGTATATGTATGTAAGGGTCTGAAAGGGTAAATACTGAAGACTGCATTAGACATCACTCAGAATGATGATTTCATACGTACTTGTGGGGGAACAGCTTAAGATCATGGAGGTGTAAGCCCAAACAACCAGGTACAATCAGTATGTCTACCATCTCAGCAGTGAAACTCTGGTTCCCCAAGAAGCTACCTCCCTGACCTCTAAGGACAAGAGTACTGAGGCCTCAAAGAAAGCATCAGCAAGGCTGGAAACAGAGGGCGTGAAACAGGGGCACTCCCCCGCCAGCTCACATACTGACACTTTGATGTGAACATTAGCACCTCACTGTGACAGCTTCACACCTCCATGAGTAGGAGAAAGAAATGGCCCAGGCTGACAGCACTCTGAGAACTACCAGAGACCAGGCAACCGTTCAGCTCCGGACAAGAGAGGACCCGCTGGTATCATTATCCAGGGACTTTGTTCACGTGCACAGGGACAAACAGGAGCAGTAGTGCAGCAAATCATCTCAATGTCTGGCTGCCTCCATGGTCAGATTGGCAGCTGCCATGGAGAATCAGTTCCAGCACCTTCAAACTCTGCTGGAGATGTGCATCAGGCAGCACTCTATTACAACAGTCATTGATCCTCAGGAGTGATGACAATGATAACAGGGGTCTGGAGAACCTGGCACAAAATTAGAATCATCGAATAGAATCATGGAATCCCTATAGAGCGGAAAGAGGCCAATAGGCCAATCAAGTCTGCACCATTCCTCTGGACAGCATCCCTCCCCAGACCAAGCCCTCCAACATATCCCTGTAACCACACATTTACCATAGCTAATCTATCTAATCTGCACATCTTTGGTCTGATGGAGGAAACCTCTGCACTCAGCAGAAACCCACACATACAAAGGAAGAACATGCAAACTCCACACAAACAGTCACACAAGCCTGGAATTGAACCTGGGTCCTTGGTGCTGTGAAGCAGCAATGTTAACCACTGAGCCACTTTGCCGCCCACTTCAGGTGGTCCTTCCATGCATGGAGATAGGCATGTCAGGATGCATACAGCCATGGGGAAGCATACAATGGTCCCGCAGAAGTTTTAATTTTGGACTCTCTGGAGATGACTGGACTCTCCACCTTCACCTTGCCTACCCTCTCCAACCCTTGTAAGGAGGGTCAACTTGCTTCTGGCAGGAAGACCTTTAACACATCTGACCCATCCAGTCGCAAGCACACCTAACCACTTACACAAACTGTTAGGCCAACAGGCTCCACAGTCAAAGAGGATCCCTCCATCCCACCTGCAGAACAGGTAGCTGTAGTACACTAAGATCTAGTGGGAGGTAGAGGAAGAAGCCTTATAGAGGACACTTTTGTGGCGCAGGTAACGACGTACGACTTTTACTTATAAATGTCACTGACTTCACCTTACATTAAACTGTTTGTCTCTTTGTGTAGTCCCACATGTCATTATTACAGCATAATGTATCACTTCATGATCACAAACTATGATCCACGAATGGATTTCTATGCTGAGGGTCTAATATATTATCTGGAGAGAAGTGAAACAAAGCATGTACACACTATGGGTGCTGCTGACACATTTGGTCCACCTCGTACTACATTCCTATTTATTTGTGGCCTAAATATCCTCAAGTGTAGATGTGAATGATTTGGTCAACAAGTGAAGAGGTGGAACATAAAGAAGGGGACAATGTATTAGAATGATCAGGGAATAGACATCCCACAATTCTGTGCCCTCCACAATACATGGTTATGTGTGTGAGGTTCTTTCCCTTTAAAAGTCCTAGAACCTGGTCCCTCACTGATTGAGTTACATATTCTGCTCACTCCAATCTGATTGTAGCCTTTTTCTCCCCATTTTACATGATTAGTCCCAGTTCTCTTGAGGTGCAAACCATTCGGCCTGTGTAAATCCACCTTCTACATAATTATTTGTAATTACATAGGAATCCAACATGTTCATTCATGCTTTATTTATTAAGTGTTCCAATTTTACATTTGGATTGGGGCACCTAAGATTGCAATGCTCAATTGAGAAATTTGATTTTTTATTGCATTTACTATAATGTCCATCTTGAACTGTTTTGTACTTACAGATAATTTATGAATAAAGCATATTTTTGTAAAACAAACTCTTGGACCTACAATCCATGCCAGATGGATCAGTCATGATGAGGATTCTAAGTATTCCAGTCATATCTTAGTGACCTTGGTTTGGAGGGGTCTTGTGGACCTACAGCTGTCAGTGAAATGACCAATCATGAGGAAGATTGTAATGTACCTGTCAAATCTAAGAGATATAGGTACTGAGAGCTTACATAACCAAAAGTTAGGAACCAAATCTAGGCGGGTTTGGACCTGAATTAAGTAAAGTTTAGATAGAAATGTGCTTTTTGCCTCTTGTTTTTTCATAAAAGCTTTTTTCCCTAACAATCATTGCGACTTTCTTTGCTTAGGAGCTGAGGTTAAATCGCAGAAGGATTTAAAGTGGACAACCCCAGTCAAGGTGTTGTGTCAATTAATCTAGCACTGAGGTTTCATATCAGGGGACTTATGTTAATACACAAGTTTATGCTTGAGTCAAATGCTGTACCTGTGTGATTTTGTCCTTTGCAAATTCCAAGTCCAAGAACCATTGATAGAGGAAGAGGAACCACATACAAAGGCATTGTTGTAAAAAGTGAGCATACTTAGCTTGGCAATTATTCTAAATTGAAAATTTAATTCTTGTTTTTTTTCTCCCATGTGATGGGGAACCAAGTTTTAAGGGGAACATGTGGCCTATTAAAAACTACTGGCATTAAATAGCACATTTTTTGATTCCAAAGAATAACAATTCATGATGCATTATGCACTACAGGAGTCAGAATATTATGTAAATGAGATATCCTCACATTGCAGTATGAAGTCAACACATGTGAAAAATAGAAATTCCAGTGCTGAGATCACATTATCAACCTTAGTGTTCCAGCTTAAGCTGTAATAAATTAAGAGCAACCTACCCACAAGTTTTAGTTACATGCATTCTTGATGATGAAGCTTATCATGGGTGTGTGGCGTGGTCATCAGAAAAAGGCTTTCTGATAGCATCATGATTGAGATCATATAATAAACAGGTTGGAAACTGAACTCAGCCTTTCTGGTCTGTACAGCTCAATTACTGACAGTGGATAAATTGGAATTGTTAAATACTGTATATTTAGTGTTTTTTAAAATAATTTATGGCAGTTGGCAATACCAAAGCTTCCTAGGTTATTTGCAGATACTGACAACAGTATCTTTATCACCTTGTTGTTACAAATTATGGATTGGGCCTTGCCCTTAAATGGCTGCTTGGCAGGAAATTCCAATGTATTTACATATCAATGATGAAAGAAACAGTAATGTATTGCTAAAAAGGGCAATTTTACAAAACTTTTCATCTGGCACTCCTTAGAACATTTGCGAGACCTTGTAAAGGGGAACAACATTTTATAGTGTATGAGAAGTGAGAACTGATTGCTTGATGAGAGGACTCTGATTGGTAGAGGATGTATGTTAGATGGTGACTGACAGTTAACTGCTAAGCTGTCAGTCAGTCATCATCAAACTAGAGCATTGTACATGGCATCGCTTCTACTATTTGTCAGAATCCACTTGCTAACCAATCCATACTGTCCATTTCATACTGTCATGGGGAGGTGAGTCCTGGACTGGAGGCCATCATAGGAGAGGTGAGGCTTTTGCAGACTGGAAGCGATGCGTCAATTTTGAAGCCTGGCATGGTCTGGAGACTTGGCCTGGTGCGGTCCAGAGGTTGAGTGCTGGCATGGACTTGGTGAAGATAACTGTAATTTCCGTACTTCTTAAAAAAATTTTATTCTTATGCTGGACTTCGAGATATGCAAGTACTTCTTTTGGGGAAAAAAAACTTTGTATTCCCGTGCTAGGCTATTTAATATTCTTTCAATGCTGGAACAAATACTTAAGTATCTGTACCTAGGCATCCTTTACCTAAGAATGGCACCAATCGCGGCAACATTAGAAACTTTTCACTGCATTCTTTGATGTGACAATAAAGCCAATTCTATTTCTAATTCTCATAGGTCTAAAATGCTGCTCTGTTTTAATTTGGTATTCTGGAGAATGTCCTCATGAAAACAAAAGTCTATGACAAAATGTGTCTTTTCCTTGAGCAATTTTCAAGTTCTGAATTATCAAATAACTAAACAGGATTCTTAAGTCAGAATGTTGTCAGACTCTGAGGTAGACTGAGTTCTTGCAACAGTGCTCTTGTTGCACTCGGTAATAGAGGTCATAGGGAATAAAGCACTATTTAAATTACTTGGGTGAATTGCTATTTTGTGCAAACATTGGGCTAGATTATAACAGTAATAAACTTACAAAATGTGGATCAGCACTGACTAGAGTACAAATTTTACTGTGGTGAAATCGTGTCTTATTGCATTCCATCTTTTATTCCCCTTGGATCTTAAAGCTTTCAAAACAAACTTTGTCTTCCCTCTTGAAATTTGAAAATCTGCTGACATTAAACCTAACCTGAATGCAATCTCTTGTCAATTTGCTATGGTTCTCATTCTTCACTGTCCTAGTCTTGGACCTCAGTTAGGATTCTCAATTTAAAACATAATGTAACAGAATAATGTTACCTGATATGGTCTGTTTTTTTTCATTAGCTTGATTAGATTATCTTCTGCAAAATGAGTCACTACAGCTTAATGTTCTGGTACTTGATTTTGCCATCAACATGTGAAAATTACATATGGATTTGCATATGTCTAATGTCCACAATGGTTAATTAATTTCAATGAGGATATTCAGCGAATGTATAGCACCACAAAGCCTGAAATATTTCATAAAAACATGAACATTTATATTTCTTTGAAATGGCAATATCCAGTGCATTATACAACAAGAATAGTCCCCATTAACAACTATTCACCCTCCCAGCCTGATCATTATCAACCCTTCATCTATCCAGTAGCTCTATTCTATCGTTTACTCCCTACCCCACCCCTTCCTTTTTTTCTGCATATAAACTGATTTTCCCAGCCACCATCAGTTCTGAGGGTCACTGAACCCAAAACGTTAACTCTGTTTTTTACCTTCACAGATGCTGCCAGACGTGCTGAGTTTTTCTCGCAACTTTGTTTTTGTTCCAGTGCATTACATGTTGGTTTCAAAAGCTTAATATAGTGTTGGTTTCGGCATGAAACTTTAGAGAGTTCAGACATCAGATCATAAAGTTCCTACAGAGCAGAAAAAGGCCATTCAGCCCATCAAGTCGGCACCGACCCTCCGAAGAGCATCCCCCCAGGTCCCCAGCTATCCCTGTAATCCTGCATTTACCACAGGCAATCCACCAAGACTGCATATCCCCAGATATTATAGCATATGGACAATACACCTGGCCTACATACCTTTGCACCTTTTGGAGGAAACCAGAGCACCTGGTGGAAACCCATGAAGACTTGGGGCAAACATGCAAACTCCACACAGACATCCACCCAAGACTGGAATTAAATCATGGTCCCTGGTGCAGTGATGCAGCAGTGCTAACCGCTGAGCCACTGTGCTGCCCATATTGGGTCATTGCTTTATTACGTCGCTCACGTATTTCTGCAACCTAAGTTATGCGTATTACAAAAAAAGTCAATTTATCAGTGTTTTTTTTAGACGCAAGTTCTCCAGACTGAGTAGAAAATTTTTCATCTATGATTAACTACTTCCAGACTGCACATTCATGTTACCACTGTTTATTGGCACACTTAATTAATGGCAAAGCATACATAAAATACATCTGCAAAATGACACAAAGACTCATTTCTAATTTTCACATATTGTGCTGAACATTTATGTGAATGAAATAGTTTCTGCTCTAAATTATCTGTTAGGCCTCTTACAAAAAGCTTACATAAATACACAAGCAAAAATTGGACCAGCAAAGGTTCCGGCAAAACCTGAATATAAACGATAATCACTACCAGATTTCCATGATAGCAACTGTTCAAACTTAGGAACAATTCAAAGAAATCACAAACATGTCACACTAAGATTCCCACAAAATATAATGGGTTGCATGGCTTATAATACCAAGTGGGTTTTTAAAGCTTTAAATATGAACTTACTAAATTAAAGTAGAAGTTTTAATATTTTAATACTGCTGACTGCAAACATTTTCAAACAAGAAACGTTCAGGTGCAGCGTGGAGAAAGGATGGGACAGAGAAGGAAAGCACAAAATTTTATAATAAAAGTGATATGTTCCTGTTTATTGAGAGGCTTGTGGTGTGGGATTTTCTGATTTACTCTCCTGACTGGACTGGGCTTTGCTGTTCCAGGGACTATTACTTCCCAGTGCGGGAGAGTTATTGAAATCTTCCTCATCATCAATGCCATTTGCTGCATCATATTGCGTATTCTCTAATCGAGTGATCAGTCGCTCATCCTCATCCCCGAACTCTCCTCCCATCAGTGTAGGTTCGCCCACCACCATAACATCCTATAATAGGAACAAATAGTCATGTGGTAAAACATTGCAGAGATTTTATTTGAATAGCTGTGAACTGGAATGTAGATGTATCTGGTAAACATATACCATAACTTTTGATTTGATTGATTAGTTAAGATAAAGTTTGCCTTTCACTTAACCAACAAAACTCAACTCTGTCAAACAACTATCCTACTTGCAATTTAACAAAATTGTACACCATGTATTAAATCTGTAACTATTTTGTTAAATGTTAATGAGATACAACAGTTCCAAATCTTTATAAATTTAATTGTTTAACTCATCTTAAACTGTTTCCTCAGATGACAAGCAAAATTTGATGCAACACTGTAAGCAAAGGTACTGCGTAGTTGGTGACCACTAGATGGTGCATCTGTGCTTTTTATAACATATTTTAACACTAATGCACGAAAAAAATAATTGAGAACAAATACTGTTCAAATATAGAACATGTGCCACTTGCAGTTTACCAGGTTTATCACTTAATGATGTATCTTCCACATATCATCACTGTTGTATTTTCTTTCTCCATGTGTTCATCTCAAACTTTCTAGAGTGTCACTAGATGAAATCTGATTAATGGTCTTGCAAGCTTCCCGTAACACACAAAACATGTATGTATAATCCTGCTGATTATTACAATTTAATTAAGACTTTGACAAGCAAAGGCTTGAATAGAAAGCACACAACGTTATGACATTTATGCTTTGTTAAGAAATGTAGGTACATAACAATTGTGGAATTACACAATATTTTATGAAGAACAGTTTTGAAACATGAAGACTCTCAGCTCAAAATGATTTTTCAGTTATTTCTAGAAGGGGGCATAAACAGAGGTAAAATTCCAGTTGCATTTCCACATAGGATTGGTTTGAGTCTATTTGAACAAACTTCAAACTTGACTGCACCTGATAAATTACACTTTACAATATATATTTTGGAATAAAATAGCCTATTTTTTGTCAAAGTAACATTGCTTTACCTAACAGGACTCTTCCTTTATTCACTATTCTGGCTCATGTTCTGATGTATTTGATCTGGATAGACGTAGGGTAGATATTTTCCAATTTTTTACATGAAAGTGTAGACTTTAGAAGTCAGTGTCATTATTTCAAATTCAGAAGACATCATCAGTGATTCCTTGTGATCTACATGTAATAACCCATTTCCACTAAAAATATTCTTTAGCTAGCTAGATTTTTGAAATCTTGTTATTGATATCAATTTAAATATCACTGATGTTCTTTATTTAAACATAAAGCCTGCCACATTTACTAAAAATAATCAAAAATATTTTCCAGAGGAAGTTCTGTCTTTATAAAAGGAAATCCAAGTTACGTCCTATCTGTTAAAAAGAAAAAAAATTACAAAAAAAACTTGTTCCAAACAACAAACCTTTTTGTTTAAGCCGTGAATATTTTGATAAGATGAATCCACTTGTCTCAGAATCAGGGATTAATTATTTTGGAAACAGTGGAAACAAAGCAACTCAGAGAACTGCAAATAAGAGGAATCCATCTCAATCCTTTGTCATTAAAAAAAAAGTGCTGGAAGAACTTAGAAGGTCAGACAGCATCTGTGGAACAACAAGACAAAGCTAACCCTACAAGTAGACTGAACTTTTCAAGGCACCCATTATGATCTGTAATATTGAGCTGAATTTCCCCAACCCTGAATAATGTGGGTAACAGCAAGTCAGTTTGGAAAAAATGGTGACATTGAAAAAAATTAGTCTTTTACACATATAGGCAAAGATCCAGTTTTCCATAGTTTTAGTGGAGAGATGAGAATCTCACTACTGGTGGCAAGAGGCCTATTTACATGCGGTTACATCTCATTACTTTCTCCACCTCCTCAACCTTTAGTTCGTTCTTCTTCAACGTGGCAGAGAAAAATTAGATGATCACAATTCCCAACATGAATGTCAGAAGAGATATGCGGCAGCTCCAGCTTGCTGCTTGCTCTCCACATCGCCATCTTACACAGCAGTCCCAACAACTCAGGGCATGCTCAAGAAACAGCCTGTATCCCTGTCCACAGGCACTGGCAAGAGACATGCACCAACCTCATCACATCATCAAGACACACCTCTGACTCAGTTTACAATTATTCACTTTCATGCTGCACTTTGGAACACACCAATGTCTTTCATTCTCATGGTTGTTGCTTTGTGCACAGGGTCAGGCACCATCACATACTTTCTTAGTGCTTACTCACTTGATGGATGCTCACAGCATTTAAGTCTTGCCTTGCCTTTTTGCACTTTGCCACCTCATTCAGAGCATACAGGCGCACTGTAGTTCTGATGTAGCTTTTAGTGCAGATACCACTAATATCAACATCACTGGATATGTCTCATCCGCCTGGCAGGACAGATCAACCAGAGGTGGCGGCACAGTGGTATACAGTTGGGAGTTTCCCTGTGAGTTCCCAACATTGTCTGCAGACCTCATGAAGTCTCATGGCATCAGGTTAAAGATGAGCAAAGAAATCTCCTGCTAATTACAATGTACCATCCTCCTTCTGTTGATGAACAGTACTCCTCCATGATGAACAACGCCTGGAGGAAGTATTGATGGTGGCAAAGGTGCAAGATGTATGACTGTGGGAGGATATCAATCCACCAGAAAGAGTGGCTCAGCAGCAGTACCACTGATTGAACTGGCTAGGTCCTAAAGGACATAGTTGCTAGACTGTGTCTGTGGCAACTGGTGAGGGAATCAATAAGATGGAAATACATACTTGATCTCATCCTGGTTAGTCTGTCGGCTGTAGATACATCTGTCTGAGACGGTATCAGTAAGAGTGTCACTGCAGTGTCCTGTGAAGGTGAAATTTATTCCTCATATTGAGCAGACATTTCATTCCTGTTGCATCCAGTCATGAATGGTGGTGCACAATTAAGCAATTCACTCAATGTTGGAAGAGCCCAGTACATCAGCGCAAAAGACAAGACTGATTCACATCAATCCTCAGCTGGAAAGGCTGAGGGAATGATCAATCCTGACATCTTCTCATGGTCCCCAGAATTGCAGATGATAGTCTTCAGCCAGTTCACTTCACTCCGTGTGATACCATGAAATGGTTGGCGGCACTGGATACTGCAAAGGCTATGGGCCCTTTAAAAAAATTCTGGCAATCATACTGAAGACTTGCACTCTAGAGTTTGCCACTCCTCTAGCCAAGCTGTTAGAACATTTGCATCTACCAAACAATGTGGAAAATTGCCCAGGTTTTATACACAAAAGGCAAGACAAATCTAACCCAGCCAATTATTGCTCCAGAGACAGTAGGAACTGCAGATGCTGGAGAATCTGAGATAACAAGGTGTACAGCTGGATGAACACAGCAGGCCAAGCAGGATAACAGGAGCAGGAAAGCTGACGTTTCAGGCCTAGACCCTTCTTCAGAAAACTAGGGGTCTAGGCCTGAATCGTCAGCTTTCCTGCTGTTATGCTGCTTGGCCTGCTGTGTTCATCCAGTTCTACATCTTGTTATATCAATTATTGCTCCATCAGTCTACTCTTGATTATCAGTAAAGTGATGGAAAATGTTATCAACGGTGCTGTCAAACAGCATTTGTTCAGCAACAACCTACTCGCTGACACCCAGTTTGTGTTCCTCCAGGAAATCTCAGCTCCTAACTTTATTGTAGCCTTGATTGAACATGGACAAAACAGCTGAATTCCAGAGGTCTGGTGCACTGAGAGTGACAGCCCTTTACATCAAGGCCACATTTGATCAAGTGTAGCACCAATGGGAATCAGGTGGAAAACTCCCCAGCGGTTAGAGTGATACCTGGAACATAAGCAGACGGTTCTGTTGGTTGGAAGTCAGTCTCCAGGACATTATTACAGGCATTCCTCAGGTTAGTGTCCTCAGTCTAACCATCTTTAGCTGCTTTATGAATGACCTTACCTCCATCATAAGGTCAGAAGTGGGGATGTTCAATGATTACATAATGTTCAGCACTATTCACAACTCCTCAAAAACTCAAGCAGTCTATGTTCAAATGCAACAAGATCTGTCCAATATCAAGGCTTGAGTTGACAAATGAAAAGTAACATTGGTGCCATAAAAATACCAAGCAATGGCTGTCTCCAATGAGACACAATCTAACCACCATTCCTTGACATTCAATGGTACTATCATCACTGAATTTCCCACTATCAACATCCTGAGGATCATCATTGACCAGAAACTCAACTGGGCTCACCATATAAATACAGTGGCTGCAAGATCAGAACAGAAGCTATGAATACTGTGCTGCGTACCTCAACTCCTGACTTGCCAAAGCCTGTCCACCATCTACAAGGCACAAATCAGGAGTGTGATGGAGCACTCCCCACTTGTCTGGATGAGTGCAGGTCTAATATTAGTCAAGAAACTCTACACCATCTAGCACGAAGCAGCCCACTTGATCGGCACCACATCCACAAGCATCCACTCCCTCCACCACTGAAATAGCCATTTGGACACAGAACTAGCTCAAAGGTGGAAGACAGAAGGTGGTGGTTAAGTGGTGCTTTTCAAACTCGAGACCAATGACCAGCAGTGTTCCATTAAGGTCAGGGTTGGGTCCACGACACTTCTTCATTTATATAAATGACTTGGATGTGAACATAGGAGGTATGGTTAATAAGTTTGCAGATGATACCAAAATTGGAGGTGTAGCGGACAGTGAAGAAAGTTACCTCAGAGTCCAATGGGATCTTGATCAGATGGGCCAGTGGGCTGAGGAGTGGCAGGTGAAGTTTAATATAGATAAATGTGAGGTGATGCATTTTGATGCTATTCAGGGCAGAACTTATACACTTAAAGGTAAGGTCCTAGGAGTGTTGCTGAACAAAGAGACCTTGGAGTGCAAGTTCATAGTTCCTTGAAAGTGGAGTCACAGGTTGATAGCATAGTGAAGAAGGCATTTGGTATGCTTGCTTTTGTTGGTCACTGCATTGAGTACAGGAGTTGGGAGGTCATGTTGCGGCTGTACAGGACATTGGTTGGGCTACATTTGGAATACTGCATGCGGTTGTGGTGTCCTTGCTATTGGAAGGATGTTGTGAAACTTGAAAGGGTTCTGAAAAGATTTACAAGAATGTTGCCAGGGTTGGAGTGTTTGAGCTATGTAGGGAGATGCTGAATAGACTAGGGCTATTTCCCCTGGAGCGTCAGAGGCTGAGGGGTGAACTTATAAAAGTTTATAAAATCATGAGAGACATGGATAGTGTAAATAGACATGGTCTTTCCTGGGGTGGGTGTGTCCTAAACTAGAGGGCATAGGTTTAAGATGAGAGGGGAAAAATTTAAAAAGGACCTAAGTGGCAACTTTTTCACGCAGAGGGTGGTGCGTGTATGGAATGAGCTGCCAGAGGAAGATGTAGAGGCTGGTATAATTACGACATTTAAAAGGCATCTGGATGGGTATATGAATAGGGAGTGTTTAGACAACCAAATGCTGGCAAATGGGACTAGATTAATTTAGGATATCTGGTCGGCCTGGATGAATTGGATCGAAGGATCTGTTTCCATGCTGCACATCAATATGATTGTATGATGGTCAGTATCTGCACCATGTACTATATACAAGGTGCACTGCAGAAACTCCCCACAGATCTTAAGACATATCCTTCCAAATCCATGGCTTTTTCATCCAGAAGGGCAAGGGTGGTGGATCAATTACCCAAGTTCCCCTCTAAGCCAATCACCATCCTGACTTGGAAATATATTGTCATTCCTTCGCTTTTGCTGTCAAAATCCTGGAATTGCCTCCCTAAGTGCATTATGGCCTACCCTCAGCACATGGGCTGTAGCAATTCAGGGAAGTGGCTCATCATCACCTTCTCAAACACAACCAGGGACGCAAATGTGCCAGCCAGTTGGTGATGCCCACGAGTGATTTTAAAAAAGAAACACAACTTGTCATGTTGTCAGCAGTGATCAGTTAAACATAGAACATAGAACAGTACAGCACAGAACAGGCCCTTCAGCCCACAATGTTGTGCCGACCATTGATCCTCATGGATGCACCCTCAAATTTCTGTGACCATATGCATGTCCAGCAGTCTCTTAAATGACCCCAATGACCTTGCTTCCACAACTGCTGCTGGCAACGCATTCCATGCTCTCACAAACTCTCTGCGTAAAGAACCTGCCTCTGACATCCCCTCTATACTTTCCACCAACCAGCTTAAAACTATGACCCCTCGTGCTAGCCATTTCTGCCCTGGGAAATAGTCTCTGGCTATCGACTCTATCTATGCCTCTCATTATCTTGTATACCTCAATTAGGTCCCCTCTCCTCCTCCTTTTCTCCAATGAAAAGAGACCGAGCTCAGTCAACCTCTCTTCATAAGATAAGCCCTCCAGTCCAGGCAGCATCCTGGTAAACCTCCTCTGAACCCTCTCCAAAGCATCCACATCTTTCATATAATAGGGCGCCCAGAACTGGACGCAGTATTCCAAGTGCGGTCTAACCAAAGTTTTATAGAGCTGCAACAAGATCTCACGACTCTTAAACTCAATCCCCCTGTTAATGAAAGCCAAAACACCATATGCTTTCTTAACAACCCTGTCCACTTGGGTGGCCATTTTAAGGGATCTATGTATCTGCACACCAAGATCCCTCTGTTCCTCCACGCTGCCAAGAATCCTATCCTTAATCCTGTACTCAGCTTTCAAATTCGACCTTCCAAATGCATCACCTCGCATTTATCCAGGTTGAACTCCATCTGCCACCTCTCAGCCCATCTCTGCATCCTGTCAATGTCCCGCTGCAGCCTACAACAGCCCTCTACACTGTCAACGACACCTCCGACCTTTGTGTCGTCGGCAAACTTGCTGACCCATCCTTCAATTCCCTCGTCCAAGTCATTAATAAAAATTACAAACAGTAGAGGCCCAAGGACAGAGCCCTGTGGAACCCCACTCACCACTGACTTCCAGGCAGAATATTTTCCTTCTACTACCACTCGCTGTCTTCTGTTGGCCAGCCAATTCTGTATCCAAGCAGCTAAGTTCCCCTGTATCCCATTCCTCCTGACCTTCTGAATGAGCCTTCCATGGGGAACCTTATCAAATGCCTTACTGAAGTCCATATACACCACATCCACAGCTCGACCCTCATCAACCTTACTAGTCACATCCTCAAAAAACTCGATAAGGTTTGTAAGGCATGACCTACCCCTCACAAAGCCGTGTTGACTGTATTTGATCAAGCCATGCTCTTCCAGATGGTCATAAATCTTATCCCTCAGAATCCTTTCTAACACCTTGCAGACGACAGACGTGAGACTTACCGGTCTATAATTGCCGGGGATTTCCCTATTTCCTTTCTTGAAGAGAGGAATTACATTTGCCTCTCTCCAGTCCTCAGGTACGACTCCAGTGGAGAGCGAGGATGCAAAGATCTTCGCAAGTGGCGAAGCAATTGCATTTCTCGCTTCCCAAAGCAGCCGAGGACAAATCTGATCCGGGCCTGGCGACTTGTCAATCTTAATGTTTGACAAAATTTTCAGTACATCAGCTTCCTCTATCTCTATCCATTCCAGCATGCACACCTGCTCTTCAAAGGTTTCATTCACTACACAGTTCGTTTCTTTCGTAAAGACAGAAGCAAAAAACTCATTTAGGGCTTCCCCTACCTCCTCAGGCTCCACACACAAGTTCCCTATGCTATCCCTGATCGGCCCTACTCTTTCTTTGACCATTCTCTTATTCCTCACGTAAGTGTAAAATGCCTTTGTGCTTTCCCGGATTCCTTCTGCCAAGCCTTTCTCGTGCCCCCTCCTGGCTCTCCTCAGACCATTTTTGAGCTCCTTCCTTGCCTGCATGTAATCCTCTCTAGCTGAACTTGACCCTAGCTTCCTCCACCTTATGTAAGCTACCTTCTTCCTTTTCACTAGAAGCTCCACCGCTCTCGTCATCCAAGGTTCCTTTATCTTACCCCTTCTTGCCTGTCTCAGAGGGACATATTTACTCATCACTCCCAACAACTGTTCCTTAAACCATCTCCACTCCATTAAAGGGCTGGAAATGTTGGCATGCAGCACTTTGCAACATCAAATTCACAACTGCAGCCTGCAAAAGCAGCTTACACAGCAAACCCACTACATGTCCACCAGTCAAATGGTCATGGCCCCAAATTGCAGGAGTTTAGTCCTTCAGGTCAAGGATGTCCATTGACATCCGTCATTCAAGGCTGTCCTTCAAATTAGTCACAGGGTGATGAGGCGTGGTCAGTTCTGAGGGTCTGTTCACTAAAGTCAATCCAAGTTATAAAGGGCCATTGCTTTAGAAATGAAGTTGTGGGAGGCAATTGTGGGAAATTGGGGTAGTATGCCAGGACGCAGAGGAGACAGGTATTTCACAGTGTCCTAGTAAGAGACTTCTATGCCCCAATACTAAGCTGCCATTTGTATCTGCTGCAAATGGTGATTGCTTACATTACAAAAGCTCTTTGGTTATTTGGAATCCTGACCAATTGATCCATTACAGTAGCTGTAATTGCCACCAACATCATGGTTTAACAAAGATGCAGGGAAATCAAAGAGTACCAGCAAGCCCAAGGCCAGCAGAAAACTCCAGCAGTTACTGATCAGTCTCCACAGAAGTAATTGCAGCTGAAGGTCTCCTGGAGACCCAGAAGCAATTATACAGGAAATCAGAGTCCATCATTTTCAAAATGATTTCTTCCAGATGAGCAAATCACATTCCCACTGCAGACGGAGGATGTCCCAAGACACAGCTGAAGAACGTAAGCAGTGGATGGCCATCCTATCATTGCTGGCCATCAAGGTGGTAGCTGTGCTAATTTTTTATGCAACTATCTGCTTCTAAGGATCTACTGGGGACCTGTGTGGGATCTCTCAAACCTAACCCACAAATTCATCAAGCATGTTACTGATGTAGTTTGTGACTTATCTCGTATTCATTGCTTTTCCCTTGCAAGAGGTCAGTGTTGTAGCCTGGGCAAGTAGGCTCTTTCAGCATAAACTGGCTTCCACTAGGTGCAAAACATCATTCACTATATTGTGTTGCAATAAACTGACGTATCATAATATAGCTGACTTCATTAGTTTGACGGAGGACACAGAGTGTGATGGCACAGGGTTATTGTTCAGATCAGAGGCCTGTGACCAGCGGTGTGCCACAAGTTCATCATTTACATCAAGGATCTGTATGAGAATATAGGAAGCATGGTTATCAAGTTTGCAGATGATACTAAAATTGGTGATATAATGGACAGTGAAGAAGGTTATTAAAGAGTACAACAGGATCTTGATCAACTGGGCCAGTGGGCCAAGGAATGTCAGATGGAGTTCAATGCAGATATACGCGAAGTGTTGCATTTTGCTAAGACAAACCAGGGCAGGACTTACACAGTTAATGGTGGAGTCTTGGGGAGTGCTGACAAACAGAAAGACCTAGGGCTGCAGGTGTACAGTTCCTTGAAAGTGATAAAGCAGGTAGACAGTGTAGTGAAGATGATGTTTGGAATGCTTGCCTTTGTCAGTCGGAGCATTTAGTACACGAGTTGCGAATGTCATGTTAAAGCTGTACAAGATATCGGTAAAGCCACATTTGGTGTACTATGTAAAATTCTGGTTGCCCTGCTATCGGATGTTATTAAACGGGCAGGGTGCAAAAAGGTTTACAAGAATGTTACAGAAAGAGGACGGTCTGAGTGATAAGGACAGACTGAATAGGCTGGGACTTTTTTTCCCTGGAGCATAGAAGACTGAGGGGTGACCTTATAGAAGCTTATAAAATCCTGAGGGGTATACATAAGGTGAACAGCCAAGCTCTTTTCCCCAGGTAGGAGAGTCCATTACTAGATGTTTAAGGTTTAGTGGGAAAAGATTTAAAACAGATCTGACATCAACTTTCCTGCTCCTCTGACGCTGCCTGGCCTGCTGTGTTTCCCCAGCTCCACATTGTGTTATCTCTGACTCCAGCGTCTGCAGTTCTTACTATCTCCGCTAAGGGCCGGTAGTCATTTAAGAGCTTGATTCTCGACAGTTGATCAGGCTGGTGATAATTTAAAGTAGCAATACTTTTCTGATATTAGGTTCTATTTCCAAAGAACAGTCACCTATGCACTTACATGACCTCAAAAGCTGATGTTTTTAGTTTCCATCCAATTATCAGCAAAGTGAGGGCTATTCGAGGCTGGTAACAATTATCCTGTTAAACAGCTGGGCTTCAAAAATAGTGCCAGAAATCACAGAAGGTTTTGGCAGTGCCAAGTCCTTCCACTGCTGGAAAACAGACAAAGCACGTGCGTGACATCATCGAGGTACTGTACAACCATAATAAGGTGAGCAGCAGAGAACTGCGTGTGATAACTTGCGACAACTCATGGAGAGAAACCGTTCATAAAACTTGCAGAAATCAATGTTTCACAGTTTTTATATATCAGCCTACTAACTGTTTCTCTCCATTGATGATGTCAACCCGTTAAATCTATTGGTATATTTTGTGTTTTAATTCAGAATTGTAGCATTTTATTTTCCTACCAATCCTTTCTGCTTACTTGTGCTTTGTTACCCATTTTTTTTCTACTTGTTCCAGCTCTACACTGTGTGGTTTAGTTTATTCTTTTCTAAGTGCTGAGCATCTCTAACAAAGCAAAAATTTGTTGCTCATCTGTAACTTTCTTGAAAAAAATGATGATGCTTACTTAGTTTTTGTGATTTTTGTATCAAAATTTTATTTAAAATTATTTTATTCAAATTTTATATTATTACTCTACTTCCTTTGATTTTTGAGATATTTCCAAAAAGAGGATCAGAAAACTAATTCACAATATTTTAGTCAAAACTATGAACAGATTATTCATTCATTATACATAGAAAAATCTAATATTTAAAATGATAAAGTAAAGCAACAGTTAATTTTTTTATTATTCATTCATAGGATGAGGGTGTCGCTGGCTGAACCAGCATTTACAGCCCAGAGGACAATTAAGAGTCAACCACATTGCTGTAGATCTGGATGACCCTAAAGTTCCAGTGAACCAGATGCATTTTCCCAACAACTGACAATGGATTCTTAGTTCCAGATGTGTACATGGCAGAATTCCAATCTGAGTCCCCAGAACATTAGCTGTGTCTCTAGATTAATAATCCAGTGACAACACCAATAGTCCATCACTCCCCCATTAATTAAACTGTATTCTCTTCTACTATTTTTAAATAGTAAAATTTTAATTTTATGACATTTGAATTAGTCACAGCAGTGAAGTAAGGCATTTAATTTACATATTTAAATTAGCCCTTCACAGTGTTATTTGGAGCCCAATTTCAAGATCACTGCCATTGCTCAGTTTTCCCAGCTGGCGACACAAGGGAAGAGGAGGCTGGCAACTTGGAAAAGTAAGTGTCTTTTCTAACACTCCTTATGGGAAAGATGTATGAACGCTCCCTACAGTTCAAGAAAATGTTTGATCTCTTTAATATCTCCTCCTCCTTAAAAAAATTACCAGTTTCATTGAGATAACAAGGTGTAGAGCTGGATGAACAAAGCAGGCCAAGCAGCATCAGAGGAGCAGGAAGGCTGACAAAGGGTCCAGGCCCAAAATGTCAGCCTTCCTGCTCCTCTGATGCTGCTTGGCCTGCTGTATTCATCCAGCTCTACACCTTGTTATGAGATTCTCCAACATCTGCAGTTCCTACTATCTGAGTACCAGTTTCATCACCTTCTGCCATGATATTCAATCCTCTCCTTGCTTTCCTCTGTGGTGATGTTGATTCTCCCTCCTGACCCACCTGCCACCATAGTTGACCTTCCTATCTCAGTTACTCACTGTCCCACTGCCAATGATTTCTCCTCCCAGCTACCAGGCAGGCTGTCAGTTGGGTTGGCTGCCATGTGAGAAACAAATCCAAAAAAAGAATTAAGGTCCTGCCAGTAAGTTTCTGAAAGGCTCCAGTTTCTCCAGCCACATTTCTCTTCCACAGTTTCAGGAAATCTTGCACCCTTTCCACTCTCCAGTAAATAAAATTCTGATTCTTGACTGCAACATTTCAAATCAGGAGCTCAAAGGTGTTTAAAGACAAAAAGAAATCTCAAAAATGTGGTGAGTGGAAAACTGGCAATTAATTAGGAAGACAAAGTTATCATTAAATGGAGAAGATAGGGACATTTTGTAATTATTGAAATGGGAAATGCATTAGAATTATAAAACAAAAATAATTTAAAGGATATGAGGATTCTAAGTAGATAGTTTCATCAAAGATTGTACTATCAAAATTTTTAATTTATAAACAGGAAAAATTAGTGATCTACAATGATGTGACTGTAACAATACAAATATAATTTTGTTTTAAAAATGTCTCATTGTTCCTCCTTCTACCTTAATGCCTTCTCCAGATAAGTTTCTGGCTAATAATCCACTCTCATCTATACTTGTGCCAATCAAAACTTGAGAATTATTCAGTTCATCATTATTCATTGCGAGTTAGTGCCTTGCCTCCTTCATTCAGTACAAGTCCATGATCCCATATCTGAAATTTGTAAATCACTAGTGCAGGATTATGGGATTATACCATGCATGGCACTGTGCACTGGTATAATGTGGAATGATGGAATGGAATAAAATACTGAGAAATTAGTTTTATATTGCCCAAGGAAAGAAAAGCCTACACACAAATGTAGTACTCAACAAGCAAAAGGAGTCAGTAATACATAAAACCCTTTACAACATAAATAATTTCTCCCTTTCAGCAAAAAACATTTAACAACAGTAAATGGTTTCTCATTCCTGCATTAATATGCATTTTGAAGGTTAAAATAAAAAAGTAAATACACTAACTACTGATTACAAGGCTGGCATGGAGGTGAGGGTATAAGAATGATAGGGTATTAACCTTCTGAACTGCTACAAATGTCCTGGAGTAAAATTCTGCATCTCTGAGAATGATTAACTGCTGAACAGGTTTATTTGTGCAATCCATCAGCTTGTTCCCAAAGTTGGCAAGACGTTCAATCCTCCAGCCACCAGCAATCTAGTGTTTGTTCCACTGCTTGATTACTGTAATTAATTTAGGTAGAGTTTTTTTAAAGAGAGATAACAATGCACATACTAATGAGATAATTTGCATAGGTAATTAAGTCATTAGCAAAAACCTGCTGATTGCCAACAAGCCTTAAATTTACCATCTGTTACCAAAGAGTCTGTCACCTATAAACATATTGGAACCGTACAACAATCTGTGCAGAAAATGTTCCAATTTGCCCAGCTGTTCGAATAAACAGAATGTCAGCATGGAGGAAGACAGCCTCTTACTAATTAGCAATACACTGATGAATAAACCTACTCATCTCATTAACAGAGAAAAAAATTAATACATGTGGGCAAGCAAGCACTGCAGCTAATCAGAAAAATATGTAGGGACACTGAGTTACAAAAAGATATGATGTAAACAAAAGATTGTTTGAAAGAATACACACTGTAAAAATAAACAAGAACATGAAAGGCCTGCTACCCTCAATAATACCCACTAACACCTGAACCAGTTCATTCACACTGACAATCTGCAAACAGCGGTAATACAACCGATAACAGAGACTCATCGTGGACATTTTTTACAACCAAAAGCAGATTAAAAGACTTTCTTATGTGGGGTAACTAATGACTGGTCATGATGTATCATTGCCTATTCCCAGAATATTAAAACTGTGGAACTCCCTTTTTTCAGTATTCCCTTCCACTTAGAAGGCACTGTACAGATAATGAAAACACAAGCTAATGTCTGTTGATTAGTAGCACTTGACTTGCTTTGCAGAATTGTTATGGTGCAGGTGAAGGCCATTGCCCTCCCCATCACGTCTGTATCAATTCTCCAGATCAGCATTATGATTTAGTGCCATTCTCCCCTTTTCCTCATAACCCTGCACATAGTTTTTATTCATACAGTCCGCTTGAATGCTTTGATGAACCTGGTCAGTTTTATTCTTTGATAATACATTCCTGGTTCCCCACTTAATTTTCTCAATAATAAAAAGACTGGTTGTAGAATGAGAAGTGCAATTGCTATTTAAACACTTTTAGCAGATTTCCATAATATTTACAATGCTTATTTTGCACCCAACCTCTCCAGCCTAAATGCTATCTCATGATAAAAGGGTATAATGGTTACATTAACTAATGTGTTTATGGGAATCTGACAATTTATTTGCCTTTTTTCCCATCAACATTCTACTCAATATAGAAACACACCCCAAAGGTTCATAGTCCAAGTAGGCTCGAAATCAGACATCAAATGCAGTTGCTTCAATCCGTATTTCCTTTTCTTGCTGTAACCAGAATTTCCTCACTTTCAAAGCTTCTGTTTGGTCTGTCTAGCTCAGTGGTCATAGCATGCTTATCACAGAGACATAAAATGATGGATCTAGACATTTCAGAACATAAATATTGACTGATACTTAAGCACCAGACTGAGCGACTGTTTGGAGGTGCCATTTTCCAGAAGAGATATTAAATCGTAGCCTGTCTGCTTGTTCAGGTGAAAGCACATTATCCCACATTTATCCTTTAGCTAACACCACAAAAATAAGTTTATCAGTGACCTATCTAACTTGCTATTTGTGAGATCTTCCCATGTTATAATTGGATAATGGGCTTTCTACAAAAAAGCAGAAATACTACGTGAAAGGTAATGGAAATCATCGTTAGAAAATGAGAGCAAATATAGAATAAATTATGAGTATTAGAAGGAATGATGAACTCAAATCTGGTGGTGCTAGATGCATGGATTTGTAAAGGTGATAATCTGAGCAAAGGTTGGTATAACAAAGGCTCAAGGGATTCTGAGTTCTATTTGTACTGCTAGTGAGCAAAAATCAATGAAGTGCTATTGAATTTTTTTAGGGCATTGGTGTGTGCAATCCCTTACAGCAAGGATGTCAGCCATTCAAAGAGTCCAGAAAAGATTTTCCAGAATAACATGCAGAAGTGATAGCTGTGATATTAATTTTGGAATATATTTTCACTGGGGAAAAAAATGGAAAATAGAGGAACTGAAGAATATCCCAAGACTTTTAGTGATGAAAATTGGTAACAAGAAAGGATGAAGGTTTAAGATTATTCCAGGACAATTGAAACAGGAAGATAAAATAAACCTGTTTCATACACAGTTAGCAGAATTTGGTGGCTTTTGAGACAATTTTTGAAAAGCAGGAGCATAAGGGATCTAACAATCTAAGTCCCACCACTCAACCATCACACAGACCTGATCAGAATACTCCCCACTGCCTAACTACCACCTTGACTAACTAGCCCCAAAACTGACAACCTCTCCCAACTTGATTACCCTATCGACTTTCGACTCTACTCATCTACCACCTTCTACCCAAAAATCTTACCCAACTGCCACCTATCTACCTGCTGTCCTATTAATATAACTACATTCCATCTCATGCATCTACCACCTTACCCACTTACCTCACCCAACTCACCCATTCATATTAGACATTTAAAATCACCTTTTGGCAGCCATTATCCTGGGAAATGGCATGGCTTGTTTATCCCTCACCCCGATTCTGCTTGTGATCACTCATCATGCAGCAAGTCACATTTTGAGCGGTGGATGGAGTACAGTAAAATGAAAGACGTACGTACAAGTCACCACTGAATGTGGGAGAAGTGTTTAGTGCCTTTGAACAAAAGAATGGGAGATAAAAGGGTGAGTACTGCATCTCCCGGATTTGCATGGAAGTGCCTTGGGAAGGCGAAAGGGTGTTCACGATTGGTGAAGAGTGGACCAGTGTGTAATGGAAGAATGGTCACTTCGTCCCCCTTCGGAGGGGATGGCAAGGGATTTATCTGTTACTGTAATAATGCTGGAGGTGGCAGAAGTAGTGAAAGAAGATTCATTAAATAACAGAAACTCGTGACATAGATGATGAGGATAAGAGGTTCTCTACCCTGATACTGGAATGGAGGTCCGGAATGGGTAAGTGCTGAAATGTGGGAAATGGGACAGTCACGGATCATATCAATTAAGATGGGTGGATAATACTTTGTTGAGGAGATATAACCACATATGAGAAATGCCAGTTAGTTACATCTGAACAGACATTACGGAGACAACAAAATTAGCAGAACGTAATGAAAAAGGCAGGGTGTGAGATAGTGTTGTAGAACCTGCTGTAGGCTTATTGTGGATATTTGTCGATAGCCTATCGTCAGAAATGGAGTCAGAGAATTTGTGGAAGGAAAGTGTCCGAGTTGGATGATGTGAAGGTAAGACAAGGGTACAAGTTGGAAATAAAATTGATGAAACATTTCAGTTCTGGCTGAGAGTAGAAAATTATTGTTATTAGTGTACCAGAAAAAGAGTTAAGGGGTGGAGGCTTAATAAAATGGAGAGCAAGAAACATTCCCCGCACTCACTAAAAGGGATGCACAGTGAGGACCTATCCGAGTCTCAATATTGATACAGTTTCTTTGGAGCAGATGAATGGAGTTAAATGGGAAGTTGTTAAGTGCGACAACACGTTCTGTTAAGTGGAGGACAGTGGTAGGAAATGGACATGGAAAAGTGGACAGCCCTCAGACCATCTCAGTGGGATAGAGATATAGAGAGTAACTGACAGGAGGCATTAGAACCAGTAAAATTTAAACAGTCACTGGGAAGACAAGATCTTATCTTTTGTTCTTTCTCCACCCACCATCCCCACCCTTCATGTTCTTAAAACCTATTACATTTTTGACTTTTCTCAAATTTGGCAAAAGATTGCTGACTTTATGTTAATTTGGAACAGAAACAGAAACTGCTGGAAAAGCTCAGCAGGTCTGGCAGCATCTGTAAAGAAAAAAATCAGAGTTTCTTCACAGATGCTGGAGGACCTGCTGAGCTTTTCCAGCAACTTCAATTTTTGTTCCTGATTTATAGCATCCGCAGTTCTATTTTTTTATGCATGTTAATTTGGTTTCTTTCTCCACAGATGTTGTCTGAACTGCTGACCATTTCCAGCATTCACACTATTTTACTTTTGTGTTTTACTTCTAGTTACAAAAGTTGCTGTTAATTCTGAAATCATATGTAATTAGCATCACACAGATAGTAAATTTGTGGTAGAGAGGCCGAATGCACCAGGAATACACACGGGAACTTTGGGGGTTTGGCCCCTTTAATTTTCTGTACATTGCCACTCCTGAGGAAAATGGAGGTTTCTTGTGGATTTTGAATAACATTGCTTTCAATCAAGTTGTGATATGAAGCATTGCTGGAAAGAAAAACTTCCACTCCATTATCCTATCTTATACTGTCTCTGAGGACATGTATATGTATGTCCCAAAGAAACCAAGAGCTTGCTTTGTCATTTTTTAAAAATAATCCATTTACGGTATGTGGGTACGGTACATCACTGGCTAGGCCAGCATTTATTTCCCAACCCTAATTTCCCAGAGGGCAGTTAAGTGTCAACCGTATTGCTGTGGGTCTGGAGTCCAATGTAGGCCAGACCAGGTAAGGACAACAGTTTTCTTCCCTGAAGGACATTAGTGAACCAGGTGGAATTTTCCAACAATCAACAATAGTTTCATGATCATGATCATCATCATCATCTGACTCTTAATTCCAGACTCTTTTTCTGGCTGAATTTGAACCCAAGTCCCCAAAATATTGTCTCAGTCTCGCGACTAATAGTCTAGCAACAATAACAGTAAGTTGTTGCCTCCCCTGTTTTAGCTATGGTCAAGTTAGCCCTACTCCTTACTTTGATTTGTATGAAGTCTTACATTGCTTTGACTAGCTGACTAGTCAAATGCAAATCACTGTTCATTTTTTTAAAATACTTGATTTGTGTTTAAATCTGAGAATTCAACTAATAAATTCAGTGGCAATAATCCATTAAAAACAAATAATCAGCTGGTAAGCATCACTACTAGCTGCTTAAAACACTGAAATAAAATGAAATGTTCAGCACATAAACAACAGTGAAGCCATCAGTATCATGAATGTGAAAACTAGTCCATCAGGCATGTATCAGAGATAATGGGAACTGCAGATGCTGGAGATTCCAAGATAATAAAATGTGAGGCTGGATGAACACAGCAGGCCAAGCAGCATCTCAGGAGCACAAAAGCTGACGTTTCGGGCCTAGACCCTTCATCAGAGAGCTTTATTTCAGTGTTTTAAGCAGCTAGTAGTGATGCTTACCAGCTGATTATTTGTTTTTAATGGATTATTGCCACTGAATTTATTAGTTGAATTCTCAGATTTAAACACAAATCAAGTATTTTAAAAAAATGAACAGTGATTTGCATTTGACTAGTCAGAGAGCCTCTCTGATGAAGGGTCTAGGCCCGAAACGTCAGCTTTTGTGCTCCTGAGATGCTGCTTGGCCTGCTGTGTTCATCCAGCCTCACATTTTATCATCAGGCATGTATAATTGGCTATGGCTTTACATTGATCCAGATGATCATTGAACTAAGTTGAAGGTACTTGGTCTCAACCATCATCATAGAAGTATTTAAGGACCAATATCTCAGTTATTCACTCATTGATTAATTACAAAATAAACATGATGGTCCTAAGAAAGCAACTTGTTTATACCAAGAAATTATTGACTATATGCAAATTAATACTTTTTATGTTAGTATTTTTAGTTTCACACTGATGTAAACACGCAATTTCAACAATGAAGATTCATGGTCAGGAGCAGAAACCGTGGCTGAAATTTCCTTCATATTGTGTCAAAGGAAACCACTCCTCCTGAACCTGATTGCAGATTTCTAGGTGTTCCCCAATGCCTCTTCAGGTGGGCAAAACTGCATTAGCTTGTTCCATTCTGATGTATTTATTTGTAGCCTAAGAATCACCTGAAATGACTTCCACTTCCACGTATGCACTATTAACTCACATTGTCCAAGGATCTATCTTTGGCCCCCTTCTACTTCTCATCCTCACCCTGCCCTCTTGGTATCATTCAGAGTTATTCCAGATGTGCCGATAACATCTAACTCAACTCATCACTGCCCGTTATCAAAGTGTCTGCTTGTGTGACATCCAGTATCAGATTAGCAGAAATTTCTTACAATTAAATCGCCTTTGGTCCACAACACAAACTTTGCTCCGTTTCCATCAAATCTACTTATCTCCCTAACAATTCTGTTTTTTTTAAATTTGCTTATGAGATTTGTCATTGACCTTGAGAAGGAGGGGGGAGCCACCTTCTTCAATTTCTGCAGTACTTGTATTTTATGCACTACCACTGTCCTGTTAGGATAGAAGTGACAAGATTTTGATCCAGCATCGACAAAGGAATGGCAGTAGAGTTCTAAGTAAGGATGGTGAGTGATTTGGTGAGGCCATTACAGTTGGAGAGTTTCCATGCATCTGCCCATGTTGTTACCATAGGTGGTGGAAGCTGCAGCTTTGGTAAATGGTATCAAAGCAGCCAAAGCTAACTATTGCAATGCATCTCACCCTGCACTGGTGGTGGAGTGAGTGAATGTTTAAGGTGGTATGTGGAGTGCTGATCAAGCAGGCTGCATTCTCTTGGATGGCATTGAGTGTCTTAAGCTGTTGGGGCTGTATTTGTCCAATTGTGATAAAAATCATTTCAGTTGGCACCCATTTGGGCTATGCGAGCCAGTAAGTAGTAACATTCAAGGAACTGAATGATCCAATATATGCTATATTTGATTGGCACAATGGCGACTACACTCAGTCATGCCTAGGAACAAGGTTAGGGCTTGTTGCAAGGTTTCCAAGAGGTCAGTTAAAACACTTCAAGAGTCAAAGGCATGTACAGTTAATAAATGAGGTGGAGATAGAGAATGAGAAGTAAGCTCCAAAGCAAGAGGTGTACTGTTTGTTGTGCATGTTGGGATGATGACTGAAGGCCATTGATTCTGTGTATTTGGGATTCAGCAAGAAGACCCAGGAGTTGGTTGATAGCTCCATGCAGTCAGGACTCAGGAGAAGACCTGAGAGTCAATGGATGCAGCTAAGTTTCAGGGCCAGGGCTAGGGCTCAGCAGAACTTCTGGGAGACGCAAAGTCTTACAAGAACACTGCGAACAATGGTTCAATGCAGTCGAAAACAGAAGCCTATAAGCAGTATTTGCTTAGTACAGCTATGAATATTTAAGCTCAAAGAAACTCTTTCTTTTAAAGTTGCAAACCAGCTGAACATGAAGGGAGTGAAGCCTTCCCGTTGATGAATCTCATTGAGTGCCTTAATGGCTACTTGGGTTCAATCAACTCAGAGATAATTTGTTTATTAAGAACAAATGCATTCTTTAGACACGTGGCAAAACTGATTATCAACGAAGCTATTGTGCAAAATAAAATCGTATCTCCTTTAATCTAAACATACAGATATTTTTACACAGACAGGACAAGCCAAAGCTCTCAAGGAGTATTATGGATAGGAAAATAGGGAAGATAACAACACAGTTTTGACCAAGAGTCCCAACTAAAAGAGCAGAATGAGTCGACCACTCCCACTTCCTCTGGTTTCTTCTCTAGAAGATCAACTTTCTGTTGGTCATAGAAGGATGGAAGACGCTTAGTTTAGGTGGAAGGTCAGGCTTGTGGACTGAATTAATAATGCAGCATTCAACATTTGAGAGAAAATCAGAAATGGAACTTGCTCCGGTTCCCAGAAAATATTTCACTGAGGTATTTCTTTAAAGGGCTACCTTTTATTCAGTGTGAGATACAGAGATGTTTCCTTCCTGTCAACTTCTTCCAACTCCAACTTTTCAAGACAGAATCTGTTATCTCGAAACTGAAGATCCTTTTCCAACTGACCTAACAGCAGCCAAGTCTGTGGCAAATCAAAACAAAAGCCTTACAGACTGTTGCTCGGCATCGTTCAGCACAGGTCCTCTTGCCAAATGCTGTCTGTCTAGCAATTAAAGACATAACAGCAATCTCTTAGATAGGTTTGAAACGTTGTGCTAGACACTGCATTCTAAAGATAGCTGCTTTTCCAGTAAATGACAGATAATCAGCAGATCACTTTGAAATTTTGGTGTGTGTATGGTGGAGGGAGGGAGGCCAGTAGTGTGTGTGCATGTGCATTTGTTTGTTTCTAACAGGAGTCCTGCTGTGAGTAGTTCACCATCTGACTCCTCAAAGTCTGTTCACTACCTAAAAAGGCACAAATCAGAGTGTGGCAGAATGTTCTCCACTTGTCTAGATGAATGCAGCTCCAAAGACGCTCAAGAAGCTTGACACCATCCAGAACAAAGCAGCACACTTGAACTATCTACCTTAAAAATACTCAAGGAAGCTGCTTCCACCACCATTTCAGAAAGAGCTTTCCAAAGATGCAGTCCTCTGAAAAAAAACTCATCTAATCTCTGTTATAAATGGGTGATCCCTGATTTTTAAACTGTGATGTTTGTTCTAGATTCTCCCATAAGAGGAAACATGCTCTCCACAACTACTTTGTCATCCGCCATATCAAGTTGCCTCTTACTCTCCTAAATTACAGTGGATGTGAGCCCAGTTGTCTTATATTTCTTCAAGACAACCCTCTCATTTCAGACATTATTCGGTAAACCTTCACTGAATTGTCTCCAATGAATTTACATCTTTCCTTCAATAAGGTGACTAAACTGCACCATCGTCCAGATGGGTTTTCATCAGTGATCTGTGCAGTGAAAGCATAGCCTCCCTACTTTTAGATTCAATTCCCTTCACAATAAATGTTAACATCTTCTTCATAATCAACTTTCCTACCTATCTTTGTGCTCTCAGTAAACTTGGAAATCATACCTTGCATCCCTTCACTTATGTCATTTATATAAATTGGAACCAGTTGAGTTTTCAGCATCAACTCCTGTGGCATACCATTCTATACATCTTCGCAACATGAAAAAGATCCATTTATGTCTACTCTCTGATTCCTGTCAGTCAGCCAACCTTTTATCCATGCCAAATGTTACCCCCTACACTATGAGCTTTCCTATTTCACAATAACATTTGATGTACCACCTTATTTAGTGCCTTCTGGAAATCCAAATTCAATTCACCCACAGCTCCCCTTTACGGTAGCACATGTCCTCTTCAAAGAATTCCAATACATTGGTCAATCATGATTTCCCTTTCACAAAATCATGCTGACTCTCTCTGATTACCTTGAACTTATCTAAGTGGTCCACTATAAATTTTTAAATAATAAATTCTACGATGGATTAACATATGACACATTTTAAGCCATCTGAATGCTTTCTGTCTCCCTCACTTTTTGAATAAAGGAGATAAGTTTGCTATCTTTCAAGCTAATGGGACCACCCCACATCAAGGGAATTTTAAAAGTTTAGAACCAATGCATTAACTATCTCAACAGATCTGGCAGCAACTGTGGAGAGAACTCAGAGTTAATACTTTGGTTGAGTAACCCTTCCTCAGTTCTGTTTCCTCATCTGTTTGACTTGCAATACAATCCTGTTCTGTAACTACACCAGACTGGCATCTCATTCTTATATATGCAGGGTGCTACTCCCATGGTTGATACCCTGATTTGATAGTAATGGTAGAGTGAGGAATGTGCCAGGAAACGAGGCTGAATACAGTTCTTCTGTTGCTAATGGCTCACAGCTCTTCACCTTTAGGCAGTTTTGAGTTGCTGTTACTGAGTCTATTTCATTTTCAATGGTGATAATATCACACAATATAGAGAACATCCCCAGCGTCAAAGTGAGTCCGCCTCCACGAGGACATGTGATAGTTAGTCCTATTGATTCCATTTGCAACAGGTGGATTGGTAAGGACATGGATGGGAGATTATTCTCTCACCATTTATCTTAACTAGGCCCAGTTTAGCAAATAATTTCTGAAATGTCTCGGTCAATAACAGCACCACTCAGTTTAGTGGTTATACCGAAGTTCCATATCCACTATACATTCTGAGCCTTTTCTTCTCCCAGTGGCTCTTCCAAATGGCATTCAACATGAAACAGTGAATCAGGAAGCTGATTTATCAGCTGAAGTGGCTGGTAGGTAATAATCAGGAGGAAATCTCCTTTCTTCTTTTGAGCTGAAGCCATGAGATTTCACAGGTTGTGGCATCAATGTTCAGGCCTGGTTTTAACGTTACAGAACTTGAGGCAATATTCTCCTGGCTGTTTATCACTGTGCCACCATCTCTGATGGGTCTGTCTTGCTGATGCAGCAAAACAAAGGCCCAGGGATGACAATGGAGAAGTCTGGGACATTGGCTGGACAGCAAGGTATGAGTAATATCTGTAGGGTATGATTGGATGAGTATAACTATGTCAGACTGTCGTTTGACTATTTGTGGAACAGCTCTACCCATTTTGGCATAAATCCCAGTTGTTACTAAGGAGAACTTTAAAGCATTGACTGGGTGGGTTGTCTTTTATACCTTCAGGATGGATTTAACAAACTGACTGACTTGCTAGTTCATCTCAGAGGGCAACTAACAGTCAACCACAAAGCTGTGTATTTGGAGTCACAAATGACCCAGAATATGTAGGGATGGCAGATTTCCTTCCTTGAAAGAAAATAGTGAGCCAGATGGGCTTTTTACAACAATCCAGTAACTTCACATGAATAAGACTCATATCTTTTAGTACAGATATTGTATTAAAATTCTCCAGCTGTCAAGGTGAGACTTGAATTCATGGCTCCAGTGCATTAGTCAGGGCCTCTGAACCAAAATGTGAGTACCACCACCATCTTGCTCCCATTCTGATACTCTGAGGTTGAAGCAGACTGTTCATAAGCACAATGGCATAGCTGACCCCCAAGTAGAGCTCCCAATCACATATCCCCATCACATGGATATGCACATGCGGGACCATAACTGACTAGGTTACAGACCAAGAGCAACAATAAATAATTGGGCTAGATAATTTTTTTTGTCGGAATACACTTACGGGCTGAAAGGCCTTCTCTGTGCCATAAGGTTTGCCATGTTTCTTAAGATCATCTGTTCCCATTTCTGTAACATTGCTGAAGTCGGTCCTATACCAAGTCATCCACTGCTTACACCCACACCCATGTCAGTTACCTCTATTCTTGACTTCAAGCCACATTCTGAAGTTCTACTTTCTGTAAACTTGAGATCCTCCAAACCTCCATGTGCTAACTTGTGCCAAATTCCATTCAACCATCATCTGGGTCTTTGTGACCTAAATTGGTCCTGATTTTACAATGCCTCAATTTTAAAATTCGCTAGTTTTCAAATCACTGCACAGTCTTGTCTCTATCTCTGTCATCCCCTCCAGCTCCACAGTCACCCAATAATTTATGGTCATTTAATTCTGATCTTTTGACCTTAACAATTTTAATCATGCCTGCACTAATTGTCTACCTTCAGTAGCCAAGACCTAAACTCTGGAACTCCCTTCTTAAACCCTCCTACCTTTTTTTCTCCTAAAACGTGCTCCTGAATATCTACCAACTTGGCAAAGCCTGATCAAATGCCCTAACAGCTTTCTTGTGGCTTGATGTCATAGGATGCATGCTACTCTCTGTGAAGCTCCTTGGGCCTTTTTATATTGTATTTAAGGAAATCTGGTATGAATACTATTGTTGTTTCTGTTTTCCTAAAGATGCTAGTTCCAATTAGAGCACCCAACTACCCTGGCTTAGATGAGCTATCCCATAACGGGAGAGGAGGACGTAATTTGGGAACTTTTGGTGTGTATTTCTCAGCTACATGCTGAGTGAATATATTTTAAAATAAAAACCATTTTCTCTCCCTTTGTCCCTGCTGTATTTCTGGGGATTTACCTGTTCTGGAGCAGTGGAAGACAACATCTAGGATGTCATGTGGAGCCGTTGTGCTGAACTGTGCGAAGAGGACGCTGGCATTTCAGGAGGAGCCACCACGGGGGAGACGTTGTCCTGAAGGACGTGGATGAAGCCCTGCTGGAGCTGCTGCCAGAGGAGGGAGGATACCGTGGGTCTCGATTACATTGTTGGAGCCGCTTATTAAAAAAATAATTTTAGTTTTTTTTCAGTTTTTAATGTTTGCCTGTGTGTCTTTTTTTTAAGTGTTCTGTTGTGTCTTATTACAATCTTTTAAAACTGTTTGGGATTTATTGAAGGTCGTAAATGCATGAGATGCGGCTGATTTCAGGATAGTATTTGAATGCTTATTTCTGGATTCAGATATCACTGTGGAAGATGAAGATATTGAGGAGCAGGCTTGGGGTAGTTCCATCATTTTTGTATTTTTAAGAAGTTTGCAGTTCAACCCTTATTTTTAAATCAATGCGGAGCACATTGTCTTATTTGGGAGCTAGAATTTGAGATTGGTGAGTCACCTATTTGAGATTATTGAAGAAGTAAAAGCAGACACGTGGAAGAAAAATAAATCAGCACTAGACTGATATTATCACATGCCACCACTTTTCACAACTGTGGTTTTGTATACCATGTTTATTTTTACAAAGCGCTTATTTTAGAGAAGAAAGGATTACAGAATCTACAACATTACCAAGCCATTTTTGCTGTTACAAAGTTATTTTTGTTTTCCACTCAGTCTTATGAGCTTGGGAATAATTTATTTCATATGAAGCATAAGTGCTGATGGAACAAAACAATATACCAGACACACACTATTGGAGAAGACTGATTTAGAAGACTTGAGTTGAAAGAGACCTGGGCAGAGCTAGATGAGAATGTGGCAGGTTGTAATTACATTTGAATTATTTTCCGATTCTTAGCATATAAAGATTACTGAGAAAGGCAGGCACAGTAAAGATGTTCAATACAATCCTATCAACAGTGTATTTTTGTTGGAGCAACTAATGGATAAGTTATACATACACAATAGTGAAAGGAGATGCTTACAGGTACCTGACTGGAGAGACTGAAGTTCCCTGCAGGGCTCTTTTTCTTGCTGTTTGTACTGTTGGTATTTCCTACACTGCTGTTTGAGGTGCTGCTTGCTGAATTCTTCCTCTTTCTTCGTTTATTTGTCTGTTGTCTGGTAGGTTCCGCTGTACAAAATAAAACAAAAAAAGGGCAAAAAGAATCAGAATCAGAGTTTTGGTATCATACTAATGTTCCAGTGCTCCAAATTGATCATATATTGTCCTTTTCTAACTGACCAAATACGGAGAGCCGGTATATCAAGAGCAACATGTTGCAGGTACATATTGCATAAAGCTTCAGAATTCCATCCAAACTAAAACATGGATTCTATTTCCTCATATTCTCTTGAAAAATGAATTCCCTTTATTGTGATCATTAACTTAAACAATATGCAATTAATTTAAGTTGGACAGTTTTTAAACCTTTCCATCATTTGAGACCACCAAAGCTAGTAGACAGAGTTGAAAATCATCATTCTTTTCATTCTTGCATGCTTGTTGGGAGTGGTTGGCATTTGAGCTTCGGTATTTGTCAACCGAATATCCAGCACTCAACTAATAGAAGTTGGTTTCAAACCATAACTGGATAAAGATAGGGTTCCGTAAGGACAACAATGCTGATTTCCTGATGTTAGTTTGCTGATTCTCTGATGGTTTCTGGACTTTTAATATCAGATCTTCAAAATATGAAGGACAAAATTAAACTGAAAATGTTTCCCACTCTGGAGCAACATTTTAAAAATGCACCTTTTAGATGGATATGTGGTTTGTATTGATGGTACTTTCCTAGCCACTGTAATTTCTCATCTTTAATACCAGTTTCTGATTGATTTGGAATACAATATTTATTCAACCAATTAAAAGGTACAGATATACACAGAATTTAACAAACTTTTCCTTTATTGGTACTCTTCTAGGTTTATTTTAAACATAGGAAAAATATTTCATGAGGAAGGTCACTCAGCTTGTTTTTCTTTCTTTTAAATAACTTACAGCTTATACTATGTGGATTTGGCCAGTTTAATTAATACCCTGAGGGAGGTAATAAATGACAAAACATTTTAAGAAGACAGAAATAAATCTTTTTTTTTGTAAGCATTTTGCTATCTTTTCTTGGAGTTGCTTCTAAAATGTAGTAAATACTTGTCTTGAACATTTTACATTTCTGCTACACTGGGAAAGAAAGCATTCAAATGTTTAACCTTACAAAATAATCACACTTGTCTTTCAAATCTGTTTATAGTTTAGGTGACATCCTTTGTTCTACATTGTTCATGCTTCTTGATGTTTCCTTCAAACTCCTTTTGTCCACTAAAAACAAATTCCCTTTTGTGATGTTTCTTCTTATAGGAAGAGCCTAACTTGCTGAATTATCCTTGTTTTTATTCTTTAAGCTCTATTTAAACCAACTAGGTAAATAGAGAAATATTTGGCTTTGCCCCTTCCTAATGGCAATGCTACTCCTCATTAAGCCAGCAGGAGGTGACCTGTGGTGAGGAAGATGAAATGCCACCTTTTGCTTGGGTGAGATGTTCAGCTTCTACAAGGCATTTCATCTGAAGTCATGGCTGAAAAGTTGCAAAATGCATGTGCCCGCCGAAATAAAGTCTTGAGAATGGAACCACAGAAATATGAAGTGAGCACCATCAGACCAAGACCAACTAAGGGAGATTTCCTCTGTTAGCTGTACAATAATAGTGATGCAAACATAGGTAAAGATTTCCTCTAATCATTATTTTTAAAGCAAGACTTTAAATACATTATTTTACAATGCCTTTGCAATTTCACTAAAAATGAAAACATAAACAATGTTTTCTCTCTCTATTTACAATGTTGACAGCACATTGTGACAAAACATAATTTTCCTCTATATATAGGTTAAGATGGGTCAACTATCAGTCATGTGTAGATTAATTGATGCGAAACAAGGCTCTGTTCCAAATCAAGGGATCTAGATGATGTCATTAGGACTGTGAAACCATCTGAACCTCACAAGATTGGAAAGCCTCATGATTCCCTCCCCATCTTTGTTATTTTATATAATATATACTTTGAATGACTTAAAAAGTAATTAAACTTAGTTTTCTTACCGTTGTGCGCTGGGCGCGCTGAGCGAGGTTGTGGGGTTGAGGCGGTGTGACGTAGGAGAAAGGGTATAACAGCTGATTGTGAGGTTCGACCTGAAGGATTACAGCATCACGGGACAGGTATTTTACTCTTACATGGTTGTTACTTTCAGCGGTTTTACTGGTTCACATACGATATAGTATATATTATATAGTTTTAAAAAATTTTGAGAGTATGAATTTCATTTATTTTTCTCCTCAGTCCCCCGGTTCCTCTCAGCCACTTACCTCTGTGGCCAAAAGGGCAGGCAAGTAATCTGTTTGGAGCCTCAGCCAGTGCTGCTATGAGCATCTGTAGAAGCATAAAATATCTTGGGGTCCACAGTCCCTCCAGTTCCACCTCCCCTACTATGGGGACGCATCTAACCTTTGCTCAGCACCTTCCCAAGGCAGCACAGCTGAGACTGGAAACTGATACACCTTTCAATGTACCACCATTGTGACATCGTGCAACATGCTCAGACACTGTGCCACGTGAATGGTATGATTATAGAGTTCTCAACACACTAAATCATGTTCACACTTGAAGGTATAAGATGAAAACATGATGCAAGCATTTGACAAACTAATTACTTCTAGTAATATAGATTTATTCCACAGTAATGTGAATTATGTAAAGAGTGTAACAATGGCAAATCTTTGAGCAATCTGAGGCAACATACATCTAAAATCAACCAGTAACAGCCCTGTACCACAGACTAGACACTGCATTACTGAAGAGTTACAGAAACAAACCTCTCTTCTTTGATAATAAAATGTGAGGCTGGATGAACACAGCAGGCCAAGCAGCATCTCAGGAGCACAAAAGCTGACGTTTCGGGCCTAGACCCTTCATCGGAGAGGGGGATGGGGAGAGGGAACTGGAATAAATAGGGAGAGAGGGGGAGGCAGACCGAAGATGGAGAGTAAAGAAGATAGGTGGAGAGAGTATAGGTGGGGAGGTAGGGAGGGGATAGGTCAGTCCAGGGAAGACGGGCAGGTCAAGGAGGTGGGATGAGGTTAGTAGGTAGCTGGGGGTGCGGCTTGGGGTGGGAGGAAGGGATGGGTGAGAGGAAGAACAGATTAGGGAGGCAGAGACAGGTTGGACTGGTTTTGGGATGTAGTGGGTGGGGGGGAAGAGCTGGGCTGGTTGTGTGGTGTAGTGGGGGGAGGGGACGAACTAGGCTGGTTTAGGGATGCAGTAGGGGAAGGGGAGATTTTGAAACTGGTGAAGTCCACATTGATACCATATGGCTGCAGGGTTCCCAGGCGGAATATGAGTTGCTGTTCCTGCAACCTTCGGGTGGCATCATTGTGGCAGTGCAGGAGGCCCATGATGGACATGTCATCTAGAGAATGGGAGGGGGAGTGGAAATGGTTTGCGACTGGGAGGTGCAGTTGTTTGTTGCGAACTGAACGGAGGTGTTCTGCAAAGCGGTCTCCAAGCCTCCGCTTGGTTTCCTCAATGTAGAGGAAGCCGCACCGGGTACAGTGGATGCAGTATACCACATTGGCAGATGTGCAGGTGAACCGCTGCTTAATGTGGAATGTCATCTTGGGGCCTGCGATAGGGGTGAGGGAGGAGGTGTGGGGACAAGTGTAGCATTTCCTGCGGTTGCAGGGGAAGGTGCCGGGTGTGGTGGGGTTGGAGGGCAGTGTGGAGCGAACAAGGGAGTCACGGAGAGAGTGGTCTCTCCGGAAAGCAGACAGGGGAGGGGATGGAAAAATGTCTTGGGTGGTGGGGTCGGATTGTAAATGGCGGAAGTGTCGGAGGATGATGCGTTGTATCCGGAGGTTGGTAGGGTGGTGTGTGAGAACGAGGGGGATCCTCTTAGGGCGGTTGTGGCGGGGGCGGGGTGTGAGGGATGTGTTGCGGGAAATACGGGAGACGCGGTCAAGGGCGTTATTAAAGAGAAAATAGAATATGCTGGACTCTCTGACCAATTCTCTGAACCATGGTTGTGCTGAACAACACAGTGTACGAGAAAAGGAGGTGTGCAAATTTGTAAGTGAATGGATATTTCGAGCTTCTTGATTCTACCTTGAGAAGATTATAGATCTGTGACATTGATTCTTTTCTTCTCTTCACAAATGCTGTCAGATCCAGTGAGTATTTACTTTCAGCAGGTTGATATTAATTTTTAATTTCATCTTTATTTAGTAATTTTTTTAGCATGAAGGAAGTCTTTTATGTTATTTTATTCACAATGCAAGATTTCTATTTTAAACTGATTGTTAGCATATTCTGCTTGCCTCAAACACTTGGGAAAAAAAACTTTGGCATTCAACAACTTATATGGTTTACCTCAACCAATCATACAGACACTAAAAATTTACTTGCTGAAGTATGCCTCCAGACCTAACAGGAGTTAAGCTTGAACTGGTGAGTAGACAGACCCACACAAATGTGCCTTGCATTGGTTTGTAGTGTGGTATTCTGAGACATACTATTACTGCAGCACGAGAACAGTGAAGTAAATGGGCCGATTTTAGATTTGACAGTCATAAACTAAATATTTCTGAGGCTTACCATTTTGATGGTGTAACACAATAAATCTGCCACCAAAACTTACAGCAATCTCACAGCAAATTTGATACCAAATACAGAATATTTAATAAAAATTTAAAATATTTTTTAAAGCTGGAAGCTTTGGTACCACAGAACACAAAGCAGCTAATGTCAAAATAATCATACCATCTACTAAATATTTGAGCCAGCAAAATCCTACATATCCTAGAAAGAGATGTTTAGCTTTACCTGCATGATTTCACATAAGCCTCAGCCTGATTTACTACTAACAAATTTCCAGTTAATAATCACGTCTGAATATTTATGCAACAGTTCTTAGTTTGTGTGCCAAGTATTTATTTACCTCCCTCAGTTATTATTATTTTATGTACATTTAGGTTAACACATAAAATCACATACTAGAGATTCAATTTTAAAAGATCTGCTGATTAGATTGGTCAACTCTAGTGAATTTTCAAGGTTGCCCAGTGAGATGATATTCTGGGCAGTCTTTGGACCCAATCTGCCTCAAAAAAAATCAATCTACAGGGGCACAGCTTGGAGTTGAATTTTTCAATACCTAACTGAGGAAAACCACCAATGGCTGTGATTGAACATGTGAACATCTTTGGAAGATGTAGAAAACAAATATATAATGAATTAAAGGTCACAAAAATGTTTGAAATTGTTTTCTCAAAATATCCTGTTTAATACCATAAAATAATTTTAGCAGATACTTCTTTGAAAATAGATTTCTTGGAACTATCCTGGTGGCTGTATTGCAACCAACAGGGAATAGGTAACTTCAAAGCACTGTGATTTCAATGTTCAGGAAATTCTGAAGTAGCTCAGACCTGTCATCCTTTGTTGTTCAAATTGGAAACTCTTGAATGGCCATCATACATTCTGTTATTCAATATAAAAATATGTTTTTTCTTAATTGAATATGTAGAGGAACAAATTAATCAGAACTATGCAGAACGCTTCCTACTTGCATGACTTCCATTTAATCTTTCAAGATAATACAAATTTAAATAAGTAACAGCTTATATTTGTTATCACCGTTGTAGCCTTGTACTGAAAAAGACAGTAATTGGGAATCACCATGTGAGTGAAACAGTATCTGGTAGTATCTAGTGTCTCTATAAAATGGGAGAATAAACTTTCCTTCCATTTAAAAACAAGCAAATGTTGTGGAGATAATTTGTAGACTATTGGAAGAAGAACAATCTGAGCATTTACAGACAGACTTGCATTTCTATAGCTGCTTTCCCAACCTCAATTAATCCCAGAGCACTTTACAACCAGCGAAGTACTCTACAAATTGTGGTCACTGTTGCAATATATGAAACATAGCACTCAATAGTGATTTTAATTGAAAAATAAAAATTGGCCAGACATGGGGGATACTTCCACTCTTCCTCAAGATAGCTCTTTCTCAAAATATTACCATGGAAACTTCCGCGTCTGCTTCCAAAGTTGGGGTTTTACTTGAGCAGACATGAAGAAACACATGTTGTGGCGCAAAGGTATTGTTCCTACCTCTGGGTCAGAGGGTCTAGGTTTAATTACCACCTGAGGATGTGATAGCCATGGAATTATATTGTGACATGTTCAAGTCGGTTGATTCTTAAGGCAAAAAAATACTGTAACTGGAGCGGTGATTGAACTAGGAGATGTATGATTGCAATGTTTTACTCTGTAAATAAATGGTAGACTGTGTAAAGATTGGCTTCTACTACTATCTTTCACCAACCCATTTTTATGGAATGCAACAACCTGCACTACAGAGCATGTGGTTTGGAGACACGACAGTCCATTAACTAACTACACTGGGTTTCTAAACGGATAGTTGTTCTTTAGAGGTCAGTAACTTTGATACTATGTTATCTGTGAAGAACTGAAAAAATGTACAATTGGAGCACTATCCAACTTCATTAAGACTATTCTCTTTCAGCAACTTGAACGTACAATTCAATGACGTATACCGTCGACCTACCTGGAGGTGCCACCATTCGCTGCCATTTCTGGAATAAGCAGGTTTTCAAACAGTCTCTTGGGCTGATATTATATGTTTTGTGTCTGGACATCAGTTCTTGCATTGGCTCCAATATAACACACAACTGCAAAAATGAGCACAAATTAGATACTGTTATCCTTACTCATTAGTTATGTTAAAAATAAGAAAAAAGTAAACACATACTTAAGTTGGTAAGATCTAGTTGTTCTGATTATGACCCTAACTCCACTTTCCTGCTTGCGTCCACCAGTTTCAACTCCCTACAGATCAAAAATCTGTCTAACTGTCCAGATGCAGGAAACCTACAAGGAAATGGAGAAAATGTGTTGGCCTGAAGGTGAGGGTGAAACCACGTGGTTTCAAGACTCCCCATCTCAGCATACTTCTAGCAAACGTCCAAAGTATTGAAAACAAAATGGATGAACTCAGATCCAGACTTACCTACCAAAGGCAACTGAGAGACTGTTGTTTGCTCTGCTTCATAGAGACTTCGCTCACTCCTGCCAATCCTGACTGTGCCCTACAAGCTGACAGATCCTCCATACACTGCATGGACTGTATGGGGCCCTGGGGCAAGGCAAAGGGCAGTTCCGGTATTTTTCCTGATCAAAACTGTCTGGTGCTTGGATGTAGTGATCCTGGCAAGCTATTGCTCTTTGGACCTAAAATACCTTAAAGTAAAATGCTATCCCGACTACCGGCCATGAGAGTTCACCCCCGCCATCCTGACAGCAATCCACTTACCACCTCATGCGGATGTGGAGAATGCCCTAGATGTGATTTACACCGCCACAAACACACCAGAGACAAAATTCCTCGAGTCCCTATTCATTGTGGCCAGCAACTTCAACCAAGCCAACCTCAAGCAGGTGAAGCCAAAATATCACCAACACATCTGCCTCACCAAGGGACTGAACATTCTGGATCACTGCCGTACAACCGTCAAAGATGCCTATCACTCCATTACCTGCCCACACTTTGGAAAATCTGATCACAGCGCTGTGTTCCTCCTATCAGCTTACAGGCAGACGCTGAAACGGGAGAATCCTTCATGAAACGAAGTACAGTGCTGATCTGAGGCAGCAGAAGACAGTCTCTGGGACTGCTTGGACTCAATGGACTGGACCATATTCAAGTTTTGAACAGAAAACTTAGGCGAGTATGTCACCACCATCACGGACTTCATTAGCAATGCATGGTGGAGTGTGAACCAAAGAAGTCAATCTGAGTGTTCCCCAATTATAAACCTTTAATGAACCAGGAAATCCACTCCCTTCTGAAGACTAGACGGACAGCGTTCAAGTCAGGTGATCCAGACCAATACAGAGAATCCAGACATGACCTCCATAAAACCATCAGGGAGGCCAAGAAGCAGCACGGACCAAGTTAGAGGCCCAGACCTACCAAACAGACTCCTGCCCTCTATGGCAAGGCCTAAAAGGCATTATGGGATACCCAATGAAACAGTGTAAGGTAGCGGACAATGACATGCCCTTCCCTGACACGTTCGATTTGAGCAGAATGCCACCGGCGTGGCAATGCCTGCTCCAATAGCCCCAGGCACACCTGTTCCCTCAGTCACTGCTGCAGATGTCAGAACAAACTTCCCAGGAGTTAACCCAAGGAAAGCGACAGGCATGGACGGTGTCCCGGGCCAAGCACACAGATCATGTGTGGTCCAACTGGTGGAGATATTCAGTGACATCTTCAAACTCTCCCTCTCATAAGTCGAAGACCCACCTGCTTTAAGAAGACCACCACCAGCCCTGTACCCTAGACAACACATGCAATGTGTCTTAATGACTACCACCCAATTGCTCTGACTTCAATAATCATGAAGTGATTCAAGGTCACGGCCCACATCAACTCCCACAGTTTGCCTACTGACATAACAGGTTCACAGGGAATGCCATAGCCCTAGTCCTGCACTCATCCCTGGAACATCTGGACCACAAAGATACCTAAATCAGACTCCTGCTCATTGACTACAGCTCACCTTCAACACCATTATCCCCTCCAGACTGATCTCAAAACTAAGAGACCTTGGTTTTGGCTCTGCCCATCGCAATCGGATCCTCAGCTTTCTGACCCACGGGCCGCAATCAGTAAGGATAGGTAACTGCACCACCTCCACAACAACACTCAACACTGAAGCCCCCCCACAACAAAGATGCATCCTCAGCCCCTTACTGTACTCCCTGTACACCCACAATTGTGTGGCCAAATTTGGACGAATGTCATCTACAAGTTCACTGATGACACTATTGCAGTGGGACAGATATCTAACATTGATGAGTCAAAATATAGAGGGTTTAGTGACATGGTGACGAAAACAATTTGCCTCTCAATGTTGGCAACACTAAAGAACTGATCATCGACTTCAGAGGAGAACACACACCCACCTACATCAATAGAACTGAGGTTGAGAGAGTGAGGAGCATCTCCATCCTTGGAGTGAACATAACCAAGAACCTCTCCTGGTCTTCCCACGTAAATATGACAGTCAAGAAGGCACAACAATGTATTTTCTTCCTCAGGAGGCTCAGGAAATTTGTCATGTCCATAAGGTCCCTCACCAACTTCTACAGATGCATCATTGAAAGCATATTGTCTGGGTACATAATGGCCTGGTATAGCAACTGCTCTGCCCAGGACCAGAAGAAACTACAGAAGGTTGTGTGCACAGCCCAGACCAGCACAGAAGCCAACCTTTCATTCACGGACTGCATTTACATGGCTCATTGCTTCAGAAAGGGTGCCAACATTTTCAAAGACCCATTGCACACCGGTAATGACCTCCTACAATCTCTTCCATCAGGCAAAAGCCTGAACACACACATAAACCAATTCAAGAACAGCTTCTTTCTGCCTGTATCAGACTGTTGAATTGACTCTAGCCTCAAATAATGTATCCTGTATGCCTCTGACTCTTTTTGGTCTGTACATCCTTTGCCTGCTATGATCTGCCTGTACCGCTCATGAACAAAGATTGTCACTGTATTTCAGTACATGTGACAATAAAATCAAAATAAAAATCAAAATAAGTCAGCTTATCAATTACATTCAATGAGCAGTTGAGGCTAAGACACTGAATATGTTCAAACCCCGGTTAGACAGATTTTTGGTCTACAAGAAAGACAAGATTATGATAGCTGGCAGGAAAATGGAGTTAAGCCTACAATCATGTCAGCTGTGATCTTACTGAATAGCAGAGCAGATTCAATAGGTCGAGTGACCTAGTCCTACTTCTATTTCTTATGCTTTTACATCGGTGAGCCTCTAAGTTTGTTATCCTTTACACCAACACTTCTACAATAATTGTCTCTTAATCTATATGAAAGATACTTATTTTGCGATATCATTGATTACCTTTAAATTATCTGAAGGCTCTAGACATTGTTAATTGTTCAAAGATTACAGGCTGAATCTTCCCTATTCTCAGCTAAATGAAAGTTGTATCAAGTTTTTTGGAGTACTTTTTGCTGCAGGTTTCTTATTGTATCTTACGGCATTCACTTCATTAACTACCAACTCCACCCATTTGGTGTCCCTCTCATTCAATTCTATTCCTAACCTTACCAAGCACTGTTCCCAGAACAACCTGCCTCTGGCAGGACACCCTGGAATTCAAATGCATCCCTTACACTGATGCCATCTTTGAAAGGTTGTTGTGCACCTACACAACCTCTGTTGGACTGGGGGAGACAAAGTCATAAATCACACGACAGCAGATTATATTCCAACTGGTTTATTCGAAATCACAGGCTTTCAGAGTGCTGCTCCTTCATCAGGTGAAGCAGTGCTCCAAAAGTTGTGATTTCAAATAAACATTTTGGTCCATAGCCTGATGTGGTGTGATGTCTGACCTCATTATATTTGGCAGTAGACCTCAGTGAAGTCAAGGGCTATATATCTTTCTCTCAGGTAGTCCCTGCACAGTAAGTCAAGGGCAGCCCCTGGGCCAGCACCTCCACATTATAACTATGACAAGCTTTATGGCTTTATGTCTGCATTAACAGCACAGCAATACTGAGAACCTGGTATCTCTGGTTGAAGGAGCAAAGCAAGACAGAGATAGTGAGAGAATCCAGGTAGCCTCAAAGTGAGTGAGCAATATGAACGCAAATGACCAGTCAGAGATGCATCCTGATCCAGTCTATAAACTGGGATTGTATCCATAAGTGTACATTGTCCTTCTTCTAGTATTACAGTGATAGTTATTATTACAGCTAGAGGTATAGCATTGAAGTCAGAAGGTACTGTAAATGGATTGGAAATGAACCATGAGGGTTCTTAGAGGCTGGCACATATTGTACACCAATTTCCATGGATGTGGGGTGTGTGTGGCAAGTGCCTATGGAAGATGCCTGAGATGATAGTACCTGGTGTCCAACATTGAGGAGGTTTGGAGAAAGGGACAAAATGAAGTTGCCAGATACCCATTTTGCCTTCCATGTTGAGAATTCGCATTTTTGGCAGTTTTATTAAGATAGGAAGCTGAATATTAATGAGGCAAGTTGCATTAATAAGATGTCTAACAAAGTGTGATCCCCTGAATTGCTACCTCGTGAGAAAGTCACCTCATCATTCAGCAAAAATTTAAAACACTGGGGCACAGTAAGCTATGGACCAAGTGCAGGTGAATGGAATTAGTGTAGTTTGATGTTTGTTAGTTGGCATAGAACATGCTGAGCCAACAGGCCTGTTTCTATGTTGCATAACTCTATGGCTCAAAATGAATAAAAGATGGAGTGAGTTGCTCCCGACATCAAAATCAGCCTCGTTGGACTTTCCGCACAATTCTGCCACAAAACTTGCCACAGCCTTTGTCATTCAAACCCAATGTTCCCTATAAATTCTGCAGCCACTCAAACATCCAGTGCATGGCAATCCGTGTGCCAACATGGATCACAGCATTGACTTCCAGTTCTGGAACTTGTTGCCATGCATGGAGCTTGAAGATCCCTGCAGAAGAAAAAACATTAGGGAGAGTGCAGCTCAACCCCCTATAAGAATACGTTCTATGTGCTTAATTCTTCAAATTTCAATAGTGCAAGCCATATTAATGTTGATCAAATTGCACAAAACTGGTTGTAGTTTCAAAGAAATAGCTGCATGAAGATTGGTGCAATAATTTAGATCCTACTCAGAAATGGATATATTTCCCAGACTGTATAGATTTGTTATAAAGATTACACAATGCTTCATTTATTCCCTTTTGATTCTACTTCCTCTTTGGACACAACTCAATGTAAAAGGAAGGAAATTCCATCAGAGGTAATTTTTGTCCTTGATGCTTTCCCTTTACAAATTAAAATAATAGAGTACCCCATGAATTTCTTTAATACATTATAAAAACAAAATGCTTCAATTTTATAACATCAATTTTGTGACATACATTTTTAAAAATCAGCCAATCTAATTAGAAGATATTTTCATTACATCTTTGTGTAATGTATTTACACAGCAATGGTAATGCCACTATAAATCTGTTCCTATTCATTTTTGTCCGAGTTTGTTGTTGAAAACTCATTTCAAGTGAGGTTCTACCCGTAAGAAAGTCTTTCTCTCTTTAGTCGAATAGCATGCTAGTGTAAGGTGCATGTGTCTCTGTGTTTCTTTAAGTGGTTGTACTGCAAATGCAGGGTGCATGGGTGGAAGAGAGATTGGAATATTGAACAGGTCATATTGCTAAACAGAAGCTTTCCCAACTGTCACAAAAAAGGAAGCTCTCACAATATGTGACATTGATTTTCTTTTAACTTTCAAATTTCCAGATTTGTAAATAGAAAAAATTATGATCCAGCAGTTAGATAACACCCAAAATTAATTTTATTAAATTTTCAATATACTTTCCAAAGAGTTGCAAAGAGCAAAGTGTTCCAGTTCTGGCTATAGAACAGCATTTCCTATGTTACAAATATGTCCAGTTTCCTCCATCATATTCCAAATAAAACATGCTAAGATTTCATTTCCCACACTGAGAAGCTGAATGAGAATGAGAATTAGTTTGAGTACATATAGTAGTCACATGCATTAGGAACAAATTGAAACCTTCGGTTTCAAATATTTTAATATTTCGAGCCAATTGTCATTGGGAATTACAGTTCAACTAAGTCTAGCCGATTTGAATCTATTTTATCAGAAGAGGAAAGTCAATGTTTCAAACCCAGAATGTTACAAGGCCCTTCAACAACAATCTTTATGTGACAGTTACAAGGTGGACAACTATTCTTCCCTCTAAACTTCTTTCCTTTTCAGTCCTAACAGGTCACACACATCCTGGAGCAAAAAGACTGAGCGCTTCCAATTTCCAATCTTCCATCAGGATCTCAATGGAGCTGTGAAATTGAACCTGCACATTTTATTTTGTATTATCATACAATGATGTTTCAGGTTATATAACATGTCAGTCTTGAAGAGTATACCTCGAGTTCACAATGGTTACATTTTCTCTTCTTACACGACGAATTGTGAACAGTTTGATACTGGCTCATACGTTGCACTGACTCAAAGCCAGATACCTCTTAGCACACAGCAATAAAATTTGCATCACCTTCACACAACATAAAGTGCAAACTTACAACCAAATTCCACTAATCAACAGCTATTGTGAGATGAATAGAAAAGAAAATGGAATCTATTTTAGTAGCTATAAATTAACTATGAAGTTAGGCATTGTGCCTCGTTATCATTTTCTTGTAAACAAATTTATTTGAAATTTTGCATAGTGGCTGGCTGAAAGCTGACTGAGCTTTCTAAATAACATATTATCGTTCAACGTTGGAGTGTTTTGACTGCAATTATTACAGAAATGTCATTAATGATGCCACTCAAAAAAAAGGTTTACTTTTTGGTTCAAAATTATTTGGATAAGGGGGCTAAAAATATGTTTATTTATGAAATATGAGGACACCAAAACTGCTTTGTGCATAAAGAGCAGTTAATTATTTTTTCCACACGCTCTTGTTTGAATTTTACAGCCTATAAGACCATAAGACTTATAGGAGAAGAATTAGGCCATTCAGCCGATCAAGACTGCTCTGTCATTTGATCATGACTGTTGTGTTTTACAATTCCATTCTCCATAACTTTTGATTCCCATACCAATTAAAACACCTATTTAACTCTGTTCTAAATACAGTCAGTGACCTGGCCTCCACAGCCGTCTCTGGCAATGAGTTCCACAGATTCCTCACCCTCTGGCTGAAGAAATTCCTCCTTATCTCCATTCTAAAGGGTCGTCCCTCCGCTCTGAGGCTCTGCCCTTGTGTCTTAATCTCTCCTCATGGTGGAAGCATGTTCTCCATGTTCATTCTACCTAAGCCTCTTGGAATTCCGTTAAGTTTCAATCTGATCCCCCCCCTCATCCTTCTAAACTTCAGAGTACAAACCCAGAGCCCTCAGCACCTCACCTATGACAAACCCTTCATCTCTGGAATTATCCTGGTAAATGACTTCTGGGCTCTCTCCAACACCAACACATGTTTCCTTAGATGCAAAATCGCCTTAAATTGCTTCCAATATTCCAAATGTGTTCTGACCAGAGCCTTACACAACCTCAGAAATACATCACTGTTCTTGAATTCTAGACCTCTTGAAATGAATGCTAACATTGCTTGTGACTTCTTTACTGTCAAATGAACCTGCACGTTAACCTTAAGAGAATCCTGAACTAGGGATCCCAACTCCATTTGCGTTTAAGATTTCTGAAACCTTTTCCTGTTTAGAAAATAAGCTATGTCTTTATTCTTTCTACCAAAGTGCATGACCTCACACTTGCCCATATTGTACTCCATTTGCCATTTCTTTGCCCACTCTCCTTGCCTGTCCAAGTCCTTCTACAGCATTCCTGCTTTCTCAACACCACCTGTCCCTCTGTCTTCATGCTTTTTGCAAACATAGTCCTCAGTTTCTGTGTCCAGACTGTTAATGTATAGCATGAATAGATTTGCTCCCAACAAGGACTCCTGCAGAGCTCTACTAGTCACAGGCTGCCATCCTCAAAAAGACCCCTTTATGCCCACTCTCTGCCTTCTGCCAGTCAACCAATCCTCCATCTGTGCCAGTACCTTGCCCCTAACACCAAGGGGACTTATTTAGCAGTTTCTTGTGAAGCATCTTTTTAAAGGCTTCTGTAAATCCAAATAGATCACTGAGGATGGTGTGATGTACAAATGGGATGGTCTGCACCTGAAGCACATTGGGACCAACATCCTTAGAGGTGGGTTTGCTAGTGCTGTGGGAGGAGTTTAAACTAGTCTGGCAGGGGGAGGATACACAGACCCTTGATGCAGCAAAGACAGATCATGCTACAACAAAGGAAGCAAGTCATAATGAGTTCAGCTATGTTAAGTGTCAAGAAAGTAAGGTAAGGCTAGGTGGTCTTTAATGCAAGGAGTGTAATAGACAATACTGATGGGTTAATGGTAATGGATTGACACATGGAAGTATAATGTTGTTGCCATCACAGAATCATGGTTGAGGACTGGCAACTCAATATTCCAGGGTATAGGATCATTAGGTGAGACAGAGGAGGATGTAAAAATGGTGGTGGTGTAGCACTATTAATTAAGGATGAATTACTGAAATAAGGAGAAATGATATCTTGGAATGATGCTTTGTGGGTAGAACTTAGGAATGTTAAGGGGCAGCAACTTTACTGAGAATGTGTTATAGGTCTCCAAAGAGTCAGCAGGAAATAGAGGAGCAAATATGTAGACTGTTCACAGAAGTACGCAAGAGTAATAATCGGGTAATTACCCTCGGGGATTTCAACTTTCCCAACATAAATTGAGAGAGTCATAGTGTTAAAAGTTTAGAGGGGACAGATTTCTTGAAATGTATCCAAGGGAGTTTTTTGCACCAACATGTGATGGCCCAACAAGGGACGGCACAGTGCTAGATCTGGTTCTCGGAAAAGAAGCCAGAGAAATCTTCAATGTGGCAGTGGGGGAACATTTAGGCGATAACAACCACAATCCGGTATGATTTAAATTTATTCTTGACAAGGAAAAAAGATGGCCTACCGCTTTGGATATAATGGAAGGCAGAGTTTATTAGCGTAAAGCAGGATCTGGCCAAAGTAGAGTGGGAACAGCTACCTGTGTTAAAGTCTACAGCAGGACAATGAGGATGGGGTATCATTCAAAAAGGAGCTGGGGAGGATATAGGTCCAACATGTGCTTTTTAGAGGGAAATGTAGTAGCAATGAGTTCAGAAGGAGTTCAGAACACCCTGGACGTCTAGGACAGTTCAGGGCTGGAAAAAGAAGAGGAGTAGGGCTTTTAGCAAGTCCAAAGAGAGCAATTCCACTGCAGCTCTGGAGGAATACAGGAAGTGCAGGAGGGAACTTAAGAAAGCAATTGAAAAGAAGTGGGGGCATGAAAAAGAACATGTAAACACGATTAGGGACAATCTTAAGATATTCCATAAATACCTTAAAGGGCAAAGGTTAACCAGGGAAAAAGTAGGGCCTGTTAGAGTTAATGGTGCCTATGTGAAGGTGCAAGATGTTGGAAAGGTGTGAAATGAATACTTCTCTTCAGTCTTCACTCTGGAAAAGGAGAATGCAGGTATGTAATTCAAGAAGAGGGGCTGCAAGAAACTTGTACAGTTTGACATAGGGATTGGGGAGGCATTGGAGACTCTGCCAACATTAAAAATAGATACAGCCCCTGGCCCGGATCAATTGCATTCCAGGTTGCTGTGACGAGGCAGGACATTACAGGGGCTCTGACACAAATTTCTGATTCCTCTCTTGCCACAGGGAAAATGCCAGAGGACTGGAGGATGGCAAATGTGGTCCCACTTTTTAAGAAGGGTAGAAAAGACAAACCAGAAAATTACAAACTGGTGAGTTTCACATCAGTGGCAGGGAGACTATTGGAGAAAATTTTGAAGGAGTGAAATGGAAAGAGCAAATTAATACCCATTTAGAAAGGAATTGGTTAATTAGGGGTAGTCAGCATGGCTTTGTCAGAGGGAGGTCATGCCAACAAACTTATCAGAAGTCTTTAAAAATGTGATCTAGTGTGTTGATGAAGTAAGCACAGTTGATGTAGTTTATACGGATTTTGGCAAAGCTTTTGACAAGATCCCACATGAGAGATTGGGAAAGTTAAACCACACAGAATTGAGGGAAACTTGTTAAGATGGATCAGAACTGGGACTCTTATTTTTATATATAGAAATGATACTGATGAAAATGTAGCGGGAATGTTAAGTAAATTTGCAGAAAACACCAAGATTGGTAGAGTAGTCAATAATAGAGAAGATGGTTGGAGGTTACAGGAAGATATGGAAGTATACAGATATTTAACCCTGAAAAGTACAAGGTAATGCATTTTGGAAGAAGAAACAAGATGAAGGAGTTTTGAATGAATGGCAGGACATTGGTTAGCTCAGAGGAACAGAGGGTTTTGGGGTAATTATTCATAGATCCCGGAAGTTGGCAGAGTACATGAATACGATAGTTAAGAAGGAAAATGGGAAATTTGCTTTCATCAGTCATGGCACACAGTGTAACAGCAAGGAGGTAACAGTGGAGTTGTACAGAGCATTGGACAAGCCACAATTGGAGTACTGTGTGGGGGTCTGGACACCTCACTACAGGAAGGATATGATAGTGCTGTGGGGTTACAGAGAAGGTATGGGATGGAGGAATTGAGCTACAAGACTAGACAGCCTTAAATTGTTTTCTTTAGAGGATACTCAGGAGGTACATGATTGAGGTGTACAAGATTGAGGGACAAGCAGCATCATTTTGCTCTGAAGAAAACATGAATTGAGTGTCTGTCTCAATATTAAAAACCTGCAAGACATCAACAGACATACTCAGAGCCAATGCAGACATGAAGGATTGAATAGCTTCCTTCTGTGGTGAAACAATTGTGCAATTCTAAAACACACCTCACACAAGGTGAGCAAGAAAGAAAAGACTTAGGGCGCAGGCATGAGCCAGTCAGCCAACTTTTGCTGTTGTTCTGGCAGTCGAAAGCATCCACTCTGAATTGCAGACTAGCCCAATTGACAGGCTATGACTGTGGTTGTTCCTGCAGTGTCATGATAAAATTCCATGGGTAGAATCTAATGCGGACATGAAAAACGTGAAATATGACAAGAAATCTGAGAGAATCACATGAGAAATGCAGTGAGGTCTTTTTGACATTGAGAGCAACTAGTTGCACTTTCCAACAGAGTTTCAGATGTCAGATGAGATTCTTGCCAGGGAATGCAAGAGGTTTAATAATAATGATTACTGTTCATTGTCACTGACGTTAACATTATAACTAACTTGCTAACATCAAATCTTGCTTCACTAATTTGCAATTTTTTATCAAACCATGAAACCATAGCAACTAGATGCTGAAAATTGAATCCAGCTCTCCGCTTGCTCCTCTGGATCTTCACCTTAGGCTCAGAGCACACTCCACGGCACAGGCAGCATGCACCCTATGTCTATGGATGCTGGCATCCAACTCATGCCAGTCTCTCTGCATCATCATAGCACATTTCCAATAGTGCACTTGTGCACTTTAATACTGCTATTTTGAAGTGCCCCAATGCCTCTCATTGTAAAGCCACCAGAGGATGTTTTTGCAGAGAAGGACAGGCACACACTCATAGGTTACATGTCAAGCTGCTCACTGGCTCTCTTTGTGCTCACTCATCTTGTTATGGCCCCAGTTGATGTTATTACTGGACAAGTCAGGTCCCAAACTGAAATATGGCTCGACAGATCATATTTTGTCTTTTAAAACGTCAACTTTCTTGATCATCTGATGCTGCCTAGTCTGCCGTGTTCCTCCAGCTCCACAGTGACTACAGTTGGAACCTGAACCACTGATAGTGCACACAACTATCAGTGCGCTCTTCACAGGCAAAGTGTCATCTTAGAATCATAATTGGAATCACATGGATTTATTGTATATCAATATCATTTTATAAAGTTGTTATTTTTCTGCAGAATATTCATAATATGTTATAAAGTTGAAAGGGTTCATTTGCTATTTGATCAAGTAAGTTGAAAGAGTATTAGCTCCCAGGTCTCCTTTAAAAGGAACAGGAACTGAGATTACACAATTGAAATAAAAGTAAAGAAAGGAACAGAAAATGAGAGAGACATCCAAACTGATTGACATTGAGAATGAAGCGACAAAGAAAAGTCAGAACTTGGCAGAGATATTCTCTTGTAGTGTATACAATTTAACAGTTTGATTAATAGAACACCGCACATGTAACTATTTTGGTCTACATCATTATTGTGAGTTTATATAATGATACAGCAGTTGGAAGAGTGTTGATCAACAGTAACATATATGAAGCACACTTCTGGAATTTTATATATTTCAATAATGCACCGACCATTGTGAAAGTATCAAGTCTCTTCTGTTTTTTTCTATACTGATCAGATTTTATCTTCCCTATTGGCAGGTGTGTGCATGTGTATGTGCATGTGCGCATGTCAGTGTGTCTGCACATACATGCACGTGTGTGTGTGTGTCTGTTGGGGTGGGAGGGGGAGGCGGGTAAGGCTGTTGGTGTTCACTCCCTTCAACAAACTTCATGGGAGCCCCAGATCCTGGACATACTTGGGCTCCTCACAATCATGTAAAATCCAGTCTTTGTTGCATTTATGTTAAAAGTCAATAACACTAAAAAGCTAGTGTTATTTGTCAAGCAAAGACTTATCAAAGACTTAGGGCACAGGCATGAGCCAGTCAGCCAACTATTGCTGTTGTTCTGGCAGAGTCGAAAGCATACGCTCTGGATTGCAGACTAGCCCAGCTGACAGGCTATGACTGTGGTTGTTCCTGCAGTGTCATGATAAAATTCCATGGGTAGAATCTAATGCGGACATTAGCTGTGAAAGTCAAGAAAACACAGGAGTGTCTCCGGGTGCTGCAGTCTCCATGTTCACCCCAACTTATCCACATTTTTGACAGCTTGCCTCCAGCAATTTAACACTGAGCAGCATTAATTCTTTAAAGGTAAGTCTCCTGCAACTTTCACAGGAGGAAGATCCATCCAAGACAGCAAGAGAACTGACACCCAATCAGATTGCAACAGTTCTGTTGTCATATTTGGTTACAATGGGAATTTTCACTTTCAAGTAATTAAATATTATGTAGTATTTTGAAGATATTTCTGAGAAATAACATTCATTAATGCAGATGTTGAGACTGCATTGATTCATCAGTGCCAGTTGGCAGAGGTGACCATTGCTAGATTACAGCATTCCCACGGAGCTTGTAATAGAATTCACATACTATTCAATGTCCATTGTCAGATGTATCATTTTAAAGCAAATCAACCCCAAACTGATATAGCCACTAGTTGACCATTAAACAAATGATCTTATTAAAACAGTATTTATTCTCCCAGTTAGTGGTAAGGATGGATTAGGGGTTATGTTAGACCATAAGTTGCTGATTTTGTTTGAGAGTACAATTCTACTGCTTCTGATGGGCCACAATAGATACCCAGTCATGGATACCCAGTTCGGAGTAGCTGGATCTGTGATAAAACTATCCCAAAAAGCATAGTTGTTTGACTAAACTCTGGGAATGCAAACGTATGTGTGTACCCAGATTCTGGGTAGTGTTCTCGAGTAGTGTTTGGCATGAGCCAGCTGATAAGCAGCACTCTTAACATTTTACTGTTTCCTCCAGGATGTAATAGCAGAGATACAAGCATGCAGAACGAATTGGGTGGGGAAAACAAGAAACAATACCAGGATTTGGATCAAGGAAAAGGAGGGAAACATAACCCATAGCGTAAGTAACTGTGTCAATGACCCCCTCCTCCTCCCCACCACACCCATTCCACTTCTCAAAGTCAACAGTAGAAGCCTAAATCCAAATGATACTCTACAACATAATTCCAATTAATATATTTTACACACAATCTTATGCCATTGTGAATAATTTACATATATTGTGATCATTATGCTGAGGAGACCCTCGCCAAAGAAGAATAACCATACAGGTCTGCGATGTGTAAGTGGTAGTTGGAGAAGTGGCTATCAAGAGATTACAGTTTTAACAGTCAAACAGGCTTTTACTTCTGATTCCTTGGTGATTTTTTCAATTGTCTTTAAAATTATTGGATAGATCTTGCCACATTGGCCATTTGTACTGATTTTGGTGAAATGTAAAATTTTATTCCACTGCTTTTCAAAAGCAGTGTTATACTTGTGGCCGATAGATCCAGGGCTGCACTGATGCAATATTAGGATATATCCACAAATGATATTATTACATTCTCACTTAACTATTATGATTGCCAGAGCTATAACACTACTGATCGCTGTAGTAAATAAGCTTTATATTGTTATTTATCTTTATCCTGATAGTGTATATAATGGTGAACATCCCTGATATTCATTGGGAGGTGGGAAGATGTGGATGAGATGAAAACCGACCAAAGAATCTGGCAAGTCTGGGTACAGGAAGGTTCTGCCTCTCTTAATGGCAGAGTTCCATTAACATCTTATAGGTCTGACCTTCACTCAACAACTGGCCAAGTAGACATCCTGGTTAGTGGCTGGAAGAGACAACAATGCAGGAAGCTGCTGCCAGGAACACTTGAAGGCAGTCCTCGGCAATCCTTAATGAGATCAGAAATCAAGTTTGAGACTTGGAAGTTAGAAAGAAAGAGAGGCCAATGATCAGGAGAGCTGGGGTCAACTAGAGATCAGGGATAATTGGAGGTTGTGGGGGAGAGTGGCTCATGAAAGGAGCTGGGTGAAGCTTCAGCCTGGCTAGAATCCTGAAATAATCAATATGACTGGGGAGCAGTTGACTCCAGCCTGTTTCAGCATCAATTTTCCCAATCCCCGGGAAACTCAAGTTGCAAAAGTAGATTTCAAATCAGTTTCTTAAATAAACTGTGGGAGTTTAATATTTTTAAATGCTTCAGTCAATATTATTTTCATGTGTTATGGCAAGATTGCAGAAGAACAAAAAGGAGAGACAATATTATTGATTAATGAGAACATTACAGTCTTTAGAATGAGTTGATGTCCTAGAATCTATTTGATTAAAGCTAAGAAATAATAATGGTACCATTACTTTATTGAGTACATTGGACAGGACACCAGCCATTGGGCAAGGTATAGAGAAACAAATTTTCAAGAAAATTATAGACACATGCAAAAAACCGACCGGGTAATTATAGTTAGGAACTTTCAATATCCTATCATAGACTGGAACAGAAATAAAGGTCTGAGAAGAATGATACTTTCTAGACTGTGTTCAAGAGAATTTTCTATTTCGGTAATATTTTAGTCTGTCGAGAAAGGAGGCATCACTGGCTCTGTTTCTGGGGAATGAGAGTAGCCACGTAGATCAAGTGTCAGTAAAGGGAACGTTTAGGGAAGAGTAATGTTAGTACAAGATTTAGAATAGTTATGGAAAACACAAGGAGCAATCAAAGGTAAAATAATGAACTGGTAATGTGCTAAGTCCTGTAGGTACAGCGCTCTTCCATGAAAATGGATCTGGCTCATGTAGATGCGAATGAAAGTTTGACAGGGAAATTACAATGGAAAAATGGGCTGTTTTTAAAGAGGAGATAGCTTGGGTATGGTAAAAGATAACTTCCATGAGGAGAAGGATAGGGTAAACAAAGCCAGAGCTCACTGCCTGACCAAAGACAGATGTAAAGTCAGTAATATAATTAAGAACCAAGTTGAATACAGAAGATTCAGACAGGAAGTAGAAAATGAATAGGTGGAGCAAAGAGAAAACTGAGATGTGAATAGTAGTTACCATGAAAAGCAATCCAAAATCTTATACAGCAGTGACAGTAGGAGCTGCTGACGCTGGAGTCTGAGATAACAAGGTGTACATCTGGATGAACACAGCAGGCCGGGCAGCATCAAGGAGCAGGAAAGCTGACATTTTGGGTCTGGATCCTTCTTCCGAAAATTTCAGAAACTTTCTGAAGAAGGGTCCAGACCTGAAACGTCAGCTTTCCTGCTTCTCTGATGTTGCCTGGCCTGCTGTGTTCATCCAGCTCGACACCTTGTTATCTTATACAGCAGTGTTTTGTTTGAGGAACCACATTTACAATTTTTTTCTCATGGAAGAGCTAAGTGAAAATTTCCAGAAGACAAGGTGTGGCACAACAGCAGACTTGAATTTCAGAAAAAAGTTTGATAAAGAGAAAATATAATTTGCTGAAGAATAACAGGCATCAAACCAATAATTTGCTAACTAAGAAGATTAATAGTTGATGGAAATAAGGAGAGTCAATTAGTAAAATCTTTTCAGCCTCTTTGCTTAAGAAACAGAATTAGAAAGACAGAGACCAAACCCCAAGTCCAGGTCACAAGGGAATGGAGAGAGGACTGGAGCTGAGTTAAGGACTTAAGTTTAACTAGTAACTCTGGTAGGGCATACTCTGAGCTGGCCTTGATGAAATATGTACAAAAATGTGGGCAGCCTTTCATCCTGGCTTCCTTCCTCTCCTGGGGCGAGGGTGTGGACATATTTCCCAAAAAGGGAGAAAGGGAAGAGCATGTGTGCGCATCTAGATCAAGCAACTCGCTTGTTCTCTAATACAGATTTACACACACATACTCACACTTACTCTCATTTGTACTCAGTCTCACTGATTCATGCACACTCACTCAGGCAAACAGACTCACTCGCACTCTCCCTCATTCGCACTCGCTTGTATAACAACACTCACGCTCTGTCTTATTTGCACACACACACACACACACACACACACACACATACACACACACACACACACACCTCACTTATGCACACTCCCTCTCTCTTCTCTCACTCACGTACACTCCCATTCATTTGTGCATGTTCACATGCTCTTGTTAATTCTCACAAGCTCACATACTCTAACACTTTCACACACCTTTAGTCACTTGTACATGCTCATACATACCCACTCTCACACACACCCAATCTCTCTCATGTACATACATTCATTCTCTCGCATGATCCCACTTATTTCCTCACACTGTCACATTCTTCCATATGCTCTCACTCACTGTCTTTACAATTGTACACACATTCTTGCATTCACGCCTGCACACTTGCTTATACCCTACCTCACGTGCTCCATTTCGCTTGTACTATCTCATTTGCACACTCCTATTCACTGATTTTCATGCATTATCTCACATACTTCCAGACTCGCTCTTAATCAGAAACACATTTGCACTCTTTCATACTCTCAGACACTCACTTGCACATTCCTATTCACTTGCATACACTCTTGCACACTCTCTCGCATATACATTCTCTTTTGCAGGCTTCCACTCACTTGAAGGTTCTTTCTCACTTGTCCACTCACTCTCTTGGATAGTCAACCACCTGCATTCATTACTCTCTTTCTCACTCAGTTGTGTACTCTCCCTCTTTCCCATTGTTTCTCTCATGCGTACGCTCTCTCTCTCCCTCACATACTCTCTTTCATTCAGCTGCACAGTCATTCACACATACGCCCTACTCGCACTCATATATTCTCTCACTCACACAGATACTCACTTGCAAATATAGTTACTTGCATACTCATTTTTGTTCACTCACTCGTGTTCTCTTCCACTCAAGCACTTTCATTCACCCACTCTTATTCTCATATTTGCTCTCATTCACGTGTGCACTCTCTCCATCATTCACTTGGTCATGCGCGCTCACTCACTCATTTCTGTTGTATATTAGCCAGAATATTGTAACCAGGCTGCTATTAGCCTTTTTACTGCACCTCAAATCTCAATCTCAGACTTAAATTTAACAAATTATTGTGTTCCTAATAATGACATCCAAGGCATTTTTCCCATTCATTAGTTCCTAGAACATATGCAGCATTGAAGTAGAAATACCACAGTCATTTGCAAGAAATTCATTATGTTAACGGTTTCAAGACAAAAGCATGGTTCGGCCACACTTGGAATATTGTGTCCAGTTCTGGTCACCTCATTACAGGAAAGATGTGGAAGCATTGGAAAAGGTGCAGAGGAGATTTACCAGGATATTGCCTGGAACGGAGGGAAGGTGTAATGAGGAAAAGTTAAGAGAGCTAGGGATTTTCTCTTCAGAACGACAAAGGATGAGAGGTGACTTGATAGAGGTGTACCAAATGATCAAAGGTAGAGATAGAATAGACAGCCAGAGACTATTTCCTTGGGTGAAGGTAGCTTTTACGAGGGGGCATAGTTTTAAAGTGAAAGGAGGTAGATACCGGGGAGACGTCAGAGTTAAGTACTTTACTCAGAGAGTGGGAGGGGCATGGAATGCATTGCCAGAGAGGGTAGTGGAGTCGGCCTCATTAGGGGCATTTAAGCGGCTATTAGATAGGCATATGGATGATAGTATAAGGTAGCAGTGGAAGTTCGGTAGACTTTAGGTTTCGGGTAAAAGTTTGGCACAGCATTGTGGGCCGAAGGGTCTGTACTGTGCTGTCCTGTACTGTTCTATGTTCTATGATTTCAAGTTTCCCTAGTTCCGAGTTAGCTGAGTTTTTCTTTATTGACAGCTTTGATATTATTTTCTATTCTTTGCAGCATCCCTCTTTCTCCTAATCGCTGGAGCTTCCCTCTCTTCCCCATCCCTTGAGGCTTCCCTGACTTCTTTTCCCTTTGCTGACGACTTCCTCCCTAACATCAATGGATGCATCTGACTAAGCTTCTGGCCCTAGGCTCTCAGCTCTCTGCACCTGGTCTCAATTCCTCAGCTCCCTGCTCATGGCCCCAGGTACTGGACACTTGCCCCCAGCCCCAGGGAACCCAGTCCAGGCCCTAGGGAGCTCCCTCACTGTCAGCACTTACTTATCCTGCTTTGCCTCCTCCAATCAGAGTTTGTTTGATGCTATCAGAACAACCATGAGATAAATCCAGCCTGAAGTTGGATTAGCAGCTCCTCCCCACTTCCTACCATTCATCTTAAGGGGGCAACCTTTTACCCACTCTCATCTCTGAGTGAAGTTCCTTCAGCATTCAGGGATTCTGACTTCCCTCTGTGTATTTTCATTGTTGATTTCTTCACAGTACAGACCATATTTTGACCAACAGAGCACACGCATAACCTACTTTCAAAGTACTCTGTTCGGATATATATGATTATATCTTCATGCTCATAGTCAATTCCTTTCAGCCAAAGTTAGTAACTTGAACTGCAAGTACAATGAACTAAATCTAATAATGGATAAAATAGACACGTAGAAACAAACGACAGGAAATGACAGTAGGGGAAGGAAAGGATCAGAAGCCAAAGGAAATTAGATAAAGATGCAAGGAAGGATTGAAGACAGATGGAGCAGTGTGATGGTGTACTTCCCAGAATAGGCAAGTTACCAAAGTTGAAAATCAACTTGAACCTGTGCAAGTTGTTCAGTGGATTTTTTTTATTCATCGATCAGGCAACAGTATGTGCACATTTTCAGTGGTAACTCTTCTGAGCAACCTCACAATAATGGAAGAAATGTGTAAAAGTTTTAAAAGCTAAATTTTTCAGAATATAATCACTAACCTTAAGTTTTATTTATATAAATGATTCTGGCATTACTATCTGGCACAGGAACATTTTTTTTAAAAAATCATTCATGGGATGTGGGCATCATCAGTTAAGTCAACATTTATTGCCCATGACTAACTATCCAGGGTGACCATAATGCTATGGGTCTGGAGTCACATATCAATCAGGCTGGGTAAGGACAACATATTTCTGTCTCTAAAGATCATTAATAAATCAGAAGGAGTTACATAGTCAGATCAGGCCAGCTCTTCATTCCTGATACTTATTCAATTCAAATTTCATCATCTGCTACATTCCCCATTAGTGTTCAGGATTACTAGTCCAGTGACATTCCCACTACATCACCATCTCTCCCCAATTAAAATGCACGACAAATTACCTTTAGTGGAAAGGTTTTATGCAAATCAGTTTTACAGCACAGAATGCAACAAAACCGTAACAGGTAGACAGCGTGGTTTAAGAGGGCACTTAACACGCCCGCCTTCATTGCTCAAACATTTTGAGTATAGGAGTTGGAACGTCATGTTGAGGTTGTACAGGGCATTGGACAGGCCTCGTCTGGAGTACAGTGTGTACCTGCTGGTTGCCCTGTTATAGGAAGGATATTATTAAACTGGAGAGGGTTCAGAAAAGATTTACCAGGGTTGGAGGATTTGAGTTAAAAATGTAAGCTGGATAGGCTGGGACCTTTTTTCACTGGAGAGTAGGAGTTTTAGTGGTGACCTTAAAGAAGTTTATAAAATCATGAAGGACATAGGTAAGGTGAACAGCAAAAGTCTTTTCCCTAAGGTGGGGGGGTATAAAACTAGGAGGCACTTTTTAGGTGTGAGGAGCAAGATTTTAAAACATGAGGGGCAATGTTTTTATACAGAGAGTGGTTAGTGTGTGGAATGAAGTGCCAGGGGAAGTGGTGAATATGGTACAGTTAAAGCATTTAAAAGACATTAGTAGGAAAGGCTTGGAGGAATAGGGGCCAACTGCAGGCAGGTAGGATTAGTTTAGTTTGGGAACATGGTTGGCATAGACTAGTTGGACCAAAGGGTCTGTTTCTATACTTATATGACTCAAAGACTCTAAGGGAAGAATGATTAAACATTTGAAGAATGTGAAGATATAGGCTGTCATTTCTTACTGTAGACTCAGAATTGAAGTTCTAGCTGGAGGCAAAGTGCCCTTCGGTGATAATCTTGGCTATTTTAAAATCCTAAATTTCAGGAGGAACAGGATGGTAAAATGATTAAAAATTCCTACAAGAACCTACACCACCTTTCTGTCCATTGCCATATTAGATAAGATTGTAAAATCTTCACATTTAATGTGTGCCAATTGGTGTTATATTAAGTGGATACATCTGTAATTCTATTTTAATCTGATAATACACGATATGAAACCTTTCCAGTGAAACATCTCCTGAACAGTCGTCACTGGGCTCAAAATATTAATTCTGTTCTCTCCACAGGTACAGCCAGACCTCCTGAGTTTCTCCAGCAATTTCTGTTTTTGATCCATTGAAGGGATTTCTAACTAAGATCAGTGTAGGATATTTTGGGGCCAGGATGTTCAATCATTGTATCTATGCCGCCACAAAAGTCCGACCTATTATCTCTTTTTTCTCTCTGTACCTCACCTGAGTAGTTTGGGCCTCAATCTTTGAGGGTGCTGGACCAGTTTCCAGCAAGAGACTGCTTGATTTCCACACAAATTGGATAAGGCCACTGCTAATCAATGCACGGACAGCCTGCCTATTAAATGCAAATGGTGACTGGTCACCAAAACAGTTCATGCGTTTTCATTGGTAGTATTGGCCAAGAATGCTAATTATTCTATCCACTGCCCATTTGACTCTGTAAGCTATAGTTTAGAGGCTCACACAATTACCCCAATATGTCAGGTCACAAAAAGACGCAGTCGATACTTTAACAAATATATTATAAACTGGCTTTGGATCTGGCTTGCATGCAACCAATTAAAAATTTTCCACTGAAGTTTATCAAGATAACCACCAGTTTCCTGGATTTGCTGGCATTATGCCAGTAACTTTCCTGCAAAAGGGGTGGTAGGGTTCATCTGTACAATTGAGCTGTTTGATAACAATTTCAATAATACGACTGTGACGAACTGGATGTCCGCCCTCTATTAACTATTATGTTTTGAAAACAAAATAAAAAACATCCCTGATGCCACTCTTCTGTATTGCAGGAAGCCAGTTTCTTAACAGTGATAATATAAAATGTATCTGATATTAACACTTTGAATGCAGAGGCAGCTTCCATAGCACAGGGAAAGTGCTTCTCTTAATCGAGTATACTCATGTTAAATCTTAATTATGAATGTTGGTTACAAAGTAGAACGCCCATCACAAATTGCTCCCTTGCATTATTTTGTGAGTGATCTAATAAAGTGCAAAATATTTTCTATTTAACAAAAAATCTTCTAATCCTCAAATGAGCAATGGGAACTTGAGGAAATGTGAAATGAGAAAAGCCCACTTAAACCACTGAACCCAATCTTTCTGAGCATATTGATTATGATTCACACTGTCTTCAGTTCTGCCTAATTTATTTATTTTATCCCATGAGAAGGAGATGAATAACTGCAAATAAAATTTCTACACTACAGAATAAACAACTCTCCAAATCAGAATATTTCCTCCCCATACACTCACCCACAGGATAAGATGGAAAAGCAAAATCAATGACCTTTAAACAGGAAGCTGGATAAATATCTGATCAAAATCAGGAAGACGACAACATGAAGATAAAAGTATCACTATTATCACTGTTCAGTTGTAGCTGTGGAATGATGGTTAAATACATTGAAACAGAGTTAAATAACAGTATTTTGGTTTTGGAAGTTATGCAGTGCCATGAAATTACCTTAGGGAAATTGAAGCACTACAAAATTAAAAAGGGTCCAGAGTGCATTCAGAATAGAGACAATGTAATACAGAACAAGAACTCCATATTGCTGTTGATCTTGAGTAGAAGTGTTCCCAGATTTCCTGATTAGATAGCAAAATAATACAATACTTTCCATGTTTCAATATAATGTTAACGATTAAATTATCAAATCTTAATTTTTCTGATAATTCTCATGTATTAGTTAGCACTAGCATGCTGCAAATTTCCTGCAAAGTTTACAAAACTGAACCAAGGAATACGCATGGACAACCAGAAACCTAATAATGTTTTTAAAGTCCTGGCAATGAGCAAGGGAGGTCGTAAGTGAGCATGCAGCAGGAAAGCTTCTCATTGGTCAAACAAACTGACAATGCAGTAGGTATGGGAGGGGTAAAGAAGACACACCTGGATAAATAGCCACAACTTACCTGCCCAAACTCATTGCCATGAACATCAGCCATTTTGAGAGCACAAAGATGGCGCAGGTTCCTTTCAAATATAAAATTACCTCATAATTATTTCACATTACTTTCCACAAGGGCATAAGACCATAAAAAAGGCAAAAAAGTAGGCCATTTGGCCCCTCAAGCCTGCTCGACTATTGATTAGAATCGTGTCAGAAGTCACAAGACATTAGATTATGGTCCAACAGGTTGATTTAAAATCACACGCTTGCAGAGCGCTGCTGCTCCTTTGCCAGGTGAAGTGACTTTATCCGACATAGGAGCAGTGCTCTGAAAGCTTGTGATTTCACATAAACTTGTTGGGCTATAACCTGAGGTAGCAGGAACTGCCGATGCTGAAGCATCTGAGGTAACACTGTATGGAGCTGGATGAACACAGCAGGCCTAGCAGCATCAGAGGAGCAGGAAAGTTGACGTTTCGGTTCAAGACCCTATAACCTGGTTTTGTGTGACTTCTGACTTTGTCCACCCCAGTCCAATACCGGCACTTCCAAATCACCGCTAGGATCATGCCATATCTGAGATTCCTCACCTCCACTTTCTTGTATTTTCCTACAACACTTGATTCCTCAACTAATGAAGAATCTATCTGCCTCAGCCTTAAATGTACACAAGGACTCTGCCCCCACAGCTCTCAATTCAATGAGATCTAAAGTCACTGAAAAAAGAAATTCCTCCTCATCTCAGTCTTAAATTTGCACCCCTTCATTCTGAGACTATGCTATTTAGGAAGGACATAAAACTGAAAAAGTTGGAGGGAGGGAACAGCTCTTTCATTAGTGATGGTACAAAAATAATACGGAAGGAGGCCTAAGTTCAGGAAGGCAAGGTGTGGAAACCATTTGGATAGAAATGACAAATTATAAAGGCAAGAATTCACTTGTGGGAATTATTGTGAAGACCTCTAACAGTAAATACATCGTAGGGTGGGGTAAAAATTTGACAATTAATGAGAGCTTGTCAGAATGGCCCGGCATCGATCACGGCAGATTTTAATCTTCCTATCAACTGGAAAAGTCAGAAAAGTAGAACTAACCTAAATGAGGAGCTCATAGAACATTTGTGGGATAGTTTCTTAGAACGGCACATTCTGAAGCTTACCAGAGCAGGCTATACCATGCCTGGTATTAAACAATGAGATAAGATTAGTTAATGATGAGCAGTGACCATAATATGATTGAATTTTACTTCCCAACACCCACTACTTTTAAAACTTTTAAAAATGTCAAGGGGAATTATGAAGACATGAAGGCATAGCTGGCTAAAGTGAATTGGAAAATTAGTTTAAAAGACTGATCAACACTGATGCAGTGGCAGGCATTTAAAGAGATATTTCAGGCAATACAGAATAGGTACAATGCGTTAAAAAAAATTCCAAGGGTGGAAATTATCATCAGTGGTTAACTTGAAATTTTGATGATAAGATCACACTTTAAGAAAAAACGAGAGAATTGTCCAAGGGCAGGTGGCAGATCAGAAGATTGAACAGAATATATAAAAAGCTGAAAATTATCAAAAAATAAACAAAAGAAGGAAAAAATTAGACTGAGAAAAAGTTAGCTGAAACGTATAAAAGCATACAATAAGAGTTTCCATAAACATGTAAACGAGAAAAGGATTATTAACGTGAGCTTTGATCCTATAGATAATGAAACTGGAGAATTAATAATGGAAAATAAGGAAATGGTCGACAAATTGAATAGGTATTTTACATCAGCCTTGAGTTAGAGGAAACAAATAACATGCCGAAATCAGTGATAGAAATGAATACTTGGTGCATTAAACAAGTTATAATTATCCACCCACAGTCTGACCTCCTCACAGCTTCTGCTGAGCCTGATTTACCTTTAAAATGATCATTTCAAAATCTGAATGCATGTATCTCTATTTCTACATTTTACCTCCTTCTGTCCATAGCCAGAAAGGTTTCACAGGATTCCAAGCACAATCAGTGTTAGGATTTATGAATTGCTGAGACAGAATAACAAAAATGGATTGCATTGTAAACATATTTTAATTGATAATGGCAGATCCTGCCAGAGCAGACAATAGTCGAAACATGTCGAAATGCAAGCAAGTTTATTATGACCAATTCCTGTCATGACTGTAATTACGTTACATAATTTGTAAATAAAAAAGGCTAATTTAACTTTTAAAATGGACACATCATCTTACAAGATGATTCACAGAAAGTACACAACTGTGTTGTTAAGACTAGTGTGTTATTTAGGAACAAACACAATGAGAGGCATTTAGATTAACCTTTGCACAATACATTCGGTCTTCCAAAATATATGTGAATTTAAAGGGCCTGAGAAAAACGGGAGACTGAAAGGACACACACAGGAAATTCCATGATAATGGACTTTGCGTGGTGGACGAATATTTCGCTCAAGTTAAATAGTAGTTATCTTAAGCTTTGATCTGTATGAGGCAGACTTTGAGGGAGCAGTTGAACAGAACTCCAAAAAGAACTCAGAGCCTGTGTCCCATTTAAAGGGAACACAAGCAGCAAGCAGCTGAAAAACTGCTATGAAAACAAAAAGAACTGCGGATGCTGTAAATCAGGAACAAAAGCATAAATTGCTGGAAAAGCTCAGCAGGTCTGGCAGCATCTGTGAAGAAAAAATCAGAGTTAACGTATCAGGTCTGGTTACCCTTACTCAGTACTGATGGTAGCTGGAAAAACGTCGGATTATATGCAGAAAATAGGGAAGGGGATGGGTTCGAGAGTAAACGATAGGATTGAGCCCGAAGAAAGAGCAGTTGAATAGACAAAGGAGTTGATAGTGACCTGGCTAGGAGAGTGAATAGCTGTTAATGGGGACTGTTGGTGACTAACAACAGCAGGTGTGTAATTGCAGGCAATGTGATAACAAGGTCTGATGTGTGGGACAGGGGGCTAGGACATGGGAGAGTTTAGGCCCTAAAATTATTGAACTCAATATTGAGTCCAGAGGGCTGCGGAGTCTCCAAGTGGAAAATGCGGTGTTGCGCTTCCAGCTTGTGCTGGGCTTCGCTGGAACACGGCAGCAAACCAGAGACAGAGATAATAAAATGTGAGGCTGGATGAACACAGCAAGACAAGCAGCATCTCAGGAGCACAAAAGCTGACATTTCGGGCCTAGACCCTTCATCAGAGAGCCCCTCTCTGATGAAGGGTCTAGGCCCGAAACGTCAGCTTTTGTGCTCCTGAGATGCTGCGTGGCTTGCTGTGTTCATCCAGCTCCACACTTGGTTATCGACAAGCAAGTTTCTGCAGTTAGTTACTTTGTTTAGGTTTAGGTCCACAATTGAACAAATGAACACCGTATGCTCGTGGTGGGCGTGGAAAACTACAAAAGAGAAATTTAAAGGAAACCAGTCAAAAAAAAGGACCAAAACTTTTTTAAAGTGTCAGAAAACATCTTAATCTATTACCTCTCTTGTTAAAGATGAAGGGGAAGGGTGTAAGAAGTGGCACGAAAAAATGAAGGAAAAGAAATAAGTTCAAGGCATGAACGTGCAGGGAAATGGCAGAGCAGGCTAACACTTGAATCCTGGAATTGGAGGCTCCTGCAATGATTATAATTATCTGTCCACTGCACCATTCTTGTAGATCTGCATTGCAAAATTCCTGCAAGTTTACTACCATTGTACATGCCTTATCTACAATTCAATCAGTTAGTCCTGCATTCAGTTACAGTTGTAGATGATCCTACTAAAGTGATACAAAGGAATAGATAACAAAGTGTGAAGGTGGATGAACACAGCAGGCCAAGCAGCATCTCAGGAGCACGAAAACTGATGTTTCAGGACTAGACCGTTCATCAGAGAGAGGGTATCTGATGAAGGGTCTAGGCCCGAAACGTCAGCTTTTGTGCTCCTGAGATGCTGCTTGGCCTTCTGTGTTCATCCAGCTTCACACTTTATTATCTTGGATTCTCCAGCATCTGCAGTTCTCATTATCTCTGATCACAAAGGAATAGATGTTGGCTATCCCTTGAACCCATTCTGCCATTCTCCTAACCAAACTTTATTTATCTGCCTTGGTGCCATTTCTCTTACTAGCCTTGTCTAAAACTATGAATGTGAGATTTTAAATTTTAACTTTTCCAATTGATTAAGATTCAACAATTTGTTGTAAGAAAGCTATAGAATTCCATTCCTTATATTAACTCTGATAAGACTGCATAGGTCTAAGTGATTATGTCCCACCATCACGCCAACACCCCACCCATCCGCCAGGGGAATTAGTTTCTAGCCAACCTTTTCAATTCTTTAATCTTTATAAACATGTCAATTAGATCACACCTTAAATTTCTAACAGTATTCAACTCGTGTAGTCTGTTCAACTTGCCCTCCTAATTTAACCCTTTTACGGTGAGAATTATTCTGATGAATCTGTATGATGCAATTAGCACTGCTCAGAATTGACCATGATACTGAGGGTACCATCTAATGAGAACTTTATACAATTGTCAGACAATTTGTATTCCTTGGTATTCCAGAGACAGCATTTTATCTCCATTTCTCCTGACCTAAACACAGCAGCAACAGTTTGTCACAGTGTTTTAACCGGTAGTATTTCATGGCCTGCAGGTGTGATTGGTGGCATCTTATCAGGTTTGGCCAATCTGGGTGCCAGGTTGAGTGTCATGCTTTCTACAATGGTTACTTGGCATTTGCGGAGCTGAGTGGTGCCACGGAATTCATTAGCCTGCCTCATTTAGAAAATTGGGCCGCCACATGCACTAATTACCCAGCAAAATAAGTTATGTTCACAATTGGTCTGCAGATGCAGATGACAGAACCCTGACAGGTGGGCACAAAGCACCTCTGGTGCAGCCTGACCTGCCTGGCATCCCTCTGTAGATCCTCTTCTTCTTTTTCCAAACACCTCAGATAGGGGAATTCCCATTGAGTAACCCATTGGTTGCAGTAATGGTGCTGGGGGGCAAAAGAAATTGAACAATTGGCACAAAAGCTCATCAGAAGTGCCACAGAAAAAGATACCGAAATGGTCAGAAAATGACTTACATATTAAAGATTTAAGTTACTTACCAGTGTTGCTGGGATAAGCTACCACTGAACTGATTCCCTAATAATTCGAAGTTCCTCTCAATATTCAATCGACACTGACACCAATTTGAGATTGTAATTTCCTACAAGTCTGTTCCCTTCACTCTTGAAACCACATCATGCCAATAAGGTCGGTGGATTTCCACTGGGACAGTATGCATTTTACACATCTGGATTCTTGATTTAATGCTACTGCTTTTGGAGACCAATGATAGAAAATGTAGACTATTGTTTCCAATCTACAGTAGAGCATCTGGCCTGGTTTCATTATTTGAGGAAGGAGTCTGTTCGCTGCTGCAATGCAATTTGTACTGAATTAAAAAGGTCGGGCAAGTCCCTGGTATTAGTGAATCAAAGGAGTCTGTCTCTATCAGACAAAGAACACTGACAGACTGGCACTAGAATGTCTCCTCCTACAGAAGCTGAAGATAGCAGAGCCACTATTAAAGGCAGCAGAAGTGTTTTGCTTTAATTGTGAGGGGTTTAGAATGAGGTTGCATCAATATTGTTGGAAGTCTTTGATTTAGAAGGCAAGGCGAGGCAGCTACTCCCAAACCTGCTTCCTCCATCTGAACCAGCTGTCTCCCTGCTTCTGCCTTGTTTTGAACTTACCTGGGGTTGACAGTATTGCGGTAGCAAGGCAAGAAAATTAATCATTTTCCCTACCCTCACCATCTGCTCCCTGAATTTAAAGGTTTGGGCAATTGGCTTCCCTGATTGGGTGGGTAAAACGGGTCCAGATCCACCATCAGGTCATCCCACTCTATTTCCACTTCTGATTTTGCATACTACAGCTAGAAAAATCCAGCATTCAATTCTCAACTCTTCAAAAACAGCAACCTCTTTGCCTTACTCAATTAAAGATCCTAGTTCATTGACAGCAATTGCAGGAAAAGTCATAAATTAATGGTCAAATTAAATATGGGCAATGCAATCATAACTTTGTTGCTAAACAATATTTTAAATGAATTATCAAGTTTTTGTTTTAGTATAAACACTATATGGTCAATTCAATTACAGCACTAAATAAATGAGCAAAATATAAATATACACATGAAAAAAATCTATATAATCGACTACCAGAAGTGTGCACTAATAAGGCTATTGTGACTAGTTTATACATTTTTCAAAATAAAAGTTATTGAAAGAAGTATGTTTTACCCAGCACTAAATCTGAAATACATCACTTCAAATAATTAGATCATTTTGAAAAAATCTGAGTGATGCAAATAAATAGTCATCAGTGTACATTCATTAATATGTCTTTTTCTGTCATCAATTTTTACATATTTCTTGCAGTTAGTTCCATCTTCCTTGCATAAATAAGCTGAATACCCACCTTTAGATGTTGTAAGCATCTTTCAAATGAAGATAATAGATGTAACAACTTGGATTTGACTCTGAAAATGTTACTTCTGTTGGCACTTATCAAATAAATCTCTAGATTACTGATCTTACCCTGAGGTAGTTGAGAGTGAAGTTAGTCAGCCCCATTCGAGTGATGTTTTTGGACAGTTGTTCCAGCACCTGAGGATCTTGTGCCTGAAAACAGCAGAGAGTTAGAGCATGGAGGACCTGATAAAACAAAAGCAAACTGCATGCAAATCAACTATTGCCTTTGCATCTATTTTTATGGCATGGATTAGGAATGTGTCTTTAATTGGTACGGAACAGAATTCTACACGAGATTTGTGTTACTTATTTTCAAAAGCCAGTTATAGTGCTCCTTTTCATATCATGAATTATACAAAGATTCTACTAATCTATGTCTCTCAGCACCATATGAGGTATTGCATGTATACATTAGTCCTTCAGTAGTTGGGATAGAAAGATCAAAAAGATTTGTAAATAATTTTTTTTTGATTTTCTGAATGCATACACACTGTTTTTCCTAGCAAACTGAGCTATAGATCAATTCATATGTCTCACTGAAGTTTTAGAGTTAGTGTGAAGACACTGTCACACATCTCCTTCTGGAATGCATCTTTACAAAGAAGCTCTGGTGTTTTTTGTTGAGGATCATCCCAAGCAGCTTCTTGAAGCAGGACTCTGTGCTCTACTGTCTGTTCCCAAGGATGCACATTGAGAAAACATTGGCTATGCCTGAAGGACCATCAACTCAGTGAAAGGGGTTCTTTAGTAAGGAGTTCTATTTGAAACTTGTTGGTCATCCAGCAGAATGAGTTGACCTTGATTGAGTATTGCAGACTGGCATATTCCAAGATCCAGAACTATGTGGTGGGGGACACACAAATGTTTGGGGCAGCTATGACTTCAGCAACTGAGGAATTAGCATTCCAATTTCCACTGACTTCAACTTAGCGGCCATTGTTGAAGAAATCCTGACTTGATATTAGGGCCAGTCGCTCTCATCTCACTTTAGGCATTCAGCTCCTTTATCTATGTTTGGACCAAGGCTATAATGAGATCTGAAACAGGCTAACAGTAAGGACTAGCAATGACACATTATCTTATTTTGTTAATGAATGACAGGAAGAGTCAGTCCGGCTTAATGAAAGTGAAATCATATCTGACAAATTTATTAGAATTCTTTGAACAAGTAGAATACATAAATGGGAAGCAGTTAATATATTTGAATTTTCAAAAGATGCTCATTAAGGTACTGCACATAAGGCTACTTAATAAGGACAGAGCCCACAGTGTATAGAGTAGAATATTAACATGGTTAGTGAATTAGTTAACTGTTCGAAGACAAGAGAATTGGGCATTTTCAGAATGGCAACCAGGAACTAATGGTGTGCCGAGGGATTAGTGATGGGGCCATAATTATTTACAGTACGTATTAATTACTTGGATGAGGAAAGTGAATGTGCTGCAGCCAAATTTGTGGATGACACAAAAACAGGTGGCAAGGCAAGTGGTCAAGTTGACACAAAGTGTCTGGAGAGGAATACAGACAGATTAGATATAGACAATGGGGGAAAATTTAGCTGATCATTTTATCTGAAGGTTAGGATTACAGCAGAAAACGAAAATGAGAAAATGTAAGAATAATCAACTGGTAGAGACTTCTGAGATATAAGAAAAAAGAGCTGAGCCAGATACAAAGGAACCAAAGGCTGGTGGAAAAAACAGGAACTGATCAATGAGCTACTTTCAAACAGGAGACGGATCAGACACAGTCAGGGAATATGCCTAAAGAGGAAAAGGCATGGCAAATAAATCCAGAGTCTCTAGATGATGGCGATACTAAGTTAAAGAAAAGTAAGCTCATGACAGATGTCAAGCAGAAAATACATTTGAGAACCAGAAGGGAGGTGGAAAAGCAAAGAAGAAATGCAAAGTATTTAATGAATAAAGACTGGCAGCTAATATACAGGGGAATCCCAAAGTCTTCTATAGGCACATCAATCGAGAAAGGGTTTAAAATGAGGGCCGGGCCAATTAGCAACCAAAAGGTGAAATTACATACGCAACCGGGGGCGGGGGGGGATTAAACTAATACTTTGCATCTGTTTTTACCTTCAAGGCAGACGTTGCCCAGGCCATCGTGACTGATCTATCACTAGAAGGATATAAAGTGATGAGGAAGGAGTATTGGTTAAGCTATCAATGTCTAAAGTTGATAAGGCACCAGGACTGGATGAGTGATATTGCAGGAAGTGAGAGCAGAAATTCCACAGCCATTGGCAATAATCTTTCAATCTTCCCTCATTTCAAGGGTGGTGCCAGATGACTGGAGAATTACAAACCCAACACCCACATTCAAAAATTGTTGTAAGGATAAGTTCAGTAAGTACAGACCAGTCACCTTAACTTAGAGACATAAGCACAGCAACAAACCCTTCAGTCCATGCCAATTAGATATTCTACATTAATATAATCTCATTTGCCAGTATTTGGCACAGATACTTCTAAACACCACCAATTCATGAACACAACCAAATGCCTTTTAAACATTCTAATTGTACCGGCCTCCACCACTTCCTCTGGCAGCTCCGTACACACACCACCCTCTGTGTGAAAAGCTTGCCCCTTTGGCCCCTTTTAAATCGTTTCCCTCTCACCTTAAACCTATATCCTCTAGTTTTGGAATCCCCCACTTCGGAGCTATATAAATTTCTTGAAACAGTTACTTATTGTAGGACTTGTAGTCCATGAAAAAAACTGGGTCAATTTGGAAGAGTCAGGAAGGACTTATTAAGAAAATGTCACGTCAAATTTGTTTTTTCAAGACATTAGGAAAAGGAATTTTTACAATAGTCATTCAAGCAAAATGGACTTCGCTGCCTTGGCTAACATTTATTGCCTATCCCAATCTGCTCTCAAATGGAGTGGCTTTACTAAGCCATTTCAGAAGAGATCTTGTGGTAGGTCTGGAATCATATGCAAGTCAAACTAGGTAAGGATAACAGATTTCTGAAGGAATTAGCTCTAGCAATAGTGGATGCATTGGTGGTCATCCTCTGGGATTCTATAGGCTCTGGAACAATCCCTGCAAATCGGAAGGTAGCTAATGTCACTCCAAGATTCAAAAAAGGAGATAGAGAGAACACAGGGGATAATAGACTGGTGAACCTAACATTGGTAGTGGGGAAAATTCTCAAATCCATGGTCATCTAGAGCATTTAGAAATCAGTGGCAGGATCAGGCAGAGTCAGCATGGATTTGTGAAGGGGAAATCATGCTCGACAAATCTGTTGGAATTCTATGAAAATGTAATTAGTAGAGTTGACAAGGGGGAGCCAGTTGATGTAGTATATTTGGACTTGCAGAAAGCTTTGGACAGAGTCCCACTTAAGAGGTTAATGTGCAAGGTTAATGCACATGGGTTTGGGGGAATTGTATTGAGATGGATAGGAAACTGATTAGCAGAGAGGAACCAAAGTAGGAATTAATGAGTCCTTTTCAAATTAGCAGGCAGTAACTAGTGGGGTGCCACAGGGATCAGTGCTGGGACCCCAGCTATTCACAATATCTATTAATGATTTGGATGAGGGAACATAATGTAACATCTCCAAGTTTGCAGATGATACCAGGTTAGGTAGCATGATGTACTGTGATGAGGATGCAGTGATCCTTCAGCATGATCTGGACAGGTTGGGTGAGTGGATAAATCAATAGCAGATGCAGTATAATTTGGATAAATGTGAGGTTATTCACTTTGGAAATAAAAACAAGAAGGCAGATTACTACCTGAATGGCTGTAAATTGGGACAGAGGAGTGGGCAGTGGAACCTGGTCATCCTTGTGTACCAGTTGCTGAAGGTAAATGTGCAGGTGCAGCAGGCGGTAAAGAAGGCAAATGGTATGGTGGCCTTCACTGCCAGAGATTTTGAGTACAGGAGCAGAGATATGTTGTTACAGTTATACAAGCCCTTGGTGAGATCACCCCTGGAATATTGTGTGCAGTTTTGGTCTCCTTTAGTGAGAAATGACGCTCTTGCTCTCGAGGGAGTGCAGCGAAGGTTTACCAAGCTGATTCCAGGGACGGTGGATCTGATGTATGAGGAGAGACTGACTAGGTTTGGATTGTTTTTGCTGCAGTTCAGATGAATGTGGGCGAGTCTCATACAGACTTATAAAATTCTGACAGGACTGGACAGAGCAGATGCAGGGAGGATGTTCCTAATGGTGGGTCTGTCCAGAATCAGGTGTCACAGTATGAGGATTCAAGGTAGACCATTAAGGACAGAGATGAGGAGACATTTCTTCACCCAAAGAGTACTGAGTCTGTGGAATTCATTATCACAGGAAGTAATTGATGCCAAAACATTGAATGTATTCAAGACGTGACTACACGTGGCATTTGGGGTGAATGGGATCAAAGGTTATAGGGAGAAAGCTGGATTAAGCAATTGGGTTGGACAATCAGCCATGATCGAAGGGCTGAATGGCCTCCTCCTGCTCCTATCTTCTATGTTTCTATGTTTCTCTCCCTAAAGGACATCAGGGGTCTTTAAATAAATCGACAATGGTTTCAAGGATATTGTTAGGCTACTTTTAATTCCATATTGTATTGATTTCAAATTTCAAACCCAGAACAGCTTTGGATTCTAGATAGTCAGTCCAGTGATATTACCATCATGCCACTGTCTCCACAATGATGGCAATACTATTACTGTAGCATACATGAAGAAAGAACAAAGAAAATTACAGCACAGGAGCAGGCCCTTCAGCCCTCCAAGCCATTCCAGATCCTCTATCTAAACCTGTTGCCTATTTTCCAAGGATCCATATCCCTCTGCTCCCTGTCCATGCATGTATCTGTCTAGATACATCTTAAATGACGCTATCATGCCCGCCTCTACCACCTCCGCTGGCAACGCGTTCCAAGTACCCACCACCCTCTGCGTAAAGAACTTTCTGCGCATATCTCCCTTACGCTTTTCCCCTCTCACCTTGAAATCATGACCCCTAGTTTGAGTTCCCCACTCTGGGAAAAAGTTTCTTGCTATCCACCCTGTCTATACCTCTCATGATTTTGTAGACCTCAATCAGGTCCCCCCTCAGCCTCCATCTTTCTAATGTAAATAATTCTAATGTACTCACCCTCTCTTCATAGCTAGCACCCTCCATACAGGTAACATCCTGGTGAACCTGCTCTGCACCCTCTACAAAGCATCCACATCCTTTTGGTAATGTGGCAACCAGAACTGCATGCAGTACTCTAAATGTGGCCAAACCAAAGTCTTATACAACTGCAACATGGCCCTGCTAGCTTTCTGAGAAGTTACAGCTCAGGGAACAAAAGTCAGTTGCTACATGCCTACTAAATTGTTTGAGGGTTAGGAAACAGACAGTAGCTGTTCATGAGAATTTTGTTTGGTCTGAAGGGATGCCTGTAGTGGAGTTAGTGTTGCAGCCATTGCCTCTTTTAATAGAAATAAAAGATCTGGATCTTGGTGGGCAGAAAGCAATTTCATAGTTTGTGGACAACACCAAACTTGGCAATACTGTAAACTGTTAGGACAGTGTAGAATATCAAAAGGATATTGACAAGTTGGTGCATTGGGTGATCAGGTTGCAGATGAATTTCAATGCAGAGAAGTGAGAGGTGATACATTATGGTACAAAGAACATGCAGACGGTATAAATCAAAGGGTACTATTCTACAAGGTATGCAGGAGCATGGAAACCTGGGTTGCTAGAGCAGCGGGGTTACACTGGACTTATATAGGACACCAGTTAGTCTAAAAACAGTACTGCAGCTCAGGCCTAAGTGCCACGATTTAAGGAAGGTTATGGAAGATGTGAGAGAGTTCAAAAGAGGGTCACAAGAGTGGTTTCAGGTTTGAGAAACTCCATTTATGAGGATAGACTGGAGAAATTGAGGGTTATTTTGCCTTGGAGTGGAGAAGGCTAAGATAAGATGTGTTAGAAGTTTTCAAAATCATGCGCGAACCGAACAGAGCAGATAGGTAGAAATTGTCTTCATTCATAAATGGAATGAGAACCGGAGGGCACAGATTTAAAGAGCTTGGCAAAAGAAGCAAACGCAAGCTGAGAAAAAAATGTTTTCACACCGTCAGTAATTAGGATTACACTGCCTAGACATGTGGAGCAGACAGGTTCAATTCAAAAGGGCATTGGATTATTATTTAAATAGAAACAATGAGCAGGGTTATGGAGAGAAGGCAGGAGAATGACACTAAGTCATGATGTTCAGTGAAGTGGTACAGATACAACAGTCTGAACCTTAAAGTGCAGAACCAGCACAGATCTGACGGGCCGACAGGCCTTGTCTTGCACTGTAATTTTTTTTACTCCTGTGTTTTAAGGTGTCGAAGAGATTGAAAAACAAGTAGGAAGTTGCCAATGACCTCCTTCTCAATTCAGCAGGGACAGTAAATGATGCTAGTCATTGGTAACAGTTAACTCTTGGCTGCTATTGGAATGAATGGGACATCACAGCACTGTTTTCAACTGAGGACTAATAAGCTTGTGAAATCAGCCTTAAATCAATAATAATATGCACTGATTTTCTTAATGAAAAGGCAATGAAATTCAAAAAGACAATTTAAATTTTCTCTGAACAACATTGCAACAATTACCCCAATAATTGAGTTAGTTCAGCCACTAGTGTGGAAGAGTGTCTACATCTCAGTGACAAGGAGAAGAAAATCATGAATACATCATAATGTTTACTAATCCTGCACCTGGTGCATTACCATCCCTGTATATGTCTACATCCACCCACATCCAGATAAATATTTCATATTCTCCTTCCTGAGACTTAAACATCAAATGTGTTGAGTTTATGTTTTATTCTGTAAGTGTGCACTTTTCATAGATTAACTTATTGATAAGAGTGGTCACTTTTTTATACCATGCATCTTTTGTGCAAAATATCAGCTGGCAAAATATTGATGATAAGTATTAGAAAACAAAGAGCAAAGCAGATTAAAACTAATAATGTAGTGAGTCTGCAGACTGCACTACTTGGTGGTATCACAAAGATACAATCAAGAAATAATGAACTTGAATGCACAAAACATTCTGCTCCTTAGACAGTTTGCTTAGATTAATATCAATTTTCAATGGTGCAAAACCAAATTCAACTGGAAAGATCCAGCAGAATCCACTGGGGGTGGAAAGGATAGGGGCATGGTGAAGGAATCTCCCCTTGATCATGATTCAGTAATTCATTCTGTTTTTCTTTTTGATAGATGACTATATGCCTTGATTATAGATGCCTTTTCAAGCTGTGAAACAATGTGTTACAGAGAGCACACCAGCCAGTATCCTCCCAGGGAAATGTGATGTGTCAGGCAGATCATTAAATGCTGATGGCAGCAGCGTCTGGTTAAAAAGCAAAACTAGAAATCTCTTGTTCAATAGATTTTGCTGTACATCTAATTATTTTAAAAAGATGAAACCTGCAACAATGTTCAGTAATTACTCCATGTACCTTTTCCCTAGTGGTTTGAAAACTTGTACTATTGGGATATGGGCTAGATAGCTACTTAACCTAGTTGCATTCCAAATTATGACAAAACATTCACTTGGGCTAAAATTTGGTCAACTAGAGGTTTTTATTTCGAGCAGCCAAGATTCATTCTTCACATAATTGTCACATACAGAGATGTGCATGAAAAGAAAATTTTGCTTATAGAGATTAATAGCTGGCATACAACATAAAACGTCTCTTAGATGTGAGAACATTAATGCATTCAATTTCATTTTTATTAACAAGTTTGATGTCACAAAGTAAAATATTCCAGGCAAACTTTTTTAAAAATGCAGTAAACTTCCTTATTGAAATTCAAAAGAACATGAACAGTAAATCTTAACATCTGACGGAGTTTGCAAAATCATCCTTGTTGATGAATTTTATTACTTATGTGCAACAATGTTATTTTTCAGTGGCAATCTTTGCTGTTGGAAATCCAATTGTTCATTTGTTTGACAATCGTCATTAAGATCTTTTTGCTCTTTAGCACACTGTGCCATGTCTTTGGACAGAAATGGGGCTTTAGAGGATGTCAAAGGAGTCAGCAAATCCTTCTTTACAAATAGCAACAACTAACATCAATGATACTTAACAGTGAGCTGCACAAATCAATGCTTGTGACTGTCATAAATAAACAACTCTGTTTAACTTGATTCAGATGCTTTTTGAACTAAATCAGCAATATAAAACTTAAAAACTTGTTTATGTAATTTTTAAAAAATCTGTAAATACTGTTTAATATTGACAGAAGGAAGAGAGAAAAATACTTGAATTTATACATTTCCTACCATGTATTCAGGATATTCTAGAGCATTTCCCTGCCAATAGATGACAATTTGAAAGTGCCATCAATTAGGGCAGACTGAGATACGCAGTCAACATTGATCAAAGACAGCCTCAACCACAATCAAGTTTCGAAGATGGCACATTGTAACACTTACATCTTACAGTAGGTCGTGAATGCACAGTTGAATGGCTCCGAGGCAAAAGTATAACAACTGACAATGAGTGAAAATGCCAGCAATGTTTTACTTGCAATTTAGTAACCACAGATTTCCATAAACTAATACCATATTAACACTCAGCATGAACAGGAAAAAAATAAATTTTCAGGTGATATTATACACCAATGACATAAACACCAGTCAACAAGCATTACAACAACAATGACGACTGTTGAAAGTCTCAGAGTGCACAGATTTTCTCCTGATAATCAAATTGGAATGGTACATCCTGAGAATTCAAGTGTACACTTATAGATACTTCCATTAAAAGGCTTTTATATAAACCTGTAAGTGCCACTAAAATAAAAATCCATATTTCTACATTAGTAACATTGTAATGAGAAGGGGGCATTACAAAATGGATCTCTCTGAATTAACAACAACCAAACAATAATTAAAAGTACGTTTTCTTCACAACAAAGTATTTTTGGAACTTTTTTGTGCCAGCATAGTTCAGAGAACAGAAAATAGAAAGCAGTGTCATGATACTTCCTTTCAGATAATGTTACAAAGAACAAATGAACTGGTATGTTTTCTCATAATGTACATTGAGAAACAAACAAAACAAATTTGGTAAATACTTTACCATGATATAGAGATGCCCTTAAACATTGGATCACCTGTGACAAAAGTATTACAAACAAATTAATTAACTAATGTGGAATGTTTAATTTCTGGTCCAAAGGTTGGTTGTAATTAACTTACTGCCTTTATCAAGGAGTTGCCTAGTATTCATTGAGATAAAAACAAATGAAGTAAACTACACAATGTGTGTTAAATTATCAGTTTCACTGTTTAAAGTGATACGATACAGAAAGACCCAATTTTATACCATGTCTTTTACTACTTCAGGACTCAATGAGTTACTTTTGAAGTGCGTAAGCCTGACATATTGGTGTTCCAATGTTTTTTCATAAATTGCACTTACTGTCATTTTCATATTTCATTAGCTCCAGAAACCATTGCAAATTATGAAATAATCTTCCTGTGTTATTGGAATTAAGAAATGAGCATTCTGACTTGTGTACATTTAAGGGGTGTTACGAAAGTATTTATAAGGCAGATATTTGAAAGGACAGTGACATTTGGCTTCATAGGAGCAATGAAAGGGTGTTACTTACATGCATGGCTAGAATGCTGCGGGGGACTAACTCACGGTAGTGCCGGATGGTAAAGTGCCATGTCTTTATTCTCATCAGGTCATCAAATGTAAACTCCAGAATTAACCTCCCTTCGGTACAAACCTATCAGATTGAGATCAGGGATTTGAAAGGAAGGAAACAAGGAGTTAAGCATAAGAAAATTGTACAAATAAGCATTTTTCTTACAAAATAAAGGAATTTTAAATCTAATATTTAACCTTAAAATCAAACCATATGGGTTCTTTCACCACACTTTGACCAATTTATATGTATTTTGCAGCTTTTTTCTTTCATCTTGCTTCTTAAAATAAATTTATATTAGAGAGTTGCAATTAAGGAAACATTTGCTGTTTTGTTCAATTTCTGTTACGGTTCTCTGAGCTGTGACATTTTATTGCCATAGCAACAGGAACCAGCTGATTAGTTGGCATGGCAACCAGAAAGATGTAATTCCAGCAGACGTGTTATAATCAATGCTCCCAGCACAGATGGTCTCTGGAGGTTCAACAAGAAAGAGTCTCGCAAGCATTTGGCACATTGCATGCCTTTACTACACAGCACTAGAAAACTTGGCAGTTTTTCATTTAAGAATCTCAGTTTTTAACACTTACTACCAAAACATTATTTTTTGAGACAATTTATGCTCAACAGTGGAAATACATTCTTACTTCAGTTACCAAATATCGTTATAAAGTTATGGGTTGTACAAAGTACTATCAAATGCGAAATAAATCTCCCTCTGCTTTGATATAATATGATCTCTTGGTTCCAAACTTAAGAGAGTTTGCCTTGTACACTAATTGATAATTTCAAATTCCTGTTATAAAACTTTGTGGGGTCTCTGTGATTCCTAATTTCGTGTTAACCAGGAACAGTTTTACATTGAATTGAGAATATCTGAGAAATGTAGTAGAATGGCTTGAACCCAATCCACAAAGGGACTACTTATTTAAGATTTAGAAGACTTATTTCTCATCAAACTGGGCTGGATTCAAATAGGGCTGCAAGATAGGTAAGGACACTGCTCTAATTCTACTCCCACACTTTTTGTCCACCTTTCGAACTAAAGAACCAATCAATGAGGGTTCAGCAGATTTATTTTTGCAGATGTTCAACCTTCCCTCCCTGAAAAGGCTGACTCCTTCTAGTACTCAATTCCACAAGCAACCAACCACTCTGAGTACACCATGTGAGTGGCCCCTCTCTATGTGTGAACACTGAATATCAGTGCTAGCAAACAACTTAATTATGTATGGCCTCATATGTATACGCATATTTTCCAATCATGAGAATGCACATGGGAAATTCTTGATTCAGGGATTTGGGGCAAGTTTCTCTCACCATCAATAAGACAGTTAATTTTGAACAAATAGGGATTCAAAGCAGGGATCTCCTAATCTGTATAACTTGATAATGCTCTGGGCAGCACTTTTGCTCATATTCTTAATAGGGGAGCTTAAATTTAAATTGCTTTTATCTCTGAGTTCAATCATTTTCAATATAATAAAAATAAAAAATGAAATCTGGCATAAAGTGTGTACTGTAGCGTCTGCATTCATAAAAGTCTCCACATAGTGGACTGACAACTGTTTCTGGTCGCCCATCCCTCTTAAGAATCCAGATTCAAAGGCTCTCAGTATGTCTTTTGTGAGCTGCCCGACATGAGCTGTCTGCTGACTGTCCTTTGAGGATCCACTTCAGTACAACTTTGCATTTCTCCAGCATTATAAACTGTGACACTAGCAATGTAAAAAAGGCGAAAGGAATAATACACTGCACCTTTGTAAATACTCCAGACACATTGTCATACATATTAACTGTGAAAAAAGGTGAAATCCTTATTGCAACAAGATTCAAATGCAACAAGAGATCTGGGCAACATCCAGGCTTGGGCTGACAAGTGGTAAGTGACATTCATGCCACACAAATGCCAGGCGATGATCATCACCAATAAGACACAATCTAACCACTATCCCCGACATTCAATGGTGTTACCATCACTGAATCCCCAACTATCAACATCCTAGGGTTACCACTGATCAGAAACTCAACTGGGCTCCCACAGACAGTAGCTACAAGAGCAGGCTAGAAGCTAGGAATACTGCAGCAAGTAACTCACTTCCTGACTCCTCAAAGCCCATCCACCATCTACAAGGCACAAGTCAGGAGTGTGATGGAACACTCCCCACTTGCTTGTATGAGTGCAAAGCTAATAACACTCAAGAAGCTTGACACCATCCAGGACAAAGCAGCCCACTTGACTGACATTACATCCTGAAGCATCCACTCCCTTCACCACCGATGCTCAGTACACACTGCTGCAACTATCTACTAGATGCACTACAGAAATTCACTAAAGATGCTCAGACAGCACCTTCCAAGCCCACGGCCACTTCCATCTAGAAGGAGAAGGGCAGCAGATGTATGAGAAAACCACCACCTCCAAGTTCCCTCCAAGCCACTCACCATCCTGACTTGGAAATATACCACCATGCCTTCACTGTCACGGGGTCAAAACCCTGAAATTCCCTCCCTAATAGCATTGTGGGTCAACCCACAGCAGGAGGTCTGCAGCAGTTCAAGAAGGCAGCTCAGCACCGCCTTCTCAAGAACAACTGGGAAGGGTAAAAAACACTGGCCAGCCAGCAATGCCCACATCCCACAAATGAATAGAAAAACAAAAATTCAAGACTGCTAAACTGAGAATTGAAACTCATTCAAACCGTGGATTAATTTATCTTGTGGAAAGAGAAGCACAATGGATGAATGGTAATGCCAAGACTGCCAAGGACCCCTCCAAACTGTACATCTCCTTGGCTTGGAAATATATTGATGCTCCTTCATCATCACTGGGTCAAAACCCAATATCTGCCTACCTGACACACATCAGTCATATATTCTCACACCTTTGCCTTACTGGATTTTAATGGTGCCCATTATCATCTTTTCAAGGGCAATTATTGACAGCAATAAATTCTGGCATTGTCAGTGTTACCCATTTCCCATGAACAAATGTTTTTACTCATCAATGTATATATCACTGTTGAGAAGTTTCAGTGAGGGAATATGTGTTAGAAATAGCAAAGAAAATTACACAGGTCCCAAAGACACTGTTTAAAAGATGAATGATGGCTTTGGCAAGCAATCTACTAAAATGCTTTGTTGTATGGTTTGACAAGGGAAGCCTTGCAGACATTATTTGAAACTGAAGTAGTGATTATTATACTGAACTAATTATCTGGTGTGAATTGTTCTGATTCCTAGTTTTTACTTTCTCAGTTTGTAACTATAGCATAATTCATAAACACAGTTCATCAACTGATAAGTGGAAGCAACACTTTCTATACTTGCAAAAATCAGTTCCACAGATCATGTACTCCGCAGTGAGAGGCTCACAACCAATTCCAATTGACTTGGCAAGTGCCACTTTGTACTATAGTGTATTAAGCAGGAATAATAAATAATTTAGATAGTACAGTTTTTCACCTGAAGATACAGAAGGGAAAGTCATCAATAATTTAAATATACAACAGCAGCACCTTTGAACCCACACAATCTTACAATTCCATTCCTGAAAAAATCCTTTTTTTAAAAAACAGATTGATCCAAATTGTTACTTATAATATCAGCAAAAACTGATTCTTACTGTCAATTTTCACAGCAAAGGAGAAACTTATGCCAAAAGGGCATTTGCTTTTCCTCTCTTAGAAGGACTGCTTTGTTAAATGTACATGTCCAACATTCCTTTAAACTTTTCTTCAAACAGTCATTTTTTTTTAATGATCCAGCATTTCTGAAAATGGAATTTCTCTAGAAGTGGTTCATAGAAATCACACCAAATTTAGGTGCACAACCAGATTTTAAAAACATTGCATTGATTTCTATTTTCCAAAAAGGCAATGATAATTTATTTGATCAACAGGGTTGTGTGCAGGGTAAAATGAGTTCACTATGGCAATAGCTCCCATGCTATACTCAGACCAAAGAATTCCTGAATCTAACGTGTTGTATTATCTGACTTGCTTAAGCAACAATCATACCCGCAGTCTTCAAAAATTGTTAAATAATATGTTTTCCTCTCTTTAGACAAGGAATACTGAGCCATGTTGTCATCTCCCAACTTGTGTCCTCGCTGCAATCAGATTGCTCACACTGAGTAAGAATTTGTCACCTTCTGTTCCTTATCGTTTAACACCACATCATCCACAAAGAATCCATTGCAGGCAATACATTTTTTTTAATCAACCAACATTCACGCCATTACTCATGTTAGTGAAGAAAATATGGTTAGGCACAAAATTAAAGTTTTCTTGATTTCTGGAATATGCTGTGTTTGATAATGATGTGAAAGCATCATAGCATTATTTTGCATTTAGATTCACAATTTTACCTTACATCAGCTTTAATTGATGGGGTGCACAATGTAACTGCTTAGGACAAAACAATATCCATCTAAGATGCTTTAAAATGTGCCAGGTTCAAAGTATGAACACGAATCTAACTGCTGTTGATAGATATTGAATATTTTCAACATAACCAATTTTTCTAGGCTCCAGGCTTTGGAGGTTAGCTGGCCTGACTTAATTTCCTTGATCATGTGCATGAAGCCAGAGAATGTGGGTGATGTCTTAGACAAATATATTTCTTCTGAATTCACAAAAGTTAAAAGACATTGTAGCTGGAAATTTCAGTCGGGATGGTGCATTTCCAGTTCATTTTAAGATTAATGAGAAAGATGTATTAAAAATTTTAGTGGGGATATGGGTGACTAAGTCCTCAGAACCTGTTGTACCCAAGGCTGCTAAGGGAGGCCCCGGTGGAGATACTTAATACTTCATTAGGCAGAGGTGAGGATGACTAGAGGCAGGCAGCAGGAATAGGCCAGGTAATTACAGACCAGTTAGTCTGACATCAGTGGTAGGGAAATTATTAAAATAAATTCTGAGGGACAGGCAGGGATTCATCAATAATTTGTTGGAGTCCTGCCTAATTTCCTTGAATTTTTTGAAAAAGATGATTAAATACAATGATGAGAGTAATGCACTTGATGTGTTTTACATGGACTTTATTAAGGTCTTTGAAAAGGTCCCATATGGAAGGCTAGTCCAAACATTAGGAGTCAATGGGATCCAAGGCAGGTTGGCAAAATGCATCCAAAACTGGCTTACAAACAGTTGGCCAGTGATGTTAGAGAGTTATTTTTTAATTGGAAGCCTGCGGCTAGTGGTGTACCACTAAGATCAGTGCTGGATCCCTTGTTGTTTGTTACGTATATTCACATCAAAGTTGTTAGCACAAAAGGTTTCATTAGTAAGTCTGAAGATGACATGGAAATTGTGTTATTGAGTGTGAAGAGGATGGTCTCAAGTTACAGTCTGATATTGATCAGCTGGTAAATTGGGCAGAACAACGGCAGTTGGAATTTAATTGCCGTAATTGTGAGGTTATGCATTTTGGAATGTCTAATAAGGAAAGGATCTACACAATGAATGGTAGATCCCCAGGGAGTACTGAGGGAGAAAGGGACCTTGGTGTAAAAGTCCATAGATCCCTGAAGATGTCAGGTAGGCAGGGTGGTGAAGAAGACATATGGGATGCTCAACTTCAATAACTGAGGGCAGAGAATGTAGGAGCAAGGAAGTGTTGCTACAATTTTTTAGAACATTGGTTAGGCCAGAGATGGTATACTGTGTGCACTTCTGGTACCAACATTATTGGAAGGATGTGATTGCACTGGAGAGGGTGCAGAGGAGATTCACCAGGATGTTGCCTGGCATGAAAAGTCTCAGTTATAGAACATAGAACATAGAACATTACAGCACAATACAGGCCCTTCGGCCCTCGATGTTGTGCCGACCTGTCATACCAACCTCAAGCCCATCCAACCTACACGATTCCATGTACGTCCATATGCTTATCCAATGACGACTTAAATGTACCTAAAGTTGACGAATCTACTACCGTTGCAGGCAAAGCGTTCCATTCCCTCACTACTCTCTGATAAAAAGAAACTACCTCTGACATCTGTCCTATATCTTTCACCCCTCAATTTAAAGCTATGCCCCCTCGTGCTCGCCGTCACCATCCTAGGAAAAACGCTCTCCCTATCCACCCTATCTAACATTCTGATTATTTTATATGTTTCAATTAAGTCACCTCTCAACCTTCTTCTCTCTAATGAAAACAGCCTCAAGTCCCTCAGCCTTTCCTCGTAAGACCTTCCCTCCATACCAGGCAACATCCTAGTAAATCTCCTCTGCACCCTTTCCAAAGCTTCCACATCCTTCCTATAATGCGGTGACCAGAACTGAACATACTCCAAGTGAGGCTGGGATTTTTTTCCTTGGGAGGAAAACAGGACACTAAGGAAGGTTCTGACTGAGGTTTGCAAAATTATGACAGGCAAAGGCAGAGCACTTTGTGAGAATCTTTCTCCCTGTGGCAGTGGTGCCCAAGACCAGAGGGCACTAATTTAAAGTGAGCAGGAGTAAGCTGATTCGACGAGAGCTGAGAAAAAACATTTCACCAAGTGGGTAGCAGAAATGGGGAATGCGCTGTCTGAGCGGATGGCAGAGGCATGTACTTTCACAACATTTAAGAAGCCTCTGGATGAGCACTTGAAATGCCAGAGCATAGTAGGCTATTGACAAAGTGCAGGTAACTGGGATTAGTGTTCAGTGTTTGTTGGTGGGAATAAACATGGTGGGCAGACAGGTCTGTTTCTATGCTGTATGACTCTATGTGGATGTGGACAGAGCTGATCAAGGCATGAGAAAAGTCAGAGGTAACATTTCTGAAAAAAAAGTATAACGTGAAACCTAATTAAACCACTCGAGATATAAAGGAGAGGATGAGTCTCGGGGGAAATAACATTCAAGTGTTCAGCATACATAAGGGAACAGTGAATTTTGACCCCAATAATATATTCAAAGTTGCCACAAACTCTAAAGCCAGGGGCACATCTTCAGCTTGGAGAAAGGAAAGCACCCAGGGAATTAAAAATTTAATTAACTTATGCACCGTAGTGAACACACAAAATGAAGTTTCTAAATTGGAACCGGAGCAGCAAGTGTGGAAATGCTAAGGGAGAACTGGATTGGTGTTTAAAGGTATTAGTGATGAAGTAGCATTCAGTTTTTTCCACTGAGCAGAGAGACTGTAGATATTTTTTCAGCCACGTACTTCACTGTGTGCAAGAATCCACAACTTACCTTCCTAGAATTTGGTTTAACTTTTTCATATACATTTGTTTTGCAAGTACCAGCCCCTCAGAGCAGAAAATATATTTGACGTAATACAAAACATTGCTGAAATTTTCTGCATGAATAAGTTGAAAATAAGTTGACCGAGGCAACTACATCCTTCTCCTCATGAATTTCACAATGACCTGTGAAACAGGAAGAGCAGAGGACTGGGGATAAGTCTCACCCCAAACAGTTTTGTTTGGAAACAAAAGCATTTCTGAGATGATGAGGGATTTCTTCTCTCAGAGGGTTGAGAGTCTTTCAAACTCCTTGTCACAGAGAGGTGTGGGGGCATCATCCTTGTGTATAGTTAAGGCTGAGAAAGATAGATGATCAATCAGTGTGTGAATAAAGGATTATGGGGAAAGGGCAGGAACGTGGACACAAGGAATGTTGGATCAGCTGTGATCCAATTGAATGGTGGAACAGGCTTGAGGGGTCCAATGACCTACATCTGTTCTGATTTCTTGCGGTCTTATTTTATGCTCCTACTAAGAACTGTGAAGTTGAATTTTCACCTTTCTACACAAATGGTTTTCCGAGGAGTAATGACACACAATTATGCCAGCTGAAAATGGGTAAACTTTGTAGAAACATACAATAATGATCAACTTGTTGGAGGGGCTATTAGCCAGTGCAATGTTCCTAAACTAGCACTGAAGAATGCAGAAACTCAGTTCGTGTGAATGTAGTAGGAACTGCAGATGCCGAAGAACCCATTCCTTAGACGACATGTCCATCCTGGGCCTCCTGCAGTGCCATAATGATGCCACCCGAAGGTTGCAGGAACAGCAACTCATATTCCGCTTGGGAACCCTGCTGCCCAATGGTATCAATGTGGACTTCACAAGCTTCAAAATCTCCCCTTCCCCCACTGCATCCCAAAACCAGCCCAGCTCGTCCCCGCTCCCCCCCCCCGCATCCCGAAACCAGCCCAGCTCGTCCCTGCCTCCCTAACCTGCTCTTCCTCTCACCTATCCGCTCCTCCCACCACAAGCGCACCTTCATTTCCTACCTACTAACCTCATCCTGCCTCCTTGACCTGTCCATCTTCCCCGGACTGACGTATCGCCTCCCTACCTCCCCATCTTTGGTCCACCTCCCCCCTCTCCCTATTTATTTCAGAACCCTCTCCCCATCCCCTTCTCTGATGAAGGGTCTAGGCCCAAAATGTCAGCTTTTGTGCTCCTAAAATGCCACTTGGCCTGCTGCGTTCATCCAGCTCCACACGTTGTTATGCCGGAGTGTCAGAGGGTCTAACCTTCCTGCTCCTCCGATGCTGCATGGCCTGCTGTGTTCATCCAGCTCTACACCTTGTTAGCTCATGTAAATGTCACTTCTATTTGAAATAAAATTGATCACTTTGGCTAGTTTGGCCAATTTTGGGTGAATTCGAAAGCTCCACAGCCACGTCAGTGTCTTATCTGGAACCTCTGTTAGTCTTATAAATTCCCTTTGCTGCTGCCATTGAAAAGTGACATGGATTATCTTGATGTAGGTAAAAAGTGTGTGATCTCCCAACATGCCAAGTTAGCACTACACATACAAATCCCACATAATATACTGGAATGGTTAATGTGTTCATAACTCATTGTTCTCAATATAATAACTTGTTTTTCCCAAATCGATCTCACATTTTTCTTCATTTTCTTACCTTTGTAAACATGGGTTTGCCATGCTGGGTGACCATTGTACACTGATCACAGTCTAAGGTGATGGATGAATTATGGTAGGACTCCTTTGAGTGTTTGAGGACATAGTAAAGGTCTGTCACTCCCCCCTCAAAGATTGTACAGAAATATCGAGGAATGAGGGTTCTTCCAATAGCTGTACAAAATAAAATGACAATGAGAAAAGAATGAGATAAGTGTGGAATACTCAGTCCTCTCGTTCATAGCAGATTTTTAAAATACGCCAATCATGTTTAAAAAATGTCTAAGTCACAGTGGCACATTATACAGAGATGCATAAAATAAAACCTTTCAGCAAAAGCAATGCAAAGTCACCTCAGTTTCAAAGCATTAAGAAAAAATACATGATCATTTAACATTTGCCTTTCTTCTTAAAATACAGAGTTGAACGGCAGGTTTGGACAAAGTCTTGTATTGTGCCAGGGCGCATGCCCATCTGAATCCCAACAATACAGTTACTGTTCTGAGCATTCTGCTAAAACCCAATTTTTAAAATTATACATTCAAATGAGGAGCCATATCAGACTCAAAACATTAACTTTTTTTTCTCCCCACAGGTAACTCCAGTCCAGTTTGGCTGTGTTTTTATTTAAAAATTCACAGTTTTCCATTTCTACTATTCACTGAAAGGTTTATCCAATAACAATTTCACAATTATCACCATTTTGGTGCAAACATTCTTTGTAAAAAGACATATTTTAGGGAAAGAAAGAGATGTTTTCCCACGTAGCGTTAGGTATGGAGTAAAATTGGGTCAACTCAGATGAAGACATGACAGGGAATAACATGTTCAGAGATAATGGGAACTGCAGATGCTGGAGAATTCCAAGATAATAAAATGTGAGGCTGGATGAACACAGCAGGCCAAGCAGCATCTCAGGAGCACAAAAGCTGACGTTTCGGGCCTGGGCCCTTCCAGGCCCGAAACGTCAGCTTTTGTGCTCCTGAGATGCTGCTTGGCCTGCTGTGTTCATCCAGCCTCACATTTTATTATCAGGGAATAACATGTTCTTCTGTTTTACAACAGCAATGATTTATATTTCTGACTGGAGTTTGTTACTACTGAATGGTTCAGAGTATGAAAGGTGTCCCAGAGAATATCTTACCATTCCTTATGTTTTACAACAAAAGTGTCCTCCAGGTCACCTATGGCTCATGGGTCTTTCACACTTCTAAATGATTATTAACAATGAAAGACCATATGTATATGATCACATCAACACAATGGTCCCCTGTAGTAAAGTTGGAACAAGATGCAAATTTAGATTACTGAAGCTTTTGTCCTTTCTATCAAATTCAGAGGTGTGTACAAAATGTTTGTTCAAGAATGATTCACTGTCAGGATCATCATCTTTGCCCTGTCAGCCTGTCTTGCTATGGAATAACAATGAGGCTACATAAAGTTGGCAGTTCTTGCCTCCTAACCATTGACCTCTGGACTTCAGGGATGCTAACTGCTTTTGATGTAAGGCCTCCTTTCCAACACCATGCACTACTATTTATGCTTAGCTCAATTTCAGCTCCACCATATCACTTACTACCCTTCCTGCTCCTCCGATGCTTCCTCGTTTCAGACTCTGTGTTTTGCACATCTGCTGGGATCTTCATCCTCAGCTATTCAATTATGAATCAAAGAACACTATGGATAAGTCAGCCTTTGTAGGGAGTCTACGTGGAAATGTTCTTGGATTAATCTTTTGCTATGATAGTTTGAATCTGGGACCAACTCAACGAGATTTCCAGAGATCCATCAGCAGAGATACCATCAAGCGGGGCAACAGCTAATCATACTGAAGGATTCTCACAGGCAGTGAGCTTGGAACTAAATGAAATGATTATCTTTTAGTTACATTCTACTTGAGATCAATCAGACATGAGATTAAGATAGACTCGGAAACATCATACAGAAAACATTTTTAGAAATTAATATTCCTCATCTTTAATCATAATGAAGAAATTTGCCATTTTGTAAATATAAATTAGTTTCTCTGGGGTGGTGTGTATTTTTTCCCCACAGTATTCATGAAATTTGTAAAGCATTTAAGAAGTTGCATCTCATTCAACAATACACAACTTTTAAAAGCAGTTTTACACTGACACAAACAGGGAAAAATGTGAATGTCCCTGTTAGTTTGGTGATTTCTATTTGACCTTTTATTAAAGGTATGCTAACAGCACACACCATGGAGAAGTGCAGAATGAATGTCCACAAATTCTTATTTTCCATGTTCAACTGCACACATGCAGACTCCAGGGGTTTCTGTCAGTTTCAAAAGGATAGTAATGATGAACAATGACCATTTCAGCATTAGCAAAATTGCAAAACATTTTCAAATATATTTTTTTTTAAATCATTCCAAGGATGTGGATGTTGCTAGCTCGGTCATCATTTATTGTTTATCTCTGGTTCCCCTTGAGAAGGTACAGGTGAGCTACTTTCTTCAATTGCTGAAGTCCATGTGAGGTAGACTCACAATGTCATTAAGCAGGGAGTTCCAGAATTTTAACCCAGTGACACTGGACCGCTGAAGGAATTGTGATGTATTTCCAAGTAAGAACTGTGAGTTGTGAATTAAATAGCTGGTATTTCCATGGATCTGCAACCTTTGCCCTTCTAGATAGCCGCAGTTGCAGGTTCGGCAGGTTCTTTTGTAGGGAGACTGGCGAATTTCTACAGTGCATTTTATCGATGGTACGTCTTATGCTGCTGTGCATCAGTGGTACAAGGAATGGATGTTTGTGGACGAAGGGTCAATCAAGCAGAATGTTTTGGTCTGAATGTTTTATTCATTAACGGATGAAGGCATCGCTCACCAGACAGCATTTATTGCCCATCCCTAATTGCCCAGAATGCAGTTAAAAGTCAACCACATTGCTGTGGGTCAGGAGTCACAAGTAGACTAGACTGGGTAAGAATGGCAGTTTCCTTCCCTAGATGGGTTTTTTCCAACAACCGACAATGGATTCACGGTCATCATTCGATTCTTAGTTCCAGATATGTTTAAACTGAATTTAAATTCCACCATTTGCCATGGAAGGATTCGAACCCAGGTCTCCGAAACATTCTCTGGGTCTCTGGATTAGCAATCCAGCAATAATACCATTCGGCCATTGCCTCCCCTATCAAACAGCTTAAGTGTTGTTGGATCTGCTCTCATTAGGGAAATGAGAAGTACGCCATCACACTCCCGATTTGCACTTTGTAGATAGTGGTCAGCTTTTGGGGAGTTAGTTGGTGAGTTACTCAATGCAAGATGCCTAACCTCTAACATGCTGTTGTAGCCACAGTATTTATTTGGCAAGTCTGGTTCAGGTTTTGGTCAATAATAACCCCCAGAATGTTGATAGTAGGGAATTCAGTGATGGTAACATCGTTGAAATGTCAAAGGGTGATGATTAGATTCTCTCTGATCATTTTCTAGCCATTTGTGATGTAAATATTACATGTCCAACCTGGATTTTGTGCAGGTCCTGTATTTGGACATGGCCTGTTTCAATATCTGAGGAATTGCAAATGGAATTGAAATTGAGAAGTATCAGTGAACATGTCCACTTCTGACTTTATGATGGAGGGAAAATGACTGGGCTTAGGGCACCTCCCTGAGGAACTCCTGCAAATATATCCTGGAGCTGAGGTGACTGACTTCCAACAACCACAACTATCTTGCTATGAGCCAAGTATGATTTCAACTAGAGGAGAGTTTGCTCTCCTAATACCCAATGATTCCAGTTTTGCTAGGGTTCCTCTGTGCCACACTCAATCAAATGCAGCCTCTCATATCACCTCTGGAATTGAGCTCTTTTGTCCATGTTTGAACTAAGGCTATAATGAGATCAGGAGTTGAGTCGCCCTGGTGGAACCCAAACAGGTCATCACTTACTGTCGCTGAGTAGGTGCTGCTTGATTGCACTGTCAACGACATCTTCCATCACATTACTGATCAAGAGTAGATTGTCAAAGCGGGTCACTGGCTGAGCAGAATTTGTCAGCATTTTGTATACAGGACATACCCTAGCAACTTTTCACATTGCTTGGTAGACTACAGTATTGTAACTACTGGAACAGCTTGGCTATGGAAGAAACAAGTTCTCATTCCTGTTGCCAGAATGTTGTCAGGGCCCATAGCCTTTGCAGTATCCATGGCCTCCAGCTGTTTATTAATATCACATTGAGTAAGTGATTCAAATTGGCTTACGATTGGAACCTGTGATGCTGGGGGCCTCTGCAGGAGGCTCAGCTGAAACTTCTCGCTGAAGATTCTTACGAATGTTTCAATCTTGTCTTACACACAGCGTTGGGCTCCTCTAGCTTTGATGATTCGGATATTTGTGGAGCCTTCTCCTCCAGTGAGTCATTTGATTGTTCACCGCCAGTCACAACTGGTGTGTAGAACTTAGACCTGCTTCACTGGTTTGAGAAACACTTAGCTCTGCCTATCATTTGCTACTTATGCTGTTTAGCACACAAGTAGCTCTGTTCCTTAGGAGATTCACCAGGATGACTATTCATTTTTAGATATGTCTGGTGCTGCTGCTGGCATCCCCTCTTCCACTCTCCCTCGAATCCACACAGATCTCCCAGACTTGAAGATAATGGTAGAGTGGGGTATATGCCGAGGAAGAGTTTGCAAATGGTGTTGGAGCTGATTCTGCTTTCTACAAATTATTCTATTTTTAAAAATGTGAAAGCCGAATAAAAATAAAACATATTCCCAACAGAAAGATGATAAAAACTCGATTATTCTTTCTAGAGGCATTGGTAAGTTAAATCCAGGCAGAGGTTCACTTGGTGAATGGTTTTGACCTTCCAATAAATATACCTCTCCACCTCCTCCACATAGGGTTACATTAGAAACTGCCTGATTTTGGAAAGCAGCTTCACATTTAGTGCAAGTGTTCATTTTATTGGTAACTGCTTAACATTTTGTTTCTCACGAGACAACTGGATTCATGTAACCATCTAATCAAAGAGCCCCGTGCTAAGATGCGGCCTCGGTAACAGTGACAGAACAATTCTCTCAGGTTTTCTCGCCATTGGCATGTTATTAGTGAGTATTCACCAAACTGAGGCAAAGTGCTGTGAGTTTTCTTCTTCCAGTGTTGAGACGTTGGATACAGTATTTGTGGGCTGGAAGGCAGGATGTTAGAATCTGGTGGCTGTAAAATGCTAGCGGGGAAAGCAGTGTATTGTCTCTTTAAAAAATGATGTGCTTCTTCTATGCTTAGAGATTTCAGAAGTATGTTTGTGAGCAGCAAACCGTGGGTTTAGAGGCGCACAGAGTACCTGAATTGAAACACGTATCAAAAAGCTGCATAATTCGCAGGCCGAGCAGCAGTTTTGTTGTTATCAAGACAACAAGTTTTGAATTTAGCCAATTAATCTGAACCAGGCACTTAGATACAAAAGAAAAACAATTCAATTTAAATCTGATGGTTTTGACGACATAGGAGCAATCCTATTATAAAGAGGTATAAAACAAGAGGGCAATAGAACAAAGAAAAGAGAGCAAACTGCCATCTACCAGAGTTAACAGCCATCTGCTCTAAAGAGAGAATCACATGCTTTCATAGAATTCTCTAAGCCTTAGAGAAAGCACCATTGAAATCAAAGATACCTACCGCATAGCTAGTTAATATTCAATAGAGGAATATGATGGAGAAGGCATTCCTGACAACATTGGACGGAGAAGGCACATAACCTGACTGTAATTTCAAGAGATTAAATTCTACTTTTTTATATAAGTGGGACTTATACTTATTGGAACAGCATACCATTCGAATATTGGAGATAGCAAGAACTGCAGTTGCTAGAGTCAAAGAACAACAGTGTGGATCTGGAGGAACACAGTTGGCCAGGCAGCATCAGAGGAGCAGGAAAGTTGATGTTTCGGGTCAGAATTCTTCTTCAGAAGTAGGGGAAAGGAGCTGGGAAATAAATAAAGAGAGGAGGTGTGGGGCTGGGGAAAGGCAGGTGGGATGGTGATAGGTGGATGTAGGTAGGGAGTGATGGGAATTGGTCAGTGGGATGGGTGAGGCAGATTGATGAGAGAGAAGATGGGCAGGCTGTGTTGGGTCAAGGGGGCAGGAGGGAGGATAGGTGGAACTGGGGAAAGGTAGGTGGGGTGGTGATAGGTTGAATGCGAGTAGGGAATAGTGGGGATTGGTTAGCAGGAAGGGTAGGATGGATGGGTAGGGGAGAAGATGGACAAGTTGTGCCAGGTCAAGGAGGCAGGGATGAGAGGGAGATTTGGGCATGGGATGAGGCCAGGGGTGGGGAGATTTTACAACTGGTGAATTCTATGTTCAGGCCATTGGGCTGTAGGCCCCTGAGGCAGATTATGAGGTTCTGCTCCCCCAGTTTGCATGTGGTGTCATTGTGGCACTAGAGGCGGCCCAGGGAGTGGGAGGGGCAGGTAAAATGGTTGGCAACCAGAAGGTGTTGTTGCTTGTTACACACAGAGTGCAGACGCTCCACAAAACATTCCCTGAGTCTGCGCTTCGTCTCACCAATGTAGAGAAGGCCACATCAGGAGCAGTGGATACAGTAGACCAAGTTGAAGGATGTACAGGTGAACCCCTGTCAGATATGAAAAGTTTGCTTTAGACCTTGAATAGAGGTGAAGGAGGAGGTGCAGGGGCAGGTGTAGCACTTCCTGCGGTTGCAAGCAAAGGTGCCGGGTGTGGAGCAGACGAGGGAATCCTGGAGTAAACAGTACCTGTGAAAGGCAGATACAGCTGTGGAGAGAAATATCTCTCTGGGTATGGGGTCAGACTGTAGGTGGCAGAAGTGACAGAGAATGATACTCTGGATGCGGAGGCTAGTGGGGTGGCAAGTGACGACCAGAGGGATTCTGTTTTTATTTTTGTTGGGAAGAGATGCCGTTGAGGGCATTTTTGATCATGGTGGGGGGTGGAAAGAGGGGAGTTGCAGGCCTACCATTAGAATCTTGTCTTATTTGGGAACAGTTAGTAGTTAGACGGGAACTGTTCAGTTTGTTAATAGTTTCGTTAATTTGTTCACTGTTAAGAATTAGCTAAATAAATTGTTACTTGTTAATTGTAAACTGAGCGTTAGGGATTCCTTTTATTTAACCACTAGCAGTAGCTGTAAAAATGGCTTACACCCCTTCTCTCACACCTATTAACAGATTATAGGGTGAGGTGCTCCCCTTTGGGTGATTCCATATTAGTCCTTAGAGGGGGGTGGTCCACCTCCGCTGTATAACTCCAGTTAGGGCAAGAAGGCAGACTGGGATTTAACCCCATACTGTTGACATTTATCTGATCCACTCATTGAACCTTTGAGTCAGCTAAGCAAATCAGCCCCCAAACTGGTAAATACTAAAAGAAATAAACAAACATACTTCCTAACAGATGGGATTTTTCCCTGACCTTACCTAATTAAGAAGAGTGCTGAAATCCTTCAGCTAATTAACACGTGGAAGAAGAATAGAAGTTACTTTAGTGAACAATCAAATCGTTCTAATTGTCAGATAAGAAATTAGACCACTTTGAGTAGACATCCATTATGAACAGCTGGTTAATAGGCCAGTCTGAACAATGAAGCCTGTGAAGTTAGCCCAGTGATCAGATGGAAGGAAATTACAAAACCAACCTTGGGGAATGGCACAGGGTGAGGTAAGGAAAGACAATACAAAGACTTATTGATCAAGGACAGAAGGCACATGTGAAGGTTCAGAAAGTTGATGTACGTCGATAACATTATTAACTGTGAGGTTATGTACTTTGGTGAAAAGAACAGAGATTCAGACTGTCTTCTAAACATAGAAAGGTTTTGGAAATCTAAAGCACGAAAGGAATTAGGAGTCCTGGTTCAAGATTCTCTTGAGGTTAGCATGCAGGTCTCATTGGCAGTTAAGAAGGCAAATGCAACATAAGCATTCAAGAGGGGTGGAATACAAGAGCAGAGATGTATTGCCGAGACTGTGTAAAGCTCCAGTCAGATGGCATTTGGAATATTGTATGCAGTTTTGGGCCCCATATCAAAGGAAGATTTGATGCCAAAAGGAAACTTTTGTGCTCCTGAGATGCTGCTTGGCCTGCTGTGTTCATCTAGCTTCACACTTTATATCAAAGGAAGGATGTGTTGGCTATGGACAGGGTCCAGAAGAGGTTCACAAGACTGATCCTGTGGATAAAGGGCTTGTCATATGAGCTGCAGGTGAAAGCTCTGTGTCTGTACTAGATAGAGTTTAGAGGGATGAGGAAGAAACTCATCGAAACGAATGGAATTAGTTTCAAGCCTGGGTAGAGTGGCCATGGAGAAGACATTTTGACCAAAAGGTGAGACTAGGATAGGATGGCACAGCAACACAGTGAATGGACAACCCTTTAGAGCTGAGATGAGGAGGAACTTCTTCAGCTAGAAGGTGGCTAATCTGTGAAAAATCTTGATACAGGGGGCTGTGGAGGCCAAATCATTAAGTGTATTTAAGACAGGGATAGATAGATTCATGATTATTAAGGGGATCAAGGGTTACAGGGAGAAAGCAGGAGAACGGGTTGAGAAACAAATCAGCCATGATTGAGTGATCGAGCAGACTTGATGAGCCCATTTTTCTATTACACCAAGTGGTCTTATTAAAGGTGGGATTGCACCCCATGACTGAAACAAAGAATTGAAATTCAATTGAGAGTAGTCACTCATGGCATGTGGGCACCTCTGGCGAGGCCTAATTTTTCAAACTAAGGTAAATCTTCACAGGGCTATAATGCCGCGGCAGTAATTGATCGGGGTACACCCTTAAAAGAAGGCATAAATTATGAGACTTACTGCCTAAATGCAGTAGTAAATAGAGGAAATTTCCCAAGGGTAGAATACCATGAATATATTCCTGGGCAATTTGGAAAGTTTTGAATATTCTGGGCACGAAGGTAGACAGAAGAGGGAGAAGAAAAGCTGTTCATCATAACCAGTTATCCTGGTCAACTTGGTCACTTGACAAGGTCTTAGGTTTCCCCTGTAACACTAGTGCGTTATGTTCAATCATGATTAAATTGAACATACCCACCCCGTATTGACTGCAGTCAATCCTGATAAAGTTACCAATAAACCTGACATTCAAATTACAACACTGCCAACAGTGCACTGGTTAATATACAACCATGAAAAAAAACAGCTGTTACTCAACTATTTCTACTACTTTACGCAGTGCTGTATCATAGAGTTTAAAAAGCAAAATCTGCCCATTCACATTCATTACATCCTAAAGTGAATGCAATCCTTGTAACAGAGATAATGGGAATTGCAGATGCTGGAGAATCCGAGACAACAAAGTGTGGATCTGGATGTGCACAGCAGGCCAAATTGTGCTCCTAAGATGCTGCTTGGCCTGCTGCGTTCATCCAGCTCCACACTTTGTTGCCTCGCAATCCTTGTAACAGGTTGACTGGCATTTCAGCATTGACAACAGATTGTGTTAAATGCAACTTAGTTCATCTCAAGTTTTTGCAAACAGCACAATTCTATTGCTAAACAACCTCCTGGAACGGAAAATTAACTTGGGGACCTTCTGATTTTAATCATTGTTGGGGCTATTTTTCTTTCACTTTCTACACGTGATTTGACATATAATGCAGTATTCCAGTTGATACCTGTCAGGAAGTTCTAAACCTGAATATGACGCTCCAGGTTCAAACCCCGACAAAGATATGTTCATAATGTGGCCAAACAGGTTGAGTATTAACATAGCGATCCTTCTAACACACAATGATGGCAGCCGGTAAGGGCAGGAGGCAAGTCTGGTCAATCGTGTGATGTAAAGAAATTTAGGTCTCTGCTATCACTGCCTAAAGCTCCAGCACTAAACCTTGTATCAGTGGCAAATTAGCTAATCTCAAGTGGTCAACTTGTATGTCCCAAAGCTAAGTAACAGAGGAAGAACACAAAATGAAGTTCTGCTTCTTATCAAGATTTAGTTACACCACGTTCTAAAGTTCCTTGATTGATAGCTGTTGTGCCAAATTTCACCATTTAATTTTGCTGACGTCAGCCATGTTAAAATATCCCTTAGAATAAGTTACCATTTTAAGAAAATAGATTATCAGAGAGAAACATAACCACTGAGCCACCGTGCCACCCAGTTGGACATTTTCCTGATGTTTATTGCGAGGAATGAATATAACTTCTCACAGCCTCTACTTACCCCCACAACCTGGACAGAGACCTTCAGATGAATAGCGTGACTCACCGTTATGAGTTGGATTGCGTGTGGATGCAAAGGTTGCTGGTTAACAATTGGAACAAATTACACCTTCAGTGTTGGAGGACAAGGAGGAGGCAGGGGTGTGACGGGCAGAGTTTCTGAAGGGTCTGTCAGAAAACTTTAGATGCACAGATTAAACAAAGTGTGCTTGGATCAGCCCATCACAAATTTCTCTGGCGTTCACCCATTGAAACCGGGGGTGCACCTGGCTCCCCAACACCATTATCACCCTCTGGCTCTCCCCATTCTTACAGGATGCCAGTGCTCTTCATGCAATGCAATGTTTTGAAGGACATAGCAGACCACAGTCATCCTGGAGATTCTTGATGGGGGGATTATTGAAGGACTTCACCAGATCTATCCAGGCATCTCAACTGCATTTTTGGGGTAACGTGAGATTTGACAGTAGCCATGATGTGCAGCTATTGGTGTTGGACTGGGGTGGGCAAGGTCAGAAGTCACACAACACCAGGTTTGAGTCCAACAGGTGTATTTGAAATCACAAGCTTTCAGAGCAGAGCATGAGCTTCATTATTTCACCTGACAAAGGAGCTGTGCTCCGAAAGCTTGTGATTTCAAATAAACCTGTTAGACAATAACTCTCTGATGAAGGGTCTAGGCCCGAAACGTCAGCTTTTGTGCTCCTGAGATGCTGCTTGGCCTGCTGTGTTCATCCAGCTACACACTTTATTATCTTGGATTCTCCACCATCTGCAGTTCCCATTATCACTGAGACAATAACCTGATGTCATGTGACTTCTGACTAAGTGATTTGATCACTAAAAACTCAAAGGTCACAAAGCAGGGATTCTTTATTTCACTGGCATCAGGTCTTTATAAAGAAGAAAGGAAGTTTATGGTGATTAAGGTTGCATTTACACTATTTTCATGATATACATGGAATTGCACTTATGTTGGGCTAAGGAAGTGTTTTGTCTGTGTCTTCCCCTGGCCATTACCTTTCCCACTGAAGACACCCCTTCTTTCCAACAAAGGCCTGTCTAACAATCTCAGCTGCTCTCCCTCACCATCATCATCTGATGGAGGTCTTGGGAAATTGCTCAGCTCCTTTGCTCGGTGACTGCTATCAAAGGTTGCCATTTACTGCTGAAAGTCCTGTTACATCAGCAAACAAACTGAGTTGTCCAATTATTAACTTGTCACATCTTTCTCTTTTCCTTTAGAAGTCAGAAGCCAGCTCTTCAGATGGTGTACCTAGGTCTATCCCTGATTAAATTTAAATTCCTTTGCTAACAACACGTGTAAAATATTAAATTAAATTTTAAAATATTAAATATTAAATTAAAAATGTGGGTGGCACGATGGCTCAGTGGTTAGCACTGCTACCTCACAATGCCAGGGACCTGGGTTCAATTCCACCCTCAGTTGACTGTCTGTGTGGAGTGTACACATTCTCCCTGCATCTGCATGTGTTTCCTCCGGGTGGTCCGGTTTCCTCCCACAATCCAAAGATGTGCAGGGTAGATGGATTAGCCATGCTAAATTGCCCATAGTGCTCAAGGATGTTTAGGCTAGGTGGGTTAGACAAAGGAAATGTAGGGTGAGGGGAATGGGTGATGCGGACTTATTGGGCCGAATGGCCTGTTTCTACACTGTAGAAATTCTATGGACCCAGTTTCCACCATCTCCTCAGACAGAGTTCGAAAGTCACAAAGCCCTCAGAGGGGAAAAAAAAATTCCCATCTTCCTAACGGTAGTGGGGTGGGGGCTAATTTTAAAACTATGCCCCAGTTCAAGACTAATCCAGAAAAGGAAACATCTTCAACACATCTAACTTGTCAAGACCACCAGGATCTCATACACTTCAATCAAGTCACTACACACACTTTTAAACTTGCAAATTCCAATCTGTAGGAACTACCCTAAAGTCTATAGGATTTTGGAAGATAACCATGAATGCACCCAATATTTCCAGTGCTACTTCCTCTACCAGCGACCAGCGCTCTGAAAATGTAAGGATATGCAGTAAACAAGATTGCTTTAAAGTAAGGAGTTACTGTTAGTCTCAGACCAGAAGTGTTTGGATTAAAACCATGAAGAGATCACTGAAAGCAGAGTACATTTGTTTAAGAAGCTATGTGCAGTTCCAGTTTAAAGGTTGAAGGCGCAAGTGACTTAAACCTAATGGAGGCACTAGATGCAAGTTAGAGTAATATACAAGTGGTGTTTTTTGCTTGTTGTTGTTATTTTCCTTTCCAATTTCGAAAGGGGTGTCTTGAGAAGAATGGGACTATACTTTTAATATGTCTAAAAATGTAAGACAAGTAAATTATTTTGTTTACTTTATTTTCATTTCTTTTGTTAATAACTTGCTTCATTACTAGAGCAAAAACTGCAGCATTATGTGTTCCTATTTCAATGAGAGACCACCTTGTTAAAACCAAAGCAAATCAAAACAAAATTTAACAAGCTAGATTTCATCTAGGATCTGACTTGTTGGTTATAACATCAACTCGCATCTTAAGAAATGCCAAATTAAAAAGTTTGCATGTGTGCACACATATTACAAATAAAATTTTGCCCCGGCCTTGTAATAGAGTGGATTCTTTTCAAACGGTATTGAGATACTTAAAATATATACAGTTAAGAATTTAAATAACTTGAGAGCTAGTCTACCTACTGCTATAATTATATCTTACACCAATGGAAGCAAAGGCACATTTGACATACTTACACATACATACACACTCATTGCTAGGATCATGAATGCATATTTGTATATAGAATAATAATTTTATCTCTGTTCTCATACCACTTCTTGCTTTCTGCTTGGCTTCCTCTGATTGTGGTTGACAATTATTATTGGAAAAGCAGAAAGCTTTGCATGGTCGTGCAAGCTCTCCTTTCCCTCCATGGATTCTTCCTCCTTATAAAATGCAGTGGGTCACCGGCTGCCACTATTTTAATCTCTATATTCTGCTAAGGGCTTTGAATTCTCGTTCTCCAGCTATCCTCAACTAAGATTTTTTTACCGTCTTGTTTCCCAAGGCCCTGTTGCAATTGAGGCGAAGAATACACAGGCACAGATCCAAGGCAGCTTATGCCGATTGGAACCACCCACTAACAGATGTGCAAAATTAACCTGATAATGAGTCTCCTGCTAATCTTCCTCATAGCCTGACCTGCACATCAATACCTCAAATTGAAAGTCGAGGACTGACTGAGCAAAGACAGGGTCTCAAAGGGGGAATAAGCAACACACATGCATTGCAGCCACTCTATAGACACAACAGTTCATTCTATTCTGCTGCCCATGAGTCCTGCATTCTTCCAAAAAGGCAAACTTACTTCATTTGTCAGTTATCTAACAGAACAAACACGTGGGCGTTATATCTAGTCTCAAAGCTATCAGTCTGATCTGTTTTTAAATTCACAGCTGTGGGACTGATAGAAGTGTAAAGATGAAGATGGTAATGTTTGTGAGACTTAACCTCAGATGACACTGAGGTTACTTTTGCTGGTAGTGTGATGAAACGATAAAGATCACAGCCAAAGGTTTCTGCTTTTAGAGCAACTGTCAACCTGCACAAATTGTGCAATATTTCAAAATAGTTTAATTGACCTAACATCTGTGGTAGGTAAGTTACTTAAGAAGATTCTCAGGGATAAGGTACATTTGGAAAGACAGGATTTGACTAACAGCATGGCTTCGTGCGTGGGAGGTCATGCCTCACAAATTTGTTAAGAGTTTTTTGATGAAGTGACCAGGAAGATTGCTGAGGGCAGGGTGATCGATGTAGGTTATATGGATTTCAGTAAGGTCTTTGATAAGGTTCCACAGAGTAGGCTGCTCTGCAAAGTTATATCATATGGAAACCAGGCAAGGCTGGCAAACTGGATACACAATTGGCAAGATGGTAGGAAGCAGTAGGTAATAGTGGAAGGATGCTTGTCAGACCAGAGGCCTGTGACGAGTGGTGTGCCTCAGGGGTCGGTGCTGGATCTATTGTTGTTTGTTACCTATATCAGTGATTTGGATGAGAACGTACAAGGCATGATTAGTAAGTTTGTAGATGACACTAAAATAGGCGGTATCATGATCAGTGAGGAGGATTATCAGAAATTACAGCACGATCTTGACCAGCTGGGGGAGTGTGCCAAGAAATAGCAAATGGAGTTTAATATAGATAAGTCTGACGTGTTGGATTTCGGAAAGTCAAATCCAGATAGGAGCTTCATGGTGAATGGTGGGGCCTTAAGGAGTGCAATGGAACAGAGGGACTTTGCAGTTCAGGTGCACGGTTCTCTGAAAGTAGAATCACAGGTAGACAGGGCAGTGAAGAAGGCTTTTGGCACACTGGCTTTCTTCAGTCAGGGCACTGAATATAGAAACTGAGAAGTTGTGTTGTGGTTGTACAGGACGATGGTGAGGCCACACTTGGGACTATTGTGTTCAGTGTAGTCACCTCGCTGTAGAAAGGACGTTATTAATCTGGAAAGAGTGCAGAGGAAATTTACATGGATGTTGCTAGGACTCAAGAGACTAAGTTATAGGGAGGGGTTTGAACAAGACAGAACTTTCTTCTTTAGAGTGTAAGAGACTGAAGGGGTATTTATAGAAGTAAATAAGATCATGAGAGGCATGTATAGGGTGAATACACTCAGTATTTTTCCCAGAGTTGGGGAATCAAGGACTAGAGCGCATCAGTTTAAAGTAAGAGGGGAAAGAATACATGGGAACTTGAGAGGTGACTTTTTTTACACAGAGGGTGTTACGCATATGGAATGAGCTGCCAGTGGAAGTGGTTGAGGTGGGTACATTGACAACATTTAAAAGGCATTGGGACAATTACATGGATAGGAAAGTTTAGAAGGATATGGGCCAAGTGCAGAGAAATGAGGTTAGTATGGATGGATATTTCAATCAGCATGGAACAATTTTGGGCTGAAGGGCCTGTCTCCGTGCTGGAGGACTCAATAACTAAGTTCCTATTCAAATTCATTTTTATGCTAGCATACTTTCCATGCAATGCTTTAGAATGGAAGTTTGGAAAAATTGTACTAATCTATACTCGATGTATTTTAGAGTAGTAATCTGGAATAGTTTTATTAGTACAACCATAAATTAGTTTATCTTAAGTAATTCTAATAGAACAGTTTAGTTCAACATCTCCCTGTGCCTGTGTGGGTTCCCCTGGGTGCTCCGGTTTCTTCCCACAGTTCGAAGACATGCAGGTTAGGTGGATTGGCCATGCAAAATTGCCCATAGTGTACTGGGATGTGCAAGCTATGTGCGTTAGCCATGGGAATTGGAGGGCTACAGGGATAGGGTGGGGGGTGGGTTGGGTATGGGTGGGTTGCTGTTCAGAGGGTCAGTGTGGACTTGATGGGTTTAATGATCTGCTTCCACACCATAGGAATTTCATGATTCTATAATATCTATGACAACTGAAAATCACTTTCAGAGGAACTATATAGACCATTTAGTAGTTCTGGCGGTACATCCACTCAGTTTCACATGAAAGCTTTTTTTAAAAAATACAAAATGCATTTATTAGGGTCCTTGTAACTTGTTTAAAGACCCACTTTGACAGAGACTCACCATAGTGATTAATTCAATCTGGGGATGCCCAATTTTATAGGCAAATTAGACTTTCTGAATGATGTTTGTTTACACTAGGGCAAAAGAAAATCATGGAAGTGAGATTTGCATTGGATATAACATGGACAAGAACCTACTGAAATGCCACAACTTTTTCAGTTGGTTTGACCACTTTTGGGTGAAACACACTCAGCAAAACCAAGCAAAAACTCTACTTCGTCTCCATTCTTATTCCCAGAATGGTTCAGATGCAGTGTTTCTCTCTTTGAGTGCCCTCTGTAAACAAGCCTTGAAAATCACTAAATTTCAAGTTAAATGTAATCAATTGATTAACTATAATAGACTCTGATAACAGAATTACCAATTTGAAAAAGCAGCCTTGACATTGAAAAGATTTTTAAAATGACAGGTAGTTGAATATAATGGCAACCTCCACCTCACTTTACTACCTTAATACATTGTTTGAAAACTCTCTGACTCACGTTTTTGTGTGGTTAGGTGTCATACTTCATTTTGTACTGCACCTTGGGACGTCATTATTTCAAAGCAGCTATATAAATGCAAATTGTTGTTTCAATGCACAGACCGATAACCAAAACCGCACCAACAATACTAACTTAGTTTAATGAATTGAAAGGACATTGTTAAATTCAGAAATTGGAAGCACAGTGAACACACTGATCAAATATAGTTAAGTTTAAGAAACGATTCAGAGCCATAAGAGTGCCAACAAAAAATCAGCATCACACAAATCTAAATGGGATTGTCCAACTTGCTACTTGTGACATACAACAAGTAATTCCCTCTGGCTAAATATTAATTCTTGTCAATCAGGATGAAGATGGCAGCTTATCACCTCCCCAACATATCAGGTCAAGTTAGGACTAAACTGAACACAACTGTGGTTGCCATTCATCATTCAAGTACAGTGAAAGCACAAGTCTATATTTCTACAATTGTATGAATGGAGTAATTAAGATAACGTTTAGATCTATTAACTATAACGATAAATGTGAGGCATCATCCCTAAAAGCAAAACATTCTCAAAGGCTACCAAAACAATGAACATGATTTCCGATGCAATACCCAGAGTAATATGTGTTCTTGGTAAATAAAAACAGGAAACAAAATGACTTCTGAACTGTTTTGTTTCCCATTTCAATTTATCTTCAACAGGACTGTAAATGCTGAAGTATGATTCTGTATACTTTTCCCATGGTATCTCCTTCAGCAGTCATTCACCATGGAAGAACTTAGAGTGTGAGTGTCATTAGTTACTGGAGTTACAGTGAGGTATCAAAGCTGCGTCAGATCTTGCCTTTATTAACAGTCATTAGCCAGCATTCAAGTACAAGAAACATAAATGTTTCTTTGTAATATGTCTATTCTGGAAATCCTGAGGCCAATAGCAATAAAGGTCATCTATGTGTGAATCACAGATTGCATGGGAAAACCTCCCATTGGGTACATGACCCAGTTTCACACTTAGGCACTGCCACCGAGTCATCAGGTAATCCCAAGTGAGATCCACTTTTAGAGTAGCCCTACTGCGGCTAAAATATATACATAAATTTGACTGAACTATGATTTGAACTTAACTAAAAACAAAGTCATTTGGTTCTATATGGCCATAGTGCTAACAGAGATAGGATTAAATCAAATATCAAACAGGCAGCTTGAAAGATGAGGTGAGGGCATTGATAAATATAATAATTCTTCACACTGTTGTCGTTGTGTTCCTGAAAATTACAACTTGAACTGAGACAATCTTACACAGATCAATTTTTTACATTAGAACCAATTGCTACAGTCAGGTTCAGCAGAACCCCTCTCATCAGAAATATATTTCAAAATTACACCTTGCAAATTAAAATTCTGCACATTCTTAAATTCATATCATTAGAAGTAACTTCTAAAATACATTAAAATGTAAATATAAAAGAAATATGCCATCTCTTTTTGGTTATCTCCTGCTTGTTACCTCTCCAGTTGGCTGGCCTGGCCAACTCTACTTCTCTCTGGACTACCACCCACTCTCGTTGCTTGCTGCCTTCCTCGCAAGGTTTCCCTTTTCACCCTATGTAAGAGCTTTGGAGAAGAGTAGTGAGAAGGAGAGAGCAAGGGAGAGAAATTGTGAGTTGGAGGTTTGGGGACAGAAATGGTAAGCAGGAAGATTTAGTCAGTGAGACAGGCCACTCAGAAGTAGCAAAAAATTGGGTCATGCCTACATAGGCCAAGGGATAGAAGGATGTTCAAAGAGGGATCCTGACACCAAGTGCATACACCAGCCCCAATATATTTGTACTGTTAAAGCTTAATGAGGCAAGTTAAAATGAGGGCAGGGCTAACTACAGTGTAAGGATCCTGTTATGTTCCAGACTTCTGTTTGTACAAGAGATCTGTGTAAGTGGACTTAGAAAGTCACACCGGAAACCATACAGATTCCTTCTCAACCACAGCAAAAGGAACAATATTTTCAAATTTCATCTCTCTCATTAGACTACAGTGCTGATCTTTGAGTATTAAGGCTAATCTTCAATGACCTCAGCAGATTAATTCATGTAACTGATAAAACTGATATTTGGGACGATGGGAGATACCCACAGCCCACAGCCTCCAACCTCATTGTTCCGCAACCCCGCACGGCCCGTTTCTATCTCCTTCCCAAAATCCACAAACCTGCCTGCCCTGGTCGACCCATCGTCTCAGCCTGCTCCTGCCCCACCGAACTCATCTCCACCTATCTGGACTCCATTTTCTCCCCTTTGGTCCAGGAACTCCCCACCTACGTCCGTGACACCACCCACGCCCTCCACCTCCTCCAGGACTTCCAATTCCCTGGCCCCCAACATCTCATATTCACCATGGACGTCCAGTCCCTGTACACCTGCATTCCGCATGGAGATGGCCTCAAGGCCCTCCGATTCTTCCTATCCTGCAGGCCCGACCAGTCCCCCTCCACCGACACTCTCATCCGCCTAGCTGAACTCGTCCTTGCCCTCAACAACTTCTCTTTTGACTCCTCCCACTTCCTACAGACTAAGGGGGTGGCCATGGGCACCCGCATGGGCCCCAGCTATGCCTGCTTCTTTGTAGGTTACGTGGAACAGTCCCTCTTCGCACCTACACAGGCCCCAAACCCCACCTCTTCCTCCGGTACATTGACGACTATATCGGCGCCGCATCTTGCTCCCCAGAGGAGCTCGAACAGTTCATCCACTTCACCAACACCTTCCACCCCAACCTTCAGTTCACCTGGGCCATCTCCAGCACATCCCTCACCTTCCTGGACCTCTCAGTCTCCATATCAGGCAACCAGCTTGTAACTGATGTCCATTTCAAGCCCACCGACTCCCACAGCTACCTAGAATACACCTCCTCCCACCCACCCTCCTGCAAAAATTCCATCCCCTATTCCCAATTCCTCCGCCTCCGCCGCATCTGCTCCCACGATAAGACATTCCACTCCCGCACATCCCAGATGTCCAAGTTCTTTAAGGACCGCAACTTTCCCCCCACAGTGATCGAGAACGCCCTTGATTGCGTCTCCCGTATTTCCCGCAACACATCCCTCACACGCCGCCCCCGCCACAACCACCCCAAGAGGATCCCCCTCGTTCTCACACACCACCCTACCAACCTCCGGATACAACGCATCATCCTCCGACACTTCCGCCATTTACAATCCGACCCCACCACCCAAGACATTTTTCCATCCCCTCCCCTGTCTGCTTTCCGGAGAGACCACTCTCTCCGTGACTCCCTTGTTCGCTCCACACTGCCCTCCAACCCCACCACACCCGGCACCTTCCCCTGCAACCGCAGGAAATGCTACACTTGTCCCCACACCTCCTCCCTCACCCCCATCCCAGGCCCCAAGATGACATTCCACATTAAGCAGAGGTTCACCTGCACATCTGCCAATGTGGTATACTGCATCCACTGTACCCGGTGCGGCTACCTCTACATTGGGGAAACCAAGCGGAGGCTTGGGGACCGCTTTGCAGAACACCTCCGCTCAGTTCGCAACAAACAACTGCACCTCCCAGTCGCAAACCATTTCCACTCCCCCTCCCATTCTCTAGATGACATGTCCATCATGGGCCTCCTGCACTGCCACAATGATGCCACCCGAAGGTTGCAGGAACAGCAACTCATATTCCGCCTGGGAACCCTGCAGCCATATGGTATCAATGTGGACTTCACCAGTTTCAAAATCTCCCCTTCCCCTACTGCATCCCTAAACCAGCCCAGTTCGTCCCCTCCCCCCACTGCATCATACAACCAGCCCAGCTCTTACCCCCCACCCACTGCATCCCAAAACCAGTCCAACCTGTCTCTGCCTCCCTAACCGGTTCTTCCTCTCACCCATCCCTTCCTCTCACCCCAAGCCGCACCCCTAGCTACCTACTAACCTCATCCCACCTCCTTGACCTGTCCGTCTTCCCTGGACTGACCTATCCCCTCCCTACCTCCCCACCTACACTCTCTCCACCTATCTTCTTTACTCTCCATCTTCGGTCCGCCTCCCCCTCTCTCCCTATTTATTCCAGTTCCCTCTCCCCATCCCCCTCTCTGATGAAGGGTCTAGGCCCGAAACGTCAGCTTTTGTGCTCCTGAGATGCTGCTTGGCCTGCTGTGTTCATCCAGCCTCACATTTTATTATTTTGGGAAGATGGGGTTTAGTAGTTGGCCAGCTTTTAACTCTTTTACAATTTGATGAACCTGGCATTTATTTTCTGCCTCTCTATTGAATAATTATCTGTGTTATCATTACTTGATGTAACAACGTATATCCATGATCTCCCTCCTGATCCCTCTTCTTCTTGCTTCCTTTATTTCTATCTTCCCTGTATAGTGCAAATAACCGAACTGGGCTGCTCTCCTGGGTTGGGTAACATCCATTGGAATGAACTAAAATTAATTTCATTAAAATAAATTTAAATTACATTAACAAAATTTCTTGCCAGAAAACACTTCTGTCAATCTATTCATAATGAAAAGTAACAGAGAGACAGAGGCACACTTATTCAAGCTTGATAATAAAATGTGAGGCTGGATGAACACAGCAGGCCAAGCAGCATCTCAGGAGCACAAAAGCTGACGTTTCGGGCCTAGACCCTTCATCAGAGAGGGGAATTGGGAGAGGGAACTGGAATAAAAAGGGAGAGGGGGGAGGCGGACCGAAGATGGAGAGTAAAGAAGATAGGTGGAGAGAGTGTAGGTGGGGAGGTAGGGAGGGGATAGGTCAGTCCAGGGAAGACGGACAGGTCAAGGAGGTGGGATGAGGTTAGTAGGTAGCTGGGGGTGCGGCTTGGGGTGGGAGGAAGGGATGGGTGAGAGGAAGAACCGGTTAGGGAGGCAGAGACAGGTTGGACTGGTTTTGGGATGCAGTGGGTGGGGGGCAAGAGCTGGGCTGGTTGTATGGTGCAGTGGGGGGAGGGGACGAACTGGGCTGGTTTAGGGATGCAGTAGGGGACGGGGTGATTTTGAAACTGGTGAAGTCCACATTGATACCATATGGCTGCAGGGTTCCCAGGCGGAATATGAGTTGCTGTTCCTGCAACCTTCGGGTGGCATCATTGTGGCACTGCAGGAGGCCCATGATGGACATGTCATCTAGAAAATGGGAGGGGGAGTGGAATTGGTTTGCGACTGGGAGGTGCAGTTGTTTGTTGCGAACTGAGCGGAGGTGTTCTGCAAAGCGGTCCCCAAGCCTCCGCTTGGTTTCCCCAATGTAGAGGAAGCCGCACCGGGTACAGTGGATGCAGTATACCACATTGGCAGATGTGCAGGTGAACCTCTGCTTAATGTGGAATGTCATCTTGGGGCCTGCGATAGGGGTGAGGGAGGAGGTGTGGGGACAAGTGTAGTATTTCCTGCGGTTGCAGGGGAAGGTGCCGGGTGTGGTGGGGTTGGAGGGCAGTGTGGAGCGAACAAGGGAGTCACGGAGAGAGTGGTCTCTCCGGAAAGCAGACAAGGGAGGGGATGGAAAAATGTCTTGGGTGGTGGGGTCGGATTGTAAATGGCGGAAGTGTCGGAGGATGATGCGTTGTATCCGGAGGTTGGTAGGGTGGTGTGTGAGAACGAGGGGGATCCTCTTAGGGCGGTTGTGGCGGGGGCGGGGTGTGAGGGATGTGTTGCGGGAAATACGGGAGACGCGGTCAAGGGTGGTTCGCCTCCCCCTCTCTCCCTATTTATTCCAGTTCCCTCTCCCCATCCCCCACTCTGATGAAGGGTCTAGGCCCGAAACGTCAGCTTTTGTGCTCCTGAGATGCTGCTTGGCCTGCTGTGTTCATCCAGCCTCACATTTTATTATCTTGGAATTCTCCAGCATCTGCAGTTCCCATTATCTCTTATTCAAGCTTGTGTCTTTTTCCCTGCAAGGATCATTATTATCCTGTTAAACATATTCTTTGTGCAAGAGATTTTAAAGTATGTTTTATCCTGAGAGTCTTCATCTTCCACTTAATAGAAACTCTCAGGAAATGGTGCAAATGCCTGTGTCATTTTGGGAGATTAGGTGAGAGCCATGAGAATGTTCTTGCAGTGTATTCATTTGTATATTCTGAAACAATTACATATTAAGTATTTAAAACGTGAAAAATACGTTTGTCTGATTAAAATAATTTTTGTACTGCTGGACTAACTGTTAAAAATACTTGCAATCAAAACCTCTTTTGTTTTCTCATAAATCATAAGAATGGGAATGTGATAGATTGTGAAATAAATCCGTAAGCCTACAATGGAACTCAAAAGACATTTTCCTTTCTTATTTACAGTTTAGATTTTGTTATTGATGGTACACAACATGCTTTCCCACAGGAATACGTTTGAAAATATGTTGATTTCTGTGTAAGCATCATGCTGAATGAAGCACTCAAGAGATGAGATTAGCAATTACTTGTTTCACTAAATGTTTAAAGAAGCATATGCCTCTTAAGTAATGTGTATCCATATATGCACAATCTACAAATAATTAACATTGTGGTAATTAGTCACGTTAATTTATGCCACTGTATTAAATTATTTCCTTAGAGACATTAGGAAAGATGCCAGCAATTTAAGCTGAAGCATGTGAAAATTCACATCAGGTTAAAATAAGGGCTTTGAATGAGTAATACTAGATAAACATGTGGCAGCTGGGACCAGGGAAGCTGATTGACTAGCAGGAATTAACCTTAAGACTGGCAATTCAAATAATTCAAAGATGACAAGAGAGAAGCTATTCAAAAAGACTGTCTCTTATTCACCAAAGAAACATTTCTACACAAGCAGGTGACTTCTCAGGTGCAAAGTGAAATGTGGCACTTTGCTGTGTTTTGTTCTGTTGAGGAGTAGAAAGGTTCCTTATTTTTTTTACTCCTTGTCTGACCACAATACGGTTTTTAAGATAATAAAGTGTGGAGCTGGATGAACACAGCAGGCCAAGCAGCATCTCAGGAGCACAAAAGCTGACGTTTCGGGCCTAGAACCTTCATCAGAGGGTGTAGGCCCGAAACATCAGCTTTTGTGCTCCTGAGATGCTGCTTGGCCTGCTGTGTTCATCCAGCTTCACACTTTATTATCTTGGATTCTCCAGCATCTGCAGTTCCCATTATCTCTCACGGTTTTTAAGACGATACATTTTCCTATTCAGTGGGTGTTTCATTGTTACAGTGTTTCTTTTTGGTTTCTAAGTGAGAAAATTGCTTTTTGAACCAATCTAACTGAAATAATAAAACACTGTAACTTTCATGCACACACACTGAGGTTCTCACACAAACCAGTAAGTTAGAGACTGAGAGGACAGATTAAACAGCTTTTTCTTTAAAACAAAGGAGTTCAAAATGAGAGTTACTGATATACAGGATTTTGACTTGGATGGTTCTCAGGCTGAGCTTGATGGTCCCTGAAATTTGTGTTTGAGATGTTTCAAATATGTTGACAGCCGACATATCTCTTCTTACGAAGGTCAGCAGCTGTTGAGTTGAATTGTTAAACCTCCGTTTCCAGAACACGGTTCATCAAACAGTATACAACACTCAAACTTGTAATTGGATAAAGAGGCAGACAGGAGCCCACTCAAAGGTTCTGCCCTGTGTTCTAGAGGTAAACAGTTGTAAAGTCACAAAATAGTTACCTGGTTTATCATCTTCCCCTCTCTCCAATTGACAAGTTACTCAATGTGATCATGGCTAGTGGATTCCTGGTACTTGGTTTCAATTTAATCAATTATTGGATGAATTCCTTTCTCCAACAGAGTTAACTGTTTGATATGATTACATCTAATGCTTGGTTCCTGAGAATCGGCCACAACTCCTGGCCTATTCACATTCCTTGCAGTTGATAATCTTACATAGATTCCCACAGGTCAATCGCATTATTAGCTTTGAAACTTATAAGATACATTGATGCAAATACTCAATCATTATGGAAGCAGCTGGGTCAGTTTTTTGAACACAATGGTCCGCAGCTAGTAAGTACATGTTTTAACGTATAAAATGTACCCAAAGGGTCATGCAGCAAAGAAACAGATCCCTCTGTCCAACCAGTCCATGCCGGCCAGGTTTCCCAAACTCAACTAGACCAGTTTGCCTGTGTTTTGCCCATATCCCTCTAAACCGTTCCTGTTCCTGTACCTGTCCAAATGTGTTTTAAATGTTGTAACTGTACCTGCATCTACCTCTTCCTCTGGCAGATCATTCTACATATGAACCACCCTGTGTGAAAAGCATGACCCCTCAGCTCCCTTTCAAATCTTTCTCCTCTCAGTTTAAAATTATGCCCTCTGGTTTTGAACTCCCCTAACCTAGGAAAAGACCTATACTATTCATCTTCATTGAATCATCTATCTCAGGTGTTAAGGTACACCACCACCAAAAATCTTCAAGTACTGAATTTCCACTGGATTCTTCCTCCCCTCCCTTTCCCTCCAACTCTGTCCTTTCATCTAATTCTTGCCATGTATTCACTGTACGCCCCAACCTTCCCTCTCAGATGCTGAATGATCTGTGCTTAGCAAAGTACTTAGTTTAACCTCCTTTATGCTTCCATTCAATGAATTTCAGGTATGATATGACACTGAACTCTTCTTCCATTGTCTTTGCTTCCATGCCCATTTCTTTGCACTGGGATCCTGTCACCACTGCATGGACCCTTTTACATGCCTCCAATACTTGTCCCTCTGCCTAGGCGCTCCTGGTCTTTTACCTGTACTTGATCTCTTCAACAAGAATTGCCTTCATGAACTCAGCACTTTAATTTCTCTGTGTCCTCCAGTCAGTCAAACCTGTCACCCTCTGAATTTGCTGCACTCTGTTCTCTCCTGATTTGGTGAACTACCTGCCAATAAGGGATGGTGTTGTGATCATCTGGCATGGCCTACCTCTACCTTACAGAGGTTGAGCAACAATTTTCAGACATTTCCTTCTGTATCTCCCTCTAGATCATGACCCACTGTTAAACATCAAGCTGCTATTCCCAGGATTGTCACTGACCTCTCATGTTCTCTGATGGCCACTCCTCCCCAGAGTCCCACCTCAGTCCTCAGACCAGCACAACCTGCTTTTAACTCCTTCCCAAAATCCACAAACAGGACTACTCTAGCAGACCTATCATTTCAGCCTGTTCCTGTTCCAATGAATTTATTTCTTCCTATCTTGATTCTATTCTTTCCTCCTTGCTCAGTCTCTTAACTTTTCACACAAATGAGCACCAAATTGATCTCAAAACATTTATTCTGTTTCTCTCTCCACAGATGCTATCAGACCTACTGAGTTTCTCTAGCACTTCCTGCTTTTACCACAGCTTTGTAAGACTTGGGTGATCAGGTTTGGAAACAGTAAAAGTTTAAAATGACAGCTGAGTAATATGGCACATTTCTCAACTACAAACATGTCTAAAATTGGAATGTCAACCATAACAATTTCTTCAGTTCTCATGCACTAACATAGTACAGTGGATGTCAACAGCGTTCCACATTTGGGTAGTTTAATATATTTATTATTCCAAATTCAGTGAAGAGTTCTGTGTCCCCAATAATTTCGGGAACACATTTCAAACAGGTTGGTCTCAGGACTCATGCAATTTCACAATTTGCATCTCTCCATCGCTATTAACTTTATCCACCAAGTACTTATGCAATTCTCTCTTGAATATACTGATACAATGAAAGTCCATTTCCTCCCCTGGCAGTCTTTAAACTCTTAAAACTTCTTTAAACTTAATGCTATCTAAACAAGATAGTTAATGAAATAATAGTATTTCACTCAGCCTCCTCAGTTTTCATTCCTCCTTGTACCGAAGCATTAGGATTATATCATGTACATTAACATTAATCTGCCTGCATACTGAAGGAATTTGAGCATTTCAATAACATTACTCGTGAACATCTGTTCTCCAAAATGAACAACTCCTACTTTTGCAGCTTCTCTATAATAACTCAAGTGTCTAATTCCAGCTGTCATATTAGTTGCCCTTGAGTTATCTTCTTAAATGCCCATGTGCTGTTCTCAGAGGAGACCCTTCAGCACTTGCTACTGGTGAGATAGGCTGTTGTTAGTAGGGCTCAAGGGAGCATTTGATTAACTCCAATAATCTCTCAGTCAACAAGGTGCACAACCAGGGAGGACAGAATAAGAGTCCTCTGAAAATTATGGCTACTGAGGAATGAATAAAGGTTGGCAATCTGATTGAAGGACACCAATAGCAACAAGATCTCAAACCATTACTTGAAGCTCAAGATTAGTCTGCAGTCACACTTTTGAGTACATGACATCTGCTATATTCTGATATACATTCTGTTCAATTTCAATGTGAAAGCTTAATAGAGGTTTTATATCAGCGCAGGTTATGCGCGTGCTGTTTATGTTAGTGCATGTTCTTTGCTCCAGTTGTTCTCAAACTTAATTACTTACTACTAAATGTCATTAACAATGATTATAATCATAATCGTAATTAATCAATTTATTTACTTATTAATTACAAAGGAAATTCCGTGTCAAATATGGATACTGTTTTTAAAAAGTGAGGTGGAGGACTTTCTTTGCAAATTCAAAATTGCTTGAATTACTTCTAACCCTTCTTCAGATAGTGTGAATAATAATATATGATCTAGAAAAACAAAGCAGTAAGTCTATGCAACTGAGCCTTCATTCAGAAAAATGATATTACACTTTTCATTTCTTTTCCCCCACAGTAAAGTTCAAACTTCAATAACTTGATTGCAACTATCATTTCCTCCTGTGGCTCAAAAGCATTAGGAGATAAAATATGGAAATGTGGCAGAAAACCATTTTCTTAAAAAGACATTATTACCACAGCAAAGGGTTAAAACAGCTTGTTTATGCAGCAAGGTAGTATTTTGTGCACGGAGGGCTTAAGTTTGCAAATGGCATAGGTGAATGCGACTTAAATGAAGTGATGCGAATGAGACAAATTTTAAAACAGCGCTTCCATTGAAATTATAAACTTATACAATGTTTCAGTTGCAGACATGTCATACTGAGAAAGCTGCAGATAAAACTGTAAATACAGTAAAGTGAAAAGGCACACTCTCCACAACCCAAATGTTAAAACTGAATAGAGGCTAAGGGATAATGACCATCATATTAAATGAATCAGCACGTTATCGCGCCTTGTTTAACAAGTTGGAATTGTTGCTTTACATTCTTATTTGATGCAATTATGTTCTGTTACAAAGTTTTCTGCTTTGATTTTTTTAATGAAGAGCTGCACTGATGCGTTGCTCAAATCTCATACATCTTGTAATGAGAATGTCACTCATTTCTGATAAACTGAGAAAATGTGAAAACCTGAAATGCAACTGGCAAAGTCATAGATCCACAATGTGTTCTAATTATAGATAGTGATTGTCTAAGGAGAGAACTTCATGCCTCCCAATCCTTCAGTGGAGTATCCTTGGTGCAATCTCCTGGAGGAATAACGAAAATAAACTGCAAAACAGTAGTGACTTAGTGCAGCTACATCTGATATGCATCTAATCAACTGGGCCAAACACATAACGGGCTATGTAATGTGGCTATAAAAGTAGAAAAGCAAAATGATTTGTGACGGTTTCCAATTTCCATATGTTAACTTTTTAAAAATTCCTCCATGCCAGGATTTGTTGCCCATCCTTAACCGTTACACATGAAGACAGTACAGAGTAAACTATATTGTTTGGAGACCAGACCAGGTAGAAATGTTAGACTTCTTTCCTTAAAGGGATTTAACGCATCAACTGGATTTTTATAACAACTGATAATAGGTTCACGGCCACCGTTCTTTGCACTAATTTATAGTTCCAGATGTATTTTTTGGATTTACATTCCACCAGACTGCTATTATTAAAATTCAAACTCAGCTCCCCAGAATATTAGCCTGGTCCTCTGGATTATGAATGCAGTGATGCTACCACCACATCACTGTCTCTCACCAAAATGGGTACATCTTAATAGAGTTTTGTTTTTAAATTAGTAATAACTAGTCAGAAATGACTGAATGAGCATCAGCCTCTTAAACAAGGCAAGTTCCTATTTTTGAAATTGCGTGACTAACTTCATTTCTGGCATTCTGTTGTCAATATGTGGATAGTGGCATTACTTAAACATAACTATAACCATAAACTAAGATTGGCGATGGAAAGTCTGAAGTTGCTGTCCCTCGTTAACATTGTCTCTATCTTTCTCTCTGGCTAGATACAGTGGTTCTCAACTTTGATGCCCATTCTGAGCTCCAGTAGAACTTTCAGGTGAGGATCGAAGCCGTCACTAAGAGGGCATATTTCCAATTCCTTAAGGTCATCAAATTCCATATCTGCCTCAGCTAATGTGCTACTGGAATCCCTCTAAGATTTGACTATTCCTACTTATTCTGGGCTGGTTTCCCCCATTTTCTACCCTCCACAAATTTGAGGTCATCCAAAAATCTTCTGCCTGTATCCCATTTCATACCAAACCCAGCATACTATAAGACCATAAGACATAAGACATAAGAGTGGAAGTAAGGCCATTCGGCCCATCAAGTCCACTCCACCATTTAAATCATGACTGATGGGCATTTCAACACCACTTCCCTGCACTCCCCCCGTAGCCCTTGATTCCTTTTGAGATCAAGAATTTGTCGATCTCTGCCTTGAAGGCATCCAACGTCCCAGCCTCCACTGCACTCTGCGGCAATGAATTCCACAAGCCCAGCACTCTCTGGCTGAAGAAATGTCGTCTCATTTCAGTTTTAAATTTACCCCCTCTAATTTTAAGATTCATCGCCTTGCTTCCTGGAAAGGCTATATACCTACTTTAAAATTCTCATAATTGTTTCCAAAACCTTCAGTGGCCTTGCCTCCCCACTATCTTTGTAACCTTCTCCAGTCCTAAAACTTCCTTCAAAATTACATGCATTTTTTCAATTCTTACACCTTAGAACATGCCTGAATTTACTGTATGTAACCATGTAAAAGTCAAATTTTTCAGACCAATTCTTTAAGCGATGAGTCATGAAGTAGTGTAATGTTTTTAAGGGATCGACATGTATACTTCATTAGTGCACAAAAGAAACCATCACAACTGGATAAAGTAAAAACTAACGTCATTAATGATTTCATATTAATTCTGTAACACATTAATTTTAAAACGTGGTATATAACACGGGGCAGCACTGTGGCTCAGTGCTTAGCACTGCTGCCTTCCAGAACCAGGGACCCGGGTTTGATCCCACCCTTGGGTGACTGCCTGTGTGGAGTGTGCATGTTCTCCATGCGTCTGCATGGATTTCCTCTGGGTGCTCTGGTTTCCTCTAACAGTCCAAAGATGTGCAGGCTGGGTGGATTGGCCAAGCTAAATTGCCCATAGTGTGCAGGATTAGGTGGGTCAGTGTAGATTAGGTGGGTTATAGGGGGATGGGTTGAGGTGGTATGCTCTGAGGATCGGTGTGGACTTGTTGGGCCAAAGGGCTGTTTCCACACTGTAGGGATTCTATGAACATATATTTCATCCAACACAATATAAATCTTTTTAAACAACTTGTTTAATGGTGGGTAAGTTGTTGGAAGGGATTCTGAGGGAAAGGATTTACATGCATTGGAAAGGCAAGGGCTGATTAGAGATTGTCAACATGGCTTTGTGCATGGGAAATTGTGTCTCATTAACTTGAGTTTTTTGAAGAGATGACAAAAAGGGTTGATGAAGGCAGAGTGGTAGACGTTGTCTAAGTGTACTCCAGCAAAGCATTCAACAAGGCTCCTCATAGTAGATTGCTTAATAACGTTAAATCACAAGGGATCCGGGGGATCTAGCCAACTGGATACAAAATTGGTTGAAGGTAGGAGACAGAGGGTGGTGGTAGAGTGTTGCCTTTCAGACTAGAGGCCTGTGACCAGTGATGCTCCACAGGGATTGGTGCTGCGTCCATTTCTGTTTGTCATTTATATAAATGATTTGGATGAGGATAGAGGAGGAATAATTAGTACGTTTGCAGACAACACCAGAATAGGCAGCGTAGTGGACGGTGAAGAAGATTTTCTTGGAATACAACGAGACCTTGATCAGATGGGCCAATGGCCAGAGGAGCAGCAAGTGGAATTTAATTTAGATAAAGGTGTTGCATTTTGGCAAGACAAACCAAGGCAGGACTTGTACAGTTAAAAGTAGGACCCTTGGGAGTGTTGTCGAACAAAGAGATCTAGCAGTTGTAACTCACTCACAAGGGCTCTATATTTACTATACAACTTGGTGAGTCAGGCCAGAGTGCTGGGGACACCGTTGAAACTGACTTGTCACTGACACTACTCCAAAGGTAAGAGATTTCCTTCTTAAAGTCGTGACCTAGTCCCAGAATGCAATCCCGAATCTCTCGTGAGTTGGCCATTTTCAAATCCCCTCGCATCCAGACCTTGAGTGCTCCAAATTGGCTGAAATAGACCACAGCAAGAAACTGCCCAAGGTGTGAGTATTTGGGTGACTGTGAGTGACTCCGGTAAGCTGCCTACAACCTCCAAAGTCAGGCTAACTGCTCTTGACATAACCGAGGAAGAAATGTTGCGGCAGTTACAAAACTACGTTGAAGTACAGCTCTCGTTAGGGAAAACCATAACCAAAATCAGGCAGAAAGGTAATATTCCCAAAGGACAGTGGACCCTAGAGCACATAAAATGGGTCTGGGCAAAAATCTCCTGCCAGAAAGATAAGGATGGAACTAAATGGTCTCTTGCATTAATGGGGTAAATTTGCAAAAGGGACGAAACCATGTCTGGATCAGCCCAAGGCCATGAATTAAACAATCTTAAACTGCAATTACAAGCAGTACATGAACAGCTGCAAAAGGAGAGAGCAAAACGGGAAAAAGCTGAACTTAAAAATCAGGAGCTTGAGAAAGAAAACAAGAAACTGAAGGGCGAGATAACAGTCCTGTCAGTTTCTTCCCCGCTTTCCAAGCCCATACAGAATTTATATCTAACTATCCAGACATCCAGGAATTGGTTCAGCAAAACCAAGCTGACATCCTTGGGAAACAGAGGGACGAAAGTGATAGATCCTCGAGCAGGGAAAGCAATGATGACTGTTTATCCCCGGCACCATTTTTATGACCCCTTAAAACCAAGAAGGTAAAAATAGAGCAAGAGAATAATCTTCCATTCCTGACCATCAATAATGCCTCAAATCAGGGAAGACTTCAAGGGTCCATGTGTTTTGTCAACTCCTCCAAGAGATGGGGCAGAGCAATGGATCTTGGTATTTCAATGTCACAGCCTCATCCAGTCTGTTGATTGATTTAGTTAAGGTTTCAAGCCGAGACGCCTTCTCCATGCAATGTATTCTGAGATTATTGTCCACTTCACCTCCTATAATGGTGCTTATTTCATCCGTGGCCATAGGGCATACCTGTGGGTCCCCACCACTGGCAGGATTCACGCTACTTTAGGTATGTAGTCCCATACACTCCACCAAATTGTCTAACTGGAGACACAAGAGAGCCATCTCTGAAACCCTGCGTTTCTTTGCTATTGCATTTCCATTCTATGGTACAGCCAAGCTGGCATAACCCTGGCTTCAGTTCTGGAAAAGGTGGGAAATGATACATTTTCCCTCCTTAGCAGAATAAATAATGAAACAGTTGCTATTTGCATGGTAGCACCCCAGAGTTGAATGGCCCTTGATTTTGTTTTAGCCAAGAGAGGAGGCATTTGTGGCCTTAATGGCTCCAAATGTTGCACCTATATCCCAGAGAACTCCAAAACTATTACTAATCCGGCCAACCATATTAGGAAGGAGGGCAAAAACATCCGACAACCTCCTCCCTCGACCTTGTGATTTTGGGCTACAGGATGGCTTGGATCCTCAGGGAGCTCCCTTGTACAGGGACTCATGATGTGTATTATTGTTATTCTAGCTGTGTATGTTATTTTCTCTTTTATAAAGTGCCATTGCAAACAAGCTACTAAAAGTACGAACCAACCGTAGCCTCAAGTCATGTCTCCCAAGCCCCTCTGATAGCTAAAAGATCCAAATGGTATATTTGATTTATAATAAGAATTGAGTGATTCCCTTCGAAGGATCTCAATAGAATCAAAAGGGGTGACTGTGAGATATTGTATTCTGATTCTCTTTACTAATTCATTCGCAAGTGCTCCATGTTTACTATGCCGCATTTCCATTCATTCATTCATCAAACTGCGTTTCTACAGTACATATTGCTCTTACCAGATAAGTTAAGTTAAAAATCCCTTCCTAGGCAGCCTACCTATTATTGTTCCTTTACACCTTTCAATTCTTATCACACCCATGCTGCAAGCAGTGTTTGGACTTGTTTCTGTATTAAAGGCAACTCCTGAATAAGTTTTAATACTGTAACCTACCCAGAGCAATGCTATCCCTGCAATCGGGTCTCCATAACTTACTCAAAACTATGGAAAGACCTTAGTAATCATCTCCAGGGACCTGAACAGGCTGCAGGACATCAAGTAGTTTCCTCTAACAGCATGTCCCTACAGTCTGCTGCTTTTTATCTCTTTGAAATTTCTTTACACACTACCTATTTCTACAGCACTGTGCTACTGATTTCTAAGTTTTATTTAGGACTACCATCCCGTATTAACATATAGATTTATACTTTTTAAATCCATATTAAATAAGGCTGCAGCTCCTTTGAAGAAGCTTTACTATCAAAACAGTGCTTCCATGAAACTGCAAGAATGAATGTGTGGGAACTGTTAAAAACCAGTGACAGTACATGAAATCTCATGACCTCTATGTTTTTATTTAGTACACGTATAATTTCTCACTTATTTAGATCATATCGGTCTATTATTTCTGTTTACTTCACTAACTTTAAAGGACGAACACCTCTTAATTAAGCTCAGACTGGGCAGGCACTCTAATCCCATTAGGAGTAACAGCCAGCATTTAGCAAGGGCTTAAACTATCCCCTGCTGCCCCAGGACAGATGTCACACAAACTTGTGTACAATAGATACAACAGTGTGACACCACAGTGCTGAAACTTTAATGTATGTAAAAACTGTGTATAAAAGAGGCTACAGTAAAGCAGTACTTTGGATTTCATTGTCACCTTGAACAGTGCCACTGCAGATGCTCAATAAAGAGGTTATCTTTGCCACTCACTGTTCTTGGTTGCTATTGAACACAATCCCACAGAGTGCAGGTGCATAGTTCCCTGAAAGTGGAGTTGCAGGTAGACAGGGCGGTGAAGGTGGTGTTTGGTACACTTGCCTTCATCGGTCAGAACATTAAGTATAGGAGTTGGGAGGTCATGTTGCAGCTGTACAGGGCATTGGCGAGGCCACTTTTAAATGCTGGATACACCCTTCTGCAGGAAAGAAAAACTAATTAAGGTAGCAAGATCATAACAAGTTATTAAGGTGATGGTGTCAAACTGGGATAGTAAGGAAGATCTTACAGATACAGTACAGTATGGTGGGGTTACATGTAGCAGGATGTGAAACAAAGTTCACGGTTGAAGCCATTGGCATGGGTATGGAACTTAGCTCAGTTTCTGCTCGGTCATTCTGCTTTGTTGTGTATCTCGAAGGCTGCCTTGGAAGACACTTACTCGAGGATCGCACGGTGGCTCAGTGGTTAGCACTGCAGCCTCACAGCACCAGTGACCTGGGTTCAACTCCAGCCTCGGGCAACTGTGTGGAGTTTGCACGATCTCCCCGTGTCTGCGTGGGTTTCCTCCGGGTGTTTCGGTTTCCTCCCACAGTCCAAAGATGTGCAGGTTAGGTGGATTGGCCATGCTAAATTGCCCATAGTGTTCAGGGGTGTGTGTGGGTTATAGGGGGATGGGTCTGGGAGGGATGCTTCAAGGGGCGGTGTGGACTTGTTGGACTGAAGGGCCTGTTTCCACACTGTAGGGAATCTAATCTAATCTAATCAGAGGCTCAATGTCCCTGCCACTGAAGTGTTCCCCAACTGGGAGGGAACATTCCTGTCTGGCGATTGTTGTGCAGTGTCCATTTATCCATTGCCATAGCATCTGCATAGTTTTGTCAATACACCATACCTCAGGGCATCCTTACATGCAACTTGTGGGATAGACAACATTGGCTGAGTCACTTGAGTATCTGCCATGTATGTGGTGGATGGTGTTCCCACATGTGATGGCAGTATCCAAGGTGATGATCTGACATGTCTTCCAGAGGTTGCCATGACAGCGTTATATAGTGTTGTGGTCAATAATGTGAAGTCTGGGTAGTTTGCTGCCATTTGGTCGTCCTATTTAAGGAAGGATGTAAACGCAATGAAAGCATTTAGAGATGTTTACCAAGCCAATACTTAGATTGAGCATATTGACTGATGATGACAGGTTGAATAGGCTAGTCCTATATTGGCTAGAGTTTAGTACAGCAAGTGGTTCTAAGAGGTCTTGCCAGAGCAGATATGCAAAGAATGCTTCTTCATGTAGCATAATCTAGAACTAGGGTTCAATGTTTAAGAATCAGGGTCACCCATTTCAAACAAAGATACAGAAATTTTTCTTCCTTTACAGAGGGTCATGAGTCTTGGGGATTCTCTCCTTCAAAAGGCAGTAGAAACAGTCTTTAAAATATTTTTAAGGCAGAGATAGATTTTTGAGGAAAAGAAAGGGTGAAAGGTTACGAGGGGGAGGTGGGAATATTGGGAATATGGAGAAATCCGATAAGCCATAAATTTATTTCTGGCAGATCACAACAAAGGGACCAAGTGTCCTGCTCCTGCATCTATTTGAATATTCTGTTTTCTTTAATTATTTTCACTGAATTGTTAACCTGTCTTTCTTCTGCACAATTATTAGCTTTCTTGGTGAATCTTATAACTTTAATCTGTAAATCAGCTGTGTACTTACTATTCTTTCTCAAATGATTCATGACAGATATTGTAACACACATTCATCCTGCTGATTGGCTTAGAGATTGCCTGGAATTGAGAGAGAAAATCTAAAGGTTCCTGTGGGTATCCTGAAATGACCAAACCATAATATTTACTGGTAAGTAACTAGAAATCAAAAGTGGTTTGATCCCTGAAAACCTAAGGTGACTGTAGAATAGATTATATAAAAGTCTTTCTTTTAAAGACAAAAAGTCATGAGTTTAACTTTTATCCAGGATCGACAGACTCGTGGCCATTATTTCAACCACTCAGGCCTTAACCTTTAAAGTACCCTTTCTAAACCTTTCTGCCTCCATACTCTCGTTTTAAATGTTCTTTAAAATGGACCATTTTGATAAGCTTTTAGTGATCTGGCTTAAAATCATCTCTTTTTCAGCGTGAGAGGACAAAAATTTAAAATGGACCTGACGGACTTTTTTTTTACACAGAGATTGGTTTGTCTATGGAATAAACTTAAAGGTGAAGTGGTGGATGTGGGTACAGTTATGTAGTGATCGGAACCAGGGCCACGTGAATCCCATTGACTATGAGATCCTTGACTGGGGTTGTTAACCTAAGCCAATCAGGGAGCCCTGGCTGATAGGTAGAGTCCCTACCCCTGTACCAAGAGACCTGGGTTCAAGTCTGACCTGCTTCAGAGGTGTGTAATAAAATCTCAAAAAAAACAGGAGATTCAGAAAGCCTCATTGGTCTAGGGAACTGGCTGGTCAGAGCCCGTGTACTCCGTACATGTTAATAGAGGGTGACTGCCTCTGTGGAGTTCATAGATTAGAGAATCCCTACAGTGTGGAAACAGGCCTTTCAGCCCAACAAGGCCACACCGACCCTCAGAGCACACCACCCAGACCCATCCCACTTTAACACCCCTAATCTAGGTATCCCTGAACACTACAAGCAACTTAGCACAGCCAATCCACCTAGCCTGCACATCTTTGGACTGTGGGAGGAAACAGGAGAACCTGGAGGAAACCCAGGCAGACATGGGGACAATATGCAAACAGTCACCCAAGGGTGGAATCGAACCCAGGCCCTTGGTGCTGTGAGGTAGCAGTGCTAACTACTGAACCACAATGCCACCCCTTATGTAAAGTTACAATGTTTTATAGACGTTTAGATAAGTACATGAGGTCTAGTGTGGGAAGGTGAGGACTACTTTAGTTTGGAATTATGGTTGGCAATGACTGGTTTGACTGAAGAGTTTGTTTGCATGCTGTATGACTCTATGACTTTGTAATTCAGTCATAAAAGTTTGGTCTGGTCATTCAGCAACATTGTTACATTCCTAACAATCTCAATTCATGCAATGAAGTTCATACCTATGTGACTTGGCAGAGCATTAGAAAGTCTTTTGCCTTACTGATATCCTGAAGTATTAAATATGCTTCAAAAATGCTTATTACAGAGAGTAATTAGAGGCATTATATCAATAACGAAGTAGATATCACTTTCATGGGATGTTAAATAGCACAGCACAACGTGTATAATTTTTCTACATTTAAAAGAAAAGCCCAGGGGTTTCATAGAATTGTAATCAGACAAAAATTGATCTGATGCAAAGTAGACAATAATAGGAGGGTCGACTAAAAGCTTGTAAGTCATTCTTCATCCCACCAGCAAAGGACAATACTATAATTTGACAGGGTACTAATAACTGACGAGCATAGCAAACATAATTCATGTATTCACCATAATAACTAAGCATCCTACGTATATTAATATTGTGAAAAACATCATAGATTTTTGTGCAGCAGGATATGATAATGGAAAATATATCTTGCCCAGATTGACCTTTGACATTACCTTTTAAAAACTTGGGAAATAAATTTAAGTACAAGTCTGTCCTCCAAAATCACATACTGGTGTTCAGCCACTAATGCAGGCACCCTATCAAGTTGACGTTAATAATTATAGTAGTTATCTGCATTAGAAAGTATGTCACTGGAAAGCAAGAACCTAAAGGGCAAAGGAAAATCAGTGCATTACAGCCATCACAGTTGCTACATTTCCAATTTCTTGCACATACAGTATGACAATTCATTCATGGAGATTCTGCTTCCACACTTTACAAGCACTTGGAAACACAGCCGTCGGCAAAAAATGAAGACTGGGGTAAAATGCACTTCGAGGCCATTGTCAGCATGTCCTTTCTGTCCACAGCTGCCACAGAGACACTGATGCATTCAAAGCTTGGAACTTGTAGAGTTATCCTCAGAGGTGGTTCAAAAAAAATCTTTTAGGAGATTGCAACAATTGACAGCGATGTCTTTTCAAAACTCACCTAGTGCATTGCATACACAAACCAGCCTGCTACATTGGGCTTGAAATAAGCACCTCATGAGAAATCTGTTGATGAATAAGACTTACGTATGCACACAACATAAGTTATTCCCAACTAATCTCTACGACAGTTACTTAGAGGCTCGATTTGGGCAGCACAAACCATTATTAATATGTAAACGAGCCCAGCAACTTGTGATAAGGAAGATACCCAAGAACAAAATATTGTAAAAGGCAGCATTACAGCTCAGCACTCTCTGATTTTTCATGAAATATAGAAAACTGGAAAACAAGTAGGCCATTCAGCCCTTCAGGTCTGATGCGCCATTCCATAAGGCCACGGCTGATCATCTAATACCCTGTTCCCATTTTCAAGCATACCCTTTGATCCCTTTTAGCCCCAAGAACTACATCAAACTCCCTTTTTAAAATATCAATATTTTGGCCTCAACTGCTTCCTCTTGCAGAGAATTTCACAGCTCACCATTGTCATCATCTCCCTCGTGAATGGTCTCGCCCATATCCTTAGCCTGTGACCCTGGTTTAGGACTCCCCAGTCATTGGGAACAACTTTCTGGCTTTACGCCTTGTCTATTCCGGTTAGAACATTTTTGGTTTCTAGGAGATCTCACTCATTTTTCTGGATTCTAGTGAATATAGTCATAACCGATTCAGTTTCTTTTCCTCCATACCAGAACAGTCTTCCTCAGTTAAGGAGGCCAATACTGCACATAACACTCTGGATGTGGTCTCATCGAGGGCTGTACAACTGCAGAAAAGACATCCTTCCTCCTGTACTTGAATCCTCTCACTAAGAAGGCTAACATACCATCTGCTCAGCACAACCTGGAAGAGCAGCTCCGCTTGGGAGCTAAGCAGCCTTCTGGCCTTAATATTGAATTCGACAATTTTAGGGCTTATGGCCATGTCTTTACCCCAAACCTCACACCCCAGGCCTCGTCATCACATGGGCTGCTACCAGACACAACCCACTGTCAGCTACTAACAGCTCCCATTAGCAGCTATTCATTCCCCTAGACTGACTCCTTTGTCTGTACAACAGTTTTTTTTCTGTCTTTGGGCTCCATCTCCATCTATCATTTACTCTCCTCGCTTCTCCCACCCCATCATCTGTTTGTTCCACAGACATTTCATTACTGTGCTTGTTAACATCCTCAATGCAGCCTCTGATGTAGCATCAGCGTGTTTTCCTGCAGGCCTTTTAAACTCTGGGGTCCGCTGTGATGGACTGCCTCACTTCTGGGTTTTCTCCATAGTTGAATGTATGTGGAGTCGAGTTCAATGTGTTTATTAATAGGCTGCTTCACAGAATGCCATGCGTCCAGGAATTCTCGTGCCTGTCTCTGCCTAGCCTGTCCCAGGATCTTGGTCTTGTCTCAGTCAAAGTCGTGGTTCTCCTGGTCCATGTGGATTGAGATGTGTGAATATTGGTCCTGTCTTTTTGTACCCAGTTGGTGTTCATGTACTCTTGTTGTTAATTTCCTTTCTGTAGTGTTTCTGGCAGTCTCTGCAGGGGATCTTGTAGACGACTTTGGTCCTGTCAATGACGGGGAGTGGGTCTTTAGTTCGGGTGAATACTTATCATAGGGTTGATGTGAGCTTGTGTGCCACTCTGATGCCCCACGGTCGAAGGAGTCTTGTGGTGAGTTCTGACGTGTTCCTGATGTAGGGTAGTGTGATGAGTGTGTTGGGGCATGTAGAATCTTTCTGATGCTGTTCATATAGGCATCTCCTGACCCATCCTGGAATGCATTGACGAGGTGGTGGCAGCAGATACAATAGCAACGTTTCAAAGGCATTTAGATAGACACATGAAAAGGCAGGGAATACAGGGATATGGACCATGTGCAGGCAGATGGGATTAATTTAGAATGGCATCATGATGAGTGCAGATATGGTGGGCTGAGGGCCTGGTCTTGTGGTGTATACTGCTCCCTATTCCATGTTCTAACACAAGTAGGATAATCTTTTAAATGCACAAGTCATCCCTGTGGAAGGTTCTTTCCATGAAACTGCTCAATTTATCAGTGATACGGGAGATCCACAATGAAGCATTTAAGAGACTTAAATCAACTAAAATGAAATTGCGGCATTAATGAACACACATATGCTACCACAGTAGTTTATTAACTACACCTCTCTAGGAATCACAAAGTAAAACCAAATTAATTAATAATTCAGTACAAATGCCATTCTGACAGTAGGGTTATTCAGAGTCTATATATGCAATAATTAATTGCTGGTATAAACTTATTACTTAAAGATAGAACCACAGTCACCAGCATATGCACAAGAGCTACCCATGGTGTCTGTACCTAATTTTTCCCTACCTCTTAGCGAGAGAAAGATATCAAAGGGAAATGAAACAAAGGAAGACAGCTAGATTTACGGTATAGACCATTCATGATCAAAATGAATAATAAAACAACTGGAGGATCTGAATCGCTTACTTCTCTTCCTCTGTTACGAATAATAAAATCATAATTTGACTTCTAGCTTTCACATTTATTAGTGCCATAGAAGGGAAAATTATACACAATATGAAAATAATATCCAATCCATATCAATATCATTCAACAAATATGCTAGTACCATGAAAGGAGAACTATCTTCACATACAAATGACTCTTGAACTAATAATTTCATGTTATCTTTAAGCCCCGATGTTATTTATTTAAATTTAAAAAGCTTATTGTGAATATCTATGTCCTACGGTGATGTGCAAGGAACAAAAACTGAAATTTGGCTCTAGAGTTAAAGTCTAAGTGAACATATTTGGGTTTTAATAAACAGTGATTGCTGGATTTAATTTTGCTTGATGCTCTTTTATACCACTTGTAAGGGCATTCAAAGCAATTCAGGATTATTCAATGCATGGGAAAAACACTGAGCCTCAGAGTGAATATTTTATAAAACAATAGAAAGTCAACCGAACTAAAATAAAATGTTGAATCATGGGCAGATTTCTATTAATAATTGTAACCAAAGTGATACACATACAATTACTGCGTTCAGATGCTCAACTACATAGCTTGGGATCTAATTGGTGTTGAATTTCCTGCTGATTGCTGACTCTGCAGATCGAAATGAGTCACATTCAGTTAATTGGTAGTATTGTAGCATTCAGTGAAGCAACACACTCCTGTACCCATTTAATTACATAATGATGTCTATACACAACAATGTTCTGAAGTCTCAAGAAGCTTGATATAGAGGAATAACAAGAAAATCCTCACGGCTCAGTTAATGATGGGGGATGCACCAATTAAGTGATGCAACACTTAGAGTAGGATGAAGATATTGGATTTGGAGGGTACTGGTGTCCATCAGCAGGGCAGAGTGGTCGGATCCAGCAGCGAGAGAAGGGAAGTCAGGTACTAGCAGGGAGTCAAGTCCCAGGGGAGAGGGAGTGTCAAGGCTGAATATCAGAAGAGTTAAGGATCTGGGGCAGGTATAGTTGGGGCTGTGTGAGGCAATTGGGGATCAGCTTAATAGTTACTGACGAACTGCAATGAAACCCTCTGATTTCTCCAGTTGAAATGGCTACTTTCAGAAGGGTCCAGGCATAGGAAATTCTCCCATTGCAAATTACGATTTCTTTCGCAATTCCTTTGAGTCAACTGTGATGGGAATTCTGCAGGGTTCCCCCCGTGCTACTCCCATTTACGCTTCTGGAACAGTTACCCGGCAATGGGAAATACAGGCCAATGCTTCAACACTTCCGCTAACTGTATGCTGTAACAGCAGAAGTCCCAGTCCCTTTAAGGCACTTATGAGCTTCGCAATCAGTTTATTAGAAGCACAACACAAATTTCATCATAAAGTATTTGTAATTTTGAAAGATTAAAGACATGCATTTATATAGCATCTTCATTATCAGCAGTTGCTTCGAAGTTCTTTTCAACCAATGATGTATTTGTGAAGTGTTATCTCCTTTGTACTTTAAGGAATTGGGGAGCCAATTTGTGTACAGCAAATTCCCACAAAAACATGCTATGAAACTGGTCTGATGGACCAGCTTAAATTTTTACTTTTATATAAAGAGTAACAGCATTTTGTATCTCAGTAAATCTCAACCTAATAGTTACTAGTGGAGCTAAATGCAGGACTGAACACAGTATGGGTCATTGTTTTAGAACTGTTGGGGATAGTTTTCCTTGGAGCAGCAATGTTTGAGAGGGGACCTGGTGGAAGCGTATAAAATTAAAGGCAAGGGTAGGGTAGATAGGAAGGCACTTTTTCCATTAATAGAGGGATCAATAACCTGGGGGCATAGAATTAAGGTAAGAGGTAGAAGGCTAAGAGGTGAGTTGAGGAGATTTGTTTTCACTCAGAGGGTGGTGAGAATCTGGAATTCATTGTCTGAAAGGCTGGTTGAGTCATAAGCTCTTATTTAAGCAGCATGACTCATACAAATAGCCAATATCACAGGAATTATTGTAATCTTTCCAGAAGTCAAATAACATCAACTTAATCTTTAAAATCTGCCCCAGTGTAAACTTGCTTCATTTGTCGCAACTGCATCAATATGTCACATGGTGCAATAGGCAAGCCGGAGAAGCAGCAACAGGGACAGAAATCACAGGCCTTCGTGTTGCTCCTGGAGCCTCAGGTCTTGGTTATTAGGTGCTTATTTACACCCTGACCCATCCCTGGCCCTGCCTGGAGGTATTCGCAAGTTATTAATTTTGGTCCAAACAACTTAATTGATTGATTCATTGAGTTATGCCCTTGGCATTTATCCACACCTACATCAGATTCTGTACATAAAACTCAATAAATCTTAATTTTCATGTGAGGACAGAAAATTTGGTGAGGGCATTGTTCAATGATCCAAAGTAAATTCAAAGGAATTGAATGTTTCATACACCGCAGTAGAACAGACTAATAAACTGTACAACCATAAAATTCCTTACATTACACCAGGCAATACCCTCTCTTGTTGATTTCTGGAATTTTTACTTCCCTGGGTGGATGGCTCTCAACCCTTAATGTCTACTGGAGTCAGTCTGCCCTCACGGTACTATTGCTGACCCCATTTATCTCACCTCAAGAATTATTTCCATTGCTCTTCACTTTTCCACCTCTTCTCGATGCATTTGTTTTACTTTTTCTGTGTTTATCCCATTTACATTCCCTATCACCTTGCACTATCTTCCCTTTGTCATTTAATTTAGTTTCCTTCCACCATTGCGCCAAAGTTCTCTGTTGCCTGCTTCACTCCTTTTCCCTACTCTGTTTTTGCTATGCACTGTTCTGTCTCTAACTTACTCCAGCTCTGTTGAAAGATCATGGATTTGAAATGTTAATTCTGTTTCTTTCTCCACAGGTACAGTTTGACCTGCTGTGCATTTTCAAGAGTTTATGTTTTTATTTCAGATTTCCAACATCTGTAGTACTTTGCTCAAGAGTTTCTAGCGTTTTCTCTTTCGATTTTGCTTCAGGGTATCGGAGGAGGCTTTCTGAACTTGCTGCCAGACTGCTGTTCAGCTTAATATTTAAGAAGTAAATTATTCTGCAGCTTTAGGAAAGTAAGCACAATGGATGCTAAAAATAACTGTGCTGAGCTTTTTCACATTAATAGAGAAAATCATATTTCATTCAGCCTCTGAGGTTGCTTTCCAGCATGCATAAGGGTGCCAGTATGAAGAATATGATTTGTAAAACGTTCAATGAGGTTAGATTCCAGGATTCACTCTCTGTTAATCCCAATGGGGTAGGGCAACATTTTGTAAATTGCAGGGATGTATTAAGCTTAAGTTTCAATGAATTTTTGTCTGAGCGAAGTATTGGAAAGTCTGAACAGAATTACAGAACAAAGGGATAATATTCCCTCTCCGAACACTACCACTCCATTAGATTTCCAATTTGCTGCCAGTAGTGATAAATAGACACTCCTAGCAAAACAGCACCATAGCCAAGCTACCAAATAAAGAGATACATCTAATACCTAGAGGTTAGTTACCGCAGGGTTCTTTTTGGCTGCTTATTACCTTCAGCGTTTTTGACTGATTTTCTCATTTCTGTAACCAAATATTGCTTTAGGGTTTTCAAAACAGCTTCACTGGAGTCCCAATAGTCTTGTCAGACTTCCTTAGGGGCTAAAGGTGAAATCAGTGAGGGAATGTGATAGAGTTCAAATAGCAGGTCTCCCGGAAGAACTTCTCTCACCTTAACCGGAGGGACGTATCAAATATCTTTAATTCACGTCGAAAACTATCTCTGAGCTATATCACCTGCTGCAAATGCAACTTGAGCCTCAAACTCAGTGCAAAAATAGCACATCCTTTATGAAACTGGCTCCTTTTTGGCTGCAGCAACTGAAGAGAACAACCTTTCCCAGCTTACAATCCACTGCTTTACCAGAAAGGTGACTGAAGCTCCTGCACCGGGAAGAACATCGACATCTTTTCTGGTGAGGACAGAGTTCTGAATAGACTCTATCTAGGGTCTAACCATTAGATCATTTGAGAGGAAGTTATGCAGAAGTTCACAAATCTAGATACATGCTCAAAGTATCACTGCCAAGTTCTTCACAAATGGCCACGATCTACAATAAACTAAGGGGCTCAGGTAGAGGGATAGGATGCCTCCAACGGAGGCCAAGTCTGCCTGCACATCTGCCTTCCCATACACACAGAAGGGTAAGTTTTCACGGGCTAAGGGAGATTTACAGTTTCATCAAATAGAAACACTGGAAATACTGAAGGTTCCCTCACACCTTATTCCTTCTCTCTTCTCTCACCTGCCACAATCCACACGGAACACTGAAAGTCCTTGCAGCAACTATTTCTCTCTCTCTCTCTGCTTTCCCTTTACACTAAAAGGTAAACCTTTGTTCCTCTTTGCATTTTAGTGCTGTAGACATAATGCCATCTCTGTCATCCCAGGCCTTTGAAAGAAACTCCACTAACTTGAAACAGCCCTGTTAAGCACCAATTCTGAGATGGGCACCACAAGTTACTTAGAGGCTACAGTCATTAAATGAGTCTTCTTAGAGCCAATCATTGGTCATGAGTGAAATGGATAAACCACACTACTCGATTGCACAAGTGCTGACTCACCATATAAAGATTATGTTGAAGGAAACAAGCTAGTACTTATAGATTTAGAAGCATTCATTGAAAATTGCTAAATTTTTCACAGAACCATGATCATTCAGATGGGATTTTTTTGTGCGAATGTTTGTCCTTCTTTGCTTAAAACATGAAGATTTGCTTTTCTCTCCTGTAACAATGGACAATCACCTTACTTCCTGAAATCCTATTTTTGCATCAGCCTTCCCTTTTTTGCAGGCAATTTCACCAGCACTTCAAATATTCACATTGTGTAGTGATTGAAAAACATTGTGGCAGCTTTAAAGTACAAAGCTGCAGTCAAACATGCCAGAGAGTGTGGTCATGGTCATGGAAGTGAATTCCATTAAAATGTGGAAGTGTTCAAGGCATAAATCAAACAAACTGATACAGATGTTAGACAACATGAACCAGGTAAAAGGTTTTGGCCAACTGTGGTCACAAAATTTAGTCAAGAAAACCTTGATCTGCACTAGTTACTAAATGGAAATAAAGCTTTCAGACAAGAATAAGACTCCTAAAAGAAGTGCCCTTTTTTCACACACAGTTTGACAGCAGATAAGCTTCAGCTGTTCACCCAAAGGCTTCCATAAGGTACATAAACAGACCTGTCAGATGATGATCAATACCAACATTCGCATAATTTTGTACCCTTTAAGAAATTCCCCAGGCAATCAGAAGGCAGTTAATGAAGAAAATAAATTGAGATAATGTGAGCATACCTCATCCATCAGTACATGCTCTCACTTCGCTGAGACCTAAACAGTTCACTCCCAGATGAGGAACAATCAGTGTGTATGAATAGCATTTACAGGACTGTGACCCAGATCTCCCAGCCTCTGGACAGTTGGAACTTGATTTACTCTGAAAGATGTGCAGCAGGTGCCCTCAGAAGTCCTGAAGTTGTAATTGCCCATAGAGTTTAAACTTCCAATAGTTGATTGCTCTGGCACCTTGAGCCGTCTGGGTAACTCCTTAATGCTGAGTTAGAGTCAGTGACTTCAGAGAATTTTGACTGACTGAGACAAATAATTAGCTAGCAAACACATGTACACATGCTGAGCACTCAATGACCACCCCACCACAGACCACCCTGGGCACCTGTCCCAATTCCCAACCATTTCAGCTCCGCTCTGGATCCGGCTCCAAATCTTTCACCCTGTCACCTAGCCACATCCTCAACCTGCAGAGCTGACCCAAAGCCCACCCCAGAGTGAGCCCGACCCCACTCACCTTCACTCGTTGATGCCACCATACCCAGTTTGGCCCCTTGCCACCCTGCCATCTAACCTCAAATCAAATCCCATAACTAGAGTTATTCAATGTGTTAGCAAATACATGAATTTATGCAAATATGGCAATCACCACCTTAAGAAAAGGGTATGGCTTGGCTTCCTATTACTGTCCTTCCCTACAAGGATACAGCTTTGGAAGTTCAGACCAGAACAAAATAGGATAGACATAGACACTAAATGAAAACCAACGGTGAGCGCAGCAAGCTAATGGTGAATGTTGCCTGGGTGAGAGTCGGGCCAATGTATTTCTTAAGATAGGAGTCAAGCATAGAACATAGGTCATGAGTACAGCACTGTACAGGCCCTTCGGCCATAAACGTTGTGCCAACCTTTTACCCTAAATATGAGGTCTATCTAACCTCCACCTCTACCTTATACCATCATCCATATGCCTAGATAATAGCCGCTTAAATGCCCCTAATGAGGCCGACTCCATTACCCTCTCCGGCAATGCATTCCACACCCTCTCACTCTGAGTAGAGAACTTACCTCTGACATCTCCTCTATATCTACCTCCACTCACTTTAAAACTCTGTCCCCTCATAGTAGCTACGTCCACCCTAGGAAAAAGTCTCTGGCTGTCCACTCTATCCATACCTCTGGTCATTTTGTACACTTCTATCAAATCACCTCTCATCCTTCATCGTTCTAAAGAGAAAAGCCTTAGCTCTCTCAACCTTTCCTCGTAAGACCTTCCCTCCATTCTAGGCAACATCCTGGTAAGTCTCCTCTGCACCTTTTCCAATGCTTCCACATCTTTCCTGTAATGAGGCAAACAGAACTGGACACAATACTCCAAATGTGGCTGAACCAGGCTTCTGTATAGCTGGAGCATAACTTCACAGCTCTTGAACTCAATCCCTCTATTAATGAAAGCTAACACACCCCACACCTTCTTAACAACTCTATCCACCTGGGTGACAACTTTCAGGGAACTGTGAACATGAACCCTGAGATCCGTCTGCTCCTCCACACTGCCAAGAATCTTTCCATTAACCGTGTAGTCTGCTTTCAAGTTTGTCCTTCCAAAATGAATCATCTCACACTTTTCAGGGTTAAACTCCATCTGCCAATTCTCAGCCCAGCTCTGCATCTTATCAATGTCCCTCTGTAACCTAGAAGAGCCCTGTGCACCATTCACAACTCGACCCACCTTCATATCATCCACGAACGTACTAATCCACCCTTCCACTCCTACATCCAAATCAGGTACAAAAATCACAAATGGGAGAGGTCCCAGAACAGATCCTTGCGGTACATCACTCGTAACTGAGCACCATGTTGAATATTTTCCATCCACTACTACCCTTTGTCTTCTAAGGGTCAGCCAATTCTGAATCCAATCTGCTACATTTCCACCTATCCCATGCCTCCTTACTTTCTGCATGAGCCTATCATGGAGAACCTTATCAAACACCTTGCTTAAATCCACATATACCACATCCACTGTCCGAACTCAATCCACGTATGTGGTCACCTCTTCAAAGGATTCAATAAGGTTTGTGATGCATGATCTACTCCTCACAAATCCATGCTGGCTATCATGAATCAAACTGTGCCATCCAAGTGATCATAAATCCTGTCTCTCAGAGTCCTTTCCAATAATTTGACCCCCAGTGAAGTAAGACTAAATGGCCTGTAATTTCCAGGGTTATCCCTATTCCCTTTTTTGAACAAGGGAGTAACATTTGCCTCTCTCCAATCTTCCGGCACTATACCTGTGGACAGTGAGGACGAAAAGATCATCGCCAAAGGCCCTGCGATCTCTTCCCTCACTTCCCATAGTATCCTTGGATAAATGCCACAAGGCACAGGGGATGTCTCCATTCAGTATTTAAGTCCTAAATCAAAAGTTAAGTTGTAGTTTGTATTACAGATGATGAAAATCTATCATCATAATCAAGTTTTAATCCAGTTTAAAGGATCATTGGGCAGGTTTTAAGTATATCCACTGAATTTCTGTTTATGATCAATAGCTACTTCCACTCAGAAAAGTCAAAAGTCAGACGATATGACCCTAATTTGCATGTAAGAAAGTCCTTATATGAGTTAATGGCTCTATCCTGAGCAAAATTCACCCTTGAAATGGAGCAATCAAATGACAGCCCTCTACTCAAGGCTGTAGTTGACAAAATGGTAATGGATTCTCTATTATGGTTCACCACAAACATACCTTCACTCAGAATAAACAATCTGGGATTCCTACAGTTCCACGAACTGTAAGATTGGCTTTATTGGCAACCATGTAAATTAGACTTGAGCCATTTTGATCACCGTGCAAGCTTGATGCTGAAACAGGCACATCAAAGTAATTATGTGGAATAATGGCTACCCGGATCAGACCATTTCTCACTGTATACTATACAAACTCATGAATAGGCTGAAGTTTCTGGACCTGAAAAGTTCCCAGCCACCTCAGATTACAATACCTCAAAGAATTTGAACAACAGCTGTTTCATGCTACTATTACATAGTAGCAACATGAATGGTCTTTGCCCTTAAGAAGATGCTGCCATCAAACCAAAAGAATATTTTGCTAATCACACGGCTAAGTAATAAAATGTGAGGCTGGATGAACACAGCAGGCCAAGCAGCATCTCAGGAGCACAAAAGCTGACGTTTCGGGCCTAGACCCTTCATCAGAGAGGGGGATGGGGAGAGGGAACTGGAATAAATAGGGAGCGAGGGGGAGGCGGACCGAAGATGGAGAGTAAAGGAGATAGGTGGAGAGAGTGTAGGTGGGGAGGTAGGGAGGGGATAGGTCAGTCCAGGGAAGACGGACAGGTCAAGGAGGTGGGATGAGGTTAGTAGGTAGCTGGGGGTGCGGCTTGGGGTGGGAGGAAGGGATGGGTGAGAGGAAGAACCGGTTAGGGAGGCAGAGACAGGTTGGACTGGTTTTGGGATGCAGTGGGTGGGGGGCAAGAGCTGGGCTGGTTGTGTAGTGCAGTGGGGGGAGAGGACGAACTGGGCTGGTTTAGGGATGCAGTAGGGGAAGGGGAGATTTTGAAACTGGTGAAGTCCACATTGATACCATATGGCTGCAGGGTTCCCAGGCGGAATATGAGTTGCTGTTCCTGCAACCTTCGGGTGGCATCATTGTGGCAGTGCAGGAGGCCCATGATGGACATGTCATCAAGAGAATGGGAGGGGGAGTGGAAATGGTTTGCGACTGGGAGGTGCAGTTGTTTGTTGCGAACTGAGCGGAGGTGTTCTGCAAAGCGGTCCCCAAGCCTCCGCTTGGTTTCCCCAATGTAGAGGTAGCCGCACCGGGTACAGTGGATGCAGTATACCACATTGGCAGATGTGCAGGTGAACCTCTGCTTAATGTGGAATGTCATCTTGGGGCCTGCGATAGGGGTGAGGGAGGAGGTGTGGGGACAAGTGTAGTATTTCCTGCGGTTGCAGGGGAAGGTGCCGGGTGTGGTGGGGTTGGAGGGCAGTGTGGAGCGAACAAGGGAGACACGGAGAGAGTGGTCTCTCCGGAAAGCAGACAGGGGAGGGGATGGAAAAATGTCTTGAGTGGTGGGGTCGGATTGTAAATGGCGGAAATGTCGGAGGATAATGCGTTGTATCCGGAGGTTGGTAGGGTGATGTGTGAGAATGAGGGGGATCCTCTTAGGGCGGTTGTGGCGGGGGCAGCGTGTGAGGGATGTGTTGCGGGAAATACGGGAGACACGGTCAAGGGCGTTCTCGATCACTGTGGGGGGAAAGTTGCGGTCCTTAAAGAACTTGGACATCTGGGATGTGCGGGAGTGGAATGTCTTATCGTGGGAGCAGATGCGGCGGAGGCGGAGGAATTGGGAATAGGGGATGGAATTTTTGCAGGAGGGTGGGTGGGAGGAGGTGTATTCTAGGTAGCTGTGGGAGTCGGTGGGCTTGAAATGGACATCAGTTACAAGCTGGTTGCCTGAGAAGGAGACTGAGAGGTCCAGGAAGGTGAGGGATGTGCTGGAGATGGCCCAGGTGAACTGAAGGTTGTGGTGGAAGGTGTTGGTGAAGTGGATGAACTGTTCGAGCTCCTCTGGGGAGCAAGAGGCGGCGCCGATACAGTCATCAATGTACCGGAGGAAGAGGTGGGGTTTGGGGCCTGTGTAGGTGCGGAAGAGGGACTGTTCCACGTAACCTACAAAGAGGCAGGCATAGCTGGGGCCCATGCGGGTGCCATGGCCACCCCCTTAGTCTGTAGGAAGTGGGAGGAGTCAAAAGAGAAGTTGTTGAGTGTGAGGACGAGTTCAGCTAGGCGGATGAGAGTGTCGGTGGAGGGGGACTGGTCGGGCCTGCGGGACAGGAAGAAGGGGAGGGCCTTGAGGCCATCTCCATGCGGAATGCAGGTGTACAGGGACTGGACGTCCATGGTGAATATGAGGTGTTGGGGGCCAGGGAATTGGAAGTCCTGGAGGAGGTGGAGGGCGTGGGTGGTGTCACGGACGTAGGTGGGGAGTTCCTGGACCAAAGGGGAGAAAATGGAGTCCAGATAGGTGGAGATGAGTTCGGTGGGGCTGGAGCAGGCTGAGATGATGGGTCGACCAGGGCAGGCAGGTTTGTGGATTTTGGGAAGGAGATAGAAACGGGCCGTGCGGGGTTGGGGAACAATGAGGTTGGAGGCTGTGGGTGGGAGGTCCCCTGAGGTGATGAGGTCGTGAATGGTGTTGGAGATGATGGTTTGGTGCTCGGGTGTGGGGTCATGTTCGAGGAGGCGGTAGGAGGTGGTGTCGGAGAGTTGGCGTCTGGCCTCGGCGATGTAGAGGTCAGTGCGCCATACTACCACTGCGCCACCCTTGTCTGCGGGTTTGATGGTGAGGTTGGAGTTGGAGCGGAGGGCTGCCCGTTCTGCGGGGGAGAGGTTGGAGTGGGTGAGAGGGGTGGAGAGGTTGAAGTGGACATTCCACGTTAAGCAGAGGTTCACCTGCACATCTGCCAATGTGGTATACTGCATCCACTGTACCCGGTGCGGCTTCCTCTACATTGGGGAAACCAAGCAGAGGCTTGGGGACCGCTTTGCAGAACACCTCCGCTCAGTTCGCAACAAACAACTGCACCTCCCAGTCGCAAACCATTTCCACTCCCACTCCCATTCTCTAGATGACATGTCCATCATGGGCCTCCTGCACTGCCACAATGATGCCACCCGAAGGTTGCAGGAACAGCAACTCATATTCCGCCTGGGAACCCTGCAGCCATATGGTATCAATGTGGACTTCACCAGTTTCAAAATCTCCCCTTCCCCTACTGCATCCCTAAACCAGCCTAGTTCGTCCCCTCCCCCCACTGCACCACACAACCAGCCCAGCTCTTCCCCCCCACCCACTGCATCCCAAAACCAGTCCAACCTGTCTCCGCCTCCCTAACCGGTTCTTCCTCTCACCCATCCCTTCCTCCCACCCCAAGCCGCACCCCCAGCTACCTACTAACTTCATCCCACCTCCTTGACCTGTCCGTCTTCCCTGGACTGACCTATCCCCTCCCTACCTCCCCACCTATACTCTCTCCACCTATCTTCTTTACTCTCCATCTTCGGTCCGCCTCCCCCTCTCTCCCTATTTATTCCAGTTCCCTCTCCCCATCCCCCTCTCTGATGAAGGGTCTAGGCCCGAAACGTCAGCTTTTGTGCTCCTGAGATGCTGCTTGGCCTGCTGTGTTCATCCAGCCTCACATTTTATTATCTTGGAATTCTCCAGCATCTGCAGTTCCCATTATCTCTGACACGGCTAAGTAATGTGGTTTATGAGGTTAAGAAATTGTGTCACACTGTGTATGTAGGCTGTGCATCCCCAACACTGGCTACTTGTATCTAACAGCATATCCCCTTTGGCTGTTCATAAAAGAAAAGCACTGACTGTACCCAACCAACCCACGCTTAGAAAACTCACAACACAATGTCCAACATTAGATGTGCTTCTGCAATTGGATAACATTTGCTGAAGAATCCTCAGTATGTGATCTCTGCATGGCACATTTTTTGTGCACTGGAAGCTGCACATATTAACACAGGGAATTTTGCTCTTTGCAGGCACACTGTGCATGATACAACTCAACAAAACAGGTAACAGCCATTCATGAGACCAAGCTGAGGCTCATAGACCGCTTTGTAGAGCACCTACACTTGGTTCACAACAAACGACAACACTTCCCAGTCGTGAACCGTTTTAACTCTCCCTCCCACTTCCTGGATGACATGTCCATCCTGGGCCTCCACCGGTGTCACAACGATGCCACCCAGAAAATGGAGGGACAGCACCTCATATTCCACCTTGGAAGCCTACAACCCAATGGTCTCAATGTGGACTTTATTAGCTTCAAATTCTCCCCACCCCGACCTCATCCCAAGATCAGCACCCCCCTCATCCCCACCTCATTGACCAGTCTGTCTTCTCTGCCACCTGCTCTTCCCACCTCACTGATCAATTCCCACCACAACATACCTGCTATCACCACTCCCCCTCTCTATTTATTTCAGAGCCCCCTTCCCCTCTCCCATTTCTGAAGAAGGGTCGCAACCTGAAACATCAGCTTTCCTACTCCTCTGATGCTGCTAGGCCTGCTGTGTTCATCCAGCTCCACACTGTGTTCTCTCAGATTCCAGCATCGGCAATTCTTACTATCTCTAGGTAACAGCCATTCATTGGTTCATTTCTCTGGGGTAATATCTCATCAATCAGAATCAAATCTCAGCAGTGAACTGTCATTGATAATGGATGAAAGTAACTTAACGTGGGTCGAGTTACAAACATCAGAGTTTTCGATTAGCCTCAGTTCATAAAGTGTGGAACATGAAAGACTGGCAAAAAAGCAGTGCAATAGTCAAATTTGAGGATGGTGGAATGCTTGATGTCAGTGCCATATTATTTTTGACTGGTTTACTGAACCATTGTATCCAGTCAAACTGCATACGAGCCATAGTTCAGTAGACAGTTCTCTTACCTCAGAATCACAAACTTCTGCATTTAAGCTCAACTTGAGTATTAAATTCAAGGCAGTCATTGAGGCATCATTGAACTACTGCAGGTGCCAACTTTCAATAAAATGTGAAACTGAAACAACTTCTGTCAACTTGAAATGCAAAAGATCCCTTAGCACAGCTTCAAGGAGAAAGCAAGTTATCACTCAATTAACATCTGAAAAATACACAGATTATCCAGTCGTTAATATATTGCTATTTGTGGGAATTTGCAGGGTGCAAATGAGTTTCTTCTGAGTAAGGTAATGGTTCTGAAAGGTTTATTGTTGGAAACTAGCTCTGGATCTCAAAGGGATGCCATTGTCTCTACTTTACTAAAACTATTGGGAGCCAATGTCAAATGAGCTAAAGCAATTTGCATCTAATTACCATCAAGCAATAAACTACAAATTGTTAAGACAAAAGCCTCTTGTTACAACTCACTACTGGCTGATCTTCTGCCACTGAAACCCAATCAGGCCCTCGGACTCAGTCACAGAAAAGGGATTGATGGCAGCATCCTTCAACCCACAAGTACCACAGGGTGCTGATCACTCATGGGCAACATTGCTTCATGTCACAAGGCGCAGTGGTGAAAAAAATCCACTGGAGAAAAAAAGGTTCCAAATGGCAGAGTGAACTTACAGTTGTAAAGAATATACTGCATTTCAAACCACTCATATACAGTCAGCAGTTGCAAGCACTTGAATAAACAAGCAGTCAACCAGAGTTTGTGAAAAGACCAAAAAAGGCAGTCCAGGCTAAAGCCTTTGCTTCCAACGTGAGAAGAAGCACAGCGCAGCAGTGTGAGCTAAAAACAGCTTCAAATCGAGTCACAGCCAGCGTATTCCATCAAGGAGTGAGGCAGCAAAAGTATCAGAGCTCAGCAAGTGAAAGTTAAATTCCCTGCTTAGCAAGAAAACCTTTAAATCAATGACAAAAGAAATAAGCTGAGAAAGCTATAAGTTTAAAAAGAAGTGAAGTTCACAGCGTGTGTCCCCAACATTGTAAGCAGACTGCACGAGGTACGGCTACATTAGGGAAAATCAGGGGCCTGACAGGAGCTTTAACCAGGAATGCATGAAGCAAAATTAAGGCAACGAAAGGGACAATCTAATTGCAGACAGAATTTAACAGAAGAACATAGTTAGAAGAGTTTTGAGGCCACAGTAAGGACAGGAAATACATAATTTAAACCATGGTGCTCGCAGGAGGAATTTATGAAGGTTGCAACCACAAAGCTTTATTCGTTAAGTTATAGAAACAAACGGACATTGTTTATCAGGCTGTGAAAGGTAGAAAATCATTTTAACTGCAAAAATGGAAGAAGCCATCCATAAGCGTTACTATTTAATAGAATTAAAAGCTTTAACAGACAGAAACCAAAACAGCATTCCTCTTTATGGTATCAAAAGTCTTCAATGAAAAGAATGTTACAGAGCATTGAGATAAGGCTGAATTTCAAAATTTAAAGTAAAAAGAATATATATTCATATTAAGGAAACATGGCAGGAGTATATGGCAAGATATCGTACTGAGATGAATCAAATAGAACACAGTATCAGTCTCCTTGACGTAAACAGTTTCGAAGTTACAGAACTACTTTAAACTTAAACATTAAATTTCAAGCTGAGCAAATAATTACACAATTGTACTCAATACAACCTATTGATGATGATATCATAAGTTACCAAAATCTATCAAGCACAGATATTTTTGAAAAAGTTCTACAATATAAAATCATTGAAAGGGTAAGGCAATAAGATTGAAGCATCCAGAGAACCAACTTCATTAAGAATCTTTACAGATTAGTGGAAACTGTGACCAAGAAGCTTTGATATAATACTTAAGAGACAGAATTGTTGTTGGAATTACTAATGAGTCTTTTGTCATACTTATTACAATTCCAAGAAGATTAGATAGTGGAGAAACTGATTTGCAATGTACAATTACAGATGAATCCTGACAGGAGAACAACCTTACCAGAGGAATACAACAGTACCTATCCACATTATAAGGATACACCCAATAAGCCAACAAAAGAGTTGGCCGGTAAGAGTCAGTGTCAGCATTGTGACGCAAAACAATCTCCACAAGTACAAGCAGGGCAATATTTACATGATAAAGTTTTATAATCGATAAAATTGATAAATAATAAAATAATGCAATGTTGATAAAACTCTTGGTCACTTCCAGACAATCTGCAGAAGGATATAGTTTCACAGAAGAAACAACTCAATTGCATCCTCAAACGAATATCATCATACAAAAGAATCACCAGCAGTAAAGGTACCAATGCATACCTCAGGGGAACCAGAGATCCAACAAACTAGTGTTCAATAGAACCTGTTCATGTCAATGGATGCCCCATTAATTTGTGGGACAAGCATCAGTCCCTTATTAGATCAAATACCTATGGCTAAAGAAACACAAGCTACAGCCTACACTTATCAAACTATACAGTGCAGGTGGGCTGACTTGAGATTTAAGATATACTCAAGCAACTCTGCAACACAAAGACACAGGAGACAAGAAGATGCATATGTCATTCTTAATCAGGAAACCTCATGAACAAAAATGTGCGCCTTTTTTTACAATCTTCTGCAAAATATTAAAGACATTGAACAACATGGAAGTAATAGTTCCTCTGAGAAGGGTCACCCTAAGTTATTGAAAGGATTGGGGAAACTCAATATTGAATACAGCAGCGTGTTAAAGAACACACTGGTGTAAGTTTTGACGAGCCAAAACTAACAGAATAGAGCTGAGACATGGTTATTGTACTCAAACCCAATGGGGCCAACAGAATATGTGTTGACCCAACAGCTCAACAAGGCAGTACCAACGGAAATCCATCCTTATGTCCATATTGTGTGACAGTTTAGACAAGTTGTTTGAAATGAGACCTTTCACGAAACCTCATACAACAGTGGGTTCTGGGAGACGCCATTAGCAACCAAATTGCTGTATTTATCCCTTCATTGGGGATTCTACTTTGCAAGACAGCCATTTGGGATTACCTCAGCATCAGAGATTTATCAAAAGACACTGTTGTTCAAGTTTTAAAGGTGCCTAATGCCACATGAAAGAAATAATGATACATGGGATGAGAGTCATGGAACATGACCATAGAGCTCATGCAGTTTTAAAATTCCAAGAGGCTGAAGGATTTATCCTCGATGCTAAGTGTGAATTTCCTGGGACACATTGTTGATGAATGAATAATAAAGAATATTGCTGGCCCACAGAAAACAAAAGCTGTTCAGGTGTTTCTCACTCCAGAATCAGTTCATAACCTGTAAAGATTACCTTTTTTAATTCATTCATTGGACACAGGTGTTGCTGGCTGGCACAGCATTTATTGCTCATTCCTAGATTCCTAGAAGGTGGTGATGAACTGACTTCTTGAACTGTTGCAGTCCATATGCAGTAGGCAGACTTACAATGCTGCTAGGGATAGAATTCCGGGCTTTTGCACCAATGACACTGAAGGAACACTGACATATTTCCAAATCTGGATGGTGAGTGAATTGGAGGGGAACTTATAGTTGGTGGTGTTTCTATGTGCTCGATCCCCTTGTCATTCCAGATGGTTATATGTTTGGAAGATGCATTGGTGAACTTCTGTTTGATTGCTAGTCTTGGCAAAATCTTTGATTTGATTGTATTTTTGCCTCATTTGGCAACTGTGACTGAATCTTTTAAATAATTTCACTTCAGTAGAGGAGGCTAAAGGGAGATCTAATTGAGGTGCATTATTGAGGTTTTATGTTAAGGGACAGAAGGTTTAGAGAGGATTTGAGGAAAAGGTTTTTAATCTGTAGGATTGTAGATATCTTGAACTCACTGTCTAAAAGGATGGCAGTGACAGAAATACTCAAGAATTTTAAGAATATTCAGATGAACACTTGAAATGCCATAACATACAAGACTACAGGCCATGTGCTGAAAAATGGGATTAGAGCAGATGAATGTTTGATGGCTAGTGCGGAACAATAGGCCAAAAAGCCTGTTTCCTTATTGTAAAAATTCTAATTCCTCAAGGATAGGACTGAGATATACCTCAGGAAGAGGCTTTCCAAAAGGTCAAGGACACACTGTTATCTACAATGTCCTGGCACATGACAACCCAGCCTTTCCAATTAGCATAGGTGCACAGTGACACTCTTGCAGCAGCTGTTGCAAACCGGTGCATTATGCTTTTACAGACCTGTCAGATACAGAGATACATTATGCAATTATAGAGAAGGAGGTTCGCTAGTTCATATGGTGGTATGAGATATTTTCAGAGTATATCCTCGGCTTAAATATGATGTTGGAGACAGAACATGAACAATTGATCTTCATTCTAGACAAAAAAGAGATAGCAACAGTGCCACCATGGATAAAATCTTAAAATCCTTACAGTGTGTAAAGAAGCCATTTGGCCCATCGAGTGTACACTGACATGAAGAACATCCCACCCAGACACAGACCCCTGCCCCATCTTTGTGATCCTGCATTTACAACAGCTAATCATCCGAGCCTGCACATCTTTGGACTCTGTGAGGAGACCGGAGCACCGGGGGGAAACCCATGTAGAGAGAGATTCAAGTACAGAGATTCAGGAGGAGAGATTCTGATTCTGCTTCATGAGGTTCACCTACGACATGCAAGAGAAGCTTCAAATGACAGCAGCTGCACTCTCCCAAGTAACAATTGACAGCCTTACAACAAACAACAAGGAATTTGTCGGTGAGATTAAAATACTCGGGAAGGGCATCCACTGTTGTTTGAAGCTTCTCCTGCATGTCATTCATGTCAAAGGTGAACTTCATGAAGCATAATAGCCAGCCACCCAAAACAGGCTCAATCAAATATGACAGGAACAAAAGGCAGAGATTGTTGACATTCATCTGTTCTGCATCGAACTTGCCCAAGCCTAGGCCCAGAGGGTTGGCCATGAAGACCTATTTTGAGCATTTCACACTTGTAGCCAACTTACTGGTTTTTCAATCAACTGTTAGTCATTTAAGTTTCAGTGCAGTAAGATATACTGGACAAGGTACAGCAGAGACACTTGAAGTGCAGAACCAGGGCTCTCAAACGAGATTGTGAATCTCATAGTTGACCGTGAAATTTGCACTATTCACAGGCCCAAGCAACGAGATGCACTGATGCCACTACATTCCTCCCTAGACCCTGCAAATGCGTGGAAGGAAGCTTATTTACATTTGACTGTGTTACTTCATGCTGTTGGCTATTTTGGCAGAATACTGAGAGACCTGGATCAAGAAGACATGAAGATGATGTTTCCACTAGTACGGGGCACTAAGACCCGAGGGCACAGCCTCAGAGTAGAGAGGTAATGCATTAGAACTGAGATGAGGAGAAATTTCTTTAGCCAGAGGGTGGTGAATCTGTGGTAATCATTAGAACCAAGGGCTGTGGAGGCCAAGTCATTGAGTGCATTTAATACAGAGATTGAAAGGTTCTTGATTAGTAAGTGGATCAAGGGGAGAAGGCAAGGGAATGGTGCTGAGAAACATATCAGCCATGATCAAATGACGAATCAGGCGCAATGTGCCCAATGGCTTAATTATGCTCTTATACCTTATGGTCTTATGAACTGAGCTGAATATGTTAAAAACCACTATCACAAATGCAGTTGTCAGAGTCTTCTGCAAAATATTTTCTAAACATGGGACCTCTAAGGTGGACACCTTAGAAGTTTGCCCTCTGTTGAGGAGTCTTTCAGCCAGTTTATAGCCAAATGCTCAAATGCTCATGTTCAAATGCAGAACGCATTTGAACATGGAACCAGCTTATCCACAGTCAGATGAGGAATCTGAGCATGGGATCCAGAAGGTTAACAAACATAGGAAAAATCTGAGAAACTTGGCAGTTCTGGCAGAACTGTGTTCTGAAGAATTCATACTGGAGTTGAAATGTGAACTCTGTTTCGAACTCAATGGATGCTGCCATACCTGATGAGTTTCTCCGGTATTTTCAATGTTTGTTTCAGATTTCCAGTATCTGCAGTATTTTGCTTTTAGTGCAGAAGGTTAATTGCCCTTTGAATAAGAATGTTGGCTTTTGTGCAGCCTTGTTACGTTACTAGTCTACCCACCTCAGGTGTAGTTTAGTAACTCAGAGTTACCGATGAACAGAAAACCAACGAATCGGTTTACCAAAGAGTTGACTGCACAGTTGAGTCTAGAGAATTGTCGAAGTGTTTGCATAAAGCAGCAATTCTACCAACAGCAGAACATTATCCAGTAAAATAGGCATTATTGTACATGGCAGATACCACATTTGGCCCAAGAACCCCAGATATGGATAAAGGGCCAAACAAGAATGATACAGTTGTCTGAAAGGCAGCAATCATATGTTATCAGTATTATTGAAGAAATTGTACGAAGGAATCTTTTCCACCAATGACCGGGATGAATCCAATGAGGAATGTCATCATGATAAAAATTCTTCCAAGTATGAAGAAAATATATTCTGGAAGAAATCTGAAACCTCCAGACTTGAATTTGTAAAGTCAGAGAATTCTGTGGGGGGGAGGCGTGGATGAGTGATAAAGTAGTAGCAAATGTAATTAATTTATTATTTCACATGAATGTACAAATATTAACACTGGAAAAATCCTAGGCGAATGAACATAAGGTAAAGGTAGTGAAAAGATTAATGCCTGCATTAAGCTTTACCCAGTCTGAAGATGATGTCATGCAATCTGTGTAGGTAAATTAGGAGAGGGGTCCTCTTGTGGAACAGAGGGTAGTGTCCATCCTCATGGAGCAGGAGGCTCCAGTTCAAGTCTGATCTCCCTCAGAGGTGTGTAATAACCTCTCTGATCAGGTTGATTAGAAAAGTGACTGGGAAATAAAATGGAAAATTAAGAGACCAGCTCTGGATCTTTAAGTATCTTTGGCATTTGTGTCAACTAATATTCTTGGAAACAACATCTAACGTAATTTAGATCTAATTGCTACCATTCAATAAACTATATCTTATGAAGGCAAGAGCATTGTCTTGCTGAGACTCACCAATGGCTTGTGCTCGATCATTGGGGCATGACGAGGTGAAGATGAGAAATTGATTCCCCTCATTATTACTCCCTCATGATTGATTTTTATTTCTAGTGTTTTATTAACATTTAGCTATCACACTTCAATTAAGCTTAGTCAACCAGATTATAAACAAAGCTGAGCTATTTGCTAGATTTTTGTGAATGAAAAAGTGGAGTTTTATTACCTACTATATCCTAGAAAAAGATTGAAATGTAACGTTTAACACATACACATAACACCAAGATCATAAGCTTAAAGTGAAGAGGAAATGAGGCCAGTATCCTTACAGACAGGAAGATATGCTGCAGTTTAAAACTTATAAGAGTCCTTGAGTTGCAAAATAAACCCTGACTTCCACTGATTTAGCTGTTGTACTCTTTCCTTCAGAGCAGACACACTTGTAGGTAACCTTGATTCTTCAGCAAACAGTAGTTTTTCCAAGTTGTTTTTCATTAGTGTTGGCTTCTACGATTGAGAGAGAGATTGAGAGAAAAGAGTGAAGAACTTTCAATATCCTTGCTGTTCTCTGTTGCTTTTCTCTCTCTTCCGGTGTTGCTCAAAGAGAGCTACTGAAATGTTGTTTATTTAAAATTCCAAGTTATAAATTGCCCTTTTCAAGATGAACCCTTTGCAGGCTACTTTTCATCTCTAAAATGTGAATTTATCATTTAGACATGAGTAAAAGAACTGATACAAATTTTGTTCAGAGATAATGGGAACTGCAGATGCTGGAGAATCCGCGATAACAAAGTGTGGAGCTGCATGAACACAGCAGGCCAAGCAGCATCTTAGGAGTACAAATGCTGACATTTCGGGCCTAGGCCCTTCATCAGAAAAGGGGGATGGGGAGAGGATTCTGAAATAAATAGGGAGGCTCTTCCTCCATTACATTGACGACTGTATCGGCGGCGCCTCATGCTCCCAAGAGGAGCTCGAACAGTTCATCCATTTCACCAAAACCTTCCACCCCAACCTTAAGTTCACCTGGACCATCTCCAACACATCCCTCACCTTCCTGGACCTTTCTGTCTCCATCTCAGGCAACCACCTACAAACCGATATCCATTTCAAGCCCACCGACTCCCACAGCTACCTGGAATACACCTCCTCCCACCCACCTTCCTGCAAAAAATTCCATCCCCTATTCCCAATTCCTTTGCTTCCGCCGCATCTGCTCCCAGGATGAGGCATTCCACTCCCATACATCCCAGATGTCCTCATTCTTCAAGGGCTGCAACATCCCGCCCACCCCGTAGTGGTCGAGAACGCCCTTGACTGTGTCTCCAGATTTCCTGCTCCTCATCCCTCACACGCCCGCCCCCGCAATAACTGCAAAAAGAGTCCTCACATACCACCCCACCAACCTTCAGATACTGTGCATCATCCTCCGACACTTCTGCCATCTACAATCTGACCCCACCACTAAAGACATTTTTCCAACCCCACCCTTGTCTGCGTTCTGGAGAGACCACTCTCTCCGCGACTCCCTTGTCCGCTCCACACCCCCCTCCAACCACACCCGGCACCTTCCCCTGCAACCACAGGAAGTGCTACACTTGCCCCCACACCTCCTCCATCACCCCCATCCCAGGCCCCAAGATGGCTTTCCAGATGTTCACCTGCACATCCACCAATGTGGTATACTGCATCTGCTGTACACGGTGTGGCTTCCTCTACGTTGGGGAAACCAAGCGGAGGCTTGGGAACTGCTTTGCAGAACAGCTCTGCTCGGTTCGCAATAAACAACTGCACCTTCCAGTCGCATATTATTTCACCTCCCTCTCCCATTCCTTAGACGACATGTCCATCCTGGGCCTTGTGCAGTGCCATAAAGATGCCACCCGTAGCTTGCAGGAACAGCAACTCACATTCCGCTTGGGAACCCTGCAGTCCAATGGTATCAATGTGGATTTCACCAGCTTCAAAATCTCCCCTCCCCCAAATGCATCCCAAAACCAGCCCAGCTCGTCCCCACCTGCCTAACCTGTTCTTCCTCTCACCTATCCCCTCCTCCCACCTCAAGTCGCACCTCCATTTCCTACCTACCAACCTCATCCCGCCCCCTTGACCTGTCCGACCTCCCCGGACTGACCTATTCCCTCCCTACCTCCTCACCCATACTCTCCTCTCCACCCATCTTCTCCTCAATCCATCTTCGGTCCGCCTCACCCACTCTCCCTATTTATTTCAGATACAAATTTTGTGATGCCTCACTGAGTTTCACTGCCTCTTGATTAAAATGGTAATTCAAAAGCAGCCTGTGTGGTACATGGACTCTGTGTTCTGTATAGGTTGCCTGGGCTTGTCAAGTTAGCAGTGTCCTTTATAAAATTAGCCCAAGAAAATCTTGGGTATGCAAGTCAAATGATGGGAATTGAATATTGATAGTCCATTTTTGCTGGGAGGTGAACTAAATAGGCCTTTAGGTTCAGTTAAGAAAACAGAAATGATAGCAACTTTCTTTTACCCACAAATAGAGATTTCCTACATTACATAAGATGACACTTCAAAAAGTACTTCACTGGCTATAAAGATCTTTGACGGTCACAAAAATGCTGCTGGAAACAAATTACTTTTTCTGGAAACTGTACTCTGAGGAAAAACTTCCTTCTACTAAAACATCATAAAGTATTGACAATGTGCTCTCTCTAGAGGTCAAGCAATATTTACATTTAATATTAGCATGTTGTGTAAATAATTTGCATGTGGAGTTTTAAAATTAATCTTTGAACTGAATTATATGTAAAATACTTGCTACGCCTAAAATAGGCAGACCATGCATTTGTGATAACGGGAACTGCAGATGCTGGAGAATCATCCCTTATTTGAATGGACCTGTCAAATGTTAATGTTTATCTCTCTCTCTCTACACCTTCTCTGCAGCTGTAATACTATATTCTGCACTCTGCTCTGCTACCCTGATGCACTTTGTATGGTACGATTTGCCTGCATCACACGCAAAACAATACTTTTCACTCTATCTCGGTACACGTGACAACAATAAATCAATAAAGGTTTACTTTGTGCAGCTCAGAAGCAGAGAAATGTCATTACTCCACCATGATTTTGTACAGGAGTAGATGGAATTAGCATACCATTAGGTATCAGTTATTCATTTTACGTTTCAGATATTTAGTGTAAGGAAGATACGACAGCAAAGAAAACTTAAAGCCAGAAATGTGCACAACATTACATACAAAACACACCATCAAGAAGAATTTACCAAGTTTGATAATAACAGATGATTACAGGTTCAAATATTGTAAGCCACCATTGTACTGTCATTGCCTACTGCGCCTATCTGGAAATAAATTGTTACTATAGGAACTAGTTAGACATAAGGTCTTGCCTGTGAAGAAAGCAGAATTTTAAAAACACAAGATAAATGGTGCTAACATTTTTAACAAATGATTTTCATCACTTCACTCATTCTAAACAAGCAACAAAAGATCAAAATGGAGACAGAAATGAGTGCTTCTGCAAATTGTTGCATCAAATCCATTTTGTAAACTTCTCATTAAAATAATCTAACTTCTTAAATTCTAAACGATTTAGCTTTTATTGACTATTTTATTCACATATGTATGCAATTTCTATTGGCTTCAGTTGATTTTTCCTATTAGCTACAAACAAGTATTTCATCTCGTATTTAAATGGGGCTGGCTGTTTTTGTGCAAAATTGAACATGATTATCCTCTTCCTAGAAGTGGCAAGAAAGGTGGTAAGAGGGAAAATAATAGGTCAAGTTGGCCTGGTCAGCAATTTTATGCCAAGGAGATTCATTAAGGACTTCCTTGATTTATCAATTAAAGCTCCTAAGTGGTCAATTAAAGTCCGCTCTAATTTAAGGAGTTAGATTATTTACCTTTCAGGCAAACAGAGGTTGGTGTCCTCACTGGGAGAAAGGACAGCCTGCCTGCTATTTTGGGAGGAGCCGGCACACACCTCCCTGAACCCAATTGGGGCAGGGATGGCGCGGGGAGAAAGGAGATGTCTGCTGAAGGCCTTCTGTGCGATTACCTCTGACCTTGTGCTACACAAGATCGAAAAAGAAATACTTTTCACCACTGGATCTCCAGAAAGGTGGGCCACCAACAACGATCTCCAAGACCCAAAAGTAGCTGGCCTCTGATTGGTTAGGAGCTTCTGATAAGACATGACCTCATTGTCAAGATCATAATTCACTGAGAAGTTCTTTATTGAAGCTTGATCCAGTGCTTTCTCATTGGTGGGGGAGGGGTGTCAATCACCCTGAAGGTAGTCATCCCAATAATTCAGTCAAGAAGTATGGGATCTCAGCCGATATGGCTGTAAACAACATGAGAAGTACACAGAGATAATGGGAACTGCAGATGCTGGAGAATTCCAAGATAATAAAATGTGAGGCTGGATGAACACAGCAGGCCAAGCAGCATCTCAGGAGCACAAAAGCTGACGTTTCGGGCCTAGACCCTTCATCAGAGAGGGGGATGGGGAGAGGGAACTGGAATAAATAGGGAGAGAGGGGGAGGCGGACCGAAGATGGAGAGTAAAGAAGATATTTGGAGAGAGTGTAGGTGGGGAGGTAGGGAGGGGATAGGTCAGTCCAGGGAAGACGGACAGGTCAAGGAGGTAGGATGAGGTTAGTAGGTAGCTGGGGGTGCGGCTTGGGGTGGGAGGAAGGGATGGGTGAGAGGAAGAACCGGTTAGGGAGGCAGAGACAGGTTGGACTGGTTTTGGGATGTAGTGGGTGGGGGGGAAGAGCTGGGCTGGTTGTGTGGTGCAGTGAGGGGAGGGGACGAACTGGGCTGGTTTAGGGATGCAGTGGGGGAAGGGGAGATTTTGAAACTGGTGAAGTCCACATTGATACCATATGGCTGCAGGGTTCCCAGGCGGAATATGAGTTGCTGTTCCTGCAACCTTCGGGTGGCATCATTGTGGCAGTGCAGGAGGCCCATGATGGACATGTCATCAAGAGAATGGGAGGGGGAGTGGAAATGGTTTGCGACTGGGAGGTGCAGTTGTTTGTTGCGAACTGAGCGGAGGTGTTCTGCAAAGCAGTCCCCAAGCCTCCGCTTGGTTTCGCCAATGTAGAGGAAGCCGCACCGGGTATAGTGGATGCAGTATACCACATTGGCAGATGTGCAGGTGAACCTCTGCTTAATGTGGAATGTCATCTTGGGGCCTGGGATGGGGTGAGGGAGGAGGTGTGGGGACAAGTGTAGCATTTCCTGCGGTTGCAGGGGAAGGTGCCGGGTGTGGTGGGGTTGGAGGGCAGTGTGGAGCGAACAAGGGAGTCACGGAGAGAGTGGTCTCTACGGAAAGCAGACAGGGGAGGGGATGGAAAAATGTCTTGGGTGGTGGGGTCGGATTGTAAATGGCAGAAGTGTCGGAGGATAATGCGTTGGTCCGTGACACCACCCACGCCCTCCACCTCCTCCAGGACTTCCAATTCCTGGCCCCCAACACCTCATATTCACCATGGACGTCCAGTCCCTGTACACCTGCATTCCGCATGGAGATGGCCTCAAGGCCCTCCGCTTCTTCCTGTCCCGCAGGCCCGACCAGGCCCCCTCCACCGACACTCTCATCCGCCTAGCTGAACTCGTCCTCACACTCAACAACTTCTCTTTTGACTCCTCCCACTTCCTACAGACTAAGGGGGTGGACATGGGCACCCGCATGGGCCCCAGCTATGCCTGCCTCTTTGTAGGTTACGTGGAACAGTCCCTCTTCCGCACCTACACAGGCCCCAAACCCCACCTCTTCCTCCGGTACATTGATGACTGTATCGGCGCCGCCTCTTGCTCCCCAGAGGAGTTCAAACAGTTCATCCACTTCACCAACACCTTCCACCCCAACCTTCAGTTCACCTGGGCCATCTCCAGCACATCCCTCACCTTCCTGGACCTCTCAGTCTCCATCTCAGGCAACCAGCTTGTAACTGATGTCCATTTCAAGCCCACCAACTCCCACAGCTACCTAGAATACACCTCCTCCCACCCACCCTCCTGCAAAAATTCCATCCCCTATTCCCAATTCCTCCGCCTCCGCCGCATCTGCTCCCACGATAAGACATTCCACTCCCACACATCCCAGATGTCCAAGTTCTTTAAGGACCGCAACTTTCCCCCCACAGTGATCGAGAACGCCCTTGACCACGTCTCCCGCATTTCCCGCGACACATCCCTCACACCCCGCCCCTGCCACAACCGCCCTAAGAGGATCCCCCTCGTTCTCACACACCACCCTACCAACCTCCGGATACAACGCATCATCCTCCGACACTTCCGCCATTTACAATCCGACCCCACCACCCAAGACATTTTTCCATCCCCTCCCCTGTCTGCTTTCCGGAGAGACCACTCTCTCCGTGACTCCCTTGTTCGCTCCACACTGCCCTCCAACCCCACCACACCCGGCACCTTCCCCTGCAAACGCAGGAAATGCTACACTTGTCCCCACACCTCCTCCCTCACCCCCATCCCAGGCCCCAAGATGACATTCCACATTAAGCAGAGGTTCACCTGCACATCTGCCAATGTGGTATACTGCATCCACTATACCCGGTGCGGCTTCCTCTACATTGGCGAAACCAAGCGGAGGCTTGGGGACCGCTTTGCAGAACACCTCCGCTCAGTTCGCAACAAACAACTGCACCTCCCAGTCGCAAACCATTTCCACTCCCCCTCCCATTCTCTTGATGACATGTCCATCATGGGCCTCCTGCACTGCCACAATGATGCCACCCGAAGGTTGCAGGAACAGCAACTCATATTCCGCCTGGGAACCCTGCAGCCATATGGTATCAATGTGGACTTCACCAGTTTCAAAATCTCCCCTTCCCCTACTGCATCCCTAAACCAGCCCAGTTCGTCCCCTCCCCCCACTGCACCACACAACCAGCCCAGCTCTTCCCCCCCACCCACTGCATCCCAAAACCAGTCCAACCTGTCTCTGCCTCCCTAACCGGTTCTTCCTCTCACCCATCCCTTCCTCCCACCCCAAGCCGTACCCCCAGCTACCTACTAACCTCATCCCACCTCCTTGACCTGTCCGTCTTCCCTGGACTGACCTATCCCCTCCCTACCTCCCCACCTACACTCTCTCCACCTATCTTCTTTACTCTCCATCTTCGGTCCGCCTCCCCCTCTCTCCCTATTTATTCCAGTTCCCTCTCCCCATCCCCCTCTCTGATGAAGGGTCTAGGCCCGAAATGTCAGCTTTTGTGCTCCTGAGATGCTGCTTGGCCTGCTGTGTTCATCCAGCCTCACATTTTATTATATGAGAAGTACACAGCCTCCTTTTAATATATTTGAATCTGTACGAAAAAAATGAGACATGAAAAATTTACCTTAAACTATTGAAATACATTTTTCAGTTTGCTCATTGTATAAGGATTTGAAGGGGTTAATGTTCATGTTAGATTAGCTTCCCTTAATTCTCCTAATGTCACACACACAGTCAGTTGGTAGAAAAAAGGAGTTCTATTCTAACTTACACAGTGACCACATGTATCAGCTCCCAAGGTTCCTCTCGTTGTGATTATTGCTATTATGATGGTACTGTGCCTTTAAGAGAGATTTGGTCTATGCTATTTCTCTTGCAGAGAGGTGTAGTCACAGTGGTTCTGGAATGTCTGCTTCGGGGCGGCGGGGGTAAACAGTTTTGAGCTCCTTCAGCATTTTTTTAAATTAGACAAAGCGAGCATGAGTGGAGTCAGGCTCACACAGACCCGGGAATTTTTTAATTTTGCTTCTGGATCAGGTTTTTCAAATTGGCTATTGAAGTTGATAGTTATAGCTTGTCTCCTCTGCTGCAGCAAAAAGCTTGAGTTCTGTCTCTGCTGATAGGTTACTTCTTTCAGTGCTCCTTTCTCCTGGACTGGAAGGATGACAGTATGTGAAGAAAATCTGTTTTGCTGAATTCGCCTTTGGCAAGAGTATGTTTATGTGATAATGCTATATTGGAATAGTTAATGATTAGTAGTTAAGTGATATGTTATTTAATCAAGTATCACAACTGAGTTAAAGTTATGCCAATTCTTCTTTTTGCTTATATTTCAATTGTGCTTGAAGAATAAAGTGTGTTTTGCTTAAAGCATAGTAGCAGACCCATCAAATCATACCCGGAATACAGTGCTTTACACTTACCTTCAAGATAAAATAAAAAGCTAGGGTCTAGGCTATGTACTTGATATATATTGAGGGGCTTAGTCTGGTCCACAACACTATCGTGAAATAAGCCTCTGGTTGTCTAAGAACTGTATCCCTATTGTAGATATTCTATAGAGGTGTCTCCTCCATCACTAATCACTAGATATTCCCAAGACAGAACAAATACAAAAGAGGATTTGTGGCAACAAACTATCTCTGACATTTTTCATCCAGGCAAAACCACCACAGTAATTGCAACCTCTTGTACGCTTCAGTCAATCGGCTGTTCTTCATATGTGCCAGGGCAACAAATAGTAACAGGAAACTGGCATAGAAATAAATCAAACATCATATTCTGAGCTATATTTTCACCAGCATCTTGATATCCATACCTTCCTCAGTAAGTATCACAACAATCCATCAGGAACCTTGTCAGATACAATATCCAACCAAGATGGCATTGGAGCTTGGCGACTCTTTACAAGCTGTCTATAGTAGATCTTATTCTTACATATCTTATAATCGTTCTGTTATTCTAAATCTCATTTCTAAGTCTATCACATTTAGAAGCAATGCTGTCTTAAATCTACTTTCAGGTTTGAAGATGCTCCAAGTGACAAGGCCCGATTACCAAGACCCAATCAGTGCAGGAACAAGATGTGACCCCATGGTGACTCGTCATCGAGGAGGCCCGCCTAACCGACCACAAGACCCACGGGAACGCACAAGGCCATGACTGGTGCCGAGGACCCCATCAGGAACACCCACTTACCTCTCCGCACAGCAGATTTCCCTCACTGACGCCCGGAATCTCCCAGCTAAGAGCAGTTACCTACCCAGGAAACATGAGAGATGCAGTAGACTTCACATGAAAATGAAACGCTGAGGTTTCAAGTCCCCCCCCACTCTCCTATGAATACTCCTGGAAAACGCCCACCACTATTGGAATGATAAAGCTGGGCTCACCTTCTTAAAGCTGGACTCACCTTCCAAAGAGAATTGAGGGACTGCTCCATGCTCTGTTTCACAGAGACGTGGCTCAATTCTGCTACACCTGTGTCTTACAAACTGAGGGCTCCTAAGTTCACCAAATGGACACTCAGCGTCCTCGGGCAAGGCAAGGGGTGGTAGGGTCTGCCTCCTAATCAGCACCTCTTGGCTGCCACGTCTGAGCACTTTAGTGAGTTACTGCTCCCTGGACCTATAATATCTTACAGTGAACTGCCGTCCCCACGACCTGCCACATGTGTTCACCTCCGCTATCCTGACAGCAGCTTTCATCTCACCCCACGTAGAGGTGAGGAGTGCACTTGACAAAGTATACAACGCTACACACAGTCCTGAGACAGAATAATCCGATGCCTAATTCATCGTAGCCGGTGACTTCAACCATGCCAACCACAAGAACGTGCTACCAAAATACTATCAACGTGTCTCATGCCCCACCAGAGGGCCGAATATCCTTGGCCATTTCCACACAACCAAAGATGCCTACTGCTCGATCATCCATTTCCATTTTGAAAAGTCAAATCACAACGCTGTGCTATTCCTCCCAGCTTACAAGCAGAAATTGAAACATGAGGACGCAGCAAATAAAATACTGCACATTGGTCTGAAGCAATGGACGGACTTCTAATGGACTGTTTAGAGTCAGTGAACTGATCTATATTCAAGAACTCAGCGGTGAACCTAAACGAGCATACCACTACTGTTACAGACTTCATCAGTAAGTGCGTAGAAAACTGCACGCTGAAGAAGTTAATCTGAATGTTCTCCAACCAGAAACCATAAATGAACTGGGAGGTCCACTCCATACTGAAGTCCAGCTCTGAGGCGTTCACATTGGCGAACCCTGACCTATACAGGAAATTCAGGTCTGCCCTTCGTAAGGCCATCAGAGGCGCCACAGTCTCAGAGGCACCTGTGCCCACAATCTTTTGACATAGATGTCAGATCAGCCTTCTTCAGGGTGACCACATGGAAAGCGACTAACCTGGATAGAGTCTCCAACTGTGCACTAAGATCCTGTGTGAACCAGCTGGTGGGAGTATTCGCTGACATCTTTAACCTCTCCTTATTTCAATCTGAAATCCCCACCTGCTTCATGAAGACTACCATCAGCCCAGTGCCAGAGAAAGATCATGCAGCAAGCCTCAATGACTAGCACCCGGTGACTCTTACCTCCATACCTATGAAGTGCTTTGAGATATTATTCATGGGTCACATCAACTCCAGCCTACCATATTGCCTTGATCCTTTGCAATTCGCTTGTTAGCATAACAGGACCACAACAGACACCACCTCCCTGGCACTACATCCCTGGAACATCTATTTATGAAGAATACCTACATCAAGCTGCTACTTATTGACTACAGCTCCACTTTCAACACCATAATTCCAAACAGACTCTTCACCAAACTCCAAGCCCTCAGTCTCGGCTTCCCCATCTGTAACTGGATCCTTGACTTCCTGACCAACGAACCGCAATCAGAAAGAATAGGCGACAACACTTCCTTCACGATAATCCTCAACACCACAAAGCTACGTACTCAGCCCCCTACTGTACCCCTTAGTCAAATTCCACCCCAATTCCATTTACAAGTTTGCTGACTACATCACTGTTGTAGGTCAGATCTGAAACAACAATGAGTCGGTGAACAGAAAATGGATTAGGTGCTTAGTGGCATAGTGTAAAGACCACAATCTCTCCATCAACGGCAGCAAAACAATGGAGATGGTCATTGACTTCAGGAAGTGGAGTGGAAAGCATGCCCCTGTCTGCATCAATGGTGCTGAGATGGAGATGGTCAAGTCTGTCAGATTCCTGGGAGTAATGATCACGAACAGTCTGTCCTGGTCAACCTGTGCTGATATGACAGTCAAGAAAGCACAGCAATGCTTCTATTTCCCCAGGAGGTTAAAGAAATTCACCATGTCCACTAAGATGTTTCGCACTTTTCATCGATGCACCATAGAAAGCATCCTATCTGAATGCATTATAGCAATGGTATGGCAACAGCTCTTCCCAAGACTGAAAAAAAACTACAAAGAGTGATGGACACAGCCCAGTCCATCATGCAAATCAGCCTCCCATCCACTCACTCTACCTATACTTCCCACTCTCTAAGGACGACAAATAATCAAAGACGCCTCCAACCCTGGTTCTACCTCTTTCACAGGCAGAATATGAAAGTATGTATATACACAGCAACAGAGTCAAGAATAGCTTTTTTTCCAGCAGTTATCAGAATTTTGAATGGACCTCTCAAATGTTAATTCTAATCTTTCTTTCTCTGCACCTTCTCAGTGGCTGTAACACTGCATTCTGTACTCTGTTCTGCAAGCCTGATGCACTGATGTGGTCTGATCTGCCCGTACAACATGCAAAACCACACTTTTCACTGTATCTTGGTGCATGCGACAACAATAAATCAAATCAACTCAGGATGCCTCAGCCTTTGGAATTCTATATACAGCATGCTATATTTATCCATCACTTCCTTGGTGACCTATAAAATCTGCCTTTTTCTGTTTACAGATATTTTCAGTAATGTACAAAGAAAGTACTTTAAATACATCATCTTCCTCTTTTGCTTTCTGGAGTCTAACTGTTATGGAACAAAAATATGACTTGGTATCTCCATGTTTACAGTATCTCTGAAAAACGAATACACTGAACTGCGTCTCTTCCAGTTTATACTAACTTTTCATTGTGAAGGTTTAAATTACACATTTTTATTCATGATCATTAAGTTCTTGGGAGACACTGTACGTAAGTCCATTTAAAAATTTGTTATAGTATTTGGGAACAGGTGCAAGTGGAAGGCATATAAACTGTGTGCCTAACCACTCAGACAACCTTACAACTTTGTCTCATCATGACCATAACCAGGACAAACATTCAAGCTACAACTTATAGTTGAAAGGATGGCACATTAACACATTGCATCAATTGCTTTACCACAATGCAGATGAATCATACTAATCGTTTACTGACATCTAAGATATCAGGCATCATGCATATGTTTCATCATTTCCATTTCAAGAAAATACTCAGTTAAATGAACTGTACAAAGGCACAAAATTTATTAGCTTCCAAGTTGAGAAATATTTGGAAATCACAAGTTATTTTTTAAACATTCACAGAATGTGGGCATTAGCATTTATTGACCTTTCCGAAGTGCCCAGAGAGCAATTAAGAGTCAACCATATTGCTGTCGATCTGGAGTCACAGGTAGGCTAGACCAGGCTAGGATGACAGTTTCCTTCCCTGAAGAAGATGGTTGGGTTTTTCCAACAACTGACGACAGTTTCATACTCATCATTCGACTCTTAATTTCAGACTTCCAGTGAATTTAAGTTTCGCCATTTGCAATACTGGGATTTGAATCCAGGTCCCCAGAATTTTGCCTGAGTATCTAGATTAACAGTCAAACAATAATACCACTATGCCTCCCTAACAGTCCAACGTTGCCCAACTGGCTTAAAGATATCACATACATTTCTGCATATCAAAGCACAGGAAAAGTAGACAAATAGGCTTCCCTAAGTTCAGGCCTACCATCATCTGGCTTCAACTGACTAGCTGCGTATGGAAGGAAGAATGCTGACAGCCTCGCAAGCAGCTACATGCATCGCAAAGCACGCACTGATAAGTTAACGGAGATAGCATGGATTTTGGTAAGAGTTCATGGCTGAGCAGGAGCTTTTTGGCAACTTGCATGTCATCAATGCTCAGTGTACTTTTTTTTTTCCAAAAACAGCACTGCATGAAATGAATGAGCAATATCAAATGTTAACATCCTGAAACATCTCAAAGTACATAACAAGGACATAATCAAATGGTTGTACTAAGGCACAAAAGGTGGATATTTTAAGGGTGATTAAAAGCTTGGTCCAAAAGGCAGATTTTTGGGAGATTCTGAGAAGAGAAATGAGATGAGATGAGAGAAAAGAGAAAAGACAAAGAGAAAATGTGATAGTGTTGGGAGTTGATGGGATTTGTGTTGCTGCATATTATAAAATCTTTCAAACTCTTGTGTTTAGATAGCTTCATCTGGTTTAGTTTATTTGTTTATTTTGTGTAATACACTTTTCTATTGTTAAAACCAAATGCAGAACATAGAACAGTACAACACGGTACAGGCCCTTCGGCCCACAACGTTGTGCCAACCTATTATCCTACTCTAAGATCAAACTACCCTGAATACCTGACAATTTTCTATTATCCATGTGCCTATCCAAAGTCACTTAAATGTCCCTAATGTATCTGACTCTACCACCACGGCTGGCAGCGCATTTCACACACCCATCACTCTCTGTGAAAAGAACCTACCTCTGACATCTGCCCTATACTTTCCTCCAATCACCTGAAAATTATGCCCCCTCATGATAGCCATTTCCACCCTGGGAAAAAGTCTCTGACTATCTACCCTATCTGTGCCTCTCATCATCTTGTACACCTCTATCAAGTTACCTCTCATCCTTCTTCACTCCAATGAGAACTGCCCTATCTCCCTCAACCTTATCCTCATAATACCTTTCATTTTAATTCCTGCCCTCCAGTCCACTCAGCATCCTGATAAATCTCCTCTGCATCCTGTCTAAAGATTCCACATCCTTCCTATAATGAGGCTCCCAGAACTGAACACAATATTCCAACTGGGATCTAACCAGGGTTTTACAGGCCTGCAGCATAACCTTGCAGATCTTAAACTCAATACCCCTGACAATGAAAGCCAACACACCAAACACCTTCTTAACAACCCTGTCAACTTGGATAGCAACTTTGAGGGATCTATGCATGTGGCCCCCAAGATCCCTCTGTTCCTCCACACTGCCAAGAATCTTGCCGTTCACCCTGCATTCAAATTCGACCTTCCAAAATGAATCACTTCACACTTTTCTGAGTTGAATTCCATCTGTCACTTCTTAGCCCAGTTCTGCATCCTGTCAATGTCCGATTGCAAGCTACACACTATCCACAACTCCACCAACCTGCACGTCATCGGCAAACTTACTAATAAAAGTCATTTATAAGCGGAGGTCCCAGAACAGATCCCTGTGGAACATTGCTGGTCACTGAGCTCCAGGCTGAATACTTTCCATCTACTACCACCTTCTGTCTTCTATTGGACAGCCAATTCTGTACCCAGGCAGCCAAATTTCCCTGAATCCCATGCTTCCTTACTATTTGAATGAGCCTACCATGTGGAACCTTATCAAATGCCTTGCTAAAATCCATATACACTACATCCACTGCTCTACCTTCATCAATGTGTTTTGTCACATCCTCACAGAATTCAATAAGGTTTATGAGGCATGACCTGCCCCTCACAAAGCCATGCTTTTCCAAATAATCATAAACGTTATCATCTCCAATAATTTTCCCACCACAGAAGTAAGGCTGACTAGTCTGTAATTCCCAGGATTATCCCTATTCCCTTTCTTGAATAAGAGAATAACGTTTGCCATCCTCCAATCATCTGGTACTACTCCAGTGGACAGTGAGGATGCAAAGATCATCGCCAAAGGCGCAGCAATCTCTTCCCTTGCCTCCCGGAGTAACCTTGGTTATTTCCCGTCTGGCCCAAGGAACTTATCTACTCTCATGTTTTTCAAAATTTCTAGCACATCCTCCTTCCTAATGTCAACCTTTTCGAGCATAACAGCCTGTTTCATACTGTCCTCACAAATGTTAAAGTCCGTCTCACTGGTGAATACTGAAGCAAAGTATCTATTAAGGACCTCCCCTACCCCCTCCAATTCACACACTAGTTCCCTCCACTATCCCTGATTGGCCCTACCCTCACTCTGGCCATCCTCTTGTTTCTCACATAAGTACAGAACACTTTGGGGTCTTCCTTAATCCAACCCACCAAGACTTTTTCATAGCCCCTTCTAGCTCTCCTAAGTCCATTCTTCAGTTCCTTCCTGGCTGCCCTGTAGCCCTCTAGAGCCCTGTCCGATCCTTGCTTCCTCAACTTTAAGTAAGCTTCCTTCTTCCCCTTGACTAGGTGTTCCACATGCCTTGTCATCCAAGGTTCCTTCACCCTACCATCCCCTCCTCGCCTCAGTGGGACAAACCTTTACAGTACTTGCAGCAAGTGCTCCCTAAACAACCTCCACATTTCTGTCATGCATTTCCCCGAGAACATCTGTTCCCAATTTATACTCCACGTATAGTCATGTATGCTTATGTTTAAAAGAAACAGCACCATGTTAAATTGAAAAAAAACTATGAAAACTCTGGGATCTGACTTGTCCAGTAATCCAGGGACTCCAGCTAGTGCTCCTATGATATAGTTTCAAACCCTAGGTTATCGAATTTAAATGCAAATAGTAAATCAGGAATATAAAGCTAGTGTCTCTCATGGTGGCTATCATGACTATCATCAAATGTAGTAAAAACCCATTTGGTTCACTAATGTCCTCTATGTAAGAACATCTGCCAGCTACCCGAGACAGATAAAGTTTCGTTAAGATATAGGCCAAAGGCAGGTATATAGAGTTAGGCCACAGTTCGCTAAATGGTGGAACTGGCTTGAACCACTGAATGGCATACTTCTGTTCTTATGGTCAATGGCCGCACTCTTCTTGGATCCTGCATTGTCCAAATTCAGCATCAGCAAAGCACCAAACTTCCTCTCAGTCCAACTCAGCCACTACTCCGGGGTGACAAGCCTGTAATATGGAACTGAGGGATGGCCAAGCATCTTATCTATCAGCTCTGATGAAGTGTCATTAAGTCTCAAAACATTAGCGTGCTCTCTCTCTTTATTGATGGTGCCTGACCTGCCTTGGTTTCCAGCATTTTTGTTTTCAGAACTGATTCCAGCCTCTGCAATAATCTGCAGTAATCCTATCTATCGATGTAGGATTTTCAGCACTGACATGGAGCCAGGCATATTCTGCGTTTAGCTTGCATTTTAGAGCATAATGTCATTAGCAGTTACTTAGAGGCATACAACCTCTATGGGTTAGCTTGTTTGTTTCAGTGCAGTAAGCTTATAGTGCTGAATTATACACTCCCTGTCCCTGTGGGTTAGCTAATTTTTCAGTTTCCCAGGGAGAGGCAGGCAGGTAGTGGTATTAGACAAGGGGCTGGACATGTGACTGCAGCATGGGTTAGGTGATGTGTGACAGTCAAAGGGGAGGTGGTCCTTTATGGGGGCTACAGTCAATCAGAATTGGAACGTGGTCAGTCACAGGGGCAAGTGGAAGCAGTCAGGGCATTATAGGTCAGTCAGTCAGGATGTTATACAGGCATTGGTCCAGGGTGGGTCATCGTTAGCAAGGCCTGTTACCAAGCTAGTCATTGGGAGCTGGGGGGGAATGCATTGGTCAATATTACGCAGCAGTCTTATAAGATGCCATGGCCAAAGGAAGAAAAAGAAGAAACTCATGTCTACAGATGGGCTTCATTCTACTGGCTTGTTGAGGGTATGGGTCACAGTGATAGGGGGCAATTGCAGATAGGATTAGACCTCAATGAAAGTGAGGGCTAGAGTTCTGACTTCTACATGGGGGTGTTGTAATGCAGAAAAGGACAAAAGGGATTTCCAAAGTCATATGATGGTTCTAAAGCACATACATGAACACTGATGTAAAGGGGATCGACTGGTATTTGGAGGGGTGGGAAGGTGGACAGATCATCACAAGGACAGCAACATAAAACAGAGCAGGAAGATTCAGTCTGCCACAGGGAGAGCCTGCAAATCACTTAGAACCTCAGATAGAAAGTCACTTCACAATAACTTCAGAGAATGGCTGTACTGCATGCAAAGCATGAGAGGTTAGTTATATGGCGCAAGGTTACAAACATTGATTTTGAGATGCTGTATGGGACAACTATAGCAATGATGCCTCTACTGATTAGGCAATGTCACCCATCTGCCTCAATTCTTCAGTTGCATGGAGGTCAGGAACTATCAAAGAATGTGTATCAAAGAAAGGATAACAAGTGATGACCTCAAGCAACTGTGAGCATACAGTGTGCCCACTAACTTCCTCTTTATCATGCAAGCTCAACAAGTCTTATAGTAGCAAGGAACTTAAAAGCAAAATCTGATGTTCCCAATCGGCAAGGGTATCCCACAGCGAGTTCTGGAAAGACAGTGCAGCTGTTACAACCTCATAGTGAAAAATAAGAACATGAGGACACAGGCTGTGGTGTGGAAGTGAGGATAAGGCCTTTCACTTGATGGTGGTTTACTGGCACAATTCTAATTCTGAAGGAGTACAGACACTTTGGCTATCCACCATGAAACTGCAGAAGGTCACATACCTCACAGCTCTGTACAATGGAGCTCCACTTAGAGACACAGCAGGTCACAGTCCACCAAGGAGGCACAGAGAAATGGTTCAACCCACAGTGTATAGGCTTCATGCAGTTATCTTCAACAATGCTGATGATGGTTAAAGATGTCCTGCTTCATTGTATAAGAGATCAGTTGCTGGAGAGGGGTTTTTGATAACAAAGACTGGGCAGAAATCCTATCCCAGTGACCGCCAAAACCTATAGCTGCCCTGAACTTTTAAAAGCTAGTGGCTCGTTTCTGGGAGCAACTGGGGACCTCCGTCGCATTTCCCATAAGTACACCCAAGTGGGGATCACTGATGTTATGTTCAGCAGAGCCCACTTCCTCTTCCTTTAATGTTTAAATAACCTTTACTATCACAGCCAAATTTGCTGCACCAGATAACTTGGGAGCTGCCACGACACACACATACTACAGTCCTCTGTGTCGCTGGTCTCATTCCAAGGTGACGGGGTTGCTGTGAGATATGGACTACACCCTCTAATCATAGCTCATGACACCTTAAACCCACAGACTTGCATACCCCTCCCACTACATCTAAGTACAGTCCTGAATTCCATTGCTGGGGTGGAGGGAGTGTGCACTTCAGTCAGGTATAAAAGACCATGGGGCGCCTAGAAAACCCAGGCCTGCTGGGTTAGTGGGTCCATGGTGAGCCTCAGTCAGCACATGAGTAGTCCTGCTCTTCCCTGGCCCTTTGTATCTTCTTCTTATATGAAGTGAAGAGCCCGATGTCTCCCACACTCCAAACAGCCCAGTCCTGCGCACATTTACCCTGCCACAATCAAGCAGTTAAGAACCGATTGGTGGGGGAGGCACATGAGATAATTGCCTTTATAAGTCTTGGCATAGATTGTAAGAGGAGGGAGCTTATGTTTGTTCGGCCACAGTTGGAGGGCCATGTGCGGTTCTGGTCACCACACCATAGGAATGATGTGTTTACAAGGGAGGAAAAGTAGAAGAGATTCACCAGGATGTTACCTGGGATGGAGCAATTTAGCTAAGAAGAGAGGCTGGATAGCCTCAGGTTGTTTCTTGAGAGCAGAGAAGACTGAAGGGGGACCTGATTGACAGTATATATGGGGTTGATAGAAAATAGCTATTCCCCTTAGTTGAAGGATAAATATCAAAGGAACATACTTTTAATGCGAAGGGGGACTTGCAGAAACACTTTTTCACCCAGAGGGTGGTGGAAGTCTGGAATGCACTGCCTGAGACAGTAGTTAAGATGGGAAACCTCACAACCTTTAAGAAGTGCAAGGAAATGAGCCAAGTGCTATATCGTCGGCCTAGTATACATTTAGAATAGCTTTATTGTTGGTGCAGACGCAACAGGCCAAGGGGCTTCTTCAGTACTGTAAGGTTCTATGAAAGAAAGAGGTTGACTATGTGGGAAGTGGATGGGAGAGCAGTTAGTGCAGCAGAAGTGGGGAGATGCCCTCCAGTGAGTGAACAGTAAGTACAAAGGGCAGGAAGTAGTTTGAAAGATGAGGTGGGTGAGAGCCTTCAATGGTCATGATGGATGTAATAATGAACTGCTATCCATCAGTTTTTGTGGAAGGATTGTGAATTGGAAGTGTTAGGGTCAGTGATGCCCCTGTGAATGTGAAGTAACATAGAGAAGATGGTGCTACATACCGGTACGGAGGGTAGGAGATCGCTGACCTTTTGGCAGGAGCACTGCTAGCCCTCACTGTTCATTCAGGACACAGCACTGATCTGTGCTGCCATCTCTATCAGAGCCGAGTCTTTTGCTGCAGTCAGCTGGAAAATAAACAGACCTTTCCACCAACCTGTCCACAAGTACCACAAGATTTTGCTCCGGGAAGCAGGCAGCAAGTCTGGCTTTCTTCTGCAACATCTGGGCAGAATTTAAAGCTGTGTACCATAGTAAGGGGGCAGTTCCCAGATGGCAGCATCTGAAATGGTGTGCAAGCAGACTTTAAATATGGTGCCAATGGTATGCGAATTATTAGCTCCAGGCATTTGCGAAAACTTCCATCTTACTAACCACGCAATCCATCAAGAAACACTCCCAACTCACTGCTTGTATAACTAATAATCCAATTCTCATTAACTGAGTTGCAATGATGATTTAATGGGAGATCAAGGACTTGCTACAGGCCATGATGGAGTTGACAACACAAAACTCACTAGTCACCACACGTCAACTGCAAAAAGGAAAATTCAGCCCTCAGTCCGTTAGGGCAAGGCAAATTTGGATGGTCACTCAACATTGATTAAAACGCTGGCTGACTGCATTGGAGGCCCACACTCATCCATGAAATAAATTGATTTGCCACTCACATACATAAAAGTTCAAAAGAATTTTAACTTTGTTATAGTGACACGCCCCAAGTGACAGACACTTGAGTATCCAACATCCCATCTTCTAGAAGGCGGTGTCAGTTCACATCGCAGAGATTTTTGTTAGTGTGATATACACAGCAATGGACAATAATGCACATCCTTGTCAGAACATCGAGGAAGTTGATGAGATACACAGAAAGTTGATGACCTCGGATTTCTACAGTTGTCTCCTGATAAATGCACTGGGATTCAGTGACTCCAGTCTGAATAAAGCACTTGAACGCATATTGTACAGGGTATATAAAGAGGTAGTAATTAGTTATGTAAGATGCAGAATGATTTCTTTACCAAATTGGAATTAGAATCTGCACATTCTAAAAATCGGAATTTGAATTCTAAATGTTTCCAGACATTCTTATTTGTTCAATGTGTGCATTTACCCATCAATAGTAGTGATTTATTTTTACCAATTACTTTACCATGACAAACATTTAAGTACCAAAATTAATTTGTGCTCAAAGTAAAATTCAAGTTACATTTGAAAGATGACTAAATGCTGCAGGGAATTTCAAGCTGCAAATACACCATCATTATGTTGGTTGCATCTTGAGAACAAAATAAAAATTTTAAATAGATAGATCAGCATTGGGGCAACACTCTGTAAAATAATTAGTTACCCAGAGACATGCTTCTATTTTTCTAAAATATTTATTAATTCTGGGTTAGGAAATTATTCTTTAATTAAACCAGGGGGAATTCCACCCACAAATGCAATGCAACATTAAATGAAATCTCTAAAATTCTGGAGCATAAGCTATCATCGTCTATTTTTCCATGGTAGTTAAACAGTAGCCACTCATTACGAAACTTATTACTGATTCATTTCATTGAAATGAATACAACTCCATCAGTTTAGATTCAGTCAGATGCATCTGATTCAGTGGAAGGAAAGGACCAATAAAATCTTAAAATAACATTTTTTTTTGATTATTTATTCTGGATATGAATTTTCGACATTCTAGAAAATGCACCATCTCCCCACTAAGTTAATATGACATCTTTCATGAGCATGCTGCAAAGGAAGTACAAGAGGATGTTCCACATTAACTCCACTGTTACACTTCCCATTCCTTCCTATAGACAGTGCCTAGCCTGTAGTTGGCAGGATTTCTTTTTCCATTCACACAGATGGCACTTCCAGATCTGAAATTTGCCGATTGAAAAATCAGTTTTGTATATTGTCTCTCCATCCTTGAGCGCTTCAGCTTTCTACCCTAATAACCTCAAAACAGTTTCCTCTGTTTGCAACTGCACTTACTCATTTTGACTCTTCACAAATGCCATTCAGAGACACCGGCAAAACTTCTCAGCAAAAAAAAACCAAATCAGTATAGAAACCAAAGTTCTGCAGATTGCAGCTGGCATTCCTTTGTCTACTCAGCCCTCGAAAGTCACAAAATTGTGTAAATTGAGTGGGCATTACAATATCATACTTGATATTAATAACTTGGATAAAAGAAATTAACAGAAATTACTTATTAATAATAGTAATATAACAACTTCGTGAGTTGGTTAGCTCAGTTGGCAGGAAGACACATTTGTGACACAGAGTAATGACAACAGCATGGGCTCAATTCCCTCCCCAGCTGAGGTCAACATGAAGGTGCCTTCTTCTTGACCTCTCCCCTCACCTGAGACATATTGACCCTTAGGTTAAACCACCTCTGGTCACCTCAGAAGCAGCCTATGGTCTTGTACCTCTGCCTCAATCTTTTTAAATAAAGAAAGGACAAAATACACCTCTTAAAGCCATAGTATTGTCACAGGTGATGCCGTGGTAATTTCACAGATCCAGAAGCCCATATGATTGCTCTGTGGATAGGTGGAACATAAATTCATTTAATAAATCTGGAATATAAAGCTAGCCTCAGTGATCATGCCATGAAACCATCAATTATTACTGCAAAACACCCAGTTTCTTCACTAATGCCCTTCAGGGAAGTAAATCTATCATTCTTACCTCATCTGGCAGAAAGCTGACTTCATACCCACAGCCACATGCTGGACTCTTAACTGGAAAAAACTAGCAAGGTATTCAATTCAAGGCAATTAGGGCTAGAAAACAATTGCTGCCTTTACCAGCAACATTGATATCCCCCGAATAAAGTAAAAGAAAAAAATATAATCCCTCTCTTAAATGGGTGATTATAATCTTGATTATTAATGTTAAATAGCAGTCTTTGTTCCTTATTTCACTTTTAGGAAGATTGAAATTAGAACTTAGTAGAACTCTGTACACATTAAATGCCAAAACAAATCTGTGTTTTGAACATTCACTTTCCAAAGGCTGTTGCTGACATGAATACAAGTATTTATGAAGGATTAATACACTACAGGGTTGACTATACATTTCTACAACCAACTTTAGTCAGGTTGCATCCACAAAATACTTCTCAGAATGTACAAGAGTAGGTGACATCTGTTCTGAAGAAGGGTTACATGACTGAAAACAATAACTCTGTTTTCTCTCTACAGAAGCTTGCAGGCTTGGTGAGTTTCTCCAGCAATTTCCATTTTTGTGAGTAAGCAGTTGTTTGGGACAGAAATGCCATCTTGACCTGGCAAAATCATGTGATATCTACCATGGTTTAGCCATCTCTCTAGCAGTCCAATAAAGTCCGAGAATGCAGACCAGACTAAATGGTTGTATGGTGTGGACTAATCCGTCAGAATCTTCAGCTGATATTGCTCCAGTCGCTATCTATACTTACTTTTGCACCTCTTTCTAGCATACAGTTGTGTGCAGAATGATTTGACTTCATATAGTGAGAACACTGCTTTCCCAGTGCTAGACCTTTCTTTTCTTTGCGTGACGTCCTTCACAATATTTGTATCCTGCAATTGTTCTGTCCTATGAACCTGGAGTATCTATCAACATAATGCAAGAACTGGTGTGTTTTGCTCTAGCTAATGACCTACAACTTCAGTGCCTCTGCACATATTAATTCCTTTCCTGAAAGTAATTTTCTTTTCTGTCAGAAGACAAGCTCTCACTGCAGGATTATTTATGCCTTGTACAATCCTGCATTAAATTACATTGTCTTTTACTTGCACAAATCTACAGGATTCTGAGAGCTCAGTTAATAAAGCCACATAATGATCAATGGGTTCTTCACTTTTCACCTTGAACCCTCATATTGAACACATGCTGTTCGTAAGTTATGTCCACTTGGGTTTCCAAATGTCTGCAGTTTGTTCCTTCTGTTTTTCACAGAAATTTAGAGTGGAATGCACTTTTAAACAGTCTCTGTCCAATGATGAGTGAAGCTACACAGTTTTTTAAGCAAATCTGTCACCATTTTGTAATTTTGACATTTCATGTGGAAAAATGGTCAGTTCTGCTTTGTATCAGCTTTCACTCTGGCTGGAGTTGGGACAGGAAATTTTGTAGCCATTTACACTAACCCAGTATTTCAGGTAAGGCTCAGTTCCAAACTCTTTTTCAGGTGCCTGTAGCAGTTTTTGCTGCTCTGAACATTCCTTTGTCTTTCTGTCAGCAACTGTGTTTTTTTTCCCCCAGCTCTTCAATACTCAACAATCGAAATGAAGGTCAGAAGAAATTTGGCTTCTCCATGCCAGTTATAATAGGGATTTTACTACAATTTGCAAAGGCAAAATCTTCACTACTACAGATGCAAATAACAGTTGCTGGCAAATGAAGCTGGATGAAAGCAACAGCTTTCAAAACTATATTCTGGACACCCTTCCTAAGGTGTAGATGTTTGCACAATCTGTTTGACATATTCACAGGTGCATAGGAACATTAACACAACATGAGATAGTTAATGATCTTCCCACAGTAGAAGCATCAGTGGATGATCAGCTAGTTTATGGGTACAGATAGACAACAGAAGAAGCCATTGCTGACCACAGTCAAAATTAAGCACAACTGCAAGATAGCCATGGTGCAGAGTGAACCTGAAGAATGAAAAGTTTAAACTAACATTGCCTGAAGTCAAGTACATAACCCATGGACAGACAAGAAAAGGTCTTTGCCCAAATCCCTAAGCAGTGATCAGTAGATGTAAAATCAATGCAATGAATTTTTGAATTAGTCAACTATTGAACAAAACTGTTGCCAATTTGTTGCCGGAGTGTGAACCATTATACTTACTCACAGTGAGATGCAGCCGCACTGGAGCATAGAGCAAAAGCAGCGCTAGTAAAATCGAACAAGGAATAAGGGCAATGCCAGTGCTGAAATACTATGTGGAAAATAATGAAGTCACCCTGCAGTGTGACGCAAGTAAGACAGAAATTGGAGCAACCCTAATGGAGCAAGGACAATGGCTTGCATTTGGATGCAGGGTGTTAACACAAATAGCACAATGCTACTCTCAGATAGAGAAAGCATGCCTGGCTATTGTCTTCAGTTGTGAACATTTTCATCAATATCTTTTTGGAAAGAAAAACAAACAATCAGTACTCTCTGAACATAAACCACTTCAAAGCTTTTTCTCTGAAGCCACTCCTAGGTGCTTTGCTGTGGATTCAAAGAACATTACTCTGGTCACAGAGATACCACTTTGACATGAAGTTCAAGCGAGAAAATCTGATGTACATCTCAAATATGCAGCCGAGAGCAGCACTCCATAAAAAGAAATTAGAAGATGTGTTAACTGGGTCTTAACCCTTCTAGATCCAATGACAAGCAGCAGCTCTGGAAGTCCCCGACCCATCAGACAGAGTGAAAGCACTTTGCTCAAAACGAGAGAATTATACAAGACACTACAAAGCAAGTTTTGCCAGAACAGTGATAAAAGAATGGTCGGAAAATATAAGGACACACCTATTAATTTAAGAGCCTATTGAGCATACAGAGGTGAACTGACAGCACAAGATGGCTTGCAGTACAAAGAAAACAGGGTTACCTTACCTTAGGAATTGACAGGAGAGATGTTAAAGTGCATCATGCAGCCCACCAAGCAAATCTGAGGAAGACAAGAGATGTGCGCTACAGCTCAAAAATATGCAGCAAAATCGAGGACACATCAGCAGGGCAGTGACTGTAATAAGTACCAAGCTAAGCAAGCTAGACTGCCTCTAATGACACGTGGCAACCCAAGAAGACAGAGGGCAGATGAAGTTAGGAATAGATCTTTTTACTCTCACAGGAACTGATCATTTTGTCACCACAAACTACCATCTGACAATTGGGAGGCAGATCGCTAACTTCAATGTCCACCAGTGAGATTGTTGCATACTCGAAAGTACATTTCAGCCATTACTGAGACAGCATTCCTGACATTGTGATACAGCCACAACTGCCTTCAGTTCATGTTTGAAAAATTGAACTGCTGTACAAATGATTGGGAAATCAACAGCACACACCATCCCCACACTATCCCCAGTCAAAGGAAAGGCTAAAGCAGCAAGAAAATCATCAAAGAGATTGTATAAATTGACAAATCCAACACCGATGTAAGGAAGGCAATTCTAGAGTGGAGAAACACATTTACTGATGGCATGGAGCATCATTCCATCGAAAAACTAATGTCATACCATACTCTTCCATAAGCAAACACCCACTGAAGCCAGAAGTAGTAACAACAGCTGTGACAAAATCATGATGAAATGGCACAAAGTCAAATTTCATTTTGATAAGACCGCCAAGTCATTGCCAAAAATAAACATGACCCAGAGGTACAAATCTTCAATGGTCTCAGGAACAGTCAGTTCAAGTAGCAACTTGGGACCTGTGTACAGCTGTTGTCACCTCGATCATACCCAATGGAGGTGAATGCAACCGCAGGCACATCCACTGAACTGAAAAAGCTGTTCCTCAGCAGTAGGCAAGTGATGCAAACATGTAAATCAAGAAGATGTCAACTCATCGATTGCACTCTACAGATCAACCATGTATCCCAGAGGTTCAGAGGAAGCCAACAACAGAAATAGAACAACAACAACAACATGTACCATAGCAACAACAAACAACAAATGAACAACACTGTCAAGGAAGGGTCATCTCCTGGGTGAATGATTACAACAGTATGCATTCAATTAAAGACCTGCAATATATCATGTGTATGGACCGCATACACTTAGACTGATGAGAATAACAAACCACCAATGTATGGGAACAGTTGTTTGTGTATTGGGTAACTCAAAACATACATAATAACATGTGCAATTTACTTCTGAGGAGGAGTCCAAAACATTAATTCTGATTTCTCTGCACAGATGCTGCCAGACCAGCAGAGCTTTCCCAGCAATTTCTGTTTTTGTTTCTGATTTCCAACATTTTTGTTTTATTTTTAATATGTGCAATTCTTTTTGTTTACCTTTTCATTTGAAAAAGGGGATGATCTAGGACAGAAATACAATTTGGTCCAATATGCTTTTTAGCTTGCCACAGTCATGTAATCGCTAGCATTAGTCACAAACACTGGTAACTGCCAACTCTCAAACTTAATAAAGTCAGAGTACATACCACAGTTGTGAATAAGGAACAGGATCAGTGAACCCAAAATAGGCACAAACACTGGGCACTGGAATTTTAAAAATCTCACATCCTATCACAGTTAATAACAAAAGTCAACTGCAGATGCTAGAAAATCAGAATGATAATAATAGAAAATGCTGCAAATACTGGTGGGTCTGGCAGCATTCGTGGAGAGAGAAACAAGGTTAACATCCCAGAGTGCTAATTCTTCATTACTTCTGATGAAAGGTCACTGAACATTAACTCTGCTTTCTTTCCAATTCAGTTGCTTCTGGTTTATGATTGTATTGTGCTGGGTACTCGGTGGAAGGGGGAGGGTATAAGTTGTGGGTCATCCAATAGAGAAGGAAGCAGCCCCCTCCATCAGTGCAAACATGGGTGCAGTCCATGTTACCACCTTCTTGCCGAGGGATGTTTCACCATGGTGATCTCAGTCTCAAAAATAAAATCCATGAAATGTGTATAAATTCTCTCTTTAATTAGGCTACTGAATCGTTTTTGCCAATCATAAACTTTGCCAAATAAAATAAGTGCATATTGAATCTTGTCACATTCAGTCAATGTAGCACTTAATAAATCACTTCATAGCATTTGACTCATCTGAAATGGAAATGCACTCATCGAAGATGCAGTTTGCAATTAAAATTAAAATGACCTAAATTTACTTCCTGCAGCGTTCCAATTTTGCACAACATTTAGGGTGTATCTTGAAGACACCATTATGCAGCAACTGATTAGCTCTACATCTCGTTTTAATAACAGCGTTAGTCAAAAACATCATACAATCACAGAAGCACTAATGGTGCAGAAGGTGGCTATTCAGCCCATCGTGTCTGCAGCAGCTCTTCAAATCAGCATCATTACTTAGTGCCAATCTCATGCTCTGTCTCCACCCAACACCACCACCCCCCCCATACCTTTGCACATTATTTCTATCCAGGTAATCATCTAATACCCACACATTTTTAAACACTACGAATAAGATTTGGGATTAGAGCAGTTGTGCTCTGTGCCCATATCAAACACATCTGTGACTTACCCAGAGTACAGTGTGGAATTTTTTCTGCAAACATTTATACTTTCAGAAACTGATCACCAGATCTACTCAGAAGAGTACAACGAGAAGTCAAATCCCTAAAATCTGCTTAAACCAACTCAGGTAGCACGCAAGATGAAAATTTGCTAAGCTAATCATGTTATTTTAAAACTAGAATTTTTATGTAATAGGGGACATGGGTATCACTGACTGGCCAGCATTCATTGCCCATCACTAGGTGGCGGTGAGCTGTCTTCTTGAACAGCTGTAGTCCATTTACAGTGGGTTGACTCGCAATGCCCCTAGGGAGGAATTTCCAGAATTTTTACCCAGCAACAATGAAGGAGTGGGGATACGTTTCCAAGTCAGGATGATGAGTGGTTTGGAGGGCAAGTTGTAAGGTCCCCTTGTCCTTCTGGATGGAAGTGGTCATAGGTTTGGAAATTAGAATATATTTTAGTACTTTACAGAATGCTATAAACAAGTATTTTTTTTAAATGTTCTGATTGATCTTGAAGAAACAAACTGGAATTTTCCGAAGTTTAACATTGCAGAAATATTGGTCTAATGGGGCTTATTTTGTCCATACTTTAACCCACATATTGTCAATTTTATTTGAGCTTCAAATTGACAACAGTACTCACAATGACAATCCACATTGTTCATTCTTAATTTGGACAAACCTGTACAAATTCATAAACAGCTTCAGTGCAAGAAAGATAAACCTTGCAGCCGGAAGTGTTTGAACATGCTTGTCGTAACTAATTCTTGTCCCTGTGGTACTTATAAACACAACACACTTAAATCCACAATTCTACAATAAATGTTAAGCTTGCTTTAATAAGTGATTCATTTATGCAATAACTAACACAAAAAAGAACATTATCACCATCAAGTTCAGCACATAAAGAATAATTTTAACAACAAAGCCAAGACTGATAAAGAAGTTAGAAAGTAATTAGTGGCTACACACTTTGAAGTGAGTATGATTGTAGCATGCAAACCAGAAGCTTCAGTGATGGTGCTAACAAAAGCTGAATATTTAATTAGCTTCAGTACAAGTGCAGTAATTTCTTTCAGAACTAAAACAAAGTCCTTAAAAAGTTGCATTTAAACAAAAACTAGTAGATTTCCTTTACTAATAACATAACAACTCTTCGGTACAATTCTCTTTTACAGAATGTGGCAGACACCTGGTATGCTGTCCATGAGGCCATTCATTCATAGTGTATACATGAAATAATGGCTGCTGGCAGGCTATTTGACAACGGTGCACATTATTGCTAATCTCCATTCAGTTCTCACTTCACAACAAGACATGCACTTTCCAGCACAGAATACGAGAAAGCACTTTGGAATATGATCCTGAGCTGTTCTTTACACTTGCTAGCTTAGGTAATGGTCATGTGGCAAGAAACAAAAGAACATTCAGTACTTGTGGAATTGAGTCCTGAAAGCCATCAACACCTCTAAGGGATGAAACCAAGTTTAATTTCATAGAATCATGTCCAAATAAGTCCATCCTTTCCTCATTAGACACAAGTCAAAGATAAATTATTGTTTCTAAACATGGAACTCAGGTTCTAGGAATGTGGGATTGTTAGTGGCTCAGTGGTTTGCACTGTTGCCTCACAGTGCCAGGCACCAGGATTCATTTCCAGCCTTGGGTGATTGTGTGGAGTTTGCACATTCTCCACGTGTTTGCATGGGTTTCGACAGGGTACTCTGGTTTCCTCCAAAGATGTATAGGTTATGCGGATTGGCTATGCTAAATCGTCTGTAATGACTGTGCAGGCTAGGTGTATTAGCCATAGGAAATGCAAGGTTATGGTGATAAGGTTGAGGACTGGGTCTGGGCGTTTCAGAGGGCTGGCACAGACTTTGAGGGGGTGAATAGCCGCTTTCTATGATTCTATGAAATTAAACTTGTTTTCATCCCTGTTTGCGTTGGACATATTAGGCTTGCATCCATTAAAGTTTAGAAAAGCAAGGCAACTCGATTGGAACATACAAGGTCCGTTGGTTCTTAACGGGGTAGATGTGGAGAAATGTTTCCTCTTATGGGAGAACTAGGGAGTCATCATTTTAAAAGTCAGGGGTTTCTCATTTAAAACACTCATGAAGTGAATTTTGTTTTCTCAAAGGGTCATAAGTGTCTGGACCTCTCTTCCTGAAAAGGCGGCAGAAGCAAAAGGTCAAATATTTTTAAGACTGAGGTAGGTAGATTTTTGTGAAACAAAAGAGTGAGAGGTTATCAGGTAGGCAGGAATGCAGATTTCAAGTTACAACAAGACCAATAACCTGTTGAATAGTGGAGCAGGCTCGAGGGACTGAATGGCCTACTCCTGGTCCTTGTTTGGATCTTTGTATGTACTAGACTTAATAATTTGCATCAAGACTGAAAACTAGTGCAGCACAAGCTCCATCAGTAAGAATCTGGTCATTTATCTTGGGTATCTGTTGGATTTTTCAGTGCAGTGCATACAGAACATGGAATGGCAGTACTTGATGCTGATTTGATGCAGCATTCAACAGCACAGGCTGGAATTTTAAAGTCCTTCTTCTGCAAGTAATCAGGCTTTACTTAAATCCATACAGAATATCACTTCCTGTAAAAGTGATTGTCTATTTAATCGATTTGAAGGAGCCTAGATAGACTGTCGTTGAGGCTCAAATTCACTCGAGTCAAATCTACTTTTCAAAATGAAATATTCTACAGTAACTTATTTTTTTTAAATGACATCAAGTTTGAGGGTTGAGTATTTACAGTATACGATGAATCAGAGACACAAATAGCTTAGTTTTAATTAAAAGTTTACAGTATAAAAAATGGATGTGATTAAAGAGACTCAATTCAATGTGGTTTGAACTGACAAATTCAATCTAACATTTTGCTGCCCCACTGTTTTCCCTCAACTTACCTGAAGATATTGACTCATATCGGATAGAATTTCATGGACATTGGCAAATGTTAGGCACGCAAATTGTGCATTCTTCAAACAAGAAATGCTGGCAAGCTACTCGACAGTAGTGGAGTTTACACAAGCATATCTTCTGGTGAAATCAGTGATTGTTTCGGTCTCATGTGGTGTTATGTACTGCCATTTTCAGTTACAAAGCGCCAGTGAGATTCACTTTGACATCATGCGATGATACCAAGTGGTTGATAATGATTAGCCAGCCTGTTCTACATTTTTATCCAATTACATTTCCACCCAGTCAAAGGGAGTAATGTAGAATGAGGTAATGATTCACTCTTGTCCATTTTACCGCTTAATGATGAATTTACTTCCATTATATCTGACAACATTTCTCCTACTGGAATTCATGATCAGCTTCTCCCCTGTTTCAGACCAGCTCATTTTTTTTTGTCTGTAAGATTTAGGTAATCTAAATTTGGGGAGGTCTGAATGCTGGGTGGTCCAAACTCAAAGCCGAAGGAATTTGAATCTTCAGGCAAAATACTGTCAATTAACACTTTACTGCACCAAATAAATATTGACAAAGAAGCATTGTCAGTACTCTTCACGTTCAGCCTTTTCCTTCACCAGAAAAGTATAAATCTTTTCTGAACAGAGAGATTTTCTGGTTTAGTAAGTATCCCCAGGTAATGATAAACATGGGCATCCAAAAGTCAAAAGGTAAGTGATACAGGTTATTATAATCTATTGCTTTGAGAAATACTCTGTGTAATTTCACAAATGGACGGCCAAGTTTCAAAACAGAAAACAAATGCTTGATGTCTGTTGTGAAAGAACAGACTGCCAGAAAAATCTGACTTTTGAAAGAATATCCAAGAACAAACACATTTAGCAAAGCTTCTCTTCACCGCGCATCTTCCATCTAATTTAAATGTCAGCTGGCTCGATCAAAATTATTCAAAACCTGACCAAATTAATGACCTGTGTATGAAAGGAATAATGTTCAAGCATATCTTCCTTTCTTATTTCATCATTTTGAGACAATTTTTGGATTCACAGATATTGGAGTCAAACCCTGTAGGCCCTAATGGAGGCTGCGACATCCCATTCACAGATTTTCCAGGTGAATGTGTATCAGCATCTAATACCTCTAGTGTTAGTAAAGAAAAACACATCTTCCATTTGATCAATGGCAATATCTTTTACAGTGAATAACACTGGTGACCAATTGTGTATCACTGTACTCCTGAAACTCACTCCACTAAATTAAGAAAACTAGCATTCAATCATATCACATTTCAAGATCAAACTAATTTTGCCAAAAGGATGCAGTGGAATAAGGCAAAAGCCACTAAAGACTTAAACCAGTTTCTCAAAGTGCTCAATAGTAGTTAAGGATGTGAAGAGATCAGTTGGCAAGGTAGTGCCACTTTCCATCTCAGGAGGTCAAAACAAAAGAGAGTAAAGAAATAAATAACTGGACAATCTCGCCACACAATAGGTTGGTGTCATGTCCAGCAGGAGGTTTTCAACCAGCAGAAGCTCAGACACTCTGGGAATCTCTGACACACACAGTGAATTCAGGAATTAGGCACTAGATCTGTCAGCATTCAACAGTTCCATTAGATCAACAACTCAGATAGAGTTCCTTGCAGATTTTTTTAATGTATATCGGCATTCATTTCAGTTTCCAACATTCGTCTTTTTCTCTCTTTTAGCTCTTTCAAACGCCTCTCAATACCTAGCTCCAGGCAGTACGTCACTGACACAGCAGTTTGATATCTTAAATGCTGTTCCCAGGCCCAAAATGTAAATAAATGGATTCTTTTATGTACCCTTTTGGTGCATGATAATAGCAGAATACAGAAACTCAAAATTGTTGCTTCACAGCAAAAGGTGTCTATTAATATTCCTGATTCTTGGGAAGATTCAGGACATCCGACAATGATGCGGGAGTTTCGGGACAAGTGGGAGGGGGGTGGTCCTTGGCATTATAAATGATAAAAGCACTACTATAGAGACAGTCAGAAAATAAAGCATGAAGATTCCACTTTCAACAGCCAACTGTTGTATGGAAATGTGAAGATGAATGGGGCACACCCTTTTGATGAAAACTGGTATTGTTGTGTGTGAATGAGCTGTGAAATAAAGCAATATGACAATTCATACCTGTCCATGCTTTTTCACTGTTTACTTGGTCATTAGTTAGAGAAATTAAACAACCGCATGTTCAGATGACATGTACCTGGGCCCGGAATATTTTGCTGCACCCAGGACGGTGATTTTTGTCAGAGCAAATACAGGGCAGTGAGAATCAACTCCTACATAAATGCAAAAGCAAAATTTACTACAGATGCTGGAAATCTGAAAATAAAACAGAAAAAAAACGGCAAATATTCTGGCAGGCAGCATATGAGGACAGAAACATAATTAATATTTCAGGTTGATGACCTTTCGTCAGAAAAGTATGAGATATCAAGACTGCTTTCTGAAGTGAATCCAAGATGCCATCTGTCACAGCACTAATATGAAGCACATCTCAATACCACACAGCAGAACTTGTAGAAGTGGTGATGTCCATCTCCTCAGTGACAGAAAGCTAAACTGGAACAAAAACAACTTGGGGAATGAATTGATAATACCTTACAAACATAAAAGCAATGGTAAAACAGAGGGGGAGAAAACGAATGGCATTAACCAATATAACTGGACATACTCAACTCTGATGGGAGGACTAAATCACAATTGTATCTTCCTTCTTTTTCCCCAAAATGGACCCTAATCATTGTACAAAAGATCAAAGGCTGAAATCGAAAACTTAGGGCCTGTCACTAATTTATTTCGTTTAGACAATGTCTGCAAGCAGTAAATAAGATGATCAACTGGAACTTCAACTATCAACGTCCAGTTTCACAACGATTCAACGGCTTAAGTAAATGGCTAAGATATAGCTGAGGCTAAATATTAGATAAGGAAGATATTCAAATGTAAATGTGGTTGATGTTTACATTAAAATTGAAAAGGTAACAGAATGGTGAGCAGCATTCAACAGCAGAGGCTGGAGTTCTAAAGTCCTTCTTCTGCAAGTAATCAGGCTTTACTTAAATCCATACAGAATATCACTTCCTGTAAAAGTGATTGTCTATTTAATGTATTTAACATTAGCATATTCTAGGTCAGGAATGATAGAAGTCAGAATAAAGAGGTTGAGGTGTCTCTGTTTGGGGAGTAGTGGCCCTCAATGCTAGCGATGGAAGCTTGACTTCCAGTTACAGATGAAACTGAAATCGCTAAATGGAAGCCCGATACTGGGATCTCGATTTAAATAACAGCTGTCTTCAATTACACAGCATCAGTGTTTGACTCTCACTGCTCAGCAATATATCATGACAATCTGGGGAGACCATCAAAACTTTGAGGATTCAGAGAAGTGCCAGTTGTAGCAAGGCACTATTTAGCTGATATGCAAATGATTCAACCATGTCAAGCATCAATTGATATCAGCATATCTTGATGGAATAAAAGCAGATGAGATTTGGACATAATAGCCCTTGATCCTCTCAAGGAAAGCAGTAATGTTGCTCCAGAGTTTTACTGAAAAGAAACACAGCTCAATGCATGTAGAACAGATAGAGGAGTGACTCCGATGGCAACTCAGACTACAATATACGTGTTAATATCCCACTGTTTTGTTGCTGTAATGCAACAATTTATCAAAACTTTTCACTGAATAGCTGTACAGCATCACGTAGTGGGAGATTAACAGCAGCAGTAAGGCCCACATCAGAACTAATGTCATAGATAAAAAGAAAGAATTGGTTCCAGAATCAGAATTTACGGAGGTATGTAGAAAATTTGCATGATCTCACAAGTAGTCATCTTCAGATTACTCCTAATACCAGCTTCCCCATCTAGTTGCCCTTGAGAAGGTGGTGGTGAGCTGTGAGTCGACCCACAATGCCCTTAGGGAGGGAATTCCAGGATATTGACTCAGCGACAGTGAAGGAATGGCGATATATTTCCAAGTCAGGATGGTGAGTGGCTTGGAAGGGACTTTGAAGGTGGTGATGTTCCTATGTATCTGTTGCCCTTCCAGTTGGAAGCGGTTGTAGGTTTGGAAGGTGCTGTCTGAGGACCTTTGGCAAATTTTGGCAGTTCATCTTGTAGATTGGACATCCTGATGCTACTGAATTAAGCAGGAGGGAGCACTTCAGATTTTTGGGATAGGTGGGGAATCATTTTGGAGCCTGTACAGGTTGGACAAGTGATAGCCACTCAGAACCCAGATATTTCTATTGGTGCTGTTGAAGAGGTTTAAACAAGCTAGACAGTGTGTGAGAACAGTAAGCAACAGTTGGGAAAAATAATAAATGTGAAGAATATTTAGAAAGAGATAGTATTACAAGAGGAAATGGATGAGTTCAGCATAAACTTGAAAGTGATATAGTACATGAGAGTGTAATGCTTGTATAGCTCGTAGAGGTCACGAGGAGGCTACAAAACAAAGGTTAAAACATAAGTAAAGCACAGGTGCAAGCCCTCCAGCCCACCAAGCCTCCAGCAATTTATAATTCTTACTTAAACCTGCGAAGGATTGCCCATACACAATTTGTATCCCCCTGTTTGCCTCCCATTCATGTGTCTATCAAGATTTGCCTTAAATGTTGCTAACATGCCTGCCTCCACCTCCACTGGCAGTGCGTTCCAGCCATCCACTGCCTTCTGTGTGAGACATCTTCCCCTCACTTCTCCCCTGAACATTTCCCTTCTCACCTTGAACCTGTGTCCTCTTGAGGTTGACCGTTCCATCCTGGACTATCAACCCTATCTATGCCTCTCATAATTTTGTAGACCTCTATCACGTCACCCCTCAGCCTCCGTCTTTCCAGTGAAAACGATCCGAGTTTATCCAACCTCTCCTCATAACTAAAACCCTCTAGATTGGACAACATCCTGGTAAACCTTCTCTGCACCCTCTCCAAAGCATCCAAGTAAGTCTGGTAGCTTAACAACAAGAACTGCATGTAACTTTCACTGACTTGTTCTCTTAATTGCCATCTGGCCCTTGAAAGCTACTTGGTTCAAAAGCAACTAGGCCTGAGCTACAAATGCTGGCCTCACCACATACCCTCATCTCGTGAAAGGATAAAGTTAAATAAACCCATCCTACCATCAACAATTTACACACATAGATATCTACGTCACTCTGCTTCGTCTGCACTTTTACAATTGTAATCTTTATTTTATACTGTCTTTCTCTATGTTTTTCCTATAAAACTAAATCTCTTCATACTTCTCTGTATTAAATTTCATCTGCCACTTGATTGCCCATTCCTCCAACCTGCCTATGTATTTCATGCATTCACATGTTATAACCTGTGGCTTTATCACTGGCAGGTGGAGCAGGTAAGTTACAGGGTATTCTCATGGAAGTGGGCACCATCGCCAGTCCAATGAGCTTATGGAACATCACTTGAGTGAAGGCAATTGCATTGCCTCACTCAGGGCATGTTCTGAGGAACTCTTGGTCAGGCCACAGCAAAACCTCAAAACAAAGCCAAGTCGCGGCCAAACAGTTAAAATTTCCTTCATGATCCGGGCCAACAGGCAATTGTAGTTACTGGCAGTACAAAAGTAAAGAACCAGCCTATGTCCTTGGACTCAGAGGGGGAGGGAGGTCGTGACTGTAACAAAGTCAGCCCAATAGACCTCATAGAATGAGTTCTGAGGAAGGGTCACTGGACCCGAAACGTTAACTCTGTTTTTTCCTTCACAGATGCTGCCAGATCTGCTGAGTTTTTCTAGCAACTTCTATTTTTGTCCCTGTTTAGAGAATGAGTTCCCTGTTTGGGGCTGTAACTTGGTCCCATCAGGGAGCCCTGGGTTACAGATAATTAGTGTCAGACATCCTGTTCATTCGGAGAGCTGGTTCTGAGGGAGCTGGATAAGTGTCAAGGACTCTCTATATGTAAATAAAGGGTAACGTGATGATGGCCTCTGTGGAATTATTTCATATACTATCCTCCTCACAGTTAACAATATGTCAGAGCTTTGTATTTGTTAATAATTTTGAAAGATTGAACAAAGTTGACAGGAGATTTGACAGAGCTGTTTTTTCAAAATTTTGCGGAGTCTGGACAGAGTAGATGAGCAGAATTTGTTCCAATTAGTGGAAGGAATAAGAACCAAAGGATACAGGTTTAAGGTGACTGGCAAAAGAATCAATGTCAACATGAAGATAGATTAGGATTGCATTGCCTGAGAATATAATGCAGATAGGATTAATTGAAGCTTTCAACAACTAATTGAGCATTATCTGAAAACAGTAAAATATATAGATTGACAAGGAAAAGTCAGGAGAGTGGCACAAGGTAAATTGCTCAGAGACCCAGCGATGACACAATGGACCAAACAGCCTGTTTCCAGCTATAACTATTTTATGATATTCCAATTCAATGCAAAGGTCAATGATCAGACAACAGCAACATTTATCACATCAATATGCATAGTATTAGCATGTGTGCTCCAGCCATTAGTGTTTAATCTCATAGAACGATCTTGCAGGTTTTTACAGCACACAGATTCCCTTACACTCTGGAAGATCGTGCTCAGCACATGCTCAAACAAGCCAGGCCATCCAGGGAGAGAGGAGACAGAGCTCTGGGCACTGGAACTGAAAAATACACCCTTACCTCGACTGAAACGACGCTATTCACAATTTGCCTGCACAGTGATGAATAATTTCTGATCCCTAAACTTTATCTTCACTGATTTGTTCTAAAAATAATCTGCTCAAATGATACAAGCTCAAACACGAGAGGAATGGATAAGTAGATTTAAGCAGGTCATTTAACTCGGGCTGCAATAAAGTAACCAGGCGACATGAATACAAAATTAGCAAGCCTAAAGCAAGGCAAAAGATTAAAATGCTCCCCACTCTCCTGAGTAGTGGCTAAATGGGAAATACTGCCAACAAAAGAAATTAATGGTATGCTGATGAGTCCAGCAAAACAAAGCTCAGCTGGATATATCTGTTTAAGAATGGGGTGGAAGTATCAAAACAAAGATACGCTCAGGTCATTGAATATTTTTTGCCTTGCTGGATCCGCAGAGGTGTTTTCTGAAGAAGGATAATCAGTTAATTTCTTTAAAATTTGAAAGCATTAGAATTCTGAATTAAATTGAATAATCTCAAGCAAGTGTCTTACATTTACAACATTAACCCATCATTTTCATGATTTTTCCACAATGTTTGGTTGGTTCAACTCTGTATTTCCCCTTTTTATTTACAGGCTTCACTTTTCAGGTTTATGAAAGCCAGTTACAGAATCGCTTAGGGAGCCATTAGCTCAGTTAGATAGTTGGCCAGTGTGTGGTTCAGATTAATGCCAACTGTGAGGGTTCAAAACCTGCTGCAACTGAGTTTGACTTGGGTCCCTGCCAATGGTAAATGATAGGTCAGGATGAAGTGCCAACAGACAACGTAAGGTAGATTAGCCATGCTAAACTACCCCCAGCGCCCAGGGAGGTGCAGGTTAGGTGGATTAGCCAGGGGAAATGCAGGATTACAGAGGTGGGGGGGTAGGCAGTCTGGGTGGGATGCTGTTTGGAGCATCAGTGTGGTCTCAATGGGCTGCGTGGCCTGTTCCTACACTCTTAGCATTCTATAATTCAAATGAGCAAAGACCCTCCTTCAGCTGGATGGATGGATGGAACCGCCTATATCTATCTGTGAAAATAATGGTGAGGTTAGGACAGGGTGTCACAATTTAAAAATAACGGTCCTGGTATTCCGACCGCCAGACAGTCGATGGAGTAGCGTAGGTTGAAGATGCATACTGAAATCATATGAAATTGCCGGCAGGGGAAGTGTCCAAGAAATGGAATCTTCCAGCAGGCAGGTGCCCTGCATCTGGAATACTCCAAAAATCTTCCCCTAAAGTTGGAGATTTTGGATGATATCGATTCACTTAAGCTTAAAACTTACCCAGGAAAAGTGACAGGATTTAAAACCTAAACTCTAATCCCTGGCAACCTATTAAACTAACCCTCCAGCTTAGAAGAGTTTATGAGAATGAGGGGGTAGATCTAATAGAAACCTATAAAATTCCAACAGCACTAGACAGGTTGGATGCAGCAACTTCTGGGGAAGTCTGGAACCAGAGGTCATAGTTTAAGGATATGGTTCAATCTTTTGGGACCAACATGAGGAGGAATTTCTTCACCCAGAGAGGGTGAGCCTATGGAAGTCACCACCACAGAAAGTAGTTGAGGCCAAAATATTAATGTTTTGAGAAGAAAATAAATATCACTCTTGTGGCTAAAGGAATCAAGGGGGAAAGGGCTTAGAGTATTGAGTTCGATGATCAACCATCATCATAATCAGAGGCACAGCAGGCTTGAAGGACTGAATGGCCTACTCCTGCTCCTATCTTCTACATTTCTGTGTTACATTCCTCCCTTCCCACAAACTAGGACATGCCCGGACCACCCATGAGCAACATCCCACCCATCGCCCCAAACCTGCTCCCTGAACTGAAAACATCACAAAACAAGCCCCCAATTCCTCCAATGGACCCAACCTATTCAACCTGATGTGACCTGATTCTGACCCTGGACCCACCCCACACAACCCCCCCCCCAACCCAATTCCTGATCTACCTTGGCTTACCTGGAACCCAACTCACCTCTCTCACATGGTACCTGACCCCCTCACTTGACATCCTTATCCTTTCAAAACGGCTGTCAAAGTGTCTGTCAGACATTTAAACGATAACCAGGCTTCTCAAAGTGAGGGCCAGGGCCCTACTTGGGACCACCAGCTGATGCCAAGTACTGAGACAGCAATGGGCATTGTAGAATGCCAAACAAATTATAACAGCTGTGCTCTTAATCTAACAGGCCCTTCCTCTCACAACGAACCGACCCATTCTTGTGGATCGTTTCCAGGGGTTGCAATAACTGTCCTGCCTTGATATGGGATCACAGTGGGGAAAGGCTAGAGTAGCCTCACAAGACCGTAAGATATAGGAGCAAAAGTAGGCCATTCAGATCAATAAATCTGCTCCATTATACATGGCTAATCGCATAATTCTCGACTCTACCTTTTTGCCTTTTCCTTTAACCTTTGGTTCCCTTGCTGCTTAAAAATCTATTGACTTCAGCCTTGAATATCAAATGATTCAATCTCTACAATCCTCTGTGATAAAGAATTCCAAAGATTCACAAACCTCAGAGGAGAAATTCTTCCCCATCTCCGTCTGACATGTACAACGCCTTATTCTGCGATTATGTCCTTTGGGCCCAGACTCCCCCACAAAGGGAAACAGCCTTTTTGCAATGACTCTGTGAAGTATCCTGAAAATCTCGTAACAGAAAACAGGACCAGGAATAGGCCATTTGGTCCGTTGAGCCTGTTCAGTCATTCAATATGATGAGTATCCACTTTCACCCAATGTATATTTCAGTAAGGTTGCCTCTCATTCTACTAAATTCCAATGTATACAGGTCCAAACAACTCAAACTCTGCCCATAAGAGAGTGCCTCCACACCTAATATCAGCACAAGAAACCTTCTCTGCGTAGCCTACAATGCAGTCTTCAATAAAAGGGCCAAAAAAAACTGTTCACAGTATTCCAGCTGTGATCTGACTAGTACCTTGTATAAATTTAGCAAACCCTCCCAGCTTTTATATTCTAGTCCCTTTGAAATGAATACTACCGCTTCACTTGCCTTCCCTGTTAAATGCTGGATTTGGTTGCTGGCTTTTTGTGATTTATGGCAAGGACTCACAATTCTCTCTGTTCTATAGCTTTCTGAGACCTTTCTTCAATTAAATATTTCTAAGTTCTTTTATTCTTCCTGCCAAAGTACATACCTCACATTACCCCAACATTATATTCCATCTGCCACTCATTTAACTTGCCCACATTCTTCTGCAGACTCTTTGTGTTATCCTTAGTGCTTGCCCTTCCCAATTATTTTTGTATCATCCACAAACTTGGCCACAGCACATTCACATTCTTTATCCAACTCATCAATACATATTATAAATAATTGCGGCCCCAAGCAAGGATCCCTGTGACACTTCACTAGTTCCAAGTTGCCATCCCAAACATGCCTTCTTTATCCTAATTCTTTGTCATTTATTAGTTATCCAATCACCTATCCATGTTAATATACTAACTCCAATAACATGGGCTCTTACCTCATTAAGTAGCCTAATATGTGGCACCTTAACAAATGCCTCCTGAAAATCCAAATATATTACATCCACTGCTTCCCCACTATCTACTCTACTTGTTACCACCTCAAAGATTTCTCGCCAAATGATCAGGCATGATTTTCCCTATATGCTGATCCTGCTTGATCATATTATGTATTTCTAGATGCTCTGCTATTGCATCCTTTGAACAAACTATAACTAATGTGAGAATTAAGTCCCCATGACAGATGTGTCAAAGACCAAACTTAGGGTGAAGAACAAGTGGTTGAGAGGAGATCTGAGAAAGATTTTTTTCACCCAAGAAGGTGGTAGAAATAGGAGCGTGCTCCCTGGGAGGGTAATGGAGGCCGGTACTCATCGCATCAGAAGAGGAGGCTACTTTCCAGGTATTTCTAGCACGGAAATAATCTAAAGGTAAATGAGTTTTTGTGATCCAGTCAGGAACTGAACTACGTTTCTGACCACAATTGGAATATTTGGCCTAAAGATTTTTCATTTAAGACAGACAGGGACAGATTTTCTTTATTCCCTTCTGATGTTCATGAGTCTATGTAACTCTTCTCCCCAGACAGCCGCGAAGGTAAATATTTTTCAGGCAGAAGTAGGTAGGTTCTTGACTTAGAAAGGAATTAAAGATCATTGCAGGTTGGTGGAAATATGGAGCTAAAGGTCAAAATCAGATCAGCCACAATGGTTGAGCAGCATGAGAGTCTGAAAGCACCTGCTCCTAATTTTTTGTTTGTAACGCAAGTATCTACTATTAGCTCAGTTAGCTGTGATAGCTGGTCTGCAAAGCAGAGTGACATCAGCAGCGTGGGTTCAATACTTACATTGGCTGAGATCACCATGAAAGTCCCACCTTGTCAACTTCTCCCCTCGCCTGAGGCGTCTTGACCCTCTGGTTAAACCGCAACTGGTTATCTCTCTCTGATGAGTAAGCAGCCTTATGGGCTGGTCAAACTATGGTGACTTCACCCTTACTCCAAGAACAGATGTGTTAAATATGGACTTCCAGAAATTGCCTGCACCATTCTATAGGTAGGTTTATGAAAACAGCATCTCAGCGCTTGGCTTGATTCAAATGGCACAAAGTTTCTGCACTCAGACATTTTTTTTTATTTGGTCGTGGGATGAGGGTGTCCCTGGCTAGGCCAGCATTTATTGTCCATCCCTAATTGCCCGGAGGACTTTTAAGAGTCAACCACATTGCTATGGGTCTGGCGTCATGTGTCAGCCAGACGAGGTAAGGATGGCAGTTTCCTTCCCTAAGGGACATTAGTGAACGAGATCAGTTTTTCCAACAACTGACAATGGATTCATGGGCATCATTAGGTTCCCAATTCCAGATATTTATTGAGTTCAAATTACACCATCTGCCGTGACGGGATTTGAACCTGGGTCCCCAGAATGTTAGCTAGGTCTCTGGATTAACAGTGCAGCAATAATAACGCTAGGCCATCGCCTCACGATTAGAGACAAGCTAAACTCATTACACAAATTTAAGTCGAGACTTCATATGCAAGTTCCAAGTTAACAATATGATAACTGCTAATTACTACTAACCAACTTCTCTAGCACTGAAAATTAATGATTACATGCACAGAGTTGCATTCTTTCAAGCTTTAATTGTTGTTAAAGTTTTTAAAAGTGTTATGTTTAAAATTCACTTTTCCTTTTTATTCCCATTATTTCCAGTAATCTTTCTGCATTTGATTTAATGAAGAATTCACCAACTGTAATTTATACTTCCTGATCAGTCCTTCTATCGTTAATCATATTGGCGAATTGTAAAATTAGGAAGTTATATGGTGTTTACCTCTTTAATTAGATGCTAGATGTCTGGTTTCCCTCGCTGTGATCCTTTCAGCTTGCATTTTCAGCAACTTGACACACTAACAATTCTTAAACCAAAATGTGTGAGGTTCAGGCTAACTACTGGCAGATGCTGTGAAAATTATAGCTTATCTTGTTTAATTGCTCAAGATTGGAGAGAAAACTCAAAACATTACACGCTTTATTACTGATGTTTGAGTGCTTTGCTGAGGAAGTGGTGCAGGTTGGATACAGACCATACTGACTAAATGGTAATCCAAGAAGTGACAGCACCAGCGATTTATGGAAGCACTGCCCCAATCTGCACCCATGTTGTCAAAGGAAACTTGTGTACAGAGGCATCTGACACTAAATTGGATGTAGGTTGTAATATATACTCTTCTGAAGTCGGCAAGTTCAAATAACCACATAGTGGAAACTTAAGTGAAGTGTGGTTCAGGAACAAAATGAGGAAGCAAGGATCAGTGCTTCAGTGTTCCTTCAATTTGCTCCATTGCATGCTCACATGATGGGAAATAGGCAGAGGAAAATCAGGTGTACACAGTCGATTTTACAACATAGCATGTATTGGAAATAACCTCACACAATGGACAGTGTATCCTCAATCAGCAGCATGCAATTTAATTTGTTGCAAAAAAGCTTGACACTCAAATCCCTTTCTGCTCACCCCAAATGTCCTGACCTACAACAGAAGTGAACTACCTTCTCGAGGGACAGATATACAATAGCAAATTTCTTTATGTACTTATTCCTCTCCAAATCTTTAGAAATATAAAATGACAGTAATTCCCTTGCTAATAATGTCAATATGCATGGTTTTAACTGAATGTTAGTAATTTCCCACCTCCAGCATTTCCAGGACTATGCACCACAAAACAGAATTGTTAACAAAGTTAGAACCCAAAGAATGAGAGAGGGGCATGGATAAAAGATTGGCTCAGTGATGGGAAACAGAATATTCATGAATTGTGTTTTATCAGACTGATGGAAAACATGCAGTAGGCATTTAGAAAAAGGCATCTGTACATCATTTACTGGTTGGTTGGGTGCCGTCGCGTGACCTCTACCTTTGCTGTGATTTCCTTTTACTTCGTTTTGTGAAAGCCACTGAGCATATTACTCAAGACATGATTGTCAGAAGCGTGAGGCTGAGATTGAGTGAATTTTCAGAATTCATGGGAGGCAGCTATGGTACAAGAAAGAAAGAATTTCTTAAAATGTAGTCTGCAACTGTGAAGTACAGGGGTAGTCAGAACTACAGTGAACATTCCACAGTTGCAGGGAGTGAAAATGAAAGGTAATAAGAGACAGAATTTATTTCTTTCCAGACTGATTGGGAAAATTATGAAATCGCTACAGAGCTAAATAAAAAGACTGAGCAAGTTGCAACGGGTCCCTTTCAGAATGGCAGGCAGTGACCAGTGGGGTACCACAAGATTCGGTGCTGGGACCGCAGCAGTTTACGATATATATTAATGATATAGACGAAGGCATTAAAAGTAATATTAGCAAATTTGCGATGACACAAAGCTGGGTGGCAGTGTGAAATGTGAGGAGGATGTTATTAGAATACAGGGTGACTTGGACAGGCTAGGTGAGTGGATGGAAGCATGGCAGATGCAGTTTAATGTGGATAAATGTGTCGTTATATACTTTGGTGGCAAGAACAGGAAGGCAGATTACTATCTAAATGGAGTCAAGTTAGGTAAAGGGGAAGCACAACAAGATCTAGGTGTTCTTGTACATCAGTCAATGAAAGCAAGCATGCAGGTACAGCAGGCAGTGAAGAAAGCTAATAGCAAGCTGGCCTTCATAACAAGAGAAATTGAGTATAGGAGCAAAGAGGTCCTTCTGCAGCTGTACAGGGCCCTGGTGAGAACACACCTGGAGTATTGTTTGCAGTTTTGGTCTCCAAATTTGAGGAAGGACATTCTTGCTATTGAGGGAGTGCAGCGTAGGTTCACGAGGTCAATTCCCAGAATGGCGGGACTATCATATGTTGAAAGATTGGAGCGACTGGGCTTGTACACACTTGAGTTTAGAGGGATGAGAGGGGATCTGATTGAGGCGTATAAGATTATTAAGGGATTGGACACTCTGGAGGCAGGAAGCATGTTTCCGCTGATGGGTGAGTCCAGAACCAGCGGACACAGTTTAAAAATAAGGGGTAGGCCATTTAGAACAGAGTTGAGGAAAAACTTCTTCACCCAGAGAGTGGTGGATATATGGAATGCTCTGCGCCGGAAGGCAGTGGAGGCCAACTCTCTGGATACTTTCAAGAAAGAGATAGATAGAGCTCTTAAAGATAGTGGAATCGAGGGTTATGGGGATAAGGCAGGAACAGGATACTGATTGTGGATGATCAGCCATGATCATAATGAATGGTGGTGCTGGCTCGAAGGGCCAAATGGCCCACTCCAGCACCTATTGTCTATTGTCTATGTGCTGGGGAAACATGTGTTTCAAGCTGTATTACAGCTCAATCCTGACTGAGGATAGAGAACTCAGTCAAGAGAAATTTATATTATGTGTTCAATGTCAAAGCTTGGAGGTCAAAGCAGAATACGATCAGATTTGTGATTGTAATGACAATTGAGTTGATACCTGTGATTTGGACAACTGAAAGATGATCTCATCAACATTAAAACTGTCTTAGGCACGTGGGTGACTGCTGAGGGATGCAGAGGTACTCTCAAGAAAGCCATCGATATGTGCAGAAGCTCTGAGATTAAATATAATAATGGAGGACAGACAAGGGTCTGCATTACACTGAGATACATTTCAGGGCAAAGAGAATGACATTGTGGAAAAATGAAATATCTGCAGAAGAGTCAGCAGGAAGTTCAAGGCCAGAGCACAGTATGTAAATATTGTGGAGAACATCACACAAAAGAAAAGAACCCATATCCAGTGTGGGGAAAACAGTGCCTAACTACAAGGAGCTAAAACACTTTCCACACAAATGTTTACTAGAAAGAAGTAAAGCAAGCCTATAAAAGGTGACCACGGGAAAGATGGCATCTAATGATTCTAATACAGCACAGGTTGGTGCTGTCAGGTCTCAAGACAACAAATGGTCTTGTAACAATTAAAAGGATTGTAGAGAATCAAGTGAATGTAAAATTCTAGGTAGATATTGATGCCTCATGCAAACATCATGGGCTTCGCAAAACAATTCACAACTGCGACCTAAAAATGAAATCCTTGAGGTGAGGTTGGGTCAATATGATGGGGCTCATCCCAAGAGGACAAATGAAGCTGAGGGTCCTATTTAATGGGAAGCACAAATGTCTGGACCAGCTAGTATACATTAAGCCACATCCATTTATGTTAGCTAAAGCAAGTCTAAAGCTTAGACTACACCCCACTACCTTAAACTAAGGCTAAACACTACACCTGCCAGAACAGATCTGCCCCAATTTACAGGACACTAAGTCACTGACTGCTGAACAGATCTGAGAAAATTACAAAGATAGTTTTTCATATTTTGGGTGCCTCCCAGTAGTTGTCATCTCAAAATAAGTAAAGGTATGAGGCCAAGAGTTTCAGCTGCCCTCAAGTACAGACTGAAAGACAAGATCAAAGGACCAGTGGTACCACTGACCCAGGAAGTGCAAATAAAAATGAATATTTTGACCAATGCTTCCACAATCTCTGCAGCCACTTCCTTTAAAACCCTTGGATGCAGGCTATTAGATCCTAGAAACTAGACTGATTTCAGTCCCACTAGACTGCCAAAAGTTTCTTCCTCATAATAGAGACAGTTACAAAAACTTTCCCTCCATTAACGCCTTGCTTATCTGTTATCTTTGAGATGCTGTGTCCTCCACCAAGAAGACCAAAAAAATATTGATTTAAGCTATCTGCTGTCATATTGCTGCCCATTATCAATTCTTGCAGTTTGTTTTTACATTGCTTGCCAGTATTCTTTCATAATTATTTTTTTATAATTAATTAATTAATAATTAACAGCCTTCCGAAATGTTTTTTGTAAACATCACATAATGTACTGCAAGGAAAATATTTAAGGATTACTCATTTTTAATGATAACCCCATTCTTTTTCCTTCACATCACAATGACATGTCTCATGTAATAAGCAGGGTAGTGGACAGGTCAATAATATCAATAATTCATGTTACTATCACATTAATCAGTTTGCATAATAATATTTAGTCTTAGGAAGAAAAACTAGACACTGAATACACTTTTAATGGTATATTATTTTAACTCTTTCAAAGGGCTACTGGTGGTATGATTCACAAGTAAAATATAAATCTGAGTTACTGGCACAAGGGAAGTTACTATTCACATGCTAAGCTTAGGTGAACAATGCTATGGAATGAATTCGGCCTCTGGACACTTACAGTGGAAGCAAATTAAAAATAGGCAAGTACAACAGATCTAATTTTAAGCAGCAGTCTCGGAAATAAATGAACCAAACGCCTCCTCTCTCACCATGCTCCACACTCCTGTTAGCCAAATTACTGCAAAGAGAGATGTTGCTTTCAAACGCGAGTCACAGAGCAGGCAGCTGGAAGAATGTTGACGCTTTAATTGGATTCATGATGACTGAATACACAATTGGACAGAATTGGCTCCCTGCAGATTGTGACAGCTCACTGAAAACAAAACCACACCATCCTACAGCAGTTCTGTTCCAATTCGAAACTTTACAATTTCTTGAAATTTTACAGGCTTGTTTGGAAAATTTAGATGCTATATACATACAGGCTGATATCCTATTTTCTAAGTTCATATTCCTTCTCACAATATTTGTTTCTATTGTTGTTAAAAGTTAATATTTTTTAAACTTTTTCCTTTGCCCTCTAGCCACACAGTATAAGAGCAAACAGTCAGTTAACAGAAGCGCCTTCTCACAGAGCTACCCAAGGGAGCTCCAGCATCTCAAGAGTTACTGAGGAGCCCCAGTGCAGTCACTTCATTTGGATAGAGAGCAATGGATGATTGAAGGAGAATGGCATCATAAATTGCCAGTTAACAATTTATTATTACCAGAAATCACAACATCTTCATATACTTCACTGCCATAAATCATGAAGCAAAATGATCAAGCATCATTTTCTTTAACTGAGAACATTCCCACAAACGAAATGGGCACTTCTACAATTACAGCTAATCTTAACTTTTCAGTAATTTTAAATACACTTGGATATTAGTTGTCTTATTACTGGGTTACTGGGGCTGCATTTAATTAATACCACAGTGCAGTTCCCAGTAATTACAGTCTTACTGTTCTAATATCAATAAGACTGAAGGTTTTGCTATGCTTTTGATTTGAATATTGAACATTCAAATTTCTCCATTGGTTTCTATACTCTCCTGCGACCTGCAAAAAGCCACTGCTTTCTGTTAAGACTATCCAACTTTAAAATGATTAGGTTAGCTCCATGCAGTTTCTTTAAGGTCACTACTGTTCCAAGGCTAATCGATTCCTGTTGGTTCCCACCCAGTTCTGAATGCTGCTATCCTGACACAGGTTGATTCTGCCTGCACCATCAGGTTGCCAAAGCTTTTCATCTTGAACTCATCAGGACAAAGGCAAAATTTCAATCACTAAACAATTTATACTACAGAAGCGTGCCAATTATCATCAAGTCAACTTTGTCTGGCTGAAGTGTTGGTTTTGAAGAAAACAACGGGGAAAACCAGGCGCTCCAAGATCCCAAGTGATTCAATAAAGGTTTTGGGCTTGAAAATGTTCCTTTTTCATCCAGAGAACAAGTACCTTCATTTGAATATAATGGCTTTTTAGAAAACATGAATGAATGGTATTATGTGCTTGAATGATTGCTTTAAATTGGTCGTTAGTGCAGCTATTGGTGCACTCAGGTTTGTTTAGTAGATGTTGCATTTTTGTGGAATCACATCTTGCAGTAATTGTTTTGCTTGGGGTTTCACAAATACAAGCATATTGAAAACGGTCTGTCCTCTGCCTATTGTGAGCATTTGAAGAAATAAGATGTTTGAGTCAACCAAACAATTGTCAGGGTGCACAGTTCAAACAGCTGACATTGCACTGGCACTGAAATTCACACACAATGTCGCTCAAACTTGTGGTCAATACAACATAAATTTGGACTGGTGGCAATATCCTGTTAGTGAGGTCTCTGTACACCACTGACTTGAACTCATCCCATCTGCTCCCAGAGTCAAATAAATTTGGTCCCTCATGTTTTACTGCCTACAGAGTTGAAACTTTATCAATTTTTCAAACCCTTGGTATTGCTGAGAGAGGAAGCTACAAGTGTTTCATAATATTTCAGTCTAGCTGACGTATAATGCAGGGCCTCATCTCAGGAAACCTATTGATAAAATAATTATTCCTGGTACCAAGCTTTCACAGTGAGTTAAACTGGGGAATGCTTGGCTTAAAATATTTACACTCGTGATCTTTGCCCTTTGCCCTGAAGTCTGGCTCTGTGATTAGCAGGAACTCAGGGCAAAGTGCTGAGGTCAGTACATAATTGCACTAAATGATGTATTATTAAATGTGACCGCTCCAAAGAAATGTGAACATTTTCATGAAGGAATGCTTTGAGTAATCTTAAGAGCTAAGCTTGGGAACGTGTATTAAAAGAAGAGTCACCTTTTTGACAATGTCATGAGTGATTATTTTTATTGGAATTAACCCAAGTCTCTACACTTGCAATAGGATTATCGCTTTGTGCTTTTTGAGCTTCAACCAGGATGGAAGGCAGGATCATTAAAAAACGATATCTTTTCCAAACTAGGATTTCTCCGATTAAAATAAGTCTATTAAAAAGTCCAGCTTGAAATGTGACTTGTTGCTGGTAGTTTGCTTTTAAAAGAGTTATGAAATTAATGGCAGGATGGAGTAACTGCAGAATTAATGGACAAAGCTGACCTTTCATATCCATTTCTGATACTGGTTGTATCTTGATCATTCAGCACCAGCAACATCATTTGCACAGTTTTGGTCTCCTGATCAAGAGAGGATGTAATGTGTCAGCAGTAGTTATTAACCCAGCTGATGTTATTTCTGGACCAATCAGATCCCAAACTAAAATCTGGTTTGATCGATATTTTGATTTGTTTTACTGAGATGGTCTTTCACTGAAACACAAACAAGCAATGCTACAGATTCGATTTTAACAATGAAAGAGAAGTTTATATTTACACAAAAGAAATGAAGATAAAATTGAATAAACCAAACTACTTCCATATACACATTTAAACACCACGGTGACAATATAAACATACTAATCCCAACAGGACCCTATTATAGTACTCAAACACCAGAGAGAATTCTTTTTCCTAACCCTAATAATGTTTGACTTAACTGGAGCTTCAATTCTCAGTCAGAAGACTCTGGAAGCCTTTTCTATGGTTAGTCGTATAACTCTGCTCAGCCTTTCTCAGCCTCATATAACCCCTTAAGGTCTTAACCCAGCACTTCTGATCTGGAATATTTAAAGTAACATGCTTACACTTATGTAACCTTTTTCATATCAGCCCTATTCTCACTCTCTTTCTCAGGATCAACTGTTTTATTCAGGCAGCTTCAGCAAGGACTTCTGCAAAATTATCAAAGTGAAGTTAAATGGGATTTCTTCAAGCTATGGGTGCTTCACCTGATGAAAAGAGAAATATCAATCACTGACCTTTAAAACTGAAAATCTAATGTACAACTGTTTACTTTGATCACTCATAAAAAGAAGCCAACGCAAACAAATTTTCATTAACCTCTCTGAACTCTCACTCAGACTATTAAATCAAATTCTATCACTACAGAAATACATACAAGTTAATTATTAAACCCCTTCCAAAACACAAAGCCCATATGCCACTAGTTTAAAATTCAAAAATTGAATATCAATGATACTAAAATCTAGATAAATCATACAGATTGCATCCACAGGTCACAGACCATTCACACAAATGAGGGGCTATCCCATAAGAAAAAGTTCAACAGGCATGGCATGTATCTGTTGGAGTTTGGAAGAATGAAAGCTGATTTCATTGTAACATAAGAGCCTGAGGGGACTTGATAAGGTGGGTGTTGAAAGAATGTTTCCCCTTATGGGAGAGACTAGAATTAGAGAACACAGTTTAAAAATAAAGGGTCTGCCATTTCAGTTGCAGATGAGAATTTCCTTTCTATAGAGGGGTCTTTGGACTCTTCTTCAGACAGCAGCACAGGCAGGGCTGGCTCAATATTTTTAAGGCGAGGCAGACAGAATCTTGACTGAAAAGACGGCCAATGGTTGCTGATGCATGTGGATTGAGGTCACAGTCAAATCAGCCATTGAATAACAAAGCAGACCCGTATGGCCAAATGGCCCCAATTTATATCCACCATCGGGTGAGAGCCCTGTATAAATATTCTCCTGTGGTTTAATATTAGGGAGTTCATATAACAGCAACCCTTTACCGAACATAAAAATACTATCCACAATTAGGGAGAAATCTTTTGGCTGAGTGTTGATCAGTGGTGGTACAGTGTGATAATCAAATGAACTAAAGGTCTCCAATTAAAATGGAAAGTACTACAAGGAGTGTGTGGAATAGGTAATTAACTAAATTGAAAAACAGTTGTTTAAATAAGTGCCCGAACTCAGGAATGATCGTTATACGGATAAACAAACATCACCAAAACTCAATGGTCATGTACGTTTGAGATGACGATTAAATTATCTCTGGACTGTTACTGGTCAGAACAGTGCGGGTGCTTTCTGTCAATAAAAATTCTGCAGTTATTCCCCTTGGAGGTCAGGGAGAAATTCAAAGAAATTCTTGGAGGTTTGATCTGCAGTCATTCATGAGGCTTGGGTCAATTCCATGACAGGAAAATTATATATGGTCTGTGGAGGGAAAGAGCTGAACAATCTTTGCTTGTTTTAAATTCCAAAGTGTTTTTATGCTGTTTTGAATAGATTGCTGATGGTGTACAGAGAAATCTTGCAGCAGCTATCTGCGACTGCCTCTGTCATTATTCGATTCACTTTTAAGGTACAATCGGTGTTGTGGCACTTCTGCAAACTCACTCAGCAGAGTTTACTGATGATAAGGCATTGCATGTAGAATTATTTCAGCAAAAATATTAAAAATAGGTTGATTTTTCATCACAAGAAGGACATTTGAAACAGTGAATTCCACACAAGTAAGAACTTAGAAAAATTGTGAATGACCTGGTCCTGGAATTTAACAATGAGTTTCTCGATTTTCTAACATGGGATTAGTAGGAAATAAGCAAAACCCTTGGAAAATTATGAGAGGAGATGTCAATAAAATTTCAGGAATTCTGAACTCAGAAAAGAAAAAGTTGCTCAAAAACTAAACAATGAGATGCAAGAAAGAATATAATTCTGAAATGTGGCTTAATTCTACAGGATTTTTCAAAGGTATATGGGATATGAGCAAAGGCATGGATATGGAGTTTGGTTATGGATTATTCATGATTTTACTGCAAGATGGTCTGAAAGACTGAATGATCTAATCTTGTTCCTAAATTCCTACACAGTTAGTCAGACCCTTGTGCAACACATGACAAGCAAAATTATGCTTTTTAAGGTTTATTGGTAAGAATTGAAGGAACAAACTGAGTGCGTATGAGAAGATTTGCGCTGAAAGTAAAAAAGCGGAAGAACTCACACCCTTATTGTGGGCTTAAAGTCAATGTTTTATGGTTTACTTTTAAAAATATTGTTGGCCGATTATTTTTTATTTTATAAATTGAGCATGAAGTTGGAAGCAGATTTCCATATTTTCATTCAAGGTTTCAATACTGCTTTACTTTATCTCTTATTCTGTCAGATGCATCATGTGTGAAATAGCAACGCTTTTTTTTAGAATGGGTGATTTCCTAGTGAGAGAGTAATTCCTGTAAGAGAGACTGTGGGTGTTTCTCAACTGGGAAACGGGGGAATAACTGGTGTCAGTCTTTATTGAGGGGGATTCTCGCTTCTGCTCGTTTTAAACTGGCAGCCAGGAGCTTGATTTTTGTGAAAAGGAATGAGTGAATTTCTGCATTACGGATGCCGCGGTGAATTAGATCCTGGTATGATGAGCAAGGAAAGATCCTTCAGAGTAGAAAGGAAATTGTGTGGATCAGAAATACCTAAACAAAGGATGATATCTTTCTGTATTTGAAAAGAACTAGGAAATGGTGAATGACTAAATCCTCACCAAATCACTTTTGTTGTGGCTGTTACTTGTAGCAATTCACCAGAACCACACGGCTTCGGAAGGTAAAAGAATCTGCTAATAGCCCAGAGGCTATGGTTCTACTATTCTGAAACTCTCTCAGCTGCTCCTTCAGACTTAAATAAGATTTTTTTTCTTAATTATACATCACTCTTTGTTATACATTAATATTCTCAGAGTGTATCATGCTCACTTTATGTAAAATCCATTTCTTTAAAAAACATGCAACAGAATCTGGGAAAGTAGACATGCGTTTGGCATGTGAAATAATTTATACCTATTCATTTTTAAAGCAATATAGAGGAAAGAAGGGATAATTGGATGTGTCGGCTAGATAGATCAAATATCTTTTCCTACATGAATGTTATTTCTAGGGCAATTCAAATTGACTCGAAGATCAAACCCTGAATGATCATGAAAACCAGTGTAGTGTTGGTTACTATGCTATTTGAAAATTAAGCACTAATTCCTATTTATAAGTTAATGTGAGTGACTTGGCATTAAATTATACAAATCTGTTTTAAAACAGCAGAGAAAATTGTAGAGGTTTTATTGAAGTGAAATCAAACGGGATCATGGCAATTTAGAGAATTATTTCATTATTGTGTTAAAGCAGGTTTACTAAAGACAAGGTGAAGTTTACTTCGTTGAACGGAGAAAGGAATGTAAAGATCCATTAACAATGCATACATACCACCTTGCCTGCTAAAGCACTAGCATCTACGCATTGCAACTAGTTAGTGTTTGGAACATTTGATTATTGAAGTTTAATAAAAGGGAATTCAATGTTCTCGCACGTTATTAGAATATATCATGCTCCTGTGAGATATGGTTTTCTTCACTGTCAGCTGCAGGCACACAATAGGGTAGAAAAAACATTAGAATTATGAGTTGCACAAAAATCAATTAAAACACTGACATACATAATCCAAGAACTTAGTGAAGGAAACACCAAGCTCTAATTTTAACAAGAAAAATGTATTTTACACACAGATTCAGGTATCCAGTAATTACAGAACAAGATATACTTAAAAGCGAAGAAACGGGGAAAACATTCTTTCAACAATGCAGTGCATCACTATTTCACACACAGGCTCAGATACGGATTGTGCTCAGAATCTGAATCAAGCAAGGAAATGGATCATTTTTATTTGAGTTGACCCTTTGAAGGTCTGCTTTGCTATTCTGCTGCACCAAATAAAAATATAACTACGTTAGTATTTTAAATGGAAATATATTGTAATTTAACAGTCATCCCAAGCACTTCTAACTTCAGTTCTGCATATGCAGATTTTGTCATTGTAAAGAACGATTCTGGGTGATCCTGCACTGACAGAAATGTTGAAACTAACACAACTTTCAGAACTAAGCAGGATTGAATAATTAATTTCATTCAGGTTTTAGACATTTATAGCTAAAGATAATCAATTTTTAAAGAAGCATTCAATGTTTTCACTATTGTTCTAGGATTAATATTGTAAAACATGAAGAAACAATATAATTTGAGACAATTTTTGTTTTTACTATGCTGACCAAAATTAATGTCAGCATGCTCAATAAGACACAACTGAAAAAGGGTTTTTGAAATCTCTGATACAGATTATTTTGGGAGGTGGGGGCAGAGAAGGAAATATTTGATTATCTCAGCTCCCAAGTCAGAAGCTGCCAATCACGTGTCAAGTGGTAGAGCTTCACTGCATCTCCCATCACTGGCTGTCATTGCTACAGCTGATGTGCTCAATTCAGAAAGGCTGCTCAAGGCTGCCAGTCAACTCTCTTTCTCATATCAACTCTGGAAATGGTTTGGAATCAGAGACAGAGACTGTTTGAGCTCTTTGAACCCAGCAAATATTAAAATCCATAATAAGTGTATTTTATTCAAAAGAATCCTGTGCAAAGGAATATGTCAGGCGAATGATCAACTGGTTCCAGGCAGCAATGTTTAAAAGATACTAAATGTGTCCTAGGTACAATATGCTAGAATAAAAATGAGAAGCTACAGAACAGAATGAAATTCAAGAAGTTAATAAGTAGTACTTTAAGGCTGATGAGAAATTGGTAGGGCAAGTGACATATAGTTCTGACAAGCCCCAGACCTACAATTTTACTAAAAATAATATCAATATTACATGTGACAAAACGATTGAGAATAGCAGAAGCAATATTCTTTTAGAAATATTTTTTAAGTATGTTTAATAATTTTGCTTTATCGTTGGTCACAGGTTGCACATTACGGCAAAGGTTAGTGAGCAGTCAAGTGGCTATCAGGTATTGTCCCTTAATAAACCACTATTAGGTTTTGCATTGTCTGATTTTATACTGTCTGATATTCTGATTTCCCTTCCACCACTAAAGGCAGCTATCGATTGTTCTCTGGTTTTAACTAAATGGGCTGGATTTTATATGTCCCTGCCATGCCCACTTTCAGCTAGCTAATGGCAAACATGTAAAAACAAGGTCAGTGCTCAGCGTACCACATCACAGCCACCCACTCCCCACCTCACTTTTATAATGCACAGGGTGGGCATGCACTGAAATCAGCCCAATATTACACTGTACATTGCATAATATGATACACATGGGATAGCAGGCAGGAGTAAACAATCTGTTCTTTTCAAAAGAAATCTTTAAACATGTGGGAAGGAAAGGGAATTTGACCTTTGGTGGACATTGGGTGCACTTCCAGAAGATAGTAACTGACTTGCTTCCTCCCCGCACAGACTTAAGGTCCATCCTGACCCTCTTGTGAAGGAGAACAAACCCTCCCCGACACAATACCTCTTACTGTGTCCAGGGATCCATTGAGCGTTCTTCTTGGGACTGACAAGAGTCACAGCCACACCTATTAGCAAGCTCTGACACTGCCAAGACTACTGAAGCTGCCATCCAAGCTGTTCCATGGGGTGAGGTGGGGTGGGGCACTTCCTCCCACTGAGGGACTAAAGTCCCATTCTGCACCAGTAATTCACCTGGCACATGCTATGGCTGCAGGGCAGGCTTCTTCTGGGCCTGACAGCTGCTCACCAGCTTTCCTGGTGACAGGACAGAGCTGTCTACACCATATCCCCTGCCAATTTCTGCCCAGTGTTTCGGGTGAGGACAAGTTTCCTCTGTACCCTTTTCCTAGCTAAAATATAGACGTATTCAAACTCACATTCACAACTTCAGCAAAAAAATGCTACAACGTAAAATCATTCTCTATGGAAGTAATTGTCTAAATTTTCACCCCACTTCTTGTTCATAATGGTCCCAACTTTTAATAAAATTCTCCTACTTTCAATGTGTCTAGGATAGATTGGGCCACAAATAATGGGATTGCTCTCTCCAAGAACCATGATTTTATTGCTACATATTGTGTGCGTATACACAATGTAGCAAAATGTAACATTACAGTACTTTATTTAATTGAAATTTTCATTTCCATCATTTGTGGCAGCATTTCTTGTCACAACTGAATTCTGTCCACTCAATTAATAATGAAGGTTTAGTGGTGTTAGCTCCTCCATCGTCATCTGCTTTTATAAACTATGCAAGCTTCGGTGCATCAGATTCTCAAATTTAAAAGTTATCTCACAGCACAATCCTTTTTGATTCACAGTGCAATAACTTTACAGAGGTGGAGCCTGAGTGACAAATGAGCAGCTCTGATGGACACTTAATGAAGGGTGCATTGACATATTTCACAGCACTTTATAAAATGCTGCGCTGTACAGCACTCAAAATGGTGCTGTGAAGTATATTAATGTACTCATTACTAATATACTGTCGCTGCTCTGGTTTTACAATGCAGCAGCAGCACCCAAGACTAAAGCAGTTTAAACAGACAGAACTGAATGCTGCAGGGCAGCACAGATATTACAGTATCTGTATGTTTAAAATCAACACTGACTCCAGTCCTCTCCAAAGTAGGCCACCAATGTATGCCACAATATCATTCCACAACAGAGGGTTTCACATGGAACCCAAGCTGGTCATGGCTGTACAAACGTACATACATACCAGCAAGAATCAGGAATGGAAACACTCAGACTGCTTCTAGGTTATGTGCATTTTTCTTGTTGTCACTCTGCGTGAAATATATCTGAACGATTTTCGGTCTTTTGATTCATGCCTCAACTCCACGTTCTGCCTCCCTGTCTATGGCTAATCAAGAATTTAGCTATCCCTGCCTCAAGAACATTTAAACTGCATCTTCATCATTTTCTGGGGAGCAGGGATAGATAGATTTTTAATGAGCAAGAAAATCAAGGGTGGATTGAGGATCGTCAGATCAGCCATGAACTCAGTGAATAGCAGAGCAGTCTCGATGGGTTGAATGGCTAACTTCTGCGCCTATGTCTCATGATCGCAAATACAGCAGGTGAGGCACCATTTGTGAGAGAGAAACAGAGTTAAAGTCCTAAGTCTGCTCCTCGGAATATAGTTGACAACATGGCTAGTGACTTCAATACACAACCTACTACACGTGACCAACATGCACAGAAAGAAAGACAGGTCAAAGCGCAAAGTACAACAGATACACAGAAACAATGCAACTGCTGCCTGGAATAGTCTGAAGGAGTTTGCGACAATTCAGGTAAGAGTGTTTGATTTAAGATAACAAAGTGTGGAGCTGGATGAACACAGCAGGCCAAGCAGCATCTCAGGAGCACAAAAGCTGACTTTTTGGGCCTAGACCTTCATCTGACTGTAAACAACTTTGCTATTATGAGGTGACAACCCTGAAGCTTGAAGAGAAGAAGAAGCGATGTAGACAGCCCTTTCTGACGCTGTCCATGAATCATTTACCCAGGTGCGATACCAGTAACCATAACGTCAATACCTCATTGGTCAGCGCTCGACACTTTACCTTCCCTCTGTCACTGACCATCACAGTGTTGACTAGGCTATAAAGCAAAAGTAAAAGTCAACACAAAATAAACATTCCAAACCAAACTTATAAATCAAGCACTTTGATATTATTTACAAGTGCCAACCAACCACACTTGTGTATTCCCTCAGTGTCTCCACGTGCCTCCTGTGCTCCGGCACTACAGCGTGGTGAGTGGAAGGTAGGTGAATGTCAGTGCAGGGGGGTGGTGGTGCTGCTGGTGGTGGTGGTGCAAATGGCTGTGTAGGGTAACTTCACATACGTCTGGACCTAGAACGTCTCGCTTCAGACCGGAAGATGTAGGAGTGGAAGTAGGCCATTCAGCCCATCATGTCTGCTCCACAGGCAATACTATCTTGACATTGCACATTACTTCTGTCAACAGCTGAATGGCAGCCCTGGCGAAGTGCCTGAGAGAGAAAAGATTGCAAATTCATGCTCCATGGAGCCCTGTCACCTCTCCTTTGGTATAAAGTGAACCAGATGATTATACATTTTGGAAACAATATTACAAAGAACGTCACAAATGAATAATCTTACTTTTTACTGAAGGCTGCGATGAAACAATGTTACAGAGTGGGGTAATATGTAAACTGTGCATTACAGAATCTCAAGTCTTTTTCAAGCAAGGTTCAAACATTGTGTTTTATGTGTAGCCAAAAAAGCAGTATTTGCATTTGTCAAAAGCTTGTTTGTGGCTGTTCCTTTAAAAATTAGTTGCAATATAATACAATTTAAAAGCAGCTGCAGGTAGAGAAATCAATCATGCCTCAGCAAGTCCTGACCTATACAGCTTTGGTAGAACAAACTTGCTTCAGAATTTTAACTTAAAAACCAGAGATCCTGGAAATGTTCAATATTTCCAAAATTTTCTCATAATTTCAAATTTTCACCATCTGCAGGATCTTGCTAGAAAAGAAAACTTGTTTGGCTCATCAAAGTGGGAAGATGAGATAACCTCAAAGGCACAGGAACTCATGGATCCAAAGTAAGGTTTACGAGTCTCAACAATCTAGCACAGAAGGGTATTTATGTTTCATCAGCTCACTACATCCTCAAACATCCTTTAAAGCTAAGTAAATACTTTTGAAATGTAGCCACTGGCGTAATTTTTAAAAATTTGTTCACAGGATGAGCCAGCATTTATCTCCCACCCATAACGGCCCCATGAACTGAGTGTCTTGCTGAAAGCAGTAAAGAGTCGACCACATTGCTATGGGCCTGGTGTCAGATGTAGGTCAAACCAGGTAATGGACGGCAGATTTCCCTCCGTAGAAGGACCAGATGGGTTTTCACAACAACCAACACTTTCATTAGACCATCTTTTTTAAAATTCCAGATTTTCATTAATTCAAATTTCACCATCTTCTATGGTGGGATTCAAAGCCATATCCACAGAAAATTAGCTTTGGTCTCTGGTTTAGTGATAATACCACTCTGCCACCTCCCCATAATGCAGGTAAGAATTTGAAAAAAACAGTTGCAAAATGTAACATACTTGTAGCTTAACCATAACTAGTAACATCCATATAATCAGCAACTGTGCAGTTTAAAGCAGTGGACATTCTGAGCAAATACGTAAAGAAGCTGACCGAAAGAGAGAGAACAGTGGCATCAGTTAGAGCTGTCAGGGCATTTGGCGTTGCACCAAACTAAACCAGTGACGCCCCCAGAAAGCCCAGGAATTCAGACCACAGATCTGCCATTTAATTCTCTGCAGCAGCTGGAATACCCACACACTGGCTGCAACACTACACACTCATACAGCCTAACATTTGACACAATGCGATGCATGTGTGTGCACATGGTACGCACCAATTCACACATCACAGGGGAGGTGATGGCCTAGTGGCATTATCAATGCACTGTTAATCCAGAGAACCAGGTGATGGTCTGGGGACCTGGGTTCAAATCACATAAGGGTAAATTGTAGAATTTGAATCCAATGAAATTCTGAAATTAAGAGCCTAATGATGCCCATGAATCCATTGTCCATTGTTGGGAAAAATCCAGCTGGTTCACTAATGTCCTTTCGGGAAGGAAACTGCCAACTGTACCTGGTCTGGCCTAAATGTGACTGCAGACCCATAGAAATGTGGTTCAGTCTTAACTACCATCTGGACTATAAGGGGTGGACAGCAATGTACTCATCCCATTAACGAATAAAGAAAGAAGTCAAAATATATAGAACAGAGAAACAAGCATTCATCACTGGGATTACATCAATCAGGATCTGTGATACATTTTAATATAATTCTTGTCTTATTCGGTTAATATTTCATATTGCTGGTATGTATATTGTAGACTGTAGACAGAGAGTCTATTGCTTTCATCCAAATTACAATATCTGAAGAACTTCCTTATTGCGCATAAATTAGAATTCCAATTAATCTGTGTATTCCACATTCAGAAATTACTCCTAAAAGCCAGTGCTAAATATAAACACTTTGCTACAAAATGGGAACATAAATAGCCAATGAAGCATTCAGAGCTACTGAAAAGATTGGCTAGAGATTTACTACAACAGGTTTGCATTACACTGACAGCACAATAATTTTGTTCTGTGACATAACCTGTTATCTGGAACAGTTCACAAGGAATGATGCACCAACTGATTCGACCAGATGTTAATTGCCTTTTGCCCTCCAGCTTCTATGTCTTGTTGACCGATAAGATAACGAACAAATCTGATGCCTGACAACAAGAATAGACCTAATCGCACCCTATCCCTTGTTCTCATCCTTGCTACAAGGTGCAATTTTAGTACCTTTGCAGAATTATCTATGGCTTTTAAAGTGATGAATTGAACGTTGTCAATACTGGTGTCCCACAATGTTTTCCTCAACAGTAAAGCAGCTGTTAGTTTTAGAAAGATAGAGGGCAGCACAGTGGCTCAGTGGTTAGCACTGCAGCCTCACAGCACCAGGGACCCAGGTTCAATTCCAACCTCACGCAACTGTCTGTGTGGAGTTTGCACATTCTCCCCATGCCTGTGTGGGCTTCCTCCAGGTGCTCCAGTTTCCTCCCACAGTCCAAAGATGTGCAGGCTCAGTGGATTGGCCATGCTAAATTGCCCATAGAGTTCAGGGGTGTGTGGGTTATAGGGGGATGGGTCTGGGTAGGATACTTCAAGGGGCGGTGTGGACTTGTTGGGCCAAAGGGCCTGTTTCTACACTGTAGGGAATCTAATCAGACCATTCTTACTAGTCATTAGGAAAAGGTTTCCTTTGGAGAAAACATTTAAGTCAATCTCTACTGTAACTCACAGTTTATATGTCCTTGCACCTGTTGTAATCATCTTTCCTTTGGTTTGGAAATGCAGAATAAAACACATGACATAGAGTAAACATGTTTTGATTCCAAACAGCCATTGCTCATACATGGTGAAACTTAAATCATTGTAAAAAGCACAATAATAATAAAAAGCATTAACCAAATTGTAATTCAATGGGTTGATATAAAGCAAATTTGATACCTTAGTATTTCTCTGCTGGCCATTCTTTACCAAGAGGAGACTAGATGAAACGCTCTGTTTCAAGGAGAAGTAATATCATTTCATTTGACAGACATCTGTCAACAAATAGGTCATAACTATGTATGACCTACCTCTTCAATAAAAGGGAAAAATAGTCAAGTAATGACAGATATACTTCATAGGTCCATCAGCAGAGAAAAGCTGAATTACCTTTTCAGGTGTTGAATACACTGAGAATCTTCTCAGGGCTCACAAACATGTTTATATTCTATCGGATATTGTAACTAACTGATATTCTTCGACAAGAAGTTACATTTATCGCATAAAAGAGGTTTAATTAGTTTAAGAATGTTTTTAATCAACCGGATACTTCAACAATAGCTTAAAAGATACAAAGAAAACATTCTTGCCCACATGTATGCGAAAGCTGTCCAAAACACTAAAATCAAACTATTATGTCCTTATTCATCATAGCAGGCTCTGCACTGGATACATCCCATCATGGTCCTCAAATGCGAATGAAGTTACATCATGGAGATCAATCTGACAGAAAATCAACTCAGTAGTGATTTGGGGATCAGCACCAAGTACAAATGCAGTGTTAAAGAAATATTCAGAAAAACCTTTTTTTTAATGTTTTAAACAAATTTATTTCCAAGTGGTAATATTGTTTTGTAAAAACAATGTTTTATCTTACAGTTCTTCATTGTAACAGCCATATATAATAAATATCTAAGGCAGTGACTGGGCAGTGGAGCCTGGTATTGGTGCAAATCTTGACCCCTCGAGTTCGAAATGTAATAATCTCATGGCACTGGGGTTATGTCCCTATATCTGAGCCAGGCAACCTGTATTCAAGCCCCGCCTGAACCAGAGGTGTTTAGTAGCATATCTGAACAGGTTAATCAAAAATGTTTTTTCAGCAATAAACAGTTACTCCACTTGAGAAGTGGTAAGATTTAAAGTCTTTGCAAATTTATAGAAATTGATTGGGGATGAGGTTGTACATTATTCTTTGAGAATAGTCTCCAGGGTAATGTCAATTCTATGGCTGTCACAGAAAAATGAGGAAGCGCAGATCTGGAAGACACCAACAGAATCTATAAAAAGGCATAAAATTTACTATTTTTCATTATTCTATATGCAAGTGGAGAGTGTAATGGAATAAGCTCGCTGACACAAAAATAATTGGAATAATTCCACACAGAAAATGGTACTTGACTTGTTCAGTTTCTAAACTAGTGGCCCTAATCAGAGCTAATCCGTTTTTAAAAAATTAGACAACTCAGCAATAAGAAAACAAATCACTGGTTTGCTTTCTCTTTCCCTCTGATTTATTCATTAAATACACAACACCTGAACTTCTGCAGAGGACTATTTGCTTTTCAAGACAATAAATAATTTATTTAAGCTGAAAATGGCACTCAATAAATAACTGTACATCCATTAAATGTCTAACATTTACCCTGATTGATGAGTACAAAAGAACAAAACTTACATCTTGGGTTCTTATCTTCAGTTGTTGTGATTTTGATGTTCTATTATTTATATCAGACTCAATTTACAGAATTACAAATTCAGTTTGATTTTCATCTTTAAGGTATAAATGTTACATACATTTCCAATTTTCTAATTAGTTGGGAGAGAGATGATTGTTAATACTAACATTTTAAGCACCAAGTGTAGAGTCAACTATCTCATCAGATTTACTTATAAGTTCAATAACGCATAAAAATTGAGAGGCACGAGAGTCCACGTACAATCATTCAAACCAAAACAAATCCAGAAACCTCAGCATTCCTCTTCAGTGGTTTGCAGCAGCATCGTTGAATGAACATTTTAGATTGATATCACGGGATTGTAGAAAACACACTCATCACCTGTGCAGGTACTGGCAAAATGGAATTATCTACCACAGACAGTCAAAAGGACGACTAATGCTCTAAAATTGTACATTTGTTTATGCAAGATGAAGATGAAGGAAAAAATTCTCTCAGGGCATTCTGAATCTTTGGATCTCTCTTTCCCAAAGTTGTTTAAGGCAGAGGTAGTCAGGTTCTTGACTAAAATGGAGTCAAAGATTGATGGGGGTAGGTGGGAGAGCAGATTTGAGGCCACAACCAGATCAGCCAAGATATCATTAAATGACAGAGTAGATTGGAGGGGCCAAATTGACTATTCCTACTCATAATGTGCATGTTCATATGTAACACCGTCCCTAAATTTTACAGGTGTCTATTGTTTAATGTACGAGCAGGTCTGAACAATTTCTTTCTACATGCTGTGTCATTGCTAGTATTTTTCAATACAATGGAACTGAATTTTCTTGTCTTCTATTAGTTTATTTATTTGGCATTTGAAACCACAAACTGATTAAGTTGATTGAAATAATATTTGCATTTCAACAGGATTAGAATGATTTATTCTGATGATTGTCCACCCATTTTTAAAAATAACTCAAACAAGATATTCCAATCCCAAAATAACTTTAAGTTAATTAGTTGTAAAAAGCATTGATTTCTGCAGGTATTTCAGAATTTTCTATGGAAAAACTGCTGCGTTTGTAATTCAATTATTTTGAAAAACGTATTATAGAGCCAGAAATTTCCTCAATGCCAAATGTATGCTCATAATTACAGATAACCTCATCTACAGTATAGTGAAATTATAAATCTGGTGTAAAGACAGTTAGCAACACTAACCTGAAGAGGAGTAAAAAGAATTGACACCGTGATGGTGAATCAAGTGACTTATGGAAAAATTTTCTTCTTCCTCAAATTTCCTACCCAAAGAAAAATTCAGAACATTTATACCGGTCAGATAAAATGGCCTCTTACTATATCTCTTTGGTCCATCTTCCAAGCAGAACGAAAGTGTTAATGTTGCATCATCTTCAAAAAACTCTGTAGCAAAGGCATCCCACCACAGGTTGTCGCTGTCCTGAGGACAAAGAATTTTCAAAAGGTAACAATCAATATCCAACTGATGCTACAACATAAAACTGTATGCACATTATTTTCAAATTGAGGATTAATCTTTTTGAAAGCCAAAGCACTGCATGATTTCCAGAGACAACACAATTAAAATTTATGTTGTCAATGTATGGGTGATAACCTAGTGAAGTGGTTATATTAATAGAACCCATCCTATTTTCATTTCAACAACGGATTTAATGTCAAGCAAGTACTATAATGTCAGGTGATCTGACCCAGTGGAATACCACCCATGTGGTGAAGGGGAACATATGTACCAATGCTTCTGCTCTTTGGACCTACCAAATCACCCACTGTTTTTCAAAAGGAGTTTGAAATCATGCCATAATTGTCACAAAGGCAAGGACACTGCTGAGATCAGGAGCTCATTGTGAGCAAGTACCAATCAGAAGAGACATTTTTCCAATTTACAATGATGGTGTATTCACAGTTCAAAAATACAGAAGATTAGCTTCAGAAAGAAAGAAACAGTGCCCACTAAGCTGTGGGCAAAGAACAGAAATAATAGTGATAAACTAAAACAAAACACAATCTGAGAGCAGTGCTGATGCCTCTAATTGGCGACTGAATTAAAATGCATTCTGTATATTTGTTTTAAGGCATTCTCCAAGGGACAATTTTCCCAGCAAACAAATAAAGCTGAAAGAATTTCATGCATATCTTCTGCAGCGTGCTGCTAAATATTGAAGAAAAGGACTGAAGAAAAACTAGAGTAAAGCAATAATCAATCCTCCACAGCATATGATGTGACATCTTACATTTCAAGAACTTGAAACGATTCTCTTTGATTGATGCAGCCACCAAACACTGAATGTTTGATATGCTCGAGGACAAAATAGTTCCAATGAATGATATTCACACCATTGGAATCGAATATTCAGCACAACTCATGCAGTATATACTATCCAAAGGGGGCAAAGCAGCTACTTTGATGGCAAGTTGTACTTTTCGTTACCTCTACCACCAAGGAGTGGAAACATAGCATTGCAACAGAAACATCATCCAGCGCAAACAACCTTTCCAGCCAATACACCAGTCTAGCTTGCATGTATGTCTGCATCACTTCATTGTACTGATATGTTCAAACAGCAACTGGTTTGTTCTACACTACTGAATTTGATACAGCTCTTCATAACTAGATCATACACTGCTGATCAATCTCCTCTCATATCGGCTCTCTTACCTTAGCATCATGCGAGGTGCAGGTTACACGCTGCCCTGCATTAACCTTACAAAACCCAGTAGCTCATCTCCGCGTAAGCCTTCATCCTTTTTTTTTAAACATATTACCCCATCTCCCACAGGTCTCTGACATCACAGAATCAGTCAGTCAGGAGGCTTCCCTCATCATGCTCTTGTCAGAATTGGAAGATAAATAGATTCTCTGTGAACTCTTTTTCTTGACTTGGGCAGTCTTCATTGAAATTTGTAGCATCTGGTCCTTTGTTTGTGGCTCATTGCCCGGTTCTTCAAAAAATCTAACTGATTTATCTATTATATAGATAAGATTCTCCTGTTACCACCTATAGTACTTTCTGAAGTATGTAATAAATAAGATTATCATCTCTCTGGACAATGACCGCTTCTCTCCCTTGGTCTCTCACCTGCACTCTTTCTCCTTCTATCACCTGATTAGCGGCCTGGGAAGGTATCTCTAGTTATAGTCTTAAACCTGCAATTTGGATAAGACTACTCTCATTCCTGAACTGTTTGTTAAATTGGGGCTACTAACCCTGAAAGTAATTGATGATGCCAACCCACAATGCAATAGAGTGAATAAATAAATTAGGAATGGAATCATAAACTTCTTGCTCCTCTTCAGTAATGCTTTGTTGACACTGACACCTCTTTCAGTTTCAAGGAATCACTGAAGATTCAGGATGGAAACAAAAATTGGGAATTTATAAATGATTCTTATTTATTGTGGGTCTGCCATTATGCCATCACTGCTTACAAGGTGCCCAGCGAAACCAACAGACATTTTCAAGAACGCACACTTTTCATTAAGTGTCACACCTTCCTCTTGGAGGCAGTTCAAAACCACTTTAGCCCTCCGAATATATTCTTTAGCAGATTCACAATGGAGTGAGATTGTCAATCGTTCCAAGACTGTGTAACTGGGTCCTGAAGGAAGATCTCTGGGCCTGAAATGTGAACTCTGATTTATCTCCACAGATGCGACCAGACCTGCAGAATTTCTCCAAGAAGTTCTGTTTTTGCTTTTGTTTCTGATTTCCAGCATCTACAGTTCTTCCGTTTTTGTTTTGTTTGGACATAACTGGGTTTCTTTTGTTAACAACAGATCATTGCCTGAGAAAACCATTACACTTACTCCAATATCTATTTTAATACTGGCAATCTGTCTCTTGACATGGTTATGTCTGCATTCTAGAATGTTGGAATCAATGATCTCACCAAAGGTAATTTGTTTTTTTCTTTTCTGCCACACATTTTACAACTTCACAAATAACCTTAAGCATGAAGACCTTTTCTTCGGAACCTACAAAGGTAGGGTATTTCTGCAGATTTTCAAAAAGACTTAATTTCTGTGCGGGGACAGCATTCTGCAAATGTTTGTAGGGCACGGTCTACCCCTGTGGGTCTCTTTGATGTCACATCTTTGAAAAGGTTTTATAACATATAACGCTTTCTCTACCAACTGTCGCTTCTATTCTGTTGTTTCCTCTTTTACATTCCAGTGCTTATGGAACTGAATGGTCACTGACATCTCAGTACTACCCAGTTTAGTTTTTGCACTTCTGTTTGCCTCAATGACTGAATTCCTTCACCTAAAGTTAAGCTTTCTTTCGATCACCATTAATCTGTTCCAATGCATCAGAAGCAACAACTATAGTACAGACTCATATGGGTGGCACAGTGGTTAGCACTACTGTCCCACAGCACCTGAGACTTGGGTTCAATCCCATGCTTGGGCAATTGTCTGTGTGGAGTTTGCACATTCTCCCCATGTCCAGGTGCTCTGGCTTCCTCTCACAGTCCAAAGATGTGTGGGCTAGGTGGATTGATCATACTAAATTGCCTGTAGTGTTCAGGGATTTGTACATTAGGTGGGTAATTGGGGTTTGGGTTTGGGTGGGTGCTCTGAGGGTTGGTGTGGACTTGTTGGGCTGAAAGGCCTGTTTCCACACAATTGGGATTCTATGATATTAATTTTGCTTCTTGCCTCCAAGTCCACATCCCTCAACCAGTCTGCAAATATCTGGTACAACAAAGTGTAGAGCTGGATGAACACAGCGGGCCAAGCAGCATGTTAGGAGCACAAAAGCTGACATTTCAGGCCTATGAAGGGTCTAGGCCTGAAACGTCAGCTTTTGGGCTCCTAACATGCTGCTTGGCCTGCCGTGTTCATCCAGCTCTAGCCTTTGTTATCTCAGATTCTCCAGCATCTGCAGTTCCCATTATCTCTGATACAAAGATCTGGTTACTGGACCCTTTTACTGAATTTAGATACTGAATCAGAATCTTATTATATGAAATGGCTGTCAAAGGCTATTAGGATTTCTGCAAATTTATCACAAGTCTCATTAATGCTATGCCATGCAATCATCTGCTACCATTCCTATGGGATAATTGCCCACTTGCTCAGCTTCAAACATATCGTCCAATCCTGAAGCAATTGAAAACCTCGTAAGAAAATCTCCCTAGGGCTGTTATCAGCCTAGTGAAACGCTTTTGGGCTGTCTCCAATACCAGTACATCATTCCTTAGATAATGGGGCTCAAAACTTTCACAGTATTTTAGTTGTGGTCTGGCTAGTGCTTCATATTGTCTTGGCAAAACTGAGCTATTTTTATACTGCATCCCCTTTGAAATGAAGGGCAAATGTCTGTCTGTCTTTTTTGTTACCTGCTGAACCTGGATGCTAGTTTTATGTGAAACATAGTTTATTCAAAACAGTAAAACAGATTCTAAGTTATAAAGAACATTAATGGTAAAGCAACAGATTTGTGGGGACAGACTAAATGCAACATACATGCAGTTACTGTAACGAAGTCAGCCAGGTGGACCTTATTAGAATATGAGTTCCCTGATTGGACAGATTAATAGCCCCGATCAGGGAGTCCCGGCTGACTGATATAAACAGGCATGTCACTCTGACAGTTGGATCTTATTTCAGTGTAGGTACAATGCAGTGCATATAGCAAAAAGCAGAAAAGTTACATCAAACATGATTGGCAGAACGCAGCTATATAAATGTGACGTTGAATGTGAAGGCAATGACATTCAGCACAACAGCAGCATAGAGAGAGATAACTTGTTACGAAGAGATGTTGTAAAACTTGGCCATGCCCCCGATCAGCAACACACTTAGGCATTCAAACTCATTCCAACAGCATTAGACAAGAAGCTCAGCAATTCCCACAGGAAGAGACAGAAAACATTTCACAGCAACCAACCCAAAGCAGCAATGGCTCACTCAGATATTCTTGTCCAGACTCTTTGGGGAGAGCAAAAGAATCACAGAAAAGAGTAATGTCATAGTTTGTCTACCTCACAAAGAAATATTTGTGGACTGAAAATTAAACTTTACTTACAATAGTCACATTGACATCAAATATTGCAAGTATGCTAGGTCACAATAATTTGCTTCTCCTTCAGTGGTCAGGGCAACATGACATCTACCTCATCAGTTAACTGCCTTAGGTTTTTCTTTTAATTAACATCTTTAATTTATTCCATTCTTTGAGACTGTTGATAGTTATTTCATTACTGGACTGTAAACCTAACTACAGTGACACTAAAACTGACGTCACACATTATTTGACTGGTGCTCACACTCTGCACATTCCTTCACCCCTTAGAAATATCTCTAGAGCACTTCTCATACTTAGTGATCAACACCCAAGGCACAGTCAGCAATCTAACATCTAATATGTTTAATCATTTATTTGACAGAGCTAGGCTTCATGCAGTACATGGTGTAAATTTAAATATTCAGTGTTTAAAATGGCCAACACTGAAGTAAACTAATTTTGCTCCAGATAGAAGGCAACTGGCAAAGGCTTCTTAAAAATACTAAACGTTGCTTTAGATGTATTCCATTTCAATCTCATCGTGGGCTTCAAATCCCCATTCAAAAATACAGCCTGAAAGTAAGCAGACAAAGTAAATACAAACAAAGAGAACAAAAAAAGCAAAAAACTCCTCGTAAACTACTGGGCAAGGAACCAGTTTTCCTTCTGAAAATAAATCTGAGGTGAATTGTGATTTTGTGTTCAGTATTAATATTAAAGTGTGGTTGCAACAAATCTACTGAAAGGATATTTATCAGTGTCAGTTGACAATCGGCACCTTGCAGGCATCAGCCCTATTCAATTACACAGCTCTTGAAGAGGTCCTACATCAGACCAACTAGTATGAACATCCACTTGATGACACCTGATAAACAGGTATTGATTTTCACATATCACCCTTGTCAAAATAATTTATAGATGTGTCAGGGCACGTTGTAGAAAAGATCACAGTGAGACAGCCTCAAGGATTTATAAAAGGAATTCATAGGTTTTGATACATGCTACACTAAGTAAGCAACAATCAACATGTGCAGTCACTCCATAATCCAACAACAATGAAAACAGAGATTATACGAGAAATACTGCAGCCTACCCAGATATCAACATGGGAATTGTTTTTGTGTAATTTACTAAGGTAGATGTTGACCACATACAGAAAATTGCAGTAATCAACAATTACCATACAGTAACATGTTATCGCAGATAAAATTTTGCCACTTCAAGAACCATAACGATCTTATTTGATAACATTTTCTGACAGTCATGTCACATGACCCCAGACCCAGCACAATGTGGTTGACTCTTAACTGCCCTCTGGGCAATTAGGGATGGGCAATAACTGGTGCCTGGCCAGCAATGCCCTCATCTGTGAATGAATTTTTTAAAACTCTGTACAGCAATAAATATTTAATTCTGTAGGATGCAACATTCTCAGATTTCTCTCATTGCTTATTCTTTACAATGTCATGAATTACAAGGCTACATCATGCATGTAACAAATATTTTTCTTACTTTTATTTAAAAATTATTAAAAGGTTATAGCACATCATTTTCTTCCCGACAGTACAGAAGGTAGATAGTTCAAAGCCATGCGATGCACAAAACTTACCTGTTTTTTGCATGCAACTTGCTTTTAGTCAAAATGGATAACAGTGAAGCCACATCTGTCACTGAACATCAAAACAATAATCCATCTTATCCTACTGCGCATAAGACTAGAAACATTTGATTATTGGACGTTCAAAAATGATCTATGGTGGATTATAGATTCATGTTTCATTCCTCAAGGCAAATTACCCCCACTTGCTCTCACCCACCAGGTTGATTCCTTCCACTGATCTGGTGTCAGGTTAAGAAGATCATTAGGAACAGGAGCAGAAGTAGGTCAATTAGCCTACTCTGTTCTTTAATAATATCAGAGCTAGTGATCATAACTCCAATTTCCTGCCTGTTCCCTCATGATCATGGATTCCCTTGGCGATAAGGCAGAAGATTTAAGAGATTTAACTTTAGATCTGCTTTTTATTGAAGAAATTCCACCTTATTCACAAAGTAACACTGGGTGAGCATTTCAGGTGCTTGGAGAGATCACTTGGGAGTTGGTAACCTGAACAATGGACTGGATTCTGTGTTCAAGATAATGGTAAGGTTAAAAGCTTCACGTTACTTGCATGGACAGCGTGACACAATGTGTCCGGGACTGTACGCACTTATGTAGGTATGTACACAAACACATACACGTGCGCACAGGCATAGAATCAAATGCAAAAATCAGAAAGCAGCTATGATGCCCTTCTTCACCATAACCTGGAAAGCAACGGTACATCAGCAACAGATTCATTATTCAAATACAATGAGCAATGTGAAGTTTCCTCAGAGATGGGAACTAAACACACCGGGAAAAGTCAGGATTTGAACATTCCAATGAAAGCAACCCTTAAAAGATGTGCCATTTCTACATTTGTTTTACACACCAATCCAAAAATTTACTCTTCCAAGAATAGAGTATGATTCACGCAACTTTTGGTTATTGTTCAAAATTTAAAAATAAATGAAAATGTTTATTTAAAGTTTTTATATTCCTTTTATCCCTCAATTTGAATGTAATTTTTCTTTGCCTCTATTTATTTTGTTTCCCTTAACTGATTTGATATGAAATTAAACACTCATGAAGACACATCGAACCCGACCCCATATACACTCCACTATGAAGAAAAACCAGAAGTGAAGCAATTCATCTCAACGGACCCCAGAGTTTAAAAACCAGGCGGGAAAACACACCGACGCTTCACCAGAGTCTGCACTGATGATGTTACTCAGCAAGGTAATGAAACATCTGTGGAACAACAAACCAGCTTGTTCAGCCAACCAACCAACCTCAACACCCACAACCCGAGCTACAAATCTACTCCAAAACCTTAAAGTCTCATCCTGGTTAGGACTTCAAACAGCTGATTGTGGTGCCTTACATATCCTTACCTTCTTTGTTCCTATAATTGTGCTTAGTGCTTTCAGTGACTTGGGCATGAAGCACTAGAATTCCTAACTGAATCCCTCAAACTCTCCACCTCTCACTTATGATCACCTATCGTAATATGTCCTTCAATATCCTGGTGGCAAATTTTGTTCTGGTAGCCGGGGCAGCATGGTGGCTCAGTGCTTAGCACTGCTGCCTCACAGCACCAGAGACCCAGGTATGATTCCGCCCTCAGGTGACTGTCTGTGTGGAGTTTGCACATTCTCCCAGTGTCTGCATGCGTTTCCTCCAGGTGCTCCGGTTTCCTCCCACAGTCCAAACATGTACAGGCTCGGTGGATTGGCCATGCTAAATTGTCCATAGTGTCCAGGGATGTGTAGATTAGGAGGATGAGTCTGGGGGGATGCTCTGAGGGTTGGTGTGGATTTGTTGGGCCAAAAGGCCTATTTCCACACTGTAGGGATTCTATGAGCTATGAAATGCTCCACTCAACCGTCCTCGGGATGTTTCACTGTGCTTAAGGTGCTATATAAATACAAGCAATAACTGCTGAGCCAGTAAGAGTTACTTCGTAAATTATCCTCTTCTACTAATCAGCCTTTTCCAATCCGAAAGGTGACGGAACATGAAGTTGATAAAGTTGACATGACTGCACTAAGACAAATGGAATGAACAGGAGCTTTGCCAGCAGATCAAGAGCATTTTCCCCACAGCCCATATCTTGAACACAGCTGCTTAAAGATATTTTTCTCTACTGAAGTTCTGCTATGCACTTTTACATTCTGAACTTGTTACACACAGTTTCCAAAAATCAGTGTTGCAATATTTGAGGTCAGTGTTCCATAACTTAAAGCAAATTCATGATGTGATTTGTAATTTTATGTTTATACTAGTTTGTTTTTTAAATAACATTGCAATCAGAATGAATAAAATATTCAAATGTCAGTTATCACACTCTGGTCTGCACTGTATAAACGTGTGAATCATTTCTTAACTTTCTGCCAAAATTGTCCAGCTTGATTAACCTACTCTTGGTGTAAAATTGGAAGGAAAGGCATTTTAATGGTGTAAACCTCAAAAGATTCAAGACAAGTTCTAAAAGCCAGATGATTAACACTTTACAGCAAACTTTCTTTTAAATCTTTTGCTGCCTGGAAGTTTCTTTCTTAAGAACGGGGATAAATTATCTGAAATATTACTGGGTCACATTTTATGCAGATTCTTCCTTTAGGCCAGATATCAAAACTTTACGCATGTGGTGAATTTTCACTTTCACCACAGCCAGCTCAGAGTTGGAAGCACGTATCAGGATCTGAGGCTTCAACCCACAATGATTTTCTGACTAGTAAGCTTGAAATATACAAGGCAATAGATGCCCTGAACAAAAACCTAAGTTGCTGGAAGCTCAGCAAATCTGGCAGTGCCTGTGAAGAAAAAAATCAGAATCAACGTTTCAGGTCCAGTGGTCTTTCTCCTCCACTGAGGAAGGGTCACTGGACCCGAAATGTTAACTCTGATCTTTTTCTTCACAGATGCTGCCAGACCTGCTGAGCTTCCAGCAACCTCTGTTTTTGTCCCTGATTTACAGCATCCGCAGTTCTTTCAGTTTTTACAATAAATGCCGTACGTGGTAACATTTTTAACCAAATTCACATTTGCACCCACATTTGCCCAATGGTTTAAAAGTCAAAAAAAATCAACAATTAATGATGTACATCTGAACAAATCCACAAAATTCTTGCACTTAAGTCTTTTCTTCAAATACTACCTCATTTGAAGGCAAATAATAGTCCATTAACAGAAGAAAGACTGATGGCGTGTTTGAAATTTGGGCTCTTTTTCTTTGGTGCTATGGAAATTATATATTACTAAACAACTGAGAATTGGTTAGTAAAGTCCATCTTTTGTCCTTGATCATGCAGCGTATGTGTAAACAGCCAATCCAGCTTCACCCAACACTAATGTTTTGCCACGCAATTATCCATAAGAATGCTCAAATCTTAACATAGGCATTCCTTAGTTTTTAGGCAGATTCAGATTGTCAGAATTCGGGGAACAACAGCATCCAGTATTAAGTGTTCTTCACTAAATAAAAACTGAAAGAGCTGTAGATGCCGTAATTAGAAATAAAATCAGAAACTGTGCAAAAATTCAGCAGAACCCTGTGTTTGAAGGGTCACTTGACCTCAAACATTAATTCTGGCTTCTCTCCACAAATTCTGCCAGACCTGCTGAGCTTTTCCGATAATTTCTGTTTTGATTAAGTGGTCTTTATTAGGCACATTCTCTAACAGTGCAAATTAGTCAAAAGTCAAAAGACCATTTAAGTTCATTTCTCTACTAGTCCTGTTCCACAGTCACTGCGAGTTCCTAGCTGAGCTTCAGATTACCGCATGATGGTTATGCTCCAGGATTGCTGAGTGAGTAATCTAGAGATCTGGTCTAAAATCCAAGGGAAAGAAATTCAAGCTCCCAAGATAGTTTAGGAATTTCAAAACAGTTTAAAAGTTTGGAAACAGAAAAAAAAAGATACAAGTATGAAGCCATCATACTGTAATAAACATTCACTGGTTTAATGAATACTCTTCAGGAAAGGAAACATGCTGTCCACAATACATTTGGCCTATATATGACTCCAGACTGCTGTCAAAAGTGGCTACCCATTAACTGCCCAGAGAATTGGCCTTCTAAGCCACCCAGTATTTTCAATGACTTTAGCTCCTCGATAGTCACTAATAAATGAAATAGCGAATTGAGGAGAACCTCTCGTAATCAAGACAGTAGACAAAAATGAGTAATTCAGTACCATGTTTTTTATTTGTTCATGTAATGTATGAACAATGTATGAAAAAATCAGAGTTAACATTTTGGGTCCAGTGACCCTCCCTAGGGAGCTCTGAGGAAGGGTCACTGGACCTGAAATGCTAGCCCTGATTTCTTTTCTTCATTGATGCCGCCAGACCTGCTGAGCTTTTCCAGCAGCTTCTGTTTTTGTTCCTGATTTACAGTATTTGTAGTTCTTTCGGTTTTTATTGAACATTTATCGTATGGACAAGGTGTCCTTTGATTGTATACCTCACTGTTGCAACGTTCAATGTATACCTCATTGGAAACATACAAAAGATTGAAAAATAACAAATGTAACTCCTCTTTTCAAGAAAAATGGGAGAAAGCAGGAACTTTAAACCAATTAGCCTAATCTCTTGGTTATAGGGAAAATGCTTGATGTATTGTTAAAGCAATTGTAGCATGCCATTTAAAAAATCTCAATGCAATCAGGCTGAGTCACCATTGTTGCATGAACGAAAAACGGTGCACAACTAATTTATCAAAGTTCTTACGGGAAGTAACACACGAATAAAGGAGGACCTGTGCATGTGGTGCACTTGAGTTTTAAGAAGGCATCTGACAGAATGCCAAATCAAAGGCAAAAACAAGGTTTCATGATGTGGGGATTAATGTCATTATGAATGGAAGCTTGTTTAACTAACAGGAAACACGATCATAATGTGTATTTTCAAATTAGAAACACATTATAGCTCTAATGTCTAATACCTGAAGTACTTATTATCTGTATCAATATTTGGATGACATGACTGCACATATGGTTGCTAAATTTGCTGAACGCATAAAGATAAATTACAATGGTGACATAAAAAATGTAGATAGGTCAGTTGAGTGGTAGGTGGAATATAATGTGGGAAATCTGAATCATTCACTTTTGACAGGGTAAATAGAAAAAAAAACATACTGTGTAAAATGGAAACAGATTGAAGAACTCTGTGGTGCAAGAGATATAGGTGTCATGGAACATGAATCTCTAAACTTTAGTATGCAGTTACAGCAAGTGATAACAAAGGCAAATTGAATGCATTTTTTTGCAAGAGGAACAGAATATAGCTGCCGTGTATCAATCAGACCTCATCTCCATACAGGTTTGATCTTGTTAAAGGAAGGGCATAATTGCATTAGAAGCAGTTTAGAGAAATATCACACAACTGATTCCTGAATTGGATTTAGCTTTGGAGAGATTGTTTTATGAGGAAAGATTGGACAAACTGGCCTGTGTCCAATGGTGTTTAAAAGGAAGACAGGTGATCTTATTGTAAAATCATAAGATCCTGAAGAACCTTGCCAGGGTAGATACTGAAAGACTAACAGGACAGACCAGAACGAGGAGACTCCGTTTAAAAGTAAGGAGTTTCCTAATTAAGGTGGACAGATTTCTTTCTTTCAGAGGATCACTCATTTATGGATCTCTGGCACAAACAACAGTGTAGGCTGGGTTACTCAATCTTCTTAGGACAGAGGTAGATTGATTCCTTAGTTATTCAAGAAACTGAGGGAAGGCAAAGTTAAATTGAATAATCTCTCATCTTAATTTAACTCTAGTAGTCTAGGTATCATTCTGGTGAATCTCCTACCTTCCCCCCAAAACCAATATATTTATGTTCAGAATTGTTCACAGCAATTCAGCTACAAATATATGGATTTCCCTTGTTTGCAACCTATATGCCTCCCAAATGGAACAGAAAACTGCAAAATACCAATTGTTATTACCTTGACTCGTTGTGGACTGGGGGCCAGACATTGGGAGCAGAAACATCAACAGTTTTACATCTTTTGCAGATCTTATTATTTCTTACTAGTTCCTAGAACAATGAAGGATCTGTTCAAAATGGACTCTTACAATACTGCCAACATCATAAAAATTAGAAATATCAACAGAGACAAGGAGGAAGTATATGTAGTTAATCAAACAGCTGTTTATTTTGAACGAGCACACAGAGCCAAGCAAACATCTTCGGGGGAAACATTTTAAAATTCTTCTCTACTTTTCTTAATTCACTCCAGATTTATTGTGTCACAGTGAAAGATTAAGGAGAATCAAGCATTCCATCATGGATTCTACTTCAAGGCTCAGTTAATAACCAAAAGGCTTATTACTTACAACTTATCATCACTAAAACATATGTCTAACTCATGATTCATTCACATGATCATTTACAATAATGAGACATTTTTTAAAATCTGCCAATACCCTTATTAACAAATTTAGTTTCTCATAGTTAATTTCATTCTTTATTTTAAAAGATAGTCATTGAGTCATAGAAACATACAGCACAGAAACAGACCCTTCGGTCCAACCAGTACATGCCAAACATAATCCCAAACTCAACCTGTTACACCTGCCTGCATCTGGTCCATATCGCTCCAAACATCTCTTATTCACATACTTATCCAAACATCTTTTAAACATTGGAACCGTATCTGCATTCACCACTTCCTCTAGATGTTCATTCCACACACGAACTGTTTTCTGTGTAAAGAAAATTGCCCCTCAGACCTTTTTAAATCTCTTCCTCTCACCTTAAAAATATGTCCCCTGGTCTTGAAATCTCCCATCCTACGGAAAAGACATCTACCATTCACCTTATCTATACCCCTCATGATTTTATAAACCTCTATAATGTCACGCCGTAACATCCTATGCTCCAGTGAAATAAGTCCCAGCCTAGCCAACCTCCCATTCCTACTTAAACCCTCCATTCCCAGCAACATCCTGGTAAATTTCTTAGAATGTGAAATAACACAGAAACTTTGATTTAAAATGGTTCTTCCACAGGGCACTACTTCAACATTGAACATTTGTACCAGTGGATCTCCAATTCTGTTGGTTGGCGGTAAGCTGCCAAATTTGCTGCTTTCCAATCCTTTCTCAAAGCATGGAACAAAGCTATGTATATTGCGATATTTTGTATTTGATACATGAATTATATCAAAGCAAGAAAAATAATAAAGGAGCTAGGAAAGTTGAAAAAATTACAAAAACTGACTTGCTAGACAGCGTTCCCGAGGTCCTATAGACTCTCCATTTCCCTATGAAAAGTTTCCAACATGTCACTTAGAAGTCCAAAAATATGCTGTAAAAATTGAAAAACAGCGAAACATCTTCTTGCAACCAAGGAAAGGTGCAATGAATTGCCTTTTATTTTGGGAATACAGCTGCAAAATAACACAACATTGAGGAGGAATATGTAGAAAAATTATAGCTACAAATGTCAACCTCATGAGAAATAAGTTAGTTGGAAGTTAATGATGAACTTGATAAGTTTGGGGGAGGAAGAGAACTGGAGACAGGTTGCAAACAGAGTAGGGATTGAGAAACACAACAACAGCACAGCACGGCGGTTCAGTGGTTAGCACTGCTACCTCACAGCTTCAGGGACCTAGGCTCAATTTCACCCTCAGGTGACTCTGTGTGGAGTTTGCACTTTCTTGCATGTCTGCATGGGTTTCCTTTAGGTGCTCTGGTCTCCACTCACAGTCCAAACATCTGCACTTAGGTGGATTGGCCATGGGAACTGCAGGGTTACAAGGATAGGGTTGGAGGGTGGGTCTGGGTGGGGTCTCTTCAGAGGGTTGATGTGGACTCAATGGGCTGAATGGCCTGCTTCCACACTGTAGGGATTCTGTGATTCTATGAATAATAATGGCTATTTATACATTGATGAAGAGGGGCTGAAAACCATGTTCAACAACAATGCATTTTAACTTGTTATTTTGTATCAACATTAGTAATCAAAATGGCTGCTAAAGCATTCTGTAGGAAGTGGATTGTACATCTAATATTTTCTGAACTGCTAAATTGCGTTAGTGTCAAATGGTTCTAAGTATGTTCTGATGCAAAAGGAGTAAGTCACTGAGCAGGAACATACACGACTGCTTATAAGCCAATTCAAGCAGTTAAAGTATTTATGTTCATTCCTGAAAAAAATGAACCAATTGCAATCTGTTGTGAGCTTCAGACACATTGTATGTGCCAGGTATCTCTTATAAACAACTTTAGTATGTGCATTTTGTCAGTAGCTTATCATGATGGGCAAATGTCTTACTGCCTGCAGTACCTGTTATTACGGTACATGGTGACATTAATGGGAGTTTTCAATGCTAAACGTATTACATCTGCCCTTTCTCACATCCATCCTGTCCTGGTATCAGACAATGTAATCTTCTGTATTACTCACCTGCTTCATCTCAAAATTATTTTTTCCTTATTATTTCAAAAAACTGTGTGTCTGTGGGTAAGTGGCTCTTGCTTAAAGTTACCCAACAAACTGAATACCATCAGAGGTTGTCCAATAGCCAGGGTAGGGAACTGATGTCTTATTTATTTCAAAATATTTACAGGCCTAGGAAGCCATTGCTCTTTTAATTCACACATGTACCCCCATTTTCCTTGGTATTTTAAATAAAATAACAAGGACTTTGAGATCAAGGGCTTCATTTGAGGAGATGGAGTGGCTCGGGTGAGTCTGTGCCCTCCACCCCAGCAGCATCCTCTCCAAGTGATCGTGGACCCAAAACAAGAACTCTGATAGTTGTAGACTGTTCTGTAAACGAACTTTATTGCTCTCTTCTAAATAAGCAATTCTGACGTCCCACCCCCAAACCAAAACAGTCAGTCCAATATCTCCAAACTGACTTAACTGAGAAACTCAATAAATGAGTCATGTCTCATGAACATTTCCTGCCCACAGCAGCATGGAAAAATTGTCACATCTCAGTGAATAAAAGTAAAAAGCACCATAACCAAGGTATTTGCACTCCCCAGTAAACTTGGAACAATGTGAAATCTGAAAGTCAGGGAAGCATTCCAAGGTTGGCATGTTTAACAATGATGATCGTTATTCGCAAGTCTACGTTTACTGCAGTGTCCCTCAGAAAATACAGTCAAGAGCTATTCAGACCAAAGCCCTTTACTAGAAGACTATAATTTCACACTTATACTGTCTGACAGAACTGAGGACTGTATAACCAAGTAAACAAACCGTCATTCTACTGGTAGAGGAACTGGGCACTGCTAGTCCCAGTGATGAAGTAGTTCCCACCATTCCCACTCATGAGATGAAACATGCCAGAGGGAAAAAGAGCTTTGCATATCGCATTCCCCTGAAACACTAAGATTTTTGCGAGCTTGCTACCCACTGATGTAGTTCTGCTACTTACCCCCATTCACCTCTTCCCTGATCTAATATTGCCCAAAGCTTTGGCTATTTGGGCCTTAAAACTTTACTTGGTCCTAAATCACTGTGTGTAGCCAAGTAGAATTGATTCATAGAATTAAATAACACAGATTTCAAAAAGCTAACTTCAATGTGCACTTTTTTCCCTCATTTATATTTGGCGCAAAGTCTTTGTCGTAAATCTTAAGTTTGAAAATGCTGCATTCACTTGTAATTGTTTCTAATGGAATCCAGGTTGTAGTACTTCAGAAGAAAAATGTTTAGTATTAATGATAACTGGCACCATCAAATTATTTAGCTTGGAAAGCACCAATTGTAAACAGAATTGCACAGATCATATGCACAAAGCAAACTGTAAAAACAATCATGTGGAACTCAAAAGCGATTCTTTATCAACTTATAACCTAGGTGGCTCTCATATATACACCAAGGGTGCATTCACAAACATTTGGTTTCACAGTAATACAATTTAGTCTTTTCCACGACTATAAAAACAATGTCATATTCAATTTACCTGAAGATGCTAAACTGCAACCCCCAGCACCTTATGGTATTAAAATGAAATTGTAAATCACACATCACAGTCTGAAATCAAGTCTTCAGCAGTTTAGGTTTCAAACACCAGAACACTGTAAGGATAGGGCTGGAACTTTGCCAGTAAGGGAAGCAAAGGATTAAAATTTAAAGTCTTTGCTGAAATGGGGGTAAAGAATCCATTGTTACATTTGCTCCAAACTTTAACAAACTTCCCTTTACACATGCATTTATTCAGCAAATAGATAGAACAATGTTCCGACAACAGACTCCATGGCCATCTGAACCCAGGGGCTGAAAAATAGGTCTTGGAGATGTGGGTAGAAATCAGTTTCTTGTAGCCTAGATGAAGTTAGGGGAGATGTCTCCAGTTCACCTTCGACACTCAGAATGCACCGTTACAAACATTTTAAGAACTAACTTTGAATTCCCCTGTCACAATTATGCTACTTTTACTTGCATATACAACTTTCTTGTGAATATAATATTACTGAAACAAGAATGAATGTGAGAAAGTAATGAAATAATATCACCCCCGAACCACTGTGAAACATGCGCTGCTTGTCAAACTGTTGAAGGTCTGCATGTCAGGGAATAATGAAGGAACTGCTTTCAAACAGAATACATAGTTCCTCTGCCACTGGCTCTATTTTCTCTTGTTCAAATTGTGAAAGCAGCATCTGTGAAAAGCCATGTGGTTACCTCCAGTCATTACTACCATGACTCCCAGCTGTCATTACAGTGACCCTGCACGTGATTACAGTATCAGAGAGATAAGCTCTTCCCCTGACTTCTTGGTTAAATCAATCTATTCTCAAAGGTGGATTAAGTGCATGATTGATTGCTGTATTCAGAAAACAACATGCATTTGTCAAATGCCTGTTCAATCAGATTCTGATAACATACTGATTTCTTCTATGATGCACCCATTATAAACAAACATTTTAAATTGATTTACTCATTGTTTACACAAAGAAAGGTACCAGAAAATGTATTTTAAAAACCATGTGGTGCATACTGTTAACAATTTTCTCTCAGTGGGATTCAAAGTGTAAGATGGCTACTTTGACAAGTATCTATTACAGGTTTACAGAAGGGCACTTAAAAATCAGAGGTTTCCATTATTCAATTATATGTACATGAAGGAAGTCTCAAAAGAGTACTGAAGCATGAGACTGAAACACACTGTGAACATTCAGGTCTGTAAACCAAGAACAGCATCTGATAAAGCAGTAAACAGAAAACATGATAACACACCGATCATACAAAGTAGTCGCCTCTGGAGTGGGTTGCATCTTTACATGTTTATATGGCCCCGATACTTCTGCAGCAACTCAACACAATATGTGAAGCACCTGAGTGTGAACTCAGACGAATGTATCCAGGATTAGAGGATAGCTCTGCCTAAATAAACATGTACAAAAATCTGGCACTCTAAAATCTTTCGTGCACTCAGTCTGGCAGTCTTCATGGGTTGCTCAGCTGTTTGCATGAACAATTCAATAATTAGTAAAATTCAAACTTACCTGTTGAAATAGCTTGGTAAATACTAGTAAGCCAAACCAGTTACTGAATTGTTTACCATGTCATTATTTACAATATTCCACATTTTAGCATAATTTGCAATGCCTAAACATTAAAGTATCATTTAAATTTAATTTCTTTGTTTAAAGTTAAACAAAAATTACATCAACTAGCAATATTAATATTCCAATGAGTTCTGGGTCAATTGACATAAGCTTTCAGAACCACTTTAACTCACATCATGTCTATCCACCACCTCTCTATGGTTCAAATGTTTACCACAATTATAGATGGTTTTCCGTCAACTGGCATCGTATTCACAGCTTCAAGACTGTTGTCAGCACCCTCTTATTCCTAAAATAACTCATCATGAAACCCTTTGTTGAAGCCAATGACAATCCCTTTCAATCACCCCCACCATTTTTTAAGTGCCACTCAGCTCAGAGCTCACCTCACCCAATTCAAATTCTTTTCCGTCAGGTCTCTGTCTTCATCATAGCGCTATGAATGCTCAGCTCAGAACCATCAATATTGTCTATGATTACAATTATTGTATCTGACCTTTTTTTGTGTTCTTCATTAGACTGGCTTTAGATTGGCTTTTTCATCCTTCTCCAACATTTCTCCAAGACAGTATCACTCTCCCTTGGCTCTCCACTCAGCTTTACCAATGGAATCAAAACATCTCCAAAATGACTTCGGCATCCCAGCTCCAGTCCTATTCAGCTTCCCTAATGTTTGCTCAGATTTGACCCTGAAGAGAGCTTCACTCCAAATTGCATTTTCTCAAAGGTATATAACAACAAATAGGAAAGTTGCTTTTACATTTTTTGTTTCAAACTCATTTCCACTCAATTCCTATTCATCATCCCCATGCTAGTTAATATGATCAATGGTTCCCTTTCCCAAGTATGCATCCTGCTTATTTTCAAATTCCCTTTCCTCCCTAAGGTCTTCAAAACATTGTTAAATATCAGCCTCTGGAGTGTGTAGTTGGCTGTATGTAAATTCCAGCATGCCCAATATCAATGGAAATGAACTCATTCTTGACTGAGACAGAGATTGCAACATGTGGAAGATAGGTGGCTGCAGAATTAACACAAGATCCATCTCTTGCCCCAGACACGTTTTGACCACTTAAAGGGTTGACAAGAAACTTGTCAGGATATTTTTCACCTACAGCCTTTGTGTTTTTGTACATTCATGCCTCACTTGAGATTATGGGTCTGGGCTGGGATAGAAAGTGTCCAGTCAAGTTCCACAAGTATGCCGACGATACATTGCTCTACCTCACCAGCATCTCTTCCAATCCTTCCACTACCCATGAATTATCTTGCTTTTCTAACATCCAGTCCTCAATGAGCAGAAATTTCTTCCAAAAAATAACCTGAAAGTGTGACACCATTATCTTCAATCCCCACTAGGAGCACAGTTCTCCAGTCATCGACTCCATCCCTCTGTCTGTCAGTTTTAGAGGCGCCACACCTCAGGAAGGACATACTGGTGCTGGAGCGTATCCAGCGGAGATTCACATGGATGATCCCTGGAATGGTAGGTTTAACGTACGACGAACGGCTGAGAATCCTGGGGTTATATTCATTAGAGTTTCAAAGGTTGAGGGGAGATCTAACAGAAACTTACAAGACAATGAATGGCTTAGAAAGGGTGGATGCTGGGAAGTTGTTTCTGTTAGGCAGGGAGACTAGGACCCGTGGGCACAGCCTTAGAATTAGAGGGGGTAAGTTTAAAACGGGAATGAGGAGACATTTCTTCAGCCAGAGAGTGGTGGGCCTGTGGAATTCATTGCCACAGAGCGCAGTGGAGGCCAGGACATTAAATGTCTTCAAGGCAGAGATTGATAAATTCTTGATCTCAAAAGGAACCAAGGGCTACGAGGAGAGTGCAGGGAACTGGAGTTGAAATGCCCATCAGCCATGATTAAATGGCGGCATGGACTTGATGGGCCGAATGGCCTCACTTCCACTCCTATGTCTTATGGTCTTATGGAACCAGACTGTTTACAGGCATCCTATTTAACCCTAGCAGAGCTTCTCATCTTATATCTGCTCCACTACATTATCAGAGTGTAAATACAACCTGTTTCTATCCCTGTCAGCTCAACAATTGCAGAAACTCTCATCCATTGATGTTATCTTCAGATTTGGCTGTTCCAAAACTGCTCTTGCTGGCCTCCCAGACTGCACCATTGTAAATCCTGAAGTCATCCAAAACCTCGCTGCCTGACATGAGCTCATACCAAGTCCCGTGCACCCTTCACACTTGGTCAATATCCTAAATTAATTCACATCTACAAACATCTTGACGTTAAAACTTACATTGCATTTTATTTCTGCACTCTTCTCCAGCTCTGCAATCCACTTAAATATCTGCACTCCTCCAGTCCAAGGCTCTTGTGCATTCTAATTTTGACTGCTCAACCACTAGCAACTGATGCCCAGTTTTCTATGCCCTAAGCAATGGAATTCTTTCCGTAAATCTTTCTGCTTCTCTAACACTCATTCCTTAAGATGCTTTCACCTGGTTCGCTATGTCCTGATTTGGCTCAGTTTCAAGTTTTCTTTGATAATGATCATGTGAAATACCTTGGGGCATTTTATATGTAGACTATGAATTGCATAAATTCAAGTTGTTGTTAGCATAATGATCCAGCTATCATGAGTGTATCACAGACAACGTGATAGAACAGGTTTTATAGGACTTTTTCTGCATGTCAGTGTTATATGGTTCAACGCCTACTTCTCCCCAAATTCCGTCTTCAGTTCCTTCTAATTTTCACACTCAAAATGTGACTCATAATATAAACTGCATTCACTGTGTCTAACAGCAAGACTTCTTATCCCTTTCATCACCTCTTCACAGAATTCAATACCACTCTCCATGCCATCCAATATTTCCCATTCATCCTTCAAGTTCATGAGATAATCATTCATGGCTCCATCTACATCTAAATATAGTTAGAACTCTTCCAGTTACAGCAGTCCTTCTACAATATCCCTCAAATCCCACCCCCCGTGCCTCCATCTGTGGGGTCACCCAAGTATTTGCCCTTGACCCCTGCTTCTCTTCTCCTTATACATCTGTAATATCACGCACAGTGTCAGCTTTCAAATGTATGTTGAAGAATACCAACAATTCTCTACAGCACTTTCCCTTGACACTTCAAGTGTTTCTGCTGGTCGGCTGCTTCTCCAATCTTTATAAGATGCAAGATATGTGGCCTCAACATCAGGCTGGATCAGACCAATTGTAAATTGGCATCCTAATCCTGCGCTGAGTTTTAAACTCCACATCATCACTGCAATACTGTTCACCCCAGTCTCTACTTAATTTCTTCCTGCTGAAAACCTTAAACATGCCTTTGCTTTCTGCAATATTGTGTACCGTCTGATATCAGCCTTGGTCCAGTTGCTATCCAATGCTTTTGAACCTGAAAATGTGACCTTAGAGGTGTAGATAATCTTTCCTTCAGCATTTCATGATTACTTTTACATTTTAATCCTCTGTTCATCCCATCTTTAATTCACCCTCTTCATTTCATCTTCCATACATGATTTTGCATTGAATTAAATGTTCGCATTTATACTTTGAAGAATCCTCACTCGGAAATGCAATTTGATAGATTCAAGAGACACTGCTGTTTGCATTGCTCATCTATGCTATAAAATTCCCAGTTGAGGGCATCGCCATGAATAGAATCTCCAGCAATCACACATTGCCACTCAAAAGACCAATGAATGTCTGTAGACAGCTAGAAATGTAACTGAACAGTGAGAACTTTGCTTCATTACTGACCGTAAAATGCAGCTTAATATATCAAGAAGTTCAAAAAACAAAACAGATTATTTTTTAACATGAAAGTATAACTGAACAGTGTCGTGAATCCTCAGCTCAGTTGTATGTCCTAACTACCCTGCAGCATCCTTGTTATAATGTCCAATCTCAGCAAACTCAATAAGATACTTTTTAAGATGCTGATGGAAGACAAGTAGAAAATAAACTGCCATTAGTAAGGGAACAAATGTGAAAAAAAAAAGATATTCAAGGTATCCATAAGCAGATGGTTAGTGATAATTACAAATCATGGAAAAATCAAAGAAAAAAATTGAAGAGTGATGCATGAGAGGAAGCGCATTATACAATGCAAACATTGCAGAAACACACTTACGAGAAAAACAAAGAGTTTGAATTATTTATTGATTACAAGCAAAACTGTTCTTTCATAATTCATTGTATTATACAAAATGACTTCAGGTAGCATAATAGAAGTGAGGAATGAAGATCTTAGGGTCTTTTCGGTGATAGATTCTCATGGGTCAGGTATGTATGCTTTATGAAGTGGGGTTCAGCTAAAAATCATCACATCATTAGAAAAATTAATTTTTGAACTTGAGTCATTACCTAGATTGAAGTGACTAATATCTGTTCATAAACCTCCAATGTCTGGATGGTATTTGGAAGCTCCAAGTGTGAACACAGCAATTATACTGCCATTCAGTGGCACAACACTTTCACCTCAAATGAGAAAATAGTAAAACCTGTGATGAGTCTGCAGGGGACTTGCTCACTAATCTATATTAAGTGGAGCATGAGACAGCCAAAGAGGTCCCTATGAAATTGGATTTACCTAAAAATATATATCTTGCCATGAACTGACCCTTGTACATTGAGAAATGTTGGGAGTTAGTTCAAGAAAATCTCAGTCCTTTTCTGTTAAGCACGCTCCCTTTGGACAAGTGTGATCCACCAATCAGTCAGTCCTGTTGTCAACACAGTCAAACAGATTTTTGGCGAGTTTGAGCTGCATTGTGAAATCCTGGTTACATTTCTAAAGCCTGTGTGGTTCGGCAAGGGAAACAGTCTGGTGAGTGGGTGGGCATTTTTCAGATTCTCTCAGTTGAAGAGTGTATCACAATCTACTATGTGCCTCCTCTCATAGTGCAGTTGTAGCATATTCCATCTCTGTGTATGTTTCCATGGTTGTCTCAGCTCAAATTTCCATGCCGGCCTCCTGCGAGTGGGTGAGAAGTGCCTGGTTATCAGACTGGTTAGCCTCACCGTGATCCTCCCCCCTCTTGGTGTCTGCTGCAGTTGTAGCTCATTTGAACCTTGTGTGGTGAAAGCGGTTAGCAAACATGGCTGCTGTCAACATCTTTCATATCTTCACAATATCTATTAATGATGTGGATGAGGGTACAAAATGTAACTTCTCTAAGTTTGCAGATGGTACCAAGTTGGGTGGGAGGGTGGACTGTGATGAGGATGCAGTGATCCTTCAGCATGATCTGGACAGTTTAGGTGAGTGGGTAAGTCAATGGCAGATGCAGCATCATTTGGATAATTGTCAGGTTATTCACATCAGAAGCAAAAACAAGGCGGCAGATTACAATCTGAATGCTGTAAATTGGGAGAGGGGAGTGTGCAGAGGGACATGGGCGTCCTTGTGCACTAGTCGCTGAAGGTAAATGTGCAGGTGCAGAAGGCACATAAAGAAGGCAAATGCTATTTTGGTCTTCATTGCGAGAGGTTTTGAGTACAGGAGCAGGGGTGTGTTGCTGTCTGGCAGTTATACAGTGCCTTGGTGAGAACACCCTTGGAATGTTGTGTGCGGTTTTGGTCTCCTTTTCTGAGGAAGGATGCTTTTGCTCTCGAGGGAGTGCAGCAAAGGTTTACCAGGCTGATCCTGGGGATGGCGGGTCTGATGTATGAGGAGAGACTGATTAGGTTGGGATGGTCTTTGCTGGAGTTCAGACAAATGAGGGGGGCTCTCATGGAGACTTATAAACTCTAACAGGACTGGACAGGGTAGATGCAGGGAGGATTATCCAATGATGGGACAGTCCAGAATCAGGGCTCACAGTATGAGGATGCAGGGTAGATGATTTAGGGTGGAGCTGTGGTGATGTTTCTTCATTCAGAGTGGTGAGCCTATGGAATTCATTACCATAGGATGTAGTTGATGCCAAAACATTGAATGTATTCAAGATGCAACTACATATGGCACTTGGGGTGAATGGGATCAAAGGTTGTGGGGAGAAAACGAATCGGTTATTGAGTTGGATGTTTAGCCATGATCATGAAGAAAGACTGAGCAGGCTCAAAGGGTTGCAGGCTCCTGCTCCTATCTTCTATGTCTCTATGTTTCATCACGAAAACAATCTCCAGAACAGTCAGGTTGTATTTCTGCTCATCACCAATGGCCATCAGAGACTGTCAATGTGGTTTTCAGCTTCCTAATGAGGCCCTGATCCATTGGCCATGGTATTGAGAGGCAAAAACATCAGCTTGATCGTCCTGGGGTCAGAGCTGTCACGGTGCATGGAGTCATCCTCTGTAACAACAAGCATCTTCCTTTTCTTCCATCAACATGTTTTAAATCCAAGCAGTTATTCAAGCAATATCTCAGGAGCACAAAAGCTAACGTTTCGGGCCTAGACCCTTCATCAGAGAGGGGGATGGGGAGAGGGAACTGGAATAAATAGGGAGAGAGGGGGAGGCGGACCGAAGATGGAGAGTAAAGAAGATATTTGGAGAGAGTGTAGGTGGGGAGGTAGGGAGGGGATAGGTCAGTCCAGGGAAGACGGACAGGTCAAGGAGGTGGGATGAGGTTAGTAGGTAGCTGGGGGTGCGGCTTGGGGTGGGAGGAAGGGATGGGTGAGAGGAAGAACCGGTTAGGGAGGCAGAGACAGGTTGGACTGGTTTTGGGATGCAGTGGGTGGGGGGGGAAGAGCTGGGCCGGTTGTGTGGTGCAGTGGGGGGAGGGGACGAACTGGGCTGGTTTAGGGATGCAGTAGGGGAGGGGGAGATTTTGAAACTGGTGAAGTCCACATTGATACCATATGGCTGCAGGGTTCCCAGGCGGAATATGAGTTGCTGTTCCTGCAACCTTCAGGTGGCATCATTGTGGCAGTGCAGGAGGCCCATGATGGACATGTCATCTAGAGAATGGGAGGGGGAGTGGAAATGGTTTGCGACTGGGAGGTGCAGTTGTTTGTTGCAAACTGAGCGGAGGTGTTCTGCAAAGCGGTCCCCAAGCCTCCGCTTGGTTTCCCCAATGTAGAGGAAGCTGCACCGGGTACAGTGGATGCAGTATACCACATTGGCAGATGTGCAGGTGAACCTCTGCTTAATGTGGAATGTCATCTTGGGGCCTGGGATGGGGGTGAGGGAGGAGGTGTGGGGACAAGTGTAGCATTTCCTGCGGTTGCAGGGGAAGGTGCCGGGTGTGGTGGGGTTGAAGGGCAGTGTGGAGCGAACAAGGGAGTCACGGAGAGAGTGGTCTCTTCGGATAGCAGACAGGGGAGGGGATGGAAAAATGTCTTGGGTGGTGGGGTCGGATTGTAAATGGCGGAAGTGTCGGAGGATAATGCGTTGTATCCGGAGGTTGGTAGGGTGGTGTGTGAGAACGAGGGGGATCCTCTTGGGGCGGTTGTGGTGGGGGCGGGGTGTGAGGGATGTGTTGCGGGAAATACGGGAGACGCGGTCAAGGGCGTTCTCGATCACTGTGGGGGGAAAGTTGCAGTCCTTAAAGAACTTGGACATCTGGGATGTGCGGGAGTGGAATGTCTTATCGTGGGAGCAGATACGGCGGAGGCGGAGGAATTGGGAATAGGGGATGGAATTTTTGCAGGAGGGTGGGTGGGAGGAGGTGTATTCTAGGTAGCTGTGGGAGTCGGTGGGCTTGAAATGGACATCAGTTACAAGCTGGTTGCCTGAGATGGAGACTGAAAGGTCCGAGAATGTGAGGGATGTGCTGGAGATGGCCCAGGTGAACTGAAGGTTGGGGTGGAAGGTGTTGGTGAAGTGGATGAACTGTTCAAGCTCCTCTGGGGAGCAAGAGGCAGCGCCGATACAGTCATCGATGTACATCGATACACATCGATGACTGTATCGGCGCCGCCTCTTGCTCCCCAGAGGAGCTCAAACAGTTCATCCACTTCACCAACACCTTCCACCCCAACCTTCAGTTCACCTGGGCCATCTCCAGCACATCCCTCACATTCTCGGACCTTTCAGTCTCCATCTCAGGCAACCAGCTTGTAACTGATGTCCATTTCAAGCCCACCGACTCCCACAGCTACCTAGAATACACCTCCTCCCACCCACCCTCCTGCAAAAATTCCATCCCCTATTCCCAATTCCTCCGCCGCATCTGCTCCCACGATAAGACATTCCACTCCCGCACCTCCCAGATGTCCAAGTTCTTTAAGGACCGCAACTTTCCCCCCACAGTGATCGAGAACGCCCTTGACTGCGTCTCCCGTATTTCCCGCAACACATCCCTCACACCCCGCCCCCGCCACAACCGCCCCAAGAGGATCCCCCTCGTTCTCACACACCACCCTAACAACCTCCGGATACAACGCATTATCCTCCGACACTTCCGCCATTTACAATCCGACCCCACCACCCAAGACATTTTTCCATCCCCACCCCTGTCTGCTTTCCGGAGAGACCACTCTCTCCGTGACTCCCTTGTTCGCTCCACACTGCCCTCCAACCCCACCACACCCGGCACCTTCCCCTGCAACCGCAGGAAATGCTACACTTGTCCCCACACCTCCTCTCTCACCCCCATCCCAGGCCCCAAGATGACATTCCACATTAAGCAGAGGTTCACCTGCACATCTGCCAATGTGGTATACTGCATCCACTGTACCCGGTGCGGCTTCCTCTACATTGGGGAAACCAAGCGGAGGCTTGGGGACCGCTTTGCAGAACACCTCCGCTCAGTTTGCAACAAACAACTGCACCTCCCAGTCGCAAACCATTTCCACTCCCCCTCCCATTCTCTTGATGACATGTCCATCATGGGCCTCCTGCACTGCCACAATGATGCCACCCGAAGGTTGCAGGAACAGCAACTCATATTCCGCCTGGGAACCCTGCAGCCATATGGTATCAATGTGGACTTCACCAGTTTCAAAATCTCCCCTTCCCCTACTGCATCCCTAAACCAGCCCAGTTCGTCCCCTCCCCCCACTGCACCACACAACCAGCCCAGCTCTTCCCCCTCACCCACTGCATCCCAAAACCAGTCCAGCCTGTCTCTGCCTCCCTAACCGGTTCTTCCTCTCACCCATCCCTTCCTCCCACCCCAAGCCGCACCCCCAGCTACCTACTAACCTCATCCCACCTCCTTGACCTGTCCGTCTTCCCTGGACTGACCTATCCCCTCCCTACCTCCCCACCTACACTCTCTCCAAATATCTTCTTTACTCTCCGTCTTCGGTCCGCCTCCCCCTCTCTCCCTATTTATTCCAGTTCCCTCTCCCCATCCCCCTCTCTGATGAAGGGTCTAGGCCCGAAACGTCAGCTTTTGTGCTCCTGAGATGCTGCTTGGTCTGCTGTGTTCATCCAGCCTCACATTTTATTATCTTGGAATTCTCCAGCATCTGCAGTTCCCATTATCTCAGTTATTCAAGCAGTTTTGTTAGCCTCATACTATACGGGTACTGTATTGTCATTCACAACAAAACGTGACTTCTTGAACTTTCCTCCCACAAGAAGCAGCAGCTTTTTGATGCATGTTGGAGCAGACCATAACAGTAACCTGTCCCTGCTCCACTTTTGACCATTATTCATTTCACTTTTAAAGAGCAATCTGGTATTTGCTGTATCGACACCCCTTTCTCCTCAGGTGACAGCAGTCAGTTTACCTATTTTAGCTTTAATTATGTATGCACCTTTCAAACAGAGATCTCAATGCCAAGTGACGGCTGGCTCTGTGGCCCACAATTTTGTGCCATTACATGGCCTAACTCTGCTCTCATTCATTGGTGCAGTCACAAGACAAGCTTGTATGAGTCTGGATACTCCAGGGTCATGTGTGTGGAATCATGGTCATCATTGTACTGCTTTTGCTTAGCTGCTGGCGGGAGTGGCTGACAACTTCTTCATAATAGAAAGGCTGGGTGATTCAAATCGGACTCATCACGACTTCACTGCAGCTCCAGTGCACAAAACTAAATTACTCGAGAAACCTCAAGTTAAGTCAGGTACCTGATCTATAAATATCCCCATTCCTTGTTTCAACATTAAACCCGCATCCTCCCATGCTTAGAACTTTAGGCTACAATACTGAAAACAGACCAATAGATCAAAAATAAATCAGCTCTTTGGTAGCAGCACACCATTGTTGCCTGAAAGGAACTCCGGGCAAGTCACAGGAAAAGGGTGGGAGGACGATTGCTACTTCCTTCTGGATTGTGCGTCGCTTTACTTTACAACAGATTGTTTTGGCAATCACACAAGGGTTAGTCTCGGAGCTGCTTCCATTTGTGAACGGATTGATGCAACACATCCTGTGTGGTGGAACAAGCTGCTCAGTACAGTGAGTTGATTGCTTTTCAAATTGAAGGTGGCACTCACTCGTGGTTCAAAGTGAGCCAAAGATAACTGAACATCATTTCCAGGCCTCTTTTTGCATTCATTAATTCTACTTGAAAACGGGTATTGATAACAGAAAGACACAGATTTTGATTGGTCAGATGTTGATCCATTGAAGCTCAGTCCCCATAAGATGACATTCTGTTAAACAGAGACTGTAAAGTTTACTAAACCATGAAGATGCCATGTGCAGAGACAGTACAAGTATTCCCATTCTCTCTCTACCCTGTCCCGGCCTGGTTCCTAATTCCCCGCCCCCAACACATATGAGAAATTTCCCACTAATAAAGGCTGAGAGATCAGACAATAGGAGGACTGGGGCATTGAACACAGAAGACAGGAGTAGGGGTTGGCCAAATGGCCCTTTCAGCCTGTTGTACCGTTCAATATGATCATGGCTGAGCATCCACCTCAGCACCCTGTTCCCACTTTCTCCCCATGTCCTTTGATCCATTTAGCCCAAGAACTATATCTATATCTTTCTTGGGCGTCCTCGACGTCTTGGTCTCAACAGATTCTTGTGGCAGACAATTCCACAGGCTCTCCACTCCCTGGGTGAAGAAATTGTTCCTCATTTCCGTCCTAAAAGGCCTACCCTCATTGTTAGATTGTGACTCCTGGTCTGCCCTCCCCAGTCATCAAGAAAGTTCAGCTTGCATCAACTGTCCAGTCCTGTTAGAATTTTATAGGTTTCTACAAGATTGCCCCCCTATTCTTCTAAACCCTTGTTAATGTGCTCCTTACTGATCCAGTCTCTTCCCGTACTGCAGACCCAGGAATCAGTCTGGTAAACCTTCCTTGCACTTGCTCGATAACTAAAACATCCTTCCTCAAATAAGGAGACCAACTGCACACAATACTCCAGGGGAGCCATACCAGTGCGCTGTACAAGTGCAGCAAGACAGTCCTGCTCCTGCACGCAAATCCATCTGCCTTCTCACCACTTGTTACATCTGTACACTTACCTTCTGCAACTGGTGCACAAGGACACCCAGCTCTTGTTTCCCCTCCCCATTTTCCGGTCTATCACCATTCAGAAAATAATGTGCATTCCTATTTTTGGTGCCAAGGTGCACAGTCTCACATTTATCCAAATTATACTTCATATGCCACATATTTGCTCATTTATTTAATTTGTCCAAAACACAATGAAGCTTCTCTGCAACCTCCTCACAGCTTACCTTCACACCCAGTTTTGTGTCATCTAAAAAGCTATGGATATGGCACATAGTTTCCTCATTGAAACATTAACATATAAATACCTATATATATTCTGTCATACACAACTAGTCACTGGCTGCCACACAAACAAAGATCTATTTACTCCTATTTTTTGGCTTCAATCTGCCAAACAGTTCTCTATCCATGTCAGTAGACCACCCTCAATCTTATGCGCTTCAGTTTTACACACTCATCTCTTATATGGGACTTATCAAAAGCCTTCTGAAGATCGAAGTCAAACACATCCATTGGTACCCCGTTATCCACCCTACTAGTACACCCTCAAAATTCCAGTAGATATGCCAAGCACAACTTTCTCTTCATAAATCCATGAAGAGAAAACGGGTATTGATAACAGAAAGACACAGATTTTGATTGGTCAGATGTTGATCCATTGAAGCTCAGTCCCCATAAGATGACATTCTGTTAAACAGAGACTGTAAAGTTTACTAAACCATGAAGATGCCATGTGCAGAGACAGTACAAGTATTCCCATTCTCTCTCTACCCTGTCATTATTTTCACATTATTTTCTGAATGGTGATAGACCGGAAAATGGGGAGGGGAAACAAGAGCTGGGTGTCCTTGTGCACCAGTTGCAGAAGGTAAGTGTACAGATGTAACAAGTGGTGAGAAGGCAGATGGATTTGCATGCAGGAGCAGATCTGTCTGATCCTGTCACTGCATCAGTGTTCTGCTATTACATTCTAATATAATGGGCTTGAGCATTTTTCTCACTACTGATGTGAAACTAATATTTTAATTCGCTGTTTTCTCCTTTCATAAATACATTAGCTATCCTCCAAGTCATAAAAACTGTTCCAGAGTCTTAAAAGTGACCACATTCTTATCCTACCCTGGGACTGCTTTGTCATTAGAGACAGGCAACCGGTGTCGATTTAACCAGAGGATCACCACACCTCAGACAAAAAGGAGAAGCTCAGAAGGACAGTTCTTCGTAGTAACTTCAGCTGATGCAGGAATTGAAACCACATCAAAAACCAGCCATCTAACCAACTTAGCTAACCTCAATGCTTTCCCTATAATCTTGCACTACCTGTCTCATGTTCCACATCAAGCAGGGAAAGTACACCACAACTTTGAAATGTCCTTTCATCTTTAAATGCTTTAATTTAAATGAATGGATGGCCCTTTATCGCAAACAATATTAATTCTTAACTCCAGGGCCCTTCTACCCTGGATCTCTGGAACTATAACTCTTATGTATTTTAAAACAAAAAGTAGATTTTAGAAACCATTAGCACTAGAAGTAATATAACAGTATTAACCACACAGTTGTAAGCAGTGAAAAAGTAGTAAAATAACATAAAACAGCATGAAGTAGTGTTGAATAAGATTAATACTCACCTAATCAGCTGGCTGTCCTTGCTCCATGTCACGCTGGGAATTGAAATATCAGCATTACCCCAAGCCCCAAACCACACAAAACCACCAAAATTGCCCACCATAACCCCCAAAATCTCCCCAACCCAGTCACTACATGCTCCCTAACTCATTGCTCACACTTTTAAAGAGAAGCATACCTGACATTATTTTCTACACCATCCAACCAATGGCTGGCTGTGCCTTTGAAACACTGACTGAATCAAACAACATGTTCCCTCAGTTGTTCGTAATGGGCAGAGTACTGACCACACTCAATCAATCCACTCTCATAAAACCCAAAGCAAAATGTCCACAGTTAGAGATGATTCTGAAATTGGGAAGCACTTGCTGAGCAGCCTAGAATGTTAATTTAACATAATAGGTAGGTATTTTAATGTGGCACATATTCAGACTTGATGGAAGCAACATGCATTCAAAAGCCAGGGCTTGCTAAGAAATATGTTCAAGATTTGCTATTTATTTTGAATTTGTCAAAACATAGGGATGCTAGAACTTTTAGTCACTATCTCTATCACAGTGCTTTGGTTCAAGGTGATTTGTCAAACAATAAGCATTCTTTTTCTCTTGCTGCATAACATATTGTGATCGTTTGAAATATGGCATCCTTGTGTTCTGAAACGTACAGGACTAAAACCTTTAGCAGCATGTCTCTCTTCTCAGAAGTAGTCAACATTTATGCTGATATTTTCGAGGTAATTCTCCAGTTTTGATGAAAAAGAATAGAAGTTCAATACATTCCCAACTCAACTAAATTATTCAATTTCTAAAGGATTATTCCTTCACACATTACAACACTTCAAAGCATCATTAAAATGTAATAATTCTCCAACAACACAGGCAGCAACTGAGTTTAATAACGTGAGTTCTCTCACCTAAGGATTGATTAAAATGCACTAAGACTTTTTTAAAAATGAATTTCCACCGATACATTTTGTGAATTACTTTAGGCGGTAAATCAAACTGGTGCCCACTTCCCAAAGTGTGAGAAAAAAAATCTAAAATTGTCTCTCATTTTGTATAAAATTTAGGATCAGAGATACTTGTACTTCACATGCGAAGTGCCAGCACATGTCACGATATGACCAAAAAAATAATGAAAAAGGGAATGAAATAGAATGACAATATCCAGTCTGGAATATAAAAACTGACTGTAAAAGTTTCAACAAATATTTAATAAGGGGATTAATAAAGTAAACATTAAGGCACAGACAGGGAAACACATGGAAAATTATGAAATGGCTCAGGTGTTGAACAAATGTTTTGCACCTCTTTTCATTATGGGGTGGTTGAGTGAATCAGTGATAAGGAAGGAAAGGAGGAGGTGAGTGGGTGGACAGGCGAGTGGGTAGAGGGGTTAGCAGGCCAACATGTGATTGTGACAGTGAATGAGGGAGTATTGGGTGTGGATGTTTGGCTGAGAGAGAGTGGCCGAGTGAGTGGGTGACTGAGAGAGCGAGTGAGAAAGTGAGAGAAAGAGTGAGTGACAGAGCACTGTTTGTGTGAGTGAGTTTACATTCCACACTGCTTGCTGTATTTGCATACTAGATTTGAGTGACTTACAAACAAGGAAGTGCAGGTCCCTTTAGACATCTACACTTTCCAATCAATCACCATTCAAGAAATATACTGCATCTTTACTCTTCCTATCAAATTTTATAACCTTACATTTATCCACATTATATTCTATTTGCTCACCCACTCAGCCATTTCTAAATCCTCTAAAGCCTCTTGCCTTCCTCCTCACAACTTGTATTTCCACCAGTAAACTTGGGAATATTACATTCAGACACAGCAATTGCCCCACCAAAATCACTGACATATATTCTAAGCAGCCTGACCCAAGCACCAATGCTTGTTGTACCCACTGGCCACAGCCTTTATACTTAGAATATACTCCTAGTCTCTGCTCTCTGCCTGCCATACAATCCTCAGTCTGTGTCCATATATTAACCCCACTCCCATGTGCTGTAATTATGTTTGCCAACTTCCTGAGTGGGGTACCAAAAAGACCCTTCTGAAGATGCAAGTATACCACCTCAAAATACTCTCAGGTTTGTCAAACAGACCCTTTCACAAATCTTGTTGGCTCTCTCCAATCAGAATTAATTTCTAAATATCTAGATAACTCTCCTTTTATGATAGATTGACTGATGTTAGGTCAAATGTAGTTCCCATTTTAATGTATTCCTCCTTTCCTAAGTTTGGCTTACGTTCTTCTCAATGTTCTAATTTGCAGGCACCAGTCACAGAAATTTGAAAGCTAATCAACAATGCATTCATTGTCTCTGCAGCCATTTCGTTTAACACCTTAGGGTGAAAGTCATCAGGTTCTGGGGATTTCTCAACATTCAGTCCCATTCATTTTTACAGATTTTCTTTTAAACTAACATTTATTCTTCCAGTTCCATTCTCTCACTAGACCCTTGGATCTGAATTATTTCAGGGATACTCCTTGTGTCTTCTTCTTTGAAGACAAAATCCTATAAGGGTCAGAACAATGCAAGCAATGTGGCAGACTCACACAAGAAGTCCAGCAAAGTTTTTCTCACCATCAGCAACAACTTTTCTGTAGGCTCCAGAAATCAAGTTGAGACTCTACATGAGGAATTGGAGAGTTGTCTATTAAAAGGGTGATTATTGCTTGTTAACCTCAGATTTTGCCTCATTAATTTGCAGCTTTCTATTGCGCCAGCCACCACGCGGAAACCGGATGCCAAGAATTCTCATGTCAGGGCACGGGTACCAGCCCAAACAGCCCACGATGACAGACTTTAATACCTGATATGAGCCCGTTTCTAAGAACCCACACGGCACTCTGATCTACCTACAGTACGCATACGCTTCTCCACTTCAGTTACGCACCTTGGCTCCTCTCACTCCTACCAATCTTTGCTGCCCCTTGCTGTTTCTCAGTTCCACACAAACAGATTATTCTACACACTGCTCTTCTAATTGGGGATCCCTCAGCCAAATACAACGATCCCGTACCTTATTATCAGCTCTATCTAGCCTTTTTTCCCTTTTAGCTTAGCCCTCCTAAAAGTAAAATATCCTTTGACATTCAGTTCCCAGTTTGATCAACCTGCAGCCACATCACCTAATGGCAATAAAATCACACCCTTTAGGTTCTACTAGTGCCATCAATTCACTATATTGTTGCAAATGCTATGTGTATTCTGATGGCATGTACCTTTTTCTGCCATTTTAACATTTCTGTAATTTGATCCTGGTGATTGGGGGAATTTGTTTCTGCTCTTTCCACTATCATTTACAGATTTTCTACTTAGCAAAACCAGCTTTGCTTTCATTCTAGTAAAATTCCTTCTTAGGCTCCCATCCCCTTGACAAGTTGGTTTAACTCCTCTCCAACAACATTAGCTAATTTCCCCATGAAGATATTAGTCCCAGTCCTGCTAAAGTGCAACTTGTCCTCCTTAAACAGGTATCAACTGCCCCAGAACTAGTCCTGTGCCACAGAAGTTAAACGCCACTCTTCCTGCACCATTTTCCCGGCTCAGTCTCTCACTTTTGATACTCAGTGTGCATTCTGTAGTACAGGAGGCAAATCAAAAATCACTGTCTTAGAGATCCTGCTTTTCAATTTCTTGTCCAGCTCCATAAATTCTACTTTTAGATCTCTTCTCATTCTAGTTGTGTAACTGATTCCAATATGGACCCAAACCTATGCCTCTTCACTAGCCCTAAACCACCAAAAGAATGTCCTGCAGCTGCACTATTTCAAAGCATGCTGTTATCACAACCTTCAAATTGGGCTCCAGCAATTTCCCTCTTACAGATGTTAGGCTAACCAGTCTGTATTTCCCAGTTTTCTCCCTTCCTCCTTTTTTAAACAGTGAGGTTACATTTGCCACCCTTCAATCTGCTAGGATTGTTCCAGGATCTATAGCCTTTTAGATGATGACAAATAATGCACCATCCACTTCCATGGGCACCTCTTTTAGTGCATTCGGATACAGAATACTGGGCTCTGTGGATTTACCAGCTTTCAGACCCATTATTTTCTTAAGCACTTTTTTTTGACTTGTACTAATCTCCTTCGATTCCTCATTCCTAAAAGGACCTCACTTCCACAGCACATGTGGGAAGTAATTCTGAAATTTATATTTACTGTTATTACAAACTTCCAAAATAGGCTCACACCATCCCCCATGCTCACAACTACCTGAGTAAGAGAAAAGTGTAAATGTGTCTCCCCTCCATTGCAACAAGGTTGGTCAGTGCTGTACTAGTACGGGAAGCATTTGTTTTCCTAACTGTGAGAAATTTAGATTTCAGAAAAGAGGTAGAGTTGACAATAACACCAGATAATACTGCATTAAATTCTGCATTGTTATTTTTTTCCAACCAAAGTCATCATTTTCTTCCTATGATGCACTCACTTCCACAATGTGAAACAATGAGCTAGAGAGCTGTTCCCAAGCTTATCAAAATTGCTGAGCTTCCGATGGGAGGCATTCAAGATAATAGGGAGACTCTATTCCTCTCTGTGGGGAATTATTTGGTCTTTGCCGGGAACTTCCTACAATTGACATAATCTGGATCAAAATTCCACATCTCATCACTCATTACCACCACGGTTTTCAACCTCAGACAGAGCCTTCAGAAATCAGGGACAGGCAAAATAAATTCCGCCACATTGTTTTCATGCATGTCAGGTGACTAAGACTGCAAAGAATCATTGAGGTTCGTTTCAAAAACAAAAGTTGTTTCTCTTCTTTATTCAGCATATTCTTGAAATCTGAACTTTCCTGGCATTCACAAGTGTGTAAAACAGGGGTTAAATTTATGACCCTCCCCACCACGTCACCTCAACCAAAGGGCTCATCTTGAGGTTTCTTTAAGGGCTATTTGTTCATTTTCAGAGGTTCATTACAATTCTCAATAACTCCTTTATTAGTTGATGCAGTCAAGTCCCACCAACACCTCCTCTGCTCGTGCTGATACATGGGGATTTGGAACCTCGTAAAAGTACGAACAGTAGAACTAATTTACATCCTCAATAATCATTGCACTCCATTAAACTTATAACCACAACACAAGGAAAGCACTAATTTCACAGTCAATGCAGTATCTAAATTGGTACAATAAATTTTTTCTTTCTGAATTAATTGATACACACCTATGCACAAACAGCCTTCATCTTAAACATGCCTTCAGCAGACTGGGAGATCACAGCTAACAAAATTTCCAGAACAGGAGATTTTAACTAGGTAATTATGACCATGTCTGATCTCAATTTCAAATTTAAATTTAATAACTGACTGTTATGCAGCCTTATGCTAGAGAGTCCACGTTCACTTGCAATGAATTCATTCCGTGAATGATTAGGTTTTCCTGTCTTTAGCTGAGTATTACATTAATTGTTTTAAAATTATTCACTCACTTTGCATGTCCCCCCTTTCCTCTCTTCTCCAATCCATGCAGTCTCCTTCTCCTTTCATCCTACTCCTCCTAGCCCAGCAACTCAACCTGCTCCATTTCCAACCAAGGTTCTACAACCCACACTTCCTCAGCCTTCATGATCATTCAGTGATTCACAGCTTCTCCTTCCCTGGTCCTAACCCTCACCACCTCCACTGACCTTCTCATACTCCCCCCTCATTAGAAGCTGCTTCTCTCCTGTGCTGGAATGAGCCGAACAGCAGCAAACATGAAAGATTGAAGGAGCAGCTCCTCAGATACACGCATCCCTCCATGTTTAGGGGTTGATTTTTTAACCAAGGAATCGTCCTTATCATAAATTTTCTTGAAGGGCTTAGAGGCTTTTGGGGCAAATTAACTTGCTACCACCTCTCCTCTGCAACCCCTCACCTCTTCGCAACACTAACCTCTCCCCCAGCAACCCATGTGTATTTTCAGCACTGGTGCAAATTACTGACACATTGCGAGAGGGATAAACTCGCTAGTCTTTCACATGCTGTCACCTTCAAACACCAAATCACAGCCACTCCTGAGAAATGAATTGTTCCCACTGCTAAGCATAGAGCTGCAGGCTGAAAATACATCAGAGGGAACACATGACCCAATGGAGAGCTACATCAAGGAGAAGCACCATTGAGGAAGAGAAAGGCACCAACAATCAAGCATTGTGAAGTGATGAAACAGCTTACTGCTAACTGGATTGTTGATGCTTAAATACTTTTCAGCTTCATTTATTTGAGATTGCATGACAATCTTTTGCAGTTTCTCCCTTTTTCAGTTGTAGGTCTTTCTTCAATACATTAAATAGTTATTTCTAATCTTATCCTTTCCCTTTCCTGAGTACCCACATTGTTTTTCTCTTCCTTTGCACATTTTCTTTCTCCTCCTCATTTCTTCCCATCCCATGTAACTGGCTGCTATTGGACATGTACCAAGTTTGAGGCTAATGAGATGGTTCACATCTTGTGCAAGGACAAATTTCAAAAGATGAAAGCAATGAAGAAAAATAAATTCTGGATTTTAACAGCAATATAACCTTTAATTTCAAGTGTCTCATTTAAGATCTTACTGTGTTGTGATTTTTTTCTAAATCTCTGTATGTGCCTTCACAATTTCACACCTGTGGAGAGTGACCTTTGCTTACTGGAGATTGTAGCATTTAAGGTTTCAAATAGACCAAAGGCTGCTGCATTTTATCCTGCCGAGGAACCCTGGCACACATGACCACCAGGTCACTCCAATTAATTCAAGGTGCAGAGTGAAAATCAACCAGTGAGGGGGGGGGAATAAAAGGAAGGGGGGTCAGATCCACATTGCTGAGTGCTTTTTGAGTGCATTGGAGAAGCCCCAGGAGCCATTCACTGCCCTGTGCTGCTGTGAGTTGACACTCATGGAAGCCCAGACACTGGATTTGCTCGGTGCAGCTAAGAGTCAAAGTTTGGAGAAGTGCAGAAGTCAATGCTGCAGAAGTATGGCCTAGAGGCTGGGATCTTGCCTGCAATTTAGATGCAGGAGATGGTCAGGTGAAGCAAATGTCTGAACAGGAGGTTAGCAGGGAAAGATGACCAAGGAAGGTGGACCTCTGAGCAGATTTGACAGAAGCCGAGAACAGCGCTGCTTTGAGTTAAGATCATGTCCACGGAACTGCTGGAGAAAGTTCTGCCTTCACAGGTACTATCAGGCAAGCTGAGTTTCTCAGCAATGGATTTTTTTGTATAAGATCAAAAGTGTTGACTTCTTACTTTGCTGACTTTTGCAAAGCAAAAGTTCTGTTTATCAAAAACCAAATTGAATATTGTGTCTTTTCTTTTCGTGAGTAATTGGGATTTTAAATTTTGTCTACTTTGATAAAGAAAAGGTCACTTGTTTGTAAACAGATTGCAACAAATCTATGATCATAACAAAAGTTAGGGTCTGTTCTGGAATCATAATTAAAATGGTCTCACAGCTGGTCATTATTGTAGTCGTGTGCATGAGTTCATTGGTTACACTCCAATGTGCTGAAGTCCACATTATCGAGTTTATAAATATGATGTTTATCAGAACTCAAAGTATAAACCCATTTTGGAAAATCAGACTTTACACTTTGTTCTCAAGTATTAAAAAGTATACACATAGTCATATTTTTAAATCGGTACAATGAAACATAGTCTGATAAAACAAAACAGGATGTTATTCAAATATGTGATAAATTTTGAAGGTTACGTTCTTCACCTGTCAAGTCTGTTCTAGAATTTTTAATTTTATGGCAGTGATTATAATCACTGTGGTATTGGTATAAATTTCATAATTCCAAGTATATTTAGTAAATTTTAAACAATTTGTTCCCCTTTTTCACTCACCTGAAGATATTACATTCTTGCTTTCATCCTCCTGCACCTTGAGCAAGATACGATAATTCGAATGTTAGTTTTAAGCTAATGATAACAGACTATTTGACCACAAGGGGCATCATAGCTGAGAGCTCATCTGTTTTCCCACTGTGCAGATTTCTGTCAGGCAGCAGAAAATAATGCTTACAGGAGGAAACTGCTATTGCTTTTTTTCAATTTAAACCTACAGGAGCTAGGGAAAGGGGACTGAAGCTTAATTGTGTTGTGTTAATTACCTGAACTAAGATCTGTTAGCATTTTATGTCAATTATTAAAAATGGCAAAGCAATATTTTTCAAGTAAGTCTATAATAACTTAACAGGTGAGCCAAGGCTTCACAAATTCATATATGTTAGAGTTCTATAGCAAGTAGAAAAGATGCCTATGCTATCGGATAGGATGTCGGGGAGGAAGGACTGTTGAGTTGATGCCCTCTATCCCATTCCCCTAACTGTTTTGTATTGCACAAAATCCACATTCACATCAAACCTTCCTGATTTTCTGCTTTTGTTACAGAGCATACTTCATTATCCTAACTATGATAATTCAGACATCCTGAGGATCAACCAATCCTTTCATGCTCACAACAGCGCAGCCTCCCCGATGTTCCTGACATCTATCACGGAAGTCGTAGGTGACAGCACTTGGAAGATGCTGGGCCAGCCGCTATCTCTGGATGAGCTGATTAAGGCCCTCAAGACCTTAAAATAAAACTCACAGAAGCAATGGCTTACTGGCCAAGCTGTATTCAGATCTGCTGGAATTAATTGGTCAGGAACTGCTGGAGGTGTACGACTGTATGTTTATGGCAGGTAACCTGTGCGAATCATCACCCTCATCTAAAAGCAGAAGGAGGAAAGGGAGGAAATTAGAGATTGGCGCTGGCTGTGGGTTATAAAATCATGCCTAAGGTCACTGCCAAACGGGTCAGTTCTGCTCTGGGCTCGGTGATTGACCCCGACCAAACATGTGCTGTACTGGGCAAGACGATCTCGGAAAGCCTCACACTGCTCAGGGATACGATCATCTACGGGCAGGGCAGAGGGGTGGATGCCCACCTCATCAGCTTGGACCAAGAGAAGGCCTTAGATACGATATTGCACATGTATATGTGGGACCTGCTCTCCAAAGTGAGCTTTGGGAAGGGAATCTGCAATTGGAACTGACTGAGACTAACAATGTTGGTGTACAGCAATCAATGGGTGAGAATCAGACGTTTCCTGATCAGATGTGGAATCAGTCAGGGCTATCCACACTCTCGTGTTATTTGTGCGTTGTATAGAGCCTTTTGCTGAGTCTGTCTGGAAGGATGAGAGCTTGGGAAGGGTTACTATTCCAGGCAGAGGAGGCCCGCAAGTCAAAGCCTCCCTGTACCTAGATGGTGTGACTATTTCATGCTTCAATCTGTTGTCAGTGCACAGAATCTTGAGCATCTGTAATCAGTCCAAATTGGTCTCAGTAGCCAAGGTAAAATCGAGACAAGAGTAAGGCCAGGTTCTTTGGGAAATGGAGATGTTGGGAATATGGCTCAGAGGGGTTGGACGTACCCTCTGCCGCCTGCATCCTGATCTGATCCCACATTGTGTTGGTAAGAAGCTTTGAATAAAGATTGATTTGTGCTACTGAACACCACGCAAAGACTCCTCTTTACAATCTCTCTCCAGCAGCCACCATGTTCCTCGAGCAATGAGTGTCACTAAGTGCTGAGATTCTTTTCGCCTCCAGAGTTGCAAAGGATGGCCTATTTGCCACGAACATCCCAAATAATTTGACCATTCTGTTTCATTTCTCCCTCATTTGCAAAAGAAATTACCTTTAACCACAAAAGCATCAGGAAGTAGTCAGCATGTAACATGCTTGAGATCTGGCAGGAAAAGGAGGGATTGATCTTGTTGGGCTATTCCCTGAGCAGACTGTCAAAGTCATTTGGCAGAATGCCTCATCACTGGAACTGTCCACAAAGCACCAAAACGTAGCTTGGCTGGTGGTGGAACGGCACTGCCCATCCAATTCTTTATCTCTGCCTGGACACACCCTGCCAGAATACACTGCAATCACACACCTCCTCCTGGAATGTGCCTTTAAAAAGAAAGTCTGGAGAGAGACACAATGGGTTGTATTGAGGCTCATCCCAAGCAGCTCTGTGGCGTAGACTCTGTGCTCTACCAACTGTTCCCCGGAGTGCATACTGAGAGAAACACTGACTGCGCCTGGAGGCCCATCAACTCGGCGACTGACTCTCTTTAGTCTTTCTGCAACTTGTTGCTTTTCCAACATAAACAGCTGGTCTCGACCGACTGTTGCAGACTGGCACATTCTAAGGTCCAGGACTACAGGCTGAGGGATGCACTAAAGCTCACGCCAGCTGCCACCAAGACACAGTGGGGAAAAACTACTATCTCAGGTCTTTCTGCCAATTATAACAGGGGTCCATTCAGTTTTCAAGCCATCTTGTTGCCTTGAAATGTAAATATTTTCTTCCTGTACAAGTTGAAAATGCTGTTGTTATTTATTACTGCACGGTAGCTCTAAAGGATGTAAAATTCCAATGTATCATTTGTTTCTTCTCCCTCATAAGAAAGATTGTACTGAACAGAATGATGGCTTTTCTGTAAGTACTTAAAAATGATTTTCTATGAATAAAGTACATTTTACAAAAATTGTCCTGCAGTAAAAGTAAAATAATATTAAGAAATCCAAATCATAGCATCAGTTTATTGATAATCCTCTGCCTTTTGTCTATCATATAAAGTAAATACACAAAAGAAATGGGTTTCTTTACAGTTCAGAAAATGTAGCATACATTTCCAGCTCATTTGCAAACTGGCACCACTCACCCCACTGAAATCAATTACACATGTTCCCTTTGTTAATTCTTGGCTGACTGTTACATGCCTGATTTCTTGCATTATTAAGTTTCGAGACAGGAAACAGACATAAAATATACCAGGTTTAAGAGGTTCTAATTTTTTAAAACAAAAACCATCGCCTTATAAAATATGTTCAAAGGAATATAAAAATGCTGTTTAACAAAGTGAGTCCCTACATCAAATGGAGTCAAACAATTCTGATCTTAATGCCATTATTTCATTCAGTGATTTAAGCAAAGGTGAAAGCTTTGAAGAATGCTCTCTCTTGGCAGAGTCTTTCGATGGCTTAAGTAGCTTATTTTGTAGCGTAAGCAATGCGTATTCAAAATGTGAAAAGTTAAACTCTATCTTCAAAACCACTTTATAATTTAGATTTGTACACTTGTACCAATGTATTTAGTTATAGACAAGTGATATTAGTAGTGTGACCAATCATGTAATTAATGGAACACCAACAGAAGAGGTGCCAACCTATATTCATGCTCAAAAGTTTGGTACTGATGCGCTGATTTTTAAACTAAGAGTTGCAATGGAGGAGCTCTGCACATCGCTGACAACTCGTAACCCTGCTAACTTCCTCTGCTGATTTAACTTCATGTTGAACATAAATGCAATTCTTTCCATCAGCTTCTAATCTAAAAGGCCAGACATAAAAATGCCCGATTTTTTAAACTCATCAGCATCCCAAAAAGCAAATCCGAATGGTGTGTGGCCAACCCAAAGCAGGTCACTCTCTAATGTATATGGGGCAACTGCTGACAGATTTAGGTGTTAATTAATGTTAAAAGGTGCATAAAAGGTCTTAAAATTTTTTTTAAGTTTTATAGGAGCTGTCCCCTGCAAATTCTCCCATTCCAAGTCAAATCCAGGTTTCATTTCCAAAACATGTTACATTCTATCTCCACACTGCATCAAGCATACCGACTTTCATAAATAACATTCGACATATCCAGGACCTGTTTCTTGGCATCTCCATAATAAACACAGTCTTACTGCATGTACAAAATCCCTGATGCTGATGTGAGTTATGCCACTGCTGATCATTTAGCACACGTATCAGCAATTACACACAAATAGAACAAGAAAGCTGATATCTCATACCTGGCTATTTCATAACTGTTCAATATATTTGATACTAGATGTGAAAAACAGAAATGAAAATTCCACGCATTGCAATGTTGTTCGCAAAATGCAGATAAAACAAATGTAATAAATGAAAATTAAATTGTTCCTATCTGAGCATGTCACTTTCTCAACAACCAAAGAAAGCAGCAACAGCAATTCCAGAAGCCTAAGGCTAGGAGCTAAAATGCCACATCCCAGTATACTCATCATATAAATGGCACAACAATCATGAAAGCAAATGGAAACGTGGCATTCTGTAATCAAAATCTTCAAACATCCCATTTCCATTTCATTTATGGAATAACTGTACTGTTTAAAAAAGGGCACTCAGTATTTACCAAAGAGCCATTTGTTGGAATTTAATCAGAGATAATGGGAACTGCAGATGCTGGAGATTCCAAGATAATAAAATGTGAGGCTGGATGAACACAGCAGGCCAAGCAGCATCTCAGGAGCACAAAAGCTGACGTTTCGGGCCTAGACCCTTCATCAGAGAGGGGGATGGGGGGAGGGAACTGGAATAAATAGGGAGAGAGGGGGAGGCGGACCGAAGATGGAGAGTAAAGAAGATAGGTGGAGAGGGTGTAGGTGGGGAGGTAGGGAGGGGATAGGTCAGTCCAGGGAAGACGGACAGGTCAAGGAGGTGGGATGAGGTTAGTAGGTAGCTGGGGGTGCGGCTTGGGGTGGGAGGAAGGGATGGGTGAGAGGAAGAACCGGTTAGGGAGGCAGAGACAGGTTGGACTGGTTTTGGGATGCAGTGGGTGGGGGGGAAGAGCTGGGCTGGTTGTGTGGTGCAGTGGGGGGAGGGGATGAACTGGGCTGGTTTAGGGATGCAGTGGGGGAAGGGGAGATTTTGAAACTGGTGAAGTCCACATTGATACCATATGGCTGCAGGGTTCCCAGGCGGAATATGAGTTGCTGTTCCTGCAACCTTCGGGTGGCATCATTGTGGCAGTGCAGGAGGCCCATGATGGACATGTCATCAAGAGAATGGGAGGGGGAGTGGAAATGGTTTGCGACTGGGAGGTGCAGTTGTTTGTTGTGAACTGAGCGGAGGTGTTCTGCAAAGCGGTCCCCAAGCCTCCGCTTGGTTTCCCCAATGTAGAGAAAGCCGCACCGGGTACCCCAACCTTCAGTTCACCTGGGCCATCTCCAGCACATCCCTCACCTTCCTGGACCTCTCAGTCTCCATCTCAGGCAACCAGCTTGTAACTGATGTCCATTTCAAGCCCACCGACTCCCACAGCTACCTAGAATACACCTCCTCCCACCCACCCTCCTGCCAAAATTCCATCCCCTATTCCCAATTCCTCCGCCTCCGCCGCATCTGCTCCCACGATAAGACATTCCACTCCCGCACATCCCAGATGTCCAAGTTCTTTAAGGACCGCAACTTCCCCCCCACGGTGATTGAGAACGCCCTTGACCGCGTCTCCCGCATTTCCCGCGACACATCCCTCACACCCCGCCCCCGCCACAACCGCCCCAAGAGGATCCCCCTCGTTCTCACACACCACCCTACCAACCTCCGGATACAACGCATTATCCTCCGACACTTCCGCCATTTACAATCCGACCCCACCACCCAAGACATTTTTCCATCCCCACCCCTGTCTGCTTTCCGGAGAGACCACTCTCTCCGTGACTCCCTTGTTCGCTCCACACTGCCCTCCAACCCCACCACACCCGGCACCTTCCCCTGCAACCGCAGGAAATGCTACACTTGTCCCCACACCTCCTCCCTCACCCCCATCCCAGGCCCCAAGATGACATTCCACATTAAGCAGAGGTTCACCTGCACATCTGCCAATGTGGTATACTGCATCCACTGTACCCGGTGCGGCTTTCTCTACATTGGGGAAACCAAGCGGAGGCTTGGGGACCGCTTTGCAGAACACCTCCGCTCAGTTCGCAACAAACAACTGCACCTCCCAGTCGCAAACCATTTCCACTCCCCCTCCCATTCTCTTGATGACATGTCCATCATGGGCCTCCTGCACTGCCACAATGATGCCACCCGAAGGTTGCAGGAACAGCAACTCATATTCCGCCTGGGAACCCTGCAGCCATATGGTATCAATGTGGACTTCACCAGTTTCAAAATCTCCCCTTCCCCCACTGCATCCCTAAACCAGCCCAGTTCATCCCCTCCCCCCACTGCACCACACAACCAGCCCAGCTCTTCCCCCCCACCCACTGCATCCCAAAACCAGTCCAACCTGTCTCTGCCTCCCTAACCGGTTCTTCCTCTCACCCATCCCTTCCTCCCACCCCAAGCCGCACCCCCAGCTACCTACTAACCTCATCCCACCTCCTTGACCTGTCCGTCTTCCCTGGACTGACCTATCCCCTCCCTACCTCCCCACCTACACCCTCTCCACCTATCTTCTTTACTCTCCATCTTCGGTCCGCCTCCCCCTCTCTCCCTATTTATTCCAGTTCCCGCCCCCCATCCCCCTCTCTGATGAAGGGTCTAGGCCCGAAACGTCAGCTTTTGTGCTCCTGAGATGCTGCTTGGCCTGCTGTGTTCATCCAGCCTCGCATTTTATTATGTTGGAATTTAATGTTCCTTTACTGAATCACGAAACCAATATTCCCCAAATTTCAATTATAATGTTTGTAAATATATAGACATGCACAATGATATATCACAAAAACAGCAACGCACAGATCAGAGATTTAAGGTGGGCATGCGATAATCTGAGAAGGAGCAGGATGTGACATACGTACTGGTTCCTATCACCGCTGGTGCAGGTGGTATCCTTACAAGGCTGGGGTGGGGGGTCGTCCTGGTTGGACATGTTACATCTCGTGGAGACCAACTCCTTTGACCTGAGCACACGGCAACAAACTCAATTTTGTCTCTTTTGTGCATCTAATATCATTTTGAACTTCTTTCATAAACTATGGTTTGCCACTGATCTCTTTGCACACCTGTGCCTGACAGGAACAAACATTTTTGTACTTCACTCATTCGCTCTTTCAATGTTAGCCATTGCCAATCCGCAGTCATTCCTTTCAGTAACATTTCCCAATCCATCATAACAACTCACACCTCATACCATCAGTTTTCCCTATTAAGATTCAGGACTCTAGTGTCAGAATCAACCACTTCAGTCTCCAGCTTGATGAAGAATTTTATCATATCATGGTCAGTCATCCCCTAGATGTCGCTTACAAATACATTATCAATTATTCTTTTCTCACTGCATAGTGAGGATGACCGGTTCTCTAGTTGGTTTCTCAACACATTGATCCAGAAAACTATTCCATATAATCTCTAGGAAGTCTGCCACAGTAGTGTGACTAATATGGCTTGTCCAATTTATCTGCATATTAAAGTCACCCGTAATTATAAATGTTCCTTTACCATGTCTCTGATATCCTGTTTAATGTCATTTGCAACATCACCACTACAGTTTTGCAATCTATAATATTTTTAGCCCTTGGTATTTCTCAATTTTATCCACACAGGTTCTAGCCTCATTTTTGTTCTAAAGCGGGAGAGCTCCTAATTTTTGAATAACGTCCCCTAATTCTAGACTCGTCCACAACAAGATACAATCTTTCCACATCAACCTGGTCAAGATCTTTCAGGATCTTATGGACATAGTCCAGTCATCCTTCACTCCTCTAAATATGACTGGAAACTAATCAGTTAAGTTCACGTTCTGGTCAGTGGTATTGTCCAGGACATTGAAGAGAGGGTGGACAGCTATGGTGATACCACTGCATGTCAAAGGCTAAAGGTCAGATTCTCTCCTGTTGGAGATGGTCATTGCTGGCACTTGTGTGATGTTTGTGTCACTTCCGACTTGTCAGTTCATACCTAGAAATTGTCCAGATTTTGCTACATTTGAACATGGACTGTTTCAGTGTCTGAGAAGACATGAATAATGCTGAAAATTGTACAACCATTGGCAAACACTCCCACTTCTGATCTAATGATAGATGGAAGGCCATTGATAAAGCAGCTCAAAATGGTTGGGCCTACGAGACATTGCCAAGGACAACTTTCAACAATGTCCTGTGGCTAAGATGATCAATTGGCAATAATAACAGCTATGTTCCCCTCTGCTTAATGTAGCTCTAACCCAGAGTTTTCACCTGATTCCCTTTAGTAGCTGTTCTGCTTGGACTACTTGATGACATAGACTGTAAATGTTGCCTTGATGTCAAGTACAGTCATGCTCACTTCCTGTCAAATTTGCTATCTGTCCCTGTTCGAAGCAAGGCTGTGATGGGGTCAGGAGCTACGTGAGCCTGGCTAAACCAAGCTGAGCATCACTGAGGAGAATACTGCAAGCCACTTAACACGGTCAATGCTCCTTTTACCACTTTAATGATAACAGAGCTGACTGATAGGGCAGTGAGTGGCTGGTTTGGATTGTGCCATTTTTTGAGGGGAATAAGTCATGATTGAATGATGAATGATGGGTAGTAATTGACAGTGTTAGATTTGTCCTGCACCTTACGTATGGGGCACTACTGGATAATTTTCCTCATTGTCAATTTCAGGAATGAATACTCAGTCCTGTTTTCTGAACGTGAAACTTATGATCAATGGAAGAATGCATTGACCATGTGGACCTGTATTACTTCTTTACCTAGAAGAAATAGGGTACAACTTTGGATCTTATGCCACATATATGAAAGCAGGATAAGTAGCAATATTTTTTCGAAATTGAAGACTGATGATCATTTGGACAAATTAACAACTTTCATCGATGAAATTTATTTATTTAAAAAATGATTTCCTAACTGTTTAGATGTCAGCAGATTTTGACAGTTCATAAAGAAAAAGGAGTGAAGATAGCACCATAGAACAGTACATATGGAATTCAGGAGATTGCATACGAAGACTGCACAAATCCCAAATCTGAGGCGACATTTAAATCCTGACATTGCCATGGTATCGAGCTTAGAAAGACTTCTATTTTTGAAGGAAGCTAAATTTGCAGATAATAGTCTGCAACAAGATCAAATGTCAGAAGCCCTAACAATATTTCTTGGAAAGTATTCCTTTCCAGTGGTGCTTTTGGTGCAAATAGGGCAATTGGCCAGAAAATACAGGATACAAGGTAACAACCTGACACACCCATGTAAGTACAGGATGCAGACAACAGTATGAAAGAAAATTTTAGCTGAGACAAATGAGGGCAGAAATTCTTTTGACAATTTTGGGAAGTGAAGAGAATTTGGCACTTACCAAAAAAGAACAACTACCAAAAATGCACATTCAATGTTTCAGGTGTGATTCAAAGTGCCATTACACCATGCGCTATCACAAATAATATAATGGTGTATTCAAAGACTAAACACAAAATGGGTGATTCAGAAGCAGCTGGGGATATGGATATTGGTCATAAAAAGTTTCAGCCCAGTGTTAAATCTGTTGGTGGCAGAAATTTTCAGTGCCATATTAGACAATGGATGCATGCTTACACTGTATGGAATGAACAGGCAGAAATGCTACCTAGACTCGAGTAGTCAAGATTGGAACAAAGTTAAGAAATTTGACAGTACCACCAGTTTCAGATTTGGTGATGATAGCACACTAAAATGTTTAACAGAATGGTCATTCCTTGCAAAAGAGCAGAAATCAATAATTTTATTAGCACAAATCAAGTGAAATACTGTACGGGTGAAGTGCGTCATTAATGATAAAAAGCACAAATGGGGCTAAATGTAGAAAATTACACAGCTATCGCATTTGTGTAAATTACAAATTCATAGATTTTCCAATCAGAATGCAATTGTATTCCTTTAACAGAGCATTTAACAGAAGAATCTCCCAACTGAAACAGGGGCATGCAGGCAGTGCTTTCAGACTTCCTTTCCAAAGAAAGAAGCAAGTTCCTGGAAACAGTTGAGAGTACTGGAAAAGAACCTTTGGAATTCTAATCTACACTAGAAAATATATGAATAACACTGTCTTTTTTTTATTCACTTTTATTGCGTACATATTAATTATTTTAAGAGATAAAAGGAAATCTGTTATCATCCAGTAGGAAATAGCAGGGGTGCCCAAGGCCAAATAGAACTAGGGAACGGATGATGGTTATACATTAGTTGAGGGATAATTGGATAATGACTACAACTGGTTATGGGAAACAAGTAATCAGTGTGCAAAAACAGAAATTGGTGGAAAAGCTTAGCAGGTCTGGCAGCATCTGTGAAGAAAAAAAAACAGAATTAACGATTCGAGTCCAGTACCGGACCCAAAATGTTAACTGATCATTTTTTACTCACAGATGCTGCTAGACCTGCTGAGCTTTTCCACCAACTTCTGTTTTTGTTCCTGATTTATAGCATCCGCAGCCTTTTCGGATTTTATTAAGTCATCAATGTGGTTGGAGTTTGTGATGCGCAAATTGGAATAAAACTGACCAGAAAAGTACATGCCTGGACTCTGTCTAACCATCTCAGCTCTAGTGTGTATTATCTGTAGTACTGAGGACCTCCGGAGGATGCCAAGATTGTGGCTGGAGATGCTTGCAAATGCTTCAGATTTCAATTGTACACGGATGTGTTATCCTTCATCATTCAGATTGGGGATATTCGAGGTGCCTCCTTCCCCTGTTAGGACTTTTAACTTTCGACGACCATTTGTAACTGGATGTGGTAGGATGGTACAGCTTAGATCTGATCTGTTGGTTGAGGTCTCATTTAGTCCTACTTGATATCCTGCACTCTTCATTGAGCCAGAGATCAGCTTCCAGCTTGATGGCATTGGTAAACAATAGATCTGTTAACCCTCCGCTCCAATTTCCTGCCTTTTCCCCATAACACCGGATTACCTTATTGATTAAAAATCTGTCTATTTCTGCCACGAACAACCTTCTCTTCTGAGTTCATGCTCTCTGGTACTAGAATCACCCAGAAGGCAGGAACAAAACTTTTCCACAAATACTATGTCAAGTTCACTAAGAATTTTGTACATTTCAGTAAGGTCACTTCACATTCTTCTAAACTCCAACGAATACAGGTCCAACCTACTCAACCTCTCCTCATAGAACAGTTCCTCCATAGTTGACATGAACCTCCAGAAACTTCTCTGGGATTGCCTCCAATGCCAATATATCCTTCTTTAGACAAGAGGACCAAAGTCATTCATGGCATTGTGGGCAGATTAATACTTTTGATGGTTTTAATAGTTTAGTAGTTTTTTTATGGTTTTAGTTTTAATATGGTTTTAACTTCCTTATTTTATTACCATCCCTTTGAAATAAAGGCCAATATTCCACTTGCATTCCTTATTATTCACTGAAATTGCATGCTAGCTTCCGTGATCTATGCACAACAATTCCCAAATCTGAAGTCTTAAATAATAAACTTCAAAAATTACAGAATGTAAGAATGAACAGCCAAATGCCTAACGATTTCCTATGAGACTTTTATATCTGCCATATAAATGGGTTAATGCTTTTGTTAAAAAGACAACGGAATTTCATAAAATAGACTACATGATTTTGTATTAATACTTGCAATGCATAATTTAAAGGCCATTTTGATAAATGTACATTAACCCTTTCCCTTTATCATGCTGGCTTCAGAAAAGAAATCAGATCACACAAAGTCAAGGGTTCAGGGTTAATGTGTGTTTTTATCTTTTTCTCTTGTCACATTTTGATTCCGCTCGGTTTGAGTGATGTTGCTATTAACCTGAAATGACAGTCCAACATTCAAGTTCTTTTGCTCCGATCATTGGAACATAGAGAAGAACTGAGAACACAGACAAGGTCTAAGTGTACAAATCACTCGTTATGGATCAAGTGCTTCTCTATGTCCGTCGATCAGGCAAAAGTGGGCACTTACAAAAAATCTGTTTTAACAAGCCTTTTTCAACACCTCACTACATATCATGGTCTGCAAAAATAGACGCATAAATATAACACATGCATCAACCATTAAATTCTGGATAAATAAAGTCACCCAACCAAACACATGTTCTCCCTTTAAAAACAGACAATTTTGTTCTCAGAATATTTGATCCTTATCCCTTATCAATTTAGCTCCAGAGTTGCCGCTGTATCTACATTTTAAAAAAACTTTTAGGGACTGATTGTATTCGCACACATTTGTTTTGTCCTACATTTCATTTTTATTGAGGTATTCACTGTCCCCTCTCTGACTCTTGCATTAATTCATTGCTATTTACTTGCAACAGGGGCAGCACATGATCAATCCAAAGAGCAACTTTCCTTGCCTTACACAGTTGTGAGACCTCATTGAAATGGAATGCCATGTTTTGCTTCCACTCAAATACCTGTCCATGTTCTCTACCATCTTAAAGGGAAAACAAAGTGGAGAAAAGGCCAACTGGACTGTTCAGTCGACTGGCCTGTTATTTAGGATACATAACACTCTTTTTTAGAAAAACTCGGAGGCTTCTGTACCAAGTTAATTAACTGGAAATGGTAAATTTAGTTTTTGGCAACATTTTTCTTCCTCAGCTTCCTCCTTTGGCAGCCTCCTCAACAGTGCATCACGTGCCCTGGCAATCCTTAACACCTCAAAAGTCACTGCCAAAGAGATACTGCAGACAGCAATTCCTGTTTGTGAATTACTTAAAGTCAGAGGCATTACTGACTCCTTCTTTACTTGTCTCTATTACAGCCAATAGCAGCAATTGTTCTGCATAAAATTGAGGTGCAGCACAAGTAACTTAACATTATGGGTATAATTTAAGCAGCTTGCAGAAAATCGTGAGCACATTCTTTATAGATACATATGATTTCTATACAGGCAGGGAGCAGTGGAGATTTTCCAACCATCGTTTCATCACGTAAGGAACTCCAGTGTCAGAACATACAGTCCTGGAGTGCTGCCAAACAAGAGACATCTGCTTCACAACAATGAGGAAGACTGGAAACTAGTCACTCACACACTGCTCTAAGCAGGCAGCCACAGAGCTCAGAAACACTCTACATTTGTTGTATCAAGGCTAAAGCTAAAATTCATATCCCACAAGTTTGTTTTGCGGTTTTACTTAACGTAAAATTTGAATGTTAGCACAATTAATTTTAATGACACATTCCTGGCTGTAGTCGAGTTGACTGTTACTTTAGCATATATTTACACAAGGTTTCCGTATCTATTATAGATAGATGGCTTTTAGCTCCCCAACAAGCAGAGTCCAGCAGCAAATGAGAGATTAGCGTCCATAAATTGGACACGTCTGAGGGTTTTGAACTTACCCAGAATAAGGTGACGGTTAAAGCTGTCACATTGAACTTGAAACTCAACTGATATACTTTTGGGCAGCACATGTATCAGGTAGCTTTCAGAATATACATTCAATGCCCACCTACTATTAATATTTCAGAAGTGAACACTGATGGTACTCATAGGACTCAAATTCATTGGCAGACACTGTTGGCTTGCAGAACAATCTGATTTAACAACTTCTTTTGACAGATATTTTATAGTTTCTCTGTATTTCTCCATCTGCAATGTAACCAACATGAGAATTGTTGCATTTCAGTCTGCAATGATACTACAAGGACATTGACTCTTTCTATTTTTCAAGGGCAAGTCCAACACACTTCCCTTAAATATTCACAGGGAAGACACAAGCAACATACGCTTCCTTCTCAAAAAATAACCAAAACAAAAACAATGATTTTAAGTTAGCAAACTTGGAAATTCTGGACAGACTAATTTAACTAAAAGCAAATGAATCTCAAGGGATACATCAAATTAATCCTAGATTACCAAAGGAGTCAAAGTAGGAGATTTATAATATTGATAATGAGTGTGAGGGAGTCAATGGCAGTGCAGATTTGATCCAGGATAACATTGACCGTATTCAGAAAAAGTATTGGAACAGACACGAGTTATTACAGGTGCATTAAGGTTATTTCAACAAGTGGTAAATAACGGACATATTCAGGAGGAAACTTCATGATCACCTGTAAAATAATAACTTAGCATCCAGCAGTTATAATAGCTTTAAAAGGACATCATCCTGTCTGATCAAATTCCTTCACTTCTATGAGGATGTGGGGACTAAAGTGGATTTTTGGAAAATCCTGCAATATTGTATAAGAAGGCTTCCAAAGACATTTGACAAAGTTTCACACCAAATATTATGAAGCAGAATCAAAGTTATTAAGACTTGGGTAACCTTGGAAAAGGGTAAGTAACTGGTATAAATGTAGAAAACATTCAGAACTCTAGATAAGATTGGGCAAGGAGTGGATAGAAAGTACTGAGGGGACTACCACCTTCTCTCGTTACATCAGTGACTCAATGTAATTTACATCAATTACATCAATGTGGCTTTCTGCTTTGACGAAACTGAATAGAACGCTGGAATCTCTCATGAAGTCTATTTGATTTATGCAGCTATAATACTTTGAACCAGTGTGGTTGGGGGGGTGGGGCGGATAACAGGAGGACTCTCTTATTTCAGCCTTTGCTTTTAGTGAACAAAACATTACTTTTGTGCCCCAACAAAAAAATGATTCAGCAACTTGGGTTAAATTGTTTCCTTATCACCATACACTTCCACACCTCCTTTTCTCCTTATTATTTTAGTTAGTGTTTGAAATTCCATTATTCTACCAAAAGTAATTTTGACAGTGCCTTAAATGTAGAACAAAAAAAAGACAAAACACAGGCACATTCAACGTACAGAATATGGCATAGAGAATACTCATGGCAGTGTCACAGTGATTGCCAAGTTTTATGTAACTTCAAAAACGCCCCAAGAAAACTTCAGAGCTGTAACAGGAACTTACAATTCTGATAACTTCAGAAATCATTTGAGTTTTGCTTTTGCAGTTTCCATCTGTGACCTTGCCTATGTATAAGCTACTATGGTTCTCCCAGATCCATATGGGCCAACACTGGCAGAATACAATTGTATTCTTTTTCTGAGATGTTCTCCTAAAGGGAGATGAACGTGTTTTTGTCACCTACAGTTTCATTACTCGTACGCAATCAGCACATCCAAATATGTTCACAACTGTTCTTTCCTTCTACTCTGCACATACACTCTGACTTCAAATCAACTTATACACTTAGTCATTCACTGTGCTGGTTTTCGTGGAACTACAAAAATCAATACACTCTGAATTGTTATATGAATTTACTAAATTACATTTGAGATGCAATACCGTAGTTTCACAGTGTGTTGGGAAAAAACAGCGAGAGAGAGAAAGACAGACAGACAGAGAGAGAGACAGACGTGACTCTCAAATGTTTAATGCATTGCACAACCAAATAAAAAGTTGGATTCAATCAAGTCAAATTATGACCCTGGATCAGCTGGTCTTTCTTAGCCCTCTCATCACTGCAGGCAGGTTTACCTGCCTGGTTACTGTCATGATGACGGCCTGGATTAATTACACTTGCCTTGATGAGGAAGAACATCTTAAAGAGTCCTGTGGCTTCATACACGGTATGGTCAAGTAAACTTTTTCTGGTTCGGGCTTTACAAAATTGTTTAAGATTATTGCATACAATGAGAAGAGAGATTGAGAGCTGGGATGCGGGAATTCCTTCCATTTCAAGTAATCAAGATGAAAGCTTAACAACAAAACAAAAATGTGCTTTGCTCTGCTCCAATCCTGTCTCAAGCTCACCAGTGTCCAGCTTTAATACAGCAAGGCAACAGTCAATGACCCCACTCCAAAGAGGTCAGTTGAGTTTTTAAAGTATTATAAAGTGGTATTGTTAATTGTGAATAGCCAGGTTCCCAAGCCTTTGGAAACCTGACAAATATACCTAAACGAAGAGCTCAATGTGCTGAATCACAACCCAGTGAACAGTAAAATGTAGGGCAAGTCAAACTCAGCTTACTATTCTACCAGATTCTACTCTCAATCATTACCAAAATAATGGAAGGTATCTTTAATGGTATCTTCATCAGCGCTATCAAGTAACACTAACTCAACAATAACCGGCTCTCTGATACTCAGTATGTGTTCCGCTAGATCTACTTAGCCCCTGGCCCCAATACAACCTTGATCCTGATGTGGACAAAACAGCTGTACTCAACTTGGGAAGTGAAACTGATTGCTCTTGATATCAAAGCTGTGTTTTATCAAGTGGGCATCAAGAAGCCAACATTGTCAAGGGACAAATAATATTCATGCCATGTAAGTGTCACAATTACCATATCCAACAAAATGGAATCCTACCATCACCCTTCGACATTCAATGGCTGAATCTCCCTCTATCACTATCTTGGGAGTTTACCATTGACCAGCTACTGAACTGGATCATACACATAAATGTTGTAGCCACAAGAGGAACTCAAAGGCCTGGAATTCTGGAGAGTAACTCATCTCCTGTCATCTCAAAATCAATCCACCACTTGCAAGGCACAAGTCTGGAATGTAGTGGAATATTCTTCATTTGCATGGATGAACGTGGGTCCATCACTACTCAGTGAACTCAATCCTACTCAGGACAAAACAGCCCACCTTATTGGCACCGATTGTTTAATACTCATTCCCTTCACCACAGGCACACAGGGGCAGTAGTGTGTGCCACCTCTAAGTTACATTGCAACAACTCACCCAAGGCTACTTAGGCAGCACTTTCAAAAGCCTCTAACTCTAACACTTACAGAGAAACACAACTAGCGGCAAGACAGGTGCCATCCAAAGTTGAAACTATCCTGCCATTCCTTCAGAGTCACGGCATCAAAATCCTGGAACTCCCTCCCTGAAAGCATTGTTGGGGTACAACAGCACATGGACTGCAGCAGTTCAAGAAGGCAGCTCACCACCACCTGCTCAGGATCAGTACTGATGAGTAATAATGCTGGGATTGACAGCAGCGCTCTCATTCTGTGAATGAATAAAGAAATGTTACAGTGCCCAAACAAATCAATTTGTTCCAAACTCAGAACAGCATTCCATACTATGCCAGAGTGAGAATTCTTCAATCCTGTGGCTTCTCACTTTTATGTTGAATGGTCATGCCCGCCAGGAACTGGAATCAGTCTGACCAAACCCCACTGGGTATTGGAGTCTTAAATTGAGCAGACAGGCAAGATTTGAATTGGATGTTGGTGAAAGGCCAGCGAGTCATTTACTGGGCCAACCAGTTCACCACATCTAGGCTTTCAATGAACGTAAAAAAAAAGCCGAGCTTTATTGGGATTCTAAAAGCCAAATGAAACATTGACTGCATTGGTAACTAACCATGCAGTCATAGTGGGTTTGCAATTCAGAAGTCATGAGCTGAAACGCCATCAAGCCATGGAATGGAAACTGAATTCTGTGAATCTAATAATCTGTGGTAGGTACTATAAAAACAACCAAGCATCAAACAGAAAAAATTACAAAAGGCAAAGTATTGTGGATGCTGGAGATCTGAAATTAAAACAAAGGGCTGGCAAAATTTTTTTTAGCAGATCTGGCAACATCTATGAAGAAGGAAACCATGTAAAAATTTTGAGTCCAACATAACTTTTTCAAAACTGAGGGGAACTGGAAAATAATTTTTTACACTATTGACAAAGGGATCAGAGGAGCTCATGGGCTTATTTTTTAAAATGAGACATTGTCTCAATCTGGTTCACCAACAGCTCTTCAGGGAAGAAAATCTGCCTGGCTTTCACTACTAACTACCCTACTGGTGACTCAAATCCCATAACCATTATGGAGTTGGCTTGAAATTTCTTTTGAAGTGGCCCACACCACTTTGAAATATAACGGCTACAACTGTAATGCTGCACATGATGCACATCCCAAGATCAAATAAAGTAAAAATGTAATTAATAGCAGGATCTTCGTCAAAAACTTAAAATCAAGGCAAATTTCTCAGGCAAAAATAAAAGTGGAAGGGTGGACATCTCATGTTTTCTGTCAGCCATTCCATGTGACTGAACATTGTTACAGTCTGTACTCTAGAGCAAAAATAATTGTCCAACTAAGACAAGTTAAATAGGTGTTAGGAACTTTTTGTTCTGACCTGGACAAAGCCCACAAAAATTCATATATTTACAATTGCTAATCAAAGAGATCTATAGCTGCATTTTGGGACCTCTTAGCTCTCATACAGTGAGAATCTGATGGTGGCAAGCGGCAAGGCTGGTGAAAAAAAAATTTGACAGAGGCTGAAGCTAACTGACTCTCAAAGCACTAAGTTGCGGCACAATTTTGTTTGAAACTGAAAACGAATAATACACTGCCTTACTATCGAGACTTTAACTTCAAAAAGCTCATATTTTTGTGGAGAAAATGCATTGTACTGTTACCGCTTACCCTTCAAATTTAAAGTAGAAGTATTCCGTGTTCTTTTTAATATATTCATGATAAAATTGCCACCAATACACAAAGCAATAATCATGCAAATATGACAGTCATTACAATGCATTGCTTCCTGATTGTTTATTAAATACCATCTGAACTAAAGCAAGCTCATTAAATCTGTTACATTTAGTAAGATTGATGCAGTTGCTGAATAATTATTAATTTGTACTGGTTGAACTTGGCCATCACTTAAGTTAGCCTGAAGGAGAATAAAAAGCAATATGTCATCAACACCTCCTAACTATTGTTCACACTCCAACACTGGCACTGCAATTCACAGCAAACACATATGCAAGTATTTTGCGATACTACAGTACTCCCTGCATTTAATTTTAGTTGTTTCATTGTTAAATGTGTGTGCCAAAGCGAACATGAATGACTCATGGTCTATGTGCCAAGAAGGAAATTCGACTTTCATGCAATAGTCTTTCTACATAAACTCCTTGAAATTAGTAAATTTCAGAAACATCAATAATAAGTGTTTGAGGAGAGAAAAACAGGCATTTAAAACATTAAATATTCCTACAATAACAAGAATGTGGTACAAAACAAATGCTTCCATTTACAATACAGCAATCTGAGCACACAAGCTGTATCCAATACATGACTCACTCTGCTAAAATCAATATTTCAATATTCAAATTGCAGAAGCAAATAGGGAAAATGGCACTTTCAAAACTTGATAAACAAAACAGAAGACAGCCCAGCATCAACAGCAATCAGCAGTTTGAAAATGTTAAACTAAGGAGGCTGTCCCTATCACATTAAGAACTGTAAATGCAGCTGAGTACAGAATGTTAACACATCGCAGAAACAATATTGTGCACACACACTCTGTTTCAGGTAACCTTTACTATTGTAAAAGCAAAAGAGTCTCTGGTAATGCTACAATTTCACCAATCAGATGTGTCTAAATTTTACTAAAGCTCATCAATTCATTCCAAAGCATCTTTCCTATTACAGCTTTGACTGTTCGTATAATGTGTAATGAGAGAGAATCCTGTTTTTTTAAATATCAGCATGAAGATCCTGCCACTCAATATAAATACATCCAATAAGCAATAAAAACTGAAGATTTATTCAGTGTCAAAATGGCAATCAGTACCTAAACTTGTTATCAACTCAGATTACAGAGTCGCATCTACAAAACATCGCTTTACATATATAATTTTCTTTGCTTGCAAAATTTAGTCTGCAATAAATATTTCACGTGCCTTTAGATATGAGAGGTGAATTTATGAGCAACTGTCTGACAAGACACTTATGACAGTCTGATTTTCTTAATTAACAGGTCTGTTGGGTCCTTGTAAATTCCCTGTCACTTCCTTAAATTTAACTAACTGAGCTTGGTGGCAGCACAATAGGAAAGAGTAACTTCCATTTCAGCCTCTTCTTATTACCCTCCCTGTTATAACAGTGAGAGCCATTCCAAGCACCTCTTACTTACAGTAAGTATCAGACAACTAGCTGTCACTGAACTGGTAGCACGCTCCCACTGCGATGCTTGTGATAATTTCAGTGGAAACACAGGTACCCTTCCAAAGAAAATATAAATTAAATGTTTCTCTTCAGTAATGTGGGATAGTTCCTTTCCATTAAAAAAAACCATCAAACACACGTCCACTCCCGAAATCAAGAAAATTTTGTGCAAAGAGGCTCAACCTTGGAAACAAAATGCCTTATTTCTTGGCTTGATTAAATTTTGCAAAGAAGCAGCAGTTTTTATCAAGTTAAACAATTAATTTGCATCAAGAGATAATGAGGTCACATTATTTAATTACAAAAATAATCACGGCCATGTGTTTCTCCATATAATGGAATACTTCAAGCAGCGTAACGAGTTGCTGCGAAATTATCCCAAAGCCACATTTGAAGTACTATGTGCTATTTTCAAAAAGCTGAAGGACTTACCTCCGTGCGAGTCTGCAGTCGCTTGTTCAGCTCATATATCCGATAGTCTGGTTGCACCACATATGGCGTGTGCCTCCTATAAAATGGTCCAAAAGGAGAGGAATAGAAAGGGTCATGAGGTGTGCTAGACATCTTGGATGCTTGCAGAGAATTAAACTACACACTGTAACATCAACATCCATACAGTGCACATGGGCTTTAGGCTACAGTGCAGGCAAGCTATCAGCAGAACACACTGGGAAATGCTCTGGGAGCCCTCTACTGCAAGAGAAAGACTGGATAGCACTAGGCAGAAAAACTTGTTTTTAAAAAATCAGTTTGTGAAAGGGTCATTTCCTATCCGCTCCAAAGACTGGCAAAAATATAATTCTTCAAGCTGACAGAGAGGTCTGAGGTTTGGTTTTAATTTTTCCCAGCAAGGACCCCTCAGGAACCTGGCAGCAAGACTTGTTAGCATATAGGTGGTTGAACAGCTGCCTGAACTAAAATACCTCCTGCAAGGAATATTCCACACTGCAGTGCTGCGTTTCCTAACACAAACACTCCGAACAACACATTTGCTTCATTCTCTTCTAAAGAACATCCTTAATATTGACTATACCATGCAACTAAATTGAATTGTTAAATTGCTAACAATTGAATTAATAATACAGAAGAGATAGAATAACAGAAATGAATCTTTTCGTAAGAATGTAATTAAGTAACTGTATCTTGTTAGACAACTCTCAGGAGACAGATTGTTTTGTTTAAAAAAAGTTTTGAATTTTTTTCCCAAAGACGAGCAGAAATGATTTCCTCCTCATAAATTTTCATGTTACATAAAGAAGCTATACTCTACCAGTAACAGGGAGCCTCCTGCAGGGTATGGAATAGCATCCATCATACTTATGCCACCATTTAACGATTGTGTGGTAAATGAGTCTAAAATTTAAAATCATATGTTAAAGAGTTTATAACATTCCATTTATCATCACATGCTGATGCAGTGACATTCATTAACTCTTTAAGTTCATATACTTTAAATAGTCACTGCCAGCAGGAGCCTTCCCAAATAACCCCACCACCCCCTCTCCTTTTCCTGTTGAGGTCACATGGTTACATGGAGTCTTGACCCTCTGTTTACATCTGAGTGCACATATATTGCAAAAAGAACAACGATATACCAAGTTGCTCCTTCCAATTACTTTTTTTAAAATTAGGTTATACCAGTCCCAATTATTGTGCTTGAATTGCAACGTCGATTGGGTTGATTCATTTGTAAACTAAGATGACAGGGTTTCAAGAGTCCAGAAAGTAAAACGAATTATTGGATTATTCCCAAAGCAACATAGTTTTTAAGAGAGTATAACTGGCTGTGAATACTTCTTTCATAGACAGTATTTTGTTGGAAACATTTTACTTCTGCAATGTCATTTCATCAACATTATTTTGCAAAAGCTTGTCAGCCCTGGACTGCAAATCTCTACTCCACAAATTATTTATTCAAACAACTGAATGTGATTTCATTTCAATCTATAAGTGCATCAAACTAATAGATCAGGAAAGAGGTCTCTCTGCTTACGCATTTTATACAATTAAAATTATTACTGCTCCTTGCCTGATTTTGTGCACTGCTAAACATTTTACGAAATGTATTTTTTTGCAGGCCAGTGCATTTCTTCCTTTCATCTGCCAAACTTATTAATAAAACAAGGCTAAATTAGCTTTGACATTCCTTGTAAGGAGGAGTGATAATTATCATTCAAACAAACTCAACACTTTTATATAAAAATAATTTGTGGTACTTCTAATGAACAGTCAAGTTTGGTGTAGCCTGCAAAAACTCCTACATCCAGCTTCCTACCAGTTGATTTCCAGAACCCATGTGGAGTAGTGTTGAGGAAAGGCATAGTATTACAGCGTGATGATGAGGATGTTACTTCCTCTTAAAAGTCTCCATTCTTTCACAACCAACAAAGTCAGCCCGCACAGTGTACACGTAAGGAGAACATATATGGTAAGACTGTCTGTGTAAGTGAATGTAAAACTGGATAGATGGTTTAGCTTTGTGGAGTAAGGTGATCGGCTTTTTACAAATTCAATTTCAAGTTGTCGGGGAAGTTTATTTTCATGGTATTCGTATCTTATTGATTGATTTATTTATTTTAAAATTCGAGGCTGTTGATGTCCTGTAAATGCCATGAGAAATAGCCATCCACAATGGAACAAAGGATGAATCTACATTGTCTTTACTCATAGAATCATTGAAGCCCTACAGTGTGAAAGCAGGCCATCCGGCCCATCAAGTCCATATTGACCCTCCAAAGAGCATCCCACCACTTGCACCCCCCTACCCTTTCACTGCCACCCTGCATTTCCCACAACTAATCCACATAGCCTGCACATCCCTGGACACTATGGGCAATTTAGCATGATCAATCCTCCAAATCTGCACATCTTTGGAGGAAAGCAGTACACCTGGAGGAAACCCACGCAGACACAGGGAAAATGTGCAAACTCCACACAGACAGGTGCCTGAGGCTGGAATCAAACCCAAGCCCCTGGTGCTGTGAGGCAGAGGCATTAACCACTGAGCCACTGTGCTGCCCCATTTACTGACACACTATTTTTGGAAATATTCCTCCTTTTTGTTTTTCTCTCACTTGTGCTCTTCTTTGCCATATTCAGGATCTTAACTAACTCAGTATAAACGATAGATCATCCGTATGTTTCAAAATGGCACATCTAAAAGCGGGTCCGAGACCGGTGACATGGGAAACTCCCTGATCTCTCTGGCCCTCTCCTCAATATGGGCTTTGGTTATGTCGGCTTTTTGCTTTCTCCCTAATTCTGTTTTCTCCAGATTCCAGTAGTATTTGTACTCTTATATTCTCCAGGCTGAGCTCCCTCTCTCAAGACAAGATTAAACAAAAGAGTAGCTGGCTGCTCCACTAGACACTCCTTCACTTCCTGTTCTGTCTGGACTCCCGCTCTCTCTCCCTGAGCTCTTCCTCAAGCCTGATTATGCACTCTAAGGCTTCTGCTTTTATCTTGCTTCTGAACTCTGAGATCCATCCTCCACATATTCCTGCGTCACTGTAGTGTGCTTTCCCAATAGTCCTGCTTTCCCTAGGGTCCTCTGAAGCATGTTCCGTGAGCCCTTGCTATTTCTCTCTCTCTCTCTCTCTCTCTCTCTCTCTCTCTCTCTCATTCTGTGTTCCTTACAGAGATGGACAAACTGAAGTGAGGAGCTGGGTCACCAATCTCACTGAGACAAAACTGTTTTCTTAAAAGATTCATTAAAGCTTTAGTTACAAGTACCATTATATTTTAATTAGGATTACCTGGTGTAATTTACCTGGGAGTGGGCACTCAGGGGTTACTAAACCGTTTGAAATCAACACTTCCAACCAAAAAAATTAGGAACCAAATACAAACTTTAACCTAAAATTTTAACAAACTTCACTTGTTCCTGTCTTTTAAGCATCAAGTTTTCTAATTAGTGAACCCAGAAATTTAGATTTTTTTTTGCGAGGCTCTCTTTTGAGACATTGAGCTGAATCTTCCCAAAAATCAGCAAAGTGGCAATCATGGAAGGTTTCTCTCCATGACCCCTAGTAAGATTTCTTGCATTATTTTCCCAAACTCACCTCATTAACCCCATTGTGCCCAGTATGCTGGGTTCTCCCATTTGCCACAAGCAGAGTACTGCCCATCTGCTGGGACCTCCTGGTGCCAATGCCATCTTTAAAGTTCAGCTGCGCATCTGTTCAAGCACTAGGAGCCCGCAGTGATTTAACAGTTTGCCCCAGACATGGCAGATATAGAGGGTAATTGGTACCTCCTTCACCCACAGGGACCTGGAGGGAAAGAATGGTCACAGGCCAAGGAGACGTCCGCAGACGTTGGTGACTGATGGAAATCCAAACGAGCACATAGCCAGCTGGAGCCTCTGGGGTTACTGCTCTGCCTTTCACGTTGGAAACAGTCACTGCCTCAGTTCTATGCAGTTGTCGCGGGAAATGGGGAAACCGCACATCAGTGAGGGCAGATGATGTAATGAGGAGATGTTAATTTATGATAATACATTCCAATAGACCTCTTGCTGCTCACTAGTGAGAATCTTGTCTCTCAGTTTAACACTTAGTGAAAAATTATAGCAGGAAAGTTGGCAGCAGGAAGCTCCTCGCCGTCAATCTCAGATGATTCTCCAAACTTTTTTGCTATAACCCATATCATTATTAAGTTATATCAAGAATGGAAAAGTCTGGGGGAAGGCAATTTTGTCTCTTCCTGTAGTCACTCTACTTATTTTAGCACAACCTAGACTTAAAAGTGCAAAAACAAAGTACTGTGGATGCTGGAAATCTGAAAACAAAAACAGCAATTGCAGGAAAAAACTCAACAGGTAGCATCTCTGGAAAAAGAAAAGAAACAGAGTCTATATTTCAGATCAAGTGGCCAGAATCAGTTCCACTACACTATACGTGCCCATGATCCTCAACTCTGCTCCTCCAAAATACACAAGCATGTGCGGACGGACGGACACACACACACACACACACACACACACACACACACACACACACACACACACACACACAGCTTTCACTCCAGGTTCACACTGATTTTCAAGCAATAAAATGAGATCATAGCGAGAAAAGTTTTGGCAGCAATGATTTAAGCGATGCATATTGATTGCCGGTGAAATTTCTGCAGCAATTAGCACCCCTGACAACAAAGTCCTAGTCACCAGGAGCTGCCAACAGGTCCACAACATGGCTGTGACACAGCAACATCCTCTGGACTCGCAGGATGAGCCCTAGGGCCACCCATGTAAAGAATAACTGGTGTGTGAGGGGGTGTCTTCCGGGGAGAGGAGCCCAGGGGAATGAGTACAAAGGGAAGTGGGTTGGCTGTCATCAGCCACTCCCCGATCCTAGCACCCATTTTTTTAAAGAATCCCTATAGCATGGAATTAGGCCCTTCAGCCCAACAAGTCCACACCAACCCTCAGAGCCTCTCACCTAGACCCACCCACTATAACCCACAAAAGCTACACATCCCTGAACACTACAGGCAATTTAGCCAATACACCTAGCCTGTACATCTTTGGACTGGCCTCCCAGTTTGCCTTGATCCCTGGTAATTCACCTGCCGAGGTAACAGGTTCACGGCAGACACCTTTTCCTGACCCTACACTTATCCCTGGAACATGTGGACAGTAAGAATAAGTATGTCAGGCTCATACTTGATGACTACAGCTGCACCTTCAACACTAAATTTCCAAACAAACTCATCTCCAAAGTCCAGGACTCATGTCTCTGCTTTCCACACTGTAACTGGATCTGGATCTGGATCCTCGACTTTGTGACCTGCAGACAGCAGTCAGTAATGACAGTGACATCTCCGCATCCGTAATAATCCTCAGCACCAGAATCCTGCAAGGCTGTGTACTCAGCCCTCTACTATACTCCTTATACACACAGGGCTGTGTGGCCAAATTCTGCACCAACTCCATTGACAAGGTTACTGATTGTAGGTCAGATCTCAAACAATGATGAGACAGAGTACAGGAAAGACAGAGTGCTTAAAGGCATTGTGTAAAGACAACAATCTCTCCATCAATGTCAGCAAAATGAAGGATCTAGTCATGGACTTCAAGAAGTGGAGTCAAAGGCCTTCTGCTGTCTGTATCAATAGTGCTGAGGCGGAGAAGGTTGAGAGCGTCAGGTTTCTCGGAGTGTTGATCACCAAGAATCTATCCTGGTCTGCCCACGTGGACAAGAAAACACAGCTATACCTCCACTTCCTCAGGAGGCTGAGGAAATTTGACATGTGCATTAAGAGTCTTACAAATTTTTATAGATGTACCTATTTGGATGCATTGCTGCATGGTATGGCTACTGCTTTTCCCAAGTCTGAAAGAGACTACAGAGAGTTGTGAACACAGTCCTTCAAACAAACCAATCTCCCATCCATTGACTTCATCTACACTTCCCACTGTATCAGGAAAACAAACAACATAATCAAAGACCCCTCCCACACCAGATATACTCTCTTCCACACCCTTCCATCAGCCAGAAGGTGTAAAGATATACAGTATGACCAGATTTAAGAACAGCTTCTATTCCACTGTTGTCAGACTTATGAGTGGGCCTCTTTATTGTTAATGTTGATCTTTCGCGGCACATTGTCAGTGGCTGTAACATTGTATGGTCTGCTCGATTCTGTTACGCTGATGCACATGCGTAGTACGATCTGCTTGTAAAGCATTCAAGACAACACTTTTCACTGTACCTTGGTACACATGTCTGTAATAAATCAAATCAAAATTGTCTACAGTGGCATTGTGCACAGACATTTTATGGTGAACTAAGAGTTGAACAGTTGCTATTTGTCTAAGATTGGCTGAAATCTGCTCATGAGCAACTTGTAGCCATCACCTTTATACCTATAGTGAATTATTTTGCTCAAAGTGAGTGCTATCAAAACTGGCAAGGGAATATTTTACAACATTACCACCCACAGTTTACAAAGTGACAAAGTAACAAGTTAGGAAATAGCTCTCTACATCTCCTGATTCTGTACAGTTAAAACTAATTGCCTCTGCCCCCTGCCTGACTTTGTGTGCTGTTACTAAAACATCACAATTGATTTTATGAAACAAAAGTTTCTGTCAGCTGATGGATTTATACTTTTCGTACTAAACATTGAGCAGTCCCAATAAGGAGCTGTATGGCCAGGTGTGCAAAGTTCACTTTTCTCTTTCCAAACAAGATGTCTCAATTCTAACCTGGAATCAATCCATTATTTCAACAGCTAGTCTTCTCTCTATAAGACTATTACTCATCAAGTCAAAGTGTGCACATGAACAAAATCAGAAGTCGCTGGAAAAGCTCAGCAGATTTGGCAGCATCTGTGAAGCAAAATCAGAGTTAATGTTTTTGGTCCGGTGACCCTTCCTCAGCACTGTGTGTACATGGAAGCTTCAGTTAACTTATGGTTCAAGGTGACTCCCAGGATGTTGTTAATGGATGATTCAATAAAGATGGTGCTGTTGAATCTCAAGAGCAAAGGTATGAACTCTCTAGTTGGAGACAGACATTGCCTACCTCTTGTAAGGCATTAAACTACCTCCACAATATGTTTTGATATTTTTGAAGAACTACTGCAAAAATATAAGAATCTTTAAACAATATGCTGTGGCTTAAAATGGCGTTTGCAACACAGGAGCAGTAATGAAACACAACTTTGAAAAATTAGCAAAAAATATCAAGATGAAATTGTAATAGATGCAGTTTAATGCCAAAAACCCACAGGCTGTAGTCGGAGTAGACCAGAATTCTGATCCCCGTCAAAAGTTAATTTACCATATATAGTTTGAATATAAATAAAATGATAAATTCTCCTTCTGAGGCAATTTAACTGGTTTTGACTAGTTTCAAAATATTTTAAATTTCTTATTTTTTAATATCTCTAACAATAATTAAGCACAAAAGAATAATATATTACTAATATACAATTAGGTTAGTAACTTTAATTGGCAATAATTAACAGACACCACATGGTTAAATTTGACAACTCATGCAGGCGTAATTAAACACGCAAGACTCTAAATGGATCCAAAACAGGCTCCTTGTCACACTTCACTTCAATTCTAAATTTGAAATCACTTCATTGGCTTAATGCAAATTGTTGCACTTGAATTCTATTCTGTGCATTTGACGAGAGAGATGCTGTTTTCACAAAGCTAACACGGGAACCCAGCAGCTCCAGCAACAACTTTTCAATCTGTATGCGTCTACACACCCCAGTGCACCTAAATTTGGATAGGCATTGTTAGGGTTGTTTGTTACCTTGATAACAAATGAAGCATCAAATTTCATTCTATTTATTCCTTAAATAATTAACATCTACCAATCACCTAAGGTTTAAAATTGTCATGAATCTAAGAAAGGTTCATATAAATTTGCACTTTTTAAAAAATTTATATTTTTAAATTGTCCTTGAAAAAAAGGTCTGCATAGAGTACAAACCTAGTACATATATGTTACTGTGAGATGAGACCCTACACTCAAATTAGAAGCGCTCAACTCTGAGACTGATCCACCATTCAATAAGATCATAACTGATATGATTATTCCATCCTCTTAACTATTCATAGGAATCTTTCACCAACTTGTTTATCAAGAGTCTGTCTACCTCCTCCTTAGAAAGATTTAAAGACTCTACTTCAACCACCTCTTGAGAAACAGAGTTCCAAAGACTCATGACGTTCTGAGGAAAAGATTTCTCTTCACAGTCAGAACTGGAGACCCCTAGTTCCAGCACCTCCTACAGAGTACTTTCTACATCTAACCTGACAAGATACCTCAGTAAATTAGTACATTTCCACAAAATTGTATCTTGCACTTCTAAACTCCAGCAGTTGTCCATATATTCCTCAAAAGAAAAAACATCCCACAGGGTATTACTTAGGAAGCAGTTCAGAAGAGGTTGGCAATGCACTTACATCCATCCAGTGTGAGATGGGGTGGTGGGGGGCATGAAAGTGACATGATCATTTTTTGAAGCTACTGAATTAAATTTTATGACCTCAAGGATATGTGCTTCCAGCTGTGAGCTGGTTGCGCTGAGGGCAAGCATTTACCATTTGCACGTGGTAAGTTTCTATTTCCTACACCCAGGAAGAAAGTATGTAAAATATGAGTCAATGATATTGAAGATGGAATTTGTCCCCATTCTTAAGAGAAATGTCGTTCTTACAGGAGAAACAAATTTGACATGATGACCACAGATGTTTGAAATGTATCAATCATCTGGCCTTTTGGAACCTGTCTGCTCTTGACTCTTTTCAACACTTAGGGAGAATTAGACTCTTAGGAAATGCGTTTCTTTCCAAATTTATACCAACAGTAGGTTAATCAAGATGGACAATCCTTACGGAAAGTTGAGAAATTATTGCACGCAATTACAAATTTGAACAGCACAGCCCATTCTGTGATATCTGTAAGACTGGATTGTTTTATTCATTGTGATTGTAATTGTACTTAAAACAACATGGTATAAAAATAAAATTACAAATTATATCAGATATGTCCTTTTGTATCATGAAACGCTGACTTCAAGTATTGCAACATTGAGTTTTGGAAGATTTGTGTTACAAGTTCAGGATAAAAGGAAGAAAAGGGGCAACTTCTGCTCATTAGTAACAGGAGTTCAAATTGATTCCTTCAAAATGTATGTGGAAATCAGGACAAAATTTGTACTGTCAGTTGGATAATACCATCCCATCCAACTCCAATTTCAGATGGCAGGTAATCACTGACCTGGAACGGTTAAATCACAACATTTGGGTCCAGATTCATTTGCACTGAGCAAGTCAACGACTGAGTGCAAAGATGTAACTCTCTCAATTTTGAGAAGTATTTGATAAAGGAGGGCTAAGTACCCATTCGGCTGAGTACAGAACAGCATCAGCTTCAAAAGAACTTTAACGTGGAGTAATTACTCACATCTGCATCCTTGCTGTATCATTTTTGAATGATGCATTTCAGTGAAGGTGAAAACTTTGAATTAAAAGACTAGTTCTGTCAACAACAATCAACATGAGTAACAAACACCAGTTTCAAGCCTATGTAGCGGACCTCCAAGCAATGCATCCAGAAAGGGCTTATCCTGTAGTCATACAATCAATAACAAGAATCATCAGCTACAACTAAGTAATAGATGATCTAACAGATGAACACATAAAAATGTTGAACTTATATGGAACTTTATATGTCTGTCAATAGTTCAGTATTAAATCTGTCACACGCATTTCTTATACAGTAAGACTGATTCTCCTCCAGCAGAAGCACAAATATCAGAAAGATTATTTATTTTAAAATTTGAAGAACAAATTGTAAAAGGCACGTATACCAGGAGATGAAATTTCCCCCTTAAGTAGTGAAAACAAAAGTGAATTTTGAGTGTAATTCATGATTGGTTAATAAAAGGGCACTGCCAAAGCTGCACATTTGGTTAGTGGGTAATCATGGACAGAGGTAGACATTCTCATTTATTTCTTTAAAAGGGCAATTAAAAGCACAATAATATATTGCAACTTAAATCACTAATCTACAGAATAAACATTAGCATGTAACCTCAATTGCTTAGAAAGCCTGTCTGCAAAAATAGCACAGGGAAGGTTCAGGAAGGCAAGTGTGCAGGCAAGCGATCTATTTATGAGGCAGGCAAGACTGCGGTCACTATCAGCACACCAGTTTTGCAACCGTGGCAGTGTAATTTTTATTTCTCTGCTGCTAAAATATGTGTTAGAGAAAACAATTTTCCACACAGATCCAATAATTGGTGCACAACTAGCTACCTCCATTTTCACCTTTTCTACACAACTGGTACCAGTCTCAAAAAGCCATATTGAGCCTCTTGGAATGATACACAATTCTCAGCAAAGTTAGACTTTGCAAAAATGCATGAAATTAAATGTGTGTGTGTGTGTGTGTTTTCAATTAAAACAATTTGAAAATTGTTTACAGCAATTAAAAGCAATGCTGCAGAGACCTAAGCCCATCTAAATGGCCTTTGCAGCAGGCCCATGAACGCTACACCATTGCGTCTTTGTCTAACAATAATATAGCCATTTTAAAAACAAAATTGCTGCAAGCTCTGGGAAAAGAAGTCATAGTCTGGAGAGTATTCCCACAGGATTTTCTCAAAGACATGTGATGTCTTGAATATTGCTAAGCACAACTACCCCAAGAGTTAGGAAAAGGAACAAATGCAAGGTTTCTAATTTAATAGGTGCCCCCTTCTGAATTATTTCACAAAACAAACCAATTTCTGCCATGGCAGTAAAGATAAGAAAACATGATTTTTTTTGGAACAGAAATATAGAAAGCCAAAGCTGAATTCCATTTTACACAGGCAGTATGAACATTTTCAAGGATTGTTAATTGAATTAATATGTTTGGTTCATGAATGGGTACAATTAAACAAACTTTGGTTTATTGCCTGTGATGTATTCAAAAACATATTAACAACATGCTGCGAAGCTCTAACATATTAATTAGCTACAGGAAAGGAAGATCAAATCTGGAATAATTTACCTTCAAAGACAACATCAGGAACACTGAAAAATTGTGCTAAATCTTGATTAATTTATATAAAGAAAAATAATTAGGATTAGTAAATGCAAGGGAGCAGCGATTGAATTCCCAGGTTGATAATAAGTCAGTAAATTAGGCTGACATGAAAAAAATAACAACAGTAATATGCTGTACTTGTATTTTCCTTGATTCATTAATGAGATAGAAGGATAGGTGGCATAATTTATTGTGAGTGCCCTGCTATTTGAAGAGGTGATGATGAAATACTTTCTTAGACCGCTGCATTGGAATGTTAGATGGGGGCTTTTCTGATTTTTGCCCAGAGTCAAAGAAACAGCAGTATAATTCCTACTCTGAGTGTGGCATGACCTGGATGGATACTTGCCAGTGGCTTTTGTCCCAAATGCCCTTATTCCTTGAGGTGAAAAAGATTGAGAATTTGGAAGCTACCATTCAACAAACCTCAAATAAGCTACTGAGTGCATCCTTTATATACTTTACTGCAAGAATTGTACACAATTGCTGGACAGAGTGTATGTTTTAGGCAGAAGATATGTCCAGTGTGGGTTGAAGATTTCATTGTTGGTGGAACATCATTTTTCCAGAGCAATTGGGACCATTCTATCACATTTGGACTTCTGCCTTGTAGATGTTGGGAAGGCTTTTGGGAATCAGGAGGTGAGATCACAGAAAATCCAGCTTCCACTTGGACAACTGAGTAAGCTCAAGTTGGTACTGCCCCACTGAAGAATGGAAAGTTGTGGTCTTATCAGAGCATGTTCATGTTGACAGTAGTGAATTTTTAGGATCATCTAAAATAATAGAATTAACAACTAAAGGGAGTTGTGGCAAATTGAGTCAAAGTTGAAGCAGTTCCAAGTTTAAGAATGCAGTCATCTGTGACTTTGTATTTCTCAGAAGCAAATCCAGAATGAGGTGAGATTTATGATGGGTAAGGAGATTAGGTGATGTGCACATTAAACAAGTGGACACAGATAGTCTCAATGATAAAGACTGAGGGGTCCACTTATGGAGAGATCTTAAAAATGAGAGATTTTGACAGGATGGACATGCAGATGTTTATACTTACAGGCAACACAAAAACTAGGAATTATAAAAATAGAACAAATAAATCCAAAAGTAACCTGTTTCTTCAAAGAACAGTATAAATCTGGAATACACTCCCACAAGGAGCAGTTGAGGCAGTTAACTTAGATACATTTAAGGGGAAGCTACAGAAGCAGATGACAAAATACTTAGGACAAGGTAAGTAGTGGTGGAAGGTTAACCGAATATAAACATCAATGTTTTCAAAATTTATTCCTGGCTTATGGGTATCACAGGCTAGGCCACCATTTATTGTCGAATCCCAGGTGCCCTTAGAGAATGTGGTACACTGATGTAACCATACTCTTACCGGACTGTCTCAGTAGAGAGAGGGAGAGAAAGAACTCGTGGTGGTTTAACCAGAGGATTACCGTATGTCATGCAAGGGGAGAGGTTGAGAAAGAGAATCCTTTATGGTAATCTTATGGCAACAAGGTACGATTTGAACTCATGATGTTGGTGATACTTTGCATCACAAAACAGCCATTCAGCCAAATGAGCTAAACCAACAAACTCAGCTGGTGACAAGCTGCTTTTTTGAATCTATTGGCTGTAGGTACAGCACAATATTGTTAGAAAGGGTGTACCAAAATTGTAATTAGTGGCACTGAAGTAACGGTGATATATTTCCAAGTCAGAATGATGACTGGCTTGAAGGGCAACTTGCTGATGCTGATGTTCCAACATTATCTGCTGTCCTTGGCCTTTTCGACGGTAGAGTTATGGCTTTGGGAGGTGTTATCTCAGAAGTATTGGGGAATTAAATCAGTGCATCTTGTAGATGATACACACTGTTGACTGTCAATGGTGAAATGTCAGCTTGTGGATGTGGTGCCAATCAAGCAGGGTACCTCAGCCTGGACGGTGTCAAACTTCTTGAGTGGTGATGCAGCCGTGCCTATCCAGGTAAGCCAAATGCACATCATAGAATCCCTACAGTGTGGAAACAGGCCCTTCAGCCTAACAAGTTCACACCAACCCTCAGCACATCCCAGCCAGACTCATCCCCCTATAACCCACCTAATCAACGCATCCCTGAACACTATGGGCAATTTAGCACGGCCATCCACCCAGCCTGCACATCTTTGGACTGTGGGAGGAAACACATGGAGTATGTGCAAACTCAACAGACAGTCCCCTGAGGGTGGAATAGAACCAGGGTCCCTGGTGCTGTGATGCAGCAGCATAGCCACTGAGCCACTGTGCTGCCCCAAAGTAAGGAAGCCATTCGCCTCTGGGTGGTTGTGGGCACCAGTTATCAGCCAAACACACTAACCGACTGCACCACAGAGATAGGCGCGGTGAGTATGGTTAAGGGGTAGATTTGGGTGGGGCAGAAGGATGATATATTTGAATGAAAGAGGACAAGTGGAGCTGTGGCCAAGATCAGAGTCACAAAGGATAAGCAATCACTTAGAACACAGGCTGCGGGAAGAGGCAGGGTATCTTGCACAGAAACTCAGGTAGACAATAAAGATTTTATTGGGGAGGTAAGAGAGGAGGTGAACAAGGTGACATGTTTGAATAAGGAAAGATTCCAATAGCTAAAATGGAAGGTAAACTGTTGCTTGGTGATAATACTCTAGTAACAGTTTGAGGTGGCAAAACGACCAACCCTTCATCCCACGAGCAGAAATATAGAAAATAGGCGTGGAATCAATCTTTCCTCAGACATTTTGCTCGTCCAAGAAATCATCTGGTAATCTGCTCTCCCTCGATAGCAAAAACATTCTTCACCAAACAAGGAGAGCAAATGTACAGTTGTGGCGTGGCCAGTATACATACACAATATAGTATATTGGTATGGCCTCACCAAGGCCCTGTACAACTGCAGCAAGACATCCCTGCTCCTGTGTTTTCACTATGAGTAGGCAAATGCATGGGAGATGCAATATAATGAGAATAATTTCTCTTTACTTGTACAATAAAGTTTGCTGTCATTAAAAAAAACTTTGCCATCCTGTGGTCTTCCTCTGGGTCTTCAGATTTCTTCTTTAAACATCAACAGCTCCTATTAGGGTCTGAACACTATTTAACTGGAAAGGACTGGGTTTGTTTGAGGTGCCAGGACAATACCTGCAGACAGTGGCATTAGCATCCAGGTAATCAGGACTAGCTTGTACAAAAATAATCAGTTACAGAATGTCTTTTCCCTTTGTTTTATCTATTGTGCTGGTATTTAAAAGGCTGTTGACAAAGCTGCAGCCCTCCCAGCACTGTAGTTCACACACCAGTAACACACAAAGACTAGGATAACAAAGTGTGGAGCTGGATGAACACAGCAGGCCAAGCAGCATCTCAGGAGCACAAAAGCTGACGTTTCGGACCTAGACCCAGCTTTCTCGTGAAGGTCTAGGCCCGAAATGTCAGCTTTTGTGCTCCTGAGGTGCTGCTTGGCCTGCTGTGTTCATCCAGCTCCACACTTTGTTATCTTGGATTCTCCAGCATCTGCAGTTCCCATTATCTCTCTCACACACAAAGACTAGTCTCAGTTTATAACATTGCTTTTGGGTATTTCTGGAGGATAAAACAGGTTTATCTGGAAGAAGTTGCTTTCTTTGAAATGTAATATTTCCAAATTTGCAGGTGACACAAAGCTGAATAGGAGGGTGAACTGTGAGGAGGATGCGGAGGTGCGTCATTGTGATTTGGGAAAATGCATAGCAAATGCAATATCACATGGATAAACATGAGGTTATCCACTTTGATAGCAAAAACAGGAAGGCAGATTATTATTTTAATGGCTATAAATGTAGAGAGGGGAAATGTGCAATGAGATCTGTGTGTCCTAGTACACCAGTTGCATGAAAGTAACCATGAAGATGCAGCAGGCGGTGAAGAAGGCACATAGTATGTTGGCCCCCATGGCAAGACAATTCCACTATTGGAGCAGAGGTGTCCTGCTGCAGAGAAATTAATCAAAGCACGCACCACTCACCTAACCCTATAGTTTACAAGTTTTATGCTGTAAACTTAAATATACTTTTAACTTCCACCCAAGTACCTTATTCTTACAAAATATTGAAGACTCATGCACTTATCCTGGAGCAAATCCAAAAGACATGCCACTGACCTCTGGAATTTACCTTAATTTTCCTCATTACTCCAAATTTTCCAAAAGGTGCCAATTACAAGGGCATCCATCCAGTTGTTTTGGGCTAACCAATCTGTTAAAGACCTCATGTGCACACAGCCTTCAGCTTCTTGTCCTGGCTTTGGTATATACAGGCTGTATTTTGCAGTCCTTTCCCACAGCCTCAGTAGAGCTCTCTCTCAAGTAATATTCAGGCTGGCTGCTTTCTGTCACAAGGCTTTGAGGACTAACTGGTGATTTTCTCCACGCATGGAAATCTGTAGCTCATCTTCCAGCTGGTTTTTCCTCATGAAGCACAAATTAAACTCAAACTCCATGCACCTTTCAAGTGGTGAACAATGAAGTTAGTATTTTCTCTGCTTTAAGTACAAGTCTAAGTAAGTAACATCACCTGTGGCTCTCTCAATCCAGAGGTGTAGTCTACCCTATAGTAAAACTACTGCTTACTGAACTGGCTAATTCTCTCAGCAAACACACATGGACAAAACTACAAAAGAGCATTCTAATCAAGGAGCCACCCTGCATCATAATCTCTATCGCTATGTGGCACACTTTGCATTTCTGTATGACTCGGACCAAAGTAAATATTTTACCTTCAACACAATTCTTTGATTCTGCCACCCATTTGAATTATTTCAACTTTTGGGTTTTGTGTCAGTCTTCACAACTTTTAGTTTTAGCTTCTTTTATGGAGGTAACAAGAGACATTCTGAGTCTATTTTGTTATCACAGCAATAGCTCATACTGTATTTTTCTCTCTGAATTCTGACCTTGCAAAATTAATAAAGCTTGGATTTAAATGGCAAGTGATTCCAAGCTAGGTTAAATTGTATTTACTTCTGTGGTGTTTATCGGCTTCTCAAACAGAAGGTTTTTCTATAGTTAAAACTTGAATTTCTAAAGCTAAAAGTAAGATATGAATTTTGAATTACATTATTGCAACAGTAACTGTGCCTCAAAATATCTCACAAATCATTCTCTAACTGTAACATTTTTAGGATTGAAATGAAAACTTGTTTTTAGATCCTACTCTTCAGTCTTCTTAAACATGAACTATTCCCAGCTGACACGATCAACTGATGCCAAACCTCTTCCAATGTATAGGAGGCTTAGTTAAAATGTGCACTCATGAGAAATACTGGTATAAATGTATCTGTGGCACTTTCATACAGTTACAAGCATTTCATGTCAGAGTTTTCCTATTTAACAGCAATGTCGCTTTGCATTATGCAGAAGAGATAATGTCCTAACCTTGCAGCTGTTATAGAGCTGTAAACAGCTATGCGGTGATAAGTGCACTCATTTACTGTTCAGTCCAAAATCCTCCAAATTAAAATACAGTGCATCTTCTCCCACAATAGAAAGCAAATTGAGACACTTAATCAGATGTTAATCCAAGTTATTCAAATCTCTCAATGAGTGAGAACAAGATACATTACATATACTAATGTAGTCTAATGAATGTTAATTAAGGTGACATATGTAAGCAGTAGTAATGGATACAAAAGAGCTCCCTGATGGATGGGTTTATCTGCTGAATTTCTAAGCCAAATAGACTAAGAAAGTCCCCATTTTGATTTTTGAAGTGTGTCAGTTTGTGGCCATAGGGATAACATGAAGGAGAGTTGTAATAGGATAACTGTATCAATACTATCATAACTTCACACAAAGCACCTACTGGTGAAGAGATGGGTGAAAACTGGCAAAAACAGAATAATCAAACTTTGCAAAATTGAAATGTCTTAAGATGACACAGTATTGTTAAAGTACAATCCTACAACATAATAGAAATTGTAGAACATAAAGGACCAGTGCAGCCTTTCTGGGACTAGAAGTGGGCATTTTCCTGGATTTGGAGCTAAGTGCATTGGATCACCTGAATGCAATAAACTTCGAAAAATTGGGCAGATTAGTTCTCCTCATTTGCAAATGAATTCTCATTTCTTTTTCCATCAGCTTAAACCATGAAAGACAGGTTCCTTTATAGTGTTCCATCCGCCAAGATATTACAGAAATGATGCAATGTACACCATGCCAACAGAAACGTCTCATTGCAATTTGACTTTCGGACTCTGCATGTTCATCATATGAGCGAGCGCAATATAGACCGGCATCTGGCAATTTCATCTCAATGACTTGAAGGCTTACCGCAAGTTGTGATGAAGGAGGTGAGCTGTCCCGTGAACTTGTGTGTGAAGTTCAAGTTGATAAATGGAATTAAAGATGGAAAGGGTTATTATCCGAGAAGTACTGTTAGATGCAGCTTTTAGACGAGGAAATAGGTCCATTTCCATAGCTGTGCCACAAGAAAGATGATATGATTGGACATGCCCAAGAAATAAGCACCAGATACAATGATCAAGAGGTTGACCAATGCAGGCTCAATGGGCTGAAGGATGTTTCTGTGCTGTAGATATTCCAGATTGTGATAATTTGAATGTAAGGCAAGGAACATTCTCTGATTAAGGGTCTAGGCCTGAAACGTCAGCTTTTGTGCTCCTGAGATGCTGCTTGGCCTGCTGTGTTCATCCAGCCTCACATTTTATTATATTCTAATGAACTCAATGGGTAAGGAACATGCGAACTCACCTAAATCCCTCAATGTTGTGGAAGCTTAACACTCTCACATTACTTCTCGCACCTACATCAGCTTCAGTAGCAACATTCATTTCCTCCATCCGCCACTGTGATTCATCCTAGTCTTAACATAATGTGATACTATCTCAGTCAGTTACCCCCATCTCACCACATATCCTCAAATATAAGTTAGTGCCATTCCTTCCTAATTTGCCTGACAGTGAACTGTTTAAATGTACGCAGCTTCTTATAACTGTTTGTGCTTCCTCATAAGAGATGTGAGTGCAAAATACATAGAAGACGATTGGAGTGGTCTCTATAGATCAGCAAGCTAGGGAAGTTTTTAACAAAACAGAAACATTTGAATCCTGGCTGTTGTAGATGGAGAGACTGGGAGGTAGTGTGTGGATTGACAGAATTAATCTATGCAATTCACATGCTCTACTTGGCTCAAATTCAGTATGGAATGAAATATGATTACGTTAATCATGCAGAGTTGCAACACTTTTACATTCCCATGAATAAAACATATGACCCACCGTGCAAAGAACAGCAGCTGCTGCACAGAAATGGGGAGGATTCTGCAAATCAACTCATTCCTTTTTTGTACAATTACAGAGCACATGATTTCCAAGCAGCGGCAGAGACGTTCACCCTCTGATGGGTGTTGCTGATTTGGGTGGGAGCTCAACCAGAAAAGTGCAATTGGTAAGTCAGCACAAGCAGACACTGATGGCAGGGGCAGCAGTGGAGAGTACACACTCTTCTCCAAGACCTGTTTAACTAGACATAGCTAAAAACCGTATCAGTGATAATGGGAACTGCAGATGCTGGAGAATTCCAAGATAATAAAATGTGAGGCTGGATGAACACAGCAGGCCAAGCAGCATCTCAGGAGCACAAAAGCTGACGTTTCGGGCCTAGACCCTTCATCAGAGAGGGGGATGGGGAGAGGGAACTGGAATAAATAGGGAGAGAGGGGGAGGCGGACCGAAGATGGAGAGTAAAGAAGATAGGTGGAGAGAGTGTAGGTGGGGAGGTAGGGAGGGGATAGGTCAGTCCAGGGAAGACGGACAGGTCAAGGAGGCGGGATGAGGTGGTAGGTAGGAAATGGAGGTGCGGCTTGAGGTGGGAGGAAGGGATGGGTGAGAGGAAGAACAGGTTAAGGAAGCAGAGACAGGCTGGGCTGGTTTTGGGATGCAGTGGGGGGAGAGGAAGAACAGGGCTACATCGCTGAGGCCTAACGCCAACTCTCCGACACCTCCTCCTACCCCCCCTTGATCTTGACCCCACCCCCGAGCCCCATACCATCACCTCCAACACCACACATGACCTCATCACCTCAGGGGACCTCCCACCCACAGCCTCCAACCTCATTATTCCCCAAACCCGCACGGCCCGTTTCTATCTCCTTCCCAAAATCCATAAACCTGTCTGCACTAGTCGACCATTGTCTCCGCCTGTTCCTGCCCCACCGAACTCATCTCCACCTATCTGGACTCCATTTTCTCCCCTTTGGTCCAGGAACTCCCCACCTACGTCCGTGACACCACCCACGCCCTCCACCTCCTCCAGGACTTCCAATTCCCTGGCCCCCAACACCTCATTTTCACCATGGACGTCCAGTCCCTATACACTTGTATTCCTCATGCAGATGGCCTCAAGGCCCTCCGCTTCTTCCTGTCCCGCAGGCTCGACCAATCCCCCTCCACCGACACCCTCATCCGCCTAGCTGAACTCGTCCTCACCCTCAACAACTTCTCTTTCGATTCCACCCACTTCCTACAGACAAAGGGGGCGGCTATGGGTAGCCGCATGGGCCCAAGCTATGCCTGCCTCTTTGTAGGTTACGTGGAACAGTCCCTCTTCCGCACCTACACGGGCCCCAAACCCAATCTCTTCCTCCGTTACATTGATGACTGTATCGGTGCCTCCTCTTGCTCCCCAGAGGAGCTCGAACAGTTCATACACTTCACCAACACCTTCCACCCCAACCTCAAATTCACCTGGGCCAACTCCAACACATCCCTCACCTTCCTGGACCTCTCAGTCTCCATCTCAGGTAACCAGCTCGAAACGGATGTCCATTTCAAGCCCACTGACTCCCACTGCTACCTAGAATACACCTCCTCCCACCCACCCTCCTGCAAAAATTCCATCCCCTATTCCCAATTCCTCCGCCTCCGCCGCATCTGCTCCCAGGATGAGGCATTCCACTCCCGCACATCCCAGATGTCCACGTTCTTCCAGGACCGCAACTTTCCCCCCCGCAGTGGTCGAGAATGCCCTTGACCGCGTCTCCCGCATTTCCTGCAACACATCCCTCACACCCCGCCCCTGCTACAACCGCCCCCAGAGATCCCCCTCATTCTCACATACCACCCCATCAACCTCCGGATACAACGTATCATCCTCCGACTCTTCCGCCATCTACAATCCGACCCCACCTCCCAAGACATTTTTCCATCCCCACCCTTGTCTGCCTCCCGGAGAGACCACTGTCTCCGCAACTCCCTTGTCCGCTCCACACTACCCTCCAACCCCACCACACCCGGCACCTTCCCCTGCAACCGCAGAATGTGCTACACTTACCCCCACACCTCCTCCCTCACCCCCATCCCAGGCCCCAAGATGAGTTTCCATATCAAGCAGATGTTCACTTGCGCATCTGCCATGGGGTATATTGTATCCACTGCACCCAGTGTGGCTTCCTCTACATTGGGGAAACCAAGCGGAGGCTTGGGGACCGCTTTGCAAAACATCTCCGCTCGGTTCGCAACAAACAACAGCACCTCCCAGTCACGAACCATTTCAACTCCCCCTCCCATTCCTCAGACAACATGTCCATCATGGGCCTCCTGCAGTGCCACAAGGATGCCTTGCGAAGGTTGCAGGAATAGCAACTCATATTCCGCTTGGGAACCCTGCAGCCCAATGGTATCAATGTGGACTTCACAAGCTTCAATATCTCCCCTTCCCCTACTGCATCCCAAAACCAGTCCAGTTCTTCCCCTCCCCCCACTGCATCACAAAACTAGCCCAGCCTGTTTCTGCCTCCCTAACCTGTTCTTCCTCTCACCCATCCCTTCCTCCCACCTCAAGCTGCACCTCCATTTCCTACCTACTAACCTCATCCCGCCTCCTTGACCTGTCCATCTTCGCTGGACTGACCTATCCCCTCCCTATCTCCCCACCTATACTCTCCTCTCTACCTATCTTGTTTTCTCTCCATCTTCAGTCCGCCTCCTCCTCTCTCCCTATTTATTCCAGTTGCCTCTCCCCATCCCCCTCTCTGATGAAGGGTCTGGGCCCGAAACGTCAGCTTTTGTGCTCCTGAGATGCTGCTTGGCCCTCTGTGTTCATCCAGCTCCACACTTTGTTATCATAGCTAGAAACCTAGAGACCACTGATGAAAAGAAGACACGTAAAGGGTCATCAAAAAATATAGGTGCACCACCCTCAGGAGCACAAAAGATAAGAGTACAGACCAAGCATTTGAGGACTGTGTCACATGTATTCATGAGGTTGCCTTTGACGAATAGACTGGCTGCCTCTGGATGCTAATTCTTGACAAACTAATCACTCCCTGCAGGGTGTGACCACAAGTGTGGAAAACACAGGCTGAAAGTTTCTGATTCCTGACACAGAAAGACAGAGCGATCAGCTATGGTCTTCAAAGGCATCACTAATCTGTCAAAGCTGCTGCCTCGCAGAAAAGTAACAATGATAGACCACTATTCCTGGAGAAGGATAATGCGGAAGGGGATATTTATTATTTATGATGGAAACATTGCCTGAATAGGAGATGCAGAAATTTCATTGATGGAACTTTCGGTGTGCGCAACGCATAAAAAATTCATCAATACCTGTGTCCAGTACCTCTACTTACATCAGAATGATATGCAGAGCTGGCAATTTCTGAGATTTAGAAATGATTTGCGTAATATTGATTTTTAGCTTGGAGGTTTAGATTGAGCCTGGTCCAGGAACTGACAAAACCCTGATTATATATGCCATTGAGAATGTGTAGCATGATTAAAGTTGATTTGTCTCTAATAATTAGCTAAATTACATTCCACTAACATAAAAGATTTATTGCCCTGTTAAATATGTGTCAGAACAATTTAACCAACATTAATAACTCCCAAAAAGATTTACCATGTTGCACAATTGGTGCGGAAAAGCACCCTATTCAAAAATTTACACTATTGAAATTGACTGTAATTTTTTTTAAATTTGCATGAATTTTCAACTGTTTAAATGGCCAGACAGTGTCTCAGCAAAATATTTCATGTTAAATAAGAATATCCCAGAAATGATCAACCAGTTACATTGTATATTGCTCTGCAACTTTAGGTATTTGTTTTAGACATTTGTTTCTGCTGCCATCAACACTGTCATTTTTGACCATCTCTGTGCTGCACAGTTTACTTCCATATGAATAGGAAATCAAATATATTAAAAGTAGGGTGACAGGAGTTCTCTGTAGTTTTTTTTAAATCTTATCTGAATAAAGTAATGTTCTTAAATCATATTTATCCTGTAAAACATTTTATTACATCAACTCAATCACTTGAGAACTGCAGTATTAAAGATTTCTCAAAAGCATTTGAAGATGAGTAACAAAGTTTTGCCTCATTTCTGGAAGGAATTAAAACAAAGGACTACCCCAAAAGGCAAAAATAATACTGACAAATTTGATAAATTTTGCAAAGAGTAAATGCCTACAAATAGGATTCTTTAGCTGAAGGATCAGAAAGAGGATGAGGAAGTTTGGGACAAGTTAAAAGAAATAATCATCCTTAGCCATCCCAAATGACCTTTTCCAATGCTGAATTATGCCATTTGTATTGAAAAAATGCTCTGAATACTGTTCAGAGGCTAATTGAGCAAGCAGTAATGTACACCTTGATGGCATATTGGTACACAGTGACACTCAGAGGGGCCACTTGGAACAACTGAAGGATTACAGACAGCTGATTTAGTGACGAATCTTTCCAAGAGTAAGTTTGCAGAAGCACAGGTAATCTTCTTAGGATGTACAGTGGGTGAGGGACAGGAGCTACCAAGAGTATAAAAATTGAGGGCAGTTCTTTGCCGCAAAACAAAATGGAACCCATGGGACCTTTGTGGATATGTATTTTCTACAACATGTTTAAACCAAATTTGAGCCATATTGCTACTCCAATGGCTGGCTTGTTACAGAGATAAACCAAAAGGTCAAGGGACTGCCGAACAATTTTTCAGATGCAGAAGATCAACTTATTCAACAAACTAGTGATAGTGGCCCCCAGTTTCAAACAGTCCTTCAAGGTAGCAATGATATTTGTAATCTAGCGGTAGGCATAGTCCTGCTTCGAAAAGGTAGATCAGGCATTGAAGGCCCAATGCATGCTTCTCCAGAAAGTGAAATTGTGACAAAATGATATTACACTGAGGCGAACGAAATCCTGGGACTACCACTGGGTCTTAAAACACATATTGTTTACAGATACAGGAAGCCACAGATAAATTTTGAAAACAACCTCCTAACTTTCATAGATAATGGGAACTGCAGATGCTGGAGAATTCCAAGATAATAAAATGTGAGGCTGGATGAACACAGCAGGCCAAGCAGCATCTCAGGAGCACAAAAGCTGACGTTTCGGGCCTAGACCCTTCATCAGAGAGGGGGATGGGGAGAGGGAACTGGAATAAATAGGGAGAGAGGGGGAGGCGGACCGAAGATGGAGAGTAAAGAAGATATTTGGAGAGAGTGTAGGTGGGGAGGTAGGGAGGGGATAGGTCAGTCCAGGGAAGACGGACAGGTCAAGGAGGTGGGATGAGGTTAGTAGGTAGCTGGGGGTGCGGCTTGGGGTGGGAGGAAGGGATGGGTGAGAGGAAGAACCGGTTAGGGAGGCAGAGACAGGTTGGACTGGTTTTGGGATGCAGTGGGTGGGGGGGAAGAGCTGGGCTGGTTGTGTGGTGCTGTGGGGGGAGGGGACGAATTGGGCTGGTTTAGGGATGCAGTAGGGGAAGGGGAGATTTTGAAACTGGTGAAGTCCACATTGATACCATATGGCTGCAGGGTTCCCAGGCGGAATATGAGTTGCTGTTCCTGCAACCTTCGGGTGGCATCATTGTGGCAGTGCAGGAGGCCCATGATGGACATGTCATCAAGAGAATGGGAGGGGGAGTGGAAATGGTTTGCGACTGGGAGGTGCAGTTGTTTGTTGCGAACTGAGCGGAGGTGTTCTGCAAAGCGGTCCCCAAGCCTCCGCTTGGTTTCCCCAATGTAGAGGAAGCCGCACCGGGTACAGTGGATGCAGTATACCACATTGGCAGATGTGCAGGTGAACCTCTGCTTAATGTGGAATGTCATCTTGGGGCCTGGGATGGGGGTGAGGGAGGAGGTGTGGGGACAAGAGTAGCATTTCCTGCGGTTGCAGGGGAAGGTGCCGGGTGTGGTGGGGTTGGAGGGCAGTGTGGAGCGAACAAGGGAGTCACGGAGAGAGTGGTCTCTCCGGAAAGCAGACAGGGGTGGGGATGGAAAAATGTCTTGGGTGGTGGGGTCGGATTGTAAATGGCGGAAGTGTCGGAGGATAATGCGTTGTATCCGGAGGTTGGTAGGGTGGTGTGTGAGAACGAGGGGGATCCTCTTGGGGCGGTTGTGGCGGGGGCGGGGTGTGAGGGATGTGTCGCGGGAAATGCGGGAGACGCGGTCAAGGGCATTCTCGATCACTGTGGGGGGAAAGTTGCGGTCCTTAAAGAACTTGGACATCTGGGATGTGCGGGAGTGGAATGTCTTATCGTGGGAGCAGATGCGGCGGAGGCGGAGGAATTGGGAATAGGGGATGGAATTTTTGCAGGAGGGTGGGTGGGAGGAGGTGTATTCTCGGTAGCTGTGGGAGTCGGTGGGCTTGAAATGGACATCAGTTACAAGCTGGTTGCCTGAGATGGAGACTGAGAGGTCCAGGAAGGTGAGGGATGTGCTGGAGATGGCCCAGGTGAACTGAAGGTTGGGGTGGAAGGTGTTGGTGAAGTGGATGAACTGTTCGAGCTCCTCTGGGGAGCAAGAGGCGGCGCCGATACAGTCATCAATGTACCGGAGGAAGAGGTGGGGTTTGGGGCCTGTGTAGGTGCGGAAGAGGGACTGTTTCATGTAACCTACAAAGAGGCAGGCATAGCTGGGGCCCATGCGGATGCCCATGGCCACCCCCTTAGTCTGTAGGAAGTGGGAGGAGTCAAAAGAGAAGTTGTTGAGTGTGAGGACGAGTTCAGCGAGGCGGATGAAAGTGTTGGTGAATATTTTTAACACAAGAAATGTCCGACTATTTGGGTGAAATTTGCTATTGCAGCCGGATCCGTCAAACATCATCACTTTGCAGAGAAAAACAGAATGTGATAATGCTATGCTAGAATTTAACTTTGTTTCAAATTACTCAAAAGTCAAGGTGGAGAAAAGCATAACTCTATGAGCAAAATGGTTGTGGATGTGTTTCTTATACTTTAATGCCTTAAAACACCGAAGCCATATTTCATTCCTCCTAAAATAGAGCAGCACAGTGGCTCAGCAGTCAACACTGCAGCCTCATAGCACCAGGGACCCAGGCTCAGTTCCAACCTTAGCTAGGTGTCTGTGTGAAGTTTGCACATTCTCCATGCGTCTGCATGGGTTTCCTCTGGGTGCTCCAGTTTCCTCCCACAATACAAAGATGTGCAGGTGGGTGGATTAGCCACGCTAAATTTCCCATAGTATCCAGGGTCATGCTGTGGTTGATTCAATAGTTTGCAGACATTTCATTACCCTGCTGGATAACATCATCAGTGCAGCCCCCAATGAAGCGCTGTTGTGTTTTCCCGCTTGGCTTGTCCTACGATCCTGATGTTGTCCCAATCAAACTGGTGGTTCTCCTTGTCCGTGTGTCTGGAGACGAGTGAGATAATCTCTGGGCTAATAGCAGAAGAGACTCAAACAGACCGGAGAAATCAACAAAGCAGACTACCTAAAAATGAAGCATGGCCTGATTCTGCCGTCTTCCAAAAGGTACAGAAACCAGAAGTACCCCTCAGACCCACAGTCTCCCTCCCATGCACACCAACACACGGGTTAGCCAAGGAATTACAACAAAGGCTAAGGTAGCTCGTCAAAAACTCAATCTGCTCAATCCATTCAGCCCAGCAGTTCCTCAAAGGCATAAGAATAGGTGAGGATGAGACCACGGTGACCTTTGAAGCTACTGCCCTATTCACATCGATTGACATATCACTGGCACCACTACTGAAAAAACCGGACCCGAATAACACCACCTCCACAGACAACATGCTGATATTACTGGACCTATACCTCACGACCCACTTTACCTTTCATGGCCCGATCTATGAACAAATCAACGGGGCACCAATGGGGTCACCCATCTATGGGCTAATAGCAGAAGCAGTGATGCAGAGACTCGAAAGCATGGCCCTCCCACAGATCCAACCAAAACTACGGATCCAATACATGGGTGGCACTTCTGTCATCAAACAGACCAAACTAGAAGAAACGAACCAATTTCTAAACACCATTTTCGCTGGCATCAAATTCACCAAAGAAGAAAAACAGCTCCCATTCCCAGATGTGACAGCAGAATGCAGGGCCACTGGGGAATTTCTGATGAAGGTACACAGGAAAGCCACACACACAGATGAAGTCCTAAATTTCAACAGTAATCACCCCAATACCCATAAACAGAGTTGCGTAAAAACACTATTCAAACAAGCCACACACACTGCAGCAACACAAAACTGCACCAAAAAGAAGAATACCTCATAAGTATTTGGAGACAACAGATAACCAAAGAGCTGGGTCCAATGTTGCTTGTCACAGAAACAACTACGAGAAAATACAGTGCACCCCAACACACTTGTCATGTTACCATACATCAAAAACATGCCTGAACTGACCACAAGACTCCTACAGCCACTGGGCATCAGAGTGTCACACAAACCTATACCAACCCTACACCAACTGCTAACAAGAACCAAAGACCCTTTACCTACTGTGGACAGAACCAATGTAATTTACAAGATTTCATGCATGCAGTGTGACAAACATTACATTGGACAGACAGGGAGGAAACTGGCTCTGAGAATACATGAACTCCAACAAGCCACAAAAAGATACGACCAGTACTCACTCATCTCCTTCACATGAATAAGGAGAACCACCAGTTCGATTGGGACAATGTCAGGATCCTAGGACAAGCCAAACAGAGACAAGCACGGGAATTTCTAGAGGCCTGGTTCTCCACCAAGAAGACCAGAATAAACACAGAATTAGACCCTATATACACACCACTGCAAAGAGAACCCAGAAGTGAGGTAATCAACCCCAATGGACCCCAGGGTTTAAATAACAAGCGGGAAAACACAGAGGCTGCACTGACAATGTAGGGTATTGAATCATCTGCAAAATAACAAACCAGCTCAGTGAACGAACCAACCACAGCATCCACAACCCAAGTTACACATCTATTCAAGAACCTTGTCAAGAGACATGCAGGCTAGATGGATTAGGCATGAGAAATGCGGGGCTGCAGGAGTTGTGTCTGAGTGGGATGCTCGTCAGAGGATTGGTGTGGACTTGATGGGTCAAAGGGCCTGCTTCCACACTGTAGGTATTCTATAAAAATGTGGACATGCCATGAAGAGATGTGATCCAAATACTATTTTGTTCATAAGATTATGTGGACCCATATATACTCACATTGAACTTCTAAACCGAAAAGATGCTTTGACAAGGCAAGGGTACTGGGTAAAATAGACATAAAAATGTACTTGCAAGATGTGAGGAACTCAGATGGGTTTATACTGTCTGGAGAACTTTCATATTTCAGATACAGGTCATGTAGCTTGTAGACAGAATAAGTCTATTGCATTTTTTAACATGGAGGCAATTTGAGACACACCTGAGAATTGACAGCTCCTTCTCTCTTTGTAACTTGCTCAGCAGAGTTAGAAAGCAATAAATAGTCATCATTACCACCCATGGAGAATTCCAGGAGAGAATTTGTTGAAATCTACCTCGCTGTCCCCAGCAAGTGAATTCACAGCGAGCTACATTCCCGGGAGACAGTACCCACCCCCATCCCTTGCCAGCAATTTATGTTTGCAGAATAACTTCAGACACAGAACACAATTTGGGACAAATCTGTGATTGTCCTTTTTTCTTGAATTTAATTATTGCCTAAAGTACTTTTAAGTTAAAACTTACATTTTCATTTTGTTTGTTTTTCTTCAGACCTGTGTCAGTGTGAGTGTGCATTAACTTTCTCTTAACATAAGGAAAACATATCACACATAACTTGATTTTTTTGCGTTATGTTAGATTAAGTTCATTTTCGATAATAACCCAGTTGTTCATGGTTGACCGAAGGCACCTAACTATCTTTTTGTTTATACTGGACCTGAGGCCGATAAATAATTGACCGCATCACCAATCTGGCTTCAAACAAAATTCGTTGCAGCCAGAAGTGGGACTGAAAAAAGGAAACAGTGCATCTCTCCAATCTTGGCTGTCACACTGTAACATTATCATGCAGTGGAAAAGTCAAACTGTATTTCTGACCATAACAATGTGTGATTATAGAGGATTTAGCTGCAAACTAGATGACAAATTTTGGCAAGACTTCCAGTAGGTTTAATAAAAGCCAATCATTTCTTTAAACTTTAGTTAACATAGAGAGATGGGATTGTACTTTTATTAACCTAATTTGATTTGTAATAAATTAAACTTTTCTGTTAGAGGTTTGGATTACAATCGTTTGCAGACTGTTAGAAATTATAAACCCTCAGTGACAGCAGCACATAAATGGCAAAGAGAAACACATGGAAAGAGAACAATGCAGTGTCACAGAAGGGGTATATCTGCAAAAGCCACCACAAAGCACAAATGCAATGTTGGCAGAAATCTCAGCAACACCTTTTCTCAATGTGTTCAGATCTTTGAATTCAACCCATTTTCCTCAATGACTCTGAAAAGGATTTGCCACTGCAGACTCTAGGCAATGTTACTAGACGTCAGCAAACCCCAGGTACCCCTTTTGCAATGATATTGGAATAACCAGTATTTCTGGCCCTTTTTTCCTTGATGTCAAATCCCAGCAATCTAATCGTAGCACTGGCAAAGTTTTACAAGTGCCTTCCACGTCTACCAAAGTTCAGCAACACAGTGCGTGCTAAACTCCACCTCCATTACAGCTACGGCCATTCATTCACAGCTTTCGCTGAATACCAAAAATGATCCTCAAAACAATACAGAATATCTACAATATCATGTAATAAGACAAGGAATTTGAATTGTTGTACAACAGCTTCTTCCCCTTCTAATAGTTGTGGAAAATCACATGGGAAATCCATTGATACATGTTAACACAATGCTGCTAGTGATACATTTAACACCAGTACAATCTCCTGAGAGATTGCTCTGTAAATTAAATCATGGAAACTATTGTGCATCACTAGAAATGAATTCTTCCTGAAGTTAAAAAGAGTTGTTGTATACTTTTTGAAAAGTTCTGCTGTTGCAAATAAATGGTGCAATTCATGTTCATGTTCATGTCTGAGATTTTCAATGTACATAGATTCCCATCTCAGCTGGCGTCATCTGGCATAGGCCAATTTCCAGCACACTATCCATAACTTTTTTTTACAGTCACAGATCAGCAACAGGCAAACACTCCCTGGCTCAACAGATTAGTATCCATGCCAAAAGTTTGCAAACATTCTGTTTCTAAGCACCAAACCTTGCTACAAGATTGTCACTGAACTCCCTGTAATAAATCATTAAGCTTGTTTTTAAATCTACCCAGAATTTTTTGTCCTACCTACTTAACGTGTGCAATCTCTTTCTGCAATCTCACAACAAGCACCCAACGGTATCTCTCCACTCCGAGGAGCCAGCTTTGAGGCTGTGTCTCCCTGTCCCTGCCCTGCTCCCAGGATCTGCAGCCCGACAGCCCCATGATTTTCAAGCACTGAAAGGCCAAATGCAGAGAGTTTCCTCAAACCCAAGTTAGGCTACTGAGCCTGAGCTCCGAAAACAAAACACAGTGGGTTTTAACTGAACTTTTTGAAACGTACCAGTGTGTAGCCAGCTGAAAATTCTAACACTGTCCTACAACTTGTGTCAGTTAAACAACGACTTTGTGCAAGGTTGGTCCCTGTTTGAGGCAAGGTGAGTTGATGCCAAGAGTCAAACTGGCTCCAAAGTAAACGGAGACTTCATCGCCCAGTTTTGACTGCAGCACTAATTTCTAACTTCTGTGCGGATACAAAGCTAAATACCCTCTCACCTCCTCAACAGTGCAATGTGACTGCATCCTATTAAGAAGTACCTAGAGCTGGAAGCCAAAGTTCTTCAAGTCTTTGTCTAAAATTGAACGGCACCTTTATAAAATAATGAAACTAAGGTTACAGATATATTGATGTGACGTTCAACAGTCATTGCTAAAGTGGAAATCAGTGTTTCAGTCCTCTTTTATGCTCAACTCTCCCTTGTTTTAACTTGCTTTAAAAGGGCCTGTATGGTCCAGGCATTGTTTTCAAATCATTTTCTTATAAATTCTAAATGCAGGATGTACTTCATATAGAATTCATTTTAATCAAAATTAAACTTGAATAATGTTTAAAATGCTTTTATATCTAAGAGCAAAGGCACCATATCAATAATCTGTGGTAGATATATGGCAGAGTGAGCTGGAGGGGGTGAAAAACCTTCTGCCACCTGATTTAAATTTCATAAATAATGCCCATCGTTAATGTGGATAATAGTATGTAGCAGACTTGGAATAAACTGCTTCAATTAAGGGTCTCATGGTGGAACTATCATCCATACTTTGCCTTGCTTAAAAGCAAATTGCACATATGCTTCTTGTTAGGTGAATGGTTTGTGTCGATTACTGAATGTTACAGAGTTGTAAGGGTAGACTTGTGTTCTGTGTACTGACATGTGGCAGATGTTGAGAGTAGTTCTGGGTGGATCCCCTGAAGGCCTAGTAAGGCTGTATGTTGCCTCTTTGTAGGAACCTATCTGAATTAAATGATTGACTTTAATTGTCAAATGTTTCCTCTCTACAACTGTCCCAACTGTGCAAAAATTTCTATGACTGCTGACCCCAACCTCCACCCGTAAACAACTTAAATGAACTTTCAAGTTAAAACACAAGTATGAATTGACAATTTCTACAAACTTACATTGAATATTAAACTAACAGCAAAGTCAAAATAATCCTCCAATTTTGGGGAGTGAAAGTGAAAGCAGCAGAAATGTTCATTACCTTCAAATAAGGTAATTTATTCCTCTCTGTCTTTTAAACCCCGGATGTTATTCTTGACCACATTGTGACAATATAGACTGCTGTGTTTCAAATTACATTCACAACTATTTGACAATAACTTTATGAGTACGATTATATTTTGGTATGAATTTAACATTTCAATAATTAGTCGTTAATAACTGTACTGTAATAGATCATCAGAACAGGAAATTACAAATATCTTTTTACAGCTACTACCATCTGCCTGCCCCTCTTCAATGTGTCAAAAATGTATTTAAGGAGAAGTAACTTCATATGGATATCTTCTGACTATACCCAAGACTTTCCACTTTGGTAGGGATGTTTCTAAGTTTACTCCTTATTCATAATTTGGGTATTGCCCATGTCCCCTTTATGGTTCACTTTAAAAAAAATTCTTCATTGGATATAGGTGATGTTGCCTGGGCCAACAAATATTAACCATAAGCAATTACCTTGGAGATGTTGGTGATGAACTGTCTTTTTGAACCGCTTGGGGAGAGCGTGTAGGCACACCTAAAATGCACAAGGAAGCAGTTTGAGGATGTTGACACCGTTATTGGAAATTAGAGTCTCTTTTAAAGTGGTGTTCTCTTAATAATGCATATTTCATATTTCCTATGTAGCATGAGACCTTACTCAGCTGAGTTACAGCAGAGACTAGCCCCATGCCACTGTAAAGAAGAGATTTATTGGGGGCCACACTACGAGGGCAGTATTTTTGAAAATAACAAGTTTTTCTGGTTAGAACGAATGAAAACTAGTCTTACAAACAGAGGTAAGTAAACAGGCAACAGTAGCTTCCCTCTATCAGTGGCCAAAAGGATTCATTGACATTAGGAAGCAAGGTAGAAGACATGCCTCTGCCTACATCAATGGTGCTGAGGTGAAGATGTTCAAAAATGCCAAGTTCCTTTGAGTAGTGATCACCAACAAGCTGCCCTGGTCCACCCTCATTGATGTGACATCCAAGAAAGCACAACAACACCTCTACTTCCTCAGGATGGCTGGCAAAATTTGGCACAACCATAAAGACTCTTAACAATGTTTATAGATACACCATAGAAAGCATTCTATCTGATGAATCACAGCTTGATATGGCAACTGCTCTGCCCAGGACTATAAGAAACTGCAGACAGCTGTGAAAACAGCCCAGTCGATCACATTAACCAACCATCCATCCAATGACTCCATCTACACTTTTGCTACCTTGGGAAGACAGTCAACATAATCAAAGACCCCACCCACCTCAGTTATAATCTCTTCCAACCTCTTCCTTCAGGCAGAAGATACAAAAGCTTAAACACATGTACCAAAAGATTCAAAAGCAGCTTCTTCCCCACTAGTATTAGACTTCTGAATAGACCTCTCCAAATCTTAAATATAATGTTCATCTCAATCTTTATGCACTTTCCCTGCAGCCGTAACATGGTATTCCTTGCTCTGTTCTATTTCCCTAATGCATTTTGTATGGTATGATCTGCCTGTACTGCGTGCAAAACACTGTACCTAGGTACATGTGACAAAAATAAATCAAATCAATTTATTGACACAGTGCAAGTTATCTGTCCCTAGAAAAAATGCTCATGGCAAAGGGCAGTCCTCAGAGGACTGAACTGCTCTCTGAACAGTTGTAAGATGGGCCACAAGAACTGGAGGAAAACTAAAAGAAGAATTCCCTAAAATCTTGGCTAGGGGGCAGGAGACTGCCCCCATAACTTGAATGAGACAGGGTGGCTCAGTGGATAGCACTGTAGCCTCACAGCGTCAGAGACCTGGGTTTGATTCCACCCTCAGGTGACTGTCTGTGTGGAGTTTGCACATTTTTGTTGTGTCTGTATGGGTTTCCTCTAGGTGCTCTGGTTTCCTCCCACAATCCAAAGATGTGCAGGCTAGGTGGATTGGCCATGCTTAATTGTCCGTAGAATGCAGGGATGTGTAGATTAGGTGAACTATAAGGGGATGGGTCTGTGTGGACTTGTTGGACTGGAGGGCCTGTTCCATACTGTAAGGATTCTATGAGACTGACACATACTCACAAACAGCCTGTTTGTTCTCTGATATCAGTGAAGTATCCTATAATGTCATTTTGCATAATTTTTTCTCTAATTAATCCAATGTATTGTATCTAAACTGCTGCTTCAAGTAAAAAAACTCCAAACTAACACAGAATTGCTACAAATTATTGGCTGCCTATATTAGGTAACTATGATTATGAAACATCCCAAAACTAACATGGTGAAAATAAAAGAAGTGTACAGTTTCAAGTCAGGATGGTGTGTGTTTTGAAGGGAAGTGTGCAAGTGGCGGTAGTGTTCACATGCATCTGCTGCTCTTGTCATTCCAAATGGTAGAAGTTGAGTTTGGAAGGTGTTGTTGGAGAAATCTTAGGGAGTTACTGCAGTGCATGCTATAGATGGTTGTCACTGTGCCCAATATATACCAATGATGGAGGGAATGAATGTTGAAGGTGGTGGATGGAATGTTTTACATGTATGGTGTCAAACTTCTTGAGTATTGTTTAAGGTGCACTTATCCAGGAGAGAGGAGATTATTCCATCACAATCCTGCCTTGCTCTTCAAAGACAGGCTCTGAGGAAATAAGTGGTGAGTTAATCTTTAATCTGGTGATGGTGCCACTGTATAGATATGGCTGGTTCAGTTCAGTTTCTGGACAGTGGTAACCCCAGGATGTTGATAGCCAGGTATTCAGTGATGGTAAAGCATATGCATACTTATGATAATTGTTCAATATTCATGAATGTTGATTCCACATCATCATCTCATACTTCCATCATTTTATCAAAGCAAGATATGAAATCTGTAAACATTTTGAATCAAACTGTTCTGTTATGTTAAGACACTTGTCTGAAGCAGGTAGGACTCGAACTCGAATCTGATCCAGAGGTGGAGATGCTACCACTGCACCACAACAGATAATTGTGAATGACTTGTAATTTGCAAATTGATTTATTCTCACATATTACTGAAATCCTGGCCGTCAGTTAATGATTGAAGCCTATTGAATCATTGATGATATGAGCTGTTCCTTGTGTGGCAAATATTATTTATGATCTTTTTAAATAGAACTATTTGGAGTTGTTCTCTTTTAATCTCATCGAATGCCAATTTTAAAGATAAGCATTTCAGTAAAGGCACAGAATTATTGTAATACAAAGCAGCATAAAAATAAACTTTACATAGAATAACACTCCTCAAACATTGCAAACCGAATGCTGTGAACTTAATGGATCATTTCTTACCGTAAGAAATCCAGAAAAACACCAGATCCTGACTATGAGCACAAGATCAATGCAATCTGGCTGTTACTGTAATCAGAATTAAAGCAAAGTACTGCAGATGCTGGAGCTCTGGAATAAAAACAAAATGATGGTGAAATTCTAGCAGTATCCAGTAGACAGAGAAACAGAGTTAACATTCTAAATCCAAAATGACTTTCCTACATAACTGAAGGAACCAGAATGAAGGGATGAGAATGAAAATCACTTTTTATATGACTGTAATTATACAAATACTATTACACTATCATTAACTCATTGGAGATTGAGTACTGAGCACAATGGCAAGGCTAGCACACAACAATTCTGCATGACTTTCCTTTCCTCCCCACAACTTTAATGGGTGTGCCAATGCATTTAAAATAACTGGTTTAACACTCTATCAAAATAGAAAATAAAAAGTATGAAAATACCTGCTGATGAGACCAACAACAATTCCCACACTCAAAAAACGTCAGAACAAATGAATCGGTCAAGAACCAAGCAGACTATATTTTGTTAACACTCATGACTCATCCATTATAATGTTTTCTGTGAAGTTTGTTATTGTAAATGCTTTTCTATAAAGCACTATACACACCATAAAACACTTGTCTATGAAAATGTGTACTCCAAAATGTCAGAAACTTCATAAAGCAGAGTGCTATAAATCAAAATTTTAGTAAAATATTAAGCTACTAATTGCAGGTCGTTGCTGGAGGTCCCAAATAGGTAATTTATTTTAACAGATCATTTTTCAGTCTGTACAGGCCTGTGAACCTGCCTCAGTAACAAGGATCCGAATAGAAGCATGCGTTTGATCTTTCTTTTCCGGTGCAATCACTCATGATTAAATGGTATATGATGTGCAATGTAACTGCTAATGCCGAAATACTTCTTACTTTGCTTATAATCTGCCTTATCATCTATTTTCCAACTCAACCTGTTCAGAGATGTTATTACACCACTGGAGCAGGTGGGACTTAAACCCAAGCCCCTAGGTACAGTGATAGGGACATTACCATTGCACCATGAGATAGCCCGAAAGCCTACTGCACCTGATATTACCAGGAAGGCCCCCGTCCAAGTACAATCCAAGTCTGAGTCTGCTTTGCTTCTATGATCAGACGAGATCAGCTCCTTCAGACTAGTAATGGCCTAAGGCATAAGCTGTCTTATACTTAAGGGGCTGTAATAAATTTTCTAAAATGTGAAATCATACAAACCATTCGTATTCCTTCATTGCCTACATTTACAATTTTTTCTGGCACAATGAATGGAAAAACCAGTACAGGAAAAAAGCAAATCTGATACATCCATCACTCCATAACAATGAAGTATCATATATTTTGATGTTTTACAATGAGAACCTCCTAGTGACACTATCTCCTTTTCTATTTTCCCCCAGGACTTCATTTTTTATGGAACAGGAAACACTTTTCCATATTCCTGTGTGTTTTTCTCTTGTTGGAATTTTGTCTGAACAGCCTCTTATTGCCTTCCCAAGTTCCAGATGCCAACCAACGCAATACTCTTTGACTATTTCTTTGAGGTTATGCTGGAGGTCCTACTCTTTCCTCTGGACAACTGGAAGTGTGAGGCCAGCTAACCCACAAGAGTAGAAGTTGTGGAGGCTGTGAGCAGCAAGACGGTCATGTTTCATATCTGAAAAAATATACTTGACCTCATCGTTGCTAGTCTGCCTGCCAATGATGCATATGTCCCTGACAACATTGGTAAGAGTGACCACCACACAATCCTTGTTGTACAGCACTTTCACAAGCTAAATGGGTTAGATTTCAGACAGATCTTGAAACTCAAGACTGGGCATCCATGAGGTGGCTTGGGCCATCAGCAGCAGTGGAATTATAATCCTAGACAATTTGTAAACTCATGCCCTAGCATAACCTCACTCTACCATTACCATCAAGCCATGGGATCAACCCCGGTTCAATGAACAGTGCATGAGGGAATGGCAGGAGCCACATCAGACAAACATAAAATGAGGTGTGAAACAAGTGCAGCTACAAAACAGGACTACCTGCGACCAAACAGCATAAGTAGTAAGAATTGAGCTAAGCGATCTCTCAACCAATGAATCATATCTTAATTCTGTGGTCCTGCCATATCCAGTCATGAATGGTGGTAGACAATTAAACAACTCACTGGAGGAGGCAGCTCCACAAGTATCCACATTCTTAACATTTGTGAAGCCCAGCCTATCAGTGCAAAGGGCTGAAGGATTCACCACAATCTGCAGCCAGAATTATAGAGTGGGTGATCTATTTCAACTTCCCCTTGGAGTCTCCAGCACCACAGATGCCAGTTTAAGGTTTTAGCAAAAATCTGTAGCTCCGATTGTGGGTGAGGTTGTTGACTTGCTCGCCGAGTTGACTTCTTTTCTTTCATATGTTTCACAGGTAACATCATCAATGTTTGTTGTACCACAACCACTCTACAACAATCACTCACAGGATTAAAGACCCCATTCCCACAGCATGCAGAACCAATGTGATTTTCAAAAAACCCTGGAATGACTGCCACAAACATTATGTCAGACAGACAGGAAGGAAACTAGCCATCAGAATACATGGGTATCAGCTGGCAGCAAAATGGCACATAATATCAGCACACTCGGACAATGAAGACCATCAGTTTAACTGGGTCAAGGTAACCATAGTAATCCAAGCCAAACGTAAACAGGCACGGGAATTCCTAGTGGCATGGTTCTAATCCATAATGCAATCGACAAAACATGTAGAATTGGACCCCCATATACAAACCCATACAGAACAAAACTAGAAATGCCACTACTCACCATAATGGACTAGACAGTGTAAATTCCAAACGGAGTAGAACAACGTCGCTTCATCGGAGGCCTCTATGATGATGTCACCAAGATGATGAAACATCTGAACAAAAACAAGCCAGGTTGGCTAACAAGTCAACAACCATACAGATGCCATTCTTCAGCTAATTCAATTCACTCCATGTGATATCAAGAAAAGGGTGGAGGCACTGGATATTACATAGCACTGAAAACAGATCTTGTCCTGCCCTAGCGAAGTTGTTCCAGTATATTTACAACACTGGCATTTATTTACCTGTCAATGTGCAAACTGGCCCAAGTATGCCCTATTCACAAAGAGCAAAACAAATCCAATCCCACCAAAAACACCTCTTCATCATTCACCATTCTACTGAAATCTCCATCATCACTAAAGTGATGGTAGGTATCATCACCAGTGCCATCAAGCAGTACCTACTCAGCAATAACCTGCTCGCTAATATACAGTTTGGGTTCCGCAGGGCCACTCAGTTCCTGACCTCTTTACAGCCTTGGTTCATATAGGAGCAAAAGAGTTGCCAGAGGTGAGGTGAAATGACAACCCTTGACAAAGGCTGCATTTAAAAGGGTGGAGCATCAAGGAGCCTCAGCACAACTGGAGTCAATGGGAATCAGGAAAATTCTCCACTTGTTACTCATTCCTGACACAAAGAAAGATGGTTGTGGTTGTTGGAGGTCAGTCATATCAGCTGGAGCCCCTCAGGATAGTGTCCTAGGCCCAGCCATCTTCAGCTGCTTTATCAATGACGTTTTCTCCATCATAAGGTCAGAAGTGGAGATATTCACCGAAGATTGCACAAAGTTCGGCACCATTTGCATCTCCTCAGATAGTGAAGCTGTCCATGTTCAAATGGAACAAGACTTGGACTATGTCCAGGCTTGGGCTGAGAAGTGGCAAATAACATTCACACCACAGAACTGCAAAGCTGTGACCATCTCCAAACAGGCTGCTTCTGAAGTGCTTCCAAAATGTTGGAAATGATACAGAAGACACTGGGCTCAGGTTTTCAGAATAAATGCTGCAAGCACAAGTTTTTCATTAAAACTAGCCACAAGCTTAAAGCTTTCATTCTTGAAAAGCTTCCAACATATCAGTTCAATGAGTCCCCTTTATGGTCTTCACTCATTGACTTTGATAATTTCCTCAAAAAACTCATGCTCTGGCTGTTGAAGCCAGAATGTGGATTAATTCACAATGAACAGCCTCTATGAATTGTTACAATTCTAGACTTGACCACTGAGTATACATTTCAATCTGGTTGGGATCAGTCATTTATTTTAAAATAGGCAAGGTGTGAAATCCAAGGGACTTAAAAAGAGAATAAAAACGCAAGATCCCACAATTTTGAATAAACTTTATGATACAATGTTAAAAGAAGAATATTCACGAACAATTTACTTCTAACGTCCCAAACAAACATCTCATAACACATTAACGAGAAACTGAGACTGAATACTCTACAGTGCAATCAACAAACACAATCAAGGTAAATCCTGGGGATTTTTCAAATTCAAGGGGGTGGCAATGAGGAGGGCTCAGGAGTGGACTCCCCGAGCCACATCCTGCCCCCCCAGCCCACCACAGCACCACATCTCCACCCGCACTTCACTTTGCAAGTCGCTGGGGTTCATCCCAGAAGCAATGGGACCTTTGTCTTACTCAACCGACATTACTTTTCAGAGTTTTGACTCCTCAGCTATACCTGAATCCACTTCCTCTGTTGTGGTTAAAATTCCATGTCAATAGAGTTGAGCTTCTATTTCAAGACAAGTTGAAACATTCAAATTTTTCACGTTTCTTCTTTTCCAAACAATCTAACATTGCGACCTCACTTTTCTAGAATTTACTGCAAAATCTCTCTGGAATAACACAAAAACATGCCATTACACAACCTACCCCATAAGGATTTTTTTGGCATTATTTTCATTTAAAATAAGTGGATCTAACAAGTAGGCATTTGACATTTAATTTTGGGCTAATATCTAAATTACAGCTTTGAAAACAAAACTGTTAAAGCATGTCCCATGTCCGAACTCCAGTGCCCTCGGGACCAAGATCTTGCCGGATTTTGGATTTTCCCAGGTTTTGGATTACTTGCTATTGGAACAGGCAGCTCTGTGTCCAGAGAATAGAAACAGCTGTGGGTAGGAAGGGTGGAAGCGCGAAAAGCAGAGAAATGCTGTAAAAATCATGGGTCCAAGCTGATAAACCAGAAGATCGTAGTCTAACAGAAAAATGTATTGGGCTTATGTGATAAAAGAACATAATGGGTTCTATTTGTGAACTTATGTAACTATTGTAAAGTCTACAGTCCATGACATAGCCTGTATTCCTAACCTGTTTATATCGAAGAAGTCTATTAAAACCTCTTGCCTTAGAGTGTAAACTGCCCTCCAAGTCACTCACCAAGACTTGGAAATATGTTGCCTTCAGCATTGCTAGGTGAAAATTTTGATATTTCCTCCCTACAGCACATGGACTACAGCGGTTCAAGAAGGCAGCACACAACCACCTTCTCATGGGCAACTAGGGATGGGCAATAAATGCTGGCCAGCCAAGTGATGCCCACTGCCCATAAGTAAATATATTTTAAAAAGTTAGTGTGCAGTGGGAATGAATAAATGATTGAACCAGTGGTTGAATCACTCTGCCATGAATGGCATCTGAACTCCCAACAGAAAGATGTCTGGTTTACAGAAAATTCAATTTTATTGGACAGCTAGATTTTGGATAATGTATGTGCATTTTTTTTCAAGTTTGTAATAAAACTAAATGTCAGTCAAAATATAGCTTGTAACATCATCCAATTCAATTGTACTCTTCCACAATCATACATGGTAAGCAAAAGCAATGTATCTCAGGAAATCAACCAGAATGATATATAATTATAAAGTCAAATTGATGTCAATTACCCTGCTACATTATATCAAAACAAGCTCTGTAGCCTACTTATTATAATTTTACACCCAAATACTTAAAAAAAATACTTCCACCCTTCTCTTTGAAAACATAATACTTGAGACAGCAGCTTTGAAGATGCTATAAAAATCAAAGCATCATATTAATTTCATAGCTAATTGCCTCTTTGAGCATTTGAATTGCTTGTCAACTTCATGTGAGTTCCACACTCACCTGCAAATGTGCCTGGTTAAGCCCAGAAGTGGGCAGAATTACATCGGGCTTTCAACTCCATGTTCATATCAACTTCTTTGCTGTCAACCTTCACCGCAGCAGCGGAGCTACTTATGACGAAGAGGTAATCATTATTGCAATGGGAGAATGGGAGGTGCATTAAACACTCTCTTTCTCATCCTCATATCAAAAAAAGCTGCTTCTGAAGACAATCCTGTGTTCTCTACAAATGAACATTTGCGATTTTCTAAGGAAGCTTCCAGTCATATAGTGACATTTATTTGCTCACAGTATGTACAAATGAGTCAAAAATATGCTTAGAACAGAACCAGATGAAACTTTTTTTATGCAGAGTGACAATTGTCTTATCGAAAGCATGAGGCAGAATGATAGAGGTGCAGAGCTATTGGAAATTCAAAACACAAAGAACTGAACATTGGAATTCGATATTCTGAGTTTGTTCCTCTTATTGGTAGATTTGACTATGCATGTATCAAATACTCAATTCAGGTAATGGAACCAGTTGCTGCTTTTGTAAAAGGATAGAATCTCGTCCACCACTTCTGCTGTATGCAGGACCTGAAACACACACATAAAAAAGCTTCTACCATTTTCAAGACAATATTTTTCAGTTTCATGCTTCCTGACTATCTGTAACTTTTGATACATCTAAACTCAGTGCTTTTCAGATTGTTTCACCCACGGCTATTTCCAAATTTCAAATCAATTTCTCACCCCTCATACTAACCATGTCAAAATTAATGGTAGTGCAATTTCAAACTCAAAATCATTCTTTCTCACAGTCTCAAGCTCATCACCCTCCTCAGCCTTCCTTTTCTGCTACAATGTTTTGGACTTTTAGAATTCAACTTGACATCACTTGAATCACAACTTCATGATATACTCTTGAACTTCTATGGTATCACACATAATCAGCCCTGGCCTTCCACCTTCTTTCTCTAGGTTTGCGTATTTGAGTCCAGTTTAAAAACCACAACCATGGCTTAAGGGTTGTGTAATCCAGCTGAAATGTATTGGCAACCATCTTTCAAACTATTAGGATTTAGTCTTTGGAACTTCTGAGTTTTACTAGTCTTTTCAGCTACATGGTTCAGATCAAACAGGCACTGAAACAAGTAGATATTTTTAATCAGCATCAGAGGAGCAGGACAGCTGGTGTTTCGGGCCTGGACCCTTCTTCAGAAAAACCCTTTTTCTGAAGTAGTGTCGAGGCCCGAAACGTCAGCCTTCCTGCTCCTCTGATGCTGCTTGGCATGCTGTGTTTATTTAGCTCTACACCTTGTTATCTCAGATTGTCCAGCATCTACAGCTCCTACTATCTGAGATATTTTTAATCAACCTGTTCAGATGTGTTATCAGACATCAGCCATGTTATGACATTGACCTGGGGCAAACAGGACTTGAACCCAGGTTCCCTGGCTCAGATGTAGGGACACTACCACTGTGCCACAACAACCTTCTGAAACAATTACCATGACAACAATTAGTTTTGTTATTAACATGATAATTGACAAGCTATGAAATTAATATGACAAAGGGCTTTTATCAGATCTTACATCGGATTAACAGATCTATGGTACAGGCAAAGTTCGATTTCTGAATATAAAAAAAAAGTGATGCTGTACTCAGTCATACATAGCAATAAAATAATTCAATCTTGTTTTCTTTCCCAAAAGCAGGTGATCAGCTGGAGTTACGGTTGAAAATTGATATTGCTTGTTGAGCAGTGGGGAATAAAGAATCAGCCAATATTTTTGTTCCTGCATCTTATCCAGAGGTGGGTAGAACTAGAGACAAGAAGAAAGGCAAGAGAATTGTCGACTCTTTACAGCTGAACAGAGAAGCATAAGATAATTATGGAATACACAAAGTTTTGATGAAGGTATATAGGGAAAACTATGTTTAATCATTTAGCGAGTCAGTAACTACAGGAATAATTTAAGAATGCTTCCAAAGGAAGAAAATTACATTAGTTATTTTACACAATTACAAGGAGATGGAATGTCATACCGAAAACAATGATAATATTTAGTAAAAGATATTTGAAAAGTATAATTTAAAAATGTTGGGGAAATGGGACTGGAAGGATAGCTTCTTCAGAGATCTGGTAAAAATGCAATAGGTTAAATGGAAGTGAGTATGCATACATTTTTACCACTCTATGTAGGGGCATAGGATGAAAGTCTTCCACTCCTGCAGCTTCCTCTTTGAGAAAGGGTGGGAACTAAAAAGAAAGCAGGTGAGATATAGGTACATCTAACCAATCAACGGAGAGAAAACAAATAATTATGTTACAACAACCTTGGGTATAAGCTGTGCGGACATTTAAAAATTCAAACTAAATGCCTCAAGTAGCAATCATGAGAAAACAAACCATACAACCCTTCCCAGCACTTCAAAGTCAAAATTACAAAATCTAAAATAACAAATAAAATACCCTACTGCCTCTGTAATGGAATCTTAACTTTGTTTGTGATTTGTCAAAGTAATGTTAATTTCTGTTATCAAAAGCAATTGCACTTCGTCACCAGACAATTTTTATTACTCTATAAATATTATGGTTCATGATATATGTCACCTGTTTGACCCATATACCAACAACTATAAATCAAATAATTCTACATGTTTTTTGCGCAGACTACTTACGCTTCACCTTTTCTCCCCCTGATAAACTTGAATGATCTACCTCCATCTACTGTACCTTAGACAGGTGATGCCTGTGTAGTTATGATCTGATCACATTTTCGAAAAAATGGTTTTGAAGCTTACTGTTACTTGTTAAAAAAATTAATCTAGCTATAAACTGCTAATGATAGGAGGTGCAATTTGTCAATGCTGATTAATCAATAATTCCTATATTTGGACCATTGTGAATTTCATTGAAATTTTTTAGTTAAATTGTGCTGGATAAGCCATCCCCTGAGATCTTCCAACACTTTCTGCCATCACCATCTCAGAGCCTGTTCTCTCTCTACACAGCTGAGATCAGAACACTCCTCAATCAGCTCAGCACGTACAGCCTAAAAAAACATTCAATAGCTCATAACCACCCAGGAGAAGTCAATTACTTTGACTGGCAATGGAGATTCAATATTCCTTCAATACCAGAGATAGTAGGTAACATACAAGCAATAGGATACACTATCATTTTCCTCTAAGTATAATTCAATACCAAATTCCAATTGGTGATATTTACCACAAAAAAAGAACTAAAGCAGCAGCATCATGGGAAATACTTCAAGTCACATTCTACCCCAACTTGAACATACATCCTTCATTGCCCCAGATTGAAACATAAATCCCAATCGATTACACACTGAATGTGCTATCACCACAAGGACATCAACAGTTAAAGCTGAAGACGCACTGCCAACATGTTGAAGAAAACTAACGATAGGCAATAAATTTGGCCACACAGCTTCAACCATATTCCAAGAAAGGTAAAAACAAATCTGTCTTTGTGATAACAAGGTGTAGAGCTGGATAGACGCAGCAGACCAGGCAGCATCAGAGGAGCAGGAAGGCTGATGTTTCGGATCTGGACCCTTCTTCAGGAATCTGTGATTTGTCTCCTTGCTTAGTATTTTGTTCTGTGGTGGTTGTTAGTTTGACAGCTCTGTAATTAACTTCTCACTGTTCCCCATATTGTGTAATCTCCTTCTCCCTGAGCCTGTAATGTCTATGACTCTCCCCCTCTCTGTCTTCATCTACCTCTCTTTCTCACTTCCAAATTAAGTTTTCTAATTATTCAACATTTTATTTATTTTTAATGCCAATGATCTCTCCAACTCCACCTTGATTTATGCTTTAGAGTTTTAGCTCACATTCAACCCTCTTCTGAAATACCTTGTCAAGTTAGGAATAATTCGGGAAATTTTACAAGAGGAAGAGTATCAAACAAGGGGATCTTAAAAAAAAATGTCGATTCACTCCCTGAACATCTGATTAGCATCAAGATAAATGAAAATGCACACCTCTGCTCTCCAAAACTATAATCACTTTATTTCTTGAAGTGTACCCTGCAGTATGGTCGACAGCCACCTTTGGGGTCTGGAACCAGATCACAGGAATTTATTCGAGCCTTCCATTTTAAATTTTGCATGGCTTCTTGGTTCAAGGTTTGTGAATTTTATTACTCTCAATGTTTTAATTTCCCTTCCTAGGTTGGATACCTAGTTACCTGGAATGTTTTTCCTGTGGGAAGCAACAGAGGTAATCTTTCCATGCCATAAAGTATTTCCTGCCTTCCTAAGCAAGGCAGCTATTAGGACTTCTTGCATCAAATTTAATCTTAAAAAGTTTTGGACAAATGCTTGAGTAATCCAGGGTCCTGAAGCAAAGATGTTTTTACCTCCACAGCCTCTTGGTTCACTATGTCATGAAAAAGAATTGTAAATGGAAAAATTAGAAAAAGCTGGCGCCAGAAATTAAAGTAACTAAAATTAAATCAGTCCAAGAAAGAACATTGTGACATGCCAAGGAAAACATAAGATTACAAACCAGAGGGCATGTGTTTAGAAGAAACCTGATAGGCCATTTATTAGTTTCCCCAAAGTCCCCACTAGCATTCCAAGAAAAGGTATGCCCAAACCAGAACTGGAACAACAAAGAACAAAGAGCTTTTGCTGCACAGACCACCTGGAGAAAAAAATTATTTGACATAAATCCTGTGACAAAAGAATGATTGGACTTAAAGAGTGAACAAATTCATGCAGTATGGAGCTTCAGAATATAATAAAAATAAAATATCTTGCTGATGTTGACATCAAAAAAAATCTCTGCGTTACTGATCTCCCATGATTATTTTTGGGAAGGGATGGAAGTTCTAACAAATTTGCTCATGCTTATAGCAGCCAATACATTCTGTAACCAAATATATTTTTATCTCCTTATTTAAAGCATCAATCAATCAACAGGCTGTTTGCTCCTTTCAATAGGGATGTTATCTTTACACCTAATAAAACAATCCTGAGCCAACAGAAAAGGTTTCACCTGCACTTTCTCATTCCCTTATGCTAACACACCTAACCTCACAAATTGTATTGGCATCATAAATAAATGAATGTAGAAAAGCATAGTTAAAAACCTGTGACAATTTCATCCTTGAAACAACAATCCAAAAAGATTATGATTATTTTTAAAAGATTTTTAAAATCATTTAGTAAAGGCTTTACTGAATGCCTTTAGTAAAGTCAAAAGTGTTCTGCTGAATTGTGCGTAGATTCATCCAATAAACTGCTGGTACTCTGACCTGTATGCTCAGTCTTTTCTTGCAATGTAGGCTGACAGAATGTATGCATCTTTTTATAATGTGCTGACGTGACACAAGTCTATGTAGGCTTCCATTTTTTAAAGGAACAAAGTACACTTTAGAAAGGACCAAATCCTCATCTTTGGCAATGTAATGGATATGGTACCAAGCTAAAAGATTATCAAACAGAAACACAACTGTTCTGGAAACAACTAAGCAAGGTAGACACTTAAAGGAATCTGTTACTTAATTAGGATTATTTTCTGTAAAACAAACATATCAGTAAGTTAATAGCTAGCATTCAGCAAGTACAAAGTGAGAGTTTAAGAAAAATGCAATTGTCCCTGAGGTTTTTTCTTGCATACGCATTTGTTCTCAATTGTCAAAAATACTAGTAACATTAGTACATGGTCACATAAGACAAGTTCGTTCATCAGATTCAGTTGCTAGGTTTTGGATCTACTTCTCCAATTTGCGAAGATCACTTTTAGTCTCTGTGACTTAGTCGTTTCCAAAAGAGATCCTTGCTCTCCATAACAGAGAAAGTTCATATTCGCTCTCATTATGGATTCCAAACATTTGTGATTAAGGTAAAAGCCTACCACCAATCCTTCATATCCATTACCTTACTCAACAGCCCTGTTACCTTTAACAACAAAAACAGCACTTTGGCAGCACTTGTGGACAGAAAGTAGAGTTTAGGTTTCAACTCCAAAAACCCTTTTCCAATTCTGAAGAAGGGTCACTGGATCCAAAACATTAACTCTTTTAATTCATGGCTGCTAGACCTGCTGAGTCTCTCTAGCAATTTCTGTTTTTCTTTCCAACTTCGATCATCGCATTTCTTTCATTTCAGTAACCCTGATTCTTTGTTAACTTTGATAAGGATTCTTTGTGCAGGATAAAGAAAATGTTTTATTCTTCTGTTTACTGAAACCTATCATGCAGCTTTACAACGTTTTCTCACGTGTTTAGTGAAGCAACAAAATCTTACAACTCCAAGTCTTGTTTTAAGCTTTAACTGTGATGTTTACTCAGCTATTGAAGAACAAGAACATAAAAAAACAAAAGAAAATACAGTTGATATCAGAATACACCAAGTCCTCAAATAAATAATAACAAGTTGAAAAGATCTTTATGAATGTTTCAGATTTCAAATACTCCAAAACAAATTACCAGAGTTTGTGAAATTGAGTTTGTGGCAGCCAACTTGAAAAGAAACAGGCAAGCAAACATGTGACTGATCAGATTTTGTCTGAATTGTAAGGCTTTAGGTTCCCTCAAACCAAATACCCAGAGACAACCAGCTATCTTTACAACAATTGCACTAATTTAGCTCGGGGGTGAAGCTGGCTGTTGATGCCTTATACATCATAGGTGAGTTAAAGGGCTCATTGTCAAGCTAAGATATGCTCAATTCTAATGTTTAATGTTTTAACAAAGATCTGTAGCTCGGTTTGCGGTTGGAATGTCGAGCTGTCTGGTTTTTGTGCAAACGTTTATTGTCCCTTCTAGGTGACATCATCAGTGCTGAGTAGCCTCCATTGAAGCATTGTTGTTCTGTCCCACTCTGAATTTACATGGTCCAGTCTGTCTTGGTGCACAATCTTGTTTCCGGTTTTGTACTGCAGTGGTATGTAGATGGGGTCTATTTCAGCATGTTTGTTAATTGCATCAACCATAATGGTTGAAAACTAGGCCTCCAGAAATTCTCATGCTTGTCTTTATTTTGTTTGTCCTTCTTCCTCTGTCCAGACAGGAGACTCACCACCAGGATACATGAACAAAAACTCGCAGCTAAATGGTGCAACCAACTCTCCCTCATTTCAATACATAGAAGAACACCAACATAACTGAAACAGTACCAGCACAAGCAAGACAAATACAAGCACGAGAATTCCCAAAGGCCTGGTTTTCAACCACCGATGCTATTAATAAACATGTTCAAATCGACCCCATCTCCACACCATTATGGTACAAAACCGGAAAGAAGACTGCCTACCATGACAGACCGGACCATATAAATTCAGAGCAGGACAGAACAGCGCTTCAATGGAGGCTACATAGCACTGACAATGTCACCTTGAAGGGAGACAAAACATTTGCACGAAAGCCAGTCAGCTCGTTGAACCAACCAACAACTTCAGTTCTAATGTGACACTCAAATAGAGCCATTAGAATAACATGGCTAAATCAATGTGTAAGATCCCCAACATTTTGAAAAATAAGTCTTAACAGAAACAGGTAAAGATGAAACAAATGTGCATGTTGAAAATCAAATATAAATGTGCACCAATTCAATTGATGTCTGAAGTTTGGGATAATGTAATTGTATTGCCAATTTTTGATTCAACCATTGAACAACATTTTATGGTTTTTCCCATTTTTGTTGCAGAAAATGGTGATTTTTGCTTCTAGTACATGCAATGGAGAAAAGTTACCAATGGGTTCTCCCAGTCTCCAAGCATAATTTCAGCAGAAATAGCAGGAGTGATTGATGAGACTACTCCATGGGTAATGCCATTCTCCTGTTAAAGAATAGCCATATTAAATCCAGAAAAGTATGTTTGCTTCCTACAACCATCCTCAGTTCCGTACATCCACAAAACACATTGCTAAACAACCTGAAACATCATATTCTCTTTAATGAGTTTTGTGAAAGGAAGACTAATTGCTTCAAAGTTTTTCCACACAAAAATAATTATTTTCTAAGATTCTATACAAAACTAAATTATACAAAACTACTTCACCATCAAACTAACAGTTCGGACCACATAGAAAATTCAAGGCTATGGACCTAATGTGAAAGTGAGATTAGAGTAGGCAGTGGTACATTTTTGGTGGTACAGATTCAATGGCCAGAAGGGCTTTTTCTATACTTATATAATTCCATAATTTTATGATAATAAACAACTCCAAAAGAAGGGAATGATGATGGTTGATAAAGCCTCCAAAAATCTTGTAACTTCATTGAAGTGAAACAGAGAGAACCACACTATGTCTGTTTAAATAGGAACCACAGGACTAGCCAAACTGCATCACTTACTTTTTAAAGAAGCTAAAGCTGACTACGGGTGCATTTACACTCCACGTTCAGCACTGATGTAGACATTTAGCTTCATACCATCTGCAAGCTTTGAGGACTTGGGACAATTTCATCCCAAAACTAAACTTGTGCTGTTGTCTCCAGGCAAGTTCGGGAGGTCCAGTTCAGAGGACCTTAAGGATCACTTCAAACCGAAGCCCCAAACAGGGACTCCAAATGTTTGTCTGTAGCAGGGTATCTCTAAGACTCTGCACTTTTCGACTAGTGTGCATACTATTAACTTATCCAGGCACCTTACCATGTATTAGGAAAGGACTACACAGCGTGAGCCTGCAGTCAGTGAACCAGGTCGCAACTTTATTTGAAGACAACAAAGGTTAGGAATAAAATTTTACACTTTTAACAACTTATTGTTAACTATCCAATTCTTCAGAAACCTAAAATACTTCCCAGATACTCAAAACTTTGCTGGTCTGACGAATTATTTAGTCTGTTCCTCTCTTTCTTCACACATTGACATTCTCTCTCTCTCTCTCTGGTTGAAGGGCAAACTGCTCCAGTCACTACTGTATCCCAACATGCCCCTCAGTGGCTGGCGATGAGTGGCTGGAGAGGGGGGGATCCCAAAGATGAGTTCTTATACCCTTCTGGTTACCTTCCAGAACGTTCCAAAGACTTGACCAATCAAAGGTATCGAACTAATTGACTTCATCATCTTGAACTGTTGTTAATGGCTCTCAAAGGCTGGCTTAACAGTAACCCCTTTGATGTGTCTGCTCCTGGGGCCTGAATGTCTGGTTTTATCCCACAATATATACATGGTCTTTTGTCTTACTAAGGCATGCCTGCCCCATGCATCTAGTTTAGTTTGTTTTGTCAGGAAGGGTTGAATTGCCCTTTCACACTTACCCTGATATGTTCTGGTGCCTCACTGATTTCAATTGTCTGCGCTTGGGTCTTGCAAGGACTTACCCCTAGGCAGAACATTCTCTTGTAAGAATCTGACTTGGCTCAGGTTTTTCCCAGCATACATTGCTTTTTGGCCAATTTTGATGCCCTGTTTATTTCAGTTGCTGTGCCTAAATTTCTGGCCTCAATTTTTAAGGATTTTTTATTTCCCTTGAGCAGTCACAGGCTGCTACAGTGCAAATTCAGAGTGAACGACATTGGATTTAGGCTATATGTATACTGCAATTGAATAGTATTAGCGTAAACAGAAAATGCTTTGCAACAATATTACCGTAGAGGTATTAATACAACCCAAAATAAATGAAATATTCTCACTTTAGTGGCACCTTCCATGTTTGAATACCTGTGACTTTGCCGAGGGTTTTCTGTCATTAAATTTTATTGAAGGACATTTTAAATGTTGTCCTATGCAGCACATGGGATGGAGCACATTTGAGATCATTTCCATACCTGAGGTTGTTTTATTAGTTTAGTTCAATGGTCCACAGTTTGCAGGAATAATAACAATGAAGGGAACACAAGTTACTTCTGAGATTACCTGCTGTTCAATAGGGTGCACTCACCACTAGGTTCTCAGTTTGCACTGATGGACTAAGTCCTCAAATTGTTGTATGGGATTGAATTAGGTTATATAGCCATTTAGTATTGGGCTAGACAGACCTAGTGTGTGTAATGAGTGACAATTTCTACTCAGCAACTTGTCTGAGTGTGAAAAGTTAATTTTACAAATCTTGAATTACATTCCCTTAGAAAGACATGAACTTTACAGATTGTCTTTTTAAATAAGGTTTCTTTTTGAGCTTATGTTTTTCTCTTATAACTTTGTCTCTTAATCTCATCAGTATATCCTAATTATTATATTGTTTTCTGCACAATGATTTAGATGTGACTTATCATAGAATCCCTACAGTGTGAAAGCAGGCCCTTTGGCCCAACAAGTCCACACTGACCCTCACAGCATCCCACGCAGACCCATCTCCCTATAACCCACCCAAGCTACATGTCCATGAACACTGCGGGCAATTTAGTATGGCCAATCCACCTAACTTGTACATCTTTGGACCGTGGAATGAAACCAGACATGCAGAAAAAACCCATGCAGAACATGCAAACTCCACACAGACAGTTGCTTGAGGGTGGAATCAACCTCAGGTTCCTGGTGCTGTGAGGCAGCAGTGCTAACCACTGAGCCACTGTGCTGCCCTAATTTATATTGCCTTCCTTTCCCTTTCTGGTTTACAACTAGCAGAGCTCATGGAGAAGTCTTCACTCTGATTGGAGAGCATTTCTGTAGCTTGTGTTGCTCACTGTGGCGACAATTTCCTGTGATCGTTATCACATTGGATTAAAAAAGGGTCCTTGTGGCGCAGCAGTAGTGCCCTTATCTCTGGACCAGAAGGTATGGGTTCAAGTCCCAACTACTTCCGGGTTGTGTCATAACATTTCTGATCAGGGTGATTTTAAAAAAGCCTCTCCATATTTTGGTGGTATGCACTGCCCTTATTGGGTTGGAAACATGTGAAGTTTAAATAGAACATAGAACAGAACAGCACAGCAGCAGGTCCTTCTGCCCAACATGTGTGTGCTGACCATTATGTCATTCTAAAGTAATCCCATTTGCCCGCACACAGTCCATATCCCTCTATTCCCTGCTTGTTCACATGTCTGTCTAAATGCCTCTTAAACATTGCAATCGTATCTATTTGTACCATCTCCCCTGGCAGCGCTTTCGAGGCACCTACCATCCTCTGAGTAAAAAGCTTTCTCTGCACATCTCCTTTAAACATTCCACTTAGGATGGAGGGATTTACCTACAGTAATGTTTTTCAAGATATGCAGCACCTCCTCCTTCTTACCACTGGCATACCCTACAATATTAACATACCCCTAGCTAATCCTGCAATCTTCCATGCCCTTCTCTTTGGTGAATGCCAATGTGAAGTATTCGTTAAGACTTCACTCACTTTCACTGGCACTCTGCATAAATTCCTCAGCTATCCTCTTGTTCCTAATATACATATAAAATGCCATGGGATTCTCCTTAATTCTACTTGGCCCCTCTTAGCCATCCCAATTCCTTGTTTAAGTTCTTTCCTGTTTCTTTTCTTTTCCTCCAATTCCTTTTCTTGTTTCAGTTTCATAAATCTTACACATGCATTGTTTTTCTTTTCACTAAACTTTCCATATCTCTTATCATCCAAGGTCCCCAAATCTTGCCATCCTTATCTTTCATCTTCATGGGAATACTAATCCGAACTCTGATTGAGTGGCCTTTAAAAGACTTTCATAAGTCAAGTGTCACGCTCGAACATCCATTCTCAGTCTAATTTCTCCAGTTCCTATCTAATGCTGTTTTAAGCAGCCTTGTTCCAATTTAACACTTTCACCCAAGAACAAGTTTTATCTTTACTCATAATGGCTTAAAGTTTAGGGAATTATGATCACTGTTCCAAAAACACTCCTCCACTGAAACTCCCATCACATGACCACGGTCATTTCCGATGCAAGGTCTAGTGCGACCCCTTCCTTAGTTGGACTACTGACATGTCATTTCAAGTAACCCCGCCCACCTACTGGTTGCACCGAACAAATCCTGTCCCACCTAAATATTTGGCTGTAAGGGAGCCCAAGTACATTTTGGGGAAGTTGAAATCATCCACTACAACAGCCCTATGTTTTTACATATTTCCATGATCTGCTTCCATATCTCTTCCTCTACTCCTGGTGGCTACCAGATGGCATATTGTGTAACCCCATAAATAGTGACTGCACCTTTCTTATTCCGTGCACCAGTCACTCAAGGTAAGCGTGCAGGTGCAGCAGGTGGTAAAGAAGGCTAATGGTATGTTGGTGTAGAGCTGGATGAACACAGCAAGCCAGGCAGAATCAGAGGAGCAGGAAAGTTGGCGTTTCAGGTTCTTCAGAAAACATGTATGTTGGCCTTCATTGCGAGAGGTTTTAAGTACAGGAGCAGGGATGTGTTGTTGTATTTATATAGGGCCTTGGTGAGGCCACACCTAGAATATTGTGCACAGTTTTCATCTCCTTTTCTGAGGAAGGATGCCCTTGTTCTCAAGGGAGTGCAGCGAATGTTTACCAGGCCGATCCTGGGGATGGCTGGTCTGATGTATGAGGAAAGATTGACTAGGTTAGGACTGTTTTTGCTGAAGTTCGGACGAATGAGGAGGGAATCTCATAGAGATTTATAAAATTTTAACACAGCTAATCAGGCTAGATGCAGGGAGGATGCTCCTGATGGTGGGTGTGTCCAAAACCTTGGATCACAGTACAAGGTTTTGAGGTTGATGATTTAGGACAGAGATGACGAGACATTTCTACACCCAAAGAGTGGTGAGTCTGTGGAATTCATTACTATGGGAAGTAGTTGATGTCAAATCTTTGAATGTATTCAAGATGTTGCTAGATACAGCACTTGGGGTGAGTGTGATCAAAGGGTATGGGGTGAAAGCAGGATTAGGCTATTGAATTGGACGATCACCAATGATCATGAAGAGTGGCGGAGCAGACTCGAAGGGTTGAATGGCTGCTTCCTGCTGCTATGTTTCGATGTTACCCATATTGTCTTGCTGGACGATTCCTTAAGATGTCCTCCCTTAGTACAGCTGTAACATTCTCCTTAATCAGAAATGTAACTCCCTTACCTCTTTTGCATCACTCTCTATCATGCCTGAAACGTAGATCCTGAAATGTTGAGCTGCCAGTCCTGTGCTTCTCTCAACTAAGTTTCTGTAATGATTATAACGTCATAGGTCCACGTAGTAATCTAGGCTCTAAGCTTATTTGCTTTAGCTGATATATTCTTTGCATTGAAATAAATATACTTCAGACCGCAGTCCCACTGTATTCATTAACCTGGCCCTGCTTATTCTTGATATTAGACTTCACTTTACTTCTACCTTCTCCTCAACCACTGCACATGCTGACGTACTGCTCAGGTTCTCACCCCCACATCCCCTGCCACATTAATCTAAACCCTCTCCAGTGGGACTAGCAAGTCAGCCTGCTAGATTTTTGGTGTCCCTCCAGTTTTGTTGCAATCTGTCCTTCTTGTACAAGTCCCGCCTGCCCTAGAAGAGAACCCAATGATACAAATATATGCAGCCCACCCACCCTGCCTTTTAGCCATGCATTCAATGGTATTGTATTCCTGTCTCTTGGGTATAGAAAGAGAGAAAGAGAAATTTAAAAAATCACACCGGATCAAATAAAGGATTAAAAAGAAAAAGCCCCAAAGAACTGCAGATGCTGGAAATCGGAAACAAGGACGGAAATTGCTGGAATAATGCAGGTTAATCCTTTACAAAAATAGAAATGGCCGGGAAAACTCAGCAGTTGTGGCAGTATCTATAGATAAAAAACAGAGTTTACACACAGAGCTTTCCTTCCACAGGTGCTGCCAGAGCTGTTGAGTTTTCCCAGCAATTTCTGCTTTTGTAAATGATTAAGAATCTCTCCAGCCAACCCCATGAAAATTCTCTGGGAATTGAATGGCAAAAGCCTTTCCTTCCATTTCAGAGGAAAGTCTGGGCCATGAGTTATAAACACGCTCCGTGGTTAATGGTTAATGTGAATTCCCAAATGGCTTTTGACCAGTGAAATCTGCTGCTTAATTCAAATTCAATCTGGTTTAAGCAAACAAGGTGGCAAACTGGGAGAGGTAAACAGGTTTGCTGAAGAACTTGGAACTATAGGTCAATTGCTTATTGAGTGCATAAATCCAATTGCTTCCAGGGTGATGTTTTCACTAGGAAAGGTTGACAACTGAATAAATAACAGCATTTCTCTACATTTTATAAATCCAAACTTGTTGATAAAACTGGCATTGTTTTATTTAAAGTTGCCAAAAACCAAGCCTGATCATCAACAAAAAGTGGGTAGAGGGTGGCATTTGCTGCCACGTGGAAGAGTGAAGGTGAATGAGAAATGTGTGTAACAGGAAGTTAGACAAACACATGAGTGAGTAAGAAAGAAATAAAAGCATATTTGTTTCGAGTTTGTTGAAGCGACAGACAGGATGTGCTTATAGAGCTGACTTGGACCTGAGATGTCAAATGAGATTTTCTGTGCTTTGCAATCTATGTAAACTTTTAGGCTGGAAAGTCAAAACAAAATCGCAATTTACACTTCAGGTTGGCGCGACCACAATTCAGTGTGGCAGGTTGGGAGAGGAAGGCTGCTCGATGATTGGGAGTTCAAATTCCACCCCAGGCCATGCCTCCATAAGTATGTGCAGTAGAATTATTGTATCTATAACTGCAGAAACAACAAATATAACATGAATTGTTGTTAAAAACCAAAAGAACTGCGGATGCTGTAAATCAGGAACAAATACAAAGTTGCTGGAAAAGTTCAGCAGGTCTGGCAGCATCTGTGAAGGAAAAAACAGGGTTTAATGTTTGGGTCCAGTGACCTTTCCTCAGAACTGATGGTGGCTGGGAAGACATCAATTTATATGCAGAAAACAGGGAGGTGGGTAGTAGAGAGTTTATGAGAGGATAGAGAGAAAGACAGTTGGACAGACAAAGGAGTTGCTAACGATCACGTTGGGAGGGTGAATAGTTGTTAATGGGGACTGTTAGTGATTAACAACAGGGCATGTGTAGTGGCAGGTTATGTGGTAACCAGGCCTGGTGTGTGGGTTGGGGCCTGGGACATGGGAGAGTTTAGGCCCTAGAATTATTGAGCTTAACATTGAGTCCAGACGGCTGTAAGGTCCCTAAGCAGCAAATGAGATGTTGTTCCTCCAGCTTGCGTTGGGCTTCACTGGAACACTGTAGCAAGCCAGAGACAGAGATGTTGGCCAGGGAGCAGAGTGGTGTGTTGAAGTGGCAGGCAACGGGTAGTTCAGGGTCTTTTTTGCAAGCAGAACATAGATGTTGCCAAGTCTATGCTTTGTTTCCCCACTGTAGAGGAGACCACACTATGAGCAGCAAATGCAGTAGACTAGATTCTGGGAAGTGCAGATGAAGTGTTGCTTCACCTGGAAGGTATGTTTGAGTCCCTGGATACTGGGGAGGGAGGAGGTAAATGGGCAGGTGTTGCACCTTCGCCGGCTACAGAGGAAGGTGCCGCAGAGCTGTGGGGAGGTTTTGGGGGTGAAGGAAGTGTGGACCAGTATGTCCCGGAGGGAATGGCGGAAGGTGGGCAGGGAAGGGAGGGGAATATGTGGCATCTTGCTGGAGGTGGCAGAAATGGCATCTGATGATCTTCTGAATGTGGATACTGGTGGGATGGTAGATGAGGAAAAGGGGAACCCTATCGCTGTTGTGGGAGGGAAGACAAGGGGTGAGGGCAGAATTGTGGGAGATGGGTCGAACCTAGTTGAGGGCCCTGTTGAAACGGAGCTGGGGAATCTTCGGTTGAGATTGATTTTTTTTTCAAGGAGGTGCTGCGTAGTTTTGAATGAAGCCTGTCATCATTGGACTGAAAAATTACCTCAAGGGTTAAAAACTGCCTTGTTCATTTGGAATGCTGACATCTCAAAGCAGAAGTTAATTCCAACAGCTTTTTGCTCCAGCTAAGTCATCTGACCAGCAGAGGAAACAGCTGCAATTGACACATATATTCGTAGGTTCCACAAAGCACCAACAGTCAGCTCTGAAGCAGCGGACTTCTCTTTGAAGGCACAAGTTCTCCACTGCTGCTATAATCAGACATGAGGCTCGAATCCACTGGTGGGACTGATAAGGAAGTCGCAATGCCACATTACTGCCCAACACGGAAACTGTTCCTGTGCGGGAGGATGCTGCTGCTGGTGCTAGTGGAAGTGAAAGCAAGGAAGTGGCCCATGTAAGTTAACAGACAGGAGTACAAGAGTGTGGTGCAGCATAAAATCTGCAGTAGTGGGCTCGTAATCCAGATATCTTGACTAGTAGTCTAAAGGGTACAAATACACCATCACAGTTTGAGAGTTTGATGTTAGTTTTTTTTTAAAGTCTACACCTTGTTATCTTTTACTACAACTGGCTTTACCATTGGAAAATGTGCCAAGTGGAGCATATGAATGACAGGGTATTCCGATGGAAGTGGACACCCTCACCAGTCCAACTGAGCTTGGGGAATACCACATGAGTAAAGGTAATTGTGTCACCTTACTCAGGACATATCCTGAACAGAGGGACTCTTGGTCAGCCCACACCAAAACCGTAAACCAAAGCCAAGCCTCAGCCAGATGGTCGACATTTTCTTCAGGATCTGGGCTGGCATGCCAGTGTAGTTGTTTTTGGCATGTGGACTTGAGACAGCAAAAGAGTGCCACTCAGCCTGAATTGAGTAAAAGAACTCATAGGTTGGTATCCAGGAAAGTGTATAAATCTGGAAGTCACCTACATTTGACTTGAAACAGTTAAATTGCTTAGCAACGTCCAAATCATAGCCAATCAAAATAAATATCTGGTTAAATGGTCACCGGTTCTAAAAGAAGTTGATACCAACGCGGCTGTATCGGTGATTGCAGAACTAGTCTTCAAAAAAAGTCGCTCTCAACGCCAAATCTTAAGTTTGTGTAAGACCTTAGCTAGACTGGGAAGCCACACCAGGGAGTCTTTACAGATTAAGGATACAGCTTCGGCTCTGGTCTCATATGAGAAGCAGCTGGTTCAGTTACCATTGATTATAGGAAAAGGCTTGGGCCCAAGCTTGATGGGGCAAAATTATTTGAGAAAGATTCATCTTGATTTGCTCAACATTTTTTGATTAAAAAGTGGCTGCCTGAGAGAAATCCCATTTAAATACCTGGATACTTTTCAGGAAGGCCTGGGGACTATCAAAGGTGTCAAGGCCACCTTATATGTTGACCAGGAGGGGTTCCATGATTCTGCGAGGTCTGCCCAGTGGCTTACGGGCAAAAGTAGAAGGAGAAGTCAGGAGGCTGGAAAATGGAAGAATCATCAAACCAGCCCAGTTTGCAGAATGGGAAGCTCTGGTCCTACTGATTGTGAAACCCAATGGGTTGGTTTGCCTTTGTAGGGATTTTAAACAAATGGTAAACCAGTTGTCACAGCTGGATAAATGCCCAATCCCTCGCATATAGGATTTATACCCAAAGCTGGCATGTCGCTGTCTGCACCAAGCTGGGCATGAGCCATCTGCACGTGCAAGTGTAGTTGGATGAGGATTCCTAGAAGTATGCTACAATTAATATCCATTAGGTTTACAACAATATATGAGACTGCTATTTGGGGTAAAGTCAGCCTGTGCCTTTTTTCAGCGGATCATGGAGAACATTTTACGAGGTCTACCCAGGTTACCATTTATCTGGATGACATGTTAATAACAGGGAAGACTAATAAACAGTGCTTGGAGAACTTGGACATAGTCCTTAGACATTTCTCCAAGGTGGACATATGCCTTGGATGGGAAAAATTCATAATCCAGGCACCCCAAGCGACCTACTTGGGCTACAGATTCGACAAAACCATGTTAAACCCGTTAGAAGTTAAAGTGAGTCCCACATCCGTACCAGAGCTTAGGTCTTTCCTTGGATTGGTGAATTATCATGGAAAGTTCGTACATAACATGGCTTCCATCCAGGCAACTTTACATCTGCTGTTGAAGAAAGTGCTGCCTTGGAATTGGCCTCCTAGCCAAGGTGTAACCTTTCGGGAAGTGAAAAAGCAGCTATCATTGTCAAAGGTGTAGCCATACTATGATCCGAAGCGAGGTGTAGTGCTGACATGCAATACCTCCCTATGTGGTAACAGCATAGTGTTGACTCACAGATGGCCCAATGGAGTGGAACGCCCATAGCACTTGCTTCCCGTGCTTTGGCTGATGCAGAGCATATATACACCCAGATAGAGAAGGAAGGTTTGTTAGTCATCTTTGCTGTGGGAAAGTTCCATCAATAACTTTATAGATATTAATTTGTCATAGTAACAGGTGACAAACGACTGCTAGGGTTACTTAAAGAGGACAAGGCCATAGCTTCAGGTTGAAATTCTGCAGTGTGCTCTCATTCTAAGTACGTATAATTACAAGATAGACCTCTGTCCGGGAGGCCAAGCAGCAAATCAGGATGCCTTGAGCCACCTCCAGTGGGAATGCCACTGCAAGAATCCATGCTGCTTTTAAACTTTCTGGATACCCTTCTGGTCACCACTGACAATACCAGACTGTGAATACAAAAAGATCCAATCCTGAAAAAACTATAACAGCTGGTGATGATGGGCAAAGCAAAAGTGCCATCACAATCTCAACCATTGGAGCCAGCCAGACCAGATCACCGTAGAAGACAGCATTTTATTTTGGGAGCAAAGGTGATTATGCCTAGCAAAGGTCACTGCCATATATGTCTGAACTCCACCAGGGATAGCTGGAGGTTTCCAAACTCAAGATGTTGTTGAGAAATTGAGTCCAGTGGCCAGGATTGGTTGAAGACATAGTGGCGTTAGTGGGGCAGTGCCCAGAGTGCCCACAAGCAACTCCCCCGCATTCGTGGGAATGGCCCGGACTCCTGGACTCAGTTACATGTCAACTATGCCAGCCCCTTCATGAGCTCAACATTCTTAGTCATTGTGGATGCTCACTCAAAGTGACTGGATGTGTAAAGAGTTCATCCGTCAAACACAAGGGTGACTATAGAAGAGTTGCAAGCTTCTTTTGCAATACGCAGGCTCCCAGAAGGATTGGTCACAGATAACGGGCCATCGTTTACTAGCAGGGAATTCAAGTATTTCCTAAAGTCAAATGGCATTCAGCATATAAGGATAGATCCATACCATCCATCATCAATTGGACTGGTGGAAAGAACAGTCCAAACTTTGAAGGCAACTTTAAAGAAACAACCTACAACTTCACTCAATACCAAACTGTCCTGGTTCCTATTTGATTATAGGACAGCCCCTCATGCAATTACAGGGATAGCTCCAGCAGAGTTGTTAATAGGGAGAAGACTCCGCACCAGGTTAAATCTGATCTTCCTGGATCTGTGGGTGGGGGAGGTAGGAGGGTGAGAGGGCATCAGGAACGCCAATGCCAGACACAAGACTCCTGTAAGCAAGAGTTACAGTGTACGTCAGGGGACAAAATTTGATGCTGAAACCTCAGGAATGGCCCTGCATGGGTCAACATGAGGTCATGTCCTGTGATGTACAAAGTCTGAATCGGTGAGCTATCCTGGACAAGCAAGTGAACCGTGCGAAAGCTGTTAACTCACATCCAGAAAGACTGTCGGTCCTCCTCCTCCATTTAGTGTCAAAGAAATCTTGGAGTGAGCGATAGACAGGGTGAATGTTGTAGCCTCAATGCCCTTTACCGCCTAAAGAAGAGGGTGAATTTATTCCAAGGTGCTCAGGCACAAAAGGCAGGCTATAATCTCGTACACGTTGCCTATATCCAAGACTGAGTCAGAGGAACGAAATGTGGTGTGAAAATGCCCCAGGAGAGGCTACAAGAAAAAGAACAAGCCTGAGGTGGGGGGGTGATATAGTGATTGTCACGGGGTCAGCCAGGTGGACCTCACAGAATATGAGTTCCCTGATTGGAGCTGTTAATCTGGTTCAATTAAGGAGTCCTGGCTGACAGATATAAGCAGGAATGTCAGACATCCTCTTCACTCTTGAGAGATGGCTCTGAGGAAGCCTAACCAGTGCCAAGTACAAGTACTATATGCATGTAAATAAAGGGTGACTTGGTGATGGTATACAGGCCTCTGCAGAGCTATCTCAGCCCAGAATGTGGACTCCACAGGGTCGTCGGCCATGGTGGTGGCGGTGCCTCGAGCAAGGATTCAGTGGGTCATCATCTATGACAGTGCTTGGCATTTCGTCATCTGCAGCAGGGGTAGTGCCAGGAACAGGGGCTCTTGGCAGGGCCATCTTTGTTGTATCTGGAGCAAGGAATCATTGAGGCCCGGGACACTTTGGAGACAACTTGCTGAATCTCTAAGCTGTGTTAAAAGACCCCTTGTATGGGTCTATTTACGTAATTTCATTTTATTCCTTTTTCTAACAGTGTAGTGCTGGATCATGGCAACAAAACACTTTCCACTGTATCTTTCTCAATATATGTGACAATAGATAACTCATACTCATACAGTCATTCCTGCCTCGTTTTTCAATTCTCAATATTGATTTTTCTGAAAATGATCTGAAATTCTGTGTGAAATGCACTGAACATTTTGCAAACACAGACTCCAAGTCTCCAACACACATTTCATCATTTCCCTTCCTTCTCCTCTATTAATGTTGTAATCAGTTTCACATCTAGAAATTTGATAGCACAACATTGCAAGCAACACAGCCAGAAGCCTGCAAACAGAATAACATTCTAAAATGGTACAACAGCATTTGCACTAACCCACAGCATTGGCAGAACTGTCAATATAAGTTATAATCAAATTCAGAATACTTCAGTCTAAAATGTACAAAATATGCTTCAAGAATTGATTTGAATTCAATGCGTTCCCTGCCGTGAAAATGTGATTCCTTACACAAAACAGAACAGGAATATCTACTGGTTAAAAGCAGAGTCCCATGTTAATGACAAGTCCTTTTGCTCCTGCACTGCAGCAAGGTTTGAACATTAAGACGAGAATCTCGCTAGTGAGCAGCAAGATGCCCATTTGCATGGTTTAACATCTCTTTATCAGCTATGTTTACCTCAGTTATATGCAGTTTGCTACTGTAACAAGTAGCAGAGAGAAACAAGATGGCAATGACTCTCAACATGAAAGTGGGTTTCTGTTCGCTGCTGGTTCCTCCTGGCCTCCATCTCGGCCAGCCATCCCCAACATCGCAGGGTATGTTCAGTGGAGGTTATGATGCGGAGGTGCTGGTGCTGGGTTGGGTTGGACAAGGTCAGAAGTCACACAACAACAGGATATAGTCCAGCAGGTCTATTTCAGAGCACTGCTCCTTCGTCAGTTCACTTAATGAAGAAGCAGCGCTCCAAAAGCATGTAATTTTAAATAAACCTGTTGGACTATAACCTGTTCAGAAATAATGGGAACTGCAGATGCTGGAGAATCCAAGATAAGAAAGTGTGGAGCTAGATGAACACAGCAGGCCAAGCAGCATCTTAGGAGCACAAAAGCTGATGTTTCAGGCCTGGACCCTTCATCAGAAAAAGGACAATGACCTGTTGTGTATTTCTGACCCCTTGGAGGTTGGCATTTAACTTGTGCCAACTTCACCACGTCATGATATGCTTAGTTTACCACTTTGATACTGCATTTGGAGCACACAAAGCTTTCATCATAATGCCACTGCAGGCCACTTTCCCGAAAGAACAAGTACCTGTCTCAAGAACTGGAGCAGGGTGCAGCTCATGGCTCTTAGCTTGCTTTCTTAGCTGTCACTCATCTCACGCATACTAGGATGCTCACAGAATCTATGCCTTGTCTTGGCTTTTTGCAACCTCAGAATTTCCAGGCTCCCTGTGCTTCAGTCTGGCCTGGCCTTTAAGCACAGACACCAAACCAGGCAGCATGTCATGTAATCAGCAGTGTTCAGTCAAAAGGGGCAGACAAGTTGCTATACGGCATAGTGCTACATCAATGTTGCACCTGCACCATCCTGCTGGGCTTCAAGCAAATGACCATGTCTCAAAGTCTAAGGCGTGTAGTCTTCAGGTGGGTCAAGACAGACTGTCATCAGTCAAGGAATATGGGAGTGCAGGCCTGTGTGTACTTTCACCAGATACAAACTGTTGGACCTGGGTCGCCATTGAAACTGCCAACCTGATGACGGGTATAGCCAGATGCAAACATACCAGAGGCAGCAACTTGGAGACAGGGTTTTGGCCTGAAACATTGACTTTCCTGCTCCTCTGATGCTGTCTGACCTGCTGTACCTTTCCAGCTTCACACCTGTAGACATAGACGATGCTGGGGACAGTGCCATGCCGTGAGCATTGGTGGGCTCCTTTAACTTTCCATTCACTTGCTTGCCACTTCTGTGTCTACTTGTGCATTAGAATGACATTACTGATGGGAAATCGATGGGGTCCTCTCCTGCCTGGGGTTGAGCAGGTGCCAGGTGACTGGCAGTCCTCTGCATTTTTTGTGTTAATTCATCAGAATGTGCCCCCCTGTGTAATGTAGATAAAGTATTTACCACGGCATCAGTATTCAAGCTGGCAAAGCCTTGCTGGTGATTTCCTCAGAGGGATCTGTGGCTGTGGAGATAATGTCCACAGATGTGTCTTAATGGTGGAGGCTATGTAGATGCTGTTGGTGCCTGCAGTATATGACCATGCAAAATTGGCCATGTAAGGAATACCTTCACAGAGGCACTAATAGGAGAGCTGCACGACACTTGCCAATGACTCTTACTTGGTTGCTGGCACTTGGAGGTCTTGGCGTCACCACATGAGCAATTATGATCCTCTCCCTCGAAGGGAAGGATTTGTTCTTCGAGGGAGTGGGGAGATAGATGTCGGATAATCCATCACCCACCTTGGTTTTCTCCACTTGAGTGTGGGTCTTATCCTGGAATGAGAGGATGGGATGAGCTAAACTTTTTATTCACTCCTGCGATGCGGGTGCACTGGCTGAGTCAGAATTTATTGCTCATCGTTAGTTAGCCTTGAGAAAGTGATGGTCCACTGTGGTCCATGTGCCACAGGTTGACCCACAATGCCCTGAAAGGAGGGAGTTCCAGGATTTTGACCCAGAGACGGAGCATAGATATAATTCTACGTCAGGATGGAGGGGATCCTGCAGGTGGAAGTGTTCCCAAGTATCTGCTGCCCCTGCCCTTCTAGGTGGAAGTGGTCAGGGGTTTAGAAGGTGCTGTCTAAGAATCTTCAGGGAATTTCTGCAGAGCATCTTGTAGATATTACACACTGTTACTGCTGAGCATCGTTGGTGGAGGGAGTGCATGCTTATGGATGTGATGCCAATCAATTGAGCTGTTTTGTTCAGGATGGTGTCTAGCTTCTTGAGTGTTTTCGAAGCTGAACCCATCCAATCTAGTAGGGGGCATTCTATCTCACTTCTGATTTGTGTCATGAAGATGATGGATAGGCTTTTGAGAGTCAGGAGGTAAGTTACTCACTGTAGTATTCCTATCTTCTGATCAGTACATGTAGTCACAATATTATATGACAAATCCAGCTCCATTTCTGTTAAATGGCAATCCCCAGTATATAGAGCACGGGAGACTCAGTAATAGTTATGCTATTGAATGTCAAGAGGCAATGGTTAGCTTGTCTCTTATTGGAGATGTTATTGCCTGGCAATTGTGTGAGATGAATGTTACTTGTCACTTGTCAGCCCAAGCCTAGATATTGTTCAGATCTTGTTACATTTGAATATTGGCGGCTTCAGTATCTGAGGAGTCGTGATGATGCTGAACATTGTTCACTTCTGGCTGCACATCACCGCTTCTGACTTTATGGTGGATGGGAGGTTGTTGATGAAGGAGCTAAAGATGATTGAGCCAAGGAATGAGATGAAAGTGGCCACCACAGCTGTTAGTGATAATGGGAACTGCAGATGCTGGAGAATCCAGGATAATAAAGTGTGAAGCTGGATGAACACAGCAGGCCAAGCAGCATCTCAGGAACACAAAAGCTGACGTTTCAGGCCTAGACACTCCGAAGGGTCTAGGCCCGAAACGTCAGCTTTTGTGCTCCTGAGATGCTGCTTGGCCTGCTGTGTTCATCCAGCTTCAAACTTTATTACCACAGCTGTTAGTGCTGCTCATGATGGGAAAGTTAGTGAAATATTATAAACGAATCAAGAGGAAGCACAGAATTCTTGCAGGGTTAGTACTTTTGGGAGGTATGATGGGTGAGAGCAATTGAGGGATGATATGGCATGCAATTGGAAGAATGATAGACCATGAGCCTCATTGAGAAGTAAGTGCAGTAGCAGAGTGAGATGGCAGATAGAAGTTGGTGGCACTTATCCTTGTGGAGCACAGAGGTCATTAATCTTCTTCCTGCAATGCTGGCATTCTCTGAAAAGTAGAACCACATAGACCTTAGGTGGTGACTTCAGAGCAGGCTGGCAGGACATGGCACAGTGATTTCTTCTGGTGGTCCTGGGGAAACAGGGCAGCCCTCTTGTCCGCCTCATTCACCAGGACCTCCAGGTTCCAGTCAGCAAATCAGGTGCCAACTAGATCTCGTGGCCGTGTCCAGGGCCACTCTTCCCACAATGCAACTGTGAATAGCAATTCCTTGCTTGCAGTGATGCACCTAGTCTACAACTGGAGTGTAGATATTTGTCAGTGTGCGAAAGGTCAGAAGGTCCCAGCAATAGTAAGTATGCTTGCCACTGGAAGTGCAACATAGTGCGCGAGCAGTGCCATACAGGCCTGAAGCATCTAGAATGAGATAAGCATCAAAGAATTGAGTGATGTAATTTACTAGAGCTTACAGAGATAAGCTCATTATGAAACTCCCAAAAATTAACAATTTGCCAATGCTTTTGTAAAATTCCTGTTTTTATTTAAAAAGAATTGCTCTTCATAGAAGGAATCAAACTTTGGTGATAATGTAGACTTTCTTTTTGAAAAGAAAGAAGGTAAATCAATACTTTTTGCTGAACTCCATGTTCCAAGAGGCCAATGGTTCAACGCTGAGATACTGTGCCACATTTGAGAATGCTGTTCATAGCAGAGCTCCTGATTCCTCACAGCCTATAAGTGATGAGGGTGTGTTGGAATATTCTATACTTGCCTGGATGAACGCAGCTCTAACAGTATACAAGGATGTTGATACCTCCTGGTGGCCTGGGGCAATGCATCAAAGCTCCTTCAACAATACTAGCAAAACCTTGGAGGACTATCATTTATAAGGACAAAGGCAGCAGTCACATGAGAATCCCATCACCTTTAATCCATCACTGTGAGTGAAATGTGTATCATCATTCTTTTGTCACCTCTGAGCCAAATTCCATCAAGTCTCAACCTAGCAGAGTTTGCAGTGGTTCAAGTAGGTGACTTACCACAACCTATCGCATGCAATCAGTCAGGGAATGGCAGTAACTACTGACCTTGCCAGCAACATTTCAACCCCTGAGAAAATATCATAAAAAGGGTTTACAACAAATATAATCAGGAACAGAGAAAAGCCTTGACTGTTCACCTGCCCAAATTACGTCCCACCAGTATATAGGGATTATAAAATGTGAGGCTGGATGAACACAGCAGGCCCAGCAACATCTCAGGAGCACAAAAGCTGACGTTTTGGGCCTAGGCCCTTCATCAGAGAGGGGGATGGGGTGAGGGAACTGGAATAAATAGGGAGAGAGGGGAAGGAGTTGCAATGGGAGAGACGGATTGTCAAGACTGAACAGGTTGGTACTCTACTCACCGTGGTTTAGAAGAATGAGAAGTGATCTGAATGAAACATGTCAGATTCTTAAGAGGCTTAACAGGGTAAAGGTTGAGAGGATGTTTCCTCTCATGGGAAAGTCTAGGACCATAGGGCTTTGTATCAGAATAAATGGGTGCCAATTTAGATTGAGATGTAGAGGAATTTGTTTTCTCAGAGTCTGTGAGTCTTTAAGAATTCTTTGCCTTAGACAGCTGTGGGGCAGAGTCCTATTTAAGGCTGAGATGGATGGATTGATTAGTAGGGAAATAAAGGTTTACCAGGAAAACACAGCAAACCAGATGTGAGGCACATCAGATCAACTGTGATCCTATTGCATTGTGGAGCAGGCTTGAGGGGCGGAGTAGCCCACTCGTGTTCCTATTTTTTATGGTTTTATGGTCTTAACCTCAACCTCATAAACCAGTGACAATTTGTGCTGCACTATGGGATTTTTTTGTATTGTGGATAGCACCCTATAAAGAATGATAATAAAATGTGAGGCTGGATGAACACAGCAGGCCAAGCAGCATCTCAGGAGCACAAAAGCTGACGTTTCGGGCCAAGACCCTTCATCAGAGAGGGGGATGGGGAGAGGGAACTGGAATAAATAGGGAGAGAGGGGGAGGCGGACCGAAGATGGAGAGTAAAGAAGATAGGTGGAGAGAGTGTAGGTGGGGAGGTAGGGAGGGGATAGGTCAGTCCAGGGAAGACGGACAGGTCAAGGAGGTGGGATGAGGTTAGTAGGTAGCTGGGGGTGCGGCTTGGGGTGGGAGGAAGGGATGGGTGAGAGGAAGAACCGGTTAGGGAGGCACAGACAGGTTGGACTGGTTTTGGGATGCAGTGGGTGGGGGAGAAGAGCTGGGCTGGTTGTGTGGTGCAGTGGGGGGAGGGGATGAACTGGGCTGGTTTAGGGATGCAGTGGGGGAAGGGGAGATTTTGAAACTGGTGAAGTCCACTTCCTACAGACTAAGGGGGTGGCCATGGGCACCCGCATGGGCCCCAGCTATGCCTGCCTCTTTGTAGGTTACGTGGAACAGTCCCTCTTCCGCACCTACACAGGCCCCAAACCCCACCTCTTCCTCCGGTACATTGACGACTGTATCGGCGCCGCCTCTTGCTCCCCAGAGGAGCTCGAACAGTTCATACACTTCACCAACACCTTCCACCCCAACCTTCAGTTCACCTGGGCCATCTCCAGCACATCCCTCACCTTCCTGGACCTCTCAGTCTCCATCTCAGGCAACCAGCTTGTAACTGATGTCCATTTCAAGCCCACCGACTCCCACAGCTACCTAGAATACACCTCCTCCCACCCACCCTCCTGCAAAAATTCCATCCCCTATTCCCAATTCCTCCGCCTCCGCCGCATCTGCTCCCACGATAAGACATTCCACTCCTGCACATCCCAGATGTCCAAGTTCTTTAAGGACCGCAACTTTCCCCCCACGGTGATCGAGAACGCCCTTGACCGCGTCTCCCGCATTTCCAGCAACACATCCCTCACACCCCGCCCCCGCCACAGCCACCCCAAGAGGATCCCCCTCGTTCTCACACACCACCCTAACAACCTCCGGATACAACGCATTATCCTCCGACACTTCCGCCATTTACAATCCGACCCCACCACCCAAGACATTTTTCAATCCCCTCCCCTGTCTGCTTTCCGGAGAGACCACTCTCTCCGTGACTCCCTTGTTCGCTCCACACTGCCCTCCAACCTCACCACACCCGGCACCTTCCCCTGCAACCGCAGGAAATGCTACACTTGTCCCCACACCTCCTCCCTCACCCCCATCCCAGGCCCCAAGATGACATTCCACATTAAGCAGAGGTTCACCTGCACATCTGCCAATGTGGTATACTGCATCCACTGTACCCGGTGCGGCTTCCTCTACATTGGGGAAACCAAGCGGAGGCTTGGGGATCGCTTTGCAGAACACCTCCGCTCAGTTCGCAACAAACAACTGCACCTCCCAGTCGCAAACCATTTCCACTCCCCCTCCCATTCTCTTGATGACATGTCCATCATGGGCCTCCTGCACTGCCACAATGATGCCACCCGAAGGTTGCAGGAACAGCAACTCATATTCCGCCTGGGAACCCTGCAGCCATATGGTATCAATGTGGACTTCACCAGTTTCAAAATCTCCCCTTCCCCCACTGCATCCCTAAACCAGCCCAGTTCATCCCCTCCCCCCACTGCACCACACAACCAGCCCAGCTCTTCTCCCCCACCCACTGCATCCCAAAACCAGTCCAACCTGTCTCTGCCTCCCTAACCGGTTCTTCCTCTCACCCATCCCTTCCTCCCACCCCAAGCCGCACCCCCAGCTACCTACTAACCTCATCCCACCTCCTTGACCTGTCCGTCTTCCCTGGACTGACCTATCCCCTCCCTACCTCCCCACCTACACTCTCTCCACCTATCTTCTTTACTCTCCATCTTCGGTCCGCCTCTCCCTCTCTCCCTATTTATTCCAGTTCCCTCCCCCCATCCCCCTCTCTGATGAAGGGTCTTGGCCCGAAACGTCAGCTTTTGTGCTCCTGAGATGCTGCTTGGCCTGCTGTGTTCATCCAGCCTCACATTTTATTATCTTGGAATCTCCAGCATCTGCAGTTCCCATTATCTATAAAGAATGAATTGGGTTTTTCCAGGTTGGAGCCTAACAATCAACAGAAAAGTTTCTAACCCTTAACTCTAAGCTCCATTTGAATTCCACTCTCGCATAGTGTGCTGACCCATTGGACCATCAACATCCCTCAACACAGAAAGCCCAACAGTGCCACATACTTCTCTTACGCAAAAATGCCTAATTTCTATGTTAATATGCAAGAGACTTATAAAGACTCTAAACAGAATTTGTTGCAATGCACATCTTTTATAAAGTTCAGTAGAAATCACTGCAAATTTGAAAAGAAATGAAAGAAGGCTAATTTTTTTATTATTGTGAAGGTATTATTGGAAAGTTTTTAAGGCTTAAAATGATTTGGAGAGAAAAGCCACACTGTCTTTCTTTTTACATAGCTGTCTTTTTACAGCATAGGCTTTTCTATTTGCATCGCACAGTGAACTGCAACATAAGCTGCTTTTCTTGATTAAGACTTCTTTCTAAAGGTTTCCTCGGATTTGGAATTCTGCTGCAATCAAAACAGTTGTCAGATAAGCCAAACAGTTTTTAACACACTATGGGAGAGGATGTAAGGAAGTCTGATCAATGAAATTGGCAATTATAAAGATAACAAATCAATATGGTAATCAGTATATTAAACTTTTAATCTGTAGAACATTAAATAATTACAGTTTGTGCTTTCACAATTAAAGGGACACTGAATGTGGTAAGCTATATATATTGGCATTTTCCTTTGGAAGCTATTTCTAGTTTCAGGGATGTTTCATGAGTAGCTTGTGGTAATGTAAAATACAGGAGGAATAATTCTGTGTTCGTAACCTAAAAGCAAACAATTAAAGAAATTTAATCTAAAACATACGCTCGTGCAATTTTAAGCATATTTACAGTTTGTCTAATTTTGTTTTATAGGCAGATCAAGTACATGTCCACTGTATTACAATAGATTTGTGACGAAAGTATATATCCTATCATTAGACATGACGCTTGTGAATAATTTATATAAGCTGCATCTGCACAACGGAAAATCCTACTGTTCAAGTAATAATCATAATTTATAAAAAGATCAACCTTTCTTATAGTGCAATTGTAGAATACTGATGCGTTAAAATATTTGATGATCTCATGAAAAATCACACCCAATTAGAAAAATGCAAGGAGGGAAACATTAAAAAATCCTTGCAAAATAGACAAACACATGAAATACACACTTTGTAAGTTTAAGTTGCAAAATGCAGGCATAAGAAGATGGTTGACCAAAGATGCTTTTAAAATTAAAAAGCTTTGAAGAAAGTTATTCTATATAAAGTCTTGCTTAACATCTCAGATGTCAGCACAGATTAACTCATTAAACATAAATGCAGAGCATCTTCTGAATCATTTGGAACTTCTGGATTAGATTAAATATGTGCTGCATCATTAAATATATATGTATTATTGAAAAATTATATGTGATCATACAGAATTGTCTGTGTATGTACTGCATTAAATGAAGAAAACATCACGTTACAGTACAGAGACGTAGCAGTTTTCAATTTGAACCTTAGCAAGACATTCTGAAATTAAGTGTCTGATTTACACTTGTAATGCAAATTAGATTTTTTTTCTGTTATTGCTTTGAACTCCAAGAACTGCAAAATCCCCAGACATCATTATCTTTGACTGCTATAATCAGGTCTCTACAATAGTAATGCTTTGAATCTCTTAAACAATGCTAAGGTTATTGCAAATACAGAGGCAAGCAGTGCATCTGAAGTGGATTTCTGACTCCCACTACTGATCTATGACAGAACCAAACAATGGAAAAAAAAGATTAACTCTTTATTCCCAAATAATACAGAACAAACTATATTTTGCAAATAAATATTATATCTGATTCTCCAAAAGAAATACCATAAGGGTTTTCCCTACGGAAAACAGAAACCAAAATATCCACATAAATGCACAAAAATCTGAATTTGTTTAAATGAACAATATCTTTTTTTGAAATGTTCAGAATTGTGATTAGAATTACTAATGTTTTCCAAGCGTATCTTTCCACATATAACCATACAACCATTACCAAACAAAACACCAAGCTGCCAACGTGACTGGTTAATCTCAATATTTTAAATGGATACATAGGTAAGAGTTTAGATTTGGGCATCAATTCTATTTTTGCACATATATTTAACTCAGAACCGAACTTTGTCAGACATTTTTTTTACAATGTGGTGAAGCTGGACGGCAGTGGAATTTGAAGTTAACGAAGGGGTGGCTCTGATAGTGTTGATGAATATACAAAGTAACAGTTTGACAGTCCTGGCCAAGTACATTCAGGAAAACATAAGGGAGGAACTAGAAATGAAAAATGAAAACTGACATAAATAAATAAATAACTTGCGTTTATATGGAGCCTTTTATGGGCTTAGAACATCTCTGAGGATTTCAAATCAATGAATGAATTTTGATTTGAAGTGCAGTTTGTTCTGTCATTTGTTTGATAGCAGAAAAAAATAGAATGCCAAAGCGCTTTAATCCATCCAGGCATTGTCCTCCTTCTTTTCCCATCATTAAAGGTCAATTTTAAAAAGATAGAACAAAGATAACTATTCATTATAATTAATACGACTTTGAAATGAAACAGTCTAAAGTCAGTGCAGATCAAGAAACATTTGATTTGTCTTATGACAGTAAATGTCTCACAAAATGTTCTATACTCCATTTTTTTCAGTACTAACAAATGCAATGAAGTCAATTCTTCCACATTTGTATTCTGATTTACAAGTACAAGAAATGCTGATTTAAAATAAAACACAGTGTTCTGTTTAGAAACACAGTGACAGGAGTTGGCCATTCAGCCCACTCAGCCTAATTTTCCATTCTATTGGATGGACCTCAATTAATTTGGACCTCAATTCTATTGAATGAATTTGAATCATTGCCAACTCCTGTCACTATGTTTTTTTAAATCAGTATTTCTTGTGCTTGCAAATCAGAATACAGATGTGGAAGAAGTGACTGCAATTGAGTTTGTTTGCACTGAAAAAAGATGGAGAGTAAAATGTGGTCATGGCAAAATGTTGCAGAGAAGGACATGGAGCTATGGGACTTACTAGTTCGAACCCTGGATCACAGCGGTGTCCTCAACAAGATCAAGTTTGCTGCAGTGGCAAAGACAGCGTGCTCCTTTCCTCATGGCCATTGCGGCTGCATCCTGGTGGGTCCTGCAGATAGTGGTCTGCTTTAGTGTCTTTGGTGGTGTGATGGGTCCAGCCTAGGATTCCTTCAGGTGGCTTCTGCAACATCTTTCAACCTCGGATTCCACTGGCAAGGCATGGTGGTCTGTTTCAGCAGTGGCTTCGGTGATGAGGTGTGGCTTTGAGGCGGCTTCTCAGTGTCTTCAGTGGCGTGGTGGTCTGAGGCAAGATTCCAACAGCCTGGGATTTGGTAGCTTCAATACTGGCTTTCTGCAGCAGTGTAAAAGGTGGTTTTCCTCGACTTTGAGAACACATGAGCCATGGATTGAATGAAGATAGCTTTTTTGACTTTGAAGACTTTGTCTTAATTTTTTCATAAAAAAATTCTGCTGTTGATATAATTGCCAGAGTATGATGACTTAAACACTTTTTACAGTATATTGCATAAAAATACAAGTGACAATAAATTACTATTTTATTCTATTAATTGCCCAAACAAATTGAACAAAAATTAATCTCACACTTGAACATTTCAATTGGTCTTGTGTCAACTGAATTGATTCTCCTTTATTTTTAAGGGACAGTCCCTCATCCAATCCAAGTTTGGGTGTTAGGTCTTGCATTCATATTTATACTAACTCCTTCAAAGCCTGAAGAATTGTGAATCATGCTGAACATTTTGAAATCATTAGTAAACATCCCCACTTTTGACCTTAGGATAGAAGGAAGGTCATTAATGAAGCAACTGAAGATGATTGGGTTCAGAACACTACTTCTGAACTCATGTCCCCACGTTATTAGCCTGGGCCTCTGGATCACTGCTACAGTGACTTACCACAATGCCATCATCTTCTCTGAAAATTTAACTCTTTAAGTATTCACAAAACGCCTTCATATATTATCCAGTGTTAACATAATATCGCTGAGGTTCAATGCCTGAATAAGTTGGCTTGGGTCCAATATAATCTGGAAAAGACTGCGTAGTACTTCTTACTTTTCAATTTCAATCCTTTTGCAAGAACAGACAATATTTTGTTCATCTTTTTGATTGGTTTCTCTTAGCTTAAAGTTCAGAGTCGGCTACGTCTGGATCATTCTTTCAATACCGTCATATTATAAAGATGGTAGATTTTCTGCACAATTCAGTCCATTACATTCTGATATCACAACAGCACTAGGCAAAGTGCTGTCCCAATTACAGCTGACAGATTAATATTGAAATTTGTTCCGTGAAGTGAAATTTCTTACACTAAACCATTAAATGTTTTAAATGCAATCATGAATGTGGAAATTTCAAGGAATAAATACAAACCAAGCGAACTAATCAAACAGTCAAAGTATATTTCGGACCCTAGACTTTTTAAAATTCATTCTCAGGATGTGAATGTTGATTCCAGATTTTTATTGAATTTAAATTCCACTACTTGGTATAACAGGATTCTTTTAGGATAGAATCCCTACAATGCAGAAATGGGCTGCTCAGCCCAACTAGTCTACACTGACCCTCTGAAGTGCATCCTACCCAGAACTATCCCCTATGTCTGTAATCTTGCATTTCCCATGGCTAACACACCTAAGCCACACATCCCAGAACTCTACGGATAATTTAGCATGGTCAATCCACATATCTTGCACGCTGTTGGTCTGTTTGAGGAAACTGGAGCACCCAGCAGAAACCCATGCAGACAGAAGGAAAATGTGCAAACTCCACACAGACGGTTGCCCAACAGTGGAATCAAACCCACACCGCTGGCACTGTGAGGCAACAGCGCTAACCACTGAGCAACCATGTCACCCAAATTCAAACCTAAGACATTAGGATATCATTTCTGAAGAAGGGTCTAGGCCCAAAACGTCAGCCTTCCTGCTCCTCTGATGCTGCTTGGTATGCTGCGTTCATCCAGCTCTACACCTTGTTATCTCACATTAGGATATTACCTGGGTTTCCGGATTAATAATGTGGCGAAAATACCACTGGGCTATAACCTTCCCTCCCACTCTCCCCCTCATGTTTCCAAGTAAGGGTTCAAAAGAAAATTTGTTTCATAATGAAACAAAAATAACAGAAAAAACCCTCATCGTAAAATGATCTATGCCTTTTAGTATCTTAAGATTTCATAGAATCCCTACAGTATGGAATCAGGCCCTTTGGCCTAAGAAGTCCACATCAACCCTCAGAACACCCCACCCCGACCCAATCCCCCTATAACTCATCCAATCTACACATCCCTGCACACTATGAGGCAATTTAGCATGGCCAATCCACCTAGCCTGCACAATTTGGGCTGTGGGAGGAAACCCACACAGACACAGGGAAAATGTGCAAACTCCACACAGACAGTTGCCCAAGAGCAGAATCGAACCCAGGTCCCTGGTGCTGTGAGGTAACAGTGCTAACCACTGAGCCACTGTGCTGCCCTTAGAGTTTAATAATTTTACTTGAAAACTCTCTCAAAAGCAAAGGTTTCACACATCAGCTGGAGTGATGTTGTGTTTTGACTTAACATATGTTCAACATGCAGCAAAGGATTCATTTTAATACCGGATCAAAACTTCTGAGTTCCATTGTACTACCAGCAAATTCCAGAACAAATATGATGATAAATTTGCATATTTTTCAGGTAACAAATGAATAAACAATATATAATTTGTGAACTCCTTGCTTTTATATTAAAGAGCCAGGCAGACAGATACAGGTGACTAACAACATATTTCTTTTGCTTGTGCTTAAACAAACCTAAACAGAAAAAAATTTTAGTGGTAAAGCCCAGACTAAGAAACAGTATGTTATAATTGTTAAACATAATTAAAATATGAATTTGAATAATTAGTTTGGAATGGTTTCTCATTCAATAAATTTTCTGATTGGCCATGTATGTGTGAATGATATCTGTCCATATTCTCTCATTGGTTTTAAATGTAGATCAAGGATATTCACAGCATCAGCACTGTTTTGTAAGGCCTATCTTTTTACAGTCAAATTGAAAATCCAACAAGTGGAAGGTGTAATTTACTTTTTTATTGCCAATAGTCTGAAAACAAAGTCCTCCACAAACCATGCATATGTATAGCATGCAAGAGGGTCACTGAGTACATGACATCTGTGCTTACTCTTTATTAAATCAATCCCAAACTAATATACTACTCTTGTTCACTACCCACAGCCCAAGTGTCCTTCTAATTTAAATACGTTTTAGTTTTTCCAAGAAGGTACTATGCTATCGACATCAACTAGTCCCTGGAGAAAAGCATGCCTTCTGGAAGCAACCATTGTCTAAAATATTATTCCCGATCAACCAGCTAAAAAAGCCTTTCCCTATCCACTGTTTCAAAATCTTATTTTAATTTTTGTGAAATCTCCTCTTTGGCTTTCTCATCTCAAATGGGAATAGACTGTATCACGTGTCTTTTCTCGTAACTATAGCTCATATTACTATCATAGGAGGAGTCAAACCAAAGACAGCGCACAGTTTAGATTCTTTGTCCTTTCAATTGTGGAGAACCAAACTGCATACAATATAGTGGTTTAACCAATGTACAAATTTATATTGCTTCTTACACTATATCTCTCTTTATAAAACCTTAAACGTTCCTGGACTTTTCTCTGGATTTACTTTCAATTTCTGACATACGTGGGACTTTCTTATTTGCATCTTCCATCACTGAAAGTGTAACATTCTGGAAAATACAAAACTGATCTACAAACCTTATGTTCAAGATTGTAGTACAGCTACTGCCCTGCAACCTTAGCCTCTATTTGAGGCATCTTTTGAACACTCAAAGGGGAGGAAAGGCAGTTGCAACTGCAGGTGAGACAAGAGTTGAACATTCTGCGTTGAGTAACTCAACTCCTCTCTCTCCAAAATCTGTCCACTATATCCAAGACACAAATCAAGAGGCTGATGAATACTCTCCACTTGCCTGGATGGGTGCAGCTCCAACAACACTCATAAAGCTTGACACTATTTGGGACAAAGCAGCTCACTCGACTGGCACCACATCCACGACCAACATTGACTCACTTTGCCACTGATGCATACTGGCAGCAGTGTATACCATCTAGAAAATGCTCTGCAAAAACTGACACAAGCTCCTAAAACAATGCCTTCCAAACATGGAACCTCTGTCACCCTGAAGAACAAGGTTAGCTGATACATGGGAAGACCACTACCTGCAAGTTTCAAACCACACATCATCTGGAATTAATTGGAAGCACATCACTGTTTCTTCATTGTCACTGGGTCAAAGCCCTGAAACACCCATCCCAACAGCATTGGAGATGCACCTGCACCTTAAAAAATGCAGTGATTCAAGAAGGCAACTCACCACCACCACTTTCTCAAAGACAACTGGGATGGGCAATAAATGCTAGCCACGAATACGTGCACACACACGTGCACACACACACACACACACACACACACACACACACACACACACACACACACACACACACGCACACACACGCACACACACACACACACACAAATTAAAGCACCAAATTTAAATATCTTCAATTGGATTCAATGAGTGCTAATTTTGAAACCAAAGAATATCACTATAGAGAACCATTACACAAATTAGACTGCATGGCCATAGCATAGCTTTTGCTTCTGTTTTGAGATTAATGTACACATACACTAATTTCTGGGCTAGGATTACCAACTCAATGGAAATACAAATTGCTCTGGATCAAATTAGTTGGTGTTAGACACAAAATGAAGTTCCTGCTACAAAATGTATCAACAACAATCTCAACACAGTAGATTTCTAGCACTACTGGGACAGATGATAAAGTGCTCAAAATAGTCAATGTCTCTAAAATATTTTACAAATGGAAACCTCATATATTTTTTAAAAATCACAATGCAGACAATATACCAAGGTAACCAAAAGTTTGACTGCCTTGCAGATATGACCAAAATGACTGAAATATGACAAAACATGGGTAGGCTAGATATACTTCAGCACCTTCTCCAATGAAGTTTGAACATAACATCTGAAATAAAACACTCTATTTTGCATCAATTATTAGATTTCAAAATGAATGTTTTTATGGTGTTTTTCAGCAACAGTCACTCATTAAAGTACCAATTATGCACACTTGAAAATAAAGCAAAACTGAAAGAAATAAGCAAATTAAAAATATTATACAATAAGTAGCAGGATATTTAGGTGCATTGACATTCATAGGGATCTTGGTGTGGGGGGCCATAGATCCTGAAAGTGGCAACATAGTAGATTAGAAAGCATATGGTACACTTGCCTTCATCTGTCTGGGCACTGAGAATAAAAGTTGGCAAGTCATGTTGCAGCTGTATAAAACTTCAGTTAGGCCACATTTGGAATACTATGCACAGTTCTGGGCACCGCATTATAGGAAGATGTGAAGTTTTGGAGAGGGTGCGAACCAGGCTTACTAGGATGTTGCCTGGATGGAAGTGTATTAACTATAAGAAGAGGCTGGGTTGTTTTCATGAGAGTGTCGAAGGCTGAAGGATGACCCAATATGAGCATGTAAAATTATGAGAGGCATGGATAGGGTGGATAGTCAGAGTCTTTCTCCCACGGTGAAAATGTCAAATACTAGGAGGCATAGGTTTAATGTGAGATAGGGAAGGTTTAAAGGAGAAGTTGTTCCAAGTTTTTAAACACAGAGGTGGTAGGAGCCTGGAACAAGCTGCCTGGGAGGTAGGAATGTTTTAGAGGCATTTAGGCAAACGTGAACGGGCAGACAATACAGAAATATGGACCATGTGTAAGTAGATAGGATTAATTTAGAATAACATCACAGTTGGCATAGACATGATGGGCCAAATAGCCACTTCCTGTGCTGCACTATGTTCTATGCTCTAATTGCAATTTAAATTAAGAGTTCAAGAAACTGCTGCCAAAAGCAAATCACTTGCTAATTTTAATGGGGATTTTAATTTTAATTCATCATGTAATTCAATTTACGATCTAAGGAAAAAAGATCAAAACTTGTCATAAGAATATGTTTCACATTAAATTGATTATATTTTTAATTTGTGCTTTATACCTTCGCAGTAATATTTAGTGCTCAGCATTTCAATTCCAGTAATTAGAGAACATTTCATGTCTGAATAATCAAAATGAACACATGTCAGTAATTGGGAAGACGTGGCTTGGAATTTTGCAATTCTATGCTTTCTTCAGTTCTGCATCATTTCTTTGGAATCAACCTTACTGAGAAAAAATAATTGAAGCAGATTCTCCAGATTCAAAATCAGGACCGACTTATTTACAAAGTTCACTTTTTATAAGGAGCAGAAAGAGTGGGAGCAGGAGTTGAATGAAATGCAGTCCCAACAATAAAGCTAAATATGACTTCACCACATGCAACTATCTGTTCAAAACCAATTAATTAAATCAAAGGGCTGGTTACATTTCTCTACAGGCATCTTCGAACATATTTTGCATTCCAAACTAGCACAGTCTTTCGTGTTTTGTCAGTAACATTATCTCTGTGCATTGTGCAGAACATCCACTATTTTTAAGAAACTGACACTATTATTTTGCTTTAGTCTAACTTGAATCTTTTTCAAGATCCATTTGTGTCAAATAATTGTTGTTTTATTTTAAACTGAATTAAGGCTCCTATGGTCTAGAGCTAGTACCAATTAAAAATATGAACATATATTTGAGCGCTGATGTGAAACAATTATGTATTTTGATTCAAAAAATCTACGATCACCTACTTCATAGGTTTTACTTCCTCAATAATTTCAACATATCATTGATCATATAGTTTATGGCCTACCTTGTTCTAAATTATTTTTGGTATTTGGTTATTGAAAGCCCCAACAAAACACTGCAGCTTTCAGCTGCAGATGACACACAAGTTACGCTGAACATGGAATCATCCTGCATTCAACTGAACTTTGCTGCTTGTTATACCTAATGCAACATGGCAATCTGTTTATGTCCTTGCATGCTCAGATGTCAAGTACATGGAATAATGCTGATTTTCAAATTTCTCACCCAGGGTGAGTTACCTGGCCCACACCAAGAATAGATTGCAAAATTATAGGCAGCACAATTTTCCAATCCGCACTCACTGCAGGTCAGCCATCACATCATGGATGAAGACTTATTTGCCATGGAACTAAACATTTTATTGTTTAAATTGCTTCGTTCCCCAGCCTGAAACTGTCGACTTGCCTCCCGTTCTTTAACTCGCTCTTGCTACTGTCCCTGATTTTCTTTTATTTCATGTAAATTTGAAATGTTAGAAGCTAACAGGAAGTAAGTTGTAGACTGGAATACAAGCTTTGAATGACTGTTACAGTTTTTGAGGTCACCTGGCAATTTAACATGATAATAATACAATGGATTATCCAGGTTATCAGTTTCAATTTAGGGAAGTCACAGTGAGTTGATTATAATATTTTGTGCCTTATCTCCCTTCCAACATACTCTCCACATGCCTGGTTATCTGTCCTTGGATATCTTGATCTCTTGCTGTTGTAGATATATAATGTGGATTACAGCTTAGAAAAGTTGTCTACTGGATGTGAGTTTGCTCGCTGAGCTGGAAGGTTAGTTTTCAGACGTTTCGTCACCAATCTAGGTAACATCATCAGTGAGCCTCCAGTGAAGCGCTGGCATTATGTCCCGCTTTCTATTTATCTGGTTAGGTTTCCTTGGGTTGGTGATGTCATTTCCTGCTTTGGTGATGTCACTTCCTGTTCTTTTTCTCAGGGGGTGGTAGATTGGCTCCAAATCAATGTGTTTGTTGATGGAATTCCGGTTGGAATGCCATGCTTCTAGGAATTCTCATGCATGTCTCTGTTTGGCTTGTCCTAGGATGGATGTGTTGTCTCAATCAAACTGGAGTCCTTCCTCATCTGTGTGTAAGGATACGAATGATAGTGGGTCATGTCGTTTTGTGGCTAGTGAATGTTCATGTATCCTGGTGGCTAGCTTTCTGACTGTTTGTCCAATGTAGTGTTTGTCACAGTTCTTGCAAGGTATTTTGCAGATGACGTTTGTTTTGTTTGTTGTCTGTAAAAACCCTATACAAACAACAAACAAAACAAATTCCTAGAAGCATGGCATTCCAACCGGAACTCCATCCACAAACACATTGATTTGGAGCCAATCTACCATCCCCTGAGAAAAAGAAATGACATCACCAACACAGGAAATGACATCACCAACCCAAGGAAACCTAACCAGATAAATAGAAAGCGGGACATAACGCCAGCGCTTCACCGGAGGCTCACTGATGATGTTACCTAGAATGGTGACGAAATGTCTGAAAACTAACCTTCCAGCTCAGCGAGCAAACTCACATCCAGAAGCTCAACCTGAGCTACAAATCTTCTCAAAACTCGCTAAAGTTGTCTACATTCAATCAAAATATAATCAACAAGTTATTCCAATGATTTTTAAGGCACAGCATTGTTGACAAAAGTACCTAGACTGGTTTATAATAAAAAGAAAACAACTGTGGCCAGCCATTTCACTATGCCAAGCTATTTTAAAACAGTTCCTCTCTTCCAAGTGGAGGAGCAGAACTACTTTCTACTTTCAGTATCCAGTGTGAACGTCATATACTTTCCCAGGCCGAACATAACACACACCCAGATACAAAACTGCTCCAACTCAATAATATGCTTTAATGCAAATCTAACTGTATTCTTTACCGTGTTATGACCATGTAAAAAGACATTTCCTCAAAGTGTCTGAGATAATGGGAACTGCAGATGCTGGAGATTCCAAGATAATAAAATGTGAGGCTGGATGAACACAGCAGGCCAAGCAGCATCTCAGGAGCACAAAAGCTGACGTTTCGGGCCTAGACCCTTCATCAGAGGCTCTGATGAAGGGTCTAGGCCCGAAACGTCAGCTTTTGTGCTCCTGAGATGCTGCTTGGCCTGCTGTGTTCATCCAGCCTCACATTTTATTATCCTCAAAGTGTCTGTTAGCTAACAATCTGTGTGCATTAAATTTTAATTTCCAATTTAAAAATAACTAGTTATAAAGCTTCAGTCTTAAATAAGATATGGTTTGTTTAATAAAACAATATGGATGAAGGGTCTAGACCCGAAACATCAGCCTTCCTGCTCCTATGATGCTGTTTGGCCTGCTGTGTTCATCCAGCTCTACACCTTGTTACCACATTGCTGTAACTTACATACATTATTAACTAAATGTAACTTTTAACTTGTATGTAAGTAAGTTACAACAATATTGTTATGAACTAAATATATACAAGGATAAAGTGGAGATAGCAGATAGCACTAAAGATAAAATTCAGTTCAATCCTTTAGTTCTTCATTGCAGGATCATAGCTTGCAGTTGAACTGTGGTAGTCTGGAGTAGAGTCAGAGAGTCATAGAGTAATACAGCATGGAAACAGGCCCTTTAGCCCAAAAAGATCCATGCTGACCACAGTGCACACTCAACTAGTTCTAATTGCCTGCATTTGGTCCATATCTCTCCTAAATCTTTACCATCCATGTACCTATCCAAATGTTTTTTAAATGTTTCAAATAGTTTCTCTGGCAGCCCATTCCACAAACACACCACTCGCTGTGTGAAGAAGTTGTCCCTCAGGTCCTTATTAAATCTTTCCCTCTCACCTTAAGCCTATTCCCTCTAGTTTTCAATTCCCCATCCCTGGGAAAAAGACTATACACATTCACCCGATATATGCCCCTCATGATCTTATACACCTCAATAAGGTCACTCCCCATTCTTCTATGTTCCAAGGAATAAAGTCCTATCCTGGCCAACCTCTCCCTATAACTCAGACCTAATAAACCTGGCAACTTCCTCATAAATCTTCTTTATACTATTTCCAGTCTAACTATGTCTTTCCTGTAAAGGAATGACCAAAACTGTACACAATATTCCAACAGTGGCCTCACCAATAACTTATACCACTGTAATATAATGGCACAACTCCTAAACTCAATGCCTTCACCAATGAAGGCCAGCATGCCAGATGCCTTCCTTACCACCCTGTCCACCTGTCACAGTGCTTTCAATGAGCTATGTACTTGTGGGTCCCTCAATTCCGCAACACTCCTCAGGACCTTACCATTTACTGTATAAGCCCTACCTCAGTTTGACTTTCCAAACTGCAACACCTCACACTTGTCAGTATTCAATTGAACTTACCACTCCTCAGCCCACCTCCCTATCTCATCAAGGTCTCACTGTAATTTTTGATAACTTTCCCCATCAACGACACCCTTAATTTTGTTTCATTGGCAAATTTATTAACCATGCCTTGTAAATAATAAATTACAAAGGTCCCAGCACTAACTCCTGCGGCACACTACTAGTCACAGGCCTCAAGTTCGAGGAACACCTTCAACCATCACCCTCTCTTCCTCACCATCAAGCTTATTTTGAATCCAATTAGCTAGCTCTCCTCGGATTCCATGCGACCTAACTTTCATGACTAGCCTGCCGTGCAGGACCTTGTCAAAGGCCTTGCTAAAGTCCATATAGACAACATCCACTGCCCTACTCTGTCCATCCTCTTGATTACCTCCTCAAAAAACTCCAGAAGATTTTTCAGACATGACTTCCTGCTCACAAATCAATGTTGACTATCACTAATAAGACCTTGACTATCCAAATGTTGGTTGATCCTGTCACTCAACACCTTCTCCAATAACTTGTCTACCACTGATGTCAGGCTCACTGGACTGCAGTTCCCTGGCTTGTCTTTGCTACCTTTCTTTTAAACAATGGGACAACATTAGCCGCCCTCCAGTCATCTGGAACCTCACTAGTGGCTAGAGATGAAGAAAAAAATCTGTGCAAGGGCATCTGCAATGTCTTCCTTAGCCTCCCACAACATCCGAGGATGGATTTGATCAGGCCTATGGGATTTAGAAATGTACAAACTTAGAAAATAGGAGATAGGCCATTCAGCTTTCAAACCATTTCACAATTCAATATGATCATGGCTGATCATGCAATTCACTACCCTGTTCCTGCTTCTGCCCCACATCCTTTGATCTCTTTCAGTGTAAGGACTATATCTAACTCCTTGAAAACGTTCAACTTTGTGGCTTCAACCACTTTCTATGGCAGAGAACTCTGCAGACTCACAACTCTCTGGGTGAAGAAATTTCTCTTCATCTCATTCGTAAATGGCCTACCCCATATCCTTTGACCATGTCTCCTGATTCTTGACTCCCTGGTCATCCGGAACATCCTTCCTGAATTTACCCCATCTAGTCCTGTTAGAGTTTTATAGGTTTTTATGAAATCACCCCCTCCGTTCTGATAAACTCGACTGAATATAATCCTAACCAAAAAGTCACTCTTTATAAGACAGCTGTGCCATCCCAGTTTAATAAACCTTTGCTGTGCTCCCTCTCTAGCCAGAACATCCTTCTTCAGACAAGGAGACCCAAAACTGCACGAACATCCAATTTCCATTCCTGAATCTGCCAGTACAATGCCCGGATTCCTTCTTAGCAGAACTGGGATGTTTTCCGGATACCTTTCTTGGCAATTCCCAATACAGAGTTGAGTATGTAAACTTTTTGCCTGGAGTTCACAGTTAGTTCAGCAGAAAATAGTGCCTAGAACTATCTTCACAAGTTCTCCTGAAATTCTTGCACTCAAAGGCTGTTCCATTTCAGACCTTTCTACACTTCAAAACTAAAAACGCTTGCTATCTCAAACTGTCAAATTATACTTTCATTTTGATGATTGGGTTAGCACCAGTCTGTTTAAAAGAAAAATCTTCCCAAAACAACAATGCTCAAAGGAGTAATTGTCCACATTCACTATAAACAATAAATAGATGGAGGTGGCTTGCAAATATGGCTGAGAAAAGTCTCGAATTTTCAATCAAGAAATTTATGTAAAGAAAACAATCTTCTTATCTGGGACATGTCCAGATCACACCTTGTTGATTATGTTTTTGCCCAAGTTAGATGGCAAAACAGTGACCCAGCAGTGATAACAAGGTGTGGAACTGGATGAACACAGCAGGCCAGGAGGCATCAGAGGAGCAGAAAAGATGATGTTTCGTCTTTCCTGCTCCTCTGATGTTGCCTGGCCTGCTGTGTTCATCCAGCTCCACACCTTGTTATCTCAGACTCTACCACCTGTAGTTCCTACTATCTCTGACCCAGCTGTGATTCCTGGTTGTTTAAATTGCCTAGTTCAACCACTGGATGTCATTCAAAATGTAATAGTAAGGGATAATATGAGAAAAAGAAGTGGAATGACTGGATATACAGAAGACAGAAAGGCTCACCGAACAAAGCGGTTTATGGGCTCTGAAGCTAAATGTCCATGTTGCCAGTGCTGAAATGTTCAATAAGTTCAACCCATTGTACAAATATTCATAGAATCCCCATAATGTGGGAACAAGCCATTCAGCCCATCTAGTTTACACCAACCCACTGAACTCCAACCTACCCAGACCAGCCACCCCACACTATCCCTGAAATCTGCATTTCCAATAGCTGACCCACTGAGCCTGCACATCCCTGGATACCACAGCCAATCCACCCAACTTACACATCTTTGGTTTGTGGGTGGAAACCCATTCAGACACAGGGAGAATGTGTCAACAGGTCATCAAAAAAAAATTGAGTGACTGAATAGTTCCTGTCTTGTAACTATCATCAAGAATAAAACAATTGTTTTTGCAAACTATTTCAAAACTAACCATTTCATATGGTAACCAATGCTTCAGGTTTCTTTTAGAATTGTTTATATTTTAATTATGGACAATTCTACAAATAAAAGCAGATTTTAGGAATTTTATGATTCTCTTTTTTTATAAAATCAGTAATTACTGTTGCAGACAGACAAAGAAAATCGATGAGATGACCTATTGTCAACATACAATTTGCAAATCCATTCCATATTATACTATGGACTACATACTATATCTATACCACATGGACCTTGGATCTCCAATGTCAAAAACCTGTCATGTCAACAAAACTAACATGGACCCAGAGGTACTGATAAAGTAGGTAAAACTGTATTTGGTTCTGGAGATAAGGAGGAGGAGGGTGATTTTTATGAATTTGAACACGTTCAGTGCATCCTTTGCTGCTAAGGACTGTTCTTTACTGTAGTGTGAAAAAAACTGAAAATGTATAAATTTGAAAGTATAGCTTTTGATAACTCTGATAAATTTCATAACTTAATGTCTGTTTCTATAAGAAGAGTATTATTTATTTATATATTTAAAGCATAACGGCTCCTTGTGAGCTATTGTTTAGGGACGAAGTTGGCAGGAGCAGTCTCCAACTTGGAAGCTCTGTAACGGCGAGACAACACATGAAGGCGGATTTCAACATCCCCAAAATGTTACTTATGTAAAGGTCAATGTATAATTTTTAACTAAAAATCTAGTCTTGAAAACTGGACTTTTACATGTGTATAGACAATAGCATGATTCTCTCTGAATGCTCTTCAGCTTCACCTTCCTTATCTTTGTTTCTTGATCACGTAAATTATCAACAAAATGTAAAACAAATTTATTCTTATGCATAACTTTTAAGAGAGAAATTTGCACTAAGTTACTTCAAGATAAGGGAGAAAGACATTGAGGGTGTGGGCAGGGTGGATTTCACACATTAACCTAGCTTCTGTTCAAACGGAACAAAAAAATTCTTGAGTTTATGTGGCATGTTGATGACCACAAGGCAACCAAAACGGTATTTCTGAAATGCACTCACTATTGTAATGTGAAAAATGTGGCAGCTAATTTACACAAATGTCACTGTAATAGTGACTAAATAAAGTGCTTTGGTGATGTTGATTGAGAAATGCAGATTAGCCAGCACATCAGGGATGACTCCCCTGCTCTTTGCTGCTGCTGTAGAGTGTCAACCTTGAACTTTGTGCTCAAGTCTCTAGTAAGGAAGGCAAGATCAAAGAAACAAGCTTTACATAATTCTTTGAAAGCGAGTAGAGACGCATTAGGTCAGAGGAGCTCAGAAAGGGAATTCCAGAGGACAAGGCATTACAATTAAATGTTCTATCCACATCATGGATGAGCAGGAGATAAAATGCAGTGTAATTCAAACTCAGTGAGGCATCAAAATCCCCACATCTCAGCAAGGTTGAACCAATGAGGCAAAACAATGTTTCTCTTGGCACTGACTTGAGTTCCACGCCTTGCCTAATTCATCAGTGGTACCATTTATTTCCATCTCCACTACATCATAAACTTCTGCGCTCACTCTATCCAACAATGCCAAAGCATCGCTTTAGCCCTTTACCATAGCCAACTTAAACACACATTGTCAGCACTCCAAAACTTGGCTCTGTATAAACACCAGATTATTCAACAACACTGTAATAAGTATCCTAGCCCACAGTAAGCAGCACTCCACTATCACTGTGTTTTTGCCTCTAACCTCTAATGATTCTAAGGTTTGAGTACAGTGAATCTAAAACATGTATTACTGATCATAGCATCCTTGAATGCCACAATACCTCATCCAAAATACCTCATCCACACCTGCACATCTGTCTTCCAGCCCAACAAACCAGACGTCTACAGTCTCTGGATTCATTTCTTTGCCTTTTCTCAACCAACACTTTTACCAACAACACTCCTACATTTTCAGAACTTCTGTTTTTGTCCCGTATTTCTGGACGCTAAGTTCAGTGTAAATTTTGGCCTGCAGGGAAGAATTTTGCCTTAAGCCATGAAGAGGTTATCCTTTCCAACCCTCTCCTCGAAATCTTCTATCTTTCACTGTTTTTCTAATGACTTTTCTCCCACTGTTAAGATAGGAGAGATATGAAAGCACTGCAGAGGATGCAGAGAAGATTTACCAGGATGTTACCAGGGTGGAGAGTTTTAGTTGCAAAGAGAGATTGGACGCACTGGGGTTGTTTTCCTTGAAGCAGAGGAGATCGAGACGGGACATGATTGTGAATACAAAATTATGAGGGGCATAGACACTTTTCCTCGAGGTGGAGGGAATCGATGACCAGCATCATAGATATAAGGTAAGGGACAGAAGGTTTTCAGGAAATTTGAGGAAAAACGTTTTCACCCAGAAACCCTCATAACATTTAAAGCATTTAGATGTGCACTTTTGACTCGAATGTATACAAGTACTGGAAAATGGGATTCGAGTGGATGGGTGATTGTCTTTGACTGGTGCACATACCGTGGGTCAAAAGGCCTGTTTCTATGCTATAGATCTCTATGACTTGATGCTGAGAATTAATTTTCAGCTCTTGGGAGGAAAACCACTTTGGGATTTTTCACGAACAGTTCTAAATAATGCATATTGCCATTTCTCCTGAATTAGACATTCAACAAATGGTAGAACTTAATAGTTAAGGAGTCAAAAATGTTGGCAGTAAGTTAAAACTGGGTGTTGTTCTGTGCGCATGCTCTCAAACCAAAGACTGATTACATGCAAGAAGAGCAGGAGAGGTCAGAGAACTGAACCTCAGGGCACACAGGAGAATGAATTGCAGGAGATTTGCTTTCCACTCTAGGATCAGATACACAAGAGTGTGATGCCACAAAAGTGAATCTGTTTGAAAGTTAGTTGAGAATGATACGTTAGTTCAAAGGCTACAAAAGTAAAGTCAAACAAAAAGGGAAAATGAACTCCTGTCACAGCGAAACTAAATATTGATTCAAGTTATTCCCAGTTCCGTGATCAGACTGAAAGGATGTGAGCAGGAAGTGAGTAGAATGGAATTGGTTGTGATGATGCCTTTGGGCACAGAGCCTGCAAATAGAGACAATGGAGATATTGAAATGGTGAACAAATTTCTACATAGAGATAGCAGTTGACTATTCCACAATTATTAAGCTAAGAAATGGTAATTATGTGGTCTGTTATGGCTAGAGGAATGTAACAGATATGGTGTAGAAGACCACATGTACACCGCCTTCTCATGTACAATTAAAGATAGGCCAATATATATTGTTCATCTCTAATAGGCCTTGAGAAGGTGGAACAGTATACCAACAATGCTATTAGGGAGGGATTTCAAGGATTTCAACCCAGTGACAGTGAAGGAACAGCTATACATTTCCAAATAAAAACTGAAAGAACTGCAGATGCTGTAAATCAGGAACAAAAACAAAGTTGCTGGAAAAGCTCAGCAGGTCTGGCAGCATCTATGAAGAAAAAATCAAAGTTAATTTTTCAGGTCCAGTGACCCTTCCTCAGAACAGGTCAGGTTGATAAGTGGTGCAGGTGACAGTGGTTATATCTGTTGCCCTTTTCCTTCTAGATAGTAGTAATTGTGCATTTGAAAGGTGCTAAGGATCCTCAGTAAAGTTCTGCAGTGTATTAATGGTACATATGCTGCTCCTGTGCATGTTGGAATGTTTAATATGTAGGATGCAGTGCCAATCAAGCAAGTTGTTTCATCCTGGATGTTGTCAAGTTTCATGAGTGTTGTTGGAGTTGACTTTATCCAGGCAAATGAAGAACATTCCTCACATTCCTGACTTGTACATTGTAGATGGTGGACAAGCTTTGGAGAGTTACGAAGCTAGTTACATGCCACTGAATTCTTAGCCTCTGGCTTGCTCTTGTAGTCGCAGTATTTGAATGGTGAGTCCAGTTCAATTGATGCAGATAGTAGAGAATTCAGTGATGGTAATGCCATTAAAGGGTGATGGTTAGAATCTGGCTATTTGGAGATGGACATTGCCTGGTATTTGTGTAATGTGAATGTTATTTGCCACTTGTCAGCCCAAATCTGAGGATGTTGTCCAGGTCATGTTGTATATGGCCACAGGCTGTTTCAGTATCTGGGGAGTCATGGATGGCACTGATCATGGTGCAATGATTGCCAAGTATCCCCACTTCTGACCTTATGATGGTAAAACATTGGAAACATTAAAAGGATGACCTTAATTTTGGAGATGGAGAGATGCATGAGTTCCTTGCACTTATTGATCAGATGAAAATGAAAGAACTAAATCGTAGACTAAAGAAAGCAGTTTCTGGCACCAAGATCCATGCCCATGCTGTGGATTGTTTTTCTCTCTTTTTGTGGTTGGCAGACGCGGCATATTTTTGATTATAATCTGAGCCCTATTACACTTGCAGGTTTTCTCTCTCAGAATCTATTTTTCTTTCTTTTTCTCATTTGTCTGAATTTTACATATGTCTTTCTGCTCCCCTGCCCATGCTCCAGTGTTTGTGCATTAATCTTTCCTTTTTACGCCTCTGTATTATTGCACTGATGATCTCTTTTATTATCGAACAGGATTTTCGCCATAGGCCATTCAACTTTCTGACTTTCTGTTGTTTGTATACTTGTTGATCTTAATCCCCTTCTCCTTGCTTTACTCAAACTAGTAGATTTTCTGTCTAGCTTTCACCTCCAGTTATTCCAAAAGGGCCATATCAGAAACATCTTAAAATAAAGAATAAGCTTTTATATATTTGGGCTTCCCAAACTCAGTAAAGCCAATGAGATACTTTCTTGAAGTATTGTCACTGTTGTACTGCAAAAACAAAGCAGGCAATTTATGAGTAGCTAAGTCTCACAGACAGTAATGTGACAATGACCAGATCATCAACTTTTGAGAATAGTGATTGCCGAATTAGCCACGACACCTCAAAATCCCTGTTTGGACTTCAATAGTGTCGTGAGACTTTTTGAGTCTACCTGACGGACTATATGGGACCTTAGATGAGATTAAACAAAATAAAAAAAAGCATATGAACGCATGAGTAATAGAAGGGCATTTCACAATTTGTTATTAGCAAAGTTGTTAAAAAAAATCAGCACACTCATCAGCTGACAAGCCCAAAAAAGATCTACACCATTCAAATGTTAGGGAATAGATTAATTGATAAAAATGTAACGATTCTGCACAAAATGAAATAGTATCGAGTTTCAACCAATTTTTTCCAGTATTTCATTAGTTTATTTAGTCATATAGGACTTTTAACTGTAAGGTTAAATATGACATTAAAATTATTAGCTCAATGATAAATTTCAAAATTCATTTTTAATGCTTAATGGGACAAAGCACACTTATTAGACAATATGATGCCAGGAAGATAGCTTGGCGGGCTGTTAATATGAGAGAACACTGTTTCTATGTATTTCTGCCACATGCAAGAGCACTCTGGAAGTCACATTGCTTGGTTCAGGATCAGGTCAGTATAAATGGGAAATGCATGTTGGAATGCTGCCAGAAAATCTGACAGCTGTTGTTTGTACATCAACGTAGTCTGACAAATCACTCGGTAAACCTCAATCATATAGTCACAAATCCTGACTTTGGGCTTCCTTCTTGCCAATGGACATCTCACTTTTCTTTGAGGACTGTCCAAGACTTGAAAAATACTGGTGAACGATGAAGGTATATTTCATTGATAATAATTTAAAATTGCTGCTTTTAATGCTAAGAATGGACTGTAAACACATCAACACATTTTTCTCTCTCACCCCATCCTTTCTGGATAAAAGTATAGGAACTCAGGAAATGCAGGACTTGGAAATAGAGCAATTTCTATCATGTGGCAGGTCAGACAGATCAAAGTATGAAACTATCCAATTAGGACACAGGATTCTCTATCCATGGAACAAAGGAATGGTTGGGAGGGCACAAGTCACCATCCAAACAAGATTCAAACCCGATTCAAACCCTACCATCTAAACCAGATGCAAACTTCAACTTCCAAACTAGATTCAGACTCGATTTAGGCCCAACATCTAAAATGGATTCAAACCAAATTCAGACCTCCCCATTCAAACTCAATTCAAATGTCAAGAGAGTTCCTATCCCAATGGCATCTTCCCATCCACTGAACTCAAAAGGAAAAAATAGTTTCTGAAATCAAGACTTTATCCAGTTTCTGGACTACTCGAGATTGCAAATACCTCAAATTTTACCTTTGAGTAAAGGATAGACAGAGTCTTGAAGCAGAAATAGATAAAGAATGAGAAATAGAAAGACTGATACAGAACTCTAGAAATGACAAGCAAACAAAAAGTCAAGTAAATGGACATGGGTCTTCCTCATAATTCTGCACAATTTTACTTTCCTAGGAACCTGCAATCTTTTCAACAATGCACCACTGTATTTGAATATAGATTGAAAACTTCCTTATGTAATGAAGAAACATTATCTAGATTGTGAAGTCATACATAGACGAAGTAGTGGTGAAACAATGTTAGGATTATTTTCAACTGCTACAGAGTGAGATATTTAAAAATTGAAACTTCCATCATTCAAATTGTCTTACCTCTAATTAATTCTGAGATATTTAGGCCATAATATACAACTACTTCTTATGCACAATATGTACTCATTCTCCAAAAAGATGCAATTCCCTATGGCTACCTGATTCTACTTTGTATAGGTCCTGTAGGAGATGCCTCCTCTCCACAGACTACTCCATCCTAAAGAGTTACTATAACTTGCTTAAATATTAGTAGTCTTCCGTACTACAAACTTACTGAGACACCTTCATGGTCAAATGGATAATAACAGCTCCCTTAGCTGCATGAATAAAAGAAACTCTTAAATTACAAAATTTCAATCCTTGTGATTCGCTGGCCAAAACATTTGAATACATGTCTGAAATAAATTCTGGGAAAAAAAACAAAAAGTAATTTATTTTGACTGAGCTTGTGAGATGTGGGCATGGCTAGCAATGTCAGTATTATTGCCCAGTGCCCAAATGTTGAGACAGAAAGAGTGAGACACCTTCTTGAAGTATTGCATTTTTTATTGTGAAGGAACACCATGGGTGCTGTGATAGGAATGATGTTGAGGATTTTGATCAAGCAAAAATAAAGGAAGGGCAAATGGTATTTGCTGTAACACATCTTATAGCTAGATTGTACAATGCAGCATTGTGCCAATAATGGAGGAAGTGAGTGCTTAAGGTCATGAATGGTGTGTTAACCAAATGGGCTAGCTTTGTGATCTAGGCCTGAAACGTCAGCTTTTGTGCTCCTAAGATGCTGCTTGGCCTGCTGTGTTCATCCAGCTCCACACTTTGTTATCTGGGCTAGCTTTGTGCTGGATGGTTTATAGTTTTGTGAATATTTACCAAACAGTACTCCTTAAAACAAGCATAGATTGTATTCCATCACACTCTTGACTTGTGCCTTGTAGATGTTGGACAGGATTTGGGGAGTCAGGAGGTGAGTTACCAGCTAGAGAATTCCCAGATTCTGGCCTGGTCTTGGAGCCATCGTGCTTATATAACTGATCCAGCCAAGGTTCTGATCATTGTAATGCTCAGGATGTCAACAAGGGCAATGGTAGCAATAGTAATGCTGTTGAACGTGAAAAGAATGTGTTTTGATTTTCTGAGATCGTAGGAACTACAGCTGCTGAAGAATCTGAGATAACAAGGTGTAGAGCTGGATGAACACAGCAGGCCAAGCAGCATCAGAGGAGCAGGACCTTGTTTGTGATGTTCACTCCCTGGTCCTTTTGTGGTACATTTGTTACCTGCCACTTATTAGCCCAGACCTAAACACTTGTTGCAGTATCTGGGATTGCAGTGCTTAGTCTCCAATGACAACAATCATTTTCCTCCATGTTCGGTACAATTCCAGAGTTTGTTTCTCCTTCCTATTAACTTAAGTTTTGCTACGGCACCTTGACACTACACTCAATGTTGCTTTGATATTGAGGGCATTCACTTTCACTTCACATCTGAATTCAGATTCGTCCATGGTCGAAAAAGGGCCTCAATGAGGTCAGGAGCTGAACAGCCCTGGTGGAACTTAAACTGAACACTAAGTGCCATTTGATAGCACTGCAGATATCATCTTCTGAAATCTTGTTGATGATTGGGAGGAGACTAATGGGATGGCAATTGACCAGATTGGATTTGTCCTGTTGTGAGGACAGGACGTATTGGAGTAATTTTCAATTTTGTTGGGTCGATGCCAAAGTTAGTATTACATAATCAGCACCATTAATAGACAGGATAGTATTTCTGACCATTTCTTGTTTGAGACACAAACCAGTCTTGACAGACAGGTTAAATATTACCAGCATTATTCACTGTTAATGTTACTAAAAGAGACACAAAATTCACAGTTCAAACCATTTACGTATCTGAACTTGTCAGAAAAAAAGCAAATATATTATTTGTCTCATGTAAAATTAACAAAATTAGTTGGTTTCCTTCACATTACACAACAGGCAAACGATGAGTTGGATAGAAGCCCATATCTTATTGAAGTCTCTTATCTGCACCATACATTTGAAAACAACTATCTTATCAGCTCCATTTTTCAGTTACAATGTTATTAAAACAGCTTCACTTTCTGTTCAGTGATAGTGCTGGTATAGATCATAATTACAAGATAAAACTGCCTTTCGTGAGACTGATATTTTTTGGACTTCCAAAGAATATATTCTCCTACAATATATTTCTTTCAGTGAACCCTAATCGTCAAGATTTAAATTAGCACTGGACAAATAAGATTAAAGAAAAAAATTCATGACTCAGTGACCAGGGTGTGAGAAGTGGGTTCCAGTTCATGGCACACTGGCATGGAATTTCAAGCTGGTTCGTCTCCATCTCAGCCTTCCTCTATACTTCATCGTTTGTGCTGATGTTGTGGGATAACCGGTTATGTCCACGTATTACTCATGATGGAAAACCTTGATGTTTTAGGATGAACAGTTCTGGAAGAACGAAGTGAATTTGTCATTCTATGAAGTCACTCTGCCCTTATGCTCGTAGAGAGGCCACAATAAGTTAAAAGGAGAAAGCCATTTGCTAAAATCCAATGTACGTCAAAATATCCAGCTTGACTCATCTCGTTGCAGTATACTGTATTCTTAGATGTGCTGTAGCCATAGCAACTGCAATTCAGTGACCTCGTTATTTCAACCTAATCCTGGTTTCAAATTATGGTTGCTCCTCCCTTTTGCCTGGCTTGCCTGATAACATAATCAATGCAAATTAGTATGGAAAAGCCCAGCAGGATTTCTTCTTGGAGTGACTTAGGACTGGTCAAGCTCAAGAAAGTGTATCAAAATGCTAGCTTTATCAAAGAAATAATGTACAAATGGTACAGCAGTAAGCCCAGCTAGATCACAATTTGAATTCACAAGTCTGACAGCTCCTTTCTCTGCGCACGTCATTTAAGCAAGTGTTGAAATCTATTTTTATTTTTTAACTCAATTTTGAGCTGTCAGTTTTCTACTTCAATAATTCCCTGTTTTGTTACAGAATTAATTGGTTTCAGCAAAAGTATTTCCCTATAGAATGCCACATTGCAAGTCCTATGGGGCTTGTAAACTAACCTCAGTGCAATGCATTTTCCTCTAGTGCACAACTGATTCAATGCACCTAAGATGCGTCAGGGTCCCAGAGGATCTTTTTAAAATGTCATTTAATGATATCTCCAAATTAAAATTAAATGATGCGCTTTGGAACTTCTTATTTAAAAATGTATTTCTGCTTCTCTTGACAGGTATGTTGCAAAACTCATTAATCATTGTACCAATTCTCTCCTCGCATCCTCTTCAGCCTAGATTATTAATTAAACACCGTTATAGGCTCCACAATTGATTCTTATTGCCAACTAATTAAGTTCCAAGTGATAAGTATTTAGCAGGTAACATAAATATACAAACAGAACACAATTTGATTATGGACAAATACAAACAAAAGCACGGGCTGACAACATTAGCCAGGTTTCACTTAGAAAGCAACTGTGCCTGACAGAGGCACATTCTGAAAGGAAGTTTATTTTTTTGCCGAGCAATAGTGTTTTAAGTAACAACAACGGTTTAGAAATGTGACCTTTAATATGAAATAGAATACTAATTATACTCCAATTCTCAGGGCACACTTCTCTGCTATGCATGAAATATATATTGAAAAATAAATAAGAACAGCACACTAAAGAACCATCATAGTGTCTATTTTGCTTGATGATTTGTAACTAGAAAAGTAATTACTTTATAAAGATACTACTACTTAGAACTTGCATTCAGAGTCACAAAATGGGCCCCATGCTTTTAATGTGTACCCTCATTACAAAGTCCAATTGCATCTTTGCCTGTTGGCTTTCTCCACTTTCAATTTCAATAAAATGTTAGTCACTGTCTACCCTTACTGTCAAAACACAACTCAATGCTATGGCATCTGAAAAAGATAAAATGGTTCATAGTGTGCCAAGTGGCAAAATAAACTGATTCACCTTTTTTTAGTATTCATTCATAGAATATGGGTGCCACTAATTAAACCAGCATTCATTGCCCAAAATAGCACAGAAGTTAGAGGTAGGAATGATAAAACATTTTTTTAGAGAAAACATAAATAATTGAATAAAATTATTAAGTGGCTACCTGAAACACATTAAGGATGGCAGGGTGGGTGATGTGAAGTGGCAGTGGAATGTGAGGTCTCCTGGATGCCAATGTGATCCATAGTAAAAATGCAGGAGTGGTTGCAACTCGAGTATTCTTAGCATAGTGTTTATGAGCTATAGACCAAACTACATGCAGTGTCACGCAAAAGGGTGGGAAATATGATCACAGCACATTAATTCAGGAGGTGGTTTGGTCAATAATCAGGGTAAAGGAGAAAGTGACCATGAGGGAAGCAAGTCAGGAGATCTGGAGAGAAGAACAGCAGGAGCATCAGCCTCTGCAATTGTCTAAAATAGTTTGAGGTTCTTTTTGTTTGTATACATGAGAGTGAGGAGAGCTAACTGACTAATGCACTATGGTACATGAAGCCATTCAAATGCATAGAGCCAAAAGAAATGAAGAGTTAATAGAGGACTGTATAGTGAGGAAGATCAATGCTTTTCTCTGCAGCAAAGAGGGCTGTACTGCCTTCCTGGTGCCAGGGTTCAAGACATCTTGGAGGAGGTAGGGGTGGGGGCTGGGTGACATCCAATTCTTATGCCTTACATATGCACCAATGATTTCAGCAGAAGAAGGAAAGTGGTTCTCTATAGTTAGCATGTGGAACTTGGTCCATAATTGAGGAGCAGAACCACAAAGTTAAGAATCTCTGGATTATTACCTGAGCCTCATGCAAATTGGCATAAGGTAAATAAGGTTGAAGAAATAAATGCATGATCAATGACGAATGTGTGAGAAGTAGTTCTGTTTTATGACACACTGGCACAGGTATTGAGGAAAATGGTGGCTGGACTGTCAGGATGATCAACACCTGAAACATCTTGAGTCGGTGTTGGAGCAAGCTAGGTAACTAGAGAAGGTCAAAGAGTTTTATACTAAATTGCTGGTGAAAAGACACCACATTTGTTAAATCAAAGAGTGAAGATAAGGGAAGAGCGAAAGATATTTTTATGGGAAATGATAAATAGAATGTGACGGGAAAGAATACAGAGTGCAAATCTAAGGCTAAATGAATAGATATGGCTAGAATTGACAAGAGTAATAAAATAAAAACTAAAGGCTCTGTATCTGAGCACACATAGTATTTGATCCAAAACAGATGGAATGAGCGCGCAAATAGAAATAACAACTTATGATCTTATCGTCATTACGAATATATGGCTGCACGATGACATCAAGTGGATTTTGAATACTGAGGGATGCAGGACACTTAGGAAGGACAGAAGGCCAAGAAAAGTTGAAGTGTTGGCTCTGATTATCAATGATGGCTCTCGCAGAAAAGACAAGCCTTACATAAATTCAGGCGACCAACATGAGGAAACAGTGTGAGTCCAGCTAATGATGAAGGCAATGTAGAAATGGTATAAAAATTGCTCCAATAATAATCACAAAGTTTGATGCTAATTGAAGTTTGATATGAAGGCAAAGCAATAACCATAGAGAATATTTTAATCTGTTTAATTTCTACAAAAACTGGAAAAATGAGATGGGCAAACTTAACCTCATTAAGGAGTTGATAGAATGATTACAGGATAGTATTTTTGCACGGCTTGTTCTGGAGCCAGTGAGCAGGCTGTACACAGACTGGTATTGTGCAATGATATAGGATTAATTAATGACATCATGGTGAAGCACTCCTGGGGTAGCAGCGGTCATACTAATATTGAATTTTACATTCAGGTGGAGAAGGGTGGGACCAAGATTAGTATTTTAAACATTAATAACAGCACTTATGAGAGCCTGAAAGCAGAGATAGCTAAAATGAACTGGCCAACTATGTTATGTATTCATCAATAAAAATGTAGTAGTAGTCATTTAAGGGGATATGTCAGATGAGACAGAGTGTGTACTTTCCAAGGGAGGTATCAGTATTCATAGATAACTAAAAAAATTCAATATCACAGCCAATTTATAGATAAATGAATATTACTTACTCAGGTCTGAAGTTTAGACTGAGCATAAAAACAGCGCAAAATGACTAAATTCTTAATACATTAGGAAAACCTGAGTATGAAAGAAAGATTACCAGAAACATAAAAATGGATAGTAAGTGTTTTTGAGGATGACTTACAAAGAAAATAACTAACAAAGTTAGCATTTATCTAAAAGTGAGTCTGGAGAAATGAGAAGGGGAAATAAGGAGATGGTAGATGAATTGAGCAGGCTTTTTTGCATCTGACTTTACTAACATCCCAGAAATAGTTGGAAATTAGAAAATGGACGGGAGGGAGGAACTCAGGAAAACTACAATAACCAAGGAAGGGGTACTGATCAAATCGTTGGAGTTGTAGGCTCCCTAGGTCCTGATGTGCTTTTAAGACTCTACAATGAAGAAACAGCTTGTGTGCAGTGTTCCCTCTAATTTTTTTCCGGATGTGTGGCCTCCAAGGTCCATGTGTGATGGTGACATCTGGAATCAGATGTTGGAGCCACAGTTGGTGTTCCAACACCATGCGTGGAAATTGAAAGCGGCCTGGGGGAATGGTGCCTGTGAGATAACTGAAGTGTTCTGTCAATTTTCCAAAAATGCCTGGATGCCTCTTCAAATAGGAAGGGAGGCAAAAATCAGGAAACTACAGAAGGGTAGCTTAACATGCTTCTCAAGAAAATGTTGGAAGGTATTACGAAAAATGTTACATCAGGGCACTTAGGTAACTTCAAGCTTAGTCAGGCAGTCTCAACGTGGCTTTTATGAAAGTGAAATCACATTTAACCAATTTATTGGAGATCTTTGAGGAAGTATCATATGCTATGGGAACTGTGAATATACCGTAATTACACTTCCAGAAGGCATTTCATAAGGTGCCACATCAAACATGGAAAAGACCCATGATGTAGAGGGAACATATTGCATGGATAAAAGATTGGATACTTCCCAGGAAACAGAGTAGGCATAAATGGGTCATTTTCTGGTTGTTATTTAGGATAACTGATGTACAATTACTGGGATCATTACAGGAACTTCAAATTCTTTACATCTGTAGAAATGACTTGGAAGAATGACTGGAAATGTTGTTGTCAAATTTAATTATGATGCAAAGGTAGTTAGTAAAGCAAGTTATGAAGAGGACATAAGGAAGCTACAACTGTACATAGATTGGTAAAATGTTTCAGAAAAATCTGGCAAATGGAGTATTATGTGAAACAATGCAAAATTGCTACTTCTGGACAGAAGAATTAAAGAAGGATATATTTTAAATCATGACAGATTGCAGAGCTCTGAGATACAGGGAGATCTGGTTGTCTTAGTGTATACTAACACCTTGTGATTGATTCAAGTACAGCAAGTAATTAGGAAAGCTAATATAATGCTATTATTCATTGCAAAAGAAACTGACTACAAAAGTAAGTTGTGCTTCAGTTAGATGAGACACTGGTGAGATGGCATCTAGCATGTTGGGTACAGCATTGGTATCCTTACTTAAGGAAGGACTAATAAATGGAATAGGCAGGCTGTCTTCTGAGGAAAGGTTGGAAAGGCAGGCTTGTATCTGCTAGAGTTAACAAAGATATAAGACCCTGGGACGTCTTGACAATCTGAAGTTTGGAAAGGTTGTTTCTTCCTGTGGGAGAATCTAAAACTAGGGTCACTATTTAAAAGTAAGTGCTGCCCATTTAAGATAAACTAAAGAAGGTATTTTTTTCTCACAGCACATCTTGAGTCTTAGGAGTCCTCTTCTTGCAAAGGTGATGGAAGCAGAATCATTGAATACTTTTAAGATAGCAGTAGATAGATTCAGAATTTAAATTCACTCACAGATGTGTCAGCATCACTGGCCTGGCATTTATTTCCCATCCCCAGTTGCTCCTGAGAAGGTGGTGATGAGCTGTCTTCTCCAAGCGCAGAAAACCTTTTGATAGACTGATTAACAAGAGGATGAAAGGCTATTGGGGTAAGTGGGGACATGACATTACTGAATGGCCCAAGTGGCCTACTCTATCGTTCTTAACTCATACAGCCCCAAGAAAGTTGTGGTGAGCTGGCTTCACAAGTTTCTACCTTGTATAAATACACCCACAGTGCAGTAAGCAATGAAGTTTCAGTATTTTGACCTAACATTGAAGGAATGTCATTATAGTTTCGTGTCAGAATGGTGTGTCAAGTGCAGATCATGATGTTCCCACGTCCTTCAGGGTCATAGAAGATCTTGAGTTTTGATAGTGCTGTCTAAAGAGTCTAGCCTAGTTATTGCAGTGCATCTTGTAGATGGTGCACACTGCTACCACTGTGAAGTGGTGAATGGGGTAAATGGTGAAGTTAGTGGATGGGTTCCAATCAAATAGGTTTCTTCTCCTGGTGAGCATCAAATTTCTTGCACGTTGTTACAGCTGCACTCAACCACTTAAAAGAACAATATTCCATCAAATGTCTGGCTTGTGCCTTGTAGACTGTGGACAGACATGACGGAGACAGGAGGTGAGTTACTCACCACAGAATTCCTGGCCTATGACATCCTCTTGTAGCCACAATAATAATGAGGCTGGTCCAGTTCAGTTTCTGGTCAATTATGACCCTGAGAATGTTGATACTAGGGGGAATTTGGTGATGTTAATTCCATTTAATGTCAAGGGATGATGATTAGATTCTCTCTTGTTACAGATGGTTACTGCCTGGCACTTTTACATTGCAAATGTTAGATAATACTTTCCTGGCCTGATATGGATTTTGTCAGACCGATGGATTGTTTCATTATTAAAGGAGTCACAAATGATTAGATTAGATTCCCTACAGTGAGGAAACAGGCCCTTCAGCCCAACAAGTCCATGCTGCGCCTTGAAGCATCCCACCCAGTCCCATCCCCCTATAACCCACACACCGCTGAACGCTACGGGCAATTTAGCATGGCCAATCCACCTAGCCTGCACATCTTTGGATTGTGGGAGGAAACTGGAGCAAACCCACGCAGACACGGGGAGAATGTGCAAACTCCACACAGTCAGTCACCTGAGGCTGGAATCGAACCCAGGTCCCTGGCGCTGTGAGGCTGCGGTGCTAACCACTGAGCCACCATGCCACTGAATGTTGTTTCAAACATTAGCAAACATCCCCACTTCTGATTTTGTGATAAAGGGAAGGTCATTGATTAAGCAGCTGAAGACAGTCAGGCTAAGGACCCCTGTAGAGATGTCCTCGGGTAAAGATAATTGACTTTCAATGACCACACCCATCTCTTTTGTGCCAGATCCAAACAGCAGAAAGTTTTCCCACTGATTCCCATTGACGCCAATAGTGCTATTGCTTTTTGGTACCATACTTGGTCAAATGCAGCCTTGATGTCAAGAATAATCACTCTCACATCACCTCAAGAGCAGCTCTTTTGTTTACGCTTGGACCAAAGCTGTAATAGGCTAAAAAGCCCTGGCAAAACCTTAGCACAGTGTTATTAAGCAAGTTATTCCCATTTGGCAACACTGTCAGTGATCCCGTTCATCACTGTGTTAATGATTAAACGTCGACTGATATTACAGTAATTGGCTGGAATGGATATGTTCTGCTTTTTGTTTACAGAACATACCTGGGCAATTTTCCACATTGCTGGGTAGTTGGCAGTACTTAGCTGAACTGGAACAACTTGGCTGTGGGTGTGGCTAGTACTGGAACATAATTCTCAATAACATTGCAAGAACTATGTAAACACCCTTAGCCTTTGCAGCATCAAGTGCCTGTAGCCATTTCTTGATATCATGTGGAACAAGCTGATTTAGCTGGGGGCTAGCAGATGTAATGCTGGAGACTTCAGGAGGGGGCTAAGATGGATATGCACTCAACATTTATGGCTAATGATTGTTGCAATGCTTCAGCTTTATCTTTTGGTCTGATGTGCTGGGCTCTTCTATCATTGAGGATGTGGATGTTTGTGGAGCCTCTTTCTCCAGGGAATTATTTAATTGGTCACCACTATTCATGACTTGGTGTGGCATTACTGCAGAGCTTAGATTTGACCCATTAATCTTGGAATGTTTAACCCTGTCTACTGAATGTCACTTCCATTGTTTGGTACACAAGTAATCCTAAGTTGCTGCATCAGCAGGTTGGGTATGCCTGGGCTGCTTCTGGTATCTGCTCCTGTACTCCTTCTTGAACCAGGAATGATCGCCCAGCTTAACAGTGATGGTAGGATGGTGGAAAGACTGTGCCCTGAGTTTTCAGCTTGTGGTTTAAGTGTAATTCCTAAGCTCCTAATGGACCCCAGCACCTCATGCATCATTCCATGTAGTCAAAGTGCATACCATTTAACAGGATGGTACAGCCAACCAATAAAATGGAGAGTGTCTCCAGTGTGAAGATGGTTCTGCATCTCCCTAATGATTATGCAATGGTCACTCCTGCCAATGCCATTATGGATCAATGTAACTGCAACAGGTAGACTGGTGAGGACAAAGTCCAGTTTATCCCTCATGTTGGTTCTCTAAACACCTGCTACTGACATTAGCAGCTATTCTGTAGGACAGCTAGCTCGGTCAATTGTGCTCCTACTAAGTCACTCATGATAATGATCATTGAAGTACTCCACCTAGATTACATTTTGTGCACTTTCCACCCTCAGTAATTCCTACAAATAGCGTTCAATATGAAGGACTGCTGATTCAGTCAAGGACACAGTACCTGGCAATCAGGAGGAGGTTTCTTTGCTCATCTTTGACCAAATACCACAAGACGTAATGTTGTCTGGAGTCAGTGTTGAGGATTCCTTGGGTAATACTCTCCCAACGGTACACCACAGTGCTGCTACCTCCATTGGTGGGACGGTATATACCCAGGAATGGTGATGTTGGTGTCTGGGACATTTTCTGCAAGATATATGTCCATGAGTATGACTCTGTCAGGCTGCTGCTCAAATAGGCTCAGGGGCAAGTCTCAAAATTTTGACACCCCCAGATGTTACTAGGCAGGGTGTTGCAGGGTCAACACAGCTTGCTTGCCATTGTCGTTTCTAATGCCCAGGTACATGCCAGGTGTTCTGTCTGGTTTCATTTTTTTGGACTCAAAGTGACTTGCTGGACCATTTTCAGTGGACCATTAAGACTCAACCACTCTGCTGTGGGTCTGGAGTCACATATAGGCCAGACCAGGTAAGGATTAGATTAGATTAAATTAGATTCCCTACAGTGTGGAAACGGGCCCTTCGGCCCAACAAGTCCATGCCGCCCCTTGAAGCATCCCACCCAGACCCATCCCCCTACAACCCACACACCCCTGAACGCTACGGGCAATTTAGTATGGCCAATCCACCTGGCCTGCAATTCTTTGGACTGTGGGAGGAAACCGGAGCACCCGGAGGAAGCCCATGCAGACATGGGGAGAACGTGCAAACTCCGCACAGACAGTTGCCCGAGGCTGGAATCGAACCTGGGTCTGTGGTGCTGTGAGGCTGCAGTGCTAACCACTGAGCCACCATGCCACCCTAAATGCACTTTCCTTCTTTAAAGAGCATTAATGAATCTGATAGGCTTTTACAAACAGAATATTATGTAACATAATGAGAAATACTCACACAGACAGACAGCTGAAAGTGATGAAGATATTGTGCCTTGGCACCTCAAGTCCCAAAGCGCACACTTCGAAAGACAGCTGCCCCCGGACTCAAATGGTGTCTCTGCTTTATCTCTCTCTGGGCAGATTCTGCCAGTCATGACGCACGAGAAAATGTACCCAGGGTGGTTGAGTCCTCGTTCAGGATTCTCTTAAAGTTCAGTTGGTAGGTGGAATATAATATAGGAAAGTGTGTAAGGTTTTCATTGGGATTAGAAGGAGAGAGGCGTGGAGTGTTTTATGAATGGGGAAAGGCTTCAGAAATCCGAAGCACAAAGGGATTTGTTAGCCCACGTTCAGGATTGTCTTCAGGTTAAAATGTAGCTTCAGTTGGCAGTCTGGAAGGCAAGGCAATGTTAATGTTTGTTTGAGAAGTTTAGAACACAGGAGCAGGGATGTACTGCTCAGGCTATATAAGGCATTCAGAATATTGTGAGCATTTTTTTTGTTTCATATCTAAGGAGGGATTTTCTTTTCATTTTACAAATATACTTTGTTCATGAAAATGTACATCCTCATCCACAGTTACCGAGGTATTTCAGTTCTGTACAGGGGCATATGAAGAAAATGAAATAAGAATCGGGGTTGGACTGTACCCAATGAACAAACCAAGGGCAGCTTTAACTTGTGTAGATTGTATTCGCGTACACTTTGTGCAGGTCTGCAGCACTCGGCCCAGGTCATCTCCTCACTCTGGGGGATCAGTGGGTTTCGGCTGAACCGGAGTGTGTCTCTCACCAAGTTGATGGTGCTCTGGGCAGTCAATGTGTGTCCCGGGGAGCAGATCCGTGCAGCACAGAGTCCTGTGTCATGTAGTTGCTCGGGACAAGCCTCGATGAGAACAACTGTATCTTTTTCTAGATTTTCTTTGCAGAGGCACATTTCCAGCTGATGTATGACAGTCTCTGTCTCACTGAAACCTTACCCCACCCACCCCCCGACCCCCAACCTCTCAGCTGCTTCGAAGGTAGCGTGCGGTGGCGCACACAGTCCGGGCACACAAGAAGAATCTCACAGATAATGCCCTTCTCACCACCAGCCACACCAACGTCTTAGTGCTTGCTAGGGCATGTGCAGAATCTTGGGAGGAGCACATCTCCAAGGTGAGGCAGAAGCTGGGCGTTTGGCAGGACCCATTGTGGGTAAAACCCTGGTCATCAGGTGTGAGGCAGTCTCTCTGTTGTTGTACATAGCACAGGTCTGTCCCTTTCCCAGAAACTGCAGCTTTGCAGCCACCCAAGACACCTTCCACTTCATCTGTAAGTCTGAGAGGGGCCAGGTCTGCAGGGGTACAATGTACAAAACTCTGAATAAGGGGTGGGAGGGGAAGAAAGTACTCAATGCCACCTTCATCCTGACGGCCACCTTAGTGTGCGGCTGCATCAAGCTGCGTGTAGACGCTTGCAACATAAATGCCAAGTGTCACTACCTGCTGAGGTTCTAGCTGTCCCCACTGTTGCAAAGGATGGGACTGGCCTCATTGCCATGGAACGCTCCAAGTAGTTGGACTGTTCTGTATCACTAGTTCTTCATAGAGAAATTCGCAAAGAAGGCAATTTGCATTGGAGGCTGAGTGATAACCTTATAGAGATTTATAAAATCATGACGGGCATAGATAGGATAAATAAACAAGGTCTTTTATCTCAGGTGGGGGAGTCCAAAACTAGAGGGCATAGATTTAAGATTTAAGGAAAAATTTAAAAGGGACCAAAGGGTCAACTTTTCCATGCAGAGGGTGGTGTATGTATGGAAATGAGCTGCCAGAGCAAGTGCAGGAGGCTGGTACCATTACAACATTTAAAAGGCATCTGGATGGATATATCAACAGGAAGGGGTTAGAGGGATATGGCCAAATGCTGGCAAATAGGGCTAGATTTATTTAGAATACCTGGTCAGCCTGGACAAGTTAGACCGAAGGGTCTATTTCTGTGCTGTATATCTCTATAACAATGAACAATGATTTCACAGTCATCATTAGGCAATATGAAGGACAGACATGGCATATTATTATCTAGTAACTGGGGTCTAAAGCCAAAGACCAATATAAAATTTTAAGTTTGCTGTCTCTTTTCGATTTTGGGTGAATTAAGAAGGGCGGGGCTGAGTGACAGACTTAATTTCAGTGTCACTTTTACGTCTGAGAATGGTAATTGGGTGTCTGGTGATTTGTTTTAATGAGGTGATCAAACCCTTGATATGAACAGTTCTGTGCTTTAGGAAGAAAATAGCTTGCTGTTGCACGACAACAGAAAGATCCAGAAGCATCAAACAGTGTGCATGCTTCAATCAGAGAAAGTTGCTCCCAGGTAGCAGAAGTGCTTTAACAGCTGTCTCTAAAACAGTCAGAGATGAGGATAAAAGTCCTGCATGACCATGAAGACAACCCCAGGCAGAGAATGATGTCACAGACGTGAGATTACACAACCTATATTAAATAACGTGACCTGTTTCAGTAGTTTTTCAGGGTCTCAGGAAGAGACATTAAGAAAAATCTACTGAAGACAGAAATTTGCTGAAAGGAAACAGATTATAGTCATCAAATGAAAAAGCAGCTTTAAAGTGAAGATAGAGTGACCCTTCACAGAGATTTGTGTCTTGTAAGGTTGTTAAATTAAAAGAACTGAATCTTTCTTTCTGACATTTATAACATTTCAAATAACTCCTGCAGAGTGTGATATAGTTCATGCCTTTAACTTTTGAGTCATAAACACTGAAGTAACTTTTTTTCAGAAGTACATTGGCAGCCTCTTGTGAAATGTTCATGACAGACCACAATGGTGAAGAAATTTGCAAAATCAAAACTAATGATGTATCAAGCCAATTTTCGCACTACGATCTGACTTGCTCAGTATTACAAATCATTTGGGATCACATCAAACAACTTTTTAATTTCAGGTTTTATTACATTTCAAACTTCACCTTGGTGGAACTCAAACCTTCATCTCCAGAAATTTGTCCTGGAGCTCTGGATCACTATTCCAGTAACATTACCGTGAAGCTGCTGCCCCCCCATGCACAAATTGCCTCATGGATAGCTGTCCACATTCTTTGAGCAGGTTTAATAGCAGAGATTTCTACTTTCCACCAATTGTTCCAATTCAGCACAAATACAGGTGATAATAATTTGTGTTATCTACGTGTTGTATTGACTCTGTTATCTATCAAGCAATGGAAAGACTCTTCAGACAAACAAATCAAAAATACAAAATATAATAAATTTAGATTGGTGTACGCAACCACAAACAGAAGTGTGGTCTTATATATCGTAGTAAAGATCAGCAACATGAGTTTTCTTCTGAAAGAACTTTTTTTTAAAGACTAGAATGGTGGTTCAATAGCAACTAATAATTACAGCACGGTCAAAAAATTACATCTGCCTGTTTGAACAAGTTCCAATTTTTCCAGCTATTTTTAGAGTGGGAATAGAGGTAATTAACCTAATAATTAATAATTAACCTAAGTTCACATCATTACATTTCATCAGCGAAGACTACATGTATTCAGCCTATGAAGGGGAAAGGTACCATTGTGTAAGATTAATATTTGGTTTAATTTTCTACAATTACAGTTTTTCGTTTCTTTAATTGTAGACAGTTTGTAGATTTGTACTGTCACTAGAAGTTTTGAAATGGTTAGAAGACTCTTTAAAGTTTGACGTGTTATTGTACTTTTCAGCTGATACTGTGCATTAATTGCTCATTGGATGGTTCCAGGGATGAGGAACTTATTTTGGATAGATTACAGAATTTTGAACTTTTCTCCTGGTAAAAGAGATGTAGGGGAGATTTGATAGAATTATTCAAAATCATTGGCTTCTGACCAGATCAGGGAGAAATTTTTCCCATCAATGAAGCAATCAAGAACCAGAGGGCACAGATTTATGGTAATTGATAAAGGAAGCAATGGGGATATGAAGAATAATACTTTCACACCTCATGTGGCTATGATCTTGAATATAATGTCTGAGAGTGATTGGAGGCCAAGTCAATTGAAACTTTCAAAAAGGAATTGAATCATTATCTGAAAAGGAAATATTTGCAGAAGAGTGGCAGAAAGTGAATCACTCCTTCAGAGACATAGGAAACTTAAAGACTTCCTTATGTTCTACAAAATTCCAATGATTCGGTGATCCTATGATAATTCTTATATTAATTTCACATCCAGGTCAGGAAACAGTTACCAATTCAGTTTTCAATTATGGAACTTTAAAACTTGTTCACAGTGTGTGTGGGCATTGTTGATTTGGCCAGTCTTTATTGTCCATCCCTATCTGGCCTTGAGAAATGGATTAAGATAGAACAAAGAAGCAGGAGGAAAGTAAATTGGAATCTATTGCTTGATAGGAAATACAGTCTTTCCTGTGCTCTGTTCAAGGTAACATTTTGCCATGGTCACATCAGTAATTGCAATGTTTCCAGAGAAGAAGATAATGAAGAACTCGGGATTTTTTTCCCCTTTAGCAAGCCTTAGAAATAAAGGAACATGAAGAAAAGGAGAAAACTAAAATGGAAATATTATTTAATTATCTCAATGCCTACATTTAAAAATATTGCGTATACATGAGCTCAGTTGAACACAATAATAGAATTCTTGTTTAAATCTATATTTGTATCAGATTGCTGTTTCTTAAAGCATATTTCCAGATTTTCATGTTTAATCGCAGGCACCATAAGCTACTGTTGGTTTTATTGAGTAGTGAAGAGAATGCTGACAGAAAAATCCAGGCTACTGTAATTACCCAGGAAAGCCCAATGCCAATATTCTCTCGGTACAGCATGAAACATGACCTTAACTACAACATCCCCATAACAGGAACACATGTTGAAAGTGTAAAAATTACTTGTTGTATTACAAATCACAGCAAAACAAAATGAAGATGGTTATTCAGTTTTGGGACTTTGTCCCTGAGTTATGATTAGGGTGAATTTATACCTACCTCAAATGAGCTGGGATTTACAGCAAGCTCAATGCATGCACATTTGGGAGTTTATTAAAGTCCTCTAAAAATCCTTTATTAAATTGTGAATTAGGGAATCCATTGAGGAAAGGTAATTTGGATTTGCTTCAAACAATTTATCATTTTTTGGTTATTTAATGATCATGATATTGAAATAGGGTAAAACAAATAATTAGCTTAATCTTGAAAGTTGTCTACAAATAAAAATGCACAAGAAAATTAGACTGCAGGAAAATTGACTTTGAGGATGTAAACCTACACAAAATAAATAAAATGTAAATTATTGCTGACAAAAAGGACTGATCAGGGTCAGGACAAATGCAAGAATGCCAAATTTCCAACAATTATAATATTTTATCCTACCCCTCCCTTCTCTCAAATGGAAATTACACATTCAAGTGAACAAAAGGGAGGAAAAATAATTATCACAGGGAGATAGGAGACAGGTATTGCATTGCATATGCAATTTATCCCAGAAACAAATCAAAGATCAAAGACTGACAGAAGAAAGAAATCCTAGAAGTCAAAGGAAAACCAATATTGTGTATAAACATGAAAATATATAAGAAAGCAGGGTAGGCAAATTCTTTCAGACAAAGTCCAAGAAACTGATACAAATTGCAAAGAAGAAATGTGAGCATAACATAGGAGAGTGAAATGCAGAGCAAAAGAAAGCATTCTTCATGATATGAAGAGCAAGACATATGCACACAGGACAGTTACACTGTTACCAGTGATAGGGAATAAGTGGTTTCTGAGGAGTGGGCAGTGACAAGAACAGCCAAACCATTATTTTGAGGCTGTTTTCACTTGTAGCAAAAAAGAGACACTGTTCTCAGATAAGAAAACAGAGTTAATGGGAGAAATCAGACTTTTTTTTGGAAGGGGAAATACATTAGATAGATCAAGCAAAGTGATCGCATCGAGGGCCGAAGGGCCTATACTGTGCTGTAATGTTCAAACTTAAAATAATTAACACAGGTTCCAACTCTAGCAAGCTCTCTTCAAAGATGCTGGTACAGATGGCTCAGGGGTTGCAAATCATTTCACTGATACTTGTTCAGCTCTTTGAAATTGTTAACAACCCAATGGGTGAAAAATAAAGAAACTTAATCTTTGAAAATGGGACTAGCTCATTAACAACAAGCATCTCTCATAGTTATACTAACCACATAAGCTATTCACAATATATAGCTATAAATACCACGAAAACTGGGAGGTTGCATGAATATTTTCATATGTTTCCAATTTATTTAAAAATATATTTTTAAAAAGTGCTTTTCGAAAACATTTTCAAGATGATGTTTAAAAGTAGCAATTTCAACATTAACTGAGCGATGTTACCAAACAAGATTTCCTGTCTCAGAAAGTCATTCCCTCCTCTAGACACAAAATAACTCCGGGTACTGTTTCTTGTTACTGATTTTGCTTTTCATCAAAACTGAAAATTTTCAATTCAACTGTACCTTGGCAAAAAGTAGGTATGAAGGAACTGCGCAGTCATTAAACATGTTAGTCTTCATGAATAATTTCTGGACGTATTTGGTAAATTTCCCCTTACGTTGGACTAAACGATTAAACATGCTTTTCAGTAATTGCTCTAAAATTCAGTAACTATGAATAATTTACAGACAGATTTGTTGGTGTTACTTGATAAGCACCAAAACAGGCTGAATAAGTACCATAATTTAAAATTGCATTTCTGATGTTCATTTTACCCAGATGAAACTCTAACCGCAGAAACCAAAACTTTCGGCATAATGGACATAAAAAGAACAGAATACTTTGTGAAGAGTTGTGAAATGAAACTGAACTTAAACGAAATAAATTATTCTCATTACCCAGAAAATTGGAAAAAAACATTACTACTCGAAAATCTGTGAAGCCCTGAATGTACCAAATGGATTTTGTCCAGGAAGGTTGCTGCAAATGGAGAATTGAGATGGAGGTGTGCACTAGGTGGATTACATTGCTCATCAGGGAAAGTTAATGGAGGTGCAGCATGCACAGGTCCAACTCATTTACAGCTTTGCATAATCATTGGATACACGAGGGATTAATGTTTCCTCGGGTAGGGTGTCTGGGAAGACATGGTGAATGGGAAGCTTCCAGTTTTGCTGCATTCAGTTGAATGTTAACAGCATGTGTGTGTGTGTTATGACCTAAAGCAGACAAGCACAAGAAATCCACTCCGGGAGGGAATAACAGAGCAAGAGAAGAGATCCAGAGCATTACTATGAAGAGATGAAGACCCATGCACTCAGAAATGCAGAGAGCTTAGGATTGGGTTTAAGGGGGGAATTGTAGCTAAAGTGCCCAATGGAAAATTAATAATCAGTGACTAGCATGATGTATGAAAAAAAAGTTGATTCTTTTGATTTATCCCATACATAGTAGACAGGGATCAATACTTAAAAATGGTGTCCTATGGCCCACATTTACCAATCAGATCCAAAGAACAGTTCATATGAGCTGCAGAAGACCAATCAATCATAAACTTACAACAGCATGACAAGTTGTCATTCAACAGCCCTGCAAAATGTCAGCTGTTAACAGAATGAATAGAACCACTGGTACCTGCAAATTCTAGGTCATTTTTCAGACAAGGGACCAGAAATTGTTCAAAGGTGTAGGTTGTACAGTGGCTCTTAAAGTGGAGAGATGGGGAGTGAGGCATGTTTAGGGATGGATTTTCAGAACTTGGGACCTAGCAGCTAAAACCACAAACGTATCCTGTATACTTGCAAGCACAAAGTCCAGAAAGGATGATCGAAAGCAGTGATAAATTAAATGTTGATTCCTAGGGCAGCACGAGGAATAGGTTAACTGAGTGAGATCACATGTTTGAATAAAAATACCTGCTCTAAAGGAAAGAATGGCCTGTACTGCATATAGACCAAGCAGTCAGCATGCAGGATTGTGCCTCATCTGCAATGCAGCCAAGATGTCACTCAACTCAACCTCACAGTTGTTATTCTACGACTACTAGGTTTTTAAAGATGCAGCAACTTTGTGATGTCTGCCAAAGGGCAGGAATTCTTCTGTATTACCTAATTAACCAATATCATTTTCATCATTGCTCCTCATCATTACGGCTCCTGAAATTGTTGCAAGCTCCGTGATTATCCTTTCACACCAGGTCAGTGATTGCCATCTCCAATAACTGAAAGCATCTATTTTCTTTTGAAAAAAGAGGTGGTTGTCCACAATCATTAGAAAAGAACAAACAGTTGTCCAGCCATTGTGCACTTAGTTAATCAACTCCCAAACTACTAACGCAGAGGTTGTATAGGGAGTGGTGAGGAAGCATGTCCATTTTGTAAAGCACCTGCACTCTTGTTCATGACAAATGCCAACATCTTCCAGTCGCCAACCATTTTAACACCCCCTCCCATTCCCTGGGTGACGTGTCCATTCTGGGCCTCCTCCAGTGTCACAATGACACCACCTGCGATCTGGAGAAGCAGCACCTCATATTCTGCCTTGGGAGCCTACAGCCCAATGGCCTAAATGTGGATTTTACCCGTTTCAGAATCTCCCCAACCCCAGCCTCATCCCATGACAGCCCTGACTCTTATCCCCGTCTCCTTGATCTGACAAAATCTTTCTATCTTCTCTCCCACCTATACACCCCTCCTATCTCACTGACCAATCCCTACCTGCACTCATCTGACACCATCCCACTGATCTTCCCCAGCCCCACCCCTCCTCACTATTTATTTCTGAACTCCCATCCCCCTCCTCATTTCTGAAGAAGGGTCCTGACCCAAAATGTCAAATTTCCTGCTCCTCTGATGCTGCCTGACCTGCTGTGTTTCTCCAACTCCACACTGTGTTATCTTTGCTTTAATTTATCTTTTTAGACTTCTCTTCAAGTTCAGTGAGCCATAGAGCCAGCCAATATATTGCACTAAACTGGCCTCACCATGAGCATAGTCATTTGTCAGTAAGCCAGAAGCCAACTCTATTTCTTTCTGGAGGAAGCTCCTAAAAAGATGTAGCTTTAAGCAGTGACAAGCTTTGCGGATTGTGCCATCATGAACTCTATCACGTACATTCAGTAAACAGCGAAGATACGGAGCAGAACATAACAACTAGGGCATGCAGTCGTAACTTGAAGTTCATGGAATCTGAATTTCTTTTATTAAAATACTATGATTTGCTGTTATTCCTGATAAATTGACCTCAATCTTTTGGTAAAATAGTGAATTCATGACGCATACCATTATTAATGTGCAAATGACAAGCAGGTTAGGGAATAAGAGAAACGTCATGCATTGCCAACTTCATGAATGCGTTGATAATAAGAGGGGGAGGCGGACCGAGGATGGAGAGTAAAGAAGATAGGTGGAGAGAGTGTAGGTGGGGAGGTAGGGAGGGGATAGGTCAGTCCGCCTCCCCCTCTCTCCCTATTTATTCCAGTTCCCTCCCCCCATCCCCCTCTCTGATGAAGGGTCTAGGCCCGAAACGTCAGCTTTTGTGCTCCTGAGATGCTGCTTGGCCTGCTGTGTTCATCCAGCCTCACATTTTATTATCTTGGAATTCTCCAGCATCTGCAGTTCCCATTATCTCTATTCCTGAATGCGTTGCCTGCATTGTATTTCCACACTGTTTTCTTTGCACCAACTGCATCTCACCCTTGGCTTTCTGATCAATTTTAAGAGTGTGTTAGAGTTGCACGTTATTGTCACCACCGAAAGTCAAGTCGATTGACTAGTAGTGCAGGTATATATTTTTTAGAGATATGTGCTGATTGTTAATGTCACGCCAATAAATCTTTCTGGCACAGAAAGTGAAAAACTGAAACCATTGGGTCTCATATCTTCAACTGGCAAACTGTGTGAAATTTTAGAAATGTTGATGTTTTAATATCTTTTCTTATTTCTCCATTTTTTCTCTCAATCTAATCTTTCTTTCACTCTTTATTTGTCTGTACTCAATTTAATCTTAATTCAACTTCTTTCTCAGTAATTTATCAGTTTCTTTTCAAATTCTTAAAATCTTACTCACTTTTTCGTTCATGGTCCCAAGAGTCACAGATTTCCCAGATTCCCACTTGACCTGTTATTACCTCCACTTTCAGAACATTACAACACAAAAAAAACGGAGTTGTAGGTTGCAGAAGAAAGTCTTAAATAAAAAGGTCCTCCTGCATGAGATGCTGTTTCAACATTATTCGTAAGTAACAAAATTTAGGCAGCAGAGCAGTTGAATTGATGGAGAATAAAGGATTTCTTTGCAGGAGAGTCGAGGGAGCTGGGAGATGCAGCACCGCCATCATCAGGAGGGAGGAATAATTGCAAGTGTTGCCTGCACAGGCTGCTCGGCTAGTTGTCAGTACTTTAATTGTTCCAAACACTTGAAGGGAAATGCTGTTTGACACAACCCACCAGCCTTTAGGATATACAGGCTATATACCCAGGATCACATTAGGACTGAAATTCATAAGACAGATGGTTCATTTATAAGAATACAGAGCATGTTTTGTCTTCAGCAATACTTTTACAGAGGTACTGTTTCAGAAATCAATAGCTCAGAGTCCTATAAGAGGTCACCTTATTAGAGGGTGAGGTTGCCCTACATTTTTGAAGGCTTTCTAAATGGCAAAAGACTCTACCTCGACAAATAAAATCAAACATGAACAGTAGAGATCTACTGCAGCTTCAATACAACATTCTAGTCAACATTAACCAGAACATCAAACAGGTGGAAATTGAATGCTGTACATGAATCAGTGCTCAGAGTATCTTCCACCATTTGCCTAATGTCAAGTAAATTCTTCCCAGACCGACTTCTTCAATGAGTCCAACATTACAGTACTTTCCAGTTTGAAAATCCAATGTGCTTGCCATCAATGCTGTTCCAGACTTCATTTTCCTACTACCTAATGCGTTAAATAAATCACAATGTTGTTGTCCACATGCCAAAGTCATTCTCTCATCAACTTAAACTATATCAATTTATTCCATCACCACATCTACTATGTACTGCACAATATTACTTGTTCACACTAATTACTTCCTCTCTCGTTGTCTCACATAAAGAAAAAACTCAGATACAATAAAAGACAAGGAAATGTCAAGATATGGTTTAAACCTCACAAGCTCTCTTTACTGAAAGCTGAAATCTAATATTTCTACACAATGCCTTTCTTCTGTTTCCTTTTATTTAGTTTTTCACATTTGCTTTCTGGTACCCCACACAATTTCATTACCAGAGGGAGTAGCAGACAACCTCCACCAATCCTAGATATTAACCAAGCACCAGGTGGTCCCAGAACAGTCCTAAATGAATTAGCCATCACATTTTACTCTTTTTTTACTTGACAGAAGGTAGCCAGTATCTCCTTGGCAAACCACTGCATTCTGCAGCTTAGAGCAGCAAGTTTTTTGGTTGAACTTTACAAATCTGAGAGGAAACCCATGCAGACACAGGGAGAATGTGCAAACTCCACACACATAGTCGCCCAAAGATAGTAGTGAACCTGGGTCCCTGAAGCTGTGAGGCAGCAGTGCTAACCGCTGAGCCACTGTGCCACTAGGACCAGGCAGTGAGTTGGATTTGTCAGGTACTCACTCTGAATTCCATTCCACAACTGTCACTGTTTAGTTTTTATCTGGCATGTGGGAGAATACAAAATTGCCCGTCAATGAGGTACAATTAGGTACTAAAAGAATGCAATCAAATGAAGATAGGCCTCTCATGGCTTGCTTTTAAGATTCTCATCTTGCTGTTCAGAACCTCATTACAGACTCAGACTTTTATGGACATCAAGGAAATAATTCCTGCTGTTTCTTCCCATCTGATTCACCACTGCCCACATCATCAGGGGCTGGGCAGAATCCAGCCATTGTTTTAACTGGAAGGTTCAATGTGAAGGCAGACGTCCATTTCCAAACACATGCATGAATAAGGAGCAGAAACCCTTCAAGAGCTACCCCGAACACCCCAACATCTCAGACAGTGAGAGTGAGCTCAAATGCTACTCCCTAACTAAGATCACCTGATGCAGCCCAGGCTTTTTATGCAAACTGCTGCCTCCCTAGACTGGGTAGGCCTACTTGCTGCACCAACTTGTCAAGTCAACAACGAAGTCCCTGACATCTCAAGCTTTTATTATAAATATTTCAATAATACATACCGTGCGCATATGCACTCGCTTCATACGTCCATATTTTGCAACACCAGTGCCATGTTTCTCGATTTGGGCCAGACATGGTTGTGGCTATGAACACAATAGCTATTTTTATCATTACATCTCTTTCAGTCATGCCCAACTGTACTGGTACTTTTAAATGCTGTATCTCCCATTCTTGTCAAAACAATTCCCCTGCCTATTTGCAAACTGTCACAATTTTACAGATATCTAGTTTTGGTTTTGTTACTCACTTTACAACTTAATTGCTTAAATAATGAAACAAAATTAACTTCCAAGTTAAACAATTGTTAACTGCTGGCAGACACCTTTCTTGTAACCGGATTCAGTGTGTATAATTCAAGGAAGTAACAAAACAACATTTATACATACTTAATGGAATTTATTCCTTGGACCTTGGAAATTTTCTAACTGCTGTTCCATGAAATTAAGAAACTCCTACAGCATCTATTTAAATCAACTAGAACATGTATTTTAGCTGCTTTCATAAGCATCTGAATTCAGAAACTGATCCTACTTAATAAGCTTCATTAAATTTTCTTTGATCATCAACAATATGCGAAACAGAGATGTTAGAGTATAAGACAATCTCTACACTGCAGGCTGGGGAACCAGATACCCACAACTCTGATCCTACAGTGCCATCATTCACAGAAAGAGATAAGTACAAAGTGACAAGTTCAAATGGGTCAGTCCTAAATCACATTTGGACATTAAATTTAAACTATGGAAAGTTGACAGCATTTATTTTAAAAAAGTAAATCTCTTTTAAATGGGGTCATTGCTGGTCAAACTTGCATTTACTGCCTGGTGCTGACTGTCCTTGTGTAGTGATGGTGAGCAGCCTTCTTGAACTGTTACTCAACTGGAAGGTAGGTACTTCCATGATTTTGACCCAGTGATAGTGAAGCAACAGTAATTTATTTCATATCAGGATAGTGTGTGTCTTGGAGGAGAGGACAGGAGTGGTGTTCTCACACAGCTATTGCCCGATCCTTCCAGGTGGTACAACTTGTAGGTTTGGAAGCTGCTGATTGAGGACCATTGCTGCGATAGTTTGCCCATTTTCCCTGACAGGTTTAGCAACAAGACAGTGTGGACCTTAGCTGCGTCACTACCAAATGTATCAGGCCAATTTTGTAGCCATCTCTAGCATCTACAGCCATTGAACTTTTGCTTAAGTTAACTCACAGCCTTACAATTGATTAATGATGCCACTGTGTAATTTGTTGGCATGTTACTGAGGGGTAGTCTCCCTTTTGTGTTCTTCAGCAGCCACCAACAAATCCTTAAAAATCATTCCTGTCAATCCAGGAAAACCAAGAACGCTTCCCTGTTTGCCCAGCTATCACCAGTCACCCTGCGTGTCCCCGCTTTCCTGCTCCACACAGCACTCATCTTGAAGTTACTGCAGTGAGACAAGCAATTTGTCATGTAATACCTTCACAGGTAGCTCACAATTAAAATATGAAAGAAGCTCAAGATCCAAGTTTGAGTGAGCTTTGGGTCTGCTGCTTGCAGGCATGTTTCTGACTTAATGACCCATATCTTTTGCTCAGGGTTGGAAATGCTATTAAGTGAGCGGCAAAGTGGCTAGCACTGCTGCCTCACAGCGCCAGGGACTTGAGTTCGATTCCAACCTCAGGGAACTGTCTGTGTGGAGTTTGCACATTCTCCCTGTGTCTGCTTGGGCTTCCTCCGGGCTCTCTGGTTTCCTCCCACAGTCCAAAGATGTGCAGGTTAAGTGGATTGGCCACGCTAAATTGCCTGTAATGTCCAGGGGTGCATAAGTCAGGTGGATCAGCCATGGGAAGTGTATGGTTATGGGGAAGGGCCAGGAGGATGGGGATGCTCTTTGGAGGGGTGTGTTGGCCTGTTCCCACACTGTAGGGATTCTATGAGAGGCAGAATGCAGGGGATGGAGGGTTTTCAATCTAGACAGGTGGAATGGCATGGTCCAGCGGGTGAAAGGATAGAAGGGTGGCTTATGGGCAGTTCAGGGGCATGGTGGGAAAGGTCAGGTCGAGAGGAAGAGAATTGAGCACTGTCAGGTCAGGTCCGGTTGGAGTACTGGTCTTAAGGAACTGGGGGATGGCAGTTTGGAGAATGAAGCAGGTTTTGAGGAGTCAGCCATCCACAGGGAGGGGTGTTGGTAGTGTCATAGATTGGGAGTTCAGTGAGAATGCTTGGGTGCTCAGTTTTAAAGCAGGTTTTAGTTCATCTAACATTTCCCAGCCAACCAATCATCTACAGGCGTTGTAATAAACTGACATCTCTGACTCTTAATTCAGGGTTGTGGATTTTTCAGAGGGCTCCAAATGCTGGGTAATTGCCCACCAGAAACTTCAATTTGCCCAGCAATTACCAGCGCATTGGGAATTCCAAATGGTCTTGATGCACCTCACTCAGCATGCATTGTGTTTCTGGCCATCCAGAGAAGGGATGATCTGGAACAATATATTAACAAAGTAGAGGAAGCACAGAAAGCACCATTGCCACAAGGGAATAATATTATTACATTATTTGTAACATGGAGGGTTGTTATTGCTTGGCTAACAGTTTAATATAGATAAATACATACGACAAAATTGATGATATAAGATTATCCATTCTCCTTCAGATTAGTGACCCCAAGGCAGAGTGATCATTTTCCCAGCTTTTGACATCAATAGTACTTGTATGATCACATTTCTCACCCTCTGAAGGCCTCAAGTAAGGTAAATACTATGGTTGAAAAGGTGAAAAGATATGACGAGCACTTTCCTAAACATTGAAAGCCACGCTGTACTTCTGCTGTTAGCCATGTGGAAATTATTCCAATATACTTTGATTTACTTTAAGCCATTCACTGCCTCAGAATAGGTTCTAGCAGGAATTCACTACTAAGCTGAGATTAAATAACTGCAGAACAATTTTCACACAGCATTGAACCAACGACTAATACTACAATCCTGTTATCATTTGACACATTTCAGTCAAGGTCTGCGATGTTAAACTATTGCCCTGGGTGTTTAGAGTGACCAAAATTGTCACTCAACAGCCAAAGCTATTTTCCCACTGATGGTGATCCACAGAGATAATCCATATCAAGCTGTGTTTATCCTATTTCAGCAACCATTGCCATGTGTTTTGAAGATGAATAATAAGCAACATAATTTAATTTGTGGTAATTAATTGCTCACAAATATGAATAAATGGTGATAACTGGCTTGATTCTTAGCCAGTTGAGTTCTTGTCAAAAAAACCTTGTCAGCTTTAAAAAAGCAGCCAAATATTCCAGATCACAGCTCCATCCAGTGGCCATAACCCTCTTACAAAAAGCAGAGCAAGACGAATCATTTGGGAACACACTGTATTACTTGGTAAGATACACTAAAAACTTGTCTTGGCTGTAATAAGCAGGACATTTTGAATCACTTCCACCATCTTTGAAAAAATTCTAACTTCTGGATCCATTGATTTGAAATTCCTGGGGTTGGACAGGAATGTTGTAGAGGTTGGAAGGTAAGTCAATCTCAGTTTTGCTCGGATTCCATCTTTAAATTCTGCTCATGGAACCTCTAAACAGCACCAAAAAGTCAAGGGATTGTGTCCAGGGAAAATTCTTTCATTGCTTTCTTGGTGTCAGGTGAACACAAGCATTCCAGATCTGGTGAAGGGAATGACTACCTTCACTCAGCAAAATGGCACTAATAGTCATCAAAAAAATTATTTTTTCCTAATGTAATTGGCCTCTGCCTCAAAAAGGGTCAGCCTGACTGAGGCAGCATCTGAGAAGGTACTCCAGCAGGTGCCATGGGAATTTTACATTAGAAAACAAGAAAATCTACACAGGTGCAAGAAATTTGGCCCTTTTCTCCAAAAAAATGGCGGATCACACCTGTACCTGCTCACTTGATGCTAATGTCCCATAATACCCCTAGAACCCAAAACCTTGTCATCATTTTCTTGACAATACTAGATGACTGAACACCCCAACTCTCCTGGGTCAATAATTCCAAACATTCATAATTAAGTGAAGACATTTCTCTTAATCCCAAAGTGAAATGATCAATATTTTATCCTGAGACCATGATCTCACTAATCTAGGGGGAAACTTTTAAAAGATCAACTCTCATTTGTCTGAAGACAAAACAGTAGAAATCCAATCTACTCAAAGTTCCTCATTGGACAATCCCCTCGATCCAGGAATGAATCCAGTAAACATTTGTTCCACTGCCTCTCAGACAAGCATGTCATTCCTTAGGTAAAGAGATCAACAGGGTTTAGTACTCCAGATACAGCCTCACCAATGACTTGAAAGTGGTAAGACTCTGTATTGTACTCTCATATCTTCACTGCTGAAGCTAACACAATATTCATCTGTCTAATTGCTTTTTGTAAACAAACATTAACCTTTTGTGATTCATGTGCTAGGACAATCAGGTCCTGCTGAACATAGGCATTCCCACCAAAGTGAACAACCTCACACCTTGTCACATTGTATTGTATTTATCAGGTCTAACCCATTCACTCAACTTGTCCATATATCTCCACAGCCTCTTTGTGCCCTCCGAAAAGCTTCCTTTCCCATTTAATTTTTGAGCAGCCAGCAAACTTGGACAGTTACATCCAATCTTCCCTAAATCATTGATATAAATTAGAAGGTAGCTGAGGACAGAGTAATGGCCCTTACGGTACCCCACTAGTTCCAGCTTACCAAACTCAAAATCTCCCATTTACTCCTCCTTTGTTTTGCCCATCAACCGTTTTGTCCATCAGATAAAAACTACCCCCAATCCCTAATGTTGCATTACAAGCTCTTGTCTAGCTCCATAATAAGGGGTATTTCTTGAAATCCAAATATATACATTCACCGATTCTCCTCATCCACCTGACTATGTAGATCCTCAAAAAACTCCAAGAGATCTGTCAGACATCAATTCCTTTCCGTAAATCTTCCATGATCCTGCATAATTGTTTCTTGAACAGCCCTGTTACCACACTAAGAGAATTTAACATAGTTCATCCAACTCATGTTAAGCTAATCAACTATAGTTCCCTCTCTACTCTTTCCCACTTTCTTCTATAACAAGGTCTTCTTTCTTGATACTATAAGACGATAGGACATAGGAGTAGAAACAGGCCATTCAGTCCATTTAAGATAACAAAGTGTGGAGCTGGATGAACACAGCAGGCCAAGGAGCATCTCAGGAGCACAAAAGCTGACATTTTGGGCCTCGACCCTTTATCAGAGAGGGGGATGGGGAGAGGGTTCTGGAATAAATAGGGAGAGAGGGGGAGGCGGACTGAAGATGGAGAGAAAAGAAGATAGGTGGAGAGGAGAGTATAGGTGGGGAGGTAGGGTGGGGATAGATCAGTCCAGGGAAGACGGACAGGTCAAGGAGGTGGGATGAGGTTAGTAGGTAGGAAATGGAGGTGCGGCTTGAGGTGGGAGGAAGGGACGGGTGAGAGGAAGAACAGGTTAGGGAGGCAGAGACAGGCTGGGCTGGTTTTGGGATGCAGTGGGGGGAGGGGAAGAGCTGGGCTGGTTGTGTGATGCAGTGGGAGGAGGGGACGAACTGGGCTGGTTTTGGGATGCGGTGGGGGGTGGGGAGATTTTGAAGCTGGTAAAGTCCACATTGATACCATTGGGCTGCAGGGTTCCCAAGCGGAATATGAGTTGCTGTTCCTGCAACCTTCAGGTGGCATCCTTGTGGCACTGCAGGACGCCCATGATGGACATGTCATCTGAAGAATGGGTGGGGAGTTAAAATGGTTTGCGACTGGGAGGTGCAGTTGTTTGTTGCGAACCGAGCGGAGGTGTTCTGCAAAGCGGTTCCCAAGACTCCGCTTGGTTTCCCCAATGTAGAGGAAGCCACACCAGGTACAATGGATACAGTATACCACATTGGCAGATGTGCAGGTGAACCTCTGCTTAATGTGGAAAGTCATTTTGGGGCCTGGGATGGGGGTGAGGGAGGCGGTGTGGGGACAAGTGTAGCACTTCCTGCGGTTACAGGGGAAGGTGCCGCATGTGGTGGGGTTGGAGGGCAGTGTGGAGCGAACAAGGGAGTCGCGAAGAGAGTGGTCTCTCCGGAAGGCAGACAAGGGTGGGGATGGAAAAATGTCTTGGATGGTGGGGTCGGATTGTAGATGGTGGAAGTGTCGGAGAATGATGCGTTATATCCGGAGGTTGGTGGGGTGGTGTGTGAGAACGAGGGGGATCCTCTTAGGACGGTTGTGGCGGGGGCGGGGTGTGAGGGATGTGTTGCGGGAAATGCGGGAGACGCGGTCAAGGGCATTCTCGACAACTGTGGTGGGAACATTGCGGCCCTTGAAGAACTTGGACATCTGGGATGTGCGGGAGTGGAATGCTTCATCGTGGGAGCAGATGCGGTGGAGGCGGAGGAATTGGGAATAGGGGATGGAATTTTTGCAGGAGGGTGGGTAGGAGGAAGTGTATTCTAGGTAGCTGTGGGAGTCGGTGGGCTTGAAATGGACATCAGTTACTAGCTGGTTGCCTGAGATGAAGACTGAGAGGTCCAGGAAGGTGAGGGTTGTGTTGGAGATGGCCCAGGTGAACTTGAGGTTGGGGTGGAAGGTGTTGGTAAAGTGGATGAACTGTTCGAATTCCTCTGGGGAGCAAGATGCGGCGCCGATGCAGTCATCAATGTAACGGAGGAAGAGGTGGGGTTTGGGGCCTGTGTAGGTGCGGAAGAGGGACTGTTCCATGTAACCTACAAAGAGGCAGGCATAGCTGGGGCCCATGCGGGTGCCCACAGCCACTGCCTTGGTCTGTAGGAAGTGGGAGGAATCGAAAGAGAAGTTGTTGAGGGTGAGGACGAGTTCGGCTAGGCAGATGAGGGTGTCAGTGGAGGGGGACTGGTCTGGCCTGCGGGTCAGGAAGAAGTGGAGGGCCTTAAAAATAATCCCTCTCATCCCTGTTTCAATAATGACCCCTTATGCTGAAATTATGCCCGTTGATCGTAGACTCTCCCACAAATCCTTCTATATCTATCCTGTCAAGTCCTCTGAGAATCTTTATTCACAAATGGGGGAGGGGGAAGGGAGCTAAGAAATCAATAGAGAGAAAGGAGGGGTGGGGCTGAGGAAGTTAGGTGGGATGGCGCTTGGTGAGAGCAGGTAGGGAATGGTGGGGATTGGTCAATGGGATGGGTAGGGCAGAAAGGTGGGAGAGAAGATGAACAGGTTATGTCAAGTCAAGGAGGAGATGAGAGAGAGGTTGGACATGGATGAGGCCAGGGATTGGGAGATCGCAAACCATTTCAATTCCCCCTCCCACTCCCTTGGTGACATATCCATTCTGGGACTCCTCCAGCGTCACAATGACACCACACACAAACCGGAGGAGCAACACCTCATATTCTGCCTTGGGAGCCTACAACCCAATGGCCTAAACGTGGATTTTGCCAGTTTCAAAATCTCCCCACCTCCGGCCTCATCCCATGACCAACCCTCCCTCTCATCCCCGCCTCCTTGACCTGTACATCTTCTCTCCCACCTATCCATTCCTCCCATCTCACTGACCAATCCCCACCACTGTCTACCTGAACTCACCTATCACCATCCCACCTATCTTCCCCAGCTCAACCCCCTCCTCTATTTATTTCTGAGTTCCCTTCCCCCTCTCCATTTCTGAAGAAGGGTTCTGACCCAAAACATCAACTTTCTTTTGATGCTGCCTAGCCTGCTGTGTTTCTCCAGCTCCACACTGTGTTACCTCTGACTCCAGCATCAGCAGTTCTTACTACCTCTAAGAGGCTTGTACATTTCAATTAGGTTACCTCTCAATCTTTCACATTTCAATGAGCACAGGCCCAATCTACACACCCCTCATACAGTAGTCCCTCTATGCCTGGTATCAACCTAGTGAAACCTCTCCAAACTGCCTCCAGTGCCAGTATATTTTTCCTTAAAGTCTAAAACTGCTCACTATATTCCAGCTGTGGTCTGACTCATGCCTTGTATGGTTTTATCAAAACCTCCCTCATTTTATTCTCCATTCCCTTTGAAATTAAGGCTAATATTCCATTTGCCTTTCCTATCACCCACTGAAATTAGTTGCTAACTTTCTGTGATTCATGGACACGGGACACCCCAAGGCCTCTGTTCTGTACCTTTCTCCAGTCTTTCTTCAATTAAATAATATTTGGTTCCTCTATTCTTCCTGCCAAAATGTACAATGTGGAAAAATGAGAGGTCATATTCCATCTGCCAAGGCTATGCCCACACACTTAATTTGTCTACGTTTTTCTGCAGACTGATAGTATCATCCTCACTGCTTGCCTTCCCATCTATTTTTGTGTCATCTGCAAACTTGGCTATAGTGCATTCACTGTCTGCTTCCAAGTCATTTGAAATAACTGTGAGCCCAGTACTGATCCCTGTGACACTCTATTAGGGAGAGGTTGCCATCCAGAACATGCCTCCCCTGTTCCAACTCTCTTTTCTATTAGTTCGCAAATCCTTTATCCATGCTAACATATAACCTCTGACCTTATTAAGTAGCCTAGCCCCTTATCAAATGGGTTCTGAAAATCCAAATGTATTATTTCCAATACATCTCCCTCAGCTACCCTTCTTGAAAGACCTCAAAAAATCCCAGTCAATTGATCAGGCATGATTTCCCCTTCAGAAAGCCATAATGACTCTGCTCAATCATGTTACGTATTTCTAAATGCCTGCTGTCACATATTTTACATGAGACTGTAACAATGTCATTGGCTCCCCAGTCTGTTTCAAAGAGCAATTAAGAGACAACCAGTTCCAGGGCAACTAAGGATAGGTAACAAATGTTGTCTTTGCTAGCAATGCCCACATTCCATGAAAGAATGTGAAAACTGTTATCCAAAATCTTGACAACTCACTTTACATTTGATTATCATACATCCTACTAAGCAAATAGTGAGTCTGCTAGACTGCTTAACTGAGAGTAGTGAGGCGGAAAATTAATATGTTGATCATTTCCTGCACATGCCTTTGAAGGATACACTGGTGTCCTATGGACCATTGTCAGATATAATTTATTGAGGTATGCCAAACATGGTCACTGCGGCCTCAGCTTTGACCTCAGGGAGATCATGAGTAATGACTGTTAGAAAAATTAATCCATACAATTAACGCTGCTGCTAGCACCTATTAGTAAGAACTAGCTGCCATTAACTAGCTTATAGTCCCTATTTGCTGTCACCATAATGTGGTGTCAAACATCATTGCTGGTATGATACAGTTTGTAGTATGTCAACCCATGTCAGAAGTATTGAAGTTTATTTACAATACTTACTTTTCTACAACAGCACAGACATATGCATAGTCTGGGTTCTATACTTATATAATATTTCTATATATAACATATTCAAAACTGACAAACTAAACACATTACACCGCGAGAGTGACTTCATGCGTTCCTTTGATGAGCTCTAAAATTCTCCCAAACTTCAGGCTTACTTTTTTTGACATGGGTGGCACGGTGGCTCAGTGTGCCAGGGACCCAGGTTCAATTCCGGCCTCGGGCAACTGTACGGAGTTTGCACATTCTCCCTGTGTCTGCGTGGGTTTCCTCCCATAGTCCAAAGATGTGCAGGCCAGGTTGATTGGCCATGCTAAATTGCCTGTAGTGTGCACGGATGTGTGGGTTCTGGGGGAATGGGCCTGGGTGGGATGCTGCAAGGAGCAGTGTGAACTTGTTGGGCTGAAGGGCCTGTTTCCACACTGTAGAGAATCTAAATCTAACTAAGTTCCTTTCATTAACTCAGAGTTGGACTATATTTCTGTGGGAAATTTTGTGCCTTAAAAATGAACATTTGTTGCAAACCATTCATTAATCCTTTAAATGCTAGCCAACCCTTTTCTACCATCATATCATTTGCCAATTTACTTTAACTAACTTACTCCACCTACCCAAAAAAATTGTTTCATTTAGATGCAAGGCCCTAGTTTTAAACTTAGAAAACTTTGAGTGAATTTGAAAATGATTGAGTATGTTAACTCTTCCTAGAAATTTCTTTGCCACAGATGATTAACTAACTCATTCTCACTGCACAACACATGATCTTAAATGGTACGCTCCCAAGTTGGCTCTTTAACATATTGACCCAGAAACCTAGCTTGTATACCTTACAAAAAAATTATCCTCCACCAATATTACTGCAAATTTAGTTTCATGGTCTAAGATTAATGTTCTCCCCTTGAATGCAGTATTCTCTACATTATATGTCTCTAATCTTCTGATTCATACTTTGTTCTACATGATATTCATTGCTAGCAAGAGCCTGCAAACAACTCCCACCAATGTTTCCTATCCCTGGGGGTTTCCTAGCTCCATTCAAACTGATTCAGCTTTTGATTTTTGAGCCAAGAATCTTTTCTTTTCACTGTTGTTAATCAATCAGGACCACCCCTTTTCCTTTCCATTTTACCAATCCCTTCTAAAAAAAACTATCAGGGAATATTTTTGTTTCTAGCCTTGATTGCTATGTACCATTTCTGTAATGGCTTTTACATCAAATTTCAATCCTATTAATTTATGTGATTTGATGTGAATGTATCACACATTCAGATATAGTGAGTTTTTCTAACTTATCCCGATGCCCCTTAATCACCAATGACCATATTCATTATTCACACTAACACTTCCTGACCCACCCTATTGATTTTTATCCGAAAGTACTGCCGTTGATTCTTGACGTGTCCATCGTAACCTTGGGCAAGTGGCAGGAATGAATAAGGGAGGGGTGTTTCTCTCTGTCCGCACTTAAAAACCATTGGAAGGTTCCCATGAATTGCCATTCATTTCTCTTCACTAATTACAGTTCAACATTAAAAAGCAGTCCATAATATTACTGCATTACTTTTAAAAATTGAATCATCTTGCTGCAACCAAATTGCTTTTCCCAAAGGTTTAATTTGGAGTTTCACTAAAGTTGCCACCCAGGTTGATAGGGTTGTTATGAATGCGTATGGCGTGTTAGATTTTATTGGTAGAGGGATTGAATTTCGGACCCGTGAGGGCATGTTGCAGCTGTACAAAACTGTGGTGCGGCCACTCTTGGAGTATTGTGTACAGTTCTGGTCGCTGCATTATAAGAAGGATGTGGAAGCATTGGAAAGGGTCCAGACGAGTTTTACCAGGATGTTGCCTGGTATGGAGGGAAGGAATTTTGAGGAAAGGCTGAGGGACTTGAGGCTGTTTTTATTAGAGAGAAGAAGGTTAAGAGGTGACTTAACAGAGACACACAAGATGATCAGAGGATTAGATAGGGTGGACAGTGAGAGCCTTTTTCCTCGGATGGTGACGGCTAGTATGAGGGGACATAGGTTTAAATTGAGGGGTGATAGATATAGGATAGATGTCAGAGGTAGGCTTGGTACTCAGAGAGTAGTAAGGGCGTGGAATGCCCTGCCTGTAACAGTAGTAGACTCGCCAAGTTTAAGGGCATTTAAATGGTCATGGGATAAACATATGGATGATAATGGAATAGTGTAGGTTAGATGGGCTTCAGATTAGTTTCACAGGTCAGTGCAAAATCGAGAGCCAAAGGGCCTGTACTCCGCTGTAATGTTCTATGTTCTATGTTCTATGTTCATCTTGGTCATTCTTCTCTCACAGCACAGTGTCCAAAATGACATACAAACAAAATCCTACATAAGAAACACGTAATAAGTCATACAGGAATGAAAACAATAATATTGTGCTCAAAAGACAAACACTACAGAGCTTAATTAGACTTAAAATTAATTGGGATTTCACGTACACACAAAGAAAAAAGCACTCAATCGGTGTTGAATTAAGGGATGTATACTTGTACTGTTTTACTTTATGCATAGTTATAAAAATGAATAATGTTTCCCTCCTATAATTGTTTGCCAGCTGCTTTTCTGCATTTAAGTAATGCCTTACCACCTTGTTGAAAACGTTTCCACATTGACTGGGAACTTTAAACAATGGTCAGTTTTCATATCCAAATATCCTTCCTTTTTGACAGTTCACTATTCTAATAGTAACATGTTACACTCTCAGCCTGTGACGTAAACTTCAATGTCAATCACAACTGATACCAAAATCTGAACAAACCTGTAACATGTAATTTCAAATTACTTAAAACTTGCTATTCCCCTACTATTTGGACAGTACAACAGTAATATTTGTGTTTGATCTGGCAAATATGAAATCAATGTTATAACTTACCCAATTAAATAGGGTAAAAAACCATGTACCATTATCTCTTCATTACAATATGAATGATGCACATCTCTAAGACTACAAAGAAATCAGAAAAGCGCCACTCAAACAGCAATTTTAAGTGAGTCTGGGGATTAATGACATTAGATTCAATACATTTCCTCTAATCTTCTTGGGAGAGATTTTGTACATGTTAGCATTTCTTGCATGGATCTGCTCAGCTAATTGTCAGCTGTTTATAACATGAACATTTTTATTGAAATGGAATTTCAATATTGAAATTCCTGGAATTTTATTATTCAGCACTGAAATATCGTTTAGCAAACAAGAAACACACTGATTTGGAAGTAAGTTTCTCCTTTAAGATCAAAGTTCCATAACTATTTTTAAAAAGTTGATTTCCAGTACTTCCTAAAATGAAAACAACTCAGGACTTCAAAAATGCTACATGTTGGTTGTCGGCCATCATTCCATAGTTGCTCACAGAGCACATAGAAATTATTTAGCAAGTCAAGCAGACATTAAATCCACAGTGATCTTACCCCAGTCCATTTTATGGAATTACATGAAAAGGTAACCACTAATCCAATCAATCACACTTTCCAACAATCAAAGCAAATATTAAAAATACAAGAGTGAGTAGAGAATTATAAATGTCCTGTGATCAAAGTTAATAATCATTACTGTTTTGAAAAGTTGAAATCTAAAGTAGAGGTAAATGGAATTTTGGTTTACAGCAACTTTATATTAAAGAAAGGTCAGAAAGTTACTTGGAACAGTGAGCTTAACAGCCTCTCCAAGAAATTATGTGATTTGAACTCAATGGCTAACAATCTACCTCGTGAGATAATTGTTAACTTAAGTTTCTATGATCCAGACAAAGATAGGCTGAGAAGAATCAACACAGGTTCAGTTAGACAGATACAGGCCTAGTTCGGAAAACCAGAAGGGCAATTTAATTTCTTTTTGCAGCCTCCAGGCCAACAGAGCTTGAATGAATGCTTGTATTGTTTTCAGCAACCTCAAAGTTGTCAAAGTCAGGGAAAAGTAGTAAGCTTGATTTTCTGCAAATCTTGGGAACAAGTCAAAGGAATCACATCTGGTGAAAGTACAAAAAATAAACTGGAAAGGAATTTGACCTTGTCAGTAAAGTAAGAAATTTTAAAGTCAAGACAGGAGACAATCATTGGGATTGAGTGTCTGGAAAGGATATTGCTGGGGACAGGGTTGAATATTTCCTTTTGCTAATGGCAACACCCTTTCAAATTCTTTTCTTTTGTGCAATAAACATGTGTTCTTTTGTTAAAAACACATTGGCAGCCTTATGTGAAATCTTTACTGGTTGAACACTATAACTGAATTGGAAAAACTGAAAAAACTTATGATTTGTCATGTCAGGTTTCACTTTGGAACCTGAATTGTTCAGTATTACCAACAGCTGGGATCACAAACTCAGAGGCTCAATGATAGGAAACCATTTCCTTCTGTGGATTTTTTTTGTGCCATGTTAAGACTTGCTCTGAACATGTTTATTGGATTCTACAGCAAGTCAGATCAAAATACAGTTGTGATAATGCCACTCCATTAGTAGTGGCCTTATGGACATTTATAAAATAATGAGGGGTATAGATAGATAGTAGGTGTTTTTTCCCTAGGATGGAAGATTTCAAGACGAGGGGACACATTTTTAAGATGACAGGAGAGAGATTTTTAAAAAATGATGGGCAATTTTTTTTTTACACAGAGGATAGTTCACGTATGAATGAACTTCCTGAAGAAGTGGTGGATATGGGCACAATTACAACGTTTAAAAGATCTTTGGATAAGTACATGAATAAGAAAGGTTTGCAGGGATATGGGCTAGGAGTAGGCAGATGGCATTAGTTTAGTTTAGGATTATGCTTGGCATGGACTGTTTGGACCAAAGGGTTTGTTTCTGTGCTGTATAACTCTATGACAAATGAGTAATCCTGTAAGAAAAGTAGCTCATGGAGACAAAAGGGAGAACTATCCTAAAAAATATGGTCAATTGTAAAAATATAGAAATTACTTCATAGAGGCAGAATTCAGAAGTTATGACAGCTGATGCCAGAAAATAGGGATTATTTTCTAATTCCACTCATAAAATATGTGAACCTTTAAAAGATTCACTGAAGAAACAAATTCTGAAAGGAATGACCTAAAAGTTCATAGTTTGAATCTATGAAAGTGGCAGAATTCCCTGCCTAGAAATAACATTTCTGCCAAACTAGAAAATTCACAAAAATACTAAAGACTTCAAAACATTTCTCAATATTGTTACTTCAGTGAATGGGCTAACCCCTTTCAATAAAATGGAGTTGAACTGAAATCATCATTACATGGAATTGCAGGACTTTTACAAGTGTAAGACAAATGTAATCCATTTTTGTGAACATTGCAATGTGATGAGCGTATAAATCTAAAAGCAGGTTATACAGAGTGAGTGCTGAATCAGGAGCTGTCACATGTTGCAGATGTAGGGAAATGTCCAAGAATCGCATTGAACCTCTGGGATCCTTACTTAGTGACAGAGCAAATTAGAAGCATGTGCAGAGAATCTAAGGTTTTCCAATATTTAAAAAGGGATTATTATAAAGTCACAGGCAATGTCAAATCTAACTTACAGTGTGCACTGATACAGGAAGGAAAATTGCCCCCATTATTCTATCAGGGGTAAAAATACTCAAAAGTTGTGATGATGGGTTTGAAGATTTTGTGTACTTAACTAAACTGTGTAATACACAGATTGAAATTGTTGAAAAAGTACTTGCGCAAGGACTAAATATAAATAAATATTGTAAATTTGAGTAAATGAAGTAAATGCCTAATCAGGCACAGAAAGAGAAATTCAAAGAGTTCTTTTTCATTCTGTTCTTGGTCAAGTGTCAGGATATTTTAATGCATCAAATAGAAATTTCCTGTCCCAAGGGGACAAGAACTTTGAAATGTTGAACATGGTTCACCACTTCATTTTGTAGTGCGTACTCAAGTGTGGCAGTGATACAAGAACTGAGGATAATCAACCTTGGTATTATGTTTACCTCTGAATTTTGCAGGCTAGCAATGTAATACTTTAGTGAACAAACTGCTCCCAGAATGATTGATGATCTGCCAGTGATACTTTGAGAGATCATAACAACTGATAAACTGCACTGTTACTCAACCATCAGAAAGAATCATCAGTAAAAATGACTTGTCAGAAGAGCCCTGTATAGGCCAGGTCAAGTTATAGATCGAGATGTTGCAAAATGGAGGAAATGTAATTAATCACTCCCAAAATCATTTCTGAAACAACCATAAAAATGACAGATGAACAGTTATGCCAAGGAGCAGAAGAGGTGGAGAGAACATCCTCACAGAATATTGCTTGGGCCAGGCATGGTTAAGTGAATGTATTTGTTATTGCTGCATATTGGGAGGTTTAATAGTGTGGCTAAACCATTTGCTGAGCTCAATAAGTAGTAGTCACCACACACAAACAAAAAAATCACAGGCTTAAAACATTTGGTAAACAAAGATTTCTTGCACCAAAGATCAAACAAGAACATCTAATTTTCTTCAACATGTATACCTCAAACTTACCAAAGGCTCTTCTTTTAAAATTAATTTTTGATGTTTCCCTTCAATCACAAATTTGCTTCAAAGTTGAGGGAGGTGAAAGTCATTCTGAAATTATGAATTATCAGGATTAATATAATCCAGTATGACAATTCATTCAATATTTAATTAAATTTACAGCAAGCCTTGAATTTTTACATCTTGTGTTTTACTATTTTGAGCCACTGGACAGCTTCCATTAGCCTCCTGGTATATATTGTAGGATTTGTCAGAGACCAGCAACACTTAATTCCTTTTAACAACAGGGTCGATTACCTCACTGGGCAGGATAGCTGGAAACATTCAATTCCATTATCGGCTGACAACACCATAAGTACCTTCTCAAACTCATCACCACCCCCACCCCCGCAGCTTAAGGCATGGCAACTCTCAGGTCAAACCCACTTTCAGCCATCTCTTTCTGATGACAGAGCAGCCACTGGCCCTCTGGGATTATGGCAGCTTTCACTTTTAGTTAAAGGGTCCAATTCAAACAGTGAGCTCAAATCTTTTCAGTGAAACCTTTGCAGTGCTCGAGCATTCTGTGCAGTGGTGAGAGCATGCTGGCAGCTATTTTACCATTATTTACAGAAAGGAGGAATGATATCCTGGCCATGCTCTGAAGACCAGGACTGTTCAGCATGGAGGCTGTGTGGATGCTGTTGGTTCCTGCAGGAGACACGAGAAGCAATGAGGTGTACAATAGGGGTGGAAGCTTGAGTGTGTTGTGAATACACTGACATTGGTGGTAATAGGAGAGCAGCACAATGAAGCTTACTTGGTTCCCTGGATGTGGAGGTCTCTGTCTTCCCAGGAGCAATCACAGTCCAGTCACATTAACTCACAGAACTTCTCCTCATAGAGGAGTGAGAAGTTGAATGATGGCCACCCTGCCGCATACAGATTTTTCCAACCTATTACGAGAATGAATGAGATGAAAGTGGCTGGAAGAACTGTTAAAACTAGTGCAGGAGCAAAAGAGGTGCTTGGGTGATCGGAATGAGAGAGTCAGAAGCACAGAGGGCATTCAGCTAGTAATCTGGAGGGTTAGAGTGGGTGAGCGCAAATGAGAGAACATGCTGCATACAGTGTGCCTAGTATCTCCACAGCCACTTTCTTTAGGTCTGTAGGATACAGATTCCTAGGTTCAGGTCTTTGGTCCCATTTATTCTCCTTCCCTCCCTCCAGTCTGAAATATCACCATGACTCTGCCTCTGAGCACATCAAATTCCTCAGGGCAGCAGCCATTCCCTGCTTAACCAGCACAGGTTTCTGTCAGTCAGTAATAATTTCAGCAATGCCCTTGACAAGGTCTTACACAGGAGACAGATAAAGAAGCTCATGGGATCCTGACTAACTTGGCAAGATGGATCCAAAATCGGCTTCGTGACAGGAGACAGAGGGTGGCGGGAGAAGGCAGTGTGTGACTGGAGCCCAGTGTCCAGTGGTGTACCACAGGGATCAGTGCTGGGTCTATCATAGTTCATAATATTCATAAATGATGTAGATGAGAATGTTGGTGGGGTTTGGGGGTAGGGGAGGGGGGTGGTGTGATGGGTGAGTTTGCAAATGATACAGAGATTGGCGGGGTGTTTGACAGTGAGGAGGAAGGTGTTAGGTTACAGGATGCTATAAACAGTTTGCTCAGATGGACAGATCAGTGGCAGATGGAATTTAACTTTGCTATACGTGAGTCGTTGGAAGAAGGAACAAAACAAGGGAGTACTCAGTGAATGGCAAGATACTAGGAAATTCAGAAAACAAAAGAGGAATTTTGGAGGTGCTTTTCTAAAAATCCCTGGAAGTGCAGTATTGGTGAATTGCTTAGTTAAGGAGGCATACAGGACGCTTAGCTTTAAGTCGTGGCATAGATTATAAAAGCAGGTGGGGAGGCGCGTCATTTTGGAGCTTTACAGAACTTTGGTTAGGCCACGCCTGGAGAACTGTGTGCAGTTCTGATCACTGCGTTATAGGAAAGATGTGATTGCAATGGAGCGGGTCCAGAGGAGATTCAGGATGTTGCCTGGAATGGAGCATTTTGGCTCTGAAGTGAGGCTGGATAATGTTGGGTTGTTTTCTTTGAAGCAGAGAAGGTTGAGGTGTGACCTGATAGAGCTGGACAAGATTATAAGGGACTAAGAGTGAATAGAAAGCAGCTGTACCTATCAGTCAAAGGGTCAATAACCAGGGTGGGTATAGGGGGGAGAAGGGGAGGGGGAGGAGAGTGTGGTAGATTCAAATGAAAGGAAGGAGGTTTAGAGGAGATTTGAGGAAAAAATGCCTTTTGACCCAGAGGGTTGTGGAGGGGGGATCTGAAATGCAGTGTCTGGGAGGGTAGATGAGGTAAGAATCTTCAAAAATTGAAAAAGTACTTCAATGAACACTTAGGGTCATGGAGTTTGGCCTACATCCCTCCAAACCCTTCCTGTTCACTTACTCAGCCAGATACCTATTAAATATTGGAATTGTACCCACCTCCACTACTTCCTCTGGCAACTCCTTCCATACGCGCACCACACTCTGCGTAAGAAACTTACCCCTCAGGTCCTTTTTAAATATTTCTCTTCTCACCTTAAACCTATGCTCTCTAGTTTTGGACTCCCAGGAATATGACCTTGGTTGTTCACCCCATCCAGGCCCCTCATGATATTCTAAACCTGAAGCGTCATAAAAATCAAGGCTATTAGGAAGTGTACATCATAACATGTTTTTGGCTGTACAGACTCAATGGATCAAAGGGCCTTTTCTGTATTGTATGATTCTGTTACCGCACAGTTAATAGCCCACAGTCTGCCCTGGAGAACTGATGCAGCCTAAGTTGCATTGTTTTGAAGCTCCACTACACAAACACATTAAGCACAATGTCCTTTCAACTCTGAGGACAACCAATCTTTAAATACACTCTTTATGACTATTGCTGCCTTTCCCTTTACTGTTATACTGGCAGCATCTTCTTCGTTTGTGAAGAATGGGGTAATGTATATTCTCACTTAGAACCTCTGTCAGGTACCTCTTAGTACCCTCTTCATCCAAAGGAAGATAGCCTTCTGGCCATCAGCACCAGCTTTGCCTCCACTACCCCTTTTAAACATGATTCATTTACAGGAGAATAATGTGTTTCTTTTTGTTATTCACTCGTCTGTTCACATTCTCTCTTTGCCTCTCCCATCTCAGTTTTTCAAACTCCTATGCTTTGGACAGTGTTTTCTATAATTACACATTTATTGAATCAAACTGCTTAACTTATAATTACAAATTGTAAAATCACGCAAAACAGAAGTGGACCTTTATTGCCAAGCCTCAGAAAAATATTATTTTTTAAAAATGGAGGAAATGAACTCGTCTAGATATGTTAGAATTCCAGTATTTTGTCACACTTATTATTTTTAAATAGAAGATCTGGAACATAACACTAAAACAAACAACCATGGTTGGAATACAAATTGCAAATTAACATCCATGTCTAATAGCATTGAATCGGAACAGACATAGGATATTTCTGCAGCAAGATGTACGTACTGTACAGTTGTTAACAACTTAGATATTTAAAAGCTACTTAGTGTATTTCCTTATATAAAATCTTAGCACTGTATATTTTAACAAGCTGAAAACTATAAAGATTAGTGCTGATGAGATGTTACCAAGCATGGATCAACGTAGATAGCATCAAATGACTTATTTTCATTTTAAGAAGGATATTTACAGAGACAGGGATAGTCAAGTCCACAAAACTGTTTGAGCATTAGGATTGAATTTTCAAGTCATTGGTTGACCAGATGCTGGGTAGACTTTGGGAGGCAAGCCACAGATGGCTGGGGATAATTAGGTCTAGAGGTGATGAAGGTATGAAAGAGGGTCACAAGCAGCAGAAGGACCGCACCAGGAATGAAGTCTAGCAATATTGGAGAGATGGAAAAAGGTCAGACAATTTCTTGAGAGACAGTAAGAACTGCCAATGCTGGAGTCAGAGATAACACAGTGTGGAGTTGGAGGAACACAGCCGGCCAGGCAGCATCAGGAGAGCAGGAAAGCTGACATTTTGGATCAGGACCCTTCTTCGGGAATGAAGAAATGAATTTCTGAAGAAGGGTTCCAACCCGAAATGTCAGCTTTCCTGTTCCTCTGATGCTGTCTGGCCTGCTATGATCCTCCATCTCCACACTGTATTACCAGTTTGAGAGACAGCATGAATATGAGATTCAATACAAAAGAAAAAAAGTGCCTGGGAGACACCACTGCTAATCATGCTGGACATATCCTGAAGGACTTGCCAGATATGTGGTGAGAGGACCCAAAAAAATGGGACAAAAAAAATACTTAACCTTGTCTTTGCCAATTTACCAGGTCAGCACTGGTAGAAGGGTCAATCTAGTCTAGTCCTGGTGGATACAGATATTATGTTCACGTGGTAGATACCTTCCATCTTGTTGTGAGACACTACTGCTGTACTAAATGGGATAGATTCATTCAGCTCAAACATAGGCATCCACACAGAACTGGGTATTGTCCAGCATATCATTTAAATCAACCACAACCATCAAGTCAGGAGAATAACCCTGATTCAATAAGGAGAGCAGGAGAGATAGGAGCACCACCAAACATACCAAAAAATTAGAAATGATGCACTAATCAACAAGGACTACATTCATGATAAACAGCAGAAGCAATGTGTGATAGACAGAACAAGGCCAATGGATCAGTTCAAAGCTCTGGAGTGCCCTGGGATCTGCAGCCATGAACGATGGAGGAAAGTTAACCTAATCTAATGGAAGGAGGTTGTCCATCCTTAAATGACAGCTGAGTCCAGCATATTACTATAGGGGACAAGGGTGGCACATTGGGAAAAACATCTTCAGCCAGAAGTGCCAAGTGGATGCTCAATCTCAGCTTCATTCTGAGGTCCACAGCATCACAGATTCAAGTTTTCAACGAATTTAATTTACTCCATGATACATCAAGAAATGGCTAAAAACTCTGGATAGCTGAAAAGCTATAGTCTCCCACTACATGCCATTAGCTGTGAAAAATTACGCTCCTTAACTAGTCATGCCTCTAGGCAAGTTGTTCCAATAGTTTCAACATTGATATCTATGCAACAATGTGGAAACATGAGCTGGATTAAATACACAGGGCTGGCAGGTGAATTTGCATCCAAAAGTCCCCAAATCACCTGGGAAACTTTCGCCACAAGGGGAACCAACTGGAACAAAGTTGACCCAATGTGTGGAAGTGACAGATCGTGTAAACTGCTTCTCATCCAATCACAGGCAATCTCAGAGAAACAGGAAGTGACGCTGATCAATGTTTCAGAAAAATGACCAAGGTGTCTAAGCTATGCCTGTGAAACAATGATTGGTGAAGGCTATTTAAATAATCTGGACATTTTGGTTATTTTCTTTTATTTATCCCTAAACTGTATTTGCCAGTCAGCTTCTCTTATGTGAATGGGAGCTAAAAACATATGGTTTGTGATTTGCAATGTACATTAGTCATCTCACCTTCTTGTCTAAGTTGTTCCTTTGCTGAAGTTGCTGTATATTTAATAAATAGTCAAGTCTTCTGTTTGAGATGCAAGATCGGTGCCTAGGATTAATTATTTAAAAGTCTGGTTAGGGGTTTTTAACAGTTTTAATTTTACTGTGTTGTGAATACAAGGGTGGAAAGGTTGATTGGGTTTGACTGTCCTTCTCCACGTCCTAACAGTACATTTTTCTATTAAGTTCATAATAACACACACATTTCTGGATGCCTTTTTCAGCAATTTCCCAATTTTTTATAGTCAGCATTTCATTGCAACTGGGATCTCTGATATATGCTACTCATAAGTGAAGAGGATATAATATTTTACTTGAAAGAAATGAAATGCGAAAGTGACTCATATTTCACGTACTGTGAATTACTTAAGGTGCAGTGACTGCTCAAAGGCAAACATGCAACAATTTAGCAAATGCTAAGATTCCCAAAGGGTAATGAACAAGTTCATTTTTGTCATGCTTTTTATGACTCAGGACATCTTAAAATGCCTTATAATCAAATGAAATACTTTGGAAGTGTTGTCACTGTAGTAATAAAGTATATGTAATGAGGTAAATGATGAACTAATTCAGGAGCATTCAGAACTAGTGACTAGTTAAAAAACTAAAACCTGATCTTTCAAGAGTAAAATTAAGAAGTACTTGCACACACATTGATATAAAAATTGACAGAAGTTTTGAACTCTTCTACAGAAAGTAATTGTGGTTAAATCTATGTCAATGCTAAATCAGTTATTATATTTATATCTGTGATTGAAATCTAAGACACCAGGAAAAGAGAACAATAATCGCCTTGTTAAGAGCTTCCATTATTCTACATATGCAAAGTAAATATATCATCATTGACAATCACCAGCCCACAAACAACATGTTCAGGGTAATGGCTTTTGTGTGTAGATTTATTATTAACACATGCCCTAATTATGTCAATGTGATGACCAGCAAATTAATACCTTCCTTGTATGTTGTGACTTTACATTTAATGGATGGGTGAAGATTGCAGTATTAAAATTGTTTAATTCCCAATGAGTGTTCAAATATAAAGACATCAACACAAATACTGTAAATAATTTAACAATGTCACTGACTGACCTGATAAAAAAAGAGTTAGTGAGGATGTAAGACGAACCCCGCAAACTAACAAATGGGCCTGAGAAAGATACCTTCACAATTCAGGCCCAGCCCTGAAAAACAATTTTAAATCCAGACCTGTCTGCAAAAAGCAGGCCAAAGTTAACCTGGCCATTTACTGCTCCAAGACTGCTCTCAAGTGTCAGAAAAGTAATGGAAGAAGATTTCTTTGACAATGCTCTTTGACAAGAGACACAAACACAGTAATATATTACTTTCAGGGACTCAGGGGTTATTTTAGAGCCATCCAACTCTAGAGGTCGCTGCAGTTTTGATCCAAACTTATAGCAAAGAGACAAGTTCCAGAGGTGAACAGCAAAGTGATTGTGACTGTCCTTGATATTAAGGCAGCATTGGGGTATCAAAGAAACCCTAGAAAAATTAATATAAATGAGGATCAGGGGAAATCTCTCCAATAGTTGGAATCGTGTCAAACACAAAGAAAGATGTTTGTGGCTGTGGGAGATCAGTCATCTCAATCACAGGACGTTTCTGCAGGATCGATTGATTGATTATCACTTGTACTGAAATATAGTGAAAAGCTTTGTTTATGAGTGGCACAGGCAGATCACAGCAAGCAAAAGATGTACAGATAAAAAAGACTTAGGGGTTTGTAAGTTACATTATTTGAGGCTAGAGTCCATTCAACAGTCTGATAATGGCCAGAAAGCAGCTGTTTCTGAACCTGCTGGTGCATGTGCTCAGGTTTCTGTACCTTCTGCCTGACAGAAGAGGTTGTAGGAGATCATTACCAGGGTGTGATGGATCTTTGATGATGTTGGCCAGCTGTCCATGGCAGTGAGCCGTGTAAATAGAGTCCATGGATGGAAGATTGGCTTCTGCGATGGTCTGGGATGTGCACACAACGTCCTGTAGTTTCTAATGCTCCTGGGCAGAGCAGTTGCTGTACCAGGCTATTATGCTTTCAATGGTGCATCTGTAGAAGTTGGCAAGGGACCTTATGGACGTACCAAATCTCCTGAGCTGCCTGAGGAAGAAGACGTGTTGTTGCGCCTTCTTGACTGTCGTATTTACATGGGAAGTCCAGGACAAGTTGTCCGTGATGGTCACTCCGAGGAACTTGATGCTCATCACTCTCTCATCCTCAGTTCCATTGATGTAGATGGGGGTGTGTTTGCCTTCTTTTCTTCTGAAGTCAATCATCTGTTCTTTAGTTTTGCTGACATTGAGAGACAAATTGTTTTGAATGCATCACGTCACCAAGCCCTCTATCTCAATTCTGCATTTTGACTCGTTGTTGTTGGATATCCAACCCACTATGATGATGTCATCAGCAAACTTGTAGATAAGTTGCTCATGGTAATGCATTAGGTCATCTTCAATGATCATCCCAAAAATGTGGGAGTGTTCACTATTCCAAAATGTTCGATAGCTTTCAAGACTTCAACCAGTAAAAACATTCCAGGTCTACACACAGGAAGACCTGGTCAGTAGAGAGGCATGAGCTAATAAAAAGCAAGTTACATTTGTACCACACAATTGCCAGACATTAACTGTCTCAAACAAGAAAGAATTGCCTCCCACGTCACAAGCCAAAAATGAATGGGAAAAAAAGGTAAATTTTTTAAAGCTGCACTGTCTTTGTGTCAAGTAATTATCAGGAATGAAAAATAATAACAAGCATGCATGAAGTAAACTCCAGAGACTTTTCACAATCAAATACACAGCTTCAAATTGAAAGTGAAATAAATCAGCTGTTTCACTAGTTCAACTGTACATAATTCTTTAGAAAACTGGAAATTGTCAATATTTACTCGGATTTCAGGAGAAGAGCAGTATAAAGTATTTTCCACGGTCTCCTGACTGAACCTTCTGTACAAAAACAAGGTAGGTTTTGACGAGGCTATCGTGGAATGGATTGGTATGAAAGCCGCAGGAATGGAAGGTCTTTTAATGTCATTGCTCTGTTAATTTAATGCGATGGTAAGTTTAAATGAATTTGTTTCTAGCCCCTGGCTTTTCAGAAACCTTTCAAAAACATAAAGTTCAATTTTCTGATAGATTAAATTACAATTTCCCTTTCCTAGAAAAAGTAAGGTGCAGCAGACATAGTATGTATTTGGGAGAGGAGAGGGAATGGTACATATTAATATTATACAAAGAATAATCAAACAGATAATCCTAAAATGTGAATCATTTTGTTTAAGTTCACATTTTCACAGCTGCTGGACAATTGAACGTGGCGGCACAGTGGTAATATCCCTACCCCGGACCAAGAGGTCTGGGTTCAAGTCCCCCTTGCTACGAAAGTGTGTTATAACATATCTGAACAAGTTGATTAGAAAACAAAAATCGATAAGCATGCTGTTCTCACAACAAGCCACTAGAGGTGGGATAATTGAGTCTGTTCACAACCCTCAGTGATCACCCAAGTCTTCAGTCTCCACAGTCCACATAGTTAAAAAGCAGGAGATGACAGACAATGGAAAACAACAATTACCGTACCTCCTTCAGGGATAATGGAAGGAAAGAAAAGTTCTGATGGAATGTAAGCTCTGTTTCCCATTCCACATCTGCTCTAACAGCTTTAAAATTGAATGGAACATGAATAAGAGGATGAAACTTGCTCCTACAGTAAAACACTTGCACTTTTCCAGGCTGGGTGAGTTTGCCCCAGAATAAGTGAACAGACAATTACAGAAGTCAGCAACCTTTCGTTTTAAACCTGAACAGTCTTTTCACAAAATTGCTGAAAACAAAATTTGGATATCTTAATGATGAAAATTTGGCATTTCTAATCAAAATACATGGTAAATTTTGGTAAAAATGATCACATTTTAAATAGAATGCATAATTTGCATGTACAAATACAGTACACATATTTAATTTGTCAAAAGACAAAAATCAAAACTAAATCAGACCTAACCCTCAATTTTCATTTTTTAATGTTCTTTGTGTCTTTTGAATTTCTCTTTGGCTTTCCAGTAAATGCATATCCAGGTTTTAAGTATGAAGTGGGAAGATACATGCTCAAAAGGAGTGTACAAAATAGTGAACTATACTATTGGATAAGAAGCAAGTTCCTCTCATTCAAGTAAAAAATGAAATGAGATTTATATAGACAAACACTTATTTCTGTTTTAATTGTTTCATAACAAATCTTATAATCAGTGGACTTTGACAGTAAATTTGTCAACAGAGAGATGTGCAGAAAAACAGTTGAATATTGACCTTTATGATAACAAAACTAATAGTGCATACAGATAAATTATCTCTGATAAACCATAAACAATAATCGTCCCAACCATAAAACTAGTTCTTCAAACAAAGGAATTGTTATAACCATGACACCACTTTGCCACTAAACCAACACAATAATGTTTTTCATTAAAATAATCATTCGAAAAAGGTGCAGTGTAGTTATTAGCATTTTATCTTCAGAATCAAAGCACAACTATTATGTCTTGAGTTGGTAATTTTAGGCAATTTTTCATTAATACAATCCAACTAGAAAATGGTTGAGAACTGCAAATAGGATGTTAAAGAGCTGCATGCAGGCTGCCAGTCCTTGGTCTATTCAAAACTGGTAAAATCTAATACACAAACCTGCCATTTCTTTAATCTCATGTTGGCTCAAACTATTTTCTGTCATTGGAACTAATACACAAGCATAGTATTCACCTTACCCCATATCTGGCTCACTGAAGAAGGAGTGATAGGGCTGAGGGAAAAAGAGAGAAAAGCAATAAACTGATTAAATAAATCACAATTTGCATATATTTGCATTGTAGAACTATACATGTCAACATGAGCTTCATAAAAATACTAAAGTTGATTCTCAACATTTGGAACATCAATGCTTATTCTCTCAACATACAATAATAAAGTTAATATGTTAAAACATACATTAAAATCAATAAAAAGCTTTTTGGAATATCCTAAGTAGGAAGTTAATCTATGTTACAGCTCAAGTTATCCAGGCAGTGTTGTTATAGATGTCTCAGAGTCATATGGTCATGGAGTCGCACAGCAAGGAAACAGACTCTTCATACCAGTCAGATATCCCAAATGAATCTGGCTCCATTTGCTTCATTCCATGTAGAGTGGTTTAGATAGAAAGGGTGTGGGGTGGGCAGATAATTGATACAATGCAGCTAAACTTAAGAGGATAAAACCCCTATTCTAGATATCACTAAAGTAAGCTAGGAAGAGATATGGCTGAGGTGACATTAAGTTTGAAAATAAAGTACACTGGTCTCAAACAAGAATCCTGGTGCAATTCCATTGGTATGAGCAGAAACCTGTCCAATGTAATTTGAATAGAATCCCTACAGTGTGGAAACAGGCCCTTTGGCCCAATAAGTTCACATTGACCCTCAGAGCATCCCACCCAGACCCATCCCCCAATAACCCACCTAATCTACACATCCCTGAACACCATGAGCAATTTAGCTTGGCCAATCCACCTAGCCTGCAAATCTTTGAACTGTGGGATGAAACTGGAGCACCTAGAGGAAACCCACGCAGATACGGTGAGAATGTTCAAACTTCACACAGACAGTTGCCTGAGGGTAGAATCGAACCCAGGTCCCTAACACTGTGAGGCTGCAGTGCTAACCACTGAGCCACCATGCCGCCCCAAAATAATAGACAAATAAACAGTTGGAAATATTAAAAAATGAAAATGTTTAATTAAATACAATTTTTTTGAAAGATCCATCTCTCTGATGGATTGGGACTTCATAAAAATTCTCTGGACTTTATAAAGAAGGAACCTTCTTGAAGGTTTCCAGATGCAAGAGAATCACGAACTAAAAAATTTTCAACTTCCTGGGCAAGTCGCTTGGAGAGAGCTGCATCAAAAATTTCCACATGCTCCCAATGGCATAACTCCAGATTCTGTTGTAGAAACTACTGTCTGGCCATTGGAGCAGTGATGAAATGAGCCCAGTAACTATGGTGGACATAGTTTAATGTCAGTTTCCAAAAAAAAAGTGATGTAGACCCAAAGATGAAGTCTGGAAACTGATGACTTTCCATATTAAGCAAATGTTCACCTGCACATCTGCCAATGTGGTATACTGCATCCACTGTACCCGGTGTGGCTTCCTCTCCATTGGGGAAACCAAGCGGAGGCTTGGGGACCGCTTTGCAGAACACCTCTGCTTGGTTCGCAATAAACAACTGCACCTCCCAGTCACGAACCATTTTAACTACCCCTCCCATTCCTCAGACGACATGTCCGTCATGGGCCTCCTGCAGTACCACAATGATGCTACCCGAAGGTTGCAGGAACAGCAACTCATATTCTGCTTGGGAACCCTGCAGCCCAATGGTATCAATGTGGACTTCACCAGCTTCAAAATCTCCCCTTCCCCCACTGCATCCCAAAACGAGCCCAGCTCGTCCCCTCGCCCGCTGCATCCCAAAACCAGTCCAGCTTGTCCCTGCCTCCCTAACCTGTTCTTCCTCTCACCTATCCCTTCCTCCCACCTCAAACTGCACTTCCATTTCCTACCTACGAACCTCATCCCGCCTCCTTGACTTGTCCGTCTTCCCTGGACTGACCTATCCCCTCCCTACCTCCCCACCTATACTCTCCTCTCCATCTGTCTTCTTTTCTCTCCATCTTCGGTCTGCCTCCCCCTCTCCCCCTATTGATTCCAGAAACCTCTCCCCATCCCCGTCTCTGATGAAGGGTCTAGGCCCGAAACATCAGCTTTTGTGCTCCTGAGATGCTGCTTGGCCTGCTGTGTTCATCCAGCTTCACACTTGGTTATCTTAAACAATAGTAAAATGGATTTCAAAAAGCAAGGTCATGCTTCATTGACCTTACTGAGTTCTTAGGAAAAGAAAAAGAAAAAAAAAGGGAAAGCTAGAAAATGAAGTACCTCGTTACAAACAAAAACAGAAATTTCTGGAAAATCTCAGCAGATCTGGCAGCATCTGTGGACAGAAGGCAGAGTTAATGTCTCAGATACAGTGACCCTTCTCCAGAGCCACAGATCCAAAGTACCACATTAGTGGATTCATGACTAAAGTTAGTCCATGCAAGGACAGATTTTTGAGCTGTGGTTCCAGAATCCTGCTCCTAATTCAGTAGATTCCTAATTTTGTTGGCCATTGAAAGGCTTCAACTGCAATGTGTGGCCTACAACTTTTTATGGAGATATAAATGTTTGTGAAAGAAAGACCAGGTATGTAGAATTGTCCAGTTCAGTCATTTAAATCCCATGCCTTTTAAAATTGTTGAAAAATATTTTCATGCCCGTGATTGAATAAAATCTGTTCAAAACGTTTCCATAGATGTTTGTTGCCATAAGCCAAAGGGTTTTATTACCAGTGCGTGCCTGCTTTCACAACTTGTCATTACCACAGAGGGAGGCCATATGTTCAAAGTTTGATTGATAGCTCCAAGCTGTTACTAAAGGTCTAGATGTCTTGTAGGATTATAAATGAAGGGACAGGGTGCCCGGTGGATTGAGGACCATAACATATAGGAGCAGAATTGGGTCATTTTGCCCTTCGAATCTGCACCATCATTCTATCATGGCTGGTATATTTCTCAACCCTTTTCTCCCACCTTCTCCCTGTAATCTTTGATCCCCATTAGAGTCCCTGGTGGGTTGGGATAATATGGTGGCGTATGGTTAGGGAGCAGGGAATCCATCAGTGTGCCGGGGGTGGGGGATGGGGGCAGTGTGTCAGGTGGGTGAGAGGGTTAGACTGCTTGATAATTGGATGGGAATTTTGTAGTGGGGTTTTAATAACGGATTAAGTACTTCAGGGTGATATAAATGTAGTGAATGCATTTTCATAAATGCATTTTTGTTTAAATAAGTGCAGGCAATCTCCAGGTTGCAAACGAGTTTTGTTCTTGAGTAAAATATAAATTAGCCATTCATACATACAAGGAAATGTTCATATGTCTGACCTTTAAAATTACACCACTGTAGGTCAGAGACCCTGTATATATGAAGTCCGAAATAGAAACTTCAAATTTTGTTTGATTTTATTTCAGTAAGGCTCCTGAGGTCTGACCTTCATAGATATTAAGCAATTTGATATAGTCAGTGTAAGGCAAAGGGTACTGAACGGGGCAGAATTGGTTGGTGTTGGACCTATAAAGGAACCAAGAGGATTATGAATTAGGATGGATAGTATGGGGGGCATTATGGGTGGTGCAGAGCAGTGGATGGCCTGAGTTGGCACAGATGGAGAGTGGTTAAGTTTTGAGGGAGAACTTGGTGTCAAGGCTGGAGTTAAATGCTACAGCTGGAGTAAAGTGGGAGTGGCACAAAATGTAGTATTGCTGCCTCACAGTGCCAGGGACCCAGGTTAAATTCCAGCCTCGGTCTGTGTTGTGTTTGCACAGTCTCCCTGTGTCTGTGTGGGTTTCCTCCGGGTGCTTCCGTTTCCTCCCACAGTCCAAAGATGTGCAGGCTAGGTGGGTTAGCCATGGGAAACACAGGATGATGGGACATGGGGTGGGATGCCCTTCGGAGGGTCAGTGTGGACTTGTTGGGCCAAATGGCCTAATTCCACTCTGTAGGTATTCTATGACTTTAACTATTCTGTCCCAGCACTCAAACAACTCCTCTGAACACCTCTCATCAGCACCTGGAGGGAAGGAGCCCAGGAAGAAAATCTGGCCTGTGCAGCCAAGGGTTATATAGCTGAGAAAGTTGGCTATAAAGTAGAGCAGGGATTAACAATAAATACTCAGTACAACAGGAGGTGGGAAGTGATACTCTGTGAAGATTGTTGCTGGAACCACTGTTGCTCACTGTTTACATCAAGAATTGTCATCTAAAAAGTACAGTTTCAAAATGAACAGGCGACTCCAAATTGGAGGGCAGAGTTAACACTGCTAAAGAATGGTAACAAAATGCAAACAAACTTACAATTGGGCATGAAATTAATTTGCCATCCACAAGACATGTACATGAGAGGTGATATATTACAGTTGAAGGAATAAGAGTCGTGTAGGCCTTGGAATGATAACTGTCTAAAATGGGTTCCAGAAGCACAGGACTTAGGACTATAGATCCATAAATGATTAAATTTAGCATTGTAAGATAACAGGGCTCAAAAGAGATATAAACAAGCCACATGGAGTCATTGCCAGAGGAATATAATTCAAAACAGAACCTATTTCAAATATAAATTGAACTTTAGATTCAAAACTGAGCTCTTTGAATATACTTGGTCAATTAGGCATCACAAGAGTTAAATGACGCTAAATGGTTCTCATTGTAATAGTTTATCTTCAGTGCTACTGAGGTTATTTGGAAGTAATTAAATATGGTTCTAAAAGGATGTTTATATTTGTAACAATGTTCTATGGTGAGCTTATTGCACCAAAACACAGAAATAGGTACTGTGCCATCACTAACTCGCAGCAATATCAGCATGTTAATATGCCAGGGAATTTTAAGATTAAGAAAGAAGTGGTGTTGGGTCTCTCCAAATGCATTAAGGTGGATAAGTTTCCAGAGCTCGATGGTATCTACCTCAAGCTTTGAGAAAGGCAAGACAGATTGCTTGGGCCCTGACCAAGATCTTTGCATCCATACTAGCCATTGACAAAGTCCCAGAGGACGAGTGAGTAGCTAATGTCGTTCCCCTCTGTTCAGGAAGAGACATAGAAATAATCCACGAAACTATTGACAGGTGAATCTCACATTAGTGGTTGGGATGCTATTAGAAAGCCTTCTTAGGGTTAGGATTTACCGGCATTTGGAAAAAAATGGCCTAATTAGGGACAGTCAGCATGGCTTTGTGCAAAGCAAGTCATGCCTTACTAACTTCACTGAATTTTTCGATGAGGTGACGAAGGTGATCAATGAGGGTAGAACTGTGGACGTTGTCTACATGCATTTTAGTAAGGCTTCTGACAAAGTTCCTTATGACAGGCTCAGGTAGAAAATTAAGATGCATGGGATTCACGGTGACTTGATTGCTTAGATTCAGAACTGGCTAGTGCATGAAAGACAGAGGGTAGTGGTGGAAGGGTGTTTCTCTGGCACAGATCTGTGATTGGTGGTATTCTGTAGGGATCTGTACTGGGACCTCTGCTGCTTATGATCTATTATAACTTGAATGAAAATGTAAGTGGGTGGGTTATTAAATTTGCAGACAACTCAAAGATTTGTGGACTTGTGGATAGTGTAGAAGGTTGTCAAAGGATACAGTGGGATCTAGATCAATTGCAGATATGGGCAGACGAATGGCAGATGGAGTTTAATCTGGGTAAGTGTGAGGTGCTGCACTTCAGGAGATCAAATGTTAAGGATAAGTATACAGTTAATGGCAGGACCCTGAACAGCATTGTTGTACAGAAGGATCTTGGGGTTCAAATCCATAGCTCCCTGAAAATGGCCACAGAGGTAGATAGGGTGGTAAACAAGATGTATGGCATACGTGACAATGGGAACTGCAGATGCTGGAGAATCCAAGATAATAAAGTGTGAAGCTGGATGAACACACCAGGCCAAGCAGCATCTCAGTATGTGTTCATCCAGCTTCACACTTTATTATCTTGTATGGCATATGTGTCTTTATTGGTCAGGAAATTGAGTACAAGAGTCAGGATGTCATGTTACAACTTTATTAGACTTTGGTTAGGCCGCACTTAAAGTATTGCTTTCAATTCTGGGTGCCGCATCACAGGAGGGATGTGGAGGATTTGGAGAGGGTACAGAAAAAGTTTACCAGAATGCTGCCTGGATTAGAGGGTACGAGCTATAAGAAGAGGCTAGAAAAACTCGCTTTGTTTTTTCTGGAGTGGAGGAGGCTGAGGGGAGACTTGATAGAAGTTGATAAGATTATGAGATGCATTGATAGGATTGACAGTCATAATCTTTTCCCCAGAGTTGAAATGGCTAATACTAAGAGGCATGCATTTAAGGTGAGAGGGGTAAAGTTCAAAGGAGATGCAAGGGGAAAGTTTTTTTTGCAGAGTGTTAGGAATCCGGAATGCACTGCCAAGAGTAGTGGTGGAGGCAGATATGATAGGAACATTTCAGGGCTTTCAGCTAGGCATATGAATACGCAAGGAATGAAGGGATATGGACCATTGGGAGGTAAAAGGGATTAGTTTAAATTAGTGTCATGTTCAGCTCAACATTGAGGACCAAAGGGCCCATTCCATTGCTGTACAGTTCTATGTTCTCATTTAGTCAAATGATATTATGCTCAGGATTAGGGATGCCGATTGAGACTGAGGGGAAAACTTGCATTGTTATCACTAATTGTTGATATCAAATAGTCAGATTCAAATATGATTGTAACCTTTCTTCCAACTCTAACAATGCTCCCTATTACTTTAGTATTGTATCTATCTATACACATTCCACACCAGTCATCAGGTTGAGATTGCCAACCTGTTCCACATTAATCTCTGAATTTACAAAACACTTTAATGCTGAATGTACCAAATTTCCAGTGCGACATCCACCACAGCAATTAGCAAGGAGATTTTCAAGCAAAGTTGTATTCAAATTTTATAGCTATCTAAAACAAAGGCCAAGTGCTCCAATCCTTTGTACCATTCAATCACCAGCATCAAGCTTTTATTATAGACAAATAATGTGGGTAAATAGACAATTTTGGTTTACGAGACAAATGGATATATCACATGAGTTAAATTGCTTTAAGTAAAGTTCCTACCACACTGACACAGCTGGTCACTACAGGTTGTGTAAAATTACCCCATATTATTCTGGCACCCGACTTTCCCTTCCCTTTGAGAAACTGCCTTTTTTCAATCCAGCATTTTTCTGTTACAGTTCACTGAGTCAGCATCACAGCACATGAAGAGAAACTAGATTCTAATATTATACAGCATAGTGAGCAAATAAGTCAAGGGTATCCGCCAAATATTCAGATTGTCACTTGATGACATGAAAGAAGTTGAATGATATTATCTCTTTCATGATAAACTAACTTGTGCTGAATCACTTCCAGAGTAGTCTGCAACACAAAATTAATCGAGTTTTACATGTCAAGACATCTCCATTAAATAAAAACACCTTAGAAAGCATGCAGCAAAATTATCATGCTTACCCAAAATCTCGGTCCAACATATTCTGGAGTCGAAAAACAATGGAATTCAGATGCAGGTACAAATTCTTGTGATGAGGACAATTTGCAATGTTTCAGAAAGACAGTAACCTACAAAATCATGTCAACAGCATTGGTACTTTCAAATCATTTGTAAACCTTGACGTCTGCCTTACCTTCACAAAAAGCTCCCATTTTGAGCAAATCACAAGCTTTAAGATTCACTCCAATCATTAGCAGTAGCAACCACTTTTCCACAGGAGCAAAACGAAACAGCACATAAATAACTTTAAGACGAGCAGAACTTACAGTAAGTCTCAACGTCATGGTCAAAATGCACTGGTCTCAGCAGCTGATTAAACATCGCCAATCACAAATAAAAAATGATGAAAATTATATCCTCTCTGCAGCTTGAAAATAACCTACCAATTAAAATGTAACTTCACAAATGGACCAGTTCCTTTGGTACAGCTGTAAATTTATGCATCTGAAGCTAAAATGAGAGTGAATACTAAGCACCTGAACTGCTGTTCCCTATTATTCTGTAAAAAGGATTCTTACTGTAAGTTTAAATAAGGTGATGATTGTCAAGATGATTGGGTGGAGAGGAAAATGTAAATTTTTGATTGTTCAAAGAAGCCCATTGCTCAGTGAACAATGGGGCTTTTGAGACTAAATGAGAAAGTGGTTTCATCTGGTCACAAGGCAGAAATAAAATTCCAAATCAATTTGTGATGAACCGACTGCACTTTAAAAAAGGTATGCATCATTGTGGGGTCTCATTTAAATAATTATATACACATCTAGATTCCAATAAATCAGGAAGTACTTCTTCAAAACCATTTCTTGTATCTCCTGTCCGCTGCAGCTTCAACGAGATAGATTAGGCAGCACGGTGGCTCAGTGGTTAGCACTGCAGCCTTGCAGTGCCAGGGACCCAGGTTTGATTCCAGCCTCCGGTGACTCTCTGTGTGGAGTTTGCACACTCTCCCCTTGTCTGCATGGGTTTCCTCTGGGTGCTCTGGTTTCCTCCCACAGTCCAAAGATGTGCAGGCTCGGTGGATTGGCCGTGCTAAATTTCCTGTAGTGTGCAGGAATGTGTAAGTTATATAGGGATGGGCCTGAGTGGGATGCTTCGAGGGTCGGTGTGGACTTGTTGGGCCGAAGGGCCTGTTTCCACACTGCAGGGTTTCTATGATAATAATTAAGAAAGGTGATTCTGCAGTATATGGTGATTAAGAAGCAAGGGAACACCAGTTTGTTAATTGCAAATTAATGCAAAAGCAATATTTCACTTAAAACATCTAAGCCCTCAGTGCAAAATATTCACATTTTTAAAAATTCCAAATAACAAAAAAGTGCTAACCTCAGGGCCTGTTAATGTGAAGTGCTTCTGAATTTGTGCTGAATCCTTTTGAAATGTAATTTCACATACACAAAGCTATTCCATCTGTCCGATATAGAGTCTGGCTGTACCCATTTTCGCTGGTTGTCAATTATTGAGTATACTCATGGGAAACCAACCAAACAGTTTCTAGTTGGACTTTTTGGAAGAACATCCATAATATCGGAACTCTACAACGGTTGATGTCACCTCACCAGTATTTCTATATTTAAGTAAATTTTCTGTTTAGCTCTGGGTCAAGGTCTTTCACCTTGGTGTCCCAACTAAAACAAAAATCAAAATCATATCTGACATTCACTTGGTTAAAAAAAGTAGTGATATTATCTGGGAAAGGTGAATGCAGATGTGACGACGTGATTAACAAAGAAGCCCATAACTCCTGCACAATGGGACTTTTAAGGCTAAATGAGAATGTGGTTTCATCTGGTCACTGGACAGAAATAAGTCCGACACAGATATAGCAAGAAATATGACCTACATCAGTACAAATCGATTTGGACTTTTATTTCTGTCTTGTGACCAGATGAAAGCACTTTCTTACTTCGCCTCGAAAGCTCCATTGTCCACTGAGCTATGGACAATGGCTATTACTTCTTCACAAAATTGTGAATGGAACAGCATCATGTACATTGCTGATACTTTCGGGAACTTGCCGTGAACAGGCGAGCAATACAAGAGCCGAATCTCAATGTCCAATTTGTTCACTCAGTGTTTCATTTTCCGCACATCCTGCTCAGTGCAAGCTTCTTCCAGACAGTGCTATCACCTGGAGTTTTGTCCTCCAAAGCACAAAGTTAAACACAGAGTCAATGATTATCAGGAACATTGCACTATGTTTTAAACTGCAGGAAATCTGTTGCTTAACAGTACCACAGAACATTCTCCCCAAATACTTCACAACAAATTTCCGAAACATCACCAGTCGTAGGATCAGAGATAGTAGGAACTGCAGATGCTGGAGAATCTGAGACAACAAGGTGTAGAGCTGGATGAACTCAGCAGGCCAAGCAGCATTGTAGGAGCTGGAAAGCTGATATTTTGGGCCTAGAAGGGTCTAGGCCCAAAACGTCAGCTTTCCTGCTGCTACGATGCTGCTTGGCCTGCTGTGTTCATCCAGCTCTACACCTTGTTATCTCAACTGTAGGAACAGTTGTTCTTCCCTTGTAACTTAAGTGAAGATCATTTTTAACATCTAACATTTGAATGATAAGCCATAAACAGGGTCTTTCTAGACTTCCCTGCAAAATTGCTGATGGCAGTATTTAATGAAACAATAGCTGAGGGAGATCAATCTGTTACTTTGCCTGAAAATTCGATTGTCTGTGGTCTGGTAACAAAGTTTGGTTTCATTATGTGATTGCATTACAATTATTATTCAAGACTTCATTTGAGAAACTAATTGTAGCAATAAAATTAGCATCATTGTCTTTACTCTAGTGCAAAAAGGAAAGACTAATACCCGTAGCCCTAAATGAGGGTGACTCACTGATGTTTTATTTGGAAGTGGTGCCATCTGAAAGGAGAATTTGTCGATTCTGATGACATCTAACAGGAAATCAGATAAAAAAGAGAAAGCTAAACATTTCAGATTCCTTACATATGTTGCAAATGCAACTGTTCTCCAATTTTCAAATGTTTATTAGGGAAAAGGGGTGCAAAGCTTTGTTCCTGTCCTAATGCTTAGAAAGACAGAGGGATGTAACCTAGGAATAGATATCTAACTTACAGAAGTTTACCACAGAAAGAGGCCAATTGATCATTACAACGATGCTAATGGTAATTCCACATTTGTTATCTTCGCCAGTGTCATCATCCTATTCTTTTGCAGTTTGCTTTAATATTTTCATTAATTTCAAGGGAAATAGAATGTTCTGGCAACTCAGATTTCAAATCCCGCCAAGGCAGATAGTAGAATTTGAATTCAATAAAAAATAAATTTGGAATTAATAGACTAATGAATCCATTATCAGGAAATGCCCATCTGGTTTGCTTATGCCCTTTAGGGATGGTAACTGACATCCTTACCAGGTATGACCTACATGTGACTCCAGACCAACAGCAAGATGGTTGACTCTTAACTGTTGGACGGGCAATAAATGCTGCCCTAGCCAGCAACACCCATATCCCATGAAGGAATAAACAAAAAATCCAGGTCTGTAGTTATCTGATCAATAATGCATCCAGAGCATCTGTTGTTGACTGTTCCAGATTGTTAGGAAGGGGAAGTCGAACCTCTCTGATAATTAAATTGAAACACAAGCCCCCAAATTCGTGGGAGAAGAGGTGCCCTTCTAATAATTAAACCTGAAACACCCAGAGAAGCTTGCTTTACCTCACCTAATCTGTTAAACTGTTACGGAGTAGGGGAGGTTAAACGAAAGAAAACCCCTGATATTCACTTTATAAGTAACAAGTAATAATTTATTTATTTAACCCTGACAGTGAGCAAATTAACAGGACTACTGAAAAACCAAACAATTCCCCCATTAGTCCTAACTATTCCGTAACTGAACAAAATTCTACTGTTATGCTATTCCAATAAACATAAATCTCACTTACATAACCCAAGCGATTTTCCAAAATGATTTCCCGATAACGTGATTTTCTGTGGCAATTTTGTATAATACGAGGTCACACAAGAATGCAACTATTGTGTTATAGGAGAACTACCCATACTGCATGCATTTAAATACAACACATCAAATACAATACATCCTGCATTGACTGTACCACCTTCTCTTAGTCATCCTTTTATCTGCTGTGCCTGAAGTTAGATTCCTGACACTTTCCATATTCCCTGTCCTATTACTTATTCTGGAAACTTCAATAACCTTTGTTAATAACCTCCTCCCTCCACATTTAACTTTTTCCATTAGTCTCCATGCAAGTGAACCCACCCCTCCACTATTCCTTTTGAAGTCCTATCCATCCACCAGAAGTGCTGAGTGGAGCCATCTTGATCTCCTCCAGCAGTCCCCAGCATCACAGATGCCGGTCTTCAGCCAACTCAATTCACTTCACATGCTATCAAGAAAGCAACAGGAGGCACTGGATACTGAAAAGGCTAAGGGCCCTGACAACATGTCAGCAATAGTACTGAAGACCTGTGCTTCAGAACTTGCCATTCCCCTAGCCAAGCTGTTCCAATCCAGCTATAACACAGGATTTTACTGACAATGTAGAAAATTTCAATAAAAGGACAAATCCAACTCGGCCAATTATCCCACCAGTCTACCCTCTGTCGTCATGCTAGGAATCTTGCACCAAGTAACTCAACTCCTAACTTCACAAAATCTACCCAACATCTACACAGCAAAAATCAAGTGTGTGATAGCAAACTCCCCACTTGCCTGGATGGGTGTAACCTCGATGACATTCAAAAAGCTCGACACCATCCAAAACAAAGCAGCCTGCTTTATTGGCAACACATCTGCAAACATTCATGCTGAGCACCACCAACATCAGTAGCATTGGTGCATGCAAGATGCAGTGCAAAGGACAGCATCTTCCAAACCCATGATGACTTCCATCTGGAAGAGCAAGGGCAGCAAATACTTGGGACACTGCCTGAAAATTCCCCTCCAAACCACTCACCATTCTGACTTGGAAATAGATTGCCATTCCTTCAATGTTGCTGGGGCCAAATCTTGAAACTCCTTCCTAATGGCATTGAAGGTCTACCTAAAGCAAATAGACAGCTGCAATTCAAGAAAGCAGCTCAGCATAACCATTAGGGACAACTAGGATGGGTAATAAATACTGGTTTAGCCAGCAATGTCCCGTGAGCCCATAAATCCATCTTGGAACATGACTAACCCAACACCCGGATGATTTATAAAATGGTGATAGATTCACATTAACAGTCTGACATGCTGCAATCAGCCCACCAACCCTTCCATTATTTAACACCACTTTAAGGGAAGACTGTAAAGATGAGAATGACAATTGATTTATGATTGTGTTGATAAACGGTCACTGGACTCAAAACATTAACTTTATTCTCTCTATAGATGCTGCCACACTGTGTTGTTCCAGCATATAATTTCTTACTGAATTTTTTAATATCTTCCTACTCAAGGTATCTCTTCTCTTGCCCAGAATACACATTACTGATATATTCTAAAGAGAAAGAAAAATTGCCAAGGTATCAAACTCGAAGAAAAGTTAAGAGTACAAGATAAAGCTAGCTAGAAATATAAAAACTTTAGATATTTAAAAAGCAAAGTTAACAAAGTGAGAATCGTTACTATACACAGAGTGAGTCTGGAGAATTAGTAAAATTGAAAATAAGGAATTGGCAGAGAATTCAACAGATATTTTGCATCGCAAGAGAAGATACAGTCTTCAGCCAGAGGATGGTTAATTTGTGGAACTCATTGCCACAGAATGCTGTGGAAGCCAAATCATTGAGTGTACTTAAGACAGAGACAGATAGGTTCTTAATTATTAAAGGGATCATGGGTTACAGAAATCTGACAATATAAACATCACAACTTTAATTACTGTTCATGGATTGAATGAATCAAAGATAAACAGTTATACTTGAAAGAATAAGCAATAACCTGGGATAACCTGTTTCTTGAGATGAAAATGGCAAAAAGAAGCTGATTTTAGAAAATTTAGTAACATGGGAATTAACCATATCTGGGAAAAGCAACAAAAACAATCTGTTTTCTGGGAGAGACGGGATAACAACTGCTTGATAACCAGCTGCCTCATGACAAATGGGTAATTAATACTGCTTGCAGAAGTAATGTTTTGAAGTAAAGAAGTTTATTACAAGAAAAGCTGTGTTTTAGACAAACAGCCATCCCCGAATGCAACAAGGAACAGGGGAGCTACTTCTGATAAGAAGGCCAACTACAGACTTGAGGTCTCCAGGAAATAATCGAACGTTGGGAATGAAAAATATCTATTGAATCATCAATGTCACAGTACAATTTGAAAGCGAGAAAATTTTATGAGAATCGAACACGAAAACAAGTTAATAATAGAACTTCAAAGAACAACACTGCGCAAGAATCAAGTCCTGCACATTTCCAGAGGCAGACAATATTGGCAAAATCCTGGCCAGATTCTATCATTACTCAGGCAATAGTCAAGTTGGATTATGAGGCTTAACTTGCTTACTTGAGGGGTCTTATTTTGGTAGCTGCATGCAATAAAATTTAAATCATTGTTTCAATACTTGATTGTCAGTGAGATTTCTTAATAAGTAGCTGAATTAAAGATAACTTGTAGTGATTTACCCACAACAGGAAGATGGCAAGAGAACGGGGTTGAGAAAACCCGTGATATCAGTCATGGTCAAATGGTGGAACAGACTTGATGGGCCAAATGGCCTAATTCTACTCCTATATCTAATGGTTTAACATTCTAGAAATAGCTGTAAATCATGAATTGGAAGGGAGGGAGGAAAGCAGAAATGTTACAATTATCAGGGAAGTGGTTCTGAGTAAATTGTTGGAGCTCTGGCTCACAGAATCTCAACAGGAAGAGGCTAATGAGATAAATGATACATTAGTTTAAACTCTCAAAAATTCTCTCAGTTTGAGTACATTTTTAATAGACTGGAAAGTAATAAATTGAACTCCTTTATTCAAACAATGAGAGAGGCAAAGCAGGAAACTACAATCCAGCTATCTGTCATGGAAAGATGATAGAAGCTATAAAAAGAAGCAATTACAAACTTTCAAGGCTATCAGTGGAACCAATGTTGTTTTGTGAAAGGGAAATCATATTTAACAATGATTGGAATACTTTGCAGCATCACCATATGCTGTAGATAAGGGGAACTGGTAGATATATTATGTTTAGGTTTCCAGAAGGCATTGTTAAAATACCTCATCACAGGTTATTATGGAAAATAAAAATTCATGGTATACAGAATAACATTGTCATGGATAGCAGATTTCCAATCAGTAAAATTAGAACAGGCATAAATACGAGATAACACAGTGTGAAGCTGGATGAACACACCAGGCCAAGCAGCATCTCAGGAGCACAAAAGATGACGTTTTGGACCTAGACCCTTTATCAGAAAAGGTCCGAAACGTCAGCTTTTGTGCTCCTGAGATGCTGCTTGGCCTGCTGTGTTCATCCAGCTCCACACTTTGTTATCTCGGATTCTCCAGCATCTGCAGTTCCCATTAGCTCTCTCTCATAGGCATAAATGCGCATTTTTCTGTTTGGCAAAACGTAACAAGTTCTGTGCCACAGGACATAGCTGCAGCAGGAAGAGTAGGCCATTCCACATCACAAACCCGGGCCAGATTTGATTGATCAAGGCTGGTCTTCTACCTTAGATAACAAAGTGTGAAGCTGGATGAACACAGCAGGCCAAGCAGCATCTCAGGAGCACAAAAGCTCACTTTTCGGGCCTAGACCCTTCATCAGTCTGAAAAGTCAGCTTTTGTGCTCCTGAGATGCTGCTTGGCCTGCTGTGTTCATCCAGCTTCACACTTTGTTATCTTGGATTCTCCAGCATCTGCAGTTCCCATTATTTCTGGTCTTCTACCTTAGCCGTTTTCTTGTACTTCAGCCATATCCTTCAAGCTCCGATGACATCAGGGTAAAACAGCTGTTTGAAATGATGTTCAGAAGCAATAAAGCTTTCCTGCCAGTAGAAAGCTATACAGATCTGCAGTGAAGTTCAGAAGGGACCACAAAAATGCATCTAGAAAATGTGTTTAATATTGTCTTTATGGGCCAAGTGGAGCTGCAATCTCCTCCAGGTCCCATAGGAAACACTTGAGCTTTTCACTTATCCCCAGTTTTCATTCACATTTCAGTGCAATGTCTGTGGCAAGCCTTTCAACATTAGTAACCTTGATCTGGGCTTGTTTCATGATTTCCTGTTGACGGTCTCTGAACAACCTGATATTGTCAACTCTACAGCTGCTTCTCATCAACCTGCCAGGCATTTAAGTCAGGAAATCAACAAGAAGCACTTTAACAAGACACAGACATTATTGTCTTCTGAGCCTCCATGTTCACGTGCCTGGAACCTACTAATGCCCCTGAATCAGTAAGCAGCTTGCTTAGATCTTGTTCAAACCCCAGAGTGGGAATTCTCTCTGTCTGGGGGTTACCTTATACCTACCTCTGTTCTGTCTACGAGCGTGACTCTGAGCTTCCATTCACTGTCCTTTTAAATTGTCTGTCCATTGTAATTATGCAGTCCAACCTGACCTCCTTTACCTGGCCTGTGCCAGTGAAGCTCAAAGAAAGTTTATGTGCTTTTAGTGGTTGTGTTCTCTCCTCCCCAAGCATTGCCACTTTTCTTAGATAAGGAAGTGTGGGGTTGGATGAACACAGCAGGCCAAGCAGCATCTTAGGAGCACAAAAGCTGACGTTTCAGGCCTAGACCCTTTTCTGATGAAGGGGCTGGGCCCGAAACGTCAGCTTTTGTGTTCCTAAGATGCTGCTTGGCCTGCTGTGTTCATCCAGCTCCACATTTTGTTTTCTTGGATTCTCCAGCATCTGCAGTTCCCATTATCTCTATTGTCACTTTTCTTTCCTGATTTGTTACTTGCTCAAACTGTTAAATCTTGCACTCCTCCAGTTCAGATGTGAGGTGATTGACCAGATGTTTTGACTGAGAATATGAAAAGTAATAAATAGAAGCAGGGTTTGGTAATGTGGCCCATTTAGCCAGCCTACTTCACCATTCAGTAAGATCAAGACTAAACCTTAACATTCAACCCACTTTCCCCATATCCCTAGGTACCCTTAAATCTATTGTACCTGACAAGAATCTATCAATTTCAGTGCTCACTTTCTCCCAAAATGCTTGCTGACCCACTGAGTATCTCCAACATTTTCTGAAGTATAGTTACATAATTTTATACATTAATATGTCACAATCTATCTTTGAAATAAGCCACATAGCACATAGCCAGAACAGGCAGCTACCCACCCTCTTACCCAGGAAATTCAATGGTACAAGGGAATTGAAGAAAAATTATGGTTACCAACTCTTTTAAGCTTGCAAAGTATCAATTAACTACATTTCTGTCTGCAAACATTAAGGTGTGTACCCATAGAAAGTGGGTACCACAACATTATCCTTATTTGTATCCATTGATTTTCTGCTGCTGTAGCAAAGGTTCCCTCATTCTTCTCCCAAAATCTCTGTAAACAAATATAAAGTGTCTAGATCTCAGTAAATACTCATTCTTTAGATATCGTAAAAGTATTGTGTTATTAGGTGAATTATTACTTGGTGATACAGAATTTAAGCACTGTTAACAAGAAACAAAATCAAAGCTTTTCATCTCATGTAAGAAATAGAAGCAGGTTATTTGCCCACTAAACAAGATTATGGCTGATCTGCCCAGGGTCGCAACTCCGCTTTCACATCAGCTCAAAATAGATCTCAACTCTCTAATAATCTCAAAAATCCACCTCCCTCATCTTCAAATACTATCAGTTGTTCAGCCTTCTCAACAGAAAATTTGATATTCACGGCCCTCCAGGAGGATAGGTTCTCTGCATCTCTGTTTTAAGAGTGTGTCCCCTTATTCTATAACAATGTCCTGTAGCTCAATACTCACTCACTAATGGAAACATCTTTTCAGCACCTACCCCATTAAACCCCCTCAGAATTTTGAATGTCTCAGTAAGGTCGCCCCTTATTCTCCCAAATCCTAATGAATAAAGGCCTGACCTGTTTGACTGATCTTGAACGTCTTCAGCCCAGGAACCAGCCTAGTGAATCTCTTAAACAGCCTCCAATGCCCATTTATCATTTCTTAAATTTGGGGACGAAAACTGTAAACAGCATGCCAGAGGTACCAATGCCAGCCTCCCAACATCCTGTATGGTCTTAACAAAGCCTCCCTATTTTAAACTCTAGCAATAAAGGCCAAAAATTTATTTGCTATCTTAACTACCTGCTTTGGCAGCATATAAACTTTGTTATTCATGCACAGTAACACCCACAACCCTCTGCACAAAACTATCTGGAGTCTTTCCATTTAAATAACAGTCTGACCTTTGTTTCTTCTAACCAAAATGCACAATGTCATTAAACTATATCCCTACATTAAACTATAGTTGGCCATGTTTTTGCCTATGCACTCAACAGTTCCGATGTCCTCATCACAACATACTCTCCTGTTATTCTTGAAATAAAGAATCTTGATGCGTCACACTGTCCTCTTTCCTCCAAGTCATTAATATTGGTAGTAAACAATTAAGGCCCTAGGAATGATCCTTGGTGACACTCCCCTGGTTACATCTTTCTAATCTGAAAAAGACGATCTGACTCGTGTGTTAATTCAATCTGCAAACTGTTTAAAACACTACCCCCAATACTGAGCTCCTATCTTTGCAGTAATCTTTTTATGTAGCAAATTATCAAATGCCTTCTAGAAATTCAAATACACTACAATTACAGGTTCCTCTTTATCAATTCCGTTTATTCTATCTTCAAAGAACTTGACTGACATTTTTCTCTTTAGGTTAAGATAAAAAAATACTGTAAATAAACTAAATATTGCTGATAGATGACATCTTTAGAGAAAGCTTACTGCTGGCAAAAGCATTTACATCATAACCAATGAACAATGGGTTAGCATATGTGTAATATTTTGGCTGTTCTATCCGTTTACTTCATGAGATCAAGTTCCTTATTACAAATGTATAAGTTTCACTTTTTGTGTACACTATAAAACACAAACGAGATACACTGAGAAATTTTAAACACTCAGGAGCTATGCACTTCTGCTTTTCATGAAATAAACTCAAATTACTACTTAAAAGGAAATCAGCGCATACTTATCAAATAGAAGGCAATCGAAAAATAGAATAAAAAGGCTTTCAGTGCCATATTAATCAACAAATTACTTTTACAAATTGATTAACAAGGGTCCAAAATAAAACATAATATTATAATCATCATCAACACTCTTGTAAGGTGAAGGAACCTTGGATGACAAGACATGTGGGATATCTAGTCAAGAGGAAGAAGGAAGCTCACTTAAGTTTGAGGAAGCAAGGATCAGACAGGGCTCTAGAAGGCTACAAGGTGACCGGGAAGAAACTGAAGAATGGACTTAGGAGAGCTAGAAGGGGGTATGAAAAAGCCTTGGTGGGTAGGACCAACGAAAACCCCAAGGCATTCTATACTTATGTGAGAAACAAGAGGATGGCCAGAGTGAGGGTAGAGCCGATCAGAGATGGTGGAGGGAACTTGTGCGTGGAGTCTGAGGAGGGAAGGGAGGTCCTTAATGAATACTTTGCTTCAGTATTCACCGGTGAGAGGGACCTTGTAGCTTGTGAGGACAGCTTAAAACAGGCTGATATGCTTGAACAGGGTGACGTTAGGAAGGGCGATGTGCTAGAAATTTAGAAAAACATGAGGATAGATAAGTCCCTGGGTCAGACAGGATATACCCAAGGTTGCTATGGGAAGCAAGGAAAGAGATTGCTGGCCCTTTAGCGATGATCTTTGTATTCTAACTGTCCACTGGAGTAGTACCAGATGATTGATGGGTGGCAAATATTATTCCCTTGACCAAGAAAGGGAATATGGATAATCCTGGGAATTACAGACTAGTCAGTCTTACTTCTGTGTTGGGAAAATTATTGGAGAGGATAGTATTTATGATTATTTAGAAATGCACAGTTTGATTAGAAGTAGTCAGCATGGCTTTGAGAGGGGCAGGTCATGCCTCATAAACCTTATTGAATTCTGAGAGGATGTGACAAAACACATTGATGAATGTAAAGCAGTGGATGTGGTGCATATGGATTTTAGCAAGGCATTTGATACGGTTCCCCATGGTAGGCTCATTCAGAAAGTAAGGAGGCATGGGATTCAGGGAAATTTTGCTCTCTGGATACAGAATTGGCTGTCCAATAGAAGACAGAGGGTGGTAGTAGATGGAAAGTATTCAGCCTGGAGCTCGGTGACCTGTAGTGTTCCGCAGGGATCTGTTCTGAGGCCTCTGCTCTTTGTGACGTTTATAAATGACTTGGTTTAGAAAGTGGAAGGCTGGGTTAGTACATTTGTTGATGACATGAAGGTTGGTGGAGTTGTGATAGTGTGGAGGGCTGTTGTAGGTTGCAACGGGATATTGACAGGATTCAGATCTGGTCAAAGAAGTAGCAGATGAAATTCAACCTGGAAAAGTGTGAAATGATTCATTTTGGAAGGTTGAATTTGAATGCAGAATACAGAATTAGTGGCAGGATTCTTGGCAGTGTGGAGGAACAGAGGGATCTTGGGGTCTACATCCATAGATCCTTCCAAAGTTGCCACCCAAGTTAACAGGGTTGTTAAGAAATCGTATGGTGTGTTGGCTTTCATTGGCAGAGGGATTGAGTTTAAGTGCCATGAGGCTATGCTGCAGCTCTATAAAACACTGTTTAGACCACACTTGGAATATTGTGTTCAGTTCTGGTCACTTCACTATAGGAAGGATGTGGAAACTTTAGAGAGGCTGCAGAGGAGATTTACTAGAATGCTGCCTGGACTGGAGGGCAGATATTATGAGAAAAAGTTAAGGGAGCTAGGGTTGTTCTTATTGGAGCGAAGAAGGATGAGAGGTGATTTGATAAGGTGTGCAAGATGATGAGAGGCATAGATAGAATGGATAACCAGCAACTTTTTCCCAGGGCGGAAATGACTATTATGAGGGGCATAATTTTAACGTGACTGGAGGAAGGTATAGGGGAGATGTCAGAGGTAGGTTCTTTACACAGAGAGTGTGATTGCGTGGAATGCACTTCTGGCAGTGGTAGTGGAGTCAGATATATTAGGGGTATTTAAGCGACTCCTGAACAGGCAAATGGATGATAGTAAAATGTAGGGTGTGCAGCGTATTTTGATCTTCGAGTAGGATAATAGGCTGGCACAACATTGTGGACTGAAAGACCCGTATTGTGCTGTATGGTTGAGTGTTCTAAAAGATGGAAGGCCAATTATGAAAATTACTTCGTAATATGAACTAATTTTATAGGACCTGCTTGGAGATAAGCAACTTGAAATATATTTATTGCTGAGCAAATTGAGAAATGGCCAAGCCTGCATACTGGAAAGGTACTGTAGTAGTCAGACAAAATGAAAACAAATAATTTTAAAGATACCAATGCTAAATTTACAGGTTCAACAGCCACCATGTACAGTTTTCATCTTAATTGGGGTTGTTTACTATGATTACAAATTGTCTTTTACAATAACTATGCGGCTGAGGAGAGCAGCAGCACTGGAGTTTACTTGATGTACTGGTCTGCAACACCCAGATAAATAAAGGAATATCATACACTAAGTTCCACAAATGCAACAATAATAGCTTACTATACATCTAAACACAAGCTCTAAATTCAATAGCAAAAAAAAGGTATTTTAAGTGAAAAAGAAGCCCCTTTCCAGCAAGACAAAGCATTTCATGAAACACCAAATCAGTTTTTAAAAAAAGCATCTCAAATTTCCATATTCTACAGGGTACTGTACATGAATCTGTCAGACTAAGTTAGGAGCATCAATTTGTAATTGTATTCTGATTTGCTTTATTTGTTGTCACATGCATTTTGTTAAGACACAGTGAAAAGTGTTGTATAGTCTTACTGTCCTCCGGCACCATTTTAAAACACAGAAAAATAAACCACAAAGAATATAAAAAAGCAGAAAAATAAAGAAATAAAGAAAAGAGTTCAACTCTGCAGTCTGTTCTGTTCAGTGCTCTGCCATGGGCCTTGGGACTGGTGGCCAAGCGTGAGTCCTTTTTCCCACGCTGCCTCCAATGGAACAAGAGTCGCCTCATGGGGCCTCATCAAAGCAGATGCCACTGATTCCGCCGAGCACCTTACCAGCCCAAACTCAACTCTGCTGTAGCCATGAGCCCACTTCGAGCCCACGTCACCGACGCAGCCACTGCTGATGCAACAAGGTCTCATACTGAACCCAAAGCCACTTCCATCAGCGGCTTCATGAACCTGGAGACAGGCACTGTCAGGTGCATAACCTGTCTCTGACACTGCCACCATGAGTTGGCACTGGGCTCACTTGCTGCCACCAATACTGTCACCATGACTGAGCTCGTCAACAAGATGTAAGTAAAATAAAAGCGGAAAGAAAAAAAATTAAAATGAGAAAAGAAAAGATACAAAGAAAAAAGCAGGTGAAGAGGATTATCCCTGGCTCAAAAGCCTTACTCCAACACCATCTCATTCGAAGGTCTGTTCCATCTCTAGATGCAACAGACTTCAGCAGAAGGATGGGCACACTATGTTGAGGTTGTGTAATGGAAGCATGTTTGTACAATGTCAGGAAGGTCACTGAAGCTTCCCAAGGGAGGAACATACAGTGGCACTTGTGACAGGCCAGAATGGCAGAAGAAAAAAAAATGTTTTGCTTTAATAAATAGCCAAAGTGTTTTTGCAAGGGGCAGCCTCTCTTCCACACAAATTGTGGTTCTGGTTTGTCAAACTTCACTTAACAATCATTTGACAGAGCATTTCCTGACCTAGTACATACATAACCCTATCCTGCTGCTCTGCATTTTTGTCTCATATGCTTGAAGTCTCCATTGTATACGTGACCTATGAAGCCACACAGTGCATGAAGTAGATCCACAAATTAATATAAATATCACAAAAAAGACTTGCAGTAAATTTCCTCAGAATAACTTTTAAAATGCACACTTCCAATCATTTAATGTCAGTTAAACTATGTGAACAGTGATATAAACTATGCTTTACCCTTTCACTCTGTGAAACAAAATCTTTGATACTGTACAGCCCTGCATTGGCTCCACACTGTTTGTAATTACTCTTGTGTAGAATATAACAGATAATAACTTAGAATTCTCTGCATGCAGTTATTGAATTACACTGACTTTTCGTAAACTGGACACGACAGGAGAGAATTTGCTTTTGAAGTTGTTGATTTGCTAACGGCGATGTTAGGTTAGTTTGCATATGTTTTGCCATCATACTAGGTAACGTCATCTGTGTGCCTCCAATGAAATGTTGTTGGTCTGTCCTGCTTGTTATTTGTGTCGTCTGGTCTGATGTGGTGGTTGGCCGCATTTCCGGTTCTGCTTCGTAGTGGTTGGTATTTGGGGCCTATTTCCACAAGCTTATCGTTGGAGGTCTGGGTTGAGTACCAGGCCTCAAGGAATTCCCGTGCATGTCTTTAGTTGGCTTGTTCTAGGATGGTTACGTTGTTGAATTGGGGTGGCTTTCTTTGTCCAAGTGTATGGAAATGAGTGATAGTTGGTTAATAGTTGAATTTGCTTTTATTGTTTGCATCTTCTTCAATTAGCCATTGACACTCAAAGGTCAATCAAAGGATCACAACGTTTCCATCTGGTTTTGTCTGATTCCGTTAAAAAGAATCTTAGATTAATTTTATTGAGAGGAGGGTATGTAAATACATTTGAGAAGTTTGACAATTTTACGGCTGCACTCAAAAGAATTGAAATTCCTGGCCATTGAAATTCCTAGGTACTGCAGGTGCCAGGCTGACTCAGATAAAAAAGTATATGATATAATAAACTTCAGAACTTTAATAACTGTTCATGGATTGAAAGAATTAACAAAGTTAAACTGTTATACATTGAAAGCAACTGCAATAATTCTGTCCGGAATGAACTGTTAAAGATGAAGATAATGTCAGGAAGGACAATGGCCTAGTGGTATTATCACTGGACTGTTAATCCAGAGTCAGGGTAATGTTCTGGGTTCAAATTTCCACTGTGGAATTGGAATTCAATAAATATCTGGAATTAAGAATCTTATGATAGCCATGAAAACACTGCTGATTGTCAGGAAAAACCCATCTGGTTCATAAATGACTTTAAGGAAGGAAATTGCCATCATTATCTGGTCTGGCCTACATGTGACTCCAGACCCACAGCAATGTGGTTGACACTCATACATATATACATAAAAAATTTAAATGGGACGATGTCTAGTACACAAGGAAGGCAGGAGAATATACAGTTTAGAGTCAGCTGCATGTCCTTCTGAAGCTCAAAGATATTAACCCAAGATCATTAATGATTAACAACAACAACAAAAACAGAAGTTGTTGGAAAAGCTCAGCAGGTCTGGCAGCATCTGTGAAGGAGAAAACAGAGTTAACGTTTCAGGTCTGGTGCCCCTTCTTCAGAAAGGGTCACCGGACCTGAAACATTAACTCTGTTTTCTCCTTCACAGATGCTGTCAGACCTGCTGAGCTTTTCCAGCAACTTCTGTTTTTGTTCCTGATTTACAGCATCCGCAGCTCTTTTGGTTTTTCTTTACCATGAATGATTGACTGATTTCTTGGATCGGTGGCAGAGGCAAAGGCCATGTTAATTTTGAAGTTGCATCAGAGATAATGAGAACTGCAGATGCTGGAGAATCCGAAATAACAAATTGTTGAGCTGGATAAACTTTCCCGATGAAGGGTCTAGGCCTATTTCAGATTGCAGATAAAATCCATCTCCTGTGCTTCTTTACCAAAAGCTTCTTGAAGTACAAGTTAGTTATATGTGCTGTGTTCTTAAGTTTCTGTTCCTCAGGCTTGCCAATTGTCGGTGATGTTTTCAAATTCAGACAGAAAGAGTGAAGATAGAATCACATGCAAGGGTTTTATTTTAAGGCAAAGGTAATTGTACATGCCTGAGGAAGGAGTTTGCTTAAGTGGACTGCGCAAAAATATTAAAGGGCAGGACAGTGGAAAAACAATGGTAAATGCTTAGGGAGATACTGAATACCTCTCAGCTAAAGTATATTCCTGACAGGAAAAGGAATTATAAAAAAGTGAACAATTATCCATGGCTTAATAAAGAAGTCAAGGATAACATTAAAGCAAAAACTAGGGTATATCTGGCACTCTGGAGGATTGGGAGTACTTTACTCATAAGCAAAGGGTTATTAAAAATGAAATTAAAAAAACTAAAATGAACTACAAAAGGAAACTTGCAGAAAACAGAGAAGCTGTTGGCAGCAGTGCTTGTAAGTATGTAGAAAGGAAGAGATAGTGAAAGTAAATGTTGGCACTTTACAGGATGAAAATGGCGAGGTAATAATGGGAAACTCAGAAATGGCAGAGGCACTAAACCAGTGTTTTGTCTCTGTTTTACAGTGGGAAATAATTTTTTTCTAAAATCTGCAGAGGAATTACAGAGGAACTTGGTGAAATTACAATAACTAGGGGAGAAGGCATTAAGTAAACTGATGGGATTATCGGCAGATAAGTCCCCAAGGCCTGATGGCATGCACCGCTGGTCATTGAAGGAGCTGGCAACAGAGATAGTGGATGCATTATGTTATGATTTTACAAAATTGCCTGGATTCTGGAAAGGTACCAGTGGATCAGAAATATGCTAATATGACGCACTTATTCAAAGATGCAAATAGGCAAAAAGCGGAAATCTACAGACCAAGATAATAAAATGTGAGGCTGGATGAACACAGCAGGCCAAGCAGCATCTCAGGAGCACAAAAGCTGACGTTTCGGGCCTAGACCCTTCATCAGAGAGGGTGATGAAGGGTCTAGGCCCGAAACGTCAGCTTTTGTGCTCCTGAGATGCTGCTTGGCCTGCTGCGTTCATCCAGCCTCACATTTTATTATCTTGGAATCTCCAGCGTCTGCAGTTCCCATTATCTCCAATCTACAGACCAGTTAGTTTGACCTCTGTAGTAGAGATGTTGCTACTAGAGTCAGTCAGAAAGGAGATGGCAATTGAACACTTAGAAAAACAAAGCTCAGTGCAACAGTGACAGCTCAGTTTCATGAAAGGCAAGTCATTCTTGACAAACTTTCTGGAATTCTTCGAGAACGTAACAAACAATGTAGATAATGAGGATCCAGTGGATGTGGTATACCTAGACTTCCAGAAGGCACTTGACAAGGTGTTGCAGAAAAGACTGGTCCAGAGGTTAAATAATAATTTGCCCTTTTAGGTTAGACAGTGGATCTTGATCGGCGCAGGCTTGGAGGGCCGAAGGGCCTGTTCCTGTGCTGTAGGTTTCTTTGTTTCTTTGTTTCTTTGTTAAGGGTAGAGCATTGGCTTGGATAGAGGATTGGCTGACTGATAGAAAGTAGAAATGGGGATCAATGGGTCCTTCTCTGGATGGAAACTGTAATCAGTGGGGTGCTGCAGAGTTCAGTTCTCAGATCTCAACTATTTACAATCTATGTAAATAATTTGCAAGCAGGGTCAGAGTGGGAAAGCAGGCACTGATGAGGAGATAAAGTTTACAGATGGATATTAAAATGTTTGGAGAATGGGCCAGAATCTGGTAAATGGAGGTTAATGTGTGTGAGGTTGTGTGATGTTGCCCATTTTGGGCACAAAAGTAAAAGGGCAAATTATTATTTAAATGGAAAGCAGATGCAAAATATGTCAGTGCAGAGGGATCAGGCCAACTTTGTGCATGAATCACAGAAAGTGGGTATGCAGGCGCAGCACATGATAAGGAAGGCAAATGGAACCATGGCATTTATTGAAAAAGGACTGGATTATAAACATAAGGATGTGTTACAATTATACAAGGTGTTTGTGAGACCACATCTGGAATATTTGGGTCCAATTCTGGTCTCCTTACTTGAGGAACGATGTGGTGACATTGGAGACAGTTCAGAGGGGGTTCAGCAGGTTAATTCCAGGGATGAAAGGGCTGTCATACAAGAAGCATTTGAATACCTTGGGTTTGTGCTCACTGGAGTTCAAAAGAATGAGGGAGGATCTGACTGAGGTATATAAAACATTAAAGGGGATTGGCAGGGTGCATGTTGAACAGATGTTCCTCCTTGTGAGACAGTCTCAAACAAGAGGGCATAGTTTTAGAGTGAAAGGAGGTAGGTACAAAACTAATATGAGGAAAATCTATTTCTCTCAGAGGGCTGTGAATCTGTGGAATGCACTGCCCCAGAATGCAGCGGAGGTGGAATCAATCAGCAGATTGAAGAAAGAGATCAGTAGGATTCTGATCAAAAGTGGCATAAAGGGCTTTGAGGAGCAGGCAGGAAAGTGGAATTGAGACCAGGATAAGATCAGCCATGATCATATTAAATGGTGGAGCAGGCTCGAAGGGCTGAACTTCCTACTCCTGCTCCTAATTCCTATGTTCCTATATTTTCAACTGCAACACCTGAAGATCCTTATGATAGTACAAATCATATCACGTTTCTGGAGTTAGCAAGGCAATGGGGGAAGGAGCTAGTTGATTATTTTTATTGCCTTAAGGAAAAGAAAATCAAAATGTTAACACAGGGTATCTCCTGTCTGAGCTATAGTTTCATGAAAATTGACCAACCTAAGTATCTAATGATGCCTGTGGCCATTTTAAGCTGGTGCATTTAGTCTCTTTTTATATCCACTCAGTCCATGAAATCTTAGGTATTAAAACAGGGGATAGAATTCAAAGACGTTGGTCCATATTTTAGTTCAAGATAAGATTTAATTTGAGGATGAAAATTGGAAATTTGAAACTAGAACCTTGGATACAAACTTGGATAAAGCAATTTGAGAAAATAGCTTAAAAAGGTCAAACTGGAGAGAGGCATGACAGACACTGAAGGAGATATTTGATCATTTTCAAAGACAAATCCACTAAGAAAGACTTCATGAAAAGGTTGAACAATCCTTGGTCTCTCAGAAATTTAGGGCTGGTATCAGATTGAAAAGAAATGATGTACAATCCAGAAAAATTAGTTAGTCCAGATGATTGGAAACTTTAGAAACCAACAGAGGATAATAAACAAATAAAGAGGGAGAAATTATAACTGGAGAGAAAATGAGGGCAAAGTAAGAACAGACAGTAATAGCTTCTGCGAACATATATAAAAAGAGAAGGAAACTCAGGTGAACTTTTCCTGGACCCAATGGTTTGTACCTTGACTCTATAAAGAAATGACTGCAGGCATGAGGGTTGCATTGTTTCTCATCTTTCAAAATTCCCTAGATTTCTGGAAAGGCCTCAACAGATTAGAAAACTGCAAATAAAAACATATGAATTAAAAGCATGAATAGCATATTTAGGGCCCCTGAAAAGCTCTACAACTCAATGAGATCATGACTGATCCAATTGTATCCATTCTATCACCCTGATAACTTTGGTACCCTTGTTATTCAAGTAGGTATCTACCACTGGCTTAAACATATTAAAAATATTAAATGACCCTGCCACTGTCACTGTTTGGGGAAAGAGAATTCTAGAGACTCATGAGTTTCTGAGCAGAAAAGAATCCTCATATACCCGCCTTATATGAGAGGCCCATATCTTGGATGGCATTCCATAACTCTAGTCTCTCTCAAGGGAAAACATCTATTCAGCATGCAGTCTATGAAATTCCTCGGGATCTTATGTCTCAATGAGATCAACTCTCATTCTTCATGACTCCATTGGATATAGGCTCAGCCTGCCCAATCTTTTCTCAAAGTATAACCACTCATCTCAGGAATCAGTTGCGTGAACCTTTGTTGAACTGCTTTTGATGAATTTATATCCCTTCTTAAATAGGAAGACCTAAACTGTATACAGTACACCAGATAACAAAATGTGAGGCTGGATGAACACAGCAGGCCAAGCAGCATCTCAGGAGCACAAAAGCTGACGTTTCGGGCCTAGACCCTTCATCAGAGAGCTTTTTAGAGGTCAAGGGAGGGTAGGAGGCCTGGTGGTGGTGTCCAGGAGGAGGACTTGTGTTCGAAGCGGGTGAAGGGGTCAGTGGAGGTAGGGTTAGGCTCCCGGTTGAAGAAGTAGGCATGGAGGGAAACGTCAGCCTCTCTGATGAAGGGTCTAGGCCCGAAACGTCAGCTTTTGTGCTCCTGAGATGCTGCTGGGCCTGCTGTGTTCATCCAGCCTCACATTTTGTTATCTTGGATTCTCCAGCATCTGCAGTTCCCATTATCTCTGCTACAGTACACCAGATATGGTTTCACCAACATGTCCTGCACAATCACAGCAAAGCATACCTACTTTTATATTCCATTTCCCTTACAATAAACAACAATGCCCCTATTTAAGAAAGGGGGAAGAGAGAAAACAAATAAACATGGGCCAGTTAACTCAACATCTGTCATTGGGAAATGATGGGACCCATCCAGGATCTAGTCGAGGACATTTAGAAAATCTTAAAATTGTGTAAAATCAACAAGATTTGAGAGAAAGAGAAACTGGGATTGATACATTCATTTGTAAGATGTTGGCATCTCTGGTAAGGCCAACATTTGTACCTCAAACCTAATTGCCCAGAAGAACAGTTCAGGGTCAACTATCGGTGAAGACTCACATGTAGATCAGACCAAGCAAGAGTAGCATTATTTTCTTCTGAGAGATATTAGTGATTTTTTAAAAAATGACAAACAATGCGAGGTTAATGGTCAACATTGCAGAGACCAGCTTTCAATTCCAGGCTTACCTAAACTAAAATAACAAAATAAATTAACTAAGTTCTTTCAATATATAACAAGCAGAGTATATAAAAGAAAAGCAGCAGATGTAATGTGTCTGGACATGCATCAAGAAAACATCATCATGACTGTTTAACAAGCATTTAGAAAGCCAAATGCAATTGTACTTCATTACAAGCAGAGTGGAGGATAAAAATTGGGAAGCCTTAGTAGGACTGTAGAGAGTATTAGCACTCTCTGTCCATCTACCTCTGTTTAAAAAGTGCTTATTTTTAACATAACCGGTCAAAGTCATTGGTAGGGCCTAACTGGCTAGAAGGTGTATGGAGTTTACTTAATAATTAGTCCTTCAGTAGTCCCAAACTTGAGTACTGCTGAATAAGACCTATCTTGTTTGGGTGTATATTGGAACGATTGACATAAGGCGAATTAGGAAAGAGCTTCTGCTAACGGTGTGTGAGAAGTTAGATGCTAAAGAAACTCAGCAGAACTTGAAATAAAATTCTTTGGAGCATAACCTGAGCTACATGTAATTTGGTATGGTGCAAATAAGTTTAGAGAAAGGATACCTGGCTCAAGGGCTGGTGTGAGAGAAATTCGTTATGATTTGTAGAGCACGCGCAACAGTCCTGAGGAAAGTGGGAGCTGCACCATTAGTATGGTGTACTCCTGAATTGTGGTGGGACTGGTGTCCTATGGAGCCATATAACTGGGAATCAAACAAAGTGAAGGGGTTGGGGAATCAAGTTTAGGTAGATGCAACAATGAAGGAATGGAGTCAAGGAAGGAGAGAGAAATGGTAATTTGGAAACTGAAGCTCAAAGAATGGCAGGAAAAAACAGATGTGTGTGCTACACACACATGCACACGCACGTACGCATAGTCAAAACAAAATGTTACAATGTCAATAAATCGATGTAAAGATTGTGTGTCTGACTGCATGCAGCGTTCATAACAAAGATAACATATTGATAGTGTGCATTGAAGTAAATAAATACACTCAACAACCATATAGAGTCAGAGCCGCAAGATGACAAAGATTACTTTCTGAATATTGATGGGTGTGTGACAATTGCGAAGAAGAAGACGCTGTGAATGGATAAAACTGTTGATCAGGCATAGTATTTGTGTCATGGTTACAGGTGACCTTGATTCAAGAGACTAGAATATCAGATCAGTTTAGACAGGGACGTGGAACAGCAGGGCAAAGAAATCACTAATGTGAGTGGTCTCAGCCCCTAATAGGAACCTCAATGCAGGACAAAAGCATTTGAGACTAAAATACTGGCTACTTGTGATAAAGGGATGGCAATATTCATGGGTGATTTTAATCTGTACAAAGTCTGGAAAATGGTTACCTGATTGAAGAGTTCATAGAATGCTTTAATAATAGTTTCTCAGAGCAGCACATTCTGGGACCAAGAAGCAGCAGGTTATACTGGCAATTGGTAGTGAGATTGGATTAATTAATGACTTTACAGTAAAAAGCATCTCTAGGTAGCAGTGATCCCAATATGATTGAATTTTTACATCCAGTTTGAAAGGGCGAAGAATGAGCCTAGGATTGGTTTTTAAACATAAATAAGGGCAACTATGTCAGCATGAAAGCTGAGGCAGCTGAAGAGAACTGGAATAGACTAGGAGATAGATTAATTTTAAAAAAGGCTGACATTTAGGGGAGTGTTTCAGAATAAATAAATAAATAAATATACTATAAAGAAAAATTCCAAAGAATGGACCAACTATTCATGCTTAACTAAAGGAGTTCAGGAAGTCATCAAACTTAAAGGGAAAAAAAGCATATAACTGTGATTAAGTGGCTAATCAGATGATTGGTTTAGAACTAAAAGGTTAACCAGGAGGAAGAAATTGGAGTATGATAAAAAGCCAGCTATAAATATAAAAATGAATGGCAAATGTTTCTATAAGCATTTTGGAAGAGAAATCGAATATACTATCTGGAGAACAGGAACGGTGTGTCAGTTGAAAGTAATAAGGAAATGGTGGACGAAAGGAGCAAATATTTTGCCATCTTCAATGTATATCAACAATTTTGAGGACAGAATCAAACATAATATTTTCAAGTTTACTGATGACGCAGAACTAAGCGCGAGTGTAAGTGGTGAGAAGACATAAAGAGGCTTCAGAGCAATTTAGACAGGTAAAGGAGTAGACAACTACATGACAGAAGCAGTGTAGCACGGAATAAGTGTGACAGTGCCAATTTCAGTAAGAAAAACAGAATGGTGGAGTATCATCTAAATGGTGATAAATTGTGAAATATTGATGTACAAAAGCATCTGGGCGTCCTTGCACACAAGTCAATGGAAGTAACGAGGCAGGTGCAGCAAGCAGTTAGGAAGGTAAATGCTATGTTGGCCTTCATGACAAGAGAGCTTGACTACAAGTGCCAAGAAGTCTTCCTGCAGCTGTAATGGTCTGGTGAATCCAAACCTGGAGAATTGTGTACAGTTTCAGTCTCTCCACCTAAGAAAATATATACTCATCATAGAGAACACACAACAAAGCTGCATCAAATTGATTCCTGAGATGGCAAATTTGTCGTGAGAGGAGGAATTGGGTCAATTGGGCCTATATTTAATTGAATTTCGAAGAATGAGAAGGAACCTCATTGAAACAAAATTCTGACAGGGCTGGACAGACTGGATGTAGGGATGTTGCCCAGGCCAGGGCCTGTAGAACAAAGGACTCAGTACATTGATTGGGCCATTTTGGACTGTGATGAGGGGCAATTACATCATTCGGTGGGTAATGAATCTGCAAAATTCTCTACCAGAAAAGGACTGTGGAGGTGAAATCACTGAATACATTTAATAGATTGCTTTCTAAAGGTTAAAAGTGCGAGGCGATACGGAACGAGGTCAGGAGTATGGCGATATTACAGAAGATCAGCCATGATCCTGTTAAAATTGTGAGCCCAGCCTGATGCACTGAATGGTCTATTGCTGATCCTAGTTTCTATTTTCCTGCACAGGATACAAAATGTATCCCAGTTACATCTGTAAATGAGGAGCTGGAAGGATGAGAGGAAATGACAACCATTGGGAGGGTTTACTGACCAAACAGACGGAGCTATGCAGTGACATGTCCCTGGGCCCTGATGGACTTTTTCCAAAAGTCGTAAAAAGAGATGGGCCATGAGATTGTAGATGCCTTGGTGTTAATTTTGCAAAATTTGTTAGGTTCAGGAAAGATTCCATCAGACTAGAAAGTAGCAAACCTAATTCTGATATTCAGGAAGGGGCAGAGGCAGCAAACAGTGAACTGCAGGCCATGGGGAAGGTGTTAGAATTAATCATTAAGGTGGTGGTAGCTGGGCACTTCAGGAAATTTACAGGTAGGCAAAAGCTGGGAAGAAAATATAATTGAAATGGACTTTCGGAGAACAGACATAGTCGGGACTTGACATCACAGTAACGATTAGCCTGCACAGTTGCGGTGAACCCACACAATGGGTATTGTCAGTGCACATGTGCATGTGAAAGCAAATGTTGTGCTTTTGGATAATTCATGGCAGGGCAACAAGTAAGTGTGAAATAGGAGAGGGCTAAGTATAGACCTCTAGGGTCACCACAGGTATTGAATGCTAAGGTGTACTGTGGATCCCATCTGCACATACTCATGCTCGGATGGAATTCACATAGGGGTCAAGAGGTCAGGATGTCCCTCAGGAGCCTCCCCCCCACACTCCCCCACTCTCCCACAACCTGAGCCACCTCTTGGTAACGTGCAGTGCGTTTCTTTTTTGCGAAGAGGCATTTTTAGTACAGGCTGCTGCTACATACTATCCACCTCAACTCCTACACGCACTGCCTGGACACACCTTGGCATGTTTATTTGTCGCTGGGCAGTAGCGATCCCCAGTGGAGGGTTCTCTACGCAGGAGAACTCCATTGTTCATCAGTGACCTGGGATGGAGGGTGTTGCACACAGCAGTTTTATATTTGTGCAGATTGTGGCAGCTCACAGACTCCCAGTCCAACTGTTTCATTTTGCAGCATTGTGAAGTCTGTGGACCCATGTTTATGTTGGTTGTGGGCATTTGCATTCCATTTTTAGATACTTGAAATCTGTTGTTGTGTTTGTGGTTACACATCATTCCTACACCCCTGCTCTTTAGGCACCTGGTGCAGAGGAGTGTGGGCAGACTGGAGGACCTCTTCATGGGTCTGCTCCTGGGCATGGCCAGGATGGTCAGACAGAGATCCAGGCAGCAGGTCATGGAAGGGGTTATAACTGCCAAATGTCTGCCCCTTCCATGACTGTGTTGATGCCCAGGTGTCATTGAAAAGGGAACCAATGCTCTTGACTCCTTTAGGGAGAGATGGGCACCGCGGGGATACAGTGTTTTATTTCTCCATCCAGCTCTTTCGTGAATTAGTCACTTCCGGCTCCCAAACCCCACCACGTCTCCTTTGAGGGTTTACACTGCCCATATTGGAGGCTTTGCTTGTACATATTCAATTAGCTACACCGGTGTTTTTACTGAATCATAGAGATGTACAGCAGGGAAACAGACAGTTTGATCCAACTCATCCATACAGATATTCTAGATAAATCTAGTCCCATTTGCCAGCATTTGGCCCATATCTGCCTAAACCACTCCTATTAATGTACCACATCCAGATGCCTTTAAAATGCTGTAATTGAACCAGCCTCCACCACTTACTCTGACAGCTCATTCCATACACGCACCACACTCTGTGTGAAAATGTTGCCCCTTAGGCCCTTATTAAATCTCTCACCTTAACCCTATGCCCTCTGGATTTGGATTCTGCCACCCCAGGGAAAAGACCTTGGCTATTTACCTATCCATGCCCGTCATGATTTTATAAACCGCGACAAGGTCAGGCCTCAGCCTCGGACGCTCCAGAGAAATTAGCCCCAGTCTCTTCAGCCCCTCCCTATAGCACAAACTTTCTGAACCCGGCAATGTCCCTGTAAATCTTTTCTGAACCCTTTCAAGTTTCAAAATATCCTTCCTATAGCATGGAGGCCAGAATTGAATGCAGTAACCAAAGATAGTGGAGGCAACATGACCTCCCAACTCCTATGCACTGACCAATAAAGGCAAGCATACCAAACACCTTCTTCACTATTCTATCTACCTCTGACTCCACTTTCAAGGAACTATGCACTTGCACTCTAAGGCCTCTTTGTTCAGTGACACTAAGTGTATAAGTCCTGCCCTGATTTGCCGTTCCAAAATGCAGCACCTCACTTTTATCTAAATTAAACTCCATCTGCCACTCCTCGGCCCATTGGCCCATCTGATCAAGATCCTGTTATATACTTCTTCACTGTCCACTACACCTCCAAGTTCGGTGTAATCTGCAAACTTACTAACTATACCTTCTATGTTCACATCCAAATCATTCTATAAATGACAAAGCATTGGTCCCAGCACCGATCCTTATGGCACACTGCTGGTCACAGGCCTCCAGTCTGAAAAGTAACATTCAACCACTACCCTCTGTCTTCTACCTTTGAGCTAGTTCTGTATCCAAATGGCTAGTTCTCCTTGTATTCCATGTGATCTAACCCTAATGACCATTCTACCATAACGAACTTCGTTACCTTGTTAAACACCTTACTGAAGTCCATATAGACCACATCTACTGCTCTGCTCTCATTAATCCGCTTCTTAATTTATTTAAACACCTCAATCAAGTTAGTGATGTCATCCCAGGCAGAAAGCCATGTTGACTATCCCTAATCAATCCTGGCCTTTTCAAATATATGTAAAACGTGTCCCTCAGGGTTCCCTCCAACATCTTACACACCACAGACATCAGGCTCACCGATCTATAGTTCCCCGGCTTTTCCTTACCACCTTTCTTAAATAGTGGCACAATGTTAGCCAACCTCCAGTCTTCTGGCACCTCACCTATGTCTATCGATGATACAAATACCTCAGCAAGGAGCCTAGCAATCACTTCCCTCACTTCCCACTGAGCTCTAGGGGTCACTTGATTAGTTCCCAGGGGTTTATGCACCTTTAAGCATTTTAAAACGTCCAGCACCATCTCTTCTGTAATATGGACATTTTTAAAGATGTTGCTGTTTAGTTCCCCACGTTCTATATGTTGCACATCCTTCTCCACAGTGAACACTGATGCAAAACACTCATTTAGTATCTGCCCATCTCTTGCGGTTCCACATATTGGTGGCCTTGCTTATCTTTAAGGGGCCTGTATTTGTAGAATCTCTTCAGATTCTCCTTAACCTATTTGCCAAAGCTATCTCATGTCCCCTTTTTTGCCCTTCTGATTTCCCTCTCAAGTCCCTCTCAAGTATACTCCTGCTGCCTTTCCACTCTAAGGGTTCACTCGAATTGTGCTGTCCGTAGCGGACATATGCTTCCCTCTTTTTCTTGACCAAAACCTCAATTACTCCAGTCATCCACCATTCCCTACACCAACCAGCCTTGGCCTTCACCCTGACAGGAATATACTGTTTCTGGACTCTCATTATCTGTTGGTAGTGATTATTAGAAAAAAAAACACAAAAAAAAAGTCACAGGCATTTTGGTCAGAGATAATGGGAACTGCAGATGCTGGAGAATCCAAGATAACAAATTGTGGAGCTGGATGAACACAGCAGGCCGAGCAGCATCTCAGGAGCACAGCTTTTGTGCTCCTAAGATGCTGCTGGGCTTGCTATGCTCATCCAGCTCCACACTTTGTTAACAGGCATTTTGGTGGTGGGTCCATTGCTCAGTTGTGTGTGATGGGTTGAAAAAAAAACAATAAAGAAAGAATTATAACAGGAAGAACGGAGGCCAGTTAACCAGGCTTACTGGTTTCAGTCCATGCCAATTGTAATGAGCAATAGGCAAAAAAGCAGCCTTCAATGTTTCATCACTGATACAATACCAAAGAATACCATCACAGAACTGGAAGGTTGAAACCAGAAATACAACTGAAAAACCCACCTACCAGATGCAGTCATCATAGTTTTACAGCCATGTAATGTCAAACTCATTAAGCTTATTTCATTTCAATGCTACTGAATGTCATAACTATCAAATGTTAGGACTTGGTCTGTGCTATGTTGGAGGAACTTCAAGTCAGAGCTTTCTATTCTGCGAGGGAACATTTCCTCCTGTCATAGTCTCAACCCCATCTCTAATCGCCTTGCCTTCCAACATTGCCTCATTACTTCCTCCCAGCCACCTTGGTCTTGTGCCTGTCTGCCTTGACCCCTGCACTCTATTCTTCCCTCAGGTCTGTATTCAACTAATCCTTTCTCCCAGCTCTTGTTCTGAGCTCACATTGAAGCATTCCATTTAGTGGCAAAAGTTGGTCTGTGCAAGTCGTTGATAATGGGAACTGCAGATGCTAGAGAATCCAAGACAATAAAATGTGAGGTTGGAGGAACACAGCAGGCCAAGCAGCATCTCAGGAGCACAAAAGCTGACATTTCGGGCCTAGACCCTTCATCAGAGAGGGGCATGGGGTGAGGGAACTGGAATAAATAGGGAGAGAGGGGGAGGCGGACCAAAGATGGAGAGAAAAGAAGATAGGTGGAGAGGACAGTATAGGTGGGGAGGTAGGGAGGGGATAGGTCAGTCCAGGGAAGACGGACAGGTCAAGGAGGTGGGATGAGGTTAGACTGGGAGGTGCAGTTGTTTATTGCGAACCGAGCGGAACCGAGCGCACTCCCCCTCCCACTGCACCTCCCAGTCGCAAACCATTTCCACTCCCCCTCCCATTCTTTAGATGACATGTCCATCGTGGGCCTCCTGCAGTGCCACAATGATGCCACCCGAAGGTTACAGGAACAGCAACTCATATTCCGCTTGGGAACCCTGCAGCCCAATGGTATCAATGTGGACTTCACCAGCTTCAAAATCTCCCCTTCCCCTACTGCATCCCTAAACCAGCCCAGTTCGTCCCCTCCCCCCACTGCACCACACAGCCAGCCCAGCTCTTCCCCTCCATCCACTGCATCCCAAAACCAGTCCAACCTGTCTCTGCCTCCCTAACCTGTTCTTCCTCTTACCCATCCCTTCCTCCCACCCCAAGCCGCACCTCCATCTCCTACCTACTAACCTCATCCCACCTCCTTGACCTGTCCGCCTTCCCTGGACTGACCTATCCCCTCCCTACCTCCGCACCTATACTGTCCTCTCCACCTATCTTCTTTTCTCTCCATCTTTGGTCCGCCTCCCCCTCTCTCCCTATTTATTCCAGAACCCTCACCCCATCCCCCTCTCTGATGAAGGGTCTAGGCCCGAAACGTCAGCTTTTGTGCTCCTGAGATGCTGCTTGGCCTGCTGTGTTCATCCAGCCTCACATTTTATTATCTGTGCAAGTCATATTGGGACTCAGCAGCTCCCTGCATTGACTGGCTTCTTCCACTAGATGGAACCTGGTCAGCCTAAAACTACAGAGCTCTGTCCTTTTTACTTAAATATTGCCTAATGCATTGCCTATCTTTTATAATTAGTGATGTATTTGTTTTGCAAACTGTTTCAGTTAGGAATACACAGTGCTGTACATGTTTGGTTTAGTATTTCAACTTGCACGTGGGTCCTTCAGGCATTTCTTGCCTGGAAAAGACATAACTCTGGCTTTAACATTGATTCCTGTCGCAAACTAAGGTTCACGAAGTCACGATTTTCAGGAACATAACCCACAACATTAAGTGAGATCTCCTTGTAAATTATAAATTTGACTTTGCTTAACAATGAATTTACCAGATATACACCTCACAATCATCTTTGCAAAAACTATTTTCCAAAAATAAAAACATTTATCAGTCAATAATTTCCACAAGGCTTCCCTAGGGATAAGGATTATACAAGATATAAATATTTCCATACAGTTTAAGGTTTTAGCAAAGATTTGTAGCCCAGGTTGTGGGTGAGGTTGTTGACTTACTCGCTGAGCTGGATTGTTTTCGTTCGGGTATTTTGTCACCATGCTAGGTACCATTAGTGAGGCCTCCTTCTCTACAAACCTATGGAATTGGACCCCAAATACAAACCCATACAGAGCAAAACCAGAAATGACACAACTCACCATAACAGACTGAGCAGTATAAATTCCAAATGGAGTAGAATAATATCACTTCATCGGAGGCCTCACTGATGATGTTACCTAGCATGGTGGTGGAACGTCTGAATGCAAACAAACCAGCTTCGCGAGCAAGTGAACAATTTCATTTCCATACAGTAATGACACTTAAGCTTGCAATTATACCACTGCTTTCACATCAAGTTTCTGGTTCATACCAAGGAAAAGCTTTTTTCGATTAACAATGAATATATCGCTATCAGCTGCAGCTATATAAGACTCTGGCTAGACCTCACTTGGGAGTACTGTGATCAGTTCTGTGTACCACTTGTTAGAAAGGATATAATAGCCTTGGAGGGAGTACAATGTACGTTTACAAGAATGTTACCTGGACTTTGGGAGTTATGAGGAGAAATTATACAAATTAGACTAGGTTTCTCTAGAATTTAGAAGATTAATGGGTGATTGTCTGGAAATGCAGCAAGATCATGATCAACAGTGGGCTGAAGAATGGCAGGTGGAGTTTCATTTGGTGAACGGAAGGCAATGCATTTTGGTGTGTCAAACCAAGGCAGGACTTACACAGTTAATGGTAGGACCCTGGGGAGGGTTATAGAATAAAAATATCCAGGTGTTCAGGCTCATAGCTCCTTGAAAGTGGAGTTACCATTAGGAAGGGTGGAGAAGGCAGCTTTTGGCATGCTTGCTCTCATCAGAGCACTTAATATAGAAGTTGCAGCTGTACAAGACGTTGGTGAGGCCACATTTGGAGTACTGTGAGCAGATCTGGTTGCCCTACAATAGAAAGGATATTATTTAACCAGAAAGAGTTCAGAAAAGGCTTACTAGGACTCAGCCTGGATTAAAAGGCTTGTGTTATAATGAGAGGGTGAATAGGCTGGGACCTCTTCCTCTGCAGCATAGGAACCGGAGGGGTTTCCTTATGGAGGTCTATAAAATCATAGAGGCACAGATAAAGTAGAGAGCCAACAGCTTTTCCCCACAACACGGGTGACTAAAACTAGAGGGCAGAGGTTGAAGGTGAAAGAGGAGGGATTTTTTCACACAGAGGGTAGTGAGTGTCTGGTACAGACTGCCAGAGGTAGTGGTGGAAGCGAGTACATTTTCGTCATTTAAGAAACATTATAGAACATAGAACATAGAACATTACAGCACAGTACAGGCCCTTCGGCCCTCGGTGTTGTGCCGACCTGTCATACCGATCTGAAGCCCATCTAACCTACACTATTCCATGTACATCCATATGCTTATCCAATGATGACTTAACATTGAGACGGGTATATGGATGAGATGGGTATGGAGGGATATGGGCCAAATGCAAATAGGACATGTTGGTCAAGGTAGCAGTGGAGTTGGACGCTCCAACCAGATTTCCTCTGCTCCTTCTGTTTATTTCCCATTTTCTTCTCTTTTCCCCTCTTGGTGTTCTCTCCTGAGGTAGAATGGGCTTGAGGCATGGAACGGAGCAAGGGTAGTCACCATGCCCAGAGCAAAGTGGGGACGGCAGTAACCTGGAGGTTTGCATGAAGCGGGCACAACTAGTGGGGCTGAGGCCCGAACAGAGCGGGGATGGCCAGCGGGCTGGAGGCAGGGAGTGAAATGGGGATGGCCAGCGTGCTGGAGACAGGGAGTGAAGTGGGGGTGGCCAGCATGCTGGAGGCAGGGAGCGGAGCGGGGATGGCCATCATGTTGGAGGCAGGGAGTGAAGTGGGGATGGCCAGCGTGCTGGAGGCAGGGAGTGAAATGGGGATGACCAGCGTGCTGGAGGCAGGGAGCGAAGTGGGGGTGGCCAGCATGCTGGAGGCAGGGAGCAGAGTGGGGATGGCCATCATGTTGGAGGCAGGGAGTGAAGTGGGGATGGCCAGCGTGCTGGAGGCAGGGAGTGAAGTGGGGATGGCCAGCGTGCTGGAGGCAGGGAGCAAAGTGGGGATGGCCAGCATGCTGGAGGCAGGGAGTGAAGTGGGGATGGCCAGCGTGCTGGAGACAGGGAGTGAAATGGGGATGGCCAGCGTGCTGGAGGCAGGGAGTGAAGTGGGGGTGGCCAGCATGCTGGAGGCAGGGAGCGGAGCGGGGATGGCCATCATGTTGGAGCCAGGGAGTGAAGTGGGGATGGCCAGCGTGCTGGAGGCAGGGAGTGAAGTGGGGCTGGCCAGCGTGCTGGAGGCAGGGAGCAAAGTGGGGATGGCCAGCATGCTGGAGGCAGGGAGTGAAGTGGGGATGGCCAGCGTGCTGGAGACAGGGAGTGAAGTGGGGATGGCCAGTGTGCTGGAGGCAGGGAGTGAAGTGGGGATGGCCAGCGTGCTGGAGGCAGGGAGTGAAGTGGGGATGGCCAGCGTGTTGGAGGCAGGGAGCGGAGCGGGAATGGGCAGCGGGCTGGATGCAGGGAGCAGAGGGGGGATGGCCAGCGGGCTGGATGCTCGAGTGAACTGAATGGTTGTTGGACTCAGTCTGGTGCGGTTAATCTGCAGCTTGCTAGCCAGGGCACACCACACGTGGAACACCCCACCCCCCAAACCAATACCCCCAACAACCCCCAGGCTGATCTCCTGAAAGACTATAATGCTTATCTTTATATCTTCGTTCTGATTTTCTAAGCTTGATTGTGAACAACTGTAAGTAATGTTATTTTATTTCCCCTTTCTTTTTCTGTTTATTTCTGTGTTTGGTATCTAAGATTGTACCTAGGTACTTTGTACCTAAAATGGCGCTATTTGGTGTGACATTATAAACTTTTCACTGTATTCCTGTACTTCTGTACTTGAGTACACGTGACAGTAAAGGATATTCTATTCCAGAATAATTGCGAAAAACAGGACATCATGGTCAAGTTGGCCTGAAGGGCCTGTGTCTATGCTGTAGACCTCTATGTCTCTGGCTCTATCTGATCAAAGTCTTCAGGATATTATCAGGAAACAACAGCGTAGATAAAGATAAACTATTTCCAGTGGTTGATGCTTGGACTTGGTTTGGATGAGAAGTCAAAATTTAGAAAGCCTCAAATTTGACCTCAATCCACCTTGAACCAGTGGATCCTGTTTCATTAGAGTGGGGGGATAGGAAAAAACCCACGTTCCAGAGACCGGAGCAACAAAGATTTTTTAAATCCATTTTAAAAATCTGCCAGGTTGAATGGGCATTCCCCAAGTTGAACAGCACAGCTACTTCCTGCTTCACATTAGCCAACTCGCCTCATCCCTTTGCGCATCCTCCCAACGCGAGTTCTCATCATCTTTACACACTCAACCTCTTCTTATGATTTTCCAGCACTTCCACAGTCTCAACCTCCAAATGCAATCCAAATGCTAAGCTCCTCTGCTGCCAAAAATTCCCAGCAGAAATCAGCTTGTCACTCAGGCTGGTTGTTGAATAAGGACCCTGGAATTAAAACAAAAATCTGCAAACAAATATCTGCAGAACATCTGACAAACTCTCAGGGTCTTCTATCACACTGCAAAGAAGCCACCCCGTAAATAGTGAGGTCATGAACTCTTGCTTCCCACTCTCCTGATTGCTAGCTGGCCTGCTGCTTATTACCAGCGTTTTCTGATTTGTGGTTATACTTCCAACTTTCACAGTGTTTCAGTTTGGAGTAAGAAACTGTCAGCAGCTCCCTGACGCTTTTAAAAAGTTAAATTCACTGATGGGAGGAAGAGTTATGTTCTATTTGGTCACGCCCCACAGAACCATCTCTTGGGCAGAGATTTGAATCGCGTACCTTAAGATGAACTCCATATGAAAACCATTTTTTTTGAGTGCCTGTAATTATACAAGACTGTTAAAAATTGAATATGAAAGCACACAAGATTGAAATGGGTGTTCAAATAATGAAAATGTTTAGAGTAAACTCCAAAGTTTTCACTGAAGCTGCAATGCACTCTGCACTTGGTGCCTGTAACTAATTAAAGTAATTCCAACTTCCTCAGGTGTGAGTGCACTTCTCCTGCACCAGGATAGTTTGAGGTCAATGCACCGATGTAAATAGAAGGACTATGAGGTTCTACCGAAGCATGTTGCTGCGCTGCGTCAATGATGCGTGCTGTAAGTTACGGCAGGTGTGGGTGGGGCAAATAGCAGCCCGTATCTTCCCACCGAGCCCCCGGGCCAAGTCTCCCACTCTGGGGGATGGATCAGAGCCAAGCTTGGGGAGAAAACCTAGCTATGGATTAAATCAGTGGCGCTGCCGGCCCCTATGTTTATTGCCTATCGTGGCAGCCTTGAGGAGGAGTTCATAGAATGCATCTGCGATAATTTCCTTGAACAATGTGTAATGGAACCTACAAGGGAGCAAGCTATCCTTGATCTAGTCCTGTGTAATGAGACAGGAATAATTAATAATCTCACAGTTAGGGATCCTCTCAGAAGGAGCAATCACAATATGGTTGAATTTAAAATACAGATGGATCGTGAGAAGGTTAAATCCAGTACCTATGTCCTGTGCTTAAACAAAGGAGACTATGAAGGAATGAGGAAGGAGTTGGCTAAGGTAGAATGGGAGCAAAATCTTTATGGTGGGTCTATTGAGGAACAATGGAGGATTTCAAAACAATTTTTCACAGTGCTCAGAGGAAGTATATTCCAGTGATAAGGAAGAACTGCAGGAAAAGAGAGAGGCAGCCATTGATGTCTAAGGAAATAAAGTAAAATATCAGATTGAAAAAAAAACACACAACAAAAAAGCAAAGAGTAGTGGGAAATGAGTAGACTGGGATATCTTTAAAAGCCAACAGAAAGCCACAAAAAATTTATAAAGAAAAGTAAGATAGATTATGACAGTAAACTAGCTCAGAAAATAAAAACAGGAGCAAAAGTTTCTATACATATGTAAATCGTAAAAGAGTGGTGAAGGTAAATGTTGGCCCTTTAGAGGATGAGAAGACCAATTTAATAACTGGGAATGAAGAAATAGCTGAGACATTAAACAGTTATTTTGTGTCGGTCTTCACAGTGAAAAACACAAATAACATGCCGGAAACTAATGGCAAGAAGGTTATAGCAGGTGAGGATCTAGAAACTATCATCACTTAGGAGGCAGTGCTGGGCAAACTAAAGGTAGACAAGTCTCCTGGCCCTGATGAAATGCATCCCAGGGTGATAAAGAAGTAATGGGGAAATAGTAAATGCACTAGTAATTATTCATGAAAATTCAGTGGACTCTGGGGTGGTTCCTACAAATTGGAAAATAGCCAATGCGACACCACTGTTTAAAAAAGGAAGTAGACAAAAAGCAGGTAACTCTCGGCCAGTTACCTTAACTTCAGCATTGTCGAAAATGCTTGAATCTATCATTAAGGAAGAAATAGCAAGATATCTGGATGTCTCATTGGAATACCCCGCATGGTTTCATGAATGGTAGGTCACGGTTAACTCATTTAATGGAATTCTTTGAGGACATTATTTGCATGGTGGGCAATGGGGAACCTGTGGATGTGGTGTGCCTGGATTTCCAGAAGGCATTTGACAAGGTGCCACACCAAAGGGATGTTACATATGATAAAGTGGTGGTTGAAGCTACCTTACTGAATGTTTTTAAGGCAAGGCTAGATAAATTTTGAACAGTAAAGGAATTAAGGGCTATGGTCAGTGGGTGGGTAAGTGGAGCTGAGTCTCAAAAAGATCAGCCATGATCTTATTAAATGCCGGGCAGTCTCAAGGGGCCAGTTGGCCTCCTCCTGCTCCTAGTTCTTACGTTCTTATGTTCTGGCTGTGAATTAAATCTGTGGCGCTGCCAGCCCCTTCCCCTCATCTTCCACTGGCCCGGAGTCTGAAGTAAATGCACACCTTTATCAGGAGCTGCTCCACCTAGCCCGTTTTTGCCCCTTCTCCCTGGATGGGTCTGAATTGCCTGGAGGTTGTCAGCTAGGGGCTGGGGGCAATGCCAGAGCAAGGGCACTGCACACAACAATCCATTGTGCATCTTCCTGAAGGTTAGTAAGCTATGTTTACACACATACCCAGAGTTCTTTCAAGGATTTATCCCATATTTTAACTGTTTGGCCTGTGCCCTGCATTTCGAGGTTCTGGAAATCTCCAGGGTGAGTCTGAGTGAATAGTGCCTGTACATGATTGACTGGGTCAGCAGAGACATGATAAATGTCATTCATTAAGATAAGTTGCAACTTGTGTTCATCTTAATCCCCTCCCTTGTTTTATTATGGCCTCAAGAGCCAACCCCACCCCTGCTTTCTGAATTTTGAGCTCCCTGTGACATGTGTTGTTACCCTTATTTTGTAAGAATTGGTCATCTGTTTGTTTTCTCTGCTTCTTTCACTATCTCTGTGTCTCCCATTACATCTTTCCCACTGTCCTTGGCCCATTCTCTAACTTACTAAATGTGGCATTGTCACTGCTCTTGGTGAGGACCACAGAACTACTTTGTCAACAGAGAGAGAGAGAGAGAGCGAGAGAGAGAGAAAAAGAAAGATATGACGTGCTGGTGGTGGTTTAACCTGAGGGTCACTATACCTGATGGGGAACAAAGTTGAGAATGTAGGAACTTCATTGTGAACTCAGCCAGTGTGAGAATTGAAGCCATGCTGCTGGTGTCTTTCTGCATCACAAACTAGTCATTCTGCTAACTGAGCTAACCAACACCCGGCATATTATTTTATTACGTGGCTCCTTTGTAGCCCTCACATCTGTATTCTTTATACAACCTATACAAAAGTCCTTACCATGGATTGAGTTTTCTGGAAGTCCCGAGCTTCAGAACAGCACTTAGATGATGTTTGACTGTCATCTCTGTCTTGGAATAGAAACAACAGAGCATTCTGGTAGTTTTCTTCAATACTGAGTAGCTCTATTCAGGATCCACTCTGCTCATCCCAGCATGGGGATGGGTCTAGGAAAGATGGCTGCAAAAAGCATTCAGCAGGATCATCTACATGTGGGAATGGGAAGCTCAATCTCAGGGCCTGGAATGCACAAACCCTTATTGACAACAAACAAAACAGTTGTCTGGAACAAAACCTCAAGAAGTACCGTCAACATTGTTTGAACCTGATTTGCCACATCAGCTGGGAGGACGTTTTAGCATCACTGTTCTTGAAGGAGCTATTAGTACCAGCATCGAGGTTATGATCATCTAAAACCAAGTCTGCTGGGCTGGCCACATGTTTAGGATGCCTGAGCTCTGACTGCCAAAGCAAATCTTCTTTACCCAGCTCAAGGAAGATGTTTGAACAGAGCAAGTGTTTCAATGACACCCTGAAGGCTTCCCTCAAGAGATGCAACATTAATGTTAACACATGGGACACCTTCTTTCAGAAGAAACCAACTTGGAGCAATCTCCTGTAAGAAGATAGACAATTCTTCGAGATCACTCAATGGCAGGAGGAAGTACGGTAAAAGAACCATTGAAAATAATTCCAACAAACTCAAGGCCAAGGGCCAATGCCATCTCCCAGAAACACTGGCCAAATGTGTGGTTGGAGATGTGGCTCTAGCATCAGGCTCATTACCTGCAGAAACCGTGACCAGAAACAGAAGTTCCTAGGAGGGAGCGCTCATTTTTGTCAGCGATAATTACTGAAGAAGATAAAGAAGCTCTGCTTGTAATCCTTGGAGATGTTTTCCAACACTCATGTTCTTTAATATATATTTCATAATAGCAAAATCAGCAGTGATAATCTTTCAATTTAAATATCATTTATTTAGTTCAGAAAATAAATAATTTTTTGTTTGGTCCTTGACAAGCTAAGGAAATTACTGAACTGGACCACTACCAGCACATACATTCTGGGAATTACTTGGATATCTGTTTCACAAATTATACACAAATAATTTGTTAATCACCAAAAATAGGACATAGAAATTTGGAAAATAGGAGTGGGAGGAGGCCATTCAGCCCTTTAACTTTACTCTATCACTAAATGCGATCATGGCTTTTTCCCCATACCCATTGATCCCTTTAGCCCTCAGAACTATTCCTAGCTCCTTCTTGAAAACATTCAATATTTTGGCTGCAACCATTTTCTGGGGCAGAGAATTCTGCAGACTCACCACATTCTGACATTTCTCCTCATCTCAGTCCTGAACAGCCTATCCCATATTCTTAAACTGATATTTGGCAATGAACTCCGCAATCAGCAAGAACATCCTGCATTTATGCTGTCTAGGCATGTTAGAATGTTGTGAGAGATCATGCCTCATTCTTCAAAGCTCCAGTGAATATACTCCTAACTGATCCAGTCTCTGAAACCTAGTCAAAAAGATAAAAACAGGTAATAATTATTAAAGGATCTGTTTTTTGTCAGTCATACAAAGAAAGATGGTTGTACTTGTAGCAGACCAACCACCTCAGCTTCAGAGCTTTCAAGAGCTCCTCAGGATTGTGTCCCAGGCTCAACCATCTTCAGCTGCCTCATCAACAACCATCATATGATTACATAAAGTTCAGAGTTGAGAATGCTCACTGATAATTGCACAATGTTCAGCATCATTCACAATTCCTGAGATAGTAAAGTAGTCCATCTCCAAATGCAGCAAGACCCGGACAATATCCTGGTTTGGACTGACAAAGGGCAATTTGCACACCTGCCAATCAAGTTTTAGGCAATGACCATCTTCAGCAAAACAGACTTTAACGATCACCTCTTGACATTCAATGGTGTTACCATCACCATATCCCCGAATATCAACACCCTGGGAATTACCATTCCCCAGAAGCAGAACTGAACTAACCATATTAATACTGTGGCTACTAAAACAGATGCAAGGCTCTAAGAATCCTGTTGCGAGTAACTCGAGTTACAAGTTAATGTATGGTTTAGGAGGGGTGGACGCTGGGAAGTTGTTTCCGTTAGGCGGGGAGACTAGGACCCGTGGCACAGCCTTAAAATTAGAGGGGGTAAATTTAAAACTGAAATTAGACTACATTTCTTCAGCCAGTGAGTGGTGGGCTTGTGGAATTCATTGTCAAGGAGTGCAGTGGAGGACAGGACGTTGGATGCCTTCAAGGCAGAGATCGACAAATTTTTGATCTCAAAAGGAATCAAGGGCTATGGGGAGACTGCAGGGAAATGGAGTTGAAATACCCATCAGCCATGATTTAAATGGCAGAGTGGACTTGATGGGCCAAATGGCCTTACTTCCACTCCTGTTTCTTATGGTCTAACTCTCCACCTGACTTTCCACCACTTACAAGGCCCGAGTCAGCAGTGTGATGGCATACTCCCCGCTTGCCTGGATGAGTTCAGCTCCAATGACATCCAAGAGGCTTGACACTATCCAGTACAAAGCAGCCCGCTTGATTTGCGCCACATCCACATTCTCTCCTTCCACGACCAATGCCGAATTGCAGCAGTGTGCACCACGTACAAGATGCACTGCAGAAATTCAGCAAGGCTCTATAGACAGTAACCTTCCAAACACACTATCACTTCTATCTAAAGGGCAGAAAATACATTATTTTCAAGATCTTCTCTGAGGCACTCACTTTCCTGACTTGGAAACACCATTCCTTAAGTGTCAATGGGCCAAAACTCTGGAACACCCTCCTGAATGGCACTGTGCAGGTACTGACACCAAATGCATTGCAATGGTTCATGAAGGCCAGCTTCTCAGGGTCAACCAAGAATCAAAAGAAGCTTTAATAGACGGAATAGGAATGAACTATTTCTCTATTGGAGGAAGTCAGTGGTGCAGTCACCAATTTAAACAGGTCACCAGTACAGAATTTAGAAATATCTTTGGGTTGTTTGAGTATTGAATAAGCAAATCAGGGATTTTTGGGCATGTTACAGAGACAAGAAATAGCAATGGCAGAGACCTGCGAACAGATCATCTCCCTGTTGGCTAATCTAGGCTTGGTGCTCAGGGAAGTAAAACCCAACAAAGAAGAAGATGAAAAAGACAAAATTACCTTTAAAAAGTTATCACCCGAAACAAAATGACTTTAACTTTTGAGTTCTTTAAAGTAAAACAGGTTAGTCAAAAAATGTGAAATATTACAGTCGTTCCAGGTGGGGATAATGACAAGGGTCTAGGCCCGAAATGTCAGCTTTCCTGCTCCTATGATGCCACTTGGCCTGCTGTGTTCATCCAGCTTTACACCTTGTTATCTCGGTCTTTCTAGGTATCTGTTATCCATTAGAAATTGTGTATACAATAACCTAATTTCTGATAGTTTCATTACTATAGAAGTATCCATACAGCAGATAATATTTAAAATATCTTCTTTGGAACTGGCAATTCTGTTGAACTAGTATGTGCTATCAAATATTTTCTATAAAACAGAAACATCATCTTCACACACTGGAAAGGTCAGCAAGGAAATGCATATTTGCTTTATTCATGGCAGGCTACAGCATTCAGATACAAATATCAATGATATTAATGTCTCCATTTTACACAATACATCAAGAGTCAAGGCGTACATGGCAACAAGATACAAAAATACATTTGTGCAAAGCAGTGCAGTAAAATGTTTGTATAGTACACAGTCATACACTGAAACATGTACAGGCAAACAAAACCACTGCACTTGTAAGAATTTTTAAAAAGAAAATTATTACCACCTGACAAATATAGACTGTAAAACTGTTAGATAAGTAAATTTTCCTTTTTATTTTCACACTTGGTGACACTTGATGAGTTTTATCACTTCAGATACATTTTCCATATGATTAGATTAAATTCCTCCACATAGTTTCCATGGATTACACCTCAACTTGCTGGGGCATGAAAAGAAAATAGGAGAAAAGAAGAAACAAATAATGGGCAACTTGACTGAATTATCTGCCCCAAGACTCTGGTAACCAGTTCTGGAATAATAATTGCTGTACCTAGAAACTAGGTACATTTCGGTCATCTTAGATGGAAAACAGGAGTTGTTTAGAAAAAAAAATGTATAAAATACATGGGCAAAGTTTTTTCTACTACATTTTCATTCTAGTCATTTACAAATACGTTCATACACTAACATTGACATTTTAGAAGATTTTAAATTAAATTAAATTACAGAAACTGATTTTGAAAGCTTCAAGCCACTTGCACAAAATAAATCCTCTTAAAACAAACCATGTTTCTCATATTTTGCTGAAAATGTACAGGACAGACAAATCTTAATTTGCATCAAGACAGCTTTACTAACACATATAAACGAAATGACAGGATGAATTAACTAGCACTTCTGGTATTGTGAATAACAATAACTTTTGACTTTGAAACAAATATTGGAGTATTGAGTCTCAAGAGAGAAAAAAAAATGCCGATTCCAGGGTCTCCCTGGAAAAGAAAAAGAACAAATAATGAGATGCAGGCGACGAGGTAGTGGAATAAAATATTATAGTCAGTATCTGTGATTGTCCTGTTCATTGAAGGTTTCTGGTAATGCCTTTCTTTAAAAAAAATTGATCATAAATTGTTCATATTCCTCTTGTGGTGTGACAATCTTGAAAATATGAATGTCTGGTGTTACCTTCAATTATGCTTTAGTTGCACGCAAGATAAAATGTCAATGCAATTCCAGAGGATTCCACTGAACTGAGTATATTACTCAAAATAATTTGTTGCCTAAGATCAAAATCATCCACCAGATAACAAGTAGGAATTCTTTTCATGGAGAAAAAAAAGGGAGTGAACACTTTGGGTCTGGTGGCCCTTCCTCAGAACAGGAAGGGTCACTGGACCTGAAACATTAACTTCTAATTTTTCTTCACAGGTACTGCCAGACCTGCTGAGCTTTTCCAGCAACTTCTGTTTATGTTCCTGATTTACAGCAACCGCAGTTTTTTTCAGTTTTTATTTGGAATTCTTTTCATGTTGTTCATCCTTTTTGGAATTCTGTGATGTCAAAACTGGTGGGAGTGAGCTTGACCATTAATTTAAATCCACCTGTACATTTAAACAGATTTTAAATACATTTTGACATTAAGCAGAATTTATTACAGTTAAGCACACATGAAATAGTTAAGCTATGAATTTCAAGCAAATAAGACATAAGGAGGTTTTGGGCAACGAAATTCTCAAAATAACCTGTGGATGCACTGTGCATTAAAAAGAGAGAAACTAAGTCATAGAATTTAAAAAGACAGGAAAAATAAGTGGTACAGGAAAGCCCAAATCATTAAATGGAAAAACTGGCAACTATATATAGGAGCCAGTAAACTATAACTTTACAATCAAATATTTGATTTTTCCATCATCTACCAAATTGAAATTTATCATTCAACTCGAACTAAACATGCTAATGGCACTTCTCAAAGAAATTTGCTTTCTCATCTGGTACTGTTACAATACTAATTCCACTTTAAAGTTGAGCAGGAATCAGTTCAGTTTTGCTCTCAGTTGTAATAAGCTGTATAAGGCTTCCTGAAGTGGGCCTGGTTTCTTTAAAGGTCCAATTAAATAAGGTTCTGGAAAAGATAAATAGAACTCCATGTTACACAAAAATCTATGTTGTACAGAACAGAATAGTCTTCTAAAACTTTAAAAAAGGGTGATTTGCAGACTTGCCAAAACTTTGAAATTATTTTTCTTAAGTTTTCAAACAATGTGAATGCACTATACCTTCAACTATTCTCCTGAAATTACCAAATTTCTGAGTAAGGCAATGAGAACAATCTCAAAATTGCAATAAGTACGGATTCAGTCAAACAGGCATATGAGGTTGAGCTGAGGGTGACTCTGCACTGAATCCATAACTCAGGAGAGCTGACAGCCCTTCAACTTTGGGCCAATAATCTTAATGATCTGCTTGGCCCAAAGAATGTATTGTGTTGGATTATTGTGACTTGTCAACATGACTGTGGAATGTTTCATTTGGAGAAAAATTGGAAGAAAACATCCTAGAATCAGAATTGACAGCATTTGTTATCCAAGACAACATTACACTGAACTAGAAGCATTCAATGTGCCATTCAAACTATTCTGTGCTTGAGAGATTTGAAGAAGTGGTCAAATGCAATAATTAAAAATAAAAAGACGATGCACAGGATGAATGATTGTAAAAAGTATTAGCACTTTTGGAATTCTGATGATCTAACAAGAGAGGCATTTAAGTGTGGGTTGGTGTTGTATATTTTTCTTTTAAAATAAAAAGTTAGAAAGCCATTCTGGAACAGTAACATGGTGCAATGTAATTAAAGGCTTAGGGGACCCCTCGGACAGTTAAGGAAGAAATTGTTTATACTTTTGGGTTTATAATGAGCATAGTAAATATATGAAACCACTAGTTTGCTTTCAGTTCAGTTTATCAAGCACCAGAGTTTTACTTGCAAAGAATCCAGAGTTAAGTTCAGAAGCAAGGTTTTAGCCTCTGTCCCAGCAAGTTTTGATTTCGTTCAGTTCAGAATATATCAGTCATGGTAGCAGTGTTTCTTTCTTCTAGATTGTGAAGTCTGCAAGTCAAGATGACTTGGAGCAGAGATTTTCAGCTTGTTAGAATTGAAAAAAATTCAGGACATCAGACTTGTGAAAGGTTCATGTCTTCATGTCATCAGACTCAGACAGAAATTGTAAAATTGTCCAATAGTTCAAGAAAGAGAAACTGGAAAGAGTCAGTTAAGTTTCTGTCTGTCATATACAGTAGCGACTTGCATGTGAATGTGTAGGTAACTAAGTAAGTTTGCAAGCGACACAAGAATTGCTGATAGTGAGGAGGATGGTCTCTATGGGTTAGCTGGTAAATTGGGCACAGCAATGGCAGATAGAAGTTATTCCCGATTGGTGCAAAGTGATGCATTTTGGGGCATCTGATAAAGGAAGAGTTACATAATGATTGGTAGGTGCCTAGGGAGTACTGATGAACAAATGGGCCTTAGTGTACAAGGTATTGAAGGCATTTGCAGCCTCAAGTGAATGTTTTGGTGACTGTCCACCATCTTAACTAGCTAAACAAAAAAAAAACAACATGTGATTCATCAAGATATCTGAATTGTGCTGTCCATTTGTTGGGATCGTAACAATATGAACATATGAACTAGGAGCAGGGTAGGTCATTTGGCGTCTCAAGCCCTTTATGCCATTTGTTTCTATTCTGTGTACCACTCCAACATAATAAACTTATTGTCTCCCCTGTCTACGTCAATGGTGCTAATGTGGATATGGTCAAGAATGTCAAGTTCCTAGGACTGTTGATTACCAACAATCTGTCATGGTCCACCCACATTGATGCAACAATCAAGAAAGTGCAACAGCATCTCTACTTCCTCAGGAAGGTGGAGCAATTAAGCTTGTCTGTGAAGACTCTCACCAATTTTTATGGTTGTAACACAGAAAGCATTCTATCCAGATGCATCACAGCTTGGTGTTGCAACTGCTCTTCGCTAAACCATAAGACACTACAGAGAGTTGTGAACACAACCCAATCCATCACAGTCTTCCATCTACTGACTCCATTTACACTACTAGCTGCCCCGGGAAGGCAGCCAACATAATCGAAGACCTCTCCCACCCCATTTAAAATCTTTTCTAAACTGTTCTGTCAGGCAGGACACACAAAAGCTTAACACAGGTGTAATGACAGATTCAAGAATAGCTTCTTCCCAGGTGCTATTAAACTTCTGAATGGACCTCTCAAATTTTAAATTTAATGTTGATCTTCCTCCTTGTGTGCTTTCTCTATGGGCGTAACATTGTATTCCTCGCTTTGTTCTGTTACCCTAATGTACTGTTGTTACCCAAGTGCATTCTGCATGGTACAATCTGCCTGTACAACATGCAAAACAAAAAAAAACCTTTTCACTGTACCTACAAACATATGGCAAAAATAAAGCAAATCAAACAAAAATCTTGTTTGGAGGTAAGCTGCATAGACCACAAATGCTGAACTCACTGATCTCAGATTTGGCAACAGTAAGCCCTGCCGCTGTTCTAAACGCCCTGGGCTAAGGAACACACAAAAAAACAGCATCTGTCTTTGAAAACAATTCTTGCAAACCCAGGTACAATATGTACCAGGTAAATATAAAGACCACCCTAGCTTTGATGCCTCCCGTCATCAACTATTCTACTGGTACTCACTGTCTAAATTCACACAAGAGGGATGATGTCCAAATTATTCTGGCACAGCAGAATTTAGATGGAATGTAATACATTGATTTAAAACAAAATTGAAGCTCAACAAAACCGTACCAAAGTATTATATTAGATATAGTCTAAATAAATTAGTGACTCACTCTGCAGTAAGCATGAAAGGAAGAAAATCTCGAATGGGGTAAAAAATATATTGTGCTTTCATTTGATTTTTCCACTTGGAGTAACTGACGCAAAAATATTAATTTCCGTCAGGCCATCCAGCATCTGTAAATGAATTACCAGGGAGAGGAAATATCTCTCAGAAAAGGTCAGCTGTCCTTGATAACTGTGTGTTCAATGTGTGGCCCTGCTAAGCGTGATAAATCAACCTCTATCAGGAGTCTGGACATTGGACAGACAAATAAAAACCAGACAGTAACAGGCAGATATGAAATGATTACTGACAATTTGATCTAGCTGGGTACTCACTCAGCAACAAATTCTAGTGGTGTCCAGGAGCTGAAATCTGCATTAGGCATTGATTTCCTGTTCATTAGTGTATCCAAGGTAACCCTGTAAAATAAATTAAGTTATTTTGAAGTCCCGATGCCAGGTTGTCGATAAATTGATAATAAGAACAAACTCATTTGAGGCTTCCATTGACCCTTTCACAATTAAGAATTCATTTCTATTGTTCCTGCATTGCAATTATAGTCTGACTTGTAAATGCTTTTATTTTAAGACTGCTTTATTTCCAATACTTGGGAAGCAGGATAAAAAGCAAGGTGTGATCAGTTTCTCTTAGAAGACGACCTAGATATAACTGGTTGAAACGCTCATCGATCCTAAACAGATAGATTGCATTACTGCAATGACGATTTAGCAAGTGTGTTGTTGCAAAAATATCTTGCCTTTCACAACAAAGGTATTTCATAAATTGGTAAAATGAAGACAGAAGTAGAAAGAGGTTAGGTGATGTAGCTGAAGGCTATGACAACAGAATGAGTTTTGAGGGAATAATTTGAAATGTGAAATAAAACACAGAGGGGAAGACTTTAGAGAAGGAGTTGCAGAGACAGCTAAAGTGTGCCTGCCACCAGCAGTGGAGCAGACAGTAGATGTATTTAATGTATTGGCTTTTACAATGTCAACGTGCCCCAAAATTACTTATCATCAATTATATACTTGGAAAGCACAGAATGTGCAGTAATGTAGGAAAGCACAAGGTCCAATTCGCCTACACCAAGTACCCTTAAACAATAAGACAATAATCAGATCATTTGCTTGTGATGTTTGTTAAGGAATAAACATTCTGTGGTGTTTCATTGTTTCAAACAGTAAGAGTCATACAGCATGGAAACAGACCCCTCAGTCCAACTCACCCACGCTGCCCAGAATCCCAATCTGGTCTCGTCTTATTTGCCAGCATTTGGCCCATATCCCTTTAAACCCTTCCTACTTGTTTACCATGCAGATAGCTTTTAAATGTTGTAATTGTACCCACCTTCACAACTACCTCTGACAGTTCATTCCATATATGCACCACCCTCTGTGTAAAAAAGTTACCCCTCAGGTCCTATTTAAACCTCTCCCCTCTCACCTTAAACCTATGCCCTCTAGTTTGGACTTCCCCACCCTGGGGAAAAATCCTTGGATGGTCACCCTACCCATGCCCCTCGGGATTCTGTAAACCGCTATGAGGTCACCCCTCAGCCTCCGGTGCTCCTGACGGAAAAAGTCTCAGCCTATTCAGCCTCTCCCTATAACTCAAGCCCTCCACTCTCCGCAACATCTTTGTAAATCTTTTCTTACACCTTTAAGTTTAACAACATCTACCCTATAAAAAGAGCAACAAGAATTGTATCAAGTTCCTGTATAGCTGTAACAAACTTCCCAACTCCTATACACAATGACGTGATCAACAAAGGCAAGGATACCAAATGCCTTCTTCACCACCCTGTCTACCTGCAACTCCACTTTCAAGGAACCTTGGGTGATACCCCCTTGGGTCCTACCATTAACTATATAAGGTCTGCTCTGGTTTGCCTTAGCAAAATGCAACACCTCACATTTATCCAAATTAACCCCATTTGCCACTTCTTAGCCTACTGGCCCATCTGATCAAAGTACTGTTGTACTCTGAGATAATCTTTTTCACTGTCTATTACACCACTATCTTGGTGTCATCTGCAAACTCAACAACTAAGCCTCCTATATTCGCATCCAAATAATTTATATAAAGTGATGAAAAGCAGTGGGCCCAGCACCAATCTTTAAGGCGCACTGCTGGTCATATGCCTCCAGTCTGAAAAGCAACCCTCTACACTCTCAGTCTCCTACCTTCAAGCCAATTTTGTATCTTGTTGGCTAGCTCCTCCGGATCCCATGTGACCTAACCTTACTAACCAATCTACCATGTAGAACCTTGTCAAATACTTGCACTATTTATCTTGTGATATTTAACTAGAACCTCCTCCCTGGTGAAGAATAGGTGTGAGGAACGTTTGGTTAAAGTGTGGAGTATTAACAAGGGTGTGAAAGAAGAGAGATGGAAAAGGCACAGCCAAAATTATAGAGCTTATAGCCTAGATGGTTGAAAGACAGCCACCAATAGTGGGGCAAAGTGAATGAGGTGTATAAAAGAGGTCTGAGCTGGAGAAACACACAGATCTTGGAAAACTAGTGTTGGAAAAGGTTCCAGAGATAGTGAAAGGCAAGTCCAAAGAATTACTTCACTACCACTGCAAGCAACCAAGCAAACAGCAACTTGGATTTATGTAGCTATTTAGCACAGTTATATTGGCTCAAGGTGTTTTACAAGAACTGGCTTCAAGACAAGGGGCTTTGAGAATTTTAAATGTGTGGCAGAGGGTGACATTGCTTATTGATTTAATTTGTCAAACGGTGATGGGAGAGTGAGACACATGTGAAAATGTGCAGCTAGCGGATATTTAAAGAAGGATCCTCAGTGGGTCAAGAGGGGAAAAAATAAACAATAGCCTTGGGTCATGAGCATTTTGGCTTCTGTTCCTGAGAGTCAGAGACATTATGATTAAAGAGGCATTTTCTGATCACAAACAGATGATGAGAAAAAAATAAGCAATATTATATATAGATATCTATGAGACAAAAGTAATTATCGAAAGTAATTGTGATAACAAGGTGTAGAGCTGGTTGAACACAGCAGGCCAAGCAGCATCAGAGGAGCCAGAAAGCTGATGTTTTGGGTCTGGACCCTTTTCTGAAGGGTCAGCTTTCCTGCTCCTCTCATACTGCTTGGCCTACTCTGTTTATCCAGCTTTACACCTTGTTATCTCAGATTCCCCAGCATTGGCAGTTCCTACTATCTCTGTCGAAAGTAATTAACTGGTTTCAAACATTTTGGAAAATCCTAAGGGTAAAGCATAAATAAACAAAATGTTTGTTCTATCATTTTTACACTCAAAACACAACCTTCTTAGAGAACTGTAAAATAATTAACATACTGAAAAGATGTGATTAAAAAAAAAACACTAAAATATTTTGACTCTAACACTCTAAATATCAGCTTTTGATCTCTGTCACTTTACCCCAGATGCCATTATGAAAGTCACAAGTAATTATCTTTTCTAATGGGGCACTGAACATTATCAAGTCTACTGTAGTGCAAGGTACCATAATTACAGACACTTACGGCAAAATTGCAAGAGCTGAAGATCCGGGCGGCATTCCACTCTTCTCTCCAGCAAGACTCTGGCAGAGCTGATGAACAGCCGCCTTTGCCATGCCATAGCCCACCATCCCTAAAGAAAAACCAGAGAACTTAAAAACTAAACTTTACTGAGGTCAAATTCAATTCAAATAGAAGGGAAATATTTTTGTGAAACTTTAAAGAGCATCTCCATCCTCAAACAACTATTAGTGCATTTTTCTCAAACAGATTTTGTATGAAATAATCTTCTCATAAACTGGTAGAATGGTTTCACCGTGAACTGTATTCTAGAGTTGCACAATATATGGTGTGTTCACTTTGCTCTGTTTTCTGCTGAGGGCAATGACACAGTTTCAAACCTTCCAAGTCTACCATACTTTCATACCAGAGTTCCTTGACACTGACAGTTTTGATACTTTGCCCATGCATTGACTAAGCAGTAAACATCAGCTGCTTATTCAGCATCACAGGCAAATATCAAGCTGTCTTTACCAGACATCCACAATTTCTAGGAGTTGTACTTGGATTTAAGTTATCTAAATCAGATGACTGGGGTTTTGCACACCAAATATCAAATTGAAATAGTATACAGGATGAAGGAAATATCAAAAACAGATTGTTATAATCCTGCACAACGTTGAAGCCTTCCAAAATGAGACACATAAATGATGATCATTTACTCTTGCTCTGACAAGGTGGAGCCTTAGTTTGAGTTCAACAATTTTAGACAAAGATCCCTGTTGTCCATTTTGATACATCGTCGCCCTGTTTTCACACTTTTGCTTTCAGTCAAAGTTGGCCTTCATTCTGCTATTAGCACCAATTGTGAACTTACAAGCATGATATGCCCTTTGCTCTCTTGTTCCCTGGCACCTTTGATCTCCAATCTGCCCTGCCCCCTAGCTTTTGCTTCGTTCCATTTTCATCTCCCCCATTTAAAAACAGCATAAATCACATTAAACTTCCATCCTGAAGAAGTCACACCGAAGAAATATTAACTACTTTTCTGTCTCCACAGATGCTGCCAGACATGCTGGCTTTCTCCAGCATATTCTGTTTTAATAAAGGCAGTGTCTGTTGACACTCAGTGTTGCTCACAAATGCATGTGTATGGTAATTCAGGGACAAGGAAGTGTACATGACTAGAAAAAGGGCACAACTCAACCTCCTTTTGGGAAATAAAGCAGGGCAAGTGACTGAAGTGCTAGTTGGGGGACACATTGGGACTAGTGACCACAATTCTATTAGTTTTAAAATAGCTATGGAAAGGATAAGTCTGGTCCACAAGTTAAAGTTCTAAATTGGGGCAAGGCCAATTTTGATGGTATTACACAGGAACTTTCAAAAGTTGATAAGGGAAGGTTGTTTGCAGGTAAAGACTTAGGAACATAAGAACTAGGAGCAGGAGTAGGCCGTTCAGTCCTTTGAGCCTGCTCCACCATTCAATAAGATCATGGCTGATCTTTTCGTGGACTCAGATCCACTTACCTGCACTCTCACCGTATCCCTTAATTCCTTTATTGTTCAAAAAATTATCTACCTTAGCTTTAAAAACGTTTACTGAAGCAGAACAACTACTTCACTGGGCAAAGAATTCCATAGATTACCAACCCTCTGGGTGAAGAAGTTCCTTCTCACTTCAGTCCTAAATCTGCTCCTTCTAATCTTGAGGCTATGCCCTCTTGTCCTAGCTTCACCTGCCAGTGGAAACATCCTCTCTACTTCTTTCTTATCTGTTCCCTTCATAAGTTTATGTTTCTATAAGATACCCCCTCAATCTTCTGAATTCCAATGAACATAATCCGAATCTACTCAGTCTCTCCTCATAAACCAACGCCCTCAACTCTGGAATCAACCTCGTGAACCTCCTCTGCACTCCCCTCCAATGCCAGTACATCCTTTCTCAAGTAAGGAGACCAAAACTGTACACAGTACTCCAGGTGTGACCTCACCAGCACCTTGTACAGCTGCAACACTGCCTTTAAACTCAATCCCTTTAGCAATGAAGGGCAAAATTCCACGTGCCTTCCTAATTACTTGTTGTACCTGCAGACCAACCTTCTATGATTCCTGCACAAGGACACCCAGGTCCCTCTGCACAGCAGCATGCTGCAAATGGGAAGCTTTCAAAAACAGACAACACGAGTTCAGAAACAGTATGTTCTTACCACAGTGAAGGACAAGGCTGGCACAAATAGGGAACATTGGACGACATAAGATATTAAGGCGCTGATCAAGCGAAAGAGGAAGGCATACGTCAGCTGTAATCAAGGGAATCCCTTGAGGTGTATAGGGGGTCGAGGAGTACAAACAAGAGGGAAATCAGGAGGGCAAAAAGGGGACAGAAGATCGCTTTGGTAGATAAGATAAAGGAGCATCTAGAGATTCTACAAGTATACTAAGGGCAAAGAAATAACTAGGGAGAATAGGGTCCCCTTAAAAATCAACAAGGTCATCTACTTGTGGAGCTACTGGAGATGGGCAAGAACTAAATGAATATTTCTTGTCAGCATTTACTGTGGAGAAAGACATGGAAGCTAGGGAACTTGGGAGAAATAAATAGTGAGGTCTTGAAGAGAGCCCACATTACAGAAGAGGTGATGCTGGAGGTATTAAAACACAAAGGTAGAAAAATCCCCAGGACCTGATCAGTTGTATTTCAGGATACTTTGAGAAGCTAGGGAAAAATTGCAGGGTTCCTAGCAGAGATATTTGTATCTTCAACAGCCGTGGGTTAGGTGCCAGAAGGCTGCAGGGTGCCCAATGCTGTGCCATTATTTAAGAAAGGCTGCAAGGAAAAGCCAGGGAATTCAGTCCGATAAGCCTACCGTTAGTGGTGGGCAAGTTGTTAGAGGGGATTCCGAGAGACAAGATCTACATACAATTGGAAAGGCAAGGACTGATTTGGGACAATCAGCATAGCTTTGTGCGTGGGAAATACTGTCTCACAAATTTGAGAGTTTTGTTGAAGAGGAGATCAAGAAGGTCAATAAAGGCAGGATGGTAGATGTTGGCAGGTGGAGTTTAATTCAGATAAATGTGAGGTGTTGCATTTTTGTAAAACAAATTGTTAATGGTAGGGCCCTGGGAATCTTGTCAAAATGAGAGACCTAGAGGTACAGGTCCAGAGTTTCTCAAAAGTGGCAGTACAGGGAGACAAGGTGGTGAAGGCAGCATTTACACACTTACTGTCAATTGATCAGAGCATTAAATACTGGAGTTAGGACATTGTATTAAAGCCACACGGAGCACTGCTTATAATTCTGGTTGCCCTGCTAAAGGAAGGATGTTAGTAAACTTGAAAGGGTGCAAAAATGATTTACAAGGATGTTACTGAGACTGGAAGGTCTGACTTATACGGAGAGGCTGGACCTTTTTTTCTGAAGCATAGGAAGCTGAGGAGTGACCTTCCAGAGGTTTGTAAAATGATGTGACGTTAGGTATGCTGAATAGCCAAGGTCTTTCCCAAGGTAGGGGAGTCTAAAACTAGAGGGCATAGGTTTAAGACGAGAGGGGACACTTTCACACAGAGGGTGGTGCATCTATGAAATGAGCTGCCAGAAGAGGTGGTAGGAGGTGGGTACAGTTATGACATTTAAAAGACATTTGGATAGGTTTATGGATCATGGATAGAAAAGGTTGAGAGATATATTGGTCAAATGCAGGCACATGAGACTCGTTCAGTTAAGTAAACCTGGTGAGCATGAAAGGTTGGGCCAAAGAACCTATTTCTGTGCTGTATGCCTCTGACTTTGAGAAATTCTGAAAGATTTACATAAAAATTTCAATGACATCGTACGCAAAGGAATTTGTGTGCGTGTGTGGCAAAGTGAAGATGGGGCATTGAAATGGAGTTCAGCAGGGGTGTGACAGAGAGCGAGGACATCAGATTAGGAATGGGTGGAGTCACGATGGGAAGCCCCTCACTCTTCCATCTTTGCCCTCCCTCCCCAATCACAGCTGAGGTGACTTTAAAGCCAAACCTATTTAAATGAACATCTGTAAATTTAAGCGGTACACAGTGCACGCGGTGTCAATGGACACGTTATTTTGTTTATTTTTCAGGTTTCTTTCCCAAATCAAAAAAGAAAAAAAGGAAGAAAAGGTTGAAGGAAAGATTATTTTAAAAAATTGAGAGATCTAGAGATGAAACTGTATTATGCATCAGAGGTGGATCATGGTGCCCCTGATGACATGAGTATCACCATTCACAGAGTAGAGTAAAGCAGAACATCAATCATCACATTTTTAAATTTAAATTAAAATTGTGGTACATTTTAACCCAGGAGGAAAAAAAAACAGAAAAAAATTGGCAAACAAGACATATTGGTCTAACTCATCTTGTATACTTCAAAATTGATGTCCAGTAAATTTATTTCCCACAATTATTATTTTTACCTCTCTGGGAATAAAACAAATGAGAGATCGGTTTTGAAACCAAGATAAATGCAACGTGTTTTGTAATATTTCTTGTGAATGGAAATTACTATTGTTTTGATCCCAATTGATATTACTGGACAAGCCAGGCCCTAGACTGAAAATTGGCTTGATGGATCATATTGTGTTTTGGTTTTAACAAGGTAGTGTCTCACTCAAACGCATGTACATAATCTTATGGATTTTGTGTTAAAAATAAAACAAGTCTGTTAGACAACAGAAATGAAGATAACTAGGAAGAACCAAACTATTTATGTATAACACTAATGCAAATATTTTTAAACACACATTAGAAGAGTAATCCCATTAAAACCAAAATCATTCCTTAGCCATTCCACGAAAACTTCTAAATTCCTTGCGTAGTACCCAAAAGCTATCATTGTACAGTTCTCACACCAGAATCCCTAAATTTTCCTTTAACACTTCAAAATGACTTAAACCCTTAGATTAGAACTTCTGACAGCTTGCTTACGGGTAGCTTTCATACACCAGAGTAATCTCTTTAGGGTTTTATTCTAACATTTTTGGTTCAGGACTATCACTGACTCTTCAAAAGGAAAATTTGTTTTTACTACATTCTCCCATTCTCAGCTCCCATTGCTCTGCACGTCCAGCTCCTTGGAGGGACTTCACAGAACTTCCCAAAACAATGTATAACTGAAACAGAAGTCTCTTTCCACACTATGTATACTTAAGCCTTTAGCTTCAAATAAACTTGTAGTCCAGAAATGTCTCAGAAGTCTTGAGGAACACTTATCTACCTTGCTAAATTGTAAAATCCTAAAATAAACTAGACCCCTTATCGCTGTTAAAGTGGCTATCACAAAATTATTTTAAAAGAAATCACTATTCCTACCCTAAGTTAATTAATGACTTCAGACGCACAGGAAATACAAATGCTACTAACACAAAATCCAAAACTTAAAAAATAATTGCTATTAAATATACATACATATCACACAGTTCATATATCCTGTGTGGAAATCTAATACAACAATTAACAATTTTCATACTTTGCTACTAAAAACAAGCAATTCCTCATGTCCCAACACCAAAAGGTAGCAAATGATTACTTTTTTTTAAGCAGACAATCCACATTGGTGACACTGTGCATTACAAAATAAGTCAAAATTCTCTCGGTTCAACAGTGCTCCTCTTCTGATGATTAGACACCAGGTCAAACTTTGGACTTTACAGATTTAAAAGAGCTGTCTCATTCAAAATTTAACCCTTCAAATCTACGTCCCCTTTGAAGAAAAGTTTGCAGATTTTAATGAGTTAAACTTTCAACTAAACCATAGAAACAACCACCATAATGCCGTGCATTGCTAAAAATTGTAGATTATATTTGTAAAAATCTCATAGAAAACAAGAATTATAAAGCAACCCATAACAACTTAATCAATCATTTTATACTTTGCACATTCTCTATTAAGGAATCAGTAAAATGGGTTTTCTCAAAATAAAAGAATGCTGATTATGATAACATAAATATGGAGCATGATTTTGGTTTGATTTTGTTTTTTAATGCAAGAATCCTACTGAAGCTAAATTAAAGTAGTAAAATTTGCAAAGTAATTCTGTTAATTATTAAACTGAGATACATATTTACTTTGTTGGACTTAAATTTTGATTGACGTTCTGTCAATCACATATTCAAGAGGAGAATCTCAGAGTTTTAACAGTACAGAGGGTGGGCATTCAGAACAACATGTCTGCATCAGCTGTCCAAATGCTTTGAGTTCCACACTCTAGCTCTTTCCCCTGTACCTTGCACATTGTTAGTTAAATAGAAACAATCTAATGCCCTCTTAACTCCTCAGCTGAACCTGCCTCCTTCCAGACCCAAATACCTCACTCCCGCCCCCTTGACCTGTCCGTCCTCCCCAGACTGACTTATCCCCTCCCTACCTCGCCACCTATCCTCTCCTCGCTACCTATCTTCTCCTCTATCCATCTTTGGTCCGCCTCCCCCTCTCTCCCTATTTATTTCAGTACCGTCTCTCCATCCCCCTTTTGTGACGAAGGGTCTAGGCCCGAAACGTCAGCTTTTGTGCTCCTAAGATGCAGTTTGGCCTGCGGTATTCATCCACTCCACACTTTATTATCTCGGATTCTCCAGCATCTGCAGTTCCCATTGTCTCGGCTCCTATATAAAACCCTTGTTAGGCTGCATTTGGAGCATTGTGCGCAGTTTCGATCACCACACCACCAGAAGGACGTGGAAGCTTTGGAGAGAGTGCACAGAAGGTTCACCAGGATGCTGCCTGGTCTCGAGGGCATTGGTTTTGAGAAAAGGTCAAAAAGACTAGGATTGTTTTCACTGAAAAGATGGCAGCTGAGGGGAGACCTGCTAGATGTCTACAAGATTATGAGAGGCATAGATAGGGTGGACAGTCAGAGGCTTTTTCCTAGGGCTGAAGTTTCAATTACAAAGGGACACGCGTTCAAGGTCAGACAGGGAAGATTTAAGTGACAAGTGTGAGGGAAGTTTTTCACATAGAGAGAGTGGTAGGAGCTTGGAAAACACTGCCTGAAGAGGTGGTGGAAGCAAATACATTGACGACATTTAAGAGGCGTCTAGATAGTTACATGATTAGGGAGGGAATACAGAAATACAGGCTGAATTAGGGCAGAAGATTTGTTTTTTAGTTTAGTTAGGGCATGATGATCTGTACAGGCTTGGAGGGGTGAAGTTCCTGTTTCTGTGCTGCACTTCCCTTATGTTCTTTGTTTGTTCATGATCTGTTTGCAATATCAAATCAAATATCATACGCCTGAAGACACATCAACTCCTCACTTAACAAGATCTATGTACCTCAACCTTAAAATATTTAAAGATTCTACTTTCATCACCTTTTCAGAAAGAGAGTTCCTGAGTGCACAACGTTCCAAGAAAAGATATCACTAAATCTCTGGTTTAAACAAGTGATTTTCTTGATTGTGATAGTTCTCGAATGTCCAGCAAGCGGAAACATCTGTTCCACATTTACCCCTGTCAAAACTCCTCAGCAATTTGTGCGCATCAGTCAGGTCACCTCTACTGTTCTAAGTCCAATGGATACATATCTAGCCTGTCCACCCTTTCTTCATAATGCAACTCTCAAATTCTAGGCATTAGTCTAGTAATCTTCTCCAAACTGCCTTTGACATCCTTCCTTAGATAAGGAGACCAATACCGTTCACAGTGCTCCAGATGCATTCTCACCAATACCCTATGTAACTGAAGCTCCCAACTTTAGTGTTCAATTCTCCTTGCGATAGAATGTTATCATTTATTAACTTTCTTAATTCCTTGCTGTACCTGCATATTAACCTGACCTAACGTCCCCTGATTCCTGTTACCTCCAAACCCCTGACCTAATTTTGACTCTGCGCATCCACTCTCACAAATCACACTTTACCCAACCCCTGAATCTCAATTTCTACCCTGGAGCCTTGAAACCACGTATCCCTAGTTATGACCTTTTCTAACATGCTTCCCACCCGACAGGTAGCATTGCCTACCATGATAATCAGCATTCAGGTAAGGAATTACTTGAAAAAAAAATTCCAGTCATGAGGGAATCCAGCCTACAATGAAATCCCAACAGAAATCTCTGTGCTATTTCCTCATTCCTGTGTTTGGAAATCCCATCCCAGAAAATGAGGGCCAAAGTTTCAGTTCACTTGTCCATTTACAGTTTACAAACTATTCCATTTACCATAAGGGCTCAATGTCTCAAACAATTAGCTGGAATATAAATAAAAATGTACACAGCACAATCCCACATTATCCAGTTTTGTCTCAATATGGGAACTGGATCTGCATAATGAATTAAATGAGCTAAATTTCAGCCACAATTTTGTATTCAGGAAGAGAATCCTAAGACAAAACTGAATATTCACGAAAAGTATTAAAATTAACAAACAAACAAACAATCCTCTTGGCACATGTTCGATAAGGTTCCCCACAATAGGCTATTGTACAAAATGCAGAGGAATGGAATTGTGGGAGATATAGCAGTTTGGATTGGAAATTGGCTTGCTGAAAGAAGACAGAGGGTGGTAGTTGATGGGAAATGTTCATCCTGGAGACCAGTTACTAGTGGTGTACCGCAAGGGTCGGTGTTGGGTCCACTGCTGTTTGTCATTTTTATAAATTACCTGGATGAGGGCGTAGATGGATGGGTTAGTAAATTTGCAGACGACACTAAGGTCGGTGGAGTTGTGGATAGTAACGAAGGATGCTGTAGGTTGCAGAGAGACATAGATAAGCTGCAGAGCTGGGCTGAGAGGTGGCAAATAGAGTTTAATGCAGACAAGTGTGAGGTGATGCACTTTGGCAGGAGTAACCGGAAGGCAAAGCACTGGGCTAATGGTAAGAATCTTGGTAGTGTAGATGAGCAGAGAGATCTCGGTGTCCATGTACACAGATCCTTGAAAGTTGCCACCCAGGTTGACAGGGCTGTTAAGAAGGCAAACACTGTTTTAGCTTTTATTAATAGAGGGATCGAGTTCTGGAACCAAGAGGTAATGGTGAAGCTGTACAAAGCTCTTGTGTGGCCGCACTTGGAGTATTGTGTACAGTTCTGGTCACCGCATTATAAGAAGGATGTGGAAGCTTTGGAAAGGTGTGGAGGAGATTTACTAGGATGTTGCCTGGTTTGGAGGGAAGGTCTTACGAGGAAAGGCTGAGGGACTTGAGGCTGTTTTCGTTAGAGAGAAGAAGGTTGAGAGGTGACTTAAATGAAACATATAAAATAATCAGAGGGTTAGATAGGGTGGATAGGGAGAGCCTTTTTCCTAGGATGGTGACAGCCAGCACGAGGAGGCATAGCTTTAAATTGAGGGGTGAAAGATATAGGTCAGATGTCAGAGGTAGTTTCTTTACTCAGAGAGTAGTAAGGGAATGGAATGCTTTGCCTGCAACGGTAGTAGATTCACCAACTTTAGGTACATTTAAGGCGTCATTGGATAAGCATATGGACATACATGGAATAGTGTAGGTTAGATGGGCTTGAGATCGGTATGACAGGTCAGCACAACATCGAGGGCCGAAGGGCCTGTACTGTGCTGTAATGTTCTATGTTATGACATCATCAGGACAGTTGCGCCTTTAACTAGGCTCTCTGGCCCAGGAGTAGGGACACTACCAATGTCCATATGAGCCCATTCTTTTAACAATTTCAGGAATTACATCCAGTACTGCACAGATATATTGTTTTTAAACTAACCTGTTTGGACACATTAGGACACATCTCTGTGACATGCCAGACTCGAAAGCAAAATGTGAACCTGGCCCATCTGTCCCCTGAAAATTACTTAAGCTAGCTTGATCACAGATCTTTTGGTTCAGAGACAGAGACAATGCCACTGCATCACATGACACTTCAGGAGATTCATTACATTGAATACAGTGAACAGGTATAAGTGCTAACACTGACAGACGTCAGCTTATGCGTCAAGGGGTAATAGGAGAAACTTTGCTCACCTGCTGTACCCTTCAAAGCAGGACTTGCCCCTGTCAGTGTCAACAAGCCATCATCTTTCAGATGTTTTGTAGCTAAATGACTGGAGATTGTTGATGTCCACACACTCTGTTTCCACATCAACTCAGCATTTTTAAAAAGAGCTTTGAAAAATGAATATCAGATACTGATTATTTCCAATGTTCAATATAAACTAAGGAAAAACTGCAGCAAAACAAAGAGAAAAAGAGATCACATCTTTGGAGCATCATAAAATTATTTTTATATCATTACAATGATTTTTTTCATCTTTATTGGTACTTAACAAATAAGTCTGGATTACTTCTATTTACATATGTCTGTAATCAACTATCTAAAAGCATTTATGAAATATATTTACCATTATTTTCTGTGCTAAAGCTTATAATTGGTCAGTTTTAAGCAGAAAAAATTTCCAATGGCATATCACGGGCAAAGAATGCCAACTCAAGGTCAATAAATACAACAGTTCTTGTTTCCTTGCTTAAGTACTCTACTAGAAATGGGATTTTTGGATTAAACCATATTACTGACTAAAGCAGTGTGCAGTTAAAAGAATCTGTAAGATGTAATTGTGAAAATAGAACTCATCAACATACGTTCATTCAACTACATGAGATCTCAGCATAACATAAGTTTTCTTAGCCTACAGAACTATAAAATATGAACATAAGCTTTAACAAACTGCAATATAGACTTACACGTTGCCTTTGCACTGCCACCAGCCCATCCTCCTGCTACGCAAATAATGGCATCCACCTTCTGTTCCCCAAGAAGACTGGCAACCTCTGTGGTAACCTGCGGCAATGCAAGGCATTTGCAAAATGTCAATCCCCAATGTCTAATTCATCCAGCCCTGTGGAAGGCCCGACATTAAAAGCTACAACTAAGGTCCAATGTCGTCTACCTGGATCTGCCAGCAGCATTCACTGCAATAATTATTACCTGTTCCGCCTGCTCAGTGAAGGACTCGCTCGTTTTCACGATGATATTTGCATTCGCTTCTTCATTAGACATGAGATCAATGGAGGCAACCCACTGCAACCGAGAAAAGTTATCAGACAGTGAAGGAGACGGTGATTTAGGTTCGGACAGAAATGAAACTCCGGCATAACGTGAAAGTCATGGCCTGTTTGTGAACTCAGCCGCAGCTTCACTCGTAACTGTGTTTAATGCAGTGCGAACGCCGCCGATTATCCTTTAATTCATTGTAACATATGGCGAAGTGATAGGTTGTGATCTGAAACGACGAACTGCATTCTTTTCACTACCCGCCTCCCAATAAATTGTCTCCCGGTGTGTCTGCGAGTTCCCTCGTTGCTGAAACTTACCCAGTGTTTGGATTTAAAAAACTCAACACATTTCGTGCCCAAAGCTCCCCTTCCTCCATACACGATGACTCTATGCGCCGCTGCCATTGCTGCTTTTCTCTCTGTCGGAAAACTGATCAGCTCCCAACCCCCTTTCTTTCTCAAACTGACCACGAGCCTTCTCCAATCATCCGCTCAAAACCTTCAGTAAAATAGACAGTCCAAGCAGTCTGAGAGAAGAAATATCTTGTTCTAGCACCACCCTCCCTCCGGAGGTCTCACTACAGACGAAGACATATTTTAACAAGTGGCTAACCAGATGACAAGTGTTGTGCTGAAAAAAAAGTCATATTTCCACTGTCTGTTCTCCTCACAGATACTTGCTTAAATAAACTTGTAAGGATACCCTGGGTTCACCCAGTTCCATTAAATAAAACAAAAGTGCACCCTTTTTAAAACTCATTGAGTTGATGCACATGGAGGTCATTCAGTCCCTGACATCTGCAAAGGCTCTCTGAGCATTTTGACTGATTGTCAATCTCCTATCGTTTCTGCATTGTTTTCCATTGTGTTGGCAGTGATTGTAACAAGGTCAGCCTGTTATTTACGAAAACACCTCTGCGAGTCCGTGTACACCAAAAGATGAGTGCAGTGTTTCTCATAGAATGAGTTCCCTGATTAGGGCTGTTAATATGGTCCAATTAGGGAGCCCTGCCTGACAGATGAGAACTGGATTGTCAGGCATGAACTCCACATGTAAATAAAGGATGACTTGGTGACAGTATACCGGCCTCTGTGGAGTTATTTCAGTGGTGACAAGTGAAAAGCTCGGTCCTGTAGAAATTCACTCGCAGCATTTGTTTTTGAGTTGGGGTAAGCATTTCTGGCATCGTGCAGTTATTTGGGAAACTTGATTTGTTCGATCCTGCTATTGAAGGCTGTGGAAAGAATATTACTTCGGGGCAGATGAAAAGCAACGAATAATTCTCCTGACAGTTTGTGGATCTGCAATTTTTTCCAGTTATAAGGAGCCTAACTTTTCCTTAGGCAGTAGATACTAAAACCTTTCAAGGGTTGTTGGATTTAATTAAGGAACATTATGACCCCAAACCTCCTGAAATGCTAACTGCATATAATTACAAATTGGAACACTGTCTGGGAGGCCAAGTAGCAAACACAGATGCATTGGGCAGCCTCCCACTGGCAGATACACCACTGATGGTACAACCCCTGGAAGAGTTCGTTCTGGTTTTAAGTCTTCTGGGCACACTTCCAGTCACAGCTGACAATATGCTGCAGCTGTGCAAAACTCTGGCACTTGGAGTATTGCATACAGTTCTGGTCACCGCATTATAAGGAGGATGTGGAAGTTTTGGAAGGGTGCAGAGGACATTTACTGGGATGTTGCCTGGAATGGAGGGAAGATCTTATGAGGAAAGGCTGAGGTACTTGAGGCTGTTTTCGTTAGAGAGAAGAAGGTTGAGAGGTGACTTAATTGAGACATATAAAATAATCAGAGGGTTAGATAGGGTGGATAGGGAGAACCTTTTTCCTAGGATGGTGATGGCGAGCACGAGGAGGCATAGTTTTAAATTGAGGGGTGAAAGATATAGGACAGATGTCAGAGGTAATTTCTTTACTCAGAGAGTAGTAAGGGAATGGAACGCGTTGCCTGCAACGGTAGTAGATTCACCAACTTTAAGTTCATTTAAGTCACCATTGGACAAGCATATGGACGTACATGGAATAGAGTAGGTTAGATGGACTTCAGATTGGTATGACAGGTCGGCACAACATCGAGGGCCGAAAGGCCTGTACTGTGCTGTAATGTTCTATGTTCTATAATATCAGACTTTGGACACAGAAGGATCCAGTCCTGGCAAAACAGGATGAACTGGTAGCGAGGCGGGGGTGGTGGTGTGGTGAGAAGCAAAGGGCCATCACAACCAGAGCTGAAATCTTTTTAGACCTGGAGAAACCAGGTCACAGTAGAGGCTGGCGTATTATTTATGGGGAGCAAGAATGATTGTCCCAAGCAAAGGTCCTGCCAGATTGTGGCTGAACTCCACAAGAGTCATTCAGGGGCTTCCAAAATGAAGATGTTAGCAAGAAGTTATGTTCAGTGGCCAGGGCTGGATGCAGACATAGCTGCATTGGTGGGGCAGTGTCAGAGTGCCAACAAGGACAAAAGGCAAAATTACTGCTGGCAAATCCCTGACATTTGTGAGAATGGCCAGGTAAACTCATTTGCACTTCAACTATGCAGATCCTTTCATGCATTCAATATTCTTCATCATTGTGGACACCCACTCGAAATGGCTGGATGTGCATTCATCAAACACTGGGATGATGACAGAAATACTGCGTGCATCTTTTGGAATACACGGACTCTACAGGTGTTGTCGCAAATAACAGGCCAGCATTTACAAGTGGGCATTTGAGTATTTCCTAAAATCGAGTGGTATTTGACGTACAAGTAAACTCCATACCCTCCATCATCTAATGGTCTGGCAGAAAGGGCTGTGCAAACATTGGAGGTAAGCTTACAGAAGCAGCCTACAGCTTCACTCGATACCAAACTCTGTCGGTTCCTGTTTGATTATAGGGCAACCCATCATGTAACTACAAGGATAGCTCCAGCAGAGTTGCTAATGGGGAGAAGATTCTGCACCAGGTTAAATCTGATCTTCCTGGACCTGGAGGGGTGGGGAGGGTGAAATGACATTAGGAATGTCAATGCCAGACCCAGGACTCTGCTAAATGAGAGAGACAGTTTACTTCGGGACAAAGTTCAGTAATAGGAACCATGGGAATGGACCTGCATAGGAAAGAGGCATGATCATCAGGTCCACTAATATACAAAGTTTGGGTAGGTAGATCAGTCCTGAACAAGCAAATGGACCATATGAAAGCTGCAAACTTGCAAACAGTGTGGAAACAAAATGTGCCCAGCTCCTCTACAGTCATTCCAACTGTTCCAGAACCCATGGGTTCTCCTTGTCCGTCAAGCGTTGGTGTGTTTTCAAAATGTAGCTATCCAATATCTACTGTACTGATAAGGAGCCAACTACAGTGTTTTCATGAGTGAAAGAAGCTGCAATATTATAATATGCTAACCTTGAGAAAAATAACAAAGAAATGCAAAATCAAACATAGATAGACAGAAATGCAAAGTTAAGAAGAGATAGGGCTCAGTACAAAAGGAAGATTTACAAAAGAAAACTTTGCAGTCTTTAGCGGGTCCTTGGGTATAAGAATTTAACCTGAAACCGTAGTTGTTTAATCACTATCTTTTATCTTCATCAACAGCAAATATCTGAATTCTCACTGTTCTGACATTTCTTTTTAATCATTTGTATCACTGGGCACTTTTCCTTTTCAGAACATCAAGAGAGAACTTTCTCTAGTTCTGCAGTCACAAATCCATCTCTTATGCTCTGTCAAGGACACATACTGAAAGACAATCTGGTTTGTATATTTGAAAGTGGGGTTCATCGTTTTTCAAGCTTGGTAACATCAGGTCATTTCTCTCATCTCCTTACAGATGTAAACCAAAACAGAGGTTTTTGTTTGGGTTAAATAGTTTCAATTTCTTTTGATAAAATATTAATTCCAAGTTCAGATAAACTCTTGCAGCATTGCTGGCATTCCTCCAGATCATGGATACCGCAGTAACCCAACTGGCCTACTTTAATTAGTCTAGCATAATTTGGTGCCTTGGTCTCTTTCACCTGTCCTAAATAAAGAATACAGCCATGGTCTCCAACAACCAGGCCACCAGAACTTCAGGTCCTTGTCACAGAATTGTGGTGCCAAATTGGCTCATTCAGCATGATCTTTGCATTTGTACAGCAACACATGAAGGGCAGTTCCTGGATTACAGTGTTTAAAATGGTGCACAGCTGGGGTTTAAATCATAGAATTCCTACGGTGTGGAAACAGGCCATTAGGCCCAACAAGTCCACAGCATCCCACCCAGACCCATTCTTCTATCCTTTCCCTATACCCTGTCTAATCCATCTAACTTACACACCCCTGGACACTACAGGCAATTTAGCATGGCCAATCCACCTAACCTGCATATCTTTGGACTGTGGGAGGAAAGCAAAGCATCTGGAGGAAACCCAATGCAGGCCATGGGGAGAATATGTAAACTCCACCCATACAGTCGCCCGAGGATGGAATCGAACCCAGGTCCCTGGCGCTGTGAGGCAGCAATGCTACTAGCTGAGCCAGCGTGTTGCAAATGTGTTACATGTTGGAAGAATCTGGGAGGTCTGCCTCTGTGAGAGAGTGGTGCCTTGGAATCGTAGTTAATGATGTGAGCAGGAAGGAGAATTGTGGGAGGAAAGTCATCAGGATACTCACCAAAATTTACACTTAGCCAGGACACAGAAACATTCAGCTTACTGTGTCTGCTGGATCCCTGCCAAACTTACAACTCCCTGACACTACACTATGTTCCCCATCACTGTATTGGGTAGACAGATAGAATTGCTACTTTATGTTTTAATCAAACTTTGTGTAGGACAAGCTGTGTCAAAAATAATTACATTTTCTAACAATTATTGCATATCACACTAACTAACAAAATAATTTCCTTCCTGAAAGGCATAAGAGTTGAAGGCCTACTTTACTAAACAGCTCTATTCTTCAAATGTACAAATTACAGTTTGCTTGTGATTCATCAGGTTAATTTACACCATGATTGATCAACTGTGTTAGAACTGCATTTAGATTAGTTACATAACTTTAATGTACCCAGGCTGGAGAGGCGATGGTCAATTAGACTGTTTTTCTAAAATTATTATTTTGGTAATGGAACTTTTACAAAACAAGGATTGAAAGGGAAGTTGCAGAATTTGGTAGTTACTAACATCCTTTAAGCAAAATAGCTACTATTATGTCAAAGTTATTTTATTTGGTATTTGCCACAGTGCCTATCTTGTTGCAGAATTTTCATTATTTATACAGCTCTTGATAAGCATAGGCAGTGAGAACAGCAACACAGTAACCTAGGAGATGGTCACATGTGCTGCTTTAAGATTCCTCTCCTAATGAATCACTAATAGTCAGATTACACATTCACTGACAGCGTTCATTTGATGAGGACTAACTTCTTAAAGAAAAATGCTTTTGGGTATCGTGAATCTAAAGTATTTGATTTGCTTCACACTAAGATATTTTATGAGGATTCTACAGCTACAATGAACTGGACTGTCTTCCTAAGAAAGAAGCATAGTTCATAAAGATCAGTGTAAGCACAATGGATTTTGGATCACACAGCGAAAGGTAAATTCTGAAATGAATAAGCAGGCTACTTGCCTACTTTTAAAATCTTACTTAGCCTTACTTTTAAGGCTACCTTCCTTAAATTCCCAATGTATTTTATAATCCCATGAGAGGTAGGTTTTTGGCATGTGAGTAGGAGGCCAGGATGGTCTCGTCTGCAAAAAATTGAACTGAACTGTCTGACAGGAAGTGCATGCATTGTGAGACAAGGAAAAGGCTGTCTGCTCTCTATTCAAAGAACTGAAAAACCGATGTCAAAATTTATGTTTGAACTCCAGTATTTAATAATAAATATTTTAGTAAAATGCAGATCATTAGTAATTCCAAGGCAGTAATATATTGGTATTGTCGCTGGATTAGTGATTCAAAACTTCAGGTAAATGCTCTGTGGACATCGCTGTGAATCCCATTATAGCAGATGGTCAAATTTGAATTGAATATTTAAAAATCTGGTATAAAAAGTTTGCTTAATTGCAACCTTGCAATCACTGTTGATTTTGTAAAAAAGAAGTTTGGCTTGGTAGTGCCCTTTAGCGAAGGAAATCTGCCAACCTCACTTGGTCCATCCTACATGTGGTTCCATACCCCATTAAAGTGGTTGACTCTTAACATTGCGCTGAGATGGGCAATCAATGCTGATCTAGCCAGCAACACTCATGTCCAACAAAAGTAAAAATAAATCAAAGTCAGTAACAAATGTGATGACCTTATAAAAAGCTTTACTCAGAATGTGACTCAGTTGTGTTATTCAGTTTAATCACTGCCCTAATGGTAAACAGCTGCCTAATTAATATAAACTGATGGCAGCTGGCTAAATGTTTAAAACTATTCCCCAATTTTATGTGTATTTTATGGTCATCTAGATAATGCTGATCCTGCGGAAGAAAAAGAAATGTTCATTTTGGGCAGAGATAGTAGGAACTGCAAATGCTGGAGAATCTGAGATAACAAGGTGTAGAGCTGAATGAACACAGCAGGCCAAGCAGCATCAGAGGAGCAGGAAGGCTGACGTTTCCGGCCTAGATCCTTCTTCAGAAAACTTTTCTGAAGCAGGGTCTAGGCCCGAAACATCAGCCTTCCTGCTCCTCTGATGCTGCTTGGCCAGCTGTGTTCATCCAGCTCTACACTTTGTTATTTCATTTTGGGCATTTGAGATTTAAGTTCTCTCAATCTCTCCTCAATGTGTTGGAGTTTCAATTGAAGATGAGTTCCTTACAAGAGTCCTGATGGAGGGTGTAAACCCAAAACATCAGCTTTCCTACTCCTCTGATGCTGCCTGTGTTCCTCCAACTCCACACTGTATTGACTCGTTACAATGAAAGCTGTTTTCCATTTTGAAATACGATCACAGTCTTTAATATATAAGCACATCTGAGAAGTGCACTCTAAGATTTTCACACTTTATTATTATCTTCTCTTTCGTTTACAGTCATTCTGATATTCACTCTACTGCGGCACAGAACATATCCTGGTCCGGTGTTATTGATGCTGAATAAGTTCGACTGGCATCATTGATGTACTGTCAAGTAATTTTATCAAACAAGGGCTGGTTATAACTTTCTATATTAATTACTTCCTATATCACCAACACTGAGGAGATGAGTACACTTAGGAGGAGACACTGTGATTATTATATCTTCTATTTTGGAGAAATGCACTAAGTATTAGAAATTTAGAAGAAAATGTGACAATTGGAATTAACAATAATATGACAAATGGACCATTGGATAAAATATATATGAATTGGTTTGATTTGAAACATTCTCCTATTTCAGTTGTGAGTTTTGAAGGATCAAAATTTGGCTGGAACCTGGTTAGGAAGAGAATTGGTGCAAAAATAACTTACCTTCACTTGCACCTGGAAGATCTCACTGGGCCCTGCATTTATTAAGGAATTCATAGAAATAAGTTTTTGAAGTTATATTTGATGTGATGCCTAGTCACTTGAAGAAAGCTCTCTTTTCTATAGCTGCTGTTGTCAGTTTTGTTTCTATAATCCTGCTGACCGTGGCACTGGGGTCAACACGATGGGTGACTGCTTCCATTCTGTGCAAAACTGGGGCTGATATTGTAAATGCCACTGATCCAGAGATGGTAAAGTTTATGGGACAACTTTACTATGGACTATTCCAGGGAAGGAAAATTCGACACTGTGGTCTTGGAGGACGGTGCTCTAAAATCACAAGTAATTATGTCAGAAATGAAGAAAATCATTTTGTTGTGTTTTGTTTGTTATTTAGATTGGGAGTGTGAAACACCGAGTTAGCACGTTCACCTTTCACATCTGTAATGCATGACTGAAGCCCAGCATAGGATGAAATGATGATAGGAGAAAATTCCCTCTTGTATCAAACCAGTTAAAATCTAAAATGAAATGTGTGTTTGAGCAGTCTGAAACTATTTCCAATTGAATACAATGGCTCACTGTGCTAAGTTTTCCAATTTAGCACAAGCTGGTACTAAATTGGCAGTCTCACTGAACAATCTTAAACAAGTTGTTCTTCACAATGTAAAACTAGGGGTGCTTTATCTGGTCAGTATACCTGCATTGGGGATGCTTCATGCTAACACTGACATTCCTCACCAGGTGGAGCACAATAAAAGATTAAAAACAGTTCAGTTGCATTTTACATCAAAAATGCACTTTCACATAGTTACTACGCCATGAGAATTATGCATGTGTCCAAGGTTTTTTAACAACTGTTGGTTGAGACTTAAGCAAATGAATAAAAAAGTTGAAGTGGTCACTATTTAAAACAAATCATTTAAAGGTCGTTCCTTTTGAAATTTACCTTTACTGTGCCTAAAACGGACACGTGCCATCTCTAAATGTCAGTGAAACATATAGCTTGGCAAAACTGCACCATATTTTCTGCATACAAATGAAAATTCACTTGCATAAAAAACAAAGTTGGCTTGAAGAGGAAACTGCTTTCTGGATAACAAGTACCTGAAATCCAGTAAAGTTTGTGAAAGTAAGCAACCATATATTGCAGTTGTTATATTCGACCTCTTGTGAAAATAATATCATTTAGAACATTTTCTTGCACAGATAAGTTCAGTAAAATAGTGGAACTGCAAAAAAATCTTAGACACACTGTTCTTGTCTCTACGCTTGAATGGTAATCAGGTGTCATGTGTTCTACAATGATTGAATGCTTCTCTCTGCCAGACGATTACCCACATGGTTAAGTTGAAAATTTACCTCCATAACTGGTAATACAGACTTCATTAGATTTTCTTTTTAAAATTGTCCAGTAGTGCAGTATCCCCACACAACAATTGGTGTTTTAAAAATAAGAATCAAGGAACCTAATTTATCAAAGAAATCACATAATTTGGGCAGGGGATTGGATGATAATTGTAAAATTATGCCTCCTGTGGACACAGCTTAGTGATAAGGCACACAGGCAGTACGATTAAGGTAGATATTTGGATGAGAAACCCAAAGAGTCAAGTAGAATGCTGATTCTACTACAACCCAATATTATTTGCTGACTTTAATGGATAATAAAATCAGTGGATATTGTAAAACCAAAATTGTATTAATTTCCTAATCCACATACTACCTTAAAATCTTATCCTAGCAGAATGTAATGTTTATGTCCTGCCTGATCTGTGGATTTCTGATTCTGATCTACTGGATTTCTAGAGTCTGGGAAATTCTTTGCAGCCGCTCCCATCTTGCTGTCAGTATTTTGTTGAATGAGTCGCACAAATGTGTTTCACAGTGCTCCTCGTCAACACAGGCCAACAGAGTGCGAACAACATTGAGGAATTTCCCGGCCATAGAATATACACTACAGAGGAGCCATTGGCCCTGTGCTACTGACGTGTGCCCATTACTCTATAATCCTCTCATTTCTCATTCTATTTTATTGACTTTGCCTTATAACGCCCATATACTGTTACGGGGAACAAGAAAGGGTAAAGTTAAACTGCACAGTACCATAAAAATATAGCTACACAAAAAGGACCTATTCAACCATCTTGCCAGCACCAGTTAAATAAACTAGTCACCCTTCATTATCTTACTTCCCAGGGCCTGGTCTATAACTGCGTTTGCAGCTGTTCTGGTGCAGGACCAGGTTCCTTTTAAATGGGTTGATGGTTTCCATTTCAGCCACCAAAATGGACAGTGAACTCCATGCATACACTATCTTCTTGGTGAAAAATATCTCCCATATGTCTCCTCTGATACTTCAACAAGTTCAAGTGATCTCTCCGCTAGTAGAAACAGGTCTTCCCTGTGCACTGTATGAAGCCCTTCATCATTTCATACACTTCAATTAATCATAGCCTCTTCTGTTTTAAGGAAAACATGTGAGCCTACCCAATAGTCCATGATAGCTGTAAATTTCAAGTTCTAGCAACATTCTTGTAAATCTTCTCTGTACTCAGTCAAAAACAATTTTGTCTTTCCTTGGTGACCAGAACTGTACTCAACACTCTGGCTGTATCCTAACCAATGTCTCATATAATTCCAGTAACACATCTCTGTTTTTGTATTTAGTATCTCACCAAATGAAAGAAAGCATTCATTAGACCTTTTTAACCACTTTTGTCTCCCTGTCCTGCAACCTTCAGGAACACTGGAGGCACACTATCCTCAATAGTCTCACATTTACTGTGTATTTCCTTCCTTTTATTGCAGTCCTTTCTAGGGACTTAATTCTCTCTGACACTTTTCTGCCCATTCAACCAAACCAATGATATCATTCTATAGTCAACAGCATCCACTTCATTACCAAGCTCACAGCCACTTTTTGCTTCTTTCACAAATGTCTCAATCATGCCTTCCACATTTATGTCATTAATATAAACCACAAACAGCAAGGAATTCAAAAACTGTATTTGGAACAGTACTGGAAACTGTTTCCCATTCACAAAAATGTCCATCAACTTTTACCCTTTGCTCCCTGTCACTGTACCAATTTTGGATCCAACATGCCACACTACCCTTTATCTGATTGGCTTTAATTTTTCTGAACAGACTGTCTTATGGGACTTTGTCAAATACCTTATTAAAATCTAGGTGGACAACGTCCTGTGCGTTACCCTAATCAATCCTCCTTGTTACTGCCTGAAAAAAAGATCTATTAAGAACTTCATTTGACAAAACAATTCTGACTATCCTTAATTAACCTGTGCCTTTCCAAGTAACAATGATTCCTGTCTCTCAGTCTTAATGTTAGTAATTTGCACACCAGAGTTCAGATCGACCAACCTGTAATTATTTGGCCTATCTCTCTCACCCTTTTTGAGTAACGGTACAACATGATACAACAGAGGTACATCCTCTGGTACTTCTCTTGTATCTAGTGGCGATTGGAAAATGATCTTCAGAGCATCTATCATTTCCTCCCTAGCTTCCTTTAACAGCATAGGTTACAAATCATCTACCCCAATTATGTACCTTCTAGAAGATGAGTCCCTCCAGTATTTTTCTTCACATTACAGTTTATTGTATCTAATAGTTTACACTCTTCTCCTTGAGCAAGAATGTCTGCACCATCGCTCTCCTTTGTGAAGGCAGAGACAAAATACTCATTAACAGTCCTGGCTACACTTTCTGCACCCATGCCCAAGTTACTGATAGGCCCAATCCTTTCCATAGGCGCCTTCTTGCTCTTAATATATTGACATAATTAGATTTACCTTAGTTTTGTAAGCTTTTTTTTTTGCTTTCCTAATTTCCTTTTTCACTTCACTGCTGTACTTTCTATTGTTCCATAAAATACATAGCAAAAGATTATAGGGCACAACCTAGGAGACAGCCTGGGAGTGCTACTGAATCATTTATTGAGATCATAAGCTCAGCGTCTGAACGAAGCAAAAGTGGAGGAAAAGTGCTTAGCCACAGGAATACAGCTTCAATGATTTGGGAAGGTTTACAGGGATATAAGCCAAACACACGCAAATAGAACCAGTTCAGTTCAGGAAACCTGGTCTGTCCATGCGAGTTGGACTGATGGGTCTGTTTCCAAACCAAATGACTCTATAACTCTTAATCCCACTCGTAACTATAAGATTACATAGGAACAAGTTCTAATTGATCTTGAGTACGCTGTAAACCACTAGTCACGGTACCCTGCCTGTACAGGTTACAAAGAAGCTGTAGAGGAGATCAACTAAGCTATTAGTGGGAATGTAGCACCTGAGTTAAAAAGCATTTGAGAGTTATCATGAAAATAAACACTGAAAATTGTCAGGCATTACAATTACCTCTGGAAGCCACAACATGGGCTAACACTAATAAATGAAACCTTAAAAGAGAGTTTGAATATAATTCTTTTACACTGTGGAACTGAATGTGAGGAAAAGATTGCCAGGAGGCAGGCAATATCAAGACATTAAAAACGAAATTGGGTAATTTACTTTTGATGAAAAAGGTATAAACAATATATGTCTTGAAGTTACTGTTAAGACAGGATATTAATAGATGCTAAAACATTTTTAAAATTACCTTCTGTTGTTATTTTAGAGAGGTATTATCACATTTAAAATAAATAAGTTAATCACCTAATTAAATCAATGGACAGAAAAATGCAATGAGACACTGACCACAGAAATTTCCAGGCTACACTTTGCTATTTTTTAAACTTTGCAACTTGCCAGAAGCACCAAATACATATTTTCACACTCTTGTATACTGCTTTATTTCAAATAAAATATCTGGTTGCCATAAAATTCAGAGATTAAATGATGTGAAACCATTTCCATACAGCTAAGGAGCTCTGAGTTTATGAAGGAATTCATGATGGCCAAAATAAACCAGCACCCATTCCCAACAATTTCCCTACCTGCTGGCTAATACATACACAATTGTTGGTCTTATTTGATGCATCTTCCTTTATATTTTTAAGTCAGTTTTCCCAGGTCAAAAGGTAAAGCACTGAAGATTTCTCCACAGCTGTCATGATTGCTCATCATCAGGAAGGATGGGGCAAGAAGGTTGATAAATTAATTATCAAACTTTTTATTTCTTTTCCATTTACATTCCATCAAGAAACTTGAAAATAGATTGTGGTTGTTGTTTAGAACTTATACAAGAATATTCTTTGGAGTAGAAATCCTGCCCATTTTTTCTCATAGCCACCTGTAGCAGTGAACTCTCTAATTTGAAACTGTTTGGTCCTGCCCTATTTAATAACAGCTAACTCAGTGATCCATTGGAAGAACAATGGATAGTTTCATAAAAATGGAAAATAATTAATAGTTTAAATTTTAACCTTGACATGAAAGGAAATGGAATTGTAAAAGTTTCACTTTTAAAGCCAGAGGCCACTATGCTCATTTTGAAAATTACTACAATATTACAAGCATGACAGATGCTATTTGCATATCAATATAAATGTTCTTTAAAAAGATGCATGCACAAGTTACTATATTGTTTGTCTTGCTATAATCTTTTCTAATCTATATTTTCAGTTTTTCCACAGTTGGTGAAAACGCTGAATGCATCTGTTCATGTTTTGGTTATATTTTTTATCTGCTTAGCGATTGCATTTTCTGTGGTCAGTTTTGGGTTTTGTACTTACAATGCAGTGAAAATTCCTTACCAAGCCATAAAAGGACCAATGGGCATCTACCTCTGGAACTCAATTGCAAGTAAGTGCATGGAACTTAAACTCCTTTAAGTTGCTCCCATTCTATTATGTTTTATTGCTAACATGACTAAACCTTATTAATTATAAGTATTTCATTTATATTAACATAAAAATAACTCATTTAATCAATATTTGAAATTGAGGATTTGTATAAATATTTGATAATGAGAAAAACCTGCATAAATCATCCGTTCATAAATGAAGCAGTTTTAACACTTCAATGCAAAAGAAACTCTTTCAAGATTGAATTTTTCCCTCATTTAGTGTGATAGTTATATCCTTGACATGATACTGCATCATTTTGCGGCTGAGATAAGTTGCTGGCATCATCAAAATCTCTGGATATTTTGTACATCTTTACATTGCAATGAAACTACAACAATTTTCATTCTGATTGCAGTTATTAATTGAGCAGTTGTTTAAAAACTAAATGTTTAATCATGAAGATCTCCATTTAAAAACTCTTTGTTTTTAATCCAAGAAAAAAAATGATTCAGTAAATAGTGACTTATAACGTGTGCAAGAATTATTTTAACATTTCCAAATAGTCGCATGCATTGTATTCCCAGATTGGCTGCCATTATTAAAGTAATTCTGCCTTATAAAAGTCTGTGGAAGAAGTTCAAGATAATAAAATGTGAGGCTGGATGAACACAGCAGGCCAAGCAGCATCTCAGGAGCACAAAAGCTGACGTTTCGGGCCCAGACCCCTTTCAGAGATCTCTGATGAGGGGTCTAGGCCCGAAACGTCAGCTTTTGTGCTCCTGAGATGCTGCTTGGCCTGCTGTGTTCATCCAGCCTCACATTTTATTATCTTGGATTCTCCAGCATCTGCAGTTCCCATTATCTCTGTGGAAGAAGTTCACCTGTTTCTCAGATATTTTACTTTTTTTTACAGACTATACACTACATGCTGGTTGATAAATAGAAACCTTGTAGTTCTATAACTCCATTTGGTATTAAGTAGGATATCTGTGGTATCCTGCATTTGCAGGTTACACAAAGTTGTATGGGTGTGTGTGTAGGTTGAGTTTGACTATTTGTCAGTGTCACTGAGATGCCACATCCAGTGAAATGTTGCTTTAAATAGATATATTTATATCTAGCTTTAAAACTATTCCAAAACGTCATGATGGTGTACCACCCGACCTTCAGCAGATACATCACTATTCCTTTATTGCTGCTGGGTGAATATGTGAGGACACCACCCGCACAAGGACTACAGTGATACATTGTCAAGGCCCACTACCACCTTGCTAGGCAACTAGGGGTGAGAAATAAATGTGAGCTTGTCAGTATTGCCAGATGCCAAAAATGAAAAAAAAAGATATTTTTCAAGACTTTTAAATATTTTGAGAGTCTGCACATTAGGTCTCAGTAACAGATGTTACCTCCTTTTGATCTCTCCATATTGTTTTGCTGTATGTCAAAGAGGAGAATTGGAAAGATCATTACAGAGACCCCATGGTGAGTAGGCACGATAGGCAGTGTCTGGCCCCGCTGGTCAGGAAACATGATTCCCCATCCATGAATCCAATTCCATCTCAACCAAATCTTTTAATTGCATTGAAAGAAGACCACATGAGCAAAGATTAGAATTGAAGAACAGTTAAATTGCATTCAAAACATTAACTCTGCCTCTCTCTCTACTGATGCTGCCAAATTTGCTGAGTTTCTCCAGCATTTCCCGTTTTTGTTTTAGATCTCCAGCATCTGTAGCAGTTTGCTGTAATTTTCTCTAATTCCATGTTGCATTTATACTGGCTTTCTTTTGCAGGTCTATGCGGACTGTTTGCAATTGTTTGCTTTATTTCTGCAGTGAAGCTTCATCAGCATACAGAGAGAATTGCCAATTTTCGTGAACATGTTTTTAAATTTATTATCCTTTGGGAATACTTTGACACCTCTTTCTGGCTATGTGTGGCAAGTGCTGTTGTGCATGCAGCCAACATGTTAGTAATCAGTATCAGTGGCGTGCATTTCCCAACATTAAAAACCAAAACAGAGGAAGCAAGCGTCACACCCGAAGACCTAATGTATTAGGAATGAATGTGATAGTTATCCAAAAGCATACTATTGGAGCCATGAACAAGATTAAACAGTTTCCAGGAGTTATATGTATCTTGTTTATCTTGTGACAAAGAATTTACACTTTACAAAAGAAAAGTGATATTATTCCAATGTTAAAAACAAGCACTTAGCATATTTTGTTACTGAAGTGTCTTCAACAGGAGTATCTACAACAAATTGCAATTGTATGAGTTTAAAAACTTATTTTCTTTGTATAAAATTCAGTTAATATTCTAATGATATATTTGCTTGTGCATGTATTTTTTTAACTCTTTCTTTTTGAATGATAGTTTTATGCCCTTGTTGATGTAAATGTGATTGAAATATAGAACTTTAAAGGTCAGAAGTGAGACATCTGCTATTTAGAATTCTCAATATATACTTATATTAAGTAAAAGACCAGTACAACTAAATGTCAGATTGAAGTCCAAGCTAAATGAAGTCTGTGCCATTATTGTATATGATTTCAACACTACCCACTGTTGGTTCTATTTTCCTCTCTGGGAAGGTTTTTGCTATGGTCATTTAAATAATAGTACAGAGGTCAGTGTCCTGTCAGTAGGTCACCTTTTACTTACTTAGGCACAGTATACCAGTTGTGGTCAGTCAGCTTGGAGTCAGTCCCATGAAATGAAGAAATTCCAAATCCCCTGTTTATACTGGTCGGCCGCATCTTCCGGATTGGCCCAGTTTAGCAACCCCAATCAAGGACCTCATAGTAAATAAGGTCCACCTGGTTCCAATCGTTACATCTATCCCCTGCTAAATCTGGGGATGTTGGCCTGGTCTTCTCTTGAAGCCTGTTCTGTGACCTTTTTGCTCCAGGTCCGGTTCCTCTGATGTGGACTCTGACATGGGCTGTATGAACTGGACTGTAGCTCGTCTTTTGCATTCAGAGTATCTGGGATGGTTTGCTCCTCTTCTTCCAGCAGCAATGGTGTCAAGGCTACATCCATCTCAGACTCAGAGGTTTCCTCGACATTTGATGGAGGGGGAGAACTTATGGTTTCTGACAGGCCTTCTGGCTGATCTGAGGGGCCAGGTATGTTTCGCTCCTGTCCCATTTGTGAGTTAACAGCTTTCAGGTGATCCACATGTTTGTTCAGGACTGTATCATGCCTGAAATTTGTAAGTCACGAGGCCTGACCTTGCATCAACCTTGCCTTGTATTAATACAAAGTCATTTCCATGGTTCAGGCACCAAAAGTCATCCTCCGAATTAAGTTGTCTTTCTCGCTTAGTGGAGGTGTATCGCTGGCTTTGGCATTCTTGCTGCTGTTTCAGCCTCATTCTCGTCTGGGAATAGCACATTAACCTGGTGTGGAATCTTTTCCCCAACATCAGCTCTGCTGGAGCTGTCCCTATTGTACATTGTGGGGTGGTCCCTTAATTGAACAGGAAGCAGGGCAGTTTGGTATCGAATGACCCTTTGGGTTGCTTCTTTAAGCCTTCCTTCAACATTTGGACTGCTCTTTCCATGGATAGTATGGAGCTGTCTTTATGTGCCAAATATCATTCGACTTCAGGAAATACTCAAAATCCCTACCTGTAAATGTCATCCCACTGTCCGTGATCAATACATCTGGGAGTCCGTGTATCATGAACAGTGTTCACAGCTTCTCATTGTCATGGTTGAGTGTGCTAAAGGGGTTTACTTGGGCATTCCCACGAATGGGGGGGCTATCACTGGTGGCAATTTTTGCCCTTTTGACACTCTTAGCACTGCCCTATCACTGCAGCAACGTTGCATTGCATCTAACCCTGGCCACCTGACATAGTTTCTTGCTGGCATTTTCATCTTGGATACCCCTGGATGACCCTGTTGGAGGTCAGCCAGTATCTGGCAGTGACTTTTACTCGAGATGGTCACTGTTGCTAGGATAGGATCTTTTTGTGTCCACAGTTGGACATGGTCAGCAGGGACTGGAAGGATGTCCGGAATGCTTAAAACCAGAGGAGACTCTTGCGGAGGAGGCACCACCAGTGGAGTGTCTGCCAGTGGGACGCAGCTTAGGGTGTCTGCATTAGCCACTTGGCTTCCTGGATGGTGTTCTAGCTTGAACTTGTACGCACTGAGAAGAAAGTCTCAATGTTTATTTCTACCAGAAGCCATAGGCAGCTTCACCTTGTCGTCTTTTAGTAGCTCCAGCAGGGATTTGTGATCTGTCACTATGACAAATTTCCAACCATAAAGGTACTGGCGGAACTTCCTCACACCAAAGATAACCGTTAAATGTTCCTTCTCCATCTGGGAATAGTTGTGTTCTGCGTCCGCCAAAGAGTGGGAAGCACACGCTACCAGGCGTTCATCTCTGCTGGGCCACCTGTGAGCAGATACTACACCAAAACTGTACGGGGAGGCATCACATGTCAGCTCTTGCATACCACCTCTTGCCTCGGATCATAGTGGGCCAACACATTAGATGACAATAGCTGCTTTTCACATCCTTGAGGGCTACTTCTTGGCCACATGACCATTTCCAAGCTGACTCTTTTCCAAATGCAGGTGTAAGGCTGCCCAGATGGTGGCCTGGTTATGTATCAATTTTTTGTAATAATTCACTAACCCAAGGAAAGACCTAAGCTCCAGTACAGACATGGAGCCGGGGCTCCTTTGATCATCCTCAATTTATTTTCCAACAGGTGTAACCTGGTTTTGTTGACTGTGTAACCCAAGTAGATCACTTGGGTGCCTGGAACACCCATTTTTCCTTTCTAAGAGATAGACCTGCCTGGGAGATACACTTAAGCACTATGGCCAAGTTCTAAGAGTGCTCTTTATTGGTCTTCCCAGTTATTAGCACGTCATCCAGGTAAATGGCAACATGGGGTAGCTCTTGTAAGTTTTTCTCTCTGGTCTGCTGGGAAAGAGCTAATGATACTCCAAATGGCAGTCTTGTACATTGGTATAAACCCTTACGAGTGTTAATTATGGTGTACTTCTGGGACTCTTCATCCAGTCACAATTAGCTTCATAAAGGACAGCACTCCTAGCCAACTTTGTGTACAAGTCCTCCAAGAGAGGTATTGAGTATTTATCCAGCTGTGAGAAGCTGTGTACTGTTTGCTTAAAATCCCCACGAAGGTGATTCGAGCTGTCAGGCTTCACAATCGGTATGACTGGTTCTGCCAATTCTGCAACCTGCACTGGTTTGATGATTTCTTCACTCTCCAGCCTCCCGACTTCCACCTCTACTTTTGACCACAAGGCAAATGACATGAGACAGGCCTTGTAAAATTGTGGAATTGCTTCCTGGTCAACATGTAAAGTGGCTTTGGCCCTTTCAATAACCCCAAGCCCTTCTTGAAAAACTCCTGATTATTTCACCAGGAATTCACTGAGGCAGCCATTTTCTAATCAAAACATATCGAGCCAATCCAGGTGAATTTTTCTCAACCAAATCTGCCCCAATAGGCTTGGTCCCGAGTCTCTCACTACCCTCAGTGGTAACTGCACCAACTGCTTTATGTAGCACACTGGAACTGAAATCGTACCCTTAATTTGCAACGGTTACCCAGCGTATGTTCTCAGTCTGGCTGAGGTCTTGCACAAGTTTAAGTGTTGGAGATCTGAGCGAATCTTGTTAAAGACAAATTCTGCAACCATAGATACAGCTGTACCAGTATCGGCCTCGATGGGAACTGGGTGACCATATAACGAAACACTAATTTTAACCAGAGATAGTAGAATCTGCCAATTCTGGAGTCTGAGATAACAAGGTGTAAAGCTGGATGAAAACAGCAGGCCAGGCAGCATCAGAGGAGCAGGAAAGCTTATATTTTGGGTCTGGGTCCTTATTCAGAAAGATTTTCTGAAAAAGGGTCTAGACCCGAAACATCAGCTGGACAGGTGAGCGTGTCCACCTCCATTGGGATGCCCTGTTGTTCCCATGCTCCACTTGGCACATTTTCTAATGACAAAGCCAGTTTTAGCGCCTGTGTGAAGGCAGCTTCTGCATGGATACACCATTAATCTCACATATCAAATGGGTCGCTCAGCATCTCACTCAGGGTTAACTCAAAATCACACGCCTCTGCCAGTCATCTTAGCCTTGTCAAAAATCCCAGTCTGGATTCCCTCAGTTCTCTAACGGCTGAATAAAACTGACAGCGTCTCAGGATTAGAGGAAGTTTGGGTTTGTAATGTTCCTTAAACAACTCCGTCAACTCTTGGAAAGTTTAGTGGCTGGTGCCTTTGGGAAAATTAAGCCCCTTATAACTGAGAATGCTGTGATTCTGCAAGCAGCCAGAAGGATTACCGATAGCTTTTCATCTGCCCCAATGTCACTTACCTGGGGAAAAAAAAATCACACGTTTTCCACATACTGGGCCCAGTCTTTGACAGCGTGATCAAATGAGTCAAACTACCCAAATAAAGGCATGATGCCAGAGATGCTTACCCAGCTCCAAGATGACTGTTGCGCATGAATGATCTTCAGGCTTGTACCGTTTTCTGCTGTTACCACTAAAGTAACAGAGGCCGGTATCCTGTCACCAAGTCACCCTTTATTTACTTGGGCACAGTACACTGGCTATGGTCAGCCAGTTCAGAGCCAATCCCCTGAACTGAGAAGATTCTAAATCACTGTTTACATTGATGAGTCAGGATTTCCTGATTGGCCCTGTTTAACAAAGATCTTAAAATGAACCATTTTATTCCAATCACTACAGTCTTGTTTGGTGTTGGGGCAACCTGTACCTGGCCATGTAGGATGACTTGTACCTGAACACACTAAGTGGCCCACGCCTGCTTACAAGTTGGCAGACAGAAGCTAAGCAAAAATAAGGAGCTTGCTCGCATAGTGAAATACAATGGGTAACAGAATTCGAGCGGTCCTTACAGATGAAAAGTTCTGAGAAAGGCCTAAAGGAGCATATTCATTAAACTTTTGGAATGTGAATGAATTGGATGCATAGGAAGATCCCAAGACCTAGCGATTACAACATCTAGCTAATACCATAAGATCATGGGAACCTGGCGCTGTACAAGAATGTGCCTGAGTATTGGGTGTTTGAATTAAGGGGAATGATGATACCTATGTTGCATTTGATTACTGTAACACAAAATGTATTAAAATTCTATATTTCTTTGTAAAAGTTGAGGGTGTGCCATTGATCTATCTTCTGAAGCCAGATTCGGGGAAGATCCCTTGGCCTTCTCCCCGCATAATCCAGTTTCTGCTTGAAAAAACATCTTCCACTTGCCTGCCTCCTGAATCTTCGTCCCGGGTCAAGAAAAACGCTCCTATATTCGGTCATCTACTTACACATCAAGCATATCCAGAAATACTTTTCTGTGATGGCAGTTCTACAACGACCATGATCATCTCCATATGCTGGCTACAACAGAAGTGAGGAAGACAGGATGTGCATCTTTGCCTTAGAACAAAGAAAATTACAGCACAGGAACAGGCCCTTCGGCCCTCCAAGCCTGCACTGATCCAGATCTTCTATTAAACCTGTTGCCTATCTTCCAAGGATCCATATCCCTCTGCTCCCTGCCCATTCATGTATCTGTCTAGATACATTTAAAATGTCGTTATCGTGCCCGCCTCTACCACCTCCACTGGCAACGCATTCCAGGCACCCATCACCCTCTGCGTAAAGAATTTTCCACGCATATCTCCCTTAAACTTTTCCCCTCTCACCTTGAAATCGTGACCCCTAGGAATTGAGTCCCCCGCTCTGGGAAAAAGTTTCTTGCAATCCACCCTGTCTGTACCTTTCATGATTTTGTAGACTTCAATCAGGTTCCCCCCTCAACCTCCATCCTTCTGATGTAAATAATCCTAATTTACTCAACCTCTCTTCATAGCTAGCGCCCTCCATACCAGGCAACCTTCTGGTGAATCTCCTCTGCAACCTCTCCAAAGCATCCACATCCTTTTGGTAATGTGGCAACCAGAACTGTATACAGTGTTCCAAATGTGGTCGAACCAAAGTCCTATACAACTGTAACATGATTTGCCAACTCTTGTACTCAATACTCCATCTGATGAATGAAAGCATGCCATATACCTTCTTGACCACTCTATCGACCGGGGTTGCCACCTTCAGGTATAATGGATCTGAACATCCAGATCTCTCTGTGCATTAATTTTCCCCAGGGCCTTTCCATTTACTGAGATAACAAAGTGTGAAGCTGGACGAACACAGCAGGCCAAGCAGCATCTTAGGAGCACAAAAACTGATGTTTCGGGCCTTGACCCTTCTTAAATTGGATCTTCCAAAATGCATGACCTTGCATTTGCCTGGATTGAACTCCATCTGCCATTTCTCCACTCAACTCTCCAATCTATGTATATTCTGCTACATTCTCCAACAGTCCCCTTCACTATCTGCTACCCCACCAATCTTAGTGTCACCTGCAAATTTGCTAATTAGCTTTACCTGACTTATGTTTGTTAAAGCTACTAGAAAATTCAACATGTTCAGAAGAGGTGGGGTGGGGGGTAAGTCTGTACAAATTTTATGGGAAGATTGGCTATCTACTAAAGACCATTTCTCTTCCAATCCTTTAAATGAGTGGAGGGTTACATAGGAATGTCATCAGTTCAGGGGAGCAATTAGTGGGTTCAGTGAATGGGTAGAGTAGTTGAAGTTCTTGGAGACAATAAGTTGGTGGGCCCCATAGTTAGTCACTGGCTTACCGCTTAAATTGACAGTAAGGTCAAGTACAGGTGGAAACTATTTTGGAAGGTCAAGTACAGATGGAAATTATATAGCGAATGGCAGAACCCTGAGAAGTATTGATGTGCAGAGGCTGCTGGGTGTGCAGGTCCAGAGATCACTAAAGATGGCAGTGCAGGTAAATAAGGCAGTAAAGGAGGCCGATGGCATGCTTGCCTTCATTGGAAGCAGCATTCCGTATAAGGACAGACAAGTTATGCTGCAATTTTATAGAAATTTAGTTAGGCCATACTCGGAATATTGCATATAGTTCTGATCACTGCACTGCCAGAAGGATGTGGATACTTTGGAGAGGGTACAAAAAAGTTTATCAGGTTGTTGCCTAGTATGGGGGATTTTAGCTATGAAGAAATGTTGGAATGACTGGGTGTGTTTTCATGGAACCGAGGTTGAGGGGGTGACCTGATAGAAGTTTACAAGATTGTGAGTGGCATAGATAGAGTGGAAAGCATGAGGCTTTTTCCCAGAGTGGAGGGATCAATTACTAGGGGACATGGGTTCCAGATGCAGGGGGGGACATTTAAAAGAGATGTGCGAGGCAAGTTTTTCACACAATGGATGATGAGTGCCTGGAATGTGCTGCCAGAGGAGGTGGTGGAAGCAGACAAAATAGCATCATTCAAGAAGCACATGGACGAACACATAAATAGGAAGAGAATAGAGAGATATTAATCCTGTTAGTGATGGTAGTTTTGGAATGGAAGGACAAAATGTGTTGGGGTGCTGGCTTGGAGGACCGAAGGGCTTATTCCTGTGCTGTATTGTTCTTTGTTCTCATTCTTTGACAATTCTGGGGTAAATATAAAACAATAGGTCCAGGATATGCTGGTTTGTGTTGCCATGAGGTTTTTGGTTCAAAGGTTAAATTAGGCAAACTGGAAAGAAGGCTACCCTTGTCTCTTCATTGTAGTTTGTGGCCCATAATGCTTTCCTTTCACTTTTGAGTGACTGTTTTCTGACTGTAGTAGGCATCTGCAAACTTGTTTATTTATACCATTGTATATAATACTGCAAACACATCTTTCACTAATACTGACTTTCTTCACAATCTCTTGCACATGACTGTGAATATCACTGTTAAATCAGGACCTACATCACCATATTATGTCCGTTCTTATTACACCTGAGCCCTCCACATGTCTCTCAATTTTTACATTAACACTATTTAACATTTTCTTTAAATTTTCATATCTACCCCTCAGCCCCTACACGTTGAATCTCTTTCTATGTTTACAGTTAATCCAATCCTATTCTTATCACCAGTGTTCAAGGATGATCGTCTTCAATGATTTTCATAATAGGATTATCATTTTGCAAAGTAATCTGTGTAATTATTTCCTCATTATTCCAAAATTTGTTGTAATTATAGTCAATTGTTCTCACTGCCTTGAGTAATAGTAATGCTTTTCCTTCTAAACATTCCCACTCGAGGTCAAACAATGTCAGAAAATACTTGCTCTGACTTTTTGAGTACTGCTGCCTCTGTGGTATCCCTGCAATCTTGACACTAAAGCAGATGAATTCATCATTGCATGCCTGGAACTGTATCAATTCTTCCATTCTCTCATTAATGGAATTGAAATCTGCAACAGTCTCTATCCTCTGTATCATGAGGTTGTCATCAGCAAAATTAACAAAGAGATGCTCCTGAGATGCTACTTGGCCTGCTGTGTTCATCCAGCTTCACACTTTATTAACAAAGAAACCTTGTGTTTCTGCTCTTTGACATACAGCGTATTGTTTCTTCCATAACTTGCAACACTTAACTGTCTCTGTGTTTTTAAACAGCTGCAAAAGGAGAAGTGTCCGTCAGCAACTTGAAGAAAGCTTTTTTGTTCAGAAAATGGTTAACACTGTCTGAGAGTCTGGGATGCAGATTTAAACAAAGCATTCAAAAGGGAAATAGACTTACCTGAAAAGGGTCAGAGCAGCAGAGATATGGGCTGTTATGGTGCAATGGTAGTATCTCTACCTCTAAGCCAAAAAGCTCAGTTCAAGCCCCACCTGCTCCTGTTATTTGTCTGAACAGATTAATGGGTGGAGGCCAGCAAGGGGAAGCAGTCCTGGGTGGAGGCTGGCGCAGGGAAACAAGTCCTGGAGAAAACTTATCTTGGAGCAGTTGGTAGCCAGAGTGGAGCGGGCTGGAGGTTTACAGCAGAGCAGGGACTTGTTGCTGTACTGGGTTCTGGTGCGGGCAGTTAGACCATATGTGGAAGTCCCTGTGCTCAGCTACTGTTTATACGACTGTAATGACTATCCTCTTAAGTAGGTCTTATGTCTGTAAAATAACGCAACTATTCTTTTTTATTCCTCTTTTTGTACCGAAGATTTGTACAAAGGTACTTGTACCTAAGATGGCGCCATAAGAGGAGAAATTGTAAAACTTTTCACTGTACTCTGTATGTTTGTGCTTGAGTATATGACAATGAAGGATCTATGCTAATTAAAAGTATCTATTGGGCGAAATGCACATTCCCAAAGTTCATGCAAACATAACAGGTTAAGACTGTGGTAACAAAGTGTGGAGCTGGATGAACACAACACACCAAGCAGCATCTCAGGAGCACAAAAGCTGACGTTTCGGGCCTAGAACCAGGGTGATTTTTTCCAAGATGTAGTAAGAAGCAAGAGCGTTGCCCCTCGAAGAAATCACGCCAACAAAAACATCGCCTCCTCTGCGCAGCGACAATATCAGTCCACTGCTGCATTGCCGACAGCTGGCCAGACATGGCGCTGTGAGCGGAGACTGCAGCATTGCCGGACGTTGGTCAGAGGCGGCGCTGTCCTGGGAGTCGCGGTTTGTGGAAGGCGCGGAGCTGCATGTTGCTCCTTGCGGTGACCCGGCCGTTTGGTTACTGTTGGGGATGTCTCTCGGTGTTTGTGGAAGGTTGGTGCTTCGGCCCATCTTGAGCAGGAATCTGCTCCGTTTTTGCCCAGTTACCCGGTCCAGCAGCTATTCCAAGGTCCAATTTAATTAACTTGACGGTGTCTTTTGTATGGTTCTGTTCATTATTTTATTGAACATGTTCAGGATTAAAGAAGCGCGAGAGATCATCATAGAATGAGGTTGCACTGATTAGAGGCCATTCGTGTCTGTGCAGGTGCTTTGAGAAAGATATTCAACTGATCCAGGTCGCCTGCTGTTTAAAATAGTCTTCCACATTTACGGTATTTATTCAACTCTCCAGAAGTCTTGAGGCACCACATTTTAGGAAGGATGTAAAATGCATTGGAAAGAGTGCAGAAAAAAAAGAGAATGGTTCTGGGGCTGAATAACTTACGTAAGTTAAATAGATTGGAGAAATTTGGGACTGTTTTCCACAAATATTGTGAGATTGAAAGCAGATTTAATAGAAATTTTTAAAATCACAAAGTGGTTGGACAGAGGAGATGGGGAGAAACCTTTTCTCTTGATGGAAGGATTGAGATCCAGAAGGCATATGGAGGCATAGCTGTTTCGCATCTTCAAATGTTGGGATCTGGAACATACTGCCTGAGAGTGGTGAAGGTGAATTCAGTGAAAGGATTCAGGAAGGAATTGAAAGGGGAGGCAGTGACCTAGTGGTATTACTGCAAAACTGTTAACCCAGAGACCCAGATAGTAATCTGGGGTAATGGGAACTGCAGATGCTGGCGAATCCAAGATAACAAAATGCGAAGCTGGATGAACTCAGCAGGCCAAGCAGCATCTCAGGAGCACAAAAGCTGACGTTTTGGGCCTAGACCGATTCAGATTGGGGATTCAGATTTGAATCTCACCATGGCAGTTGATGGGATTTGAATTCAACAGAGAATTTTGAATCACTTCATCTGCCTTAGGTACCTTACAGTCTTCAGGTATCGATATTGAGATCTTGTGACTGGAAAGTCCTTCAGTAAGAAACAAAGTACTGTGCAGCTCAAGCAACAGCACTAATTTTGATCAGTCAGTGTTCAACATGGAGGAATAATTATTTGGAAGAGGCTGTGAGAGGACCAAGGTCACAGAAGATACTTTGGATTAGGATTTGAATGCTCATGATCAGAAATGGCTTGGCATATCACTGACAACTAACCTGGTTGAGACCTGAAGAACAGACCTAACAGACAGGGTTGATGGCTGATGAGCGAACCTCCTCAATCTAGTTTTCACAAATATGTCTATTCAGGATATTTTAGATAAAACTGCCCATCATACAGCTGTTATGGAAATGAAGTCATGTCTTCATACAAAGGACATCATCCTTTTGTTTAGCATTCTCATTGTGTTAAATGAAATAGATTCAGAACAGATCTAGGAGCTCAAAGCTGGGATCTACATGGCACAGTGCATCAGTAGCAGCAGAGTTGTATTCCAGCGCAATAGATAATCTCGTGGATTGACAAACCCCTCGATATACTTAAAGGTGTCACGAACATTTGTAGCTTGGGTTGTGGATAAGGTTGTAGACATGTTTCCCGAGCCAGTGGGTTCGTTTGCAAATGTTTCATCACCCTGCTGGGTAGCATCGACAGTGCACCTCTGGTGAAGTGTCCTAGTCTACTATTACCATCAAATAAAGAGACCAACCCTGGGTCCATGACAATTGTAGGTAAACATGTCGGGAGCATCACTAGGCACAATTAAAAATGCTGTGTCAACCTCATGAAATTATGATGTAAGATTACAATCAATAATGCAAGAAGCAGTATATGATTGATAGAGTTTACAGTTGCACATTCAAAGCTCAGTTTTGTCACATCTCGTTGTGAATAATGGACAACTGATGAGCTATTGGAGGAACAGGCTCCACAAATATCCCTGTCCTTGTGATGGAGAGTGCACCCTGCGGTGCGATAGTTGGGACTGGAGCGTTTGTAACTATTTATAACCGAATGTGTGGATGATCAAACCTAACCTCGTTTTGAGATCCCCACCATCATAGATGCAAATTTCCAGCCAATTTTATTCATTCCACAAGATAAGACTTTAAGATGCAGGAGCAGATGCAGGAGCAGAAGTAGGCATTTGGCGCATCAAGTCTTCTCTGCCATTCAAAAATCATAGATGATCTGATAACTTCAGCTCCACTTTTCTGCTTTATCCCTAGAAAATGGACTCCATTACTGACTAAAAATATCTTCTCAGCCTTGAGTATTCTTAGCCTTGACAGTAGATTCACTGACCTCTGAAAGAAAAGATTTACTCCTCATCTCTGTCTCAAATGGGTGACCCCTTACTCTGAGGTTATACTGTCTGGTCTTAGACTTGCCCACAATGGGAAACAAACTGTCAGCATATACCCTGTCAAGCCCCCTAATAATTTGATATGTTTCGATAAGGTCTTCTGTAATTCTTCTAAACTCCAATATGTACAAGCCCAATGTACTGAACTATTCTTTGTAAGAAAATCTTTCATGTCCAGAATCAAACTAGTCGACCTTCTCTGGATTTCTTCTACTACCTAAATATCTTCTCTTAGTTGGAGGGACCAAAATTGCTCACTGTATTCCAGTTATGGTCTGACTAGTATAGTTTTGAACCTTGTATTCTTTTTAGCAAGATAGCCCTGTTTTTATATTACATTCCCTTTGAAGTACAGTTTGTTTGGCATAATTTGAAGGCGGCTGAGGGTGTTCTTCTCTTCTTCAAAACCTAAAAAGATCTCACTGTTGTTACATTACTGTCCAGGCAAGATCTCTGTGTGTAGTGTTGTCTGCTGTGTGCCTCATGTTATGACAGTGATTAAAAGATTGATTTTAAAAAAAAGCACTGTTAGACCATGTGATGTTGTGAAAGTTGCTGTATAATTGAAAGTTGTTCTTATGCATTTTTCCTTTGTCAGTTTTCGAGGTGTCCCTATCAATTTAGCAGTCATTTACTCACTGATGTAAACCAGATGTGGAAATTTCGATCTTTCTGGTTTCTGTTCTGTATATTTTTTCATTAAAACATCAGAGAAATATAAGGAAATGTTCAAACTTAAAAATAACTAGAAAACAACACTTAAAATAATAAGTATTTCAGCTTATCTCTTGATCAACGCTTACGTGAATATTTAATGGTAGAATCATGAAACCAGCTTGAAGTAGAGTGTTCATAAAATCATAGATAATAAAATGTGAGGCTGGATGAACACAGCAGGCCAAGCAGCATCTCAGGAGCACAAAAGCTGACGTTTCGGGCCTAGACCCTTCATCAGAGAGGGGGATGGGGGGAGGGAACTGGAATAAATAGGGAGAGAGGGGGAGGCGGACCGAAGATGGAGAGTAAAGAAGATAGGTGGAGAGAGTGTAGGTGGGGAGGTAGGGAGGGGATAGGTCAGTCCAGGGAAGACGGACAGGTCAAGGAGGTGGGATGAGGTTAGTAGGTAGCTGGGGGTGCGGCTTGGGGTGGGAGGAAGGGATGGGTGAGAGGAAGAACCGGTTAGGGAGGCAGAGACAGGTTGTACTGGTTTTGGGATGCAGTGGGTGGGGGGGGAAGAGGTGGGCTGGTTGTGTGGTGCAGCGGGGGGAGGGGATGAACTGGGCTGGTTTAGGGATGCAGTAGGGGAAGGGGAGATTTTGAAACTGGTGAAGTCCACATTGATACCACATGGCTGCAGGGTTCCCAGGCGGAATATGAGTTGCTGTTCCTGCAACCTTCGGGTGGCATCATTGTGGCAGTGCAGGAGGCCCATGATGGACATGTCATCAAGAGAATGGGAGGGGGAGTGGAAATGGTTTGCGACTGGGAGGTGCAGTTGTTTGTTGCGAACTGAGCGGAGGTGTTCTGCAAAGCGGTCCCCAAGCCTCCGCTTGGTTTCCCCAATGTAGAGGAAGCCGCACCGGGTACAGTGGATGCAGTATACCACATTGGCAGATGTGCAGGTGAACCTCTGCTTAATGTGGAATGTAATCTTGGGGCCTGGGATGGGGGTGAGGGAGGAGGTGTGGGGACAAGTGTAGCATTTCCTGCGGTTGCAGGGGAAGGTGCCGGGTGTGGAGCGAACAAAGGAGTCACGGAGAGAGTGGTCTCTCCGGAAAGCAGACAGGGGAGGGGATGGAAAAATGTCTTGGGTGGTGGGGTCAGATTGTAAATGGCGGAAGTGTCGGAGGATAATGCGTTGTATCCGGAGGTTGTTAGGGTGGTGTGTGAGAACGAGGGGGATCCTCTTGGGGCGGTTGTGGCGGGGGCGGGGTGTGAGGGATGTGTCGCGGGAAATGCGGGAGACGCGGTCAAGGGCGTTCTCGATCACTGTGGGGGGAAAGTTGTGGTCCTTAAAGAACTTGGACATCTGGGATGTGCGGGAGTGGAATGTCTTATCGTGGGAGCAGATGCGGCGGAGGCGGAGGAATTGGGAATAGGGGATGGAATTTTTGCAGGAGGGTGGGTGGGAGGAGGTGTATTCTAGGTAGCTGTGGGAGTCAGTGGGCTTGAAATGGACATCAGTTACAAGCTGGTTGCCTGAGATGGAGACTGAGAGGTCCAGGAAGGTGAGGGATGTGCTGGAGATGGCCCAGGTGAACTGAAGGTTGGGGTGGAAGGTGTTGGTGAAGTGGATGAACTGTTCGAGCTCCTCTGGGGAGCAAGAGGCGGCGCCGATACAGTCATCAATGTACCGGAGGAAGAGGTGGGGTTTGGGGCCTGTGTAGGTGCGGAAGAGGGACTGTTCCACGTAACCTACAAAGAGGCAGGCATAGCTGGGGCCCATGCGGGTGCCCATGGCCACCCCCTTAGTCTGTAGGAAGTGGGAGGAGTCAAAAGAGATCTTCCCCTGCAACCGCAGGAAATGCTAAACTTGTCCCCACACCTCCTCCCTCACCCCCATCCCAGGCCCCAAGATGACATTCCACATTAAGCAGAGGTTCACCTGCACATCTGCCAATGTGGTATACTGCATCCACTGTACCCGGTGCGGCTTCCTCTACATTGGGGAAACCAAGCGGAGGCTTGGGGATCGCTTTGCAGAACACCTCCGCTCAGTTCGCAACAAACAACTGCACCTCCCAGTCGCAAACCATTTCCACTCCCCCTCCCATTCTCTTGATGACATGTCCATCATGGGCCTCCTGCACTGCCACAATGATGCCACCCGAAGGTTGCAGGAACAGCAACTCATATTCCGCCTGGGAACCCTGCAGCCATATGGTATCAATGTGGACTTCACCAGTTTCAAAATCTCCCCTTCCCCTACTGCATCCCTAAACCAGCCCAGTTCATCCCCTCCCCCCACTGCACCACACAACCAGCCCAGCTCTTTCCCCCCACCCACTGCATCCCAAAACCAGTCCAACCTGTCTCTGCCTCCCTAACCGGTTCTTCCTCTCACCCATCCCTTCCTCCCACCCCAAGCCGCACCCCCAGCTACCTACTAACCTCATCCCACCTCCTTGACCTGTCCGTCTTCCCTGGACTGACCTATCCCCTCCCTGCCTCCCCACCTACACTCTCTCCACCTATCTTCTTTACTCTCCATCTTCGGTCCGCCTCCCCCTCTCTCCCTATTTATTCCAGTTCCCTCCCCCCATCCCCCTCTCTGATGAAGGGTCTAGGCCCGAAACGTCAGCTTTTGTGCTCCTGAGATGCTGCTTGGCCTGCTGTGTTCATCCAGCCTCACATTTTATTATCTTGGAATCTCCAGCATCTGCAGTTCCCATTATCTCTCATAAAATCATAGAGTTACTTATGGCACAGAAGATCTTTAGGCCCATTAAATTCATGCTGGATTGCTACAGAATAATTCAGTTGTTCCCACTCCCCCTCGTTGATGCGCAAAGCCATCTTCTGTGCTGAGCAGATTTCTGATTGATAGCTAGCTTGGAATAATAAAGAACATTGTACTACCATTTGGCATTCAGATTCCTACTGTGGCTTTTCTTGGTTTTATGTCTACCCACCACCAATCTGAAACTCTTCAAGATCTCCAAAGCGGCCTTTACTAACCCCCAATTCTATCATTCCAGTGTTGATCGTTGCATCTCCAGTTACCTAGGTGGAGAACTCTATAATTTTCTTTATCGAACACTTCGCTTTTTTCGCCTTTTAAAAGAGCTCCTTAAACGAGACTTTAAATTCATTTGTTGAAGGGCTTGAGTAAGGTTAAATTTATAAATTTGTTGATAAAAGTAAAGTCTGCACCAAATTAATAAAGAAAGGACAGAGTTTAATAAGCAGTGTTGGGTATTAGTGACTAAGAGCACGTCAGAGAAGAAAGAAGTAAAGAAGTAAATAGTTGCTTGGGAAGTGCGGTACTTGAGCATTGTTGGTGAAATAATCATTCTGTTCAAACGTTTAAACTACCACTCATCGGGTCCAATACAAGAATGTTAAATTTCAAAGGGAGTTACAGTTTATATTGCATGAAGGAACGTTCTTGATTTGTTGACAACGCAATTCTGCTTGTTTGAGATACATTATGGCAGATACAGCAAGGAACTAAAATAAAGTTGCTGTCTAAAAGTTTGAGTAACAGACGAAGCTAGCCATTTTATACTGCTGCCATGCAATAACAACACAAGTATTTATTTCTACAGCAGGATGCTTCAGTTAGGCAAAAAGATATTTTATCTACTAAACTAATGACTAATGTAATCTACAATTTTCAGTGCCAATATGATGCTATGTTCTGAAGTATGATCAGAAATATGGTGCCGGTTTGTGGTGACAAAGCACTTTTCACTGTATTTTCTCAAATACATGTGCCCATAAAATCATTCATTAATGGAGAAATGCTGGTGTTGGACTGGGTTGGACAAGGTCAAAAATCACGTCACCTGGTGATAGTTCAACAGGTTTTCAGATAAACCTGTTGGACAATAACCTGGTGTCATGTGATTTTTGCCATCATTCTTTAATTCATTCAATAGATTTGGATTATTAATGGAAGCTAGTCCATGCCCATATCAGTGATCAACAACAACCTTTATTAAATACTAACAATATATAGGACATGGTAAGAAGGGACATCTCTGGAACCTTACTCGGATCCTAGTTCTGTGTGATGTCATATCATTACGACAAAGCTTCTTATGTGTGTTAGGATTTGCTATTATTAGAACAAAGATATAGTTAACCTTCTGCTCCACAGGTGTATAAGCCATATACCATAGTAATTGATAATTGTATTAAACAGTAATTCACTTTGGTTTTTCATAATGAGCAAGCCTACAGCGCATGCTTTCCAAGCTCAGAATATAATCTCTAACATTAGGTGTGATTGTTCGCTTGAACAGAACATGTTGATTGATCCTGAGTGTGTATTACACTAACATAATTTATAATTATTGGTTATGCTTAAAATGTTGCTCACTTATACTTGCTAGAAGCTGCACATGTTCTTACAAAGGCACCTATCCTCTGCAGGTAAAAGGAACGAGAATTTGTACATCCATTGTTTCTTTTTATAATTAAACAAATTAATATTGGTAGTTTTCTGATATTTGAGAATGCAGCAATCATTTAGTGATGAGTTGCCTTTTTTGCCGATCAGCAGCTGTTTTTTCATGAAATACAAATTACTGATCCCTTTGAAATTTGGTATTCCTTGTTTTGATCCTGAGAAGCACAAGACAAATTGCTTTGACCCCACGATTCTTCTATCCAACAATAAGAAAGTAAATTTGAAGGTACTACGTATAACTTGACAAAATATTCAAAACAGAGCAGATCAGCAAACAATTGGGCACCATGTGGACCAAGATATGATATGCAGTTCATTTTTTTACTTATCACTGATACCCGCAATCCATGAACAAATGAAGAAACATGCATTTGTGTCACAGTTAAAGATACACGGGTTTAACTCTATTAACCAATGTTAAGACTTTTAAAACTTATTTTGTGGTGTGTGTGCTGCTGGCTACATCAGCAATTGTTGTCCATACTTAATATCTTTCAGAAGGTGATGGTCTTGAACCACTGCTGTCTGTGGTAACCAAAGTTGGGATCTAAATATTCCAGGGTGCTTTACTTGTAGAAAAGATAGAAAAAATAGAAAAACAAGTGCGGTCCTGATAAGAGGTTGAGTTAAAGGGGGTCATGAGAAAGGATCTAAGCTCAAAAAAAATCAGAACGTAGAATCAGTACAGACTATAAGGAATAGCAATGAGCAAAAATCATAGATAGGAGTAGCCTATAATAATTAGCAATAACCATAACTATCAATAATTATAGTGTTGGGTAGAATGTAAGTCAGTAAATTAATGGAGCATTTAGTGCGAGTAATTCAATTATCCTGAGATGCTTTAATTTTTGAATGAGTTGGGCAAACTAAATTTATGAAATTTGCTTGGAGGATGAAATCATGGAATTCATTTGAGCCGTTTTTGAGAAGAAATATTTTGAGGAATCAAGTAGGGAAGAGGCTGTTTTAGATCTAGCAATGTGTAATAAGTAGTAGCTAAGGTAAAGGATCCTCTGGGGAAGAGTGATCATGATATAAATTATGTTTTCACAATCACTTTGGTAGTGAGGATGATATGTTCACATTCAAAACTCGTACCTTCAGTTTAAACCCAAGGGTGGGTTACTGTGTTAGAATGGGAAATTAGATTAAATGATATGACAGTAAATAAGAAGCGACAAACATTTAAAGCGGGAATCCATAATTCTCAATGAATATTATCTGTTTTCACAGTAGAAGACACAAGGAATATGTTGGATAGTGTTTTGAATCAAGGGTCCAATGAGAGTGAACAATCTGTATTAATTATTTGTTATAAAGCAAAAGAACTAGAAAGGTTAATGGAACTAAATGCCAACAGGCTCTTTGGATGTGATGACATGCAACCTAGTTTTGAAAAGAAATGTTTGCAAAGATAGTGGATGTGATAGATTTGATCTTTCAGAGTTTCCTAGATTCCAAAATGAGCCATGTGGATTGGAATGTAGCAAATATAACCCATGATTTAGGGAAGGTATGGGAGAGAAAATGGATTCTGGGGTACAGAATTTATATGCATTTGGAAAGGCAAAGACAGATTTGGGACAGTCAACATGGCTTTGTGCCTGGGAAATCGTATTTTACTAACTTGATTGAGTTTTTTGAAGAAGTAACGAAAAGGAATGATGAAGACAGAGCGGTAGACGTTGTCTGTATGGACTTGAATAAGGCATTTGACAAGGTTCTACATGGCAGACTGGCTAACACAGTTAGATCACATGGAATACAGGGAGAGCTAGCTATTTGGATAGAAAACTGGCTAGAAAGCATGGTGGTGGAGGGTTGCTTTTCGGACTGATGGCTTGTGACCAGCAGTGTGCTGCAGGGATCGGTATTGGGTCCATTGCTTTTTGTCATTTTATATAAACGATTTGGATGTGAATATAGGAGGTATGGTTAGTAAATTAGCAGATGATACCAAAATTGGAGGTCTAGTGGACAGCAAAGAAGGTTACATTGGAGTACAATGGGACATTGATCTGATGGGCTGAGGAGTGACAGATGGAGTCTAATCTCGATAAATGTGAGTTGCTACATTCTGGTAGGGCAAGTCAGGGGAGGGCTTATACGCATAATGGTAAAGTCCTGGGGAGTGTTTCTGAACTAAGAGACTGTGCAATGCAGGTTCATTGCTCAATGAAAGTGGACAGGTAGACAGGGTAGTGAAGAAGGCTTTTGGTATGTTTGCCTTTATTGGTCCGTGCATTGAATATAGAAGTTGGGAAATCATGTTGCAACTGTACAGGACATTGGGTAGGTCACTTTTGGAATACTATGTTCCATTCTGGTCTCCTTGCTATAGGAAAGATGTTGTTAAACTTGATAGGGTTCAGAAAAGATTTACAAGCATTTTGCCAGTGTTGGAGAGTTTGAGCAAGAGGGAGAGGCTGACTAGGCTGCGGCTATCTTGTCCAGAGCGTTGAAGGCTGAGGGGCGACCTTATAGAGGTTCATAAAATCAAGAGAGGCATGGATCGGGTGATTGGTCTTTACCCCCAGGGTAGCGGGGTCACAAATAGCGGGCATAGGTTTAAGGTGAGAGGCAAAAGATTTAAAAGTGATCTGAGGGGCAACTTTTTCATGGAGAAGTTGGCGCATGTATGGAACGAACTGCCAGAGGATGTAGTGGTGGCTGGTACGAATACAACATTTAAAAGACATCTGAATGTGTATATGAATAGGAATAAGAAGGGTTTGGAGGAGTATGGGCCAAATGCTGACAAATGGGACTAGATTAATTTAGTATATCTGTTAGGCATGGATGAGTTGGACTGAAGAGCCTATTTCTGTGCTGCGCATTTCTATGACTGTATGAACTATAGATAACTTCAGTTTTCAGAAAATGGTGGAATGTTATTGAGAATGTGATAACACAACTAGAAGATCAAATCAAATATGATTAAGTGGAGTTTTATTCAAGGGAAATGATGTTTGATAAATCTTTCTTTGTGTGGATTCAACTAGCATGATGAATGGGAGAAACCAGTAGATGCAGTATATTTGAGTTTCAATAACAAGCATGCACTGCAGTACCATACAACAGATTGTTGAAAAGAATTAAGGTTAATGGGATTATGGATAATATATTTAGTATGGGTTGAAGGTTAGGAAGCCGCTAATGAGCCATGTTCTCGAATTGCAGCAGTCTGTGTTGGTAAGCGCATCTGCACTATTAGTAGGAACAACGAGGTGTTATGTGCTCAAATCCTTGAACAACTACAAAGGCAAATATGATGTCAGCCTTTATTAGAAGGTGTTGCAGTAAAGGAACATGGAATAGTTGCTGCAATTGTATGGAGCTTCAGTAGAACTAGATCCAGCGTAGTTTTGATCTCTTTCCTAAGAAATGATAATTTGCTTTAGAGAGTTGCAATGAAGGATTGTTTTTTGGGGTGAGAGGAGGCCCTGAGGAGAAAATTACTGGAATGGGTTTCAATTGTCTTGAGTCTGCAAGAATGTGAGGTAATCTCATTGAAACGTATACATTTTTGATTAAGAATTAATCATTCTTAACAGTTCCTGATAAGACAAATATTGAGGGGCTTTTGATCACCTGTTCTTGCATCTTCTGCTTCAGCTCTGTCACTGTTTTTGTAGTGTATTACACCCTTTGCTGTGTTGAAAGTACTATACAAGTGAAAATTGCTATTTTTCTCATCAGTGTGTTTTTTGGAACTGCAGTATATTGTGCTTAATTTTTATTCCTGATTTTTCCGTACAGGGCCTGGTTCTTGGTGTGTATGAAGGAGAAGAAGGGAATGACTTGGTTCAGTTCACAAAGGCAGGGGAAACTTTTGATAATTCCACATCTGGAAGACTTAAAGAACTCCTGACCATGTATGTATTATATTCTAAAAGAATTTGGAGACTACTGGTTACTGAGAGAAATTATGAAGAGATTTATTCATTGTACTTGGATGAAAGTGTTTCCTTCTATTTTGAGGCACTTTTAATATTTCTCAATATTATATCTCAATAAATATATATAAATATAAATGAAGATGGTTGTTGTGGAGGTCAGACATCTAGGCTCTCTAACATCTTTGCGTGTGTTCCTCAATGCAATAACCAGCTTCACCTGCTTCAGAAATGACCTTTGCCTCCATCTTAAGGTCAGAAGTGGGGATGTTTGCCGAAGATTTCATAATGTTCAGCCCCATTCGCAACTTTTCAGACACCAAAAACAGTCCATGCCCAAATGAAACAAGACCTAGACCTTATCAGTCATGGGCTGACAAGTAACAAGAAAGATTCATGTCTCGCATAGTTGCCATCCAATGACCATCTCCAACAAAAAAGAATCGAACTACCACTTCTTCTCATTCGGTGTCATTACCATTGCTGGATCCCCAACAATTAACATCCTTGGGGTAGCCATTAACCAGAAACTGACCGGGAGACATAGAAATACGGTGGCTACAAGAGTAGATGAGAGACTGGGAAGCTTACATAAGTAATTTACTTCCTGAATCCCAAAGCCTGTCCTCCATCTACAAGGTGCAAGCCAGAAGTGTGATAGAATACTGTCCAGTTGCTGAGAAATTTGTGGTGATCTTTGGTTGCCCAATCTTTAATTAACGTGGCTGTGTCACTTCACAACCATCGTGGCTTGAGGGTAAACTGGTGATATTTAAATAAGGCTAGATGATTCGAATTATCGTATACTTCTGCTATTTGGATGGAAAATTAACTCCGTTAATGTCCTACAGTATTTCAGATTTATTGGTTAACATATGCATTTCAAAACACATAGGCTTCAAATATGAAAAAATACTGCATTTTTATCAATCTGAAATGCAATTAATTAATTGAAAGTATTGTGAGAAAACCATTGTACACATAACAAGATTCCTTAAAAACATCAAGATGAATGCTATGACGTGGAGGTTCTGGTGTTCGACTGGGGAGGACAAAGTCAGAAGTCATATGACATCAGGTTTTAGCCCAATAGGCTTATTTGAAATCACGATCTTTTGGAGTGCTGCTCCTTCGCCAGATGAAGTGGAGGGAGGTGCGCAGGCACAGAATTTACAGGTGGAGAGATGATTGCAAGATAATTCCATAAATTCTGTGCCTGTGCACTTCCCTCCACTTGATCTGGCAAAGGAGCAGCACTCCGAAAGTTCGTGATTTCAAATAAATCTGTTGGACTATAACCTGGTGTCGTGTGATTTCCAACTTCATCAGGATGAATGGAGGGTTAATTTGGCCATTCATCTCATTTTGAGGTACTTATGGAAGACTAAAGCTATTGTATTTGACCCTTGCAGCAAAATCTCAACACCTTGGATCAGACAGTTTGTAATGAGAGTTCTTTGCCCTGAGGAGAGTTTCTGATTCTTTATTTGCTTAATTGCAAGAACTCCCTACTTCCAGTTATGTAAAGTGGCACATTTTTACCCGGACCTCAACCTATTTTAATCCTGGTACCCTAGATTTTAATGATCTCATGTTCTGTATAAATGCAAGCTTGTTGTAATATGTTTTGAATGTTTCAAAGTACAAATATTAGCTAGCGTGCTGGTGGAGTGTGTGGGGGAATGTTGTCTAGCTTCTCTCTGAATATTCTCAAGACATTCAATGGTTATAGGTTGGCAAGACCTGTTTAACTTTCCCTTCAAAAAGCAGTATGTCTGGCAATTCAGTAGCCCTTGAACTCTGGATTGGAGTTTTGGAAGGCTTAAGGCAGGAATCTGCGGTTGAGATTCAATTCCTATTGTCTAAAATGAACCAAGGTGAAAAATGCAATGTATTAGTGTTTACCAACTTGTGATATTCTGTTCAAAATTACCTTTTCCAGAAACTAACAAAAAACGTTCGTCAGTTAAAAGAGTGAAAAAGAAGTGTGCTGTAAGGTGTTGTTGCCGTAAGTAGGGAGATAATCAAGTTGGCAGTTGACGTATTTAAGCTCTCTACCATTAGTTTCTGGTATTAATGCTTTCTTCAGAACCTAGTGCAACTTTTAACCAGATAATATCAAAACTAACATGGGAAAATCCCAAGGTGTTTCATGGAAATGATGGGACACTGAACAGAGTGAAAATAAAGAATAGGCTAAGGTGGCCAAAAATAAGATTGAAGAAGTGGACTTTGCAAAGGCTTTTGAGGGTGAAGAATGTGAAGGTGAATTAGGTTTAGGATTCAATGGGTGGTAGGCAGGAGAATCGATAGTAGGCTAGTGAGTGGTAGGCCTACTGTGGCCAGTTGATAATTCAGCAATATGGTAGTGCAAGGATTTGGAGGGATTAAGGAGAGCAAACATCCTTTTTTGTGCTCTAGTTTTATTGGATGATTTTACTTTTTTTTAAAGATCTGGACCTGTGCTTAAGAAAGGCCGAAGTCGCATATTTTATGGGCTACATCAGGTATATTTTATGGATTCAAAATATTTGAAACTTTATTCAAGTAAATGTGGGAATGTTAATTTTATTGATGTTTCACTGATAACATGTTTTCTAGCTCACTTTTAAAATGATTATCGATTTATAATTCTAATGCGGAATTGTCAGAATTTCAAATTCTCTAGCTGCATTTGATTGTATCGAAAATTTGCTGGGTTCATTGATTATTGTAAGAGTAAAATACATCCAGAACCCAGTCGATAATATTATTCAATAATTAACAAATTACCAAAAATCTAGAAATTGTGTAACTTTAAACATGGTAATTATAGTTCTGCAGTCTGAAAACTGGTATGGATTAAATACTGGCCAAAACTGAACTAATAACTACAGAGGAATTAGTTTACCCTTGGGATGCATTGTCCTTGGTAAAATTTGTGTTTGCTTCAGTAAACCTTGTTAATGTTGGAAAAGAAAGTAGTTATGCATTTGCAGAGTTCCATACCACATTCCCACTAATTAATCTGGAATTGGCATTTGGTGATACAGTACATAAGTAGATGGCGCATTTTGTCAAAGCTTTTCTTGCGCTTACAAGAACAATTCACAAGAATGCCAATTGAAGTGAAAAATCCAATATATTGAATGAAGAGAATGTGATTGGTTATCAAGTGGACCCTCTTGGTATAGGTGTTAATGATGACTTATAGTTAATAACCAGGCTTTATTTAATTTTTAAATCAGGCATGTTTACCGAGATCTCAGGGCAATACCTTGACCAACAAACAAATGAATGGCTGTCATCTGTTATGTTATGTTGAAACAGGGATAGTGTGGATAAAATAGTATCAGAGATAATGGGAACTGCAGATGCTGGAGAATTCCAAGATAATAAAATGTGAGGCTGGATGAACACAGCAGGCCAAGCAGCATCTCAGGAGCATCTCTGATGAAGGGTCTAGGCCCGAAACGTCAGCTTTTGTGCTCCTGAGATGCTGCTTGGCCTGCTGTGTTCATCCAGCCTCACATTTTATTATCTTAGTGTGGATAAATGTTCTTTCTCTCTATAAAGAGCAGAACCCTCTGCATTATGTCAATTCTGGTGCACCACACTTCAAACCTAACTGACAGTCCTAAATTGGTTGTCACTGTAATTCTTCGGGCACTCAGAATTATTCATAAAATGGTATCCAACTGCAGAGTCATGTCTGATATTGGACACTTGCAAATTTTGCAAGCACAGTCTGGTTGGGTCCAGGGCAATACTTTACTCGTTTCAAACAGCTGAAACAATATGAGGATCAAATTGAACATCATATCCCTTTTGCTGTTTGCAAATAAGCAACAAATATTAAAACAATTATGGCCCCTCAGATTTGTGGGCTTGTGTGTATTGGAATATATCTGTCTTAATACAGAAGGATTTGCAGGCAGAAAGAACATGTACATAAATGTTTCTGTTTGAACTCAACAAAATAGGTGGCAGCCATTTAGTTCTCGGTAGAGCCTTGAATGTCTTATATAACCTGCTTTGTTCTTGATGGCAGTGTCTCTAATAGAAGTCAACCAATCACTATCCTGTATTCATACAGTATTAATGTTGACCTTCCTTTTAAATTGGTATTCATATGAATTGTCCTGAATTCAAAATAAAAAGAGTTGACAAAATCTCTTGAGATAACAAAGTGTAGAGCTGGATGAACACAGCAGGCCAAGCAGCATCAGAGGAACGGGAAGGCTGACGTTTTGGGTATCTCTGACAAAATCTCTTTTTTGGCAATAGTTTGGAATTTAAAGTTATTTTCAGTAATAGTGATCAGGAAACTCTCTTCAATTATCATTAAAACCCATTTAGTTTCTATTCCCTTTAAGGAAGAAAAGTTGCCATTCTAAACTAGCTTGCTCTAAATTTGACTATCACAATGAAATGGCATTGCAGGCCACTCAGTTGCAAGCATGCCAAATGCTGACCTCGACTGCAATGCCTCCTTCTCACAAAAGAAAAAGTTTACAAACACTTTGAGACTTAACTTTCAGCTTGCACCCTTTGCTCCTTCATCTACTTTGCTGGTTCGATAATGTGGAGCTGGAGGAACACAGCAGGCCAGAGGAAAGAGTGGGACAAATAGGTGGGGAAGAAGATGGACAGATGAACTTGTCCATCTTCTGCCCCAACCTTCCTACTGATCAATCCCCCTGCCCCTACCTGTATCCACCTAACACCATCCCACCTAACTACCCCCAGCCCCACCACTCTTGCCTGTATTTATTTCCCAGATGCCTGGCCACTCCCCAGTCCTTATGTAGGGCCTAGGCCCAAAATGTCGACTTTCCTAGTCCTCTGATGCCGCCCAACCTGTGGTGTTCCTCCAGCTCCACATTGTATCATCTCTGACTCCAGCATCTTGCTTTCTACTTTGCTGATTATCTGATTTCATTTTTTATAAATTTAACCACAGCGAGAATCAGCTGCAGTGGCTTCTCTTCCAGCTCCTGCACTGTTGTCTCTGGTGACCCCAAAGAATATATCTTTTTAGTCCCCTCCTATTATTGATCTATATGTTTGCCACTCAAAGACATGATCCATAATAAAAGTTTTCATACGCAGCCTGACTACATCCAAACTCTACCTCTCTCAACATTTCCATTACCTATAAATTATTAGGTTGTTTGCTAAAATCTAAATTATTTAAATATTGAGTGGACCAAAGCCATTTTGTTTAGTCTCCACTGAAAATACTTTTCCATAGTTATGGGCCCCACTAATGTCTTTGGCAGCTGATCGAAATGGAAGTCAAATATTGTAATGTTCGTCTCATATTTAACCAGGGACTAACTTGCAACCACAGATTTGCACTATCACTAATAATAAATACTGCCTAAATAACACTTACCCTTGTGCAGCTTATCTACTGCCATAGTGAACCAACACACCTGACTTCTAAATGCCCACCTAGCTGGTCTCTGTTGTTACATCCAAAATCCAAAAATGTATGCCTGTGTACTGATATGCATTAAATTTGGTTCACCCTCTATCCCTTTGCTCACATTCCTGTATTGGCTATTAGTTAAAAATGCCTCAATTTAAAAATTCTCATTCTTTTTTTCCAAGATGTGACCTCACCTTTCACTGTCACCAAATAGCTCCTGCATTGCCATGCCTTCAGTTGTCTAGTTCTTTAGCTCCAAAATTCCCTTCTTAAGCCTCTCACCTTTTTGCCCTCTTTTTGTCCTTTAAGATTCTCCTTAAAGAAAACCTCTTTGATTAAGCTTTTATTCATTTGCCCTGACACTAAATTAACTCAACATTAAATTTTGTTTTTTTAGCACCGTTGGAAACTGTCATGGTGTGCATGTTGTATTAAAGGTTCTAAATAATCACAAGTTATCATAGAACATAGAACAGTACAGCACAGTACAGGCCCTTCAGCCCACAATGTTGTGCCGAACTTTTACCCTAAACCTAAGGTCTATCTAACCTCCACCCCACCTTATACTATCATCCATATGCCTATCTCATTGCCGCTATAATGCCCCTAATGAGGCTGACACCACTACTCTCTCCGGCAAAGCATTCCATGTCCCAACCACTCAATTCTAGTTATTTTCCCTGTTGCCTTCAACCACCTTCAAAACTCTGCACCCATGAATCCACTTAATTTTCTGCTGTGGCTACTTCACTTGGTTTCAAAAGATTTTGGAAACCTACCTCACCAACCATTTCTCGGAACCAAATGTTTGTCACAGCAATCCCATTTCAGTTCAGTTTATGGTGCATATCAACCAGGCCACTAGATGTCGCTAATAGGAACTGCAGATGCTAGAGAATCCACGATAACAAGGTGTAGAGCTGGATGAACACAGCAGATCAAGCAGCATCTTAGGAGCAGAAAAGCTGACATTTCAGGCCTAGACCCTTCATCTGACCCTTCATTGTATTGCACTGCTTCTATCTGAGAACAACACCTACAGAATGGACTTCATGGCTGATTAATTGTCAAATTCTATGTTAGTAAAACATAACCGTGCAACAATTCAATCTAGACTGATTTATTCTCTCAGGTTACTAGAGAAGGTTGTGGCATGATAACAAGGGCGCAGAATGTGATTAGTTGCTACTTAAAAATAAATGAAGCTCCGTTAGTATTGCCGAAGAAAAGAGACCCATTATCTCTCCCCACCACCCTCATCCCAACCTGCCCTAAATACTCCATCACTTACCTTGCTACTTTATGCCCTGGCACCTTACCCCTATCCACTTTGCACATAGTGGACATTAGTTTCTACTGTATTTTCCATTCCAACACCAGAATTAGTCAGAGTTAACCTGCCAACCAGTCAGTACTATTTCTTTATACAGTATAAATTGTTGTTCCCTTTGAAACTTGGCATTAACCTGATGAGTGCTAATTGAAAGGCTTTGACAGATGTCTGTTTTATCAGCAGTACACATGTTCTTACCAAGAAATGGCTTGTACTAGGATGTTGTTATATGAATTTTAACACAATTATGAAATTGTTCTTATTCACAAAAAGGATGTTTTACTTTAATAGGATTTCCCTCATGTTGTAGTTGTTGGTCTTGGTGACAAAGGTATTGGAATAAGTAACTTGGAACAATGTGATGAAAGCAAAGAAAATATTCGAGCTGCAGTAGCAGGTAGAGAATGCTTCTGGTTAATTTGTAAGTGATGATTATTAACATCAGCTGCAAATGTCATGAGATCAAGTAAAGTGATTGTTTGAAGCTTGGTAATATGTTTAAACTGATAAAAAGGACCTAATAGAGAGAAGAAGCATGATCATATACTGGATTATTATTATCATTCCTTGCAGAGTTATAACCTTTTACCAAGACAAGAAATGGATAGAGGTATGAGGCTTGTTTAGAGTAGGTTTCTTGCCTTTAATTGAAAGTTGCTGCGGTTAAAATTAATCTAACATTATGAGACACAAATAATTAAAATGTTAAAATTGACATTGAAAAATGTCATTTTTTTAGATTTTATTCTTGAAAAGTATTTGGACAGCCCACTTAAAAACAAGACTTTCCATTCTTAAACTGGGCAGGTGACGACTTGAACATTTTAAGAGATTTGAAGGTTTCAGTTATTAGGCTATATTCAACTCAGTTTTAAACAAAATCTGTCTATGAGCAAAAGCATTCAATAGATATCAAAAAAACGTTTTTCCTCATAACAAGCTACCTACTTATGGCATTGACCAGGGCAAAAACCAAAGAATTTTTTTCCAGAAACAATGTAATGATGCAATGGGGCATTCCTTGTTTGTTTCTCAATGGCTGAATTTAGATGGGCTAACTAGATTCCTTATTTGTAACCTATATGATGAAATACACATTGTTAACACAAAATTGGAAGATAGCTTGGCTATATCAACATCACAATTCCTATACAAAACACTTAATTGATAAGTAAAGCAATTCAAGAGTCTAAAATTATTTTATGAAGTCAAATACTCTCATAAAATTCTGCATGAATTTTTAGTTCAATGAAGATATAATTTTCAAACCTGATGTGTGGAATTTGACTTATAGTGAATAACAGTTCGACCAATATTGTTGACCATTTTATGGAACTGTTGTGTGAAGGAAAACACATACGTACAGTGTTTTAATGAAAATTTAGTGTCTGAATTTCTTGTAGTTGGTTGCAGGCAGCTTCAAGACCTCGAAGTTCCTCTGGTTGAAGTTGATCCATGTGGGGATGCTCAGTGTGCAGCAGAAGGAGCTGTTTTGGGTTTGTTTGAGTATAATGAGCTGAAGAATAAAAAGAAGACTGTGGTCACTGTGAAACCATATGGAAGGTATCCAGACATTCTGTATTTATGCAAAGTGTGCTCTTAATTTTACAAACAGCACTTTATTTATTTGGTTATACTTTGGGAAATCTGCACATGAGCAAAAAACTGAATTGCTGTACAACTGCTATCAAGATCTTTACCTAACTTCCTGTTCTTGGCAAGTTAGCTCCGGCTCTGTTTGAATTCAGCAATCATTTAATAAAATAATTGAAGGACTTCTAGTTTTGGTGTAAATCTATACTGTTTATCCTGTGTTTATTCTCTGATTTCTGTAGCAAAGCTAGTTGTTATAGTACTTTTATAGTTCACCCTTTCTTGGCGTGTTTACATCTTTTTCTTGTCTCTGCACTTGTAAACTGGCTTGTGAAGTGTTTCTCGCATTTCTTTTCCAAATTTCCGATAGCCACAGATTTTTTTCTTCATATTTTGTACTTTTATTTAAATGACTTACTTACATTTTAAAAGTATGGAATGTAATTAAGCCTGTTTTTTCACCTGAAATATATATTTTTGTATTGTAAGTAAGTCGATGTTAATGTAAAACCAATCTTTTTGGTTGATTTCTGTTGTTGGTCCAAAAACTATTATTTTGAAACCATATAAATTGCTCACATGGTACTTTATTGGCTTTGATGGGTAAAAATGCTGTATAAATGCAAGTCTTTCTTGTCTATTTTCACATGTGAGTACTGAAGATTTTTACTTCACAATTTTTTTGTGTATTAGTTTGATCTGATAATTTGGACTTTATGGATCTGATACTTTGGCTTCTTTGAATTACATTGAATAATACGTGCATTTAAAAAAAAACTTCATGTCTTTCTCTAAGTTTGGAAACTGAGACATGGCAGAAGGGAGTTCTGTATGCTGAAGGGCAGAATTTGGCAAGACATTTGATGGAAGCACCAGCTAATTATATAACTCCGACCAGTTTTGCAGAAACCATTCAACAAGCGCTATATTCAACAGGTGGTAAAGTCAGTGTGCATATAAGGTAATTCTGACATCTATTCTAATATTAAATGTGAAGTTTCAATATGTGTGAGAAAAGGCCAGTGGCAGAGCCCAAACAATTCATTTCTGGTTTGTGTTACTTTATTGAAAGCTCCAGCTCAAGAAAAGCTCCAGTTTGTGGATGATATATTTAATACCAGCAATGGTACATCCTGTGAATGAATTTAAAAAATTGTTTCTCTCCTTTTTATCACCTACTGTACAGCTAGCTCCCCTATAACATGATAGTTGCATTCTTGTGTAACCTCACGTTATATGGAACGCACTGTCCCTTTTCAACGAAAGTTTGTGTTATCCAGACAGCATCCGCTATTCGTTAATTGTGTTACAGCCAATTTGTGTTGATAAAACACGCGTTATAGCAGAACTACCTGTATGTTATTTTTTCGAATACAGTGTGACCCCTGAAACCGATTCGTTAGAGTTTGGCAGTTGTGCACGTGCACTCAGCTTGCGCTGCCTCAGGCAAGGCATGAAGTTTTTTAATACTGTTGGTGTGTGTCCATCAACAGTGTCAGTACTGGTTTGCACCTGCATATGGTGATGTTATTGATCCACATGCTCAATTATTCTTTCTGGCTTTGGATAACAGTTTGCCTTCCACCAATTAGCACTGTAGCTTAGGAAGCTGTTTTGTCTGCCATTTCCAAATACCCTCCACTGCCTTTCATGTTCTCCTTCTTCTACGCACTTGTGATCCTATCTCCCACACTCTGTGCTATAGAATCATAGAATCCCTACAGTATGGAAAGAGGCCATTTTGTCCATCTTGTCTGCACCAATCCGCCAAAGATCATCCCACCCAGACCCAGTCCCCCATCCTTTACACATAATCCTGCAATTACCATGGCTAATCCACCTAGCCGACACGTCCCTAGATACTATGGTGCAGTTTAGCATGGCCAATCCACTGAATCTGCACATATTTGGACTGTGGGAGGAAAACATGCAAACTCCACACAGACAGTCACCCAAGGCTAGAATTGAACCTGGGTCCCTGGTGCTGTGAGGAGGCAGTGCCTAACACTGAGCCACCATGCCACCCTATGCAGCATTCCATTTTCTGGCCTTTCTCGCCTGTGGTCAGATGGTCTATATCTTATTCCTAACAGGACAGAACCTCGTTCACTAACCAGCCAAACCTACTCTCCCTGACCCCCAATTTCTCTTCTGTTTATTTTATCAGTGTTATAATGAAGTATTGAACTCCTTAATTTCTTCTTTAAATTAGTTAGTGGGAAATGTGCATCGCTGGCTGAACCCTTGACTGTCCTTAATTACTTTGGAGATGATGGTGGTGAACAGTATTCTTGAATTGCTGCAGTCCTTAGGTTGTAGGGACACCCACAATGCTGTTGGGAAGGGAGTTCCAGGAATTTTACCCAACAACAGAAAAGAACAATGATATAGTTCTAAAACAATGTGTGTACTTTGCAGGGGATCTTGCCAGTTGTGAAGTTCCCATGCAGTTCTGCCCTTGCCCTTGTAGTTAATAGAGATCACAGGTTACAAGATACTGTCAAAGGACACTTGATAAGTTGTTGCATTGTATCTTGTCGATGTATACAGTACTGCTAAAGTATGGCGCTGGTGGAGTGAGTGAATGTTGAAAGTGGTGGATGGGTTGCATTGCCCTGATGGAGTCAAGCTTCTGGAGTGTTGTTGGAGCTCATCCGACGCAAGTTGCAAGTATTCCATTACATTGCTGACTTGTTGCTTTGTAGGTGGTGCACAGTCTTTGAGGAGTTGGGAGGTAAGTTACTCTCCACAGAATTCTTATTCTGTCACCTACTGAATGAGCCTTGATTTTCCCCTGAATCCCATTCATTGCAGTTTTACTGGGGGTTCTGATTGATACACTTGATCATACGTTCTCTTGATGTCAGGGGTAGCCACTCTGGTTTCACCCTTTGATTTCAGCTTATTTGCCCGAATTTGGCCCAATTTAATGAGGTCAGGAGCTCACTGGTCCTGGCAGAACCCAAACCGAACATCACTGAGCAAATTATTCCTTTGCAAATGCCACTCAAGAGCACTGCTATTTTACATGAACATGTGTGAAAATCTTCTGATTGTCTCGTATTGGTTGAACTAGTGGATTTGGAATCCCTTTCCCTGTTCTGGGAGTGTTGCATTTTCATGTTGGAGTCCTTTGTTCATCTGCTCTGTCTGATAGAGCAGTATGTCATTGTGGAGAAGGCAGCTGCTGTTGGTACTGTTAATCCTCTTGTTCCTCATCACGTATAAGCAGCTGCAATGCTGCAGGGAAGGCGAACAGATCAAAGTGGTCAAAAGTCAAGATTGGTAAAATAGATTCCTTCCAGTTCAGGCATAGGCTGTTCTCTCCTGTTAGTTAAAATGGTCCAAAGTTGCAATGGCCCAGTGGTATTAGAGCTGGATCATGAATCCATTGTTAATTGTCATAAAACAGCATCTGCTTCATTTGGGAAGAAAACTACCATCCTTACCTGGTCTGGCCTACATGTGATTCAGGCTTGCAGCAATGTGGTTGATTCTTAATTTCCCTGGGCCTAGCCAGTGACACCCTCATCCTGTGAATGAATTAAAAACAAAACACATTACAATAATGTAATTCAGAAATGTTGAAAACCATCTACAAACTAATTAACATACCCTGATAACAAGTCCTCCATAAGTTTCCCTGGACAGAAAAAGAACAAAACATTTTCATTCTGACACACTGGTAAGCTTTTAAAACTTAATTGCTCAATGAATCCCTGCGACGTTTTCACGCAAGTGGTTTCCACCACTCAGGAACGCGTGTGCTGGCTGTAAAAGCCAGAGTGCTGATTTAAAGGCAGAAGCAATTATTTCTTTATGTATTTAAATTAAAGACACATTTCAATTCCCCTGCCTTCAAATTATGCACTAATAAAGACTGGAAGTAACTGGCATCATTTTTTTAAGATTTTAACCTTTCCCATCCTAGCTCAAACTCAACATTTCTTGACATTTAAAATTTTGTCTGTTGCGTTTTTGTTGTTAAAAAAAATTTCTCTTCTTCTTTTGAGATAAACAGTTAGCAGTCATATTAATGGCTGATGTATGTCTAATGGCTAAAAAGTATTCTTTGTTCATTTCTTATATAAGTGGACAATAACAGTAATTATAGATTTTTTTGTATGTAATTACTGCTTATAAAAATTGCAAGGAGAAACTTCAATTCCTAGTCTGTCTTCCCTTCCCACCCTCCTACCCAATGAGTTGAAGTAATGAATAGCTGAGTAATACAGACCAGAAAGTTGAAGCCAAATACCCCAATCCATTTTGAAGTCGTTGGTAATGCTTTGCATCAGAATTCATTATCACTACTTTGACAAGGTGCCAGAACACTTGTGAATAAAACTATCACAGAAAAATAATGATAATTTTCAGAACTAAACCTGCAAAATTTGGTGAGATAGGTTGCATGTTCTAAAGGAAAGGGCTGCATCTTGATAATAAAATGTGAGGCTGGATGAACACAGCAGGCCAAGCAGCATCTCAGGAGCACAAAAGCTGACCTTTCGGGCCTAGACCCTGCTTGAACTAGTTATAAAGTTGCATGTTCTTTCAGAAGATTTGAAATGAAAGAATTATATGTACCTTAGAGCTTTAAGCAATATTATTAACAAGATTAATTAACAAGGCATTCGTTATCCAACTGTTTCAGGTATTTGCTTAAGAATTTTGTGTGCACATGAGCTGATTCTGTTCATGTCATTAGTTACGAGGGATTGTTGGAAAATCTGTTTTTCTAATACACAGATGACACATTTAGCTGGCTTCCAGAAGTGTCTCAAAAACAGGCTGGAATTACTGAAACATTTTGTCGCTGAGTACATTATTGGAAGCTAGATTAAAGTTATTAGTACCCACGGTTGTATTTGTTATGCTACTCAACTAGTAATCCAGAAAATAGCAGTTTAAGAATTTGAAATAACTTATTTTAAAAAATAGTATTTGGAAAAGGTTTTTTGTTAAAATTTTGGATGCTGCAAAATAGTAACTGGTTAATTAATCGCCTTCAGAAATGGATACCTTCTGTTCATAGTGGGTCTGGTCTATACTTGACTCCAGTTTCACACCAGTGTGATTAATTTTGACTCCTTGGTGAAATGATGCAGCAAACCATTTGGGGAGACTAGGGATGGACAATCACAGATATTCTTTCCAGCATTTAAAACAATAGCAATTTCTTATGACACAATTTTACTGAGGGCAGTTGCCAATATTATTTATTTTCCATTTATGTCTGACACAGATCCAAATCCTGGATTGAGGATCAACAGATGGGAGCGTTCCTTAGTGTAGCTAAAGGTTCAGATGAAGAACCAGTTTTCTTAGAGATTCACTATAATGGTTCTACAGTTGCCAGTGAATCACCGCTAGTCTTTGTGGGAAAAGGTATAACATTTGACAGGTAGGCTCTGATTTTGTCTCGTATTTTCTCCATAAATTTAAAAGTTCAAGAAGTTGTGTCCTGCTTTTTTAATCGTAAACATAGTGATTAAATAATACAGTTGAACTTCAACAGAAGCAAACAAACAGGTTTGTTGGAGAGAGGGGTGGGGTGTGGTTCATATTTGAGAAAATATTTTTGACCTAAATCTATCTCCAACCTGTTGATTTTCAGCTTTGACTGAAACTGGAAGTTAGTTGCATAACTAACTTGTTTCAAAGAAACAGTTTGAAACTTGAACTATGGTAATGAGGATGGGTATTTCTGTTTTTGGGCTTTGCTTCCACTGACCAAACCAGCCTAGAGTCGGGAACCGTAGCAGCTTTGTCAAGACAAGGTGATAGATTCAGGCATTTCAGTGCTTCCAGATACCTGCCTGAGGAAATTCCATAGCCTGAAGTTTCTCCAGTGGCCTTCCCCAACAATTCCTGACCTCTGTCTCTCACCAGGCCCCTATAATCCCTACACCCACCAGGTTCTGACCTCTACCCCAACTCCCTCCACACCCTCAATCCATCGTGCACCTGTGAGACAATATCTCTTCTAGTTTTAGACTCTTGATTATTCCCCATCCCTATCCAGGAAGGCTACAGTTCTCTCCAGTGCATGAGCAATGGCATTATTCCCTCTCCTTACTCGCTCCAGTCAGGACCAGGCACCTTCACAGGCTCCAATCCTGTTTGTCATGAGGGCTCCACTTCTGCTGTGCCTTCCCCCACCCTTATACTAGTCAACCTTCTGGTCATTCCCCTCCTTAAATGACTCCTATTTCCCACCATAGGTTCACCTGTTCCAATAGCCATTAATAAACAGCACCTTGCCTGAGGTTCAGCAGTTGATCATGCTGGCCATTTAGGGAATGAACTGATTTGTGATACCAGAGCTGGCTGAAACTCAGCAGTGTGTGATAGCATCCACTTAATGCTGGCCAGTCCAGTAAAAGTTATTTTATAGTAAAAGTTACATTATTTTTGTTTCTAAATGTTCCATCTTTCCACTATTGAACTCTAGTGTTTTAGGAGAGTGCATTCTGACAGTGCAAACTCGCTTGGCAAAAGCCCTGTTCGTCCTGTAGATCAAAAGTCAGTTTTCTACTTCTCTGTGTCAAAATGTAAAGGCATTACTTACCTCAGTAATAAAAGCTTTCGTGGGATTTCCATCCAAAGTAAACCATCATCCCATCTTGCCTTCCCTTCAGTCTACCTGGACCTAGGTTTGGGCATTGTTGGTAGAACCTTGATGTAAATTAACATTTGAATTCAAATGTTGGTTGAGCTTTTCCAGATTTTTGTTGAGGTATTTCATAATATTGGACAGCTAACTGAAAAACCCATGATAGTGAGCTACAGTAAATCACTTAGGTTCTTAGAAAATTCATTCCTTTATATGATGGTTGAAGTTAAAGTTGGTTATAAAACAGATTTGCATTTTGTATCTATGCATATGGTATTATGTTTTAGCTGACTGTATTTCCATCTTTTTTGGCAGTGGTGGAATTTCAATCAAACCTGCTTCAGGTATGGAAGCAATGAGAGCTGACATGGGTGGAGCAGCAACAATCTGTTCTGCAATCATCACTGCAGCATCTTTACAACTTCCCATTAACATTATAGGTAAAACAGCAGAATATAATTCTCCTGTAAGGCTGACAACTTTGAGATGTGACTAAAATTACAATCTAGCATTTTTACTTTGCCTTATTTGCACAATTTATGAATCCCAGAACTCTGAACCCTTTGGGTACTGATTACCAGTTCCTGCATTTAAAAAAATGGAAGAATTATCTAGTGACTACATAATTTATGTACCATTTTAGAAAGAACTGTATAGAATCACATTTTAAAACCATGGAATAATTGTATTTTTCTTGTGTGAAGATTTTCCAGCTCATACTTTGTTAAATTTCAAAAAGTTAAAATTCACATCTGTGGAAGGCAGTTTTGGAACTCCTTTGGTTTTTAAAAATAGTTTATCTCAACAAATCAATGTTATTTTTTCCAAATGTTTACCTGTATTAATATTCAGCAAACATTGTTTTAATTGGCACTTTTCAATTGGCAAAAATTACATAACTCAAATACCGCTATCTACTATGATGTCTGAGTATTTATCTTGTACATAAAGTATAACAGCGATGTGTATACCCTCTGCATTACATTTCTGTTATTTACTATTTGTTTTTACATTAATTTTACTATCATGGGTTTTTCAGTTAGCTGTCCAATATTATTGATTTGTGTTGATGTTTTTACATAGATTTTGGGGGGATGTTGATGTCTCAAAGCTTCATTTGGTCAAGTTTTACTGAGGTTATGCGTACCTCTTGATTATCTGGAATATTTTATCAATTAGCACACCCCTGGTCCTATAGGTGCTGGTTAATAAAATATTCGCTGTATTATCTCAGCTTAGATGTAATTGTCACCTATACATCATTTATTAAATGGGCTAGCAGTGGAACAAGGGAGACTTAAAGTGCCTTGCCGTCCTCCCAAAAGGAGTTTCAGTTGTCCACACACCGCATGCTGAATTTACATGTAATTCTTACTACTTCTATTAGTGGATCCCAGAATATGGAGAACCATACTTGGTTTTGGTGGAAAAGCTTCGTTATTAATTTTGTTAATACTCATATAACTTCTAGGTCTGGCTCCTTTGTGTGAGAATATGCTGAATGGCAGAGCAAATAAACCTGGTGATGTAGTCAAGGCAAAGAACGGGAAAACGATACAGGTAAATTGATTTTTTTTATTGTTGAAATGCACCACCCATGTTGTGAGCCATAATTCTGTGCACTTTCAACTTTGGTCTTTTTTAATTCCTTCATGCAATGAGGGCATCATTGGCTCGGCAGCAGTTATTGCCCATTTATAATTGCCCAGAGGACAATTGAAAATCAACCACATTGCTGTGGGTCTGGAGTCACATGTACGCCAGACCAAGCAAGGATAGCAGTTTCCTTCCAAGAAAGACATCAGCAAACCAGATTGGTTTTTCTGACAGTTGTATTTATCATTAGACTCTTAATTCTAGAAAATTATTGAATTCAAATTCGACCAGCTGCCATGGTGGGATTCGAAACCGGGTCCCCAAAACATTACCTGGCACACTGCATTAACAGTCCAGGGATGATACCATTATACCATCACTTCCCCTCTTTAGTTCAATCTTCAGATTAAAAACATATCAGATTTTTTTGGACATCCATGTGGATAATATTCATTCACAGCCCAATACACATGGTGTTAGTGACCTCAAATATCAGGCAGGACTTACCTATCAAATATCCCTGCTGATGCTCTGTGATCTGTTCGTACTGGCTGAGTGCTGTGTTTGGTGAAAGATTCTAAATTTATCTCAGTAAGTTATATTAAATTTGTAGTTTTAAATCTTATTCACTTCTTGAATAATTGGGTACCATTTTTCACTTTTCCAAGACACAATTCAAATCTAGAGAGTTTCAGAAATTAATGAAAACACAATTACTTCAAAGTTGGGTCATTCAGGAGAAAATCAAAAAGCACTTTTTCACATAAGGGAAATTCAGATGTGGGCTTTGCTTGTTTGACCAGCATTTGTTGACCATCCCTAACTGCCCTGAGAAGGTGATTTTGAGTTAAAATGGTGTCTCCTTGGAAAAATAGCTTAAACGTTGCTCCAGTCCTTTGTTTTGCTTCATGTGTATAGTTCAGCAAGGTAAATTGTCCTATTGTTAATGTGTGTTTGGGAGAAAGATGCAATTTATATGAGTATACCTCCGGGCTTATATACCTATGAACATTAGGAACAGGAGTAGGCCACTCAGTTCCTTGAGACAGCTCTGCCATTCAATAAACTCATGGCTGATCTGATTATTCCACATTTCTGCCTTTCCCCAATAATCTTTCACCCCCATCAAGAAACTATTTATTTTTGCCTTAAAAAATATTCAAAGACTGTTTCTACTGCCTTTTGAGGAAGAGTTTACCAAAAACCCATGACTCTCTGTGAGAAAAAAAAACTTTTATTTCTGTCTTGAATGTGACTGCTTAGTTTTAAACAGTGACCCCCAGTTCTTGATTCTCTCACAACTGGAAACATCTTTTCTACATCCACCCTGTCCAGGCCCCTCTGGACCTTACATGTTTTCATCAAGTCACCTCTTATTCTCGAAATCCAGTGGATACAAGCCTAGTTTTTCCAATCTTATCTTATAAGACAACCTCACCAGTCGGGTATTAGTCCAGGGAACCTTTTCTGAACCTTTTCTAATGTTTACATCCTTCCTTAAATAAAGAAACGTACTATACTCTGTAGTCAATATATGGCTTTAAGCAATTGCCCTGTACAAATGAAGCATACCCTGTCTACATTCTTATTCAATTCACCTCACACTATACAATAAGGTTTTGTTAGCTTTTTGTACTGTTTTCTGTGCCTGCATACTCATTTTGTATTTCATGCACTAGGACACCCAGAGCTCTGACTGTACCTCAAGCTTTTTGCTACAGAACCTTCCAAATAACATTTTCAAGTATTTCAAAGTTGTATATACTCCTGTGCTGCATAAACACTGTCACTAATTTACAGTCTCTCACAAAGTCCCTTCTGACCTTACACCTATGACCTCAAGTTTTGGACTCCCCTACCTTGAGGAAAAGACCTTGGCTATTCACCCTATCTATGCCCCTTGTGATTTTATAAGCTCACCCTTCAGCCTCCGACGATCCAGGGGAAAAAAGCCCCAGCCTATTCATCCTCTCCCTATAACTCAAACCCTCGAGTGCTGGCAATATTCTTGTAAATCTTTTCTCCAAAGTCCTTGATGCTGAATTCCAGGCGCTAACTACTCACTGTATCAAAACGTTTTTTTCTCACCTCACATTTGCTTCTTTTGCACACTTTAAAATTGTGACCTGTGGTTCTTAATTAATTTATACTTGAGTTATTAATTAACAATGTTAGGAAATGCTTAACAGAAACAAAAACATTATATTAACATTTATATTAAATGTGCAGTTAATAAATGTTCAAAAGAAACAGACAAAAATATTAGAAAGTTACATAATACCTGTAAGATACTACATATGTTTTGATTAACTTGCCTTGCAGATTAAATCTGTATATTATCTGTTGTCATCCTTACGGGAAATTCCCAGCTCTTCCAGCATCATGGTGAGGATGGCTGAAATATCCCTATACTGTAAATCTTTTCTGCACCCTCTTAGGTTTAACAACATCACTCCTGTAGAAGAGCGACCAGAATTGTACACAGTATTCTAAAGGTGGCTTCATCACTTTTACTATGGCTTTTTGAAAGCAGTAAAAGAGAGATTTTGACACAGACCTTCATCAGCAATCTTTTGGGGAAGTTCTGCATGACAGTAGTGCTTTGCATGTTCAAGGTAGAGAGTACCAAGGGCAGCAGAGAACAAAAATTGTCCAGACCTTGCCCACAGAAAGCATCCTCTATGTCTCTGCAAGAGGAAAAAGACAGAAAACCCAAGGAAGCTTAAAACAAAAGAATTCGCAGAAGAAAAGGCTTACGTTCACCTGATTAGAGTACAATGAACAGTGTTGTCAAGAATCAGAAAGACAATGATGAAAATAAATTTCCACTTTGTCATCTAGTCTTTTGATCTTTGAAATTTTGTTTATCCATTATATTGCTTTGCGTCCATTATGAATGTTTTAAATAGTTTGCCTTATGATTGTCTTAATGGTGATTGGATGTATCTGTAGGATTTTGAAGATGTATAGTTTAAGTTGCAAAATATAGAGATCCTTTCTTTTCAATGTTGTTGTTAAAGTTGTGTGTTTCAATAAATAGAGATTTTTGTTCTGTCACTAAAGAAAACCTAACAGTTGTCATTCAGACAAATTGGTCATTTTGGTGCTCTTATTTGGATTTTATGTATTTTTTGATGGTTTGTGGCACAGTGGGAAAAGATTCGTGACACCGACTTCCCAATTATGTCATGACAACTTATTCACATTTTATTCTGTCTGACATATTCTGGTAAGGTTTCTCCTCATAGGGAAAAGAGAACATGATCTGTAGTTTACATTCTAGCCTAGCTTTGTGTCACTGGTAAATGTGGAGATATCTCAGCTGGTCTCTTCATCCCAATTATGTATACACATTGCGAACGCCTCGGCCTTGCCATTGATTCTAATAGAACCGCATTAATAACAGCCTGAGAATCACCTGTTTATTCTTCCTCTCCTTTCTGTCTGTTAATCAAATCTGATATAAACCAATACATCGCCTCAATGTTATACAAGATGGATAATATGGTAGGCGGATGAGTTGGCAGATGGTTAGGGTGATGGCATGACAGGATGGTAGAGTGGTTGCAAGGTGGCTAGTGCGTGAGTGGATAGGGTGGATTAGGCAGCGGTCTGATCCATTCAAGGTAGCTAATAAATTCAGATTGAGGCACTGGGTTCTCGGAGTGTTTTGGGCAGAGGGGATGTGTTGTCAGACGATGACGTGGATTCAGTTTGGATGGGGTTGAGTTGAAATTTGTGGGTGGTCAGTTGGTGGTGTTGGAAGTCAGGTTGAGGATTGTGTCTTGGGGGGTTAGCGGTGTGTCAGGGATCAGTTCGTTGTTACCCAATGGTTAGACCAGGTTTCAATCCCTACGGTGTTTCCTGGGTAAATCTCTAAGTCAGTGAATTAGAATTTTCTGAAATCTCTGAGTTTGAAAGTTGGAGACTTTCTTGGAGGTTTCTAATGCCGGCTAATTGCCTAGGAGAAGTTTAAACTACAAGGGTAATTTGCATGTGGTCAGGTGTACTGGGACTTTTGCCTGGTCCTGACTCACAAGGCTTTTGTATAGTACTGCAGTGACTGTCTTTACATCAGATGATCTGAGCCCTGATTTGTGAAATCATCAGATGTAACTGACTTGGAGCAGAACCCTATGTTTTTACACTATCTGTTGTTTTACATGTAGGGATTTTGGGAATGGATCTTATTTGTGAAGATTTTAAAACGCGCACTGCTTGTATTCTCCTCTGTCTTTAAGGTGGATAACACTGATGCTGAAGGTCGATTGATACTAGCTGATGCTCTATGCTATGCACACAGCTTTAACCCCAAAGCAATTGTAAATGCTGCAACGTTAACAGGTACTGTATCACTGCCTTTGATGTTGCACAAACTCTGAGAGTGCATGAGAAATAAAACAGTGGCATACTCACTGATTTCATCAAGAATAAGAGTACTGAAACATTATTCAGCTACACCTGCAGCATTTTACTAGTTCCACATTTAATGTAAAGTATTCTTTGGACATGATGTTGCTGGGCAGGATTGTTGTTTATGTCCAAACACTTCCCCTGAGAAGGTGATAGTGAGACATCTTGAAAATGGAATCCGTGTGATATCCTTTGTATTGGTTTGACACAACTCAGTTGTCTCCACAGCCACTTCAGAAGGCAGTTGAATCAATCATGCTGGCATATTTCTGGAGGCATATGTAGGCCAGACAAGGTTTGAATGTTCAATATTCCTTCCTTAAAGGATGTTAATGAATCAATTGTGTTAATACAACAATTTTTCTTATCATTGATAACAAAGTGTGAAGCTGGATGAACACAACAGGCCAAGCAGCATCTCAGGAGCACAAAAGCTGACATTTCGGGCCTAGACCCTTCATTGGAGAGGGAACTGGAATAAATAGGGAGAGAGGGGGAGGCGGACTGAAGAGGGAGAGTAAAGAAGATAGGTGGAGAGGAGAGGTATAGGTGGTGCGGTAGGGAGGGGATAGGTCAGTCCAGGGAAGACGGACAGGTCAAGGAGGCGGGATGAGATAGTAGGTAGGAAATGGAGGTGCGGCTTGAGGTGGGAGGAAGGGATGGGTGAGAGGAAGAACAGGTTAGGGAAACGGAGACAGGCTGGACTGGTTTTTGGATGCAGTGGGGGAAGGGGAGATTTTGAAACTTGTGAAGTCCACATTGATACCACATGGCTGCAGGGTTCCCAAGCGGAATATGAGTTGCTGTTCCTGCAACCTTCGGGTGGCATCATTGTGGCACTGCAGGAGGCCCATGATGGACATGTCGTCTGAGGAATGGGAGGGGGAGTTGAAATGGTTGGCGACTGGGAGGTGCAGTTGTTTATTGCGAACCGAGCGGAGGTGTTCTGCAAAGTGGTCCCCAAACCTCCGCTTGGTTTCCCCAATGTAGAGGAAGCCACACCGGGTACAGTGAATACAGTATACTACATTGGCAGATGTGCAGGTGAACATCTGCTTAATATGGAATGTCATCTTGGGGCCTGGGATGGGGGTGAGGGAGGAGGTGTGGGGACAAGTTTAGCATTTCCTGCGGTTGCAGGGGAAGGTGCCGGGTGTGGTGGGGTTGGAGGGGTGTGTGTAGCGAACAAGGGAGTCACGGAGAGAGTGGTCTCTCCGGAAAGCAGACAGGGGAGGGGATGGAAAAATGTCTTGGGTGGTGGAGTCGGATTGTAAATGGCAGAAGTGTCGGAGGATAATGCGTTGTATCCGGAGGTTGGTAGGGTGGTAGTTGTTGTTTACTGAAACCATTTTTTATTTCTAGATGTTTTAAAGAAGACTAAATTTAAATACATAATCTGCCATAGTAAAATTTTCATTTATTAACTCTGGATTATTGGTTCTGAGGTCTTATTCAAGTAACCTAATCACTGCCTTGTTGTGACAGCAGAAATGTCATATCTTATATAATGTAAGTTCTTTCCTGCGAAACAATAGTTTTGAAACAAAATCAAATTCCAGTGATTTAATTTGTGCTATTTCACAGGTGCTATGGATGTTGCCCTTGGATCAGCAGCTACTGGGGTGTTCACCAATTCTGACTGGTTGTGGGGACTCCTCAGACAAGTAAGAATCATTTCTGCAGTGTTTTATGCTAGATGTCATTTCTGCATAAAACTTGTTTAAAAATTTATATGAGAACTAGCTCTGCAACCCTATACTCATGTGAGAATTCAGGCTTGCAGGAAGTCTAGGTCAGAGAAAGAGCTAAGATATTGTTTTCCATCCTGATTTGCCATTTAAATTTTCACGAAAAAACAACCAATCAACATTCTTGTGTGACTCTCTTAAATGACCAAGCCTTTTCTTTTGCCTATGCTGCACATTGATGTTGTAACATTAGTGTGAATTTGTGAATAACGGTCTATTTCCCCATCAGATTAATGAGACTGATTTTACGATTACTTGTAAATAGCACTATTTGAATTAACCCTGCATATAAAGCCTCAAAATCATGCTTCTGTTTAAACTCAGCATATATGAAACCCTCCTTTTCAGCCACAGGATGCTATACTTGCATTAGTTAGCCACCTCAATTTTTCATACACAAATGAACGTTTTATTTACTGTTACATTTATAACTGCACAAGGAATGCAGGAGACAAAATGGACTGTGTTGTGAAGATGTGCAACAGTTTTACACATACTCATGTTTTGTATTTTCAGACCGATTTCCCAGGCTTCAAAGGTCAATTTATGTACCAGCATCTATGGTGCAGTTCTAGTTACAATAAAGGGACATGACCTTGTGAATGCAAATTTACAATAACATATTTAATAGTCAAATATCTTAATTTATTATGTTAATTGATGCAGTATTGTATTAAATTGCAACAAGACAGTGCCATTTTTACATTCAGTTCTGTCTTGCATTCAAGTCCTTCATGGCACAGTGTTTAAACGTTTATTTTGAAGATAATTTGGAGCAATAAATTCTGAACAATTATGTTTTTTTGGCACTAACTTGACAAATTAAACAATCATTTGAATTTGAGTGGATGCTTTTATTTATCTTTATCTGTTTTAAACTGTAATGTTAACAGTATGAATATAAAGTTTTTCATTGAGGATTAGGTTTAATTAGTCATTTTTGATTTTGATCATGGGAGTTCATATCCTTTATTTATGTCTTTTTGATCATAATTGATGAAGCTGATATGTTCTTGTTTTAGGCAAGTGTTGTGACTGGAGATCGAGTGTGGAGAATGCCACTTTTTCAACATTACACCAGGCAGGTCATAGAATCGCAACTGGCAGACCTAAACAACATTGGAAAATACAGGTGACTGTGGTGTTAAGTACATAATTTAAGTACATTCTTACTTTGTATATTGTGCTTTGTGGCTTTAGAAGTACCTAACATGGAATGTGGAAAAATAATCATAGAAACAGGGTTATGTAATTAAACTGTTTTAACTTGTTCTATTGTGTCACAGCTAATCTAAATCTTAACTATCCTCCCAGTTTACTCTATATCCCTTAATACCCGTGGATGTCAAAAATCTGTCTGTCTTTAAAAAAAGAATTCTACTCCATGATCCGTACACAATCAAATGTGAAACTCCTCAACCGAAACCATTCATTCGGCATGTCTTGATTAGGGAATTTCTACATACTGATGATGTGGCACTGGTTTATCTTATGACCATTTCTCTGCAAAGAAGAGATGAGAATCAGGATGGGGACTTCGCTGGAAGTCTGTCCTTTCAGGTTTTCAGCTTGCTGTTAATCTAGACAATATACAGGAAGAGGCTTGAACAAGGTTTGCAATTCAGGGTTAGATGATATTGTCAATACCCCAGCAACATTTTTGTAAGAACCTGTGCTGCTATTGTTAGTTGCTGCTATTGTTAGTTCCTTATTTTGCCTACATATTCATTTTTGATAGCAATCTAAAAATTGTATTATTTAAAATTGAGAAATTTTAGGGAAATTAATTTCAGTCAGGTAAAACCAGAAATAAGTCTGACACTCAGTTTTCTCAGAGACATTGGATATTAAACAATTATTTGTACAGCTAACAGTTTTGCTTTCCTGAAAACTGTTGTTTCATTCACTTCCACTTCCACTTACTCTCTTTTTAAGATACTGTTGGAGATCCATGGTAATCAACGCTTTCACTGGATTTCCATGCATTTCATGCAGCCAGCTATCCTAAATCCTCAGTACAATTAGTGCTGGTAATTCCCTAATGACACCTGATCATAATTAATTAGACCTTAACTGATGCCATTCAATGATTGGAGTAGGCCTGCTCGTTGCTTACCTTAAATATAAACACATTATAATCGATCCCACAATATGTTGCAAACAGTGTCTTCAAGTTGGAAGATTTGAATGTAGTGCCCAGAACTCTGTTATGTTATGCACTGCATGTAACGACAAGAATTGAATGTAATTAAACTGTGAATGTTCTTGTACCACAGCAAAAAACAATTACACTATGTAACTAACATTAAACTTTTGGAAGACCATATTGCTTACTGTTCATAAAGAAACAAAAGTTTCAAAACATCCTCTCAGTTAACGAAAGTGAAATATTCAAAGGGAGCTTGGTAATGTTAACAAAATTGTTGCAGTGATGATCTAATGAACCAGTTATCCAAAAGACCTGCCGAGATATAATATTCTTGTATGTGCTTCACTTTATTATGCCCATTTAATCATAAAAAAGAGCAAAAATAATGCGGAGAAAAATGGAACAAAAATTAATGTTTTGTTTTATTGTGAATCTCTGAGGAAGGGTATTTCTGAATTAAAAATCCATGGTAAGATTTCAAAAAAGTATATTTTCTGCCTGTTTGATAATTTCACTATGCTCTGATATGTTCCTGCAGGTCTGGTGGTGCATGTACAGCTGCAGCATTTCTGCGAGAGTTTGTTACAGTCTCTCACTGGGCTCACCTTGACATAGCTGGTGTTATGTCAAACAAAGATGAAGTTCCATACCTGCGGAAGGGAATGGCAGGAAGACCAACCAGGACATTAGTGGAATTTACAGCCTACCTGAGTCAAGAAAGCCAAAATTCTTAAATTGTCCTTTTAAAGATGTGCCCACTTTTTCTTTTGTATGTTTAAATTACATGGATTTCATAATTTCATTGCCCATATAAATGCCCCTTTTGTATCTCTGATAAGTCTTGATTTTGTTTTGCATCTGGAAAAACAGTAATTAAATCAAAAAGGATGCACGATTTTATCTTGCAAACTCTGTTGAAGAAGAATCTCATCATGATTGACACTTGATTATAGAGGCTTTAAATGGTAACTTTTTTTCTCCTCCAAACCATAACTTCCATCATTCATTGTGCAACTGTTCATTTTATGTTAAAATGGCACCTATTTTGCAGCAACACAAAATCTGCAGTGTTTCCAGTGCCTTTTGCAAATACTGAAACTGTAAAAACCTATGGATTTTGATAATTAATGATCATTGTTGACAAGTCTTTGCTGTTCACAGGAAAAGCTGACACATAGATCAAGCATTCGATATGATTAAACATGAGTATTTTTGTAATATTTTAATATTCAAAATGATCTTAGCCAAAACAATAAAGATTAAACTAGATATAACAATAATTTCTAACTGATCTGAGCTGTAATTGCAAAACTTAGAACATTGACAGTCACAGTCAGACAGTCTCAAATTAATAGATGGAGAATAATTCCTGGATGTGGACAGTATCGATCTTCAACTTTTACAAGGGTAATTAGAAGAACAGAAAATATGACTGAGAAGGAGGCCAGTTGTTCTGTTGTATTTGTACTGACCATTCCATTTTGTCATATAGCTATGTAGCTCATGACACTTAAAGTGCATATCTATGTAGTTTATGTTGTTTCAGGAATAATCATGAAACTAATGAATTATCAGAATTCAACTGGTGCATGGTTTTCAGGAAAGGAAATCATCAACCTTAGACAGTCTGGCCTATGTGTAATTCCAGACCCACGATGCTCTTAACTGCACCCTTGAAAATTTGTTTTATCAAGCTAACACAGAAATGTTGAACAACAATAAAACTGGGTAGGCCATCCAGCATTGAGCTCAGATTCGAAAACGGCAAAGGTGTAATCAGTCCTACTGGTACACTGATACACAGCTGTGAATGAAAAGACCTGGGAGTCCTCAAGTTGACTACAGATCTTCTGAAGTCTCATAGCATCAGATCAGACATGGAAAGGTAAGAACTCCGGGCTGATATCAACCATCCTAACTCAGCTGGTGAACTACCATCTGAACACAATTTGGAAGGAGCAAGAAGTAGCGAGCACACAAAGTAAACTCTGAATGCAGTGATTACATTTGTCCACACCCTGACTCGGCTGGGTGAGCCCTGAAAAACAAACCTACTATACTGGCTATCTAGCAGGTGGTGAGGAAACTGACAACAAGGAGAAATCCATGCATTTCATGCAGCCAGCTGTCCCAAATGTTCTGTACAATTAGTCATAGTAATTCCCTAATGACACCAGCTCATGAAAATTAATTAGACCTTAGCTGATGCCATTAAATGATTAGACTTTCCCCTCATTGATCTACCTATTATGGACATATCTGTCCATGATAGTAGGACTAACAATTCTTGTTGATATGTACTGTCTTAACAGTTGAGGATATGCTCCAATGTGTTTTGTCGTACTGCTGCCATGTTCAACTGATTGAAAACTGATCTGGCAACTCAAAACTAGCCATCCATGAGCCTCTGGGTCATCAGCAGATGGAGAGCTGCATTCAACCACTATCTATGGCTGCTCTTGCATACACCTCTCACTACAATTACTGTCTAGCCAAGAGATCAGCCTTGCTCTCACAATGTGCATCTTAGTTTAACATAAAGTTCCAGTGAAGATCAACACTTTAGTATATGTCAGAACAACAAACTTGTGAATAAAATTCATGGAATAAAAAGGACTGTAGCAACCTGGACACAAAATTGGTCCAGTGGCAGGATACGTGGTCGTGGTTGATGGATGTTTCTTGGACAGGAGGAAGGTTTGTAGTATGGTTCCACAGGGGCCAGTATTAGAACCTTTGCTCATTCTAATACATGTTAATGACTTGGACCTCTGTGAAGAGAGTACAACTTCAACATTTGTGGATGATAAACATCTTAAAAGCATTGTGAACTTTGAGAAGGAAACTTCAAAAGGGCATAAATGAGATAGTGATGATGAAATGTGAGGCTGGATGAACACAGCAGGCCAAGCAGCATCTCAGGAGCACAAAAGCTGACGTTTCGGGCCTAGACCCTTCATCAGAGAGGGGGATGGGGGGAGGGAACTGGAATAAATAGGGAGAGAGGGGGAGGCGGGCCGAAGATGGAGAGCAAAGAAGATAGGTGGAGAGGGTGTAGGTGGGGAGGTAGGGAGGGGATAGGTCAGTCCAGGGAAGACGGACAGGTCAAGGAGGTGGGATGAGGTTAGTAGGTAGCTGGGGGTGCGGCTGGGGGTGGGAGGAAGGGATGGGTGAGAGGAAGAACCGGTTAGGGAGGCAGAGACAGGTTGGACTGGTTTTGGGATGCAGTGGGTGGGGGGGAAGAGCTGGGCTGGTTGTGTGGTGCAGTGGGGGGAGGGGGTGAACTGGGCTGGTTTAGGGATGCAGTGGGGGAAGGGGAGATTTTGAAACTGGTGAAGTCCACATTGATACCATATGGCTGCAGGGTTCCCAGGCGGAATATGAGTTGCTGTTCCTGCAACCTTCGGGTGGCATCATTGTGGCAGTGCAGGAGGCCCATGATGGACATGTCATCAAGAGAATGGGAGGGGGAGTGGAAATGGTGTGCGACTGGGAGGTGCAGTTGTTTGTTGCGAACTGAGCGGAGGTGTTCTGCAAAGCGGTCCCCAAGCCTCCGCTTGGTTTCCCCAATGTAGAGAAAGCCGCACCGGGTACAGTGGATGCAGTATACCACATTGGCAGATGTGCAGGTGAACCTCTGCTTAATGTGGAATGTCATCTTGGGGCCTGGGATGGGGGTGAGGGAGGAGGTGTGGGGACAAGTGTAGCATTTCCTGCGGTTGCAGGGGAAGGTGCCGGGTGTGGTGGGGTTGGAGGGCAGTGTGGAGCGAACAAGGGAGTCACGGAGAGAGTGGTCTCTCCGGAAAGCAGACAGGGGTGGGGATGGAAAAATGTCTTGGGTGGTGGGGTCGGATTGTAAATGGCGGAAGTGTCGGAGGATAATGCGTTGTATCCGGAGGTTGGTAGGGTGGTGTGTGAGAACGAGGGGGATCCTCTTGGGGCGGTTGTGGCGGGGGCGGGGTGTGAGGGATGTGTCGCGGGAAATGCGGGAGACGCGGTCAAGGGCGTTCTCAATCACCGTGGGGGGGGAAGTTGCGGTCCTTAAAGAACTTGGACATCTGGGATGTGCGGGAGTGGAATGTCTTATCGTGGGAGCAGATGCGGCGGAGGCGGAGGAATTGGGAATAGGGGATGGAGTTTTTGCAGGAGGGTGGGTGGGAGGAGGTGTATTCTAGGTAGCTGTGGGAGTCGGTGGGCTTGAAATGGACATCAGTTACAAGCTGGTTGCCTGAGATGGAGACTGAGAGGTCCAGGAAGGTGAGGGATGTGTTGGAGATGGCCCAGGTGAACTGAAGGTTGGGGTGGAAGGTGTTGGTGAAGTGGATGAACTGTTCGAGCTCCTCTGGGGAGCAAGAGGCGGCGCCGATACAGTCATCAATGTACCGGAGGAAGAGGTGGGGTTTGGGGCCTGTGTAGGTGCGGAAGAGGGACTGTTCCACGTAACCTACAAAGAGGCAGGCATAGCTGGGGACATTTTTCCATCCCCACCCCTGTCTGCTTTCCGGAGAGACCACTCTCTCCGTGACTCCCTTGTTCGCTCCACACTGCCCTCCAACCCCACCACACCCGGCACCTTCCCCTGCAACCGCAGGAAATGCTACACTTGTCCCCACACCTCCTCCCTCACCCCCATCCCAGGCCCCAAGATGACATTCCACATTAAGCAGAGGTTCACCTGCACATCTGCCAATGTGGTATACTGCATCCACTGTACCCGGTGCGGCTTTCTCTACATTGGGGAAACCAAGCGGAGGCTTGGGGACCGCTTTGCAGAACACCTCCGCTCAGTTCGCAACAAACAACTGCACCTCCCAGTCGCACACCATTTCCACTCCCCCTCCCATTCTCTTGATGACATGTCCATCATGGGCCTCCTGCACTGCCACAATGATGCCACCCGAAGGTTGCAGGAACAGCAACTCATATTCCGCCTGGGAACCCTGCAGCCATATGGTATCAATGTGGACTTCACCAGTTTCAAAATCTCCCCTTCCCCCACTGCATCCCTAAACCAGCCCAGTTCACCCCCTCCCCCCACTGCACCACACAACCAGCCCAGCTCTTCCCCCCCACCCACTGCATCCCAAAACCAGTCCAACCTGTCTCTGCCTCCCTAACCGGTTCTTCCTCTCACCCATCCCTTCCTCCCACCCCCAGCCGCACCCCCAGCTACCTACTAACCTCATCCCACCTCCTTGACCTGTCCGTCTTCCCTGGACTGACCTATCCCCTCCCTACCTCCCCACCTACACCCTCTCCACCTATCTTCTTTGCTCTCCATCTTCGGCCCGCCTCCCCCTCTCTCCCTATTTATTCCAGTTCCCTCCCCCCATCCCCCTCTCTGATGAAGGGTCTAGGCCCGAAACGTCAGCTTTTGTGCTCCTGAGATGCTGCTTGGCCTGCTGTGTTCATCCAGCCTCACATTTCATCATCTTGGAATCTCCAGCATCTGCAGTTCCCATTATCTCTGATAAATGAGATAGTGTTCATTTTGAACATAAAAATCAACCTAGAAAAATTTCTATCCTTGATGAAGATAGTCACATGATTGTCCAACATATTGAATGAAGGACTATGAAACAATGCACAATGTGATAAAGTAAATGTAACCTGCTTCGAAAACAATAATTATCCCACATGTATAATGTGTAATTTTGACACAAGAACAATAAAGATTGCTGGTATGTTTACTAAAATTGAGCAATTTAATGCGTCACACCTAACACATTGTGTGACCTAAAATGTCACCTCTCCTTAACACTAATAAAACCTTTAGTTCTCTCAGGACTGTGATTTGAAAGGAATTTGTGGATTTACATGTACATATTAGTCAATTAAAACTTCCTAACTGGTTAAAGATTTAACAGCATCTTAGGTTTGTTTAGGATATCCTCATCAATGGTGTGAACCTTTGATCCTATACTTTTATTTTGATCTTCTGTGTCTGATACTAGCTCTCTCACTAACACCTGAAGAAGGACTGAGACTCAGAAACCTTTGTTTTCAAATCAACCTGTTGGACTATAACCTGGTTATAGTTATGATGTGTGATTTCTGACTTGGTCCATTCCAGTCCAACACTGGCACCTCCACATCTTGGTTATCCACAGTGGTAGGAAGAACAGATGGACACCGTGTTTCTTAAATGGAATGAGGTTAGAAAGTATGAAGTAAGACTCTTGACACAGTGGTAATGTGTCTGTTTTTGAGCCAGGTAGCCTGTGTTCAAGTCCCACCTACTCCATAGGTGAAAAGTCATCACTGATCAGCTTGATTTGAGAGAATGAAGGGACTTGGGAGCCTGCATCAATAATTCACTAAACATCATCGAATCCCTACACTGTGGGGGCAGGCTCTTCAGCCCAGCAAGTTCACACTAACCCTCAGAGCATCCTAGCCAGCCCTACCCCCTATAACTCATCCAATCTGCACACTATGCGCAATTTAGCATGGCCAAGCCACCCAGACTGTACATCTTTGGATGTAGGAGGAAGTCCAAGCAGACACAGGGAGTATGTGCAAATTCCACACAGACAGTCACCTGAGGGTAGAATTGAACCAAAGCCCCTAGTACTGTGAGGCTGAAGTGCCACCCAATGGCTAACATACAGATGAAGCTAACATTTAGGAAAGCTACATTAGTTATTAGAATTAGCTTCATTGTCACATATACTCACGTGAGTACAGTGAAAAGTTTACAATTAACCACATGGGTGCTATGATGGGTACTAAGGTCCCCAGGTACAGATTCTTAGGAATAACTATAGCAGGAATAAATTAGAAAAAAACCAAAAAGTTCAAAATTACACTCGTCTCCAGAGTGTGTGCTAGGGTTGAAACTCGTCCCCAGGCTGTACCTGGTCTTGACTTCAGACTGCACTGTGAACTCGCCTCCATTCGAGGTAAGTTTAAGGTGTAAAATAAAAAAAAGACAGAGCAAATGAGGTCTAGCATGGAAGCCCTACTCTGCAGTCATCTTGATGCCTATCGCTAGTGGATTTGAGTACAAGAGTGAAGTCTTGTTTCGATTGTGTAGAACCTTTGATACACTGCACATTGAGTGCAGTGTGCAATTTTGGATTCCTTACATTAGGCAATAAGTGACCTTATTGGTGCAGTGGATGTGTCCCTATCACTGGGCTAGGAGGACTGGGTGCAAGCCCACATCAGCCCCAGAGGTATGTAATAACAACTATGAACAGATTGATTAGAAATGCTCTACAGTGGGTAGGTAGGATATTATTGCTATACAGGGAATGCAACAAAGGTCTGCCAGACTTGTTCCCAGTTTTGGAGGGGGGGTGGTGGTTGAGGATGATGTGAAGAAATTGGAGAAATGGGGCCCGTACTGGACAGAGTTACAAAGAATTACAGAAAACCTAACTGAAACCTACAATCTGCTGAAAAGGTTAGACAGGGTTTAAGCTGGTTCTGACTCTCCAAACATGGGAGTCCAGAACCCGATGTACATTATCAAAATAAGGAGAAGCCACTTAGGATCAAGCTGAGGTGATCATTTTATACTCAGAGGGTTGTGAATTTTTGAAAATTATCCACCCTGTAAGAACTCTGTCCTTGAGTACATTTAAAGTAGAGTTAGACAATTTCTAAATACAAATCCCATAAAAGGGATATGGAGATAGCGTGAGAAAAGGCAGTTGAAGTGGATGATTACCCACGATGGTATCAAAATGCACAGCCAGCTGAACCACAACCTCTAGCCTCTACGTTTCAAATGTAGGAATAAAATGACTGTTTTTCCGTCTCAGGATCTGCTCCTTCCCACAGCAGGCCGCAGCCCGTGGTGTCCCCGCCCCCAGTGGGGCAGGAGTACGCGTGCGCAGTGCTGTTGACGCAAAATGGCCTCTTCGCTGACCGGCATGTTTTCGCACCCGCCACAGAATGCGCCGCCACCGCCTCCACCTCCTCCTGGACCTGGACCCCAAGGACCGACAGCGGTCGGTCTCCCTGCGGCTCCGGCGCGGTCTCCTAGCACTCTGGTGGACGAGCTGGAGGCATCGTTTGAGGTAGTAGCGACATCGGAGTAAAGGGGAAGAGAGTGAGGGTAAGGGAAGATGGAGAGGTGAGGGGGGAGAAGTGAGCAGGGGAGCTGGGAGAGGTGTGAGGGGGTAGGTAGATTGAGCCTGGAACTGTCATTGGGGCTATGACAGGACGAGGGATGCGAGATTGAAATTGTAACAATGTAAAGGTTAGGGGGGAGGGGTTTCAAAGCCACTGTGGAAGGAAACAATGCATTTAGGTTTGAACAAAATAAATGATGCCGTTTTATGGCTGAATGTTTGGGCAGTAGTGATGGTGATATCAAGTTTAGAATAATCTTGGAAAGGACAAGTTTTGATAAAATGTAAAAACATCTAGCTGGAGGAGGATTAGTTATTTTGATTCATTTTTGGGTCTCTGGCTGGCCAGCATTTATTGCCTTTGTTGCCCTTGAGAAAGTGGTGGTAAGCTGCTTTCTTGAACTGCTGTAAACCATATAGGTAGACCCACAATGCTGTCAAGGACGTTGCTTTAGGATTTTGCCCCTGCAACAGTGAAGTTACATTGATACATTTCTAAGTCATGATGGTGACTGGAAGAGAAACTTGCAATTGCAGTGTTCCCATGTATCTACTGTCCTTGTGCTTCTAGATGGAAGTGATTATGGGTTTGGAAGGTGATGCCTAAGATTCTGTTGCAAATTTCTGCAGTGCGTCTAGTTGATAGTACGTGCTGCTGCTACTAGGCATCAGTAGTGGATGCTTGCAAATGTGGTGCCAATTAAGTTGTCTACTTTTGCCTGAACATTGTCATGCTTCTTGGGTGTTGGAGCTGCACCTATCCAGGCAAGTGTGGAGTATTCTGTCACGCTCCTGACCTTGTAGGTGGTGGACAGTCTTCGGGGGAACTAGGTGATGCGTTACTTCCTGCAGGATTTCTGAGCTTCTAATTTGCTGTTGTAGCCCATATATTTGTATGGTGAATCCAGTTGAATTTCTGATCATTGGTAAGCCTCAGTGTTGATAGTGGACAAATCTCCCTTGTTGGAGATGTTCATGGCTTGGCATTTGTGTGGTGCATAAGTTACTTGCCACTTTTCATTCCAAGCCTCGATATTGTCCAGGCCTTGTTGGTTTTGTACAGTATCTGAGAACTTGTGAAAGGTGCTGCTGGGACGGCATGGTGGCTCAGTGGGTAAAACTACTGCCATACAGCACCAGGGACTCAAGTTTGATTCTACCCTTGGATGACTGCCTCTGTGGAGTTTGCACATTCTCCTTGTGTCTGTGTGGGTTTCCTCCAGGTCCTCCAGTTTCCTTCCACAGTCCAAAGATGTGCAGGCTAGGTGGATTGGTCATGCAGAATTGCCCGTAGTGTTCAGGGATGGGTCTGGGTCTGATGCTCTGAGGGTTGGTGTGGACTTGTTGGGCCAAAGGGCCTGTTTTCACACTGTAGGGATTCTATGAGCATGGTGTAATCATCCCTACCTCAGACCTGATGGTGGAGGGAAGGACACTGATGAAGCATTTTGGATGATTGAGACTACCCTGAGGAATTTCTGCACTGACGTCCTAGAGCTGAGATGACCAACCCCTGACAACCACAACCATCCTCCTTTTTTGCCAGGTAAGACTCCAGCCAGCAAAGAGGTTTTCCCCTGATTCCCATTGATTCCAAGTTTGCTGTGGCTCCTTGAAGCCACATTCGATCATTTGTGGCATTGCTGTCAAGGGTTATTGCTCTCACCTTGCCTCTGCAGTTTAGTTCTTTTGCAAGTGTTTGACTCAAGGCTGTAATGAGCCCAGGAGCTCAGCAGCCCTGGGAATACCCAATCTGGATATCAGTGAGCATGTAGGTTGTCGCTAAGCAGCTACTGTTTGAAAGCAGTGTTGATGATCAAAAGTAGACAGATGACATGGTAATTGGCCAGGTTGCATTTGTCCTTCGTTTTTGTGGAAAGGATATACCCGGTCAATTTTCCATATTGGTGGGAAGTTGCCAGTGTTATAACTGTAATGGAACAGCTTGGTTGGGGGAGTGGCAAGTTCTGGATTGCAGGTCTTCAATACTGTTGTTGGAATGTTGCCAGAGCCTATTGCCTTCACAGTATCCAGTGCATCCAGCTGTTTCTTGGTATCATGTGGAGTGAATCAAATTGGATTAAGCGCTTGTTACCACTGAAGGAGACTGAGATGGATCATTCTCTCAGCACTTCTGACTGAAGATTATTGCAAGTACCTCAGGGTTATCTTCTGCACCAGTGTGTTGGGCTGCTAAAGCATTGAAGATGGGGATATTTGTGGAACCTTCCCCTCCAATGAAATGTCCGCTGTCATTCACAATCTGTGTGGCAGGACTGCAGAACTTAGATCTGATCCATTGGTTGTGGGATTGCTTACCTCTGTCTAACACTTGTTATGTATGCTCTTTAGCATTCAAGTTGTCCTGTTTGGTAGCTTGACCAGGTTGACACCTCATTTTTAAGTGTACCTGTTGCTGCGCCTGGCATGACCTCCACCACTCTCCAATGAACCAAGGTTGACTTCCTTGCTTGATAATAACAGTCGAGTGGAAGATATGCCGGACCACAAGGCTGCAGATTATGTTTGAGTATGATTCCACGGCTGATGATCCACAGCACCTCATGGACGCCCAATCTTGACTTGCTGGGTCTGTTCGAAGCCTGTCCCATTTAGCATGCTGATTGTGCCACACCACACAATGAAGCTTATTCCCAATGTGAAGTAGGACTTTGTCTTCAGAAGGACTGTGCAGTGGTAACTCTTACTGATACTGTTGTGGTCAGATGCGTCTACAGCCAGCAGATCGGTGAGGGTGAGGTCAAGTATTTCTTTTCCCCCTCTTGTTCTGTCCCATCCAGCTCCTGCAAACCCAGTCTAGCAGCTGTATTTTTTGGGACCAAATTAGTTTCATCAGTGATGTTGCTGTCGAGCCACTTGTTGTTGAACATTGAAATTTCATACCCAGTGTATATTCTGTGCTCTTGCCACCCTCACTGCTTCTTCCAAGTGTTGTCAATTTTGGGAAGTATTGATTTATCAACCTGAGGGACAACAGTAGCTGGTAATCAAGAAAGGTTTCCTAGTCCACGTTTGACCTGATGCCAAGACATTCTGTGGGATTTGGAGTCGATGTTGAGGAATCCCAAAGCAACTCCCTTCCAACTGCTGCCACCTCCGCTGGGTCTGGCCTGCCAGTGGAACAGAACATATCCAGTGATGGTAACGGTGGTGGCTGGGACATCCTATGATACCGTGAATATGACTGCATCAGGCTGTTGGTTGACTCGCCTGTGAGACAGTTATCCCAACTTTGGCACCAGACCCTAGAAGTTAGAAAGCAGGACTTTTCAGGTCAACAGGGTTTTTTTTCCTTTTTTGCTGTTGTCTTTTCTGGTGCTGAGGTCAATGCCAAGTGGTTTGTCTGGTTTCATTCCTTGTTTTAGACTTTGCAGCAATCGATGCAACTGAGTGGCTTCCTTGGCCATTTCGGAGGGCAGCTGAGAGTCAACCACGTTGCTGGGAGTCTGAAGTCATATGTAGGCCAGACCAGGTGAAGTTGGCAGATTTCCTTTCCTGAAGGATGTTAATGAAGCAGATGGGTCTTTTCTGAGAATTGAAGCATTAGTTTCGTGATCACTGTTGTTTGGGTACAGAAACTGCACAATTCTGAGGATGGTAGAAAGGCGTTTAAATTTTCAGTGACTAGAAAAGAGATAAAGAAAAACTTATGTTGTGAGTTTCATAAAATGCATTGTAAGTTGAATATGGCAGGTTGTGATTTTATAAAGGAATAAAACAATAAAGGTCAAGTACAAAAAAGTTCAAAAATTGCTGTTGAAATTGAGGTCTGCCAGAATCCAAGAAAAGAGTTAGAGTCTGATGTGATTTCTTTGGAACTGAATGGGATAGAAAATGATTTATTTTGCACCATTAAGAAAGGGAGAGATATAGCAAGTGCCGCAGATGGTACGTGTGCTCAAAGCAAAAGACACATGGCCTGCTGATAGTATGAGAGGAGAGTTTTGATGCAAAATGGGTTAAAAGTTGGTATTAATATTAGAAATTAAGTTAGTTTTCCTGCAAGCAAACCCAAATCTCGGGAGGTGTGAGAGTATTCAAAATTGTTCAAAGTCCAAAACCAAGGGGTATGAATACAAAATATCCATTAAGGAATTCAGGAGAAACTTAGTAGTAACAAAGTCTGAGGTCTGTAGAACAGAAAAGCCCATAGACTCTGTGGCAGTCAAAACAACTGTCTAACTATTCCGAAATACTGTACTGACATGGAACTTATTAGGAATGGTTGAAGTGATTCGCGCAGTTGGATTTAAGGGGGATCTAGAAAAGTGAGAGCAAAATGAAATGGTATCTTGATGTGAGATGAATTAGAGTGTCCGTTAAATTATCTTTATGCTTTCTGTACCAGTAAGCTCATTTACATATTTTCCTTGCACTTTTTTGCTCAATTTCCACAAAATCCTTGAAGCTGCGAAAGCAATTGTATTTGGACATTAAAATATATCCTTACTCAAGATTGTTTCTGTTAACTAAACATGAGTGCCTTGGAAGCATTAACTGTGAATTTCTTGTAGGCATGCTTTGCATCATTGGTCAGTCAAGACTATGTGAATGGTACTGATCAAGAAGAAATTAGAACAGGTGAGACTTCCTGGAATAGCACATGTAAAATATGTTTGTAGGATATATATCCTGTAGTTCAGCCCACAATTAAATGTATTTCAAGTGTTGCATTCCATTGTTTAAGGGTCATGTGTTGAAGCCAGCAGTTCAGTTGATTGTTCTTTCTTTTCGAACATATCTTGTATTGAGACCTGAGAAGTGAGCATTTGAATGTGATGCAGTGTCATATTATGGCAGAGACATTCCTCAAAATATTTTTGACCCATTACAAGATTGGTGTGAACCATTCTAATGTTACTTTAAATAATCCTTTTGCATACATTACACTGAATATATTGTTCAAAATAGTAAAATGTAGGAAACAGCACCTCATTTTGATCATCATTAATGTTATTGGAACATCTGATAACAGTGGTTTGATGATTGACAAAGAGAGGTATGACAAAATGTGCAAAAACTGGAAATTATGCCAATATTTGAATTCTAGCCTAAATTATTATTTGTATGGATTTAGTATTACTTATATTTTGTATTCCATGTTACTATTTATGAAACGTACAATAACGTTCATATTTTCACTGTGAACTGTTCTTACTCTTTAAGTCTTTCTCAAAATAATAACGTTTACCCTATTAAAAGTTAGAAGTTTTACATTTATTAGCCACAGTCGTTAAGCATATGCCAAGCAGTTAAAGAAAACCTTGCAGATTTTAGGCTTGGAATTCAAATATGTTACAATTTTAAATTAAGTTTTTAATTTTATTACTAATCAAATTCTGAAGTACCTGTTCAACACCCAGCTTTTATTCAACTTCTTTACCTTTTAAGTCTTAACTTGAATGTTTCCTCAGATTACCTACTACAACTTAATTGTTTTTAAATGGTCTCTATTTGTGGTAGCAGTGACACCATACTCAGTTTTTGGAATTGTCATAAATATTCCATTGTATGTCTTTCTCCTATCCTGCCTTACAGGAATCTGTTTATACTCTAGTCTGCTACAAGGTTCCCACACATCTTAAAATGTACAGTGTTCTTTTGCAATCATTTCTGCTGATGTGTTCAAAGTTCGTGCCTATTAAAATGCCTTTCAGTACTAGTCGTACTTCTGATGGATCTCCTTTTTATAAAATTTTATTTTGTTCTTACTACACTGCACAGTTACAATTCAGCGTGACCACTTTTTTCATATTATTGCCTTTATCACCTTTATAAATTTTCAAAATGATCATCTTTCTCTCAGTCAGAAGTTACACAACACCAGGTTATAGTCCAACAGGTTTATTTGAAATCACAAGCTTTCGGACTGTAGCCCGTTCGTCAGGTGAAGTGACTTTACTTCACCTGAAGAAGTAGCAGTGCTTTGAAAGCTTGTGATTTCAAATAAATCTGTTGGACTATAACCTGGTGTGATTTGACTTCTGACTATGTCCACCCCAGTTCAACATTGGCACCTCCAGATCTTTCTCTCAACCAACTTTTTTCTATATATCATCGTAGAAGCTTTTGTTTTAATTTTGATATTTCTGTGTTTCTTTTCATATTTGGTTTTTCTTAGTTCTCACGACTTGCATTGTCCTGCTATTCTTTATATCCTTCCCCCATTGCACAGGATTTTTGTGCTCTTTGTGTATTGCTGAAAAAAGCTTTTCATCTTGAACTCATCACGACAATTCACGAGAAATACCACTGTTAAAAGGAGAATGTTTCGTACCATGTGAGAGTACTGATTGGTAGTCGTAAGGGTATTGTCATAAAGAAGTCATTGAATGTTTTTAAGACTGAGCCGGATAGATTCTTCTTAGGCGGGGGAATCAAGGGTTATTGGGAGTAGATGGGAATATATAATTCAATATAAACATCAGCTTTGATCTTATTGAATGGCGGAGCTGGCTCAAGGGGCTCAATGGTCTAATTGTATTTCATCTGTTTGTATGTGTCTAATTTTTTTTTTGTTTCCTTGTACACTTTCTGCTGATTCTGATTTTTAGAGCTATTGTGTTATCCCAGTCTCCCTGACTGTTTGCAGTTAAGTATAGCTTTCACTTCCTTACTGTGATCTGACTAAATTTATAAAAGAAAACTCTCTGTTGAGGTTAAATTTTCGTTCAAAAACTTCTATTTGCTATTTTTCTGAGATGATTTGAAATTGTACGTGTCTGTTCTCTGATTTAGGGTCTGCTAAAGTAAATTTTAGTGATATAATTTCAGCAATGTAATGTACAACACTTGTTTTACAAATATTTTGTGTTTGAACATGTTCCAGAACATCATAAAGGAAATGTTGGTCTGCATCTGTGACTATCCCTTCTTTGTGTTTCAGATTCAAAATTGTGACAGTGGGTGGTTACTGAGTGGCAGATAGACTTTTTCCTTGAGTGAAGGCAGGGATGAAGAACTCGTAGTTCTGTTTTAATTTGGCTCTTTCCAATGTAGAATAGAAGCTTATTTTCTAGTGGCATTTTCCATGCTATCTTTTCCACAAGTACATAAAAGAACAAATGACTGTATTGATCTGTAAGTTATTCAGTAGAGAATTGCAAAATGTCTTTGATTAGAAGCACAGATATTTTCTGATCTATCTATTCAGAGGTGTTATTACACACCTTTGGAGCAGAAGGGAAATTGTACCTGAGCTTCCCTAGACCTGATAGGGACACTTCAACTGCACCAATAGCATCAAAACAATACATGCAAATACTGACAAGGTTTTCTGCCCTGGACAACAAACAAAAGAGGGCATATGGGTCTTGATGAGAACTGAAAATTCTGAGGTTGTTTTATTACCACTGAGACATTTTTCACTTTTCTTTTGAATTACTATGATGCACATTTTAGAACTTAGTAAACTGATTTTTTTTAAAAAACAAATATGTTGATTCATATTCTGACAGGTGTAGAGCAGTGCATCCAAAGGTTTTTGGATGTTGCCAGACAAACAGAATGTTTTTTTCTCCAGAAGAGACTGCAGCTTGCTGTACAAAAACCTGAACAAGTCATAAAAGAGGTGAACAGCATTTATTATGGTTTTAAAGCTGATTTCCTACATTTTGGGATATGTTGTTGAAAGCGTATAAGTACTTGGGAATTGAATAATAGTATTTTATCACTAGGATCTAAACTAAAACTTAATGAAGCTAATACTTCTGGACCTAAGGTCATGGCAGAGCTACTGAATTCCTGAGTAGCCTGTGTAACCTCAAGAGAAATATGTTCACTCAAGTAACCGAATAAATTACCAAATACTTTTATATAAGACCATAAGAAGTATGAATAAGAGTAGGCCATTTGTCCCCTTGGCCTGCTCTGTCATTCAATAGGATCATAGTTAATCCGGCAATCCTCATTCCACTTCCCTGCCTTTTCCCCAGAACCTTTTGATTCCCTTACTGATCGAAAAATCTGTCTCAGCCTTAAATATACACAAGGATTCTGCCTCCACAACTCTCTGTGGCAAGAATTTCCAAAGATTCTCAACCCTCAGAAAAAATTATTCCTTTTCTCAAACTTAAATTGGCACTCCTTTATTCTGAGACTGTGCCCTCTGGTTCTAGACTGTTCCATGGAAAGATCTTCTCAGCATTTCCCCTGTCAAGCCCTGTAAGAATGCTATATTTTCCCTTAAGTTGGCTAAAACTGCTCAACAGTACTCCACGGTTTCACCAGCACCTTGTACAGTCGCCATAAGACTTCCCTGCTCTTTAATACAACCCCCTTGAAATATAGGTCACATGCTATTAGCCTTCCCGATTACCTGCTACGTCTAGGTGCTAGCTTTGTGTTTCATGCACAAGTATCTCAAGTCCGTTTGTGTTGCATCTTTTCTCTATTTAAATAATACTCCTTACTTTTCTGTGTTTTCCCTTCCAAAATGAATAACTTCACATTTACCTCACATTATACCACATTTGCCAAGTTTTTACCCACTTACTTTAATGTATCAATATCTGAAGCTGTTTGTATTCTCTTTGTAACTTTATTTTCCAGCTATTTTTGTGTCATCTGTATATTTGGCTTCCTTCTTACCTGTCTTTAATATATTGTAAATGTTTGTGGTTCAAGCACTGGTCCCTGTGGATGCCCATTGTTTACAGGTTGCCACACTGAAAAAGAATCCCTTAATACCCACTCGTTTTCTGCCTATTAGCCAATTCTTTATCTACAGCAGTGTACAACCTCTGACACCATGGATTCTTATTGTATGACTTAGCCTTTTGTAAAGTACCTTGTCAAACACATTCTGGAAGCCCAAATACAACAAATTTACAAGTTCCCCTCCAACTACTCTGTTTGAGACTTCCTTGAAAACTCTAAGTTGGTCTGACGCAATTTCCCTTTTGACATCTATCAAAGTATGTACTGCATGTGTACATTATAAAACTACTTGCTGCAGAATTTGCCTCCAGTTTTGGATAAGACCTGGTGTTACCTTTTGGATTTCAATGACAGAACAAAATATGGATTTATTTCCAGGGAAATCAGTTTTGACAGGTCACTAATATTTGATTCTGACAGATGGACAATATCTTCTGCCATATCCCGTTAAAACATTAAAATTTTGAAAAAGGATCCAGACCTGAAACTCTCCTGCTCCTCTGATGCTGCTTGGCCTGCTGTGTTTATCCAGCTCTACACCTTGCTTTATTAGAGATGGTTAAGCAGATTATGTCTATAATCAGTGGAGTTCAGAAAAATTTGGTAATCTTATTGAAACATGGGACTTGAGGAGTCTTGACAGTTTAGATGCTAAGGGAAATCTTTCTTTTCTTAGAGTTTAAAAATAACAATTTCTCCCAGTTGAGACTGGGATGAGGAGAAGTTTCTTTGACTGCTGTTTGGTGTTTGAAATTCTGTTCCTAAGTGAATGTTGGAAGCTGGATTCTTTGAATATATTCTTGGCTGACTTAAAGATTTTTATTGACAATGAAGTTAAGTGTTATGATGGGCAGGCAGAAAATTAGATTGAAGATCACAATTGGATTAGCCATGATTTATTAAATGGTGGAACAGGCTCGATGGGCTGAATGGCCTCCTGTTATCACCTTCTGAAGTTTGGCATAGAGAAGCAGTGGCCTAATTGAATGGCGTATTAGACCTAATGGGCTAAATATCTTGTGTTGCTATCTCTCCAAATTAATCTTGCAATCCAAATTCTGCTTCTTCACTATGGTGCTACATATTTATTGAATCATTTCTATGTGTGCCTACTCCCTGATTCTGATATCATCCAACTTTCCTCATTCCCTGACCTTAAGGAAGGACAGTTCCTATTTTCATTATTAGTTTAGCAATTACAAAGCTGCACAAGTATTGTGGGTCTACGTTCCATTGCTTTGCTCTGCTCAACTTTTATTTTGGAAGTTCTAGTCATAATGTATATGATCAACATATTCCTAATCATATTGTGCCTTATTAATGTTTAAGCATAGATTCCTGTACTTGACAAAAGTTTTTCTGTTCTTTTTACAGGATGTTTCTGAATTGAAAAATGAGCTACAGAGAAAGGAGGCTTTAATCCAGAAACATCTGAGCAAGCTGCGCCACTGGCAACAAGTCTTAGAAGATATTAGCGTCCAGCCCAAAAAATCAGCAGATCTAGCTCAAGGCCCTTTGGCCTATCTTGAACAAGCATCTGCAAATATCCCAGCTCCATTAAAGCAAACTTGAAAATTATTGCATAAACTAAGGTGTCTGGCACTTCTAACTGTTCTTCTAACACCACACCCACTGATCCAAATCTGCCTGCCCATCATAACACTTAAAGATTTTTATTGACAATGAAGTTAAGTCAGCCAAGAATATATTCAAAGAATCCAGCTTCCAACATTCATTTAGGAACAGAATTTCAAACACCAAACGGGACTAGAAACCAAAACAGTCCCAGTTGATCTATTTGGGGACAGATTGCATTATTACATATACAGTAACTAAATCACATTTCGGTTACTGTTTGGAACTGCAAGGTATAAATTGCTAGTAGAGGCCTGTTCAGGTCACTCATTCTCTGTAAGAATATTTTGTGAAACTGTTGCTGAAGTGGTTTTATATAATAAAACTATGTACATAATTTTATGTATTGCAATTAAGTGTGAGGAATTTCTACAGTCTTCAGAGCTATTAAAAGATGTTATTGGATTTTTTCTTGATACATTTTGTTACATTATTTTCATAGCATATTAATGCCTTGTAGAATATAGTAACTTGGTTCTGCCAGTAATCTTTATCAATGGAGTCTTCAATGGAGGCATTTGCTTTAGTGAAAGAAATTGAGACCTATCATTTAGCGGAAAGTCTTAAAGTGCCTGCAAGTTTAAGTTGGGCCTTGATTTCCATGGTTTTAGATTGCTGATAACTCCTGTGTCTTTTAGACAGGAAATTTGTAACCATCTGTATTAAAGACAGGAATGATTCTGACACCAACTGCAGGCAACTATGCACTCAGATAAATTGGAAAATGTGCATTTGTAAGCACTGCCAACACCATGTACACTTTATACATGACATCATGCACGAATGCATTACTGCACATGGGATTGTAAAGTAAGCTTCAGTGTTGGGGAGAGGGACAGGGGAATCCACTGTGTGAGAAGAGAATGGGACCCAGAATGGTGGTGGTGGTGGGGGTGGTGGGGGGTGGGGGGCGGGGGGAGGAAGGGGCAAGGAGAGCCCAGGAGGCCCTCTTTTTCAAGAGAACGGTTCTTGGATGTGAGATATTAAACAAAAGATGTTATCAAGCAGCATTTACTTAGCAATAACCTGCTAACATATATTCAGTAAAAACTTCGCCAAGATTACTCCTCACTACGTTACAGCTTTGGTTCAAACATGGACAAAAGAGCTGAACTTGAGAGGAAGTTAGGGTGACTGCACTTGATGTCAATGCAGCATTTGACTGAGCATGGTGTTGAGGAGAACAAGTAAATTGGAATCAATGGAAATCAAGTGGAAATCTCCCTGTTCGTTGGGGTCAGAAGGTTGTGATTATTGGTAGTTAATCATCTGATCCACAGGGCAAAACTGCAGAAGTCCCTCAGGATAGTCTCCTAGGCCCAATGGTCTTAAGTTGGTTTATCAGTGATCTTCCCTCCCTCATAAGATCAGACCTTAGGATGTTTGATGACTGCATGATGTACAGCATAACCTGGACCACATTAAAATATGGGCTTACAAGTGGCAAGTAACATACACACCACATAAGTACCAGGCAATGACCATTTCCAACCATCATCCTTTGCTGTCCAATGGCATTAGCATCATTGAACTGTCCATAATCAACACCCTGGGGATTACCATTGAGCAGAAACTGAGCTGGACCAGCTAACCAAATACCATGGACACAAAACAGATCCAAGACTTGGAATTTAGCGATGAATAACTTACTTCCAATTCCTCAAAGCCACCTACAAGGCTCAAATCAGGAGTGTGATGGAAGACTCCACTTGCCTGAATGAGTGCAGTCTACAAAACTTATGAAGCTTGACACCATCCAGAACAATGCAGCCCACTGGATTGGCTTTTCATTCAACATTTATTTCCTCCACCACTGGTGCACAGTGGCAACAGTGCGTGTATTTTGAAGATGCATTGCAACAATAAACCAAGGTTCCTTCAATAACATTTTTCAAACACACAACTTCTAATGCTTAGAAGAATGTGGGCAGCAAATGCATGGGTACACAACCACCTTCAAGGTACCCTCCAAGCCCCACACAGTTCTGATTTGTAATTACATCATCTCTCCTTCAATATTGTTGAGTCAACATCTTGGAACTCCTTCCCACTAGCACTAAGTGTATCTACACCACATGGACTGCTGTGGTTCAAGAAGGAAAATCATGACTACTTTCTCAAGGACAATTAAGGATGAGCAATAAATACCAGCCTAGCTATTGAAGTCCACATATTCTGAATAAGTAAAGAAGAACTAAGCCATATGAATTATCATAGAATCTGGGAAAACAATCTTGTCATTAACTAGCAGTCAGCATTCAGGCTTCACTAGTCATTACCAAAAACAGGTCCAGAAATTTTGTTTGTAAAGTCTCCACTTCAGAGATTAACTTTGGGTATTCAACTACTCACCCACCAATAGTAACTAAACCCCTAGTTCTCAGTTCCTCAGTAGTGGAACATACAAGAGTGATTTAAATTTGATGAACATTATTTGGTGTTCACTGCCGACTTGCATGTATGCAAGATCTTGACCTGATATTTTTCCTAGAAAATCAAATTGTTTTGATCATGTAAATAACAGTTTTGGCCATATCTTTCACAGTGGAATATATCCGACACAAGACTCCATAAGACTGTAAGATAAAAGTGCAGAAGTGAGTTATTCAGCCCATCGAGTCTTTCAATGAGATCACGGCTGATCTGATAATCCTCAGTTCCACCTTCTGCAAATTCCCTATAACCCTGGATTCCCTTACGACTAAAACTCTATCTCAACTTTGAATATGTGCAACAATCCGACCTTGACAGCCCTGTGGGGTAAAGAAATCCACAGATTCACAATCCTCTGTGAATAAGTTCCCTCTCCTCACTGTCTTGAATGAGTGACGCTTCTGAAATTATAGCTTCTAGTCCTAGACTCTCCCACAAAGAAAAACAACCTTTTGACATCTACCTTCTCAAGTCTCCTAAGAATCTTATAAGTTAAAGTAAGGTTACTTCTTATTCCTCTATATTCCAGAAAGTATAGGCCCAATTTACTCAATCTCTCCTCGTTTGACAGTGCCTCTTATACTTATTCATTGTCTCTTTTTCAACAGTTGAATATTCTCGTTGACATGCAGTCAGTTATTTTAAAAAAAAACTGACAGGCTGTTCAATCCCCATTTTGACATCTGACAGTAAAATAAGCCCCTACACTGATATTAATGGGATTAGCAGTCAAATTGAATATCCTTGCATAATTCAGCAATGTTAAAATTGAGTGGAATTGTCAGTACTGGCTTTAAGTTTTCAAAGCTACTTTGAAACTCTTTTGAGTCCATCCAAATTTTCTACTTTGTAAAATAAGGTTTTGAAAGGTGCAGCAACAGTGTTGATGTTAATAGAATCCACACATCCCAACGTAACATAAAATTTCACATTTTGTCCCAGGTGCGAGAAAATCTACAATAACTTGTACTTCTTTTGTAATTACTATCTGGTGTTGTTCTATACTATGGCACAAATAGTGACCACTTTCTTGGTAAATTCACTCCTAGCCAAATTTACAGTCAAGCTGGTTTAATGTAACCGAACAGTTTAGTCAAATGTTCTTCCTGGGTTTGGTTAAGAACAACTATAGTGATAAGTGATACACTTACACTGATCATCAATCAGTTTATTGGTTAATCACCGAAGTGTTGCTACTGCTCTCTTCATTTCAAGTAACAAGACTTTGTAGTGTTCATCAGATGAAATTAAAACCCAAATTTTCACTGTGTCAATTTATGGAATTTGCCAATGTCCTCGTTAGTAAATTAGTATTTAGGGCAAATTGTGCATGTCCAATTTAATTGATACAATCCCCCAGTCTAGGAATAGGCTTTATCACACTGACCTTGTGATAATCAGTACAGAATTATTGTGACCCATCCAGTTTTAGCATCATCACCATACGTCAGCTCCAGCTACTATGATTCACTTCAATAAAGTATTTGTCAATCATGAACTTGATCTTCCCTCCACTGAGCTAATCTCTCTGGATTGAGGCTGTTTCTGTGTTGCTTTTTAGGTAACGTGTTCCCCCACATTAATGTTATAAACAGCCAAAGCTGCCTTTCCTGAACTATTTCAACAAATTAATTTATTATTCTGCAGAAGCTTTCTTAAATCACCTTGATAGTTTATGGAAGGTAAAATGTGATGCTATCTAACCTTTTAAGTACATCTGTTTATTCCAATCTGCTTGTTAGAGGATTAATTTTTTAAAATTTTCTATTTCTAAATTCTGCAAATTGCTCTACGTTTCCATTTCACTCCCTATTTCTTTCTCTACCTTATACTTTTATATACAAAATATACTTTTTCCTGATTATTCTACTTATATTATCTTCCAACATGTAAACCTGTCACATTCATTGATTTTTCCATCTGAAATACTCCGCAAATATTTGACATCAAGTTTCATGTTGATTTGCTACTAATATTTTATAGAAACATGTAACAACACTAACGTTTCCTGCAATGAAGTTTCAAACTTTGACATTTTTTGGCTGTTCTTGTTTCCATTATTTGTTGAGTGTCCTTCAAATGCTTTTTTAGCCCAATGAGATGCATTGGTCAGTTTTGTTTGGAAATTGATTGGTAGCTTCATTTCTGACCTTTGGTTTATCAACTTATCTTTATTCAGTCTATGTGGTCCTCTCACTCCAAATGTTAGTTAAAGGGGATTAAATCCTGTGGACCCATTTGATGTGTCCGTAATAGCAAATAGTAATAAAGCCTATCCCTTATTCTAATCATTAGGACATTTTTAGTTATGAGCTATAATCATGGCCTTCAAAATGTGTTGCCATCTTCCAATGCACGTTGAGTTTATGTGATAAGCAGAGGATGTAAGTTGTTTAGTTCTCAAATTAGTCATTATTTCCTTGAAGATTTGTGACATAAAATTCGATCCTTCATCTCATCGCCTTTCTATGGGTATTCCATATTTTGTAAAAGACTGAACTAACAGCTGTTACCACTTTTACACCGGTGAAATGAAGAGAGCAGTAGCAACACTTCGGTGATTAACCAATAAACTGATTGATGATCAGTGTAAGTGTATCACTTATCACTATAGTTGTTCTTAACCAAACCCAGGAAGAACATTTGACTAAACTGTTCGGTTACATTAAACCAGCTTGACTGTAAATTTGGCTAGGAGTGTACCCGGTGCGGCTTCCTCTACATTGGGGAAACCAAGCGGAGGCTTGGAGACCGCTTTGCAGAACACCTCCGCTCAGTTCGCAACAAACAACTGCACCTCCCAGTCGCAAACCATTTCCACTCCCCCTCCCATTCTCTGGATGACATGTCCATCATGGGCCTCCTGCACTGCCACAATGATGCCACCCGAAGGTTGCAGGAACAGCAACTCATATTCCGCCTGGGAACCCTGCAGCCTAATGGTATCAATGTGGACTTCACCAGTTTCAAAATCTCCCCTTCCCCTACTGCATCCCTAAACCAGCCCAGTTCGTCCCCTCCCCCCACCGCACCACACAACCAGCCCAGCTCTTCCCCCCCCACCCACTGCATCCCAAAACCAATCCAACCTGTCTCTGCCTCCCTAACCGGTTCTTCCTCTCACCCATCCCTTCCTCCCACCCCAAGCCGCATCCCCATCTACCTACTAACCTCATCCCACCTCCTTGACCTGTCCGTCTTCCCTGGACTGACCTATCCCCTCCCTACCTCCCCACCTATACTCTCTCCACCTATCTTCTTTACTCTCCATCTTCGGTCCGCCTCCCCCTCTCTCCCTATTTATTCCAGTTCCCTCTCCCCATCCCCCTCTCTGATGAAGGGTCTAGGCCCGAAACGTCAGCTTTTGTGCTCCTGAGATGCTGCTTGGCCTGCTGTGTTCATCCAGCCTCACATTTTATTATCTTGGAATTCTCCAGCATCTGCAGTTCCCATTATCTCTGATACTATTTTAACCTTGAGAGAATCCTGGATTCGAACTCCCAAGGCCCTTTGTGTTTCAGATTTCTGAGCTTTCTCCCCATTTAGGAAATAGTCTATGCCTCTACTCTTCCTACCAAAGTGCATGACCTCATACTTTCCAATGTTGTATTCCATCTGCCACTTCCTTGCCCACTCTCCTAACCTGTCTAAATCCTTCTGCAACCTCCCTGCCTCCTCAACACTACTATTCCCTCCACCTATCTTTGTATCATCTGCAAACTTAGCCAGAATGCCCTCAGTTCCTTCATCCAAATCATTAATGTATAAAGTGAAAAGTTGTGGTCCCAACACTGACCCTTGCAGAACTCTAGTCACCAGCTGCCACCCTGAGAAGGACGCCTTTGTCGGCATGCTCTGCTTTCTGCCTAACAGTCAATGTGGTATCCATGCTATTATCTTGCTTTCCACTGTGAAGACCGACGCAAAGTACTCCTTCAGTTCCTCTGCCTTTTCTTTGATTCCCATTACAACTTCTCCAATGTCATTTTCCAGTGGCCCAATGTCCAGTTTTGCTGCTCTTCTACCCTTCGAGTATCTAAAGAAACTCTTGCGATCTGTTTTATAATACTGGCTAGCTTACCCTCAAATATAACCTTCTCTCTCCTTATTTCTTTTTTAGTTATCCTCTGTTGGTCTTTGTAGGGTTCCCGATCCTATAGCTTCCCACTGCCCTTTGCCGCATTACATGCTTTCTCTTTTGCTTTTATGATGTCCCCGAATTCCTTTGTCACTCATAGTTGGCTCATCCTCCCTTTAGTATGCTTCTTTTCTTTAGAGATGAATTTTTGCTGTCCCTCATGAATTACTCCAAGAAATTCCTGCCATTGCAGTTCCACTGTCTATCCTACTAAGCTCCTCTCCTAGTCAATTCTGGCCAGCAACTCCCTCATACCTGTGTAGTTGCCTTTATTCAACTGTAATACTGTTACATCTGAATCTAGCTTCTCCCTCTTAAATAGCAGGGTAAATTCTATCATATTATGGTCATAGCCTCCTCAGGGTTTGTTGACCTTAAGTTTCCTTATCAAGAATGCCTCATTTGACCAGAATTACCTGTTCCTTAGGGGATCCACCACAAGCTGCTCCAAAAAGCCATCTTACAAACATTCCACAAATTCCTTTTCTTGCAATCCATTACCAACTTGATTTTCCCAGTCCACCTGCATATTGAAGTCCCCTATGATCACTGTAACCTTGCCTTTCTTACATGCCTCTTCTATCTTCTAATGTATCTCATGCCACACATCCTGACTACTGTTTGGAGGCCTGTGCATAACTTGCATTATAGTTTTTTTTTATCTTTGCAGTTCCTCAACTCTACCCACAGATTCCACATCATCTGACCCAATGTCATTTCTTGCTATTGATTTAATTCTATTTCCTACTAATAAGGCAACCCTACCCCCTCTACCCACCTGCCTGTCTTTTTCAATAGGATGTATATCCTTAGATATTTAGGCCCCAGTCCTCATACCCTTGCAGTTATGTCCCTATGATGCCCACCACATCATATCTGTCTATTTCAATCTGTGCCACAAGCTCATTTACTTTATTTCGCACAATGTGTGCATGCAGATACTACACCTTCAGTTCTGTATTTACCATTCCTCTTTAACAGTCATCACTTTATCTGAAGTTAGATTCCTAAACTTTTCCAAACACTCTGTCCTATTTTGTGTTCTGGAGACTTTTATAACCTATCCTGAGTTCTCCTTTCTTTTCACACTTTTCCACATAGTTCAATCCAACTACACCACCCCCCCCCCTCCACACACACACACACTAACCTGCTGCTGCTTTGTTTCCTGTTAGCCATTTTACTTCTTGGAGTTTTACCCTTCCCTTTCTACCCAACCTACTAGTTTAAAGTCTTGTTGACCACCTTATTTACTCATTTCACTAGAACATTGGTCCTGGTTCAGTTCAGGTGGAGACTCTCCCAATGATAGAGATCCCTCCTATTCTAATACTGATTCCAGTGCCAATGAAATGGGACCACTCTCTCCCACACCACTCCTTTAGCCACCTGTTTACTTCCCTTATTTGTGTGTCCCTATGCCAATCTGCACGTGGCTTGGGTAGTAATCCACAGATCATAACCTTTGAGAACCTGTTCTTTAACTTAGTTCCTAGTTCCTGATAATCCCCAAACAGGTCCTCTTTCCTTGTCTTGCCTATTTTGTTTGTCCTGACATTAATGTTCCTCCCTCTCCAATATCCTTTCAAATTGGTCAGAGATGTCCCTTGCCCAGCCACTGGGAAGGCAGCATACCATGAGGCACTCTTGATCCTGCTTACAAAGCTTGCCATCTATTCCCCTAATTACAGAAGCCCCTACAAATACCATGTCATTTTGCTCCCCCTCTTGAATGGCCTCCTGAACTACGGTGCCATGGTCAGCTGGCTTATCGTCTCTTTGGCACTGTTCCTCATCAACACAGGGAATAAGTACCTTGTACCGGTTGGACAAGGTCAAAAGCTGAGGCTCCTCTGTGCCTGAATACAGGACTCCTTTACCTGCCTCATTTGCAGTCACACCCTGCTGTCCCTGACCACTGACTGAATTCAAGTTAATCTACTATGTGTGAAACAAAACATCCAAGTTAGTCCCCCTTCCCGGATGTGCCGCAGTGTGTGAAACATGGACTCCAGCTTATCAATTCTGAGCTGAAATTCTTCCAGCAACTAACACTTGCTGCAGATATGGTCACTGCAACTCACGATCAGATCTGCCAGTTCCCACATCATACAACGACAACATATCATCTGCCCAGCCATTGCTACTTTGTTAATGAATTTGTTATTTAGTTAATCCCTCATTAGTTTGTTAATTTATTAATTGGGTTTGCAATTTCCTACCAATCAAGTCACAGCTCTCCTGCAATGTCACATTTTCAGTTTGACTTCAGTTACTCTGTGTGCTTACCGCTTGGGGCTCCTTCCTCTGACTCCGTTTCCTGGAAATGAGGCTCATTTCCTCCAACTTTGGATCTTTTAGAATTAGCCAACTGGAAGTACGCTGGACTGAAAATACTTGTCTTTGCAGTGTTTTTGCGTCCATTTAATTTTATTGTCAGAAGAATTTGAAACGTTGCAATTTAGAGGAATTTGGCTGATAAACTGAACAAGTTTATGTTCCAGTCTTTTATTTAACATTACTTTAGTAACCATTTATCCTGCTTGGAATCAGAGAATGCAATTCACAAAGCTTCTGAGATATCTTATAGATTCAAGTTTAATTTCACAGCAACGTCAAGGCCTGCTTTACTTGCTGAATGCGTTTTTTGTGCTTGTTTGCTCTGGATCCGTTGAAAATTTGTGTTCGATATTTTACTAAGACCCAGCATGCATTTGTCACATATGATGGATTAGAGGCACATGAGGAAATGTCCTTACTGTTGATTTTGTTAAGCCATTTAGAGTAGTCAGCAATAACTGAGGTATTCATTCTAGATTTGGAATTCAGGGACTCAAGTTCTGTTAAAAGATTTTTCATTGAAATAAGTAAAGAACATAACTATGACCACATGATTGGCAATATTTTAGAATGACTCCACACTGACTGACTCACACTTCACTCACTCCTGAAAGTGGAGCCCAAGGTGTTTCAGTTTCAGGTGTGCATTAGGAAGGACCAGGGTCCAGACCATCTGCTTCAGCCACCACTTGTTCTAGGCCACATCAAAGCTGCTGCCTAACAACATGTATTTATCAGCCATTAGTAAGAGGTTGAAGGGCCCTTTTTGGTTGGCACCAACTCCAGAACCCACATAAATACAATGGAGCTGCAGAACTCTGGCGCTAGCCTTCCTCCCTGTCTTGCTGGCTGGAAAGATATCAAGGATGACTAAGTTCAGTTGCTTGCATGACACATCTCTTTTCTGTATGGACCACAAGTCAAAGGGTCAGGGAGGGGAAAGATCTTCAATGACCAGGAAGCGGGACATGCAGAAAGCAGGACATTCGGGAAACAGGGCTGGCCGTGAGCAGGAGGTATAGTATTGTATGCAGAAAGTCACACTTTTATATATCTTTAAATTTACTCTATTGTAGAAATTGTTTATTTTACTAATACAGGAATTTAACGTAAAATATCTTAACCTACAGAGCCTAATATTTTGAATTTTTTCATATAATGAAGACCCAATAGCACCCAATTCCATTTTCAAGTAGTTTCACTTATGTTCATGATTTTAAAGAACATAACTATAATTTTAAGTAATGGCTAACCATACATGAAATATGGATGCCACTGGAGGTCTGGCCTTACAGTGAATCCTTAACTACCCTAGGTCAGTGATAGTGGGGATCATTTCCTTGAATTGTAGTGAAGGTATACCCACAATGATTTCGGGTGGGAATTATACAATTTCAAACCAGTATTAAATGTTCAAGTATGCCATTAAGATTTGTGGCACCTGTGTTTTTGAAAACATAAAGGCCTGTGGCATTTCCCTATATTGTAATGAGAAGTATTTATTAGCAGTAAATGCTTTTGGGTTCACAGAAATCAGAACAGTATTGCAACTTTTTTCTTTCAACGACTTGCATTTAAGCACCAGATTTCTTGCTAAAAAATGGAATTTCAGAGATGTAATTAGACAAAAGTGTTCTGAAACAAAGGAGTGAGTGAAAGCTTGGTGAAAGACATAGAATTTAAGCAAGGCCTTGAAATGAAATAGGAATTCTTTTCTTAACTTCTTCTGCTGTATGTACAGGACCTAGATATTTGAAGGCAAGAAATGGGTTAGTTAGCTCAGTCATCTGGTTGAACAGTTTGTGATGCGCTGATGCCAACTATATGGATTCAATTCTTGCACCTATTAGTGGATTAAGTTACAGAAATTTGTAAGGGCTGGGCCATGAACATATTTAAATGGAAGCACGAGAATTTTCAATGCAAAGACTGGGGAACAGAGGCCAATGTAGGTGCAATTGTTCAACGGTAGTGGGAAGTTTTTTAAAAATTCATTCACAGGATGAGGGCATCACTGGCTGTGGCAAACATTCACTGTCCATCCCTGATTGTCCGGAGGACAGTTATTAGTCAACCACATTGCTGTGGGTCTGGAGTCACATATGGGACATACCAGGTAAGGATGGCAGTTTCCTTCCTTAAGGGCCATCAGTGAACCAGATGTGTTTTTCCAACAATTGGCAATGGATTCATTGTCATCATAAGAATCTTAATTCCAGATATTTATTGAATTCAAATTCCTTCCACGGTGGGATTTAAACAGGTCCCCAGATTGGTACCTCACTGGGGTACCACTCTGGAGATCAAGAGCTGGTTTTCCTGAAGTTGTCATGAAAGTTAAAAGATTCTTTATAAAAATATGCAAAATTTCTCAATTTACCTGTCTTTTAGACCCAGGTTGACAAAGCATGGACCAGCTTTCTTATTTAAAAATAATTACTATTTATTATAGAAAAGGAGATCCCAATTACAGGTAAATAATTATGAAACGTTGGCATATAACTCCACTGGTTTAAACACTAACCCCTTTATAAAATTTTACATACAAACACATACACACTAATACATATAAACATGGGTGTTGGGGGGCAGAGGAGAAGACTGGGAAAGCAGTTCAATAGATCTGTCTACAGCATTTGTGAAGATGATTCTTTGGTTACTAAAGTCTCTCTTACTATTTTGGTTCACACACAAAAATATAAAAAGCAGCATTTACAATAAGAGAATAAATGTTAAATATAATAGACACATAGAAAATAGGAGCAAAAGTGGGCCATTCAGCCATCTGATCCTGCTCTGCTATTCATTATGATCATGGTTGATCATCTAACTCAATAGCCTGCTCCTGTTTTTCCCCCCATATCCTCTGATCCCTTTCACTCCAAGTGCTATATCTAACTTCTTGAAACCATACAACGCCTTGGCCTTGGCTATGTCCTGTGGTGGCAAATTCCACAGCTTTTCCACCTTCACTCTGGGTGAAGAAATTTATCATCTCAGTTTTAAGTAGTTTATCCTATTTTGGACTCCTCCACCTTCTCGAATGTATTTCCCGCATCCATCCTCTCTATTCCGGTCTTCGAATTTTACAGCTGAAGGCATTTTAGGGGTATTTCTTTCATTATGGCACGGCAGACTTGTTAAGAAGCTAAGAGCTCATAGGATCCCAGACAAACTGGCAAACTGAATCCAAAACTGGCTTACTGGCAGGAAACAGAGGGTGATGATCAAAGGGCGTTTTGGCGACTGGAAGCCTGCATCAAGTGGCATCCCACAGGGTTTGGTGCTGCATCCCATGTTCCCACTAAACTGCATGGTAAGGTCCTCCATAGCAATCACAGTATTAACTGATGGTTTCCGAACATTGGAGGCCACACAGCCAAAAAGAAAATTAGAGGCGACGTGGCTGGGTCCCTTGCAGTTTGTAGTGCGGATTAATGATCTAGACATGAATGGTCAGTAAGTTTACAGCTGACATTAAAATCGGTAGTGTGACAGGTAGCGAAGAGGAAAGACTGAGACTACAAGACAGTATAAACAGATTAGTCAGATGGGTAAAGTAATGTCAAATTGAATTTAATGCTGAAAAGTGAGTGTCACTGTCCTAATCAGAATCATACAGCACGGAAACAAACACTTCAGTCCAAGCCGAACATAATCCAAAACTAAAGTAGTCCCACCTGCCTGCTCCTAGGCCTTATCCCTACAAACTTTTCCTATTTGTGTACTTATCAAAAAATGTCTTAAATTGGTCCAACATCTACCACTTCCTAAAGATGTTCATTCCACACACGAACCACTCCCTGTGTAAAAAAAAATTGCCCCTCATATCTTTTTTAAAAATCTCTCTCCTCTCACCTTAAATGTGCCCACTGGTCTTGAAATCCCCCTTCCTAGGGAAAAGACAACTATCATGAGCTCTATCTATTGCCCTCATTATTTTATGACCTTCTATCAGGTCACCTCTCAACCAACTATGCTCCAATGAAAAAAATCCCAGCCTTTCTTCTTTATAACTCAAACCCTCCATAACTAGCAACATCTGAGGTGATGCATTTTGAGGGAGCTAACAAAGCAAGTGAGTGCATGTTGAAAAAGTAGGATCCCAGGAATTACAGAGGATTGGAGGGACCTTGGTACACATGGCTTGAGATACCTGAAGGCAGCAGGACATGTAGATAAGTTGGTTAAGGCAGCAGATGGGATTTTTGCCTTTATTAGTCAAGGCACTGACTACAAAAGCAAGTTGGTTATAATGGAGATCTATATGCTGTTATGCTACAGCTAGATTACTGTGTGTTGTTTTGGTTACCACACAATAGGAAGGATGTAACTGCAAGACAGAAAGTGCAGAAGTAATGCAGGAGGATGTTGCCTGGGCTGCTGGGAGATTGTATAGGCTGGAGTTGTTTCCCTTAGAGCAAAGAAGGCTACGAAGCAGACAGGAGGGCATGGATAGGGAGAAGGTCGATAAACAGAAGGCTAGAAGTACACAGCAAGCCAAGCAGCATCTGGAAAAAGGAGAAGTCAATGTTTCGGGTATTACCCTTCTTCAGCACTAGATGTAGGAGTTGGTTGTACCTACTACTGATGTCCACCTAACACCAGCATTCTGCTACTTCCCTGCAGCTCCCCCGACGCTACTTTGCACAAGTTTCCACAGTAGAAGACACCAGCAGTATACCAGAACTTCAAGAGTCTTTGGGCAGAGGTGAGTTTAGATGCCATCACAAAGGAGACAATGCTGGGTTACACTCCAGGGTTCTGAAGGAAAAAGCTGAGGAGACTGTAATAAGATTGACAGTGATCAGAAATTGGGGAGGGGGGGGCAGCAGCAGGAATCTAAATGATACTTACAGAATACTGAGAAACCTGGATAGCAGGCATAGAGGTTTCCACCAAGAGACACTACAACCCAAGGGCACAACCTCAGTGAAGGGATGATCCTTTAGAATTGAGATGAGGAGGAATTTCTATTGCCAGAGGGTGATTAATCTGTGGGAACTCAGAAAGATGTGCTGCAAAAGGTTCACTGACTGTACTTAAGACAGAGATAGATAGATTTGTTGATTACTAAGGTGGGGAGGGATCAAGGGCTAACAGGAGAAGGCAAGAGATAAAGTTGAGAAACACAGGTTCAAAGATGTGCAGTTAGGTGGATTGAACATGCTAAATTCCCCACAGTATGCAGGGAGGTGCAGGCTTGATGGATTAGCTATAGAACATGCAGGGTTACAGGAATAGGGAAGGAAGGTGGGTCTGGATAGGATCCTCTTTGGAGGGTTGGAGTGGACTCGATAGGCTGAATGACCTGTTCCACACTTCAGAGATCGTTTGATTCTATGTCAGCTACGAAAAAATGGTACAGCAACCTTGTTGGGCCGAATGGCCCGATTCTGCTTCTACACTTCATGGTCTTATAAACTCTCCATGAAGTGTTAAAAAAAAATTACCAAGCCCCTTGCGAATCAGGACAGCAACTTCCGGCAAATAACTAACTCCGCGTTGTACTTTCCGTAAAAATCCAAATAATTTTGCGTACGTAACTGTACAAAAAAAAAGGAACAACAGAAATATACAATACTGGAACAAATATTGTATTCCATTTATGAAATCGTCACCTAGGCAAACTCCCAACACAAATATGAATATTACCCAACACCCATGTAATGAAAAAATTACAAAGAAAGCCACAGAAATTTCTGGAAAAGCTAAGCAGGTCTGACAGCATCGGTCAAAAACAGAGTTAACGTTTCAGGTTGACTGACCCTTACACACAATCTAAAACGCTCCGCCATGCCCTCAACTGCGACACACCACCAAACATTCGTCTCTGACGCACATCCGAAAGTGAGATCCAATTAACACGCAGCGTTGCCACCAGGCCGTCCAATCAGGGGAGAAGAAATTCAAACGGCGAGGCGGTTAGTCGATTGCGAGCTCGAGCTTTTGGCTCTCAGCTGCTCGCCCGGGATGATGAAGACGCAGGCCGGTGGCCGCCCGGCTTTGGTACGGACTTACGGGAAATACAGACAGCGGACCGTGAAAGCACCCAAGTGGTTGAGTCCCGAGACGGGCAGAGAACATCTTTTCTCGTCGTCAGACTCCATCGATAACAGTGGCCATTCCAGCAGCAGCAGCAATAACCCGTCCTTCAAATCCAAAAAGAAAAGGTGCACAAGCTGTCATTTGCTTTTCATTGGGAAGAGTGGAGAGTCATGATCCTCATGGACGTGCGTGGAATCGTGATAGGAGTTTGGCTAGGCAGGCGTTTCTGCCGGGTCTGCCCCGGCCGAGGATATCACTGAATGGTTGCACATCAGGCGGTGGAAGGGGGAGGTGAACAGCTACTAGATGTGGTCCTCTTCTGAATCAGCATCATGTACAGATGGGAGGATGCAGTCCTGCAATCAGCGTTCAGGCAGCTAGGTAGGGAATGAGCGATCAAGACCTCAGAAGTGGTAATTTTTGGATTGCGCTATGTGCTAAGTCCAGTAAAAGTGAGAAGATAATTCGCTACAGTATCTTGTCACTTATAATCATGAGCCAAAGCACTGAAGTCCACAGTTTCCACTGCTCTGTTAAGGGTATCAGGGAAAGCTAAAGTGCAGCAACACTGTAGAAGCAATAGGATAAAACAGATTTGTGTGCATGGCTGGAAAAAAATGGAGGAGAGGCCTTTAGATAAATGGGGCATTGAGGTCACACTGGTATCGGAAGGAGCCTATCTTGCTAATTACATTGTGCAGGGTGTGGAAACCAGGAGGTAACATAAGAATGAAGTAGCAAGCTGTACAGAATACTATGAGCAGTTTTGGTCCCCTTATTTAAAATATTTACTTTCATTTGAGGCAGTTCAGAGAAGGGTCACTAGGATGATCCCTGTGTGGAGGAATTGTCTTATTTGTAAAGGTTAAACGAGTTGGGACTCTACTCATTGGATGCTAGAAGAATAGAGGTCATCCACTTAAATGGACAGTATTCTTAAGGGACTTGACAGAGTACATGTTGAGAGATGGGAGAATTTAGGACCGGGGGCATCATCTCAGAATTTTAAGACTAACTTATGTCAATTTAAGACTAAAATGAGAAGGAGATTCTTCTCTCAAAGAGTTGTCTCATTTTTTTTGGAAATTCTGTGGGGGCAGAGTCCTGATTTGTCCAAGATGGTGTCCCAAGTTGTTGACTTGGGTTGACTAGATAACAAAGTGTGGAGCTGGTGAACACAGCAGGCCAACCAGCATCTTAGGAGCACAAAAGCTGATGCTTCAGGCCTAGACCCTTCATCAGAAAAGGGTTGACTGTTGAGTTTTCAAGATTTGTTTGCTGATTCGCTTGACAATACTCAACTCTGACAATGATTTGTCAGTTTTGTTGAAGAGAGATATGGCTTTCTGCCATTTCACTTTGAAATTGTTACTCATGCCTGTTATTTCCCAATTCAGTGCTTTATGGCTATTGAAAATGTGGTTTGGATACACTACAATATCAATATTTTCCACTGTTGCAATAGGTGTGTTTCTCCACTCGGATTGTCTTTTTTACATCTAAGTTGGACATAATCTATTTCTGTCTGGCTCTTTCAGTTTTCTCTGCTGCCTAAGCCTATACATTTGACTGGGGACAGTGTAGTGATGATGTGTAGTGTTCTATTTCCTAGTCCTTTTGTGGAGTGGCTGAATTCTTCACTTGTGAATTGATGGCCTGGCAGAACCCAAACAGTGTCAGTGGGCAGGTTAATACCAAGCAAGTGCTGTTTATTTGCGCTGTTGACAATTTCTGAGAGAGGAAATAGCCGGGGCCTTAACAGATATCTTTGAAGCGTCCTTAGACATGGGTGAGGTTCCGAAGGACTGGAGAATTGCTAATGTTGTCCCCTTGTTTAAGAAGGGCAGCAAGGATAATCCAGGTAATTATTGACTGGTGAGTCTGACGTCAGTGGTAGGGAAGCTACTGGAGAAGATACTGAGGGATAGGATCTATTCCCATTTGGAAGAAAATGGGCTTATCAGTGATAGGCAACATGGTTTTGTACAGGGAAGGTCATGTCTTACCAACTTAATAGAATTCTTTGAGGACGTGACAAAGTTGATTGATGAGGGAAAGGCTGTAGATGTCATGTACATGGACTTCAGTAAGGCGTTTGATAAGGTTCCCCACAGCAGGCTAATGGAGAAAGTGAAGTCACATGGGGTCCAGGGTGTGCTAGCTAGATGGATAAAAAACTGGCTAGGCAACAGGAGACAGAGGGTAGTAGTAGAAGGGAGTTTCTCAAATTGGAGACCTGTAACCAGTGGTGTTCCGCAGCGATCTGTGCTGGGATCACTGTTGTTTGTGATATATGTAAATGATCTGGAGGAAGGTGTAGGTGGTCTGATCAGCGAGTTTGCAGATGACACTAAGATTGGTAGAGTAGCTGATAGTGAAGGGGACTGTCAGAGATTACAGCAGAATATAGATAGACTGGGAAGTTGGGCAGATAAATGGCAGATGAAGTTCAATCCGTGCAAATGCGAGGTGATGCATTTTGGACGATCAAATTCAAGGGTGAACTATACAGTAAATGGAAAAGTCCTAGGGAAAATTAATGAACAGAGACATGTGGATGGTCAGGTCCATTCTTCCCTGAAGGTGACAACGCTGGTCAATAGGGTAGTCAAAAAGGCATATGGCATGCTTTCCTTCATTGGGTGGGGTATTGAGTACAAGAGTTGGCAGGTCATGTTGCACTTGTATAGGACTTTGGTTTGGCCACTTCTGGAGTACTGTGTGCAGTTCTGGTCACCACGTTACCAAAAGGATGTGGATGCTTTGGAGACGGTGCAGAGGAGGTTCACCAGGATGTTGCCTGGTATGGAGGGTGCTAGCTATGAAGAGAGGTTGAGTAGATCAGGATTATTTTCATTAGAAAGACAGAGATTGAGGGGGGGACCTGATTGAGGTCTACAAAATCATGAGGGGTATAGACAGGGTGAGTAACAAAAAGCTTTCTCTCAGAGTGAGGGACTCACTTACTAGGGGACATGAGTTCAAAGTGAGAGGAGGAAAGTTTAAGGGAGATATGCGTGGAAAGTTCTTTACACAGAGGGTGGTGGGTGCCTGGAACGCGTTGCCAGCAGAGGTGGTAGACGCAGACACGTTAGCGTCTTTTAAGATATATTTGGACAGGTACGTGGATGGGCGGGGAGCAAATGGACACAGACCGTTAGAAAATAGATGACAGGTTAGACAGAGGATCTTGATCGGCGCAGGCTTGGAGGGCCGAAGGGTCTGTTCCTGTGCTGTAGGTTTCTTTGTTCTTTGTTCTTATTACTGATGATGTAAAGTAGACTGATGAGGCACTAATTAACCAATTTGGTTTGTCCTGCTTTTTGTGTGCAGGATATAGCTGGGAATTTACCACTTTGCGAATGTTGTAGATTTGGTGTGACAGCTTGACTAGGGGTGCGTTCATTCTTGCGCACAATAGTATTGTCAGGTACTCTAACCTTTGCAATATTTTGTGCCTTTAGCTGTTTCTTTATTAAACATGGTAGGGATCACGTTGACTGAAGACTGGCTCCGTGATATGGTGGAATAGAGTCATAGAGTTATACAACATAGAAACAGACCCTTCGGTCCAACTTGTCTGTGCTGACCAGATACCCTGAACTGATCAAGTCCCATTTGCCAGCATCTGGCCCGTATCTCTCTAAACCCTTATTATTCAAGTATCCATATAAGTGCCTTATAAATGTTGTAATTATACCGACATTTGCTCTCGCAGCTCATTCCATATATGCAGCGCCCTCCAAAATGGTAGCACTGGCCAGGTAAGCAGTGTTCGGATTCCTGGGCTTGACAAGTCCAGGCAGCCACTTCCTCCCATCTTTCCTTGCCCTTTTTGTCATCTTTCTTTTTCTTCATTTTCATAGAATCCCTACAGCATGGAAACGGGCCCTTTGACCCAACAAGTCCACACCGATCCTCGGAGCATCCCAGCCGGACCTGTCCCCCTATAATCCACCTAAGCTACACATCCCTGATTACTATGGGCAATTTAGCATTGCCAATTCACCTAGACTGCACATCTTTAGACTGTGGGAGGAAACCCACACAGAAACAGGGGGAATGTGCAAACTCCACGTAGGCAGTCACCCGAGGGTGGAATTGAACCCAGGCTCCTGGGTTCGGTGCAGTAGTGCAGCAGTGCTCATCACTGAGCCCTTTTCTTGCTGTCAGCAGCGGCAGAGAAGGTGACATCATGGAAGAGTGGCTAGAGCGGGACTTCTGGCAAGGTAGCGGTCTGGCCTGGCAGCGGAGCTGAAGACTCCTGGTTGTTATAGGCCCAGAGTGAGGACTCCAGGTATCAATGAGGTGATGGCTTGAGCAAAGCCAGGGACTCCTGGTAGGCCCAGACCGGAGACTTCTAGTTATTGACATGGTGGTGGTGGCAGCAGCTCCTAATTGTGATAGGCCCAGAGCCAGTGTCTCCTGGTTGTTGGCAAGGTAGCGTTAGTGGAGCTGGGAGCTCCTGTTGTGGAGTGAATGTGGATCCAGCACAGGACCTAGCATCGGTGGCCTGTGATGAAGTGGGCCTAGTGACCAAGAGATGGCACCTCTGACATTGGTGGGTCTGGCTCAGGAGGTGGAGGAGTGGCAGCCTGGCTGTCATTGTTCGGCTGGCTCAGGACTCATGATGGAGGTAGCAGAACAAAGATGAACTCTTTCAGCTTGTACATAACAGTGTGGAGCCAGAGGAACTCAGCAGGCCATGCAGCGTCCGAGGAGCAGGAAAGTTGATGTTTCGGGTCGGGACCCTTCTTCAGGTTTCAACTTGCCTGCTCCTCTGATGCTGCCTCGCCTGCTGTGTTCCTCCAGCTCCACTCTGTTATTTCTGACTCCAACATCTGCAGTGATTACCGTCTCTGGACTCTTTCAGGTTTATCTTTTTATTCTTTAAATATTCAAATGGCACCGTTGAAATTTTTTGCAATTTTTCACTGTGTTGTTCATTGTAGAGTACAAGTGACAATAAATCGTCATTCAAAAATCATCAAAAAAAATTTTTTCTCTCTCACCCTAAACCTATGGTCTCTAGTTTTTGAACCCCCTTTCGTCCAAAAAAGATTTTGACTCTTCACCCTATCCATGGTCAGCCATGATTTTATAAACCTCTATAAGGTCACTCCTCAGCCTCTGAATATTGTAATGCTGAGATGGACCATCCACTCAGCAGTTACTGCAAGTTTTCTAGCCTGATCTTTATCACTGATTTTTATGGGCTCCCTCCATCATTGAGGATAGATGTATATTTCTGGAGTTGTTTAATTGTTCACGAGCATTCATAAGTGGCTGTGACAGGACTGCAGAACTTGGATCTTGCCTGTTTTTGTGGAATTACTTGCTACTTGTGCTGTTGGGCAGCAACTAGTCAGCTGCTTGCTTTACCAGGTTGCCAATTCATTTTTTTGGCAGGCCTGGTGCTGTGCTTGGCCAGCCTTCCTGCACTCCTCATTGAACCAGGGTTGATCCTCTGGCTTCAGAGATAATGGGAACTGCAGATGCTGGAGAATCTGAGATAGCAAAGTGTGGAGCTGATTGAAGACAGCAGGCCAAGCAGCATCTTACGAGCAGTAGAGCTGGACATATGTCAGGGCATGGGGTGGTTGCTGATGGCACATAGTGGCATATGGATGCCTGTCTTGAGTTGCTTCATCTGTTTGAAATCCAATCCATTGAGCAAAGGAGAGTTTCCTCAATGTGAAGATAGAACTCCACAAGGACAATATCGACATTTACATCTGTGACAGGCAGGTTGGTGAGTATGAGGTAAAGTATATTTTTCCCTCTTGTTTCCCATTTACTACCTGCTGCAGATTCTGTCCACAACCCAAGTGGACTTGACCAACTCAGCCATTTGTGGTGTTTCTTGAGCCTTTCTTGGTGATTCAAATTCCTAATCTAGAGTACATTTTGTGGCCTTGCCATTCTCAGTGCTTCTTTCAAATGATGGTTAATATGACGGAAGTTTCATTGGTGAGGCAGGGTGTAGTAGGTAGTAATCGGCAGGACATTGGTATCCATGTTTGACCTGATGCCATAAGACTAGATGAGGTCCAGAGCCAATGTTGAAGACTCCCAAGGCAACTCGCTCTGGACTGTTAATCACTGTGGCCCCACCTGTTAAGTCTGCCTTGCCAGTGGGACAGAACATATCTAGTGATGGTCTTGTCTGAGAGTTTTTGTGTGTAACATATTATTCTATGACTATGATTGTGTCAGGCTGTCTCACAAGATTGTCTTCCCAAGTTTGGCACTAGCCTGCACATCTTAGGAAGGAAGACTGCAGTGATGATAGAGTTGACCTTGCCATAGTTGTTGCTGGTTCCTAGGTTGATGCCATGTTGTCTGTCCAGTTTCAATGCTTTTCTTTCGACTTTTTAGAGGTTTGAAATGACTGAGTGACTGGCTGGCTTGCTAGGCCCTTTCAGAGGACAGTTAATAGCCACCCACATTGCTTTGGCTCTGGAGTCACATATAGGCCAAACCAGTTAAGTATGACTGATTTCTTTCCCTAGTGGACATTAATGAACCAGCTAGGTTCTTACAACAATTGACAATAAGACTATGGGTCATCAAGTTGTGCTTGTAGTTGAGTTCACTGGTCAGATTGACTTTTCCAAGTGGGTCTTGATGAAAATGTTACAAGCAAAGACAATTGTCAAGCAGTCTTTCTCGACCTGTGTGTAGTGGCCTTCAACTTGCGTTTATACCCTTGATGCAAATGTAACTGGTTGTCCTTACTGCACAAGGGCTGCTTGAAGTCAGATCTCTAGCTTCATGCTGTGAGGCAACTTCATTATTCATATTCTAGTTCTTCATTGGTGCTGCAATTACTAGTTGGTTTATTATAGTTTTAGTTTTAATTTTGATTCTAAATTTTAAGCTGCCACCATACCCTTTTGAGAGTAGTCAGTGATGCTGAACTCAAGTAGAATGTTTAGTGTAAAACCAGGAATTGTAAGAGACACACTGCCTGCATAATGTTTCCATAACTGTGATGGGGATGCACTGTTTAATCAAGTGATAATATAATTTTAGCTTCAGTTTCAATTGAACTTCACGTTTAGAATATTATGGTACATTATACAGTTCTGAATAGCCACTTAAAAAATTAGAAGTTTTGGCATGGAATGAGGCCAACATTTAGAGCTTTCTTTGAGTGCTTTATTTTAGTTTACGCATGCTTTGTTAGGCAGTTTGCAGGCAATGAAATATTGGAGAAGGTAGGAAAGGTACACTGAACATTTAGATCAGGTTTCAGAATATTTTTGTGTATGGAGTTATTTGTGAAATTTCAAGGCCTGAGCAAATGCTTTTTTTGAACATGAAAATACTGACATTTACTTTTTTCTAATCAGCATGTTATATAAAACACTCTCAATGTTGATCTTTTTGTTTACAACATATCTTTTCAAATCTTATATTCTCATCTTTTTCCAGGAAACAGAAAGTATTGCTGAATGTTTCAAATGCTAAAGCAACAGCAAAGAAAAATGTTGGAAAACCAACAAATAGCAAAAGTCACAGGAAAAAACAACATTCTTATGTAGTCAGAGGCCGAGGAGTTTTACGTGATAAAAACTATAGCTCACTTTCCACAGAAGATGAATGTCGGGAAAACTGCATGTTTACGCAAGACAAAGAAAATTATTTTGTTCCTGTTACTAGGTACATATTGTTATCTTGTTTGTCCTCCAGTGAGAAAATGCTAATGTTCTTCTGGGATATTTGACAGAATTTCAGTGGGAATATAAGTAACTAAGAATGTATGTTATGTATTTTGAACAATTTCTGATGTAATCTTTTAGCACATCCACAGATACAAACAAGAAACTTCAGACCAATTTTTCACACATTATCTGTTATTGTGTAGGAAAAATATTGCTACATAAAAGGAATATGGCAGCATATATATGTGAGAGAGATATCCAGCTTGGCTTCACCCAATGGTGTGCTGTAATATGCCAACCAGTTAACAGATTTTAGGAAAGTGAGCATTTTGACTATGACTAAGCCATTTATTTAAGCTAATGGATAATAGTTTGTGATTATGGTCCACAATTTCCTGATGCGTACCACTGATGGATATAATTACATGCCAGCCCTGCCAAAAGGGGGAAATCTCTAACCGGATTATTATAGCACAGGGTAGCATTCATACTGCAAAAAATGCAGGCAAGCTTTATTAAAAATCCATTGCAGTCTGCTATTGAGGAAGATTACTATAGATTTGAAATTGGTTCAGTTCATTTGCATGACTAAAAATTATAGACTATATACATATTAAAATACCTGTGAATAACTGCTGGTATAGTAATCGAGCATATACCACACAGGGTAGCGGCTTGAAATTGAAACCTTCATCACCTGGGTCCAAATAGATTCTTCAACTTGGCACGTGCTGCCCTGGCTTATTTAGTAAGTTGAAATCTTTGCGAAATATTTGAAATCATCCTGACAGCACATGAGTATCTGTTAATTCAAAGGTAACTTCCACAAAATTGACACAACATTTCACATCTCGAAACCAGCAACTGTAGCCAGAAAGAAGGAGTTTTTTTTGGTACACCAGATACTTTTTACAGACCTGCAATTTTAAACTTGATAACTTGTGCAAAGAATATTTTTCCAGTTTTATTTTTCATTAAGCCACTAGAAAGCTGGACTGATGTACATGAATATCCATTGAGGAGGGAAGGGGCAAAGCTTCTTAAAAGAATGGAAGAAAACCTGTCCTTTGAGGAAAAATTGGAATATATTTTGATTCTATAGTTTTATTTCATAATAGCTTCATCTTTAACTTTTTAAGAGAGAGGATTTATTGGAATATTCCTGTTTTCCAAATCTAGGCTGAATAACTCTTGGAATATCTATTACATATTATCTGAATTCAAACAAAATATTGCTGTAAAAAGTGGTTTTTGCTTCTTAATTACTTGAGCTGGCATGGAGGTCTGACGGATATTATAGTTTTAAATGATTTCTTGTATGATATGAGCTGGTTAACAAAAGAATTGGAGGCAGCATTGGGGAAAGCATTTTTTCTTTTCAGTGTATGATTTGAATTTAGATTGCACTACCTGTTTGAAATTGGATGAACAATTGGAGGAAAACCTTGCAGGATTTGGGATAAAGCAGAGTTTGGAACCTATTAGGTTTCCCTTCAAAAGAGCCAGCACAGACTTGCTAAGATCAGAAGAAATAGGACCAGGTTTGGTCCATTTGGCCTCTTGTGTTGCCCTCTTCTTCAAGAAAAATCATGGCTGGTTGCACCAGGCCTCAACTCCTTTATCATGCCAGTTCATCATAGAACTCAACTTCCTGATATTTCAAACATCTATTTACTACTTTGAAATACATTTTTGTTATCTAATCTTCACAGCTTTCTGGGATTGAGAACTCCAGATCATAGAATCCCTACAGTGTGGAAACAGGCCCTTCAGCCCAACAAGTTCACACCGACCCTCACAGCACCCACCAATCTACACATCCCTGAACACTACAGGCAATTTAGCATGGCCAATCCACCTAACCTGCACATCTTTGGACTGTAGAAGGAAACCGGAGTACCCAGAGGAAACCCACGCAGACATGGGGAGAATGTGCAAACTCCACACAGACGGTTGCCAGAGGGTGGAATTGAACCTGGGTCCCTGGTGCTGTGAGGCAGCAGTGCTAACCACCCTGCCACCCTAAATGCTCGTTACCTTTAGAGAAGCAATTCCTCAACTGCAGAATAAAGAGACATTTGTTAAATCTATGTTCCCTCGGTTGAGATTGCCCTACTAGTGGAAACATCCATCTGGTCAAGCCCTCTCAAAATCATGAATGCTTCAATAAGATCATTTGTCTAAACTCTAATGAATAAAGGCCTGAATCTATGTCGATTAAATCAACACCTTCACCCCAGTCAGCCTTGTGAATCTCTTTTGAACTGCTTCCCATGGCAGTATAGCCATTCTTAAACATGAAGATCAAGACTGTACACAGTATTCCAGGTATGGCCTCACCCATACCCTCTCCAATTGTAACAAGAATTCCCTAAATTTAACTCCAAACCCCAAGCAATGATGGCCAAAATTCCATTTGCCTTTTTAATTACTTACTGCACCTGCCTGCTAACATTGTATTTCATGCATAATGACACCTAGATCTGTCTGTGCTGCAGCTTTTTGGAGTCTCTCTCCACTTTAATAATAGTCTCTCTTTTGATTCTTACAACCGAAAGGTACAAACTTGCACTTTCCAACATTAAATTCCACCTTTCAAGTTCTTGCTCATTCACTCAGTCGAACTACGTTCCTATGCATATTCCTGTATCTTCAACACAAAATGCTCTCTCACCAATTTTTGAACTGTCAGCCAGTTTGGATACATTACACGCCATTCCCTTCTCCAAGTCATTAATGCTCAGCAGCTTTTTTATCACCTGGTATCTATGGGACCAGGAGTTTACCGTTGATCAAATATTCCAATTGATCAAGAAGTGCACACAATCAATGTAAAAACACACACTAGTAATATAAATGTAATGCAGGGGATATACACACAACTGGTTATACTTTAAATAAAGTATAAATCGCTTACATAGCAATGTAATTTTGCCTTAAATAAAACTTATTGGCAGAGAGCCTTCTCACTTGCACCCTGACATGACTACTCATATTGTTGAGATCAGCATATTATAGTAAGCTTCTAGTATTTGAAGTTTATAATTTTTGCCAGTTTATTGAGAGTGTAAGTTCATAAGGTGCTAGTTAAAACAAAGTTTGCTATATACACTAAATAATTGAGGCCGTAGGACTAATCTTTGTGGCATTCCATGAGTTATGACTTTCTAACCTGTAAAAGACCCATTAATCCTGATTCTGTCTTCTGTGTGTTAACCTATCCTCAATCCATGCTAATACATTATCCTCAGTACCATGAGTTCCTACCTTTTGCAAACCTTTTTTGGGGAACTTTTCAAATGTAGAACATCTAAAGGTTCCCCTTTGTCATCTCTACTTGTTGCATCCTCAAAGAACTCTGGGAAATTTGTTAAACTTGATTTCCCTTTCATAAGACCATGTTGATTTTCTGATTGTATTAATGTTTTCTGAATGACTTGCTATTTCTTCATTAATAGTGATCTGTAACAATTTTTCCAAACACCAGGTATTAGGCTAAATTAGCCTATAGTTTCCGGCTTATGCCTCTCTAGACCGGGGTGTCACATTAAAAGTTTACCAATCCCTTAGAACCCTCTGGGAGTCTAGTGAGCAGTGTTCCTGCTAATTTTTCTCCTTTGGGAACAACGTCAGTATGGTGATCGCTGTGTGTGGACCCTCTGATCAATTGCCCACGCAACTTAGAAATAAATTTGCCAGTAAATTCTGGAATATATTGACCAACACCTCCATTGTCTCTGCAATCACTTCTTTTGAAAGCCTTGGATGGAGGCCATGAAATCTTGGTGACTTGCCTACCTTTATTCCCATTCATTTGTCAAATACTTTGTCCTTTGTGATAGGAATAGTTAGAAGATCTTTCTCCCCGTCAGAATGTTGCTTATTAGTTCTTTTTTGGATCTTAGTACCCTCTTCCATGAAGACCGATGCAAAATATTGGTTTACATTATTGCCATTTCCCAGTTTCAATCCCCAAGGGTTACACACTCATGTTACTTTTTCTTGTATATACCCAAAGAAGTTCTTGCTGTTTTTATTTCTTTCCAATTCACTTTCTTCATCAATTTGCTCCCTCTTTATCAGTTTTGTTTTAGTTTTCAGATTGCTAAAAAAAACTCCTAATCCTCTGGCCTACCAATAGATTTTGCACATTGTATGCCTTAGTTTTTGATTGGAAACTCTTGACCATCTTCGTGAACCATGGGTGGTTTGTTCTTCTCATCAAGTACTTTTTGACTGAAATAATTTTTTTGCTGAGCATTATAAAATATCTGCTCAAAAGTCAGATTCTGATACTCTTCACAAATTAGGCTTCCATATTATTCTTGCCTATCTGGTTTGTCCCGTCAAATGCAGATTATAATTACTCCTGACTGCACTGATTCCTTCCATTATCAACAAAATTATCTCAACTCTATTTTTTCTTTTATACCTATTCTTCTAGAAAAAGCAAATATCCCTGGATATTGTATTCCTAGTCTGATGACCCAGCAGCCATAAATTCATAAAAGCTTTAAAGCTGTATTAATTATTTTCTATTTGTGCTGTCAACTTGTCCATCTCATTCGAAGTATTGTGTGCATTCAGTTAAGGAGCGTTAAGCTTTGACATACTATCGTCAGCATTTTGGTTCTAATTTCCTTTGCATTTTTCATATATTTCCTACCCCACCTGTCTCATTTTGATTGTCACTCAGCTCTTCAATACTCTGCACCTCCACTTGTATCTTTCATCATTTAAACTGCCCTTCTTCCTCCACTAATTAATTTAAAGCCGAGGTTATGCAATTTGCCAGGGTCCCGTCCCAGTGTGCTTTAGATGAAGCCCATCCTAACCAAACATTACTCTCTTTTCCCACCACCCTTTTAATTGGATCCTGTTTCACTGAAATCAGTCTTTGAGTCATGTATTTCTCGTTTTTATGTACACAAATTTTCACATGGCTCATGTAGTTATCTGGACACTGTTCCTTTTCTGTAGCTCTGCTTTCTAAATTACCCACAAACTACTTGTCGTCCCTCATTTTTTGTAGTCTTACCTATGTCGTTATTCTCAAGTGGAGAAAATCAACTGAATCTGCCCATACCAACTCCAGGTTCCTCTCTAGCCAAGAAGAGATGTCCTGAATCTTGGGGACAGGTAGGCAACACAGCCTTCAGAACTCTTACAGAAACAGTCTATATTCCCATAACTTTGCTGTCCTGTGTTACTGCTATATTTCTTTCTCTTCCACTGCCCAAACATCCCCACCACCACCATCCCTGCATAGTGCTCTGGACCAGGGTGCTGTGGTCAGCTTCTTGTAAGCTAAATTCTGACCCTAGTACCTGGCTTACATTGCCTGTGCTTAACCATGGAATTCGATGTTATTAGTTTATGGGTGTGACTGGTTCCTGAAACACACTATCCAGGCTGAATGACCTCCTGTGATTTATTATTCCGTGATTCTGTAAGTGTTTTCATGTTTGAATAGCTAAGATTTCAAAATGGACTCCATAGCACATTTTAGATTTTTTAACGGAACAAATGATAGTTCTGATATTTGCAGCTGGTTCTTAATATTATGATATCAGTTAAAATTTCTTCTTTCCTTCCTTCCTTCTTCATTTTTTGGGTTGTGGGAATAAAAACAAATGCAAATAAACCAGCAGCAGAATGGAAGGCATCATAAAAGAATCTCCAAATCTAAAATATGTCACATATCGGCGGAAACTGCGGAATTGCAAAACTATGTCAAATCAACTTGTGAATACCCAGCTTCAAATGAAAACGAAGGTAAGACTATGCTTTAAACTATTTTTAGTAACAAATATAAAACTGAACTATTGAATTGAAGAACACTGTGCATGAGTTGTAATAGAGAAATGTTAATTTCTGGAACAAAAACATTATTGCTTTCGGCTTCCCAAATAAGCAACAATGTCACTAATCCACAATTTGGCAACACCATAATTTTATAAAATTTATCACCGGCTTCTCAATTCACTTTCCATTGCCTTTTAGTTAAAGACATCAATTGTTGCAATTCTAACTTGATTATAGCAGAAACCATTTTACACATGCCAAGAGCTAGCTCAAAGCTCAATTGTCCTGGTTTTGGACAATAGTCTGAATTTTGTCTAGTTATCAAATCAAACGTTTTTTTTGAAAACAGGTTATTTCCGGGATTCTGATTTTTGAATGTTCAAACTATATTGAATTCTTTTAAGATTTTAATCACCTTGATCACATTGACCCTCAATAGTGTGTATGAAAAGAAATGAAAGGGAAGTTTGTTATCTTGTAATCTAGTAGATATGTGAGACAGTCCCCCCACCCAAAACTAATATATCAATTGGAACATATGGTGGTGCAGATAACACGCAGTAATCCAAAGTGAGGTACAACTGAGATTCCATGCACTTAAAATGTAACATCTTCCCTTTGTAATCCTGCCCATTTAAGGTTGACATTATGTTGGCCTTGCTTGAGTTTATTTTGTATCTGTTTCCTGATTTTTAGTTATGTGGATACCCAGATCTCTTGTCTCTGACAGTTTCTAACTTCTCTCCATTTGGAGAATATTCAGATTTGTCTTTCCTGGATCCTGTTTTGTGCATGCCCACATAAACCTCCATCTGCCATATTATTACTGCTTTGTGTAATCTCCTCAGTTTGTTGATTCTTTGGATGTGTGTGTCACTAGTTAGACCGAAATATATTGTTTGTTTCGAATTGTCTTGAGAAAATGCTGGTGGGGGTGAGTTGCCCTTTTGAACTATTGGTAAGGTCATTGAATGTTAAGGGTGACGTGTCTTGTTGGGATGGTCGTTGCTTGGCACTTTAGTGATGCAACTGTTACATTTAATAGTCCGAATCTGAATTGGGTCTTTGTCTTGCTATCTTTGGCAATGGATCACTTCAGTTTTTGAAGAGTTGTGAATGTTGCTGAACATTGTGTGCAATCAACATTCTCACCTCTGACCGTATGGTTGAGCAAGGGTTATTGATAGTTGAAGACGTTTGGGTCCAGGACAGTACTTTAAGGGCCTGTGTGGTGCAGTGGTAGTGTCCCTACCTCTGGGCCAGAAGGCTAGGTTCAACTGTCACCTGCTCCAATTTTGTGTCCTAAAGCATCTCTGAACAGTTCAATTGTCTGCTATGAAATTCGCCTGCAGTGATGTAATGTAGATAAGATGCTGGACCTTCAGCAACCACAACCATTTTTGTTTTTTTGGTATGTATGACTCCGGTTAATGGAGAGTTTTTGCTGATTCTTGTCGACTTGTTTTGCTGGGGTTCCTTGGTGCTACATTTGTTGATTTAAGTGCTGCCAGGTACTACTGTTGAAACTTTCCATCTCTGCAGATAATTAAGAGTAGACTGATGAGGTGGTTATTGGCAAGGTTGGATTTGTGGACGTACCTGGACAATTTTCCATATTGCCAGGTAGATATTGTAACTGGACTGAATACTGAGGATAGAACATAGAACATAGAACAGTACAGCACAGAACAGGCCCTTCAGCCCACAATGTTGTGCCGACCATTGATCCTCATGTATGCACCCTCAAATTTCTGTGACCATATACATGTCCAGCAGTCTCTTAAATGACCCCAATGACCTTGCTTCCACAACTGCTGCTGGCAACGCATTCCATGCTCTCTCAACTCTCTGCGTAAAGAACCTGCCTCTGACATCCCCTTGATACTTTCCACCAACCAGCTTAAAACTATGACCCCTCGTGCTAGCCATTTCTGCCCTGGGAAATAGTCTCTGGCTGTCAACTCTATCTATGCCTCTCATTATCTTGTATACCTCAATTAGGTCCCCTCTCCTCCTCCTTTTCTCCAATGAAAAGAGACCGAGCTCAGTCAACCTCTCTTCATAAGATAAGCCCTCCAGTCCAGGCAGCATCCTGGTAAACCTCCTCTGAACCCTCTCCAAAGCATCCACATCTTTCCTATAATACGGCAACCAGAACTGGATGCAGTATTCCAAGTGCGGTCTAACCAAAGCTTTATAGAGCTGCAACAAGATCTCACGACTCTTAAACTCAATCCCCCTGTTAATGAAAGCCAAAACACCATATGCTTTCTTAACAACCCTGTCCACTTGGGTGGCCATTTTAAGGGATCTATGTATCTGCACACCAGGATGCTGGCCTGGGAGAGGATGCTCACATTGATAGGTTTATAATGTCACTGGATTTACAGGATTTTGGGAAGGTATTGCTGGTGATAAATCTCCAGGGACTTGCAGTGTCTGCTGTCCATGGTCCATGTTTCTGATGCGTACAGGAGGGTGGGACATGGCTGCACTGTTGGCTTTGTGGTCTCTGACTTTGAAAATGCTGCCCTTCAGGTGTCTAAAGCCTGCATTGTTGCATTGGAGTCGATACTGGCTTTCGTCATTATGCCCACTCACACCGAGTGGAGGCTTCCAAAGCTAGGGAAATAATCTGTGTTATCCATGGGCTTGCCTAAATTTCGATGGTTGTGGAACAGTGTTTGGTAGAAGTGGGCTGATAGAGAATCTTTGTTTTCTGTATGTTTAGTCTGAGGGCAGTTCTCTCCTACACCTCTGTGAATGCATCAACAATGGTATGTAACTTAGTCTCTGAATGTGTGCACACCCAGACATCATCTGTGTACTGCAGCTTGATAGCAGAAGTTGGGGGGAGTCTTGGTTTTGGGCTGGAGGTATTGAAGTGTCCCAATTGTCCTGTGAGTTATCTCTTCTCCAGTGGGGAGAACTGAGGTGGGATGGAATTTGTTAAGTGTGTTCAGGAAAGGTTCCTCAAGCAGTATATAGAGGGCCCTACTTAGGAAGGGGCAAAATTCAACCTACTCTTCGGAAATAGTGACAGTGGGGGAGCACTTTGGGACCAATGACCATAATTCAATACTTTTTAAAGTAGTTATGGAGAAAGACAAAACTGGTCCACAGTTTAAGTTCTAAATTGGGGCAAGATGAATTTTGGTGGAATTAGACAGGATCTTGCAAGGATTGATTTGGAGTTGTTTGTTTTCAGGTAAAGGAACCTCCGGCAAGTGGGGGCCTTTAAAAGTGTGATAGTTAGAGTTCAAGGTCTAGATGTTCCTGTGAGAGTGAAGGGCAAGTTTGGCAGGAGTAGGAAACCCTGGATAACAAGAGATATTGAAGTTTGACCAGAAAAATGAAGGAGGTATAGCTCAGGAATAGGCAGCTCAGATCAAGGGAATCCCTGGATCCTTATAGGGGATACAGGATTATACTGAAGAAGGAAATTAGAAGGGCGAAAAAAGGCACGAGATGGCTTCGGCTGAGAAGATTAGGGTGAATCTGAAGAGGCTCTTTAAGAATATTAAAGGAAAAAGAATAACTAGAGAGTGGAACTGCAGGAGATGGGCGAGATCCTTGGGGAAGCTAATGGCGAAATCTTTAGGACAATCCATATCACCGTAAGAGGGGGTGTTGTAAGTATTAGAATATATGAAGGTGGATAAATCTCCTGGTCCTGATCAGATACATCCAAGAACGCTACAAGTGGCTAGGGAAGAAATTGCGGGGGCCCTGGCGATATGTTTGCATCATTGTTAGCCATGGTGAGGTCCCGGAAGAGTGGAGGGTAGCAAATGTTTGTACCCGTATGCGGGAAGGGCTACAAAGGAAAATGGGAATTATAGACCAGTAAAGTTAACATCTGTGGAGGCAAGTTACTTGAGAAGATTCTTAGAGATAAGATATACATGAATTTATAAAGACAAGGTTTGCTTAAGAATAGTCAGCATGGCTTCGTGTGTGGGAGATCATGCCTCAAATTTGTTGGAGTCCTTTGATGAAGTGATGAGGGCAGGGTGGTAGATGTAGTCTATATGGATTTCAGTGAGGCCTTTGATAAAGCTCCGCATGATAGGCTGCTCTAGAAGGTTAAATCACGGAATCCAGGGAGTGTTGGCAAATTAGATTCACAATTTGCGAGATGGTAGCAGGCAGAGAATAATAGTGAAAACATACTTGTTGGACTGGAGGACTGTGATTAGTGCGTGTACCTTGGAGTGGAGCAGGGCCTATTGCTGTTTGTTATCTATATCAGTGATTTGGATGAGAATGTACAAGGCATGATTAGTAAGTTTGCAGAAGGCACTAAAATAGGCGGTATCATGATCAGTGAGGAGGATTATCAGAAATTGCAGCAGGATCTTGACCAGCTGGAGAAGTTATCCAGAAATGGCAAATGGAGTTTAATCCAAAAATGGCAAATGGAGTTTAATATAGATAAGTGTGAGGTGTTGCATTTTGGAAAGTTAAATCAAGTTAGGAGTTTCACAGTAAATGGTAGGGCCTCAAGGAGTGTAGTAGAACAGGGGGACCTTGGAATTCAGGTACATAGTTCTCTGAAAGTGGAGTTACTAGTAGACAGGGCAGTGAAGATGGCTTTTGGCACACTGGCTTTCAGTCAGGACATTTTATAGAAATTGAGAAGTTATGTTGGAGTTGTACAACATGTTGGTGAGGCTGCAGTGGGAGAATTGTGTTCAGCTTTGGTCATCTTTCTAGAGGAATGATGTTCCTCAACTGGAAAGAGTGTAGAAGAAATTCACAAGGATAACAGTGTGGAGCTGGAGGAGCACAGTGGGCCGAGCAGGAAAGTTGATGTTTCGGGTCAGGAGGTCCCGACCCAAAAAGCCAACCTTCCTGCTCCTCTGCTGCCTGGTCCGCTATGCTCCTCTAGCTCTACACTGTGTTATCTCTGACTCTAGCATCGGCAGTTCTTACTATCTCTAAATTTACAAGGATGTTGCCAGGACTCCAGGGATTGAGTTATAGGGAGAGGTTGGACAAGCTAGGACTTTTTTCTTAGAGCATAGGGGACTGAAGGGGGATCTTATAGAAGTGTGTGAGATCACAAGAGGCACAGAAAGGGTGAATGCACTGAATTTTTTCCCAGGTTTGTGGAATCGAGGGGTAGAACACATCAGTTTAATTTAAGAAGGGAAAGAATATATGGGAACCTGAGGGGCAACTTTTTTTGCACAGAGGGTGGTACCCATATTCAATAAGCTGCCAGTGGAAGTTGTTGAGGCGGGTGCACGAACAATATTTGAAAAGCATTTGGATGAATTAGCATGGACGGACATTTTGGTTGGCATGGACGAGTTTTGTCAAAGGGACTGTCCCTGTGCTGTAGGATTGTATGACTAAATGTTGTCTGTGTTCTGACACAAGACTCCCCAAATCAGTACTTTACTCTGAGCTCTGTAATGGTAAGTGATCACTAGGAGGGCAGAGGAAACGCTGCAAGGACACCCTGAAAGCCACCCTAAACAACAGCAGCTCTGACAACACACGGGAGTTGCTTGTGCTGGAGTGACCAAACTAGAGGAGAAGCATCCATGAAGATGCCAACCACTCGGAGCATTAACAAGTAAAGCACGTGGAGCCCAAGTGCAAGCAGCAGAAAGTGCGTGTCAAATCCAGAAAATCCCACCTACCTTACCTTTGGCAGTCTGTGGATCCAGGATTAGACTGTTTAGACACTGCAGAATCGAACCCCTGGAGTGGGACCAACTCATCCTTGATCCTGAGGGACTGCGAAAGAGGTTTACTGAAGTGATGTGATTATAACATGGTTACTTCTGGAGCACAAATCTTCAGTACTACTGCTGGAACATTCTCAGAGCAATTACCATTTGAGATATCCAGTGCTTTTGGCCATTTATTTATCATGTGGAGTGAACTGAATTGACTGAAGGCAGGTTTCTATGATGCTGGCAACTTCCAGAGATCGTTATTTGTGGACTGTCATCCTCTAGTTAATTGTAGATGTGGCCTGTAGAGTTTAGATCTGATCCTTTGGTTATGGATCAGCTATCCATCACATGCTGCCGCCACTACTTTGCATAAAAATGGTCCTGTGTTGTAACTTCAGGCTGTCACCTTTTTATTTGGTTATGCCTCCTGTTTTGGCTTGCCCTTCGAAACTCCACCATGGTCCTGGCTTAGTGGTACTCCTCGCTTGGTGATATGGTGGAGTGGGTGAAAAACCAGCCCATGAGGTTACAGACTTTGGTTGAATGTAATTCAGCTATTGCTTGTCCACAATGACTCATGATTTGTCCAGTTTTGAATTTCAAGATCGGCTCAAAATCAATCCCTTTTCAAAACTATTGTCTAGCATTACAACAGATGGAGACTATCCTCATGTGAAATCTGGACTTCACCTCCACAAAGACTGTTCAATGGTCACTCCTATTGATACTATTGTGGATAGATGCATCTGGTACAGGTACATTGGTGTGAATGAAGTAAGGCACATATTTCTGCAACTGCAACCTTGGCTTCCTGACCTACAGACTGCAATCTGTGAAGATAGACAACTGCACCTCCTCCATGATAACACTAAACAAGGGAGCCCCCCAAAGATGTGTTCTCAGCTGCCTTGTGTACTCCCTGTACACTCATGAAAGTTGCCAAATGCCATACGAACATCATCTACAACTTTGCTGATGACACCATCGTGGTAAAATAGATATCAAACAACAATGAGTTAGAATACAGAAAAGAGAGGGTTTGGTGACGTGGCGCAATGAGAACAACCTCTTTCAATGTCAGCAAAACTAAAGAACTGATCATTAACTCCAGAAAGACGAGAGGAGAATACTTCCCCATCTACATCAACAGTTGGGATTGAGAGGGTGGAGAGCGTTAAGTTCGTCGGAGTGACGATAACCGACAACCTGTCCTGGATGTCCCATGTAGATGTGACAATCAAGAAGGCACAACAACACCTCTTCTTTGTCAGGCAGCTCAGGAAATTTGGCATTTCACAGCATCTCTCACCAGCTTCTACGGCTACACCATTGAAAGCATACTGTCTAGGTGCATAATGGCCTGATGTGGCAACTGCTCTGCCTTGGACCATAGGAAACTACAGAAGGTTGTGTGCACAGCCTAGACCATCATGGAAGCTAACCTTCAATCCAAGTACTCTATTTACATAGCCTGTTGCTGCACCCCAGTAATGGTCTCCTACAACTGCTTCTGTGAGGCAGGAGATATAGCAGCTTGAACACATGCACCAGCAGGTTCAAGAACAACTTCTTCCCTGATGTTATTAGACTGATAAATGGATTCTTTCACTTCAAATAAGGCTGTTGCCTAGTGCACACCCTGGGCAATGTAGCTTGTATGGCTGTGTCTTGTTCTTTTTTTCACCCTATGATTTGTATGTTCTTGTTTACTATAATCTGGCTGTACTGCTTGTAAACAAAGTTTTTTGCTGTACTTAAGTACATGACAATAAATAAATCAAATCAAATTTCCCTCTTGGTTTCCTCATTGCTTATCACAGGCCCATTCTACAGCTATTAACTTTGAAACTTCGCCAGCTGAGTCAGTAGTGGTCACCCAACCAGTGTACATTTTCTGCGCTTGACACATTCAAAGCAGGTTTTAATCCTTTACACTTTTTTGCTGGATATGATGCAAATAAATCTCTCTGAATATTTTGAAGTCTCTAACTCTGCAACTCAAACTTGTTTGAAGGTTTCCAGATGCTGAATAATTGCCTATCAGAAATTTAAACTTCTGAGGGCAATTACCTCGTAGTCAATACACTAAGACTTCCAAGGGTCCTGACATGTGCCTTTCAGTGTACACCTGGTCTTAGACTGTCATGAGGGTCGAAGTATGTTGGTTGATGTAAATGATAACAAACAGGATTCCTTGCTTTTATCTGACATGATACCATTAGATTTTGAGTTATTGTTGAGGATTTGCAACACAAACCCCTCCTCACTGTGCCATTCCTCTGGAAGGCCTCAGGATTAGCTGTGTATTCTAATATGTTATAGTATGATGGTCAATTTTGAATTGTATGTAATTTAATTCCTTTTATCATATATCGTAGCAGTTAGATGCTTTGGTAGGCAATTGTGTCAATCTTATGTAGGTCAGACCAGGTGATGATGGCAGCCTTTTCTCTCCTAAAGGATACTGGTGAACCAGCTTGGTTTTTGTGTTGACTACCCCCGCTCGGGGGAGGTGTTGGCCGAGTGGTATTATTACTGGACTGTTAATCCAGGGTCCCGGATAATGTTCTGGGGACCCAGGTTTGAATCCTGCAAGGCAGCTGTTGGAATTTGATTTCAATAAAAGTCTGGAATTAAGAGTCTAATGACCATCAATCCGTTGTTGATTATCAGAAAAACTCATCTGGTTCACTAATGTCCTTGGGGGAAGCAAACTACCATCCTTGCCTACATGCGATTCTAGACCCACAGCAAAGTGGTTGAATCTTAACTGTCCTCTTGACAATTACGGATAGGCAATAAATGCTCGCCTAGACAGCGATGCCTTCATCGCATGAATAAATAAAAAAAAGTTATTTAGACCAGTTAGACATAGTTAGACTAGTTTTAATTCCAGATTTTAATAGTTGAATCCAAATTTCACCAACGACATCCAGTCCAAGATGTTGGCAGAGTTGGACGCCCCAGCTGGAGCTTGTCTGACTCCCAGTCTAAGATTGCAACCTCCCGGCTTGGCAGTGACGTCCCGTCGTGACCTACTGGCATGTTGTGGCAACCTTTCAGCTTGGTGTAGCAGCCTCCAGTATGGCATGGTGACCTCCCGGCTTGGTGTAATGGCCTCCCCACCTATTGTAGCTACTTTCCAGTGTAGCCTCCTGGTGTGGCATCCTTGGCTCGGCCTGGCTGCTGCAGCTATTCTCCCAGCCTTGGCATGGACCGGAGGCTAGGCGCTAGAGTGGTTTGGGTTGGAAGACCATTGTCCATCGTTGCAGAAATAAAAGCTCAGAACATTATATTTATTTCCTCAGATCGTGTAACTAAAGCTGTACCTATGTACCTTTGCACCTAAGTGGCAATATATAAACTTTTCACTATACTCATTGAGTATATGTGAGATTAAAGGGTTAATTCAATTCAATTCTCTCCTGGAGGCCTTCAAATCCATGTCACAAAACATATCTGCGGAATGCTGGTCCAGTGAGCCAATACTGCAATGCCACTAGCTCCTGTATCTGACATTTGGTGTTCCTTTGCAATATGCTGCTTTCTTCTGCACAACTTTTTGCATTTTCTACATTTTTATTTGTCTTGCTTACAGAGTAAAGCTGTTCAAAAACTTAACAAAATAAAAGGAGGATGTACAGTTGTTGATGGCATACTGTGATACCATGTGGAGAAATTGTCTGTTGAGCATGTTCACATGCTTACAATTTAACAATTTCATTTCACATACTGGATTATTTTGTGGTTGTTTTTATGGTTTTGTAAAAGCAGGCAAGAACTGGAGGGTTGTTGGGAGTATAAATCATTACTGACTTTCAAACGTAGAGATAATTTCTTTCAGGGACAAAGGCATTTAGTTCAATTCCGAATCAATGCACATTATTATGTGGAATCCACGTTCGACTCGTGAAAGTTAAAATCCAGCACATCTTTTAAGCTGTATTTTGTTTGAAGCCACCTTGTATGATGCCTAGTTTGGGTTCTACCAGGGCTATTGTACTTCTGACCTCATTACAGCCTTAGTTCAAACATGGACACATGAGCTGAATTCCAGAGATGAGGCAAGAGTGACAGCCCTTGACAAGGTGTCATTTGGTTGAGTATGGCATCAAGGAGCTCTAGTGAAATGGGAATCCAGGAAAAATCTCTGCTGGTTAGAGACATACCTGGTACAAGAAATATGCTTGCGGTTGGTGGGGCTCAGTCATCTTGGCTCCAGGATATCTCTGCACGAGTTCTTCGTGGTGGTGTCCTAGGCCCAATCATCTATGGATTCTCCATTAAACAAGAAGGAATAAATTTGTCCAAATTACATTTAGTATCCAAATGTGTGTTCTCAATAAAAATGTTATGGCAAATCATGAAATTTCACTGATCTTACACTTTGTTTAGGCATTGCAGATCTACCTACAGCACATGGACTGCACAAGTTCAAGAAAGCAGCTCACCACCGCAGCGTCAGAGACAACTAGGGATCAGCAATAAATGTTGGCGAGCCAGCCACGCCCATATCCCATGCATGAATACATTTTTTTAAAAAAAACCTAAGCAAAGTACGAGATCAGTGAAATTTCACGCTTTGCTTTAACATTTTATTCAGAACAAACATTTGGATGTTAAATATAATTCAGACAAAAATTAATTATTTAATAGGAAAATAATTAACTTTATTTATTGAGTAGCGATTGTAGTTTGAGTTTCTATGCATATTTGTGGACATTTAGATACGTATGCACATGTATATAAATTAGCAATTTTCTAATTGTGTCCTTCCATTTCTCCTTCAGGAATTGCTTGGATCCTTGATAGAATCTTCAGAATCATCTATCTCTTTTAATAAACCAAAAAAAGCATGCAGAATTTCTTGCGAAGCTCAGAAGTTCAAATGTAATTCCAGAGCTGTAAAGAAGCTGGATAGATCCCCACTGCAGACCAGCACACCTTCTTGTACAAGGAAATCAAAACTCAAGGAACCATCAAGATGTATCATTTCATTCAACGGTGAAATTGAGCATGGCATATGGAAGAACAATGCTGAGGCTTACAATGAGGAAAGTATTGACCATCCCAGTACAGTGGGAACTTGTTGCACCCGGAGTAGCAACACTTCATGTAAGGCAGTTTCCTCTACAGAACACTCAAATAATTCGGAGTTTGTTGGATTGTCTCCAGAGAAGTTAGGTGGAATTTGTAGTCTTGAAGCTGATTGTAAACCCGTAGCTTCTGCGTCTTTGGAGGAAAATCTTGAGCATATAGATTCAATAACATCACACTTGTTTCAACCCCACAAAGATGATTTCAGTCATACCTTGCACAGTACCTTCAATAATAGTGTCGAGTTATTTTCTCATGTTACTGAAGATTTAGCTGTGTCTCCTCAGGCTGATTTAGTTAATGGAGTAGATGATCCAAAAGTGTTTGTCAGAAATTCTTTAGTGAAGTCAGGATTGCTTAACTATACATCAAATCTTGATTTGGTAACTGAACAGGAACACACTGCCAGTAAGAACATTGTTTCCAAATTGAGCTTGCAGCCTGTGGTACAATTAGATTATTTTTCAGTTTTTAGATATTTCCGTGAAAGAAGATCAGTGTCACCTGTTGAAGATGACTCTTCCAAGGTCAGTTCATCACAAGGTACAACTGCAAAAAAGCAGCGAGTTATTAATCGTTTACATGAAAAATTAACATCCCAAAAAAGTGGGAGGTCATCTTTCAGCTGGGTGGCTCTTCAGCCTAATATCGTACTTAGTCCTCTTGAGCTAAAGTGGCAATTACCAACGAAGAAAGTTATGACAAATCCAGTAAAAAGAAGTCTAGCTGATGGCTCTTTTAACAACAAACATGATGGCAGTTTTCATCTGTTAGGAAAAATGTGTAGACAAACAGATTGCATGAATCTGAAATCATCTTTATCTTCAATGTACTCCAATTCCCAAGATGGGAAGTCTGGTAAGGAGTCTACAGCTGATGCAGACTGCTTCAAACATACAAAAAACCAACAAAATAGAAAAACTATTTCAATGAAAGATGGCTACTCCTTAAAAGCAAATTGCCTATCTGGACAAAGGAACCTACTCAGTGACAATGCTTCCAATATCTTTGACAAACCGAGCAGCTTCTCTGATCCAGCATTTCAAAAAAATACAGATCTTGCTTCAGTCACTGTGAAAAGTGCAGAAAAATCCACAGTGGATTTATATGGGCATCCAGAACCACAAATGACTGAGGTAAGGATTATGTATTTATTTTTAGTAATGATGTATTTGTATCAACTTAACTTAATGCCACGTTCTCCATGTCAGCAATCTGAGACTCCTGGTAGGGTAAGGTTGATGCAGGGAGAGGTTGTACATTAACCTCCAGAATGGGGTATGAACTTAAAATCAATGAAGAAATTGGAAAACCTGACCCCACCCTGTTCTATCACTCCCATCTACAGTTATGATGGAGAGATTGACCCGCCTGCATTCTGGAGACAGGTTTGCCATTAAAATATAATGAGACTTCTTGCTTGAAGAAATACCAGACATAGGAACAGGAGTACACATTACAATTCTTTTATCGTTCAATGAGATTACAGCTGTTTTATGTCAATACCATTTCCCTGATGGATCCCCATCTCTTTTGCTCAGCTTTATTGATTTAATTCTTGAATATACTCAAAAGCTTGGGAACTAAAACTGTCTGGTGTAGAGTTTCACAATCCCTAAGTGAAGATATTTCTTCATTTCGAATGACCGATTCTTTATCCTCACATTATAACTTCCAGTTTTCTGTCTTCAGCTAGGAAATTTACCTTATCAGGCCCTACAAAAGGCTAAGTGTTCTAGGTGCCACAAAACTCTTATCTTCTCAACTTCAGAGCACATTGGTCTATTTTCTCCTACTGAAACTAGTCTCTTAACCAAATTATCAGTCTAGTGATCAGAGATAACGGGAACTGCAGATGCTGGCGAATCCGAGATAACAAAGTGTGTAGCTGGATGAACACAGCAGGCCAAGCAGCATCTCAGGAGCACAAAAGCTGACGTTTCAAGCCTAGACCCTTCATAAGGGCATGGCCTGCTGTGTTCATCCAGCTACACACTTTTGTTATCAATCTAGTGAACCTTTTTGCACTCTCCGAAAGGCAAGTATATCCTTCTTTTAGTAAGGAGACCTGCAGAAAGCTGTGCAAAACACTTTCACCTAAATTCCAAAATTGCAAGATAACTTTGTAACTCTTATACGACAACATGCCCTTGCAATAAAGGCTATTGTGCTATTTACAATAGCAGCTAACTGTAATATTCATATTTTCGAGGTTCCATTTAACTCTCATCTTCAAATAATTCGTACTTCTGAAATTGTGAAAGCTGCTACATGATAGGCAAATTTTTTTTCCAGTTTTAATTTTGATCAAAAAGACCACTGTGCCATTTTCCAATTGCTTCTGCCTCTGGATAGTATCAACCTCTGGGAGCATATAGTGACTTTGAATTATAAATATTAAACCTGTGCACAAAGAATTATTGCAATGTATTGTTAGATAAGTAGTTACCTGTTATGGTATTGCTTGAATTTTATAAATTCATTGGACGTGTTTTGGTGGGCTAAATGCTATAAATTTAGTAAAGAACTGATAGTATGGAATATTGGCAAGTTTTGAAATATGAAATGAACTGTAGTAACTAAGCTGAGTGTTATTGACACTGAGTGTCATTTCTGCAATGAAGCCTATCCAGAAACTAACAATGACCAATTGTGAATATGCATTGAAACGGGAGTTTAAGTTTATGATTTGGTGCTGTTGTGCATTAAAATGTGCTATATCATGCAGAAGAATGTTAACAAACAGCTCTTTCTTAGCAAAATGCTGCTCTCTGATGCTCAGTTTGGTTCTACCGGGATCACTCTGCTCCTGATTTCATTACAGCCTTCGTCAAACATGGGCAAAATACCTGAATTCCAGACATGAGATGAGAGTGACAGCCCTTGACATCAAGGCTGCATTTGTTTGAGCGTGTCATTGAAGGAGTCCAAGCAAAACTACTGTGTATGGGTATCAGGAGGCGGGTGGGTGACTGTGTCCCTCCAGTGGTTGGAGTTTTACCTAGCACAAGTAAAGATGTTTGTGGCTGTTAGAGTTCAATTATCTTTATTCCAGCACATCTTTGCTGAAATTCCTCAAGGCAGATATTTTCTAATCAACTCTCAGATGTAATTAGAACCTTCTGGAGCAGATGGGACTTGAACCCATGGAACCTGGCTAATTCCAAAGGGAGTGTCCTATGTCCAACCATTTCCAGCTGTTGCATCAGTGACCTGTTCTCCATCTTAAGGTCGGAAATGGGGATGTTCAATGATGATTGTACAATGTTCAGCACTATTTGCGATTCCTCAGATACTGAAGCAGATCCAGGTAAATACAGAAAGGCATAGACAATATCCAGGCTTGTGCAAACAAGTGACAAGAAAGATCCCTGCCACACAGACAATCACCATCTCTGGCAACAGAGACAGTAATCAATGCCCCTTGATTTTTCAATGGCATTACCATCACTGAATCCCCTATTATCAACATCCTGGGGGGTTACCGTTGACCAGAAAGTAGCCATGGCTGGACTAGCCATATGAGTACAGTGCTCACAGGGCCATGTAAAAGGCTAGAAATACAGAATAATCCAGTCCACTTGATAGGCTCCATATCCATCAACATTCACTTCCTTAATTGACATCACTCACTAGCAACAGGGTGCACCAAGATGCAATGCAAAAATTCATCAAGACTGCTTAGATAGCACCTTTGAAGCACACAACTACCATCTACAGTGACAGGGAAAGCTGTGTTTCAACACTGGTGTGGCAACCAATGCTGCTGCAGAGGAAGACCGGTCAGCCTGAGAAGATCCACCATTTACTGACCTCCATTTTCTCTGGGCCTTCTTCTAGATTAGCTAATCTTTCATCTCTCCCAAACAGTCTATGCCCAGAGGGTGGTGCATGTTGGTTGTTACCTCTTAGTCTCTGTGCCAGTATCTTATTTCCAGATTTTGTGGTAGTGGAGCTATGAATGTCCAGGAGGTTGTGTGATTCGTCATTCTTTGGTTGTCAACCATCTGAACTTTGCAAATTTTGTTGGCTTAAAATGAATCTGATAGAAATAGCACCCTCCAGGATCTCTAAGTTGGTTGCCTTGTTTTCCCAAGAGATACTGAAGAAACATCTGCCATAGTAAAGTTGGAAGCTGTAAAAGATATACTGTCCAGATGTTGCTACAATAAAGGAGCACATTGAGGACGTGGGGCTTGGTAGACTCAAGGTATGAATTTCTCGTTTAAGCTTGTTGCTAGTTGGACTGCACCTTCAACTCAGTTTGGATAGCAGCAGTTTTTCACTTTGCGTGTTGATTTCAGCATCCTATGGTCTGATCAAATTCTGGTGATTGAGGAGCCTAGGTAGATATGTCCACAACCTTTGTGGTCACATTGTCAATTCTGATAGTCTACAATATTGCTGTAATTACTATGACAATTGTCATCTTAATGCTGATGGTCAAACCAAAAGCTTTGCAGGTAAGAGAGAGTCTGTTTATATTTACTGAAGGTGTTCCTAGGTATGGATTATTAGTGCAGTAGTATCAGCATGGAGCCGTGAAATTGGCACACTTTTTTTTTCTTGGATCACAGCAGATAAGGCTGAACAGCTATTAAATTGCTCTGTTAGGAGGCACCCTTTTATGAAATAAGGGTATGTGACAGTGGCTGAGCTTTAAAGAAACGCAAGTGTTGATAGCTGAATGCAACTTTGTCAGAACCCCCAAGGGATATTGTCCTGTTATCGATGACCTTATCCATTCATCATGTCCTGGAAGCAGGACATCACACTTAATAGATTGTTTGGCTTAAATAAGCTGCCACTGCTCACATGGGTGAATTCTTTAATGAAATCAATGAAGGCAATATTTAGTAGTTACCTCCATTCACAGATATTGTGCTTTCATTTGCTGATCTGAGAGGATCATAGCTCAGATTTTCTGGTCTCCAGTTAGTCTTTAACCAAATATATTTTGAAAGGTGCACGTCTGATCTCCATGGTGGTTCCAGTGCACTGATTTACTAGATAATTGCAATCGGAAATGTAGACTTCTGATGGGCAATTACCCAGCACCTGGAACTATTAAAAAAGGTATAACTTAGAGTGGGTGACATCAAAGGGTTCCAACTCATACCTGGATAGTTACATATGCAATGCTAGAGGACTGAATTGCTCTAGCAGCTATATATTAGTGATCCTGACACCCAACCCCAATCAGTCGATCACAGTAATCCCTCAATAATCCCACCACAGCACTCCAATCCAAACCCTGTTCTCACCTAAAATAACACAATGTGAAGCTGGATGAACACAGCAGGCCAAGCAGCATCAGAAAATTTTCTGAAGAAGGGTCTCGACCCAAAACATCAGCTTTCCTGCTCCTCTGATGCTGCTTAGCCCGCTGTGTTCATCCAGCTTCACACCGTTGTATCTGAGATTCTCCAGCATCTGGCAGTTCCTACTATCTCTGTAACCCTTTTCTCACCTGCTGCCATGCTTCCCTTTCACACTTGCCTTACACATAGCCTTTGGGTCTCAAACTTTGTTTGCTAACTTGAATATGGCAGCTTTTAATGGAGAAAGGGAAGGTGCCTTCTATAAAGATTCCCTGTGCTTTTTTTCTGATGCTCCTGACCCAGATTGGAAGTTTTGGATCCATGACAATCTGTATTTTTCAATTTTGAAGCCACACTGGGATTTAGGAAATAAGTATTCAATCAAAAGCTGTAATTTGATAAGGCTACTTTTCACACATTGCTCAGCAGGGGGATGTGTGGACAGATATTGTAGCCACTTATTCTCATTCAGGTTCACAGTCTTTGTACCATGCATATTGTGGGGTACTACATTCTTCCTCCAGCAAAACCAGAAGTTTGTGTAGATGCCACAGGAGTGCAGACTTCCTGTACTCGATAAGTTCAGATGGTATAGCATTATCATTTGGAGCTTTGACAATTGCAGGCAAGTTAATACCTTTGCTAATTTCATCCAGTTTGTGTTAAATTCCATTTCTTCCATGACAAACCAGGTCTGTATGGTGGTCCAAGCTTCCACTGCGACCATGTCTTTCCTAGAGTACAATTCAAGATGGCTTTCCACCCATCTGTCATCTTTTTGTTGCCATCAGTGAACATCCAGCCCTTTTTGTTTTAAATCAGTGAAGCCAGTCTGTCATTTGATGGACCGATTGCCTTTTTGATCCCATTGTTCCTGCCCTGAGCATTCCATGCGTAGAATAAAATCTGGTCTTTCTGGCAAAGTTGTAATCACTTATAACCAATAATAATATCAGCCTGTTGGATTTTATTTCAATCAAGCCTTTGTACATTCTTGCCCATAATTTTTTCAAAAACTAAATGGATCATGTGGCTTCACTGTATGGAACTTGATACTCCCAATAATGGACCCCCACTCAACTCAGTCAGAATATGTTCTGTCTCTCTCAACTTTAGCAGGATCTATTAATTTCATAAGCATGTATGTTCAAAACTTTGCTTCTTTACAAAGGTGAAAGATAATTCTGTGCAAATCCCCATTTCACAACATTTTTATCTATTGGTGGATGCCTACGCAAGTGGATGCGGCATGACCTTTCTGCCTAGGACATTATGACTTGGGAAGGAGAAATAAAAACAGAGTCTTTTGATCTTTGTTGCTGTGATAAGCTTTATGTAACTGTCCCTTTTCAATACAAACCATGCTGCAAAATGTCCTGGAAACAGCCAAGGTTAAGACATTAGCATTAGCTAATCATGCCAGACGTAACTCTCAATAGCTTTTTCAATTCTCACAACCACTACAATGCTGACAGTGACACATTTCACACCCTGACATACGTTGGGATTAGAATGCAAACTGTGAAGCTTTGGGCATTCATCCTTAATACCAAAATCAGCCATACTGTCAATGCCAAAGATCTGAATTGTTGCTTACCCTTTGACCTGCATTAATCCAGCCACCAGCTTTGCCCTTGGCAAATTATTTTAATTGCCTGTTAAGGAAGAAATTAACAATTCCAGCGCATTCTAATTTTGGGCCTCCTGGTTTGGTAAGTATCGCATCTAGTGGATCCTTTTGAGTATTTATTGAAGTTAATGAAAATAATGAAGTATTTTCAATTTGAACAAATATATGTTGAATTTGAGAGGTAAAGATGATGTGACAATTGGTAAAAGATAGCGGATATTCTCCCTACTCAAAAGGACCAAGGAAATCATGATTATGACTTTTTAATTGGTTGGTATAGCTGGAGGAGTCATGACTTTCTCTAGATTGATAAAATGGATTATAAAATTTGTACATTTATAACAGACAATACAAAGTATAAAAGTTTATAATCTGAGTTTTATTAGAGTTAATTTGATCTGAAATCTGAAAAGGATTTGAATCTTTATCTGGATACTATGACATTTCTAAATATCACAAATCTTTGATTAACCCTTATTTAAAGATTTTGAGGGAAACCTTTTATATAGCAATTTTGAGTAGTTCTGGTAGCCTGATCACTCAGTGCTATTCCTGGTCCCCAAATGGGGAAGAGTGTAAGGATGTCATGGAATTGTTTTTATAATGTTGGAAAAGAGGGTTAATTAATTGACATAATTGACCTTTATTGGTCAGTTCCTTGAGTATTGGAGTTGGGAAGTCACGTTGCAGCTGTATGGGAAATTGGTTAGGCCACTTTTAGAATACTGCATGCAATTCTGGTCTCCCTTCTATAGGAAGGATGTTGTGAAACTTGAAAGAGTTCAGAAAAGAATTACAAGGGTGTTACCAGGGTTGGAGGGTTTCAGCTATAGGGAGAGGTCGAATAGGTTGGGGCTAATTTCCTTGGAGGCTGAGGGGTGATCTTATACAGGTTTACAAAATCATAAGGATCATGGATAGGGTGAATAAACAAGGTGTTTTCCCTGGGGTGGGAGAGTCCAAAACTAGAGGGCACAGGTTTACGGTGAGATGGCAAAGATTTAAAAGGGACCTAAGGAGCAACCTCTTGACACAGGGTGGTGCATGTATGGAAATGAGCTGACAGAGGAAGTGGTAGAGGCTGGTACAATTACAACATTTAAAAGGCATCTGGATGGTATATGAATAGGAAGGAATTAGAGGGATATGAGCCAAATGCTGGCAAATTGGACTAGATTAATTTAGGATATCTGGTTAACATGGACAAGTTGGAAATAAGGAGTCTGTTTCCATGCTGTACAGCTCTATGATTCTTTTATGTAATCAACAATTTTGTGTTGTTTCTAGTGTGGAGACGTAATCATAGAATTGTTCATTGACGTGGAGTGTGAAGGATTTAAATCCAAAACTGGAGAACTGAATCTAAGTAAAGGAAGCGAGGAGGGGTATAAGGTACATGTTGGGAATGATTGATTGGGGAACATTACTAAAAGGCTTGGGAGTGGATAAGCGATGGCTCACAGTTAAGGAACTTCTGCACGAATTAAAGTAATTATTAATTCCTATTTGGTGCACAATAAAACAGGAAAGTTGTTTTAACCACAGCTTACAAAAGAAATTGGAGACAGGCACCAATTTAGAATTCAGCAAAAGGGGATAAAGATTAATCAAGAGGGCAAAAAGAGGTTGAGAGTAAATCTATAGGTGATGTAAAAACTGACTGCAAAAGCTTCAATAAATGTATGAATAGAGCAAGTTAGCAAAGACAACTGTAGATCCCTTATAGTCAAAAATTGGGAAAATTATAGTGGGGAACAAAGAAATGGCAGAAAAATTGAACATATATAATTTGGCTTTTAATTGTCAAAAGAGGACATAAATAATTTTCCAGAAATGTTAGGAAACCAAGGGTCTAGAAAACTGGAGGAATTAAAGAAAATCAGTATTAGTAATCAAAAGAAAAAGGTGCCAGAGAAATTAATGGAATTGAATGCTGACCGGTCCCAGGGCCTGACAGTCTCTATCCCAGAGCACTAAAGGATGTGAAAATATTAGATTCATTGGTGGTCATCTTCCAAAATTCTTTCTCTGGGGTAGTTTCTGGAGGTTGGAAAATGTAACCCCACTGTTTAAAAATGGGAGAGAAGTAAAAACAAAATTATAGACCATTTAGCCTAACATCCGTAGTGAGGAAAATCCTCGAGTCCATTTCAAAGGATGTGAATACACCACATTTGAAAAGCATTAGTAAGACTGGGTAGAGTTAACATGGGTTTCTGAATGGAAAATCATGCTTTACTCATTTACTGGAGTTTATTAAAGATGTAACCAGTAGAAAGATGAGGGAGAACTGGTGGATGTTGTGTATGTGGATTTCAAGAAGACTTTTGATAAGGCCCCACATAAGAGGCTTGTGGGCAAAGTTAAAGCACAAAGGATTAAGGGATAATATACTGGCATGGACTGAGAATGGACAGGCAGAATGAGTCTTTTTCCAGGTGACAGGCAGTGACTACAAGGGGTATATGGGTATCAGTGCTTGGACAATACAATCTACACATATACAAAGCTTAGATGAAGGAACCAAATGCCCAGTTTCCATGCTTGGTGATGACACAAAACTAGGTGGGATTGTGAATTGTAAAAAAAGAGCAAAAGAAAGCTTCAAGGCAATCTAAGCAAGTCGAGTGCTGAGCACACACATGGTAGATGCTGTATAACATAGATAAAATTTAAGTTATACACTTTGTAGTGAAAAATAGAAACCGTGTAAGTTATGTGATGGCACATATTGGGAACTTGGTGTCCTTGTACTCTAGTCAATGAACTTAAGATTCCAGTTGCAGTCTTAGCAAGGTCCAGTGTAATTGCAGTATTGTGTGCAGTTTTGGTCTCCTTGCTGAAGAGAGGAGAAATGTGCTATAAAGGGAGTGCAGTGAAGGTTCATTTCACAGATACTAAGGGTGGCAGGACTGTTAGAACATAGAACATAGAACAGTACAGCACAGAACAGGCCCTTCACCCACAATGTTGTGCCGACCATTGATCCTCATGTATGCACCCTCAAATTTCTGTGACCGTATGCATGTCCAGCAGTCTTTTAAATGACCCCAATGACCTTGCGTCCACAACTGCTGCTGGCAACGCATTCCATGCTCTCACAACTCTCTGTGTAAAGAACCCGCCTCTGACATCCCCTCTATACTTTCCACCAACCAGCTTAAAACTATGACCCCTCGTGCTAGCCATTTCTGCCCTGGGAAATAGTCTCTGGCTATCAACTCTATCTATGCCTCTCATTATCTTGTATACCTCAATTAGGTCCCCTCTCCTCCTCCTTTTCTCCAATGAAAAGAGACCAAGCTCAGTCAACCTCTCTTCATAAGATAAGCCCTCCAGTCCAGGCAGCATCCTGGTAAACCTCCTCTGAACCCTCTCCAAAGCATCCACATCTTTCCTATAATACGGCGACCAGAACTGGATGCAGTATTCCAAGTGCGGTCTAACCAAAGCTTTATAGAGCTGCAACAAGATCTCACGACTCTTAAACTCAATCCCCCTGTTAATGAAAGCCAAAACACCATATGCTTTCTTAACAACCCTGTCCACTTGGGTGGCCATTTTAAGGGATCTATGTATCTGCACACCAAGATCCCTCTGTTCCTCCACACTGCCAAGAATCCTATCCTTAATCCTGTACTCAGCTTTCAAATTCGACCTTCCAAAATGCATCACCTCGCATTTATCCAGGTTGAACTCCATCTGCCACCTCTCAGCCCATCTCTGCATCCTGTCAATGTCCCGCTGCAGCCTACAACAGCCCTCTATACTGTCAACGACACCTCCGACCTTTGTGTCGTCTGCAAACTTGCTGACCCATCCTTCAATCCCCTCATCCAAGTCATTAATAAAAATTACAAACAGTAGAGGCCCAAGGACAGAGCCCTGTGGAACCCCACTCACCACTGACTTCCAGGCAGAATATTTTCCTTCTACTACCACTCGCTGTCTTCTGTTGGCCAGCCAATTCTGTATCCAAGCAGCTAAGTTCCCCTGTATCCCATTCCTCCTGACCTTCTGAATGAGCCTACCATGGGGAACCTTATCAAATGCCTTACTGAAGTCCATATACACCACATCCACAGCTCGACCCTCATCAACTTTTCTAGTCACATCCTGAAAAAACTCGATAAGGTTTGTGAGGCATGACCTACCCCTCACAAAGCCGTGTTGACTGTATTTGATCAAGCCATGCTCCTCCAGATGGTCATAAATCCTATCCCTCAGAATCCTTTCTAACACCTTGCAGACGACAGACGTGAGACTTACTGGTCTGTAATTGCCGGGGATTTCCCTATTTCCTTTCTTGAAGAGAGGAATTACATTTGCCTCTCTCCAGTCCTCAGGTACGACTGTTGTATGAAGACAGATTGGTTTGACTGGGCCTTTATTCACTAGAGTTTAAACAAATTGCAGGAATGTGATTGAAATGTATATGATTCTAACAGGACTGGACAGACTAAATGAAGGGTGGGTGTTTCCTTTGTTTATGGCATTGAGAATCAGGTATCACAGTCACAGGATAAGGGATGGAGATGAGGAAAATTTCTTCACTCAAAGTGTCAACCCGAGGAATTTGCTACCACAGAAGGCTGTGGAGGTCAGGCCACTGAGTATTACCAAGAAAGAGGTGAATACAGTTTTTAGATATTAAAGAAAGAAGGGGCATGCAGAAAAAACATGGATGTGGCATTGAGAATACGGACCAGTCATGACTAATTGAATGGTGGAACAGATGAAGGGCCAAATGGCCTAATTCTGCTGCTCCTGGTTTCTGTTTCCAGGTTTAATCTTTATACCAAGTCCATGATCTGAACACTTTTTTGTTTTTTTTTAAAATTAGATAAAAAACTTGAAGTCAACACTGATGAGTTCGTCAGTTTCTACTCCTTTAGGCTCACGTAATTGGTCAAGGTTCAAAGCAGCTCATTCGATTCACAAAAGAAAGAAAGGTAATTGACTGGCTTTCACTTTGTTTATGCTGTAAAATATTCAAATCATGCAACGAGAGCATTTTGAAAACAAAAGCAACCAAACTGTATACTTTTAATACAGCCAAATAGTTCATTTATGACCTGTGACTTCTTTACCTGGAATTCTTAAGAGCTCCATATATTCCATCTCACTATTCTGGTTGTTAATATCTTCCTTCTTTGCTTTATTTTCTTTTGGTGGAACTATAAACTGCTACTTGGAAGTGGAGCTGAGTGATTTGAGCTCTGTTTTAATGGAGCCTTCAATGGATGTTGATGTCAGTCATGCCACCCAAAAACATTGTGGTGTTGAGTTGTGACTTTATGTCCATTGCATTTTTTTCTCTCATATTGAATATCAACTTAAATCAATGCAATTAATCTAGTTCAGAATTGTTCCTAAAATTTCTATGAATATGTGTTGCATTTATTTTAGTTCTATTTTAAAAATCCATGTGGCATTTCACGTACTGCAGTCATAATTTAACTTAATGGAACTGATTGTTCACTGTAACAATGCTATTAAGGTTGGCTGCAGTCCTTTCAGTTCTTTTTCCACCTTAAACTGTACTGTTGATCCTTATGTTACGTAGAACTGAGATCAAGTATAGGAATTGAGTGGCTAATTGTAATACTTTGAAACGCCAGTATGTAATGTTAATTTTTAAAATTTATCTCTCTCCTTCCAGTCATTGTTACACCTTTGAGATCTGATTGCACCATGTCACTTCAAAGCACTCCAGACTCAACTTATCTTCCAAGAACAGAAAATTTTAATGATCGTAGCTTGAATAAGTTGGTTTCAATGGCAAATTTTTCTGCAACTCCATTAAGAAATAGAATGAGAGGATCCAGAAGGTCCCTTATGGTAGGCTTATTGACTGAACATTATACTTGATTAGTTAATTTTGCAGAGGCAAAATGCACAGAACTTAAAACCTGGCATACAAGGTTGAATTTATTATGTTTTTCATTTGTCATTGGAATGAAAATGATTACCGTTCACTAATAAGTGAAATAAAAATCAGTTGAACAGTCACAAAATTACATAACTGTTTTAATTTTATATTTTGATATTGAGAGATAACGTGTCTATAATATTAATTGAAAGCAAAGAAAATTATGAGTCAATAAAACAGTGAGTAACCAAAGTGAGTTAATACATTTTTAATTGCTGTGTATTAGAGGGAAAACATGAGTAAATTGAATTGCTATTCTCTTATTATTGACTGTATGGTTTATTTTTTAAAAATGTATGCATGCTTTACCACCATTGAATACTTGCTGAAACATAATTCAGACAAGGCAGAATTCTTTTTGAGATGAGTAAAAGGGAAGCGGGCTGAATAAATTGATGATACTGATCAAAATAATGGTTTCTCTGGATAATAATTTTAATTATACCACTATTGTTCAATGCCTGGAGTAGAAATCATGAATTTTTATGAAGTGGTGTTGCATAGAAAAACTTAGTGAACATTTCAAAATGCGATACAGTGATTATTTGAGATTCATCTAGTTGGAATCAATGAATTAAGACAGTTAACCTAAAAATCCCTTGTCTTGCACGGTCTAAAGCCTGTGAGAAATCTTAGCTACTCTTGGCAGTCTGGATGATCGCATCTGCCACTGATTTTACCAGCTTGTATGCTGGATTTCAGAGCTTGAATGTGAGTTGGAGACACATCAGCTGAGAGTTATGTAGATAGTATGATTTTTTGATGTGGTCACCCCACAACTTAAGGAAATTTAGCAAGAGAAGGAATAGGTGACCATTGGTAAGAAGGGAAGCAGGCAGCCAGGTCATCAGCAAAGCCTCAGAGTACATCTCACTGTGTTTGAAAAATGGTGGGAGTTACAGATTTTCTGGGGCAGTCAACCAGAGCCTGCTGAACCAAGGGAGGAAGATAAGGAGAGGAAAAGCTAAAGTGGTAAGAGTCTCAATAGTCAGGGGTACACACAAGTGTTTCTGTGGCTGAAGGACTGGTGCAGGAGGAAGGACTTTTAAATTTCTAAATCACTAGTCTCTTTTTAGGGAATGTGGGACCTGTACAAGTCAATGGGTTGCATCTGATTAAGAATGAGCCTAACATCCTTTTAGGGGATGTTGGAGGCTGGGTGATTACTAGTTGATGGTGAGGTTGTAAACTAATTTGGCAGGGGGGTGGTAAAAAGAATGAGCATTTAGTAAGAGGCAATGCACAGACAAGTACTGAAAATGTTCTGAGGGGCTAAATTAATCTCCACTTAGCGAGGCAAGGATTAACCAAGAATAGTCAACGTGGCTTTGTCAAGGGGAGATCATATCTAATAAATGTGATTTTTTTGAGGAGTGACTAGGTACGTAGATGAGGTTAGTGCATTCCACATGGATTTTGGTTGGTTTTAGACAAGATGTTGGATAGGAGACGGGTCAAGGAAGCAAGAACCAATGGCATTTCAAGTAGTTCGGTAAAGTGGATCCAAAATTGGCTTACTGACAGGAGGCAGAGTTTGATGACTGAGGGATATTTTTGTGGCTAAGTCTGTGTCCAGCAGCATACCAGAGGGTTTGGTGCTGGATCTCTTGCTGTTTGTTGTGTACATTAATGATCTTGACATGAATGTAGGAGGTATGATCAGTGAAATTGCAAATGATATGAAAACTGATGATATGGTAAATAGCGAGGAGGAAAGCCTTAGACTATAGGAAAATATATATGGGTGGTCAGATTGGCAAGTGAAATTTAATCATTAAAGAAGTGAAGTGACACTTCAAGATAAGAAAATACATGATGGATGTTAGAACTCTGGGAAGTATTAGAGGGTCCTTTGAAGAGCATGTTCATAGCCAGCAGGACAATTAGATAAGTGGTTAACAAGGTGTATGGGATGCTTAATTTTATTATTTTGAGGTATTGAAGGTAAGAACAGTGACGTTAAGATGGAGCTGTGCGAAGTGTTAGGCCACTGCTAGACTACTGTGTGCAGTTCTGGTCACTGTACTATAGGAAGGATGTCAGAGATTGCACATATAATTCATTTGAATGTTACCTGAGCTGAAGTGTTTCACGTTGGAAAAGAGAATAAATAGGCTGGGATAATAAAGTGTGAAGCTGGATGAACACAGCAGGCCAAGCAGCATCTCAGGAGCACAAAAGCTGACGTTTAGGCCCGAAACGTCAGCTTTTGTGCTCCTGAGATGCTGCTTGGCCTGCTGTGTTCATCCAGCTTCACACTTTATTATCTTGGATTCTCCAGCATCTGCAGTTCCCATTATCACTCATAAATAGGCTGGCGTTGTTTTCGTTAGGGCGTCGAGCCTGTGGGGAGATCTGATTTGAGGTGTACAAAAGTAAGTAGCTTAGAATGTTCAATGGCTGGGGCCACAGATTTAATGTATGGAGCAAGAAGTTTTGAGGCGATTTGAAGAAAAACAATGTTCACCCAGTGGGTGCAGGGTTTCTGAAATTCAGTGTCTAAAAGTGTAGCAATGGTGGGAATATTCACAACATAGAAATGTTAAATTAATACTTGAGATGCTGTAGCATACAAGACTATAGGCCAAGTGCCAGAAAATGAGATTAGAGTAGATAGGTAGTTGATGACTGACATTAACAAGATGGGCTGAAAGGGCCCTTCTTTTCTGTGCTGTAAAACCTTGACCTTTTTTGTTTCAAGATTACAACATTTTTAAGATACCACAATATATATGATTCTGCCAATTAAATTTTTTAATATTTTCTAACATGTCTTCATGATTGTAATGTCCATTTCAGGTTATTTTTAATTTCAGAGTAAAAGATGTACTGAATGATTATAGATTTGAAACAATAAATATGTGAACAGTATATATGCTAATCATTCATTGTATCAATCATATTTTAGGAAAAATGGCCACCAGTTCTGCAGCCAGTATTTCTTACAGATGAAGAGAAAGTGTACTGTGAATGTCAGCAAAATGGCCCAGTTTCTTTTAAAGAATGCATACCATCCACCATGCTAGAGAAGTGTGAGAAAATTGGAGAGGGAATCTTTGGGGAAGTGTTTCAGATGACAAATAATGATGGAAAATACATGGTCTTCAAGGTACACCAAACACTATATCAACAGCTAATATTGTAGAATATTTAAAGTTGAATTTTGCAGCACCAACAAAGGTATTTTGACCTCTTACACAGAATGTAATGGTAGTCCTATTCATTTAGTTCTATTCTCATGCCCTTTCCAAAATCCTTATTAAATTTATTTTCAAAGTTATTTTCCATATTCTGCATATGGCATTGCTTCTATTAGGGCAACTTATTTCTTACCAACTCAGCATTTACATATAATTCAAACTGCAAAGCCACAGCATTCAGTTGTGTAAAATTGCTGTTTTTAATGCTCTCACTTTTGGTTCAGAAATTCTGCTGGATGTTATATTGGGCAGTTCACTGGAACCAATGCTACAAACATGCATTTAGACATATGTTAAGTATGCAAGCCAGGATGTTAGTTAGCATGCAGTGCTGATGTGATGTCATCAATGCCATTTTTGACCTCAACATTTCAACTACAATCTTCTATTAGCCTTTCACACCTGATGTGCTCAATCAGTTGGAACTTTTCTCCCTGCACTATGAAGACAATTGTGTCACTAAGAAGGTCTTCACTAATCTGCTACTTAAAGTCAGGATTGCAAACTCCAGACCAGGTTAGGGCAGCATTTGGTGGTTGTGCAGATGACTCTGACATGATTATTCATGGGGCTCCTCCCAACTGAAGTTGATTGTATTTGCAATATTACAAGTTGGCAACCGATTATTACATTTGAGAGATCGCTGATGATCTGTATGCAAAGAAAATCCTTGCAGCCTCCCTGTAATATTGGGGTGGGGATGAGCCTGGACACTCTGTGGCCCACGTTGGGGCCTCCAACAATAATAACAACCACTGCAGTAACTTTCCAGCTCAAACCAATCTCGACCTGCTTACTAGGGTCTGCCTAACTAGACCCAGTGAATCTAGATGCTATTCGCCTTGTTGCGAGCCACTGCTCCCAATAGCTGAATAGCTGTTGAAAGTAGTGGCCTGACTTTTAAATAGATGGGAGCTGCACAGCATGTAATTAGTTGGGAAGAGCCCAAGATGTGAGTTGAAATCCCAAATGTTACTGATGCATCTCCAGTAATGACTTGCCATCCAATTTGCATAATTTTAATAATCCTCAAAAATCCTCAAGCTCTTTTGTATCCTTACCTACATGGTGCAACTTGTTGAAATCATATGCAGGTATGGAATCAGCTCTCACAGGTATACTGATAAGAATTTTCTCTACATCACAAGACCTGTGGACAATTATGGTGGATTCAGGCTTCTTATTCGGTGCTTATTTTTGGAAGAGTCATACCTTTTACTCATTCTGCAGTCTTTCCACATTGCATTGAACCTGACTCTTTGCATCCTTGTGACTGGTTATCATCCTCTTCATCACAATGGCAATTCTCACAAATGCAACATTTCCCCATCCACTGCCTGTATCTAAAAACCTAGCTACTGTATGTCTCTTCTTGGATTGTCCATCTTTCACAAGTTCCAGTTTTTCCAAACTCTACGTATCCTATCAATTTAACCATTGTGCTGATCTTCATTCCTTGTGTTGGCTTCCTGTTGCACTATGTCTATGCAATCTCTTATTGCTGATTTGCCCTTTTCTGAGCACTTTGTTCTGCTGTGCACAACCTTTTGGGCATTAGTCCCTTCTTTTGATGCACTACTGCTGGCACGTTATTTCAGTTGTTTGGTTCATCTTGTTCCCTTTAATTTTCTCCCGAACCTTTCTAGCCTTACATTCTTTTAAAAAAGTAAAACTCCATGTTTTTGGTTAAGTTTTCAATTATCCTTTTATTTTCTTTATAATGATGAAGCACCATTGGACGCTAAATAATTCCATGTAAATTCATGATGTAGTACAAGATGTACTTATATTTGCAGTTGCTACAGTGAGCGATGATGTAAGCATCTTTAGAGCAAAATAAAAAGAGCTTGGACAGGAAGGCCTCCTTAGATCGATGTATTATAACAGTCTATTTCCTCTAAGTAGGCTAAACTAGATCTTTATCCAACTATTAACTTGAATTGGTATTTAGTTTCAATCAGTATTGTTTACCCTGATTTGTTTCAGCTATGTTTCTTGCAACTATTTAACCTATTTTTCTAATCAGCCTGCTCAGAGATGTTATTACACACCTCTGGAGCAGGTGTGACTTAATCTGGGCCTCCTGGTCTCAGGTTAGCAACTTTATCACTGTGCCACACCAGGGGTCCTACCAACTATTGAATCCAGCTTCTCAAAAAATATTTGTACCATTTAAGTGTTTGAACAGCCTAGATGGTCTTATCTCCAAGTTATGCTTATCTCATTTGAATTGACTCTTGTCATTTGAATCTGAAGATTATGGTTCAGTTCTAGGATTTGAGCACATACCTGAATTGCCACTTCAGTGCAATTCTGAAAGGGTGCATTGTTGGAACTGTCTTCAGTTGAATGAGACTTTAAACTGATCTACCTTTTAAAGTCATGGAGATCTGCATCACAGAAACATGCTCTAGTCAAACTGGTCAAAAACTCTAATCTGCTGTAGACTACTGTAATCCTATTTTCCAGCTTTTGGCCCATACCCTTGAATGTCTTGGTGTGGGAAGTGCACATCTAAATATTTCTTGAATGTTATGAGGATTTCTGCCTTCTGTCAGACATGACCTCATTTGAACAAAACAATACTGATTGTTCTTGATTAATCACTGCCTCTTGAAGTGTAGACTGACTCTGTCCCTCAGAATTGTTTCCAGTAGCTATCCCACAACTGAGGTTAGACTGACTGGCCTCTAGTTTCCTGCTTTAGCTCTTGAATAATGATTCCACATTTGCTGTCTGTCTGGTCTTCTGGCATCTCTCCTGTGGTCAGAGAAAAATCAAACTATTGCCAGCACCCCAGCTATTTCCTCCCTTCCTCACTCAACAACCTGGGACACATTTCATCCAGCCAGGAGATGTATCCACTTTCAAGTCTGCCAGACCACCCAGAACCTCCTCTTTGTCTAAGCTAATTTCTATAATTGCATCGCAGACCTTTTCCCTGATGTCTGTGCCCACAATGTTTGTCTCACTGGTGAACATAGACACAAAGTATTCATTTAGAACCCTACCTATGACACCCACCTCCATGCACAAATTACAATTGTGGTCTTTAATCAGCCCTCCTCATTCCCTGGTTATCCCTTCACACTTAATGCATTTGTAAAATAACTTAGCAGTTTTCTTTATTTTATCTGCCATGTTCTTTCATACCCCTGCATGAAAGTTCTAAGTTTCTCTTGTACGTTCTGCGCTCTAGGGCTTCTGTTGTTTTGAGATACTGGTATGTGCCATAAACCTCCCTTTTCTCTGTTTATCTAATAGAACATAGAACATAGAACATTACAGCACAGTACAGGCCATTCGGCCCTCGATGTTGTGCCGACCTGTCATACTGATCTCAAGCCCATCTAACCTACACCATTCCATGTACGTCCATATGCTTATCCAATGACGACTTAAATATACTTAAAGTTGGCGAATCTACTACCGTTGCAGGCAAACGTTCCATTCCCTGACTTCTCTCTGAGTAAAGAAACTACCTCTGACATCTGTCCTATATCTTTCACCCCTCAATTTAAAGCTATGCCCCCTCGTGCTCGCCGTCACCATCCTAGGAAAAAGGCTTTCCCTATCCACCCTATCTAACCCCCTAATTATTTTATATGTCTCTATTAAGTCACCTCTCAACCTTCTTCTCTCTAACGAAAACAGCCTCAAGTCCCTCAGCTCTTCCTCGTAAGACCTTCCCTCCATACCAGGCAACATCCTAGTAAATCTCCTCTGCACCCTTTCCAAAGCTTCCACATCCTTCTTATAATGTGGTGACCAGAACTGTACGCAATACTCCAAGTGCGGCCGCACCAGAGTTTTGTACAGCTGCAGCATAACCTCTTGTTTCTGGAACTCGATCCCTCTATTAATAAAAGCTAAAACACTGTATGCAATCCTGTATGTCTCTCAATATCCAGTGTTTGGCGGATTTGTTGGTCCTATTCCTTATGTTTATTTCTTTTTCTATTCATTTGTGGGATGTGGGCGTTGCTGGCCAGCCAGAATTTCTTGCCCATCAGTAGTTGCCCTTGAGAAGCTGGTGGTGAGCTGCCTTCTTGAACCGCTGCAGTCTACCAGCTGTAAATTGACCCACAATGCCATTAGGGAGTGATTTCCAGGATTTTGACCCAGTGACAGTGAAGGATCAGTGTCAGAATGGTGATTGGCTTGGAAGAGGACTTGTAGGTTGTGGTGTTCCTATATGTCTGCTGCCCTTGTCCTTCTAGATGGAAGTGGTCGTGGGTTTGGAAGGTGCGGTCTGAAGATCTTTGGTGAGTTTCTGCAGTGCATCCTGTACATAGTACATACTGCTGCTACTGAACGTCGGTGGTGGAGCGAGTGGATGCTTGTGGATGTAGTGCCAATCAAGCGGGCTGCTTTGTCCTAGGCGGTGTCAAGCTTCTTAAGTGTTGTTGGGGGCTGCACTCACCCAGGCATGTGGGGAGTATTCCATCACCCTCCTGACTTGTGCCTTGTAGATGGTGGACAGTCTTTGAGGAATCGGGAAGTGAGTTACTCGCTACAGTATTCCTAGCTTCCAACGTGCTCTTGTTGACACTGTATTTATGTGGTGAGTCCAGTTGAGTTTCTGGTCAATGATAACCTCCAGGATGTTGACTGGGGTGGGGTGGGGGGGTGGAATGAAGTGACGGTAACACCATTGAATGTCAAAGGGTGGTAGTTACATTGCCTCTTCTGGTGATGGTCATAGCCTGGCATTTGTGTGGCATGAATGTCACTTGCCAATTGTCAGCCCAAGTCTGAATATTGTCCAGATTTTGTTGCATTTGAACATGGACTGCATCATGAATAGTGCTGAATATTGTGCAATCATCGGCAAACACCCTCTCTCTGACCTTATGATGGAGGGAAGGTAATTGATGAAGCAGCTGAAGATGGTTGGGTGAGGAACTCCTGCAGAGATGTCTTGGAGCTGAGATGATTGACCAGCAACAACCATGACCATCTTCCTACGTATCAGGAATAACTCCAACCAGTGGTGAGTTTACCCCCTGATACCCATTGATTCCAGTTTTGTTAGGACTCCACGATGCCACACTAGGGTGAATGCAGCCTTGAAGTCAAGGGCTATCACCTTCACTTCACCTGTGGATTTCAGCTCTTTTGTCCATGTTTGAACCAATGCTGTAATGAGATCAGGAGCTGAGTGGCCCTGGTGGAACCCAAACTGGGCGTCACAGAGCAGATGCTACTTGATAGTGCTGTTGATGATGCCTTCCACCACTTTATTGATGATTGAGAGTAAACTGTTGGGGCAGTAATTGGCTGGTTTGGATTTGTCCTGCTTTTTGTGTAGAGGGCAATTTTCCACATTGCTGGGTAGATACCAGTGATGTAATTGTATTGGAACGGCTTGGCTCGGGGAGCGGCAAATTCTTGAGCACAAGTCGTCAGTACAATTGCTGGAATGTTGTCAAGGCCCATAGCCTTTGCAGTATCCAGTATCTCCAACCATTGCTTGATATCACATGGAATGAATCAAATTAGCTGAAGACTGGTACAAAAGAAAAGTTGCTGGAAAAGCTCAGCTGGCCTGGCAGCATCTGTAGAAGAGAAAACAAAGTTAACATTTCGGGTCTGGTGACCCTTCCTCAGAACTGTTAGTGGCTGGGAAAATGTCAGTTTATATGCAGAAAATAGGGAGGTGGGTGGGGAGGGAGTAAACGATAGGGTAGAGCCCAAAGAGAGAGAAAAACAGTTGGACAGACAAAGGAGTTGTCAAAGATCAGGCTGGGAGGGTGAGTAGTTGTTCATGGGGACTGTTAGTGACTAAAAACAGGGGGTGTGTAGTGGCAGGCTATGTGATAACAAGGCCTGGTGTATGGGGTAGGGGGCTGGGACATCGGAGAGTTTAGGGCCTAAAATGATTAAACTCAGTATTGAATCTGGAGGGCTGTAGGGTCCCCATGCGGAAAATGAGGTGTTTGTTCCTCCAGCTTGCGCTGAGCTTCATTGGAAAACTGCAGCAAGCCAAAGGATGAGATGTTGGCCAGGGAGCAGGGTGGTGCGTTAAAGTTGCAGGCAACAGGTAGTTCAGGATCTTTTTTTACAAGCAGAACACAGATGTTCTGCGAAGCGGTCACCAAGTCTACTGAAGACTCGTATCTGTAATGCTGGGGACCACTGGAGGAGGCCGAGATGGATCATCCACTCGGTACTTCTAGTTGAAGATTGCTGCGAATGTTTCAGCCTTATCTTTTGCACCGATGTGCTGGACTCTTCAATCATTGAAGATGGTGACATTTGTGGAGCCTCCTCCTCTAGTGAGTTGTTTAGGTGTCCACCATCATTCACAACTGGATGTGGCAGTACTGCAGAGCTTAGATCTGATCTGTTGGTTGTGGGTTTGCTTAGCTCTGTCTATCAATTGCTGCTTGTGCCATTTGGCGTACAAGTAGTCCTGTTTGGTGGCTTCACCAGATTGATACCTCATCTTCAGGTATGCCTGGTGCTGTTCCAGGCATCTCCTCCTGTACTCTCCTTTGAACCAGGATTGATCCCCTGGCTTGATAGTAATGTTTGAATGGGTGATATGCAGGCCATGAGGTTACAGATTGTGCTGGAGTACAGTTCTACTGCTGTTGATGGCCCACAGCACCTCGTGGATGCCCAGTCTTCGGTTGTTAGATCTGTGTGAAGTCTGTCCCATCTAGCACAGTGATAGTGCCACACAACATGATGGAAGTTATTCTCAATGTGAAGGTGGGACTTCTCCACAAGTACAGTGCGATGGTCACTCTTAGTGATACTGTCATCGACAGATGCAACTGCAGCTGGCAGTTTGGTAAGGATGAGGTCAAGTAAGTTTTTCACTCTTGCTTGTTCCCTCACCACCTGTCGCATACCCAGTCTAGCAGCTATGTCCTTTAGGTACAACCAACCCAATCTGTAATACTGCTGCTGAGCCACTCTTGGTCGTGGACATTGAAATCCCCTACCCAGAGTATATTTGTGCCCTCGCCATCATCAGTGCTTCCTGCAAGTGTCGTTCAACATGAAGGAGTACTGATTCGGCAGCTGAGGGAGGAAGGTATGTGGTATTCAGCAGGAGGTTTCCTTACCCAGATTTAACCTGAAGCCATGAGACTTCACGGGATCCGGAGTTAATGTTGAGGACTCCTAAAGCAACACCCTCCCATCTGTATACCACTGTGCCGCCACATCTGCTGGCTCTGTCCTGCCAGTGGGACAGGACATATCCAGGGATAGTGATGGTGTGTTTTTTTTTCTTTATTTATTAATTAACAGTATGAGGGTGTCACTGGCTAAGCAGCATTTATTGCCCATCCCTAATTGCGCAGAGGGCAGTTCAGAGTCAACCACATTGCTGTGGGTCTGGAATCACATGTAAGCCAGACCAGGTAAGGATGGCAGTTTCTATCCCTAAAGGACGTAAGTGAACTAGATGGGTTTTTCCCAACAATTGGCAATGGATTGTGATTGAATTAATGCTCACAATGTAGCTTTATACTTCTCATTGTAAAAGTACATTCCACTCTTCAGATCACTCGTCACTGTTGTGTATTAGCCCCTTCCTCCAGCTAAAGGTAGTCCCTGTGCTTTCCAATTACAATGTAAACAAGAATAACAACCTCTCCCCACCCTGTGCAAAACTACAACCACTGCCCGCTTTTTTCTCCTTAATTAGCTGCTCGTTAATATAAGCCTAGGCACTGTAACAAAATATCAGCTATCCCTCCTTGCATTTGTCTATTAGCTTTTTTGAGATGCAGAAGGACTAGGATAGGGCATAGTTTGAGCATCAGCTGGTTATAAGTAGTCAAAGTGAAGCGAAATACTTAATTTTATACAGCAGCAGCAATCTGGATTACTTTTTCCTGACAAGAGAGTTGTATCCAGATTTCTTCACAAGTAAAAGGGCCATTTGAATGAATGGCTATTTTAAAGTTGTTTTTAAAGGAGTGATCAAGACTTAAGCAAACAACCATTCATGTTTATTGCCATATGCTGATGTCACATGTAACATGCTAATATATCAACAAATTCTAGAAAGATTCTAAAGCTAATATGCATGTTTTTCTATCAACAACACTCCAGTGAAAACCTGCAAGTTATGTTTTCTTTGCTCTCGACTTGCAGATAATCCCTATCGAAGGGGGGAAGCTTGTGAATGGTGAACCGCAGAAGAAATTTGAAGAGGTCCTGCCTGAAATAATAATCTCGAAGTATGTGTTTATATTTTAGAATTGGTTTTAATAATTAGATTGAGTTGTTATTTTTGTTAATGAGGAGAAGTCATTGATGGACAATGGAGTGCTTTTGGCACATGCACTAAGCTTTCACAAGTTAGGCGTAGTGCAGGAAGGATCTAAAGTTAACTTTACTTTAGCATTATTCAATATATAGTGACAGCATTTTAGTTACAAACACCAATTCTAATTTAAAATTTCCTTGCATTTAATAGAGATCAATATATCTCAAGTACATTTTTACTTAATATCTTTCACCTTGACTTTAATGAACTTCTAATACAGTGCATCGTATGCAGTTTCAATGTTTTGTCCGGTAATACAAAGTAGTACTTTTCCTTCGGTAGTGCAACTTTGGAGATTAGGTAAATCCACTTCCTGTTTCCCACCAGATTGTGGGTGACTACCATGTGTCTTGTAAGAGCTGTTCATTAAATGCTGAGTTTGCTTTACTCTGCTTGTCTAGAGGGTTTATTTCATGTGGTTAAGCAGGTGAAGACAGTTTCCCTCTCCATGGTGCTGAAATCTGGCATTTTTTTCATGGATATTGTATCCATTTTGCCATAAGTAGCAACTAAAGAAATAATGAGTTCAGGAGCTGAAAAGCCCTGGCGGAACCCAAACTGAGGTCACTTAGCTATTGCAAACTGGTGCTGCTTGATAGCACTATATATCACACATTCCATCACTTTATTGATGATCAAGAGTAGACTGATGGGGTGGTAATTGGCTGGGTTGGATTTGACCTGCTTTTTGTGTGCAGGACATACCTGTGCAATTTGCCACATCGCTAGGTAAACGCCAGCGTATAACTGTACCGGACGAGTTTAGCTAGTCGATTGGCAAATTCTGGAGCACAAGTCTTCAGTACTGTTGCTGGAATGTTGTCGGGGCTCGTAGTCTTTGCAGTGTCCAGTGCCTCCATGTGATTAATGATGTCTCATGGAGTGAATTGAATTGGCTGAAGACTGGTATCTACAAAGCCGGGGATCACAAGAGGAGGCCTAGTTGGATCATCCACTTGGCACTTCTGGCTGAATATTGTTACAAGTGTTTCAACCTTATCTTTTGCACTGATGAGATGGACTGTTCCACTATTGAGGAATGGGATATTTGTGGAGCCTTCTCCTCCAGTGAGTTATTTAATTGTCTACCAGCTTTCGCAACTGGATGTGACAGTACTGCAGAGCTTAGATCTGTTCCTTTTATTGTGGGATCTTTTGTCTATAGTCTGTCTACCACTTGCTGCCTATGCTGTTTGGCATACAAGTAGTCCCATTTGGTAGCTTCACCAGGTTGATGCCTCATTTTCAGGTATGCCTGGTTCTGCTCCTGACATGCTCTTCTGCACTCTTCATTGAATCAGGGTTCAATGTAGACTGGTTTAACGATATATGGGAATATGCCAGGCCGTGAGATTGCAGACTGTACTGGAGTACAATTCTGCTATTGTTGATGGCTCGCAGTGTCTCATGGATGCCTAGTCTTGAGTTGCTAAATCTGTTTGAAGTCTGTCCCATTTAGCACAGCGATAGTGCCAGGCAACACGAAAGCTGTCGTTCAGCACAGTGACTGGGCTACATGACATAATGGCAGATGTCCTCAATGTGACGGTGAGTCTCTGTCATAAGGACTGAGCAGAAGTTGAACCAACAACATTGTCAAGGACAAATGCATCCATTTAGAACTGTATCCACTTAAAACTGAATTGACATTGCCAAAAGTTATTTCATTTTAGTATTTTGAAAGCCATCAAAGAGAAAATGAGGGTCAAGAGGGCAAGCCAAGAACAGCTAAAAATGAGATTTCAACTTGAAGCCAGCAGATAGAACTACATGAGACCAAACAGAATAAGCAGCAAGTGATATACAGAACTAAGTGATCCCACAACCAACAGATCAGATTTAAGCTATGTAGTCCTGCCACCTCCAGTTGTGGACAATTACTGTCCCTGTTACTCTGCTCTCAATCATCAGCAAAGTGATGGAAAGTGCTATCAAGCAGTGCCAGCAATAACCTGTTCACTGATACCCAATTTGGATTCTGTAAAGGCCACTCGACTCCTGACCTCATTGTGCCTTGGCTCAAACATGGACAAAAGAGCTGTATTCCAAAAGTGAAATGCGGGTGACAATCCTTGACAACAAGGCTGCATTTGACAGAGTGTGGCATCAATGAGTGCTCATAAAACTAGAACTGGGGGCAAAGTCTGCTCTGGTTTGAATCATGCCTGGAATGTGGGAAGATAGTTGAGATTGTTGGAAGTCAGTCATCTCAGCTCCAAGACATCTCTGCAGGAGCTCCTCAGGGTAGTGTCTTAGACCTAACCATCTTCAGCTGCTTCATCAATGACTTTCCTTTCATCATAAGGTTAGAAGTAGGGATGTTTACCAATGATTGTACAATATTCAGTACCATTCACACTGACTCAGATACGGAGGTAGTTCATGTTCAACTGCAACAAGACCTGGTCGATATCAAGCTTGGGATGAAAAGTGGCAAGTAATATTTACACCACACAAATGTCAAGCAATGACTGTCTCTATTAGAGACAATCTACCCACCACTACTTGATATCAATGGCGTAAATGTCACTGAATTCCCCCATTTTAAACATCCTGGCAATTACCATTGACCAGTAACTCAACTGGATATGCCTAATAAAAACAATGGCACAAGAGCAGGTCAGATAGTAAGAATACTTACCTGGTTGTGTGCAGCTCCAAGAACAAAAATCTTGACAACATCCAGGCCAAAACCATCCATTTGATTGGCACTGCATCCACTCCTCCACCATTGGCCATCGATAATCAGCAGCATTGTGTACTGTCTACAAGATGCCCTGTAGAAATTCACCAAAGATCCTTAGATAGCATCTTTCAAACCCATTTCCAGCTAGAAAGATAATGGCACCAGATACTTGGGGATACTACCACCTGCAAGTTCCCCTCCAAGCCACTTACCATCCTGACTTGGAAATATCTCACCATTCCTTCACTGTTGCTGGTCACACTCTTGGAATTACTTCCGAACCATTTTGTGGGTGTACATACAACACACTGACTGCACGGTTAAAGAAGGCAGGTCACCACCAGCTCAAGGGCGGCTATGGACAGGCAACATATGCTGGCTTAACCAGCAATATCATGTTCCACAAGTGAATGTGAAAAAATGGTAGCCTCTTCAAGATACACTATGTAGCTGGACAGCATTTTATAGATAGTATGATACCATGTTACTTAGTGCTCAATGGAACTGTTGTTTTACTATTTCAACCAACAATAATTCTAAATGGAAAAGTATGTCCCAAACTCTAGGCAATTAAGTCAACTGAGTGAAGAAAGTGAAAACTGCACAAATGGATTTATTACCTTACATTCGTAAGTGGACTTATTTAAATATGATTTTTCATTTGAATTTTGTGAGTATATTGCATTAGTATCAGTTAATGCTGTATATGTTCTTTTAACATGGTCATTTCAAAAAGATGGCATTAACCTTTTAGCTCCTTTCCTTCAGTGGATTTATAAGATCTCCCTCTTGGATTATCTATTGATAAAACTAGTATACACAAAATACTCTTGAGTAAGAATCTGAGCACCACCACTGCCATTTGTCAGAGATGGGCCTCACTTTTAGGGGTTTGATTATCAGCCTTTTTCATCGAGTTGATAATTGACCTCTACATCAAAGGTTTGATCATTGTGATTATGGTTGCATATTAATAAATACCTGCCAGAGAATAATATGTTCACATTGGCAACTGAGAAAAATAAACACCTAATTTCCAAAATTTCATAGTGAATGTCAACAAAAATGAAATGCACATTTCTGTCAAGTTGATAAAATCATCAAATTTAATGCCACAGAAAAGGCCATTTAGCCAAGTGTGCTATTGATTAATCGAAAGTTAATCCAGTTGGAAATTCTAACTGTAAATAAGAACACTTCTAAGTTTTACAAGTCTGGTTCATTTTTGTTTTTCAGAGCACATGCTCATTTCAAAGTGTTTAATAGGAGCGACCATTGACCAAATTGACTCAATAAACACATTTTAAGTACTTTGGGGCTAAAATTCCATAGCACTCCAGCTGCTTACTGGCCAATTTCCACGTTGGCAGGATGGTGGGACCCAGATATGATGGTGTGTATTGGGAGTAGAGAGAGTTATTTAAAATTCATTCACAGGATGAGGGCTTCACTGGCTGGGCCAGCGTTTATTGCCTGTCCCTATTGCCCAGGCAATTAAGAATCAGCCACATTGTTGTGGATCTGGAGCCATGTGTAGGCTAGATCAGGTAAGAATGCAGAGTCCATTCCCTAAAGGAAATTAGTGAACCAGATGGTTTTTTTGATATTAAGAATTTAATAATGACCATAATTCCAGATTTTTATTGAATATAAATTCTACCAACTGCCATGGTGGGATTCAGACCTAGGTCCCCAAAACGTTGCCTGGGTCTGTGAATTAAGAGTCCCAACAATAATATTACTAGGCTGTCACCTCCCCCTAAATATACAACTATTCTGTTCTTGCATCTAAACGGCAACCATCATGGGGTTTCAGAACATACGACTGACCTGAATCCCAAAGATTTGCATATTTTGGTGGTGTGACAGGATTGGAGTTGATCCTGCCATTCTAGGACAATTAGGAACACCAACATCCTGGACTTGGACAGAGAAGCTAAATTTTGTGTCTGCCGTACTTACCCAGTGTCCATCCTAGTTATTGCACATATTTTGGAAATGTCTTTGTGTCATCATGTTGTGGATTTTAACAAAAGTCACACTGTACTAGTCTTGTTATTTATCTGGGCTTATTAACTTAAATCATGTCAAATAGTTTGTAAACTAAATTATTGTTTTGTAGTGTGCATTGTGTAAAAGATTCTTATCCTTTGGAGTTACTTAAAGCTTGGGACAAGTATAATCAAGCCAAGTCTTCGGAAAATGACCGTCCAGGTGAGAATTTTAATAGGTCATATGACAGGATTTGTCCATTCACAAAAAAATGTTTTCTGGCACAGTTGGGAGCATTGAAATGCGCCTTTAGAGGTTTGGGTCAGACACATACAGTGAATATTTTGATGTCTGAAAATTGCATACAGCAAGAAAGTGAGGGCCAAATTGTTTTGGGATTGTTTTGATTTCTTGCATGAGAAATATGAAAGCCAGATATAATAGAGCAAGAATAGGATTGATGATCGCCTCATGGTATTAGGCCAACAGACTACTGATCCAGAGACCCATGTAATGTTCTGGAGACTGGGGTTTGAAAGCCCCCCATGGCAGATGGTGGAATTTGAAATCAATAATAATCTGGAATTAAGTGTCTAATGATAACCATGAAACTATTGCTAATTGTCTTTTAGGGAAGGAAATCTGCTGTCCTTCCCTGGACTGGCTATATGAAACTCCAGATCCACAGCAATGAGGTTGATTCTTAACTACCCTCTGGGCAATTAGGAATGGGCATAAATGCTGTCTTATCTTGTAATGCCCACATCTCATGAATACATTTTTTTAAAAGAATTTAATCAGACGCCCATGACTTCCTTTTTTCAGGAAAGAGCTCAACAAATGTGGGATTTGAATCTCTTCTACCGCGACTCTCCTTCCAAATGGCCTGTTGAATCCCTGCTTTAGAAAAAATACTAATTTCCTTCTTCCTCATTGCCAGAGAATAAATGTTTGATCAGAATCATTGGGATAATATTGGTCCTTGCTGGGTAGGGTGCAGAATTGGTGCTCAATGCACCAATTTCATGGCCTCCTGTACTCCAAAAGCATCTGAAACAGTGATTCTCTATAAAGAGCACCAGGCTCTGTTTTACCAAAGGATCTAACATGCGCTTTAGAACTCCTCTGAGAAATTCAGATACCCTGAAAAGATCAGGCACTAGGTTCTGCTAATATTTTTTAGTGTGGTTTCAGCTATCACAAATTAGGCAACTTTAATTTGTGTTTGAAAAGAAAAGATGTATAGAGTGGTCCTTGGTGATCCTGAAAGCTGTTGCTGGTCCAGGATCACCGCATCTCACTTGGATATTAGTTGAGGTCTTTTACCATTGAGTCAAGCAGCTTATATTGGACCCTGACGATGGAATGAACTGACTTTCAAAATGTAGCAGGCTAAGCATCTTAAATTATTCAAAAACGAAACTGAGACCTTATTTAGGTGAGCCTTGGGCTTTCAGGCTAGGATAATGCTTGGAGTATTGTTTATGCAACTAAAATCAGTTAATGTGCAATCCCTATTTTAAGAGATTGACTGACCTTCCTAAAATTTATTTAGAAGTGCATGCCATTATTGTAAATAACTGGCACCGATTTCCCTCAAGGCCTTTACCCATATTTTGGCATAACTGACTTTTCTAACAGTTTACTTTAATTAATTTCTTGTGGCTTTTAGTAAATTCAGGAATTATCCCTTCAGTTTCTAAAAAGTGTCTATTTCAGGGTCTTGCCTTGCATTTAATTATTTTCATTTTACTGATGTGGAAGTATAATGTGCTGTATCACCAATGTTTTCAAGGGATGATTGTTCCTCTATTTTCGACCTCATTGTTAAACTGGACAGTGACAAGTAACTAAACAGATTTTTTTCAAATGGAAAATGCTATTGGAGATTAGTGATTCATCAACCAGTCTCTCCATGGGTTTATTCTCAATGGTGTTGCTACTTTCACAACGTTCTTGTTATCTGACTGATTTCAGAGTATTTGTGACAAATTTTAGTTGCTTCAAGAAAACCCATTGTCAAAGAAACAAAGTGATATTAAGTAATTATAATTGGGGATATAAGCAAAGTTCAAAATCTCTTCACTTTCTACCAGGATCAAAGTGCTCAGTGTCCGAGTTTTGTTTTTGTTATTCAATAAAATGATCTCCATTGGATTCTACTTAAAATCAGAAATTTGTGATTGATTCTGGTTGAAATGTAGCTCAAAAGCTTTGTTGTTTTGTAAATTCTCCATATTATTGGAATCTCTAAACGGTAAATAAAGCATATTTTCTCTTCACCAGATGAATCATGCGAAGAACAACTTTACATCATTTTTGAATTTGAAAATGGTGGTTATGATCTCGAAAGTATGAGGACGAAGGTAACATTTTAAATTATTTTCACGATTAAACGACATCTGTTTCTATGAAATTTATTGAACTATCAAACTGTTCTTGCAGATACCTTCTCTTGAATCAGCAAGAAGTGTACTGCATCAAGTAACTGCATCCTTGGCTGTTGCTGAAAATGCTTTAAATTTTGAACATAGGTAAGGAAAGGAAGCAGAATTTTTCAATTTCCTTTTCATAAAGAAAGGCTTAGTTCTATATCGGGCTTTTCAATACTACTAGATCTCTCAAACCACTGTATTTTACATCTGAGGTAGCACTTTTTGAAGTGTAGTGAAACATAATGGAATACATAATAATAAATACTATGCTTGCCCGTTTCAGGGACTCCTTTAATACTTAAAGATCTGTTTGTCGAGAACAGGCTTGCTGCAGAATTATAACTCAGTTGAATGTATAGATTTACATGGATTTTTGCAGTTACATCATTGTGAACCAAGGTCTGAGGAATTTTTTTTTCATTCACTGATAGGATACAGACGTTTAAGGCAGGGCCAGTGTCTATTACCTGTCCCTAATCGCCCTTGAGTAGGAATGGTGGTGAGCTGCCTTCTTGAATCACTGCAGTCCATGTGTTTTGAGTAGTCCCACAGTATTATTAGGGAGGAAATTCCAGTGTTTTGACCCAATGGCTCTTAAGCAATGGTGACTATATTTCCAAATCAGGGTGTCTTGGAGGGGAATGTGCATCTCATGTTGTTTCCATTCATCTATTACCCTTATCCTTCTAGAGGGAAGTTGTTGCTGGTTTGGAAGGTGCTGGTTTAAAGAGCCCTTGTGAATTTCTGCAATGTGGATCCATCTTGAAGATGGTACACATTGCTGCTACCGAGCATCAGTGGGTGGAATGAATGGATGTTTGTGGATGTGCTAATCAAGTGGACAGCTTTGTCCTGGGTGGTGTCACTTAAAGGGTTGCAAATCTTTGGAAGTTTACCTCGGAGAATTAGAGATACTCCACTGTTGAGACTGAGACAGACAGATTTTTGAAGAGGGGTCTAGGCCCGAAATGCCAGCTTTCCTGCTCCTATGATGCTGCTTGGCCTGTGTTCATCCAGCTCTACGCCTTGTTATCTCAAGGGAAATGGACAATGGGTTAGTGTGATGAAGCCAAAGATCAGCTAAGATTGTATTGAATAGCAGAGGAGGCTCAGTGAGCCGTGTAGTCTGCTGCTCGTTGTCCTGAATGAGAGCATGGTTTTATTTAACTGATATAAATTCCTTCGATTCTTTTGGAAGGTGCTGAAGGCTTATAGTTGTTTGTTCTTGAGCCCTTCTTTCAGGGGAAAAGTAAGGAAAAAAATAGTCGTGAAATAATGGGCAGTCACATAGTTCATTAAACCATCAACACAAAGCAGGATATGACTGAAATATTGGAGAATGTTTCATATACTGATAAACCAGCAGATCAAATGGAAATTCATACTTCTCCTTGTTACGATGACCTCCTAGGCCAGTATCTCATCATAAATTAACTATGAGATGCCTTGATGAGTGCAGCCGAAACAACACTCAGGAAGCTTGACAGCATCTAGGACAAAGCAACTCGTTTAATTGGCACTGCATCCACAAGCATCCACTCCCTCCACCACCAACACTCTGTAGCAGCAGTGTGTACTGTCTGCAAGATGCACTGCAGAAATTCATCAAAGATCCTCAGACAGCATCCTCCAAATCCACAAGTACTTCCATCTAGAAGGACAAGGCAGCAGACATATGGGACTTCTTAGGGCCTAAGTTCTCATGTCCAAGCCCCCTACCCCACACACCAGGCCTTGTTACCACGCAACCTGCCATTACACACCCCCTGTTGTTAGCCATTAACAGTCCCCATTAACAACTATTCACCCTCCCAGTCTGATCGTTAGCAAATACTTTGCGTATCCAACTGTCTTTCTCTCTCTTTGGGCTCTATCATATCATTTACTCCCTACCCTACCTGCCTCCCTATTTTCTGCATATAAACTGATGTTTTCCCAGCCACCGTCAGTTCTGAGGAAGCATCACTAGACCTGAAATGTTAACTGTTTTTTCCTTCACAGATGCTGCCAGACCAGCTGAGCTTTTCCAGCAACTTTGTTTTTGTACCACCACTTCCAAGTTCCCCTCCAAGTCACTCACCAACTTGACTTGGAAATGTATTGCCATTCCTTCACTGTCACTAGGTCAAAATCTTGGAATTCCCTATGTAATAGTGTTGTGGATTAACCCACAGCAGGGGGACTGCAGTGGTTCAAGAAGATAGCTCACCCCACCTTCTCAAGGGCAACTGGGGATTGGCAAGAAATGCTGGCCAGCCAGCAACGCCCACATCCCTCAAATGAATAGAAAAAAAATGTTGCTTGTATCTTTCCTAAACATAATTATTGGGAGCTATATTCTAAAACAAATTGGCCTTGTTAAGTTTTTAAATCAGCATTATTGTGAAATCGTAAGTAGTATATCCATGTTTTAATGCCACGGTAGCCTGATCACTTGAGATACTGGGGGAAATGTCATTGCTCATGTTTTGATATTATTAACATTGTTCTCTGTAGCTTAGCTGGCCTTCAGTCGAGGATTTTAAGAATTGGTGTAATAAACATGATATGAAACTACTGGGGGACTAGTTTTCTATGTTTTTTTAAAATAGATGATTGCATATGTAAAGAATAAACCATTCTCAAAAGAACAGAATCAATCACTGAAAATCGATACTTAATTCTATATTATTGGTAATTGATATTAATATTGAAATTGCTGCAACTTTTTTCATTCTATAAGCAGAAAAAAATTTCAAACCCCAAATTCCTTAGATAATTTTAAAGGGGTGGAAATATAATGGTACAGGACTTCCAACTTGGACTTTTCCCAACCATTCAAGCCTAAAATCCTGTGACAATACTTAAAATATTTGAATAAAATAGACACCCAACTGTGGGAACAATGCGTCATGAGGTGGAAATTTGATGCCTAATAAAAGGTAGAGAAGATATTTTTTATTTTGCCACCAAGCAAGGTAGGAAAAGACAAGGAGGAACAAACACCCAATGTTTTAGATTACAATTTGTGGAAGTTGTGTAAAGTAGAAATCGCACACATCCAGGTTCTGCCTCAAATTGAGAATTCCTAGCAATAATCACATTGAAATCTATCCTCTCCGGCCCAGAAACATTGTTTCCTGTGTATTTTGCTGTTTGGAATCTCTGTTTTTCTTTTAAATATTAATTGTGCATTTATCTGGGTTTTTGTTTAAATTCATTTTCAGAGACTTGCACTGGGGAAATGTTCTTATCAAGAAAACTGCCATCAAACAAATTGAATACAAATTGTGTGGGAAGACTTTCAACATTGACACTCATGGATTTGTGGCCAATATTATTGATTATACATTGTCAAGAATGGGAACAGGTTAGTACTATCATCCATACATTTTAACAAAATTGTTTTAATCCATGTGCCTGATCAAAAGATCTGCAATTTTAAAAAAATCAGCATGCGCCTTGTGGTACTGGATCTACTAATATCAGAAAAACAAAAAATCTTTATAACAAGAATGAGAACAGGTCAGATGCCCTTCTTGAACCCTCTTTATCACTCAGAGATTAGTTGATCTATAGCCAAGCTCTGTATACCTGTCTTTGTCCAAATCATCTTATACACTTCAATTAACAGAAATCTATCAATTTCCAATGCTTAAAAATATCAAACCAACAAGCATCAAATGTGTGAGAAAAGGTTCTAAATATCTTCTACACTGGCGTAATAATTTTAACAGTAAGTCTACTCTATGATAGTTGTGAAAAATCCACATCATTACGATCAACCACACTATTTCATCAACACTTTGTTTATCAAAGAATTCAAGTAAGTCAGTTAAGCACAGCTTTCCTTTTTAACATATCCATGTTGACTTTCTTTTATTATCCCACACTTTTCGAAATCCTAATTAATTTTGTCCCAGATTATTGTCACAAAAATTAAAGCATCTACACCACTGACACACGTAGTTGCCTCAGTTACCATCTTTTTTTAAGTACGAATATAGCATCTTCAAGCCTCTACTCCTTTAGCACCGCTAACAAATCATTGTACTGTAATCACATCCACATATCTATTATTCACTACATTTATTGGGCTTTAATTATTTGCTCTCCCCAGATGATGTTGTACATTTCTGTGATCTTTCTTCTGAGGAGAGTTTCTTTTGTGGACAAGGAGATTACCAATTTGAGATATACAGAAAAATGAAGGAGGAAAATCTGTGAGTAATTGCAAGTGTTTAACAATGCTTCTTGTCCATCCACATCTTGTGAACATTACTTAATGTTTGTCATATGACATATAACACTTGTAGAGAAAGTACTGAGACACTTGAGGCTACCAAATGGCGATGCATATTTTGGTAACTGTACCTGCTGGGGTAATTTTAATAGGGTTTGGTGGGCATTGTTGGATATTAAATATATGCCTATTCCTTTGACAGCAGCTGGCAGGGCTTGTTGGTTTGTGATTCCGTTCTAGTTCTCTTGTGAGTCTAATCATGATTACATATAGAAGTAAAGTTAGTGATTTTTATGAAGAATTTTTCAATCTGAAATATTGCTTTGGATACTTACCAGGGTCATAATGTTACCAAAAGTCCCATTTTGGTGGTATAGTTTCTAATCGTTTAAATCCAAGTGTAAGCATATTACAACTGTTCTGTCATACTCTCAAAGATGTTAATAGGTTTTTTTAAACCCCAGCTTAAGAACAGACTGTAAAGGGCTAGTATGCAAGCATTTGATTTATTCAAATATGAACTTCACTGAAAAAGTGTCTTTTCTGTTTTGCATGAATGTGTATCAAATTAATGTTGCAACTGATAATATTCTCAGGGTAAAATAGCCAAAATATTTACGGAATAATTAAATACATTTGCATACCATTATAAGTTGACCATTTATAAGAATCCAAATCTTGAAAATTCACAATGTTGCTATTTTTAAAAAAAAATTCTTTGTGGCTTTTAAATAAAACTGATGAATATTTATTTCTCTTGTTTCTCAGTAACAACTGGGCAGAATATAATCCTCACACAAATGTGTTATGGTTGCATTACTTGGCTGACAAAATGTTAAGCATACAGTACAAGAAAAGAAACACCAAAGTGCACAGAATACTTAAAGAAACCTTTAAGGAGTTCACGCAAGAATGCCTCGAGTATCAGTGTGCAGTAGATGTACTAACATCAGCTCAATTGTTTCAAAAATGCTGAAATATTTTGTTTTTATCTCAGATATGTAAATAAACTTGCATGACCTTAAAAGGAGTGATGTTATAAATATTGTAAAATATCATGTGTTGTTTAAATAAAATTCTTCTGTAAAATGATTGCTTGTATGTAATAGATTAAATCTGTTATTTAGTTTTTATTTTTCCGAAGCAAAATTGCATTCTATTAAATATGACTTTTCAAACACAGCTTGCAATTGATTTTTAATTTGTTTCCTTTTTGGTACTATTACTAGCACTGGAAACAATCTGTATGCCAATAGAACGTGAGATAAAAGAAAATTGCTTTGAGCCATTTCTATTATTTATTAGCCTGACTGAGTCAGTGGCTTCTTCATCCTGAACCAGAAACCGAGTTCAACATTCACACCAGAAACCTGAGCTCATATCTAAGTTGACAGTCAAGTTCAAGACGGGAAAAGAGCTCCATTGTTGGGGCTGTTGGTCTTCAAGTTAGACGGAGGAAATTTTCCCGGTATTTCTGTAATGTGTCATCGCTCAGCAGCTTCATTGGTTATTCAGTTCATTTCTACTTTTGGGCTCTGACATGCAGTATGGTTTGTGTTCAAAGTAGACCATTGCTTGTGAAACAACACTTGGGAGATGTTCGAGTACTGGTTTAAATTCTTTATTTGCTTACCAAATACCTGCTGCTCTTGTCATTCTAGTTGGTGAAGCTTACAGGTTTGCAAGAGTCTTCCAAAAGAGCCTTGATGTGTTGCTGTGGGTGGACAGAGTTGTTGAATAACTTTGTGAATGGCTTGCTGATCAAACAGACTACATAGCTGTGGATGGTACTGAGTTTCTTGAATCCTGCAGCTGCATCCACTCAGGAAAGTGGACAATATCCATCCTACTCCTGGTTTGTGGTCCTTGGAGAGGCCTTTGGTTGGGAAGTGGTCTTTTCATCATAGCATACTTTACCTCTGGAATGTTTTAACACCAGATCTCGTGTAGATCTGAGGAGTTGCGATATGAAGCTGAAAAATGCAATCATTAATAGATAGCACAAATTCTTACCTTATTGTGGAAAGAAGGCATTGAATGTCAGCTTGGATTTAGAAAAGGAAAATTATGCCTGACAAATCTACAGGAATACTTAGAGGACACAACCAGTAGAATTGATCAGGGAAGCCAATGAGTGTGGTTTATTTGGACTTGGATTAGAAGGATCTTGACAAAGTCCCATTGAAGAGATTAATGTGTAAAATGAAGTGCATGGCATTAGGTGTAGTGTATTGAGATGAATTGAAAAATTATTTTGCAGACAGGAAACAGTTGGAAAAATGTTTTTTTTTCCCTGACTACCAGGCAGTGATTAATGGGGTAATGCAGAGATTGATACTAGCATCTCAGCTATTCACAATATATGTTCTTGATTTGAAATAGGGAACTAAATGCGATACCTCAAAATTTGCAAATGGCACAAAGCTGGATGGAAGGGTGAGTGAGCTATGAGGAAGATGCAACGATGTTGCAGTGTGATTGGAACAGGTTGTGAAGGGAAAAATGTATGACAAATGCAGTATAATATGGAAAATGAGGGGTTATTTGCTTTGGTAGCAAAAACAGCAAGGCAGATTATTTGAACAGTTGTAAATTAAGCAAGGGGAATGTTCAACAAAACCTGGGCATCCTCGTGCCTCGCTGAAAGTAAGCGTGCAGGTGCAGCAGGCAGTAAAGAAGGCACACTGTATGTTAGCCGTCATACTGTGTGGACTTGAGTGCAGGAACTAGGACGTCTTGCTGCAATGAAACAGGGCATTGGTAAGGCCACACTTGTAATATTGTGTGTAGTTTTGGTCTTCTTAGCCAAGAAACCTACAAAATTCTAACAGGTTGGATGCAAGAAGAATGTTCCCAATTTTGGTGTGGGGATGTCCAGAACCAGAAGTCATGGTTTAAGCATAAGGGGTAAACCTTTTAGTACTGAGATAAGGAAATTTCTTCATCCAGTGAGTGCTGAACCTGTGGAATTCACTCAACCACTTCCTGTGATAGAGCAAAACATTGCATTTTCAAGGAGGAGGTCAATTTTAGCTCTCGTGGATAAAGGGTTCAAGCTATATAGGGGTTCGGGGCGGGGGGGGGAACAGGATTAAAGGTGTTGAGCTCAATGATTAGCCATTGAAAAGTCGATTAGGCTCAAGGGGTCATGTGCATACTTCTGCTCCTATGTTTCTACAAAGCAATTGAAAATAGCCATGTATTTTGATTGCTGTCTGGGGTAACCAAATACTCAAATTCACCCACAAGGATCACCAACGGGGGGGGGAGAAATCGGGGGATCATCCCCATGAATCAAAAAGGAAAGGGTGAGAAGCCACTCTGAACGTAGATTAACTCTCTTTTCCATGATTGCTGCAGATCAGTTTACTGAGGATTGGGGTCTGGGAGTGTAAGGGTAAAAGTACTGATGATGAATTACTTATAAATGAATGTAGTATCTCTAGCTTAAGGCTGCATTTTTTCAGGAGCCATATAAGAAAAAGTATAGTTGATACTGTTGTAACGAACACACCATCAACTTAAATCTGTGGTTAAGATCTGAAAATTAGAAATTATAGCTTGGGGCTGAATTAACTGGCTTCAAATGACCACAACTATCATTTTCACATGCCAGATATAACTCCTAGCCCCTGGAGTGCTTTCTTTCCAATTTTCCCATTAAATGAAATTTTACTTGGTTTTCTGCTGATACTTTTGGTTGAATGGGACTTCTCTTTTAAAATGCTGCTAACTAAAAAAGTTGAATTTTAACTTGACTGGGCATTGGAATAAGAGCTAATTGTCATGGCCAGAAAGCAAGAACCTAATCATTGAATATTGAACTATGCCTTTTATATATAATTTCAAAACAAATAATTCTGCTTAATTTTTAAAAGATTCAGTTAGCAGTATTCTCTATTTTACACATTGTGTTTTATCCCTGATCTGATCTTGATACCTCGATGCTATGCTTTCTCCTCTCTGTCCTCATTTGCAACTGCCCTGTTGTATAAGGGAATGGCAGGAATAAATTTACATTAAAAGCACAGAACAAGAAAGGACCTTTTGATTCACAAGCCATTTACATAGACTAAGTCTGGAATTTGTTATATATAAAATCATTGTTTCATAAGGTTAATGGTATCGAGAGTTTATGTTGTGCTTCCAAGGAATAAATTATATTTCCTTAAGATTACACTTGGGGCTAACAAAATTCTTGTTATGGAATCATCAAAATAACAATTACATTGATTGTTCTGGGATGTGCTTGATATTGATCTGTGTATACCCAATTCATTTCTGGTATTTGTGCTGTCATATCTTAGTCTTTACTTGACTCTTCCCAGAAGAAAATGTTATTTATTTTAATATTTACAGTGAGAATTAAATTACATTTACAAATTGTACAAATAGCACCATGTTCTCTGGGTACAACATAGCAATATTGCACTAACAGAGATAAAATTAGTAGGAGTAGACCTATCATTGTGCTCCTGGTTGAGATGAATTGATGATGAGCAGTCATCAACCAGCACAAAAATGTGGGTAGCATGTATTGTACCTAGGAAACAGACCACATTTGATCTTAACACTAGGCCTGAATGCCCAGAAAATTAAGACTTAGTTGAGATTGTCCTTAACCACTTGTTTCTCCTGAATTCCTGAAGTATACATTGTTATTATTTTCCCCTTCCAGGTAAATTCTTCAACCATATTCTATCCTTACAATTGGTATTATCGTCTAATGAAAGAAAGATCTTTGTTTATCTTAACAGCATGATTTTACATGTTTTGTTCAATTCAACACAGTGAATGTTAATGTCCAAATGAATGCATGCTGTAAAATGGCTGTAAACTACCCATTAGTTTCTTCTGTAGGTAAAACTATATGCTCATGCTGAATTATGTATTACTTAATTCATGGACACTCTGCCTTATTCTATCCACAATAAACTCTTGTCCTCATTTTTCAAACAAATGTACTCTCAAAATTCTGATATATACAGTGCTGAATGACTTTAGTATTGTTAACTGGGCTGTTTCAGTACTCTTGGCAAAGTTAATTTTTGTAGCTACCTCTTCAATTACTTTGGAGGTAGTCTTCCATTTTCAACCTTAACATGTGGAAAAGGCATTATAACTCATGCATTTTTTTTGGGATTTGAATTGGCTATTCATGAATCCATTCTGCTTCATGATATCAACTCCTCAAAGTTACTGAAATTATAGTTGTTAAATATTTTACTAATATAAAGCTCTACAAATCAGTTCTTAAGAATCTGTGAAGCATTTTCTTTCATTGAATATTGGCCGTTTAAGAGTTTTTTTTTAAAATTGACATAGCAGGCAAAATAGTTGTCTGCCATCTGAACACTGGAGGTTTCTGTCCTGGTAGCATTGACATTAAGTGGTCAAGAACAACCTATTAGCAACTATTCAGAATGATGGCAACTCCTCTAACTGGCTACATGAAGATTTGAGTCATAATACATAAGATGACAAAACAGAACACAGTAGGCAAGAAAAGAATCAAATTCTGCATTCCAGACCCCACCACCAATGGGACATCCTCCCTATGTAACCAAAGATTGATGAGCTGAGAATCTGCTTATTTAGTCACATGGAGATGAATGGCAGAAACTCCTCCACCCTGAATAGATGTCCTTGGATCACAGGGAAGTTGATGACAACAGTAATAAGTCTCCCAAAGCTATTTTAAAATTGCATGCTGTTTTGCCATTTAAAAAAACATTTATTTTCGATATAAAAGCTCTAGTGGGACAGCATGCTAATGTTTACACCAGAGTTTTGAAACATCATATTTTACATACAATTACCAAAAGACACATGCCCTCCTTCAGTCAGTTGATCTGGGGATATGCTGAGCAGAGACACACTTCCTCATAAGAGAGTAAAAATTAGTCAATCCCCACTTTGAGTAATTTCTTAAGTTATTCAGAACACTGGCATATCCTTACAAGCATTCTGCCTCTACAATCTCAGTTGGAATCTGGAAAATGTTAGTGAAGAACATTTTAAAGTAAAATAACTGGCAGAATGGGAATAAATACATATGTAACTCATTCCTAGAATGAAAAATATTTTGTGAACCATTCCTGGCGCTGAAGATCTTTTCCTTTAGTTTCTTTATTCTTGCCTTTCTCATTTGAAATGCTGTAATGGGAACAGAAAAAAAAAAGTTAATTTGCAGTGTTTGATGACTGATCTGATGCTCCATACTTAATCCTTATATGTAACATCATAGGATAATTGTAAAATGCTTTTGAGGACTCAACACCCTACAAGACTTTTAAAATACTAGCTGCATTGAATCTATTTCTTTTCTGGTATGTATGTATTGTCTTAAGAGGTGGAATTAGAAAACTAAGTGGAAGCACAGACCATTTAACAGTATTCTCTGTTTAAAACTGCAATAAATCAGTTTCTTTAATGATATTCTAAGGTTAATCTGACATTTACATTTGATATAAATTGCTATGCAGCAAAACCTGATTAAATTATTTCTAGTAATAAATCCAATTTACAGCACAAAAAAATTTGCTCTCATTTGGGAAAAAAAATCCTATTGGTTTAGATTCCTGTGACTCCTGAAAGGGTAGTTATAGCCTAGTAGTTTTATCGCTAGACTATTAATGCAGAGACCCAGAGAATGTTCTGGGGACCCGAATTGGACATCTGTCTTGGAAGATGGTGGAATTTGAATTCAATAAAAATCTGGAATTGAGAGTTGAATGATGACCATGAAATCATTTGTTTAAAAAAAATTACATCAGGTTCACTAATGTCCTTTAGGGAAAGAAAGTGCCATCCTCATCTGGTCTGGCCAACTTGTGACTCCAGAACCATAAACAACATGGTTGATTCTTAACTGATCTCTGGGCAAAACATCCTGGCCCAGCCAGTGACACCATGAATGATTTTTTTTTAAAATAAAGCAGAATGAGTCTCTCTATTAGTTTCTTGTAATTGTTCAATATCCACACTTTGGCATCACAGTAATTCATATTAATTTCTCCAATCACACTTTTTAAAAATTCTCTGGATATAGGTACTGAAAAGACTTTTTTGTTCCTCAATTATTTTGAGGGTGGTAGGGTGTTCTTCTCACAGAATTCTTATTGTTCTTGCTAATGCTTCTATAAAGGTTTCACAATTTTATTCTGAAGTTCCTCACATAACAAAAATAAAACAGTTACAAATGTCCCACATCAATGTGTTAAGTGACTTGGTGGGGACGCTGGAGATGAACAGTATTGTGTTTCTTGTCCTGTTCTATAATTGAGATTAGAAGACTTCTACAAAATAACCTTGATCAGTTGCAGCAGTGTATCCTTGAGATTTACATATCACAGCCAAAGTATAATGTTAATATTGGGATTTTTTTTTCTGTCCTCTATATTGAGCTTGTAAAATGTTGAGGTTGCATTCATCCAGATGAATAGTGTGTATCCTATCACGTTGCTAATTTCAATCTTGCAGGTGACTGAAGCTTTACAGGTGGCCAGGATGTGAGCCACTTCCTTGAGTAGCCGGTTTCTGTGTCTTCATAACCAGCGTTTGTATGGCTGGTGCAGTTCTATTTCTGGTCAATGTTGAACTTGCTGCACCGCCACCAAAAAGAATAAAAATATGTTGATGATGGGAACCTCAGTCATGAAGATTATAGGAAAATGCCTGGATTTTCCCCTGTTTCATGTGTCTATTATCAGGCACAAGTAATGTTACCTGACACCTGTAAGCCTGATGTTATTCAAGGCTCTAGCTTAGACTGGTCTGTGCTGAAGAAGGGTTGCTAGACTGTTTAACTGTTTTCTCTCCACAGATGCTGCCAAAATTGCTCAGATTCTCCAGCTATCTCTGCTTTTATTTCCAACTTCCAGCATCTTGCAGGTCTTTGTTTTATTGTAATTTATTGCATGTAAGCATGCAACTAAGTATGATAACTTTGGACTGAATCTTGCATTTTGATTTTGGCTCAGTGTGTTGAGTTGTTTTTGGATGGATTCTCACCATGACGCCTGATACAATTTCTTGCTGCATCTTCCAAACCTATCACATCTACCTACTCTGCTTCAATGGTGTCCCCTGTCCAATTCCAGCCCCATTTTACATTGCACCACTACCAGAACAACTCGCCACTCACTGGATATTAGCTAAAAGACCAGCAGCTTTCATTCCTGTGTCATCTTTAAGAGGGTGCTATGCCCACCTGAACAAGCACGAGCATCCCAAATCTCTCTTGCTCAGGACAGATGTAACAAGGATGTTGGACAAGGTGAAAACGGCACACTATTCTCTGATAGGGACCTGGAGGTCTTGGTTGACGGGATGATGCAAAGAAGAGGAGTCTTTTCCTGGAAGACTGAAAGAGGAGGGCATAACATCAGACCCGGGCAGTTGATCTGATGTTACCACCCAGGTTACTGCAATCTCCACGGTACGGAATAACTGCCAGCAGTGTCCTAAGAAAACAGTGATCTTCTCCATTCCACCAAGGCTCCATTCTGGTATCCCACACTCATCTTATCCCTGCTAGTGTACCAATTTCTACCAAGGCTCATGTTTTTGCCACTATTTGTCTGCAACATCTTCCCTTCAGTTGCTCTTGTTCGTCCAATAACTTGCCACACCACTCACCCTTCATAGCCCCTTACTCATGCATTCACTCAGGGGCACTCACCACTTTTCAACCCACCTGTGCCAGAACAAACTGCCATACCACCCACTTTTGCCCCATTCAGTTCCGGTTACTTTTGTTAAAGGAGAACACAGTCCACAATAAGGCTGAATAAGTCCACAGGGTTGCAGAATGCTTTACATCAAACCTCTCACTCTCGAACAGAGAACTGTGGATTTTTCAGGAGAAGGCTAGGGCCACTCCTAGGGGAATACTGAAGCATCAACATCCGGCCAATCGAGTAAATGCCACTCCTCATTCTGCTACAGTTCTCATATTAACCCTACTGTCTATTTAAGTTGTACATCACTTCTAACCACTGGCCATAAGACATTTTCTCTCTTATCTTACAGCTGCACTTGCAGTCATTTTCTTCTCCTTTCAATTTCCAGCACAATGCCAGTCAGTGTGAGCACTCGTTGGTTAGTGTTCCAGTCTCAACCTGAACATGCTGGTGAGTCCCCAAACATCCACATCCCCTTCCCGTGCAAGCCTTTCCATGAACTCCGGGGGACCACACATCCCCAGGTCCCCATGAGTTGTCTACATGTGCCTGCACCTTCCCACCAACAGCCACTGCCATATGCGGTGACTATGCCTACTGTGGTCATGCAATGTGCCCTCCATCTTGAGGCTAGTGTGCTCCTGACAGGATGAACCCTCTCCTGCATGACCCCCATTCACATATGCTTTATCATATTCCCTCTTACAAAGACAGTTGCACCCCACCCCCACAACCTTCACAATTATCATCTCTCCTTCTCCATAGTTTGCAGTCCCTAATCATGAAGAATAAGTTCCCAATTCTCCTTCCTACAGTAGTCCCCATGTAGCCCCTCAAACCTCATGCAACATAACTGGATAGCCCTGGACTAGAGGTGCCGAGAACCCTGTCTGATAGCTGTACATCCTCCCAATCAGATTAATCCTAACCCCTGGATTGGTTGCTATGGAACCATGGGATTGATGACCCACTCTCTGGCATGCAGAAGCACTGACACCCGAGTAACATGGAGGCTGGTCACCGTAAGGGGTGACCTGATGTTACCACCCAGGTTACTGCAATCTCCACGGTACGGAATAACTGCCAGCAGTGTCCTAAGAAAACAGTGATCTTCTCCATTCCACCAAGGCTCCATTCTGGCACTCTGACTTTCATGGTAAGCTTTCTTTCCTTCTAGCTTATGTGGTAAGATAGAAAGCTGAATATTAATATGATGAGCTAGGCCACCAAAATCAATAATCCTCCTTAATTGGTAACCTGCTGCTGTCTGGTGAGAAACCTGCCTTGCTACCTAGCTAAAAAGTATAAAAGATGGAACAAAATGCTCTTGACTTCAAGGTAGGCCTACCCAGACTTCTCATCTGATTCTACCACAAATCACACCAGAGCCCATATCGCTCAGACCCCAAGAAAACTCCTCCCATGTTAGAGGCTCTGGAGGGTGGGTCTCATTTTGTAAAGGTTCTGAGCTAATCTCCCATCAGGTTCACTTGCTGTCATCACAATATGTGGTGCTGCTAAAGGTACTGCTCAGTACTAACCCATTCAGACCAGTGTACCCTTATCCAACAGTGCCCTGTTCCACCTATCCAAAAGGTGTTACCCCACATTGCTTCTCCTCTAAAACCAACTCCATTAAGCCTCTCCTGAGGATGCCCGATCACTTCCCAGGCTAAAAGTCCAGAACTTTCCCAAGTCTGGATACCCAGGATCTCTACATTCCGCCTTGCAGTGCCTGGCAGCACCCATGACAATCAGATTGAGGATGGGATTTCACAATCATAAATTGTTCCTGTGCAGGAGGCATTTGGCCCATTATGTCTGCACTAGTGTTCTGAATAAGCATAATGACTTAGCTGTTGTCCCACTCTTTCCCCATAATCCTTCATATTTTTACTATTTAAACAGTAAACTGATGTTATCTTGAGTACTACAATTAAACTTGCCTCCACTATGCTTCCTGGCAGGGCACTTGAGACTCAAAGTAGCATGAGAATGCTACTTCTTGCATCACATTTGCTTCTTTTCAAACGGATTTGAATTGTGCCCTCTCGTTATTGATCTAGTTATAGGGTGGAATAGTTTCTCCCTATCCACTATTTCAATTAAATATCCACTTAGCTTTCTCCTCTCCCAACTTCTCATTCTACCATTGCTGAAGTTTCCCATCCCTGGAACCATTCTTGTAAACCTCTTCTGTATTGCGTCCAATGTATTTACATCCCCCCTTTAGTATACACGCAGTACGCTACACAATATTCCAGCTGAGGTCTAAGCAGTATCTTTTACAGGTTCAGCATAACCATCCTGCTCTTGTAATCTTTACATTTACTAATAAAACTTAGGAGACTGTATGCTTTATTAACTATGTACTCCACCTGTCCAGTCACTGTTAAATGATTTGCACGCATACACCCTAGGTCTTTCTGCTCCTATGCATTTTTAAGGCTCATACCTTTTAGACTGTTTCTCCATGTTCTTTATACTATAATAGATTCCCTTTATCCCCTGTCCACTGAGGAGAGGAAGTCTGCCCCTCTCTGTCGGTTTAACATTCCCTGAGCAGGTCATTACTGAAACATAGGCCTTTCAAAATTAGGTCAATTGGATGTGACATTTCTTTTCCAGGAAGTTAATCAGTTCATCCCCCACCCCTCCAGCCCCACTCCAGAAAAGGTTACTGAGGCTGCGTTGAGGTCTGCAATTATGATTAAGAGGCAACTACTGAAATAATTACAAGTGATTTGTTTTCAAGAGTTGAGGAATTACTTCCTAAAATAAGCAACATGAAAGATATATAACAATATTAAAGTAGATGTTTAAGCATACCTATTTATGTACAAAATGGCTGTAGGACATTTTCCATCTGTCTGATCAGGTGATTGGGGCTCAGTAGAAACGTGTGACATCTCGTTCAGCCGAGAGAGATCAGTAAGTAATTACACTGCTATGGCTCCAAGCATCAAATTGTACTGGCAGTAAGTATTCTTTGCGTGATTGCCAGCAAGATTCTGTTTAAACCCAACCATCAGTTTAAAAACCACAATCTATGGCTTCACTAGTTCATGTCAAATTTCACAGTCATATCCACTAACTAGTATCTCTAATTCCCGTGACTTTATTCCCAATCCTCTGCCTATTCAAGTATAAACACATCAGCCTAAAACTTGATGTACTATAGCACCCAGTTCAAAAAAAATTACTGGAAGCTATGAATGAGATTTAAGATATAAAATAAAAGTTTCAAGATAAATGAGTACATTAATACCTTGAGGCTTGTTTAGTTGGCTGGACTTGTGCAGGCTGATTCAATAACCTTGATGTACTGCTGAGGCTTTGGTCCAGGCTCGGAGATTTAGTCATTAGAGGAAACCTATTGGTTGGACTTAATTCTGAGCTTAGAAAACTTTTCTCATACGAACTCAGGTTGGGAACACTGACCACCCGGACTGGTAAGTCTTCTGTTCTCTTCTTCTGAAGTTAACGATCATAAAAAAAACACATTAAATTGTATCAGTTACTCCTTGCAGGGAAGTACTATAATGACCCAGATCTTTTGAAAAATTTGATGGTCTGAATTACATTACCAATCCATGAATTGAATTTGTGGCAATGGCGAGACATTCCATGAATTGTGGTCTTGATGAAGAATGTTCAGCATAAAACTACAAGTTGCTGCCTTTGTATGTCATAAACACCACCCCCCTTTTAAAGTGCATTCTTTAGTCATGATTTGGAGAATGTATCCAAAATAATGGTGCTGACCTTGACATTCATTTTCAATTCAGCACCATTACATCCTTGTGTATTTCTCAAGAATCGTACTGTAATTATAAATGCAAAGTGTGTTTTTCCCCGAACCGTTTCCTAACCTCTCCCGGTCTTCACCCTCCTGTTCACCGCTTCCTTAAATCAGATAAACTCCTTGCTGCTGCCCATTCACTCACGACCTCTGTCTAGACTGGGGGAGGGGAAGAGAAAAGAATGTAGCAAAGTGATCAGAGAGGGGCAGCAAGCAGGGACGTGGAGCTAAGAGCATTAAATGCGTGGAAAGAGATTTTTGGGGCGTTAGGTTCAACATTAGCCGATGGGTTTTTAATGTACAAGTTATTGGTCAGGAATTTAAGCCACTCTTGTCACATGTTCACTTACAGATAAATAATCTCTAGCACATTTTTCATTTAGCACCTTGTGATTTTAGGAGTGCTAAATGAGGGACAGCTGTAATTGCCAATTAAATCTAGCCCTAAAAGTTAAACCAAGTAATTAGGAACACAAGACAACAGAAATAAAACAAACAACTGGAGATGCTGAAGATCAAATAAAACAAAAATTGCTGGTGAAACTCTGCAGGTCTGGGGAGAAAGCAGAGTAAATGTTTTAAGTCTAGTGATTCCTCATGTCCTGCTGCCAGACTGGCTGAGTTTTGCCGGCACTTTCTGCTTTTTATACAAATGATTACCCTTCTTAATGAAGAGTAATCAGCCTCTCAGGTTCAGAAGATGAACAATTCCAATCGATCTGAATCTGGTTGATGTTTTATAGTTTATTTTGTATGTTAGTCCATATAACATCAATAATTGTGTTAGGTATTTACAAGGCTACGATATCACACACCTGCACAGTGTGGTTTCTGTACATACTGATGTTGCTGTACAGCTCACTGTTATAATACATTGACACGTGGCTGACAAATGACACTAACTCAGTTACACAGAAAAAGTGAATAAAGAGGACATGGGTACCTTTTATACCAGATTGCCACATGTTATGATGTCATGGAACAATCTTAAAAGTTGAGTGCTTGAGGGGTCTGGAATCTGTGCCATAACACAGTGTGGAGTCTCATAGGTACAGACTTTATTTTCTTTTGTTGACAGGATGTGGGCATTGCTGCATTTATTATTTATTCCTACAATTGCCCTTGTACTAATTGGCTAAAATCTTTCACTTTTTCCACTGATTTTCCATTTGATATGTAAATTGCTGATAAAGTTCATTGTCTGAGGCCAGGTCATTTATAGACTCAAATATTATCCTGATGGTGGGAGGAGGAAGAAAATCATAACCTTCTGCAGGTTTTAAAATTCTGCAACAAATTAGAGGAAATATTTCAAATATCTCCCAGCTGTTTATCTGCAATTTGCTAGATATTGACTTTGCAAGTTTGCTGACAAACAAAACGGTGTATGATGGAGTGTGGAAAGTTAAATGTCTGGGCAAACGCGTGGCAGATACAATATAATGTAGTTGAATGTGAAAGCTGTACACTTTGGAGTGAAAAAACAAAGGTAGATATTACTTAAATGATGACATATATTGGGGAAATGTGAGTATACAAAGGAATCTGGACATACTTGTACACCAGTCAGTGAAAGTAAACCGGCAGGTGCAACAAGCAACTAGGAAAGCAAATGGTATATTGGTCTTCATTGCAAGAGGATTTGAGTTCATAAGTAGAGATGTCTTACTGCTGTTATACAGGTCCTTGGTAAGACCACACCTGCAGTATTTTGTGCAGTTTTAGTTCTAGCTAGAAAAAGACGTACTTGCCACATAGGAAGTGCAACGAAGGTTCAGTAGGTCGATACTGAGGGCAGCAAGACTATCTCATGAGGAGCGATTGGGTTTGATTGGGCCTAGGTTCACTAGAGTTTAGATAATGACATATATGATTCTAACAGGGATAGACAGGCTGGATGCAGAGAGGACAGGCCATTCAGGACCGAATGAGAAAATATTTCTTCACTCAGAGGGTGGTCAACCTGTGGAATTCACTTCCACAGAAGGCTGTGGAAACTTGATCATTGAGTATATTCAAGAGCGAGATTGATACACGTTCAGATACTGAAGACATTAAGGGATATGAAGTGAAAATGGGAAAACGGCACTGAATCAGAGGGCCGAACTGCATACTCTTGCTAATTCCTATGTTTCTACGTGTGTTGTAACTTCAGTGAAAGATAGCCATGTTCATTTAAAAAAAAAAACGGTTTATCAAGCCAGATTTCTTGCCTGGATCGTAGCAGCTGGATAATTCATAACTTTCAGCTGTTTTAACGCATGAAGTCTATTTTACCTTCAAGGTGGGTGTGAAGGTTCCACCATATATACTTCTATTGATGCTGCTTTCGTTGTTGGCCATGGCTAATTGGTGAAACCTTCTTTCATCCTGTCAATTTAATAGATTAAAGAATTTTGTCAAGCACTTGGATGAACTTAGAACAATTTTCTGGCTCAAACCAGTTTATTATCATATATTCAAAACTTTACTCATTTAATCTATTGAGAACGACAGACTTGGCTCAAGAGTGGAATATTTGTCCCCTCGAGCCTGCCCCATCATTCCATGAGATCACAGGAGTCTGGGACAGATCAACTCTTTCATTGCCAGCTTTTCATAACCCTCAACCCTTCGATATTTCAATTTTCTATAACCTTCTCTTTAAATACTTTGTGATCCAGCTTCCACAACTCTTGGGGATACAGCATTCCAGACTTCCACTACTCTTTAAAAAAAATCTTTCACATTTCAGTTTAAGTTAGCATTCCCTTATTCTGCAACTATGTCCTCTAGTTTGAGATTGCCCCACCAATAGAAACATCTACAAAACCTGAAGCACCCTCCAAATCTTGTATGTTTCAATAAAATCATCCTTAATTCTAAGCTTTAATGAATAAAGACCTTACCTATTTAGCTGTTCTTAATAAATCAGTCCAATAAACATGTGAATCTCTTTTGAACAGCCTTCAATGCCAATAAAATATGGAGACCAAAACTGTACACTCAACTCCAGTTTCCGAGGAAGAGGAGCAAATGGAACAGATAATGATTTAACCCTGATTTTGTTATTAATGTAGTTCTCTAGCTGCCTGGCATGCAGACCTCTGCACTTTGCAAAGGCTCAGCAACTGTTCTCAGATACTTTGTATCACCCCAGGCCATGGTCCCACCAATAAACATCAAGCAGGGTTGTCATTCACCTCATATACTCTGGAAGTTTTCCCTGCACAACCCCTCTCCCTTCCTCCTAAAATCCACAAGCCAGACCAACCTGGTAGACTCAATGTTTCAAGTGTGAGGTTAAGCACTTTGACAGGAAGACTAGGGGAGTTGAATATTATTTAAATGAGGGAGGACTGCAGGAAGCTTGACGACAAAGGCCTCTGGGAGCCCTCATCCACAAATCACAAAAAGCAGGTATCCAGGTTCAGCAAGTAATATGGAAGGGAAATAGAATGGAGTATAAACGGTACAACATTTTGCTCATACTGTACAAGGCATTAGTCAGACCACAGCTGGAATACTGTGAACAGTTTGAGCCCTTTACCCAAGGAAAGACATACTGGCTATGGAAACAGTCCACAGAAGGTTCACTACACTAATACCAGGTATGGAGGAACTCTCTTATAGGGAGAGGTTAGGTGGGTTGGGCCTGTACTTGTTGGAATTGAAAGTAAGTAAGAAGCAATCACATTAAGACATACAGAATTCTTATGGGACTTGACCAGGTAGAAGTAAGGTTGTTTTATTTTGTGGGTGAGCCAATGACCAGAATATAACCTTAGAAATAAGGTGTTGCACAGTGAAGACAGATAAGTATTTTCTTTTCTCTTAGAGGGATGTAAATGTTTGGAATTCTTTACTAAAAAATGACATTTGAGGCTGGGTAATTAAGTATATTCAAGGCCAAGGTAGGCAAATATTTAATCTGGAAGAGAATCAATGGTTATAGGGAAAAAGGCAGGGAAGTGAAGCTTAGAATGATCAGATCAGCCATGTTCTCAAGCAATGGAGGAGCAGATGTGATGGGTCGAGTGGGCTATGTCTGATCTTCTGTCTTAGCCTGTTCCTGCCCCACCCAAATCTTATATCTTCCCTCCACCAGTCTCTTCTAACTTACATCCGTAACTTGTCTGATGTTATATTTCAGTGCCATTTTCAGTCTTCTGGCCCCAAGCTGGATAAGAAATCCCTTTACACATCATTTCGCCAGCAGGATAGCCTGAAGGCTATCTGTTCCCTTCATGAAAAGGAGGCCGGTAAATCCCTGTTTACCACCAGCCACCTTTGCCTGGCTGAGCTGGTTCTTCCTTTAATCATTTTCTCCTTTACCTCATCTAAGTTTTTTCAATTTAAAGGTGTGACTATGTAGCAGGGATGTGACATCATCCGTGGGTGCCCCAATAGTGGCCAATGGCGGCAGCCACATTGTGGGGGAAGGTTCTGGGTAGGGTTGGGGATTTGGAGGGGTGGGAGGGGCCTGTGCTGGGTGGCAGGTACCAGTAAGTTTAGTATACTTACAGGTTTTAGTGTCCTCACCCCCGACCTCATCCCAAAACCAACCCATTTTGTCCCCGCCTCCTTGACCTGTCAGTCTTTTCTCCTACTTATCTGCTCCTCCCACCTCACTGACCAATCACCACCCCCACCTCCCTCATCAACCTGTCTCTTTCCTCAACTGACCAACCCCCATCTCAACTCCCTACCTACACGCACCTTTACTGGATCCATCCCTGCATCCTTGACCTGTCTTCTCTCCACATATTTGTTCTTTATCCACCTCCCATCATTGCCTCCCACCTTTAGCACTATTTATTCCAGAGTCCCCTACCCCTCCCCCCATTTCTGAGGAAGGGCCCAGACTGGGAACGTTAGCTTTTCTGCTCTTCTGATGCTGCCTGACCTGCTGTGTTCATCCAGCTCTACACGTTGTTATCTCAGATTGTTTAGCACAGCCGTTCCTACTATCTCTGATGTTACATAGTATCGGGTGAGCTGGTAAGATGGATATGGAACTGGCTTAGTCATGGGTGACAGACAGTAGTGGTGGAAGGATGCTTTTCAGAATGTAGGGCTGTGACTAGTGGTGTTCCACAGGGATCAGTGCTGGGACCTCTGCTGTTCATGATCTACATAAATGATTTGGAGGAAACCATAAGCTGGTCTAATTAATAAGTTTGTGGACGATACAAAGATTGGTAGAGTTGCAGATAGTGAGGAAGATTGTCAGAGGATACAGCAAGATATAGATCAGCTGGAGGCATGGCAGAAAAATGGCAGACGGAAGTTTAAGCCTGGACAAATATGAGGTGTTGCATTTTGGAAGGTCAAGTACAGGTGGAGATTATACAGTGAATGGTGGAACCCTTGGGAATATTGATAATGCAGAGGGATCTGGGTGTTCAGGTCTGCCGATCACTGACGGTGGCAGTACCGGTGGATAAGGTAGTAAGAAACGCTTATGGCCTGCTTGTCTTCATTGGAAGGGGCACTGAGTATAAGGATAGACAAGTTATGCTGCAGCTTTACAGAACTTTAGTTAGGACACTCTTGGAATATTGCATATAGTTTCAGCCACTACACTATCATAAAGACATGGATGCTTTGGAGAGGGTACAGAAAAGGTTTAGCAGGATGCTACCTGGTATGGGGTATTTTAGCTATGAGGAAAAGGTTGGTTAGACTGGGTTTGTTTTCACCGGAACACGTGATTGAGGGGATGTGACCTAGCTGAAGTTTAAAAGATTGTGAATGGCAATTGATAGAGTGGAAAATACGAGGCTTCTTCCCCCAGGGTGAAGCTGTCAATTACTAGGGGAAGATGGGTTCAAGCAGAGAGAGAGTGGAGAGGGGCTAAGTTTAAAAGAGATGTGCGAGGCACTTTTTTAAAAAAAATGCAAAGGGTGATGAGTGCAGGGAACATGCTGCCAGAGGTACTGGTGGAGTGGTGGAAACAGACATTCAAGCAGCATCTCGACGAATACATGAATAGGAAGGGAATCGAGGGCTACTGATCCTGCGAGTGAAGACAGTTTTAGTATGAAGGGAAAAATGTGGTGGTACAGGCTTGGAGAGCCAAAGGGCCTGTTCCTGTGGTGTATTGTTCTTTTGTTCTTTGCTGTATTAGTGATTCAATCAATCATTTGTACATTTGTGACAGTCCACACAGTAGTAGTGCTTGATTTCCAGTGAGTTCTTAGTGTCAGTGGCAACCACACATGTAATTCTTTATTATATCATTTAAATAGTTTACTTATTTCTAAATGACTTCAGGTCCCACAGATACTTACAAGTCATCACTCTGCTCAGCCTGCCAGTTAGAATATCTGTCCATTCGCCCTATTGTCCGTCACAATTCATCCAACTTCTTAGCCAGGTTAATAATTATTCTTCAATTCCATGGTCTTTGCTTAGCTGTCACTTAAGGGACACTTCAGCCAATATTTTGAGGAAGTCCTTATAAATAACATCCACAGTCCCCCGTCAGCTACTTTAGCCACCCCTTCAAAAAAATCTTTGAGGACTCTGACTTAGCATGTTGAATTACGGTGAAATCGGAGATGGGTAATACAAGAAAAAAGTGATCACTCAGATGGACACCCAGTCTCTATATTACCAGGAGGCACCAACAACACTGGAAATCTGCATGCAAACTGTGTGCAATGCTCACTAAAGCTGCTGCTGAAGAAAACTTAATTCAGGAGCCTCTCCATGACAAAGAATTGCTAAAGTACACCAGTTAACTGTACAGTATCAACTTGAAATAAAAGGTCAAGAATCAGACTCTATTACAAAATCCTTTTGCTCAATAGCCTCCTCATTGTGCTTCACATCTCTCAATCCTGATCTATAGCATCTCTGACCACTGGCTATGTTATTTTCCATGGAGTAAAATATAGACAGTACAATGTGGCAAACAGCAGCCCTTTTACAAAAGCACCCCCACCAATTCACTCCCTTGTTGTCATGGCCCCCTTGCTCTTTTGCCTGATCCACTTGAATATTCAACTGAGATAACTCTGCATAATAGAACCAGATATTTCATTTCTGAAGCACTGAAACAGAAGGGGTAATTGTAGTATTGGTGGAGGTTATGTTATCATCCCAGCAATAACAGTCATCACTGCAAACTGCTTGATCTAATTAGAGGAAGGAAGGAAGTTGATGATTAAAGTCAATCTGGCTTTCCCTCAGGGAAATTGATCGAATCTTGCAGCATTGTGTCAGATTCTGGAGAGATGAATTGCATGTGTACCACTATAGTAAAGTTGGTGATAATAAATTAGCATCCTTTTTAGATAAAAAGACTTTCATTTCCATTGAATTCAAATGACAATTTAAAAACAAATTTCCTAAAAAATTTTGGGAAATGTTTTGAAAGCTTTAAAATTTTAATCTTTAAAATCTAATTCAATAACAAAAAGTGAAATGATTTGCAATAGAGTGTACTGTGAATAGATAATTTTAAAATTACTAATAGATTTCAAAACAACAGATATCACTAAATTATTGCCAGATACTGTATTGTGCTACATCCTAACTCAGTACGTTGACAGGCCGACGAGGGGGGAGGCCATTCTAGACTTGGTGCTCGGAAATGAGCCGGAGCAGGTATCAGATCTTGTGGTGGGAGAGCATTTTGGTGATAGTGACCATAACTGCCTCGCGTTCTACATAGCTATGGAGAAGGAGAGGATTAGGCAGAATGGGAGGATATTTAATTGGGGAAGAGGAAACTATGACGCGATTAGACATGAGTTAGGAAGCATGGACTGGGAGCAATTGTTCCATGGTAAGGGCACTATAGACATGTGGAGACTGTTTAAGGAACAGTTGTTGCGAGTGATGAGTAAATATGTCCCTCTGAGACAGGCAAGGAGGAGTAAGATAAAGGAACCTTGGATGACGAGAGCGGTAGAGCTTCTTGTGAAGAGGAAGAAGGTAGCTTACATAAGGTGGAGGGAGCTAGGGTCAAGTTCAGCTAGAGAGGATTACTCACAGGCAAGGAAGGAGCTCAAAAGTGGTCTGAGGAGAGCCAGGAGGAGGCACGAGAAAGGCTTGGCAGAAGGAATCAGGGAAAACACAAAGGCATTTTACACTTATGTGAGAAATAAGAGAATGATCAAAGAAAGAGTAGGGCCGATCAGGGATAGCATAGGGAACTTGTGTGTGGAGTCTGAGGAGGTAGGGGAAGCCCTAAATGAGTTTTTTGCTTCTGTCTTTAAGAAAGAAACGAACTTTGTAGTGAATGAAATCTTTGAACAGCAGGTGCGCATGCTGGAATGGATAGAGATAGAGGAAGCTGATGTGCTGAAAATTTTGTCAAACATCAAGATTGACAAGTCGCCAGGCCCGGACCAGATTTGTCCTCGGCTGCTTTGGGAAGCGAGAAATGCAATTGCTTTGCCACTTGCGAGGATCTTTGCATCCTCGCTCTCCACTGGAGTCGTACTTGAGGACTGGAGAGAGGCAAATGTAATTCCTCTCTTCAAGAAAGGAAATAGGGAAATCCCCGGCAATTACAGACCAGTAAGTCTCACGTCTGTCGTCTGCAAGGTGTTAGAAAGGATTCTGGAGGGATAGGATTTATGACCATCTGGAAGAGCATGGCTTGATCAAATGCAGTCAACACGGCTTTGTGACGGGCAGGTCATGCCTCACAAACTTAGAGTTCTTTGAGGATGTGACTAGAAGAGTTGATGAGGGTCGAGCTGTGGATGTGGTGTATATGGACTTCAGTAAGGCATTTGATAAAGTTCCCCATGGTAGGCTCATTCAGAAGGTCAGGAGGAATGGGATACAGGGGAACTTAGCTGTCTGGATACAGAATTGGCTGGCCAACAGAAGGCAGCCAGTGGTAGTAGAAGGAAAATATTCTGCCTGGAAGTCAGTGGTGAGTGGTGTTTCACAGGGCTCTGTCCTTGGGCCTCTACTGTTTGTAATTTTTATTAAATGACTTGGATGAGGGGATTGAAGGATGGGTCAGCAAGTTTGCAGACGACACAAAGGTTGGAGGTGTCGTTGACAGTATAGAGGGCTGTTGTAGGCTGCAGCGGGACATTGACAGGATGCAGAGATGGGCTGAGAGGTGACAGATGGAGTTCAACCTGGATAAATGCGAGGTGATGCATTTTGGAAGGTCAAATTTGAAAGCTGAGTACAGGATTAAGGATAGGATTCTTGACAGTGTGGAGGAACAGAGGGATCTTGGTGTGCAGATACATAGATCCCTTAAAATGGCCACCCAAGTGGACAGGGTTGTTAAGAAAGCATATGGTGTTTTGGCTTTCATTAACAGGGGGATTGAGTTTAAGAGTTGTGAGATGTTGTTGCAGCTCTATAAAGCTTTGGTTAGACCGCACTTGGAATACTGTGTCCAGTTCTGATTGCCCTATTATAGGAAAGATGTGGATGCTTTGGAGAGGGTTCAGAGGAGGTTTACCAGGATGCTGCCTGGACTGGAGGGCTTATCTTATGAAGAGAGGTTGACTGAGCTTGGACTTTTTTCATCGGAGAAAAGGGGACCTAATTGAGGTGTACAAGATAATGAGAGGCATAGATAGAGTTGATAGCCAGAGACTATTTCCCAGGGCAGAAATGGCTAACACGAGGGGTCATAGTTTTAAGCTGGTTGGAGGAAAGTATAGAGGGGATGTCAGAGGCGGGTTCTTTACACAGAGTTGAGAGAGCATGGAATGCGTTGCCAGCAGCAGTTGTGGAAGCAAGGTCATTTGGGTCATTTAAGAGACTGCTGGACATGCATATGGTCACAGAAATTTGGAGGGTGCATACATGAGGATCAATGGTCAGCACAACATCATGGGCTGAAGGGCCTGTTCTGTGCTGTACTGTTCTGTGTTCTATTGTTCATTTATGCTATTTGTTTAAATTGTGCCATCCAGCACTTAGCAATGTGTTACGCATCATGTATGAATCTTGCATGTTCAGTTTATTGGAAAAGGATAAAACATTGAGAAGATATTTTCTCACCACCTTTTCAATGTGTTGGGAACCCTGTATTAGGAGAATGTCTGGGTGCTGATCCTGCATTGTGTCTACAAGAAAGCCTGCTCACTGTTCACTTAAAGTGGTAGGTCAGTTCCCAAAGCTGGGGGATCAACTGAAGGTTCTCCGCAAATGAAAAATTGGAGTCATCAAGGTACGTAGGGGAGAGTGTGAGGAGAGACATAAGATGGCAACGCCCTCTGACTTTGTTTCTAAATTTATGGAAACAGAAGGAGGCAACAGCTGTAATGTCATCACCATGGTCACTGCAGTACAGTGTATGTGGTTGTTGGTTTATGAAGCTGATGCTTGTCCTGCATCTGCCAGCAGGAATCCTCTTCACTTCAGAAGCTCGATTTTAACCACTTGAAAAGGGGTCTTGACTGCCAATCAGTATGGAGTGTAAAAGGCAGCAGTAGACAGTCAATAAGGATAATTAATAATACCTACCCACTTTGTGAGTAGGTAGCCATTCAGCCCAAGATGCAGCCACTTTTAAAATGGCTTCGGGCAGAACCTTACTGGTGCATCAGCTGTGGTAGAAAACTCTAGGTTTGCCAGTTTCCACCCCCCACCCCTCCTTTGGGCTCCTGAAATTTTGGTCCCATAACTCTTATCTTCAGTTTTGTGAAAGTTTGCTTCAGATTCCTTTTTCATCAGTACACTTTTTTCTAAAATACCAGAGAAAAACAAGAGAATAATCTCAAGTCCCATTACCAGCCATGCCTCAAAATCTCAACCCTTGGTGTTCCTTGGGTCTCTGTTTTATTGACCATGCCATTCCAAGTCAACCCATCTACCATGTATATCCTCCTCCATGTATTGCCTGATACAATATTCCAACATTTTCTGGCTAAACCTCAATTTATCTAAAAGCTCTGCTACCTATATTCCATCTCAAATTCGGTCCTACTTATTCATTAACACTTTCTGTCATTGGCCTACATTAGCTCCTAATCCCGTAACTTAAAATTCTCATCTCTGCATTTAAATCTCTTAATGCTTTAACTGTATTGAGCCTCCAATAGTCAGAAAAATTCAAAGGAGGGATATGAAATCAATTTTTTTTTGGATTCTAACTTCTTGTGCATCTGTTCTTAACAGAAGTCCCTATACCTTCAAGCTTTTGATTATTCCTAGGCTGTCCTTCTTCAGTTTGGTGTTTCTTTCACACTACAAGTACCTTGGGGTGCTTCTCTGCATTAATTGTGCAATATAAGGCAAGTTGGTAATAACTCGTGTCTTTTGCCATATGTTAGTGCATTGTGTTTTGGACCAGGCCAAACCCCCTGAAAATATATTAAGATGATAACCTGGACCCTAACTTTTTCTTATTTTAAAATGCGAGTGCCAGGCTTTGCATTCCAGATGTAATACTGATTACTCAAACTATCAGTCTTGAAGCAAAACACACTTTATTCATACACTATAGTTATAATACAACAAAGGAAATAACTTGGAATAGCAACCCTATTGGGAAACTTTGAGAATAATAAATATTTAGCTACTAAACAGTAACTATTCCAACATAGTAAACCCCATAAACTCAAAATTGGCAAAGGCAAATTCAGTAAAATAGATTGTCTCACGTATTTCTAGCAGCAGGAAGAAAACCCCCAGCTTTTGGCTGCAACAGGGAGAGGTAATACAGCTTCCACATCCAGCTTCAAGACCCTAGCAGCTGCTACTGAAACATTTATATTAAAAATACTGGTTCTGTGGGAGCTTGACCCCATATATTCAGCCTGCTTCTATTGTTTCGACTTTACAAAACAAACCCCCAAGGCCTCACAAACTGTTTATTGGTTTTCAGTAGACTGCTTGTCACCCCTCTCTCTCTCTCTCTCTCTCTCAACATTTATTCATTTACAAAAGGCAAAACATACCTCTTAAATTGTATTGTATTGTATTGTCACAATTCAACATGCCACAATTTTTATTGCTTTGATACTATTCATATTTCTCTGAAATCCATTGTTTTTGATGCACTTACATTCTTCCCTATACAGTCTTTCATAATACCCTTTCTGGACTCCAAATGCTTAATATCACCCATGCTCACCTTTCTTTCTGGTGAGAGTCTCCTTCTCACAAATTAACCTTCTCTTCTACGGCATTGATATGAAGCAAACTCTAGAATGCAGTACTGAACTAAAACTGCATTCATTATTAGTCTTTCATCTGCTGCCTTACAGAGTATGATACTATTTTTCTATTCATTCATGGGATGTGGACATCACTGGCCAGAGCCAGCATTTATCACTGATTCACAGTCATCCACATTGGCCTACATATGACTTCAGATCCAGACGGGGAAGATTTCCTTCCCTTCGGGTAATTAGTGAGCCAGATGGGTTTTTACAAATATCAACAGTGGTTACACAGTCACCATTAGACTAGCTTTTCCAGATTTTTAAAAAAAGTTATTTAACTTCAAATTTCATAGTGGGTTTGAGCCCATGTTCTGATTCTGGATCACCCGTTCTGTGAAAATATTACAACATCACTACCTTCTCTGAATGATGATCCTAATATATCAGAAGCCCCCACTTCTGATGCAGCACAAAATCACATCTATCCCACAATCACTAACCAATGCTCTACTTTTGGCTCAGACTTGAACAAGCAGAATTAGGTGGTGAGAATGAAGCCCAGAAATACTGGGTTTTCCTGTGCAGAATCCTGGTTTAATTCAGGTGGAGAAACTCTGATCATACTGGTTTCCCATCCTTACTCAGCACTAACTGAAATCTTAAAGGACGTGGAGATGAGCATTTATTCAGCCTGCACTCTACATTTCACAGGGTGCTTAGGGGCATCGCTGTGAATCTGCCAGTTACTCGGCGGCAAATCTTGGCAATTTTGTTTTGGCAGAAGGTAGCAAATCTGCCCAATAATGAAATTCCTAAGGGTATTATCTATATGGATTTCCACAAGCCTATCAGCAAAATTGACAAAGGTAGGGGATTAGTTTGGAGGTATAATGGGTGTGTACTACAAGCGGTAGAATGTGAATATTGACAGCTGCAAATATTTTTATACGGGTCTCAGTATTTTATAAATGCATCTGAGACAATAAAAAAAATTAACCAAATTGACTGATAATGCAATGTTAGGAGTACAAAATGGAAATGCACCCAATTCCCTGGCATTGGCATTTCACACTTTGATCAAGTTAAAGCAGAAATATTTTAAATACAAGTGGCAAATATTAACATTCAGGAAGCAGCACTGCTAAATCAGAAACTATCTACAGACAAAGTCATATTTATTGCAACAAAACCTAATACCTTATAATATGCTTGGGAGTATTAAGCATCATGGGAGGTGCTGTTGCATTGTTCAGACTCTTATCTCAGGAGCCTACACAGGAGATTTGTAATTAATCCAACACTTCCATTGTAAAGTTACACCTTTGATTTCATTTTACGCATTGCAATTTCATGATGGCTAGTTTGCAAAATGACGCAGGCACTGAACGCCTGCCAGAAATTCATGGCTCCCTTTTATCCCCCGTCATATTTGAGCAAGGAAGAAATCCAAGACAGCCAGAATGCAGTTAATTGCACAGCCTCAAATGTGTCCTCGGCAGAAATAACTGTTCTGTTGAAGTGAATAACACTGTGGTGATAAAGATTTCCTATTGAAGCATGACGGCTGTCACTGTGAAAGACAATCATCTTCTGTCTCCTCAACTGTATTTGAATCTGTATTTCACAGTAAAATGTTTGTCACAGGAATGCCATACTTAAACCTTTGCTTTTCAGTTTTCAAACATGAGTTTGGAGAAGTAACCTTCTTTTGAAAATATTGCGAGATGCTCCTGGATTTACATTTTCCCCTTTAATAGATAGTGAAGAATTAAACCGACTCACTATTAAAAAGCCTGTGATATGATTGAAATCAAATCTGCTTTCAATTTCCAAAAATGTAGACTTATAAATAAATGAAAGGTTAGAATTAAGACATTAATTATGCTTTGCACGAAGAAAATTGATCGTAGTTATTGCAGGTTAAATCATCTATTCCAGGACATCACATCAAGAATCCCTCAGGATACAGCCCTTGGCCCAATCATCTTCGGCTGCTCTGATCACCACCTCATAAGGTCAGAAGTGGGGATGTTCACTGATGATTGCACAATATTCAGCACCATGCATGACTCCAAGATACTGAAGCAGTCTGTGTCCATATTTAGCATGATCTGAATATCCTCCATAAATACCAAACAACATTTGGGCTACAAAATTACTTGCAGATGACCACCTTCAACAAAAGAGAATCTAACCATTTTCCCCTGACATTCAATGGCATCACTAACACAATCTCCCATTATCAAAAACCCTTGGAGGTTAACATTTAACCAGAATGTGACCAGACTAGACTGATATAAATATATGGATTACAAGAGCAGGCTGGAGAATTCTGTGGTGAGTGACACATCTCCTGAATCCCCATAGCCGATTTGTAAGGTACAAATCTGGAGTATGATGGAAAACTCTCCACTTGCCTCGGTAAGTGAAGCTGCAACAACCCCTCAAGGTGCTCAACAAGACAGGACAAAGCAACCAAATTGATTGCCAGCCCATCCATCATCTTAAACATTTACTTCCTCAATCTACAAGATGCACTGCAACAACACAATGAGGCTCCTTCGATGGCATTTTCCAAACCTGTAATTTCTACTACTTAGAAGAAGGGCTGCAGCAGATAGATGGAAGCAGCACCATATGCAAGTTACCCTTCAATTTTACCACCACTCCATTATCGCAGGTTGCAAGTCTGGGAGCTCCTGTCCTAATACCAGTGAGGTGTATCTACATCACACTGATGGTAGTTTTTCAAGAGGCTATTTTGCCACCAACTCTCACAGGTAATAAACAAAGGACCAAAAAAACCGGCTGAATGAGGATAGATTATTTTTCAGAGAACACTAGATCTATATCTTAATTTCTATCTCAAATAAAATATACTTACCAGAAGTTTTTTGATAACCTGGTCACGTTCAGATAACTTATCTTGAAGTTCGCTAATATGATGCAAATCTTCTGGTTTGGATTCACGCTTCTTTGATTTTTCTTCCATCTCTTTCACTCTGAAAATGATTGCAGGTTTGCAAGAGCCTGTTATGGATTGAGTCACTTATCAACAAATTGTAATAACACATTATACCGCAGCTTGACAATATAATAACCCTCAAGAGAGAGAGTTAAGGCAGTGGTTGGAAAAAAGCATGCAGCTTATTCTACCCAATGGCGAGCAAAAATGTCTGCAATTGTATCTCTCGTACACAAGAAAAGCCTGCCAAAACTCAAACCAATGCAATATTATTAACAGCATAAGTTAAAGTGAAAGAAATATACGATTAAGCCGTAAACTGAGAAAAGACAAAGTTGATTCTGATTGTGGTTTTATTCTGTTCATTAAATCTTGGCAAATTTAATCTGTTTTGCATGATTTTACCTATATGAAGGAGGCACTGAACTACTGCAGGAGCTGACCCATAAATTGGCAAGAAATCCTGGACACCAGTATTTGGACTGGTTTTCACTCCAAGTTTTGGCACATGATACATCAGTGCAATGGCCTTAGGATCTAGTCATGGATCTTTTCAAGACATCAGTTGTCAGATAGTTATCTTTATGTAGACCAAGCAAACATGTTACTTATTTTCATTCCACGTAGATGTGCATTTAAGCAATAATGTAGCACTTACTCTGTTTCCAAGGAAACTATCTTTGCTTGGAGACGGGTTTGGGAGCTGCTGAAATCAGACACAATCCCTTGAATTTCTTTCAGGTGGTTTTGCTTCAGAAAGTTCATTTCTCTTTCATGCTGAGCCTTAAACTCTTCTTGCAGAGACCTTGGACATCGAGGAAAAAGTAGTAAGACAATGTAGTGACAATGTTAAGCAACAAAATCATAATGGCAATAATCTATGGTAATAATCTACCAGTCACACAATAATATTAGTGGGAAAGGTTAGGGCTCATACATTTCACAGTAAATGTGTTTTCACTGGTTGCAAAGAGTGCAAATTTCTGATGAACAACCTCCCTCACCAAGAAAATTTAATCTTACAAACAAGTAATCTTAGAATAAATTAAAATGTCATATTTTTAAAAATCTATTTTCTTCTTTTAACTCCATATTTTATTATTACTACTTGAGTATTCCAATATTTATTTCACTTTCTGCTCAAATGATTTAAAGATAATCTACATTCAGCACTTTTTACTCACTGCTTCGTGGTTGATAATAAAGATTCTTAAAACTGTTTGGCTGAAGAACTTGTTTGCTGCTTGCCCTGCTCTCAGTTGCCACAGGTCCTTTTGTCTAGCGAACTACACTGGATTAAGTCTAGGATTAATAGAAATTGCCACTGACAGGCATACATTAACCTTGAGGCAACCGTGCATGAGCTGAACAGTGAAAGCTGTTGCTTTATGGCCGGGAGGGAAATCTGGTCCATGGAACATTTCAAGGAGAACATTACTTGTCAGGTGATCATCTTTACACAGACCCAATAATTAATATTATTGCACTTTCATTGTGGTGTTTTTACAATTTGCACAAAACAACAGTCAGTGGAAATCAATATAAGATTAGCAGACCTGCTTAATCTCCTTTTCTGGAAGGCAAAGCATTCCTCACTGCTGCCTTAGTTAAAATCGTGTGAATATAAAGGAAAGCCCATGTGATGTCAAATCTCAGGTGTAGTATTGGGGCATTCATTCATCTTGGAAAATAGCACAAAATGGTGTGCTTTGTGATCTCTGTCCATTATAAACCTTGCCCAATATTCAGAACAAGCAGGTCCCTGATATGCTACCACCCAAGACCAATTTCAAACTTTAAGTCTCCAATTTGATATCAATCCCACCTTGACTATCCTTAATGATTTTGCCATTAAATTCTATTCTTTACATTCTGGCAAAGGGGTTAAGATGTGTGATATTAGAAAGGTGAAGGAAAGGAGTCTTCGTGATAGAATGGTTATAGACGAGAATCAACTCAGGCTAAAAGCAGAGATTTCATGCAGGGTGGTTTGAACCTAGCCAGTGATCAGGGAGGCTAATAGAAATTGCAGCCAGAGCCAAAGATGGCAGCTATCTTCCTTCAAATCTTAAGTTCTGATCATTCGTATTGCAAATAAGAGTGGCTTGAGAAAGGAACCTGTGGAACAAATTGGAATGGCACCCTTTAATCCATTACCTTTCCACTGTTGAATAAAACTTTTTTTTAGTCTACCAATGGAGGATACCATTTGGTGTAGCAGGACCACATCACACTAGACTATGCAACATTTGCCCCAACCTCCCCATCAGCAGAGTGGTACTGCTCAACCTGGTACAGGAGCCATCAGAAAATGTGGTAGACAGCCATCTCCAGAAAGTTAAGAATTATTCCTGGGAAAGCTGAGATCAACTTCAATTGGGGTCAAAATCCTGGAACTCCCTCCCCAACAGCACTGTGGGCACATCTACAGCACATGGGTGCAGTGGGTCAAGAAGAAAGTTCAACTTTCACTTCTCTGGGACAATTAGGAAGTGGCAACAAATGCTGGACTTACCAGTGATGCCCAGATCCATGAAAGAATTTTTAGAAAACACAGCCAGAGTATCTCCCTGTGCTAGCACCACTGAAACTCCTTGTATCAGAGGGAAGGTATCCTCCTCATATTACACCACTGGCTGACAATGAAAACATTCTTATTGACATAGGAATTCAAACTACTCATCAAAAAGAAAAATCTGATCACTGAGTCAAATGATGAAGCCCCAGGTTTTAACCTCTCACGCAAAAGGTGGGTGACCCTCAGCAACCTTATGGATGTACCAAAGCAGATACAGCTATTACTTCACAATTGAGAAACAACCCAAATTGGAACAGTGACCATGTGTGCCAGGCCTTCACCCACATAATAGACTGCCTCAAGAGATCCAATCCTGGTGGCTTCAGAATCATTCCCATTGTACTAGATATAGCTCTTAGATCAACTGTTAAGCTCAATATCAAACTATACTCATAAAAACAGAAATAACTGCAGATGTGGTAAATCAGGAACAAAAACAAAGTGGCTGGAAATGCTCAGCAGGTCTGGCAGCATCTTTGAAGAAAAAAAAAGACAGAGTTAATGTTTCAGCTCCAGTGACCCCTCCTCAGAACTGGTTCTGAGGAAGGGTCACCAGACCTGAAACATTAACACTTTTTTTCCTTTTAAGATGCTGCCAGACCTGCTGAGTTTTTCCAGCAACTTTTATCTGTCCAGTAGATACAGTGGGTACAGTTTGATCAAAAACAAAAAACAAAGAACATTTAAAATTCAGTCCAAATTGTTTGGTCAATGAGCTACCAACTTCTGATGTTGCTCCGCTTCACTTCTGTGCTGGACAACTTTCTGATTGCTTGACTCAAGCTCCTTTTTGAGTTGTGAAAGTGCTTCTCGAAGAAGTATTTTCTCTTTTTGCAGCTCAGAGGCCTCACTCTGGGACTTTAAAAGATCCTCTTCGAGTGCTTTCAGCTGGTTCTGGTAATTACCCTCCTTTAGAAAATAGATTTGTATTTGTAACAATTGGCTGTTTCCTTAGATATCACAGTTGCTTATTAACACTAATCACAACTTCTATAGGCATCATTATGAGAGAGGTAGCATATAGCTTATGTTACTAGACTAGTAATTTAGTGCTTTAGACTAATCCATTTGAGAGGATATTAACTCAAATCCCCGCACTGGAGCTGGGGCTTTTAAAATTTAAGTAAAAGCATCCAGATTTGTAAAATAGTATTTACAATAATGATATTGGAACCTAATTAGATTACTGTCAAAAAACAATTTGCTTAGAAAATCTGCCAGCTTTACAGGCCTTGACTCTAGTCCTACAATGTTACCTTCCTTCCTGAAAGGAAATAGCAATCCACTCAATTGTGTAAAATCACTATAAAAAGCCTAATAAAAAATGAAAGCAGATGAACCATCCACACTGACAAATACACAGGTAGCTCAGTCAAACCTACAAGCCTCTCATTGACATATGTAGAATTTATTATCATAGAATCCCTACAGTGTGGAAACAGGCCCTTTGGCCAAACCAGTCCACACCAAGCCTCAAAGCATTCCACCAAGACCCATCCCTCCATTACCCACCAAATCTACACATCCCTGAACACTACGGGCAATATGGCACGGTCAATCCACCCAGCCTGCATATCTTTGGACTACAGGAGGGAACCGGAGCACCCGGCAGAAAACCACGCAGACACGGAGAGAACGTGCAAACTCTACACAGACAGTTGCCTGAGGGTGGAATTGAATGAGGGTCACTGGTGCTGTGAGGCAGCAGTTCTAACCACTGAGCCACTGAGTCTCCCAAAGTAAATTCAAATTCAACCTTCTGCTGAGGTGGGTTTCGAACCTGGATCCCCAGAACATCAGTTGGGTTTCAGGATTAATAGTCTAGCGGTAATGCCTCTAGACCATGCCTACCCTAAATGAATTAACAGATAAACAATTCATACTCAGGGAGTCATGTGCGATAGTTAGTGTCCCAGAGATTTCTGTCAGTGTACCAGGGAATGTCCTGATTCACCGGCAGCATTTTGCAATCCAGCAAGGAGTTCATGATATGCTTGAAACAAAAACAGAAATTGCTAGAGAAACTGGGACACTTCTTCAGAATGCCTCCACGTCAACACCAGACTGCATGAAATGTCATGCCAACATGGACAAGCAAATCTCCTACTGATTACTTCCTCTTTCAGTTGATGACTCAGTATACCTCAACATTGCGTATTGTTTAGAAGAGGCATTGAGATTGGAAAACTCTGGTTGGAAAAATTCAATGTGCATCTTGGCCATCTGTTTAGTCTGTTTTTGTTGATACGTCAGCCAGGTGACTTCATTATAAGTTCATTGTCAAGATCCATGACTGGCTAGTGCTCTGTACAGTAGAGCTCTAAAGATGATAACAAAGTGTGGAGCTGGATGAACACAGCAGGCCAAGCAGCATCTCAGGAGCACAAAAGCTGATGTTTCGGGCCTAGACCCTTCATCAGAGAGGGGGATGGGGTGAGGGTTCTGGAATAAATAGGGAGGGAGGGGGAGGCGGACCGAAGATGGAGAGAAAAGAAGATAGGTGGAGAGAGTGTAGGTGGGGAGGTAGGGAGGGGATAGGTCAGTCGAAGGAAGACGGACAGGTCAAGGAGGCGGGTTGAGGTAGTAGGTAGGAAATGGAGGTGCGGCTTGAGGTGGGAGGAAGGGATGGGTGAGAGGAAGAACAGGTTAGGGAAGTGGAGACAGGCTGGGCTGGTTTTGGGATGCAGTGGGTGGAGGGGACGAGCTGGGCTGGTTTTGTGATGCAGTGGGGGGAGGGGACAAACTGGGCTGGTTTTGGGATGCAGTGGGGGAAGGGGAGATTTTGAAGCTTGTGAAGTCCACATTAATACCATTGGGCTACAGGGTTCCCAAGCGGAATATGAGTTGCTGTTCCTGCAACCTTCGGGTGGCATCATTGTGGCACTGCAGGAGGCCCATGATGGACATGTCGTCTAAAGAATGGGAGGGGGAGTGGAAACGGTTTGCGACTGGGAGGTGCAGTTGTTTATTGTGAACCGAGCGGAGGTGCCCTGCAAGGACCCCACTAATGTGCAGGAGGGCCAGGTCGTGCAGGAGGGCCCAGCCCCGCAGGATGAGCCCGATGCCAGCAAAGCGCCCCTGCAGGCTCCGCTTCCCCACCCGCCCCCACACCCCGGAGTTGATGGAGGCGGCGACAGGCGACCCAGGGGAGTGGACGACGGTCCGGAAAGCGAGGAGGAAGGTGCGTCGACGGGCCCAGGAACCGCAACCATCAGGCGGGAAGAGGCAGGTCCAGGGGGGCTATAAGAGCTCCTCTGACGAGGGGGATTCGGAGAGGGCCCGCCCAAAGCAGAAGCTAAAGATCACAAGGGAGAAGGAAAGCAGCACCTCACTTCCAGGTGACGGGAGGCGTCCTGAGGCTCCCTCCGACACCCAGTCACGTGCTGCTGGGGCACTGGAGGGCTCCCCGGAACTTCCAGGCGGGAAGGAGGAAACAGCGCATCCCCAGCCTGACCCAGAGCAGGACTCTCCTGCCTCCATAACTCCGACGGGGTGATGCCACCCGGAAGGCAGCACGGACGGTTTCCTGAGCACGGAGAGCGTCCAGCAGTTAGCCCGGGCAATGGGCATGAAGGAACAGATGGAGGGGCTGGACCTTGGACTTGGGGAGGGTACTGCGGTCACTGCCCACAATGGGGGTACAAGTTGTGAGCATTAATGTGGGCAGCGTCAAGTCCACCGCAAGATGTGTGTCCACGTTGGCCTACCTGACCACCGTCAAGGTGGACCTCCTGTTTCTGCAGGAGTGCGGGATACCGCACCTCAGCAGGTACGGGAAATGGTCGGGCGCCTGGACCCGTGGGCCTTCGATCTGGTCGGTAACGACTGTCGCTCCTCGGGCCTGGCTATTCTGCTGCGGGGGCGCAACTTCACCATCTCTCAACTTCAGGTGGTGGGGGGGGGCGCCTCCTAGTGGCTGACGTCACCTACAGGAACGCTCCCCTGACGCTGATCAACGTGTACGCCCCAGCGGTACGGAGTGAGCGGTCGGCCGTCCTGCAGCGGCTTCCATCCCTGCTGGCTACGTCCAGGCCGGTCATCCTAGGCGGAGACTTCAACTGCATCATTGATGCAGATGGAAGATCCGGCATGGGGACAGCGGGTGGGGGGAGTCAACTGGACGTCACGTCCAGATTTCTGATGGGCACGGTGAAGGACGCCAAGCTGCTCGACGTCTTCAGCACCCCTGCAGACGGCGTGCAGCGGAGGTACACCTGGTCGCGGCCAGACGGGTCTATTCGCTCAAGGATAGACTTCCTGTTTGTGTCACGGGCGTTCTCGGTCAGGTCCACCGGCGTCGAGCCAGTGTTCTCCTCTGACCACTGCCTCCTGCTGGCTGACTGTCATTTACAGGATGACTAGCCGGCCGGCAAGGGGACGTGGAAGCGCAACACAACTCTGTTGACCCCAGAGAACGTCGAGGAGCTTAAGGGGGAATACGCCGGTTGGAGAACCGCGAAACTCCTCTGAGTCTCCAGGCGACTGGTGGGAGACGGTGAAGGAGAACATCAAGAGGGTCTTTGTCCTCAAAAGGTGTTCGGAAGGCAAGAGAGAGGCGGGGAAAGCTGTCGCGACTCCAGAAAAGGGTGCAGAACCTGCTCCTTCTGCAGTTGATGGGGGTCGATGTCACGGAGGACCTCCGTGAGGTGAGGGGCCAGCAAGCCTCGCTCTTCGCTGCGGAGGCCTCCAGGATAATCTTCCGGTCCAGGGTCCGCTCCGTGGAGCAGGACGAGGCGTGCTCGTATTTCTTCTTTCAGAAGCTGCACAAAGAGAGCTCTGTGCTTAGCCAGCTGAAGGAGGACGACGGCTCGGTGACGTTGTCTCGGCCCGACATTTTGAGGATCAGCAGATCCTTCTATGCCGGACTGTACGACACGAAGCCCACAGACAGCACGGCCTCCGAGTCATTCCTGTTGTCTATCACAGAGGTCGTAGACGCTGGCATGAGGGAGTGGCTGGACCGGCCGATATCCCTGGACGAGCTGACCAGGGCCCTCAAGTCCTTGGAGAGGAATAAGACTCACGGGAGCGACGGCTTGCCGGTCGAGCTGTATCGCACTCTGTGGGACCTGGTCGGCCAGGACCTGCTGGAGGTGTACGATAGTGCGCTTCGGGCAGGGGAAATGTGCAAGTCCATGAGGAAGGGCATCATCACCCTCATTTACAAGAGGAAGGGGGAGAGGGAAGAAATTAAGAATTGGCGTCCCATTTCACTATTGAACGTGGACTACAAAATCCTGGCCAAGGTCATAGCCAACCGGGTCAGGTCTGTCCTGGAGTCAGTGATTCACCCTGACCAAACCTGTGCTGTGCCGGGCGGGAAGATCGCTGAGAGCCTTGCACTCATCAGGGATACGATCGCCTATGTACAGGGCAGGCGGGTGGACATCTGCCTCGTCAGCCTGGACCAGGAGAAGGCCTTCGACAGGGTCTCTCATGCTTACATGAGGGACGTCCTCTCCAAATTGGGGTTCGGGGAGGGCATCCGCAATTGGATCCGGCTGCTATACACCAACATCGTTAGTGCAGTCTCAATCAACGGGTAGGTATCGGACAGTTTTCCCGTCAGATCTGGAGTCAGGCAGGGCTGCCTGCTCTCTCCTGCCTTGTTCGTCTGCTGTGTGGAGCCCTTCGTCGCATCCATCAGGAAGGACATGAGCCTGAAGGGCGTGACTATCCCAGGCAGCGGAGGCCTTCAGGTCAAGACCTCCCTGTACATGGACGATGTCGCCGTCTTCTGCACCGATCATCAGTCCGTGAGTAGACTGTTGGACATCTGCGGCCAGTTTGAACTGGCCTTGGGTGCCAAAGTCAATCGGGGTAAGAGCGAGGTCATGTTCTTTGGGAACTGGGACGACTGCTCCTTCATCCCCTTCACCGTCAGGACAGACTACCTGAAGGTGCTGGGTGTTTGGTTCGGTGGAGCTGGGGCGTGCACTAAGACTTGGGAGGAGCGTATCACCAAATTGAAGCAGAAGCTGGGCAGGTGGACGCTCCAGTCCCTCTGCATTGCGGGTAAGAACCTGGTTGTCAGGTGCGAGGGGCTTTCGGTACTGTTGTATGTGGCGCAGGCCTGGCCTATTCCCTGGACCTGTGCCGCTGCGGTCACCCGCGCCATCTTCCACTTCATCTGGGGGTCGAGGATGGACCGGGTCCGCAGGGACACCATGTACAAAGACCTGGGAAATGGGGGAGAGGGCGTACCGAACGCCACCCTCGCCCTGACAGCTACCTTTGTGTGTGGCTGCATCAAGCTGTGCGTAGATCCTCAGTACGCAAACACCAAGTGTCACTACTTACTGAGGGTCTACCTGTCCCTGGTGTTGCGAGGGATGGGCCTGGCCTCGTTCCCGCGGAACGCTCCGAGTAGTTGGACCGTCCCGTACCACCTGTCCTTCGTGGAGAAATTTTTGAAGGGAAACACCTTTGACCACAAGGCCGTCAGGCAGTGGTCAGCATGTAGTATCCTCAGGACCCTTCGGGAAAAGGAGAGGGTGGATCCCGTCGTGTGGTTCCCCACGCAGACTGCCAAAGTCGTTTGGCAGAACGCCTCATCGCCAGAACTTTCAAACAAGCACAAGGACATTGCTTGGCTGGCGGTGAGAGGGGCTCTGCCAGTGAGATCCTTTATGCATGCCCGGAATCTCTGCACCACCGCACGCTGCCCTCGAGGTGGCTGCGGGGGGGACGAGACTGTTGATCACCTCCTTCTGGAGTGTGCCTATGTGCAGGAGGTCTGGAGGGGGATGCAGTGGTATTTGTCGAGGTTCGTCCCGAGCAGCTCTGTGACGCGGTACTCCATGCTCTACGGGCTGTTTCCCGGGACGCACACCGAGACCAACATCAACTGCGCCTGGGAGGACCATCAATGCGGTGAAAGACGCTCTTTGGTCTGCCTGCAACTTGCTGGTCTGCCAGCTGAAAGAAATGACCCCGACCGAGTGTTGCAGACTGGCGCACTCCAAGGTCCAGGACTACGTGCTGAGGGTCGCGCTAAAGCTTGGGGCAGCCGCCGCCAAGGCGCAGTGGGGACAGACCATCGTATGAAACCCCTCGTCCAGAATGGAAAAAAGAGCCCTATCTGGTAACTGGGCCCAGCTGGCGCCTTCCCCGACTGGTCAGGGGGCCGACGGGGACTGTGCAGGGTGACGACTGCCGGGGTATTTTCTCTGCTTTTTTTTTGCCCTTTAGTTGGTGTACGTACCCCCTGGGTAAAGCAGACTGGCATGCATGACTGGGTAGGTGTATAAATGTTTTATTTTTTGTACATCTCATGAATAAAGATTTTTTTTTTCAAAAAAAGTGATGAAACGTCTGAAAAATAACCTTCCAGCTCAGCAAGCAAACTCACATCCAGAACCTCAACCTGAGCTACAAATCTTCTCAAAACTCGCTAGTTATTGCAGGGGCGGGGTGTGAGGGGTGAGTTGCGGGAAATGCAGGAGACTCTGTCGAGGGTGTTCTCGACCACTGTGGGGGGGATGTTGTGGTCCTTGAAGAACAAGTATATCTTGGATGCGCGGGAATGGAATCCCTCATCCTGGGAGCAGATGCGGCGGAGGTGAAGGAATTGGGAATAGGGAATGGTATTTTTGCTGGAAGGTGGGTGGGAGGAGGTGTATTTTAGGCAGCTGTGGGAGTTGGTGGGCTTGAAATGGACATCGGTTTCTAGGTGGTTGCCTGAGATGAAGAAAGAGGTCCAGGAAGGTGGGCGATATGTTGGAGATGGTCCAGGTGAATTTGAGGTTGGGGTGGAAGGTGTTGATGAAGTGGATGAACTGTTCTGGCGAAGTTTGTCGATGATACGAAGATAGGTGGACAGGCAGGTAGTACTGAGGAGGTGGGGAAGCTGCAGAACGATTTAGACGGTTTAGGAGAGTGGTTCAGGAAATGGCTGATGAAATTCAATGTGAGTAAATGTGAGGTTTTGCACTTTGGAAAATAGAATACAGGCATGGACTATTTTTTAAATGGTGAGAAAATTCGCAAATCAGAAGTGCAAAGGGATCTGGGAGTGTTGGTCCAGGATTCTCTAAAGGTTAACTTGCAGGTAGAGTCCGTAATTAAGAAAGCAAATGTAATGTTGTCGTTTATCTCAAGAGGGTTGGAATATAAAAGCAGCGATGTGCTTCTGAGACTTCTTAAAGCTCTAGTTCGGCCCCATTTAGAATACTGTGTCCAATTTTGGGCCCCACACCTCAGGAAGGACATACTAGCCCTGGAGCGTGTCCAGTGGAGATTCACGGATGATCCCTGGCATGGTAGGTTTAACGTACGATGAACAGCTAAGGACCGTGGGATTGTACTCATTAGAGTTTAGGAGGTTGAGGGGAGATCTAATAGAAACTTACAAGATAATGTATGGCTTAGAAAGGGTGGACGCTGGGAAGTTGTTTCCGTTAGGGGGTAGACTAGGACCCGTGGGCACAGCCTTAAAATTAGAGGGGGTAAATTTAAACTGAAATGTGACGATATTTCTTCAGCCAGAGAGTGGTGGGCTTGTGGAATTCATTGCCACAGAGTGCAGTGGAGGCCGGGACGTTGGATGCCTTCAAGGCAGAGATCGACAAATTCTTGATCTCAAAAGGAATCAAGGGCTACGGGGAGAGTGCACGGAAGTGGTGTTGAAATACCCATCAGCCTTGATTTAAATGGTGGAGTGGATGGGCCGAATGGCCTTACTTCCACTATTATATCTTATGGTCTTACGGTTGGAGCTCCTCTTGGGAGCACAAGGTGGCGCCGATACAGTCATCAATGTAACGGAGGAAGAGGTGGGGTTTTTTCCTCCCCTCCCTTCCTGTCTTCTCCTGAAGAAACGGATTTTACACTGGGATGTAGCTCAACACCTACCTGAATGTGTGTCAGTGAACTATTCAACTGCAAGGGTCATCACAGAAAAATCTGATATTGTTCATACCTGACACGCACATCCTCATAACATCAGTTGTTGAGTAGCAATTAGGTACAGGAATTATGGATGATTTTCCTCACCATACCTCAGGGACAATGAACGACATTGTAGGATGCCTTCAGCTGAGATAACTCAGCACACAGCTAAGCTCAAAACTAGGACCTTCACAGTCTATATCAATCACACACTCACTGAACCACTGAGTGAGCCCAAGCTAAGTAAATGTAATGTCAGCACAGCTCCAAATCATGTCCATGCAATGCATTCTGGGGATCCCCTCTTTATCTTGCTGCGAGATTAAAGATCACATGACACCAATAGGCAGGCCTTGTGAGAATCTGACTCCTACTTTCCAATGAGAGGTTAATGATATCGAAATTCCAAGCATGACTTTTAAGGCTTCATTTGCAATGCAAGCAACAGTAATGTAGTCTTAAAAATAACTCATCCCATATACATTAAGAACATCTTCAAATATTTGTATAATTTCATGCACATGTATAAAAACATAAGAATACATGACATGCACTGAATCTAGTCTACCGCTGAGACTAAATGTTTTATTTTTCCATTGTCATGCTTTTCCAGGATTTTTGTCAGGTTCTCCAACGTACATACATTCTAAGCCATCAGGAAAGCATCTATCCGCAAACTGAAGGAGGGAAATATTATCTACAAATAATTTCTCAGAATTGCAGTTTAATGTCATAAAAGACACAACGTTTATCACCTTCAGTTATGATGCAGGGTACACTGGGGGAGGATTACTGTGACACAGAATTTCCACAACAATAGGCTCATTTTTGAAGAGAAACACAAGATTCATTTGTGTCACGTTTCATATGAAAATATATATGATACACGTTAAATCTGTGAAATTTCCCTTTTGATATAAAATGAGAAAATACTTTTTGCCATAACTACTGATTCTTTAACAAGATTGCAGAAACACAAAGTGATATTTCAAATGATTCAGCTCCTTCTTCCCTGTTGCCAATGTTCTGACTCAAGCTGTCCAGGGCAGGCATTACATTTCAATTTTTCTCTCACTTGAGGGGATGGTGAGCAGATTTCAGAAATATAAATCTTTCATGAGCAGTACATATGAATTTCAAAAGAAAACCATTCCAAAATGACAAACTGATAGTTTCAATAAATGATTAATAAAAATGACCATTGAAAGCACCATATATAACTAATAAAGCCGTTTTGCCATCTCAGTTAAAAAGCAGAGCTAGAGATCGGCAGAGATAGGGAAAAAGAGAAAGAGAGACAAACAGACAGATAGAGGGAGATGGATTCAGCTCCAAGCCCTGATCAACAGGGAAGGAGGTGGGCTCAGGGCCAAGTCAAGTTGTGTATATGTTGACCTGCATTCACCTCTGGTGGTGCACACTCCAAGTGACATTACAGCCTGGGATTTCCTCTTTTTCCAACCTGCTTTACGGATAGGTTTTTGTCCAGTAGAATTCTGTGTGGTTTCTCTGTGTGTGTGTCTATGTGGCTCAGTCTCAGGATTTACACACTCTTTCTCACATATACTTCTTCCCAGTCCCTCACAGGTAAAACAATCACACACTCTTCCCTCCATTCCTCACAAAAACACGTACACTCCTTCCCATGTACACAGCCCCTCCCACACACACCTCCCTCAGTCTCACGTTCCCACTGTGCAGGCTTAGGGGTTCCACGCTGCATCTTGACTGTTGTCTGTCAGGCCCCTTTCCACAAAGTAAAGAGTTTCAATTTCCCCTGAACCAATCCCTGACTTGCTGCGTTGCCCTCCCCCAATTCCTTGCAGTCTCCTCCTTGCATTTCCTGCATCTAAACCTCAAACTGGGATACAGAAATCCACACAGCCTCACTGCTCTTCCAATCAGAGTTTACCCACAGCAAAAACAGGACGGAAACAGCCTTCAACTTGGAGAACTTTGAGCAGTACTTACCTCTATTTGTATCACAGGTTGTAGGCCAGATAGGACCCTCAGTGAGCCACATTTGGGCCTGATGCCCATCTGGTGGATAAGACTGCTCTAATTATTCCGTACTGAACCACTTGGTTGGGGTGGAGAGCAGAGGAGGGGAGAAATCTAAAATATTTTCTTGTAATGATACAGTTCAAAGAGGAGGAATCTTTTTGGCCAAGGGTGAAAAATTATGGTACTCGACAGGGAGATGTGAGTCTTGAAACTTCATGGGCTGTTTGAGTAAATGATTCATAATCTACCAATCTCCTTTTCCCCACCCAATGGACAAGGGAGGCCTAATACTACTGACAAGCACCGGTAATACTAACTGCACATAAAGGTCAAAGGTCATAAAGGATATTCAGAGTGAGTGACATGATCAAATAAAAGGAGGCAGCAATTATCCATTCAGCTCGCGGAAATCTCTAGCACACCCATTTGGTGTGGGTTGGTTGTACTTCTGAAGGGAAACAGAAGTTACCAAGATGGATCAAAATCTTCAAATGTCTAGCAGTCAGGCCTGCAACCCCAGGCAGCCATCTTTTTGCATTGTCTGGAGGATCAACACAGCCATTCCACCCCTGGTGTAAGGTATAGGCAGAATTCAGTCAAGGGCCAAGGAAGTTCTGAGCCATGGATTCTAGAAAATGACTCCTCTGGCAACGGAGGCCATGTCTGGGGAGGATAATCCAGATCTGGTTTTCTGGTCTTTTATCTTACTCTCAGTGGGTTTACACTGGAAAAATACATTTTTCGGCCTATCACATTTATTTCCTTTTAAGAAGGCAGCACTAAAAACACCTCACCGCTATTTCATGCTGTTGCCATTTTTCCTGATTTCGCAGCATCTGCTCCTTTAGGGTCTGAAGCTGGGATTTCAGATCCTGATTTAATGTCGTGATGCACTGAACTTTTTCCAAGAGCATTTCTTTTTCTTTATCGAACTGGGACTGAAGCAATTGGAGAGCATCTTGGGAAGTCTCAATTTGTTGTTGTGCATTCTTCTTCACGTTTGTGAGCTAAAAGAAAGACAGAAATCAAATTCATAACACTAACATTTTAGCTTCACTTTAATTTATTCTTGCATTTTCAGGATTATTGATTGTAGAAATCAAAGTTGTAATTTTCAAATTACATTTTCTATATTACATAATTCACCCTTGAAAATAACAAAAGGTTCCTTAAATACCTCAAGAATTCAGAACTTCCTGAAATTTCAAATAAACAGAGGTTCCTTGCATTTATGGAAATCAGCTGCATGCACAAATGCAAATTATAATTAAACAAAATTAGTCAAATTAAGCTAAAGCCTCTTTTTAATTATGGATTTCTTTTTAAAAGAAGCTGAGAGGCTAGAATCTTTTTAACACTGGAATCAAACTCAGCTCCCGAGCCTGCATCAGTGGATAGTAGGATGATGGGACATTTTTATGGTGGTCAATTAAAAACATCTATCAGCTGAATTGCTGGCCCATTCAGCGGGGATGGCAGTGCTGCAGCCTTAGCAGCACCACTGACAGAAGTGGCCAATGCGGAGGCTGCAAGGAGATGGAGACTTCATATCAAGGCACCCTTAAATGGCCAGTAAATGAATCAAGGCAATACTGGGATCAGACTGGGCCAGGAGATGGAGGAGTGACTGCTCCAGTAGTGACTGTGGGGTCACGGGATGGCTATTGCTGTATGGCTGATCCTCAGTGGGCCATTTGTCTGCTCTTAGGAAATCCTCTCCATGCTCCCTCTCACTTGGGAAGGCTGGCTCCATGCACACAACCTGTCCTGTAACCTGCAATGATTTACACACATACACATTCACTCAGGTCTCTCAGTTACCTGTTATTGCCTCTCCATGTTCTATCAAATAAATCACTTCCTATTTCTCTTCACAAATTTAATCTGTCATTTGTCTGACAGGTCTTGAAAACTAACAGACAGAAAGCAGGAGGGGAAGTTTAGGAATCCAAAGAAACATGTTCAAGTGCCAGAACAGTATTACGTGCCAGTAAAGACAAGCAGAATGGGACAGGAAGGGAGAAAGACTAACAGGAATTGTGCATCAGGGAATGAGGTCACTGTCAAAACACAGGGAAAATAAATTAAATATTCTTCATTGCGATGCCCAACACATTAGCTATACAATAGATGAATGAGAAATGCTTAGAAGGCAATTAAGAATGGAAAATAAATATTCCAGGGGAAACAATATTTCTGAAAGACAGGCAGAATGGCAGTGAAAAAAAGATAGCCATGATTATCCACTTGCCAACTATTCAGTCACTCTCATGCAATCTGAATGATAATAGCTTTTCACTTGGATTGGGATTCTTGCCAATTGTCCTGGTGAGTGCAAGCTGAAAAGCTTTGAAAAAACGTGCACTTTTCCTGCAATACTCTGTCATTTTGGTCGACCGAAGTGTTGTAGTGAATTGTTGAAGTCTTTCGGGGCAAGGTGTCTTTTCTTCATGGATCTCCGTCTGGCAATGACACTAATAGGTGAGAAGCAGCAAAATTAAGCGTGAGGACAAAGCTATTGCCACAGAAGAGATATGTGGAAGAAGTGGAATGACAAAGATTCTGACCCTCCCAATGAGTTTCAGGATCAGGACAATAGAATTTACAGTGCAGAAGGAAGTTGTGATGCTCTGGAAGGATAGCTTAGAGCTATATCGCCTCCTGCAACAAAATCTGGCATACACTGCCACAGCATTGCTCCTCGTACATACACAGTCAGCGTAGCATTGAATATTTGCCTCAGTCCAGCAGAGAACATCAGCAACGTTGCTGAGTCTGCAGCTTGTGTTATATATGTGTGTGGTTGGGTGGTTTTGGGGTCACCCAATGTTTGTCTGTAGAGCACCAGTTGGCTGTTCTTGCAGCTATTTGATGCAGGCAACTGAGGCCCAAGAGCTAAAATAGTTCAGACTCAGGCTGATGCTTTTGGGAGAATTTGGCGTTGGTCCTACCCACCTGAAATTGACGTTCAGGTGAAATTCACCCAGCAGCTATTTCATTCCATCTTGTAAAACATAATTTAACTTAAATAGACAGAAAATCATAGAAAGCACATATTTGAATCTAGCCGTAGGTGGGAAAGCTCTCACAGGAAGTGCAATTTTGTAAACCACACACACACACACACCTCCACCATCCAATTACCTCAGTTTCAAGTGCTACTGTTACATTTTGCCACTTTTCCTGTAAGATTTTCATTTCATTCTCTTTCTCCTGCTGCAGGTGAGCTAGAACAGACTGCTTGTCATTTGTATATTCTTGTTTTAACTGCTCCCGTAGTTTGTCATTCTCAAGTCTAAGAGGGGCATAAAAAAGACAACTTTCACTTTTTGATTCTGAACCAAAATCCTGAAAAGCTTCACCTGTTCCAGTCACAAATCGGTAATCGCTGTAGAACTGAAACACTACCAAAAACATATTGTGCACTCAGTAAAGCAGGAGATGTGCATCAGGTATCTTTAGTTTGTTGGTGTCCTCATTTTCAAAGTGCATATTGCATGATCAGTAAACCAGTTTCCCAACAATTCCCAAATTGATTTTTTCTTCTGCAGGGGTCCTCTTTTTTCATTGCTGCTTCCACTGGGATTATGCCCAATTCTGAAAGCCTGCTGGAGGGATGTGATTTTGGTTCATTTTCTGTGGGGTAACCAAATCAAAGTCCTTTCCTACTGAAGAAAATCTCCTGAACCAGCGATCTGTTATTGGCAGCCTGAACCAGGCAAGATGGCTGTAATAGATCAGAGTGCCTTGCACATTCCAGCAAAATTAGGATGGAATAATGAAGAGCCTTGTCCAGGATATGTTTCCCACTATGTGCTGAAGTGTTGCAGGATGAGCTGGAAGGGGATATTACCAGCTCATTAGCATCTGATATACTGGTAGGGGAAATGTGCAAACTCTTCTGGGAACATTTCTGGAGGACTAGATCATGTGACATCAAATCACAGATATTTCTACACACAGGTCCTTTGCCAAGTGACTGCCTTTATGGTTTTGCATGAGTTGCTGTCATGTAACAAGTTCCAAAGAATAGGAGGTCATCCAATGCAAGTGATGAGAGGAAAGCAGAGTGGGGATAGCCCTCCCTGAGATTTCGGGCAATTCTTGCCCAATACCCTGAAATTCTTTTGCAAACCCCTATCCCTGCCGCTAACAAACTCAGGACATAGCTATCACTGAGTTCACAGTCCCATCTCACGAAGATGAACAACTGAAAGTTCCCAGCTTTTGGGCAATGGAGATTTTGTTTTTACAATTTGCAAAGACACGTTTCTATCCCTGCAATAGGGCTACGCTTGTATTCAATTCAACTGCCAAGATGGCTTCTGTGATGCATTATTAGTAAAGTGATTTCCATTGCACAAGCGTTATTCTCAACTCACTGCAGCTTCTCACTTACCTGTGTGTTTTGTGCCTGAAATTGCAAACAAGTTTGGTACATAGCCCATAGTTTGCAACTTGAGTGTGTCTATGGTTTCAGGTTGTCCTTTGTATCTATTACCATATATATCATTTGATAAATGACTGTTGGCACAAAATCTTTGTATTGAGTGAGTGTGTGTCTTTATCACAAGCATTACCATTGAGAACCATGTGGCATAATGGAAATATAAGCCACTTTCTACTTTTTGTTATGTACCCTGAAAACACTAACATCATGATTAAAAACTGGAGGCAAGAACCTCCAGGAATTAGGCAACAGATTCTTTAAAACAAAGACATTGTGTCGTCCAAGCTCTCAAAATTGTTCCCAAATTGCCTTGAGGGCCTTTCAGTTCCTCCTGTACAGATGTTCTTCAGCTTTTTAATTCTGATGTTCACTGACACCACTTTTTGTTCTACCTTCTGTTCAATTTCACAATGACAACAGAAAGGAGCTTCCCATAAAATATTTACTCAAATCTACCTATGATCGCTAATTTGGCAGTACAGTACATTGGAATGACTAAGGATTGGAAGATTAAGAAGCATTACTAGATGTGAAAATAAAGTGGTCCTTTTATTATAAGAGAGAATCATGACTATTTCCTAATAACAACGGACCTTTTCAATAACACAGAATTTCTGTTGTTAATCAGTACCTACCCTTTTCAATTGATATTAGCTGCTAAAGCATATTATTTCAATTTGTGCTGAAAATATACAGCCTTTCATGATTACTAAATTGGTAGTGCTGTCTTTTGCTCAATTAAGTTGCTTAGCTCAGAGTTCAGTAATAAGTTACGCATCATTTACAAAATTGTAGTAACATTTTAACATTTCAGGCTGCATATTAAGTCATTCAAATCAATGCCCAAAGTTTTATAATTTTAAGCATGGGTCTTGTTCATGGGTGTACTGTGGTTTGTTAATAATGAACTAGTTGGGAGTTAGTTAAAAATTTGTTATAAATGAGAGAATGCTACAGCTAGTAGCTCCAGTTACAACATGAGATAGCTTTGAATGTGAATTAGATAACCATTCCCTGCACTTACCAAATTCATTTTCTTTTGATAAGTAGTTGGATTTTTTTTTTAAGTGTCCTATTTTATTCCTCTATTTTTCACATAGCAATTTCTTCAATTTCAATACTATTTAATTATGTTTGAAAAGTTTTATTTTTCTGCAAGCCTATTCATAGTTTTGTCATTTATTTTTACATTACAACACTTGCATGTGAAAAGTACTTTCTCAGCTTTAGGCAAGTCTGAAATTATGAAAGCTGTTATGTGAATGCATGTATATTTAAAGCAAAAAAATTTGATGTTGGTCATTTATTTCACACTGGGTTAGTGTAACTTGCACTAGTTCTTTTTCCATTGCTAACTGGTTTAAATAAAAAAGCGAGGAGAGATTGTTGACAATTACAATTACATATGAAAGATTAGTGAAAAAGAAGTAATGTAACCACTAGAAGCAGTGAATTTATAAGCAACATCTTTGTAAAATAGAGTGGCATGTGCATGGTTGAAGGTGCTTGATATATTTGTAATAGAGTTATTATTGAATGATGTCCTATCAAAGTGAAAACTGGAAAGAATCTGACTCACGCAGATAGAACATAGAACACAGAACACGGAACAGTACAGCACAGCACAGACCCGGCCCTTCGGCCCACAATGTTGTGCTGACCTGTTATCCTACTAAGATCAAACTACCCTGCATACCACACATTATACTAGCATCTATGTGCCTATCCAAGAGTCGCTTAAAAGTCTCTAAAGTATCTGACTCCACTACCACTGCCAGCAGCACATTCCACATGCCCACCACTCTGTGTAAAGAACCTACCTCTGATATTTCCCCTATACCTTCATTCAATCACCTTAAAATTATGTCCCCTCATAATAGTCATTTCCGCCCTGGGAAAAGTCTCTGACTATCCACTCTACGTCTCTCATCATCTTGTACACCTCTATCAAGTCACCTCTCATCCTTCTTCACTCCAGTGGGAACAGCCCTAGCTCCCTCAACCTTTCCTCATAAGACCTGCCCTCCTTTCCAGGCAGCATCCTGGTAAGTCTCCTCTGCACCGTCTCTAAAGCTTCCACATCCTTCCTATAATGAGGCGGCCAGAGCTGAACACAATATTCCAAGTGTGGTCTAAACAGGGTTTTATAGAGCTGCAGCAAAGCCTCACAGCTCTCAAACTCAATTCCTATGCCAATGAAAGCCAATACACCATGCGCCTTCTTTACAACCCTATCAGCTTGGGTAGCAACCTTGAGGAATCTATGGATGTGGACCTCAAGCTCCCTCTCTTCCTCCATGTGCTTCATTCTTTTTTTAAACTCCCCAACACTAGCTACAAATGGCATCTGCTAGTCATGCTTTGAAAAGCTATTTTTTAATTATTTCCAAAAAAGTAAAATTTGTTGCCAACACATAGTACAGTCTTTTGCTACTCATTTAGTTTCCCAGAATTAAGATTACACTTCTTTATATTGGTACTCGTCTGTGAGGACGAAGACATTTAAGGAGGTTTTGACTGCAGCATTTGACTTTATTTTAACTGTCTAATACATTCCTAATAGTGTCAACAACATTCTGAATCAACTTTCCAAACCAAGTAAGTATCTTATCCATTTAGCTTAGGACTGCAGATTCCAAAACTCCTGACCGACAACTGCATCAATGGATTTTTTAAAAAAAACGACAGTCAAGAAAATCAACTTCAAAAACTTTTCTTTTTCCTGAATACTCTAAACTGATATTAGCACTTTAACACAAAATATATTCAGAGCTGCTTACAAATCTGAATTGATTATAAAAGCAAATATATTTTGCAGTTAAGTTTCTGAGGTGATGACACAGACTTTATAGCTGAAGATAAGAAGTATATTTCAGGGAAAGAAAAGTGCCACTTTTTGTAGAGTGTAACATACCGTACTTTTTCTTTCCATTTTGTCTCTATCTGTTGTGATAGTTGATCCCTCATTTTATGATGTTCTTTTTGTAAGGATGAAACCAAAGCTTCATGTTGTTCCTTCTGCTGTCTCAGTTTCTCCTGACATGACAATATAAAGAGTGAAATGATCATGTGATTTTCTATTACCACTTAAGGGATTATTTCTTATTGGTTGCAATCAATTAAAGAGTATTTTTTAGAACTGTGTCATAGTTAAAAAGATAATTCTACAATTCACTGCTGAATATTTCAGGATTTTTATGGCGAAAGGAGCAAAGTGGAAGGATGCAAATTGACTTCTGAAATGGAAGGCTGAAGAGAAAATAATCAATTGGATTAGAAAAAAACACTCCTCTGATAGCTGGCTATTTGGTCTACTTGGCTTCGACAGTTCATATTTACATAGGGTTGTAGGTATTGGAAGATAATGGAGAGTTTAATTCCTCAGTCAGCAAACCTCCTGGTATCTGTTGGCTTATTTTGCACCACTTGAATTATTGTTACGATGGAAGAGTGCTGAACACCTTCAATGGGTTTACGTACTTGCATTCCTGGTTTCAGAAAATCCCATTTAATCAGGTTTCTCTACTCATCCAACTCTTCTGTGCTTTCTCTATTAAATGTCTACTAACGAATCCCTGGGTTTGAGAGACTTGGCACTGCCCACATTCAGAGAATGCAATTTTATTAATGGGTAAATGTTCAGTTTGAAAAATCAGGCATTCGCAGGTATTTCACTCTGACTTTGAACCATTAAATCTGCACAGGAAAAGGAGGCCATTTTGGCCAATTCTGTCCATTCCAGTTCTTTGCTAGAGCCAAAGATAAATCCTACTGTCCCATGCTCTCCACTTCTCACTTTCCCACGGGATCTACGATGATCCCTCAGGAGGCTAGTGCAGTTCTTCTCCAGTGGTGTTATACTATTCACAAATAATGAGTTCCTGCAAAGCTACAAATACAGAATCTTCCCAAGCCGGAAATCACCTCTTCCGACTCCGTTCTACCTTTTTCAATAGCCTTGTTTGCTTCTGGTGGAGAAAATCCCCATACAAATCTGGGACCTGTGTCTTGGCAGAATGCAATCCTTTTATGTGAATCATATCAGTGTTTTAGTAGAAGTCTGACATGTATGAATTAACCCCGGGTCTCCTTATATAGCTACCTCTTCCTTATGCTCTTTTGTTATTCTTCCAAATGTATTATTCACTCTTCACACCTTATTACATCTGCTGCTCTGTTTTTCCTGAAGTGTTTTAATGGTTAATTGCATTGTTTTCCAAACTATCTATTTTGTAGTTGTCAAGGAACTTCAAGATCCGTGTTCAGACATCAACATCCGCTGAGAACAAAGCCAACTTTAACACCAGGGCCTTGAACACACCATTGTAAACCTTTCTCCATTCTGAACAGCGTTTACTCAGCATTTTGTTTCCTATCTCCCGCCAAAGCTCAATTTACTCTCACTCCTAACATCTGGTCTTTTCTAGCAAACTTTACTGTGAAGTGACTTTGAACATCTCCTGAAGATTAATATGTTTGAAATCTAATTGATTCCTTCATCTACTCATTTAAGTTTATTCCATTATTAAAGTACACCTTTGACAAATCATTGATTAACACATCAACTTTCTAAATGGTCAAAAGTGTTATCTTAAAATATAGAACCAACTTACCAATTAATCCATATTACCCTTCAATGCCCCAACATTCTCATTTGATCAGCTCAGAAACAATAATATTGCACAGAATGTGGCCCATTGACAGAGTTATCCAAGTAGTTCCAGTCCCCTGCTCTTTGCTTGTGGCCCCAAAATATTTTCTTTCCAAGTATCTACCACATCAGGTTGTGTTTGGTTGCAGACGTTTCATCACCCTGCTAGGTAACATCATCAGTGCACCTCCAGTGAAGCGTTCTATCCCACTTGTTATTTATGTGCCTTGGTTTGCTGGGGTGGTTGACGTTATTTCGAGTTCTGTTTTTTAGTGGTTTGTATAAATCGGGTCCAGTTCAATGTATTTTTTGGTGGCTTTCTGGTTGGAATGCCCAGGCCTCCAGGGATTCCCTGGCACATCTGTTTGGCTCATGCTATTATGTATGTGTTGTTCCAGTCGAATTTGTGTCCTTCTTTGTCTGTGTGTATGAGGCCAGTGAGAATTGGTGCAAACAACAAGGCTGATGTTAATTGTAGCCACATTCGGGGTTCAGGAAGTGCCAAGTGAGTTATCCATTTTGGCTCCATCCTGACACCCCAGAATCACACATGCTAGTCTTCAGGCAATTTGTTCACTGCACTTGGTAAAAACTTTAAAAAGGCAAAGTCAATGGTTCTTTACTTCAAAGTGGTAGTACTCAGAACAAAACAAATTAGTGACACAAACACTGGCTAATGGGCGTGATATTGTATCCGTTACAGAGACATGGTCACAATGAGATCAAAGCCAAGAAACAAATATTCAGGGGTATGTGACTTCTCAAAAGGACAGGCAAGAAGGAAAGGGTGATGGAGTAACATTGATAGTACAGAATGAAGCAAGTACAATAGCATGAAATAATCTTCGATTGGAAAACAGAGAATCCATATGGGTGGAGGTCAGAAATAAAAAGCGAATTAAGAAAAATATCTGTATAAGAGAACTGAAAGACGATCTCATGGAAGTCAGAATTATTTTAAGTACAAGAGATCCTGCCACAACAGCAAATCTTCTGAGAGATGCCTGCTCTCAAGAATGCCATTGACATGTATAGTAACTGAGGTGGTCAACCGTCAGTTATACAGTACTAACAGAAGAATAAATGAGTTTTTGCATCATGCTGAGACACATTCCGGATCAAACAAGAATAGCATATCAGAAAAAATGACAACATACTTGCAGAAGAGTCAGCAGAAAATTAAGGCCAGAGTGCAACATATAAATATTGTGGGGGCACACTCCACAGGAAAAAGTAATTATATCCAGAGTGGGGAAGTAACACTATAAACTACAAGAGGTCTAATCACTTTGAGCACAGTTTATTTTGATATAAAGATGCAAAGTGAACCTATAAAAAATGGCCAGAGACATGTCATAGAACATAGAACATTACAGTGCAGGACAGGCCCTTCGGCCCTCGATGTTGCACTGATCTGTGAAACTAATCTGAAGCCCATCTGACCTGCACTATTCCATTATCATCCATATGTTTATCCAAAGACCATTTAAATTCCCTTAAAGTTGGCGAGTCTACGGTTGCAGGCAGGGCATTCCATGCCCTTACTACTCCGAGTAAAGAACCTACCTCTGACATCTGTCCTATACCTATCACCCCTCAATCTAAAGCCACATCACCTCGTGCTACCCATCACATCCGAGGAAAAAGGCTCTCTGTCCACCCTACCTCATCCTCCGATCATCTTGTATGTCTCTATTAAGTCACCTCTTAACCTTCTTCTCTCTAATGAAAACAGCCTCAAGTCCCCCAGCATTTCCTCATAAGACCTTCCCTCCATACCAGGCAACATCCTGGTAAATCTCCTCTGCACCCTTTCTAATGCTTCCACATCCTTCCTATAATGCGGTGACCAGAACTGCACGCAATACTCCAAGTGTGGCCGCACCAGTGTTTTCTACAGCTGCAACATGACCTCATGGCTCCGAAACTCAATCCCTCTACCAATAAAACCTAACACACCGTATGCCTTCTTAACAACCCTATCAACCTGGGTGGCAACTTTCAGGAATCTATGCACATGAACACAGAGGTCTCTCTGCTCGTCCACACTACCAGGGATCTTACCATTAGCCCAGTACTCTGTATTCCTGATACTCCTTCCAAAGTGAATCACCTCACACTTTTCCGCATTAAACTCCATTTGCCACTTCTCAGCCCATTTCTATAACTTATCTATGTCCCTCTGTAACCTGCAACATCCTTCCGCATTATCCACAACTCCAGACCGACTTTAGTGTCATCCACAAATTTACTAACCCATCCTTCTACGCCCTCATCCAGGTCATTTATGAAACTGACAAACAGCAGTGGCCTCAAAACAGATCCTTGCAGTACACCGCTAGTAACTGAACTCCAGGATGAACATTTCCCATCAATCACCACCCTTGTCTTCTTACAGCTAGCCAATTCCTAATCCAAACCGCTAAATCACCCTCAATTCCATGACTCCGTATTTTCTGCAATAGCCTACTGTGGGGAACCTTATCAAACAGTTTATTGAAATCCAAAGACACCACATCAATTGCTTTACCCTCATCCAACTGTTTGGTCACCTTCTCAAAGAACTCAATAAGGTTTGTGAGGCACGACCTACCCTTCACAAAACCGGGTTGACTATCCCTAATCAAATTCTCTTATAATCCTTTCCAACACTTTACTCACAACCAAAGTAAGGGTCACTGGCCTATAATTACCAGGGTTGTCTCTACTCCTTTTCTTGAACAAGGGGACAACATTTGCTATCCTCCAGTCTTCTGGTACTATTCCTGTAGACAATGATGACAAAGATCAAAGTTAAAAGGTTCTGCAATCTCCTCCCTCGCTTCCCAGAGAATCCTAGGATAAATCCCATAATTCCCTGGGGACTTATCTATTTTCACATTTTCCAGAATTGCTAACACCTCCTCCTTATGAACCTCAATCCTGTCTAGTTTAATAGTCTGTATCTCAGTATTCTCCTCAACAACACTGTCTTTCTCCTTTGTGAATACTGACGAAAAATATTCATTTAGCTGCTCTCCTATCTCTTTGGACTCCACGCACAACTTCCCACTACTGTCTTTGACTGGCCCTAATCTTATTCTAGTCATTCTTTTATTTCTGACATACCTATAGAAAGCTTTAGGGTTTTCCTTGATCCTACCTGCCAATGTAGGTAGACTTCTCATGTCCCCTCCTGGCTCTTCTTAGCTCTCTCTTTCGGTCCTTCCTGGCTAACTTGTAACTCTCAAGCGCCCTAACTGAGCCTACACGCCTCATCTTCACATAAGCCTCCTTCTTCCTCTTGACAAGAGATTCAACTTTAGTAAACCACGGTTCCCTCGCTCGACCAATTCCTCCCTGACTGACAGGTACATATTTATCAAAGACATGCAGTAGCAATTCCTTGAACAAGCTCCACATTTCAATTGTGCCCAGTCCCTACAGTTTCCTACCCCATTCTATGCCTAATTGCCTCATTATAGCCTTTCCCCCAGCTATAACTCTTGCCCTGCGGTATATGCCTATCCCTTTCCATCGCTAAAGTAAACGTAACCAAATTGTGGTCACTATCACCAAAGTGCTCACCTACCTCTAATCTAACACTGGCCTGGTTCATTACCCAGTACCAAATCCAATGTGGCCTCACCTCTTGTTGGCCTATCTACATACTGTGTCAGGAAACCATCCTCCACCCATTGGACAAAAACTGACCCATCTAAAGTACTCGAACTATAGCGTTTCCAGTCAATATTTGGAAAGTTTAAAACCCCATAACAACTGCCCTGTTACTTTCGCTCCTATCCAGAATCATCTTTGCAATCCTTTCCACTACATCTCTGGAGCTTTTCAGAGGCCTATAGAAAACTCCCAATTGGGCGACCTCTCCTTTCCTGTTTGTAACCTCAGCCCATACTACCTCAATAGAAGAGTCCTCATCAAACGTCCTTTCTGCTACTGTAATGCTGTCCTTGACTAACAATTCCACACCTCCACTTGTTATACCACCTTTCTTGATCTTACTGAAATATGTAAACCCTGGAACCTGGAATAACCATTCCTGTCCCTGCTTTATCCATGTCTCAGAAATGGCCACAACATCGAAGTCCCAGGTTCCAACCCATGCTGCAAGTTCACCCACCTTATTCCGGATGCTCCTGGCGTTGAAGTAGACACACTTAAAGCCACCTTCGTGCCTGCCAGTACACTCCTGCGACCTTGAAACCTTATTCATGACCTCACTACTCTCAACCTCCTGTTCACTGGAGCTACAATTCAGATTCCCATTCCCCTGCTGAATTATTTTAAAACCTCCAGAAGAGCATTAGCAAAATTTGGCCCCCAGGATATTGGTACCCTTCTGGTTCAGGTGTAGACCATCCTGTTTGTAAAGGTCCTACCTACCCCAGAATGAGCCCCAAATATCCAAGTATCTGAATCCCTCCCTCCTGCACCATCCCTGTAGGCACGTGTTCAACTGCTCTCTCTCCCTATTCCTCACTTTACTAGCATGTGGCACGCTTGGTTTGCTCTAAGCTTCCACCCTACCTCCTTGCATTTCTGCCTGACATCCCCATCCCTATTCCTACCTATGTTGTTGGTCCTTATGCCTGTCATTAGAAGATTCTGATTAATCACTATGCACCACACAACGATTAGCATAATAAGATTCAAAAGTGATAAGTGGTTGGTGAGCGTTAAAAATGATGATTGCAGAAGAAGAGCCAGCCACCAATGATTCATGCAACATGATGAACTTTGCAGAACTACATGAAGTAGCTTAACAAAAAAATGAAGCCCTTGAGGCAATATAATATAATAATATTCACCCCAAGGGGACAAATAAATCGGTGTTTCAATCAATGGTGAGAATGAAGATCTGGAGCTCCAGAAACCTATTAAGCTAAATACACCCATCTCGGCTGAAGCAATAGCCCTGCGTTTGCCAGAAGAGGTTTGAAATGTTTGGCAGGCCACAAAGCCACAGACTGCTGAAAGGATCCTGGAATGTTACAAAGAGGTTCTTGCAGGTCTTGATGACTTTCTGATGAATACTATCTAAAAGTATATAACAGTATGTGAGACTTTGTCAGTATCTGTTGAGGCGAGTTACAGATGCCCTAAATTCCAGCTTCAAAAACAGGAGAAGAACCAACAGCCCCATTGACTTAAAGACCTTAAAAAAAAACAGGAGGCCAAAAAATTGTTTGAGAGGAGCTGGCAGCAGAAGAGGCAGTCATTGCAGAATGGCAGAAGAGGATGCGTGATTTGAGAAGAGAATGGAATGAGAAAAAAGAGATGCAACTGAAGATCTTGAAGTTAATTTCCTGGGTCAGGTATGAATGAAAAAAAAGGACTGCACATGGATTCTGCCAAGATAAGAGCTGTGTGTAAAAATGATCAACAGATGTGATAACAGTGCAACCATGTAGCAAAATTCTTGCCTAATGTGTCACCAGAATGTGAACCCCCACACAAGCTCACAGCTAAGCTTGGACAATGATATTACAGCATAATTCAAGATACAGCTTCAAATCAAACAACTAGCAACAAGTGTTCAACATGCTCTGGAGGTCGTCAATTCAGCAAAGATACGGGATCTGAATCAACGCATCATCTTCCGCCACCTGCAATCTGACCCCACTATGAAGGACATTTTTCCCTCCCCACCCTTATCTGCCTTCTGGAGGGACCGCTCTCACCGTGACTACCTTGTCTACTCCACACTCTCCATGAGCCCCACCACCTTCGGCACTTTTCCCTGCAACCACAGGAAGTGTTACACCTGCTACACCTTAGCCCCATCCCAAGCCCCAAGAAAACCTTCCACATTAAACAGATATTCACTTGCACACCTGTTAATGTGGTGTATCGTATCCACTGTTCCCGATGTGGCCTCCTCTACATTAGGGAATCCAAGCAGGAACACCTATATTCGGTTCGTGACAAATGACTGCACCTCCCAGTCGCAAACCACTTCAACTCTCGCTCCCATTCTGTAGACAACATGTTCTTCCTGGGCCTTCTGCAGTGCCACGACAATGCCACCCGAAGGTCACAGGAACAGCATCTCATTTCGTTTGGGAGCCCTGCAGCCCAATGGTCTCAATGAGGACATCACAAGCTTCAAAATCACCCCATTCCTGGCCTCGTCTCAAAACCAGCATAGCTCGTCCCCGCCTTCTTGACCTGTCCGTCTTTTCTCCCACCTATCATAGCTCCTCCCACCTCACTTATCAACCCCCACCTCCTACCTACCAGCCTCATCCCTGTCTCCTTGACCAGTCCATCTTCGCTTGACTGACCAACCCTGATCCCAACTCCCCACTTACACTCACCTTTACTGGCTTCATCCCTGCCTCCTTGACCTATCCATCTTCTCTCCACCTATCTGCTCCTTTATCCACATTCCATCATCACCTCTCCCCCTTTATCTATTTCAGAATCCCCTTTCCCTCTCCCATTTTGAAGAAGGATCCAGACCCAAAATGTCAGCTTTCCTACTCCTCTGATGCTGTCTGGTCTCCTGTGTTCATCCAGCTCTGCACCTTGTTATCTCAGATTCTCTAGGATCAGCAGTTCCTCCTATTTCTGATTGTGAAAGACATGTGTTTTGCACTATTCAAGCATTTGTCACAGGGACAACGTCATTTTAGGAAAGAGTAGATACCAGATAAGCTGCTAACATTAACTTGCACATGTGCCATTAGATTCCCTACAGTGTGGAAACAGGCCCTTGGCCCAACCAGTCCACACTGCCCCTTGCAGCATTCCACCCAGACCCATCCCCCTATGACCCACACACCCCTGAACACTATGGGCAATTTAGCACGGCCAATCCACCTAACCTGCAAATTTTTGGACTGTGGGAGGAAACCGGAGCACCTGGAGGAAACCCACGCAGACACGGAAGGCAGGCTCTTTGCTGTAGTCTTTAACTGTCCCAGAACGTTCGAAATCCCCCAAGAAACCCAATCCTTCAACCTTCACCAAGCATCAATTTCTTTATAATTATAACAACTATAAGGCAAGCAATCATGCAAATGTAATGTCATTTCTTTGTGTATCATTCTTGTTAATTATCTAAAGATGACCTGCTACAGTTACAGTTGAACTTTAAGGTTGAAATTGTTAAATGGTTCTTATAGGTTGCTATTTGTGAATAACCATCAGTAAGCAAAATAACCATCAAGTTGAAAACTGGTGTAAGGAAGAAGACTAAAAAAGAAAACTGTGTCAAAATATATCAGAAATTGCCAAAAGAAAATTGAAATATTTGTCAGGCAGCATCTTTGCAGAGAATTGAGAGGTCACTCTTGACATGAAACTGGGCAGGAATTTAGAGTAGGTGACACGGTGTTATCTGGGGCTCAGTTGGTAGTCCCCTCACCTCTGAACCAAAAGTCCTTGGTACAAGTCCCACTTCAGGGCTTGAGGATATAAAATCCAAGGCTGACTTTTCAGTACAGTGCTAAGGGAGCACAGCATTGTCGGAGAGGCTGTCTTTCTGAAGACAAGTGGAAGGCCCATCTGCCTCTTCTAAGTTGGTATCACAAATCTCTGAGCGCTATCACAAAGAGAAGCAGGAGAGTTGTTCCTGATATCCTGATTAATAACTATCCTTCAGTCAATATCACACATACAAAAGCAACCAGGTCATTTAGGGCGGTATGGTGGCTCAGTGGTTAGCACTGCAGCCTCACAGCACCAGGGACCCAGGTTCAATTCCAACCTCGGGCGACTGTGTTTGTGTGGAGTTTGCACATTCTCCCCACGTCTGCGTGGGTTTCCTCCGGGTGCTCCAGTTTCCTCCCACGGTCCAAAGATGTGCAGGCTAAGTGGACTGGCCATGCTAAATTGCCCATAGTGTTCAGGGGTGTGTGGGTTATAGGAGGATGGGTCTGGGTGGGATGTTTCAAGGGGCAGCATTGGGCTGAAGGGCCTGTTTCCACACTGTAGGTAATCTAAAAATCTAATCTGATAATTTCTACTTTGTTAAGAACATTTTTAACAGAGTTGCTGTCCAATCAAACGCCAGCAGTTCTACATTCCAGACACCACTACAAGGAGCTGTACATTCTGTAGGCAATGCTCTGAGACTTTCACCAGGAAACATTGCTGACTTCTTGGAAGTGGATGCGTGAGGCATGTGGGCAGAGGTGACTATCAGGAAGCTAACTTGCTTCATTAATCTGCATCCCCTGATCAGGCTCTGTATGCCTCTGAAAGAAGGACTCTTAAGAGGCCACTTGAAAACTCTACAGAGTTTAGGATAGTCTCTGAGCCATCACTATATCCCATGGTCTAAGGGATAATGATCTCGGGTAACAAATGGGTGGTGCCACTGACCCCTGGGGATTAATGTTCCCACTGGAAGGAATGTACTGTGCAACATTCTCTGTAATTATGTGATTCCACCAATCATCCAGCACCATGCGGCAGACTCCATAAAATCCCAGATATTAGGTCCTGTTCATTTTCACATATCTTTTACCGTCTACAAGTTTTGTCATTCTGTTTATATTTCAGATTTCTAGTATCAGAAATGGTCAAACTGCATTTGAAGGCTGCTCCCAGTCCAACTGTTTAAGTTTACCTAAAACAATACATTTATATTTTCTGTAAAACCTGCTGGAAGCTTGCTAGTTGATATGCAACTTTGGGGTATATTTGTCTTCATTCTAAATTCTAGTTTTACCGACAGCCTAATAAAGATCTGTATTTTCAAACGGCAGCTTTTCTATTGAATTCATGTAAATATTGACTGGCTTACAAATATAACATTTTACAGTATTTGTTGTGGAGCCCCAATCATTTTTACTGCTGCTCCCTCCACATTCCAATAAACAACAAATTTTACCTAAATTACCATTTCTCTGAATCACTTTCTCTTGTTTTCCCCACCTGCAGCTCTGAGATCTGGTTAACTGCCTGTTCTTGATCCTGCAGTAACCTCTCGTGGCTCTCTTTCATGTTTGTCGAAGAAGATTCAGCTTGTACTGTGTCCTTTTTGCTCTGCTTCATTAAGCTGTCCATCCTGGAAATCTAGAAAGCCAAACAAATTCTGAGTGAGCACCATTTAATTGAGTTAGTCCTCAGCTACAGTAACATTTGGCTGTATCAGCACTGACCTGCTGTAGTGAGTCCTGAAGTTTGTTGTAAAGCTTCTCCTTTTCATTTTCTAACTGTTGTCTTTCGTTCTTGACTTTGATGTTAATTGCATCTAATTGATTCTGTAGTTCCTGCAATAGAGATGTCAATTATTACTGAAATACCTTACACCATCATTTCATGGAATAAAATTTCTCTGAAAGTATTGCTCAAAATAATGTTTCACTGTAATAACCTGAAGTTGACACATTTATCTATACATTTACACTCCCTAAATATGTTGCTGTATTAAGCTCCCTGACAGAGATGCTTTCTTAACTAAGTTTCATATCTATTGTCACTAGAAGTCACGGCCTCGTGTCAACATTTAGTAGAAAATGAGTTGAAGTACAATGACCTGGTATTACAAGAGGTCACACCCAATGAAATTCATGAATTTGATGCTCAGTGCATCAACCCTGATTCACTTTAACAGTTCAGTTTTCCAAAGGGCTGCTAGATGAAGTAGCACAAAATAGCCAAGTGTTAGAAATGGTACAAGAAAAAAATAATACAAGCTAATCTATTCTGTTACGAAATAGATCACCTCCAAGCTCCAATCATCATTTCACATTGTGACATTTGTCTTTTCCACATTACACAAGCCTAGGAACAGAGGAATTGATGGAGCTGAGAAAGATCACTGCTGTCCATTTGGCCAGGGCTAGTCTGAGTAGTTGGCAATTTACCACAAATTTATAGGCATCCTTATATTATCGCAACAATTTGTCAGAAGTCACATGACACCAGGTTATAGTCCAACAAGTTCATTTGAAATCACAAGTTTTCAGAGTGTTGCTCCTTCGCCGGGCGGACTCCATCTGATGAAGGAGCAGCACTTTGAAAGCTTGTCAGAGTCCTACAGCATGGAGACAGGCCATGTGGCTGAAGCTGGCCCAAGCTGACCAAAATGTCCATCCAGGCTAACCCAGTTTCCCTGCACTTGGCCCATACTCTTCTAAACCTTTCCTATCCAGGTATTTGTCCAAATGCCTTTTAAATGTTGTTAATGTACCTATCTCAACCATTTCCACTTGCAACTCGTTACATATGCATATCACCCTGTGTAAAAAAGTTGCCCCCTCAGGTTCCTATGTGTTCTTTCCCCTCTTACCTTCAACTGATGCCCTCTAGTTCTTGATTTCCCAACTCTGGGAAAAAGACTGAGTGCATTTACCCTATCCATGCCTCTCATGACACTTCTATAAGATTCCCTCTCAGTCTCTTATGCTGTAAAGAAAACAGTCCTAATCTGTCCAACCTCTCCCAATAACTCAGTCTCTTGAGTCCTGGCAACATCCTTGTAAATTTCTTCTGTACTCTTTCCAGTTTACTAACATCACTCCAAAGCAAGGTGGTCAAAACGCAACATAATACTTCAATATTCACCAACGTCCTTTACTACGACAACATAACTTCCCAACTTCTACATACAGTGCCCTGACTGATGAAGGCCAGTGTGCCAAAAGCTTTCTTTACTGTCCTGTCTACGTGTGACTCCACTTTCAGAGAACAGTATGCCTGAACTCCAAGGTCCCTCTGTTCCACTGCACTCCTTAAGGTCCTACCATTCACCATGAAACTCCTACCTGGATCTGACTTTCCAAAATGCAGCACCTCACACTTATCAATAATAAACTCTATTTGCCATTTCTCGGCCCATTTCCCCACCTGATCAAGATCCTGCTGTAATTTCAGATAACCTTCCTCACTGTCCACGATATCGCCTATTTTAGTGTCATCCTCAAACTTACTAATCATGCCTTGTACATTCTCATCTAACTCATCAATATAGATAAGAAACAGCGATAGGCCCAGCACCGAGCTCTGAGACACACCACTAGTCACAGGCCTCCAGCCCAACTAGCATCCTTCCACTATTACTCTTTGCTTGCTACCATCAAGCCAATTGTGTATCAAATTTGCCAACACTGCCTGGGTTCCACGTGATTTAACTTTCCAGAGCAGCCTACCACGCGGAATCTTATCAAAGGTCTTAATGAAATCCATACACACTACGTCTACTGCCCTGCCCTCAACAACCTTCCTGGTCACTTCATTAAACAACTCTAACAAATTTGTGAGGCATGATCGCCCAGGCACAAAGCCATGCTGACTGTTCCTAATCAAGCCCTATCTTTCTAAATTCATGTATATCTTATCTCTCAGAATCTTCTCAAGTAACTTGCCTGCCACAGATGTTAAGCTGACTGATCTATAACTCCCAGGTTTTCCTTTGCAGCCCTTCTTGAACATTTGCTACCCGCCAATCTTCCAGGGCCTCACCTATGGCTAATGACGATGCAAATATATCAGCCAGAGCCCCCACAATTTCTTCTCCAGCCTTTTGCATTGTTCTTGGATATACTTGGCTGGGACCAGGAGATTTATCTGCCTTCATACATTCTAATTCTTCTAGCACCTTCCCTACCGTGATATAGACAGTCGCTAAGATAATGCCACTAATTTCTCAAGTCTTCATGCCTTTCTCCACAGTAAACAGAGGAGAAATATTCAACAAGGACCTCACCCATCTCCTGTAGGTCCATGCATACATGTCCCCTCTGGTCCTTGAGGGGTCGTATTCCTTCTCTTTTCTCCTGTCTAGTTATTCTTTTGATTTCAAGTAAACGTGTCTAACCTGGTGTCGTATGACTTTTGACCTTGTCCACCTCAGTCCAACAGCGGCACCTCCACATCATGGAAATAATTGGAGCATACTGTTCTTTTAAGATCTGTCCGGACACTTTTTCCCTACTAGCCTGGAGGAGAACACAATCAAAACTCAAAACTAGGCCCCTTTGTGTTTATATAATGTGTGTTTATAGGAATCAAATGTCACTATGGTACATTCAAGACAAGTACGGATAGCAGTTAACTTGGAGCATGCACCTTTTGCAGTTGCTTTCTTTCTAGCTCCATTGAGGTCTGTACTGCCTTGATTTCAGTGGTGTGTTTCTTTACCAGCTCCTCCAATCCTTTCATCAACTGTTCCTTGAGGCGAAGCTTCTCCTCTTCAGCCACTCGTTTCAGTTTCTTCAGCTCCTCCTCGTGCCTTTTTTGATACTCTTCTTTCTCATGAGTGAGAATTTCAATCACCTACAACGCAGAGAAAAAACCTTTTTGCTTCAATGGCATAAATAATGTTTCAAAATGGGGAAATGTATTCAAATAAACTACCAACAAGCCACAAAAACCTTCTTAAATAAACAACACCATTTTGCGTCCACGGAGTGCATTCAACTTAGTGAAACATCCGAAGAATCGACACACCAACAAAACATTAATATTTAGCATCATGTCAAATTTTATGGGACATTAGGATATGTTACAATATCAGCTACAACCTCAATTTTCCAAGAAATTTTAAAAATTTACAGGTGAATTAGACAGAAGATCCAAAGAATTGGAAAGAAAATGATCTCAAAGCTGGCCTCTCTTCATCTGTTATGGCACTGAGATCCTGGGAATATTTTCTTTTCAAATGGATTCAGAAATTAATAAACTTCATTTATAAATTACATTGTCCATCTCACTATGAAGAAGTCAAATATTTTATTCAGAACTTGGTAATTCAACTAAGCTAAATGTAATACTGAGTGCCATGTAATCAGATTTCACTGGGATAAATATCCAGCAATCTGCCTAACCAGAGTTGGAATTCCTTACTGGGTAACTACTGAAACACTGAAGACCATCAAAGCAACTTGCTACACATTACACTTGTTGGACAATAACGCGAGGGCATTGAGAGGTTCTCCGTCTCCCATGTCTGTCTGGATGCTAAGGTCATTTCTTCGGGCTCCGTCCTGGCTACTTTGCATCAACTCCCAAAAAAGGTCAGCCTTTTAAATGGTCATATAGACAAGCCCTAACTTTCACTGAAGTAAAGAAACAGCTATCGTCTCCTAGGGTGTTGATATCCAATGATCCCGATCCCAATAAAGTTCCGTATTCATATGTGATGCCTCCCTTTGTAGCATTGGGGTGGTATTAGCTCATAGCTGGCCCAATGGAAATGAATGCCTATTAGCATATGCATCCACCACTTTGGCTAATGCAGAGGGTAAATACGCCCAGATAGAGAAAGAAGGATTGGCGGTCATATTTCAAGTCAGGAAGTTCCACCAATACCGTTATGGACAAAAATTTGTGATCATAATGGACCATAAACCCCTACTTTGTCTGCTTAAATAGGACAAGGCAGAGCCACCCAAAGCTTGGGATGCATTTAGCGGTGGGCTCTAATGCTAAGTGTGTACAATTACAAGTTAGAACACCGTCAGGGACACCAATACCTGACACAAGGCTCCACTAAGCAAGAGAGACAGTTTGATACAGCAGATGAAGTTTGCTGTAAGAATCAGAGAAATGACCCTGCATGGGTAAGAAGCAATATTAATGTGAGATCAGACCCAGTGAAGTATTAAGTTCAGGTAGCTGCGAAGGTCCTGAACAAGCACATGGACTATATGAATGCTGCACAAGTGACGCAGCAGCAAAATGTGCCGTGCCCCTGAGAATAATTGGAAAGGCAGCTGGAACCCATGGGATCAGTCTCCCTATCAAACATCAGTGAGTCCTCTAGATCAGAGATGGAAATAAAGGATGCTGCCCCCCTCCCCCAACCCCTGTCGATGCCTTTGCCACTGAAGAAGAGTGAAATTCTACCGAGATGCACCCAGCAGAAGAAGCAAGCTCCCATGCGTTATACTCTACCTGTATTGGGCACTGAGTTGTCTGAACCTTACTCAGTGCTAAACCACCCCAGGATGCTCTCCAAGAGAAAGAACGGGCAATGTCCTCAGGCAGGGGTGGGCGCAAGATGCAGTCATTCTAACAAGGTCAGCCCAGTGGACATCATAGCAGACAAGTTCCCTGATTGGAATAAATTAAATAGCTCCAAACAGGGACCCCTGACTGACAGGTAAAAAGAGGCATGTCAAAGCTTCTGGCACTCTAAGAGGTGACTCTGAAAAGGCAGTGCTAAAGTCACGGAGTGTTCATAAGGAATGACTTGATCACCGGATACTGGTGCCTGTGGATTCATTTCATTTGTTGTCCATTCTTAACTAAACTTGAGAAAGTAGTGACAAATTGTTTTTTTGAACTGCTTGTCCATGTAAAATGTTCCCTACAGTATGGTTATCGAAGTGAATTCCTGGACTGGCAGGGTGATATAGTTCCAACTCAAAATGGTTGAGAGTCAGAGTCTGAGGGGAACTTGCAGACTGTGGGGTTCCTAAGCATCTACTGTTCTTACTCTTTAAGGGGGCAGAGATTTGAATTGTGCAGGCATTCTGCAGCCTTTATTCAATTTGATTGCATTCACTTCCGTTGCTTGTAAATAAAAGCTCCTGTTTGGAATTGTCCAATTGCTTGCCTATTTGAGATGTTGCCCAAGTAGAAAACGCAGAAGACATGAAGGATAATTTTTTTTAACATAGAGGGTGCTTTACATGTAATGACCTTCCTGAGGAAGTGATGCATGTGGGTGCAATTACAATGTTTAAAAATCATTAAGCACACGAATGCGAAAGGTTTGGAGGGATACGGGCCAGAAGCAGGCAGGTGGGTCTGGTTTAGTTTGGGATTATGTTTGGCATGGACTGGTTGGACTAAAGGGATCTGTTTCGGCGTCATATGGCTCTATGTGGGTCTCGAGTTTAGTTGACAGAGTAACAGTGTCTTAGATAGAGTGGTTAGATGGGATTTGGCTAATACAGGTAAACTGAGTGGTCTGGTGGTTAAATAGCGATAAGGGTGAGAGGCTGGGCTTGTAAGTGTTGAGGAAGTGTCAGCGTATCGTGACAGTGTAGCTGTGTGGCTGCTGTGCCACTACTTTGCGGTGACGGGCAACAGCACATTGCTGAGTGGCATTTAAAGATGGCATGGCTCTTTCAGCAGGTATCTGGTGATGGCGAGTTCTTCTGGGAATGGCAGTTGACGGAATGGGGCTGGAATCAGATGGGAGGTGCACTTTAGGGGCAGGGCAGGTCATTAATGAAACAAGTTTGGTAAGATGTAGTGAGAAAGGTCATTAGGCCGCGCAGAGGGAAATCCTTTATAAAACTCAAAACTGACAGCCAAATATAATGTATCAGTCCATTGTGTATTCGCTTGCCTTGACCACCGTTCCACTCAATTACAAAGCTTTTCTGATGAAGGGTCTAGGCCCGAAACATCAGCTTTTGTGCTCCTGAGATGCTGCTCGGCCTGCTGTGTTCATCCAGCCTCACATTTTATTATCTTGGATTCTCCAGCATCTGCAGTTCCCATTATCTCCCACCTTTCAAAACCTTTCGGTTATGAAGAATAGGCATACCAAACTCAAAATGTTAACTCTCTTTCTCTCTCTACAGATGCTGTCAGAACAGCTGTGTTTCTCCAGCATCCACACTGTTTTGCCTTTATTTACAGAATGAGAGAGAGTTTGGCTAACTAACAATTGGAGTCATACAGGTATACAGCATGGCAACAGACCCTTTGGTCCAACCAGTTCATGTTGGCCATGTTCCCAAACTAACTTTGTCCCACTTGCCTGTGTTTGGCCCATGTCTCTCCAAACCGTTTCTATTCATGTGCTAACGCAAATGTCCCTTAAATGCTGTAACTATATCTGCACCTGCCATTTCCCCAGCCAGTTCATTCCACACACGAACCACTCTCTGTCTAAAGAACCATTGCCTCTCAAATCCTTTTTGAAACTTTCTCCTCTCACCTTAAAAATATGCTCCCCACGTTTTGAATGCCCCCAACCCTAGAGAAAAGACGCTGGCTATTCACCTCATCTGTGCCCTTCATGATTTTCTAAACCTCTGAGCAGTCACCCCTCAATCTCCTACCCTCCAGTGAACTGGAGAGAAAGACAGTCTACCAAATGATAAAGCCTTCAGGGCAGAACTGACAGAAGGAACTCTATTAAAATAAACTGAGGAATGTTAAGGAGCTGAAAGACAGCAAGTAGTGATCATAAGGAAATCATGACTGAAAAAAAACTGAAGTAGAAAGTTAATGCATTCTTCAACCTTATCAGGATGAAAGAACACGTGCAACGAAAAGTTTACTCACCGAAAGGATTGAGGGACAAGTTATTTGAAGAAGTATTTATCTGATATTTTTCAATCAATTTCATGACGAAATTGAGAGAACATATCCAGAATCAGGAGTTCCACTGAATATAGACTAAAAATATAGATGATTACACAATAGGGTACATTAGGGTAATTGTTGCATCTGAAGGTTGAAGATTCTGGCAACTTTTCTGCTGAAGGCATGTGTTCAAACAATTGTGAATCCTTTTTATTGTCTCCACAGTACATAGGTAAAGTAAACAGTCTTAAGAAATAGAAAATGTGATATCCATATTCAAAGGAATGGGGCATCAAATTATTGATCTGAGACTTTTCTACAATACAGAAAGTATTTGTTAGTATTATACACGATATATAGACCAATTGTGGGGCATTAGTTTCTGAAAAGAGCATGATTTTGAGAGTGGACCATAATAGCAATCTAATTTATTATCTTTCATTGATGCAACGACAGACTCATTTCACAGGCGGAAGATGGTGGATATTATGTGTCTACATTTCATACATTCAGATCTTACATGTTCTTTGGGGAACTGACGTAAGAAAAGCTATTTCTAGAAGATTGTTTTTGTGCTGTTGTTCTTGTCTTTCTGTTTGATTTCTGTTTATGTCCTGAGGAGACTTTGTACCATGTCGACAAACATTGCCTCGTTTTGGTTTTGTAATATTACAAAGGATGGATTTCCCAAAGGCAACTTCCCTTAATTTACTTGTTGGTGCGATAAGCAGGGCAAGTAAGAGGGACAAAGCTGCAGTATATGCTAATAGTATCTTGTTAACTTGTTTTTTGTTCGTTCGAATATGCACATCTTTGGCAAGACTAACATTTGATGTTCTTCACAGGCCATTTCAGAGGAAAATTAAGAGTCAACTATATTCCTGTGGACAGAGATAATGGGAATCGCAGATGCTGGAGAATCCAATATAACAAAGTGTGGAGCTGGATGAACACAGCAGGCCAAGCAGCATCTCCGGAGCACGGAAGCTGACGTTTCGGGCCTAGACTCTTCATCAGGCCCATCAGCTTTTGTGCTCCTGAGATGCTGCTTGGCCTGCTGTGTTCATCCAGCTCCACGCTTTGTTATCTTATATTCCTGTGGATCTGGAGTCAGAGGCCCCAACTCGGACACCATTTCTTCCCTATCAATGATAGTAATGGTGACTATACCTTGAAACTAAGACCAGCTTTTAATTCCACATTTTATTAATTGGATTTAAATTCAAGTCAGCTGGTATGGTATGGTATGGATTGACCCCATGTAATCCTAGTGGCAGTTCCAATGTCTTCGTTTAAAATGAGACTCCCTTCTTCTGACAAACCTCATTCCATTTTTCTGAAGTGCTACTTTGGACGTGCCTTATTTAATTAAATAAATTACTTTAAACCACCTTCAGCCACTGAATGCTTCAGCATCACAACAGTTGCATTCGTAAAAAGCTATCAAGTTTAGAAGTTCTAAAAAGGCTTGATGACATTAGGGTTAAATTATGTGCAAATAGGTTGCACAAAAAAATGATTTCAGTCATACCTGTGTCAGCTTTTGAACATGTTCACCTTCAGTATCTTTACTGTCTCGTTGTCGCTGCAGTTGGCCCTCTGCTAACTTTTGCCTTAACTCTGACAGATGGGTTTTTAGGTCATCCATCTCTGCCTGAGCACTGTGTCCAGATATGGATAATGCCTTATTCTCATCTAGATGTGAAAATGATAGATAATATCATAACTGGATGATCAGATAAAAGAGAGAAAGAGTAACTAGTTTAAATGTATAGTTCAAATGTTACTTTCAATTCACCTATAAATAATGGTCTTGTAGATCTGTGCTGCTTTTTCAAGTCTTTTTTTTAAGAAGGCTATAACTTTAAAGACAATAAAAGATCATTTTCTTAAGCACGTGACCCAAAAAGCTGGTCATCTATTTGAAATATCTATCTAAATTTAGAGTGTACTGGCACCACTAGCATTAGTATCTAATATATGCAGTATCATATCATCAGTGCCGTGAACACATATCTAGCCCTATTTAGCAGCATATTTATTCCACATACTCATAGCACAAAATTTCAACTTGGTACTATTTATTTATAGATTCAGTACTGAAGTACAATGAGATGTGTACAAGCTGCCATTCTCTGGTGCCATCTTAGAGTACAAAAGACAGAATTAGAAAAAAAACAAAAAGCAGAAATAAAGGAAACAGGCAAAAGAAATTGAAACACCCAGATCACTCCACTGCCTCCACAATGAGTCCTTTCTGCCAGAAAAACAAAAGCCACAAAATCCAATTCTCTGAGGAAGGGTCACTGGGCCTGAAATGTTAACTCTGAATTTTTCTTCACAGGCGCTGCCAGACCTGCTGAACTTTTCCAGCAACTTTTGTTTAAGGCCATCCCTCAATCGGCGAACACTTAGGTGCCCTGAATCCGTGCACACCACTGCAGGTGGAACACCATTGCCTTCGCCATCAGGTGGCCAGGCTCAACCATGTCCTACAGCCACACCGCTGCTGCTATTCCTTACAGCCATGATGCCTCCGCCGTTGTCTTCGCCACCGCGAGTCTAAGCTGGGCTGATCTTGGCGATGCTGCCGCTGCTGCTGAAGCTACCGGGACTGAACTAGGTGTCAGCTCGATGCTGGGCCTGCCATGGTTGAGGCAGCTGGTGCCTTGGTCTGACTTAGGTTGCTGCCAGTGCAACTTCCTGGGACCACCACTTCAGCAAAGTAACCTGCCGCCGCTGACACCACCACCACCCCCACCCCCCAGCCCCGCAACACGGGGAAGAAAGCGCGCCCCTCTGCTGCCGACAATCCGGTCAGCAGTTTGTGGCAGTGATAATGGGAACTGCAGATGCTGTAGAATTCCAAGATAACAAAACGTGAGGCTGGATGAACACAGCAGGCCAAGCAGCATCTCACGAGCACAAAAGCTGACGTTTCGGGCCGAGACCCTTCATCAGAGAGGGGGATGGGGAGAGGGTTCTGGAATAAATAGGGGGAGACGGACCGAAGATGGAGAGTAAAGAAGATAGGTGGAGAGAGTGTAGGTGGGGAGGTAGGGAGGGGATAGGTCAGTCCAGGGAAGACGGACAGGTCAAGGAGGCGGGATGAGGCTGGTAGGTAGGAAATGGAGGTGCGGCTTGAGGTGGGAGGAAGGGATGGGTGAGAGGAAGAACAGGTTAGGGAGGCAGAGACAAGTTGGGCTGGTTTTGGGATGCGGTGGGGGAAGGGGAGATTTTGAAGCTTGTGAAGTCCACATTGATACCATTGGGCTGCAGGGTTCCCAGGCGGAATATGAGTTGCTGTTCCTGCAACCTTCGGGTGGCATCATTGTGGCAGTTCAGGAGGCCCATGATGGACATGTCATCAAGAGAATGGGAGGGGGAGTGGAAATGGTTTGCGACTGGGAGGTGCAGTTGTTTGTTGCGAACTGAGCGGAGGTGTTCTGCAAAGCGGTCCCCAAGCCTCCGCTTGGTTTCCCCAATGTAGAGGAAGCCACACTGAGTACAATGGATACAATATACCACATTGGCAGATGTGCAGGTGAACATCTGCTTGATATGGAAAATCATCTTGGGGCCTGGGGTGGGGGTGAGGGAGGAGGTGTGGGGGCAAGTGTAGCACTTCCTGCGGTTGCAGGGGAAGGTGCCGGGTGTGGTGGGGTTGGAGGGGAGTGTGGAGCGGACAACGGGGTCATGTAGAGAGTGTTCTCTCCGGAAGGCAGACAAGGGTGGGGATGGAAAAATAGCTTGGGTGGTGAGGTCAGATTGTAGATGGCTGAAGTGTCGGAGGATGATGCGTTGTATCCGGAGGTTGGTGGGGTGGTATGTGAGAATGAGGGGATCCTCTGGGGGCGGTTGTGGCAGGGGTGGGGTGTGAGGGATGTGTTGCGAGAAATGAGGGAGATGCGGTCAAAGGCGTTCTCGACCGCTGCGGGGGGAAAGTTGCGGTCCTGGAAGAACGTGGACATCTGCGATGTGCGGGAGTGGAATGCCTCATCCTGGGAGCAGATGCGGCGGAGACGGAGGAATTGGGAATAGGGGATGGAATTTTTGCAGGAGGGTGGGTGGGAGGAGGAGTATTCTAGCAGTTTGTGGCAGATCATTTTCCAGTAGCTAATGATCTGTTTCGATGGGGAAACAGGCATGGTGAAATTATGTAATGCTATAAACTAGAGCTAATGCACTCTACATTGGGATACTTGACTTGTGCAACTGGAAGGGTTTTGAACAAAAAGCAATTGGTGTCTCGGCTGAAATAAGATTAATGGTCTCAGATGAAAAGCACCTTGAGACAGCAGTGACCAGAAAACGAGTGAATTTTACATCACGCTTGAAAGAGTGAAGTCTGCGTCTGAACTTAAATAAGGGTCACTAGGTCAGTGAGCCACTGAAGCAAACATTGATCCTCGGCTAGAAGGTATCAACACAGCAGAAGCAAAAATTTAAAAATTTCAAAATACTCCAGAATAAGTATATTCCTACTATAAAGAAAACTTCTAAGGTGAGGACCCACCATTTGTGGTTAACTGAAGTAGTTCAGGAAGCCAAACTTATGGCAGGCAGGTCAAATGATTGGTTAAAACATAAAGAATGGCAGACAATTACTAAAAGGTTAATCAGGGTGGGAGTGTGGAATTCAAAACACAAACAGTTCAGCCATGATCTTGTTTGAATGACGGAGCAGGCTTGAGAGGGTGAAGAGCTTACTTGTGTTCTCAATTTCTCCGCCTGTCCATATGCAACGTGTTGCTTTTCTGTTCTTCTTACCAAAATCACATCAACCTTCCATTTTCCCACATATTAAATATTTGACCATTCTCCTAACCTACATATATCCTTTTTGTTGTTGCCTCAACTTATTTTCTGCTCTCTGTGTTTGCTCAGCAAGTTTGGCCACCATTCCAAATCACAGAATTCCTACAGTGTGGAAACAGGCCCTTCAGCCCAACAAGTCCTCACCAACCCACACAGCATCCCACCCAGACCATCCCCTTATAACCCACCTAATCTACACATTCCTGAACACTACGGGCAATTTAGCATGGCCAATCCACCTAGCCTGCACATCTTTGGACTGTGGGAGGAAACCACAGCACCTGGAAGAAACCCACGCAGACACAGGGAGAATGTGCAAACTCCACACAGACAGTAACCAGAGGGTGGAATTGAACCCAGGTCCCTGGTGCTGTGAGGCTGCAGTGCTAACCACTGAGCCACCGTGCTGCCCTAATTCTTGTTCCCTTCATCCAAGTCATAAATATAGATTGCAAATTGTTGCAAGTCCCAGGCCTGATCGCTGTCCTTTAATTACAGCTTGCCAACCTGAAGATGACCCAATCACTCTGATTCTCTGCTTCCTGTTAGCCAATTTTCTATAATTTTTAATATGTTATCCCAAACACCAGGATATTTTGGGACGTAACAGTGGCTCAGTGGTTAGCACTGCTGCCTCACAGTGCCAGGGACCCGGGTTCACTTCCAGCCTCGGGCAACCGTCTGTGTGGAGTTTGCACATTCTCCCCGTGTCTGCGTGGGTTTCCTCCGGGTGGTCTGGTTTCCTCCCACAGTCCAAAGATGTACAGGCTAGGTGGATTGGCCATGCTAAATTTCCCATAGTGTTCAGGGATGTGAACATTAGGTGGGTTATAGGGGGATGAGTCTGGGTGGGATGTTCCAAGATTTGGTGTGGACTTGTTGAGCTGAAGGGCCTGTTTCCACACTGTAGGGATTCTATTCTAAAATCTTTTTGTGGCACTTTATTGAACGTTTCTTTGGAAATCAATAGACCAAATGTATGGTTCTCTTTTATCCACCATGCTTGGTCCATCCTCAGGAAATTCTCCATTCGTGCAGTATCCTGGATGGTCAGATGAGGCAATTTCTTCTTTGTGTTCATGCCTTGAATGTGTGTATGTTAGTCTTGCTTTTGTGGGGTCATATGCAACTCATCTTAACTTTGTACAAGTAAGTAATTTCTCTCAATCTGTTGATACATTTGGGTCAGAACTTTGTACCTATTTGAGGTTCAGTGATAGGATTTACAAACTGGGGAGCGGTTACAACTTGTTAAGAGTTGCTAACCAATGAACCCAATGACCAGATCACTGCTTAACTGAGGCACTGGCCTCAATATTTGACCCCAACCCCTCCGCAGCACCCCACCTCCCCAGGACTAACCTCAGTTTGTAAATCCCCTCACTGACCACCTCCACCCTGACATTGAACCTCAAATACTTGTAGAGTTGTGACCCATCACTTAAGTGTAATATCTTTGGTGGCCATCCCTCCCTGTCCACAAACCTCCTGCATCAGCAGAACTGCCAGGCTGCTGCTTGGTGTGGGCCTTTCTTATCATTTGTTACATACCAGCAACGGCTAGACCTGGACCTTCCAGTGGTCAACTGGCCCACAGGAAGGCAGGCCACCTGATGATACTTGACTCTTGGTAAAGGGGCAGGAGTAGGCCAGTACTTGGTGGGCAGCCCAGCCACTGGATTTAATATGCCCCCGTTTTTAAAACTCTTGGTGGGGGAATGGTTAGACAAGCCCATGGCATTACACCACCAACTTCTTGATGTGGTTGGAGTGTAACTAACAATGTACTCCTACCTGTTTTATGCAGTATTTCAGCTTCCTGCACCAAAAGTTTCTCCTTTAAGTGCTCAGCTTCATCTTCCATCTTTTGTAGTTTTACATTTGATGTTGTCAATTTCTTCTCTGCCTTTTGAAGTTGTTTTTCCAAATCCTAAAATGCAGTGAAAAGTCCGATCAACGGAACATTGCTTTGAACATAATACTAACATGCAGGAAAGTAATCAGTTGTAGTATAATGACCTTAATTAGTTGTCTATGATTCTATACATTTTTCCTTCTTTAAATATAGCCAAATAAATATTTATACATTTTTTGACGGTTTATGCAATGTCAAGCTGAAGTGTCTTGTATACCAAATGACTACTCGTCCTTCAAACACTATTTATACAAACAGACAAATTAGGAGCAAGATACTGGCATTCAGCTCCTTCAGTCTGTTCCACCATTTAATCAGATCATGGCTGATTTCTGTTTCATCCTCCACTGCCTTTGATTTCCTTGGCAATCAAGAATCTAGTTCAGCCTTAAAACTTCTAAGGACCCACCATGAATTCCTCTGAGAAAGCGAATCCCACAGATTAATTCCCATGTAAAAGAATAATATTCTCTACAGGACCATCTCAAATGGGATAGCACTTATTTTTAAACTTTGTCTGCTAGTTCTAATCCCTCCCACAATATCCTGTCAGCACCTTCCTTTGAAGTGTGCTGTGTTTCAAAAAGATCACTTCTCATTCTTCTAAACTCTAATGAATACAGCTCCATCCGTCCAGCCTTTCTGAATAATGCCATCCATTCTTCCTGCGGCTACGCTGAGTGAACTTCCTTTGAACCTCTTCTGACATTATTTTTCCCTTTCTTAAACAAGGAGACCAAAACTGTACACCATAAACTGGTATGGTTCACCCATATCCTGGAGCAAAATATTCCCACCTTATTCTATTCCCCTTGCAATAAATGACAAGGTTTCATTTGCCTTCCCAGTCACTTTCTGTGCCAGCATGCTAACGCTTTGTGCTTCATATAACAGGACACCCAGGACCCTCTATATCACAGAGTTCTGCAGCCTCTCATCATTTAAAATTATACTGCTTTTCTATTCGCCTAGAATAAATGGACAAGTTAATATTTTCCCACACTATCTTCCACCTACTAAATTTGTGTCTATGTCCTTAACCTAGCCACATCCCTTTGCAAAATCCTTTGTCCCCTTCACAAGTTATGCTCCAACCTAGTTTGTGAGATCAAATTTAGTAACACACATTTGATTCTTTCATCCAAGTCAGTGATATAAATTGTGAATATGTAATATGTAAGCCTATAGATCCCTCGGCCCTTCAATAGGTACGGCTGCCAGCCCAAAAGTAATTTATCTGCAGTCATTGCTTCCTGTTCGCTAACCAATCCTGTCTCCAAGCTAATGTTACCCACTACATGATATGCTCTTATTCTGTGTGTAATCTTTTATGTGGCATCTTACCAACTGCCTTTGGAAATCCCCTTTTGGATTTCCACTTCATGCCACCTACAGGGTAATGTGATGATTATCAGAATCTTCCTGATCCCAAAGAGAGGGAGCACACAAATTGTCATAAAGATACTAGCCCCAAAAATCCACAGAATGCATTTTAGTATACTGACATTGTGGCAAATATTTCACTGGATGAGAGTTTGCTCGCTGAGCTGGAAAGTTGGTTTTCAGACGTTTCGTCACCATTCTAGGTAACATCATCGGTGAGCCTCCGATGAAGCGCTGGTGATATGTCCCGCTTTCTATTTATCGGTTTAGGTTTCCTTGGGTTGGTGATGTCATTTCCTGCTCTTTTTCTCAGAGGATGGTAGATTGGCTCCAAATCAATGTGCTTGTTGATGGAGTTCCGGTTGGAATGCCGTGCTTCTAGGAATTCTCGTGCGTGTCTCTGTTTGGCTGGTCCTAGGATGGATGTGTTGTCCCAATCAAAGTGGTGTCCTTCCTCATCTGTGTGTAAGGATACTAATGATAGTGGGTCATGTCGTTTTGTGGCTAGTTGATGTTCATGTATTCTGGTGGCTAGCTTTCTGACTGTTTGTCCAATGTCGTGTTTGTCACAGTTCTTGCAAGGTATTTTGTAGATGACGTTCGTTTTGCTTGTTGTCTGTATAGGGTCTTTAAGCAGCATCAGCAGCTAATGAACTTAAAAGACCCTATACAGACAACAAACAAAACGAATGTCATCTACAAAATACCTTGCAAGAACTGTGACAAACACTACATTGGACAAACAGTCAGAAAGCTAGCCACCAGGATACATGAACTAGCCACAAAACGACATGACCCACTATCACTAGTATCCTTACATACAGATGAGGGAGGACACCACGTTGATTGGGACAACACATCCAGCCTAGGACAAGCCAAACAAAGACACGTACGAGAATTCCCAGAGGCATGGCATTCCAAACTGAACTCCATCAACAAATACATTGGCTCCAAATCAATCTACCATCCTCTGAGAAAAAGAACAGGAAATGACATCACCAACCCAAGGAAACCTAAACAGATAAATAGAAAGCGGGACATAACACCAGCGCTTCATCGGAGGCTCACTGATGATGTTACCTAGAATGGTGACGAAATGTCTGAAAACTAACCTTCCAGCTCAGCGAGCAAACTCACATCCAGACACTCAACCTGAGCTACAAATCTTCTCAAAATATTTCACTCCGTGACACAGGAAATAATCTTTAAAATATAAATGTCAATCCAAAATAAAACCCCACAAAATGTATTCATTTGGCCAACGATAAATAATGATACTACTATAGATGTTGTACAACAACAGGCTCACTTCATCTGACACTCTTACCTGGATCTTGACCTGTGCAGTATTCAGCAATTCCTGTAATTTGAGACTTTGGTTTTTGAACTCATTCATCATTTGACACTTGACTTCCATGTCACTCTCCAATTTCTTCAATTTTAGTTGTAAAGCTGCTTCTTGAGCTTGAAGATTCTTTCTTTGGTCTATTTGCCATTGCTTCAGTGTCTCAGTCACTGATTGCTGTAATGCTTTTTTCAAAGTTTCCAATTCCTTTTGATGTGAGACTTGTAGCTTATTCACCCTTTTCTCAAAATCTGTAGTCAATCTCTTTTTCTCAGATTTTAGGATTTCTAACTCTTGGTTCAAATTTTGAATATCCAGTTTGTGCTTTTCTTCTAATTTAATCTTTTCATCGCAACAGCCCTTTAGAGCTTTGCATTTCTCCTGAAGGTTTTCTGACTCTTGGTTTACTTTCACCATCTCTGTTATTGCTGACTGTTTATCCTGTTCTAATCGGCGTTGAACATCCATGAAGTGTTGGAGATTGCTCTCAAATTCCTTCTTAATGTCAAGCATCTCTTTAGATAATGTCATTATCTTTTCTGTATGTTCTCTCTCCATATTCTTTTCCCGTTCGACCACCTGCTGTTTATACACCTCAAAGTCTGCCAATACTTCTTCCTTGCACTTCTTGTGCTTCTGCAGGGTGTCTTCAAGGGATTGAATTTGGTGCCGTAAATCCATCTCTTCTCCCATTCTGGTTTTGTACTGCAAGATCTTCCCTCGTGTTTCAGTGATGATCTGCTGGATTTCCTCTTGGTGAGCTTCCTTAATAGCTTGTAGGGAAACCTCATGCTCATCACTTTTGGCATTTAGGGCATAGATGACCTATGTAGAAAACAGGAGGAAACAATAATTTTAGGGCCTAAACTTTGCCATGTCTCAGCCCCCTACCTCACACACCAGGCCCTGTTATCACATAGCCTGCCATTACACACCCTGTGTTAGTCACTAACAGTACCCATTAACAACTATTTACCCTCCCAGCCTGATTGTTAGCTACTCCTTTGTCTGTCCAGTTGTTCTCCTCGCACTTTGGGCCCTACACTATCGTTTACTCCCTACTCCGCCCACCTCCCTATTTCCTGCATATAACCTGACATTTTCCCAGTTTCCATCAGTTCTGAGGAAGGGTCATTGGACCCAAAACATTACTACAATTTTTTTCTTCACAGATGCTGCCAGACCTGCTGAGCTTTTCCAGCAATTTCTGTTTTCGTTCCTGATTTACAGCATTCGCAGTTCTCTCAGTTTTCCTTTTTGTATTAGAGAAAACGTGCTTAATAGTTTAAAAATGACATGCCAGCAGAGATCCAAAATAAATAAAGGTAAACTATGTTGTATGTGTGTCACTGTCAAAAACTGAAAAGGTAGAACATAGCATCTAAACCTTGGGTTGCTTGAATTGATCTGAAGTGGTGGGGTGCCAGGTGTCTGCAGCTGGCTGAGGAAGCAGTTCTCTAGGATACTGACACTTGCAGGATCTCCAGGGACCAAGCACTTGCTCAGCCTCCGATAGGAGAGAACCCCACGGTGTTGGCAAACTGGGACTTTATCCAATGCATGACACAGGAATAATAGGCATGTTTGTCAGGGGTACTGAGCAACTTGACACAAATGTTGTAGGACTGCAACAACGTGTCCAGGACCCTGCTACCTCAAGCGTGTGATTGCCTGTCTGTTGCCAGGAGCCGGTTGCGGGCTGCCATGGAGAGGCAAGACTAGCATCCTCATTGTCTGCTGGATATGCACAAAGACTTGCCCACAGCAACAGGGAGTGAGGAATCTCAACCTCATGCTCCGAGTCCCTCCCTTACAAAGAAGGCAGGGTGATGCCAGTGGGCCACAGGCGAAGGAGGAATCACAGAGAGGCCCCAGCCCCATGTCCCCTCTCAGAACAATGTGGATGGAGGTGGCCAGACCTTCCACCTTCATGCTGTCTACCATCCTCGGCCCTGTGCGAATCCAAGCTGCCTCTGGCCAGGGCACACATGCTTCTGGGTTCACCTGGTTATACCAGCAGGCCCGACAGCTCTTCTGTACAGTCGGCTCACCTCACCCCTGCTGCAGAAGTTGGGGAATACACTGACACAGTGACAGGAAAAGAAAGACATTCTGAAGGCATGTAGGTGACACTGATGGGACAACAATGTAAACACGTTTCCACTTGTGGAAGCACATATCCACTTTTTACTACCAGTGGAGTGTGGGAATCTTTGTGTAGCTGTAACAACAGCATTGAGAATGCTGAGCCTAGGCATCCTTCACGTTCTATGGTGTTTTAAGATGAGAAATGAGCAGCTCCTGCACAAGGTTACAGGTAAATGACAATGGGCCAAAATGCCTCATGCCATACTGTAATATTCCAGGACTGTGTGACTCCATATTCCTTTTAGACTTTGAGGCATGATGCACAGTGTGTTTGCTGAGAATGATGTAGGACGGTGGTGCTCAGGAAAACGTCCACCCTACTAACTGATGGCTGCTGTCTGGCCCTGGCATGCTCTAAACTCCAGGAGAAGGCAGGAGTGCTGAGAGTATTTAAGGTGTGGCTTAAAAGGTAAGACAAAACAAGGCAGGCATGCTGAGGGCATCCATGTAAACACAAAGTGACTGAGTGCTAAGAAAGCGCACAAGCAGCCTGTGTGCAGTCCGTGAGCTGGGTGCGTGTCCTGTTTGCAATGTATTCTTGCAGCAGCATTCCAACGAGAGGTGCCAGTGTAATGCAAAGTGCAATATCAAAGTCCAAAAGTATGCTATGATCAGAGTGCGCCATGATGATGTGGAGATGTTGGCATGTGTCAGGTGCCAGTATCCATGGTCATGAGATGCATGTGGTCATTGCCGATGGAATGTGCCTCAGAATTTCGTGCCTGATATCCAAGATAGTGGTTTGAAACAGCAGGCATTGAGATGAGTCATCAGGTATTTGCTCTGACTTTCATAAAAATTAGAAGCTAGGATTTCCTGCTATCTAGTGGGTGATAAAATAGGGGAATGCATATTAATGAGGCCAGGTTGATAAATGTGAGCGATAACAGGTGATAATCTGCATTAATGGATCTCTTCCCACTCACTAATCTGAATCTCATCTCCATTTTTGGGACTCAGTTCAAAAATGAGACATTTTGGTCTCAACACTGAGAAAATACTTTGTTCAATATCTTGCACAGCTCTTCCTTCTCATGGCCCACATCAGTCAGCAGTAGGGGGGATTCTGCTCGTGGATTCTTTTCAAAACAGAGAGGCTATCTCTCAGGTTGTGCACCTGTTGAAACAATGCTTTTGAGTTCTAAACCTTAGAACACGTGACACAGAGACAGTAAAAGTGACAGCGAGAGTGATAGCAAGAGATATGGGAGAACAAAAGGGGGATTGTAAAGGTACACAGCTAAGGGCAGATAAGGGAGGTAAGATTTGGGTAGCGCTGTGGCTCAGTGGTCAGTACTGCTGCCTCACAGAACCAGGGACCCAGATTTGATTCCAGCCTCCAGTGACTGCGTGGAGTTTGCACGTTCTCCTCACGTCTCTGAGTTTCTTCCGGGAGCTCCGGTTTCCAGTGTGCGGGTTAGGTGGATTGGCCACAGGAAATGTAGGGTTATAGATTTAGGGTAGGGGGTTGGATGCTCTTCAGCGGGTTGGTGTGGGCTCAATGGGTCAAATGGCCTGCTTCCACTTTGTGGGGATTCTATGATTGTTTTCTATTCTGATTTTCTATATCCATGGTCAGTTGGTGGTACATGATTAGGGAACTGCTGCAAAAAGAGACATACTGTCAAAGCATTTCATCATGCATTCATCAAGACAGAAGCCGAAATAAAGAATTACAGGAGTACTAGGCCATTCTGCCCTTTGTGCTTGCTCCACCATCCATTATGATCGAGGCTGATCATCAAACTCAATACCCTGTTCCCACTTTCTTAATAAAGGCTGTATTTAGAAGCTTAGGAACTACAGACTTGTGAATCTGATATCAGTGGTGGATAAGTTGATGGAGGTGATTCTGAAAAATAGGATGTACATGCATTTGGAGGCAAGGGCTGATTAGGGATGGTCGGCATGGTTTTGTGCGTGCGAAAGTGTGTCTCTCAAACTCGACTGAGCTTTTCTGAGGGAGTAACCAAAAAATATTGATAAGGGTAGAGTGGTGGACATAGTTCATTTCGACATCAATAAAGCCTTTGATAAGGTTTTGCATGATAGACTAATTAGTAAAATTAGATCACATGACATGCAGGGTGATCTTGCCAACTAGATACAAAATTGGCTTTACTGTAGGGGACAGAAGGCAGTGATAGAGGGTGTCCTATCTACAAGATGCATTCTAGCAAGTCATTAAGATTCCTTTGACACTACATTGAAAATCATACTCCTCTGGGACCTCAAAAGGAAAAGGGGAGTAGATGCTTGATAATTTCAACATTTGCAATTTCCCCTCCAAATCATCCTGGAATGATACCTTTGTTCTTTCAATGTCACTGGGTATAAATCTTGGAATTATCTTACTAATAGCAGTGGGGATGTATCTACACCAGATGGAGTGCATTGGTTCAAAGGTAGCTAACTAGCTCCTTCTCGAGATCAATTAAGGATGGATAGGAAACATTGACCTGGTCAGTAACATTAACAAGCAATGCAAGAATTTTTTTTTTAAATTTCCCAAGCCTTCCACGGGGAGAAACAGTCATCTAAAGCTTTCATTCAAGATGAGAGTCACAAATTTTACATGAGCAATTTTGGAGATGGGACTTTACTGTTCAGAAAGTTCTGCGTAAACCTTGTTCTGTAATCTATCAGTGCTTTACTCTAAGCTGATTTCAAATCATTCAAATATTGCTGACTAGAAAAGAAAATACTGCAGACATTGGAAATCCATCAAAAATGTTTGGCAGCAACCTTTTGCTAGATAGCATTTGATATTTCAGATGCTGGAACCCTGACACATTCTGTATCTAAAACATTGACGAACTTATATTCTCAACAAGTGCTGCCAGACCTCAAGTGTTCATGGCATTTTTCCAGTTTTGAATCTGTTGATTAAGCTCCTGGTCTTTTGATATAAACAAAGATCACCAAGGAATAGTCTGTCATCTCCTTAACTCATTGAAGCATTGAGTGAAACGGTTTTCTGCCTTAATCTAGGCCACAGACCTGCATTGTAGGAATGCTTTTTGTTATTTTGTTTTCTTGATAGAACATTGGTCCAACAGGGATATGAACTATTCCTTGTATAACCAGCGAGTTCTTTGACAAAGCTTTGCACTCTATTTGAACTTTAACATTTCTTAACAAAGCTGAAACTGTTCATTCAACAAACACCTTTCACAATCATAGCGCAGGTCGTGACTTTGCAATCAATGAGGTATTTACTAAATTGTACACAGCCTGGACATAAACGTGATAATGACCAGATAACCAGTTATGAGCCATAAACAACGGGCAAGACATTGGGACTCTACTACTAGTCACTGACAATATCAGATTGTGGACGCAATAAAATCCAGTCACTTCAAACCTGAAACGGACGGTATGATGGGAGAAAATAAAAGGGCCAGCACAATCCGAATTGACACCCTTTTTGGCCCAATGAAGGAAGGCATATTACTATGGAAAGCAAGAATGATTGTCCTAAATTAAGAACTCCACAAAGGTCACCCAGAGGTTTCCAAAATGAGGATGTTGGTGAGAAGTTATGTCTGGTGGCTAGGATAGCATGCAGACATAGCTGCTTTGGTGGGGCAGTGCCCATTGTGCCAACAAGGTTAGAAATTACCACCAGCAGCTCTCCCACATTCGCGGAAATGGCCGGGTAAACCCTGGACTCAGTTACACATTGGCTATTCAGGTCTTTTCATGGGCTCCACATTTTTAGTCATTGTGCGTGCCTACTCAAAGTGGCCGGACATGCATAGAGTTTATTTATCAAACACAGGACAACTAAAGAAAAGCTTCAAGCATCTTTTGCAATACATGGGCTCCTGGAAGTATCCGTCACACACAACGGGCCAATATTTACTAGCAAGGAATTCATGTATTTCCTAAAGTCAAATGACATTTGGCATATAATGACAGCTCCACACTACCGGTGTGCAATGGTCTGGTTGAAAAAGCAGTCCAAACATTAAAGGCAGGCTCAACATAGTAGTATTGAAAACAGCAAACCAGACTTGGGTTTAATATCTAATCTGACGTAGGGTGTCTGCAACAGCACCATACTCTTTTAATAACAACAGTGCACATTAGAAAGCATATGAACATGGAACAAAATGGAGGTCAGAAGCTGGAACCTGAATAGAAAGGCCCAGGCTCAGTTAGCACTAAACAACTGCACCTCCCAGTCACGAACTATTTCAACTCCCCCTCCCACTCCTTGGGCAACATGTCCATCCTGGGCCTCCTGCAGTGTCACAACGATGACACCCGAAAGGTTGCAGGAACAGCAAGTCATATTTCGCTTGGGTACTCCGTAGCCCAATGGTATCAATGTGGCCTTCACAAACTTCAAAATCCTCACCCCTCCCCAACCCCCACCACCGCATCCCAAAACCAACCCGTCTCCCTAACCTGTCCTTTCTCCAGCCTATCCCCTCCTCCCAACTCAAGCCCCACCCCCATCTCCTACCTACCAGCTTCATCCCAGCCCCTTGACCTGTCCATCCTCCCTGGACTGACCCATCCCCTCCCTACCTCCCCACCTATACTCACCTTTACTGGCTCTACCCCCGCCTCTTTGGCCTGTCTGTCTCCTCTTCACCTATCTTCTCCTTTATCCATCTTCTGTCTGCCTCCCCCTCTCCCTACTTTATTTCAGAACCCCCTTCCCTTCCCCTATTTCTGAAGAAGGGTCCAGACCCGAAACATCAGCTTTTGTGCTCCTCTGATGCTGCTTGCCTGCTGTATTCATCTAGATCTGCACCTTGTAATCTCAGATTCTCTGGCATCTGCAGTTCCTACTATCCCAGAAAGGTTCAGCAAATGTTTTTGTAATGGAAGCAAGAGACCAGCACCAAGGAAAGTACTGGTGTCAGCCTGCTCTCTAGTTTCAAAGTAGAAGTTGTTGAATCCGGAGGAAAAAGACCTTTTTAAAAAGTACTTAATGCATTTGGAGTCATCCAACAGTCACGACAAGCACTGAAAAATCTCTCTATCCGGCAATACCAGAACAGGTTGTTTGGACATTTATCTCATTTATCTTTGTTAGTTTGTGCTTGCTGCGCTCAAAGTGTCTGCCATTTTTGTCAATGCAACAAGTGACAAATTTATTCCATCTTCCATGAAATGTTTTAAAATATTCAAAGAAAGTATAAGGTGCTACAAATAAATACAAGTTCACTCTTTCTTTAAGCGATTCTGAAAGCATCTCCCTTTTGCACTGTTGCTCTGGTCCCACTACTCTATATGTAGCAAGATAAAATGAAATGATATTTCTTAGTTACTAAAATAGCCTGTTAAACACCATATATAAAAAGGCCTGTCAACACAAAATTCATTCAGTGATGCATTGTCTAACACACACAGTCAGTGATATGGAAGAATAAATGTTTATCCCTTTAAACAACCTAAAACACAAACAAATACAACCATTTTCTGGAAAAGAGGCTTTTAAAAAGAAATGAAAGAGCTGTGGACGCTGCAAATCAGGAACAAAAACAAAGTTGCTCTAAAAGCTCAGCAGGTCTGGCAGAATCAGTGAAGAAAAAAAGTCAGAGCTCATGTTTCAGGTTGGGGCCCTTAGGAGAGGGCCTTCCTCACAAGCTTCATCTTCCATCTAATTTGATTTCAAGGCACACTCTATAGCTAGTCAATGTTCAAACAGCCCCACCTGTGGTCTATGACAGAACCAAGCATTTTTTTAGGAAGACTTGTTAAAAATAAGTTTCCCTTTATCTGCAATGACCTTTCATTGATTTCTCAAAGAAACAAGTCCAGGTATCTCCACAAGTCCTGAAATAAGACAAGTGTCTCAGAATTATTCAAAACCCTCCCAGAAAAATGAAGTATATATTAATTATGAATTTTTATAAAATTTTACTGTAATGTCAAAAAATGGGGAGGGCTGGTTGAAGATAATGTGTCCTTTTTTTTGGTGTAACTTGTATGACCCCTCTTCTCTTTGATCATCCTTCCAGAATTTGTTTTGGTAACCCATCCTCAAATCTTTATACTTGGTTATGTTTCCTCACATAAGGTATTTTTAGAAGATGTTAAAATTCCAGTAGGGGGTCACACGTACAGAATATTTTCAATTGCTAAAAATGCTTCTCCTCTTGCAGACTGGTTGTCTCCATCTGGATCTTGACTCCTGACAGATGGTTGGGCAGGAGACATTTTAATCACTTGTCAAGGCTGTTCTATAGTCATCTGACAGGTGAGATCCGAGTAGCATTCCAACTAGAGGCCAGTCTAGAAACTAATAATGAAACACAGCTCCAATGAGCTGTCATAGCCTCAAGGACACTACAAGCTGAGGGCAATAAAAAGATATCGATAAGAGATATGGCTGTATTCATAGACTTTCAATGGAAAATAGCATAAATTTAGGCTGGAAAATAATTCACAACTGCCAGCTATACACAAAACTATCAATTACTTCCTGACTTATTGATGACACTCATTATATTTATTTTTGTAAATTATGTTGCACGATATTTTTACTTCCTGCATGCTGAGCAGAAAGAACAAAATAAGTATATGTACGCTCAAATAGTAAAGCAGCTGTTGGACTTGCGATTCTATATACATGTGTGTCTATGTGACAAATATAGAGCTGTATTGGATGGGAGTTTGCTCGCTGAGCTGGAAGGTTAGTTTTCAGACGTTTCGTCACCATTCTAGGTAACATCATCGGTGAGCCTCCGATGAAGCGCTGGTGTTATGTCCCACTTTCTATTTATCTGTTTAGGAAACCTAAACAGATAAATAGAAAGTGGGACATAACACCAGCGCTTCATCGGAGGCTCACCGATGATGTTACCTAGAATGGTGACGAAACGTCTGAAAACTAACCTTCCAGCTCAGCGAGCAAACTCACATCCAGAACCTCAACCTGAGCTACAAATCTTCTCAAAACTCGATAGAGCTGTATTCTTTCTATCACCAGTAGATGAGTGCCACAAGATCCCAGGTCACTGACACTGGTCTGGGACAATTTACACTGAACTGTTGCTGAAATAACATCTCAGTAAATTAGCATGCCTACATGCCAAACTGAGACTTTGAAATTCACACAGAACTACTAAGTTGCTTAAAGCTTATTAGCAACTTCACTTATAGGGTCTTTGTGTTGAGGATGAGGAGAGATGTTCCCTGTTTCAGAGTTGTTTTGCAGGCTTGGTGCAGAAGGTGCGAGGGGGTCCATTTGTATACGTGCATTCATAACAAGGTTTTACAACATTTGAAAATATGGGGAATTTGTTTAATGCACTAAGTAGGGAGAAGTCATTTTCCCTAGTAATGGGCGTTCAGGGCACAAAGGAAGACAGATAAATGTAACAAGTCAACTAGGTGGCAGTGCGTGTTTTTTTCAAGAGATAGGATGGTTAAATTCAAATAGGAAATACTGCTGAATAAGGGTGTTTATGGAATGCACATGTTGCTTTGAATAAAATATTAGTGAATTTCATGTGTACTTTTGGTTAAGTGTCTCACAGGAATGGCAGTTGAAGAAAAGTATCTAGCAAATGCACAGGAATTCACCAGAAGGAAATTGGTTGCATCTGGTCGAGTATGAGCGAGAATGCTTCGGGCACAGATAGTGGTGAATCTTTGATAGGGCTTGCAGTTGGTCAAGATCTCTAGGACAAAGAACAGTGAGAGCATGAATCCTTTTGCTGGTGTTGGATTAAAATCTTTCCAACCTTTTATCTGGTGTAATATCGTTCATTTTCTCCCTTGTCCAATAAACTTATATTCAATGTTAAAAAGTACACTTGCAGACTCTTATGAACAATAATTAATAGACTATGAATTTTCAGAATTTCAGAAAAGATACATCCTTTACCTTTTTAACATGACCCCAAATCACATGATGTGATTATTACTCACTGCCTGTTCACAAAATTGCATTTTTCATACAGACAAGTCCAACATCACTCCAGCTTGTAACTTTTTCCTCTTCAGACTGTTATAATTGATTGGCTATCAAAATTTGTTTCTTTTAGTGCTATGGATGAATCCGCAGCCATGTACCAGAACTGAAGCCCACTCAAGTGATTCTCCTTCCTCCTGGCCATACCTGGAAAATATTTTCAGAATCCTTAGATTATCATAGGATGCGTCTCGTTGACCAGGCACTGTCATTGCTCCTGCATTTGTGCTTGGTAGTTCACAGAAGAAACCCATTCTCCTTTCCGCTGATCAAACATTAGGTGTATTCACATAGAGGTCAGAGGAACATAAAATTCAGTAGTAATCTGTACCATAGTTCTTTACTCTCAGTAAAAGTTACCTTTCCCCTGGAAATGTTATAGCATAGATTTACCAGAAAGATACCAGAGCTTAGCACATCAATTTTATACAACTTATTTTCATCTTGTACAAATTTAAGCAATTGAGAGATCTTCAGGTGTTTGTTTTAAGGTAGATCTGGTCCATCGTACTGAAATCTCCACTGCAGGTGGAGCAAGGATGCCGGTTCTAAATCCATCCCAGTCTGAATAGGAATCAATGGCAGCATTGTTGGTACTAATATGATACGGACTGCTAATTCTGCCATTTCAACTAACCAGCACACCCCAAAGGAAGTCCAGATTGCTATATCAATAGCCACATTTACATAATGATATTACAGCCAGGAATTGTGGATAGTGATGGCAGAGGCTCCCATTTCCTTCCAAGATGTGGCTAATCAGGAATCTCCCACACCTAGCACCAGTCTTTGGTGTATGTTGATACTCAGCCTATTCAGCCACATTATGAACGCTCTTTCCTTCAGCCAGCAAGTCGTAGTTGAAGCAGAATCCCTGGATTCAATTCGAGAGAGCGGGACGTGTCATGTCATTGTCCTCATCAAATTGGATACTGAGATTATGAACATGAAAGATAGATCAGGCAGGATACTTGGTGAAACAATTTCCTTTGCCTTCAGAATCCATAACAAGTGGCAACAATCTTCACATTTAAGGCTTGTAAATAGCATTGAGGTACAGATCCCTGAGGATCTTATTAACTTATAGAACTTGCTTGAGGGATGAATGGCCTACATCATTTCACGTGGAGATATTGCTGGAATGTGAAAACTAGTCACCCGAGTTAAATGTAAGAAGCAGGTGGTATGAACATTATCACATCTGTTGAACAAGCAAGCTATAAATCACGCCACCTAAACTATTAGTTTTGTTTTAGCTGCAATAGATTCTCAGACAGCATGTTGTTAACAATATTGGAGATAATTATGAGGTGCAAGCTGAAGCAAGGTATGCATTTATTTTTAGATCAGTGTCCTTCTTTTAAACAGCATAAGCAAAGTCCATAAATGTAAATAGAAAATGAAATTCAAACATCAACAAATCTTATTAGATATGCACAGCCTGAATTAATGATGGAAGTGTAATGATGTGACTGTGTGTATTTGTACCTATACTTCTCACATAGATAGGAATAATTTGCAATGAATAATTCCAACCAGTGGCACTGTGTATCCATGGAAACCAGAATATTTTAGTAGGCATTATCTTGACAAAATAAATATGCCTCGCCTAATTTAACTCTTGAAAACCACAGCAGAAGTTAACATCAATATAAAGCTTTTCAAAAAGTAACTGGATAATTTCAACTAACTTGCTGATTGCAAGATAGACTGCAGAGCCATTCAAGGTGGCAGATGTGTAGTGCAGCAGGTCTGCAGTCTGTCGCTTTGCACCGCACCAACCCTGGTCCCAATACTAAGGCAGCGTTGTTGCTACAACTGACGCTGGCAGATGCATCATGTAACTGCACCCCTTCCCTTTGGAATTTTTTTCTTCAAGCCTCAGCACCTCCTAAGGTCTTTACTTTTGCCCTTGAAGAACATGAACGATAATGAATCTCTCTGCGACTGTCAAGCAGTTGTTTTTTTAAAAAAAATGGTGGACTAATCACAAGCCCTACACAAGGTTTACACTTCAACTGTGACTAGATGTTTTAACAGAATTTCCTGGAAACCCAAGAAGGTGCCCCAGATATGACCCAATGTAACAGGGCTAGGCAGAAGCACCACCTGGCATGAACTTTACTGTTGTAACTGACAGATCAGGAGATATCAACATTCTGCTGCTAATTACAACTTCTCAGTAAAAATATGCTACAACCAAGCTCCCAAATGCTGTAATTTCTGCACACTAAGTTATGCTATTTCAAATCCATAGATGGGAAAAACAGGCCAACACAAGGAAATGTATTAAATTTGTGATAAAATGTGCACTTTGATTTCAAATCTAACAGACCTTCAACTCAAAACTTTGGCACTTTCAAAGAAATAAATGCTATTTATTTATTCACTTAATATTCACAGAGATCATAAATTAGCATATCTCCAGTAATACAAAAGAGAGTAACTTTATTAAGGACAGCAGCATCGATAACTGCTTCAGTGAAAATAAGCTACAGCTCTTCATCGGTGCGAATGATCTCAGCCTGCCTCACGAACACACTGTTAGTCACTACTCACCTTTAAATGAATAATTTGTGCATATGCTTGCAAGATCAAAGCCTTAGGCAAATCTACTGGTGCACAATAAACAAAAGTAACTGGAATTCTAATTGCCTACCTAACTGGACTTATTTTTCTTTGAAGAAAGATGGGAGAAGAAAAAGAGAAACAATTTGTATTTGTACAGTATCTTTCACAATCTCAATTTACTTTACAGATAAATCATTACACTGCATATCTTATGAATTCCTATTCAATTAGAGAACTGGATGTGGTGATCTGCACAGATATTTTCAACACTTCCAATTGGGGAGGTGATGGCCTAGTGGTATTAATCGCTGGACTGTTAATCCAAAGACCCCGATAATGTTCTAGGGATCCCGGTTCAGATCCCAAAATGGCAAATGGTGGAATCTGAATTCAATAAATATCTGGAATTAAGAATCTAACGATGACTGCGAATCTATTGCCGATTATCGGAAAAACCCATCTGGCTCACTAATGTCCTTTAGGGAAGGAAATTGCCATTCTTACCTGGTCTGACCTACATGTGACTCTAGATCCACAGCAATGTGGTTGACTCAACTGTCTGCTGGACAATTACAGATGGGCAATAAATGCTACCTGGCCAGCAATACCCTCATCCCGTTAATGAATTAAGAAATTTTTAATAGCCAAAAGATGCTGCAAATCGGGATGCTGATGACTGTGCTCAGTTCTCTGATCCACCTACTGGGTGCTAGGTGCGAAATTCAATTGTTGGGGGTTCAGACAGACGTGGGTATACTTCTATTGGAACTCAAGTTAGCAACAAGTACAGAAAATAGTGAGGTGCAATGGTGGTATAGTTGCGCCATCACAGGACAGGTAATCCAGAAATTCAGATTAACACACAGGGGGATGGGCATAATTCCACCACAGTAGCTGGGGGAATTTTAATACAATTCATTCAAATTTGGAATCCAAAACTGGTCCCAGTAAAACTGACCATATCATCAGTGAATGGTGTAAACACACATCTGGCTCATCAATATTATTTCAGGAAACAAATTTGCCATCCTTACCCGGGTCTGACCTACGCGTGCTGAGAGTCTAGAGCCAGTGTGGTCAATTCCTAGTTGGCCTCAGAACTGGCCTATTGAGTTCAAGGGCAATTAGGTAGGGGCAACACATTGTATCCAAAATGATGCTTACATCCCAGTAAAGAATAAAAGGAAAAAGAAAAAAGTCATACAATATGTTGGACTATATTGCATGGGGATTGCAGCACCCAACTAAATAAATTTCACCACCATTGTTGGGGACTTTGATGAAACTACATCTGGAAAACTATGAAATCTCACTCTCAAAGGGAAGGATATGTTTGCACGGAGTACAGTTCAGCAAAGGTTCACTAGATTGATCCCTGGATTAAGAAAGCTGTCCTATGATGAAGGGCTGAGTAAATTGTTCCAATACTCTCTGCAGCTTGGAAGAATGAGAGATGATCTGATTAAAATGTATAACATTGAAAAGTCAAGACAAGGTACAATGGAAGATATTGGTTTTCTTTGACTGGGGACACATGGGCACAGCCTCAGGATAAGAGGATGGAAATTCAGGTCTAAGATGAGGAGAGTTTTATTCAAACATTTGTGCATCTTTGCAATGCTCCAATCTAGAGTTGAAAATGCTCTGTCAGTGAATATATTTAAGGGTACCTTGAGGGATTGTATCGTTGACACCTGCTGCTCCTTCTTATGCTCTTCTTAGGTGGGAGTGATCTCTTACAATTTTAGCTATAGACCATTAATGCCTACTTGTCTTGTTCTTACAGTTTCAACTCTGATGCAAGCTGGACATGTTGAAGAGTGAAGGACTGGAATGTCATAATGAACAACAGCAACCAAAATGGCTTATAGTATCAGAGTTTTTAAATGGCTGGGCAGATTGCCTGGGAAACACAAGGAAAGATCAAATATGGATTATGCACAAAGGGATTTTGTTTCTCTTCAAAATGACCGATTATCAACTGGAATGCAAAAGCACGCTGGTGAGAACTGACTGATCGATAAACAACTATATTTCATAGAATAGATGCTTTGAAATAAACAATTGATGTAATCACAATTCGGCAAAGATCTCAAGGAAAATCACAGTCGAAGATTTTTCTGATTATGTATCAGTTCAGGGCTTACCAAAAAAATCTGTACATGAAAAGGACTACAGTTGGAAAAGTGAGTTGTGCGTAGCACGAACAAGGAAAGCTTTAATTGCTAACTTGCATATTGTATTGGCTGACCGTCAATACTGCAGGAAGTATATTCCTTATACTTAACTACATCCTGTTTACTTTAAGTGGATTATACAGAGGGGCATTACTATCTGAAATAAAGTAACCGAGTTTGGCAAAAGTGACTCTACGGGAATTTTCAAATGGCAACTGGACTGATGGGATGAAACTGTGTTGCTCCCAAGCTTGGGAACCTTGGGGGTGGGGGAACTTGATTGTTGGGGAGATCAAAATCAGCTTCCTGGCAGCCGGATCAAACTAAAGGACTCAGTTCACAGAAAATTGAAGGTGGGTCAGTCTTCCCCAACAGCAAGAGCTGGGAATTTTTTTGCATGCACCTGCAAGCTCATTAAAAAGGTGATCTTACTAGAAGCAAGTGCATTTCCCACATAAGATTTCTCACTTGCTGATTACCTACATCTTCAGATTCTGTGCACAAAAGACATCCAACAAGTCACGTACTTGCTGGACTGTGACATGAGTAGTGCAGTTTTGTCTTTTGGGAAGTGTTGTTCTACGGCAGGCCATCGCAGAAGTCAGCCGGCAATGAGGCAGGGCCACCTGAGGGAAGCTGCATTTGGTGGATCATGCTGCAGGTCTAGCTAAAAGGAAGCTATCAGAGGGAAGGCATGTGTGCAGACATCTGGAGTTGAAAAGTGTGTGTTATCATGGGTACGAGAGGGCAGGAATGGTGATAGAGGGACAGTCTGACAGGATGGGACTGGTTCTGGTTCTGACTATAATAGTATCTTGTGGGCTACTGACAGTACCAAGCAGAGGAAGCAGTCTTAGGTTACTGGGATGCACAAGGATGTTTCTAGAGGGGAACAGATCAGATAATCCGGTGGTACATTTCTGCAGCAGGAGCGGTGACAGCGAGGGTCAGGGGGCTGCTGGGAGGTAAGTTTCCCATTTAAATACTCACCTCATGGAATCAGCGGCCTCCATTTTTGCAGCAGCAGAGGGAGCAGTGACAGCAAGGACCAGGGAGCTGCCAGGAGGTAAGTTTTTCACTTTGACAGCGGAGCTCAGTGGGAGCGGACGAATTGAGGTCTCGGAAAATGAGTGAACTGATATATTTGGGCAGTGGCTAATCCCGAGACACTACATGTGTACTGTCTCCCACCCACCCTCCTCCTCTGACCAAAAAGACGATTCTGTGGTGCGTAGATAAGGTAAGGATTTTTTTTTCCTTTTTTAAAAAAATTGTGTGCTGGTAAGTAAAGTGATTGGTAAAAACTTTTCCATTTCATTTATCTATTATTTGATACTACAGTAGGCCTAAGTTAAATTGAAGAGTAAAAATGGCAGGAGATCCCAGTCCCGTGTTATGCTCCTCTTGCTCAACGTGGGAGCTCAGGGATGTGGCTGATGTCCCTGGCTCCTACTCGTGCAGGAAGCGTGTCCAGCTGCAGCTCTTGTTAGACCGTATGACAGCTCTGGAGCTGCGGATAGACTCACTTTGGAGCATCCGCGATGCTGAGGAAATCGCGGATAGCACGTTCAGCAAATTGGTCACACTGCAGATTAGGATTGCCGAGGGAGAAAGGGAATGGGTGACCAAAAGGCAGAGAAAAAACAGGAAGGCAGTGCAGGTGTCCCCTGCGGTCATCTCCCTCCAAAACAGGTATACCATTTTGGATACTGTTGGGGGAGTTGGCTCACCAGGGGAAGGCAGCAGAAGCCAGGTTCATGGCACCGTGGCTGGCTCTGCTGAAGGGTGGGAAAAAGAGTGGAAGGGCTATAGTCATAGGGGATTTGACTGTAAGGGGAGTAGATAGGTGGTACTGTGGTCAAAAATGAGATTCCCAAATGGTATGTTGCCTCCCGGGTGCATGGGTCAGGGTTGTCTCAGATCGACTGCAGGACATTCTGAAGGGGGAGGGTGAACAGCCAGCTGTCGTGGTGCACATGGGCACCAATGATGTGGGTAAAAAAACAGGATGAGGTCCTACAAGCAGAATTTAGGGAGTTAGGAGCCAAGTTAAAAAGTAGGACCTCAGAGGTAGTAACCTCAGGATTGTTACCAGCGCCACATGCTAGTCAGAGCAGAAATGAAAGAGTAGGCAGGATAAATTGCTTGAGAGATGGTGCAGGAAGGAGGGGATCAGATTTTTGGGACATTGGGACCGGTTCTGGGGGAGGTGGGACTATTACAAATTGGGCGGTCTACACCTGGGCAGGACTGGAATCAATGTCCGAGGGGGTGCTTTTGCTAATGCTGTTGGGGAGGGTTTAAACTAACGTGGCAGGGAGATGGGAACCAAATGAGGAGGTTAGTGGACAGTAAGGAGGTAGTAACTGTGGAAGAAAAAAAATTTACATCGCAAGGGTAGAAGGGTATTTTGGCCAAGACAGAAAAGGCAGCCTTGGGAGAAACTGATGGCATCAAGAAAGAATTTAAATTAGTTAGCACGTGGGATTTTAATGAGCTTAGCAGAAGTCGGGAGGTAGTTACTCAGAATGTGTGCATGTTATCTTAGAGTTAGAGAAGGATCTTTCGATATATTGTCACTATACCAAGGTTTTAGGCTGAATTACAGATGTCCCTTAAATCCCTGCGGAGCCTAGTTACTGAAAAGCTAGGGCTTGAATCAAACTGTACATCACTCCCTATGCTAGTTGCATGCCAAAGGTTATTTGAAGAAGTAATTATTAATGTATCTGTAAGGCAGCATTCCTGTTACCTCGAGCAGCATCTGTTTTCTTTAAACTTACAATGAATGGATCGACAAATACAAGATGTCACGGGAACACCCTGCTCTGAAGTTAATGGCATAAAAGGCGATGGTTATACTCTGTATTAGCAGAATCGGGTGCTGGTGGAGATCGACACTCACTCACTTGGTACCATGTAAGAAAATAAACTGCTTGAACAGGAGCTGCAGTCAAGTCTCATTATTAATGAAGTTGAAATAAAAATTTCTGCAACAGTAACTAAAGCCTGTAAGAAACTAGATAACAAAGTCAGTGTGACTAAGGGGAAGCGTTGGCAGAGAGCAGATGATGAACGCAAAGGAACAGGTGGTCTGAGGTGCATTTGTTTTAATGTGAGAAGTGTCATAGATAAGGCAGATGAACTTAGGGCTTGGATTAGCACCTGGGAGTATAATGTTATTGCTATTACTGAGACTTGGTTGAGGGAAGGACATGATTGGCAATTAAATATCCCAGGATATAGATGCTTCAGACGGGATAGAGAGGGAGGTAAAGTGGGTAGAGGAGTTGCATTCCTGATCAAAGAGCTGTGCTGAACGAGGGCACTATGGAGGACTCAGCAGTGAGGCAATATGGGCAGAGCTCAGAAATAGGAAGGGTGCAGTAACAATGTTGGGGCTACAGGCCTCCCAACAGCGCGTGTGAGATAGCGGTACAAACATGTAGACAGGTTATGGAAAGATGTAGGAGAACAGGATGGTGGTGATGGGAGATTTTAATTTTCCCAACATTGACTGGGATTCACTCGGTGTTAGGGGTTTAGATGGAGCAGAATTTGTAAGGAGCATCGGGAGGGTTTTCTAGAGCAGTATACAAATAGTCCAACTCAGGAAGGGGCCATACTGGACCTGGTATTGGGGAATGAGCCCGTCCAGGAGGTGGGAAGTTTCAATAGGGGATTACTTTGGGAATAGTGATCATAATTCCGTAAGTTTTACATTACTCATGGCCAAAGACGAGAGTGGAAGTGCGCTAAACTAGGGGAAGGCCAACTATAGCAAAATTCAGCAGGACCTGGGGAACGTGGATTGGGAGCAGCTGTTTGAGGGTAAATCCACATTTGATATGTGGGAAGCTTTTAAAGAGAAGTTGATTAGAGTGCAGGACAGACATGTCCCTGTAAAAATCAGGGATAGAAATGGCAAGATTAGGGAAACCATGGATGACAGGTGAAATTGAGAGACTAGCAAAGAGGAAAAAGGAAGCATACATAAGGTCTACATGACTGAAAACAGATGAAGCTTTGGAAGAATATTGGGAAAGTAGGACCAATCTGAAATGAGGAACTTAGAGGGCTAAAAGGGGTCATGAAATATCTGTAGCAAACAGGGTTAAAGAAAATCCCAAAGCCTTTTATTCACACGTAAGGAGCAAGTAGGTAACTAGAGAAAGGGTTGGCCCACTCAAAAACAAAAAGAGGGAAGTTATGCGAAAAGCCAGAGAAAATGAGTGAGATCCTTGATGAGTTGGCTATGTGGACTCCCTACCAGTCAGCGAAAGGCTTAGAACCACATCAGATGTGTTCTTCCTTGTATCATACCCTTTGAACATAAAGATGGGACAAGTCAACCGAGTGCTCTAAGAACTATCGGAGTGGCCCAAAGCCAAGCAGAATAGAGATAAGCAGAACGGCAGCCAATGGCAGCAGAGTGAAGAGCAGTGCAGGAAGCTGGAAACTGGTATGCACTGTGTCGGTCAGCACTGTCCCACAAAAGGTGGGAGTTACAGGTGTGTGCAGCTACTGGCAAATAGGAGACTGGCAGTGGCAGGGACAGCTGAGGAGGTTGTCACTCACACACACACTAACCCCTTCAGGAAGGCCTGTGTGTAAGGATTTTACCAGGAAAGGTAGGGGAGAGAATGTTTCTCACGGGCATAATCACCTTTGTTTCATTGTTTTCTACTGTTGTTTCAGTAGCTAAATTAACTTCAACAGTTTTACTTTAAACACTGCTGATATCGTGATCTTGGATTTCTGCCAATATGAAATAAGGCACTCCAACTGGTGTTTGATGCGCTCTGCAGGACAATAACAATATAAAACCTATTGCAGCTCTATCATTTATCCTAGTTCCACTGAAAGGTCTGAAAACTGAAAGATGAACTGTTTTTCTCTTTGTGGATGTTGTCTGACCTGCAAAACATTTCCAGTATTTTCGATTTTCATTTCAGTAATTTTCATCTGCAGTAATTTTGCTTCACGTTCAGGTTTGATTCCTGAATTTACCGCTCCCATGCAGCATCGTATCAAGCAGAAGTATTGATCCCTTGTAAAAAGATTTCATTAAGTTATTTTATTTAAAAAGAAGCAGGCCCCTGTTTCTACTGAGGAAGCTGTCATAGTGTCTTCATTCTGCAGAATTAGCTCTCCCACAGATCTCCACAGTTCAAAAAGTGGGAGCAGATAGCCCCTTGGAAACAAGCACTACTCTCCAAGAATGTGGCTGATGCTTAGATACATCCTAGTACGGATACATGGGAAAGGTACAACAGAAGCAACACGAACATAAGTGTAGAGTGAGCAAACTAATGGGTAGTTGAAGGTATGGTTCAAGTGCCTGGATAGATCAGGCTGTGTTGTTCTGTGCATCATCGAGGATGTCCCGAACAATAGCGGTCAATGGGGCAGGTTGGAAGACTGGCCAGATATTATGAACCAAAGATTGACTTTAAAAATAGAAATCACAAAATGACAGAAAGCTACCCATAAATATAAAATCTTATTAAGAATCCCTTTTTAAAATCTTACAGACAGAGTAATTCATGGAAGTGTTGAAGATACTTAAAATCAAGAAGCAAAACAGAGGGAAGAAATTAGAACAATCAGGCAAAGTGTACTGAGGATACGATCAGACTTCAAGGCTGACGAGTCCTGAGGACCAGATGGTTTGTGCATTCAGGTCTTAAAAGAAGGGCTGCAGAGATATTAGAAGCACTAGTCGTAACCTAAGGAAATTTCCTTAGGTTCTGGAGGATCCCAGCAGACTGGAAAGCAGCAAATGTAATTCTCTTTTCTTGCATAAAAGGAGACAGAGAGAAAGCAACAATCTGTATGCTAATTCACGAATCAGCTGGCACAGGGTAATTGCTGGAACCCACAAGGCGCTGCGGGAGTGTGCTGGACCCATAACCCAGAGGTCGATGGATTGAAGCTGTCCTCTGCTGTTTGGGCGGCATGGTGGCTCAGCGGTTAGCACTGCTGCCTCTCAGCACCAGGAACCCGGGTTCAATTCCACCCTCGGGCAACTGTCTGTGTGAAGTTTACACATTCTCCCTGTCTCTGCGTGATTCTCCAGCGCAAAAGTGGAGAAAGTGAAGTTGAGTCCACAACCCGAGCAGCCACAATCTCACTGAAATGGTATAATAGACTCAATGGGCTGAACGTTCCACATTCCTAAAGTGCTGGATGGAAATTGCCATCCTAACCTGGTCTGGCCTACATGTGACTCTCAACCTACAGCAATGTGATTGATTCTCAACTGCACTCTGGGTAAATAGGGATGGCTAATGAATGCTGTCTGGCTAGCGACACCCTCATCCATTAATAAATTAAGAAAAAAATTGGCAGGTCTCTGAACAGCACTGATGGAGAGAGGGATCTTGAGGTTCAAGTCCATAGCTCCCTGAAACTGGTCACAAAAGTAGACAGGGCGGTAAAGAAGGCATATGGCATACAGCATACATCCCTTTATCGGTTGAGGAATTGAGTACAAGAATCAGAATGTCATGTTGCTGCTCTATAAGACTTTGGTTAGGTCACACTTTCAGTGTTGCGTTCAATTCTGGTCACCACGTTACTAGAAAGATGTGGAGGCTTTGAAGAGGGTGCTAAAGAGATTTACCAGGATACTGCCTGAATTAGAGGGTATGAGCTACAAGGAGAGGATAGAAAAACTCAGTGCTGTTTTCTCTGGATTGGCGGAGGCTGAGGGGAGACTTGATAGAGGTCTACAAGATTAATGAGATACATACATAGGGTTGACAGTCACAATCTCCACATAACCCCCCCCACCCGGACCAAGAGGTGAACTCTCTAAAACTAAGAAGCATGCATTCAAGATAAGGGCAAAGTTCAAAAGAAGATGTAAAGGGGCAAGTCTGTTTTCCTTATTGCGTAGAGTGTGGTAGGAGTGTGGAACACAGTGCCAGAGGTGCTGATGGAGACAGATACGATAGGGGTGTCTGAGAGACTTAAATAAGCACATGAACATGCAACGAAAGGAGGTAAACAGACCAGACCAGTGCAAGCAGAAGGGATTTGTTTAGTTTGGCACGCATTCAGCACAACATTGTAGGCCAAAGGACCGCTCCCTGTGATCTATAGTTCAAGGTTTTAATGTTCTAATCCAAGTATCACATTTACATTTTAAACTATTTGGGTGGAGTCATTTTACATATAACCACAATCAATTATTAGTAATTGAGAAAACAATTCAAATAACTATTATGCATATTTTTGCTAAAAAGCTGTATTTGCGTCTTCTCAGGTGGCTTTGCCTTGGCTACACACCACAATCTGTGCACCGCAACTGATGCGGATGATCTGTCCTCATTTTATATTTGTCACCGAGTTCTCTGTTGTGCTTTTCATCAAAAGCTGAAAAACTGGGAATTTGCCAAGTGAGACAATCCTAAGTGTGAACTTCAATATTTCACACAGCAAATTGACCAGATAGACAGCATGAATTATATCACAATGACTAAACCAATAACCATGGTTTAGCCTTTCGTTGCTGACACTATAACCATACACCCAGTTTTGATGCATGTAGCTAATAGCAAGTCTGCCTGATCACCAGTGAGCCACAGCAAATTGACATTTATTTTGTCTAGTTGGTCTACACTATTCTCAATAGCTGTTGTTAAGCTTCACTGGGATGGTCATTGGGGAAAATTAAATCAACATTTTTTTTTGTGACTGAAGTATACAAAATCCCCCAATTCGACTTTCTGATTGGCTCAGGTTACAGTACTTAATAATTATTATAGATAGATTACAGCCACCAAGCAAACTGTTATGAACTGTTGACATTCAACTTTAACAGAGAAAACCTTTACCTCCTAAAATCTCTGGCAAACACCTGCAGAAGGGGAAAAAGAACTCTCTGGTGTAATGGATGGAATAAAATCCTGGGAAAGCAATTCAGTGCCAGAGGTCCAAAGGATTCCTTCAGTTTTTTCACTTCACCGCAGAACAAACGAGGCATAAAAGGAACTAGGTCAAAGCAAAGCCACAAGAATTGGATAACAAAAGTGTGGAGCTGGATGAACACAGCAGGCCAAGCAGCATCTCAGGAGCACAAAAGCTGACGTTTTGGGCCTAGACCCTTCATCAGAGAGAGGGAGTTGGAGCCTGGGTCCGGAGGACCCATGCAAGATACTCCCTGAAATCAACCTATGTTTATACGCCTGTCCAATAAACCTTATTGCTATTCACTCAACTGCATAAATCTTATCTATCATGATGGGTTACTTGAACTGTTAAACCACATAGACACGTCGAACAGATCCTTAGTTCTACACACTAAGGCATTTAGTTGTGCAGCTGCTATTGCCCGTTATGTACTTCTGGGCCATTTCAGGGTTGGTTCTTTTAAATGCTATAGTCTATGTAGAACACAGAACATACAGCACTACAGCACCTTCAGTACAGGCCCTTCAGCCCTCAATGTTGCGCCGACCTGAGAAACCAAACTGAAACCCATCTAACCTACACTATTCCATTATTATCCATATATTTATCAAATGACCATTTCAATGCCCTTAATGTTGGCAAGTCCACTACTATTGCAGGCAGTGTATTCCAAGCCCTTACTACTCTTTGAGTAAAGAACCTACCTCAGACATCTGTTCTATATCTATCACCCCTCAATTTAAACCTAAGTGCCCTCGTGCTAGCCATCTCCATCTGAGGAAAAAGGGTCTCACTGTTCACCCTATCTAATCCTCTGATCATCTTGTATGTCTCTACTAGGTCACCTCTTAACCTTCTTCTTTCTAACGAAAACAGCTTCAAGCCCCTCAGCCTTTCCTCATAAGACCTTCCCTCCATACCAGGCAACATCCTGGTAAATCTCCTCTGCACCCTTTCCAATGCTTCCACATCCTTCCTATATAATGCAGCGACCAGAACTGTACACAATACCCCAAGTGCGGCCGCACCAGAGTTTTATACACCTGCAACATGGCCTCCTGACTCCGAAACTCAGTCCCTCTACCAATAAAACCTAACACACCGTACGCCTTCTTAACAACCCGATCAACCTGGGTGGCAACTTTCAGGGGTCTATGCACATGGACACTGAGATCTCGCCGCTCACCCACACTATCAAGGATCTTACCATTAGCCCAGTACTCTGTATTTCTGTTATTCCTTCCAAAGTGAAGCACTTCACACTTTACCGCATTAAATTTCATTAGCCACTTCTCAGCCCATCGCTACAGTTTATCTGTGTCCCTCTGTAACCTGCAACATCTTTCCGCACTATCCACAACTCCAACTTTAATGTTATCTGCAAATTTACTGACCCATCCTTCTTCGCCCTCATCCAGGTCATTTATAAAAAATGACAAACAGCAATGGCCACAAAACAGATCCTTGCAGTTCACCACTAGTAAATGAACTCCAGGATGAACATTTCCCATCAACCACCACCCTCTGTCTTCCTACAGATAGCCAATTTTTGATCCAAACCGCTAAATCACCCTCAATTCCATGACGCCGTATTTTCTGCTATAGCCTACCGTGGGGAACCTTATCAAACGCTTTACTGAAATCCATATACACCACATCAACTGCTTTACCCTCATCCACCTGTTTGGTCACCTTCTCAAAGAAATCAATAAGGTTTGTGAGGCACGACCTACCCTTCACAAAACCGTGTTCACTATCCCTAATCAACTTATTCCTTTCTAGGTGATTATAAATCCCATCTCTTACAGTCCTTTCCAACACTTTACCCACAACCGAAGTAAGGCTCACTGGTCTGTAATTACCAGGATTGTCTTGCCAATTTCCCACCAATTTATACACCAAAGTTGCCCATGTACCGATTTTTTTTGATGGGGAGGGGAAAGAAAGTGAGAGTGAGAGCGTCATGGAGGTACAGATGCTGCGGAGGAGGAACCAATAATGAAAGTATAGGACCGCAGGTGAGATTCAGGGAATATATTGGACTGCACGACAGCCTGCTGTGATTTCAATTATTTCTATTTAAAATCAGACATGTGCACTTACTCGATGCAATTTATTTTTTTTTAAACTGGGCATGCTATCTAATCAACACAGCACAGTGCAGGTAATGAAGACAGATGGGAGTAAAAAACTTACACCAGATTGTTTTGTGATGGTGAATGAGCAATGTTCTCAAAATTATTCATTTAGAACTTCAAATCACAGATTAAATTATTATATAATTGAATAATTGGATCAAGACTTGCCAAAGTAAAATCTGCTCCAACGGAAGCATGCCATTTTACTTCAAGTTTTGTAATATCACAAATTAGAATCATAGTCTGATACAGAGGAAGATATCCCAGATATTCAGCCCAGCCCATCTGTTGGTTGTGTGAACTAATTAATCCCTCTTCTTTGTTCATTCCTCATAGCTCTGCCAAATCTTGCCTTTCATATTATTTAATTCCCTTTTGAAAATTGCTGAATTTGTTTCCAGCATTCCTTTAGACACAGCAATCCACAGATGCCCCCTGAAAGTTTCCTCAGTACCACTGGTGCATTTACCAATCACCCTGAATCAGTGTTCTTTAGTTGCCTAATCACTTTGCCACTGGAGAAGTTTTTTTTTAAAAAATAGCTCTTAAAACATTCAGAATACTGAAGACTTTCATCAAACCTACTTGAACCTACTCTGCTCCAAATTTCGACTCTATTTTAAAGAATATGACAGCAGAACATTGCAAAATACAGAGTATCAAAATCAGCATGGCTACGTGAAGGAGAAATCATGCCAAAATTTGTTAGAACTTTGGAGGCAGTATCAAGCAAGATAATGAGCAGATAGTAGACGTAAAGGAGAAAAACTAGAAGTGATCTGTTAGGAAATCCAAACAGTGTTCCTCAAGTCTACCTACTAGGATAATAGCCCATGGTGTTGGAGGTAGTCTACTGGCATAGACAGTGGACTGGCTAATAGGAGACACAGTTAGGATTGGGGGAGGGTGGCCAGGGGCCTGAGAAGAGAGAAGGTGACATTTTTAGGATGGCAACCCGCAACTAGTCGAGCGCCACAGGAAAATCAGTGCTGGACTATAAGTATTTACAATATACATCACTGACTTGGATGAGGAAAGTGAATGTATATTGTCAAGTAAAATGGAGGGGATAATTGGTGTAACCCTGTTAATAGAAATTCACAAAAGGATTTATTGCAGAAGGATCTTAAAAACAGAGAGTAGAATTAGTATGGATGGAGATAAGAAACAGCAAAGTGCAAAACAAAAATCACTCAAAGGAGTAATTTTCATACCCCCTAACAATAGCTATTAATCAAGAAATTAGAATAATTTGTAATAGAGGCAATACAATAAACATGGAGAAAAAAAATCATTATGTAGCCTGAGAGAGAACAAATTAGCAGGAGGATGAAGAAGTTAATGGAATGCGATCAAGATGGCTTCTTAGGGTAATGCAGCATAGAATCAAACAGGAGTCAAATTTTGATCAAAACTTGAAGTTCATCATTTTCAACATTGAAAAAGAGATCATCTTACAGAACCCTACAGGGGGTCCAAAAGCACAGTTTCCAGCATAAACAACTTCAATGCTTGCTGCATTGGAAAAACAAACGCTGCCATCCTGGCTACTGGTATTGGCATTTAAAAGGAGTTTGCCAGCATAGCAGTACAACTGCTGAAACACCACCTTATAAAAGTAGCTTCATGAAGTAGAAACCTGCACTACCCACACTCAGGTGTAATAACAGTGGTAAAATTTGGACAATCAGATTTTAACCTCATTATCCTACTATATTAACAAAGACCGCTCATGGACTAAAAAAGAAAGGGCTTAAAATAGCTGTAGTGGTCATCTGATCACAAATTAAGGCAAGCTTCTTGAGATCCATGTGGAACAAACAAAAGCATGTGCATTGAAATTACCATTTTTATCAAAAGACAACAAAACCAGACAACTGAATCTGCACCAAGAAACACATGCTTTCTCTAAAACTGTGGCAATTTCACATATTTGGAGAATAATGGACAATGAAGCTAGATTCTGGAATGCACACACAAATATTTCAACATCTGCTTTTAAGCAGCAGAGCAGAGAAAAGAGAGATTCACAACTGCAGAACCTGGAAGCCTTGCTCTTTACCTCGGTTCCTTCTCACCTTGGCAGATATTAATGAAAATGCAATTTGGGAAAACAACATTGAAAACTCAAAAATATTTATGGTACAAGTCAACAATTACTGATTGTGGCCACTTTTAAAATCTAAAGCAAAGACTCTGAGGACTGCTGAACTGCATAACCGTCATTTTATTCCATTATGTACCAGCCACATTCCACTTTTAAACTTGTTATTAGTGTTTGATGTCATGTTGTTATTTTTCTCAGAGTTCCATTTCCTTTCCATTCAAGGATATTTTGCTAATTGGTTCCATAATTTTCTAACAAACCACTTTTTAATTGATTGTAACAGTTGCATTCTAAAAATTAAAACCAATTGTTGCTACAGACCAAGAGGAAGTTTAAATAACAGAATGGAGTTGATTTGACCTTTTGCCTGATTGTAACACAGACCCCAGCATTCCTGGTTTTACATCTCTCAATACCCTTCATCTGGCCCATGAGCCAGCTGTCATAAACTCCTGGCATCCAAATACAGAGGGTATGGTTTGAGGCTGAGCCTGAGTCTTTCAGCAGAGTTGCTCCAAGGTCCCCTCCTGTGATCTTCTCAGTCGACAGTCAACATCCTTCTGGTACCCATGCTGCATTTGGAAGCACATTGCAAAAAGCTCATGGCAGAGGCATATGGAAGACAAACACTGAAGCAATGCATAAAAGTCACGAGTTTCATTTCATGCATTTGAATTAAATAATTAATTTTTGAGTTTGGATGTCCATTTGATTATAGTTTTCATTTCTGTGGTGAAGTGAGGAAGGAAGTCAGTACATATCAGAAAGGAGATTCACTGATGATCAGCGAGAGAGCGAGGGATGGAGGGAATGAGAGGGCAAGGGGGCCCGATTAGTGAATGGGAAGGTGCAGTTAAGGTTCTAGTCATGAATAATCTGATCACAGGGAACCCTGCCAGAAAGGGCTTCTGGGCACTGGGAGCTACAACAGCAGGTCAATGTTTCATAGAGTCACTGCCATTCTACTCAGCTAATGCTTCAGCAATCCTATTGATCTGTGAAAAAACAGATTGCCCTTCCAACTTCTCCTCAGCTTTACACCCAATAGTCAGAAGTTGCACGACACCATTATAGTCCAACAGGATTATTTGGAATCACACAAGCGCAGGTGTACCTGTTGGAATATAACCTGGTGTCATGACATTTGACTTTGTTCACCTCAGTCCCACACTGGCAATCCCACATTGTAACACCCGATAGCAAGTGGTAAGAATCAATCCCTCAAATGACTAAACTGTGTAGCAAACTGCAGACAACCACAACCACTGAGATTTCCCAGCAACTTTGTTTTTGTTCCTGATTTATAGCATCTGCAGTTCTTTCGGTTTTTATTTAGGACCACTAGGGATCATGGTAGCACACGAAACCACAGCCACACTACAACAAACATTCACACGGGCCAAAGACCCCATACCCATGACATGCAGAACCAACATACTATACAAAATAACTTGCAATGACTGCAACAAACATTAAATTGGCCAGACCAGAAGGAAACTAGCCATCAGGATACATGAACACCAGCTCGCAGCAAAATGACACGACCAACTTTCCCTCATCTCAAGTTTTTGAGCTCCTGAGATGCTGCTTGGCCTGCTGTGTTCACCCAGCTTCACACTTTGTTATCTTGGATTCTCCAGCATCTGCAGTTCCCATTATCTCTCCATCCACAGGCCATGTAGTTTTGGATCAGAACGGTGGAGGTAAAATCCCTAGAATTATTTAAAGGGATAACTGGGAATTCAACACAGCAGGCCTTGGTTCTCTTGGCTGGATAAACAATATGCACCAAATTGTCATTCTCATCCAGCAGGATATTGTGGAAGGAAAGAAAAAAGTACAAAATCTCTACATTTTTAAATGATAGATCAAGAAATTTGATTTAAGTACAGGATTTTTTTAAACTCCCCCTCTTAGAGTATGAAAGCCATTTGGTTTTTATTGCAGAGAAGGATTTTGATTAGTTTGCTTTTACTTTCTAAGCCTACATGTTTCCATTTTACATACCTGGGCCTCTGCTGGTGCATTGAATTGGGACTGTCAATAAAATTTCCCAGCTGGCCTTCCTGACCTGCCGCTGTGCCACAGGGCAGGTAAAGCAAAAAGAGGTCTGTCCAGCCCCATGCATGTCTTAATCAAGGCTCTTAAAGCAACCAACACCTGGTCTCATCTTTGAAAATGACAACAGGAGGGAGGTCAGAGACAAGGGAAATAACTCAGCTTACCCAGCTCAGATATTAGGAAGGACATAATGGATGGGGATCTTCCATTACTGATTTCCTTTCTCAATTGTGCCCCCTTCCACAAACAAGCAGAGGGGGTCAGATCCTCATCCTTGTGCTCTCTTCTTTCCAGCCTCCTCCCACCAGTGCCATCCTGTAATTCCTCACCCCACTCTCCCCATCCACCTCCCGGAACTTCTTCTGAGCTCACTAATATTCATTACGCTTGTCCCCATCCTTACCCCAACATGGATTCTGGTGAAGGTCCACTGTCCCAGTCATGGCCACCATCCCCAGATTGTCCAGTGAGCTTAGTGGCAGTTGTGGTGTTAAATGGCTGCGGTTTAGCCAAACTCAGCTCGAATGTATCCCCTGCTGAATCTACCTAACAGAAACCTCACCACTCATTAAAATTCTTGGCGGCACTACAAGTTATGAGCACACGAGCCCAAAAGCCAGTACAATGAATTCTCAAAAAAAATTATAAAAACAAAAAATGTCTATGACATCAAAATAAAGAACAAATCTTATCTCACTATTGTGCGATTTTGAAAAAAGCTTTCCTCAGTTCCTGCTATATAATTTATGTGTCGGTTATCAGCATTGATATGTCACAAACTCATTGCTGCAGAAGGTCATACATGCAACAGCTATGTTCATGGCAAGCTTCAGGAAAGATAGGTGCAAAGTGCATAATCATTAGTTCAGAATTAGATGGGGTCGGGGGTGTACAACACTCTAATGGCACCCATCATATAGCACATTGGGGACAAAGGGAAAGAACATGCCAAACTTCCTTGGATGTGCCCTTATGTGCTGATGTCTTATTATGAAATAGTACAGAAAACATTCAAGCAGCTCCAGCCCCCATTCAAATGAATGAAACTCATGAACTTCTAGACTTTATACATGCTTTCTCAACACAAACTTTGGGAGATTTCAACCTCAAAAAAACTGAGCAGGTTTTCAGGGAAGTAGGTGATCAGAAACAAGGAAATTGATGGTGTGTTGAACACCAGTTCCAACTGCTGGTTTCGTATTTAACTGGAGCACCTTCATCTCTGTGCAGGAAAGCCACCAATGGAGAGGTGAGTTGTCAACTTAAGTATGCAGGTCACCGTGAGCTATTTTCTTCAGGGTTTTCGGCTTTAACATGGGTGCATGGGTTTGTGCTCCTTTATCCTTGCACAGCTCAAGCAAAGAAACTGTCACCTCTGGAATGCATCAGTGCAAGGGTTTTTGCTAACAGGACCATAGAGAGCTTTCACTAATTTAAAGATGGTTTTCACTTTGTCAGGAATATGACCTTTGAGATTTTCAGTTGCTTGCATTGTGTTTAGGGTGTATGTTCTCTACTTTCTCCCTGTTAGAATCATGGCTGCCAACTTAGTCATTTGGTTGGTGGTCAGGGAAAGGCCAGTGCAACTGCAAGTGATACAGGTGGCAGATACACAGGAACATCAACCTTTGCAGTTGCCCTATCCATTTGGATGACAACAATGGCTGCAGGGTAGATGACCTAACTGACCATCTCATGATACAGGGAGCTATTCGTGTTTCTTTTTATTTGGGGTGTGGGGAAAAGAGACAAAAAAGCAACGTTACTGTAATAGTGCATAGTCTGGTGGGGGAGGTTTGACATGATGCTGTTCTCTGCATCAACAGTCCAGAAGACAGTGTTGCTTGCCCTAGTGCAGGGTTCAAGACATCTGCTCAGGCTGCAGAGGGAAGGTATGGATCTAATTGTGGTGATCCACGTAGGCACTATTGACACAGGCAATTTGACAAGAAAAGCTCTGCACAGTATTAGGAGTTAGGCACCAAATTAAAGAGAAGGTAATAATCTTTGCATTGTAACATGAGCCAGATGCAAACTGAGATAGCATAAACAAGAGAAAGGAAGCAGGGCTCAAGCGCTGGTGTGGGAGGAGAAATTCTGGCACCAGACTATAAAGAAAAATTAATAAGAGGGTCAACTGTTCAACCTCTCAAACCTGTTCTGCCATTTAATATCACCGCTGATTCAATCCTCTTGTACCTTCCACATAAGCCTCGAGTCCCTTACTGGTTAAGAATCTCTCTATCTCAGCTTTAAAATACACAAAGACTCTGTCCCTACAGTTCTCCTGCATTGGACAAATTGGGGCTGTAGGGTTGAGACAGTTTAGACTTGAGCCTTATTGATACCCGTGTTCTCGTGAACTATACCACAATGGAAGCAGAAGTATAAGGCATTTTAAATCAAAAAGGGGACAAGGGATCAAATTTGGGAAGACGTAATAAATCAGCTCAAGAGGCAAAGCAACAGAGAAAGATATTAACGTGGGAAATTATGATAAGACAATATTAGGAAGGGATAAAGAGCATAAATGTAGAATAAGTCAACATTTTAGGCTACAGGTTACAAAAATAATAAAAAAAAACTAAAGTCTGGATATCTGAATTATGTAGCATTAAAGTAAAACATAGATGCACTGATTGAGCAAATAGAAATAAGCATGATCTGACAGCCATTACAGAGACACGGCTGTAGGATAACAGATTGCAACCTGAATATTAAAGAATACTGGATGCTCAGGAAAGACTAAGTTAGGAAAAATAGAAGGTGGTTCAGTTAATTAATGATTTAGCACAATCAAGAGGGATGACCTAAATTCAGGAAATAATTATGTAGAAACTGTATAAGCAGAGATAAACAACAATAAAGGCAGCAAGTCACTTGTGGGAGTGGTATACATGCCTTAACAATAATCATATGGTAGGATAGAATATAAAAAGGAACTAATAATGGGAGCCTGTTGGAAATGAAATGCCATTATCATGAGGATTTTACTCTAGATAATTTAGGCAACATTAGCCTGGATAAAATAATACCTAGGATATTACTGGGATAGCTTCTTAGAATGCATGTTCTGGCTCCAACCAGAAAGCAGACCACAGGGGGTTTGGTTCTGCTTTAATGCAATATTGCGTTCCTGTGCAATATCATGTTATAGACAAACAGTTGTGGTAAAGAAATCGCAGGGCCTATGGGAAAAGCAGGGTTGGGACCGACCAACAAAAAAAAAGTTAAAAATCACAAAAAAACACTCAACAACCTAACACAAAAGGATAGCATTGTTTGAATAAATGCTTAATTCATATCTAGTAATTAAATAAAAGTAAATTTAACACCTTAGCTTGAAAAATGGTCGAGATGACGGTGATGGGGGAGGCGGTTTTGGGGTTGATCTGTTGTTAATGCAGGGACTGAGAGTTGTTGTTGTCGTCATCATCAAAATCGCCTTCACGTGCAGTTGTGGTTTCAGCATTAGGGTGAAAAACAGTTAATCCCAGAAGTGTTAGCTGTGGTTCATTGTCTTTTGTTTCGAGGAGGTGAAAATATCACTACCTTTAGAAAGCTCATCAATGGTGGAAGATTGGCTTGGCGCATTATCCAGGATGAGGAGAATCTTGAAATACAATTTTTTTTTCCCTGCAATACTGTCTGAAAACGTTGATGTTTTGGAAGATGTTAAGTCAGAAAAAATTTGCGCGTCACCCAACCTATTTTTCTTGACCTAAACTGGATGCCTAGAGTAGAGTTAAGGTAACCTTTCAAGGCTTGTGGGTTAGCAGAGTGGTACAGCACCACAGGCTTACACATTAAGTCTCCACTGGCATTGGCACCCAGCAGGACAGTGACATGATCCTTTGCCACCTTAAAGCCTAGCACTTCATTCATAGAAATATAGGTTCTTGATGGCATTTAAATAGGTCCTGTCCAAGTTGAAAATTTGATGCAAGTTGCAGCCTTCAATTAACTTTTTTTAAGCTATAGGAGGAAGTGCCAATCGCATGGTCCATGTCTGCTTCACCACAACTTTACATTATAAATAGCATAATTGGTTTTAAGCAAATCAGCCACTGCTAGCACTAAAAGCAGGCACATCTGCAGGATTTTCAGTTTTTGGTAGATCTTCATAAATTGATCGAGCTTTCGTTTTTAATAGCAAGAAGGGTGGTCCCAGATCCCTTTCTCGTTTGATCTTCTATCCACATACTTAGAAGCCAATCCATCTCAAGTTCCTTTGTCTGTGACTTCACAGATTTGCTAGCACTCAGATTTGTTCCAGCAATACAGCTTGCTTTAGTCTTTGCTGCATTGCCTCTAATGATGCAGATCTTAGACTCCTGTATTCCTGTTCTGCAAACGATATCACATTCTCTCATTACACTCAAAATACTTCATAACATCTAGTTTCTCTTCCAGTGTTATGGTTTTTTTAAAAAAAACATTTACCACCTTCAATTCTTCAATTCTAAGCACCAGGATGCTTCTTGCTAACACTCTCATCACATTGTCCTCACGTTTCTCCATGGGTAACCCAGCAGAACTTGCAATAAAATGTACTGAACCTTTCACTGAAAGCATGATGATCACGAGATGCTGGTGCAGAGACACTTTCAGCACTGACATTGTTTCATGTGCTTTAGCTCTGAGCATGCACCAATGTGATGTCAATACATACTCCTCTGCGCACTGGTGGAATCGCATTAGAGTCAATACAAGTTCATGTTTTAGAAGTAGCATTTCCCCTATTCATCAGTTGCATTATAGCCAACTCAAGTTGTCAGAACATCCATTATAGCATAACTCCCAAAAAGTAGGCCTGACAGTGCAGATTGGATGAATTAAGGATGGCATGGTGAGGCCCCCACAAATGGGAGCCCCAGATGCTCCCACAATGCACAACTTAGTTATTCTGCATCAGTTGGGAACAGCTTTCTGTACTCACTTTGTACATCCATCCCCTTCCATACAAAATACTAGGAACAACGAAGCATCCCTATCACAATCAACCACTGCTCCACCTCAACTGTTGTCTCACCATTTGAGGAAAAAAAAAGCAATATAACATTATATTAAATACCCATATAGACATGCTTGTGCAATCACACAATTTTAACTTGTGGTAGAAGTTGAGAAGGTCGAGTTGACTGGGGTTTCCTGCACTTTGGTAAAGAGCTGGAAAGTCCTTCTGCACATCAGTGGGCTGCTGAATGACCGAACTTAATCGGAATCTAAAGTGTTGTTTACGACAACATTCAAGACATTGGGATCCAGCTATTTGGGATGTTGTACTGAGTGCGGCATTCTAATAACTCTTTCCAGGGACATGGACAAAGGCCTGGAGACATCATGCAACTTATGTTTGAGATAGGCTTCTTCAAATCTTTTTCCAAGAATGCATTGTCCTACTGAAAGGCCAACCTGAAATCTTCACATTTCTGACAACTGTTCCAAATTCGCCCACAACCATCAAGGCCCAAGCAGCTGTATCCAGCAATTCAGAGCTTGGAAGGTGCTGTGCTCTGCACTGGGAGTTCTCCACTTCTGGCCCTGTCAGCACTACGTGCTCTTGGTAATTCTTGCGTCACAGGTGACCAGGTGAGAAACCCAACCAGCTGTTCGACTAGTCACACTGAGCTGTGCTCATTTGAATGGGGTGCGCCTGGGTCTGTGACGGTACATTTTCAGAGAGAGTGACCTTGTCGAAGGGTGTTTTTTTGTTCTTTTCCCACACCTCCTTTGGTGGGACGCTTAATAGGCCCCAAGGGAAAAGACAGATGTAATTTGGAACTGTCACAAGGTATAAAGTGTTAAGTCACCATGCACATTATATATTTCACTGCTTGTGGACACCAAGTCAAAATGATAAGTATTGTGTGCCACGTGGCTAAGAGGTTTACCATTCTGTCACCAAGTAGCTGGGAGGTCCCCCATCTCCAAAGGTAATGCATCTCCTCCAAAATCTTCACTCAGTATGGACTTTTAATCAGATGGACCAATGGGCTAAGGGGTGGTGGATGGAGTTTAATATAGGTAAATATGAGGTGCTACAATTTGGTATGACAAATCAGGGCAGGACTTGCACACTTAGTGGTAAGGGGAGCTTGCTGAACAAAAAGAGACCTTGGAGTGCAGGTTCATAGTTCCTTGAAAGTGAAGTCCCAGGTAGAAAGGATAGTGAAGAGGGTGTTTTGGTATGTTTGCCTTTATTGGTGAGTGTATTGAGTATAGGAGTTGGAAGGTCATGTTACAGCTTGACAGGACATTGGTTAGGCCACTTTTGGAATACTGCATGCAATTCTGGTCTCCCTGCTATAGGGAGGATATTGCTAGGGTTGGAGTGTATGAGCTATAGGATGAGACTGAATAAGCTTGGGCTATTTTCCCAGCGCACCAGAGGCCGAGGAGTGAACTTAGAAGTTTATAAAATCAGGAGGGATGTGGAGAGTGTGAATAGTCAAAGTCTTTTCTCCAGAACAGGGGAGTTCAAAACTAGAGGGCATAGGTTTAAAGGTGAGAGGTTAAAAAATTTTTTTAAAAAAAGACGCTAGGGGTAACTTCTTCAAACTGAGGGTGGTGCATGTATGGAATGGACTGCTAGACGAAGTGGAGGAAGCAGACACAATTATAACAGTTAAAAAAGGCACCTGGAAGGGTATATGATTAGAAAGGGTTTGAGAGAGACATGGGTCAAATGTTGGCAAATAGGACTAGATTTGTATAGGACATCTGGTCAGCATGGACGAGTTGGACCAAAGGGTCTGTTTTCATGCTGTACATCTCTATGATTCTATGGCTGTATTACTTTGAAGTCAAATCCAAACCAGGAGGAGCTGGGGTGATTATATTTCTTGCACTGAGCAGATTAGTCAATGCATATAACAAGACCAAGATATCCCATTTGCTCCCTACATTGATAGTCTAGACAACAAGATTGAAGACACTCTCAAGGTATTTCAGTTTGGCATAAGGCAACATGAGTAGCTGTAATTGGCAACTGCTGAAGATAAGCAATTACATAAACAGAGTTGCAAAGACTATTATCCAAGGTTAACTCGACAGTACGAAAAAGGAAGCTTAAAAGGAAGCTTGTGAGAACATTTGCTCATCTGGTCACACGGAGATAAACTCTGTACATCACAAGTAATTTTCAACCAATACAAAAAGTATTATGCCAAGATATCATGGCCATGTGATGAAAACACAAGACAAGACACGACACAAGACAGCTATCATGAGAATCTGTGTACTGGCCAGGGATGCATGTCAGGATATCTAGTGTCTGGTAATTGCTTGTGAGGCATGCCAAACATCCCAAGCCTAGCAGCCGAGGGGGCTTCAATAGAGACGGTGTTGCTTCCATTCCTTGAACAAAAATAGAATTGACTTAATCAGTGTAAGGAGAAAATTATATTCTGTGAAGTATCACTTCTCCAAATATCACACTGTTCAATGACTTTGTGACACAAGTAGTATTACTACAGCTGGAGTAAAGACCACCATTTAACAGCTTATTCAGTATGCTGGAGTGGACGGTGTTTGACAAAGGACTGCAGTTTGCAGTTCACTGGCAAAGCATTCTAAGACACGTGCCGAGTGGGAACTGACCCAGACAACATCACCACCCCACTATCCATGTTCATACAGTCTAGCAGAATCTATGGCACATACCATCAAATCTATGCTCATCAAGCAGCAAAATTTGATTTTCTGCATTTCCTCATTGCTAAGAGTTTTGTTCAACATTGATGGAGAAGGGACTGTCAAATCCAACACAACTGAAGTTTGAAGTTTGGAAGGCAAGTGTGAGCAACCTTGTCTAGCAACTAATTGTCTAACCGCCAACCGTCCAACCAGAATCAGAGGACATTCTTCTTCAAATGACAGAAGGAAGTGGAAGAACTGCATGACCAAATAAAAAAAGATTGACAACTACCATAACTACATACTGGACAAACAGCAAGAATCAGAAATCCTGCCACAAATACCAGGAAACAGCAAAGGTTTAAAGATAATGCAGTCAGTTCAGGTAATTAGCGATCATGCTGTTACATTTCAACAGGTACATAAGCTCCAAAAGATGATGATTTTAAAAAGGCATTTGGACATGTGCATGGCTAGGAAAGGTTTAGAGGAATATGGGCTAAATGCAGGCAAATGGAACTGGATTAGCTTAGGAAACCTGGTCAGCATGGATGATTTGGGCTTAAGGGAATGTTTCTGCGCTGTGCGATTCTGTGACTCGAGTGACATCAAATGGAATTTCAAGTTTGAAAAACAAGTGAAAAATAAAACTTCACCCTCTTCCAGCAGCACAGTGACTCAGTGGTTAGCACTGCAGCCTCACAGCACCAGGGACCCGGGTTCGATTCCAGCCTCGAGCAACTGTGTGTTGAGTTTGCACATTTGTCCACGTGTGTTTCCTCCAGATGCTCCCATCTCCTTCCCAGCACAACAACGTGCAGGTTAGGTGGACTGGCCTTGTTCAATTGCCCATGGTGTTTAGGGATCTGTAGATTAGGTTGGGTTACAGGGAAAGGATAGGGGAATGGGTCTGAGTGGGATACTCTTGTGGGTCGAAGGGCCCGTTTGCACACTGTAGGGATTCTATAAACATTCTATGGTGGTTGAATGATGACAGACTTCTTTGCCAAACGCAAACCAAAAATTACCCATCTTTCCAAATGGGCGTACAATCACTAGCTCAGAACAAATTGCCCAACCTTCAAAATGCTGTGTTGAATTGACAACATATACCTATGTACAAAATGACCATCTGTTGAGATTTAATTTTCTTTAGGAAAACGGACATGTTTTATTGTCTTGCAGATATGGAATATACGTTTAAGGAAACGCTCAAGCTATCATCAGGGTTTCAGACTTCATTTAAAGGAGTTCTCTTGCAGCATAACATGCTGAGGGAACCATGCTTCAGAGTATCTAAATTTGTTAAATTAAGCCCAGGCATTCAAGTGCCTAAGAGTGTATACCAGAAGCTGAAAAAAGGTTTTATGAATCCTTTAATACTATGTGACACGTGTTATACATTCTTGTGTTATTGGAGGTAACATTAAAAGTTTCACACCATGAAACCTGAAGAAGACCAGCTATAATATCTCGTTAAGTTCAAGAGATGTGCTGTCACTACAAGGCATCAAAAACACAGCAGTGACACACATCAACAAGAGGCACAGAAATAGTTCACACCCATCCAGAGAAAGGCAAGTCTCAAGTCAGCACACACTTTCCTCCTTTAGTACTAATGCTACTTCTCCAACATAGCAACAGCCAGTATAGAAACTATTAGGATACACAGTAAAAAAAAAGTTTACATCATGCCTTTGACAATCTCAGCACATTTCAAATCAATAAATTACTTTTTGAAGTGTAGCCAATTTTGTGCTTAGCAAAGATCCAGAAGTCAACAAAATGTTACTGACCAGATAACTATTTTAGTTTCGTGAGTGACGTGGTGACCCAGACAAAAAACAAGAACCCCTTGCTCTGCTACAGTGTGTTAGGATTTTTTAATTTCTCTCTGAAAAGACATCTGAGCCTGGTTCAATAACTCATCTGAAAGATGCCACCTCTGGCAGCATAAAGCCCCTTCTTAATCTAGACTGACACTTCAGTAATGTATGTACTAAAGTCTCCGTAGCTTGAACTGCTAACTGGTAAGATCGTTAGCATTAAGTCATGGTAAACAGAGTTCATGGGCAAGTACGGAATGCAAAACAAACATTCACTAAACATCAGTGGGAAAGATACCTTTTCATCTGACACTGAACATATCCTTTCTCAATCGTGCCATTTATGGCGACTGCTGACAATCATGAGCATGTGCTTATGGCTTGTGTTGAACTAAAGCAGTTTTCCTTAAACAATCTAGTGACTTGCTCAGCCACTTCAGAGGACACTTGAGACAAAAATACTGGTGAAGTTGCAATTGGGCAGATAGAGATATTATTACTTAATTGAGGAACAAGTTTGCACTGCAGTTGCAGTGGTTTAATACTTTATTCCATTTATTGTGGGTTTGATATGAAACTCCACATAGGCTTTTAAAGTGCTAATTAACTGCAGTTAATCTATATAGTTTATTTTCATTGCAGTTAATTATCACATTGCTGGGATATGAAATTGTCACCAAGCTATTTTGAAAATATCATTTCTAATCACATTCAAATAAAATTACATAGCAAACATGGTAATTATGACATAGATTGGAGCATCTTAGAAATTATAGGTACTTGAACAATGGATATTAATCATCAGTATGTGATCAATCCAGTCTAGTAGATTGAATCTATTTTTAGTCAAATCCATGAGTATTTAGAATCATAGAACTGTACAGCATGGAAACAGATCAGATAACCTAAATTAATCTAGTCCCATTTGGCAGCATTTGGCCCATATCTGTCTAAACCCTTCCTATTCACATACCTCGACAATTGCCTTTATAAAATGTTGTAATTGTACTAGCCCCCACCACTTCTTCTGGTAGTTCATTCCATACATGCACCACCCTCTGCATGGAAAAGGCTGCCCCTCAGGTACCTTTAAATATTTCCCCTCTAATCTTAAAATGTATGCCCTTCAGTTTTGGACTCCCCTATTGAGGGGAGAAGGCCTTGGCTATTCACGCTATCCATGCCCCTCGTGATTTTGTAAACTAAGGTCCCCCGTCAGTCTCCAACAGTCCAGGGAAAATAGCCCCAACCCATTTAGCCTCTGCCTACAGCACCAACACTTCAACCCTGTCAACATCCTTGTAAATCTTTTCTGAACCCTTTCCAGTTTCACAATATTTGCTATTTTTTCTATAGCAGGGAGACCAGAACTGAACACAGTATTCCAAAAGTGGCCTAACCAATGTCCTGCACAGCCATGACATGAGTTCCCAACTCCTATACTCAATGCACTGAACAATAAAGGCAAACATACCAAAACACCCTCTTCACTATCCTTTCTACCCGGGACTCCACTTTCAAGGAACTATGAACCCGCACTCCAAGGTCCCTTTGTCCAGCAACGCTCTCCAGGACCTTACCATTAAGTGTACAAGTCCTGCCCTGATTTGCCTTACCAAAAAAAATGTAGCACCTCACAATCCAAATTAAACTCCATCTGCCACTCCTCAGCCCATTGGCCCATCTGATAAAAATCAGATTTTACCGAGGTTACCTTCTTAGCTGCCCACTGCGCCACCAGTTTTGGTGTCAGCTGCAAACATACCAACCATACTTCTTATGTTCACATCCAAATCATTTATATAAATAACAAAGCACATTTAAATATGAGTGAACTTCTCTACCCATTGTGTTTAAAAAGTAATAAGATTTTGTACAAATATGGGAATGCATTTTTACCATTCCACAAAGAAATGCCAACCCAAGGATCAAAAACAAAGTTGCTGGAAAAGCTCAGCAGGTCTGGCAGCATCTGTGGAGGAGAAAACTGTTAACATTTCGGGTCCGTTGACCCTTCCTTAGAACTGACGGTGGCTGGGAAAACGTCAGTTTATATGTAGAAAATAGGGAGATGGGTGGTAGGGAGTAAATGATAAGATGAGCCCAAAGAGAGAGAAAGACAGTTGGACAGACAAAGGAGTTGCTAACGATCAGGCCGGGAGAGTGAACAGTTGTTAATGGGGACTGTTAGTGGCTAAAACAGGGGGCGTGTAGTGGCAGGCTATATGGTAACAAGGCCTGGTGTGTGGGGTGGGGGCTGGGGCATGGGGGAGTCTAGGCCCTAACTTATTGAACTCAATATTGAGTCCCGACGGCTGTAGGGTTCCCAAGCGGAAAATAAGGTGTTGTTCCTCCAGCTTGCGTTGGGCTTTACTGGAACACTGTACAAGCTGGAGACAGACGTAAGGATATCCCATTTTAGATCTACTCCTATCTAAAATGCCACTGCATTCTCAGTTATACACTAAATAAAAGAATATTATCTGCAACATTGATCTATAGTAAATTCAAAACTACAGAAAGTCAGAACCAATAATTTTCTGCTGTTGTAGTCTTTCCACTTTGCAATAAGCAGAAAAATTCCAGTTGACAACTAGCCTACAGCAAACTAATTTCCAGCTTCAATGAACTGAAAATTAAATACCGTGTTTATCTTCCTAACTCCTGCCATTTGCTGTCTGTTGCTCTATTTTTGATTGAATCAGTTTTTTTTGGGTGGCTTACTGCAGCTTTCACTGAGTTGACAGGCTTGTTTTTTTTAAAACAATGATTTGTGGCTCTTTTTGTTTAAAAGTTAATTTGCTGGATTCTAAATTTGAGTAATCATATTTAGTCACAAAGATCACTTCAGTCATTCTCCTGAAAAAGTTAGCTTTCAGAGTATTGTTAAAATATTATTTGCATGCTGATACTAAACAGGGGAGGCATCAGCTGACCAAAGTTTGCTTTTATGTCAACAGAATTGTAAATTGCAACAGCGGCATACCAACGGGGTGGCTAGGACCACTCCTGGCTAGATCTCCCAAAGGCATCCTGAGCAACCACTGACATTTTGGCTGTAGGGCAAGATATAAACAAATGTAGTTTTCTTTTTCAGCAGGAGATCTGGAAAAAGCACATTTTTTTTAGATAAGAACACACACAAAAAAAAGAGGAGCTGGATCAGGTCATTAAGTCTCTCAATTCTGTTACACTATTTAACAAGGAAAAAGCTGGCTAATTCTCAGTCTTAACTTTACTTACCCATCCAATCTCCATATTGCTCCATTCTCTTCATGTCCACATATTTATCTATAAGCCTCGATTGTCTAAGCCTTTCTTTGCAAACCCCACTCGTCATATTTGTTTTGTTCTGCTTTCATCTAGACAAACTCCTCCACTTTCCTCCCAAAATTGTCGTACGCTGGTCTTGTGTTATTTAATATTGATTGGTTTGTTTATTTGTGTAGCCTTACCCTGATCCTCACTGTTTTGTTCCTTTGATGACATAAATGCTTCTCTTACATTAACAGTCATCTCATGCTGTGATTTTGTGTTACGATGTTCAGAAGCTTTCACTTAATTGGCAAAACAAAAGGTAATTATATATTGAAGGGACTTAATTGGTTTTCGGATAAGGCTGTTTGGCAATTATTCCTTCTGTCAGGTTGCCTCCAGGAAATGCACACAGGCAGAAGCGTCATGAAGCAAGCCCAATTTGTGTCTTTCAGGATCAATTTGTACACCTGGCTTCAAAGCTGCCACCATGCAACTGGGAAGATTTCAGCCATTTTGTTCCGTCCTCACTGCTTACCTCAGCACTTAGCTTTGTATTGGCAAACATGAGGGATGGGAAATTCTTGTCAGGGTGTCAGCCCTGTTTCCTTAAAGCATAGTGTGCCAGCAGCTACTTCCTGCACTGCCTACACACATTCAATCAGGGAAAGGAGGAGATCTGGAGGGAAATTCCACTTCCCCCCCCAAACCCCAAACAAAGGGTACCCCACAGGGCAGTGCATGTGCACCATCCTAGCATCCCAGTTCCCAACTGGCTGCTGCATACGCCGGAATATCACATTTTCATCACAGGTTAGGGCAAATAATTCATCACTCGCTGTGCTGGATTTGCCACTATTGGCCAGGTGTCATAGCACAAACATCTGGCAACTGAAAAGCAAAATTTGCAGGGCCATCTCCACGAATCTTCACATCAGTGTACTAAAGTGAGGTATTGAGTTTTAGGACAGATGACATTATGGTATGATGTGATGGAGGTGCATAAATTAAAGGATGGGATGGAGCATCTGGACTCCAGCAATTGAGAGTCTAGAATGTATAACCATTCTGATATTCTTTACATTTATAGATATCACATTATAGGAAAGCTGGCAATACGTTGGAGAGAGTGTGCAGAAACGATATGCTAGAATGAAGTTTCTAATACCTGGAATCCACTAAAAAAAAGGATAAAAATTAGCTCTGTCCTCCCCTAACGAAGGTGGCCAAGTGGAGAACTGATAGAGTTTTGTGTGTGGGCTGGACAGTAGACAGGGAGAAACTGAGTCGGTTTCTAAAAAGAACACTTTTTAAGAAAGGTATAAAAGAGGGAAAACAAAGGAATTGCAGACCAGTTAGACAGTTAACATGCATGGTGGGGAAATAGTTGAAGACTATAATCAGGGATGGTGCAACTGAAAATTTAAGGCATCCAGTTTGTTAATCGCAGAGATCCAGTATGAATTGATGACAGGTAGGTCATGCCCAAAGTTCACTGAAGTTTTTGAAGAGGTGACTAAGATAGTGGATGTTCCTTATATGGACTTCCTGAAGGCATTCAGTTAAGCATCTCACACAAGAGACTGCTAACTAGGTAGAAATCTTTGAAAGAGGGACAAATTACTGAAATGGCTGGGAAACAGATTGAGTGGCAGGTGACAAAAGATAGAAATAATGGGTACATATACTCAACTGACAAGAAGTGACCAGTGGTATCCCAAGGATGTGATGTTCAGTATTAACATCATTTAGTGCTGACTTGTGTAATGAGGTAGAAAGTCAAACTCACTGATGATACAAAGTTAGGTAGCAATGCAGAGATTCTAGGTGATAGCCTATCAATATCTCTTTGTAATTTCATGCTAAGTGAATAGGCAGATAAATAACAGATGGAGTTCACTGCAAGAATATGAGGTTATCCATTTTAGACCGAAAAAAAAAGATAGATCAGGATACTTTCTAGATAGTATGAAGTTGAATACAGTGAACGTCCAAAGGGAATTAGAGGTTCAGGTGCATCACTCTTTAAAATGTTACAAATATGGGTAGAAAATAACCAAGAAAGCCAATGGAATGCTGGTCTTTCTACAGAGAGGACTGGAGTAGAAGGACGGAGAAGTTATGTTGCAGCTATATAAAACCCAGGTTCGTCACCACTAGGTGTTGTTCTAAGGACCAAACTGAAGGGATGATATTTTGGCCTTTGCAGGAGTACACCACAGATTTACAAGAATGACACCTGGATTTCAGGGGTTATGTTACAAAGAGTGATTAGACAAATTAGGCTTGCTTTCTCTAGCATTTAGAAGGTTCAGCAGTGATCAGTTGGAGCACTGAGATATTTAACAGGAAAATACAAGGTAGATAAAGGTAAACTATTTTCACTGTTTGGGGATTCTAGAACTAGAGGGCATAGTCTGAGAATTAGATTCAGACCGTTCAGAGATGTTAGTGAGAACTTCTACACACAAAAAGGGTGCTACGTGTTTAGAACTCTCTTCCACAAAAGGCATTGAATGTTGGATCAGTTTTTAAACTTTAAATCTGAGATAGATACATATTGTGAAGCAAAAAGGTATTAAGCAATATGGGCAAAAGCCAACAGATCAGCCATGAATTCACTGATTGGTAGAACAGGCTCAAGGAGATGAATGTCCTGCTCCTTTTCCTGCACAGATTTAAAAGTGATGTGCAACAAAGCAACGGTGACATGAGTAAAACATTTTGGTCCAGTAGACATTGAGAGTTTGGAAACAATGCCTGGAAACATGGATTCAGGTTTCAACAGCGGTGTTCAAGATGGCATTGGATTTTTTTGGGCATAAAATATAGTGCACAGAGACATGGAGGGAATGAAGGAGAATGGCTCTCTATTATAGAGCTGGTGAAGGTACAGTGGGCAGAATAGTCTCCTTTTGCATTGTAATAAAGCTGCGATCCTGTTAAATGTGGGAAATTCAGGACAAACAGCTAGAAATCCTTTCCTACAGAGAGTTAGTGGCATGTGGAATAAATCACTAGTGTTTGTGACTGGAGCACTTTTTCCAACTTTTTAGCATTTACTAAAATTAATTAAAAGATTTTTCAAATATGGAGACCTATACAAATTAGATCACTGCTCTTATGCACAGTCCAATTGGCTGGACTGACTGGCCTGTTTCTGCATGATAATTCTTATAATTCAATATTCACTCAGGCCAGACTGGAATTTGCTAATTACAACATTGGGATTTGTCATTCCGGACATCAGAACTGGGACTATGCACAACTCACACTCCTTGCTATTTTCTACCCAATTGTCATAAAAATCTAAAGTGCCAAAAGCACATGTGGAAAACCCACTGGATTTTGAAGCAGGGGAAGATGATTTTCATTGTCAGCTGAGACAGGTTTCACCAATGCAGCAAGTACAAGCAGCATAAGCTCAATTAAAAATAAAGTCCTATGTGCAAATACTGAAGCTGCGTATATCTACCAGGACGCCCCACTACTAGGCGGTGCCACGTGCTTTAGAGAGGTGACTGAACTTCTCAGTTCAGAGAAATTTCTTGCACACATTCTCCACCAGGCCAAAAGGGAATGAGTGGAGGTGTTCTTTCCTGAAGATTACACCAGGAGATGCCTCTCTCCCCCCACAATTCCCTCCCCTAAACCAGTCCAAGGCAACCTGAATGGAAGTGGCAAAGAGAGAGAGAGACAGAGACAATGAGCAGCCATGGGGTCATCTGCTGCACTTGGGACCAGTGCTGGAACCAACTGAATGACTTCCCCTTTACAGATCAGAGCCAGGGTCCATGTTACATCTTCAACAGGAGTTTATCTTGTGCTCTTAAACAATGTATAATCCTGCATGAACAGCTAACCCAGAAGAGTGAATACATGGTCAGTCTTAAATGACAAATGGAAATTGAGGCCAAATAAGAGACTATTGCTTTTGTGTGCACTTGCACGCAACACGTAAAAGTGATCCCCAGATCCATGATGGGGACACACGCAGCCTTAACAGTCACTTGAAAATATCAGTACCACTCACTCATTTTGCCATGCAGGACCAGCAGACACAATTCAGGCAGAGGAGAAAATGGTGCTGACCTCAGATCCTTCACTGCAGCCTCACGGGAAGTGAGGGAGCTTGTTAGCAATGAGCAGTGAACATGAAACACTGCAGACCGGCTAAGAGCAAGGTGGTGGCAACCAGCCTGGCATATGGTGAAGTTCTCAAACTATGATCATCCTTAATAGGATTCTTTTTGTTCTCCACTACAAATCATCACGTTCAAGGGCGGGCCATAGCCCCAAGACAACAACCTAAAGACCACTTATTGCCGCAGAGAACAGGTGAAGGCTGTTCTCAGATCAGCAAATGCCAGGGTTTAATCAAATGGTTGTCAGCTCATTCTTCTGACAATTGAAGAGCTGTTAGAAAGAACAATATTGCTAAAAAGGGGATTAAAGTCTTCAGATGCTTCATACTAGATCATTGGATAAATTGTTATTCTGCATTATTGAATGCTAGCCTCATGACATCCAGAGCTAATCCTTCACAGACTCTTGTATTTCTTTGATTTATTCCTTACAAATTAATCCATACAACCAGTCTGGCTGTATGGAAGTTTTAGCAACACAGGTCCAAAAAAATCACAAAAAAACAATGTCTGCAGAGATCACCAGATTTTACGCTGACAGTTAATCAGTACATATAAAGGCCTGTCTTGCCAATAAGAAACTTGGTCAGTAGATGCATTGATGTCTCTGATTCATATGAATACTTCATGAATTGAAATGTTAGTTGTTGGCTGGGCAACACCCCAACCAGAAAGCACCATGCTTTCAGTGTTACTGCATGAAGGGTAATCAGCTGCCAGCATATTGACTGGAAACATCTTCCAAAGATGCCATTAACCATAACCAGGAGGTCCTGACTGCAAAATATTTTCAAAGGGCGCTGTGGAGCAAAAATCTGATGACACTTTCAGCTATTGTGGAACAGTCTGGCATTTCCAATGATTTTCATGGCACAGCTGCCATGACACTGTCTAAGCAGATTTACTGGTTGCAATGCCTTCTAAACTATCCCAAGTGAATGTAGAATATTAATCCTGCCACTCTGATAATTGTGATTACCTGCTCGACTTTCAATTTCACTTGGGTGCAAGCTTTCTGCTCCCAGTGCTTTCTGCACAAGAACAAGTCATTCACTGATGATCATGTGTAGATGTCAAACCCCACCATTTGATTCTGTATTACACTGGAAAACAAAACTCCCCATTCAAAATATGCTAAACATTGGAAGGTTTAGGCCAATTTATTGTGAACATTTGCTTACTTCATTTAGCATGGCTGAGATTTCTATTCCCTTATGTGTTTTCTTTTGTTGGCTTAAAGAAACCTTCCTCCCACAGGCAAACCTTTGCTCATTTAGATAACAGCATATTTGACGCTTAGTGGCAGCGATGTCCTGACTTTTAGCAGATTTCATGCATGCATTTTATGCCCTACTAAACCCTGTGATATTTGATTTTCAATGAAACTGGTTGACTTATTTACTATGTTATGTATTTGAAACAGAATATTCATGCTTGGGACTAAGAATTACCTACAAGTAAACAGCCTACAAAATTGGAAGCACTTCAGCCAAATATGTTTTATTCTATGAATGTTTTGCATTTTCATCTAGTAAAATAATAGATTTTGCATAATCCAGTAACATTAGAAAAAATTATACCAATATTCTATCTGCATGGAGCCTACACATTCTCCCTGCGTCTGCGTGGGTTTCCTCCAGGTGCTCTGGTTACCTCTCAGCCTAAAGATATGCTGGCTAGGTGGATTGGCCACGCTAAATTGGCCATAGCGTGCAGGGATGTGCAGATTAGGTACGTTATATGGGGATGCTCAGAGGATCGGTGTGGATTTGTTGGGCTGGAGGGCCTGATTCTAACGACTGGTATCCAATTTGCTCTCAGTGTATTACAGTGCGGAATTTGAAGGATCTGAAAAAAACCAGAAATTTCTTTTTCCAACTTACACTGTTGTTTAGTCATGGCAGCAATTTCAGAATTTTAACATTTAAATTTAGAAGAGACTTCATGTTCAATAAATGTTTTATTTCACTTGTCGAGTAAATGCTTCTCCTGGATTCTCTTAAAAATTCAAATATGCAAGGTTCATCCGAAAATACCTGTTATGACAAACCTCTTGTTATCCATTTGTCAATTATTGCTTGTTGACATTCTATTACAACATAGAACAGAACATTACAAACAAGAACAGGCCCTTTGGCCTACCATGTCAATGTCTACTGTCATGTCATTTAAATTATTCCAATTTGCCTGCACATGGTCTATATTCTGTGCTCTTTGCTGGCTTGTGTGTCTAAATGCCTCTTAAAATGGTGTTATCATATCTGCTTCTACCAGCTCCCCTAGCAGCATGCTCCAGGCAGCTATCCTCTGAAAAAGAAACTTCCCTTTCCCAATACCTTTAAACTTTCTCCCTCTCACCTTAAACCTATTGTCTCTTTCACCCTGGCAAACAGGCTCCAACTATCCAATCACCTCAATTTTATATACTTCAATCAGGTTGCCCCTTAGCTTCACATATTCCAGAAAAACAACCCAAGTTTGTCCAACTTCTCTGTAATCCAGGCAACATCCTGGTAAACCTCTTCTGCACACTCTCCAAAACCTCCACATCCTTCCTACGGTGTGGTGAGCAGAGCCACACACAACACTCAGATTTTGGTCAGGCCACATTTACTAAGGTCAAGCCGGACTTGCCAACTTTATACTCAATGTCCCGACTGAGTAGGTTTAAAAAGGCAGTTCTCAATTTCCCAGAAAACTAGTAAACCTAAGGATCGAAAGGATTTAATAAAAAAAGTCACTAAGAATTTGGTAAAAATGCTTTTGCATCCATAAATGGTTTACTAAAGAATTTGTATCTCTAGTTAAGCGGAAGAGGGAGGCTGTGACGATGAGACGAGATGGTTCAGATGAGGCAATGGAGAGTTACAGATTAGCTAGAAAGGATTTAAAGTGAGTTAAAAAGAGCAAGGGGGGCATATGAGCAGACATTAGCAGGTAGAATAAAGGAGAACCCTAAAGCTTTTTATAGGTATGTGAGGAATAAGAGGATAACTAGTGTTGGAATAGGGCCAGTCAAAGACAGAAGTGGGAAGTTGTGTGTGGACCCTGTGGAGATTGGGAGGTCCTAAACAAATATTTCTCATCTGTTTTCACTCAGGAAAAGGAGAATATTGTAGAGGAGAAGACTGAGTTACGGTCTACTAGAATTGAAAGGATTGGGGTTAGTAAGGAAGACGTGTTATCAATTCTAAAAGGTGTGAAGGTAGATAAATCACCTGGGCCGGATGGGATTTTTCCGAGGATTCTCTGGGAAGCTAGGGAGGAGGTGGCGGAGCCTTTGGCCTTGATCTTTGAGTCCTTATTATCTACAGGTTTAGTACCAGAGGACTGGAGGATTGCAAATGTTGTGCCCTTGTTCAAGGAGGGCAGTAGAGATGACCCAGGTAATTATAGACCTGTGAGCCCTATGTCTGTTGTAGGAAAAGTTTTGGAAAGGATTATAAGAGGTAGGATTTATAATCATCTAGCAATTTGATTGGAGATAGTCAACATGGATTCGTCAAGGGCAGGTCGTGTCTCACAAACCTTGTTGAGTTTTTTGAGAAGGTGACCAAGCATGTGGATGAAGGTAGGGTAGTTGACATCGTGTACATGGACTTAAGTAAGCCTTTGATAAGGTTCCACATGGTAGGCTATTGGGGAAAATATGGAGCTGTGGGATTGAGGGAGATTTAGCATTTTGGATTAGAAGCTGGCTTTCTACAAGAAGGCAAATGGTGGTGGCTGATGGAAAATATTCAGCCTGGAGCCCGGTCACTAGTGGTATGTCTCAAAGATCTGTTTTGGGACCACTGCTGTTTGGCATTTTCATAAATGACTCGGACACAGGCATAGGTGGATGGGTTAGTAAGTTTGCAGATGACACTAAAGTCGGTGGAGTGGTAGACAGCGTGGAAGAATGTTGCGGGTTGCAGGGAGACTTGGATAAACTGCAGAATTGGGCTGAACGGCGGCAAATGGAGTTCAATGCAGGTAAGTGTGAGGTGATTCACTTTGGGAAGAATAATAGGAAGGCAGAATACTGGGTCAATGGAATGATTCTTGGTAGTGTGGATGTACAGAGGGATCTTGGTGTTGATGTACATAGATCCCTGAAAGTTGCCACCCAGGTTGATAGTGCTGTTAAGGCGGGTTACTGTGTTTTAGGTGTTATTGGTAGAGGGATTGAGTTCCGGAGCTGTGATGTCATGCTGCAACTGTACAAAATGCTAGTGCAGCCTCATTTGGAATACTGCGTGCAGTTCTCGTCGCCCCATTACAGCAAGGATGTGGAAGCATTGGAAAAGGTGCAGAGGAGATTTACCAGGATGTTGCCTGGTCTGGAGCACAGGCCCTATGGAGAAAGGCTGAGGGACTTGGGTCTGTTCTCATTGGAGAGAAGGCGGCTAAGAGGGGTTTTAATAGAGACATACAAGATGATCAGAGGATTAGATAGGGTGGACAGTGAGAGTCTTTTTCCAAGGATGATGACTTCAGCTTGTACAAGGGGGCAAAGCTACAAATTGAGGGGTGATAGATTTAAGACAGATGTCAGAGGCAGGTTCTTTACTCAGAGTGGTAAGGGTGTGGAACGCCCTGCCTGCCAATGTAGTTAACTCAGCCACATTAGGGGCATTTAAACAGTCCTTGGATAAGTATATGGATAATTATGGGATAGTGTAGGGGGATGGGCTTAGATTAGTTCACAGGTCGGTGCAACATCGAGGGCCGAAGGGCCTGTTCTGCGCTGTATTGTTCTATGTTCTATAAGACCACAGAATTTCCATAGCGTTATACAGCCAATGAAGGAGGAGGAAGTTTACCTGTGAAGTCACAGGCAGTAGGTCATTGAGTAACTGGTGAATAGTTTTTCCTCCTCTCATTTTCTCTTTGCTGTGCTACTATTGTTAACCTAAGGGTGAAGTCATGGCAGGAGATCCTGGACTTGTGTCATGTTCCTTGTGTGCGCGATGTGGGAATTCAGGGGCTGTTCTAATGTCCCTGACTCCTTCACATGCCGGAAGTGTGTCTCACTGCAGCTGCTGTCTGACCTTAGCAGCTCTGGAGCTGCAGCTGGACTCACTTTTGGAGCATCCACGACGTTGAGGGAATCACTGACACTAAGTTCAGTAAGTTGGTCACACCACAACTGAAAGTTACTGAGCAAGATGGAGAATGGGTGACCTGACAGAGGAAGAGTAGGAATACATTGCAGGGGTCTCCTGAGCACATTTCCCTCCAAAACAGGAACACTGTTTTGGATACTGTTGGAGGGGGTGGCTCACCTAGGCGAAGGTGGCAGCAGGTCAGGTTCATGGCACCGTGCCTGGTTCTGCTGCACAGGAGAGCAGGAAAGACAGTGACAGAGCTGTAGTGATAGGGGATTTAATTGTAAGGGGAACATGCAGGCATTTCTGCAACCACAGACTAGAGTCCAGGATGCACGGGTCAAGGATGCTTTCAAGTGGCTACAGGACATCCTTAGGGGCATACAGGCACTGATGATATAGGGAAAAAGGGGATGAGGTTGTACAAGCTGAATTTAGGGGGTTAGGAGTTATACTAAAAATTACCTGGGCTATCAGGACCAATAAAAACTAGACTGTCTGCACCTGGGTAGGACTGGAACCAAAGTCCTCAGGGGAAAGCATTTGCTAGTGTTGTTGGGGAGGATTTAAACTAATAATGGCATGGGAACTGGAAACAGTATAGGAAGTCAGAGGGAAGTAAAGAGGGGGCAGAAACATGGGAAAGTGAAAGTGGAGGCAGAGAAACAAAAAGAGGGGAATAAAAAGCAAGAAAAAGGGCCACATTTCAAAATAAATGTCAAAAGAAAAAGATTGAAGGCTCTGTGTTTAAATGAGAGGAGCATTTGTAATAAGGTGGATGAATTAACTGCACAAACAGTTATTAGTGGATATGAAGTAATTGGGGGGCCTGGCTCCAAGGTGATGAAAAATGGGAAGTCACCGTTTAGGGTTATTCAAATTTTCAGGAAAAAGTCAGACAAAGGAAAAAGGGAGGTGGGGTCGCGTTATTGGTTAAGAAGGGATTAACATAATAGTGGGGGTAGGGGTGAAAATTAGCCTGGACAATATGCAATCTGTGTGGTAGAGCTGCTGAACACCAAAGTGAAAAAGAAAGACATTAGTGGGAATTGTGTACAGACTACTAAACAATAATTGTGATGTTGGGGACAGTATCAAACAGAAAATCAGAGATGCATGCAGTCAAAAGGTACAGCAATTATGGGCGACTTCAACCCACATATTGATTGCATTAACCAAACCTGGTAGCAATGTGATGGAGGAGTGGTGCCTGGACTGTATGAGGGATGGTTTCCTTTACCAATATGTCGAGGAACCAACTACAGAGCAAGCCATCCTAGACTGGCTACTGTGTAATGACAAAACTAAATTAGCAACATTGCAGTGCGAGATCCTTTGGGAAGAGTGATCATAATATTGTAGAATTCTTCAATAAGATGGAAAGTGACACAATTAAATCTGAAACTAAATGCTGGAGTCAATCATTAATGATGTAATAACTGAGCACTTGGAAAGCAGTGACAGAATCGGTCCTAGTCTGCATGGGTTCACCAAAGGGAATTTATGCTTGATGAATCTTCTGGAAGTTCTTGAGGATGTCACAGTAGAGTAGACAATGGTGAATCAGTAAATGTTGTGTATCTGGGCTTCCAAAAGGCTTCTGACAAGGTTCCACACAAGATTAGTAAGGAAGATTAAAACTCATGGTATCTGAGATAGTGTCTTGGCATGGATAGAGAGCTGGTTGGCACACAACGCATAGAGTTGGAATAAACGAGTCCTTTTCAGAGTGGCAGGCAGTGACGAGTAGAGTGCCACAAGGTCCGGTGTTGGGATCCCAGCTTTTCACAGTATACATTAATTTGGTTGAAGGAAATGAATGCCATATCTCTAAATTTGCAGATGACCCTAAGCTGGGTGGCAGTGTGTGCTGTAAGGAGGATGCAAAGAGGCTACAGGTGTCATGGTAGAACTGTTGCTGAAGTTTGGTATACAGGTACAGCAGGAAGTGAGGAAAACTAATGGCCTGCTCTCCTTCAGTGAGAAAATTTAAGTAGAGTAAGGATGTCCTGCTGCAGTTATACAGGGCCTTGGTGAGGCCACACCTCAAGTATTGTGGGCAGTTTTGGTCTCCTGGTTAGAGGAAGGACATTCTTATTATTGTGGGAGTTCAGTGAAGGTTCACCAGACTGATTCCTAGGACGGCAGGACTGAAATGAGCCGGGATTGGATCGACTGGGCTTGTGTTCGTGGGAATACAGAAGAATGAGGATCTCAGAAACAAAATCCTGATGGGGCTGGACAGGTTAGATGCAGGAAGAATGTTCCCAATATTGGGGAACTCAAGAACAAGGGGTACACCATTCAGGGCTGAGAAGAGGAAGAATTTTTTCAGTTGAGTGTCTACGGAATTTTGTCCCAAAAGGAACTATCGGGACCAGTTCATTAGACATATTCAACAGGCATGTGGCCTTTGTGAGTAAAGGGATCAAGTGGTATGGGGAGAAGGTGGGAATAGGATTCTGAGATTGCATTGAATGATGGTGCAGATTCAATCAAAAAAAAGGGACTGAATGGCCCACTCCTGCACTTATTTTCTAGGTTTCTATGAAACCTCACTGTGAATCAGCCAATAGTAAGCTCCCACAAACAGTGATGTAGTCTGAGGAGATTTGTTTTATGGTAGGTGAGGTATAAAGGAGGCTAAGTGAGATGATCTAGGAGTTGCTCGCTGGATTAAAAAAGGAGTGGGATTAAGGAGTATTTCTAGTTTTTAAAAGACAGTAAAAGTAAGGACAGGCAGGAAGAAAGTATGTTGGTGGCTTTAATATCACAAGGCAAAATAAAAACAAACAATAGCAAGAAACAAATCTTAGATCTATAAAGAATCCATAATGGTAGAGGTATAAGCTAACATTTAGAAGAAAACAATGTTGGAAGATGTCTATAGGCCCCCTTAACAGTAGCTATACTACAGGGCAGAAGAAAATCAAGAAATGTGAGCCTGTAAAAAGGGCTGATCTTAACTTACGTAGATTTGGACAATTTATGGGGAGGCGATGGCCTAGTGGTATTATCACTGGACTATTAATCCAGAGACCCAGATAATGTCCTGGGGACTGGGGTTTGAATACCCACCTTGGCGGATGGTGGAATTTGATTTCACTAAATATCTGGAATTAACAATCTAATAATGACTATGAATCCATTGCCGATTGTTAGAAAAAAACCGATTTGGCTCACTACTGTTCTTTAGGGAAGGAAACTGCCATCCTTACCTGGTCTGGCCTACACATGACTCCAGAACCACAGCAATGTGAGTGACTCAACTGCTCTCTGGGCAATTAGGGATGGGCAATAAATGCTGCATTGTCAGCAACACCCTCATCCAGTGAATGAATAAAGAGAAAAAAAATTGGCAGAAATGGCCATGAGGAAGAATTCAAAAAGTGTGTTCAGAACAACTTCTGAGAACAATGTCTTGTTACCCAACCAGGGATCAGGCTGTTTTGAATATGGTAATCTGGGATGCGGTTCACCTTTAAACAAAGCATATATGTTTTCTTAAAATTCCTTTTGATAATCTGTTATCTGCAAACTAATGGCAATGACAATCATTCTTTGAAAACTTTTTGATCAGTGAAAATTTCTAAGTAAACACCATCCTGCAAAAGATTAATAAATTTGAACGGGAAGAGTTCAAAGGCCAGACAGCTTCATAGAATTTTTCAAGTTATGGATGCAATAAACTTTCCCTTGAGATACTGCCTGAAGTTCATTTTAAATTCTCAATCTCTTGGCCCAGATGAAACTTCACCGAAATAATCTACAGAAGTCATTTTTACAATAAAAATCACTGCTGTATATCCAGTTGGAAGGCTACACTGGACTGAGGATTGAAGACAGTGTTAATTTTATTTTTACAAAATCAGGATGTCAGGGCCACCACGGAAGAATTCTTTTGTCAGGATAAAAACTGAGGAAAAGCATTACGAGAGGCCCAAAAACAGATATGGGGATCATGACACTATAGTGAACCCGTGCCTGCAAGAGAGGCATTAAACTGTACACTGTTGGGTACAATGTAAATAACACCGACTGCTGAATGTCATTAGCTTAGCACAGTGCCCAATTTGAGAGGCAGCCACTTAAAACTATCCTGAATTACCCAAAGCCTGTTGCACCTCTAAAAGGGGAAGTCCATTCTGGTCGTAAGTTATCGGAAGTAGGTGGGGAGGCTGTTTCACTTACAAAAAGGAGAATGGAAATGACAAGAGGGAAGACAGTTTACACTCACATATTCCTAAGGAGGACTTAATGCAGGAAGTGAGAATGACAAGAGACAGGGTCCAGGACTCCCTCAAGACAATGTTATGATCCCAGCTTTGATAATTCTGGACCATTCAAATTCCAGAACGCAACCTGGTTTAATAGTTTTATTTTTTATTTTTGATTACTGCAGTGGTTAGTAACTGAACATATTCACACAAAGCTGCCAATGTTCGTTTAATACAATAACAAACATTTAGTCGACAAAACAAGGATCAAATGTGTACGAGATCGAGTTGTCGTTGGAGAATACCACCATGGAATGGGTGGAGTTATATGTGGCGATGGCAGAGTCAGCATTCCTAACACAACCACAGCTGCTCAACTCATTGAACTGGAAGGCGGCTGGCACCCTGTAGCTTCGCCCTGGGTCTCACATATCCAATTTATGCAGCTTTCAGTAGTGGAGAAGAAGTGGATTTGCCAGAGGAAGCCATGCACTGTCATGTCCAAATCCTGCAACTGCTCAATTGCTTTGTGATGTCCAACCAGGCTGCCAGTGTTGTGATACAATATGCTTGTACCTGCAATACAGATATCCTGAACTACTACTAAATTCTACTGCCTCGACAAGATATGATGGATTAGTCCCATAACTTGCATTCAATCTCCCAGCAGTGGCCAAGGTCACTCGTGTATGAAACAAACAAACAAGCAATCTTAGTTTAATAAAGTCTTACCAAGTTATAAAGAAGCCACATTGTTGTTTCACCAAACCATGTATGATTGGTACCTTTAAATGTTGAAGAGAAGAATGTAACAAGCATTAGCATCTTCTATTACTGGCAATGGGAAAGAGCACACCAGGCCTTCCTGAACAGTCTGGAGGAAACCTTGCAGAAAAGCATTGCTGAATCATTGGACTCTCCATATTCAGATACAGCTGAATAGAGAAATGCGAGTTCAAGATGATGATCTGGCTGATGGGATGGGTTGTGGTGGGGGGGGGAGGGGGGAAAGAGTGGGGAAGAACAAACAAAAAAGAAAGAGAGATGGAAGTCATTTTCAGAAAGCATCGTGGGAATGGAGAATGTGAATGACCAGATAAAACGCTTAAAATGTTTCCTGCAAGTGGAGGGTTTCAATTTAGTACTAATTCTCCTTGCTAGCAGAAGTGGGATGCTGGTAGAGGCAGGAATTTTACAGGCAACGCAAAACTTAAATTGAGACAGGCAGTTAGCCAAGTTGTGTCATGCCTGCCTCCACTTTAATTACAAATGGGGCATGTGTCCACTATGAAATGCTTACTATTTGCATTGTGACACTATGCATTGCTGCTCTCAGGATAAGTGCAAATAGCAAAATAAAAAGAACTATGGATGCTGTCGATCTGATACAAAAAGAGAAGACACTGTGGAAGAAACTTAGAGAATATGACCGCGTTTGTGGTGAGAAAGAGAAAAAGAGTGAACATTGAGTCCAATTATTTAACTAGACCTGCTGAGTTTCCCCAATATCTGCTTTTTTTTTGAAGCATAACTAGTGGTTACTTCTAGACCCTGCGTCAGGGCCAAGCTCTTTGGATTAAATCTGGATTTTGGGTTATATTAGATGGAGAAATATTTTCTGTAGACCCTGCCTAGGATACAATCTTGTTGAAAGCGCACTCCTCGCTTTATAAGAGAATTGTTATCTGAAACATGGGTTTGCTCAAGTCAAGAACATGGCAACTACATCACATGTAAGTGTGACAAATGTGGACTGTACAAAACTATGTTAAACTAAGCCTTCATCATATGCAGCACCAATCCTGTATTGTTCACACGCTAAACAGTAGAAAACTCAACATTACTACTAACTCAGTCAGACAGAGCCAGTCGAAATTAATCACACCATTAACATAGTTCTTCCCGCTGATAACGTATGTTCAGCTCAGTACACTAAAAAGGGGATGTTAGTTAGGGCAGTGATATTAAAAAATTCTGCTAAACCAGCATCACCAGCTGGCTGATGTTACAATGAGCCTAGTCTGCAAACATCCTGCTTCGAATGCCATCACCCCCACCAAAATGACATTGGGCAGAATGCAATAGAAGCACGTGTAACAGCACAGACACCATTCTGAAATCATGTTGAAATTACAGGCTATGAAAATGTGGTGCCTGTAAATACTATTACTCTCTTGCAAACTGGGAAATGGCACCATTGATTGCTCTCATTTTGAAGGAACCTGCCATGAGGAATTTCATGATTGACAGAATGAAGGGAAGAAAAATGCTATTTTTGTGATTATCTAATGCAATATCAAGAAACCATCCACATTAACTGTGCACCAAATAATTAATGCAATGACAAACAGATAATTGTCAACTCTGTATCTTGCTCTGACATTTCCAAAGTCCACCGTAATCTGATAATGTCCTAGGAGATTGCAGTCATATGTGACTGATCTTTAAAAAAAAGGGCAGGTACAAATATTCAGACATTTGAGCTTCACCTTAAATCATAGAGAAAGTACTGAAGTCTTTGATAAGGATAGTCTCACTAGTGCTCTACATAGCCTCCCTATTTTTGTTTAAAATTTCCCATTGATTATAATATTCTAGATAACAAGGTGTAGAGCTGGATTAACACAGCAGTCCAAACAGCATCATAGCAGCAGGAAAGCTGACGTTTCGGGCCTACTCCCTTCTATCTCTGGTGATAAGATCCTACTAGCTTTCTTAATTCCGTGCTGTACCTGCATACTAACATGGTGTCCCAGGGCATGAATCACAAAGATCCTTCTGGATGTCACAGCTGTGCGATCTTTCCACTTAGATGATATTCTTTTTGTTCTTCCTGCCCAGGTGGACCGTTTCCTATTTTCCCACCTTACAATCCACTTGCCAGATACCTGTTTCCCCTCGAATTGGACACAATATTTGAGCTGAGTCTTAACCTGAGTTTTATAAAGGATCAGCACACCTCCCTACTTTTGCACAAATATCTTTATTCATAAAGCCCATGATTCCACATGACTTTTTAAATAGTTTTCTCAGCGTTAGCTACTTATTTCAAAGATTTCTGTGGAAAATCATAGGACCTGTCCATTCATGTAGCACCTGTTTTAAAATGATAGCATTTAGTTTATGTAGTTTTGCTGCTTGACAAACTTAAATGGTATTTTGAAGGTGTAACTAGTTGACTTGATAACGGGGAACCAGTGGGTGTGGTTTAGACTTTCAGGTGGTTCTTGATAAGGTTGCGGGGAGTGGGAGGGTGGGAATCATTTTCCAATTGGCAGGCAACAAACAGTGCAGGGATCAATGCTTGGACCCCAGCTATTCACAATGTATTATTGACTTTTTTAAAATTCATTTCATGGGATGAGAGCATTGCTGGCTGGGCTAGCATTTACTGCCTATCCTTACTTGTCCAGAGGGCAGTTCAGAGTCAACCACATTGCTGTGGGTCTGGAGTCACACACAGGCCAGACAAGGTAAGGATGGCAGGTGCATTCCCTGAAGGACATTAATGAACCAGATGGGTTTTTCCAACAGTGGTTTCGTGGTCATCATTAGACTCTTAATTCCAGATATTTATTGAATTCAAATTCCACCATTAGCCAGATCAAGATTCAAATCCAAGTCCCCATAACATTGCCAGGGTCCCTGGGTTAACAGTCCAGTGATATCAGTGGGCCATTGCCTCCCCCACTTGGAGGGCAGAATGAGGATAGAAATCGTCTCTCGTGAAACACAAGGTCAGTGATATGCATGGTAACGGACAAAGTCAAAAATAAAGAGCATGTAAATGGGGGTCAAGGGGAGAAAGCTGCAGCCTTGTATGTGAAGGTGCAAGTAACAATTTCAAGTGTAAGTGCTATTTTCAAATCTTAATTTCATCCCTAAAAGCACATTTGTCAAGGTTTCTGCATTCTTTTCTGTTTATTCTATATATTTCCACCCGTCCCCCACCTCCAAGCTTTATATTAAACAAGTGCTCTTGCTTTCTCATCGGCAAATAAACAAAAAGTAGAAATGCACAAAGACCAGGCAGAACTTAGAGACAGAAACTAGTATGAGTAAGTATATAGAAGTAGGCAGATTAAGAGGGAAAAAGGAATGTTTCCTCAAACCTGATTTTGTTTAAAGAAATGAAATCCTTGGACCAGCTGTTGCAAAAAAAGAGAGAATCAGGCTTTCCTCCACAAGAACTTTACAGCTGCTGGTGCAAAGTCAAGCGCAGTTAATGTTAACACAGTCTCATATGTATTGCAGCAAACTATGCAATTCACAATGTATAGCTCACTTCTGCTCATACAATATCAAAAGTAGCAACGAGGTTGGAATCTGGTAAATATAAGAATGTGAAATGCAAGGACAAAACTACAAGTTAGTCAGAGCTGGAATGTAGCCAAAGATTTAACTTGAACATCTGTTTGATAATTAGAAAGGCATTCCAGTATAAGTAACTGAGGCCATCTATTTAAAGACCTATGATTCTAGATGGGGGTGCATCAGCTTTCCCATCGCTTAAACACAGGTTGTACCATCTTCAAATAAGAACCTACATGCATGCAGAGCCTCTCAGACGGGAATACTACACTATAATATATATATATACCTTGTAGACAATAAGTATTGAAGTGATACTGGTCACACAAATCACAGTTTGTACTATAAATTTCCTCTCATCTAGGATCAAAACAACTTGGATCTTCTGGCAGACTCTCAGTAGTGAAAGTTTGTCTTCAGAAATAAAAATGTTAAAGAAATCAGCACTAATGACTGGTTTGACCCACCTGGGAGGAGCAGTGGGTTTATACACAATTTTTGCTCCAGAAACTAATAGCAACTAGTACAAGAGAAACAACTCTGAATTGAAGGTTTGTCTAAGAGGAACTAGGCTCCATTCACTCTTATAAATTATACAACCATTAGGGTGGTGATATGATAGAGCTACAGTACATTTCTAAGAAGAATTGTTTCTAATTTCTAAAGAATTATTTTAAACATCAAAAGAGATTTGGAAAAACCAGAGATCATATGCATAACCTACTGTAAAGATATTTCCTCAGAGGTCAAGTAGTCTTTCCTTCCCGGAAGTTTGCAGACATAAAACTTCTTGCATTTATATGGTTCCTTTAAAAAGTAAGAAAACAAACCAATTTGCCTCACAGGACTTTTATGGACTGCACAACCACTTAAGTTATTGTCCAAATAACCAAAAGCAAACAAACTTAGTCAAAAAGGCAGGCTTTAACAATGAGTCTTAAAACAGCAGATGGAGATAGATTGATAGACAGAAACAGAACAGTATTTTAAGAGTTTATTTAGGCTTTTGAACCTGGGAATTGGCACTTTCAGCAAGGATGAGAAAAATTAATCCCAAGGTAAGGCATTGTAATTTGGTGGCCCACATCCATTTCTGGAGTAAAGAATGGTTTTTATGTATTCAATACGGTGAACAGAGCACATGTGCTCGTTACTGACTTATGCTTCCACCAAATTGAGGGCTGCAAGTCAAAGTGACCTTCTAGGCCTACCTCTAAAACTAGCATTAAGGCCTTCAAACAAATAGGCCCTTGTGACATGTTTAAGGCTTCTACAAAACTGGGCTACCCTGGATGCATAAGTTCCAAACACCAATCCTGCCAACAGTGACCATTTCTAATCACACAGTACCTTTAACGCAGCAGAAACATCCCAAGGTGTTTCAGGGAACATTAAAATTTACTCAGCTACATAAATGATATGAGGGCAATTCCCAAAAGCTTGATTAAAGTGGTAGGTTGTGAAGGAGTATCTTTCTTAAAAATAAAAGAGAAAAGCCATCTAAAGAAAGCTTCAGTGAGGATATTCCAGAGACCACTGTCATTACATTGGAAAGTTAGCTGGCAGAGGATGACACCGGAGCTAATCAGCTCTCTGTTTATATATAGCCTGAATGGTTGTAAGTTGGGAGAAGGGAGTGTGCAACAGGATCTGGGTGTCCTTCTGTACCAGTCACTGAAGGTAAGCGTGTAGGTTCAGCAGGTGGTAAAGGCAGCAAAATGGTATGTTGACCTTCATTGAGAGGGGTTGGGAGCAGGTATGTGTTGTTGCAGTTGAAGAGGGTCTTCGCGAGGCCACACTTGGAATACTGTGAACAGTTTTGGTCTCCTTTTCTGAGGAAGAGTGCTCTTGCCCTCAAGGGAGTGCAGCCAAGGCTTACCAAGCTGATTCTGGGATGGCGGGTCTGATATGAGGAGAATGATTAAGTTGGATTTGTTTTCGCTAGCATTCAGATGAATGGGTGGGGTTGGGGGTGGAAGGAGGAGATCGGAGACTTAAAATTCTAACAGGATTGGACAGGATAGATGCAGGGAGGACGTTCCTGATGGTGAGTGTGACTAGAACCAGGGATCTCAGAGCCTAAGGATTCAGGGTAGACCATTTACAACAGAGATGAGGAGACATTTCTTCATCCAATGAGTGGTGAGCCTGTAGTTGATACCAAAACATGGAATGTAGTCAAGAGGTGACTAGATATAGCAGTGGGGGTGAGTGGGATCAAACATTATGGGGATTAAGCAGGATTGGGCTATTGAGTTGGACAAAATCAGCCATGATCATGATGAATGGGGGAGCAGGTTTGAAACACCAAACATCCTCCTTCTGCTCCTTCGTTTCTGTGAAACATTACAGACCTATGCAGCTCAATCATTCTACAGTTTCACTAAGTGAAATTTTTCATATGCTCAAAACAAATTCCGATTAATGCCCTTCACCTTCATGTAATTAAACATAATTGATAAATAACAACACATAGGTCCTTGCTAGCTGAGGATAGAGGTCCACTCATGGTACAGCAGTTTAGATCAGGGATGTTCAAGAGACCAGAATTAGAAAAATGCAAGTATCCTAAAGTATTGTAAAACTTGATGTTTTTGCAATTTGTAGGAAGGGATAATGCCCTTGGTTTGCTACCTAGATTCCCAGCAGCCTGATTGTAGGCCTGCAAATTAACTCTGATCTGAGGACTTGGAAGTGACTAGAAGAGGGGATCAGAGACATTGTGGGGAGCTAAAAGACTACAGGCATGAGAGGCTGATGAAACAGAAGGAAATCCGAGGAATGAGATGGGAGCTGTGAAAGCTCAATGCACCATTGATTCAAAAAACAATTTAAACTGCCTAACATCCCTAATGTTCTAAGCTTTGAAGGGTTTACAAAATATTACTGTCTGCCTATCTTACCCCTTCAGGAACAGAATGTGATTAGAATAAAAGGGTCTATTTTCAATTTATATGGTCTCACGTCTTCCATAGTCAATTTTTTTTGAGCCATAAGCCCCAAAGAAGCAGTTCTACTTCATCATTCCAGGCATAAAGTCAAGGAACATTGGCATTGACATCAAATGGTTACGCACAAAATATCAAGGCTTCCCACACGACCTAGTGCTATGCTGCAAATTTAAAACTTGGAACAAGATTCCCCTTTCTGATGAAGGGTCTAGGCCGGAAACGTCAGCTTTTCTGCTCCTAAGATGCTGCTTGGCCTGCTGTGTTTATCCAGCTCCACACCTTGTTATCACAAGTTTTCTCCTGTATGAATTCAAACAAACATTCATGTGAAAGTAATTATACAGACAACTTTAGATTGTTGGATCCCTACAATGTGGAAACATGCCCTTCGACCCAACAAGTCCACACCAACCATCACAGCATCCCACCTGGACCCATCCCTATAATCCACCTAACCTACATATCCCTGAACACTATGGGTAATTTAGCATGGCCAGTCCACCCAGCCTGCACATCTTTGGACTGTGGGAGGAAACTGGAACACCTGGAGGAAACACACGCAGACACGGGGAGAATGTGCAAACTCCACACAGACAGTCGCCTGAGGGAGGAATTGAACCCAGTTTGCTGGTGCTATGAGGCAACAGTGCCAACCACCGAGCCACCGTGCTACTTATGACTGTAATTTGGCCATCTGCTGCAGACCCCATCTCTCATGTCAAATTATGGTTTCTTTGCGAGAGTTTGCTTGTTGAAGTTTGGTTTACCTATTCCTTCGATTTGTTCTTCTTTTACTCTGGTCTTCCCCATAGAATGGTGATGGTTTAAGAATGCCATGCAATATGATCAGTTCAGGTCAGATAGTATGTGATGGATTAATATGTGCAAAATAGGGTGTGTGATTGGAATATGTGAATATTTTCCTCTCTAACCTGGTTTATGTTCAAGCTCATGCTGTCACTATTCATTTATGCGTTGTATCACAAGGTCATATGAATGCTAACAAATCAGTGAACTGACTGGAAAAGAATCATTATCCATTGTCCATATGGAAAGATTCTAGCAAACTGTTTTGTCAACAGCTTGTTGGAATGTCAATCACTAAAGTGTGGCTTATGGAATTTGTAGTAGGAATTTCTGGCCATTTGCTATGTAGATCAAGAACAATAAAAAAATTCCAGGAGCTGCTTGGTTGTCTCTAAAACTATGTACTTGTGCCACAGTTTTGTCTATCCTGTGGAGGTGCATGGCATAGTTTGACAGATTTCTGCTGAATTAAGAGTTACATCATTTCTCCTGAAGTCTTATGTGGCAATCTACTACTGCCGGCCAAACGGCTTCATTAGATCATTGTTTCATCTAAACAGTGTCCGTCATAGGAAGGATGCAATACACATTGCTGCAATACTTTGGAAATAGCTACTTGAATTCCATTGCAAGACTGTTGTGTTGAGAAGACTCGAGCTTCTTTCGTATTCCATTGTACAGAACAATTTTACCCCAATTTTGACAGCACACAGTTTTTATTTGTTTACATCAATAAGCAATGCACACAATCTAAACAGTGAAATAATGACAGCCATTTTAGATACATTGCAAGCAATTCTTCAGAACAGAAATAGACTACTCACTTCCATGCCAGAGTTGTTCCCCACTCAAATCTCCTCCTACCCTTTCAAATCTGATTCTCAGTACAAACCATTCTTCCCTTCTCTCTCATGTGATTATTTAGCCACACATAAATGCAGCTGAATTCTTTTTCCAACCACTCTACATTCTCATCAGTTTGGAGATAAAAACTTTCTCTTGAATACCCTATTTTAATCTGATTTTAATCTCACCTCTCTTCCTCTAACACCCCAATAATCCTTCATCCCCTTTGTAATCAAGAATTGCCTCTATCTTAATATTTAAAGACTCTGCATCCACTGCCTTTTGAGGTAAGAGATTCCAAAGACACTGAAATTTCTGCTTTTCCCCCTCAAGTTCACTGTCCATGCACATTCATTATCAAAACATTTGTCATATAATTTCATAAATAGCAACATTTGTTTAGTAATAATTCAGCCTTCCTATTTCAAAAGAAAATGAAAATGACATTTAGCGTTTCTTAATAACTATAAACTCTGTTTTGAAAACATCCTTGTAAACTTATGCTGCATTTTAAGCGACCTTCCATTTTTTTTTCCAAATACACCAACCACAATTGTGCAGAGCATTCTGAGGTGATTTGAGCAAATTCCAAACTAAAATTTGCACATCTCCAATGTTCAATGCCATGCCTTTGAATAAATCCTAGAGCTGGTTTCTTTTTGTAGTTTAAAATGATCTTATTACATCTGCATTGCCACTGTTGGTGATGTGAATTTGTATTCACAGATCTCTTTGCGCTTGTCCAAATCCACTTACATTCTTAAGTTTAAGTAATAGGTAACATGTTTTAAAAAAGCAAATGTACAATACCACATGCATGTGGGTTGAAATTAAATACCTGTTGTGCATGATCATGTGTCTTTTAGCAACCTGTCCATTCATTGTCTCCTCAGAAATTCCCCACCACCGCAGAGCAATTTATTAATTTTAAAACGTGCTTTTGATTCGTAAGTCCAAAGTCATTGATCTAAACCATGAACAAAAATAAAACAAAAGCAGTTTCTTTCTTTATTCATTCACGGGTTGAGGGTGACACTAGCTTGGCAGTGCCCATCCCTAATTGCCCAGAGGGCAGTTAAAAGTCACCCACATTGCTGTGGGTCTGGAGTAACGTATAGGCCAGACCAGGTAAGGATGTCAGTTTCCTTCCCTAAAGGGCATTAGTGAACCAGATGGGTTTTTCCCCTGACAATCAATTCATGGTCATCATTTCATTCGTAATTCCAGCTATTTACTGAATTCAAATTCCACCATCATCCATGGCAGGATTTGAACCCTGGTCCCCAGAACATTAGTTGGGTCTCTGGATTAACAGTCCAACAATAAATACCACCACCCCATTGCCTCCCCATACCACTGTGGGGCCATGTGGAGCACACGTTCTTGTGAAACTGACTTTCTAGCCGTTTAAAGAGCTGTGTTGGTATCACTCACCTTTTGCAAGGTTCTAAGTTTAAGTCACACTCCAAGACTTCAGCACAAACCTTAAAGCTGACACTCCACTGCAGCTCTGGAGGGCGTATTACACTGTTTGTGGTGCAGGATTACAGACAAGCCATTAAACTGACGCCCATTTACTTGCTTAGCTGGATGATCAAAGGTCCCATGGCATTATCTCAAAGAACAGGAGTTTTCCCAATGTCCAAGCTAGTATCAAGTCTCTCAAATAATCAATTTTATCAAAAAAAGATTTTCTGTTAATTATTACATTTGCAGATTTTGGGACCTTGGTGTACAAAATTTGTTGCCATGTTTCCTAAATTATACAAATGACTGTATTTCCAAATAAGTAATTGATTACAAAACGCTCATATGTCCAGCGGTTGTGCAAAATGCCATCTAAAAACAGAACCTTAAAAACTGACTAACTAACAAATATACAAATTAGGAGTTTGAAGTGTAATGATACAAATTAGTCCTTTATTCTCTAGGATTCGTGTTAAGGTATGATCTGATCAAAGTCTTTGAGATATTAACAGGAAAAGACTGAGCAAATAAATAAGGTATTTCCACTGTTTAGGGATTCTGGAACTAGAGGGCTTTGTCTCAGTTAGGGCCAGACCATTCAGGGGAGATGTTAGGAGGCACTCCTACACACAAAAAGGGTGGTAGATGATGTTGGGAACTCTCTTCCACAAATGGCAGTGAATACTAGATCATTCTGTTGTGGGCAAATCACAACATACCTCTAATTTAGCTAATTTAAGAAATCTCACATTCAATCCATTCATGAAGCAATGATATAAAAACTTAAGGTAGCAACTAAAAAACAGACCCATCAAGCAAGCTAGTTAAGTCTCACAACTCACCCTAGCTATTACCTGATTAATAGTAAAATTTAACTACAACTCCATCAACAGTGTCTGTCTGGAGGTGTCACGGTTCAGTCCTTGTGCAGCAGTTTACAATCTGCAGCTAATTTATTCTGGTGTAAGATGCATATGTAGCTTTTTGTCCTTCAGGTCTTTAAAAGACTCTATTTCAAATCAGAGTCCTTTCATGCAAAATATTGATCACTCCTCCAAAATCTTTGAGGCTGCAGCTTGCTTCCTAATTAAAAGGAGCTTCTCTTATCCTTGGCTTACGATTTGAAAAACACAACTTTCCTGCAGTTAACTCCTAAAATTTTTCTGCAGGGCAGTCAGTCATTGAAGCAACCAGTTATCAAGCAGGTGTCAAAGAAGTTTTGTTCATGTAGTTTCAACTTGATATTTTCCCAGGAGGTTGTTAATTACTTTCATTTCCTGTATTTTAAAAAGTTTGTCCTTGTACCTTGATGTTTTATTCTAAATCCAGTTTTTGCTGCATGTGTGTGTAACAGTTTATCTTTGTTGATTCATTTAACCCATGAAGTTATTAAAATTCTGAAGTTTATCATGTCATAAGTTGTTAAGACCAGAGAGATTACTTAACAAAGAGTTAAGGTTTTAAAGGGATATGGGCCAGAGGCAGGTACGTGGAGTTAAGCCACAAATCAGCAATGATTTTATTGCATGGTGGAACAGGCTTGAGGGGCTGAGTGGCTTACTTCTCTCCTGAGAGAGAGGACAGAACGACAGAAGATTGTCAACCTACCTCTCAGCTGTTTTGACCCACTCTCCCCAAACACAGTCATCAACATACGGACCACCTTTTCCTAGCTCCTCGGTTCTAAGGAGGGTCTCAGACTCAAAACATTAACTATTACTCTCTCCACAGATCTGCTGTGTTTCTCCAGCAAACTTTGTTTGTTCAAACTTGACATATTCAATTCCCCACCCCTACCTCTTCTGAAGCATTGAGTTCCAAAATTACAGCCTCAAAATAAAAAAAACACTTCACTTCAATCGTAAAATAGCATCTCTTATGTTTAAGCAGTGCTCCTAGCGTACCCCCCCCAATGAGAGGACATCCTGTCTATAAACATCTTGCCAGAAATCTTTCAGGATCATACATACTTCAATAGAGTCACTCCTCCCTCTAAACTCCAGTGGATACAAGCCTAGTGTGTCTGACCTTTCCTCAAAAGGCAACTTGTCCATTCCAGGTATCAATGTAGCAATTTCTAAACCAATTCCAAAATGTATTTCCATCCTTTCTTAAAGAAGCAGACTGCACACCGCATTAAAAAATGTTACTACACCTCACTGGGGTAAACAACTGGGAAAAAAAAAGCCTTGCTATTCCCAGTCATTTCAAAAGTTTTTTTTAAAAAAAGTGACAGTCCTGAAGGGTCTAGGCCCAAAACAGACTCTCCTATTCCTCTGATGCTACCTGACCTGCTGTATTACTTCAGCTCCACACCAATCAACTCTGACTGCAGGATCTGCAGTTCTTGCTATCTCCTCAATTTACTTGTCTTTTAGACCTACATTAACCAAAATCAGGGACCAGGTTTCTGTGTTTAACAAAAATTACTTATTACCAATTGAGATTCCAACCACATAATTAATTATGAACCAGTGACACACACACGGATATAGAGTGGGAAGGCAAGTTCAGTGGTCCCCGTCCATAGGGTTTGCTGAGATTATCTTTCTATTGATCAGAATGTTGCTTCTTGATCTTCTCCCATATCCGTATACTACAAGTTCAATGTTGTGCTTCATTCAGAGGTAAATTGCAATAGAAATTTAGAGTCAGAAACTGATCACCCCTTTTAAAAGTGAGTATTCCAGCAGCAAATGTTGTCATACTCTCTGGGTTTGATAATGCATGCAGTGTGAAATCTGGTTTACAATGTTCCCAGAGATCCAAAGATTCTTATTTTTGTGGCAATGTTTGAGTTTTTAAAAAAATTTGGATTTGGTCCCAGGTCACACTATTTCACTGAGGAAAATGCACTAATACTATGTGATCTTTAATCAAAACTGATATGCTAAATGTTGGAAAAGCAACTTCTGAAACAACAAATAAAGGAGACACTAATTCACTACTCCAACTTCATTTTTAATCAAATTAGGATTTGCTAACTGCTCACTAAAATCCACTGACATTTGACAAGTGCCAGCATGATTTCTAAAACTCAATTCTTACCCCCCATTCAATTTAGGACTTTTGACCACCAGTATTTAGAAACTATGAAATATTATCATTGAATTTAATTGCATTTCTTGTGGTCTACCTGTGTTAATTGTTTTTGAACATGTTTAAGACACATGAGGATTTCCCTCAATAACCATACTTAAGTTCCAGAAACAAAAATAAATACTTTATTTTCCAAAGTCTGTATTTCCAGAAGTTATCTCTCTTCAAAATCCTTCTTAGACCATTGATTTGTCTGCTAAACTGAGTACATTGGATAAAGTTAACAAATTTGCACACCTTGTGCAATGTTTTAGTGTCTGTTTAGCAGGCATTCAGGCAACGAGGTCAGAAAACCCTGCCGTATTGACAGAACATCCCCGCTACCCCTATTTGGGGTTGACAGCCACCATTCAGCATAAGCAATGACACAAGCTGCTCAGAGTTAGATCAACAACACAGCCAGCCAATGTAGCCAACTAGATCCCTTGAACCTGGATACAAATAAAGATGATCTTTTCTTGGTTCAAGAAGTTGATGTTAATTGTATTCCTCAGTGTTGCTTACCTTTGTTGTATGACAACATTAAGCAAGGCAAAGTGAATTTAGGAACTGCTATAGTCCAGATGCTATTCAGTTATCCCTCTCCATGGAAATGGCAGCCAAGGAATAGAAAACATTAGTTAAAACATACAAATTGAGGTACCTGTCTGCTGTTACAGTTTCTTGATGCAGCCATGGATAGAATCTAGCCTCAGGAGAGGAGATGGGTTTGTGAAAAAGTACATTATAGGTGTATGTCACATTGTAATGGGGTGGCAGAGTATGTCTTTTGCCTACCGCATCCTTACTTTTGTATTTAATTCCCATTTCTGGGACGTTACTTGTATCAATAGTAAAGAATGATGCAAAATATGTTGAATTCATTTGCTATTACCTTACTTTCCAAACTCCACAGATTTGCTTTTCCCAACTTTCCCTTAAAAAGGAAAATAACTGTTAGAAAGTTTCTAACTGTTTATAGATTTCCAGGTAGCTTTCTCATGTACTCCAATTTTCCTGTCCTGTTTAATCATCTACTCATTCTTTGCTGGGTTTTTTTCAGTCCAATCTATTGGCTGTGCACAGTTTATGTTCTTTTAAGTCTGATACCATCCACGGTTAATTAAAACCTTAAAAGACAGTGGGTCTTCCCTTTGCAATGTATTGGTTTTGTGTATGCAGAAATATCCCCTAAAACGCTTACCGTTGCAACCCTATTGACCGATTCCCCTAATTATGGTTGCAAGCTCATTTTACCTAGCCCTGTTTTCATGCTTTCATAATTGCCCTTACTTAAGTTTAAAATAAAAGTCTTCAACCAGTCTGTGGGTGGAAAGAAAAGTTCTATTTTATCTTTTGGAGGGAAATGTACCTGCACCAGCACTCTAAAGTCATAGTTCACATGCCTGTACAAGTGTGCTTATACCTTTTGCTGTTACACAATGTATCCTGTGATCATAGAACAGTGCTCCCTCTGCAGATATTCTAGTGTGGTATAACCTTACTACTAGATGAGTCCAAGACAAGGCAACAAGAAAAGAGGATTGGTGGCAAATTACATCAACTATAATGGTACTGGGTAATGGCTGTTTTAAAAGGTTGAGTAAGAGGAATTGTCATCTCGTTTGGTCTGAAAGGAACAAGGAGATTTGATACAGGGTGTACCAGATTATGACAGAATTCTTCTCATTGGGTGATGGTACAATGACCAGGGGACAAAGATTTAAGACTGATATCAAAAGATCCAGGGGATGTGCAAGGAAGAACTTCTTTTGCACAGCAGGCAGTAATGACCTATAACTCAATTCATAAATGTGCACTGCACAGGGAGACAAATCAATCAATTTCGAAAAAGGTAATCAGATGGGCACTTGAACGAAATAAACTTCAGGACTGTGCAGGATTGGGTGGGGGCCTAGAAAAAAAACTAGATTGTTCTACAGGGAGCTGTTATGTATGTTGTAGGGGCAACCTGTACCTTGCTATGTAAGGTGGCTTGTACCTGAACACACTAAGTAGCCCACGCCTGTTTACAAGATGGCAGACAGAAGCTAAGCAAAACTAAGCAGCGTGCTCACACAGTGAAATACAATGGTACCTTTGAACAGAACTACTAGAAGGTCAGTGAAGGAACGCTATGTTCCCTCGGAGACTGTTCTGATAAAAAGGAAGCCTCAGGACAGATAAGTGACCAATTCTAGCCTTATTAATGAAAGGATAATTGTCCCAGTAAATGAATAATATCAGGTGCTAGATTAGGTCCTCAAGCAGCTACAAGGATAACAGCTAAAGTTATTTAGTACTGAATAGTTGCTTCTTTGAAGCTACCAGCAATATTAAATAGTTCCTAGCTAAAAATACTCTAAATCACAGAAGTTGTTTTCAATAAATAACCAGGATATGATACAAGCCTTAAAAACACTTAAGCTTAGATGTAAAGATTAACTAGCCTGAGAAGACACCTTCTCCTATGCCCCGAATAAGATAGCTTGATCACAGTCCATAAATTACAAAATGCTGACAGAAATAGTAGTTGTTTAACATTACACTCAAATAATTTTATAGCAGAAGTTAACCTTGCAGCAATTTGTTAAAGCTGACTTTTTATTTTTACGTTGTGTAATTGGGACAGTGGGAAAATAAAAAGAATACCTGAATGTGATAAGAGACAGCACCAAAATACAATAGGTAATAGAATGTGAGCAGTCGTAACAGATAAACAATTCTGGGCAAGACCCGAAGGAGCATATTCATTGAACTGTTGGAATGCGAATGAATTGGATGCATGAGAAGATCCCAAAACTTAGAGATTACAATGTCTATCTAATACCATGAGAACCTGGGACTGTCCATGAAAGTGCCCATTACCAATTAGATGTCCCACAGGATTGGGTGTTTGAATTAAGGGGAAGGATGGTGACTACGTTGTGTTTGATTGCTGTCACAAAACTTATAAAATTACTTTGTAAAAGCAGGTGGTATGTCACTTATCTATCTTCCAAAACCAGATTTGGGAGTTGGAGGGGGTGGAGTTACTGGTGGTGATGAAGATCCTCGCGTCCTCTCCCTGCCTAAGCCGACCTGTATCCTGCCTACCTCTCAAGTCTTCAAGCCTGGTTGGGACAAATATTCAGACATTCTTGATGGACCAAATGATCTCAATGGTCAATAATTCTACATGAAGTGTTTATGCACCATAAAACCTCCAATGGTATTCCCAATTACTATAGATATTATTTCTTCCAGGGAGAAATCACTTACATAAAAAACCCAATGAGAATTAGTATGTTGCATTATTATTCATTTTTACAGCTGCTCTCTCATTGGATTAAACCATTACCTAAAAAGGCAGTCATGCCTCGGGGAGGGGCAAGATCAAGTTAGTGAGACATTGAAGGTGACTCAGGCAGTGCAGGAATTGAACCCATCCTGCTGGCATCACTCTGTATCATAACTAACAACCCAGCAAAAGCTGACCAACACCCCCATTCATGTTATACACTTAACAGGATGTGTTCCTACTGGCACTTATATGATGAACAACTTTAATGCCTTAATACTACAAAAAAATGGCCCAGTTAGAACACAGACACAACCTTTCTGTGTAGAATCTAAGGACTGGGCATCATGTATTCAGGATATGTATGGAAGGTGGAAATGGCACAGAAGATCTGAGGGAATGTGGAGAGTACATGGTGACAAAGTGAGACACTGGGATGGGAGAGGGTTCTGAACAGTCTTAAAAGCTGAAGTAATCTGTTGGACAATGAGATGGTCCTTTTAACTAGTTCACACTCACACACTCACTCCCCATACAAACCAGCATTGTTCATCAATTGCACAGTCACACCAACCCCATTGTGAAGAGACAGAAAATAGTGACAAGTCACACTGAGTTAGGGAGGCAGTCTGTGTGAAAGCAAGCAGGTCATTTTCTCTATAGCCAACAGGGGAGGTTTTGACTTATGGTTTACTCAAATAATAGAAGGAATGCCATGGATGTATGTTAAGCATACATTTTCTCAACTGTCAACACCAATTTGCAAAATTCTTTACTTTGTTTCCCCTTTGAAATTGATTAGTGTTGTGAAACCGTAGTAAAACGGTCCTCAGAGTTTCCTCTTGATGTATAGTTTCTATAAAACATTGTACAACAGCGCTCCTTCTAGGTACTACCCTAGCAGGAGCAGGACGAAGCAGTTTCCTCCATTATAACAATGATCAGAATTAGTCAGCTTTACAACCCATTGCGCTACACTGTTGTGAAGTGTTCAATATAACAGGGTTTTGTTTTTCCTTTAGGAAAGATCTCAAAAGTAACCTCTTCACATTTGAATAGATTTATTTTCTATTCTGCAATAAAAAATGACAGATTGGGGACACAACCAAAGCTTGATCTACCTACTTATTGACTTCCGCAGAGTCCAAGGGCAGTGCAGAAAGTTACAAATTGATATCATTCTAAAAGACAGTTCACTCATTTGTACCATTTGTATTTTGTTTGTACTTTTGTCACATCCCTGCTGCTGGGCATACCATCCACATGATAATAAGCCTCCAGGCAACAGTGAGCTACGAACAAAAAAAATCCTGTCCAACTAAATCTTCAACATGGAGAGTGTAGCCAGGACAGACTTGTGTCAATGGAGCCCAAAATATCCACCAATGTGTCAGTCAGAATACTCTCATGAGAACACAACACTGTGCTTATTGCCTTTGGTAAGGAGTATTCCAAGCGTCCATGGAAATGTGTGCTAGAGCAAACTATAGCTTAGAAGAAGTCATTATTAAATTACCAAGATGGCTAATACATCACCCTTCCCAACACAATGCAAACATGTTCAAAATGACTGCATGAATCAAATACTGGCACTGCTTTTCCTGCAACGTGTGTTGAAATTTAAAATGTCAAAGCACAGTAGTGAAAACAGAGCACTCCGCAACAGAGATAGTAGGAACTGCAGATGCTGGAGAATCTGAGATAACAAGGTGTAGAGCTGGATGAACACAGCAGGCCAAGCAGCATCTGAGGAGCAGGAAGGCTGATGTGTTGGGCCTAGATCCTTCTTCAGAAATTGGGGAGGGGAAGGGGGTTCTGAAATAAATAGGGAGAGAGGGAGAGGCGGATAGAAGATGGATAAAAGGAGAAGTTAGGTGGAGAGGAGACAGACAGGTCGATGAGGTGGGGATGGAGCCAGTAAAGGTAAGTGTAGGTGGGGAGGGAAGGAGGGGATAGGTCAGTCTAGGGAGGATGGACAGGTCATTTTGTTTTGCCACCCAAAGGTTGCAGGAACAGCAACTCATTCCACTTGGGAACGCTGCAGCCCAATGGTATCAATGTGGACTTCACAAGCTTCAAAATTCAGCCCCCCCCCACCCCACCCCCCCACCACCACATCGCAAAACCAGCCCAGCTCATCCCCGCCTCCCTAATCTGTCCTTCTTCCCACCTCAAACATACTAACTTCATCCACTCCCTTGACATGTAGCAAAAAAAAAATACCTGTCCATTGTCCCTGGACTGACCTATCTCCTCCCTATCTCCCCACCTATACTCACCTCTACTGGCACCATCCCCACCTCTTTGACCTGTCTGTCTCCTCTCCACCTATCTTCTCTTCTATCCATCTTCTACCTGATTCCCCCTCTCTCCCTATTTATTGCAGAATCCCTTCCCCTCCCCCATTTCTGAAGAAGGATCTAGGCCTGAAACGTCAGCCTTCCTGCTCCACCGATGCTGCTTGGCCTGCTGTGTTCATCCAGCACTCCACAGCAGAGTTTTTTTGCGATGAAATAGAATTATAAAACAGACACCCCAAAAAAAAAAATGCCCATTTAAGGCCTCAAAAAGAAAGTAAATGCATAACTAGAGCAAGAACTCCCAAAACCGTACCACAATTTTAAAAACCACTACTCTGATAAACAAAGGGGACAAACATTTACCATTCAACTTGGTCATTTCAATCCAATGGTGTCCATAATTCTGCATACCAATGCAGAAGCAAACATGGGTGCAGCAGGTGCTATTGAGTTTGAATGCATCCACCCAAACCCTGCCTATGCATGTAGCCATCCAGATGCTTTTTAAAAATGTTGTATTTGTATCAGCCTCCACCACCACTTCTAGCAGCTCATTCCATTCACGCACCACCTGTTGCGTGAGCAAGTTGCCCCTCAAGTCCCTTTTAAATATTTCCCCTCTCACCTTAAACCTATGCCCTCCAGTTTGGACTCCCCTGCCTTGGGAAACAAACTTGGCTGTTCACCCGATCCATGTCCCTCATGATTTTATAAACCTCTGCTAAGGTGACCCCCTCAGCGTCTGATGTTGCAGGGAAAGCAGTCCCAGCCTATGCCTAAAAGGGAAAACCTTCCAACCCAGACAACATCCTTGTTTATCCTTTCTGAACCCTTATAAAGTTTAACAACATCTTTCTTACAGCAGGGAGACCAGAACTGAACATAATATTCTAACAGTAGACTAATATCTTGTACAGCCACAACATGACCTCCCAACTCCCATACTCAATCCACTGAACAAAAGGCAAGCATACCGAACATCTTCACTAACCTATCTACCTGTCACTCCACTTTCAAGGAACTATGCGCCTCAACTCCAAGGCCTCTTTGTTCAGCAAGACCCGCCAGGACCGTACCATTCAGCGTACAAATCCAGCCCTGGTTTGCCTTATCAAAATGCAGCACCTCAATTATCTAAATTAAACTGCATCTGCCACTCCTCAGCCCTTTTGCCCATCTGATCAAGATCCTATTGTCTTAAGTAACCTTCTTCACCGTCCACTACACCACCAATTTTAACCATACTGCATATATCAAATTGTTTATCGTGATAAAAAGCAGTGGACTCACACCAAGCCTTGCGATGCACCATTGATCAAAGACCTCTAGTCCAAAAAGCAACAGTCCACCACCACCACCCTTTCACTCGAAGGCACGAACCAATTTCATATTGAAGTGGTTAGTTCTCTGTATTCCATGTGACCTAGCCTTATTAACCAGTCTACCGTGCAAAACCTTGTCAAACGCCTTACTGAAATCTGTCAACAGCGTCAACCGCTTTGCTTTCCATTTTCAGCACCTCTTCAAAAACTCCAAGTTAGTGAGACAGGATTTCCCCACGCACAAGGGCATATTGACTATCCCTAAAATCAGTCATGGCCTTTCCAAATGCATGTTCATCCTGTCCCTCAGAATACCTTCCAACAACTTAGCTACGACTGTTGACACAGGGAGACGCCATTTGCTTCAAGCACACTTACTGTCTTTGGCACACACATGGCACAGGTGTTAACACTGATGTTGCACAATGCCATCCAGCATCATGTCCATCCCATCGGCTAATCGCTGCAGACAAACTGCCTGGCTTTCTGTTGGCACTACATTGAGCGCCTTCAGGCTCTGGCTGTGGTGGCAAAGTTCAAACAGACAAGAGAAAAAGATGCTGAGGGGCAAAGTGTGTCAGTGCTACCAGATCAAGCAAACAGCCCAGAGACACTGCCTGGTCTAAGCAGAGAGTTGAGTGGCACTCTCTGTGCAAAGATGAAAGGAAGTGAGTGCACTGTAGCCAGATGGATTATAATGTAGGCAAATGCGAGGTCAAATACTTTAGCAGTAAGAACAAAGGAGCTGGATTATTACCTCAATGGAGAAAGACTGCAGTAAACTGCAGAGAAATTTGGGAGCCCTTGTTCATGAATCTCAAAATACTAACATCCAAATCCAAAAATTGGTAATAAGGCCAGTGAAATACTGGTGCTCATTTCAAGGATAATGGTATACTTAAAATAAAAAGGCGGTTTTGCTAAAACTGTATAAGGCATTAATCAGGCCAATGCTGGAAGACTGAACAGTTTTGGTCCCCTTAGCTAAAGGGAAGGTTGTACTGACAGAGGCAATGGAGAGAAGTTCACTAAGTTGATACCAGGTCTAGGAGGAGAATCTTGAGTAGTAAATTAGACTTTTATTCATTGGAGTTTAGAAAAAAGAGAAGCAGCTTTACTGAAACAAGATCTCAAGCTAGATGTGGGAAGGTTGTTTCCCTTTATGGAGAGTCTAGAGCTAGACGGCAATATATCAGGATAAAGGACTAATACATTTACAACACATGAGGAAGAACTTCATCTCGGTAGTCAATCTGTGGATGTATTTCCCATAAAAGGGCCCTGCCTTGACAGCCCTTTAATTAAAAATATGCCTTGAATATGCTCAGACAGGGTTATGGAGAGTTGAGGATTATCAGATTAGCCATGATTTTACTGAACGGCAGAACTGGCTCATTGGGCTGAGTGGCCTACTTTTCTTCCTATACCTTATGGCTTTAAGGACTTAAGTGGCCAGGGAGCAGCACTACAATGCTGGACGTTGTGCACTCCAAAGTACAGCATTAAAGTGCAGACCGTATTGGAAGTAAATCAAAGATGTCCAATATGCAGAGATGTTGGAAGCCAAATGTCCTGTGGACACTGGCTGCATGCAGTCACTGTTCACGGAGCACGTGCCCCAAGACACTGGTGCCGCGAGTCCAAGATGGAGGTCTAGAGGAGCAAACAGGAGCCACCATGCATTCACTGATGGTCATGTCAGTCTGTCAGTCTCAACTTTAAGTGAGTGGGACAATTGGAAACTGCAATATTAATGGAGGTAAGATCATGTGAAAATGTGGGTGATGAGTGACAATCCCTGTTAGTGAGCCTCTTACTGCCCCCTGGTGAGAATAGTCTTGAACATCCAACAATTGGTTGAAAAATACAACTCCTTAGACTTGACAAAGGGGGTCTTACTGGACATTTCTCCTGATCTTCCCTCAACCTCTTGCCATAATCCATGTCATTCCGGGGATGGAAAGATTCCATCACATTAGTCCTTCTTTCACGTTACTCAATGTTGCTTCCTGAATCTCATGCTAAATACTCCAGAATGCAAGTGTTGCACACATTGGTACTTGATAAGCTAAGTGACACTGCCTGGTGATTATTCAATATTGACCTGGGGGGTGGTGTTGGTGTTGGAACCACTACAGAGTGGGAGGCTGAAGAGAGGCTACAAAGAACAAGGGTGGAAGGAGGCAGCTTTGTGGACAGGGCAGCGAGAGAACAAGCGCACATAATCAATTTAAACCTGTTTGAAGAATATTCAGCCAACTAGAAGCCAAGATGAATTTTTTGTAAAAAAAAATCACTGAGTTAATTCATTCCTCAAGTATGGAATGCCTAGTTTAGGACTGCACAACTTCAGGTACTACTATATGGGGAAAATGTATAATGTGTTCATTCCGATGAACACTGCAGATCAGAGATAAACAAAGTAGCAGAGGCTCCGAACAATGCCAGTTAAAGGCACAAAAGATCATCTGCAAAAGCTAATGTGCTTCTCAATAGGGATGCAACTAGCTGCCAAGAGGTGGCACCACATGATGTAAAATATAAAGAAAGTGCCCTATATTACACAAGAAAAAAAGTTATTGTTTTGAAACTGATTCCTGCTAGCAGCAGTATCCCCTTCTCCTATTCCCATAAATATCTCCCATCTTCCACAAACCTTGTCGAGCCCCCAGTGTGTCCACTCAAAACAATGCTCTGTTGCAACATGACTAGTAAATGAGTTAGAGAATGAAAAAGAAGCCCCAAAAATAAAAAGGTAACCCCAAATATTTAAATAGCCCGTAAAAATCCAAAGAAAAGCCCTCAATAAAGAAATTGACTGCTGGTTGTGTAAGTAAAATTTGGGAAGAAACTGTCCAAATATGTGTTTAAATCAGGGACATAGAAGGAATGGGTATCAATGACAAGTACTGGGCTAGTGCAAAAGGAACAAATCTTACATGATCGTGTACTCAATCCTTCAGATTTTACCACCGTTTAAAAAAGGTCTGTCTCTGGCTGTACCAAGAATGCAAACTTTGTGGGGCTAGTGGAGGACACACTATCATCTCAGTTCTACTTCTGCCTCTTTGAAGAGTTGCATGTTTGAAAAACCCATGTTGATGCAAATGTACACCATCTTCCCCCAAAATAGGTGTAAAACAAATTACAAACAGCATGCAAACGGATCTTAAAAGCAGTGCAAACATGCTCAAGTATTCAGGAATGGATTTTATGCAATTCTAAGACATTGTCAATAGCTAAATGTGTCATGCATCAAAAATGGAGTGGCTTATGATTTTGGTTATTACACATAGGGTTCTCAAGTGACAAATCAGTGTACCACGCCAGCCTGTATATGAGTCACCTCGTCAATTCCTGAATCATCTGAAACACCACAGGATACTTTTAATGTAAAATTTCAGTCATGTATTGTTCCCTCCAAAATGACCACAAACCAATTCTGAGTCATCTTGAAGAAAGTGTATCAAATAAATAGCAAGAGAAGAACAGATACTAGCCGCTCAGGAAAGAAGAAAAAAGATACATAACTGCGTGAACTGATCACAACAATGGTGGGCCTCCAAAGTGTGAAACATGCCTGCTTGGGCATTAGTAAAGGGTCAGTTCAAAGCTGTCTCTGTCAGCAATGTACAAGAGATTCTAGTGAATATAACATGAGTAAATAAAACTCTAATTCCTTCACATACACATTGACATTACAGTTTTATCCCTATCTGTAGATCTAAGGTATCAAACCTTCTATGGAGCTGGTGGCCAGTTACGATATGCACTGTAACATAAAATGTATCATAACCGCATTACTTCGAAAGTGACAATGAAACAGCTGAAAAGAACAAGAATCTAAAAATCAGACTGCTGTAGTATTATGCAGTCAGCTCAATTCTACAGTTATTCACATCAGATCTAACGTTGATGTTACAATAAAGCTTATGTTCCACAGTTTTAAAAATATATGCCAATACATCTGATGAGCGGGGGGGGGGGGGGGGAGAAATAATTCATTAATCCACTTCCATTGTCCTTAAAAAACAGTAGTGTAAGAGTTTCTGCTTTAACCATTAATCCTGGAATCATCCAGAAATTCTGCCAGACCTGATGAGCTTCTCCAGCACTTTCTATGCCTGCAACGGTTTGAAAGCAAGCAACTTGATACTCAAGGCAAGCACTGTAAATTGCTGTTCGAACAAGAATTGAAATGGCTGGAGATAAACAGAAGCCGAGGAGTTGGGTTTTCAGATGCAGCTCTGGTTGGCATCAAAAGTTGATTGATCTATGGAGTGGTGGCCAGTTATGATAAAGGCTTTTTGCCTGCCAACTAGCAGGAGATTGTGGACTAACTGACTAGTTCCCTGCCACAAGCTGTTTACAGAGAGAAGTGTTTTGAGGTCCGCCCAGACAGGAGCTGTTTCACTGCTAAGCGTAGTCAAAACACATTTTAAACCTGAAGAAAACTAGTTACTCTAAAAGTTACTGTTTATAGCAACAGACGAACATAGATAAATCGGAGGCATTTTAATGACCGAACCAGCTACCCTGGGCATCTTGCAAACTAGTGGAAGCATTCAGGAAAGGAAAACCAGCACAGAGAAAAAGCATGGCTTTTGGGATCAGCACAAAACCAGCTCAATAGAAGGTTTAATATCTTAGATCTACAGATAGGGGTAAAACTGTAATGGCAGTATGTGAAGGAATTAGAGTTTTATTTACTCATGTTATATCACAATGCTTCACAATGCTAATGACTTGCAATAAAATAGAATTCTTACTAAGTACTGAAACATGGTCGCTGCTCTCAGTTAGTCTGACTCTGAAAATCAGGTGAATTGGCAAATGTGCCAATACTTATTTTAACACCTTCAATTTTAGTGACAAGCCCAAGAATAGTGGAGTTTGATTTCCACTACCTCAGCAAGGGTTTATGTTTCTACCATCAACGCTCAAGTCTTTCGCTTTGGCACTGTCACCAGTCTACTTGTTTTGCCTCACCTAGAACACACAGACATCTCCCTCAAACAAAAAAGTCATCTTTCCTTCCTGCCTACACAAGTCATTATGAACATCAGGAACTGTTTGCTGCCTATTAGGAGGAGAAGACAGGGAGACACAAGATGCTGTAGCAGGTAGTGGATGAGAACAGTTGTTCAGGGTTGGGGCAGGGTGGGGGTGGGGGGAGCGGTTTGTTGGTCCTTCACTGACCGCTACCTGGCCAAAGAGGTCTTATTCCAGAAGACTGCATTAACTGAAGATTAGTTATGAAAATCTTAGCTTCCTGAAGCGCTAAGGCTCACTCAGGTCAAGAGGGCCAACTCTCTGCCTGATCACAAAGTGTGGAGCTGGATGAACACAGCAAGCCAAGCAGCATCTTAGGAGCACAGAAGATGCTGCTTGGCCTGCTGTGTTCATCCAGCTCCACAGTTTGTTCTCTCGGATTCTCCAGCATCTGCAGTTCCCATTATCTCTGCCTGATCACCTGGTTTTGGATCCTTGCTTCCTTCGGAGTTGAACATATCCGTGTCCGTGTCCATGCTCTCTGCCCTCTGGGAGCAGCTATTGGCAGAGCAGAAGTCTGCTGCTGCTAAAACAAAGAAGGGTTATCAATCCAAGGCATTAAATTTTTCTCCACGGATGTTGTCTCATTGGAGTGCTTTGTGCATGTGTTTTTATCACTTGCATTAAAAATAAAGTACACAGCCATGGAGGAATTATTCTCTTCTCAGAATCCCTGATGCAACATGTGACAATGTGGTGCTTACTGAAATTCACTGACTGCAGGTCATACATTGTGAACTTAGTTGGTTTAATTTTCATAGACTTTAGCAAAGAGATGCCCTTGTTTTGAAGGACCAAGGGCTGGGCTATACATAAAACCCAGTAGTAACTCAGTAGTTACCCTGCTATCTATTCAAAATATTCCAGGCAATGAGCGAAATGTCAGATAACCCACCTCCCCTTTTAAGAGAGTTCCACAAAAAGTGATCAATTCATACTCACTCCAGATCTGCACCCTACCTCTATCAATTCATTTGTGGTGGTGGGTGTTGTGGGGGGGGGGGGGGGGGTCTATGCTTTGTGCAAAGATTGACAGTTTTAGCTCGGTAGGTTGGTATTGGACAAAAGTACTTTCTAGTTTCCTGGATTATCAATAATACCTCTTTAAAAAGGTTGTACTCTTCCCCCAACCATGGTAACCAAGGATGTTAACAGCCGATCATTCAGTCATAGTAACATGATGGACGAAGGATGATTGTTTTTTTTCTGGATAATCTGTTCGGAGCTGGTTATCAACTGATGTTTGCATAGCTCAAACATGAGCAATAAATGCTAAAGTTCTATTTGTGAGTAAAAAGGTATACAGTGTGGATGCAAGTAGGGTTGCTGCAACTGCACAAGGCATTAGCAAGACTGCACCTGGAGTACTGTGTACAATCTCTGGTCCCTTGAGGGAGGATGTAGTCGAATTGTAGGCAGTTCAGAGGAGATTCACTAGATTGATTCCAGATATGAGAGGTTTGCTTTATGAAGGAAGATTGAGCACTTTCAATCTATACTCTTTGGAGTTCAGAAAAGGAAATTCAGGTGTTAAGTGTGCAAGATGCATGGAAAGGATGTTTCCTCTTATGGGCAATCTAGAATAAGTCATAGCTTAAGGATAAGAGATAGCAGGTTTAAAACAGAGGGGAAGACAGGGAGTAAATTTGAGAAGATGGGCCGATTTTTAATTAGTAATGGGTTGAAGTCTATAGAAAGCCAAAGTCTATTGCGGCAGAGATGAGATCAGCCATGATCATATTAAATAGCACAGGAGGCTTTTACATTAATATGTACTCTGCCCTAACCTGGATATTGTCCAAGTATTGCTGCATTTGGACACTGACTGCTTTAGTCATTGATATGTCCTGTTTAACCAGTGTTTTGACTTGCAGTTAAAATGGCAACTGGTAAACATTTATTTTAATAAGTTGCAATATCACAGCTCTATTCAAGTCTACCCAGTGCAAGTTTGCCACACACATCAGTGCAATAAAATTCAGTCCACGAGATAGACAGCAACCAATCTAACAATTGTCATGCTTTTATGTCCAAATGGATTCCTACTGTGAAAATATTTTAATCTGGTATCTAAACTCAGTGGTTTTTGTTTATATCTGAACTAAGAAATTAACAATTGTCAATTCATTAATTTTATTTTTGAATTATGTTGAAACTAGTTTAGGAACTCTGAGCTGAACAGTGACAAATGCAGACTATGAAATATTCCAAAAAAAACAATCAGGAGAGAAAGACAGAGGCACCAATTAGTATGCAGTGTTACCACCTATCAAATGTGCATTTAGACACAAACACCATTGTGACTCAACTTAACCCTTCAAAGCTTTGTGAGAAGCTTGTATTAAACATTTAACAGAAGTCAAGAGAAGGGCACAGCGCTATTCTTAAAACAGTTGCTTTTACTCTCCATAAATTTTCAAGTATGTCTTTATGTCTGTCTGTTGTATCTTTTAATTATGGTGCAGAGACTTTTATTTATAATTACTATTAAAATACAGACCAGGTGTTATGCATCTGTAGTTCCCTGGAACTCATGCAGTTAAATAACATAGCAGGGTATCAATTAAGGGAAATTTAAAAGACTTACAGATGTTACTGACATGCTTTTCATATGAAATACTCCAGAGAGTATTTGGTGTCAAACTCCATTTGGTGGACAACAATTACTTTTCTACTGTGTGTTTATATAACAGAAATGAATTTAAGCAATTGTCATAATAAAACTGCAAAACACCTCAATGTTTCATTTTCCCCTTACTTGTGACCCCAATGCTTCAACAGTTCAAAAGTCTGAGCTCACTTTGTGCATTCATATACAGGTGGGTTTCATCTTGGGAAGTTGACAGGAATCCATAGATAGCTGAGCATGTGGGGCAGTGATTCTATCTTACAAAAAGACAGCCTGGTTAAATTTATGCTAATAATCACATCAACATTTAAGGATGAATATCTTGTACAGTATTAGTTCGCTAGTCAGATCTCAGATTGTCACTTTCAATTATTAACTTTTACATACTAAAGAATTTGACAGATTTAACATTTCAGCTTTAGTCAGGAATTATCCTGGGGACTTCCAAATCCCACTGTCAAGTTCAAATGGAAGTCAGAGCCCTGTGTTGAAAGCAGTCACTCAAGGCAAATTTCACTATACTGGCAATTGATGGCTAGAGGGTCCTATTATGTACGGTGCAGCTCACCAAGCCAGACAGCCAAAGACTGAAAAGCAAAGCACGATGTTATAGAACATAGAACATTTCGGCGCAGTATAGGCCCTCCGACTCTCAATGTTGCACTGACCTGTGAAACCAATCTGAAGCCCATCTAAACTACACTATTCCATCATCCACATGTTTATCCAACGACCATTTAAAAGCCCTTAAATTTGGCAAGCCTACTACTGTTACAGGCAGGGTATTCCCTGCCTTTACTACTCTGAGTAAAGAATCTACCTCAGACATCTGTCCTATACCTACCACCCCTCAATTTAAAGCTATGTCCCCTCATGCTAGCCATCTCCATCTGAGGAAAAAGGCTCTCACTGCCCACCCTAACTAATCCTCTGATCATCCTGTATGTCTCTATTCAGTCATCTCTCAACCTTCTTCTCTCTAACGAAAACAGCCTTAAGTCCCTCAGCCTTTCCTCATAAGATCTTCCCTCCATGCCAGGCAACATCCTGGTAAATCTCCTCTGCACCCTTTCCAATGCTTCCACATCCTTCCTATAATGTGGCGACCAGAACTGTACACAATACCCCAAGTGCGGCCGCACCAAAGTTTTGTACAGCTGCAACATGACCTCATGGCTCCGAAACTCAACCCCTCTACCAATAAAACCTAACACACTGTATGCCTTCTTAACAACCCTATCAATCTGGGTGGACCCTTTCAGGGATCTATGCACATGGACACCGAGATCCCTCTGCTCGTCTACAGTACCAAGAATCTTACCATTAGCCCAGTACTCTGTTACTCCTTCCAAAATGAATCACCTCACACTTTTCCGCATTAAACTCCTTTTGCAGCTCTCAGCCCAGCTCTGCAGCTTATCTATGCCCCTCCATAACCTGCAACATTCTTCCGTACTATGACATGAAAAAGCGAGCAAAGGTGTGCTTAAAAAAAGTGGCTCCAGAAGTCAAGCTTCTGCCAGTGCCCTGACTTCAACAGGAATTAGTCAGCATGTAACGGGCTTTACTGAGGTGCAGTCACAAGGCAAAAGCAAACTGCAAAGCTTCCGCAGGCTTTAAAGATCTGTTTCAAAGTGCATCAAGGAGCTTTAAAGAGTGTACAGGGGAAAAGTGTGAAACAGAGGCTTATAAGCTATGAAACTCTAACTCTCACACCCTGGGAGTTTATGATCTTTTGGCCAGTTATTTTTTTTAAAGATAAAGTGTCAGTGAGGATTGTTGGGTATTCCAAACTATTAATTTGTGATCTACGACAGGAGACAGATCACACAGGAAAAAAGGCTGTTTCTTTCCAGGTACTTAATTTGCAATGAGGGATGTACACGTCACTTGGCACCTTGTTGCAAGCTGGGGGTGGGTATCCTTCTGAACTTGTGGTTCTCCATTGGGCACAAGATACATCAGTCCAGTTTCCTTGCCCTCCTCGACTTGGCTAGCGAAACTCCAGACTTACCAGAGTTTCTGGCAACACGTCCCTCGGGGACAGGCCATAATCTCAGCAGTGGTCACTATTCCTGGTAGCACTGACGGTAAATGCTCAGCAGCAGAACATCCTCTCTGGTGTGGGACTAATCCTGCCCTGACTCAAATTAAATTAAAACATCTCATGATGGCATGTTTGAGAGGGACCCTCAAAAATGTTCAATTTTCTTTTCTCCACTCACTCCCAACACCAAAACAAGGATTTTCTGTTACCACACTTGGCAGGGCCATTAACTGTGTCTGACCTATTTCACGTACTTCTGCCCTTAGCCCATCCCTTCCACAACATCAATAAGATTCCTTGGCCTTGACTTTCCACCCCACTACCCACCACAACCAAAGGATCATTAGCTGCCATTTCTGCTCCCTCATGCAAGATGCTGCCACTAGACACATATTCCTCTCCCCTCCCTTGTTTGCATTCCACAGGGCTTATTCCCTTTGGGGTACCTGGTCCACTCTTCCTCCACTTTCAACCCCCCCATACCTCCCCCCTCAGCACCTTCCTATGCAAACACAGGAGGTACAATACTTGCTTGTTTATCTCTTCCTTATTAGTCAAGCTCCAGACATCTTCCAGGTAAAACAGTGATTTACCGCACTTCACTCAATTTGGTCAACTGTATTCACTCTTCAGGTGTCTTCCTGCTGTAATGGAGACCACAAATACAGACTGGATAACCAATTTGCAGAACACATGCTCTGTCTGTAAAATGACCTCACGATTCCCATTGCCTGCTACTTCAACACACCACCTCGTTTCCTGCCCAACATCTGGTTCAGGCTTGTAGCAGTGTTCCAGCACATCTGGAAGAAGAGCAGCTCATTTTCAAAATGGAGTTCAATAATTTTAAAAGCCTGAGCACCTTCTTCCATGTCCTTCATCCACCCCCAACACCCCAGGCTCTGTCAGGAGATGGCTGTGCCGAAAGCCATCCAACGCCTTTTCATCCATCGTCTATCCAGCTTATTATCGACAATCCTTTTGTCTGGCTAACCTTGTTCTTCTTTCTGGGCTCCATCTTTCTGCTCACTCCTCTCCTCCCACCCCAACCAAATTAACAAACTGGTCATCAAGATAAATACCACTTTTCCCTAGATGCTTCCAGTTTGAAAGAAGGGTGTCTGGACTGAAAAACATTAACACTGTTTTCTCTCTGCAGATGCTAGTAGACCAGAGTTTCTCTAGGTCAGTTTCAGTTTCAGATTTCTAGCATCCACAGCGGTACTTCACAAAAAAACACAAGCCAGTTTGAGCACTGCTAAAGGTCACCCAATGTTAGAAACTGAAAGCACTAGTGAGAAGAGTTAGTAAAACTTGGAACGATGTGAAATAAATGTTGGCTGCTGTTGATGTTTGAAAAAAGCCCTTTGTAAGTCATGAACAGATAAGGTTGCCCCTGCTGGCAGCAGTGCTGGGGCCTACAGGGGGATTCTGAATGGTTTCATTGAAAGAAAAGACAGATGAGGAGGATAAGATTTCTGAATGCTTGAAGCGTTACAAGATTCAGCCAGGCGCTTCTCCCAAATCAGAACCAAACAAAACCACTGAGTGCTGTAACGATTATGGAAACCCATCACAGATTGTTGAGGGGCTCCCAAGTGTTCCAGGTGGTCAAATGTCTGTTTCAGAATATCTGTCGTTGTTAGAATGAAGTTCTTGCACAGCTTCCTAATGGCGTGATCATAGAAGTATTATCATTATTATCATCATTAGCTGTGCTAGAAAGGTAGCCCACCCCCTCACAGAGCCAGCCTATGGATTCTCTCTCTCACATGAAGAGAATGCTAAAGAGGCAGAAATGCGCACTTTTCAAGTTGCCCGCAGACAGCCAAAACATGTTGGGCAAAAGCAAAATAGTGGAGACTGCATGATCACGCCTGCTGGCTGGAGAGAAAGCCAAAGTGCCACACTGCCTCTTTACAGGAGGGTCAGCCGCTAATGTGGCACCCAACAGGTCAGTACGGGGTCTAGGATTAAAGACCCACGGAACAGGCATTGATTCGTAATCAAGACCTGGCAGCTCTTCACTACCTCCAGGCACTGCAGGGGAGGCAAGGATTGCTGCCAGTAATGTATTCCCTTACCCAACTTTGTATCTTCATACCTTCATCAGTACATTGATATGAACAATTGTAGCTAATGACAAGGCCTCATGATACATCGATCATGGTCAACCAGTCTGCAGTCCAACTTACATTAAGATATAACAATCAGGTCAGCAAATATTGTCACATGCATTGTACGCTGAAACCTCCCAGAACAAGAGCACTGAATCTATCCAATTGCTAACTTTTTAACCAGTAACTGACAAAGATTTTCAGTGTTTGACAGTGCTCATTCCTGACCAAAAACTAAAATCCAATAAGTCCATACTATTTACCTGGCTTTTTATCCAATGGCTAAGTTATAAACATTATCCAGAACTCAAGTTCTTGCTCAAGAACCAAAACTATGCTACTTCTATACTATTTTAAGGATTGGTGCCATTTCTACTGATCCAGAGGTTCCATATCAAATGATGGAGCCTTCCTATTAACAGACTAGATATTTACACATCTTTATATTAAAGATTATTTAAAGCTTATGACTACAAATGAGAAATATCATCTGGCAATCTCTTGCACATTCACAAGGTCTGGTGTCAAACATCAGTTTGAAAAATGCATTTTATTAAAAGAATTAAAATAAAAATTACTTAAAAAAATCAGGACACAACATTAGAAATTCTAAAGGTGATACTATCACTATCACAGAAAATCCAAGGCACAGTACAATGTCTTCAACTGAGAATCACACCAAAGCACCACAAATCACAAAAATGAAAGTTTCCCGAAGTTAATCTGGAACCTAGTAAACAGTACTACTTACCAAATTTTAACTTTAAAAAAATTAATGAAAACATTCCTGTCATCTTGAGTTTAAAAATCCAGGGCTGGAGTACAACTTTCATCATAAAACTGTTCATGGTTGCAACTCTTCACACTCTGGGTTTTGGGGAAAAAGATTAAGTTGTTGAAACTTCATCCTTTCTAAACCTCCAGCCCCTTACCTTAAATTTATGCCCCTGGTCATTGATCCCTCCACCAAGCAGGAAGTTTCTTCTCATATACCCTCGCTGTTCCTTAACTTAATACATTGCAATCATGTCTTCTCTGCTCCAGGGGGAGAAAAATTCCAGTCTATCCAATCTCTCTCAGAATTGGAATTCTGCAGCCCACGCAACATCCGGGTAAATCTCTTCTGCAATCTCTCCATTGCAATCATATCCCTTCCCGGAGGGTGGATTCCAGAACTGCATGCACTGCTTTAGCTATAGCCTCACAAATGTTTTACACAGCTCTGGCATCTCCATGCCTCAACTAATAAAAGCAATTATCTTACGAGCCTTCTTAACAACTTTAACTGTCCAGCTACTTTAAGAGATCAGTGGACATATGCATCCACTGATCCTCAGTGCTTCCTAGGGTCCTACTGCTTATCATATATTCCCTTGCCTTGTTTATGCTGTCCAAGTACAACACCTCACACTTACCCAGATTGAAGTCCATCTCACTAGCCCTTCGAAATTGTCCTGACAATTTAGCAATCCAACCAGTTCAGGTTACCTGATTTTACTGATCAACTGTCTTGTATTCAAATCTAAGTTCTTCCAGTTTGGCCTATGTGGTGTTTTTCACAGAAGAAAACTAACAATAAACCATATATGAACACCAGCTTACCACCAAAGCTATGACTAATTCTCACTGGTCTCAATACACACAAAGGACACAAATTTGACTGGGACAATACATCCACAATAGCACAAGACAAACAGAGACATGCCAGGGAAATCCTGGAGGCCTGGCATTCCACAACAAACACATTGAACTGGACCTGATATACAAACAACTGAATAACAGAATGGGAGGTAAAGTCAACCACCCCAGTGAACTGAGGCATATAAATAACAAGCAGGACAGAACACCAATGCTTCACCAGAGGTGCACTGATGATGTTACTTAGCAGGGTGACGAAACGCCTGCAACCAAGCGCAGTGGCTCGGCAAGCAAGTCTACAACCTCACCCACAACCCGAACTATAAATCTTATCAAAAACTTTATGGGTTCCTTCACTCAATTCAGGCCTGGTGGAACTCTTGCTGTCTCAAGTCCAAATACTAGCAACGACAAAAGGTTTTCCAGCCAGGAACCTGAAAAAAAAAATCAACTATTTGGCCAAGGCTTGGATTTGTTTTGGAGTTTGCTGAGGGCTGGGCTGGGCTGAGCTCACCTGGAGTCCCTCGTTCAGAATACGTCCTAGTGAGGCAAAGTATTAGTCTTCCTTCATGATGGCCACCAAGCTCAATCAGACTGGTGAAGATCTCCGCTTCCATCAAGATGCCCTCTAACTCGTATGCTCCATTTACTGCATTTTCAAACAACAAAGCCTGTTGTTGTGCCTGTGTGAAGTCCAGTTGAGCTTCGGCTAGGAGGCTTTTATTTTTGCAAAAAACATCATTAATCCCACATGCCAGACTGTCTGAACATTCATTAAGGATTTAACCAAAGTCACAGGCATCTGCCAGTCATCATGATCTTGTCGAAAATCCTGATACAGATTCCCCTGATTCCAAGTTAAAATGACAACACCTCAGAATTAAAGGCTTGGGGTTACAATATTCCTTAACTATGCCCAATTCTTGAGAGTTTTTAAATATCTGGTGCCTCAGGAAAAGTTAGGCTCCTAATAGAAGAGAAAGCTATAGTTCCACAGGCTGCCAGGAAAATTACTTGGTTTTCATCTACCTGGGTGGGGAAAACATTGTTTCCACATCCTCGGTCCAGTCTTCAATGTTAGGATCAAAAACAAGTTGATCTTCCCAATAAAGGCACGATTCAAGAAATGTTTAACCCAGCTCAAAAACATCTGTTAAGGATGAGTTTCTTCAGGATTGTGTTTTACTCTTGCTGCCACTAAAATAATTCCAATGGCCAGAATCCTATCACCAAGTCATCCTTTATTTACACATGAACCATCCCGGACTAGAGCATCGCCTCTTCTGAGTCGGCTATTGGAGTGGCAGCATCTATGCCACTCTATATCGGTCAGCCTGGGCTCCCTGATTGGACCAGATTAACAGTCTCAATTCAGGAATTCATAATCTGAGGTCCAACTCAAAACAGATTACCAATTAATGTTGTGGGGGTGTAGGGTTGAATTGTGGCAAATGGTGAAATTTGAATTCAATTTTAATGAAACAAATAAAGTATTAACCTAATGGCAACCATTCTTGATGGTCAAAAAGTCACCTGGTTCACTAGTGTCCTCAAGAGAAGGAAATCTGCCATCCTTACCTGATTTGGCCTACACTTGACTCCAAATCACACAGCAATACCCACTAAGCAATTGTAGATGAGGTAATCAAGGCTGGCCTAATCAGCGATAGCTACATGCCATGAACAAGTTTAAAAATTTTTTACCCAAGTAATGTTGAAGGAAAATGTGGGAAAAAGAAATAGACAAAACAAACTAATGAACTTTAAAAAATTATTGATGGGGGTGAGGTTGAAATTTCAGTTAGTGCAAAATTGCTGGTCAGAAGAAGGTGGCAAAGTGGATAGGGAACTCTACACACAACCTGCCTTCTTAACCCACCATGTCAGGAAACACAACGAGGATTTGTGGTTTGATCTAGTCATAGGACATGAATCAGACAATAGAATTATAAAAACACTTAGTCACAGTGACTGTATTATATTGTAAATTAAAAGAAATTGACAGACAAAAATAAATTAACCAGAGCAATAAATTTGAAGGTGGAAATGTGGAATTGAGAAGATACAAACGGACAGCCATCTGGCAACTCACATCAGTCATGGGGAAACATTGAAAAAAAGATGTAAGAGTACAAGAAACATATTTTCCTGAAAAAGAAACAAGAACCAACTAAACGTTGATGATAAACTATGATAAAAAAAAGACACAAGGAAAACTGAGCAGGAAGAAAGAAATCAGGCACCAAGTACATGATAAGCTAGGCCTGTATCCACTGGGGTTAAGAGTCAGAGGTAACTTAACTGAAACTTCAGATCCCTAGGGGGATTTGACAGGGTGGATGTCAAAGGGATAATTCCTCTTGTGGGAGATTCTAAAATGAGGAGCAGCTTTAAAAGCAGAAAAGAGAGGCAAAAAAAAAAATTCTGCCAGAGGGTTGAGTCTTTCAAATTCTCTTCCTTAAAAAAAGGCAATGAAGGCAGAACTTTGACATTTTTTTTCAAAATGTGGAGATAGAGAGATTCTTGGTTACTAAAGGGAATGAAAGATTATTGGGGATATGCAGGAATGTAGAGTGGAGGTTAAAATTAGATCAGCTATGATCATATTCAAAGGCAGAGCAGGCTCGAGGGGCCAACTGACTTACTCTTGTTCCTTGTTTGTAGGAAGGAATGACACAGGGAGAACATAACAACAGAACAATCCCTGGTCTGTAGAGAGTGCACCTACACATTAAAAATGATCTAAAAACAAGGGAGATGGCACTATCACACGTTTATCATGACTGTGACGCAAATTGAGAAATTTAACTATGTTAACATTTATTTTTGAGCTTGGTTATTTGAATATGAACTGATGGCATTCAGGTTGTCTGTGTGTCTGAAAGACAAGAGTTTAGTGATTAATTACTAAGTATTTCTGTGGCCACACTAAGGTCATTTAAAATAGTGAGAGAAAGATTCCCTGGAGGGTAATAGTTATTTGTTTACATTGGAGAATTTACAGGCAAACAAAATCATAAACAGCGTAGTGCATTAAGCTGTCACATGGGAGATGATGGGTTATTTTTAGGCTTCAGTCTGGGGTCTGACTTGTCCAGAAATAGCATCAGCTGAAATCATAACATTACAAAGGAGGTACAGTGCCAGAAAATTGGCAGATTATTATTACATTTCTATTCAAGAACAGAGATACAGCATAGCCAACAAATTATCTTCACATTAGTGATACAAACAATAATAGAATCCCTACCAAAAAAAGTAATCCATAAACCAAAAAGATGAGAATGAACAGTCAGAATCAATTTCAAAAAAAGTAAGATTTGCTAGACAAACCTCAGATTTACTTGAAGAAGTTGTCTTCAAAAGAATAAAATTGTAAAGCAGTAGATGTAAAACACCTAGATTTCCAAAATGCCTTTTTAAGGTGCCACATCATAGACTAACAGACAAAAATCAAAAGAATGCTGTGTTTCGGAATGAATAACAAAATGGGTTAGCTGGTTGCAAGGGTTTAAAACCAACTTTTCAGGGTTGTACAGAAGTCTCAAGTGACATCATTAAGGCCATTGAAATGTAAACCAAACACTTGGGTTTATTACTGGAGTTTGACTTTGTGGTAAACCAGTCTTAAACCTTGGTGAGATCATAGTGGGAGTCATTCTTAGAAATGCATTGCAATAAAACTACAAAATGTGGCATTTTAGCAACTAAAAGAGTGTGTTTCTGTACCTATAGCTTCCACTTTCAAGGTATACAAGATATTGAAGATGTTTTACTACCACAGCTGAGTGGTTAAGAGCTCTGTATCTAATGACAGAAAATTTGCTAACACAACTGAGTTAAAAATCTCTATCAGCATCACTAAAAAAAATGTGTTCAGTAACTTGTTGCAAGTAAATGATATGCCGCGAATCACCACAGGTTGGTGGAAAACTAGTGCCAATGCACATGCAGGCCAATATATATTGCGTGCACAAAACTAGAGTACACCATGACAAAATCAGCAACCTTGAAATTAGACTGGAGTACGTTCCAAGTGAAACTGATTACAGTCAAAAACAGCTAAACATTTTATGAAAGATGCCAATTAGCATCTTGTTAATATCTACCTACGTTGAAGATAAAGAGAACAGACTGAGATAGTGCAAATTTGAAAAATCATGTTTTAAATGTTTATTCACGTGCAAACATTCTGCAGTTTCACCTCATTAACTTAAGAGCTCAGGGAGGCAATGTGCAGTGCTAGTCCTCAGATTAATGTGCCACAAGAGGTTTGATCATACACTTCAACACTGACGATACCCCGTCACTTTTCTTCATATGGTGATCTGTACCCATTGCAGATTTAGGGAATTAGATTATCTATTTCTATTTCTACAGCTTGCGTTCTTCTGCAAATGGATTGCAACATTTTAAATAGGATGATTAGAGTTTAGGCATTAATGAATATATACAATGCAATTTTTTTAAAATGAAAATCTATGCATGGGAAAGTGAAATCCTTTATTGTTAATCGGGGTTTTAAGCTACTTTATAACCATCAACAAAACCACACAAACTGCTGTGTCTTTGAAACTGGAAAATTCCCAAGGTTGACTTAAAACTCCCACAATAGTTGCATATATTTGAACAAATCTAAGTATTTTAATCCCAGGGACAGCAAATTAAGAGGTTCTCTGTACAACTACTGATTTATTCCTCCAAGGGAACTGACTGGGAAATTTCAACCTTCTCACTGACAGTATCAACTCTGGTTCGTGTATGACTAAGCTCGGATCTAGGCTCGGCGTGGAGGTGCACATGGGACTTTCCACTTTTAACAGCATTGAAACGGCTGTCAAAAGTTTATCATGGAAGAGTTGGCAGGTTTCATCTCAAGGGACAGAGTAAACTAAACTAGATAGAGTTTCTACATGCATTGGATGTGGAAATGGAAATAGGACGCTTCTCTGATCTGGGATATTGAATAAAAAAACCCCGCTAAACTGGAATATTTTTGATATTGGGACAGACAGACAGAAAGACAGATCGCTGAACTGGGTGACTCATGAAGTATGAATGCCTCTAATTTGGGAGCTGCGACAGCAGGACATAAAACCTTCTCAGAAGGATAAAGGAAGTAAAGGAAGGCTTACGATCTAGCAGATTTTGGATGGTTTGCAAATTCCATTATAATAATGATGAACAAAACCATGAAATGTTTGAATGCTGTTTGTCAGAAAATCTACTTTCCATTTAAAAAAAATACAATGATAATAAAAGTGAAATATTATTGTGGAGTATCTCCTTGAAATCACTCCCCTTCACCCAGCCTCTTGACATATATTGGGAGAGGAGAAGGAGAAGCATTTGTTTAATTCAAACTATTGTCCAGAACCAATGATCTAAACTGGAGGTGTTCAACAGTCACGGTTGCTTCATCCTACATTCAGTATTAGTGAACAATTTTTCAGAGTGTATCATATCAACTTTCCACGCGAAACATAAAAAAAAATCTGCTTAAGGTGCTTTTTTCTTTAAAAGAAAGCAAGCAGAGGGGGTTTGGAATCAATTGCCCTGTAACATACTATCGCTGCTGTACATCAAGATTGTGTAGTTCTGATAATCCTATTGGTAAGACAAAAGCAATTTACTGCACATCTCGCTTGTGTTGTTGTTCAGAAACATTGAAAATAGGAATAGGCCATTTGAGGATCTGAGCTAGCTCCGCGCTTCTCTGCAAGTTGGCCGATCAACCACAATCAATCAATGACCCATTCATTCTTTCTCCGCTTACCCTTTGATCCCTTCAGCCAAACTATATCTAACTCCTTCCCAACATTCAGGCTTTTGGCCTCAACTGCTTTCTGTGGCAGAGAATGCCACAGACCCATCACTTGAAGAAATTTCTCAGACCTAGTTCTGAATCCTTCCCCCCCCGCCCCGCCATTGTCTGTGGCATCCTTTCTGTAAGGTTGTTGATTTGTTTGCTGAGGTGGTAGGTTGATTTATGCATATATTTCAGCACCATACTCAGTAACATCAGTATGCCTCTGATGAAGTGTCTTTGGTCTGTCCCGCTTGTTATTTTTGGGGTCCGGTCTGATGTGGTAGGTGGCCTCATTTCTCGTTCTAGAGAGACTGGATTGGTTAAGACTAAATATTCATCTGAGTTTAAACCCATAAAATTCAAATGGGACTAGGCAGGATAAAGAGCGGAAGGATACACATGAACTCAGTTTGAAACTATCTCCATTCCTTTGTGATCACTGAGATCAGATCCTGGAATTGTGAACAACATCACATATGTTATGAACCAGAGGTCAGCCCCCCCCCCCCCTCTGATAACTAAAACCATTAACCCAGAGAAGCTTGCCTTGCCTCATAACCTGTTAAAGTAAGTGTGTAAAGTGGTACAGCCTGCCGCTCACCACCTACAATCTATAAAGGGAAATTTAAATGAATTCCTGAGTCATCCAACTTCTACCCGTTAGTAGTTCTGCTTATTCATCTAACTCTAACAAACTGAACAATTGTGCTCTTAAGATGCTTCCTCGCCTGCTGTGTTCATCCACACCTTGTTATCTCGGGTTCTCCAGCATCTGCAGTTCCCATTATCTCCGAACAATTCCCCCCTTAACTACTAACTATTCTCAAATAAAACAAAATTCTCATGGTGTTCTAATAAGTAGCAGTCCTACTTACATAAAACAAAATAAAACTAAATCAACACAGTCTCTTAGAATTACAGCCAAGATACATCTTCCCAAAAACATTCCATGCCTTCTCCGCTGTTCTTCAATCAGGAACACTTCTCTCTGTCAAATTCTTGTATCAGGAATATTAGCTAAGAGTGCTGCTGTGTCCTTAGTCAGATAATCATTTTCCTGAGAGTTTCGGGAATCCTGTGACAGCTAGGGATTTTCACCTTAGGGCTGCTGGTTGTTAACTCTAACAGATGGTAATTGTTCTCACACTGATTTTTAAAACGCCATCTTCTTTCTAACCTTTGATGACCCATTAATTTCTCACAACAGGATCAGTCCTAGGTTGTCAAAACACATCAGATTTAAACTTAATTTTTTTTGTTAAATTAATTGGCCATTTGTCAATCTGGTGCCTTAACAACAAAAGCAACTGCCTCCGCTGTTAACCACACAGCCCTTTGACACAAATGTTTCAATTTTAGGAGCTCTCTGTTCACTTGCCCGTTGTTAAATCTCCATGCCTAGAAAAAAAGATAGTTTAGAAAAGGGACTACATGCTCTTTCCCCATCATTTTTACAAACAAAAAAAAAATCAAAATTCGAACATTCTACCTTCCAATCCATAAATACTCTACCCAACTTCACAACATATACATGAACCAGATGATCTTCTGTGGTTTAAAAGGTGGTGGCCGGCCACTATCTGTAAGGGTGAGAATGTTGGCCTCACCAGCAAAGCTCATGTCCCAAACATGAAACAAAACACGAGAGGTTTATAACAATACACACACACACACACACAAATACAAATTGTGGTCATTCCCTAAGAGGACCATTTCCTATGATTATTTGCTTGAGAGTTAATAAACACATGATTATATATTTAGCTGGCCATGCCAAAACCACAACCGCATGATCAGCTCAGCAGAAAATCATCTAAAAATTTTGCACTGGACTGATAAAGGGACTGTTCTCACCACTTACAGAGAATGTGAAGAAAAACAAACCAAACACGGCAATTTAAAAAAAACAATGCTCTGAGCCCTTTCATTAAGTATTTGAAAAGTCAACAGTGCGTGAAGTCATTCTATTTACCGAGGTGGAAACCGTAAAGTTGTATGTTCCACGCAGATCACCTTAACAAGCCGAAATACGTGGAAAGAAGAGGTTTGCTTTAGGTGTCAGTTGTAGCAACCAGGTAACCGACGTGAAAGTTAGTGCGGCTTTGAGTGAAGTGTGCGGAGTGGGAACCTGCTGAAAAAGGCACACGAACCCACCGACATTTCACACCTCATTGGGTAATGCAGTAAGTTAGCCCGTTCCTTTGAACGTACACAAAATGAGTCTCAGGCACTTCTAACCAATCTCTTGAGCATTTTACACGATAAATTATATTACAACGTTATTGATTTGAACGCAAAAGTTTCCATGATTCAGAATAATCAACGGAACCTGGTAGAAATAAACCCGCACGCGTATTTTACATTTCCGTCCCATGCTCATGTTTGCGTTCACTGTACGATCGAGCAACCTTCGCCGATCATTACCTTCGTCAATTGTGCGATCTTCTTGCTCATTTTCACGTGTAGGTCGTAGTTGTAGTGTTGGAGCGGGTCTGGCAGAGTCGTTCTGGAACCATTGCATTTGGCACCGTGGCTCCCCAGCTCGGTGCTGCTCCCCCCAGTTGCCATCGCTCCAGGTTAGCGCGGCAGCTCTTGCACCTTACACCGGGCTCAGGCAGGAGCGGGGGGAGAGGGAGCGGGCGGGGGTCGTTCTCGCCGATGGTCCACTGCCTCCTCGAGGGCAAACAAGAAGCATATACAACACCCGAACCGTTCAGCGTCAGAAGACGGAGGAGAGATCGGTGGGTGGAAGCGGTACAGTCCAGAATAGGCACAGAGATCCCCTGTAAAGTTTTCAGGAGACCAGCTCCGTCCCTTATCACCATGTGATAAACATAAAAGGGCAACGCCCCCGAAAAGGGAGGGGATTAGATCAGTTCAATCATCTAAAGCATTTCGACTGGATCTAAAATTGTTAGGCGCAATTTACTGAAATACAGCCAAATTATTATAGTATTAAAAGGGCTTCATATTTTTAAAACTCTCCCCATTATTTTATGCTCAAGTAATATCCATTATCTAGGAGCGAGATACCTTCTCATGTCAATTGAAAGGAGGTGGCTATCCGAGAGAAAAGGAGGAACAGATGCCTCTGGGGGCTGGTGGTCTGCTAAATCAGCAAAAGGACGCCAAGATTTACCACGATTAGTCCTTCAGATGAGAAAGCCGTTAAAGGGAAACTTCCCATCGCCTCCAAAATCGTGGCAGAATACATAGATGAAATAAACGTAGGGGATTGGAGTGGATAACACTTGTTCCTTGCCCCTCATTCCTGCAGCTGTCTGCTTTATTGCAAATTCCTGAACTGTTTATAGTCTAATTGTTGCGGCTCACACGCCAGTAAATTGTAACTCTGTATTCTTATACATCTTTCTTGGTGTTCTTTAAAATACAGTTTACATATTTTGTACTAAATCGAATGCGTGTCCTTTCTGTAACCTGACCTTTCCTTTATTTTATACTATCCTACTGACCCCGCAGTGACCTCATGATTTCCCCGAACTGCCTTCAATCTGCCGGTGCACTAATCAGTGGACATCATAAAAACGACAAAGCTGTCGATATTTTGATTCCCAAACATACGGCATCGTAAACAAAAGTGTTTTGTAGATAAGCACTAGCAGAAGGACTATCTGGATGGTCGAATAAACCTGACTGAAGGTTTTTCCAATATATTAAAAAACTGTCGATTTCATTTCTTATTCTGGACAGAAATCCTGGATTGTGTGGGACATTTCCATGGTTATCTTGACACAATTTGCAGAAGTTTTAGTCAATTTACCTTTCATTTGCTATTCAATTTAGAATCTGAAACTACTGGAACGAAATATGTGTTATTCATTTCCCTGATCTGCATGCGGTACGTCAGAACCCGTTTCGTTTCCGCTCGCAGGTAACTGACAAAGTACACTTACAATCTTGGTTCGGTCGTGTTTATCGACATTGACAGGGGTTTTATTCCTGCCTTGCATTGCCTTATTCGATTGCCATTGTGTGTTACAACAGCTTTAAATTAGTAAGGCGGGAAGAATAATGTAGCCGTAAGAAATGAATTAATGAAAACTGAAGCATAGGAAATAAGGAGTGCTGTTCAGCGCCCACCCCCAAGCCTGCTGTACCAATGTAGACAACGGCTGATCGTCCGCCTCAACGCCATCTCCCTTGATGCCATTAGTAACTGGAAGTCTATTCATCTTGAATTAAGTGAATGAACTTCCACAGCCCATCAGAGGTGATGTGTACAATCAGGAAGGAATTGTCCTGGGAGTCCTCAACATTGGCTCCTGACCTCCATGCCTCACAGTATCAGGTAGAACAAGGGCAAGGAAACTTCCTATGTAGGATATATCAGCAACCATTGAATGTGTTCTCCTCCGTATTAACAGCACTTGGGAAAAGCATCGAGAACGGCAAGAGGGAAGAACATACAACTGGTGGTAACCTCAACAAATGACAGAGTGGCTTGCTGACGACATAAACCTTGCTGTTTAGCTCCAGAAGGACATAGCTGCTAAACTGACTCTGTGACAAGTGGTGAGGATACCACTGAGGGAGAAAAATCTACTACCTCATCTTTAGCAATCCACTTGTTGCAAATGTACACAACAATGCCATTAGCAAGAGTGTTCATTGTATAGTCCTTCACATTAAAAGGAAGGAATGGAGGCTATTCTCATTCACAGGATGAGGGTGTCATTGGCTACACCAGCCTTTATTACCCATCCCAAATTGCTCAGAGGGTGGTTGAGTCAACTATATTGTGGGGGCTCTGGAATTATATGTAGGCCGCATCAGGTAAGGATGACAGTTGCCTTCCCTAAAGGACATTAGTGAACCAGATGGGTATTTCCTGACAAAAGATTCATGGTCATCTTTAGATATCATATTTTTTTAATTGAATTCAAATTCCAACCTCTGCCATTCGGGATTCGGATCCGAGTGCCCAGAACTTTGCTCCGTTTCTGGATTAACAGTCCAGTGACAATGCCATCCGGTCATCATCTCCCCATTGTGTAGCACCACAAACAGGCTAAATTGGACAGACTTTGAAACAATCTAGCAACTTACAACTATGCACTCGTGAGACACCGTGAGCCATGAACAGCAGCAGGATTGTATTCAACCACAGCCTGTAATGTCATGGTACGGCATGGCCCCCATTCTACTGTTACAACGAAGCCAGGAGAACAAACAAGGTGCAATGAAGGGTGTAGGAGTGCATGCCAGGAGCAGCACCAGGCAAACCTAAAAATGAGGTGTCAACCTGATGCTACAACACAGGACTACTTGCATGCCAAATAGCAGAAGCCTCATACATTAGACAGGGCCGAACAATCCCATAATCAAGGAATCAAATCTAATTAAAGCAAAACATTGCTGAAAATTAGAAACTTAGCAAGTCTGGCAGCATCTGTGGAGAGAGCGAATTATTATTTGGATTTTGTTGTGAGTCTTTTTCGTGACTGGAGAGTTTGTAGAGACCTAAGATCTGCAGTTCTGCTACAACCATTTGCTAACTGTGTGGTGTGGACAATTTAAGCTACAGGCAAGAATGGAGCAGAGCCGGATAATCTGGTGGGAAAACCTTTAATTGTACAACGGGTTGCCTGCAAAGAGGAGTTGGGTCAAGCATAGCCTTGGTATATTCCCTCAAAACAGAAAAATAGGGTAAGCAAATCCAGTGGTCCCAATTAAAAGGGAGATAGAAGTTAACAAAGAAAGAAGTGTGCTATGACAGGTATGGTGTCAAGAACCAAGAGCAATACAGAATGTTCAAAGGGGAGGTGAAAAAGTAAGTAGAGAAGCACAATAGAATTTAGGTGAATAAAACTGACAAACATAAAAGTGGTGAATCAATGTCTTCTATAGGCATAAGGATAGCAAAAAAAAGTTGCAAAAGGAATTAGGACTGAATGAGATTCATCCAAGGATACTGAATAAAGTTGTGCTGAACTAACTTGAGGTTTTTCCTTGAAGTAAGATTAGATTAGAACAGATTCCCCACAGTGTGGAAACAGGCCCTTCGGCCCAACAAGTCCACGCTGCCCCTTGAAGCATCCCACCCAGACCCATCCCCCTATAACCCACACACCCCTGAACACTACGAGCAATTTAGCATGGCCAATCCACTGAGCCTGCAAGTAGTAATGGGAAGACTCATTTAGGGTTATGCTGTGGATGTGGTGTACCTAGGCTTTTAGAAAATGTGATTGGGAGATACAAAAAGCTTGTGCAGAATGTTATAGGATGTGGAACAAAATTGACATAGTCACATAATATAAAAATTGGCTGAGTAATAGGAAACGGTAATGGTCGATGGATATTTTTCAGCTGGAGCAAGGTTTGTAGTCAGGCTTCCCAGGAATAAATATAGGGATCATTGCTTTTCCAGATTTTATCAATTGTGGGGAGCAATGGACTGTTGGTTTATCATTAGACTATTAAAGCAGAAATTCAGCTAATGTTCTGAACAACAGTTACTGGACCTGAGATACTAGCTCTGCTTTCTCTCCACAGATGCAGTCAGACCTGTTGACTTTTTAACAGTTAAGGCTCAGGGCACCTGAGTTCAAATTCTGCCACAGCAGAATTTGGTAAAATTTTAAATTCAATAATATACGTGGAATTAAGAATGTATTAATGACCACGAGACAATTGTTGATTGTCAGAAAAATCCATGTGGCTCACTAGTGTACTTCAGGAAAGGAAGTCTGCCATCCTTACTGCGTCCAGTTCTGGGCGCCCTATTATAGGAAAGATGTGGATGCTTTGGAGAGGGTTCAGAGGAGGTTTACCAGGATGCTGCCTGGACTGGAGGGCTTATCTTATGAAGAGAGGTTGACTGAGCTCGGTCTCTTTTCATTGGAGAAAAGGAGGAGGAGAGGGGACCTAATTGAGGTATACAAGATAATGAGAGGCATAGATAGAGTCGATAGCCAGAGACTATTTCCCAGGGCAGAAATGGCTAGCACGAGGGGTCATAGTTTTAAGCTGGTTGGTGGAAAGTATAGAGGGGATGTCAGAGGCAGGTTCTTTACGCAGAGAGTTGTGAGAGCATGGAATGCGTTGCCAGCAGCAGTTGTGGAAGCAAGGTCATTGGGGTCATTTAAGAGACTGCTGGACATGCATATGGTCACAGAAATTTGAGGGTGCATCCATGAGGATCAATGGTCGGCACAACATTGTGGGCTGAAGGGCCTGTTCTGTGCTGTACTGTTCTATGTTCTATGTTCTATGTTCTATTAGTTTGGCCTACATTTGACTCCAGAGCCACAGCAATATGGTTAATTCTTATTAGCCCTCTGAAATAGCCTAACAAGCCACTCCATCATAAATCACTACAATGTCTCAAATGAGAAATGAAACTGGACAAGCCACCTGGCATTGACAAAGGCACTGAAATGATAACAGTAAGAACAGCCAGAAACTTAACTGGACTCACCATATAAATACAGTGACAGTAAAAGCATGTTAGAAGGTAGGAATACTGATGTGACTCATATCTGACTGCCCAGACATTGTCTACTATCTGCAAGGCACAAATCAGGAATGTAATGAATACTCTTCATACCAGGGTGAGTGCACCTCCAACAACAATCGAGAAGCTCAACACCATCTGGGACAAAGAGCTCAATTGATTGGCACCACATCCATAAGCATCCATTCCCTCCACCATTGACATTCAGTAGCAGCAGTGCTTAGTTATCCATAAGACACATTGCAGAAAATCGTCAAAGATCCTTAAACAGCACCTATCAAACACATAACCACTTACATTCAGAAGAACAAGAGCAGCAGATACCTGGGAACACCCACCACCTGAGAGTTCCACTCCAAGTATAGAACTCAGTAGCCCAGTTTTTAATAAGTTAGGTTTGTTAACAAGCCAATTTGTAGAGGTACTATGCTGTCTATGCCATAATTCAATTGGTGTGGACAGGCCAGCTAGAGAGGAAAGGCTGTTTAAACAACTTTGATAGGTGGAAGAAGGGGCAGTGTCATATCAATCAGGACAGTGGGCCCCATGCATATTTTAAGATGTTGCGCCACACTGGGTGCTTCATCAACTGGTCTCCAAATCTCACAACTATCAACCTTCCCCACACCAATAGGCTCCCCCATCTAAAACCCCACTCTTACTTCTCTCTGATGCCCAATGCCCTCTTCATTCTGGGGATTTCTGGTAGCCCCAGCAGTATACACTGCTCATTTCTGACACTGCTAGGGCAACCAGAGCTGCCAGCTAATCACATTGAGAAGTGAAGGACCCCTCTCTGCCTGTGTGGATTGCCAGCTGCATTTTCTTATAGATCATTCAAAGTTGACATTTTAATCAGGTTGGGGAGGGTGGAGGAGGGTCTAGGTCCAAAACGTCAGCCTTCCTGCTCCTCTGCTGCGGAGGCCTGCTGTGGTCATCCAGCTCTATACCTTGTTATCTCTGGGGAGGGTGGAGCAATTTTCTTGCATAACATTCAGCTGAATATTTCCTTCAGTAGGTCACCATCAAATTGTATTTATTAATGGTCATGCAAAGTGCTTTGGGATTTTCACAACATTATAGACACTATATAAATTCAACTTGTGGCTTTGCTTTTAAAGCTTCTGCTGCTACCTTTACCAAAGAGATGTGTCACAAAATCACAGTGAAGTTTAATCATCCGGCCTATGTATTTAATTCAATTACTTGAAGGAAAGTTGAAATATCTTGAAATGACGCTTCACAGATTCCCTGCCAGGAATGGTAGCTATTCATTTCTATGAAAAATGAGCTGTGTTTAAGAAGAAGCCAAAGTCAAGGACAAACCACCTAACATTGGGAGTATGTATTTTTGGAACCTTCACTGAAACATACAGTCCACCAATCCACTACTGCAAAAGGTCCAAATTCCAGCAGGAGTGAGGAATCGAAGCTTCCATCAGGTAACAAAAAAATTGCTGAATGATTTTGATGAAAGAGGTCCTTTTATCTCATCTTTCTAAGCTAATATTAGCAACACGAAGGACTGGAGTTTCCCCCTTCAAGTGCCCAATGTCAGGACCAAGTGGTCTGACATGAGCCCATTTTTGCCACAGTGAGACTGAGGGTGCAATGTTTCTAAACCATATGTGAGAAACCTAACAATGCGATTGGCCGCTTTTTTTGATGAATAATTATCCTACAACTAAAGACAATTACGTAGGAAATCCCAATGGGGTTCATTGCAGTTTTATATTTTAATCCCAAAAGCTTTGAATTCACATACCTTTTCAGGACTGAAGTTCTGAACAAGAGTCACTGGACCCAAACTGTTAACTCTGATTCCTCTCCACAAATGTTGCCAGACTGGCTGAGATTTTCCAGCAGTTTCTGTTTTTGTTTCAGATTTTCAGCAGCTGCATTTCCTTTTGTTCTTTTTTAATCTTTAAGGACTCATTATGTTGATAAATCCTAAAAAGTTCCCTTTGTGCTTGACGTTGAAGTTACATATTAGCTGTCCGTCTTTTTGAAATGAATCAACAAGGGCAGTCACATGACTCCTGAGAACCATTATTTAGTTTCTGTGTGTAGTATTTAAGGTTCAGGTTAGACTTCTTTATAAAACATCTAATACTGTAATTAAATGATCATGATACTAGTGTCAATACAATAGTGCTGCTTAAACCATATTAACAAATTTGGTTATTTCAGGCACTTTGTGCAACTTTTCACTCTGTAATTACCAGCCACTAAGTCCTAACCTATTATATGAGTCTTAACAAGACCACTAACTGTTTACTGGGGTTCAGTTTCTCTGTACAGTAAAAGTTTTAGTGACCGATGTATAACAGTTCTTGTTTGATTGAAATGGGAGCCTATTGAAATACGACAACTCATGTTATTGTTTGTATAACATTCGGACCACCTTCCATTGACACCTGTCACAGTCTAACTGCCTGTTCAACAGCTCCAGGATTTTAATCTCAGCAAAATTGCCAGATTCAATGATGTACTGACTGCTGATAAAAGTCCCAGTTACCATTGTGGGAGTTCAAAATTTTGCAGAGAGGAAGGAGTGAGCAATTGCCTGACAGTGATATTTGGCTCTTATTCTATAGGGTTGTTAGAGAGCTCACTCAATTTATGCCACTGTTCTCAGTGTCCAAATTGCACTGAATAAATGTGGCTGTAATAATTGGTGGGGACTGTCCATCATCATATGCACAGATCTTCTGCGAATTGTTGAACCTGTGTTCACTGACACTGCTTGCCAAGGGTTTTTGCCACCCAGAACCTCTGTAGCTTTTCAGTCAGGGTTTCTGATCTTGGTCCAACCGTGTTTAAATAGCTGGCAATGAATGTAAGCTGAGAAAGATACGTGTGAGACTTGTAGCAGGCAGAAATGTGTGAGGGTGAGTTGAGGAAATGCATGATGGATCTGAGCAATGTGAGAAGCTGGTGATTTGTTTGTAAATGCATGGCATTTAAAGATGTATTCCTTGACATTGACCCCACAATGAGAGGTCATTGAACCTTTGGCAGGACTGCATCCAGATCCTCAGAGCTGGACTAATTGACTGTAATGGCTGTCTGCTCATGCTGCATTCATAGCATCTGTCTGAAGCGCCTTCTACCTCCCGAACAGATGAGGAATATTTCTATATGTCCACCTTCTGCACTAAGCATGGTTTTAATAAAAGAGAAAGTGAGGCAGACTGGTTTCAGGAGACTTTTTATGAATCATTCATGCGATCTGCGCATCACTGGCTAGGCTAGCATTTCCATTGAGAAGTGGTGGTGAGCTGCCTTATTAAACTGCTGCAGTCCATGTGATGGAAGCACTCACATGTAGGCACTCACATAGAGCTGTTAGGGCATGTAGTTCCAAGATTTTATTGCAGCAACAGTGAAAGAACGTTTATGTATTTCCAATTCAGGATGGTGTGTGACTTCAAACTTGAAAACCGTGGTGCTTCTATACATCAGTGTCTTTCTAGGAAATAAAGGATATGGGTTTTGAAGGTGCTGTTTAAACAACCTCGATTAGATGTTTAGAACATCTTGTGGATAATGCACACCGCTACCACTGTGCATCAGTTGTGGAGGCAGAGAGTGTTAGTGTTAGAGTTGGTGCTCATCAAAAGGGCTGCTTTGTCCTAGATGGTGTCAAGCTTCTCGAATATTGCTGAACTGCGCTTATCCAGGCAAGCATAGGGTATTACACTCCTGATTTGTTCCTTGTGGCTTATGGACAGGCTTGGGGAATCAGGAGGCGAGTTGTTGCTGAAGATTTGTTTGTCTTTGACCTGCACTAGTCACCACAGTGTTCATGTGGCAGGTCTAATTTAGTTTTTAGTCAATAGAATGAGAATTCCAGATCTTTCAGCCTAAGCAGCATCTCTCTCTCTCTCTCTCTCTCACACACACACACACACACACACACACACACACACACACACACACACACACACACACACACACACACACACACACACACACACACACACACACACGAACAGTCCCAGACCCGAAACGTTAACTCTTTTTTTACTCACAGGTGCTGCCAGGCCTGCAGAGATTTCAAAGTGGCCAGGTTTACAGAGGGAGAAAGATGATGGGCTGGCCAATATAGTATTGGAATAATCAGTTCTAGGTGTAACAAGAGTTTGGATAAGGTTTTAAACAGCGGATAAGCTGCTGCAAAGACAGAACTGGACAACATTATGGAGACTTGAATTAGAACAGGTTTGCTCTTTTAAGGGGATTTCAAATCGACAATGTTGTCAATCATTATTTACTTCAACAGGATATGGTGTGTTCAACCCATGACTTTTTGGACATTCGGAAGCCGCTGTGATAGGAATAAGATGTATTATACATACTTAGAGTGATCATTACCTGTAAATACTCCTATCTTCAGTTAAGGACCCACAAACTCTTGTGTGTTTCAGAGATAATGGGAACTGCAGATGCTGGAGAATCCAAGATAATAAAGTGTGAAGCTGGATGAACACAGCAGGCCGAGCAGCATCTCAGGAGCACAAAAGCTGACGTTTCAGGCCTAGACTCCTCATCAGAGAAGGGGATGGGGTGAGGGTTCTGGAATAATTAGGGAGACAGGGGGAGGCGGACCGAAGATGGAGAGAAAAGAAGATAGGTGGAGAGGATTACAAGAGTGTTGCAATGGGAGAGAGATTCCCTGAGGTTGGTCCGGAGGCAGGAGGGTAACTTCTTCAGGTTAGGCATCCCTGGAAGACGCTTCGCAGTGAGGTTAAAATTGAATCAGTGATTATGGGAACTGCAGATGCTGGAGAATCCAAGATAATAAAGTGTGAAGCTGGATGAGCACAGCAGGCCAAGCAGCATCTCAGGAGCACAAAAGCTGACATTTCGGGCCTAGACCCTTCATCAGAGAGGGGGATGGGGTGAGCATCTGCAATTCCCATTATCACTGATACAATTTCAACCCCACTGCGAAGCCTCTTCCAGGGATGCCTAACCTGAAGAAGTTACCCTCCTCCCTCCGGACCAACCTCAGGGAATCTCTCTCCCACTGCAACTCTCTTATAATCCTCTCTACCTATCTTCTTTTCTCTCCATCTTCGGTCTGCCTCCCCCTCTCTCCCTAATTATTCCAGAACCCTCTCCCCATCCCCCTCTCTGATGAATGGTCTAGGCCTGAAACGTCAGCTTTTTGTGCTCCTGAGATGCTGCTTGGCCTGCTGTGTTCATCCAGCTCCACACTTTATTAACTCTTGTGTGTAATTGGTACTGGTACATGCAAGGGAAGAATGTAACATGGAGGTAGAAGTAGGTGCTGTTGTGATGAAAGAAGATAAAGGTTGGTAGCTCAGCTCAGGTTCAGATATGATCATGGACTTGTGAGCAGTCAAGTTCAGAGTTGGTGGGACGGAAAATGGACCGGGAAGCAGCTGGTGATGGGGCTGAAAATACTGTCTTTTGCCTTCCCAATGTTTATTCGGAGAAAATTGCAATATCAGATGCCAGGCAACGTCTGACAATTTTTAAGCCTGCAAGTGTTGGAATCAGTCATTTTGATGTCAAGCTGGTTATCATTAGTGTGCACGTGAAACTGACTGCATCCAATGGGTGCTGTTTTGCAAGAAATGGGTGCTTCAAGACTGGACTTTTAAGGTTATGATGGCACATTTGAATGGGACGGATGTGATACCTGAGGAAAGGGTACTTATAAAAACATCATCTATGATGGGACCAGGAATGGAAGACGGGGGTTTATTGAAAATAGGATCAAGAGAATATGAGGTGGGCAGTGGGTCTCCAAGTAGGCATAAGTAGAGAGAGAGAGAGAGAGAGAGAGAGAGAGAAGCGAAATAAGGGCTAGAGTGTGTGAGAAACTTGGAAAAAGCTTGGCTTCATAGTCAAGGGGTAAGGATAAAATTGACCAAAGGCACTTGAATGAATGATCTCAATCTTCATGATAAAGAAATTCCCAATCTCATTACATTACCGAAGGAGGTGAGGAAAAAGAAAGGTGTTTAAGGAGGTACTTGTTGCTTAAAAGAAGTTAGGATTATCCTTGCTTTCTGGAACAATCCTAGAGTGATGATCAGTTCAAACTGACAACATTCCCTCCAAACTATGTGGCCAATGGAAACTCTGTGCACATCATTCAGTAAGCTGCTGCAGTGTATGGACCTCAAAGGTCTGCACAGCAGCAGAAGTATTACAATCAATGATGCTGGCAAAGGACGTGGAGATGAAGGTCAGCCATAATTTCATTAAATCATGGGCCAGACATGAAGGGGAAAATGGTTGTGCTTCCATTTTGGCTTTTGCATGTATTTGATTGGCCGTGCTTTTTCAACCTGAGAACTTCTACACAAAATCCAGGATGCTCCCACTGATAGATTTCAAGGACAGTTTTGTTCAAATGGGAACTCTTGGAAGATTCTCTTTGAAGATAATTGGCGTTTGGGAAGACTTGCATACAGACAGATGTTCATACTGAAAGATAAGAGAGAGAAAAACAAAGAAATACAGAAGATAGGAGCAGGAGAAGGCCCTTCAGCCCTTTGAACCTACTCTACCATTCATCATGATCATGGATGATCATCCAACCCCATTGTCTAATCTTGCTTTTTCTCCATAATCTTTAATCCCATTCACATCAAGTGCTATATCTAGTTGCCTCTGGATACATTCAATGTTTTGGCATCAACTACTCCCTATGGTAATGAATTGAACAAGCTCACCATTCTTTGAGTGAAGAAATGTCTCCTCATCTGCATCCTAAATGGTCTACCCTGAATCCTCAGACTGTGCCTCCTGGTTCAGACACACCCACCATCATTGAAACATTTAAAATAATCAGAGGGTTAGATAGGGTGGATAGGGAGAGCCTTTTTCCTAGGATGGTGACGGCGAGCATGAGGGGTCATAGCTTTAAATTGAGGGGTGAAAGATATAGGACAGCTGTCAGAGGTAGTTTCTTTACTCAAAGAGTAGTAAGGGAATGGAACACTTTGCCTGCAACGGTAGTAGATTCGCCAACTTTAGGTACATTTAAGTCGTCATTGGACAAGCATATGGACGTATATGGAATAGTGTAGGTTAGATGGGCTTGAGATCGGTACGACAGGTCGGCACGACATCAAGGGCCGAAGGGCCTGTACTGTGCTGTAATGTTCTATGTTCTATCAGGAACATCCTCCCTGCATCTAACTTGTCCAGTCCTGTTAGAATTTTATAAGTCTGTATGAGACCCCAACGCGCCACCTCATTCATCTGAACTCTAGCAAGAATAATCCTAACCTAGTCAATCTCCTCATACTTCAGACCCACCCCAGAATCAGCCTGGTAAACCTTCACTGTACTCCCTTGGGAGCAAAAGCATCCTTTCTCAGAAAAGGAGTTCAAAATCGCAAACAATATTCCAGGCATGGCCTCATCACGGCCCTGTATAACTGCAACAACACATCCCTGCTCCTGTACTCAAAACCTCTCACAATAAAGGCCAGCATACCATTTGCCTTCTTTACCGCCTGCTGCACCTGCATGCTTACCTTCAGCATCGATACTGTGTGGAGCTAGAGGAATACCAGCTGATCAGGCAGTATCAGAGGTACAGGAAAGTTGGTGTTTCGGGTTGACACCCTCCATCAGGACATAATGTCTAGATTTATCAGGGACCTGTTTAAGTAGCTTGTTTGAGTCTTTTTTATTCAGGTAACAGTGGGTCAATTAACGTCTTGACATTGATATGGTGTACAAGGATTCATAAAAGGCACTTGATAAAGTGTTCCACAACAGACCCGTGAACAAAGTTGTAACTCATGAAAAAACAGGACAGTAGCAATATGGGTACAAACTCAACTGAGTTACAAAAAACAGTGTCATAATGAAAGGTTGCTTTTGAGATTGGAGACAGGTTTATGCTGGATTTCTTTGGGATTGGTATTGGGATCCTTGCTGTGTTGGATATATGTTAATGATCCAGGTCTTAGTGTACTGGGAACAATCTCAAAACCTGTGGGTGCTACAAAATTCAGAAGTTTGTGAACCATGAGAAGGATAAATGCAACTTCAAAAGGACATTGGCAGCTTGGTGAATTGGGGAGAAAAAAAATTAGTGCCAATAAGTGTGAAATGATTTATTTTGTTTAGGACAAACACAGGGAGAGACAAGATAAAATAAAGATACAACCTTAAAGGAGCGCAGGAGCAGAGGGACCTGGGTACACGTTTTCATCATGATGTAAGGTATCTATTATAGATTTTTAAATTCCATTATTCAATTTGATAACTGGATAGTTCATGGACTGAAATAGTTTTTCAAAAGGAATTGACTTAATATATCCACAAGCATCACATTACCAAATGACTAAGTTTCAACATGGATAGACACCAAACATCCAAGCTGAAATTAATATTTTACCCAAGGGTACTGAAATCAACCAACAGGTATCTCTCCCTTTGCCATCCCCCCTCCCCCCAACTCTGCCCCATTGGGAGGTTTAAAAAGCTATTGTGTTGTATTTATGCTTATGTCATTGACAATGTTTACATGGTGGAGATGAAAACATCTGCTGCAATTACCAAGCACACAGACAATGAATTCAGACACAGAAATACATGGAGACCAGCTTGTAATTCACATCGGGGTTTTTGGCGGAGAGAGTGACAGAAACAAGGAAACAGATCTAAAACTTGCGAAACCTCTGTTTCTGCCTCTCAAGAAGTAAAAGTGCCAGGTGACAATACAGACTGAAAAAGGAATGTCAGGACACCAAAATTTTGAAAAATAACTTTCAAGACTTGATGATTTAAAACACGAATTAAACATATATGATCGCTGAACAAAATCTTCCACTTCAAGGCCGCGTGCTTGATATTGCATCTTTATTTTTCACCCGTTTAGCAGGCAATAAACTAACTCAAAAAATCTTGTACAAATTAGTTACTTGCACTTGAATTGGAGAGAGGTATAGCTTTGTGCGAAAATGAATGTAAATCTTTATTGTGGCTGACTAGGGAAGGTGAAATGTGTGGCATGTTTCCCCAGAAAAACAAAAGGTTTGGAGTTGAGAAGCTGCTTTTTAAAAAAAAGCAAAAAATATTTTCTTGCACCTGTGAAACAGAAGTGCTGGGATGTCCTTATTTGATGTCAATGTTTTCAAGATTAGGAAACTTGTGAAAAACTTGAAGCTGTAATGATTATAACAAGGTTAGCCAGATGGACCTCATAGAACATGGGTTCCCTGATTGGGGCTGTTAACCTGGTCCAGTCAGGGAACCCTGGCTGACAGATAGAAACAGCAGTGTCAGGGATTCTGCTCACGCTGAGGAAGGCACAACAAGGTCAGGTACTATGCACATGTAAAGAAAGAATGTCTTGCTCATGGGACCCCTGCCTCTGTTGAGTTATTTCAGAGGGCATCTTTGGGCACTTAGAGGCAGAGTTTTGTCTAAAAGCTAACAAAACAGAAATTATGAAATGGGTGGTGAAAGTTTTAAAGGTGGAAATTAAGGATAGTGAAGCAAATAAATTAAAGTTGGAACAATGGAATTAGGCTTCTGAGAAAGGGAATAGGAAAGAGCTGGGGAATAGGAAATCAAGAGGGAGATAGGCACAGGAAAAAGAGTGAGTGTGACATGAATGACAAAAAGAATGAAAACTGAGTGAAAGACAGAATTCAGGAAGGGGCAAGAGGAGGTATTTTAAAATTGTAACAGTTTGAGTTGAGAAAGGGAAATCCCACATGCACTGCCTGAAGGGCTGGTGGTTTACAAGATTATTCATGTAATCCCTAATTCTGGTAAAGAGGTGGATGCCTTCTTTATCTCTTTATGAGCAGTACACATAGCAATTAAATTGGCCTCTGTCAAAGGATATCACTGTTGTGAGGAGGAGTTTACTCCCTCTTTTCTGAAAGGAGCACAACTACTTCAGACTTTATTACTGCTGTGGTCCAAACAGGGACAAATGAGCTGAATTCAGGAGGCGAGAGTCACTGACCTTGACATTAAGGCAGCATTCGACCACGTGGAGCACAAAGTAGTTCTGGCCAAATAGACGTCAACGGAAATTGGAAGAAAACTCTCTGTAGCTGGGGTCATTAGCAGCACAAAGGCAATGATTGTGATTCTTGGAATTCAGTCATCTCAGACTCAAGATATCTCTGTAGCAAGTCCGCAGAATAATGTTCTGGTCAAATCATCTTCAGCTGTTTCATCATTAAATATCTTTTGGTCTTAAAGTGAGGGTACCTACTGATGATTGCAGTTCTCACCACCATTCACAACTTCTCAGATACTGAAGCATTCACAGTCAGGTACAATATGAAAACGTGGACCATATTGGGCTGATGTGGCACTTAAGTAAAAAAGATGAGAGAACTGCAGATGCTGGAAATTTGAAACAAAGACAGAAATTGCTGGAAAAGCTGCAGGTCTGGCTGCATCTGTGGAGACAAATCAGAGTTAACGTTTTGGGTTCACTGACCTTTCTTCAGAACTGATGGTAGCTGGGAAAAGAATGGTTTTTAATTTAGAAGTTGGGGTGGGAGGACGGGGGAGAGTAACATTAGGTGGAGATAGAATCCAAAGAGGGAGAAAAACAGACAGAATAAAGGGTGGTTAAGAAAAACTGAGAGAACTGCGGATGCTGTAAATCTGGAAAAAAACAAAGTTGCTGGAAAAGCTCAGCAGGTCTGGCAGCATCTGTGAAGGAAAAAACAGAGTTAAGGTTTTGGGTCCGGTGACCCTTCCTCAAAAAGGGTAGTAAAGGTCAGCCTAGAGGAATGAACAGCTGCTAATGGGGGCTAATAGTGACTGACAATGGATAGTGTATGGTAGCAGCTCATGTGATAACAAGGTGTGTGGAGGTGGGTGATCTATCGTTCAGCGAACTAACTGAAACAAGCCACTTAAATATTGTTCTAGGTAGGTCAGAGGCTAGGAATTCTGCAGTGCGTAGTTCACCTCCTAACTCCTCAAGGGCAGACCACAATCTACAAGGCACAAACTAGGAACATGGTGGTACTTGCCTGAATGAAAGCAGGTCAAACAAAATCACCAAGTTTGACACCATTGAGGACAAAGCCATATGAGCCATCCTAAAAGTGAATTCCTTTCACCAGCAGTGCACAACGGTTGTAGTGTGCACCATGTGCAAACCACACGGTTGTAATTTGCTAAAACTTCTTCCAATGCAACTCTAAAACCTGTGACCGCCACCACGCAAAAGGACAAAGGCAGCCATTGCATAGAACACCACTGCCTCAAAGTTCCACTGAAAGACACACATCATCCTCACTTGGGTATTTGCCAAATAAGTGAACTCACAAGATGTGGACACCGCTGGCAAATCTAGTATTTATTGCCAATTAGGGATGAACAAATAACACTGGTCCTTCCAAACACTGCATTCTAACTGGACAAACTGCCAAATCTTCTAACAACGCAGTACTTGTACTAACCCTCTGCGGCAAAAAGGAAAGGCAGAGGCACCTCACCTTCTAATTGGTTGCTGCTACTTTTAAGTAGTAGTAGCCGGGGGGCTGTTGTAGCTATTTGAAGGCGTGTTAACAAGACAGTGACATCTAGGATGGCAGGTGAAGCACCAGATCAGTGCTAGATGTGGACATCACCATTTTCCCACTCTCCTGGCTTCCAGTACATGCATTAGTTGCTTGCACTATCACCCTTCAAAACATGGTGAATGGCATGGGCATGTCACAGTTGTTGGGTGTAATTCTCTGCCATTTTTCATCTCATGACTTTGCGTGCTAATTTTGCAGCCAAAGTCTTTCCGGTAAAGAAGTACAGTCCACTGTCGGTTACTTGTAAATGACAAGACCAGAATTACAAATGGACTCCATGTAATAAGATCAGCAATGTGCTCACTTGACTGCAACTAATGCATGCTCCAAGCAAACTTGTAAAAGTAGAATGGGAAAATTATCTGAATAATTTGAGGAGAAAAAAAACCCCAAAACAACTCAAGCAGACAAAAAAAGGACAATTAATCACATCATTAAAACATATCAAAGAGTTTCCACACAATATACTATGTTTCATAAGTTAATGCAATGAATTGTTACAGAATGCCTTATCTGATTGTTAACAAATTACCTTTAACATGAGGATGACACAGTGTGGAGCTGGAGGAACACAGCAGGCCAGGCAGCATTAGAGCAGGAGGAAAGCTGACCTTTTGGGTCAGGACCCTTCCTCAGAAAATTCCTGATCCAAAATATCAGCTTTCCTGTACCTCTGATGCTGCCTGGGACTGCTGTGTTCCTCCAGCTCAACACTTGTTATCTCTGACTTCAGCATCTGCAGTTCTTGCCATTTCACCTTTAGTATGAATTGAATTACTGCTATTGTACGTTGGTTCATTTTCTATTGCAGTCTCCTGCCGCCCTCTAGTGTAACATTTATGCATTTCTGAAAGATGGCTTTGCAATGATTGCAGGCTTTAAAAAAGGCTTAAAGAGCAGAATCAGCCCTCATTTATTTGGGAGCTTGATCAACATGACATTATTTCTGTGCTTAAGATGTTGATACTGCAAGTTAGATAGCTAAAAGCCAACTCGGTAATTCAAGCCATGTAGTTCTAATTCTCCTGTTTTTATGCCTCTCAAAGATCAAAGCATCAACAACTTGAATTTATTTAGCACATATAACATAGTAAAGTATCCCAAAATGTTTCACCAGATCTTTATTGGGCAAGGTTTGATATTGAGCTACACATCAATCATTCCTCCTGTTCTGTCTTCTTCTGCAACTCTGAATTCCATCCTCTATCCATTGACAAATCCACTTTTTGCTGTTTTCATAACCCTGATGGGAAGAGTGCATTGAAAGTCGTACCCCACTATTCTGTAAATTACCAGAAATGTGAAGTATGACCAGTTTAATCTCTGGGATGGTTAAGGCCTGACTGTGACCACTATCAAAGAAAAAGGAAATTCACACCAGCTTTCATCCATCGACAACAGCATTAAAATTTAATTGTTTAACAAACTTATCTTCAAATGTCAAAAAATGGATTATTAATTCCTCATACACAAACTTAACTCATATCCCTTTAAAGTCAAACACGCACATGCTCATTTAAAAATAAGATGAACGGGACAGCTGACACAACAGTTTTTCAGGAATGTTGTGAGTGGAATATACGTAACAAGAGGGGATGTCTGTAGGTCAAGAATGCAAACAGTAAGGTGAAATGAGGTGACTTTCTTATGGTTTCATTTGATTTTTGGCAACGATATTTCATTATTAGTGACCATGGCAACCCTCAAGTTAGCAGCTGATCAGTTGGGTGTCCGTTTTGGCTTGAATTGGAAGTTTATGTTCTTTGCAGAGTCTTTTAGTGTGATTTCTTTTCCATTCACAGAGGGACAAAGAGTCAGCAGGCTTGGGCAGCAGGTTTCTGGTGGTCGAAGTGTCCAACTCTTTCCCCTTAGGAGGGAAAGACAGTGATCTGTGTGAAACTGCTACTTTTATTCAATCGAAAGGATTTTGCTGTGCAGTTTCTTTTGTTTCAACTCAAAGATAACAAATACCAGCATGTCTTCCAAAAGTATCAAATCCATTTTCTGTGTAAAAAAAGTTACACGCACTCTGTAACTGATAAGTGACCATGCAGTTCCACTTTTCTATTAGTTACAATTAGAAAAAAAAACTGCATCATTCAATAAACCTGTTCAGAAATCTCTTTTTCAGTTTATATTCCAAAACAAAAATGTACATGGTCCTTACACTGTCTGATTGCTAAATATTCCAAATTCTACCTTTGCAACTCTCCACCTTCATCTCTTCCTTTCTTGCTCTTTAAGCTTACCTCTGGCAAATCTTTGTGACCTCCTTATGCAAGCACAGAGGTGATAGATGAATAACACTTGATTCAGGTTCGGGTATAGCAGGATTTTTAACAAACTCACATTTAGAAGACAATTCAAAATAAAAGGTCAACCAGAGATGATGAAGATGATCTTTTAGAGTCATAGAGTCATACAGGATGGAAACAGACCCTTCAGTTCAACCAGTCCATGTCAACCATGCTCCCAGACTAACGTAGTCCCTCCTCCCTGTGCTTGGCCCATGTCCCGCCAAACATTTCCTAGTAATGAATTTATCCAAATGCCTTTTAAACATTGTAACGGTACCTGCATCCACCACTTTCTCTGGCAGTTTATTCCACACATGAACCACATTGTAAAAAAAATTGCCCATCATGTCCTTCTTAAATGATTTTCTTCTCACCTTAAAAGTATGCCCCCAAGTTTTGAACTATGTCACCCCAGAGGGAAAAGAAACAACCCTTGTTATTCAACTTATCTATGCCCCATGATTTTATAGACGTCAACAAGGTCATCCCTCAAACTCCTATGCTCGATTGAAAAATGTCCCAGTCTTTCCAGTCTACTTTTACATTTCAAATCCTACATTCCTGGCGATATCCTGGTAAATCTGCTGAACCATCTCCAGTTTAATAATATCCGTCCTGTAACAGGGGTCCAGAAATTCAACACTATTCCAGAAGAGGCCTCACCAACATCCTGTACAGCCTCAACATGTCATTCCAATGCCTTTCTAGCGTAACAGAAACAGAATGAGAGTTTCAGCAGCAGATGAGCTGAGGTACCTGGAGAAACGTGACGCACAGCTAAAATAACGTGGTTCTGCATTTGTAAAAATACAGAATAAGAAACAAAACTATATGTAAATAATCAGGTTTTAGCTCTCCTTTCTTAGGGTCGAATCTTCCGGTCGCAGAGCAGGTGAGATGAAAGACGGCAGGGAACTTATTTGGTTGGAAGCCCGTACGTCAGAATCCCAATGGCGAGATAAACTTTTGCATTTACATTCTCCAACCTTAATAAATAGGTCAACCTTCCTGAAGTCAGGAAATTGATTTGCATGCATTTGCATAAAAAAAGCCAATTTACTGGAATTAAGGTGAGGAGAAGGGGCGAAAAGAGGGAGGTTGAAGTGTTTGTCCACTCTTGTCTTGCCATGACTGCGCTGTATCCGTGGCTACAGAAATGGAGTACAGGTCCAAATGCAGAGCTGGTGTCCACCAGGCGTTCAAGACAGCTGCCACCTTTTTCTTGAAGGCTTCTAAGCACCTGCAAATCAGTGCCATAACATAGACGCATCGACGTTCCAAGTATCTCACTCTTAAGAAGGAACATTGGAGTGAGGTTAAATGGCAGTGCTACTTGTTTACTCATGAACAGGAGTCATATGCAGAATGTTCAACTTTGTATCCCTCAGGAGACCACTTGTGAAACATCGAGGCCCTTACATCAGATGGTAAGGGCTGTTGTGAGAAGTAGCAGGCTAGAACATGCTCAGCTAATTCACAATACAACCAATCAGAGACTTGTCAAGAACTACCCAGTTAAAAAGACAAAAATTTCTCTTCGTCCACCAACTTGGGTAGTTTGTTATTTTCTATGCATCAGGAGAGAATTTAAGATAAAGCAATGTGAATTTTGTTATAAATGCATCCTTGTGCATCCACAGACTGTAAGAAAAAATAGCTTAGCAATTCACAACTTAGCACCTCTCAGTAAAATGTTCATGAATCACAGTTTTTCAATGTTGGAAAAGCATGGGTGCCTAATCAATATCCAGTTCTGATTCATTTAGGCCACACTACTATATATTTAGATGTTGGGAAGAAAAAAAATAACTTTCTGATTATGAGAGACATGCGTTGTCTCAAGGGACAAACTGGTGATACCAACCCAGGAAAAGATGTAAGGCATGTCTGAAATTGGCATCTTCTGAATTCAGTAAACGTGCAGTGATAAAGATTCTTTGGTGGAGACAAAAAGTCTGGGAGGAGATGTACTATTGTATGTGAAAGAAAATTTGTTTATAATGACCATGAACTGATCAGGATGAGTTCAGGAAATGTGAAGAAGGTGAAGTGAGGGTATGACTAATGAGGGATTATAAACTTTGTTGACACCAACAGTTGCCGACATGGATCTTATAAATTTGTTCAAAAGAATGTTAGACAGTTGCTTGAAAACAATAAATTTTAAAAACTTTTGGAAACTGAACAGGGGAATGAATCAGACCAGTTTATCCAATACAATTGCCCACTAGCCACATGTAGTTTACTGCATTTTTGATTAGCAAGTAAAATTGTATAGTGGGCACTGTCATTATGCATATAAAACAATTATTTACGTGCCATATGCGAGTATTTTAGTTCATGTTGTTTGCTTTACTTCCTTGTTATTTTAAACAGTGCATCACTCTGGACTCCAGCACCATGGATACATCCAAAATATTGGGTCAAGAAGAGAGCTGTCCACATGATCGAGGCCATAATCAAAGTCACCATACCAGGGAAGGAACCCTGGCCATTATGAACATCTCCAACAGGACATGGCGTGTCAAAGAGCAAGCTGCAACCAATTGCATCTGGTAGGAGAGCAAAAGTAGGTTATGTATATGTCATTGTCCAAAGCAACATTCACAGCAATAAACATGTAAGAACATAACTGGAGTGGGGGACGATAGCCCGTTAATCCAGATAACATTCTGGGGATCTGGCTTTGAATCCTGTCATGGCAGATGTTGGAATTTGAATTCAATAAATACCTGGAATTAACAGTCTAATGATGGCCATGAATCCATTGCCGATTGTCAGGAAAAACCTATCTGGTTCACTAATGTCCTTTAGGGAAGGAAACTACCATGCTTTCCTGGCTTGGACTTCATGTGACTCTAGGCCCAAAGCAAAGTGGTTGACTCTTAACGGCCCTCTGGGCAATTAGAGGTGGGCAATAAATGCTGCCCTGGCCAGCGACGCCCTCATCCTGTGAATGAATATAGAGGAATAAAAACACAAGAAGAAGGAGCAGAAGTAAACCAATCAGAACCTCAAGCGTGCCCTACCAGCTAATCTGCCCCAGGCCTCAACTCCTCTTACATGCCAGCTCTTCATCATCACATGTCCTCAATAGTTAAAAAAAATGTCCATCACCTCAGTAAATACTTTTGGCGAGAACTCTCTGGTGTAAATAATTCCAGACGTTCACTGCACTCTGAGAGAAGAAATTCTTTCGCACCTCAGCCATGTTACAATTGCTGCACATAATCAAATAAAGATTCTTAGGCGGGGTTAATATTGCTTCAGAGATAGTAGGAGGGTCTAGGCCCAAAACGTCAGCTTTCCTGCGCCTCTGATGCTGCTTGGCCTGCTGTGTTCATCCAGATCTACATCTTGTTGTCTCAGATTCTTAGGCTTTTACTTTTACCAGTATTACTTATTCTAGTTTGATGTTCTGCTAAACTCTTCTGATTAGATTTTCTGCTCCATTTTGTCACACTTTTATCATCACTGCTTGTTCACTACTCTGCTTCACTGCTGACTCATTTCTTTTTGATTTTTTTACTGTTGATTCTCCTTCAATTGAACTCCTTCCTCCCACTAATAAATTTAAAGCCCCATTTACAACCCCAGGACACTGGCCCACTCATGGCTCAAATGAAGCCCATTCCAATAAAAAGTTCCTCCTTCCCACTTACCAGTGTCCCATGACTCAAAATCTTTCACCAGCATCGCTCTAACAATCACAGATTTTTATCTATAATTTTATTTGCACTAGGTTAAATTGCAAGTGGCTCAGGTAGCAATTTTGAGATTATTAATTTAATTAATGAATATTAATATTAATTTATACTAATTTGGCCTAAAACTGCTTGTAATCACTCAGCAGAATCTCTTTTCTTGTCCCGTATCATTGGTACCTACATGGACATCGACAACTGGATTCTTTCCCACTCTCTGCAAATTCCTTTCCAGCCTGGAAGTTATTATTTTAATCTTGAGACTGGACAGGTAACACAACCTTCAAAAATCTGTTCTCCCTGCAGAGAACAGTATCTATTCCTGCAACTGTGCTATCCTCTAATACAACTATATTCCTCATTTCCCCTCTCACTTGAATGGCATTCTGAGCGTTGATGCTTTGGTCAGTTCACTCATGCTCCTTGTATTCTGCACCCTTGCATACAGTCCTCTCAAGTTTCGTGAATTCAAATTACTTTGATAAATTTTTAGTTATTAATTGCATCAAGGGGAATGAAGAGAAACTGGGAATACCACTGTGAATTACAGGATCAACCATGATAATTTTGAATGGCAGGACAAGCTCAAATTGTCAAATGCCTTACTCCTATTCCTTGATTCAATGTTTCTAATGTGAACCATGTTTTGAAAATCAACTGTTGCATTCCCTCCACTTTGTTTCCTTTGATTGCTTCTGACATACAGTGCAGTGCAGTTTCATTCTGCTGCCCAGAGGAAACAGAGACCCCTACTTGAATGTTGTAAGAAAATTGAATTAAGAACTTGTAGCAAAGGGCTCTTGGGGAAAATTTATAATGATAGATCCATAGAGTCATACAGTATGGAAACAGACCCTTCGGTCCAATCAGTTCATGCCAAACAAAATCCCAAATGAAGTCAGTCCCACCATCCTGCTCCTGCTTCAGGTCCCTCCAAACCTCTCTTTTTCATGTACTTGTCCAAATGTCTTTTAAATGCTGTAATTGTGCCCACATCTGCCACTTCCTCACAACATTCATTCCACACACAAAACACCTTCAGTGTAAAAAAATTTACCACTCACATCTTTTCAAAATTTCTCTCCTCATACCTTAAAAATGTGACCCCCACTCCTGAAACCACCATCCCGGGGGAAAGACGCTACCACTAATCCTATCTATACTCCTCATGATTTTGTAAATTTCTATCAGGTCACCCCTTAAATCACAAAATGGCAGAATTTAGCAAAGTGTTTGAACATGATTTCATTAAATTCCAAAATTAAGGACTTGCATCTAAGTGGAACAACTTACATAGGTATGAGGGCTATGTTGTTTAAGACAGATGAGAAGAGTAAATAGGATACAATTGTAGACAAGCCATGGACGGATCAAAATAAATAATTTGCAAGAAATGTACATTCCGTGAAGGCACAAAAATTTGTCCTCTCAAGGCAAACAAAAAGGGCAGTAGAGACAACCCTGGTAATTGTAGACCAGTGAGCCTTACTTCGGTTGTGAGTAAAGTGTTGGAGAGGATTAAAAGAGATAGGATTTATAATAATATAAAAAGCAATAATTTGATTGGGGTAGTTAACATGTTTTTGTGAAGGGTAGGTCGTGTCTCAGTAAAGCGTTTGATAAGGTTCCCCATGGTAGGCTATTGCAGAAAATACGGAGGCATGGGATTGAGGGTGATTTAGCAGTTTGGATCAGAAATTGGGATAAAAGGCTCTTTTTCAGAATGGCAACCAGTGACGAGTCGTGTCCTGCAGGGTTAAGTGTTGGGGCCACAGCTGTTCACCTTATATATTAATGATCTGGAAGAAGGCTCTGGCGGCATTCTGGTGAAGTTTGCCGATGATACAAAGATAGATGGACAGGCAGGTCATACTGAGGAGGTGGGGAAGCTGCAGAAAGATTTAGATAGTTTAGGAGAGTGGTCCAGGAAATGGCTGATGAAATTCAATTTGAGTAAATGTGAGGTTTTGCACTTTGGAAAAAGGAATACAGGCATGGACTATTTTCTAAATGGTGAGAAAATTTGCAAAGCGGAAGTACAAAGGGATCTGGGAGTGTTGGTCCAGGATTCTCTAAAGGTTAACTTGCAGGTAGAGTCCGTAATTAAGAAAGCGAATGTAATGTTGTTTGCTCAAGAGGGTTGGAATATAAAACCAAATCTCCCCTTCCCCCACCGCATCCCAAAACCAGCCCAGCCTGTCTCTGCCTGCCTAACCTGTTCTTCCTCTCACCCATCCCTTCCTCCCACCCCAAGCCACATCTCCATTTCCTACCTACTAACCTCATCCCACCTCCTTGATCTGTCCGTCTTCCCTGGACTGACCTATCCCCTCCCTACCTCCCCACCTATACTCTCCTCTCCACCTATCTTCTTTTCTCTCCATCTTCGGTCCGCCTCCCCCTCGCTCCCTATTTATTCCAGAACCCAGATTCCATCCCCCTCTCTGATGAAGGATCTAGGCCCGAAACATCAGCTGTTGTGCTCCTGAGATGCTGCTTGGCCTGCTGTGTTCATCCAGCTTCACACTTTGTTGTCTTGGATTCTCCAGCATCAGCAGTTCCTATTACCTCTGATATAAAAGCAGTGATGTGCTACTGAGGCTTTATAAAGCTCTAGCTAGGCTCCATTTAGAATACAGTGTCCAATTTTGGGCCCCACACCTCAGGAAGGACATACTAGTCCTGGAGCGTGTTCAGCGGAGATTCACATGGATGATCCCTGAAATGGTAGGTTTAACGTATGATGAACAGCTAAGGATCCTGGGATTGTACTCATTAGAGTTTAGAAGGTTGAGGGGAGATCTAATAGAAACTTACAAGATAATGTATGGTTTAGAAGGGGTGGACGCTAGGAAGTTGTTTCCGTTAGGCGGGGAGACTAGGACCCGTGGGCACAGCCTTAAAATTAGTGGGGGTAAATTTGAAATGGAAATGAGGAGACATTTCTTCAGCCACAGAGTGGTGGGCTTGTGGAATTCATTGTCATGGAGTGCGGTGGAGTCCGGTACGTTGGATGCCTTCAAGGCAGAGATTGACAAATTCTTGATCTCAGAAGGAATCAAGGTCTACGGGGAGAGTGCAGGGAAGTGGAGTTGAAATGCCCATCAGCCATGATTTAAATGGTGGAGTGGACTTGATGGTCCGAATGGCCTTACTTCCACTCCTATGTCTTATGGTCTAAACCTTATTGGGTTCTTTGAGAAGGCGACCAAACAGGTGGATGAGGGTAAAGCAGTTGATGTGGTGTATATGGATTTCAGTAAAGCATTTGATAATGTTCCCCATGGTAGGCTATTGCAGAAAATATGGAGGCATGGGATTGAGGGTGATTTAGCAGTTTGGATCAGAAATTGGCAAGCTGTAAGAAGGCAAACGGTGGTGGTTGATAGGAAATGTTCCTCCTGGAGTTCAGTTACTAGTGGTGTACCGCTAGGATCTGTTTTGGGGCCACTGCTATTTGTCAGAGGGCGTAGAAGGATGGGTTAGTAAATTTGTGGATGAAATTAAAGTCGGTGGAGTTGTGGATAGTGCGGAAGGATGTTGCAGGTTACAGAGCGACATAGCTAAGCTGCAGAACTGGGCTGAGAGGTGGCAAATGGAGTTTAATGCGGAAAGGTGTGAGGTAATTCACTTTGGAAGGAGTAACAGGAATACAGAGTACTGGGCTAATGATAAGACGCTTGGTAGTGTGGATGAGCAGAGAGATCTCTGTGTCCCTGTGCATAGATCCCTGAAAGGGTCCACCCAGGTTGATAGGGTAGGGTTGTTAAGAAGGCATACGGTGTGTTAGGTTTTTTTGGTAGCGGGATTGAGTTTCGGAGTCAAGAGGTCATGTTGCAGCTGTACAAAATTCTGATGTGGCCACACTTGGAGTATTGCGTACTGTTCTGGTCGCCGCTTTATAGGAAGGATGTGGAAGCATTGGAAAGGGTGCAGAGGAGATTTACCAGGATGTTGCCTGGTATGGAGGGAAGGTCTTATGAGGAAATGCTGAGGGACTTGAGGCATTTTTCGTTAGAGAGAAGAAGGTTAAGAGGTGACCTAATAGAGACATACAAGATGATCAGAGGATTAGATAGGGTGGATAGTGAGAGCCTTTTTCCTCGGATGGCTAGCACAAGGGGACATAGCTTTAAGTTGAGCGGTGATAGACATAGGATAGATGTCAGAGTTGGGTTCTTTACTCAGGGAGTAGTGAGGGTGTGGAATGTTTATCCAATGACCATATAAATGCCCTTAAACTTGGCGAGTCTACTGCTGTTGCAAACAAGATATGAATAAACAAGATATTTTTGAGCTGACAGGCTATAACCAGTTGTGAAATGCAAGGATCTGTATTTGAAACTTAGCTGTTCACAGTCTATATTAATAACTTAAGATGATGGGCTGATTTTATAACATTCTAATTTGCAAATGATCCAAAATTAGCTGGGAAATAATCAGTGAGAAGTGCATTAGAGTTTGTAGGGGATATGGTAACATTGGCTGCATGGACAAAAGGGAAAAAAAGACTTTCAATTATTTTAGCACTTCATGTCCATTGACATGTCAAAATCTGAATTATTTTGAATTATAGTTGCTGCTATAATGTAGTAAATATAGCAGCCAGGTTACACATAATGAATTCACAAACAGTAATGTGATAATAACCAGCTAGTCTTCTTTTTGTGACAAAAACAGAAAATGCTGGAGGAACTCAGAAGATCTGACATCTGTGGAGAAAAAGCAGAGTTAATGTTTTGGATCCAGTAACCCTGCTTCAGAACTGATTGAAGTTAGGAAAAGGTTGGCATAAAAGTGGAAGGTGGAATGGGGATAGGAAGAAATGATAGATGGAGATGGAGTCCAGAGAGAGAGAGAATAGCAATTGGGCAGAAAAAGGAATGGGCAAATGGCCAGCCTGGGAGAATCCTTGGCTGCTAATGGGACTATTAATAGCTGACAATGGGTTGGTTGTGGCAGCAGCCCATGTGTTAATAAAGCCTGCTATTTTGGGGAGTTCAGTGAAGAACACGGAAGTAGGTGTTCAGGCCCTAAAATTATTGAACATTTTTATATCAAGCACGGAAGGGGGGCGGCATGGTGGCTTGGTGGTTAGCACAGCTGCCTCACAGTACCAGGGACCCAGGTTCAATTCCATGCTTGGGCAACTGTGTGTGGAGTTTGCACATTTTCCCCATGGTGCATGGTTTCCTCCAGGTGCTCTGGTTTTCTCCCACAGTCTAAAGATGTGCAGGCTAGGTGGATTGGCCATGCTAAATTTCCCATCGTGTTCAGGGATGTGTAGATCAGGTGGGTTGTACAGGGATGGGTCTGGGTGGTCTCTGAGGGTCAGTGTGAACTTGTTGGGCCAAAGGGAATGAGAAGAAAATGAAACTTTGCTCTTCCAGTTTGTGCTGAACTTCTCTTTGTGATGTTGGTTGGTGCTTAAATGAGGGCCAGAACTCCACAGATAGTTCTTCTGCTTTTCTTTGAAATAATGCCATGGGACCCTTTACTGTACATGCGGGAAGATGGGACCTTGAGTTAAGATTTCATCTGGAAGATGGTGCCTCCAACACTGAAGTGCTCCTTCAGTGCTGCACTAGACTGTCAGCCTTCATTTTTGTGCTGAAGCCAGAACCTTATGGGTAGAGTGGTACCAGCTTCTCCATGGCTAACATATAAAAACAAGATGGTGATGGGAACATCGATCCGTATGCAATCCATAGTAGCAGATTCGTTTTTTTCTAATCGACCAAAAATTCCATTATATCCATAAACATGGCTGATATCTCTATTAAAAAAATTGTGTAGCTACTTGTGAAAATAAAAACTACACTTTCTTGGTGCTCATTAATAACTACTGATGAATAAATAGTGAGTTGTGCTTTTGTTTTCTTGTCTAAGTCCTCAATTTTGTTAAGCATTGCTCAAAACTTCATTGAGTAAAATGACTTTAATCTTTTCCGATTGAGGGAAACAGTACATTCATAGTGATCTAAATATGTTAACTGGCTAGGAGTTGTCTCCATTTGGAAGTGTCTCCGAATAAACAGCAACAGACATCCCAAATTAGACCATGGATCGAGCCACAATCACATTGAACTACGGCAGACGCTGGAAGGATAAATATCCCCACTAAGCCCGCCCGTTCATAGCCACACCCCCCTCATAGCCACGCCCCGGCATCGGGAGACCCGCCAGGCCCGCCCCCTGCGGTGCCTGCGCTTAGATCACCATCTCGCGAGAGGCAGTTTGAAATTTCTGGCGGTTGTTGTTGGCGGTTCGCGCTGAGAGCGGGTAAACAAAAAGGGGGCTGCTTTGTGGCAGAGCGGACTCGAGAGAATCATAGACAGCTAGAGAGGTGAGACCGCGGGGGCGGGGATTATCGGGGAAGGCTGAGGCTGGGGAGTAGTTGATGGGATGGGGAGGGGGGTGAGGGCTGTCGGTGGCGGGGAGGTGTGGGCAGGCGGGAATGGGGAACCGAAGGTGAGTCTGAGGTGGGGTTGGGGGCGATTGGGCAGATGTAGTTCCGACAGGGTTGGGTGGTGGGATGAGTGATCATCAGTGTCAAAGATTAGGCAGGATATTTTTAGTCCTAGGTCTTGTGTTTTCTGTCTGGCTTCAGTGAGGAGGATCACTGAAGATCTTATAGGAATTTATGACTCACATCCCTGCCTTCGTGACTCATCACAGTGATGCTTTGAAAACTTGGAGCAAGCCTATCTTCACAGTAGCAACACTGACTAGGACATCTCCAACTGTTGGGCCGTCCATTCCAATCTGATGCCATACGTTGTCACTTCACTAGTAGTTGGAAGATCTGCTGTTTGATTCAAAGTTGCTCCTAGTTAATACTTTTTCTAAATTGCACAAATCCTCAATGCTTATCTCACACAGGACTGGTGGGGACATTTGTCCCGTGGAGCGGCATGGTGGCTCAGTGGTTAGCACTGCTGTGTCACAGCTCCAGGGACCTGGGTTTTGTGTGGAGTTTGCAGATTCTCCCTGTGTCTGTGTGGGTTTCCTCCCACAGTCCAATGATGTCCAGGTTAAGCGAAATAGCCATGCTAAATTGCCCATAGTGTCTGGGGGATATGTAGGTGAGGTAGAATAAGCAAGGGAAATGCAGAGTTACAACAATGGGGTAGGATGGGACAGGTCCAAATGGGATCCCCTTCGGAGAGTCGGTGTGGACTCGATGGACAGAATAACCAGCTTCCGTGCTGTAGGGATTCTATGATTCTTCATATTCACAACTGAACAAAACTTTTTAACCGTTGGAATTATAACTGCTTTGAAAGATCCTGTTGGACAGTAATTTATGATTCATTAAATTTATATTGTCTGTTTCAGATTTTTTTCCATATAAATGGGTACACAAAAAAATCAAATGCTCCAAATACAACAAGCCTTTGAAAAGGCCCAGAAAGGACATCAAAATCTTGCAAAGTTGGTGGCAGGTCTTAAACAAATATACAATCAGGTACAGTGAATTGCATAGTATTTAGACAAGACTGCAGTATATCAAATTTCCTTACCAGAAATTGTATCAGAGATAATGGGAACTGCAGATGCTGGAGAATCCGCGATAACAAAGTGTGGATCTGGATGAACACAGCAGGCCAAGCAGCATCTTAGGAGCACAAAAGCTGACGTTTCGGGCCTAGCCTTCATCAGAAAAGGGAGATGGGGAGAGTGTTCTGAAATAAATAGGGAGGGGGGGTGCGGATCGAAGATGGATAGAGGAGAAAATAGGTGGAGAGCAGACAGACAAGTTAAAGGGGTGGGGTGGAGCCTGTAGAGGTGAGTGTCAGTGGGGAGTGGGTATGTCAGTCTGGGGAGGACAGACAGGTCTAGGGAGTGGGATGAGGTTAGTAGGTAGGAAATGGAGGTGTGGCTTGAGGTGGCAGGAGAGGTAGGTGAGAGGAAGAACAGGTTAGGGAGGTGGGAACAAGCTGGACTGGTTTTGGGATGCAGTGGAGGGAGGGGAGATTTTGAAGCTTGTGAAATCCACATTGATACTATTGGGCTGCAAGGTTCCCAAGCAGAATATGAGTTGCTGTTCCTGCACCCTTTGGGAGGCATCGTTGTGGCACTGCAGGAGGCCCAGGGTGGACAAGTTGTCTAAGGAATGGGAGAGGGCATTGAAATCGTTCGCGACTGGGCTGTTTATTGTGAACCGAGTGTAGATGCTCTGCAAAACAGTCCCCAAGCCTCCGCTTGGTTTCCGCGACGTAGAGGAGGCCACAACCGGTACAGCGGATGCAGTATACCACATTGGCAGATGCACAGGTGAATGCATCATCCTCCGACACTTCCGCCATCTACAACCCGACCCCACCACCAAAGACATTTTTCCCTCCCCACCCTTGTCTGCTTTCTGGAGGGACCATTCTCTCCGTGACTTCCTTGTCCGCTCCACACTCCCCTCGACCTCCTCCACACCTGGCACTTTCCCCTGAAACCACAGGAACTGCTACATTTGTCCCGACACCTCCTCCCTTACCCCCATCCCAGGCCCCAAGAAGACTTCCCACATCAAGCAGAGTTCACCTGCACATCTGCCAATGTGGTATACTGCATCTGCTGTACCTGTTGTGGCTCCCTCTGCATCGGGGAAACCAAGTAGAGGCTTGGGGACCGCTTTGCAGAACATCTACGCTCGGTTGGCAATAAACAACTGCACCTACCAATCGTGAACCATTTCAACGCCCCCTCCCATTCCTTAGATGACATGTCCATCCTGGGCCTCCTGCAGTGCCACAACGATGCCACCCAAAGGGTGCAGGAACAGCAACTCATATTCCGCTTGGGAACCCTGAGGCCCAATGGTATCAAGTGGATTTTACAAGCTTCAAAATCTCCCCTCCCTCCATTGCATCCCAAAACCAGCCCAGCTCATCCCTGCCTCCCTAACCTGTTCTTCCTCTCTCGTATCCCTTCCTCCCACCTCAAGCTGCACCTCCATTTTCTACCTACTAACGTCATCCCGCCCCCTTGACTGCTTGACCTGTACGTCCTCCCTGGACTGACCTATCCCCTCCCCACCTACACACACCTCTACAGGCTCCATCCTCGACCCTTTAACTTGTCTGTCTGCTCTCCACCTATCTTCTCTATCCATCTTCGATCCGCCTCCCCCTTTCTCCCTATTTATTTCAGAACCTTCTCCCCATCTCCCTTTTCTGATGATGATTCTCGGCCTGAAACATCAGCTTTTGTGCTCCTAAGATGCTGCTTGGCCTGCTGTGTTTATCCACCTCCGCACTTTGTTAACCAGAAATTGTATTTGTTGCATTTCAAGTCTAGATTGATCACTTCAAAGTGAATTTAAACAATTTGCTTTGGAATTTTAATATAAATCAGAAACATTATCTAGGAAACTATTCATCATTTTTTTATTCTGACACCTAGCTAGAAACAGATGCTTCCAATCCCTTATCTGTATTTATTATTAATCCATTCTCTGATTTTTGCCTCCAATTGCTAACAATTTGTGCTCAAGTAGTAGCCTTTTATTTGGAGTTTCTTTCAGGGGGTCTTTCACACAGTACTTAACATGATCTGTTCAAACAAAAAGTCAGACTGACCTGACAGGCTTTTCTGCGACAGAATTCAAGTTGGCTGTGGTTGATAAAGTTCTTGTCACAGTTTTAACTTGGCTTAGGAGGTAGCATTATGGCCAAATCAGAAGGTTATGCATACCAGCCGTGTTACAGAAATGAGTCCTCATTAGTAACTGTTGGGACACTCCAAGGATAAAATAAGATGCCATTTAATTTATAGGTGGTGATTGTGAATATTCTTGAATGTTTTTGAATCTGTCATTTTATCCAGTGACCAGTTTTGCTGGCTTCTTTTGAAAATGATTCCTGAAATTACTTAGTCTAGTTTAAGTTTTGCATTGACCCTTGACTTGGAATGGCTATCAACCTCCATGCATCCCATCTCCTAATAGTTTGAATCAGTACCATAATCTCTGACATTAACTTTGAGGCTTTTTGCCATGATGTTTTGGTCTGCTTTCTTGAAAAAGGATGTACTTGCACTGGAGGCGGTGCAGAGGAGGTTCACTAGGTTGATTCTGGAATTGAGAGTGTTGGCTTATGAGGAGAGATTGTGTAGACTGGGACTGTACTCATCATATTATATTTAGAAGTATGAGGGGACATCTTATCTACTCCCTTCATTACTTTATATATTTGTACAAGAATGAGGCAGGGAGGTTGTTTCCATTGGCAAGTGGAACAAGAACGGGAGGCAGTACATAGCCTCCAAATAAGGGAGAGCAGATTTAGGACTGTGTTGAGGAAGAACTTCTTCACCCAAAGGGTTGTGACTCTATGGAATTCCCTGTTCAGTGAAGCAGTTGCGGCTACCTCCTTGAATGTTTTTAAGGCAAAGATAGATAAATTTTTGAACAGTAAAAGAATAGAGGGTTTTGGTCAGTGGGCTGTTAAGTGGAGCTGAGTCCATGGCGGAGCGGGCTTGAAGGGCCAGATGGCTGACTCGTGCGCCAATTTCTTAAGTTCATATGGAATGTTGTTCTTCATTGGTAGATATATAAAATACAAAAGTAGGGATATAATGATGAAACTGCAGGTGTTTTTTTTAAGCTCTTAATCCACCATAATGAAAGTAGGTTTTTTTATAAAAAGAGAAAATCACTTTTTGAGCTTTTTCTTGAAGCACTGTCACCACATTACAGGAAAGATGCATTTGGAGAGAGTGCATAAAAGAGTTTACTAGAATATTGCCAGGTTTGGAGAGGTGTAGTTACAAGGAGAGATTGGAGAAGTTGGGGTTATTTTCCTTGGAACATGGATATACAAAATTAAGGGTGCGGAGAGAGATTAGACAGGGTGAACCTGCTGCTCTTGGTAGAGGGTTCAAAAACCAGGAGACATAGTTTCAAGCTGAGTGGAAAAGAGGCAACATGAGGAAAAAGTTTTTTTTTTACACACAGAGGGTGCTGGGTGTCTGGAATTTGCTGCCTGAGTTGGTGGTAGAAGCAGACATCCTAAACTCTTTTTAAAAACACCTGGCTCTGTACTTTAAGTGCTGTAAGCTGCAGGCTATGGGCCGTGTGTAGGAAGATGGGATTAGAAGGGGTATCTTGGTGTTTTTTGGCATGGATAGATGGCCTGTTTTTGTGCTCTATCATTTATATAGTTCTATACTCTATATTAACATGGCAAATTATATTTCAGCTGCAGAATGAAGATAAAAATATGTTTCATGAAGAATTTATCAATTTGTTGAAGTATCCCATGACTATTTACAAGCGAGAGCCAGCAGTAGAACGAATAATTGAGTTTGTTGCAAAATTTGTTACTTCATTTGAAGAGCGTGGAGATGAAGAAAGTGACGAAGAAAACTCTTTCATGATGTTCCTATTTTGTTTTCTGCTCAAGGTGCAGTATTATTTCTGAAGATTTTTTATGCCGAAACAGCATGGGATTTAACTGCTGTTTCATTTTACTTGCCAAAATCTGGTTGATAATGGCTTTCCTCCTGGTATATCATTTATCTATATGAAAATGCATTTGCATTGTAAAAGAAAATCTAATGCAAAATCACCATTTGTCCTTTGTGCAGTTTGGATACTGCAACTTGGTTTGTTGTCCAAGAAAGTCTTTTTTTTTGAAAAACTCTGCTGTGATTTAAAAACTAACTTTGAATTGGCAACTTTTTTATGGTGTTTAGCAAATTTATTTTGTCTTTTTTAAAAATGTCGAGCATACAAAATCAAAATTGCTGTTTTTAAGATGGTGGGGCTATTCTTGTTCTCTTCCCCCCCCCCCCCAAAAACACGCGTGCACACATGCATGCACACACTGTTATTCCCATTGAATTATTGTAACTCTGTTGAATTTTATTGTTTGTTATATGTTTGCACTCAACTCCCATTAAAATATGAATGTTTGCTGTTTCTGGACATGTTTGTAAAATAACTGCCATATTTACCAGCATAACTGGAGCTGCTGTTCAAAATAATATGCATTTAGGTGCTCTGAAACAAACAATATTGTGTTTTTTTTTAAAAAAACTCTTAATCCATCATATTGGATGTAGGTCTTGTGTTTTATTTTAAAAGAAAGAATCACTTTTTGAGCTTTTCTTGAACTCGAATGATTTATCCAGTGCAAGACCAATGTCTTGATTTGTTAGGTGAAGTTCTCACAGATGCTGAGTAAACTTGTATGAATTGTGACAAAACTAATTCTTAAAGTATACAGATTTAATGCAAACCGAAGCTTTTTGAATGTTTGACAAATTGACATTGTTTCTTTCATTAAGTTTCAAGATTAGTTATGAATTTGATTTGGATGTGACTGTGCTTTGGCTGGGATCATTGATTTTCATTTTTAACCTTCTGCTAACAGTCTCACAATGCCTGTAGTCACTCTGTTCGATTCCGTGCCTGCCAACTTATCAACAAACTTCTTGGCAGTATGTCAGAAAATGCACAGATTGATGATGAGCTATATGACCGTATCTATGAAGCTATGTTAGTGAGATTAAAGGACAAGTTTCCAAATGTGCGAATACAGGCTGTATTTGCGTTGTCCAGACTTCAAGACCCCACTGATGAAAATTGTCCAGTAATTGATGGTAAGTATTGGTATCTATTCAGTCTATTTGTTTACTGTGAACACTGGCAGTTGAACTTTTTAAATCTGTGTGCCATCATAAATATTGGATATTCCGTTTTTTTAAAAATTGAGATGAAGTTAAATAATGGTTTAGAGTTTTTTAAATGTCCATGATGCAAGTTTTGTTTTTGTATGGCTTGGCTTTTAACCTAGGTTATATGGAGATAGTGAAAACAAAGCTGCCACAGTTTGTTTAGCATTGTAAGGGGATATGATCATAACTGGGAGACCATTTCTGTATTTTTATGTGGAAGAGGGAAGTTTGTATAACCTAGCAATCATTTAAAACTGTTCTCTCTATGTATGCACATGTGCAATGCGGAAAGTTTCTTCTGCAAAATGTGCTACTTATATAAAGTAAATTGGCTTGAATTTTGCAGTCATTGGCAAATTAAGGGCACTTGTTGCTGATCTCTAAGAAATTTGCTCACAAAGATCTAGTAATCTCTGGTTGACATTTCCAATTTCATAGCAGGAGTTTAAATTTTGATGTCTTAGGATGTAGCATTGGAAATGTGGGAAATTAAAAGCAGCTAACCTCTTAAATTTTTATTTAAACTTTTGTTCAACAAAGTATGTGTATGTGTGCGGTGAGATGGAAACTAATAACAAAGTTGAGCAAATATTAAAAATAAATTGTTTTATCAATTTTTTTAACCATTATGGAAAATAAATGACGCACTGTGTGGGTAACATTAGCTTCCTAGCACTACGATGGGTATTTGGTAGTAACTATAATGTTATTAAAGCCCAATTTTATCTAATTTACTTAGGGATAATTTCCTCAGGGTTTTGGTATTGATGTTCTTGTCAACTCAGATCTCCAGTGCGAAAGCAGTCTCTGGGAATCTCTACAGTGCATCCTAAGAAAGATTATAGATTTACTGATAGTTTCTGGATTTGTTATTATACACATGTCCAAACTCCCAAAGTTGCTGTCATTACATTGGAGTGGTGAGATTTCCAAAGACTGACATTTTTGATGTAATTTCCACAGCAAAATTTGGCCATCGCTGGTGACTAGACGTGGAAGTGTCTAATTTTAACTTTTTTTAAACATCTTATTTAATGTAGTAAAGAGCTTGCTAAATTACAAGTACCTGGTGATGTTGAATAGTTAAAGTGCACTAATAGTAAACAATTTATTTTAGCATATTTGCACTTAATTGAATGCGATACCAATCCAGAGGTGAGACGAGCAGTATTGTCCTGTATAGGGCCGTCAGCACAGACTCTGAGCAAGATAATTGGACGTACAATGGATGTTAAAGAGAATGTCAGAAAATTAGCCTATGAGGTGGGTGATAAAATGTGTCTGAGAATATTTGTGCTGCCTGGTCCTCGTGTTGAATTCTACACCGTTCTCTTTCGCTCTACAGCCACATTTAATAATGAAAGCTCAACTTAACTTTTTATTGATTTGTAGAAAACATTTAATTGTTACATTAATTGTCCCAGGTTCCATTGTAAGTTCCAATAGATAAAATGTACCAAACCCATATTTTTAAGGTCTTTGTGACAGCCGAAATGGTCCAATTGTTAGAGTTGTGAGGAAAATGAAAACATGGCAACTTCTGGCTTTTTGTTTGTTTATTTTTGTAATTTCTGCCCTGTGACTTTCTCTCTTTACTACAGTCATTATAATTTATTAGTTGATTATTAGGCCATAGCCTGGCATATCCTTTCTATTTCAATATTCTCAAAGTTTTTTGCTAGCTTTTTGAACACGGAGATGAACTTGGTACTTTTAAAGGAAACCTTCAATATAGGCAGCTTCAACTTCCCTTCAAAGTACTTACTGCTTTAAAAGAAGGGCAAATTTTAGTATTGTCCATCAAGCCAATTTTGCCACAAATACATTATCTTTACTGCACCAACTTGCCAAAATTCCTTTTCAAACCCATGGTCTTTTAACATCGAGGAAAACAAAGACATCAGGCATAAACACACCATCAGCTGGAAGTTATTGCCCGAGTCTGACGCCACCTCATTTTGAAAAAACTGCAACACTTTCTCATCAAAACATGGTAACAATTTCCTAAAAGCACTGTAGTGATAGGTCTGCTGTACTGTGTGTTCCAGTAATCCAAATTGACTGTTACATGATCAGTGAATAGTGGTTGCTGTTTGGATAATGCAAGCTTTCTGCTGTATTGGTATAGCAATTTCCCTATAATTCAATTTTCTATGGCAGTTTTCTGTAGCATGAGGTCACGCAAGAGCACAACTATTGCCTTATAGAAGAACTCCCTGTGCTTGTATCTAAAACATACAGATTATAGAAGCTGAAAAGAGCATCTCACCAGCATCTTTCTCAATAAAAATTCTTGCATGGAATGTGGGCATTGCTGGCTAGGTGGGTATTAGTTGCCCATCCCTAATGGCTTTCAAGGAAGTAGTGCTAAGTTGGTTTCTTTCACTGCTGCAGTCCGTGTGGTGTAGGTGCACCCGCAGTGCTATTAGGATGGGAGTTCCAGGATTTTGAAACAGAGACTAAAGGAGTTGAGATATAGATCCAAGTCAGGATGATCTGAAGCTTGATATCAAGTCTATAGATAGTGGTGGTCCCATGTATCGGTCATCCTTGTTCTTCTAAGTGATAGATGTTGCAGACTTGAAGTTACTGCTGAAAGAGGTTTGTTCTCTCGGGTGGCTGAGGGATGAGCTTTAACTTCTAACCTTGCCAATGATAACCGTATTCCATGAATAAGTCTGAAAACCCCTCGTTTTCAAAGGAAACATCAGATGCGATGTTGACTCCAATGTATCTCTCAGTAACTGAATGTTGGTTAGGTTATATGGCTCGACAGACTAAAGTCAGAAATGCATTTTTGAACCCTATACCAGCTATGGTAAAACATGGAAGCCTTCCTACCTTATCACTTGCTTATGGAGTGGTTACCCTCAAGCTATACATAACCAACTGGAGGCGGAGAAGTGTTTATGGTCTCAAATTAATCTGTTCGCTGGCTTGAATAATGCAGTATTCCTACTGACTTGTAAATAATGCTGAAGAATGAAAAACCACTTTTTTTTTGCTTTGAAAAATAGTATTTTAAATGTGCATCACATCTTCCCATACCCCACTATTAACTGCACTTAAGGTCCCTTGGCCCCAAACTCAGGAGTTCTATCTCTAATGCCTCTGCCCTTCGATCTCTCTCTGTCTCTCTCTCTGTCTCCCCTTTTGAGGCCTTCCTTGAAAATAACTTGTTTGCTTACTGTTCCTAATAAGTCATTTTAGCTCTTTGTTAACTTTTAAAAATTATACCTGAAAGTTTTGGGATGTTAAAGAGCATTTAGTTTGTTGATTAAAATCAACAGAAAGTAAATTTTTATCCCTTGGCAATGAAGTTTATATTTTTAGAATTTGTATCATGCAATTTCTGAGAATTCTAACGTTCAGACGATTATTTAAACTTGACAGGCGATTGTTTTCAGCAAATTTATCCATAATCTGTCCATTTAGGTTTTAGCGGAAAAGATACACATAAAAGCGTTTTCCATTGCACAGAGGGTAAAACTTCTTATGCAAGGCTTGACTGACCGTACAGGTAAGTTTTTTTATATACATGTAACATGGCTAATAATAGAGTTGATTTTTAAAGATTCCAAAATTTTAAAGTGTTTAGCCGTGCAAACTTTGAATCAGCATTCATTGTATTTTATGACTTGCTAAGCAAAAGTTGCAAATCAAACTTCATATCATCTCAACAGAAGTGTTTCCAGTCTGAAAATATTGACATTAAGGTGACAAACTATTTTTGCCTTGGCCCCATAGTTTATATTTTCTCTGTAGGATCTGTCAGATCCCAAATTAGGAAAATGGTGCAGCTCAAGTTGTTGTACCTTCATACATTCCAGCAAAAATTTGAAGTGAGAAGGAATGCTGGGTTACTTGCATTGCATTATTTGTTGATTGATTGATTGGTTATTTTCCTCAATCAGCATGCAATTATTGATAAGATGCAATCTACAATCCTTACCTTTTAGAATTGGCCATTTTGTGAAATATGGCTGTGTCAATGTACTACACACTTTTCTCCATTTTTCTTGCTGCAATGTCTCTCATCACCTCCAGCAAATTTCCCACAGGTGTGGCAGCTGTTCACAGAACAGGTAGAAAACTGTTCAACTTATGCCAACTTAAATACAAAACCAAAACCATTCCAACCTCAGCCACAGAGCTAACCCTTGTGTATCCGCTCATTCAAAATGACCTCCAACTCTTTGCTGACTCCTCTGAAGTATTCACTGAAATAGACCTTTCCTTGAGCACTAGAACATTGACATCGTCGTCTAAGCAGTAGATGGAAATAGGACTCTTGCATATTTTAATAAACAGCTTTCATTGATCAAGTGCCTTTCACAAAGGTGTTTCACTACTTGGTGTGCTTTGCTGGAGTTTGGGGTTAGTGGGTGGATAGAAATACATTAAGAAATACGTTTCTCTGAGAAGGATTCAGAGCTGGAAGTATTTAGGGAAGAAATTCAAAACAAGGGTGTGGATACTAGTTATGAGTTGGAGGGGACAAGTAGCCAGAGTTTGAAAAGAGAAATTTGATCAGTTTAGAGGCTGGAGGGAATTGCAATGAAAAGGTAACATGAAGCATTAGAAGTATTTCAACACAATAATGAACATTTTAATTGGAAGTTTCTAGGGCATCAGGATTCGATATAGATCAGGAAATGTTGACCAATTTAAATTTTTAGTTTTCTTACCATTGTGTATAAAATTGTTTTGTTTTATGGAATCAAGTCTTTTGGTTGGTGCTATTGTTTGGGCACTTCCACTGTTCTTTGCGACCAAACTCCTATCTTCTAACTTTGCAAAACGTGAATTTGAAACATCAGTCTCCAACATAACTCAACTCACTAGGTGCGTTCGTCCACCTCTGTACTTGCTGACCTATGTCAGGTCCTGATCCTGCAATGCTTTATGTTAAAATGGCTAGTCTCTGTTGTTGGGGTTGGAATGTACATTGAAGCATCCTGGTGCAACCAGAACTCTTGATGAACAAACAAAAGTGAAAATTGCTTTGGAGTTTAAACCTCCAAATTGCTGATTCACTGGCTTGGAGCCACTTTGTGAATGTCGGCAGCTCTGAACCTTAGTGGAGAGCTCGACCAGATATGAGGGACTTGTCTGGATACTTACCCAGAAAACAGTCTAATAGTCTAAAACTGTTTAACTCAACTACTAAATTTCTGACTGCTTATACACTGTCTATCTTACCTATCCAATCAGAGATGTGCCCTTATAAAAGGTTAATAGAATGTGGCAAGGGGTATCATGTTCCCCCTTTCCTTGTGCCAACTTTGGTCGATATTCTGTGTTTATCCTAATATGCCTGCTGTCTGTTTCTGCTTTAGTTGGGGTCAGAATATGCCTGAAAACGGGTATTGTTGGGGTGTAATACCACTAACCAGAAGATTCGTACCTTCTAGTTTGAAATTATTATAAGTGCTTTCCAATTCCTTTATTGTCTTGTTCATTCCTTTCTCTGTGTTGTCTACAGCCCTACAATCCTCTGAAATCTCCGTGATTTTGCTGTTTTTTGTTTTGCATCAACGATTCTTATTTGCTCCAGCATTTCCAATCTCTGCACTCCTTATTAAGCCCATCTGGTGCCTCCTTAAGGTTTTCGTTAATATTTTCCTTTCTGGTCCTAATATCCTCTTGCATAGCTTGATGTCACATTCAACAGTCTTGAGGTGCGTAGTGACATTTTATACTCAGAGGCTCAATATAAAAGCAGGTTTTTTATTTTGTACCTTTGGAAATAAGCATATTCTGGATATTTAGCCACCATTCATAAAGTTGATTTTTGGCAGCAGGTTGGCTTACAATGCATTTCCTGTGCAGAGTGATGTATAAGAGCTTCATGATGGCTCAGTGGTTACTGCTGCTGCCTTGCAGTGCCAGGGACCTGGGTTCGATTCCACGCTTGGGTGACTGTCTGAGTGGAGTTTGCACATTTTCTCCTTGTCTGTGTGGGCTCCCTTCAGATGCCCTGGTTTCCTCCCACAGTCTGAAGATGTGCAAGTTAAGTGGATTGGCTATGGTAAATTGCTCCTTGGATGGGCTAGTCATGGGAAATGCAGGGTTAAAGGGATAGGTGTGGGTGAGATGCTGTTTGGAGGTAGGTGTTGACTTGATGGACCAAATGGCCTGTTTCCACACTGTAGGGATTCTGATTCTCTTGTGTGGCTCAGTGGTTAGCACTGCTGTCTTACAGTACCAGGGACCCAGGTTCAATTCCAGCCTCTGACAACTGTGTGGAGTTTGTACATTCTCTGTGTCTGCATGGGTTTCTTCCCGGTGCTCTGCTTTCCTCACACCATCAAAGATGTTAAATTGCCCATATTGTCCATGGATGTGCAGACTACGGGGTTTAACCATGGGAAATGCGGGGTTGCAGAGATAGGGTAGGGGCATCTGGGTGGGTTGTTGGCTGGGAGAGTCGGTGTGGACTCGACGGGTTGAATGGCCTGCTTCCACACTGTAGGATTTCTGTGATCTTCAATGTATATTTATCCTCTCAAGTAATTGATTATTCAAATGATTGTGTATTGTTTAAAATATTATTTATTCTTTGTATTTTTAATTTTATAGATGCTGTGAAAGAAGTGGTGCAGAAAAAGTTGTTGCCAGCTTGGCTTCGCACCATGGAGGGCAACATTTTAGATTTGCTCCATCGTCTGGATGTGGAAAATTGTGTTACTGTAGCTGAATCTGCTCTTAATTCTTTGTTTGCCCAAACCCCCCTCGAGGACTTGGTTGAAAAGTTTCAAAATCTAAATCATGGGTGAGGCAGCCTTTTTGGTTTCATAGCTTTGGAGAGAAAAAAATTATTTTGTACATGTTTGTTTAACATTGGAGGGCTGTTATTTGTTGAGTAACAAGGGGATTTGGAAGTACAAATCCACAGACTACAAAATGCTGCAACCCATGTCAGTAACAAAAGCAAACCAGCCGTAGGGTTTATTTCAAAGAGGATAAAATTTAGAAATAGAGAAGTTTTGTTAAGCTTGAATTGAAGCATAACTGGAGCCTGCTTGAAGTCCCGTGTAAAGTTGTGATTGCCATATTTCTATTTTTTAAAAAAAAGCATATGGAAGCCCTTGACAGAATTCAAATCTAACAGAGCTCTTTGAAATAATGGTAACATTCTGTGCAGGGAGGAACAAAATTGATGACTTAATGTGAGAAAGGCACAGAAGGAAAACAGAATTTAGTAGAAATTAGAGATAATGGGAACTGCAGATGCTGGAGAATCCAAGATAATAAAGCGTGAAGCTGGATGAACACAGCAGGCCGAGCAACATCTCAGGAGCACAAAAGCTGACGTTTCGGGCCTAGACCCTTCATCAGATGAAGGGTCTAGGCCCGAAACGTCAGCTTTTGTGCTCCTGAGATGCTGCTCAGCCTGCTGTGTTCATCCAGCTTCACGCTTTAGTAGATGTGAAAATGGTGAAAATGTGGATTTTATTATGACAAGATTCAGTTGATGTTTATCCCATAAATGAATAGAGGGAAAATAAGATGGGGAAGAGAACAGGGCATTCATTGATAAGATAAAATGATAGGAGGCTTGAGTGTAAAAAGATGAGTTAAGGTGTTGACTTGTATTTGTGCTGTATATTCTATGTAAAAACATGTGTAATTTGTTAAGGACTGCTGTACTTGTTTCAAGGCTTCCTGATAATCTATAGCCTTTCCTGTCTGTATTTTATCACTACTTTGTTACCAGGTTAAGCAATTCATTTACACACGATATGATTTTACTCGAATGGGCATTTGTTTCTTAAACAAAATCTAAGTTCTGTCTTGCATTATGATTTAATCTGTAAGTGTGAAATGAAAATGAAAATTGTTATTGTTGCAGAGGACCATAGGCTGTGTTCTCATTAGAGAGGCATTTGGTGATGAGTTTAACCCAAGTGTCACCATGTCTCAGGTGAAATTGGGAAGGTGGAGCTTTTGTGGTGATGTCAGTCAGTATGGGAATTGAATGTGCACTGTTGCTATCACTCTGCAGCGCAAATAAGCTGTCCAATCAACTGAGCTAATAGACCCCCAACAGGCAACCAGCTAGTAACTGATGTCCATTTCAAGCCCACGGACTCCCATAGCTACCTAGAATACATCTCCTCCCATCCACCCTTCTGCAAAAGTTCCATCCCCTATTCCGAATTCCTCCGCCTCATCTCCTAGGATGAGGCATTCCACTCCTGCACATCCCAGATGTCCAAGTTCTTCAAGGACCGCAACTTTCCCCCCGCAGTGGTCGAGAACGCCCTTGACCGCATCTCCCGCATTTCCCGCATTACATCCCGCCCCCGCCACAACCGCCCAAAGAGGATCCCCCTTGTTCTCACACACCACCCCACCAACCTCCGGATACAACGCATCATCCTCCGACACTTCCGCCATCTACAATCTGACCCCACCACCCAAGACACTTTTCCATCCCTACCCTTGCCTGCTTTCCGGAGAGACCATTCTCTCCATGACTCCCTTGTTTGCTCCACACTGCCCTCCAACCCCACCACACCCGGCATCTTCCCCTGCAACCGCAGGAAGTGCTACACCTGCCCCCACACCTCCTCCCTCACCCCCATCCCAGGCCCCAAGATGACTTTCCATATTAAGCAGAGGTTCACCTGCACATCTGCCAATGTGGTATACTGTATCCATTGTACCCGGTGTGGCTTCCTCTACATTGGGGAAACCAAGCGGAGGCTTGGGGTCCGCTTTGCAGAACACCTCCGCTCGGTTCGCAATAAACAACTGCACCTCCCAGTCGCGAACCATTTTAACTCCGCCTCCCAATCTTCAGATGACATGCCCATCATGGGCCTCCTGCAGTGCCACAAGGATGCCACCCGAAGGTTGCAGGAACAGCAACTCATATTCCGCTTGGGAACCCTGCAGCCCAATGGTATCAATGTGGACTTCACCAACTTCAAAATCTCCCCTTCCCCCACTGCATCCCCAAACCAGCCCTGTTTGTCCCCTCCCCCCACTGCATCACACAACGAGTCCAGCTCATCCCTTCCCCCACTGCACCCCAAAACCAGCCCAGCCTGTCTCTGCCTCCCTAACCTGTTCTTCCTCTCACCCATCCCTTCCTCCCACCTCAAGCCACACCTCCATTTCCTACCTACTAACCTCATCCCACCTCCTTGACCTGTCCGTCTTCCCTGGACTGACCTATCCCCTCCCTACCTCCCCACCTATACTCTCCTCTCCACCTATCTTCTTTTCTCTCCATCTTCGGTCCGCGCCCCCCCCCCCCTCCCTATTTATTCCAGAACCCTCTCCTCATCCCCCTCTCTGAAGGGTCTAGACCCGAAACGTCAGCTTTTGTGCTCCTGAGATGCTCCTTGGCCTGCTGTGTTCATCCAGCTCCACACTTTGTTATCCAGGGGCACTGTGATGCTGGCGGAACTGGCCTTTGAAAGAGAGATTAATCAGAGGTCCTCTTGGCCCAGCCGTTTAAATATTAAATATCTCAATAGTACTTTATTGATAGGCTACTCCTTAACAACCTCACCAAAAATATTTTGTGTGATCATTTTTCTCTCCGCTCTGAAGCCTTGGTGTATTTGGGAAGCCAAGCAGGCCATTAGGTCCTTGTGCTGTTCTACAATGTGGTTAGATCAAAGATGATATGTGGCTCACTCTAATTTGGCCTGCCTTTGATTCTTATCTCTTGATAGTCTTGCATGTTGAGTTCTGTGTTGAAATTTCAAATTGACCTCTATCCTCCTCTTTTTGGGGAGATCATTCCACCTCTCCATTCCTTCTTAAGCGAAAAAGTATTTCCTGATTTCTCCCTGAATTGTCTAATTTTGCTCATTTTAAATTCATGCTTTGATTTCCCAAAAAGAGGGGCTCAACTTTCTGAAGCTACTCTATCAAGGTAAATTTTCCTAGATCATCCTTCAACCACAAACTTGGAAATATAAGCTATGTTCATGCAATTAGACCTCTTGATTTAACTTATTAAACCTCCATATAATAGTGCAAATCTGTGCTGTATCCCTACCATGGCTAGAACTGAATGAATTATCATAAATGATATGCAAACTAACTTGTTTGCCCATGTTAACGGTTGAGATACTTTATTATTGATTATTGTAAATTCATAAACAATGCCAAGTGATTAACTATATTCACCGACCGAGCTGTAACCTGTGGACACGTAGTTACAGCATTATATTATCTCACTTCTGGCTAACACCCAGGCAAAGCAATTGCACAGTGCATTTTTCTGACTGCTGGTGTTTTGGGTTCTTTATGTCAACTGTTATGCCTATACCTATTCATCTTGAATTTTCAGTATACACCCTCCGTATAATTTAGCCAGCATGACAAAGTAAGATTATCTGATGGAGGGTTGACAGCAATTTCATTTCTTGAGTGAGAAAGATAGGGGTTCAACTTCTAGTCCTAGTTTCCTGCACATGATTAAAACTGACACTTCAGTGCAAGTTTAATGGGGGACATTGTCGGTGTCTTTTGGGTAGGCAATTTAAACTGAATCCCTATCTAATGCTCAAGTGAATGTAAAAATTGTATTGCACAATCCAAATTTCTCAGTATCTTGGCCAACATTCTGCCCTCAACCAACATTGAAAGCAAATTTATAATTTCATTGGTGGTAATGGGAACTGCAGATGCTGGAGAATCCAAGATAATAAAGTGTAAAGCTGGATGAACACAGCAGGCCAAGCAGCATCTCAGGAGCGCAATGGCCTGCTGTGTTCATCCAGCTTTACACTTTATTATCTTATAATATAAATTCATTGCTCAGTAATTTGCCAAGACATCTACATTGCACCTTCCAAACCTGCAATTGTTGCCATCTAGAAGGAGAGCAACAGAAATATGGAAGCACTGCTACTTGCAAGTTTCCCTCCAATCTGTTCCTCATTATGACTTGGAACTGTAGTGTTGTTGTTTCACAGTTGTTTTGTCAAAATCCTAGAACTCACTGATAGCACTGTGGGCCTTTTTTACTCTAAATGGACTGAGGGTGATTTAAGAAGTGGCTTGCTACTGTCTTGAGCAATTGGATGGGCAACAAATGCCACTTACCATCACGACCCTCATTGCTAGAACAAATGGAAAAAGAAATTATAATCCAAACTTTTACTGAATTTTCTTGACAGTAATGATGTTCCTAAGAAGTTAAAGTTGCATGAACACTCTAATGGATGTTCTTTTAAATTATGATTTCTTTAGCATAAGGCAATGATTTGTAACTTACATGATGCCATGTTTCAAGCTGCCTTACGAAAGTGTTGCCCCTATCTTTCAGAAAGGTAATATCAGCCGAAAGTCTTACTTGTGAGAATGCTCTGTACTGGAGATGTCTCTGCCATTACATGAAATCAATGGGAGATGAAGGGGAAGAAGCATTGGAAAAGCTTTTACCTGAAACAGCGGTTTATGCTGCATATCTCTTGAGGTACACCTGTTGAAATTTCTTATGCATTTAAAATGTGGAGTTGTCGGTCTTTCAATACGTTTTCATAAGCCAAAATAGGTTATAATGTTTCTCATGTAATTTTCAGCTTTTTCTTGTGTCTGATCTGCTTCATACTGCCATTTTCCTAACTACATAGCTTTTGTATAATTACAGTTGTTAACATCAAAGAATTTTGCTTGGTTCATTTCGATAGAAAGTAATGTACATTGAATATAATTGGGATTTAGGTGTCCTTGACAGTGAATTATTGCAATAATACTTGGTGGCAGCAATTAAAGTAAATCTGATGCTGATGTGTTAAAAGTTTGAATTCAGCTTGAAATAAAGAAGTAATCCTGCAGGTTTATTATTATTATATTGTTTGGTGGAACTTGACCATGTGCAGTTGCCACATTGTGAAAGGATCTTGTAGCTATTGAAAGGATAACAGATGAAAAGCAATAATTGAGAAGATGGTGGAGATTAGATTATGATAAATATATAAATTAGGGTCATGTTTATTGTGATAGAGGTTAAGAAGTGATTATGATTGCTGCCTATGATTCTCAAAGGGCGAGATAAGGTAGACTGCTAGTTAGTTCAACTTGTCCAGTACAACAGAAACTGAGGACACAACCTGTACTTGAAATGGGATAAACTAAAAACTAATGAGTAGAAGTGTTATTTAGTGAGTTGAGAAGATTTGTAGCTCAGGTCGAGTTTCTGGATTGAGTTTGCTCGCTGAGCTGGAAGGTTAGTTTTCAGATGTTTTGTCACCTTTTTTTATTTGAAAAAATATACTTTATTCATAGAATATACAAAAAATAAAACATTTATACACCTACCCAGTCATGCAAGCTGCTCCAGGTTACGCAGGGGGTACGTACACCAACTAAAGGAAAAAACAAAACAAAGGAAAAAAAACCAAAGCAAAGAAAATACTCTGGCAGTCTTCTCCCCGCACAGTCCCCATTGGCCCCCTGACCAGTTGGGGAAGGCGCCAGCTGTGCCCAGTTACCAGACAGGGCCCTTGTTTCTATTCTGGACGAGGGGTTTCATACGGTGGTCTTTCCCCACCATGCCTTGGCGGCGGCTGCCCCAAGCTTTAGCGCGACCCTCAGCACGTAGTCCTGGACCTTGGAGTGCGCCAGTCTGCAACACTCGGTCAGGGTCAGTTCTTTCAGCTGGCAGACCAGCAAGTTGCGGGCAGACCAAAGAGTGTCTTTCACCGCATTGATAGTCCTCCAGGCGCAGTTGATGTTGGTCTCGGTGTGCATCCCGGGAAACAGCCTGCAGAGCATGGAGTCCCGCGTCATGGAGCTGCTCGGGACGAACCTCGACAAATACCACTGCATCCCCCTCCAGACCTCCTGCGCAGAGGCACACTCCAAAAGGAGGTGATCGACAGTCTCATCCGCCACGCAGCCGCCTCGAGGGCAGCATGCGGTGGCGCAGAGATTCCGGGCGTGCATAAAAGATCTCACTGGCAGAGCCCCTCTCACAGCCAGCCAAGCAATGTCCTTGTGCTTGTTTGAAAGTTCTGGCGATGAGGCATTCTGCCAAACGACTTTGGCAGTCTGCGTGGGGAACCACACGACGGGATCCACCCTCCTTTTCCCAAAGGGTCTCGAATACTATGTGCTGACCACTGCCTGACGGCCTTGTGGTCAAAGGTGTTTCCTTTCAAAAATTTCTCCACGAAGGACAGGTGGTACAGGACGGTCCAACTACTCGGAGCGTTCCGCGGCAATGAGGCCAGGCCCATCCTTCGCAACACCGGTAAGTAGTGACACTTGGTGTTTGCGTACTGAGGATCTACGCACAGCTTGATGCAGCCACACACAGGTAGCCGTCAGGGCGAGGGTGGCGTTCGGTACGTCCTTTCCCCCATTTCCCAGGTCTTTGTACATGGTGTCCCTGTGGACCCGGTCCATCCTCGACCCCCAGATGAAGTGGAAGATGGCCAAGGTGACCGCAGCGGCGCATGGCCAGGGAATAGGCCAGGCCTGTGCCATATACAACAGTACCGAAAGCCCCTCGCACCTGACAACCAGGTTCTTACCTGCGATGGAGAGGGACCGGAGCATCCACCTGACCAGCTTCTGCTTCAGTTTGGTGATACGCTCCTCCCAAGTCTTAGTGCACGCCCCAGCTCCACCGAACCAAACACCCAGCACCTTCAGGTAGTCTGTCCTGACGGTGAAGGGGATGAAGGAGCAGTCGTCCCAGTTCCCAAAGAACATGACCTCGCTCTTACCCCTATTGACTTTGGCACCCGAGGCCAGTTCAAACTGGCCGCAGATGTCCAACAGCCTACTCACTGACCGACGATTGGTGCAGAAGACGGCAACGTCGTCCATGTACAAGGAGGTCTTGACCTGAAGGCCTCCGCTGCCTGGGATAGTCACGCCCTTCAGGCTCACGTCCTTCCTGATGGTTGCGGCGAAGGGCTCCACACAGCAGACGAACAAGGCAGGAGAGAGCGGGCAGCCCTGCCTGACTCCGGATCTGACGGGAAAACTGTCCGATTCCCACCCGTTGATCGAGACTGCGCTAACGATGTTGGTGTAGAGCAGCCGGATCTAATTGTGGATGCCCTCCCCGAACCCCAATTTGGAGAGGACGTCCCTCATGTAAGCATGAGAGACCCTGTCGAAGGCCGTCTCCTGGTCCAGGCTGACGAGGCAGGTGTCCACCCGCCTGTCCTACACGTAGGCGATCGTATCCCTGATGAGCGCGAGGCTCTCAGCGATCTTCCTGCCCGGCACAGCACAGGTTTAGTCAGGGTGAATCACTGACTCCAGGAAGACCTGACCCGGTTGGCTATGACCTTGGCCAGGATTTTGTAGTCCACGTTCAATAATGAAATGGGACGCTAATTCTTAATTTCTTCCCTCTCCCCCTTCCCCTTGTAAATGAGGGTGATGATGGCCTTCCTAATGGACCCGCACATTTCCCCTGCCCGAAGCGCACTATCGTACACCTCCAGCAGGTCCTGGCCGACCAGGTCCCACAGAGCGGAATACAGCTCGACCAGTAAGCCGTCGCTCCCGGGAGTCTTATTCCTCTCAAACTACTTGAGGGCTCTGGTCAGCTTGTCCAGGGATATCGGCCGGTCCAGCCACTCCCTCGTGCCAGCGTCTAAGACCTCCGTGATAGACGACAGGAACGACTCTGAGGCTGTGCTGGCCGTGGGCTTCGCGTCGTATAGTCCGGCATAGAAGGATCTGCTGATCCTCAAAATGTTGGGCCAAGACGTCACCGAGCCGTCGTCCTCCTTCAGCCGGCTAAGCACAGAGCTCTCTTTGTGCACCTTCTGAAAGAAGAAACGCGAGCACGTCTCATCCCACTCTACAGAGCGGACCCTGGACCAGAAGATTATCCTGGAGACCTCCGCGGCGAAGAGCGAGGCTTGCGGGCCCCTCACCTCGCGGAGGTCCTCCGTGACATCGACCCCCATCGACTGAAGAAGGAGCTGGTTCTGCATCCTTTTCTGGAGTCGCGACAGCTTTCCCCGCCTCTCTCTCGCCTTCCGAACACCTTTTGAGGACAAAGACCCTCTTGATATTCTCCTTCACCGTCTCCCACCAGTCGCCCGGAGACTTAAAGAAGGGTTTCACGGTTTTCCAACCGGCGTATTCCCTCTTAAGCTCCTCGATATTCTCTTGGGTTAACAGAGTCGTGTTGAGCTTCCACGTCCCCTTGCCGGCCTGCTGGTCGTCCTGTAAGTGACAGTCGGCCAGCAGGAGGCAGTGGTTAGAGGAGAACACTGGCTCGACGCCGGTGGACCTGACAGAGAATGTCCGTGACAAACAGGAAGTCTATCCTTGAGCGGATAGACCCGTCTGGCCGCGACCAGGTGTATCTCCGCTGCACTCCGTCCGCAGGGGTGCTGAAGACGACGAGCAGCTTGGTGTCCTTCACCGTGCCCATCAGGAATCTGGATGTGACGTCCAGTTGACTTCCCCAGCAACCCCCCCCCCACTGTCCCCCCGCCAGATCTTCCATCTGCATCGATGATGCAGTTGGAGTCTCCGCCTAGGATGACTGGCCTGGACGTAGCCAGCAGGGGTGGAAGCCGCTGCAAGACGGACAACCACTCACTCCGTACCGCATACACGTTGATCAGCCTCAGGGGAGCGTTCCTGTAGGTGACATCAGCCACTAGGAGGCGCCCCCCCCAACACCTCCTGAACTTGAGAGATGGTGAAGTTGCGCCCCTGCAGCAGAATAGCCAGGCCCGAGGAGCGACAGTCATTACCCCTGGACCAGATCGAAGGCCCACAGGTCCAGGCGCCCGACCATTTCCCGTACCTGCTGAGGTGCGGTATCCCGCACTCCTGCAGAAACAGGAGGTCTGCTATGACGGTGGTCAGGTAGGCCAACGTGGACACACATCTTGCAGTGGACTTGACGCTGCGCACATTAACGCTCGCAACTCATACCCACTTTGTGGGCAGTGACCGCAGTACCTTCCCCGAGGTCAAGGTTCAGCCCCTCCATCTGTCCCTTCATGCCCATTGCCCGGGCGAACTGCCGGACGTTCTCCAGGCTCAGGAAACCGTCCATGCTGCCTTCCGGGTGGCATTCCCTCGTCGTGGGTGTGGAGGCAGGAGAGTCTGGCTCTGGGTCAGGTTGGGGGCACGTTGTTTCCTGCTTCCCGCCTGCAGGTTCCGGGGGTCCCTCCAGGGCCCCAGCGGCATGTGGCTGGGTGTCGGAGGGCACCTCTGGACACCTCCAGTCCCCTGGAAGCGGGGTGCTGCTTTCCTTCTTAGTGGAAGTCTTCAGCTTCTGCTTTGGGCGGGCCTCCTCCGAACCCCCCCCATCGTCAGAGGAGCTCTTATAGCCCCCCAGTAGCTGCCTCTTCCCACCTGATGGTTGCGGAGCTGGGGCCCTCCGGCGTGCCTTCCTCCTCGCCATCTGGACCTTTGTCCATTCCCCTGGGTCACCTGTCGCCTCCTCCATCGACTCCGGGTTGTCAGGGGGGAGTGGAGCCTGCAGGGGCGCTTTGCTGGCCTCGGGCCCATCCTGCGAGGCTGGTCCCTCCTGCACGACCTGGCCCTCCTGCACACTAGGGGGGTCCTTGCAGGGGCCTGGTGCCTTCCTCTCCTCCGGCAGGGGGGGGGTGGGGGAGAGCTTGCCCCTGCTGTCAACCTGGGCGTAGGTGGTCCCCTGCTGCAGGCATGCCGTGTAGATGTGGCCCGCTTCCCAAAAAAGCTTTTTTCCTTTGGGCAATCCTTTGCAAGGTGTCCCCTCCTCCCTGCAGTTCCTGCAGATGGTGACTTTGCAGTCGGCCGCCATGTGACCTGACCTACCACAGGCATGGCAGACTTTAGGTTGCCCTGCGTAGGTCAGGTAGCCCTTGCTTCCACCGATCACGAAGCTGGACGGTGGGTGTATGATGTTCCCGTCCGCGACTGTCCTCAGCGTCACTCTGACCTGCCTCTTACTGGTCCAGATCCCGAAGGGGTCCATGATGTTGGTTAGGTCCCCTTCCACCTTCACGTACCTTCCAAGGAAGGTCAGGACATCAGCTGCTGGCACATGCGGGTTGTACATGTACAGTGACCATACGGCTCCTCTGCACTGGCATCACGAACAGCGGAACAGTGGTCAGCACAGAGAGGGGTCCCTCACCTCCTTTTTCCTTGAAAGCCTCCAGGAAGCACTCGCAAAGCTTGGTGCTCCTGAAGGTTACATCGTAGAAACCTCCTCCAGGGAAATCCTGCAGGCAGTAACTGTCTCGCAGCAAACCCCAAACAGTCCAATAGGACCTTCTTCACGAAGAAGGTGCGGTCCACAGGTGCACCTTCATGCACCTTCTTCGCGGAAACGCGGATGGTGTTCCGGACCCCCTGACCTGGGGCACAAGCACCCACCGCAGCCATTGTTGCAGGTTGGCTGCTCCCCTGAACCAGCATTAGGCCGAAGCCAGCATTAAGATCCACTGGTTGCAAGGGTGCACAGCCAACCCGATGTCTTCCTTCAACCTCCAACACAGTCGCGCTCTCCTCTTCTTGGTCCACAAAAGAGTGGGTCTTTATTTTGTTCCAGATGTAAGCTGGTTCACTGAGTGGGAAGGTTCGTTCCCAGATGTTTTGTCACCATTCTAGGTAACATCATCAGTGAGCCTCCAATGAAGCGCTGGTGTTATGTCCCGCTTTCTATTTATCTGTTTAGGTTTCCTTGGGTTGGTGATGTCATTTCCTGTTCTTTTTCTCAGTCTGGCAGTCATTTCGGAAATGTCTTTGATGTAGGGGAGAGTGGTTATGGTTTCTGGGCCCGTTTTGTCTGTTTGTTTGGGTTTGTTGCTGAGAAATCGGCGGACTGTGTTCATTGGGTACCCGTTGTTTTTGAATACGCTATACAGGTGATTTTCTTCTGCTCTTCGTAGTTCCTCTGTGCTGCGGTGTGGGGTGGCTCGTTGGAATAATGTTCTAATGCAGCTTCGTTTGTGGGTGTTGGGATGGTTGCTCCTGTAGTTCAGTATTTGGTCCGTATGTGTTGTTTTCCTGTAGACGCTGGTTTGAAGTTCCCCATTGACTGTTCGCTCTACTGTGACATCTAGGAATGGCAGTTTGTTGTTGTCTTCCTCCTCTTTTGTGAATGTTATACTAGTAAGGGTGTTATTGATGGTCTTGAAGGTTTCCTCTAATTTGTTTTGTTTAGTGATGACAAAGGTGTCATCCACGTAGCGGACCCAAAGTTTGGGTTGGATGATTGGCCGAGCTGTTTGTTCGAGTCTCTGCATTACAAGCAAAACTAACGTCATTTACAAAATACCTTGCAAGAACTGTGACAAACACTATATTGGACAAACAGGCAGAAAGCTAGCCACCAGGATACATGAACATCAACTAGCCACAAAACGACATGACCCACTATCACTAGTATCCTTACATACAGATGAGGAAGGACACCACTTTGATTGGGACAACACAATCATCCTAGGACAAGCCAAACAAAGACACGCACGAGAATTCCTAGAAGCATGGCATTCCAACCGGAACTCCATCAACAAACACATTGATTTGGAGCCAATCTACCATCCTCTGAGAAAAAGAGCAGGAAATGACATCACCAACCCAAGAAAACCTAACCAGATAAATAGAAAGCAGGACATATCACCAGCGCTTCATCGGAGGCTCACCGATGATGTTACCTAGAATGGTGACGAAATGTCTGAAAACTAACCTTCCAGCTCAGCGAGCAAACTCACATCCAGAAGTGTTATTTCAATGAGTGAGTGGTTAATCTATGAGCAGACCAGTGCAGCAGACAGTGGGACAAGATAGAATTGATTTTGTTCAGATGCAGTTATACTTTTATTGAAAAAAGTAATATTTTGGCATAAAGTGTGAACAAATAATTTGAAAAATTAAATGTGTAGCGATCTTAGAGGAATAGATGACTTGAATTAAATGTTTCCCTAAGCTTTACAGCACTAGGAAATTTTACTTCCCTCATGTTTGACTCTATTCTGGAGTATTTGACTGAGATTGACTGTTTTGATTAGGAAGTGACAGTTGTTATGTCATATGACTTCCAGGACTGATAGTGATTTAGATAAACCTTCATCCTCTAACAATTCATATATGCAGACAATTTTATTGTTTCAAAAACTGGGGGGAGGAGTGGAAGATCAAGCTAAACTTTGCGTTACCTTTTAAAATGTTCTTCCTTCTGCAATTAGCTACCTGAAAAATCTTCCAATACTGAATGAATCTCAGAGAGCTGACTTTGCGCAAATTGAAGATGTAATGAAGAAAGAATTCATATGCCAGCAACTGATCATCCTTGTTGGCTGTCTGGATGCATCAGAAGAGGGTGGCAGGTAATTTCTGTTGTCATTTCTTCAAGTTTAACTGTATAGATCACATAATACTTACATTTAAAATCCTGATATCTTGTCGATGCATTAGACTCAGCAATAACTTCATGTAACTCCTGTAACTATTAACAATACCATCAAAGTTGGATGCGAGTCTGTGAACTATTTTATTTATTGTTAACAGTTTACGTTTCATTTATTCTAATTCAACTTCTACTTGGAAATAGAATAGAGCAGGAACTTAAAAGAATATGTGTGAGTGATAATGGGAACTACAGATGCTGGAGAATCCAAGATAATAAAATGTGAGGCTGGATGAACACAGCAGGCCCAGTGTTTATTATGTGTTTAATTGTTCCTAACAGCGCACGTTGTAAAATTATCTGATGGTAACATCAAATGCTATTAATTGAACTTCGTGTTAGGTGATTTTCTATGTGGAATTTGGGTATAAAGCTGCTAGCTGTGGATTAACTAGTCACTAAATGACACAGCATGGAAGAAGGCTATTTGCCCATCATGCCAATGCCAGTGTTTTGTAAAGCTATTCAATTAATTCCACTAGAATCATAGAATTCACAGAATCCCTACAGTGTGGAAGCAGGTCATTTGGTCCAACAAGTCCACAATGACTGCCCGAAGAGCATCCACCCAGACTCACCCCTCTACCCTACCCCTGTGACCCTGCATTTCCCATGGCCAATCCACCTAACGCACATCTTTTGGACTATGGGAGGAAACTGGAGCACCCAGAGGAAAGCCACGCAGACACAGACACAGGGAGACTGTGCAAACAGTCACCCGAGGCTGGAATTGGACCTGGGACCCTGGTGCTTTGAGGCAGCATTGCTAACTGCTAACCACTGAGCCACTGTACTCTTTCTCCACAGCAATGTGAATACTTTTCTTTAAATGTTTATCCTATCCCTGTTGAAAGTTATTGAGTCTGCCTTGTTTATCCTTTTCAAGCAGTGCTTCCCAGATCCCAAGTGTCAATCTATTTCTATATTCTCTATTTTCTGACCCATTTGTCACAGGAAACCATCCCCTCTTTATTCTCTCAAAACCTTGTTTCATAGTTTTGAATATCTTTATCAAATCTTCCTTTGTCTTTCTGTGCTTGAAGAATACTAGTTTTTTTTTTCTAGCCTCCCCACTTAACAGAATTCATCTAAAATGTGCTGCCTCCAATTGACCACATTGTTTCAGTTGGGAACTAAGTAGCGCTTAGGTTTGGCATAACTGCCTTGTATTTTTATTCTATTCCTCTAATCATAAGATTCCCCTTTTGCATTTCCAATAGTCTTCTCAACTTTATCTGCCGCCATCAAAGATTAGTATATACACATTCGCCAACTTTAGGTACATTTAAGTCGTCATCGGATAAGCATATGGACGTACATGGAATAGTATAGGTTAGATGGGCTTCAGATCGGTATGACAGGTCGGCACAACATCGAGGGCCGAAGGGCCTGTACTGTGCTGTAATGTTCTATGTTCTACATCCCTATGTGTCTCTACCTGCACTTTCTTTAAAATTGAACCATTTTGCTTATTTTGCCTATCCTTTTGAATTAAAATGTAATACTCCACATTTCTCCATTAAATTTAACCTGTTATATGCACATCTATTTCACCAATCAGTCTATACATATTCTTTAGAAGTCTTACTATACTCTTCATTGTTCACAACATTTCAGAACTTATCATTGGCAACCTTTGAAATTTTATACCCTGTACACCAGTGCCCAACTCATCAATATATTGATTATTAAAACCAGCAATGGTTCAAACACTTATCCTGGTTGGCTGCGTGATAACTCTTCTCTACTGTGATTAAACCCCCATTCATCAAAGATGTTGGCTGTTGATCAGTCTGTCATCCATATAGCTACTGCTCCTTTAATCCCACAGTCTTCAATTCTACTAACATGTCAGTATTCTGATACTTCATCAAATATAAACAGTCTGAAGTTATGACCTGTGGAGTTGCTTTGGGAATGTTTCTGTTATTGCTCAAGCCTCATTGATGGAAAAATGGAGAAGACTACCCACATTGGGGAGGTGGTCTTCATTTTGAGCTTTTCTATTCTAATTCTGTGGTCTAATTTATTAGAAAATATCTGCTCTCAGTGTTGCAAGAAATTTTGATCTTGCCCAACACACCAAGTTCACTTATTGCGTTGCTGATGGAGCAATTGCTGTCCATCCAGAAGGAGGATGACCGAAGAATTCGACTGGTAGGACTTTGCTTCTGCTGTGTTTTTAATTGTCAAAAGTAATGCCTCATATAATACAGCAAGCTTTACAATACATTTGCCTCAGCTTGTTTAAAACAAAATTCTCCTATACTTTCAGATCTATATGATTGATTTTGTTTTGCCTTGGATATTTTGTGTGTTGTGAGACCATCTAGCATAATCATGTAATTTCAAACATTTTTGAAGACTAAAATCAGATGCCTCTGATGGCATTATTTTTGTCAAGAAGAAACTGTTGGAGCTCCTGAAGGTGCAAATTTAACGCCTTTACCCAAAAAGGATATTGATAGTAATTTGACATAGGTTCCAAGGAAGAAGTTAGAAACTTCGTTATAGAAAGGTACTTAGAAAAGTCGAAAGTAATCAGGCAGTCAAAGTGTTTGTGGAAGTAAAGTCATGTTTAATAAATTTATTGGAATTCTTTAAAGAAAGAACATGTTCTTTGGATGAAGGGAGTCCAAAAGATGAACTTACTAAGATTTTCAGAACACGTTTGACAAGTTGTCGTGTAAATGGTTATTTGTCAAATAGAAGGTCAAGGTGTAGGAGGTAACATATTGGCGTGGATAGAAGAACGGTCAGCAGGAAACAGAGTAAGCTTAAATGGATTACTTTCTGGTAGGCAATTCATGTGTCGTGGGGATCAGAGCTGCAGCTTCAGCATTTTATAATATATTTAAATGACTTGGATTCAAGAATCAAAGACTTGCTAAATCTGATGCAGAAGTAGGAAGAAATTTAGGAGGACATAAGGAGGCTACAAAAGCATACGAGTAGGTTAACTGAGTGGGAAAGATCTGGCAAATGGGGTGTATTGTGGGAAAATGTGAAGTTGTCCATTTTGGCAGATAATGGAAAAATAAAAGCATGTTTTGTAAATAGTGAGAAATTTGCAGTGTGTTGAAATAAGATATCTGGGTGTTTTAGGGCATGAAATACAAAACATTAGTGTGCAGATGTAAAATGTTAATTAAGAAAGCTAATAGAATATTATTGTTTATTGCAAGAGGATTTAAAGACAAAGATAGGGAGATCATGTTTTCCTTCTGCATCGGTGAGGCATCGTCTGGAGTACTGTGTATGTTTTTGATTTCATTATTTAAGGAAGGTTATAAATATGGTGGAAGCTGTTCAGAGATTTATCAGACTAATATCTGCAATGGGTGTGTTGTCTTATGAGGAAAGGTTGGACAGACCAGGGTTGGATCTGCTGGAGTTTGGAAGAATAAGAGACAACTTGATTAAAGCATACAAGACCCTGAGCTGTCTTTCCAGAGTAAATGTGAAAAGGATGTTTCCTTTTGTTGGAAATTCTAAACGAAGGGGTCACTGCTTTAAGGATAAGGAAATATTTTTCTGAGGATTGTAAGACTTTGAAACTCTGCTTTGAGGAAGGGGGTCTGAGTATATTGAGGCAGAAATGGATTGATAAACAAACGAGTGAAAACGTATTGGATGTTGACAAGAATGTAAAGTTGTGGTTTTGATCAGATCAGATGTGATCTTTTTAAATGATGCATCAGCTCAAAACCCAGTGGCCTATACCTGCTCCTAACATGTTATGTTAATGTTGCCATTCCATACATCATCCTGAAGAGATCAACTGAGGGCAGCCTTGTTAAATCTGCAGCACTGTTAATACCTCTGCTCCATACTGTCTAGCTCCAAATATGGTTACTGAGTCTGTACTTTGATGATCCACTTTTAGGCTACAACTGTTCTTCATCTATAGCAAAAAGAGATATTCAGTGCAGAATCCTACAGTGTACAGAACATTGTATGCAAAAAATTAGAGTTTTACCCAACCATGACAGGATACATGGTTGCATATTTTCTGATATTGCCAAAACCTCTGTTTGTTCTCAACAGGGGTGATGGAGCCCCATAGAGGAGTTATAAGCTTAACTAGTTATCTAAACTCATCAATACTCAGCCGTTTGCCTACAAACTCATATTAACCTCGTTTTGGCAACCAGAAGGTGCATTGACAGTGACAGTGCAGCTGTGACAAAAAATTGATGTCTAGCTTCTTGTAGGACAATTGCATGTTAGTAATTCAAAGTGTAATGTATGCATGAAACTGAGTGGGGGAAGGAAATCATAGTTTTAGGGCCCTTTTCAATGAGGCATTCCAATAGCCAACTGTTGAGGAAATGTTCTCCAATCTGACCTACAACCTATTGCAACATTGTAATTGTCACTATATTTATCTGCAGGTATTGTGAAATTGCAGTATAGTAAGTACACCTAAGAAACCAGTGTACACACTTCTTTTGTTTTTTTTTAAAGCCTAGTTTTTTTTTGAAATCACTGGAAAATAGAACCAAATTTAAACCAGTGAAAAATACATTTAGAGCAGATTTATTTTTACGAGTTGCTTTATTCAGCCATAGATGTTGCAATGATTTTGATGGGTAGTGTTGAGACAAAAGAGTGTTAGCTGATGTACAATGGAATGTTGTTTTTTGTCATGTCAATGACGTAACAACAGTTTGCATTCCATTGCTCCCTTTATAAAATGGCTTCTGAGGTCAGTATCCCAGGCAACTCGATGACAGTCAATGGTCAATGCTTGCATGAGCCCCACAGCTCCAGTTTCCTGCCACAGTTGTGATGACAAAATTTTGGGAATGCATTAGAAACATTTTTGTATAGAGTGCCTGGCATTGTTACAACAGAAACTGAAAATCTTCCAATCAAGAGCAGACAAGTAAAAGACTAATATACCTCTTATGAGAGAAATTGAGAATTTAATGGCTTACTAAAGTGGACTTTAATAAACACCAAAAGATGGAAATAAAATTTAACAGAAAATTCACGAATAATACCTTCCACATGAAATTGAAGAAGTCATAGGCCGGCAGATTGTTGAAAAGTGCAAACGTAGCAGGGTTGTTGTTATATGTGAGACATAGATTCACGTGCTCACAATCGGAGTCAGTGGAGACAAAGTCTTGGAAACAAGTAACTCAAGCTTTATTAAGAGTCTGCAGAATTGGGTTCCCCCCCTCGCCCGTTGCCTGAGGCACACACAGGTCAGGGGGCCTCCCCTTTTTATACATCATTTATCCGGTCAGATCCTCCCCTTTTAGCTCCGTCCAATCTGAGCTCCAAGGTGCACAATCTTCCCATTACTTCCCTTGTCCCACCCTCTTCATACATCGCATGTTATGTTAATTAAGCAGCTTCGTAAGCATGGGCGTAAAAGTTAATATGCATTCTCTCATTAGGCATACGCTTCAACTATGTCTATTGTGTAAAGCTTAACCTTTTCACCCTCTGGGTAACTGCTAGCAGTTTTGGACCAGTTCATTCTGGTTTCTAATCACTTGGCCCTTACTCCCTTTTCTTATCACTCGGCTTAGTACTAGATGTCTTTTTGTTCAAAGCTGAGTAATTCTTTTTACTGCAGTTTAATCATCCTTATTTCTCACGTTATGGGTGACTTCAACTTTCCCAATATTGATTGGAACCTCCTTAGTGCAGATGGTTTGGATGGAGCCATTTTTGTCAGGTGTGTTCAGGAGGGTTCCCTTACTCATTATGGGGACAGGCTGACGAAGGGGGAGGCCATTTTGGATTTGGTGCTTGGCAATGAGCCAGGACACGTGTCTTATCTCGTGGTGGGAGAACACTTTGGCGACAGTGACCACAACAGCCTCACATTTACCATAGCCATGGAAAGGGAAAAGAGCAGTTACCAGGGGAAGATATTTAATCGGGGAAAAGGAAACTATGACGCTTTCAGACAGGAGTTGGGAAGTACAGATTGGCAGCAATTGTTCCACAGAAAGGGCACAGCAGACATGTGGAGGCTGTTTAAGGAGCAGTTGTTGCGAGTGATGTATAAATTTGTTCCTCTGAGACAGGTAAGAAGGGGTAAGATTAAGGAGCCTTGGATGACGGGTACAGAGGTGCTTCTTGTCAAAAAGAAAAAGGCAGCGTACGTAAGGTGGAGGAAGCAAGGGTCCAGCACAGCTTTAGAGGATTATAGACTTGCTCGGAAGGAGCTCATAAGTGGACTGAGGAGGGCCAGGAGGGGGACGAGAAAGGCTTGGCAGGAAGGATTAGGGAGAACCCAAAGGCATTTTACTCATACGTGAGGAATAAGAGAATGATCAGGGAGAAGGTGGGGCCGATCAGGGATAGCGTAGGGAACTTGTGCGTGGAGTCTGAGCAGATAGGGGAAGCCCTAAATGAGTTTTTTGCTTCGGTTTTCATGAAGGAAAGGGACCTTGTTGTGAATGTGAACTTTGAGGAGCAGGAAAACAGGCTTGAACAGATCAAGATTGAGGAAGTTGTTGTGCTGGAAATTTTGGCAAGCAATAAGATTGATAAGTCCCCAGGGCCAGACCAGATTTATCCTCGGTTGCTCCTGGAAGCGAGAAAGGAGGTTGCTAAGCCGCTGGCGAAGATCTTTGCTTCCTCACTCTCCACGGGAGTCGTTACGGAAGATTGGAGGGAGGCAAATGTTGTTCCTCTTTTCAAGAAAGGGAATAGGGAAATCCCTGGAAATTACAGACCAGTCAGTCTTACGTCTGTGGTCAGCAAGGTTTTGGAAAGAATTCTGAGGGATAGGATTTATGACTATTTGGAAAAGCATAGCGTGATTAAAGGGAGTCAGCATGACTTTGTGAGGGGCAGGTCATGTCTTACAAATCTTATTGAGTTCTTTGAGGAAGTAACGAGACAGGTTGACAAGGGTCGAGCAGTGGATGTGGTGTACATGGACTTCAGCAAGGCATTTGATAAGGTTCCCCACGGCAGGCTCATTCATAAAGTCAGGAGGTATGGGATACAGGGTGATTTGGCTGTCTGGATTCAGAATTGGTTGGCTGACAGGAGGCAGAGAGTGGTTGTAGATGGTAAGTATTCTGCCTGGAGGTCAGTGCTGAGTGGTGTCCCACAGGGCTCTGCTCTTGGGCCTCTGCTGTTTGTAGTTTTTATAAATGACTTGGATGAGGAGGTTGAGGTGTGGGTTAGTATGTTTGTTGATGACACAAAGGTTGGAGGTGCCGTTGATAGTATCGAGGGCCATTGCAGGCTTCAGCGAGACATTGATAGAATGCAGAGCTGGGCTGAGAAATGGCAGATGGAGTTCAACCTGGATAAATGCGAAGTGATGCATTTTGGAAGGTCGAACTTAAATGCTGAATATAGGATTAAAGGCAGGATTCTCGGCAGTGTGGAGGAACAGCGGGATCTTGGTGTTCAAGTGCATCGCTCCCTCAAAGTTGCCACCCAGGTGGATAAGGTTGTTAAGAAAGCATTTGGTGTTTTGGCTTTCATTAACAGGGGGATCGAGTTTAAGAGCCGTGAGGTTATGCTGCAGCTCTACAAAACCCTGGTGAGACCACACTTGGAATATTGTGTCCAGTTCTGGTCGCCCTATTATAGGAAAGATGTGGAGGCTTTGGAGAGGGTGCAAAGGAGGATGCTGCCTGGACTGGAGGGCATGCCTTACGAGGAGAGGTTGACTGAGCTCAGACTTTTCTCTCTGGAGAGGAGGAGGAAGAGGGGTGACCTGATCGAGGTGTACAAGGTAATGAGAGGCATGGATAGATTCGTTAGCCAGAGACTTTTCCCCAGGGCTGGATTGACTGCCACGAGGGGTCATAATTTTAAGGTGTTAGGAGGAAGGTTATAGAGGAGACGGCAGAGGGATGGTTCTTCACCCAGAGAGTTGTGAGCGCATGGAATACTTTGCCAGTGGAAGTCGTGGAAGCAGAGTCATTAGTGACATTTAAGCGACTGCTGGACATGCACATGGACAGCAGTGAATTGAGGGAAATGTAGGTTAGGTTATTTTATTTTTGGATTAGGATTATTCCACAGCACAACATCATGGGCCGAAGGGCCTGTACTGTGCTGTACTTTTCTATGTTCTATACTGGGAAAGATAGAAATTCAGAGAGTGCAATCATAGGTGTCTTTTGTGAACTTGCAAATAATCGTTTAGCAACTGTCACTGGTAGATGCCAGCCCTGTCAATTACAGAAATGTAAAAGTATGCACTCAGAATTAAATTTGACTGTTGAGCAATTGTTCAGTTTTAATTATTTGATTTGTTACCACAGGTTGCAGAGATAATATCAGATGTTCGGGAGCCAATTGTTCATACTGAAGCTCTGGAGAATGCTGATGAACAAAGGAAAAGACAAGTTGAGGTATAAATATTTAGGATAGGTATTATTATGGCTATGCATAGTTCGTAAATACAAAGTACTAATTAAAAACCACTGAAATATTTTGGTGTTTTTAAGAACCTTGAAGATTGTATTTTGTGATACATCTGAACTATAAGTTAAATGTGCAAGATTTGGGAAGCGTTAAGGACTGATTTCTTTACTAGCCACTAAGTTTTATAGGATTAGTTTAATTGCTTTCAAAATTACGACATTTTTTTCCTGTATTAAACCCAGACTATTTCTATTCTAGTATTACTACTAATTCAGTTTAATCTCTGCATTGTACAACCTATTTGAAAAGATACTAGTGTATTCCTGCCAAATGCTGTGTATTTGGTAAAGCCTCCCATTTCCCCAGAATTAATTGCAGTTCCCTAAGAAATAGTTCTGCATGGCACTAGCCATCTCAGAATGTAATTAATTATTGTCGCTTTATTCATTACACCTCACACGTCATCTGGATGAAACTTCACAAGCTGCTTGAAATTATCTGGAAATACTTGATGGTGGATATTATTTCAAATTTAGCAAAACAGATTGAGGATAAATTTGTAAGTGATAATGACTTGTAAGGTAATTGGGAAAAGATGATTTTGTGTTTGTAGAGTGTATGCAAGGTATGTTTTATAAATAGTATATTTTAGGATTTTGGCTTTAAAATAGAGGCAGATGGATGTGAATCAGTTCTGTGAAGATAATTTTTTTTTAACCAGGTCAAAACAATTTGGAACAGTGACCCAAGTGCAGTAATTCAAAGAAAGCATGTGACTGCTGTCAAGTACCTGACAGAAGTGTAGTGTTAATGGATGTAATATTGATACTACTCAGTTTAAGCTGTTGGCTTAGTTTTGATTTTTAGAACAAAAGATTCAAGGTCTCCTTTCAGAAGGGAGAAATGTTTCTTCTAGCAGTATCAAGGTTTTAGTTGTGTGGAGCTTCTAACTCAGGAGAGTTTGATAAGAAATCTCACAACTGAATATGTTTATGCCATTAGAATTGCAAATGTTTAATGCCGGCAAACTCAAAGCAATCATACAACTGTCCCTGCAGTCCAAAGGAAATAAACTGGGATGAGCTTGTTAAATAAAAACTTAGAATGAAGATATAAGCGAAACTTCTCTGGTATTGAGAATCAGCAAAAAGGTTAGTGTAATGAACAGGTGAAACTTTGTTTTGTTGCTTGTGTTAAGATCTTTCTAACAGTCTTGTAGCTTTTTGAGTTTTTCTTTCTGTTGTGTAGTGGTTATGTCCTTAAGGAATATCTACAGCCTCATTTGAATGTGTTTCACTGATTAATCACCATAGTAACCAACTTCTAAAATTAAAAATAATACCTATGAGGCCAGGTTTCATTTTAAAATCTGACTTGTCTAGTATTAACATTAGCAGGGAACATAATAAGTAAGAGTAAAATCTTGTCATTAATTTAAAATTCTTGTCAGAGGATTGGGAGAAATGTTTTTCTTTGGGTTTCCACAACATTAGGAATTAAGCACCAAGGAGGAATTGAGGCAGCGAGTGTCTTTTAACGGAAGAAAATGTAGATTTGAACCTCAGAAAAATACAACTTGGAATAGGCAATATAGCAGTCAAGTCAGTTTTGGATGGTTCCAGCAGGGAGCCATGGTACAAATGATGAGCTGCATGTTTTCTTTGCTCTTTCTTGGTATGTGGAAATTGCTGGCAAGGCCAGCATTTGTTGCTTATCTCTAATTGCATGTGAGATGGTGACGGTAGTCAGGTTGGGGGACCTTCTCGCTGATCTGCACCGGACCATGCTGGCTATAAACAGGTCCAGGCAGCAGGCTGTGGAGGGGGTTATATGTATCGACTGTCTGCTTCATTCCTGCTGTTAAGTTTGTGCCCGAGAGTCATTCAAGAGGGAGCATGTAGTGTCCATCAATGCTCTTGCTGCCTTTAGGGAGAGGTGAGCACGTGAGAAATACTCGCATACGTGCCCATGGTTTGCATGGTGCATATTGGGCTTTGCTTGTGAATATTGGCTGCACTGATGTAATTACTGGTGGTGGCTATTTTTTTAAAAAGCAAAAAAGTCAGTGATTTTGGTTGTGGGAAGTTCGCACAGTTTGGAGTATGAAGAAAAGGAAAAATGAGAGAAGATGATGGTGAGCAGCTGCCTTGAACTGCTGCAGTCCATCTACTCCTTGTGCTCTCAGAAAGGATGATCCAAAATCTTGATTCAGCAACAGGTGAAGGAGTGTCAACTGAGTTCCAAGACAGGGTGGTGTGTCCTTTTGGAGGGAAGCATCTGATTGGTATTGTTCACATTCATCAGCTGCCCTTCTACTTTTGGAAGGTAGAAGTCACAAGTTGTAAGGCATTCCATAAGGAGGTTTGTGTATCTTGTATACAGTGGCTGTCAAATTTTTCCTGATTTAATTCTGTACAGTCAAATTTGCTTCTAAATGTATTCTCTAATAGAATACTTTAATGTCAATTGCTTTCACATTACAAACTTATAACCAGTATAGTCATCATTGCTTTTCTGAGTGCAAATACAGCTTTAACACATTAGAACTGAGGACTACAGAAGTACTTCTAAGGCAGTTTAATTGAAATAACTTTGTCATGAAAATCCTTAACAGCAATCCCTACATCAATGTGAAAGCTGGAGCAACGTTGAGTCACACACAATCATTTTCCTTTCTACCGTTTTGCAGCTTGCCAATATCAAAGTTCAACTTGTAGAAGCAAAACAAGCACTGGAGGACAGTATAACTCGGCAGGACTTCATTCATGCGTCAGTGCTAAAGCAGAAAATTGAAGAATTAGAAAATTGCAAAATTGAGATGATAAAAGCAATTGAACAACCTGAGTGCAAAGAAGTTTACATTGAAAAGGTAATTCTTTGTAAAGATAAAGTATATTTTAATAACAAACTATAGTTATCATGAAGTTTGTAAAGTACCTGTAAATGCCTGCATGCAGTATAGTTGTTGGCATTATACTATCATAATTTTAGTTAGTGAATTATACAATATTTCACTCCTTTCACTATGTCTCCCTGCCCCACCCCACAAATATAGATGTTTTTTGGGTTAAAAATGAATTAATGTAATCCCCCAAAAATTCTATAATTTATCAACACTAAGAAAATCACTCATCAAGTAATCATGTTAGTTTTTAGTCTAGAAAGCCTTTTTTATACGGTGGGTATCTTCTGCTAAACATTTCCATGTCCGGTGTAGGCCACATCATTTAAAGACACCATTTGTTCATGTTTCCCGTATCCCTACCTCCAGTAATAACCATGAACTTTCGCAGTTTCTACATCAGATTTTTTTAAATTAACTGTTATAAAAGGAGCTACTAACTAATGGTGCACTGTGCAATTCTTGTAACATCAAACACAAACATTTTTCACTGTTGTGATCCTTGAGAAATTTAATTCCCTCACTGAGCTATTTTCAAAGCTGAATTTCATTGGTGAAATTTGTGTGATCCATTACATAGCAAAACTTTACAAAAGTTGATAACTTTATTTTAGTAGAAAAATACATTACTTATCTAAATAGAATGAGAAAATAGTTTTGTAGAATAATGAATATCTTATGAAACAAATAACGTTTAACTGGCTAAACTAAACGCCTGATAATTTTATCTATTCTTTTCTGGGATGTGGCTGTTGCTGGCAAGGCCAGCATTTGTTGACAATCCTTTTCTTGAAGGTTGTGAGCTGCTTTGAACTGGTGCATTCCATAGAATTCCTACAGTGTGGGAATAGGCCCTTTGGCCCAAGAAGTCCACGCCGATCCTCAAAAACATCCCACCTAATCTGCATATCCCTGCACGCTATGGGCAATTTAGCATGGCCAATCCACCCAGCCTGCATGTCTTTGGACTGTGGAAGGAAACTGGAGCACCCGGAGGAAACCCACGCAGACATGAGAAAATGTGCATACTCCACACAGCCAGTCGCCCAAGGCTGGAATCAAACTGGCGCTGTAAGGCAACAGTGCGAACCACTGTGCCACCATGTTGCCCTGTAATCAACTGGTATGATCCATCTCATAAATTTTCTTTGGTGGTTTGGAACAACTCAGTCACTTATAAAGCCATTCCAGTGTCCTCTAAGAGTCAAACATATTGATGTTGTTCTCCTATGGCCAGGGACAGCCTAGTTATTCACCCGCAGATAACCCCTGAAGGACTTGAGTGAACTGGCTTGGGTTTTGCAACAGTTGATTACAGCATCATGACAATCATCACAGGGACTGTTTTCCAATTTCAGATTTAATCATTAATTGGATTTTAAATTCCACCACCTGCTGTGGAGGTATTTGAACCTGTTCTCCAAGCATTGGCCTGAGCCTCTGCATTAATAATGCAGTTATGTTACTGTTATATTGTCATATTTTCTCGACTAAGTCAAGGCAGTGGTGAAAATTTTATTAATGTTTGCAGTATGGTGACAGTTTCAGGTCACATTTAAAAGGTTGTTTATCTTTTGACTGATATATTTTAACTTGCGTTTTTTTTTCTTTCAATACAACAGGATGATCCTGAAACTATGTTAAAATGTCTGATCATGTGCTTTGAGCTCCTCAAACAGATGGCTGTTACAAAAGGGATAGGTCCAACTATGAATGGAATGACAGAGGCTTTGGTATGGCTGACATATTTACTATTTGGTTTATTTTATCTAGTTTATAAATCTGTTAAAAGTAAATGAAATAGCTGAAATTTCATTTTTATGATAGGAAATACATTTTGACCCTCATTTTGGAGTACCCAACCATTTATTCCCTGGTTTGCCACCTTATGTACTGAATGGAGAATGGAAGAGGTGGTTGGGAATGGAGTTGGGGCCCAGGTTAGTGATGGAACTGGGGAAATTTATGCACATCTTTACATTATATTCCATTCACCTATTTTATTTTTCAAATTTTTGTTTACTAGAAATTTTTATTCTGGTTTGAAATTTATTCAGTAGATTTGAAACTGCTATATTTAGCCGTAAAAGTTTAAACAGGAAAACTGCACAGTGGCTCAGGGGTTAGCACTGCTGTCTCACTTTGATAGGGAACCGAGTTCGATTCCACCCTCTGGCGACTGTCTGTGTGGAGTTTGCACATTCTCCCCGTGTCAGCATTGGTTTCCTCTGGGTGCTCCGGTTTCCTCCTACAGTCCAAAGATGTGCAGGCTAGGTGGATTGGCCATGCTAAATTACCCGTAGTGTTCAGGGATGTGTAGATTAGGTGGGTTATAGGGAGATGGGTCTGAGTAGGATACTCTGAGGGTCAGTGGTGAACTTGTTGGGCCGTAGGGATTCTATGAAAACTCAGTCAATATTACTTTGCTGCCTCGACACCAAACAGGACATTGCCAGCAAGGTGGTCTGTCTTTGAGAAGTACCATAATTGTATCTTGCTCTGCCCATCAGAGGCTGTAAATGGTTATACTTAGTTCCTTTCTTTTCATGTGAACCTCATCAATTGTATTTGCTGTTCTTCAGTAAGAGTATAAAGCAATGTTAAGACTGTTGCTATATTTGTTTTTTTGTTTTGCAATTCTGATTCTCATTCCTTTTTAAAGGAGGTCTCTCTAGGGACACACAATGTATTAGTGAACACTTTTCCTGGCAACTGAGGATTTTTGTGTTTGTGTGACATTATTTTTCATTGACACAGATGAGGTAGCATTGGTACAGGGCTGAAAAGACCATTTTGGTTTTTCTTGATCAAAACAGTATATGCAGTTTACTACTTCGATTAATTTTCATGCTAAATGTCTGTCCAACCCTTTCTTTGAAGATGTCTGAAATCAGCTTGGATTGGTCTTTGGACAGGCATCTATTTACTATACCCTTGTGTAGGGTAGTTAAATTTGATCTATCTGTTTGCCTTTCCACTGGGTTTCATCCAATATTGTGAGACAGCTCGTAAATTGAGGGGAATGATTTTCACATTCACAGGCATCAGTTTTGCATGTAATCTAATATGCAGTGCTGTCTCTATATTACAATAGAGTCCATACTGTATACAGTCTTAGTCCCGAATTAGGCCTTCTGTTTCTAGAGGCGAGAGTCTTGACTCTCTTACCCAAGAAGAAAGCAGTTGAGTTCTGAGGAAGGGTCACTCGACCTGAAACATCAACTCTGATTTCTCTCTATGGATGCTGCCAGACCTGCTGAGCTTTTCCAGCAATTTCTACTTTTATTTCTGTTAATGGTTTTCTTAAAGTAGTTTGATAATACATAGATGTGATATCTGTAATGAGTAAAAAGCAGTGCTTCCCAAACTACTTTTCAACATGCATATCCCATTCTATCACTGGAAAATGAACAAAGATGAAAATGCAAATTTGTGATGATACACCTTGGTGATAGGCCTGTAAATACTCACTAATTGCGCATCTGCCTCTCTCACTGCTGCTCATTGAGGTGACTGTATCTTTATCAAAACTAATCCCGGTTAGAGCTGCCACATACATTTGAAGTGCCCATTGTAGGAAACTTAATTTGGGATTAGTTACTTCTCACTGTTTGGACCACTTGAGGCAGGTGGGAAATTCATACAGTTTTATTTCTCATGATCCCATGTTTCTGTGACCTTAGTTAAATGAGTTTGAGAATCCCTGAAGTGAATGCATTTTCATTTAATGAAATTATGGTGCATTAGCCAACAGGCAAGGAAAAGCTCACATTTTGCTGAATACTTTTAAATCTCTGAAATTATGAAAAGATTACTGACTATAGCCTCCGGACTTCTTCTCGTGTGAGATAATCAAGATGTCTGTCAGATAGGCTTGTCTCTTGAAACAGACGATCCAGCTCCAGGACTTAGACTCTATATAATATGGACTCTTTATTGTAATACAGAGGCAGCATTGCATATTAGATTACATGCAAAACTGATAATTGTGGTTGTGAAAATCTTATGGCTTTACTTAAAGTGCCATCTGAGCTCAAAGTTGGCGGCGAAATAGAAATTCTCTTTTTACTCTTGAGGAAGAGGTAGATTTTTTGTTATGGTTCACAATTTTCCGTTAACCGCGCATGAAAAGAATAAATCATTTGATAGTTGTTCTCTATTCTTGTTTGTACAACTGTTCTCTGTGGCAGTTGTTCAAAGTATTAGTCTACAGAAGAATAGTGATTATGTCGTAAACATAACTATCTGCAAAGCATGTGGGAACATCCTGAGGACATGAAAGATGTTGTATAAATAAAGTTCTCTAGCTCTTCAGATATGCTGGAGTTGATTGGTGTTATCCAGTTTGATGTCAGTTGCAGCCAGTGCCAGTTTTGAATCACTCGAGCATTACTATTTTAGTGAAATGGCATGTAACACATGGCTTGCTGTTGTGAGGGCCCTTGAACAGTACTTGAGGTAATAGTTTCTGAAGTGTAATTACTAGTCAGGCATTCACATGTGAGATAATCTAGTGAAGACATTTGTCCTTTGTCAACTCTCTAGATTTTGATAACACCTAGAAAAGAAATTTGCCCCATTCTTGTATTTTGAATAGAATCTCTATTTTCATGCATGTTCCAATCCCACTGAGTGATCACCTCCCTAAACATGTTACTTGCATAGCACTCTTTCTCACAAATGCACCATAAGGACTCCAGGTTTCAAAACTTGAGCAGTAGCTGAAGTTCAAGTTTTTGCAGCTAGTGACACTCCTAGCACAATTGATTTGTTTTGTCAGATGACTGAATGCACCTTCCAATGTGCCACAGCCTGAACTTTGCAATGGCCAAGCTGCCACGTCATACTTCAAGCTTTTTTTGAGCCACTTGCTGTAAACTGGAGATTAGAGTTAGAAAGTAGAATTACTCCCCTTTACTTCGCAATCAGCTTCTTTCGTGTCTAAGTTATTAACTTAATGGTAAGAGTAACAACCAACTCGTACAGGGTAAAGAAGTTTGAAAAATAAAAGTGAAGGAGTGTCTCCCTCCTTCCTCACCGAATTCCCACCAATTTTTTTAAGCTGTATTATGTCTAACTCCTCAGTATCTTGGCTCCAACAATTTGCTCTGTACCACTTCTTTCCCTTCCATTTCCTGATTCACATCTGTTTCTGGGATGTTATTTGTATCCTAAACTTTTTAATATGACTTTGTGTCTTTCTGGCATTGTCCTAAACTCTAATGCTTCCCTCCTTACTAATCTTTTAGTCATTATTTTCTTTCTTTATGTTCTGATTAAAAATGAATTAGGAGGAGTAATAGACAGTTCACCCCCTTGAACCTGCTCTGCTGTTCAACAAGATGATGACTAATTTGTTTGTTTTGAATTCCACCTTTCTAACTATTTTGTTCGATAACATTTTGATTCCAATGCCTAACAAGAATCAATCTATCTCTACCTTAAAAATAGTCAATGATGCTGCCTCAGTGAAATGCTTTGTTGTCTTTTTATTGTCTATCCAAAGAAGAGAGATCCTTTGTTCTCTGCTAAAGGGAATAGCATCCCCTAACTCTGTCCTCTATTACAAATACATCCCTGCACCCACACCTCCCATCCCCTGAATGGCACTGTGCATCATGGTGCTGCTGGCAGTTTGTTTATCTTCCCTGCATCCCTGCTCTTATCCACATAAGCTGCAAGATAACCTAAATATTTCCAGTCCTATTTGCCAGCATTATGTCCCTCTAAATCCTTCCTATTCCAGATGCCTTTTAAATGTTGTAAATGTACCAGCCCTCTCCACTTCCTTTGGCAGCTCATTCCATGCACCAACCATCCTCTGCATGAAAAAGTTGCCCCTTATGTCCCTTTTGAATCTTTTGCCCTCTCAGCTTAAACTTATGCCATCTAGTTTTGCATTTGCCTACCCCAGGGGAAAGATGTTGTCTATTCACTGTTTCCATGCCCATCACAATTTTATAACCTGCTCTAAGGTCACCCCTCAGCCTCCAACAGTCCAGGGAAAACTGCCGCAGCCCATCCAGCCTCTCCCTACAGCACCAGCCCTCCAACCCCATCAGCATCTTAAATCTTTTTTGAACCCTTTCATGTTTCACAACATACTTCCTACAGCAAAGACACCAGAACCGAATGCAGTATTCTAACAGTGGGCTAACCAATGTCCTGTACAACATTAACATGACCTCTCAACTCCTATACTCGATGCACGGAACAGTAAAGGCAAGCATACCGAACACCTTTTTCATTATCCTATCTGAGAGTCCATTTTCAAGGAATTATGAACCTGCACTCAAGGTCTGTTTGTTCAGCGACACTCCCCAGGTGCTTACCATTACTTGTATAAGTCCTGCCCTGATTTACCATTCCAAGATACAGAACCTCACATTTATCTAAATTAAACTCGGTCCATTGGCCCATCTGATCAAGATCCTGTTGTACTCTGGGCTAATCTTCTTTGCTGTCTACTGGTCTTCCAATTTTGGTGTCATCTGCAAACTTACTAACCATACTTCCTATGTTCACATCCAAATCATTTATATAGGATCACCCAGCACTGATCTTTACGGCACACCACTGGCCACAAGCCTCCAGACTGAAAAATAACCCTCCACCACCACCATCTGTCTCCTAGTTATGTATCCAAATGTTAGATTTCCCTATATTCCACATGATTTAACTTTACTAACCAGTCTAGTGTGAGGAACCTTGTCAAGTGCCTTACTGAAGTGTATATAGATGACGTCCACTGCTCTGCCCTCATCAGTCCTCTTTGGAGTTATGGAAGATACAGAATGTGGCAAAATAAATAGTGACATCTTGAAAAATGTCCATATTACAGAGGAGGTAGTATTGAACTTCTTAAAACCACACATAAAGGTGGATAAATCCCTGGGACCTATCAGCTGTACCCTAGAACTCTGTGGGAAGCTAGGGAAGTGATTGCTAGACCCCTTGCTGAGGTGTTTGTATCATCGATAGCTACAGGTGAGGAGCAGGAAAACTGGAGGTTGCCTAATCTGATGCCACTATTTAAGGTAGTAAGGAAAAGCCAGGGAACTGTAGACTGGTGAGCCTGATTTTGGTATGGCAGATTGTTGAAGGTAACATTGAGGGACAGGATTTACATCTATTTGGAAAGGCAAGGACTGAATAGGGATGGTCAGCATGGTTTTGTGCATGGGAAGCCATGTCTCACTAATGTGATTTTGAGTTTTTTTGAAGAAGTAACGTCACCTGCTCTGCCATCATTATTACTTATTTAGCAAATAGGCTTAGAAGCATCATTTGAGATTATCTGTTGTTAGCTCACAGTTTAATTGCTCAAGCTGTAAATTTAGTAGAATACTTATCTCCACATTATTACTTGCTTAGAGAAAGGAAAAAACTTTAAGCTGACCATCTACTCACCTACCTTGTGCCATTGTACTCTTATCCCACTGGTTGTATCTGGCTCCCTTATTTAAAAGATCAGAATAGCACCACCTCCCTCACTGCACCGAATTCAGTCATTGAACAAATTGCCAAGTGTGCTGTCATGAGTTACGTTTGAGTCACAAGTTGCTATATAATTATAAAGCAAAGTAAAATAACTAGAAGAGCTAAGTACAGGGAGAGGTGTAAGATTCTGTTTGGTAGGAAGAAGCATATTAAAATTTGGAATTGTCTTAGACACATGGCAATGCTAGTTTTATTAATATCCAATGTTAAACTGTAACTGACTCTCCCACGATTATATTCCTTTATTAAGTAATTGTAGATGCTTTTCATTATGTAAGTTATTGTGTAACATTGCACTTCACAATAAACATTGTTTTCTTTCCAATGTACGTACTCTATTTCTGTGATTTTTAGATACTGCCAAGCATTGCAAGTGTCAATCCTGCGGTGAGAAACATGGCAGTCTTATGTCTGGGCTCATCCGCCTTGCATAACAAAGATTTTGCGATTCAGCACCTGCCGCTGCTGTTACAGGTAGGCCGGTCAAAAGTCCTTCACTTCAGTTCTTAACAGGTGCATGGCATTTGTAAATAGAATTTCAGGACTGTTCACTTAACATTGCTATGGGTATCTGGTGCATTTCCTTCAGAGATTAAAAGTACAGGAAAACAATTACCAAAAATATGATGTGAAGACGTATATTTGTTTGATTTTTGGGGATTCGGCTGGGAAAAGAGGCTTTGGGAGTTGGTAGGTTATTGAAGATATATCATGGACCTTTTTAGTTCAGTGATGTTGGAATAATTTATTACAGTCGTGGAATCAAAAATGTCTACAGCATTGAAAAGGCCCTTCAGCCCATCAAATCCTGCTGGTCGAAAACATCCACCCAACTATTTTAATCCTATTTTCTAGCATTTGGCCTATAGTCTTCATTTGCAAGTGCACTTCTAAATACTTCTCAAATGTTAGGAAGGTTTCTGCCTCTACCACCCTCACAGGCAGTGAGTTCCAGATTCTCAACATATCTTGAATGAAAAAAACTTTCTCACATTTCTTCTAAATCTCCTGTCTATTACCTGTAATCTATGCCCCTGGCCATTGACTCCTCCATCAAGGAGAAAAATTTCTTCCTGTTTATGTCCCTCACAATTTTATACAAATGAATCATGATCCTGCAATGTGTATTTCAAAACTGTGTACGATATATTGTAATTGCAGCCTAACCAACTAAATAAACAGTTTAGAACTTTGCTTTCAGGCCCATCCTTGTCCTTTTCCATAACAATCTTGAATCTGTCATACTGCATAGATTTTTAATGGTTCTCGTTGGATTTGGAAACATATATTGGGTAGATCTGAGATTGAATGAGGTTCACCCCACTAGTAGATTCTTGTTGTTACATTTTTATTTTCAGTGGAGATAGTACTGACTTTTGTTTCCTATTTCCATGTTTTGAATCTGCCCGGGGGAAGTGTCATTCATTGGAATTTTTACAGGGGCATTGACACAGAGTTGATATCTAGCTGATGGACTGTCAAAGGTGGAAGGTTAATCAGATGTTTTCCATTTGGAGAGAAGCAGCATGCACCACCTCACCAACTCTACTAAAACTTCAATAGAAAATAGTTCCTTCAGTCAGTTTCTTTAATTATACTTCACATTTAGCCTTAATGAACCTAGTCGGTTACACACTGTTTGGCGCCAGGAACCCTATGGGCCCAATTGCATTTCCACTAAAATGGCAAACATTGGGAACCCAGTATTCTATCCCCTGCTTGTGTTTGCAGGCTCCTTCTGGCTAGGTTTCTGACCCGAAAACCTGAAAATGCACTCCCCTGCCTCTGTCAACACAGAGGAAAAGAATGTAATCGTACTGATGGAACATCACTCGAGGTTAGGGACTCATGTTTGGTGATATTTACATGATTCAGCAGAAATGAGTTAAATGGAGCAATTTCAAAATTGCTCCAATTTGCACTTGTTTGCGTCCAAAGTAAAAATGTCCACCTAGTCAGTCAAGATGATGGTTTTTGAGGTGAATTTAGGAGTTTGGCCATTTCCTGAAGTTGCATTTCAGCTTTTTGAACGGCTGTACCTGCCCATCAGGTTTTCATCCCAAAACTTCTGAGCAGGCTGAAGTCAGGGCTATTGCTGCCTCAGGCTGGCAGAGGCAGAAATGGATGCTTGTGGATGATGAAATGGACTGATTAGAAGGCCCGCCTCTGTTTGCTGAGACTCTTCTGTAGTGAGGACCCCTAACTCTTTTATCCCTCCATTCTACTGCCATGTGTCTCCTTCCTACTTGCCCTCCAACATGCCCATTCACCTGGTATCCTCAATATACAGAACTCTTGAAGACTTTTGAGAGGCCCATAGAATTGTCAAGATAAACAAACAAAATGTCCATTCAATAACCATTTCTAAAAGCATTAACCTATTACATAATCTGAAACTTTCAAGATGAATAAACCCAGAGGACCCTTGGTAACCGTATTGACAACACCTGCTGAGCTGAATTTATTGATGGGGTTTGGAGCTTAGCCAGGCATTCATAGTGGCATTAAATTACGTAACTGTGTAAAAACAAACCTCTGTAATCAAATCCTTAACTTTGAAGCCATTGAAAGAGCTCAGCCACTCGATCAAGCTTTATTGCAGGGAATCCTATCTGAGCTGCTAATCAACTAGCTCAAGCTTTAAAACAAGGGAACCAAAGTCTGAGCTGTCATTTGACATAAAAAGGTTAAATTGTGAGATAATTTCTAATTGTTTGGTTCATAATCATTGAATTTAGAACATATTATGATGTCATGCAGTATGGATTAAATGTGAAGTTGTCAAGACATTGTGAACTTGAATGTTAAAAGGTTCCTGACTTCAGATTATGGTTCTCCTGTTAGTCAGAACTGCTCTGAGCTGGGATGAAGCATTATTACCTTTTGAATTTGGCTAACTCCATCAAAGGTGCTGGGGGTACAAAATGCCCATCCCTGCAATCGAAGTTGAAGTGGTGCATGTGGCTCACAAGCCACTTGTTTCCTACACTGCTAGAAGTTGACAACGATAGAAATGGAGGTAAGAATCCCAGAACCCATAACTGACCTCCCCTTCTGCCTGCTCATTGTGGATATGTCATGTTAGGATGTGTAAATCCAAGCTCATTCTCCAAAGAAATAATGACATATTTTCTTTAATATTATAGATTGCTCAACTCGATATGATCAATGTGAAAATTAGTGCACTGCGGGCAGTATTTGACATTTTGCAAGTATTTGGGATTGAGGCTTTCAAATCTAGTCCTCATAAATCCCGTGAAATGCAAATTGAAGAATTTCGGAGTGGAAATGAAGAATCAATACATGAAGAATCAGCTGAGCCTGTGGTGGAAACTGATACAGTCAATAGTATCCTTACATTGCTTTTGGGATACTTGGACAATGAGGTGTGCATTAGTAGCTTTTTGAAGTGCTTTTGGAGGCTTCTGAGCATTTGGTGTGGGAGTGCCATTATGCAAGAACAGTGGTAGCAATTATGTTGCTATGAATTGTTTTGGTATATCTATATGTAAGCAAAATCTTACTTCTGTGGGCATTCCTTATAAACACTATTTGAAGCTTTCACATTTTTGTCATGTCTTTTGAGTCTAAAAGTTTAGGTAAGGAATTATAGAAGATGGAGCCTGAAATAGATGGCTACCAAATGCAGAATAAGCAGGTTTGGCAGTGTGCACATAAAATACCAGTGGGGGATGAGAAATTTCTTCATTCAAGAACATAGGAGCAAGAGTGGGTCATTCAACCCTTCAAGCCCGTTCAACCATTTAATGAGATCATGGCTGAGCTGTGGCCTAACTGTATATACCTTTGGCTCATATCCCTCAATAGCTTTGCTTAACAAAAGTTTATCTATTTAAAATCGATTTAAAATTAAAGTTATCAACTAATCCAGCATCTACTGTGTGTGGAAGAATGTTAAAACATTACCATCCCCTTCATCTGTAGAAGGTGGTGAACCTGTGGAATTTTCTACCACAAGGTTGTGTGAGCCAAGTCACTGAGTATGTTTGCGAGAAAAGATTGCTGGAGCCTAAAAGCCTTGAAGGGTGTGGGGAATGTTCGGGAGTATGGTGTCGAGGTAGAGGATCAACTATGACCGTGCTGAATGGTAGAAGTTGGCTTGATTGGCTGAATGGCATACCCCTAATCTTATTTTCTATGTTTCTATGAAGGAGGTAGAGGGCTGGATGATGTTTCAAAGATACTAATTTAAAGCATGAGAATAACAATTTTTAAAATGGATAATTTAGGGGACTGGGAGCAAATTTAAGTCAGCAAGAACACGACAGTAGTTGACTAGGATTTGATACACGTTAGAATACTGTTCCGGAACCGTATACTCAGATGTGAAAATGTATGAATTTTCTTGTTTTCTCTGTCCCAATTAAATGTTCCAGCATCAAGTTTTTTGACTTTCAAAGTTAAGAAATTTATTTATTCCCAGTAAAATAAAGCAGCATTTCACTTGCTTATGTCTCTTGCATTGAAGATTAGGCACAAATTAATGTAGTATATCGTTACATTTTAAAGCTATGTTTATGTTTTTTGTGTCAAGCCTGTAGTTACTTAAATTAGGTTGAAGCTTTAAAGTTGAAGTGAGTAGCTGACAAGGTGAAGGACTTTCACAGCTCTCCGGTTTCTTGTGGTCACATTTCGAGGAGCTTGGTTCTTCGGTGAACTCAGATAGTTTGGAGGGACTACAGGTCTTGGGGTTTCCCACTTTCAAGGTATTGTTTTATTTTGTTGACTAGGCAGGATTGAGGAGATATGTGTTTTCACACATTGCCCTCAGTTCCAGAGCAGTCTGACAAAGTCAGCTGTACTAGAAACCTGTGCCCAAGCCATTGGGTTTGAGCATTGTCATCACCATTTGATAGAAAATATACTCAAATATATGACCGCCTGGAATGAAGATGGCCAGCCTGCATTGCCCGATGTAACAAATCAGGGATACACTTCAAAAAGGCAGCATCCCATCAGCTTAACTTATTTCCAAAGACACAGGGGGATAAAACATGTGCTGTGGAAAGAGAAAGCCCAAAAAAATCCAACAATATGCTGATCATTACTTGCAAAGCTTTTTCTCAGTCACCCAGAGCTACAATTGGATATCCCCTTTATTCTCAGAATGTTGTTTCTCTTTGAACATAGAAGTAATACTGGTCATCAGTTTTGATGAGTGTTTCAGAAGCAGATGAGCTGAATTAGGGGTAGGGACAGATTTGTGTAAATGGGAATGGGAAGTTGGTGTTCTTCATCACTTTCTTTGCTTTTGAGTGGCTCATTGCGCTTAGTGTGGGTAAAGAGATGTCGCTGACTGCATTTTCCATGTGGATCACAAAATGAATGTCATGCTCTGTTTGCCTCCAGGCCCTTGAGCATTTGTGCTCTGTCCCTCTCCCCAACTTGCATCCATTTCCTTCATTGTACCTTCCTAATCCATCTGTTCATCTTCTTGACCTGTTCTTTCCTTTCCCCTTCCCTGTTCTCTTGACCCTTTGCTCTTCTCTTTCCATCCTCTTTAGCACCCCCTTTGACAATTTTTTTTATTGTTTGCCACTCTTTCCCTCTTCCTAGTGCATGTAATTTTGTAAATACAAATAAAATTTGCTTTTATTTCCAGGTGATAGACCTTAGGACTGTTGCCGCAGAAGGCCTTGCTAAACTGCTTTGTTCTGGAAGACTTTCTAGTCCTAAAATTCTTTCTCGACTTATTTTGTTATGGTACAATCCTGTAACTGAAGAGGATACTTTTCTTCGTCATTGCCTGGGGGTTTTCTTTCCACTCTATGCATTTATGAACAGGTTTGTACTTTTATATATTGTTGAACTAAGTTTTTAAATGTTCCTAAATTTTTACTAACTCCATAAAACTGAAAGCTGAACTTCTGTTGAAGGTGAGGGAAATTGTAAAACATTGATGGAGAGATAACATCAGAGGTGTGGGTTAGTCATATAATGAACAGTATCAAATTGCTGAATTGAATCACAGCATTGATTTGGATATCTTGCACGATTTATAGACAAAAGTCATTCTGCTCTTGGATCAGATATTTAAAAAATGCAGAAATTGGAGAAATTTGATGGTCATTCTGTAACAATACCTTCTTTCTGAAAGCTTACCAGGTCTTTTTACTTTGTAATTAAAAATATCCATCTACTTCACGCGCTTCTGCTCTCACCCCATGAGTTAACTCTCAGAATATATAGTTCCTGACATCTTTCCCTTCCACCAGTACCTCCACGTTCAACATTGTATCTTGTAACATATCTACCACCTCTAGCATGTTGCCACCACACAACACAGCTTCTTTTCTTATCTGTATTCTGAAGGAACCATTTCCTTTGTGACACCCAAGCCTTCTCTTGTCATCCTTAATACCTAATACCTTTTGCTCCTCATGCAAGCACAGAAAACATGCTTACTCACCTCCTTCCTTTCTGCTATCCAACACTCCAAACATTTGAGATAATGGGAACTGCAGATGCTGGAGAATCCAAGATAATAAAATGTGAGGCTGGATGAACACAGCAGGCCAAGCAGCATCTCAGGAGCACAAAAGCTGACGTTTCGGGCCTAGACCCTTCATCAGAGAGGGGGATGGGGTGAGGGTTCTGGAATAATGCCACCCGAAGGTTTCAGGAACAGCAACTCCTATTCCGCCTGGGAACCCTGCAGCCTAATGGTATCAATGTGGACTTCACCAGTTTCAAAATCTCCCCTTCCCCCACCGCATCCCTTAACCAGCCCAGTTCGTACCGTCTCCCCACTGCACCACACAACCAGCCCAGCTCTTCCCCTCCACCCACTGCATCCCAAAACCAGTCCAACCTGTCTCTGCCTCCCTAACCTGTTCTTCCTCTCACCCATCCCTTCCTCCCACCCTAAGCCGCACCCCCATCTACCTACTAACCTCATCCCACCTCCTTGACCTGTCCGTCTTCCCTGGACTGACCTATCCCCTCCCTACCTCCCCACCTATACTCTCTCCACCTATCTTCTTTTCTCTCCATCTTCGGTCCGCCTCCCCCTCTCTCCCTATTTATTCCAGTTCCCTCTCCCCATCCCCCTCTCTGATTGAAGGGTCTAGGCCCGAAACGTCAGCTTTTGTGCTCCTGAGATGCTGCTTGGCCTGCTGTGTTCATTCCAGCCTCACATTTTATACTCCAAACGTTTTTCTAGTTTGCATGTCTAGTTAATCCTCCCTATCCGCAAGATCATAACTTGCAAGTTTGCCTGTCCGCAACAAAATTCCAACATACCTTAGCAAAATTGTACATCCATGATTTTTAACCTGCAATTTTAACAAACTTTGCACTCATGAATTTCATTATTTGTGGGGGTTCTCAGGAACGGAATCCTCGCGCACACGGAAGAATGACTATACGTACATCTTTTAAATTTAGTGAACTGTGTCTTTACTGCTCATGATGAGGGAAGACCAAATCCAGGTTGGATGATCATTTTGTTGAACATCTCTGTTCGTTCTGCTGGCTTGTCACCAAGATTCTGACCACTTGCCAATTTAATTTTCTGTCCACTCCTGCTCTGTACTCCCTCCTACATTGTCGCACTGAAGCTCATCTTTCCATTAGGCACTTCCCGTTTTCTGGACTTGACATTAGTTGACTAATTTCAGGTGACATTCATAATTCCATTTTATTTTAAGACAGCGGGTGCTGTTTATTTCTTTTCTTCCGCTGGTCGCAAATTCCTTTGTTCTTTTCTTCATGTCTCACCTGTTTCCCTGCTTCTATTACTTTCAATTACATATATATTTAGTGACTGTAACGATTTAGCAGGGAAATGCTGCCGATCAAAATGAAATAGTACAGCTGTTTAATATTGTGGAAAACTTGTGTTTCTTAGGAAAAATCAAGAATGTTTTCAAGAAGCTTTCCTGCCTACTTTGAAGACCCTATTCTGTGCACCAGCTTCTTCTCCTTTAGCTGAAGTTAATCAGCATAATGTAGCAGAACTCTTTGTGGATTTGACACGAGCCAACACAGTAAATGTTCAAAACAAGCCGATACAGGATTATCAGGTACATAACAACTAATTTTATTATGTGGGTTTGGCGATGATTCCAAACAAATAATATCTGGTTCAAGCAAAGTCAACAAACTGTATTTTATTTGTTGTGTTATGTATCTTGATTAGTATGTCAATACAGGCTGCGCCGATTTATGAATGGCATCCCATAAGATGCAGAGTCCTATGGGCAAATGTTTGTTCGTTCTTAAGAATGGAGAAACAATGCAAATGCCAGTAAAATGTACGATATCATTTTTATTACATGCAATAATTATCATGCCGACTGACGCACATCCGACACCAGTGCTGGTAGTGCGCTGAAGAAACACAAAACCCATCACAATGGTGCAAGTTTACATAATCAAATACTCTGTAAAAGGCAAACATTGGAAAAGAATTAGGCCTTAGCTGTTCCACAGTTCAAACTATTCTGGAATATGTGAAGGACTTGGCAATGGTGAAGGTTACAATAATTACTAAGCAAAGGACTATTTAAGAAAGGTGGTAAAGAAAAGCTAGGGAACTACAGACCAGTGAGCCTGACATTGGTGGTGGGCAGATTGTTAGAGGGAATCCTGAGGATTCTGACAGGATTTACATATATTTGGAAAGATAAGAACTGATCGGGGATAGTCAACATGGCATTGTGCATGGGAAATCGTGTCTCACTAACTTGGAGGATTTTTTTGAAGAAGTAACAAAGAAGATTGATGAGGGAAGAGCGGTGGATGTGATCTATATGGACTTCAGTAAGGCATTCAACAAGGTTCCTCATGGTAATCTGGTTAGCAAGGTTAGAGCACATGGAATACAGGGAGAACTAACAGAACTGGCTCAAAGGTAGAAGATAGAGGGTGGTGGTAGACATTTGCTTTTCAGACTGGAGGCCTGTGACCAGTGGTGTGCCACAAGGTTTGTTGCTGGGTCCACTGCTTTTTGTCATTTCACATAAATGATTTGGATGTGAACATAGGAGGTATGGCTAATAAGTTTGCAGATGACTCTAAAATTGGAGAAGTATTGAAGGATGTTACCCCAGAGTACAACAGGATCTTGATCAGATGGGCCAATGGGCTGAGGAGTGGCAGATGGAGTTTAATTTAAATGAATATGATAAGATACATTTTGGAAAGGCAAATCAGGGCAGGAATTATGTACTTAATGGTAAGGTGTTGAGGGGTGTTGCTGAACAAAGAAACCTCGGAGCGCAGGTTCATAGTTCCTTGAAAGTGGAGTCACAGGTAGGCAGAATAGTGAGGAAGACGTTTGGTATGCTTGCCTTTATTGGAGTTGGGTGGCCATGTTGCAGCTATGCAGGGTGTTGGTTTGACCCCTTTTGGAGGATTGCATGCATTTCTGGTCTTCCTCCTGTAGGAAGAATGTTGCTAAACTAAAATCGTTCAGAAATGATTTACAAGGATGTTGCTGGGGTTTGAGCTACAGGGAGAGGCTGAATAGGCTGGTGCTATTTTCCACTGGAGTGTCTGAGGCTGAGGGGTGACTTCTAGAGGTTTATAAAATCATGAGGGACATTCATAGGGTAAGTAGGCACGGTCTGTTCCCCGGGGTGGGGGAGTCCAAAACTAGAGGGTATTGGTTTAAGGTGAGAGGGGAAGGGTATAAAAGGGATCGAAGGGGTAATTTCTTCACGCAGAGGTTTGCGCCTGTATTGAATGAGCTACCAGAGGAAGTGGTGGAGGCTGTTATGGTTACAACATTTAAAAGGCATCTGGGTGGGCATATGAATAGGAAGGGTTTAGAAGGGTATGAGCCAAATGCTGACAAGTAGGACTGCATTTATATAGATATCTGGTCAACATGGACGAGTTGAACCGAAGGGTCTGTATCAGTGCTTCATGACACTGAGTGGATTAATTATGGAAATGGAAAAACTGCAAATTGTTTGCCTTGAGGGTCAACACTTGTATCATATGCTGGTTAGCTTCAAGCTTTGTTGTGGAGGTGCCATGACTGGGGTGGGCAAAGTTAAAAATCACACGACACCAGGTAATGGTCCAACAGGTTTATTTGAAGAGACAAGCTTTCAGAGTCTCGCTCCTCTTCTCAGGTGTTAGTGAGAGAGGTAGCATCAGAAACAAGTTATAAGCCAAAGATCAAAGGGTCAAAGGACTGATGCGGTGTTTGACAAACCTAAGACGATTATTAATTCTTTAATCAGTTACAAAAGGTTAGTATGAAAATTGTATAATTTCTTTCATGTCAATGGCCCAAGACTACTAATGGTTTTATCAGTTCCCTCAGTATATCAGAGGTGACATCCCAGGTCAGACAATGCATTTTAGGTGTGATGTCCACCAGAGGAGGTTAAAAAAAAACTTGAAAGAAATTTTTGAAATCTTATAACATCTGTCAAGCAGTAAAGAACATTTCAGAGTCCAGGTGTATAGAGCTGTCAGTGAGTGTCTGTCTGTAGCATGAAAGGAAATTTTCCGAAAGAAAAGTGCCTCAGTACAATCTTTGCCAAATAAGTTCCCATCTCTCAGAAATGACTCTTCTGGCATGCAAGCCATCCTAAATATTCAAAATAAGTGTAAACAGAACTGTTTTCTTCACCTGTATCTGTATGTTGCATGCAGTACGTTAAATATTGTGTTCTGACTTTGGCTACCGCTGTACATTACCGTTTACATACATATCTACAAAGTACAGATATGTCGTCTCGTCATAAGTGTTCTGACTTGCATAGATTTCGACTTCTGAAAGTTCTTAGGAATGGAACCTGTTCTTAAGTTGGGGCCTACCTGTACATCTTTTAGGGGTATGCTCAAGGTATCAACGCTGCCTTATAGTTTGTGACCTGAGGGTATCAAGGTCTCAAACTCTATCGTACCTGCGTTCACTTGAAGCACCACGTGCTAAAGGCAGCATGCTATAATGCAGTAGATTAATGCTGGCCCAGACAGGCCCTGATGTGTCTGTGAATGTAATGTCTGTACATAACTGGCTGTAATAATGTCTGTTGGATTCTTCAATACTACAGTGACTGTACCTAGTTTCTGATGTTATGAGAGACTACATACACCTTGTTACATCAGGTAAAATAAGCTGTTGGAGGCAAAACCATAGCACCACTCCCCAACAATTTGCAGCTGCACTCAGTCCGGGTATTTATGTTGTTGGCGTTTGTTTTTCCAATCAGAGTTTGAGTGGTAATGCATTTCTTTTTGTGTTTAAACTCCATTTTTCTTGAGCTGATGTGGAAGACTTAACATAAATTTGAGACAGACATTTCACAATTTTTCATCAGTGGGGATTTATTTCATTTTGTTATGATTTATGGTTCCCTTTTCATAAAAGTTTGAAGTTCAAAGTGCTGTTTATATTCAAGTGAAAGCTGTAAACTACTGATTCTGTTACTGGTACTGGTTTTTTTTTTCCTTTTTAGCTTACAGAATTTGTAGGTAAATTTGAGGCAGTTTTCCTTTTTATTTGTTGTTAGGTTTGTGATTAAAACTGCTTAGTTAATTCTTCAGGCTATGAAAAAGACAATGACATTGGCTATATGGCTATTCTGGCAGGGATTAAGGAGTTTATCTCAATTTGCACTCATTCTAGGAAAGACCACTTTTGATGTTAAGATCTGAAGCTGTTTGTGTTCTAGTCATGTGAGTCAACCAACAATGTCAATAGGATAGAACTTGATAGGGTTTAGTGACCCTGGTTAGATTAAAGCTGCATATAATGCTATGACAAGTTGTGGCTAGAATGGAAGTGATTTGACAATTATTACTGTCAGTCACACCTGAAGGTTGCATTGCAGTAAGTGACTTAGATTGATTTTGTGTAGTGATTTACATTGTGTAACCTCTACATTTAGCACATTTTTGTCTGGGGAAACTGTTTGGTTTTCATCAGGGTTATTTTCTCATGTGTACTGAATCTTTTTAAATAGACCAAGTCTCCTGTTCAGTGGAAGTACTATGCCTTCTACCCATTGACATCGCTATGTCAACTAAACTGTGTTGTATTAATGTAAATCTCGGTTAAAGCACCGTGGGATGGGAAAAAGTGAAAGAAGAGTACAGCTTTATTATTTTTTGGATCTCAAAACAACTTAAAGTACCAGGAAAAAGTAATGGATATACTTATTTTGAATGTTGCTGTTCTATCTGATTTATTTGTGTGTTTATAATTTAGTGTGTCTCAAATTTGAAAGTGCCAGGTTTGCGAGTGGAATGTTTTGTTCTTCACAAAGATCAGGTGTGCTTGATTTATATAACAGCAGTGGGTGACAATTTGTTTGCCTTGAAGCATAGTACATTTGTTTAATACATCAGGTCAAAATGACACTTAAGTGCTCTTAGCTAGTTTGTGTGTTGAAGAACCAGTAATTAATTCCTGTAAATGGGAAATTAAAAACAGATACTCAGATTTGAGAATTTTGGATTTGTGGTAAACTGACTTGTTATTAATTCCTGTCAACTCTTAGCTTGTAACTTTTGCTCTTAGGATGTGGGCAGTTGCCACAAATAGTTGCCTTGTCTTAGTGGCCAAAGCAGTGTTTATGCAGCTGGACAGATTGCACTTCAAGAAGCCAGTTTTTAAAAAAAATTACCAATGTGATAAGGACTGGTTGCATTTTGGAATGGCAGGTGCACTGAAATGAATGATGTTAGTGAAACAATTGGCCTCCTAATGAGAATCAGCAGCTTTCATACACATTTATTGAAGTTGTTGGCACAAATCTTCTAATGGTAGAATTTCAACTGAGTTATAGCAACAGTGAAGAAATCTGTTCGTATTGATATTAAAAGATTAGACTGCCTATTTTATAACATAAACAATTGAGATTGTCAGAGGTCTTAGTTGGAGAGGATACTGTGCCTCCAACTCTGTCAGAAATAGCTTACTACTTTTTCACCTGTTTGAAACTTTTTACTACATTTGAAGCCAGCTACCCAACTGTTGAATGACATAAAATTATTAAAATTTTTCACTTGGAATTTTGCTTTTGCTGGCTTGGGCAGTGATCTGTCCTCCATTTAGTGTTGACTGCAGTTTGTGATATTTTTCAGTAATTTGGTTCGCCATCAGGGTTTGACTTCAATCAGGCCTTTGGCCACAAGCTGCAATTCAATGATGGTTTGAGTCTTTGTTTTAATTTTCCCTCCCTTTCTATATTTTATTGTTTTGGTTTTAATGATTGCAAATTAAGATCAAGACTATTTCCCTAGGAGTAGAAAGGACGGAACACTAATTTACAAAGTAAAATTTGAAGATAATGCTGGGTATGGCAAACCAATGATCCCAACACCTGAGCCTGGGAAACATGTTAGTGGGCTTCTGCTTGGAGTGTGAGTCACTATGCCTTTTTGTGGCAAGTTAATCATGTCTCTCAAACCTATTGAATCTCTGCTGTACATCTCGAGCTTGTCTTCAAAAACCTCAAAATCCATTGGTCTGTATGTGCAAGACACCAGAGGTACCTCTTCCATATCTTTTTGCTCCTTCCTTGCCTTCTGTGTTTTTTTTCTCTAAGGCATCTAAAAGTGGTTCATTCTTTTAAATGCAATATTTAAACACATTTTTGGCTGCTGAATCGGGATTGAATTTTGAATAGGCTGTGATACTGTTTTCAATGAGATGAATTAGAATGGGGCATGTACTGTTCACATCAGGGCTTCCCAAATGTGTTGCACCAAGCTGCTGTGGAGCTCCTAACCTAATGCTAACTGTTGCAAGGCCCTTTTTGGACCAAGCAATTCTTTAACAGTGGCATTGCCTTTCACCAGGCTTTCATCGGGAACTGAATTTTCAAATACTGCTGCGGCCAATTAACCTGACTTGTCATTGGGAAGATTTTGGAGTCCATTGTGAAAGATGAGATTTTTGAATACTGAGCAGGTCAGACAAAGGGGAGCCAATGCATGTTATCTACCTTGACTTCAAGGAGGCAAGGTGCTGCTCAGGAGGCTGCTAAGTAAGATAAGGGCCCATGGTGTTAGAAGCAAGGTGCTAGTCTGGATAAAAGATTGGCAGAAAGAAGACAGAGGGGATAAAATGGTCCTTCTCAGGATGGCGGCCAGTGACTAGTGGTATTCTGCAACCGTCAGTGTTGGGGCTACAACTTTTCACTTTATACATTAATGATCTAGATGGAGGAACTGAAGGCATTCTGGCTAAGCTTGCAGATGATACGAAGATAGGTAGAGGGACAGGTAGTATTGAGGAGGCAGGGAGGCTGCAAAAAGATTTAGACAATTTAGGAGAGTGGGCAAAGAATTGGTGGATAGAATACAATGTTTGAAAGTACGAGGTCATGCACTTCGGTAGGAAGAATAGCTGCATAGACTATTTTCTAAGTGGGGAGAAAATTCAGAAATCTGAAGTGCAAAGGGACTTGGAAGTCCTAATCCAGGATTCTATTAAGGTTAACTTGCAGTTTGAGTCAGTAGTTAGGAAGGCAAACACTCTGTGGGTATTTATTTTGAGAGGACTAAAATATAAAAGTAGGAATATACTTCTGAGACTTTGGTCAGACCACACTCAGAATATTGAGCAATTTTGGGCCCCATATCTCAAGAGGGATGTACTGGCCCTGGAGTGGGTACAAAGGAGGTTCATGAGAATAACCCCAGGAATGAAAGGCTTAATGTATGAGGAATGTTTGAGGTCCCTGGGTCTATACTCGGACTTTAGAAGGATGTGGGAGTGGGGTGGGGGATCGAGTTGAAACTTACAGAATACTGAAAGGCCTGGATAGAATGGATGTTGGGAAGATGTTTCCGTTAGTAGGAGAGGCTAGGACTCGAGGGCACAGCCTTAGAGTAAAGGGAAGACCCTTTAGAACAGTGAGGAGACACCTCTTCAGCTAGAGGAAGGGTGGTGAATCTATGGAATTCATTGCCAGAATAGGCTGTGCAGGTCCGGTCATTGAATATATTTAAACAAGAAATAGGTTCTTGATTGTTAAGGGGATCAAGGATTATGGGGAGAAGGTAGGAAAATGGGGTTGAGAAACTTATCAGCCATGATTGAATGGCAGAGCAGACTCAATGGGCTGAATGACCTAATTTCTACTCTTCTGTCTCACAGTCTTCTGGTCAGTGGCCTGGAATGGTCCAAATTTAAAAATTGAGAGCTTGGAGGTGGTCCTTGGATTCCCATTGTAAATTCTGTAACTTTTTTAAAGTCGTGGCAGAGGGAGGATACGGGGAATCTTCTCATCTCTACATAATGGCCTAGAAAACTTTACTAGAAACTGGTTTACTAGCTAGGGAAATTGGCATTTCAATTTTAAATAGTCACTGAATGATCTTGTGAGGAATGAAGGAAAATATTTTCATTTAATGTCAAAAATGGTTAGGTTTTCTGGTAATCTGACAAAGCACGCACATTACCTTAGTTTGGCCCAGTGATATTCAGTCTCCGTCATTTATGCTGGTATCCCTCTGAGGATCTGCCTGTCTCTTCAGCAAACTAGTGGCAAGCCTGGAAGTGGCTGCTATATTGCTTTGGTGGTGGTGTCACCCAGGCAGCTGCCTCCCCATGAAGGTGCTTGACACCACTAAATGGTTGGCATGGAGATGGGGTAAGAGTATAGGGGCAAGGATAAATTTTTGGAGGATGCTGAAGGTAATGCTGTGAGTTTCACAAAGAGAGGCCACCGCTAACTATAATTGGAGAGATTAGAATGGATTTTAGGAAACAAAAAACCTCAATGAGCTGGATAACAGAGGGAATAAGTTAGAGGATGGTATGCTCAACAGTACTGTAGTCTTAAGACTGGGAGAGATAATGCTAATGCCAGCACATTCTTGCACAATGAGATCATGGGTAATAGGACTGTATGTATGAGTGAATGCATATTCTGGAGAAGGATGGTGATAGAGCAATGATGGGTGGAATAAAAGTATAAATACAGTTTACTGCAGAGATAAAAAGGAAGAAAGTTGAACCATTTTGTACTGCACACGTTCTACCAGCAATTATTTCCAGTACAGAAAGTTATCTCTTAAACTGGTGTAAGGCGGTGGTGCTGAATGTTGGAGCCTAAGAATAAATTTTCACTCCTGATCATCTATTTAGGGAAATTTGGGTTAGATGGTAAATACTGGCCTTGCTAATGATGCCTGGGTTCCATATACAAGTATAAACAAATGAGATACATTTATATTCTCTCTTGTACCCAAAATGTTGTCTTATTTCTGTAGGTGTTTACAGTGCATGACAATCTGGCTGTGAAGATCTGCAATGAAATATTGAAGGATCCAGATTCCCCCAACATTCGTATTTTGGTCAAAACTCTGGGATTGCTTGAACTATCTACTGGAGTGTCACCTTGCACAGAGCAGTTGTGTGTTCTCCTAGATAACATTAAGGTTATATTTATGACTTTTTCCATAAAATCAGAAAGAACTGGATAATATTGTCTTTATCAGAATTGGCATTGTTTTAGAGTCTGAACGAATGTGATTCTGAGTGAGTGAAGTATAGAAAATTGTTAATTCTGTCGGTGTAAGAATTAGTCCACAAGTTTTTCGTTCTTAGTCATGTGCTGAAAGTCAAACAAGAATTTTCTCTATCTAATTGGAAGAAATCATTTGCTGATTTTGTCCCTTTGAGTGTTACACGTAATATTTGGTGAGCCTCTGACCTAGATTAGATAAGATTCCCTACAGTGTGGAAACAGGCCCTTCGGCCCAACAAGTCCACACTGCCCCTTGAAGCATCCCACCCAGACGCATCCCCCAATAACCCACACACCCCTGAACACTACAGGCTGTTTAGCATGGCCAATCCACTGATGTTCAGAACCTCATCTTTATCACTTCCCTTGTTGCCTTCTTCTTTTGAAATATATAACATTTGCTTTTATACTCCTCTAAAGGCATGTGATCTGAGGTTCCTTTTATTACCTGTTTCTGTTGGAAATGTCTAATCTAGAAAGATAATTTCATTTATTTAAAAAAAAGACTTGACTCTTCTGTCTTTCACCACTATTGCCACCCAGGTCTTTGTAGGGGAAGATAAACACTTCCTAATTACTTGAAAAATATTTAGCTATCCTAATATGCAGCACCTAAATTGAGATTTAATTTTCCAAACTCTAATGTATTTTTAAAGTAAAACGGTGAGCCTTCATGCAGTGTGGATGTGCTAACATTTGGTAAATGGGCGTTCTTTTTGATCTGCCATATATAATTAGGGTCTTGGAAGAATATGAAAGGATGGTAATTTTGTTTGAAATTCTGAATTTGGATCTTGAGTATTTATATGCTCATTGAACTGATCTTTATAGGAATTGAAAAACAGAGTAAATCAGCGAGTCATTGAAAAAATTATACTACATTTACACAGAGGATCAGGAGAAAATGAGAAGAATAGGTACAGCACTACAACAGAGATAACAAATGAAAACGATAAAGGTATGCCTGCTTTACACACAAACTCCTTTTAACTTATTACTTGGTAATGTCGTCATTTCCAGCCTCCAACCTGCTTCATTTGCACCTCACAGTCGTGACAATACAATTGGACATCTTAAAGAATTGTATTAATACAACAACATATTGTTTCCAAGTTGCTCGGGTTGAGGTTATCACCAAAATGAATGGACATCTGAAACAAATGGAAGAATCTGACAAGGAGGGAGGGGTTAATAGCATGGAGCTTTAAACAAGGAAAAGAATCAAGAAACCACGAATTATGACTGTAATGTTGCAAAATAAGGATATGTGGAGCAAATTGAAGAAAGTAAATTGAAATACAGAAATTTAGTTAATGATGCAAAACAGAGAGAAGTATAAGAACAATGACTAAAAGAGTAGCATGAAATGCTATGAAAGTAAGATTTTGCCAAAACAAAGGTTCGTAGCACACAGCACAAGGGAATGAAAACAGCAGCCGGAATAAGAAAGGAGTTTTAGTAACAAACCCTGATGAAATAAGAAGCTAAAAAGCTGATTGAAGAATCAAACACAGTAAGAAATTCGAAATGACTGAGCTAGGAGAAGAGAGTCATGTTGACTGACCTCTTTAGACCAGCGATACAAAAAAAAGACAGAAAAATAGTATTAAATGAGAACAAACATCCGGGAAAGCAGCCAGAATAAATCTACTACCTGCAGAATTGATTTTAAAAATGAGAGGACTTTGCAACGATACTTAATGGTGACCATTGCTGTCTACTTGAAGTCCTCTGGTTATTCTCCTGATAAGAAACTGAGAAAATTGAGAATGGGGAGGAGGTTTGGAATTACATTCAGGATTATCAATTTGGATTCCAGGGAGGAAGTGGGACAAGACAAGCAATGGACATTAAATGTTAATAAGCTGATACAATTTAGAGTTTGGACTGAAATTATATATTTCTAAATTTCCAAAAAAAAATTGATTAGGTTGACTGGATTTAGGTGTTGACAGTGCTGAAAGACATTGGACTAGGCAGGAAAGCTAGGTGAGGTGAGCTATATATACAATATTATATAACATACATGGGAATAGCATCAATTAAGTGTAGCTAACTGCGAGTCAGGCCAAAAATAGTTTTATAAGGATTTTATTGCTTGTCCTCTCTGTTTATGCAGAAACAGTGGTCAAAGAGGCATTCAAAGACTTACACCAAACACAGAAGAAGGATTAGCGAGTTTTGAGAAGATTTGTAGCTCAGATTGAGGTTCTGGATGTGAGTTTGCTCGCTGAGCTGGAAGGTTAGTTCTCAGACGTTTCGTCACCATTCTAGGTAACATCATCAGTGAGCCTCCTAAGCGCTGGTGTTATGTCCCGCTTTCTATTTATCTGTTTAGGTTTCCTTGGGTTGGTGATGTTGTTTCCTGTTCTTTTTCTCAGAGGATGGTAGATTGATTTGGAGCCATTGTGTTTGTTGATGGAGTTCCGGTTGGAATGCCATGCTTCTAGGAATTCTTGTGCATGTCTCTGTTTGACTTGTCCTAGGATGGAAGTGTTGTCCCAATCAAAGTGGTGTCCTTCCTCGTCTGTATGTAAGGATACTAGTGATAGTGGGTCATGTTTTTTTGTGGCTAGTTAATGTTCATGTATCCTGGTGGCTAGCTTTCTGCCTGTTTGTCCAATGTAGTGTTTGTCACAGTTCTTGCAAGGTATTTTGTATCAAAAAACTTCAAAAATCAGGAGAATTAAACAAGAGAGACTTTCAAAAAATGAAACCAGATGGATCCAACACACCACGCTTCTACGGACAACCAAAAATTCACAAACCAGGAGCCCCCCCTCAGACCCATAGTGCCGCTACCTGGAACACCCACCTACAGATTAGCCAAGGGACTACACCAAAGACTAAAACACCTAGTAGAAGACTCCCGCCACTCCATTCGCTCCACCCAAGAATTCCTGAACACCATCAAAGACACCAAGATAGAGGATGAAATAATGGTCTCCTTTGATGTAACAGCCCTGTTCACATCCATCAACATCAACCTGGCCAAAGAAACACTGACTACATTATTAGAAGAACCGAAGGCACATACACTAGACACCACCAACCTCATCAGCAAGGGCAGCATCATCAAGCTAGTGGACCTATGCCTTACCACCCACTTCACTTTCAATAACAAAACCTACAGACAAACCAACGGTACACCCATGGGATCTCCGATATCAGGGTTCTTAGCAGAGGCAGTAATGCAGAGACTCGAACAAACAGCTCTGCCAATTATCCAACCCAAACTTTGGGTCCGCTACGTGGATGACACCTTTGTCATCACTAAACAAAACAAATAGAGGAAACCTTCAAGACCATCAATAATACCCTTTACTGGCATAACATTCACAAAAGAGGAGGAAGACAACAACAAACTGCCATTCCTAGATGCCACAGTAGAGCGAACAGTCAATGGGGAACTTCAAACCAGCGTCTACAAGAAAACAACACATACGGACCAAATACTGAACTACAGGAGCAACCATCCCAACACCCACAAACGAAGCTGCATTAGAACATTATTCCAACGAGCCACCACACACCGCAGCACAGAGGAACTACGCAGAGCAGAGGAAAATCACCTATACAGCATATTCAAAAAGAATGGGTACCCAAATACACAGTCCGCCGATTTCTCAGCAACAAACCCAAACAAATGGATAAAACGGGCCAAGAAACCATAACCACTCTCCCCTACATCAAAGACATTTCCGAAATGACTGCCAGACTACTCGGACCCCTTGGCATCAGGGTAACCCACAAACCCACCAACACACTAAAACAGCTGCTAATGGACTTAAAAGACCCTATACAGACAACAAGCAAAACGAACCTCATCTACAAAATACCTTGCAAGAATTGTGACAAACACTACATTGGACAAACTGGCAGAAAGTTAGCCACCAGGATACATGAACATCAACTAGCCACAAAACGACATGACCCATTATCATTAGTATCCTTACATACAGATGAGGAAGGACACCACTTTGATTGGGACAACACATCCATCCTAGGACAAAGCCAAACAGAGACACGCACAAGAATTCCTAGAAGCATGGCATTCCAACCGGAACTCCATCAACAAACACATTGATTTGGAGCCAATCTACCATCCCCTGAGAAAAAGAACAGGAAATGACATCACCAAACCCAAGGAAACCTAAACAGATAAATAGAAAGCGGGACATAACACCAGCGCTTTGTCGGAGGATCATTGATGATGTTACCTAGAATGGTGACGAAATGTCTGAAAACTAACCTTCCAGCACAGCGAGCAAACTCACATCCAGAACAGAAGAAGGATTTCAGGAACTAATTGTTTGGTAACAGCAGGTAGAACTTTGGAATGAAGTGAACATTTTGGCAAAGCCGATGAGACATGGTTTAAAGTTGTCCCTCATTTTTATAGATGGTCGTGGTCATGGTTATGGGTTTGGAAGGTGATTTTGAAGGTAGTTTAAGTTGCTGCAGTGAATCTTGTAGATGGTGCACACTGTTGCCACTGTCTCGATGGTTGAAGGAATGAATGTTGAAGGCTGAGGATGGTGTGCCAGACAGCCAGACTATTTTTGTCCTGAATGGCATTAAACTTATTTGCTGTAGGAGATGCAGGCAAATGTGGAGCATTTTATTACACTTCTGACTTGAGTCTTGAAGATGCTGGAAAGATGAAGCTCGTTTTTTGAGTCAGAAGATGAGTTATTCATTGTAGAATCCTCAACCTCTTACCTGCACTTGGATCATGAGGTGCAAAATCAGAAGCGGGCCATTTGGTCCATCGCATCTGGTCTGCCATTCAATGAGATCATTCTGATCTGATAATGCTCAACTTCACTTTTCCTTGCTTTATTCTGATAATCCTTGATCTCTTTACTGTTTGAGAAAAACCAGTCTCTCTCGACCTTTAATACATATAATGACCCAGCCTCTGCAGCCTTCTGTGGTAAACAATTCCACAGATTTATTACATTGAAAGAAATTTCTTTCATAGTGTTTATGTGACTAGTTCACTTCTATTTTTGGTCAGTGTGTTCCCAGAATATTGATGGTGGGGTTTCAGTTAGCTCAGAAAACCCAGGCCTGTGGTGGTAATACCATTGAATATCAGGGGAAGATGGCCATTTGTCTAGCACTTGTATGGCATACAGTGACTACTTCAGTATATATCTGAAGCCAGTCTTTCTTTCCATGTCAAAATTAATTTTTTTTTGCAATATCTATTATTTATCTGATTTATATTTGATTTTCCTTATTTAGTTTGTTTTTTTCATTTTCTAAGTGGGTGATTTTAACTAGTATTAGAAATTGTGCAGGCAGAACTTCAGGTGGATGGAAAACTGTTTGACACTCCACAACATTGGAGCATAGAGCCAGGAAAATAAATGTTTCCTATCCATGGCAGAAGGTGACAGTTGACTATTGGGTGGAAGTAGACTGATAGTCAGGCAAAGATGCTCTTGGGACTAAAAAGTATAGTTTATAGTATGTGGGTAAGTAGTTGAGAAAAGGCTTGTATATGAGGGGAGAGAAGGCCAGGATGGGGGAGTAATATTTTCTTCAGGCCTGGGAAGCATTAGGACCAAAATCTGTATGAAGGCATCAAGATCAGTGTGGGTAAATAGAGAACATCATTTTAACTGTTCCGTTTCAGTGTTTCTGTTGTGTTGACAGAGTTAAAATTGGCTCACCTACCTCTTATGAGAATAATATCTTAGTTCTGTAAAATATTTAACTTTTTTTCACTTGTAAGTATCGTCAGTATTTATCAATAAAAACCAAAAATTCAATTTGTTGCAAATTAGAAAATGTTAATGTGCCATCACTTTGATATCTTGCAAAATTTCAATTCTAGTTAAGAACTACAATTGAATATAAGAACAAGCTCAAACTACCAGTTCACTTTTTAAATGGAAAATTTGAATGGTTTATAGCATTGAGAGGATCAAAGTAGTTCTACAAATATTGTGCCTTTTTCCTTTTTTTTTCAGATGAAGATTTATCCCAAATCCCTGGGAGTGTCAAAAGTTCTAAACAACCAAATAATAAAACAGTAAATGGTAATGGAGGAAAAGAAATAAACAAAACCAACAAAAAGGGTAACTTTGTCTTTGTAATGCACTGTGGAAATTCTGTATTATTGAAAAAGTTACATTGGACTTTTATAGTGGAATGGATTTTGTTTGTCCAGATGTTACCTTGTAAAAATTTTAAGTGAGACCTGTATATACTGTGCTCTTTAGATCAAGGGAAATGTTTGTCAATGACGAAGTCTGTAACCAGAAGCAGAAGGACTAGGAGGGCAGTGCAAACTTCTGATGAAAGGCAAGTATAGTATCAGTGGATTTTGTCATCAGAAATTGTTTTACTTTCTATAATTTGTAACTTGTGGTTATACTGAATGGTGTTTAAAATATTTCAACCAGAAATGTAAATGACATCGATTTCTGAGTTTGGGGTTTCAAGCTCTTATCCCATTAGCTCAGGAAACCCAGGCCTGTAAGTATTAAACGTACAGTAGACGTTATAGTACAAACTGAACTAATGAGCAATGATTCTTCCAAATATAGACTGGAACTTCTTTACAAGGGCAACCTAGAAAACATTGACAAGTCATTTTTATCACTTGTTTTTACAAATTTTCATGAGTACTGTAAGGCAATAGAAAAGCTCTGGCAATTAAAGTATTGGCATTGACTTGCATTGTTTTCTTTGAAAAAAAATCTCTTGTCTGAAAATCTCAAACTTTGACCTCCTCAATCAGAGATAATTTATTGTAGTGTGAAGAATATCCCATTGTATTCGTGATCAGCATGAATGGTTAAAAACATCCAACATTCAGAGCTAAACTGTAACCGACCAGTAATATTGGCCATGATATCGGGAGAATTCGAACGCAAAAGCAAATATTGCAGATGCTGGAAAAGTGAAATAAAAGTAGAATGTGCTGTTAACGTTCAGGTTGGGTAGCATCTATGAGAAGGGAAATAAAGTAATCATTTTGGCCTTATGACCTTTCATCAGAATTGGCAAAAATAACAAGTTTTAAGCGAGCAGGTTTTAAGTAAGGTAAGAACAACTTGTGTTCTGATAGGATAGAGACAGGAGAGATTCACTTACAAAAATGGTAATGGTACAAGACAAGTAAGTTTGCAGCGGTACAGGAATTGGATCTGGAGGAGGCGTAAATGATGCACTGCATTTCTACACACAGAAAAGTGGAAGTTTGGAACACTGGTCTGCAAATGACAATTGCAAATCCATGATATATTTTTATTCTGTGATTGGTAGACCTCTGTTGTCCAAAGGTGTTCTAGAAATACAGAGCAAAGGACAGTATATGACTTGGACTGCACCTCAGCATGTATACATCAAATCAAAAATAGTTTGGGATTAAATGACCTATTATCGTTCCTATGCCTGCGCCCTGAGCAAAGTAGATGTTCTGAATGGAAATTATGTTGAATTTGGTCTTTAATCTGGACATAAAGTGCCTGATTGAAGGATGAAGTGATGTTCCTTGAGGTCCTATTGAGCTTTATTAGAACACTAAGATGCCGTGAATGGAGATGTGAAATAAAACAATAGGTGACTGGAAGTTTAGGGCCCTACTAATTGGTTGCATGGTGGTTTGAGGAAAGTGGTTGCACAATCTGTATTTGATCTCAATAGAGGAAACCATTTGGTGAGAAACTCCATTGTTCACATTTTTAGTGAATTGAAACAAATCACTTTTTGATCTGATCGTTGGACTCTGAGGAGAGAGAAGGTGAAAAAGGAAGTGTCGCTTCTGTGTTTGCTTTGAATGGGGAATGGACATTTGAAGTGGTTGTGGAGGGGATAGCCCCTTTGGAATGGTGAGAGAGGAAGACGTGTTACTTACAATGGTGGTGGTGGCTGAAATAATTGTACATAATCCTCTAATTTGTGGAGGTTTTTGGGGTAGAAGTTGAAGATTGGAAGAAATTTCCACCTTCTCTTGCCTTCTCATTAGCATACAAACCTGCAGATTAGGAGCAGGAATAAACCTGCTAGCTTTGCTGATCTGAATGTGAACTCAACTCTATTATTGTGAAATTCTGATAACCTTTGAGTCGCTTTTTGGTCAAGAAGCTATCTACCTCTGCCTTAAAAATATTCAATTAATTTCCTCTGTACTACATAGAGCCCTAAAGCTTGAAGAGAAAAATCTCCTTGTTTCCATCTTAAATGGAGGATCTGCCTCTTTTAAAATCTCCCCTAGTTCACAACTCTCCCACAAGAGGTAACATACCTTTTAGCACCCACCTTGTCAAGTCCTGTCAGGATCTTATATGTATCAATACGATCAATCTTTATTTTCTAAATTCTCAACAGATAAAAGCTGTCTGTCCCACTTGTTCTCATAACAACAGCCCTTAACCCAAATATCAGTTGAGTCAACCTTTCAAAGTTCTTGAATTATCCATCGCCAACTACTTCCTTCCTCAAGCTTTCTGTCTCCATTGCTAGAAATAAGCTATTGACTCAGCTCACTGACTCCCACTGCAGTCTTGATTGTACTTCCTCCCATCCCAAAGCCTGTAAGGACCTTATTCCATTTGTATGGTTTCTCTGTCTGTTCTACCTGCTCTGTCAGTATGCCTTAATTATTCCTCAACTAAGGGACTTCACTGTGCCTGACAAGTTTTTCCATTTCTGCATTTCTCTGTCCATCCTTCCTTCCTTTCCCAGTAAACAACGTAAATTTGATTTGAGGCTGAGACTAAACACATGAATTTATTTGTGTACTCAATTATTTTTCAATATGTATTTATCAGCAATGTGGGTGGTTCATTAGGGTTTTGGAAAATTAATCAAAAGTTGTATAATGCTTTTAATCAAACTGAAAGTCCTGAGTTCTTTGCGTTACCTTGCTTTGTCAAATGAGAGAGTGCTGAAACTCTTAAGATTTTTGTCTTTTTAAATTTTATTTAATTATTAATAGCATGATTTAATCTTAGTGACAGCCAAGACTTCACAGCCACAGCACCTTCCGTGTCAGCAAGACCTTCAAGACGAGCAAAGACAGCAGCACTGGAGAAAACAAAGATGAATCTCTCTCGATTATTGAACAAAGGAGAAGATTAGTCCAAAAATTATATTTCACATGCCAGCACTATTACATTGTTTCCAAGAAACAATATTTTGTATTTTAATTTAATGTCCCACAAGTCATATACAGTACCAGTCCTGAGAGATTATCATTATTAGGACAGTGTTAAAGTGAGGTGCTCCAGGGTTTAGAAATCTTTCTTTTTAGCTTTGTATCTTACTACGTCAGTAATGTTTGGTGGCTTAACTATTTTTCTTCTATTCTGATGCAAATGTGTATCCTGAAGCTGTGACCTTTTGGAGGCATATTAAAATAATGAGCATTGTCTATCCAGTTGCAATGTTGTACTTGTGAAGTATGTGCTTTAACTGATCTAGCAATGAAGAGCTAAGAATGATTTTGGATGTGGTTAATGTTTAGTTTGTGGATATTGGTGCTGCCTGATGTGTAATTTTTTTTAAATGTTTCCAAAGGACACTTGTTTAAACAATAAACATCTATTATTAATCTGAGTTTTATTTGTAACAATTAATTTTTACTCTTAAAAGTGTGGGCATGCTACAGGTGTAGCCCTTTGAGATCATATTCTGCTACTAGACCAGTCAATGCTTGTCTTTTAATGCTAACTAGTTGGCCCACGAGTCCATTTGACCAAAGTTGTGGTCTGGATTTTTACTCTGAATGAGAGGGTTAGAACTATTGATTAGAGGGGCGCCAGGGATCGCTCAGCAGGATTGACATTGACTGGGATTGGTATCCAGTGATGCCCCACTACAGCAATACTACATGCTGCATGCATGTTTGATATAGCTGTTCACGGTTTTGTAGCATACCTGCCTGTCGTACTGCAGGAGCACTTGCTTGCCTTTCACCAAGGCTAGAGGCGCTTGGGCCAGGTTTATCCTCAGGTGCACATCTCTGGCCAGGAATTTGTGGAGGAAATACCTCAGCGCCTTCTGACTGTGGTATTTCCTCATTTGGCCCCTTAATCTCTGCATGATTCTGGAATTGAGGGGTTGGTTTATGAGGAGAGACTGAGTAGATTGGGATTATATTCATAGGAATTCAGAAGATTGAGGGGGGATCTTATAGAATCATATAAAATTATGAAGGGAATAGATAAGATAGAAGTAGAGAGGATGTTCCCAATGGCAGGTGAAGCTAGGACAAGAGGGCATAGCCTCAAGATTAGAGGGAGCAGATTTGGGACTGAATTGAGAAGGAACTTCTTCACCCAGAGGGTTGTTAATCTAGGGAATTCCTTACCCAGTGAAGTAGTTGATGCTACTTCAGTAAACGCTTTTAAAGCTAAGGTAGATTTTTTTTGAACAATAAAGGAATTGAGGGATACGGTGAGAGCGTGGGTAAGTGGATCTGAGTCCACGAAAAGATCAGCCATGATTTTATTGAATGGCAGAGCAGGCTCGAAGGGCCGAATAGCCTACTCCTGCTCCTGGTTCTTATATTCTTATGAAGAGTGTTGCCTCTCTATTCTTCCTTGCAAAATGCCTCTCAAAAACAATGCAAGACATTTTCACTTTAGGCCAATCACACGTGTACTTTTGTAACTTTCCTTGCATATTTAAAATATCAGCTGCCAAAGATTCATTTAGGCCACAGTGAAGTGCAGGCAAGTTTGAAAAATGGCAGATTATCCACACCTGTAATGGGTGTAACAGCAGCAGTGTTGTACAGTCCCAGTTTGTTGTCAGATATTCCTCCTCTTTAGAAATCTTTCTCCATGGTTATCTAGCAGAAGACTTTAAGACCTCCTTCAGACAAACTGATGTGGTGTAGGAAACTTACAAATTCTGACATAAAAATGATAGTCTTTACTTTTATAACATAAGATGTACAAGTAATCCCAAATAGCTTCACTTGCCCCATCCATTCTTTAGACTCTTCCCTTACAGCAGTTTCTACGAAGGTCAACTTTATGTGGTGTTGGTTCTGAAAGCATTAAAGTTGGAAACTGCCTTGAGCTCGCCCACTCTGTCATGCAGCCATGGTGGAAAATCAGGAGTCCATCTTGAGATTCCAATGGGATCGGAAGAATTAAGCCACAAACAGCTGGAATGTGCAGAATAACTTTGAAATCAACACCATTTGGGTGTTGGGTCAAAATCCCTTTTTTATGACTTTAGCTATTACTTGGCCAAAGTACTTTTTAAGAGAAAATAATTTAACAGAGTTTAAGTGATAATTTGTAGTTTGGGTGCTGGTTATAGATGTTGGTGTGCTCGCTGAACTGGGAGGTTTGATAGCCGGTGTTTCGTCCCCTTACTTGGTGACATCCTTAGTGCTGTGGACCCTCCTGTGAAGCGTCGTTGTCTTGTGTCAGTTTGAATTTATATGGGTTTTTGTTTTGCTGCTTCCGGCTATGTGTTGAAATGTATGTTCAATTAGACCCAATGTGTTTGTTGATGCAGTCCGCAGATGAATGCCAAGCCTCCAATAATTCCTCTGTCCTCTGTTTGGCTTGTCCAATGGTTAAGTGTCCCAGTTGAAAGTGGTTTTTCTTGTCTGTGTGTATTGAAACCAAGGACATCTGGTCACGTCGTTTCATTGCTAGCTGGTGTTTGCAGATGCAGGTTGCCAGTTGTCTGCCTGTTTGTCCCACGTAGTGTTTTGTACAGTCTCCACATGGTATCTTGTAAACCACATTTGTCCTATTCATGGTGTATGTTGGGTCTTTAACCCTTGTCAGTTGCTATCTTAGTGTGGCTGCCGGTTTGTGTGCTGCCATGATTCCTAGCAGTCTGGCTGTCAGTTCTGAGATTTTTTTAAAATATAGGGTATGGTGGTTGTTGTTTTGGGTTTTGGTGTGTCCTGGTTGTGTTGCCTGTTGATTAAACATCTGTGGATGAAACTGCGGGTATCAATTCCTGGTAAGGACCTTTTGTAGCGGTCTTCCTTCTGCAGATCGGGTGTGCTGCAGTATGTAGTGGCCCTTTTGAACAGGGTCCTAATGGAGCTCTTCTTGTGAGAGTTGGGATGGTTGCTGTGATAGTTGAAGACCTGGTCAGTATGTGTGGATTGCCTGTATACTTTTTATTGATGGCTTACATCATTCGATAGAAACCTAGCCAAAGAAACTATATCCAACCTACTAAATGAAAACAGCCAACAGAACGTGGAACAAATCCACAAACCCTGCATACTCATAAACTACTGGACTTGTGCTTAACAACATATGTATTGACTGGGACTCACTTAGTGCTTGGGACTCGGATGGGGCGGAGTTTGTAAGGAGCATCCAGGAGGGCTTCTTGAAACAGTATGTAGATAGTCCAACTATGAAAGGGGCTCTACTGGACCTAGTATTGGGGAATGAGCCAGGCCAGGTGGTTTACACTTCAGTAGGGGAGCAGCTTCGGAATGGTGATCACAATTCAGTAAGCTTTAACATACTTATTGGATAAAGATGTGTAGTTGTCAGGTGATGGTGCTAAATTGGGGGAAGGCTAAGTAGAACAATATTAGATAGGAATGGAAGAATGTAGATTGGAGGCATTTGTTGGAGGGCAAATCAACATCTGGTCGGTGTTACAGTTTCAAGTGTAAGTTGCTGGGAACTCAGGATCGGCACATTCCTGTAAAATTCAGGGAACCTTGGGTAATGAGAGATATTGTAAGCCTAATTAAAGAGAAAGGAAGCATTTATCAAGACTAAGAGGCTAGGAACACATGAAGCAAGGTGAAGTGCAAGGAAAGTCAAAAAAAAACTTAAGCAAGGAATCAGGAGGGCTAAAAGGAGTCATGAAAAATCATTGACCAACAGGATTAAGGAAAATCCCAAGGCTTTTTATACATATATAAAGAAAGAGCCAGAGGGTTGGCCCACTCAAGTTCAGGGAAGGGAATTTGTGTGGAGCTAGAGGAAACGGGCGAGGTATTAAACAAGTACTTTGTGTCAGTATTCACCATAGAGAAGGACTTGGTGGATGATGAGTCTGGGGAAGGGTGTGTGTATAGCGTGGGTCATGTTGAGATCAAAAGAGCAGCGGTATTGGGGGTCTTGAAAAACATTAAGATAGACAAGTCCCCAAGGCCTGATGGAATAATACTCCAGAATAATGAGAGGCAAGTGAGGAAATTGCTGGAGCCTTGAGGGAAATCTTTGTATCTTCACCGGCTACAGGGGAGGTTCCAGAGGATTGGAGAATAGCTGATACTGTTCCTTCATTTGAGAGAAGTGACAAGGATAATCCAGCTAATTACAGGCCGTATGTCAGTGGTAGGGAACTTATTGGAGAAGATTCTTCAAGGCAGGATTTACTATCACCTGGAAATGAGTGGGTGTATTGGTGAAAAGCAACTTGGTTTTGTGAAGCAGAGGTCATGTTTCACTAACTTGGTTGAGTCTTTTGAGGAAGTGATGTGGAGGGCTGTGACTTGTGGTGTTTTTGGGGGTCAATGTTGGGACCTTTGCTGTTTGTAATATATGTAAATGATTTGGAGGTGAATGTAACTGGTCTGATTAGTAAGTTTGCTGATGACACAAAGGTTGGTGGAATTGCAGATAGCGACGAGGACAATCAAAGGATACAGCTAGATTTGGATTGGTTGGTGACTTGGACAGAGAGATGGCAGATGGAGTTTAATCTGAAAAAATGAGGTAATACAGTTTGGAAGGTCTAATCCAGATGGAAAGTATACAGAATATGGCAGAACCCTTAAGCGTACTGATAGGAAGGAGGATCTGGATGTACAGGTACAGTGGCAATGCAGATGGAAAGGGTGCTCAACAAGGCATATGGCATGCTTGCATTCATCAGTCAGGGCATTGAGTTTAAAAATTGGCAGGTCATGTTGTAGCTTATAGAACCTTAGACTGCAATTGGAATATTGTGTTCAATTCTGGTCGCCACACTACCAGAAGGATATGGTGGTTTGGAGGAGGGTACAGAAAAGATTTACCAGCACGTTGTCTGGTCTGGAGCACATTAGCTATGAGGAAAGGTCGGAGAAACTTGGGTTGTTGGCACTGGAACTATGGAGGTTGAGGGGTGCTCTAATAGAGGTCTATTTATGAAGAGCATGGATAGACTGGATAGTCAGAAGCTTTTTCCCAGGGTGCAAGAGTCTGTTACCATGGGCCATGGGTTTACAGTGTGAGGGGCAAGGTTTAAAGGTGATGTATGAGGCAAGGTTTTTTTTAAACAGAGGGTGGTGGGTGCTTGGAACTCACTGCCAAGGGAGTAGTGGAAGCAGATATGATAGTGACTTTTAAAGAGCATCTTGACAAATATATGAATAGGATTTGAGTAGAGTGATACAGTCCCTGGAAGGATAGGGGGTTTTAGTTGTGATGGGCAGGATGTCGGTGCAGGCTTGGAGGGCTGGAGGGCCTGCTCCTGTGCTGTAATACTCTTCGTTCTTTGAACACACTTTACATTCAATGGCAAGATATGTCAGCAGATCAACTGAACTCCCTTGGGCTCATCCGTCTCCAGACTGGTAGCTGACAAACCCCTCCCACAGATCCAACCCAAGCTCTGGATCAGATATATGGACAACATTTTTGTAATGATGCAAAAGGACAGTAATTGAGACCACCCACTGACTTATCAACACCATACTCTCGGGTATCAAATTTGCAAGAAAGAAGAAAACAATAATTCCCATTCCTGGGTGTGATGGTGGAAAAAGAATGGTGACTCCACTACAAAAGTATACAGGCAATCCACACATACTGACCAGGTCTTCAACTATGGGAGCTGCATTCAAACCCTTTCAAAAGGGCCATTACACACTGCAGCACACCAGATCTGCAGAAGGAAGACCTCTACAAAGTCTTTACCAGGAATAGATACCCTGCAGTTTTATCCACAGATGTTTAACCAACAGGCAACACACCCAGGGCACCCCAAAACAATTTTTCAAGCCCTCAGAAGGGTCACTGGACCCAAAAACATTAAACATTTTCTCTCCATAAATGCTGCCAGACCTGCTGAGTTTCTTTAGTAATTTGTTGTTGAAGATGAGAAGCTAGATTGGTGAGAATGGGCACATTGGCAGTACTGAAAACAATCCATTTCAGGATAGGATCTGAGGTTTGGAAGTGGGTAATGGTTATGGAAGATGATAATCAGCCTCTAAAATTGTTAAGTTTGATATTGAGCCCTGAAGATGATAAGATCCCGAAACAGAAGATGAGGTTTTGGAGAAGCAACATATCAAAAAATGACCCTGAGCTTCCAGTCGCCTGTCACTCTAACACCATGTTCTCTGGACAATATCTTTGTCTCTGGCTGGCCACAGTGCTCCAGTGAGATTCACAGCAAACTGGTGGAACAGCAGCTCATTTTTCACTTAGGGACACAATAGCCTTCAGGATTCAACACAGTTTAACAATTTTAGAGCATGAGCACCTTCACCCCTGGTTCTGCCAAGACATTGATTACTTTACAGTAAAGCCATTTTCATTTTTTTTAATATCCAGAAGTACTCTTACACACAACTGTTTTCCTGATCACCAAATCACCTATGATGTTTTTTCTGCCTAAGTACTACCAGTAAATCACCTGTTTTCCAACTGAATAATTTACATGCAAAGCCCATTAGAGCAACAATCTATTTTCAACTACTCATAATCCCCTTTATCACATAACTAGATTCTCCTCTTCCCCAATTTACTATCAACATTCCCAATGTCTTTCTCTTTTTCTCTCTGGGATCTCTCTCCACCTATCCAATCACCCCCACGCCATCATCATAAATACAATTTTTTTTAACCAAAACACTGATGAAAAAGCAGAACACAGAGTGCAATGAAACCTGAATACAATGAAACCTGAATTTTTTTAAAAAAAACATCATTCAGAGGATGTGAGGGTTGCTGCCAGGGTCAGCTTTTAATAGTCTACTGCTCACTGTTGGAATCTTGTCATTGCAATTTTCGCACAAACTTCACACACATGATTTTTGGTCTTGCTTGTGTGAACAGACAGCACTAGTATATTCTAATGAGGATGCATTATACACCATGGAGCAAGTTAATTCCATAAAAGATAATGTCCTCTTGCCCATCTGTCAGTAGCTTAAGGATCCATGGAGAAAAGATGTAGAAGGATAGAGAAATGTTTTTCATTTTTTTAGAAAAAAGGAAAAAACATGCATTATCTATCTCAGAGGTAGTAAGAACTGCCGATGTTGGAGATAACACAGTGGTGTACTTGAGGAGCCGCAAAGCAAACTGTCTTTGGAGGATTGGATGTTGTGTTGATGCCTACTTCTGAAGAAATTGGATTATTGGAAATTGAAGAATATGCAGGGTAACAGGGAAAAACAGTGGGAGTAGGTGAGTTGTTGTCTCAAACAGGCAACACATATGACCTTTTGCCCTAACTTTGTGATTCCGTAAATGCCATTTTAGATTTGCCCACTGTAATCAGCTTGCAGAAATAGTTCACCACAGTCCCAAAAATTGTGAAAATACACATTCCATGAACTTGAAGAATCCTCCCTCAGCATCTATCTACTGTTAAATCAGCCACAGCAAGGCTCCATATTCTCAGCTCACATTTCTCCTGCATCCAAAACTCATCCCTTGGCCAACATCATGTAAGCTGATCCTTGGGCTCAGTTTTACAGTGGCATGTCTTACAAGATGCAAGGGATTATATAGACCAGAGGTCCTGTGGTTACATTCACCAAGTTTTTCAAAAATGGCTTTAATGCTAAAATATTGCTTGATCAAAGCCCAATTTAGTAGTTTTAAGACTGTTCAAAATTCCATGAAGCATCCCACAAACAACTATTCCATTAAGTCTAAGGCTGTATGGAACAGCAGTTTGAAAAAAATAAAATCAGCTGTATTCTATATAGTTTTTTTAAAAATTGCTGTTTGCATCATTTGTCTTATGTAAGTGGACACACTGAGCACTTGTTTTTTGGCACTAATAGCACATTGGTTAGAAAATCAAGTTACTGAAGTTTAATTAAATTATGTGCAATATTTTGTGAAAGCAGGCCAAAATCTTACAAGTAGCGATTTCCTCTGCTTTCCCAGCCACTTTTCTTTCATGGACTATGCCCTTCACTGGTAAGCTAGAATTCATTTCAAGAGCAACCAGCAATTGACAACGTGTGGCTTGCTAGACCATTTCACAGGACAGTTAAGAGTCAACCACATTGCTGCATGTCTGATGTTATATGCAGGCCAAACCAGCAAAGGACAAAAAAGAACTTCCCTAAATGGCACTAATGAACTTACAGCATTTGGTGATAACTCTCAGTCTCAGTATTGGTGTTCAGATTTATTAACTGACTTTATTCCAACACCAACATGGTGAAAGTTGAATCTACATCACCAGTGATTAGCTGGACCTTTGGATTACTAGGCCAGTGACATTACCTGTGAACCACTAGCTGAGTGGGAAAAATGGAAATTTACTTTGGAGGGTTTTGCCAAAGTTAGAGTGGGAGATTGGAGAATCTTATAGAAGTTAGTGATATCTGTACTTTAATAGAACATGACAATAAAATAGATCTTCTGGTTTTAGGTAGATGTAAACCAATGTCCTAAGAAATACATGTCGACCAGTTCATTTGATTATGTTTTTCATTTGCAAAGCACCTCAAAAATAACATGTTTTTGTCTAACTATCGCAGGCGTGGTTTGCTTTTCAAAGGCCCATTTGTACTTAATTTCACTTGAAATAGCAACAAAGCATAGCAAAGATAAAAATTCTGATGGCCAGTTTTATAGCTCAAAGTTCCATGAAGTTCTGTACAAAAGCCTGGTTATCCCCAAAAATCCAGGAACAGGAAAGACCTATTATTTCAGGAAATCAGGGAAGTGCTATTGTGTATATTAAAACTCCTGTGAAAAATTAGTTACAGATAAGCATAGAAATAAATCTAATATTTTGGCATTAAAATTGTACCTCTGGTTAGCATAAATTAAAGTGCATGCAAAATTCCAATTAACAATTGCACAAGTTACCCTGGAGTAGCTTAGGAAGGGACAAATAAATGAACCATCATCAGAAGTCCCATCTAAAATTAAGATCACTGAGCACTGTTATTAGTTGACTTCATGTGGGAGTATTCGGATCAAAAATCTATGGCATTAGGATGTAGCTGCTAAATACTAAAGATGTAAACCACAAAAACGTTAGTTCTGATACCTGAAGTGACAATGTGAAAACTATCCAGAGTGAAGGTGGCTTATCAAAATGGTCTACCTCAAACATCAGCCAATTTAAAAAAAAGGGTTTCAGGCTTGCTTTATTTAATCTGATATTATTTACAGAGTCAAACATCTTATATAATGACATTTAAAATAAGATACTTGCTAAAATATATAAAAATATTTTGCAGTGCACATACATATTTGTCAAATATTTCACTTTAGGAATTTCTTTTGGTAATAGTAGTAAGTACACTGAAAGTAGCACCAAGATAAATAAGATAGCAGATTTTCTTCAGAAGCTTTCACAGTTTAAAGATGTACCCAAGTAGCCCAAAAGGGAAAATCAATTCATAAAAAAGCATGGCACAGCACATAGATTCTATGTCATGTAAAATGACTTATTTTCTTGCCCAAGAAAAATAAACACTCCCTTTGTAAGCACAAGAACATTTAACAATGATATGAAAGATAAAGAGAGCCATTCTTCACTTTGAATCTATTTCATCATTTGATTAAATTTATAATTTCCTGAAACTTTGTTCCAATAATGATAGTTGATAAATTATAAGTTAATTCTGATGAAATACATATGAAGCTGTTTAGAATTTAAATTTGCCATTCTTAGTTTTCATGTAACAACCTAATGCTACGTAAAAACCAATGAAGAAATCATTGATTTGAAATGTTAACACCACTTCATGCCACAGATGCTGCCAGACCAGCTGTATATTTCCAACATTGTTGTTATTTTCGATTTCCAGCACCCACAATATTTTGCTATTTTAAATAAATTACCATAAGAATACCAAGGTAAAATTAAGAACCAAGGTAGAATTATGGGATGAAATACTGAGCATTAGTTTCTGAAACATCCAATGTTTGACACTGGGAGATATGATCATTAATGTGGCCTTCTCTAATGTGGAAATTGAATTTACCTTAAAAATTTTCTAATCATACCTAGTCCAAATAAAAGGAAATATATCGCACCCAAAATAGGTTTATTCACATGACCTTTATGGCCTCACCTTTTCATCTGTCAAAGTCTGCTCTTTGCATCCCGTACCTTTACAGGAAGAGCAATTTTTTCTCTATCAACTTTACCAAAATAGGTACTTGAGAACTTTTATTAGGTTATGTCAAGCTTTTTATTTTCCAAGGAGAACAATCCTAACTTGTCCAATTTCTCATCATAACTGTAGTCCTTCATCTTTGGCCTCTAAATTTTGCCTGAATGTCATGCCTAGAATTGTCCATAGTATTCCATTGGCAAAATATGGATCTGGGTGGCAATGGCTAATAGTATAATCGCTGGACTGTTAATCCAGAGACCCTTATAATATGCTGGGAACTTGGGTTTGAATCCCATCATGAATTTGAATTCAATAAATAATAAAAAAATCTGCAATTAAGTCTAATAGTGACCATGAATGGCAGGAAAACTCATCTATTTCACTAAAGCCCTTTCGGGAAGGAAAATGCCATCCTTACCTGGTCTGGCCTACATGTGACTCCAGGCCCACAGCAACATGGTTGATTCTTAACTGCCCTCTGAGCAATTAGGGATGTGCAATAAATGCTGGCCTAGTCATATCCTCATCCTGACAGTGAATTAGAAAAAAAAATACAAAAGTCTATGCTCACCCACATGACAAATTGCTGAACAGACAGAAATCTGGCTAGAAAAATGGTGGGGGGGGGGGGGGGGGGGGCGCGGAAAAAAGACAAAGAACAGGAGTATAAAATATTTAAGATGAGAGCTATGTAGAAAGCACTGCTCCACAAAGACCAATGCTGAGGTCATTGTAATTCACATTATACATTAATAGGTTGGCCTTAAAATATCAAAACCAGATTATATCAAACAGGGATTATATATGGAGAAAGAAAAGAATACAAATCATCAGAAGACTTATGACTGGGCAGTTAAGCAGCAAATCAAAATTAACAATAATAAATACAAGGTGCACGCTGGTACAAGAGGTGGAATTAACCACCACACTTTAAAATAAACAGCAAAAGGAGTCTAGGGATGCTGGTAAATGAATTCTTAAAAGCAACATAGGTGGTCAGGTCAGCAAAGAAAGAGGAAAAGAGAACTTCTAGCTTTGAGATTTTTTTTCTGAAGAAGGGCCCCAACCCTAAACGTCAACTTTCCTGCTCCTCTGATGCTGCCTCCAGATCTACACTGCTATTGAGGACTTTTAGCTTTAGCTGTTTTGAATTTCAGTTTAGATAAGTTAAAACTTGTATAGAACCCAAGTTCTTGATGTACTGTGCAGAATTCTGATTTCCATATTATGAACATAGTTGAGAAGTGCTGGAGAAAATGCAAAAAAAAACGATTAGGATGGCACCAGAATGCAAAGTTTGCAGCCATGGAGAAAAATTAAACAGGTTAGGGCCTTGGAAAACATGACTGGATTAGACAAGTTAGACTGGACAGGATATTTCTATTTGTGGGTGAGAATCTAAAACTAGGGCGCAAGTACAAAACAGTAACTGCTATATGGTTAGAATGTGAAACTTGGACTCAAGTGATTAAAGGAAATAGCATAAGTGCTTTTAAAAGGAAACTGAGATGAAGAGGAATTTCATGAGGTTGGCAAATCTGTGGAATTATTGCTTTGGAAGGCCGTGGAGGCTGAAACACAGAATGCCTTTAAAACAGATATGGGTGGATTCTTGATTAGCAAAGGGGGTCAGGGGATAGGGTCAAGGACTACAGGGAGAAGGCAGGAGAATGAAATTGAGAAACACATCAGCCATGATTGAATGGCAGAGCAGACTTGGTGGGATAAATGGCCTACATCTGTTCTGACATCTTATGGCCTTATTAGCCGATTCCTGGGATGGCACGATTGACATATTGAGGGGTACTGGACGAGTTAGGGCTATATTTATAGTCTGTCATTCTTCTAAACTCCAATCTCATAAAAAAACAATGAAATCCTAACAGATCTGGACAGGGTGAACATAGGAAGGATGTTGCTGATGATCAGGGAGTCCAGAACCACGGTTTATAACCTAGGGATTATCAGCTAGGCTATTTAGGAATGAGTTCAGAAATTTCTTCACCCAGAGAATGGTAAGCCTGTATATTTATCTGACAAAGATGGCAGAGACCAAAACACTGAATGATTTCAAGAGGTTAGAAGTAGTTCTCAAGTCTAAAGGGATCAAAGGGTAAGGGGAGAAAGCAGTAACTGGAAATTATTAAATGATAAGCCATAATCATATTAAATAGTAGAGCTAGCTTGAAGGATCAAACATCCTTCGACTCATTTTCTATATTTCTAATACCAAACAGTATTGAGAACAGCAACAATTTGTTAGGGGGAGGTAATATAATGATTTCACATATCTCACATTAACTTGGAAACTTAAAACAAGTATCCTTAAGCAGGCTCATCTATTGGTTAACTGATCTGTAAACTGCCACTCATTTTGGATTTACAGACCACTACTAGGACTGTTGGTCAGAAACACAAAGGACCTATGATCATAAGTATGTCACTAAACTCAGTATTAGCTATGCAGGTCAGAAAAGCCCAATTTTCACATGTTCTATATAAATACTACTGCAACTAACAAATTATCTTGATTGGGGAGAAGGGGGTTAATATCATTTGATTACTCTTCACTGACTCTGGTGTTAAGGAATACATTCATATAGTTTCACACTTCCCACATCTTGATCGTGATCATGCTTTAGCACTCAATCAAAACTTAAACAGACAAGGTACCTGAGAGAGTGTGAACGCGGGATTCAATGCCCTTAAGAGGCCAGATGATCCTGAGGAATGAGGTTAAGATCCCTTCGAAAAACTATTTTGAAAAAGGAATATATTGATGACATTAAGGCTATTCATGCCAGTGGAATTTGCAGGAGAAAAAGTGTGATTAAATATTAACGGGGGTTGAATTTGGGGAGCTTAGGTTAAGTTACCCACCAACAATTCTTGCGTTCCAAATGTTCATAACGAATAAAACAGTGTGCAAGTGGAATATCCAATTTTGTAGGAACATTAAACTGAATGAGAAATCAAAACGATGTGTAAAAAGTGGCAGAATTCAGACTTCTACAAAATCAAGCAATTAAACAAATGCATGACAAACAGCGGTTAAATTAAAGTAGTTTCAAGCAGATCAAAATATTTGGATACAATAATTAAACACTGACATTTTTCAGATTGCAAGTCAGATCATCTGTTATGTTGGATAGACAGATTTATCATGGCTTCTATATAAAGCACTACTGAAATCATGTTTCAGAGACAGTAGAAACTGCAGGGTCTAGGCCCGAAACATCAGCCTTCCTGCTCCTCTGATGCTGCTTGGCTGCTGTGTTCATCCAGCTCTACACCTTGGTATTTCAGATTCACCAGCATCTGCAGGTCCTACAATCTCATACTCTGGATACTATTTTTTTGTTGTACAATACTGGCTGGCCCTTTTTTACAAAAAGGATTTATATCCCAGTCACAAAAGTGGACAGTAGTTCACAAAATGAAGCAAAGAATACTTGAATGCATAAATATGTTACAGTAAACATACTCGCCAGAGAGGGAGTGCAAAGGTTCATTTCTAGGTGGCAGGCTTGTTGAATGAGGAGGTTAGGTTGATTAGGTCCATATTCAATGGAGTTTAGAAGAATGAGATGGGGTCCACTGAAATGTATAAAACTCTGTCAGAAACTGAATACATTGATGATACTGTCTTTGGTGATGGTGAGACTGTGGAACAAAGATCACAACTTCAGTATATGGAATAGGCCATTTAAAACAGAGATGAAGAGAAACTTCTTCACCCAGAAACTGCTGAACCTGTGGAATTCTCCATCACATCAGGCTAACAAGAACAAATTGCTGAATATATTGAAGAAATACATAGATTTCTAGAAGTAGAAATGGGAGTATGGCATTGAGATAGTTAGCCAAGATGATATTAAGTGTCAAGATTCAGCTATTGTCTATCTTTACAGAAATTATTTCAAGAAACCTACAATGTAATTTCACTATGATACAGGGTTATAGAAAATTGTGAACAAAAATAAAAGATGAAACTTTCTTTTTCATTTTACAACCCAAAAAACTCATTCTAGTTAAGATAATGCCGTACAATTTCAAATTTCTAAACATTAATACAGTTGACAGGGCAATGAATAAGCAAGGTGCACGCAGCTGTAAAAATAAAAATCCTAATAGAGAAATGCTGCACTCCAGGTAATCACATTCAGAATAGTAACACATTACCACAGGGCACTTCTATCCAGACTTAAGTTAACTGGAAACAAAATACAAGTTTTATTTTCCCTGAGTTAAATGTCACTGAGGAAGTGCACTTGGAAAAATATGCTGTTGTGTGTATTTGGATCACGATGATACGATAATGGCCAGTTTCTCAAGTCTGTGACCAAATAATTGCTGACGACTTGTAACAGAAAGCTTCAGGTACCATTGCAGTCTACATTTATTGTATCAATGGACACCTCCACCCCCAACAAAAGGTTTAGACTAGACCATCACTTAACTGATTGAGGTAGTTATTACTCCTGCATCAATAGGTGTTTCCACAAAAACACAATTTAAATTGTTTAAAATTTTGAAAGTTCACCAATTACTCATTAAGGATACAAATTTATAAAAAAATTACAATGTAATATACATCAAAAGTGAATAAAGTATAAAGTACAATTACTGAAGTGCTATGGTTTTCAAAAGCATGGATAATGAAAATACATCATGCTCCATCATTCCTCTTCCAAAAATGTCATATAAACCTTTACTGCATTGCGACCTTCAAATGTGCTGTGCTTGGTGCAAATAAATTCCAAACAGAAGAGCTCATTAAAAAAAAGAATATTTAGACAATTAATGCTTTTGTTGTAAAGTACATTGAGATCTAGTAGTAACCTAAGAGAAATGTTGAACTGTAGATTTAACCAGTTCTTACAAGACAGAACAAAATAAGAGTAAAGAATGTTTACAAAAAAGTATTAGTGCAACCTCTGATATCTACAACATTGTTCACACAGCTTCAGGTTTTGGATACAAAGCAGCAAATACAAGTGTTATTGCTACATACATTCAACCTGAATCAGTAGGCTGAATATCAAGGCACTAATGTGACGCTGAGTGAGATAAAGTTTTCTTCTTAAAATTCTCAATTTATGACAGGTTGTGCCAAGCCTTGGTAGGAACTGATGCATTGTTTTATTTCAGTCATCCATTGTTACGGTATAATCCTGCATCAACTCGAGTTTCCTATATGCAAAAATTGAAAAAATTAACTTCCAAAATATCTCCTCACAAATTCTCCTATGTCATTTAAGCATTTCAAGCCTAACAATGGGAATTTTTAATTCTTCAAATGGCATTGACATTAACATGGTTAAACCAGATGGGAAATAAGGACTTTTAAAAAATAAACTGCACCATGATTGATTTCACCATACCCAGCAACTCAGTATGAGTAACTGTTTGTTTCATTTGATGAGAAAAACAAAAAAAGGTGTGACAAAATGCAAAAAATTGGATTTTCTCTGACAACTAATCACGTTCTTAAAGAGTTTTCAAGTGCTTGATTTGTTAACTCCCTCAGTGCTTTTGTTTAATGAACCTGACAACTGATTTCTTTTGTTAGATGCTCTCAACTAGTCTACAATTGAAGTACAGTTGCGGGTATGTTTGTCACTATGATAATAATATACTTAGTGGTAATTTCTGGACAACAGGAGGTGGAAAAGCACATAGGAATAAATGTTGCTAAGGTCCCTGGACCTGACAGCCTGCTTCATAGGGTTTTAAAATAAGTGGCTACATCTTTTTGCAATCTTCCAGAAATCCCTAGAATCTGGAAATGTTCCAATGGATTGGTAAACTCAAAATGTAACGCCACTATTACAGAAAGGAGGGGCAGAAAACATGGAACTATATACCAGTTAGTCTAATATCTACCACTGATGAAACAGTGCGATCCAGTGGAACAGAGAAAAACATAACCATATTGGCTCTGCCCGACTGTATGAAAAGGAAATCACATTTGACAAATTTCTTTTTGGGATGTAACAAACAAGGTAAATAAAAGAAAAATCATGTAATGTCTCTGGACTTGCAAAACGCATTTGATAAGGTGTCACTTTAAAGCATACTACTCAAGGTAAGAACCCGTGGTATTGGGGGATAATAGGAGCTTGAACAGAGAATTGGCTAATGCATGTGAAATATTCAGGTACACTAGACTTCCTCCTTGTATGAGCCTTTATTCATTGTAGTTTAGAAGAATGAGAGATGACCTTATTGAAATACAATATCTTAAAGGGGACTTGTGGATTTCTGGAAGATTATTGCTCATGGGAGGGACACTAAAACTAGGACGTAGTTTGAAATTAAGAGATCTCACTTTTAGAAACTGAAACAAGTAGTGTTCTCCAAGGGCAAGTTCTGTTAGTTTGTGAAATTTTCAGATTCACAAACTACAAGCAGTGGTGTGAGACAGGGATTAGTCCTGGAACTTTAACTATATACAATCTATATTAGTAACTTGAATAAAGCAACCAAGAACATTCTTGCCAAAGTTTGCTGATAATGAAAAGATAGGTAGGAAAACAGGTTGAGGAACAAGTCACAATGTTAGTTGTTCCTTAAATGCATTGGCATTCTTCACGTCAATTACTCCCTATGATGATGGGCTCACATTCATGGGTGCAAGACGGCTATGATAAATTGGAAATGTCGCTCAAAGGAAGGACAGTAACTAGGCCATGGCAGACATTTAAGAACAGCATGCTGTGAAACTGCAACAATTGTTCATTCCTGTCTGGCACACAAATAGAAGGGAAAGGTAGCCCAACCATGGCTAACAAGGGGAACTATGCAGGATTAGATACAAAGGAGGGACATACAAATAGGCTAAAAATAGCAGACTCAGGGACTGGGAGCAGATCATACTTCAAAGGGGTGCAGAAAGATTGATTAAGATGGGGAAAATACAGTAATGAACAAGCTTCTGGGGAAAATATAGAAGCTTTTACAATCATTTTGTAAGTATGTGAAGTGAAAAAAGTAGTCAGGATGAATGCAGGTCCATTACAGTCAGAGGCAGAAGAGTATACTGGTGAAACAAAGAGTTGGCAGTCCAATGGAATACACATTTTAGTTATGTCTTCACAAAGCTCAGTGGTTAGCACTGCTGCCTCATAGCACCAGGATCTTAGACAATCGCCAAGGGTGGAATTGAACCTATGTCAAGTTTGCACATTCACCCAGTTTGTGTTTTCTGAGAGCATTCCGGCGTCCTCCCATAGTCTAAAGATATGTGGGTTAGGTGGATTGGCCACGATAAATTGTCCAGTTTGTCCACAGATATGCAAGTTAGGTGAATTAGCCTTGGGAAATGCAGGACTGCAGGGATAGGGTTAAGGGAGGTGGGTCTGAGTGGTATGCTCTTCAGAGGGTTGGTGTGGATTTGATGGGCTGAATGCCTACTTCCACACTGTACTGATTCTATGATTCTAGTACATAGAACATTTCTGAAAATGTTGGGGAAGTAGGAGTCTAGCAAGAGTGAGGAATGAAAGGAAATCAGTCAGTGAAGTGTTGGAGAAATTGAGTCCCCAGGGCTCAATAATCCATATCTGAGAAAACCCAAGCGGCCCTCGAAATAGTGGACGAATGGATGGTCATCCTAAGAGATGTGACAAACTTTCGAATAGCTCCTATAGATTAGCAGCTAACACCACTACTAGTAAAAGAAATTTTTAAAAACTATCCTAGAATTCTACAGCAATTAGCCTGACATTGGTAGTAGAGGAGTGGTAGAGGCCATTATAAAATGAGCAGGGTACTTGAGAAACAGCAACAGGATCAAAATGAACATTAATGTATAAAAGGGAAATCAAATCTACTGTAAATTTCCAATCGCGTAGAGTTGACAAAGGGGAGCTAGTGAATGTGGTTTATTTGAACTTTCAGAAAGCTTTGGTAAGATCCCATACAAGAGATTGACAAGTAAAGCATGTGGAATTGAGGATAATGTGCTGACATAGATGTAGAATTAGTTGGCAGACAGATAATAAAGAATAACAATAAGTAGGGCCCCCCCCCCCCCCCTCCACAGTTGCACCCAGTGACTAGAGAGTACTGCAGAGATCACTGCTTGGCCCCCAGCTATTCACAATATGTATGAATGATTTAGATGAGGGAGCTAAAATGTAATACGCCATGTCTGCAGATGACAGAAAACTAAGTGAAATGGTGATCTGTGAGGAGGATGCAGAGATGCTTCAATGAGATTGAGACAAATTGGGTGAATTAGTAAGTGCATTGGAGATGAAGTACATGGTAACAAAAAACAGGGAGGCAGATTATCTAAATAGTTATAAACAGAGAGGAGAGTGTGCAACGAGACCTGGGTGTCCTTGTATATCAGTTGCTGTAAGCAAGTATGTAGATATAGCAGGCAGAGAAGGCACAGGGTACATTGGACTTTGTAGCAAGAGAAGCAGAAATGATTTGTTGTAAAATTTCACAGGCCTTGGTTAGACCACAATTGGAGTGCAGTTTTGGTCTCCTTATCTGAGTAAGAATGCTCTAGCTATAAGGCAGATTTATTTTTGAGATGGCAAGACTGATGTATGAAAGACGACTGGGCTGGTTGGATTGTTGGCAAAAAAAAACCTCCCTTAATTTTGGAGAGTCAATTGCATCAAATATGCATTCCATGGCATCTTTTCCATGAAAGAGTTGATTCAAAAGTTTTTTTTTTAAACATAAAAAAGGATTTTAACAGTTGAAGCCTCAGGAGCTGCAAATTACACTTTGTGATCTTGTCTCAGTATAACTTTCTGTACACAGAAACCATATCAATTAACCAAGGATAAGCATTTAAAATTTAACCAATTGAGACACCAATGGGACAGTTACATAAATGTGTTATCTCACAATAGAGGAATACTGACTAATATTCTTGTGTGCCCCATTGGTTTTCCAACAAGTTTGTTATTGCCTCATTTCTCAAAAAGCTTTCATCAAGCTTTGGGATGTTCATCTTAGGAACAGAAAACACAAAGAAAAGGCCATTTTGCACTGCAAGGCCACAATTCAATATCATTTGTGACTTAACTTTACATCTGTTAATAACCTTTGAAAGATTTTTATAGTCAATTTCAGTTATAAAATTAATTAAGCAATAATTGTCATTCATATAGAGTACAAACTTATCACTGTGTAAAGTAATACTTCCTAATCTCACTCCTGCAAGGCCTCTCTATCTTTTAGAACATGACTCTTCAGTCTAGATGCTGTAATTAAAAGAAATAGTTCCTTCCAATCTATCCTACTAGTAGCTTCTAACAGCTGCAGAAACTTGATCAAATCACCTCATCACTGTTAACAGAATAAACTTAGTTTGTTGAATCTCACTTTGTAGTGTGACCCTTGGAGTTGAGGTATTATTCCAGTAATACTCAATGCTAACTCCCACATCAATATATTTTAAAGTGTGGTACCCAGATGAGTTGTGATCTCCAGGTCTAATCTAATAAGTGTTGACATGTGGTAGGGGCAGGTTACATTTAATACAGTCAGATACAGTGTAAAGCCCCCTTTACTCTGCTCAAAAAGAAATGTGTGCAATATCCACATTGGGCCAGGGTGGGCTTTTTGTTTCCCATGACAGCCATCACATAGTAGTGCCAATTTTGGCACTATGCCCATAAATAACTGCCTTAAGGCAGCCCATATCTACTGAATCAGAAGTCAGAAGACTTCCATCTCATTCTGAACAGGATTTTAACCCAGAAGTTATGGCTAACCAACTCCAGCCCAGGTTAGACAGAAAATTTCAGACAAGTGAAAGAATGTTTGCCGAAATTATTTAATATAAATAGATATGGCTTCATTGGTCTTAACTGGCCATACAGAAAATGCATGCACACAGAATAATGGCAAAGTGCCAGTGGATAAAACATTACTACATCTTAGGGTGCAGTAGTTTTTTTATACTAGCTTTTCATTTCACTTCACTGAATCAGGGTCATAACTACAGACTTCAATAAATAAAAGGTAGAGGTAGAATGGCTGAGGTTTCAATTGTTCTGCAACGATGAATTATTGAAAAATGGATTACCCTTACCTATTTGAAACTGTAATTGATTATATGGTAGTCTTTGTTCAACAGATGATCGTCTCAGCCTCTTCACTGTTGCTGCAGTTGTACTCACATCTTGGCATCTTTTCCTTTTCCCTGCATTACTCTTCACTATTTCTGCATTTTCCTTTTGTGATTTATTTTCTTTGACTGGGTTACTGTTGCTACTCAATGAAGGAAAGTGATCGCTGTCAATGTGGCAGGGCATTGACCATTTGCTGGGAAAGTGCTGAACTTTTTTAGATGGCAAACTGCTTAATCCAGTCTCATTACTTGTCCTTTCTTTGTGCTTTCTCTTCCCTTTCAGTTCATATAAAGTAGGACCTGTAGAGTGTGAGCTTTGTGTTTCAAATGCATTAACTTCACCACAAGAATCATTATGTTCTTCAGTGTACCTCTGAAGGTTACTTGTGCCTTTAGTATCAGATAATCTATTTTTGGACTGCTGCCAGGCATCATAATTTCTAAAATGGCTCTGTTCCAGAGAGTTTATCTTTCTTAGAAATACCCTACACTCTTTAAAATTGCCCAGTTTCCAGTTTGCATTTTGGAAAGTGGTTTTGTGTTGCCCCTCCAGAACTGACTCTTGTTCTGAATCTTCTGCTAAGGATTCAAATTTTTCAGTTCTTTTGCATTTGGGGTAGTTTGTTGAATTTAAGTTCTGTACGGTGGCACAGTCAGATAAACCAACATCTACGCTATTTACAGGTTTAAGTTTATCTTTGCTTTCATTTTCCTTTCGACTGGCCATTAATACTGGCTCTCCTTCAGGTGGAAAGCTATTAATTTCAAGCTCAGTTTTCTTACTGTTTTTGCTGACTGCTGTTTTCATGGTGCTTGGCTTAAGATTTTGGTACTGTGGATTTCCACTTACACATTTCCAAACAGATTTCCACTGTTCATACTGAACTCTACGATGCTGTGACAATTCTTTGTGGCTTGAATGTTGTGGTTTACAGCAAAGTCGTAAAAGCTTCCTTCTGTCTTTACAGACTTTTAAATTGGACATTCTGCTTGAAGGAGGGAAGTGCGTTCTTGGTTTTACAGGAGATTCTAGTGCAAATTTTTTAAGGTGCTTTTTTAAATGCTCCGCTTGAGGATTCGAACAAGTATTAACTTGACTTCCTGCTGTTAAAACTCCATTAGCATTCAGAACTTCAATAGGATCACGTGCATTCTCTTTTCTTACAATAGATAATGAATGAGTTTCTGTTGTTTGCATGAACCATGCACAAATTTTATCCATATTACAATTTTTCTGAAACAACATTTGGACTGGAGAAACTTGAACATGCTTATCGTCACCCACAATCACCACAGATTTAGTTACTCTATCTAAGTGACCTGGGTATTTTCTTTTGTCAGAATTATTCAATTCTGCAGGATCAACAGGCAGCCAACCATGGTTGACCAGTTCAAATTGTTTGTCAAGTTCTTCCTGCAAAGTTTGTTTTGAAATGGAGGTGTGCCACCATTTCAGTGAAGCGCTTGACACAAAAATGGGATCTGCTGATAGTTCCGAACTACAGCCAAATTCAGCTACTTCATTTGTGGTTTCCTCTTTCTTATTCACTGATGGAAGATTTGAGGTGATGTTTTCAGATACAATAGTAATATCCAAATTTCTGTTTTTAGCAAGTTCATTCCCTGGTTTGTTTAAAAGCACTTTCCGAGATTTGTGTACCAAAGCATTACTTTGAGAAAATGAACTGGAGCTTGCGAAAGAATGCAGGAAGTGTAGAGATGGTTTTTTGAGTCTAACAGAATGTCTCAAGGGTAGGACAGATTTTGCTTTCTTGTCACCAAGACTATCCTTTGAGCTTATTCCACAATCATTTTGTATTATTGCAGATGATTCACCATCTTCGTTTGATGCATCTACAGACAATTTATTTGACGGTGAATACTCTTGGACCAATGGAGGTAATACACTATTAATACTGACTTTTCTTTCCTGAGGTGATACTGCATCAACAGTTACTGATATACCTGAAATTTTAACTTTTGCAGGGCGCCCAGGCTTTCGCTGTCCACTGTTAGAAGTTTTAAGAGCAGTCGGCTTACTATTTGGACAAATAGCATTGCCACTGCTGTGAAGCAAAACAGTTTTATCTTTAATGGGTCTCACTAAATCAAATCGATTTTCACCTTGGGTCACAGATGCAGAACTAGGAGGCTTACCAAAAAATTCCTCTGCAGACCCCTGCACCATTTCTTCTATTTGTTTCTCAGAAGTTTGATTTAAATCACTCTTAGTAGCATTAATGACAATTTTATCATTCTTGGACACAAACCTTCTGAACCGTCTCGATCTTCCATAGACAACTGTAATTCTAATATTGCGGCTATCATCTGTGGAAGATAAACGTAATGTACTGACTTTTCCAGTATCTGGAGCTTCAGCTGTGCATTCAACAGGTTCAGGCAGTTCTATTTTAGGTTTAGGTGGTCTGCCCTTTGGCCTTTTAATCTGTTTTTCCACAGGTGGGCCTAGTTTTTTGGGACGACCAGGCTTGCGTTTTAGAATAGATTCGTCTATTTCCTTTGGAGTTGCTGCCAATTCTATTATTTGATCGGTAATTTCAACTGCAGCTTTTCTTGTAAAACTGTTGGAACGAAATGCAGAACTATTATAACTACAGGTTTCCATTTCAACATTACAATTAACTTCCTCACAGGCAGGTGAACTTTCTGAACAACTCTGCAAACATTCTGCTGCATGACTACTTTCAGCTACTGAATTTGGGAAATATTCCACTGTATCACCACTTTTAGGACATGGGTTTGGGAAATATTCTGGCGTGTTACTACTTTCAGCGGTGAATGAATTACTTTCCTCTGGTGTTTTAAGAAGAACATCAAGATCAAGGTTTGAAATACAGCTGGTTGTGTCAATCTTAGAAGAGTTTACAGACTTCAGCGTATATTTAATTCCTTTTTCACTACTTATTTTAGACAGAAACATTAGTTTTATGGGGCTGTTGTAGCTACTTGGACAATTCTGACCTGTTTTATTTGTAGAATTAGTATTCTCAAAAACTGAGCATTCACAAGCTGCACGTTGTAGACCATCAGGCTTGCCAACAAATTCCTCGGCAGAGTCTTTTTGCTGCAATGGGGAAATTACACTCAGGTAGTCACTGCCTAAAAGTGAATTAGACTCAAGCATATTTGCAGCTCCGGATTCAGGTGAACCGGACAGTAAATGGTTTACTGCATTCTCCAAAATTCCATGCTTATCGACAAATTTTGAGTAATCCTTAGTGCAAAAATTAATACAAATATCAGATTGTGCAGGGCCATTACATTCCATGGAACAAACTGCTTCCACTGGGTCAGTGCTCAACACTGTAGTTGTCTTTTGTATTTTATTGTTACATTGATCCACAAGTTCATTTGGTACCACCTCAGGTATATTAGGCTTATTTCCACGATTTTCATTGCTTATGCTATTTTTGCCCTTTATAAGTTCAGACTGACTAGAAGTGGATACTTCTAAGCTTTCAGTCACTTCATATACAATTATATTGTCCTGTCCATTGAGTAGCTCTTGCTTCATGGGGCTGTCAGTGTTAGACATTTCACTAGCACTACCCTCATAGCCCAGATCAGGTTTTTTTGCCTTAACAGGTTTACGCTGGGGATTTTCTGAAAAACAAGCAGCATAAAACATTTTTCTAGGCTCAGTAATGTATATAGAAAACCTTTCTGGTGGCAGAATATTTCGTTTGGCCCTGCCAATATTTGACATACAATCTATCTTCTCAGAATTTTGCAAGACCACAGGCACATCTTTATAACCAGGATCGACTACCAAGTTATCAGTGCTATCACTGGGAGTTTCGACATCCATTTCAGTTACCTCAAGAATGTTGAACAGATCCAAGTCTGAACTCTCTGGTGAATTTATGCATTCTGTCACATCTCTTGATCCACCCGATACATGCTCTTCAGATAAACTCTTGAATTCAGTTTTGCACTGATCATGGAAACCACCACAATATTTATTTAAGTTGTTCACACTTTGGAAATCTTCACTGATGGGTGAATATTCTCTGGCTAGTGAGCACGCATCTCTAGTGCTGCTCCTTGCTAGCCGCTTTCCAAATTTTTCAGATGCCGATTTCTTACTTGAAAAAAGCTGGTCAAGATTTGCAAGGTCCCTCTTTATTTGCACTGTTTGACGTCGAGACAATGGAGAATCTGGAGAGTTGTGCAGAGCAATTAATGTTTCTTGACGTTTCCGAAAACGTGTTTGAATTATTCGGTTTTCCTCATGCTGCCTAAGTAACTCCATTAGGCTATAATCGCTGACCTTTGCTTTGTGTAGCAAAGTGGCTGCAATTTCTCTCAACTTAAAACTACCATTACTGCCTTGGTAAGAATCATTGTTGAAGAGATCAGCCAAAATTTGGCCATCATCTGTTGTTTCTATTGTTTTCAACTTTTCATTTATTCGTTCCATTACCTCCTGAAAAGAAGCAGAATTTTCACCTTTTTCCAGATCATTCTCAGAATCTGATGATCTACTAATTTCACCAACTGCCACAAACCCATCTATTCCTTCCTCGAATTTTTCTGCAAATTTTGACTTGTGTGTTTGGCCTGAGACTACTGGGTCATAATCCTTTTCCTCTTCTGGTGAAAGAGAGGGAGGGTGAGTAATGGCAAGCTCAATACTATCAGCATTGAAAGCTGAAGCAGTTTTGCTCATTTCATCAATTTCAAATTCATCAGTTCTTACTGGTGATAAAGGTGGAGGGGATGGACTTCGTGGTTTACTATAATCTGTGACATTACCTGGGAAGGCTGAAGATTTTGGTGTTTCTATGCTGCAAGTTTCTTCATCTGGAGGTTCACTGCAAGCTTGAATGGTACTTTCTTCAGCATTAGTGCATCCAGACAAATGTTTATAAGACCCAGTACAAATTTGGTAGATATTGCTTCTGTTACACTGTTTGCAAACTCCATTACTTATTATGGTGAGACAGCCATGAGTTCCTTTTTTGCATGATAAACAACGTAGGTTTCTTAAGCAGCAAGAAACCCATGGAAAAGGAACTTTCTCTACAGTTTGCAAGGTGCAATTTTCACACCATTGGAATCTATTACAGTTATATAATCCCTCAGATATTTTATTTTCATTGAAGTCAGATGAGGAACTTTTAAATTGTGTAATTCTTTGATCTCTGTATTGCACATTGGAAGAGTCTCTCTCTTGGATTAGACACTTAAGCATTGTAGTCAGAAGTTTCCGATGATTAGGGCATAAAGTAGATAAAATTTCATTTAATGCTTCATGATTTATGTAGCCAGTTTTCTCAGCTGAGTTGGACACCACTCCTGCATCAGTTTCCTTCTTAAAACTGCAAAAATAAATAAAACACATCATTACAATATTCCTTCTAGCAAGGTTACAATTAATAATGATGGCAAAATTGTTTAAATACAATCACTAAAGATATTACATCAAAACCTCAAACGTTCAAAATCAGCTCCTGGAAGAAGAGATGATCACTTGTGAAATGAGCGCTCGCATTTGACACAATACTGTGCCAAAATCTTTACATATACATAGGCATATCCTACAAAAAAGGCATATCATAACTACAGCATTTTTCTCAGATATTAGTTATTTGTATATGAAGGGGGCACAATTGCCAGCTCCATGAAGTTGTCCTGCATTATTAAAGACTATCATCAAACTGGGCAAATTCAGAGAACAAGTGCATTCATTGAGTTTTTGACATCTAGAAAAATGTTAATAATTTATTCAGTAAAAGTTTCTCAACATGATGCTTGATATGCATTAAACATGACTATAGGACATGAAATTAAGTCAAAGTTTTAGATCATTCTAAACAAACTTACAACATTACATTAATTTTCACAGTTATAATAATTTGCTGGATCTTGCTTCCATTTTTGTGCACGTTGGTACAAAGGTGCAATCCATGCAAATTATTAACCCAGTTATTCTGCAGCATGGTAAAAATTAAGAAAGAAATTTGAAAAATGTCTGAGAAATACCATCATAGATTAAACTAATACTCAATTTTCATTCAAATTAGATCCCATTCTTTCTTGAAACAAGAACTTTCAATAACATTTAACCTTTACAAAACAGGTTTTGATAGCAATGAAGAACACAGATGACTGCAATCCTTGCTGAAAAATTTCTTGGATTGCTAATCTGTAGGAATTGAATGAATTGTACCCACTATTGTAAACAGTTTTATATCTCAGAACAACCAACAATATGCATATACAGCCTGATTAATGACCAGTTTGTGATGTCGGCCAAATCAACGCACTATTATTGTTGCAGTTACCACCAGTCAATAAAAAAATTCTATTCAAGTAACTGATTATCTTCTAAAGGATTCAGCATAAAAATTCTTATGAGAACTATAGCATTAAATCACACTGAACTAACCATATGCTGGAAAATAAATTTTAAAAACATTCCAAGTTTACAAATATATCCTGCTTCAATGCAGCAGAAAAAGAGTGATCCAGATAAACTTACAGTTTTGATCCCTAGTTCACTTTAACCAACCGAAGAATATAGGTTGCCTTCTAACCCAGCCATTAAAGTGACATTTGTATTCTCAATTCTATTTCTTCACATTTAACTTGCAGTCCTAATTTAGATCCAAGCTATGCGGACATGGACAACAGCAGTTCAAAGTGGCAGCTCACCACCACATGCGCAGGGGCAACTGGAGATGGCAATGCCCATGTCCCATCAGTGAATAAAAAAAAAAGAGTATCCAACTACGAAACTCATTCATTGTAAATAAAGCTGATGAACTTTCAATTTGCAGCCTTGCAGTTTCAGGGAAGGAGATGATCAATGGAAGTATCTGCCTTTTAAAATATTAAATAACACAAGACTAAGCTATGTATTTTGCAATTCTAATGCATGACCCAATTCCATAATATCACATCTTTAATACTTTACACAAAAATACTGGCATTAAATCATTCATAGATACATTGTTGCTTAATCCATCTGCACGCAAATGGAAAAATGTGCCCTGCACGGTCAGTTCATTGGCAATAAATCAGAATTATTGCCAGATAAAAACAATTATTGTAGGAAACCAATAAACCATGCCAAGTACCAGGATTAAAATAATGGGAAAAATGATCTAGAGAGTGAGACACACCTTTTGGCAAGTTGCACTAAACAAAATCATACTTTATTCTGGAGATTGTAATACATGATTGGACGCCCCAAAGAAGGTCTAGATCAGAAATACACCAGTTTCTCAATATTCTGAAACACTACTTGGGCGGCATTTATTCACTTGATCCAAGCAACTTTCAGAATTATTTTAGTACAGTTCTGGAAAATTGGAAGATACATTGTTTGGCTCAGTAAAAATTATTGCTGTTTTATCGTGTTTTTTAATGCAATTAAATAATACAGAAAATTCTGAAAAGCAGAGATTACTTCCTCCCAAGAATTCTCTGTTGCAAAGGTTACAATACAATTGGCATCTTGTCTTGTAATTGAAATTTCAATCTTATCCATCCATCTTGTATTTTTTCCCGTTTGGTTATGAAGATTCCAATTGCAGTAAGCGGGCTATATTCAAGTTACTTTTTGTCCTTGAGAAGCATATTTTTAAATGCAAAATGCTAGTTTAATTCTTGCTGTGACTAAGCATTCAAGAGATAGTTACTAATACTACTTGGAATTTTCAAATTGCTAAAAGCATTAATGGAACAATATAAAAGTTACCCTTGTCACTGAAACATACCCATCTCTCACATTTCCAAAACTTACTATGCAAATTCTCTCCATTATGCTATTCAATATGAAATATATCTCCAAAGTCAGGATTACAATTGGTGTTGCTGTTGCTATGAATCTGCTGCCCTCTTCTTTCTAGATGGTAACGTCATGGGTTTTGTAGTGCATCTTGAGGATGGTGCATTTTGCTATTACTATGCATTGGTGGCGGAAGGAGTGAATAGCACCACATCCGCAATCAATCAAGCCGGCTGGTTTGTTCTGAATGATGCCAAAGTTAGTGTGTTGTTGGAACTGTCTTTGTTGAAACAAGGGGGAAGGTTCTATTGCATGCCTGACTGGTGCCTTAAAAACAAAGTAACATGATCGGAGAAGTCAGATGAGTTACTCGCGGCAGGATTCTTTGACTTGTTTGTGTAGCCACAGTACTTATATGTAGAGTTCAATTCAATTTCTCATCAATGGCAACGCCCAAAATGTTGACAGTGGAGGTACAATGTCAGTGATGTCATCAAATGTCATGGATGATAAGGACTCTTATTGGAGATGATCACTGCCTGGTACTTCTGCGCTTCATGTTGTTGGTCAACCCAAAGCCGGACACTGTCCGGGTCTTATTACATTTAGATGTGGACTGCTGCACTTTTTAAAGTTGTGAATGTGCAATAGTTAGCAATCAACATCTTTACTTCTGATTTTATGAAGAGAAGGTCGTTGAAACTGTCTGTGTTTCAATGACCACAACCAGTCAAATATAGCCTCAATGCTAAGGCCCATCGCACCCACATATACCTCTGAAGTCCAGCACTTTTGTCCATGTTTGATTCAAGGCTGTAATGAGGTCAGGAACCCAAACTAACCATCTGTGATAAGTGCTGCTTGATAGCACTGTTGACGACATTCTCCAGCACTTTACTAATACTCCAGGACTATTTCCAGAATGTTGTGCCAGGGACTATACTTAGCAGCGTATTCAAAAAGAATGGGTACCCTACGAACACAGTCCGCAGATTCCTCAGCAATAAACCCAAACAGACAAAACGGGCTCAGAAACTATAACCACTCTCCCCTACATCAAAGACATTTCCGAAATGACTGCCAGACTACTCGGACCTCTTGGCATCAGGGTAGCCCACAAACTCACCAACAAACTAAAACAGCAGCTAATGAACTTAAAAGACCCTATACAGGCAACAAACAAAATGAACGTCATCTACAAAATACCTTGCAAGAACGGTGACAAACACTACATTGGACAAACAGTCAGAAAGCTAGCCACCAGAATACATGAACACCAACTAGCCACAAAACGACATGACCCACTATGACTCGTATCCTTACGCACAGATGAGGAAGGACACCACTTTGATTGGGACAACACATCCATCCTAGGACAAAGCCAAACAGAGACACGCACAAGAATTCCTAGAAGCATGGCATTCCAACCGGAACGCCATCAACAAACACATTGGCTCCAAATCAACCTACCATCCCCTGAGCAAAAGAACAGGAAATGACATCACCGACCCAAGGAAACCTAACCAGATAAACAGAAAGCGGGACATAACACCAGCGCTTCGTCGGAGGCTCACTGATGATGTTACCTAGAATGATGACAAAATGTCTGAAAACTAACCTTCCAGCTCAGCGAGCAAACTCACATCCAGAACCTCAACCTGAGCTACAAGTCTTCTCAAAACTCACTATACTTTGCACCATACAATGCCCTGATATCATGGAGTAAATTGAATTGGCTGAAGACTGACATCTGTGATACACAGGACCTCTGGAGGTCACTTCTGACTGAAGACTGATACAAATACTTTGCCCGTCTTTGGCACTGATGTACCGAGATCACAGTCTGTTGTTCAATTATTTACTACTATTCACAATTGGACACAGCAGGATTGATTTGTTGGTTGTGAAACTGCTCAACTGTGTCCATCACTTACTTTTTTTGCTTTTTGGCATGATGTAGCCCTGATTTGCAGCTTTATAATAATGTCTCACTTTTAGTTATGCCTGTCTGCACTCTTCACTGACTTAAGTTTAATCCCTGGATTGATGGTAATAGCAGAGTAGGGCTACGCTGGACCACAAAGTTGGAGATCATGCAATTTTGGCCACTAATGCCCCACATGCTTCATGGATATTCAGTCTCGAGTTGCTAGACGTGTTCACAGTTTATCTCCTTTAGCAGGCCGAGATGCGGCACACAACACACTAGAGGGTATTTTCAATGCAAACAGAGAACTTCCACTCCACAAGAACAGTAGTGGGAACTCACTGATACAGTCACAGGCAGGTGCTCTTGCAGATTAGTGAGGAAGATGACAAGTATGCTGTCTGTCTTCAGTCAACCTGCTACAGATCCAGCCTAGCTCTTTAAGGTGCTAATTCAGTTCGTAGTGGCATGGCTCAGCCATTGTCATGATGTATATTGAAGTCCCCCACCTCAACTGCCATGCAATCCTCAGCGCTTACTTCAAATGTTTCTCAGTATGGAAGAGAACAGATTATTAGTCAAGGCAGGGGAGTACATGGTAATTAACAAGTTTCCTTGCTAGTACTCGGCCTTAGACATTCTTCCCAACTTGGCTGCCACCTCTACTCAGTCTGTCATTCCAATGGGACAGAACTGAACACATCCAGAAATAATGTTGTCATCTGGAACATTACATATACAGTATGATTCGAGTTTGATTACATCAGACTGTTGATTGACTAGTCCGAGGCCATACTCAATTTTGTCACTAGCCCTTAGATGTTATGGAGGAAGAATCTGCAGGCTTGATAAGGCTGTGTTTGTCAGTGTTGCTCTGGTGCCTTACTCAAATGACAGGTGGTCTGGCTAGCTTCATTCTTTTTACAGGGTTCAAACTAAAAAATGTAATGAGACCACTGTCCGTGCCAGAAGGTTCACTAACTCACTTGTGGAGGGATTAAATTAAATTGGTATAGAACAAAGATGGTTTAAGAATCACTGCAAGGAATACAAAGGCAGTAAAACACCACATACATGAAAGTGCACAAAATGTAATGAATAAAGGGTGATAAATTATGAAAAGTAGCATCAAGTGGCAACAACAGAACTGGGAGTTAAATATGGTGAGGAGTGGACCCAGTACAGAAGTGCATAGAGTGCTCAGTAAAGATAATGAAGGAAAACAAAAGGTGTGAGGTGGCAATACTGATTAGAGAACATGCAACGCTGGAAAGAGGGAACATTCTTCTGAACTTGAGAGAAGTGAACAAATTTACTTAACCTTGCATCATTAGACAGCCCCCTCATCTCAAAAGGGCCAACTCATTGAGTAGCGAAGTCAGGTCTCGTGGATTATAAAGGATTCCAAAACGGTGAAATAGTAAGAACAGGGTGTATACATTTCATGTGAGGGGAATTGTATTATTTAAGGTCAAATACAACACGTTGAGGGGATTTTTGTGGGAAAGGCAGTTAAGGAAAAGACTGTTCCCAATAGATCACAGCACAAGGATTGAGAGACACAAATTTAAAGTTTATACAAACGATGCAGACAGGCAAGACAGTGGGAGCTGCAGGTGCTGGGTCAAAGACAATGGGAGCTGCAGGTGCTGGATCAGGGTCTAGGCCCGAAATATTAGCCTTGTGGCTGTTCTAATGCTGCTTGGCCTGCTGTGTTCATCCAGCTCTACACCTTGTTATCTCAGGCAAAAGAAAGAGGGCAGGCAACAGGGCAGAGAAAGCTGAGACAAGAATTTCAAAAGGCAACCAAATGAGTACTTGAAGGAAATAAACTTGCAGGGGTATAGTTCTAGAACTGAAGAATGTGATAGAATAGCAAATTCCATGAAGAATCAGCACAGATGGGCCCAAGGCCTCCTTGTGACACAATGACTAATGATTTGCTCACATCTGGAGGTAAATTAAAAGTAGTGCTTTCAACAAGGGTTAAAAGGACTTAGCATATTGCAAGTGTACTTTTTCATGAGGTCTTTACGAGATCAATTCCCAGAATGGCAGGACTATATGTTGAAATATTGGAGCAACTGGGCTTGTATACACGAGTTTAGAAGGATGAGAGGGGATCTGATTGAGGCGTATAAGATTATTAAGGGATTGGACACTCTGGAGGCAGGAAGCAGGTTTCCGCTGATGGGTGAGTCCAGAACCAGAGGACACAGTTTAAAAATAAGGGGGAGGCTTTTTAGAACAGAGTTGAGGAAAAACTTCTTCACCCAGAGAATAATGGATATATGGAATGCTCTGCCCCAGAAGGCAGTGGATGCCAACTCTCTGGATACTTTTAAGAAAGAGATAGATAGAGCTCTTAAAGATAGAGGAATCAAGGGTTAGGGAGATAAGGCAGGAACAGGGTACTGATTATGGATGATCAGCCATGATCATAATGAATGGTGGTGCTGGCTCGAAGGGCCTACTCCAGCACCTACTGTCTATTGACACCATTCTTGCTCCACAGACAGCCTGTGATGATGCATCTGAAGCCAATTATTGAATCTGGAAAGCAGCAAGGTTAGTTGTTAGACCATACCCTCCCACTAAAAATAAAAACACACATGACTTCCACTATTCATGCATTCTTTTATTTTGTTTGTACTGATTTGTTACCACTACTCTACCACGCTAGTCACATTTGAAGTGGCAGGCCTCTTCATTTCGTAGCTGTGGGCTTGAACTGCTTCCTACATATGAACTCTCTAGTGAAGGTCCCAGAGAAAATACTAGACTTCATTATTAGGAAAGAAATGGCAAGATATTTAAATAAGCTTAATGCAATCATACAGACAATATGGTTTTTGAGAAAGGAAATCATGTTTTGACCAATTTGCTAGAGTTCTTTGAGAACACAACATGCAGAGGTGATCAAAGGAAACTGAAACGGTAGTGTATTTGGATAGCTGAAGGCATTCAATTAAGTGCCACATAAAAAGCTTACTGCAGAAGACAGCAGCTCATGGTATCAGATTATCGTGGATTAAAGGAGTGTTTAACACACTGAAAACAGAATTGGAATTAAATGATTTTTTTCAGGTTGGAAAGCTAACTAGTGGAATACCCCAAGGGTCTGACCTACTGCCTCGATCATTTACTTTCTGTATGAATGAATTGGAGGAGGGACAGTGTAAAACATCCAAATTTACTGACAATACAAAAATAAGTGGGAGAACATGTAATGAGAACATCAGGAATCTGCAAGGGGATATAGGTAAATTGAGACAGTGTGCATTAACTGAACAGTTTAATGTAGGCATGTGACATGTCATGAACCTTGGTAGGAAAAATCAAAAGGCAGACCACTATTTAAATTGTAAGCGTCTCTTCAAAAATGCAGCACAGAAGGATTGTGTGTTTTATGCATGAAACACTTAAATTAGCATTCAGGTTTAGGAAGTAATTAAAGTAAATGGAATTTTGGCCTTCATTGCTCAGGGGTTGTACTTTAATAACAGTCAAACCTGTTACAATGCAGTGTGCTGGTGAGGCGACACCAGGCATATTCTGTACAGTTTTCGTCCATGTAATTCCCACCCCCCCCCCCCCCCCCCACCAAGTACAAAGACTAGAATTGGAGGTCATTCAGCAGAAATTCACTAAGCTAATTCGTGAGATGAAGGGGTTGGCTTTTCAAGAGCAACTAAATGGGCCAGGCCTTTATTCATTATAGCTCAGAAGAATATAGGATGACCTTTGTGTAACATACAAGATTCTGAAGGTACTTGACAGAATAGCTATTGAAAAGATGCTTCCACTAGTGGGGGAGTTTTGAACTGGAGGACATAGTATTAAATCAATGTTCCCTTATTTAGTTACCGAGATGCAAAGGAATTTCTTCTCCCAGGGGATAATGAATGTCTAGAATTCTCCACTACAGAGTTGAGGACCATACATCATAGTATTGATGCAAGACAGATTTTTGAAATATAACAATGACAGCTGAGCTAAGCTGGTATATAAGACTACTTGAGGCCTTGGGCAGATCAATTATGATATTGTCAAATGGCAGCACAGACTCTAGGAGCTGACTGGTCGACCCCTGCATCCATTTGTTATTGCCTTAAGCCTGTTCACAACTGATTGGATCGTTCCACAGCGCTGTCCGTTGCTGATGGCCTTTCAACCATATGCATATCAAAAATCTACCTACCTCTCCAATTTAAAAAAAGTAAAGCCTCTGATTTAACCCACTTGAGGAAGAGTTCTAAAGGCATGGTGCTCAAAAAAAAATTCTTCCTGGGTCTCAAAAGGCCAAACACTTATTTTTAAAAATGCTGAATCCTAGTTCTTCAATTTCCCCCAGGAAGAAATAGCATTTCCACACCCTCTTGTATGTCTTGATTAATCAATCTTTCACTTTTTGAAACAATGGCAGATACATGCCTAGCCTGTCTAACCGTTTCTCAGAAACAACCTACACATTCCAGGTATTAGTCTCATAAACCTCGTTTGATAGACTTCGAAGGCACGTACAGCTTTCCTTAAATAAAGAGTCCAATATTTTACCTCAGACTGGTCTCACTGATGCCTTGCATAAATGATACAGTATCTCCTTATGCTCCTATTCAATGCCCGTCAGGAAACAGTAACACAATTAGCTTTCCTAATTATTTACTATACCCGAATGCTAACTTTTTGTGATTCATCTAATTGCATTTCCAAGTTCTGCAAACTCACTAGTTAGATTTTTTTTTAAATTCAGCCTGCCAAAATGGACTTCACTATTATATTTACCACATCTTTGCCCACTCAAAAAACCTATATATAACCTTTTGTCCTCTTCACAACTTCTTACCTATCTGCGCTTTAAAACGATATCCTGAGTTCCCTAAACCAAGTCATTTATATGAAATTATAAAAAGTTGAGGCTCCAGCAGAGATCTGTGGAACATTATATATTTTGCCACCCAGAAAATGACTTCTGCTTACTGCTTCCTGGTAGCTAGCCAATCCTTTGTCTGTGCCAATACATTACCCTCCTACAGCATGAGTTTTAGTTTTCCAAAATAATCTTTGCCAGGGCACCTTATGATAAGGTTCAGGAAATCTAAATGCAATACATCTATCAGTTCTCATTCATCCACAGCACATTAGATCTTCGAAGAACTAAGTTGGTTGGAAACTTGAAGACAATATACTACTGTGCCATCACCATTTAAGCATTAAGCATTCCCCAGACTCACTTTCTATAGGACCAACACTGAGTTTAAAAACTCCTGCTATCTGTTCTTAATATTTCTAGCTAGCATTATATTTTCCACTCTCTAATAATATTTTGGCTATTTTTCACATTTTAAAAAGATAATATTCTGTCTAATCTTCAGACCAGTCACCCATCTTTGCGCAATTAATTTTTTTCCTTCAATACTGTCACTATTACTATCTAACCTTTTAAAAAAGTTATCCATGGATGGAATTTCTTTTAGAAATTCAGCTATTCTATTTATTTAGAAATTTCCGTTTAAATGTCTACTACTGCATTACTATTGACCTATTCCTTAAATCTGTCATTTGCTTCAGCCCTACCAGCTTTCATGCCATTATTTTAAACTAAAATGAGACTTTGAACAGTTTCTTCTCTCCCTCAAACTGAATGCATTGTATAATTATGCAGTGACTGATACTACCTAGCGTACACTCACTACACGACATTAATCAATTCCATCACTGCATGATACCAAGTCCAGTGTAGTTTGTCCCTTTGGTTGGCCCCAGATGGTATTGTTTTAAGAAGTTATCCCATAACCATTAAAAACTATTACAAAAGCAGTTAGACTGCTTTTCCCCATTTGATTTTCCAGTCTAAGCGCATACAAAAATTCTCCATATTAATCACTGTACCTTTTTGACAGGTTCCTGCTATTTCTTCCCTCATACTCTATCCTATTATTGCAGTCTGGGAACTATAAGTCACTCATACAAGTGACTTCTCGCCTTTATCATCATCTCCTAAGGTAGAAATCAGAGGTTATTGATCTGGAAATACAGCATCCATACTGATGTCCGGTTACACCAACCCGGCCTGTCTGTCATTAGAAAAACTTAATTGGGTGTAAATCAGTAGAAGCAACGAAAGCAAGGAAGGCACACATTCATAAATTTGAAGAAAGGAGTGTGTTCTCGTTAAGCTATCAGACATTTAATAACCTATAATCAAGGGAGCTTTAATTTTTAATAATATGCCATAAAATGTATTCAGAGCTCTCAACTGAATGCAATGCTTAGAAACTGCTCAATGTGGTACAAAAAATGTCAGAATAAAAGGCTTTAGGCACAGCATCAAACAAAGTTCTAGTCACAGAATTGAGACACACCAAAAAGGGAACACTCATTTTTAAGAGGCGGGAATAAACCTAGTTTTGTGGACAGATATTTGATTAAATGAATATGTAAAGCATTGAGAATTAGGTAAGTTCAGTTAGATGCATTTTACACAAATACACAGTGTTTTCCCATCTATTACTTTTAAGGCATGCAGGATATTTACATGCAGACTTCAGATATATTTCACCAAAAACATGAAGTAAATACTAGGTCAATGTATTTACTAGTAATTGATTTTCAGTCATATCAGCTTTAATCTTGGACTGCAAAGCATTCTATTGAGTTTCATCCATTCTAGATTTATGTAGGTCTTTCATGCTAATCACTAATTCTATTTCATATTATCCACCACATAGCACTCTAGGCAAGTTCCCAGCAAGTTGCTTGTTAACTCACCAATCTGTACTGCCCATCCTCCATTGACAATAAAAAAATCCATTTTGGTATCCTGTATGAAATCCTCAATCAAAACTAATAAAAACAAATTTCTGCCCCCTAATCTTACCCTGTCCAGAAACGTGCAGTCATGGCTCTTTTATCAGCAAGTGTTAATCATGTCTACATCAATAGATCCTAAACTCAAAATGGAGAATAATTCTTGAAAAACCTTGGCCGGACTTCTTTCACTTTGATCAGGCAGCTTCCTTCCTTGCATCACATCATCATTTCAACTTGCCTGGGCCTCCTCCCCTGAATTCTCGGCTTCCACAATTTTCAACTGAAAATCATTTCTATATTAGTTAATTTGACTTCTTTCCCAATATCCTACGGATTTATAGCTCACTTAATCCCAGTATCAATTTGCCAACAAAGGTTACATCATTTGCAGCTAACAGACCTCCCAACTGTGCCATTACTTCAAATACTTTCTCCCACAATCATGACTCCCAACACTAAACCAGACATCTTTGCAACAAAGATAATGGGAACTGCAGATGCTGGAGAATCCCAAGATAATAAAATGTGAGGCTGGATGAACACAGCAGGCCAAGCAGCATCTCAGGAGCACAAAAGCTGACGTTTCAGGAGGGTCTAGGCCTGAAATGTCAGCTTTTGTGCTCCTGAGATGCTGCTTGGCCTGCTGCGTTCATCCAGCCTCACGTTTTATTATCTTTGCAACAAACCCATTTCTTTCAGGAAGTTCCTCCCTGATCTTACAGATCCCATTCTACACAGCAACCACCTAAAAAACTTAAACAGCTTACCAATTTCTCCTCTGCAACTACTCTATTTTTCACTTTACATCTATACATCAGATATCATTTGCTCAACAATCTCCAGCTCTTTCAAATGATTTTCATTTAACCTTCCATGTTTAAATTACACCCATTTTAGATATCTACTTCTCATTACCCCCAATTAGCAAACTACTTGTCTGGTGCACTAGTCTTCTACCCACATGCATTCCTCTTTCCCTCCGTCAACCATACCAAAAGTATTTTCCAACGCCTTTCATTCAATTTGCACTTGAAATGTCAACTGTTTCTCTACACAAATGCAGCAAGCTGAGTTTCCCCAGCTGCGTGCGCTTGTTTCAGACCTCCAGTTCCTGCAGTATTTTGCTTTCAGTTTGTAAAAACTGTTCCATCTGGAGAAACTTATCAAATGCACACTAAAACCAGATAAAAGGTGTCTGTGGAATACACTTACAATTCTAGTCAGGCTCCCAATCCTTAAAAATTCAACTCAGGCCTTTGCTCTCACCTCTTTACGCTTTTGGTCAGCTTTGTTGTGCTTTATGATCTTAACAGCTTAAAAGTACAGTACAGGCCCTTCAGCCCATGACGTTGTGCCGACCTATTACCCTACTCTAAAATCAAACTAACCTGCATACCCTTCATTTTACTATCATCCATGTGCTTATCCAAGAATCGCCTAAATATCCCTAATGTATCTGACTCTACCACCACCACCGGCAGTGCATTCCACTCAAAAAAACTTTCAAGATCACCCCTATACCTTCCTCCAATTACCTTAAAATTATCCACCCTCATGATAACCAATTCTGCCATGGGAAAAATTCTTTGGCTATCCACTCAATGCCTCTCATCATCTTGTACACCTCCAACAAGTCACCGCTCATCCTTCTTCGTTCCACTGAGAAAAGCTAGAGTTCCCTCAACCTTTCCTCATAAGACCTGCCCTCCAGTTCAGGCAGCATCCTGGTAAATCTCCTTTGCATCCTCCCTAAAGTTTCCATATCCTTCCTATATGGAGGTGACCAGAACTGAACACAATTATACCCCTTTTTCATGTCACCTTTGAGCTCATCTTTCATCCTCCCAGACTCTAGGGATTCAAAGATCCACGTAGCTTACCGTGACTTATTTAGGTCATTCACATTTGGATAATAATTTTCAATCTTCTACCACCTTACTAGCAGTGCCCTGCCTCTGACACTTTTCCCACGTAGCATTAACTGCCACTCACCACATTCGACAATGCCATGTTTGACAGCAAAATCCTTCTTCTACGTGAACCATTGCAGCATCTCCAACCCAGTAAACTCGTTTTACTGTTCATCTGCAGTAACCAATTGCAGATTTGGTGACTGTTTAGTCTACAGATGGAATTTGGACTGCTGCCTCGATTCCTCATTCTATTCCCTCCATGTCTTTAGCTTACTATATTGTCTGATTAAGCTGAGGTTTCAACAAGTTTTATATTTTTTTCCTCTTGCTATTCTTCCTGCAGACATCAACTTTAAAAACAAATCAGTACTTATTTATTTCCCAGTTGTTTTTGGTCTAATGTTTTTTTAGTATCTCGCTGAAATGACCTTGGCAAATCACCAGTTGTCATCCTTTTCCAGTTTTTAAGCACCAAATTGTTTGAATCAGTATCTTCCACACCCCAACCCACTATTATTCTTTATTCTGTATTCACAGCATTTAAATTTTTCATGCATATTGATATCAAGAACTCAATTCTGCAAACTAGCACAATACAATTTTATTAGCACAAAAACAGTACAAATGGAACCGAGAAAATATTACACAATGTTGCATTACCTCTGGCACGTATAAAGTACACAATGATTCTACATGATTAGAACATTGTAAAGTTAATTAAACCTTGTGTATGCATGCAAAAATTCTCCTGTCCAAATCAATATAAAATTGCATCCAAAAGCAAATCTATCTTTAAATCTTACCGCATAGTGGCTGCCTCCTAATCAGGGATGCATCTTCTCAGCAATTCCCTTGCCACCACGCTGCTGAAAGCAATGAAACAGTGCAGGATTTGGGAAAAGGGAAGGGAACGTCAAGGAAAGAGTAAGAAAGAGAACGGGGAGAAGAGAAGAATGTCAGGAACAGAGGTGAATGCCAAAAGTTGTTTGTTTTACTACTCAATCTCATGCTAAATGACGGTTTCTTGATCAGAAGCTTGAGTCTGTATACTGTCAGTTATTCACTTAAATACTTCAGAAACCTAATTACTATGCATTGTTCTAGAGAAATCCAGAGTTTACAGTTGAAATTATATAATTTGGTTACATTTAGACCAAAAAAGACTAACCAAGTCCCCAAAAATAACTGATCAAAACAAAAAAATCAGCACAAGTTAGATATCAGACCTGACTTAAATACATTTATAAATGTATGGAATGATATCACAGAATGACAGATCAGGAACATTATAGCTTTGCTGGTCCATTGAAAAATACTCAAAGGATAGGAATTACAATATTATGGGGAAAGTATAGACTCAGTGGGTAGGTCTGTTTTTTAAGATCGCTGAATCTGTTAATCATCTTTTCAGCTGCAAAAAATATACATTTTAAAGTAATCACAAATTTTATTTTATTCTCACGCTGTTTCTCATTCTATACCTACTTATTTTAAATTGGAGCCCTCTGCTTGTCAACTTTCAGCCATAACATCAGTTTCTCATTTGTTGTCAAAAATCTTCCATGATTCTAAACATCACTATTCAATTTCCCAACGATCTTCTATGCTCTGAAATCTCCAGTTTCTCCATGTAATTTAAGCCCCTTGTGGAGTTCAACTTTAGCGATTTCTTTTTTTAAAAAAGTGTCATTGCCAAAGAGGGGCATAATACTCCAGCTGTGTCTAACCAGCTTAATAAACAAACATTGCTGTTGTTTTCTTCCCCCAACTTTTATGCCTAAATTGCAATGTTAAGAACCACATACTCACTTCCTGCTTTCTCAACTTATCTTGGCACCTTCAAGGACATATGTATATATGCTTCCAGATCTCCACTTACACTCATTTAAAATTGTACTATTCAGGTTTATATTGCATTTCTGCATTCCTCTAACCAAAATGAACCACTTCATAATTCCCCATGTATTAATATCCACCTGTTTCCATTTGCATCTGCAAACTTTGAAGCCATGAAGATGAAAAAGAAAACTCTGTATACTCTAGTCCTAGACGTATACCGGCAAAAGCCACTGGTCCAAATACTAACAACGCCTAGTCAAAGTATAACAAAAAGCTGGTCTTCTGACTTCTGCCTCTCTCCATTTTCGTAATCATGCAATTCCTGCCACTTTAATGCCAAGGGCTTTAAACAAGTCTAAAATACAGTATTTTATCAGATGACATTTGAAGGTCCACGTGCAAGTCAACTCAAATAGCTTAATCAGCTTAGTCAAATAAAATTTGCCTTTTTGAGCATTCTTACATGGGACTAGGCCAGCACTGAGACTTTTGTTGCCTGTTCCTAACTGTTACAAGTGAAGCGATCACTAGGACATTTTGGAGAGCAGTCAGGAGTCAACCAAATTATGACAGCCTTGTTGAACCTCCAAACCTATAAGCCTACAGGAAATATTCCTTCTTTGAGAGCATTAGCAATCCAGGTGGATTTTTACAACGATGGCTTGCTTTCAGGTCATTTTTAAACATTAAACCAAATTTATTTTCATTAGTTAAAATGAAATTCCATGAGCTGTTATGGTGGGATTGGAGGTTATGCCCTCAGAGCATAAGCTTGCAGATCTCAATTACTGAAGTTGCCACAGCCACAGAGGACCATGAGGGTGCTCTACATTAGAGATGACTAGCAGTGGGTTTAAGTTGAGGGTCATGGGCAAGGGAGAAAACCCATACTCTTGCCATCACTCTGCATCAAATCTCAGCTGTCCACTGAACAGACCAACTGGCTAATTTGAAAAAAAATTAATGGATGTAAACAACACTGACCAGGCCAGTATTTATTTCTATCATGTTGCCGAGTCTGGAGTCACATGTAGGCCAGATTGGGCATGGATGTCAGATTTTCCAGTTCATTTAAGTGAATTAGATGGATTTTTCTGACAATCAATAATTTCGACGTCATCAATAAACTCAATCTTACTGAATTTAAATTCCACCATCTGCCGTGACTGCATTCAAACTTTGGCCCCCAGAACCTTACCTGGGTCTGTGGCTTAATTAGTCTAATGATAATACCGTTAGGCCATCGCCTCCCCAGTACATTTACAACATCCCGCTCTTCAATGAAGGTAGATAAAAAGTACATAATACATGCAACAACTAATTCCACCTTCACACTATTTACATTTAAAAATGAAAACAAAGATTTTAAGTTGCCTGTTAATGGATTCTCACAAATACATATCATTTTCTTTAATGTGTTTCCTGGTGCTTGTATTCAGCTTGGTTTTCCAATTAAGTTAACCAGCTCATATTTAATCAAAAATCCCCATATGACATTTCAAAACATATCAGCAATGTTTTGAACAATAAGCTTGACTGGGATTAGACTTTATAAAGCCATAAATTATAACAAAGGAGGATGACATTCTGGCCATCATGACTGATCTAATAATCTTCAACTCCACTTTACTGGCTTTCCATATGAGCCTTGATTCCCTTACTGATTAAAAATCTAGCCTCAGCAGCCCTACGCTGAAAAGAATTTCACAGATTCACCTCCTGTAGAAGAAATCTTTCCCCATCTTCGTATTCAATGTACAACTCCTTATTCTGAGATTGTGCCTTCTGTCCTAGGTTCTCCCACAAGAGGAATAACCTTTCTACACCTGCCCTTTTCAGGCCCCCAAGAATATTGCTTCAGTGGGTCATGTCTCATTCTAAATTCCGGTGAGTAGAGGCCCACACAACTTTTCCTCATAAGATAGTTCCTTCATTCTTGCTATCAGTCCAGTGAACATTCTCTGGGCTGCCTCCAATGTTGGAATATTTTTCCTCAGGTAAGGGGCTCAAAACTGTACATTGTATTCCAGCTGTGATCTGACTAGTGCTCTGTGCAGTTTTAGCAAAATGTCCCTGCCACGAATTTATACTCCGTTCCTTTTGCAATAAAGATCAACATTCCATTTGTGTTCCCCATTATCAGCTGAACTTGGATGCTTGCTTTTTGAGATTCATAGGTGTCAATTCTAAAATACCTCTGTTCCTTAGCTTTCTGCAGTTTTTCTCCACTTACAGCTCTTTTATTCCTGCTAACATGCTTAACCCCATACTTTTCTCACATTATAATACATCAAACTTTTGTCCACTTGCTTGACCAATCTACCGTTCTGCAGACTTCAGAAAGTCTTGCAGATTTTTTAAGCTTAGATGTCTTTCCTCTTCTACTTTTCTGAAAAACCGACTCAATTGAATAATCATTCACAAATGCTGGACTGCTCTACCACCACCACCACCTACCCCTCCCACAGAACAGTGTGGTAGAAGGATGCAAAAGGCAAATACTGCCTGAGGCCTTTACGAAACATTTCAAAGTAAAGCCTATCTTATTAGCTTGCTAGGAATAGGAACATACTAGTGGGTTTTGCCTGCTGCTTTCCTGATATTCATCAATTTAGCACAGATCAGGATTAAAACTTGAAATCTTACGAATAATTTTGTTTAAAAGTTGACTTGTTCAATACATTTAGTAAGGTAGCACCAAGCTTCCAAGTGGATGCACCACTTACTGCCTTGACAGGCGACTTTCTTAAACTCTTAGTTGTGTCAGCATCTGCAAGATCTTAATTCAGTAAAATATTTCTCATTTGCCTTCTGTTTCAATTTTCTTCAAAGGTCTATTCACTTATTTGATAGCATGGTCTGCAAACCCACTAATTTGTAATTTTAGAATATAAAGGCATAGAGTTAAGGGCTCCCCAAATTGTGCAGCACAGGTACCAAGGCAGAAATGATAGCTGTGAGGCTTAGATTGATTTCTGATGGCCAAGAGGCCCCTTTAACAGGGTGTTTTCTTTAAAAAAAAAGTGTTCTGGGCATGGTCTAACCATCTACTTCTATGTCTCATTTGCTGAGGCTGCACTAAAGTCTTTCAAGTAGGTAGATAAGATATTTTTCTCCCTCTCATCTCCCTACATGATCATCCCACCTCAACAACTCTCACGCTTCTCAAATTTGTGACAAGTGACCTAAATCATTGGACATATTTTTAAGCATAGAGTTAAATGGACAAAAGAAAGGTACTTTTTTGCATAAAGACCAGTATAAATCTGGAACACTTGTCCTTGCATCAACACTCGAGGAAAAAAAAGTGAAACAGAATAGTTTTTATTGAAGGGATGGGAGAAGCAGCAGTGTGTGTGTAAAGGTATCTTGGAATAGGGAGCAAAAACTCTACAAATTGAGTTGAGGTTCAAATCAGCCAAGATTTAATTGAATAATAGATTATTTAAAAAAGTAGGCAATTTAGCTCATCAAGCCTGGTCCAACATTTAAACACAGAACATAGAGCATTACAGCACAGTACAGGCCCTTTGGCCCTCGATGTTGTGCTGACCTGTCATACCGATCTCAAGCCCACCTAACCTACACTATTACATGTACGTCCACGCTTATCCAATGACAACTTAAATGTACCTAAAGTTGGCAAATCTACTACTGTTGCGGGCAAAGCGTTCCATTCCCTTACTACTGAGTAAAGAAACCACCTCTGACATCTGTCCTATATCTTTCACCCCTCAATTTAAAGCTATGCCCCCTCATGCTCACCGTCACCATCTAGGAAAAAGGCTCTGCCTATCCACCCTATCTAACTCTGATTTTTTTAATATATGTCTCAATTAAGTCATCTCTCAACCAGCTTCTCTCTAATGAAAACAGCCTCAAGTCCCTCAGCCTTTCCTCGTAAGACCTTCCCTCCATACCAGGCAACATCCTAGTAAATCTCCTCTGCACCCTTTCCAAAGCTTCCACATCCTTATAATGCGGTGACCAGAACTGTACACAATACTCCAAGTGCAGCCACACCAGAGAGTTTTGTACAGCTGCAGCATAACCTCTTGGTTCCGGAACTCGATCCCTCTATTAATAAAAGCTAAAACACTGTATGCCTTCTTAACAGCCCTGTCAACCTGGGTGGCAACTTTCAAGGATCTGTGTACACTGACACAGAGGTCTCTCTGCTCATCTACACTACAAAGAATCTTACAATTAGCCCAGTACTGCGCCTTCTGGTTACTCCTAACAAAGTGCATCACCTCACACTTGTCCACATTAAACTCCATTTGCCACCTCTCAGCCCAACTCTGCAGCTTATCTATGTCTCTCTGCAACCTACAGCATCCTTCGTCACTACCCACAACTCCACCGACCTTAATGTCGTCTGCAAATTTACTAACCCATCCTTCTACGCCCTCATCAAGGTCATTCATAAAAATGACCAACAGCAGTGGACCCAACACCAATCCTTGCATTACACCACTAGTAACTGGTCTCCAGGATGAACATTTCCCATCAACTACCGCCCTCCGGCTTGCTGAAAGACGACAATTTCCGATCCAAACTGCTATATCTCCCACAATCCCATTCCTCCGCATTTTGTACAATAGCCTATTGTGGGGAACCTTATCGAACGCCTTGCTGAAATCCATATACACCACATCAACTGGTTAACTCATCTACCTGTCTGGTCACCTTCTCAAAGAATTCAAGGTTTGAGAAGCACGGCCTACCCTTCACAAAACCATGCTGACTATCCCTAATCAATTTATTATTTTCTAAATGATTATAAATCCTACCCCTTATAACCTTTTCCAACACTTTACCAACAACCGAGGTAAGGCTCTCTGGTCTATAATTACCAGGGTTGTCTCTACTCCCCTTCTTGAACAGGGGAACCACATTTGCTATCCTCCAGTCATCTGGCACTATTCTTGTAGACAATGACGAGTTAAAAGATCAATGCCAAAGGCTCGGCAATCTCCTCCCTGGCTTCCCAGAGGATCCGAGGATAAATCCCATCCGGCCCAGGGAACTTAGCAAGAACATGGCTGATCCTTATTTCCACTTTCTTGCCCATCCTTGGACTTAGTCACTGAAACTGAACACTCCTTGGCAGATTTATAGCATCTTCAAGTTGCTTTCCTATCTATCACCGTATTGTCAACAAATTTAGCTACAAGATAGTGAGTCCATTCATCCCTTCAGGAAAGGCCTTAATAAAGATTATAAGTAGTTGAGGGTCTAGCACTGCTCCCTGCAACATTCCACTAGTTACAGTTGAGCAACATCAAACTCTAGTTTGAATTAGCATCTTCACTCGACAGAGTCAGTCTTCTCACAAAAGGTAACAAACATTGCATCTCATGTAAACGTAACTTCCAGGACAATGGGGAAAATATTCTCCGGTTGTTTTCTGAAGTGCTATTATGGAACCTTTTACATGCATTCTGAATAGCAGACCTCATTTTCACATCTCATCTAAAAGATTTCACTTCCATCAGTTCATCATACTCACTACTTTAATGGAGTGGCAGTCTTAATTTTTCTATTCAAGTCCTAGTGTAAGATTTGAAGACACAACCTCTGACCAAGGTGACAGTGCAACCAATGTAGCCACAGCCACACTATACCATAGTGCATACCAAAGGTTGTAAAAACTACAATACTGCTTGCAAAAAAAACATTAGTGTGATATTACAGGCTCAAAAATTATGGATACAGAAAAACTCTGGTCTAGTTTCATGAACACTTCTCAAAAAATTTAATAATTCAATTTACTCTTCACACAACCGTTACCATATCTTTCAACACATGTTTAGACAAATATGACAAAACCAAGATGAATCATGTCTAACTGTTATTTAATAATACTAAATTAGGGTTGACAGAGGAGGAGAATAGTTAAAGCACAGATTTTCTCAATAAGTGAGTATGCAATTTTGTCAAAAACCAAAAATTGCCTTATACAATCAAATTACCCAATAAGATGGGACAGATTGTGGAATGAAAAGTTCTGAATTTGTTGTTGTGGAAATTCCTAATGTCTTAAAGGAGATGCATAGATTCACATAGCATGTCAACTCATCACTCCAAGGTAAACGTTTTGCAGAGGTTCTTCCGAGATCCTGATAACTTTACTACAAATGGTTGTAAACTGCCCAAGTCTTCTTTCCTGGGATTCCAAAGTTTCTGCAGCACATCAGGAAGATCCCAATGGAAATTATACCCCTTGTATTTAAATTAAATAGAAACAACTTTTGAAAAAACAATTAACAAGCTTTTTTGCCAAGGGGATCTGAAAGGCACCGATCACTAATAAAAAGCATTTGTGCACACATTGGCTACATACCCATAACAGAAGTTATTGATACAGGGGTATTTTAGCTAGTAAAGTTGGACATTAGTAATAGAAAATTTTATTCATAGAAAGTAGCTCCAACTATTGGCTTCTTTCCTCCTATTTACTTTGATTTAGAATGAGTATCAGGACATAACTTTACCATCAGCTATGCACAAGAAAGACAACTTCACCACATTGTAGTTTTCAATTTTATGTGCAAAAGCATCAAAGTGCTTTACTACAAATTACAACCTATAAACACAATAAGTAAACAGCCGAAATCTGTACAGATTGAGGATTAAACAACACATCATAAGAAAACAGAATCACAGTAAATGTTTAACACCACAAAACACATTATCCAGATAACATTTGTTTTCATTAGAAAATATTGTAATAAATAATTCATGAATATAGTGCAATTGATTTATGCATAAATATAACTAATCATCTAAAATCAGTTTTACATTAACCAATTTTTAAAATCAAGGCAGCCACAGAGTTTAGCTATATTACTGTGATAATGGAAATACTGTACTGCAATTTGAACAGAAGTGATCATCTGTACTTACTGTAAACTAAAAATCATTTTTGCTAAACATAATATACAATATAAAATTTCCCCATTATTTACCAGAAAATGGTTTAAATGTTACCGAGCAGTAATTCTATAAACAGAGGCACTGTTTTGTAATACAAAATTTTTTCCAGAAACATTCTCAAGTACTGAAGTCGGTTGTCACGATATTAAACATATTATGCAGGGAAAAAATCCAATTAAAAATGGATAGTGGCACAGTAGTTTACTGTGACTCAGAAATCAGCTTTCCTATCATTAAAAGGCAAAACTTGTGTTTTCTTCATTTTACAAAAGACTAAGTTCCTACAAAATTAAAAACCATGAAGCAAACCTTCCCCACTTCCAACCTCCTACCGCACTCCCCCACACCCCCCCCCCCCACAAAATAAAAGTTAGGAAACCTATTTTAATGTACATTAGTGTTCCTCTAAAATCTGTTTTCTGTATTTTTGGATGGTGCATTCCATTTATTTAACCCAAAGGTTATTTACTATTTTCTAAATTTATTTAGTCTTTTGTTTTTCAAAACCACTGCAATGTTTGATGACAAAAAGGATTACTTTTCCTGTTGCACACTTCATGTTACTATTGGTCTTAATGCAAAAATAGCAAGAGATGGAGTGAAAGGAGGACCATATATTTTACATGACTATCATAATATCGTGACATCCCTAGTACTGAATTAGAACCATGCATTTAGGGCTTGCTCAGCGTTTTAATTTCTTTAGTTCAAACTATGGGCAAGCACTAAAAATTACCGAATTTAAGAATGCCACTTTCTTCTTATGGCAGATTAGCAAAGTGCGGACACATTTATACTGCAAATTTAGTAGCTGGCAGAGCAAGCCCAAATCATTTCTCTCATTTATATGACACTAAGAAAAAAAAGTAACTTCATCTGATCCTTAAAATTCTGAAATGAAACTTTTCAACTTTGTTTCAAAGAAAAACTTCAGTATGAACTACAAAGGCAAAACCTGCAACACAGATTCACGCAAAAGTTTAGAAATAATTGCCCTATTCCAAGTCACAAAATTAGATAACCGGATCTTCAGTAACACAAAATTCTAAAACTGTTCAAAGCTTTTCTTTCTTACCAAATTATGTCCAGATCCTGAATGTAAAACCTATTTTGTTAAAACCATCTTATTATACAGCTGCTGAATTTGGTACTTACAAAATGATAATGCATACAAACATACATTGAAATGGATGAATGGCCTTTGTAAAACTTGAAAAATAACTGAACATCACGCTCAGAATGAAAATATGCACACGAAAATTGAATTACCTTTACAAATTAGGAGAAAAGCAACCGCTGAATTTGGTACTCAATCTATATGGATAGAAAAATTGAAACGGTTGGAACATCTTTGAGAAACTTGAATTACCAAGTCTCTGACGAACACTTAGCAGCAGGTTAGTTTACATTTAGTAAAACTGTGTCTTGGGAGTGAGAGAAATTGCAAACTTGTTACAACGTACTATACCTATATTTTGTTTTATTAAATCCAGACTAGGAGCAACAAAAAAAATACTATTCTCCGATTTCGTCAGTGCATCTTATGCATCATGCTCTATACAGTGCTCAATCAATTTGTTAGTCATTCCTTTCACATCATGTTTCTCAATTATTAATATTTGCACTTCAACTTTCAGATATCACAAAACTGGAACATCTGTTTAGGAATTTATTCCATTCCCACCCCCCATGCTTGAGAAGCATGGCATTTTAGCTCTTCCATTCACAAATAATTATAGGCCCCCAAAAGTTGGCAGAACATTAAATCTATAGAACAAAATACTGGCCAAGTTGTGGGCAGTCAAACATTTTATGCATGGAATGAGATTTAATCTCCCATTTTTGGGTGCAAACTTCATCCGTTTTTGGTTTCAATAAAAGGATGGGTGCATGCATTGGTGGTGAGTGGGGTTGGAATGGGTGAAAAGGCAGAGTTGCCTGCGCTGTGGACAGGAAGAGGGAAAGGCAAAGTCTTTTCATGGTAACTGTGAAGTCACTCAGGTGAAAGTATGAGATTCACTATAGGCACAATTTGCTTAATTATCCCATTACAAGTGGATTGGGGAGATTATTGGAGTGGAGAAATAACAGGGTCAAAATAAATAAATAAATATCTTGGCCTAGACCCTTCATCAGAGAGCTCTGATGAAGGGTCTAGGCCCGAAACGTCAGCTTTTGTGCTCCTGAGATGCTGCTTGGCCTGCTGTGTTTATCCAGCCTCACATTTTGTTGTCTTGGATTCTCCAGCATCTGCAGTTCCCATTATCTCTCTCCCATCTCAAATAAATATCTTGCCAGCAGAACAGATGTAGTACAGAATTTCACTGCTCCTAAAACACAATATGCTTTACCCAGTCAACTCCTGTTGACGCCCCCTAAAATTTGCATTTTAAATTTGTGAAATGAACACCTGCATTATGCAATAATTTGACATGTACATCTGAATTGTATAACTTATACAAAATAGCCAGGACTTAAAACATAGCACACTCTGCACTGTACTTTTAATAAATCAGTAGGTTGATTTCATACTTTAGAATCTAATTTCCTCACCTACTTTAGGTAGTAAGACTGTGGTCAGTTTACTTCTATTCCTGACGTGGGCTCAGGGAGCCAATCCTATAAAATAATGCTGCAAGTGACTATTATTTGTCTTACAACTGAATAATCAAAAATGCCTATGTGGCATTTTCCTTACTAGACATCAAATTATCTAATCACAATTAGTTTTATTCTACAACAGCATTAAGATGACAACTAGCACATGCGACTGTACTAAGCATACTCCTTTTTACGTACAGTCCAATCCCTGCTTGAAACTATGCTTTGCCTGAAGGCCAAAGGGTGGTTTTACAATACTATTTGAATTAGCATTTACTGTGTAGTGAAATCCATCTGAGTCACATCCCTTTTTTAAGAGGATTTATGTAGACTTGTTGCTACTTTTGGAGCTGCTTGTCCCTGAATTTGTCATACTGAACAACCCAGTGTCCGTTAATCTGAGTTTCTTCTTCGGAGGTGTCTTCAGTGTCCCAGATCTCTCTTTTACTTTGTATTCTAAAGTGCTGTGAGGTACTCCATAAATTCCTTGTGCTTTAGAGACACTCATTTTCCCACTCATTACCATCGTAATAGCTTCTTCCAAAATGTCATGATCATACTGCCGATAACGGCCCCGCTTTTTCCTCGGCTGTTTACTGTCCTTCAAGCTAATATGATCCTGACTATCATTTTCAGATGTCACATCAACTGTGCCATTCTTTACATTAAGACATAGTGGAGGAAGGTCTCCATGCAGTAGGTAGGAATCAACACTAGAATGAGTCAAAGGTAAGGAACATTCAATTTTACTCTGCTTGGGCAGGATAGTTTTGAGTTTTTGAAGAGCTGATCCTTCCAGCAGCGAAGAGGTTTTTGATACCTGGTACATAACATCAAAGAGACCACAGCCATCAGGCTGGGACTTGGGCACAGAGCTTGCTCGTACCTGAGGGATTTTTAATTGAACAAAAGAACTACTGACACTTTCATTATGAAGATTGCCATCTTTTTCTTTCAGCTGTGTAACCATTCTTTGCAGGGTTAACTGATGGAGGTAACTGGAAGCAGTGGGGAATTTCAACTCTGAGGATTCAACATGAGTTAGTTTTCGTTGCTCGCTGCACTGATCGGGACTATGTTCTGCCTGAGCTCTAGCCCATAATGCAACTTTCTGCAGAAGAGCATTAGGTTCCTCAAAGGTCTTCGAGAAACAACTTTCTCTGGTTTTACTTTTCAGCGGAGCTGCTCTTCCTGATAAGGCTTCCAAGTGGAGAAGTAAAGTCTGGTGAGGTATTCCATAAAGTATGGCTGCTTTGTTCATATCCAATGCCCCTGACTGAATGTCTTTCAAGGCCTTTGAAAGCAAACCATCTGCAAATTCAGCACTTCGTTTCACATGCTCCTCAGTGTTTATCTGTAGTCTCCTAGGATGGATGGAATGAAACGATGGTAAGCTGACGCAAGAGACTGGCACACAGCTATGGAAGGGAAGGGTCCACTCCTTTATTACAGGCTTGCTTGGGTAACATCACTGCATCTCTCATTGTTTAAGTCTTTGAGCTCTGGCTGTTTTTGCTTAAAAGTTGCGAAAGGTTACAGTTCTGGTAGGGAAGGGTAAATGTTTGATTGCACTTCTAAAGCGGCCATGGCAAGAGCTTTATGTTACAGTTCAATATTTGTATTAAATGTTTCTTGCTGTTGTTATCCCGTGATAGTTGCTTGCAAAACAAAAGGAACAACTTTCACAGTTTTAGAGCTTCAATTATTTTCCTTTCCAATTTACTGTATTAAAATGGCATTGAAATTCCTAAAGCATGTGTTAGTAGAAATGTGACGTTACCACTAAACAAGTAATAAAAGAGTCAACCCTCTTTTTTTTTCCCAAGCAGGGTACTGCAATCACAACATGCTAAGAACATTTTCCAAAACATTGCACAAAACATAAAGCACAGGCCACATTAATACCGCACAGTAACAATTCACAGTGACACTCCAAATGTGACGTATTAGTGCTAATATTAATTTTAAATGCATCTAAGCTAAACAGATAAAGATGCAACTTGTGTTTGTGGCTAACTGCCATTTATTAATCAACTTAAAATACTAAATAAAAAGCAGGCACTGGATAAAGAACATGATTCATTTTACAATTTTTTAATATGTATATGAAACGCTTTACAACTGCTCCTGTTTTAACACAAATGACCTAGAAATACAATTTTCATTATTTCTTTGAAAGTAAAGTGCCAGAAGTGTCAACTTAAGTTATATATGAAGTAAATTACTTCTGTATGAATGCTACTCAATTCAAGAAAATTTGACAAGATTTCTATTCTATTCGCATCTATGTAAATCCAAGTTTTAGGTATGTTCACATTTTAATTATGTAATTCAAAAAGTTCTTAATTGATTACATGCACATTAGACTAATATTTGTCACTTAATGTTTGAGTATTGCTGAAACAAATTGACTTTTTTTGTCCTGTTGAGTGCTAGACAACTCTCAGGAAACATCAACGGAAAAAGGGGAAAACAACATTTGTAATTTGAGAAAAGTGTGCACTGATCAGTTTGCAAGTGGACTTGAATTTGATAGAGACATAGCCACAGGGAATGCACCACTTAAAGGAGGACTGACCATAAACTGCCAAGTTTAGATTATATTTTAAAAAAGGTAAGTTGACTTTGGTCAAAATATTGCTCTTTAATGTTTCTATTTTGTTCCAAGCAAAAACTAAGAAGAAATGTGGTTTTTCAGCAATCCTCAAACTATGTGCTCCCAAATGACTATATATAACTTGTTTGTTATTTGGTAAAATGCAGGTGATTTTTGTGAATTAACATTCAAAGAAAACCCAACAGCCTTACCCTTTTAGATTGCATTCTGAAGAGAAAAAAAACTTAATTCTCAAATTTCTAAGTTACAAAGTAATATTTACAAACCATTAACACACATACCAAGATATGTTTCCACTCTCAGTTCATCTATCCAAACATTCCAATTGTCATTAAAATGCCAGTATTTCAATGTAGTTTTAAAATAAATGTGTATTTAAGACCATATTTGGGACCTTTAAACCAAAGTCCACCATCTAAATATTTCATGGGGGAAGAATGTTTAAAGTAATAGTTATAATGTAAAATGAAATGGTTGCCCTTTATATTAATTCAGATGTGAAGGTGGTATGTTTAAACTTGTTTCTTCACGCTGACCTGAAAAGTATCACCCTTGATACCCAAATATTGCTGCACAAGGAAGTCTCCCTCTTGAGATGTTCCAGGATTGTCACGATATGAACTGTCCATGGAAGTCATGAATTTAGTGGATCAAAATGTTACAAACCTAGTGTTTTTTCCTCCTTTCAAGGAAAAATATTTAAATAGGAACTATTAATTTTGTTTCTTGGGAGCTTTAACATTTTAAAAAGGAGATGAGAACTATTTTAGGGACCATCAATTGAGATGGATTTGCTGTGCTGCCACTTGTGTAATTCAGCATTAAATTCTTGTAAGACAATGTCAGTCATAATTACCTGGTACCTGGAGATTTCATCATCACTTTGTCAGGCACATTAACCGCTAGACAGCTGTATAGTGCAGCAAGGGTAAATACGCAACATGAAATTAGTCAGAGAACACTGCAGGCTTAAAAGTTGTTTAGAAGGGAATACACAGGGTGCTCACTTCTGCTGAGAAGTGCTCCCAAGGACAACCGATTGAAATAATGGGTTATTTTAGCTCTCAAAGCCTACAAAGACTTTTTTTTAGGTTCTTGCACAGGGAGTAAAAACACGACTGTACATGTACACAGAGTTGAGGGGAAACAAGTGGGCACTAGAAATGCATTCAAAACTGAAAAGACCACAGGGAGGTAAGAAAATTACACAAAACTAAATTTATAGAATCCTCATTCCATAAGCCTTATTTGTCAACTGAACAGATTACTGCAAAGAATTCAAGACTTAAAGACTTCAAACATCAAAAACAAAAGTAAAATTCATGTGTCAGGGAACTTGAAAGGAAAGAAACAAAACTAACTTGCATTCAAAATATTTCTCAAAAATCTTACAGTGCCAATTTTGTTTTTAAGTTAATGAAGTATGTTTTGAACTATGGTCACAGTTGTAACATTAGAAATGCAGCATGAAACAAAGTTTTACAAGTAGCAATGAAATATAATCATCAGTTGATCTGTACTCCTAGGATGTTGATTAAGGAATAAACACGGGGGAGCAGGACACTGGGGAGAACATTTCTGCTGTTCTGAGAGTAGTGTCATGGGAATATATTTCCTGCAAGGGCACAATTCCATTCAGCCAGTTTCTCTATTGCATCTGTTCAGTCAATGACACCACCTGCTCCAGTGCTTCTGAAATATCTCTTTCTCAACTGAGTATTCACCTTTGCTGTTGTTGGTAAGACTATTTGTTCATGTCCATTCTCTGTGCTGCAGATCTCTATGATTCTATATCTCCCTTTCAGAGTCAGGAAAGGTCACCAGCCATCTTCCAGGTATGAATATCCACTTCAAACATTTCTGCCACCCCAAGACTGAATCAACAAAAACATTTGTTTTGACCCCAACTCTTCATTCTGAGGGACAGCACCCTCTGAGACATACCAGGCCATTCTCCATTAACTACTCTCCTTTCCTGCCACTCCTCAAGCAAAAGGAGATACAACACTGACATTTTCAATTTCTTGCAGGTGTGCTGCAACTCAGTGGAAGGACTCTTGCCTATGGAATCTGAGGGTCAACTCCAGGAATTGCAGCACACAAATCTAAGCTGATTTTTCAATGTATTAGTGGATGGGTAATGTAACGATGGAGCTTCTGATTTTCAGATGAGATGCTAAACAGAGGCCTGTCAGGTGAGTGAAAAATATGCCAATGCACTATTTTGAAAAAGATGACAGGAGTTATACCCCTGCTGTGACCAACATTACTCCTCAAATAACTATTTAACATTTTAGAGACCTGAAACAAATGAAAACTGACATTGCTGGGAGAAACTCGGGTCTGGCAGCATCCGTGGAGAGGAATCCAGTGACCTTATCACATTACTTTTTGTGGGAGTTTGCTTTGCACGAATTAGTTGTCAAGTTTCTAACATTTTAACAGTGACTATATTTCAAAAATACTTCACTGGCTGTACAGTGCTTTGTGCTGTCCTGTGATCACGAAATGCACTACTGAAAATTTTTCCTTCTTCCTATCAACATCCAGGGCATTAAACCTACCTTTCGCTTGGAAGATTTTTATTTATATTTCATCCAACTTGGCACACTATGTTCACTGCTCATGATGTGGCAGCCTCTACACTGGTAAGCGCAAAAGTAGGCCAAGTGAACTCTTTGTTGCACACTTATGTTAAAGTGTATATACATCACTAAGATTTTGATCACTTGTTTTTAATTTTCCTCACATCATCCACTCTTACCTCTGTCCTTGTATTTGTAGAGATTTCCACTGAAGCTGAATACAAGCTTGATGAAATCTTCTTTCTACTTGTTGCACTACAACATTCAACCTTAAATCAGTTTAAGAACTGTGGGTCGTAAACACAGTTAATTCTTTCTCAAATGTTTTGACGCTAAATGAGGATTGCACCAAACTCACTGGATTAGGTCATGCTAATGATCCCAATTCAATAATAGGTGAGGTGGTTTGAAACAGTAAATTACCTGCTTTGCTTCCTCCACATTTGCCGTCTATAGCAACCCTGCTTATTTTGCCAGATCTTTCTTCTTTATCATGCTTTAAACATTTCCACTCAGTCTTTCCTACATTTGTCTCATCAGCACAAATGTTACTTTGCACCAGCAGCTAATTTCTCTCATTTAGTGACTCCATCTTTTCACCCAAGAGTTTTAGCAGCACGGAACAAGGCATTTTGGCCCATCATGTCCACACTGGTCATCAGCACTCATCTTCCAGCGCTTGACCCATAGCCTTATAGGTTCACATGTCAATTCACATGTTCAAAATAATTCTTACATGTTGAGCATGCCTGCCTCCACTACACATTTATGCCGAGTTCCAGATACCCAGCAACCACCAAGTGAATATAAAATCTTTAAATCCCTTCTAAACTTCCTGCTGTTTTTCCCTTAAAACTGTATTATCTCATTATTGACTTCTTTACTAAGGGGAAATGTGTCTCTTTATCTATTCAATATATAACTCCCAGAATTCTACATCCCAAATTAGAGACTGTCCTTTGCTCCAAACAGAGAACAATTCCAACCTATCTAGTCTCTCTTCACAGTTGAATTTCTCCACTTTGGCGACATCCTGGTGAATTTCTTACATGCTAGGAGTGGGAGGCAATTCAACCAATTAAGCCTGCTCTGCCATTTAATACAATTACCTGCCCAATCCCCTTAACCCCCTAGCCTGTTAATAAAAATCTATTCATTTCCAAGTTTATTCAGCACCCTCTGTCCACTGCACTGTTGGGTAGTGAATTGTACAGATTTAACCCTTTGAGAGAAGTAATTTCTCCTCATCTGTGCTTTCAATCTGTAATCCCTTAGTTTAAAAAATATGACCTCTCATTCTAGATTGCCCTACAGGGGAAATATCTTTGTCGGTCAATCCTCTTTAGCATATTATGTGCCTCAATTAGATCTCATCCTTCTAAAATCCAGAGTATAGACCTAATCTGCTCAATCTCTCATAAATCAAACGTTGGGTCTCTGGAAAAAATCTAATTAATCTTCTCTGAACTGCATCCAATGAAATTTACATCAAGGACAGGAATCAAACCTGTATGCAGTAATGCAAATGCAGTCTCAGCAATGGTGGTACAATTTCACTTCCTTACTTTTACACAACATTCATTTAATAAATGGCAAAATTCCATTGACTGCATTTATTACCTGCTGTACCCACATAATCATTTTCTGCAATTCCTGCACAAGAACACCCAATTCCTCTGCATCAAACTATTTGAATTTTCTCTCCATTTAGGAAATTCCCACAACATGAATAACTCCTTCACCTATCATGTTAAACTCTGCTAAGTTTTGGTTCATATACCTAAATTATCCATGTCCATACCTCAATTTTAGTTCTTCACTGCAACTTATTTTCCCACCTACTTCAGTGTCATCTGTGAATCTGGCGATAATACATTCTACCTCTCCAAGTCATTAGAATAGATTGTAAATCATTGGTGCAAGGACCAAACCCTGCAGCATCTCACTACCTAGGCCTCAGTAACCTGAAAATACTGCATTTATCCCCACTTTGTTTGCCAATCCTCTAAAATAACAAATTAAGCTATTTAGTCATACCTTGTGCATTAACCTTTTGTGTAACACTTTATTAAAGGCCTTCTAGACAATCAGGTAAAACATATCTATGGGGCTTTGCTTGTCACATCAAGGAATTCTAGCAGATTAGTCAAACATGATTCATCCTTCCCAAAACCATGTTTACACTGGCAGATTGCATTTTAAACTTCCAAGTATCCCGCTACTACTTCTGTAATAATGGATTCCAACAATTTCTTAAATGATATGTTAAACTAACTGGTACACAGTTTCTACACTTTGCCTCCCTCCACTTTTGAATGAGGATGCTTCATTTTTATTTTTCAAGTCTGCTGGAACTTGCGAGAACACAATTTTAGATTTTAAGCTCCTTTACTGTCAATGCCATTTGTACTCCCTAATAATTTGCCAACCTCATTCTTTAGGGGGACAACATTCATTTCAGCTACTTTTTTTAAATAAACTTCACCAAATCTTTGTTTTGTTTTTATATTTTGTGCTGCTTTTATTTCATAATTTACCTTTGCTCTGTTACTTTATTCAGTAACTCTGTTGACCTTTTGAAGTTTCTAAATCCTCCAGGCTGCCAATGATCTCTGCAATATGATGTAACTTAGTTTTTGCCATTATAACATCTTTAACTTCGTTGCTTAGCCGTGGATATTTTTACACCCTGGGAGTAATTAAGTATGTTCACAAGATGTGTCCTACCTGTTTGTCCTTCTGCACAGTCCAGTTGAACCAAATCTCTCTCAAGACTTTTTCTACCATTTCTTATTGTTGTTTCACCGCACCCCACCCACACTTCTCTGGCTGTGGACTTGCATAAATATTGTTCATCTTAGTTCTGATGAAACGTTCATGACAAGCGCTGCACTAACTGAATTTTTTGACTTTGGTGTAACCCAAAAAGTATTTAACAAAATTACTTCAGAAACATCTTGCTTTTAGTCAATATACAATTCTGCAAACTAAGTGTTATTCAACCTATGCGGGTTGGCAGATAACTTTGGCGGGGGTGGGGGGGGGGGGTTCGGTGGAAGAAGAGAGAAAACAGAAAGAGAATTAATCATTTGTCCCCTAAGGGAGCATAGGTGAGGTCGATTGATTTTCTTCAAACCATGTTCTATTTGAATGCAGCCTGGTGACAGTTTGGGATTAATAAATATGCCCCATATAGCAGAACTACAATGGACACGCATTACATGGAAACTAGGTTAAGACAGCCAGAATTGTACAAATGAGTCTGGCATGGTTTTTTTTTGGGGGGGGGGGGGGGCGGAGACAAGAGGAGAGAGAGAGATGTTGGCAGTGGAAAGAGGTTATAGTGTGCACACAAATGGGGTGGGGGAGGAGTGACAGCAGAAAGAAAGGAAGAACAGGAAGAGGGAGAAAGAACTGAACTGAAATCAACCTATGGATTGGCAGTTTTGACATCTGCTTTTACTACCACCCACTCAAAGACAACACAGGACCGTGTGGATTCATTAGCAATGCTCACATCCCAGGCATAAATTTTTGAAAAAGTCTCAACAGGATTTAATTTCAGAACAAAGGAATGAAATGACAGTGTGCAAATTCAATGCTTGACCCTACTTTGAATGTGCCAAAGCACATTTAATACTTTCAAGTATGCAAAACCAAAACAGGCATAAAGGTATGGATCACAGTCACTATCTATTTTTCTCCAGTCCAATTCCTGTACAAGAGATTTGGAGACAGTAAGGACGGCAGATGCTGGAAGCCAGAGTCAATTGATGTGAGGCTGGAAAAATCTACCCATGTTCCTTGAATAACAAAACAGTCTCTGCACAAGTCATTATATCTAGAATGAATTCAAGGTATAAAATTAGTAGACCCTGCATATTCAGAAAGCACAAGGAAATTATGAAAAGATTCCTTTAAATAGTTAACATATCTTCTTATAGTTGACCACACAATGGCTTAAATTTAAAATCCCTTGAACACAGGAAGTCCTCTGGCTGAGTCAAAGCATGTTTTTGACAAACTAGGCCATTGCCACCTTCTTTCTTTTAGAAAAGCGATACTGTATAGAACAAGATAATAAAATGTGAGGATGCTGCTTGGCCTGCTGTGTTCATCCAGCCTCACATTTTGTTATCTTGGAATTCTCCAGCATCTGCAGTTCCCATTATCACTGTGTAGAACAAAATTGTTTATCAATAACTTATGGTAATAAGTTTATACTTGAGGAAGCGCAGTTCTTTGGGATTTGACAGTTAATCTAACAAATTGAAAACTTTCAGAATCATCTAAGCTTTGGGCAAATAGGCTTGGGTGTTCAGATATGAATAATGGCCCTGAAGAACAAACCAAATTGCATTTGTATGTGGAAGGCTCAAATATGCTTAACATTTTAAAAAGTGATAACATAGAAACAGAAGTACATTCAGTCATGCCTGTTTTGCCACCATGTGATAGTGTTTATTCTACAATCTAACCCCATATGCCCATTTGTGTCCTGTATTCTTTAGGTTTTTTAAAATTAAAGCTATTGTCAAGGTTAAATTTAAACAATCAAATTACTAACATCAACTGTTCACAAAACAGTGATCCAAATTTTTATTGTCTTTTATATATAGTATTTACAAATGCCACCCCTGAAAACCTGGTACTAAATTTTAAGACTATAATCTGGACCCCTTGATGCTTCCCCTGCAACCAGAGGAAATAGTTTCTCTCCATCTATCCCACCTGTTGCCCTTAATATCATGAAGACTTCAATTGATCAAATAATCACTTGGCCATAAAATTCCAGGGTCTGGAAGCCTCCTTTTCTGTCATCTCTCAATTTAATGCTAGGAATTCAGGAATCATTCTGGCAAATCTAGTTATGTTCTCAACATGTGCTGTGCAAGGCCTAGAACTGGCAAATCAGACAATACTGCATACCATTTACAAAGTTCAGAAGCAAATCCTTTAACTGCACCTTGCAAGTCGATAACCACTATCACCTAGATGGATTAGATTAGATTAGATTCCCTACAGTCTGGAAATAGGCCCTTCGGCCCAACAAGTCCACACCGCCCCTTGCAGCATCCCACCCAGACCCATTCCCCTATAACCCACACACCCCTGAACACAATGGGCAACTTAGCATGGCCGATCCCATGGATAAGGGCTGACGCATCGGAACACCACCAACCTTAAGTTCCTGTCAAAACAACATTCCATCTTGACTTGAAACTGTATCACCATTCATTGAAAATCTGAAACTCTTCACAACTCTTCATGCCACATGGACTGTGGCAATTTCAGAACATTTCTCATGGCTCCTAGGGCAATTAGGGATGCACAATAAATGTAAGCCCTGCTTCTGGCAGACACATTCCAACAGCAAATTTAAAAGAAAGGAACTACATGAGATATCTACAGAAACTGTGGTCATTTGAACTCAGTTTCATGTTTCAGTTTGAGACTTAGTTAGATTCAATTATTTTGAGTGTGAAAACATCCATGTCTATGCCTTTAAAACCAAAAGGACCGTGGATGATGCAAGACAAAAACCGAAGTTGCTGGAAAGCTCAGCGGGCCTGGCAGCATCAGAGGAAAAGAAAAAAATCATACTTAACATTTTGGGTCTGGTGGCCCTTCCTCTACCGCTTGTCGCACAATCAACTGGAAGTGTCAGCTACGTGAGGGCAGGATCTTAAGCTTCTGGGTTTTAGATGTTGAAAAAAAGGAAGGTTTGCAAATGATTTCAAGTCTTTTACACGGTAATGACCAATTCGAGAAATCTAGCAAATAAAGTATTCCAATGCTTTTGTACACACCATAACAGGTTTAGTCAGGAAATACTTTTCTAGTAGTTATGACATTTGGCAGACTTCCTTGTAAAATGCTCTAAATCTTTGCCTTGAGGAATCATCCAAGAAATTTCCAAAAGGAATGGTAAGTCTTTTCCAATGACTCTAATCTCAATTTTGTTGATGAGCACTTGCACATATTCCTTATTAATTAAAAATGCTGAAGTCATTCAATCATCAATTCTTCGCTTGGTACCCACTGTTGCCAACATTCTCCCTCTCCACAAATGCTATCAGACCTAAATATCTTCTCCCTTATCTCCCCCTTCTGCCAACACCGCGCCCCCCCCCCCACCCCCAACCCTCTGCAATCCAGAATTATCTTAGAACCCCTACAGTGCAGAAACAGGCCCTTAGGCCCAACAAGTCTAAACCAACCTTCAGAGCATCCCACCCAGACCCATCACCCTATAACCTACCTAAATCTATACATCCCTGCACACTTTGGGCAACAGCGCATGGCCAATTCACCTAGCCTATATATCTTTGGACTGAGAGAGGAAACTGGAGTACCCAGAGGAAACCCATGCAGACACAGTGTGCAAACTCCCACAGATAAGCTGCCTGTGGGTGGAATGGGACCTGGGTCCCTGGTGCTGTGAGGCACAGCGCTAATCACTGAGCCACTGTGCTGACCTAGAAATATCAACATGATCTGTAAAAACATTGCTTGATGCAGGTGCATTTAAAAGACTTCAAATTCTACCTCTTACACTGCTTATTCAGGTCACTGATTTACAGCGGAAACATGTACAATTATACTGGCACAGAGCAAGCACAAATTCTGCGTTCATGAAACTGAAGATGAAACTTATAGATTGAGTGCAAGACTGTGGTCAGTTTAATGATATTTTATAAGTGTGGTCAGGACAGATAATTCAAGAAACAAAAAACTTAAAAGCAAACAAATCAGAAACAAAATTCAATAGATAAATGAGAAAACTGAAAGGAAAGAGAACCATTACAAAATACTTAACACAGCCAAAAAAAAAGTGCTGCCTATGTTGCATTATTACTCAGGGTAGCCATCTAACTATAAGCAAGGTAAAAGATAGAAGTGTGTACACATTGTACCAAAGTACCAAAAAAACTCAGCTTTATACTTGACACTTCTGGCACTGTAAAAGAAAGCTACAGGATTATGCACTAGCAATGTATCGTTACAGTACTTCCATTGGTGTGAAAGACCCATAAATGGCTTTTAGGGGGCATTTCTTTTTTAGTAAGAAAAATCATCTTTGTAGTCGACTATCAGTTATAGAATGTTTGATTACAAGTGCTTTTAAACATTTTTGACCATTATATATAATTCCGGCAGTATATGAATACTACAAAAAATGGGTTTTTGATAGTCATGGTATTTTTACATACTGACAGTATACTTTGTATTGGTTCTGACAAACAAAACAAAAAGATTTAATAACATTTGAAGTTTGTCAGTTAGAAATACAAATAAAATTCTCAATTTTTATAAATAACATTAAGTTAAAATGTCAAACCTATCACGAGAAATAATTATTGAAAATAGTTCAACTTTAATAGCGAAAGCTTAGGAAGCATATTAATACACATCATGCTGTCATATTCCTTACTTTACACCTGCAGGTAGCTTTCAATATATTTTAAGGAGATATGGAATGGATCAGGTATTAAAAAACTTCAATTAACTCTTAGCAGTGAAACAAAGTACTTGCAGTATCAAGAAAACTGCACTCGATAGAACTGGCATAGTTTAAGCGGGTAATAAAATCTGGATTTGAATAGATTAATCAGAATATTACACATGCAAACTAAGATTCGATTAGAATTGACAATCCTATTCCTAGCTATCTGGTTGCATAAACTTTCAGCTTTCATTGAAATTCTTACTAACAAGTGCATCTAAGAGGTATTCTAAAAATGAAAGTTTTCAGTATTACAACAGCATTTTTGCAAGCATTCGTTGAAATGATCAATGTAAAAAGCCTTCTTAAAGCTTAAAAATCAGATACTGTACAGTTAAATGTAACCAGGCATGATGAACTGATCGTGCAGAAAATTACAACTATCCTTTTAGGAGAACATCTTTCTACCTCTGTATTGGAGAGATTTTAGATAGATTACCTAACACACAGATTGACCAGACAATGTTTCCATATAACTGCAGCATTTTCATTTCCAGTCTTATATTTATCATTTGCTGTTGAAATAAATACAAACCACAACCCACGAATTACGTCAACAGATAAGGGCTGTTTAAGAATCTAATTTTTAAAATTTTAACGAGCTTGAGATACTTAAAAATTACGGGTGAACTACCCTTCAAAAATTAAAACCACAAGTAAAAATCAGGTAACAGTATCCTAAACAGAACCATATGGTACAGCTGTGGAAAACAAGTTTACATTTAAGACTTAAAAATACACATAATTATTATGAAAAACATAAATCCTTTGGGAATGTAACACTTCACTAATACTTACCCTGATAACTTGATAGTGGTTGATGCAGGACTAGATCCAGTTGAGACGGTGGAATTTATGCTGTTCTTCTTAGTTGATAGATCGAGCACTCCATCTACTAACAGAAAAGTTCATTCAAGTTTCCCTCAAAAAATCCTTTTAAGAAAAAAAGTGACCTTGAACAACAAATAACATTTTGCTTTCTGCTAAACAAGCCAAAAATCATCCCTGGACCAGAATTTCATATTTTCAGAACTGGGCATTTTTATTTCAAAATTATAAACTTCATTTTAAAAAATTTATGTAAAGAGCCAAGCGTGTTACAATACCCAATAGAATCCAAAAACAGTGACCAAAGGATCTTGCATTTCATTTCAACCAACATAGGTGAAAAGGAGCCTGACACTTCATTTTAAACTTTTACCTGGCAAGTTTATCTCCCACCTGTGCTGCTCACTAAAACGAAGGTGGGGAAATCACTTCAGTTGTTACTACCAAAACTTCCATTTGGTTCATGGAAACCCTAATACAGGGGAAAGGAGGGCACTGCAGGTACAATCTCCTTTCAGTCAAAGGGACCCTTCCATTTGCAAGAGACCACACTATGCTCCTGATTCTATTCAGGAACCCTTATTTTAAAAAAAATACAGCCATTCATGGGACATGGGCATCGCTTAACAGCCGGAGGTGGTGGTGGTGAGCTGCCTTCTTGAACCACTGCATTCCACACACTGTAGGTTGGCCCACAATACTCAGAGGGAATTTCAGCATTTTCACCCAGCAACACTGAAGGAATGGCAATACATTTTCATGTCAGGTTAGTGAATGGCTTGGAGGGAAACTTGCAGGTTGTGGTGCTCCTAATTATCTACTGCCCTTGCCCTAGTAGATGCAAGTGGTCATGGGTTTAGAAGACCTTAAGAATCTTTGGTTGAATTTCCTAGTGCATTTTGTAGATGGCACACATTACTGCTAAGCATCAGTGATAAAGGGACTGGATGCTTGTGGATGTGGTGACAATTAAGCAGGCTGCTTGGTCCTGGATGGGCATCAAGCTTCCTGAGGTTCTTAGGAGGTGCCGCCATCCTGGCAAGTGAGTGTTCCATCACACTCCTCACTTGTGTCTTGTAGATGCTGGACACGCATTGGCAAGTCCAGTTGAGTTTCTGGCCAAAGGTAACCACAAGGATGTTAATAGTGGGGGATTTGGTGATGGTAACACCATTGAATGTAAACAGATGCAGTGAGATTGACTCTTACAGGAGATGATCATTGCCTGACGTGCAGTATGAATGTTCCTTGCCACTCATTAGCAGAAGCCTGTATATTAGTTAGGTCTCGTCCATTTGAAAATGGGCTGCTTCAGTAGGAGTTGTCATGAATGGTATTGAACGTTGTACATTTATGGGGTAACATCCTGACTTGACCTTATGATGGAAGTCATTGATGAAGCAGCTGAAGGTGGCCAGGCCTAGGGCATTATCCTGAGAAACTCCTGCAGAGATATCAAACAGATGACTGACCTCCAAAAATCACAATCATCTTCCTAATTGTCAGGTATGACTAAACAGCAGTAAGTTTGCCCTGATACCTATCGACTCTAGTTTTGCTCGGGCTCATTCTTGTTTTGAGCTCTTTTGTTCATGTTTAAACCAAGGCAATAATGAGGTCAGAAGTGACATGGCAGAATCCAAAACGAGGCATCACTGATAAAGTTACTGCTGAGCAGGTACTCCGTGATAGCACTGATGATGGTGACAAGGACATTTTCTATTACTTTACTCACAATTAAGAGAAGCTGGTGGGGCAGTAATTGGCTGGGTTCGATTCATCCTGCTGTGCATGCAGGACATCCCAGAGCAATTTTCCACATTGTTGTATAGATGCCAGTATTGTAACTGCATCGGTATACCTTGGCTAGGGCAGTGGCAAGTTTTGGAGCACAAGTCTTCAGTATCATTGACAGAATGTTGTCAGGGCCCTTAGCTTTTGCAGTATCGTGCCTTCAACTATTTTTGGACATCATGTGCAGTGAATCAAATTGACTGAAGGCTGGTATCTGTAATGCTGCTGACCACTGGAGGAAGCAGTGATGGGTAATCCACTCAGCACTTCTGGTTGAAGACTGATGCAAATTCTTCAAGCTGATCTTTTACATTGATCTGGGCTTTTCCATCATTGAGGATAGGGATATTTGTTCAGCCTCGTCCTCCAGTAGGTGGTTTAATTGTCCACCATTAACAACTTGATGTGGCAAGACTGCAGAACTTGGAGCTAAGCAATGCCATAACCGACAGATCAGATCTAACTTTCACTTGCTGCTAATGTTGGTTAACACTCATTTTTAGGTATGCCCAGTTCTGCTCCTAGCACATCCCCCATTACCACAGTTGGGGGAGAAATGTGTGAGAAGAGATCCCCTGACTTGATGGTAATGATTATGGTTGAGTGGGGGATATGCTGGGCCATAAAGGTCCCAGATTGAGTGGGAGTACAATTCTAACTTTGTTATTGGTCCACTATGTCTCATGAATGCCCAATCTTGAACTGCTTGATCCATTCGAAGTCTCTTCCATTTAGCAGTGACAGTGCCACGCAACACAACAGAGGGTATTGTCAAAGTGAAAGCAGGACTCTGGCTCCACAAGGATTGCACACTAGTCATGAGTGTCATGGACAGATGAGATAGTGTCATGGACAGATGCACTTGCAGCTGGCAGACTGGTAAGGATGAGGCCAACAATGTTTTTTCCTGGTGTTGGTTCCCTCAGCACCTGCTGCAAACCCAAACTTGTGGCTGTGTACTTTAGGACCTGACCAGCCTGATCTGTTGTGCTGCTGCTGAGCCATTTTTGGTTGTGGACACTGAAATCTCCACTCATTTTTGCACCCTTGCCTTCCTCCAAGAAATGCTACCATGGAGGTGTAGGGAACTCATCAGCACGGGAGGATGGTACACGGTAATCAGCAGGTTTGTTAGCCCATTTAACCTGAAGTGATGAGGCTTCATGAAGTCCAGAATCAATATTGATGACTCCACACAGCAACACCCTCCTGACCATATACCTGTGAACTGGCACCTTTGCGGAGTCAGCAGTGCCATGGGACAGGACATATCCAAGGATGGTAACGGTAGCGTCTGGAACATTGTTTGTCAGATATGAACATGCTAGCATGACAAGGTCAGACTGTTGCTTGATTCTTGAGACACAGCTCTTCCAATTTTGGCACTAGTCCCCAGACAATCTTAAAGGATGACTTTGTAACGTCGACAGGACTGTTTCTGCCTTTGTCTTTTCCAGTGCCTAGGCTGATGCCAAGTGGTCCATGTGGTTTCATTTCTCTGTTGGGAATTTGTAATGGCTGATTCAACTGAGTAGGTTGCTTGGCCATTTTAGAGGGCAGTTGTGAATCAACCACATTGCTGTGGGTCTGGAGTCACATGACAGCCAGGCCATGTGAGAATGGCAGATTTTCTTCCCAGAAGGATATTACTAAGTCCAAATTTTTTCCTGACAATTGACAGTGGTCTCATGGTTATCAATAGTTCCTTGACTCCTCTTTTTTTAAAAGCTTAATTCAAATTTCACTATCCCACCTTGGCAAGATTTAACCTAGGTCACCAGAACATTAACTGAGTTTCTGGATTAATAGTTTAGTAATACTGGACGGCCTGTTGAAAACACAATCAATATGCTTCACACAGACAGGAAGGCGCGATCTCATCCAGAGAGAGATGTGGTCCAAGTGAGTACACAGTCTGAGGAATTTGGAAGCAACACAAGAAGTTAGTACAGAAGGGAGAAATGCTTTTTGCCTGGTTTTGTGGTTTGTAACTTTTAATTGATTTTAAAAACAGGGTAATCTGACACCCAAGAACAAGGGCCCAGCACAATAGTAACACAAGTAAACTGCTGAGACTATAAAAATACCACACTTGGAACATTAAGCCACTTATGTAGGAAGGATGTGTTGGCATTGAAGGGAGTCCAAAGGAAGCTTACAAGAATGATCTTGGGGACGAAGGGTTTTGTCTCCACAAGAGTTCAGGAAGTTGAGGGTGGGGGGATGTGATTGAAACTTGGAGAGTACTAAAAGGCCTGGATACAGTTGACGTAGACAAGATGCTTCACGTAGAACAAGAGACATTTTTGTTAAAAACGGTTCAAAAATAAAAAGGAGTTTGTTGAGCTATTTCTTTGGGTAACAATGGCAGTAGAATAACTTGCAGAAAGAAAAACAGAATCCAAAAGGATCAATCTACTCATTGTTTTGTATACCAAAGGGCAAGAAAGAAATGTACAAAACAATTAGAGAATGGATTAATTTAAAAAAAACCATCATTCTGGGGACTTTCAACTACTGATGTGATATGGACAGAGGAGATCAAAGGAATAAGGAAATGGAGTTCCCACAATGTGTACACAACTAGCTTCTAAGGCAATTTTCCGAAGCTAAGTTTATTAAGCTAAGAAAGAAACATTCACTGGAGATGTCCCAAGCTTTGTATGACTTGCCTACATAATAGTTCAGATCGATTCACTGGTTTATTCTTGTAAACAGATTCAAGGCTTAGATGAAACAAAATAAGCAGCAACCATTAAAAATTGTTTTGTTTGGGATAAGAAAATAAAAACTTCTACAGCTGCCCAAAAGTACTACCATCCCTCATGCCCAGCCAACAGTATCAGGAAAGCAGCAATAATTAACTCCAAATGTAAAGTGGTCTCCTTGCAAACAGTACTTTTACTTTCCTCCCGCAATATATGAAGGCTATGAAACCAAAGTAATACGATATATGCTGTTCATTGCAGGGGCAGAATTGAAGGGAAGGCACGGATTGATGGCCAAAATTTTCATCTACAGCACTTTGATAAACGAGGTCAAAGCTTCTTTACTTAAGGTGTGTTGCCACCTAAACACAATATAAAAACTTTCTCAATGAAACATTAGTTACCTTTATCTCTTGCTCTCCTGGGCAAAGGTTTTAAACTATCAAAGCCAAGACTTGCTGGCTTATTATTTCTCACTTCAAACAACTGCATCTCTCAATTCTGGCACAAAATTGTCTCAAAAAAGACAAGACATATGCCAAGATAGAGAATTCAATGACTGGACCCCAATTTAGGAAAATACCTTCTCAATTTATTTCAAACTCAGTTCTTAAGAGCCCTGGACAAATATGAGTTAATGAGGGAGTATCAGCATGGATTTCAGAAGGGGAAATTATGATTAACCGACATTTCTGGACAACTGAGGAAGCAAGAGAGGGGTGCTGAAGGCAATGATATAGTGTACATGGATTTCTGAAAGACATTCAGTACAATGCTATGCACCAGCCTGGTGAGAAACTGTAGCTGTCAGAATAAAGTACCAAGGTACAAAATTGGCTGAGTGAGAGGAAAAAGTAATTGTACACATTTTTCAAGCTGGAAAAAGCTTTATAGTGGAATACCAAGGGTTGACATTGGGAACCTTGCTTTTCCTAATTTACAATGTTCTCAACCCTGGGGTGCGGGAAACCATTTCAAAATCTGATGATTCAAAACTTGACAGCTTTGTAAGCTTAGGAGGGAAGTGCAGAACTTCAAACATTGACAAGTTTCTGGTGTGGGTGATTACGTAGCAAATGAAGTTTAATGAAGAGAAACGTGAAATACATTCTAGTACAAACATGCCAATATAGTATATGACAACGGGTATACAGCAGCAGAAAGACGTTTGGGTATTGCTGCACATGTTAAGGTCGCAGGATAAGCAGAAAATGTAGTAAAAGCATACAGCATCCTAAGACTTATCAGTAGCCGAGAATACAACACTAGGTGGATTTGGATGAACTGGTGTAAGACACTAATTAGCAGAAGTACGATGTTCAGTTTGGGTGATACACTTGACGGATGCAAACACATTCAAGCAAGCACAGAACAGGTTTACAAGAATAGCTCCATTGAGGAGAAACTCAGTTATCAAGATAGATGGGAGAAATTGGGACAGATTTCTACTGAAAGTAGAAAGGCTAAGGACAAACTTCATTAAGTTTGCAGTGGCAGGACTGATCTGGAGATAGCAGACAGGGACAAACCTTTCCCCACTTGTAAACAGATAAAGGGGACACAGATTTAAAGTGATTTAGAATATAAGTAAACGAGAGAAGAAACTTATTCATGCAACAAATGATTTAGTTCTGCAATGCCTTGGCTGGAATTATCATGGAGCCAGTTTCAAATCAACGCATCAAAAAGGACATTAGACGTTTATCTAAACAGAAAATGTGCAGGAAGAGGCACTAAAAGTCACAATGTTCATGTGGAGAACAATGACAATGACAGTCATAGTCACAATGAGTCTTTTTTTTTGCAGTCAAGAATTCTGAGATTGTAGTTTCTCCATGTCCTTTTTCCCATATGACCTCTGATCAGAAGTTAACTACAGCTTACCAATTGGTAACTCAGACTGTGTGAGACAAATTATTCTGTGTATTTTATTCAGGAGGACATGAGGCCTACAAAACACTGAACTTTATAATGACCAAAATGAATAAAATCCTAAACAACTGAAAAAGTAATGTTCAATTAAAAACTGAAAAGTTAGTTGCCATGATAGTTCCTTTCAAGTTACTTTTTCTGTAGGTTTTTTGGTTGGAATACAGTTCAGTAATGCGCTAAAATTGATCGTTTGGCCAATAAGCATGACAAACTTTATATATAACAAAATATGCAGAGATCAAGGTCTACATAAAATTCAACATATTTTTTCACCATACTGAAGTTGGATCAATAATCCACAGATCTGAATAGTACAAAAATCAGAATGATCATCTGCACCTTCAGTTATGGTGTACTATAGGCTGATTCTTCAGTAAAATGATACAAATTTTCCATTTTCATAATTAACTGCACTTAATGCTCTGAGACGGCTATCACTTTTGCTTAACCTGTAGTAGACGTTACATTTCTTATTTAAGTCTCCGGTAATTAAGTCTCAGTTTCATAATGTCACTTCAGCTTTTAGTATTCACAATAGGTTTGAGAAAGGACTTTAATGAAGTACATTTGCCAACAGTAGTCTTTTAGACTTTGTGCTTAAAAGATAAGCCAGACACAGCAAATTAAACTAAAAAAACTTAAGCAATTTAAATATTAGGGAATAAAATAAAAATTGTGCCACTACACAAAAACAGATAAAGGTCAAAGCAGACCTCTACTACTTGGGAAAACTAAGTTTAAAAGTACGTCACAACAAAATCATAATTATTTCAAAAGGAAAAATATTTCCCTCCAGTAAACAAAGTTTGAATTTCCAATCACTCAAACCTCAGGGTCTAAGATGATGGTAATGAACATCCTGTACACATTACTCTGGGCGTACTAATAAATGTCTATTTGCGCTGCAATCCCTTTTGATAAAAGGGCCAAGTAACTTGAACAGTCAAATTTCAGACAGAAGTTGTAAATATAAAATACAGGCTATTTATACTACAGGTGAAGCTATTTTTTTTGAGGCAGAATTCCATTATACATCTGCCTTTAGTACATCCCCCACAACCAGCTGTTCCATTATTTCAATGCCACTAACTAAAAGCTTAAAAGATACCAACAAGTTCCTGAAACCACCGATTATCAACCATCCTTCTGTAAAATATGCTTATGATATAGTGAACAATGAAAATACGCAGCTAAAATATTTCAATAGAAACCCCTAGGATTAACTGAGCTACCTTGGTCCTAACACAATGGGGAGGGAAACTGGATTTAAATAAACCCATTTCTACTTAATTTCATAATTTGATTATGGGTTGTCGCAATTAATTGGTATTCAGAAAGGGTGGCAGAGTAGTAAGAGGTACTGCAGAGAAGGGAAGTTGTTTTAAGTTCTCAGGGTGTTCCTTTGCTATCTAAAGTGTGGGCATATATTTAAAATTGATAGAATGAAAATCAGTGAGACACCATAGTTCTGAGATACAATCAATTTAGATTTAGTCATAAAATGAACACTAGTGGTTTGGTAGCAGCTTATACAAAAAAAGTGAACATTAGAGAGTAACCTGCTAAAATTATCCATGCCCCTGAACAGCATCTAGCTCAAGGATTTCTTTCATAAAACGTACAGTGAATTCAGAACTCCTAATTGATAGGAAAGCAATGTGATTACCTTGTTGAAAATTTTTCTCATGACTTTTATTCACAGTGAGGTCGAGGGGTCTATCCTGCTCCTCGAGAAAATTCTGGGTTTGCTTGGCAGGTGGATCATTCGAGACCAAAATAGATTCATCGGTTGATCCAGGCTGAGCTTCACGAGCGTAATTACTTCTGGATATATATTCAATTGCAAATTGACGTATCATTCTTTTCATTATTTCCTGAGCAACTAGAGGAATGTTGCGATCACAGTTCTGAGGAAGGTCTAAAAGAATTAGAACTATACATTAATGGAAGTATAATATACAAAACTCAATTTAAGTATAATGGCACCTAATACAAAATTACATTTCCCTTGACCCATACAGCAGTGAAACTCTGGAATAATTTCTTCTAAACACATGGCTGAAAAAATAGTACAAATACAGATTCCCAGCAAAAATGGAAGAATTTTCAGCACAATTGGTTTATAAAGGCCATTAAAAACAAGTAGATTTAGGCCATTCAGCCCATCAAGTCTGCTCCACTATTCAATCAAAGCTGATATGGCTCTCAATTCCATTCTCCTGCCTTCTCCCAATAACCTTTGGTCCCCTTACTAATCAAGAACCTCAAATACACTCCATAACTTTACCTCTGTAGCTTCCTGTGGCGATAAGTTCCACAGATTCACCCTCTGGCAAAAGAAATTCCTCACCTTAGTTCAAAAGGCTCATCACTTCCCTGAGGCTGTGCCCTCGGATCCTAGTCTCTCCTAGTTCTCCATATCCACTCTATCCAGGTGTTTCAGTATTCTGCAAGTTTCAATCAGTCTCTCCCTCATTCTTCTAAACTCCAGAGTAAAGACAGTCTTTGAGTACTCCTCATACATTCTCATTTCTCTGCAACCCCAAAAAGTCATTCTTATAAGTCTCCTCTAGACCGCCTTCAATGCTTGCACATCTTTCAGACATGGGCCACACAACCACATATTCCAAATGTAATCTGAGCAGAGCTTCATGCAGCCTCAGCAATACATCTCTGCTCTTGTATTGTGGCCCTCTCTAAATGAATGCTAACATTGCATATGACCTCCTAATATGCAGATTCATTTGGCATTTGGGAATCCCAAATCCTTGTGCTCCAGGCTTCGGAAGCCTTTCCCAATTATAATAACCTACGCTTTGATTCTTCATACCAAAGTTCACAACCTTTCCATATTGTAGGTCATCTGCTACTTTTTTTTAACCTATTCTCTTAGCCTATCCAAGTCCTTCTACAGCTTCCCCACCTCCTCAAGTCCCACTACTACTTCCACTAGTGTCACCTCAAAACTAATCTACAATGCTCTCAATTCCTTGATCCAGATTATTGGTATAACATGAACAGTTGTGGCCCCAACACTGGCTCCTGGGGAACTCCAGTCGTCACTGGCTGCCAGCCTGAAAAAGACTTCTCTGCTGCCTGTCTTCTGCCAGTCAGCCAATCCTCTATCCATGCTAGTACTTTGTCCCTAACACTATGCATCCTCATCTTATTCGGCAACCTGCATGTCACCTTGTCAAAGCCCTTCTGGGAAAGCAAATGTGTTGATCGCACATTATGCTAAATACTTTCATATAATAGTGTCGTTTTTGTGGGTTATTTCCTGGATTTTCACTGGCTTTCTGATGGTTGCAGGGAAGTGAGAACATTGGTTACTAATATTACTTACGAGATGCTTTTATTTTGAAAACTTGCGGCCTAGCCACTAGCTCTGCAGCAATATTTTTCCATCTTATTTCTCCAAGTCAGAAATCTCAGATTCTTAGATCACAAGAAATATATACCTCTTTGCATGTCAAGTAGAACAATTTACAATGACATGCCCAATTAACATTCACCAGTTCTGCTTTTGAAAACAGAGGATGAAGAGAATGTGCAGATAGTGCAGTCAGGCACCGTAACAGCAAGTGACTTCAGTTAGCTACCATCCCCAGAGAGTGTGTCCTGTGCCTGAAGATCATACTAGGAACTGCTGGAGAAGCAGAGTGTCTGGCCATGTGCAAAATTAGATTTAGATTTATTTGTTACATGTACTATAGGTATACGCAAGTACAGTGAAAAGTGCACAAAGTCGCCATTCACTGGCGCCCACTTGGTTGCAAATACCAGAATTAAAAGATTTAACAGAACCAAACGGTAAGCAAGCTGCAAGAAACCTCAGATGGATTGCTCATATTGTGTTATCAACAGAAGTGCAGGACATCTTAGCCGTCCATTTGTCTCTCTCTGGATTGTTCTGATCACCCCACTCTTTGCAGTATCAGCCAAGGAGCTCCAAGTGCCTGCCATTAGGCAGCCAATTTCATCCAGCAAGACATCATCATAGCAATTTTCTCAACTTCTCATCATGGTGAACATCAGTTTTTTTTAAAAAAAGTTCTTCCTCATTGCAGTCCAGTGTTTAAAGACACATGGTCATGACACATTTGCAATTTCACCCCAACTTAATGATTCAGAGAAGAAAATCAAATAAATACATGGGTGTTGACAAGAATGCGCCACCTACAGCCAACTTACACAACACAGGATTAATATAATTGGGCACATGCAGAGAACTGATAGAAGCCAGGCCAATATAAGGACCCCAAAAAAAGAAAGAATGTGCTGTGGTACATGCCTCGAAGAGTGGCAAGGATTGTTGTGGTCTGCAGTGTCTGAAAAGTGCACAGTTTTGTGGTAATGGAAAGGTTCAGTGTGAATATGCCCCAGACAAGGAGTTCTTTGATTTAGAGTATCTTAACTCCATGCTTCAGAGTCTAAGAAGTGAAGAAAATCAGTTGAGTTTCCAGGAGAGATGCTCAGCCACTGATTTTGCAACCTTCAGCAACTCTCAAAGTGTGAACTGGTCCTTCTGGCAAAGTAGTTACAAAGATTCAAGATCAGTCATGAAAAAAAAATTTATTTACCGCTGTTTCACAAATCACAACGTAGAAGCTCAAATGTGAACTTCCTAACAGAAGTGATATTCCAGAACCTTCTATAGCACTGAACAATGAAAACAAGTGACCCTTCAAAGTTTAGCATTTAGGCCAAGACACAATTAAGTGCGTTCAATGGAATGTTAGTGTGTGAACCTCAACGATGCAGCTAAAATAAAATAGCATCAGATCAAAGGCAAGTAAATATTAAACTGCAAATAAGTTTTCCAACTTTATAAACAAATGCATGTATACATTGCTTAAATATTTCTGCATCCTGAAAAATAACAATTCCTGAAAATTTTCATGAGATCACTGTCATAGGGAGATTGGCTGCTAATGCTGGATGAACAGACACTGGGCTGAAGAATCTCTTGACACAGTAGCTCACTGCTGGGGTGAAGCCACTGCTGGCTGCATCTTTGGAGGGAGTTTCCTAGAAGCCCATTGTCATCTGCTTCATGTCAGCTGGTGGTCTCCAAAGTAGGGTTGGGAGTGCTGTCATCTCACCTGCACTAAGCTGTAAACATTATCTGACTGGTACCATGGCCGCAGTCATATTCCAGATGCTGACTGTGACTGCTCAGGCAAAAGTCCAGAAAGCATCATTTACCACACCCTGAAGCTAATGAGTACTGTCAAATACACCAGTGGGCACACAGTCATATTGCCAAGGACAAAAAAAAATCCTGTCCTGTCATGGTGTGAACTGCTGCAAATGACTGGCAACAGAGTCCAAACAGCTTGTGATGCTCCAAAATATCTTTGTCAAGGCACAAACTTATTAAGTCTGGTTCCCATGACACTGTACTCCTCGGCTATCTACTACAACTCACCAAAGTGGATACATCACCCCACATCCAGTACTCTCTAGTCTCCAAAACTGCCAACAGGGTCTGTTGGGTCTTTCCAGAATGTCTGGAGTGCTTGGGTCTGCACTGCTATCTGGAACAGAAGAGTGGGATGATGTTGAGGTTATTGTTTTGGGAAAGGGTTGCAAAGAAGTGGTATTTAGTGCTGGGAAAGCATATGGTCTCTCCCTCACACCTAATCAGAGCCTACATAATGACCATTTCCCTCAGAGCTGCTCTTTTACCTCCACCCCATCTTCCCCTTTCTTCTGCTTCATTTCCTCCTACAACTCCCTCCGCTGGGACAGGGTGTTTTGGTTTTTTTGAACTGTGAAAACAAACAGAATGAAGTTAGAATAATTGAGCACCTCCTTCCTTGCATTATCTCACGTATATAAGACCATAAGACATAGAAGTGGAAGGAAGGCCATTCACCCATCAAGTCCACTCCGCCATTTAAATCATGGCTGATGGGCATTTCAACTCCATTTCCCTGCACTCTCCCCGTAGCTCTTGATTCCTTCTGAGATCAAGAATTTGTCGATCTCTGCCTCGAAGGCATCCAACATCCCGGCCTCCACTGCACTCCGTGGCAATGAATTCCACAAGCCCACCACTCACTGGCTGAAGAAATGTCGTCTCATTTCAGTTTTAAATTTACCCCCTCTAACTTTAAGGCTGTGCCCACGGGTCCTAGTCTCCCCGCCTAACGGAAACAACTTCCTAGCGTCCAGCCCTTCTAAACCATACGTTACCTTGTAAGTTTCTATCAGATCTCCCCTCAACCTTCTAAACTCTAATGAGTACAATCCCAGGATCCTTCGCCGTTCATCATACGTTAAACCTACCATTCCAGGGATCATCCATGAATCTCCGCTGGACACGCTCCACGGCTAGTATGTCCTTCCTGAGGTGTGGGGCCCAAAATTGGACACAGTATTCTAAATGGGGCCTAACTAGAGCTTTATAAAGTCTCAGAAGCACATCGCTGCTTTTATATTCCAACCCTCATGAGATAAACGACAACATTATTCGCTTTCTTAATTACGGACTCTACCTGCAAGTTAACCTTTAAAGAATCCTGGACCAACACTCCCAGATCCCTTTGTACTTCTGCTTGCAAATTTTCTCACCATTTAGAAAATAGCCCATGCCTGTATTCTTTTTTTCCAAAGTGCAAAACCTCACATTTACTCACATTGAAATTCATCAGTCATTTCCTGGACCACTCTCCTAAACTGTCTAAACCTTTCTGCAGCTTTCCCACCTCCTCAGTACTACCTGCCCGTCCACCTATCTTTGTATCATCGGCAAACTTCGCCAGAATGCCCCCAGTCCCTTCATCCAGATCATTAATATATAATGTGAACAGCTGCAGCCCCAACACTGAACCCTGCGGGACACCACTTGTCACCGGTTGCCATTCCGAAAAAGAGCCTTTTATCCCAACTTGCCTTCTGTCAGACAGCCAATCCTCAATCCAAGTCAGTAGCTCACCTCGAAACTATATCCTTGATTTGAAACAAAGCGAAGCCACAGGACAAGTCCAGAAGTTTGAACCCACCTCACTACAGCTCAATGTCACCATAGTTTATAACTCAGATCATGACTCACGAGATGAAGGCCTCTTCCTCATCACATATCATTACTCTCAGATACAAAATTCCCTGTCATATAACTTTCTTCTCCAATGCAGTGTCCTGCAAAGACAGTGAGAATATACTTCACTGACTTGCTGACAGAAGAGAGTTAAAATTTTTAGGCACTGTCCTAGTCAGTTGCAAAGTAATTAAGGAGTTCAGCAGGTATGTATAGTCAAGTCCTCCATAAGACACAGGAGAGGAAGTAAGGCTATTTGGCCCAACAAGTCCACTCCGCCATTTAAATCATGGCTGATGGGCATTTCAACTCCACTTCCCTGCACATTGCTGGTTTTATATTCCAACCCTCTTGAGATAAATGACAACTTTGCAGGTTGTTGCTATCCAGTAGACAAAATAAAACAATACTTCGAAAAAAAACAAAAACAAACATTCAACTAAAGTGACATGCCAATCCCAGAGTAAAATGGACAGAAGTAGTTCTCCAGATGCCATTTGGAATCTGTATTTTAAAGATGTGTCACCTGGCAATACTGAAAAGACAACACCCGATTACTTCCCAAACAAACACTTGAAAATTGATGTCCAGGTCTGATCTTTGAAAGGGAGATGATGAGCACCTTACCTCTTCGGCCCTGATCAAATAGATGAATTGTTTAACAACATTATATCAGAATCTGAAAGTTGGGATGGACAGATCATAAATTCGAAAGGTTGTCAAGATCTTCATCCAGACACCTGGACTAAATTTATAGGAGAAGCAACTTTACTGCCGTCAGGCAGCTAGTTCTTCCTCAGCTTAATTTCTTCCAAAGGCACCTAGCAGATCTCTTTCAAGGGAACTGCTAACCTCCTCTTCGGTGGATTTCGCTGCAAAGAGAGAGAGATAAACATTAAGACAAGGGAAATAATTTTTAAAGTAATTTTTAATTGAAAAAGACTGAAAAATGGGAATCCTATTCCACTTACCACAACTCCCAAGCCTCACCTTTGGTCTTGATTTAATATAATCTTGATACGGTGCCACCCATGTTCTCCAGGGCCCACAGTTAGTTTCGTCTCTTCCAACTTTGTTGCTGCACTTGTTGCAGCACGTGTCAAAGATTATTTGGAAATTGCACTGCAAGTTGTTGTCATTGTGAACAGTAAGAAGACTGGCACAAATTTTGACTCAAATTGCCATTTATGCCAGTCCAGAGAATTCCAGGCCTATAAAGCCATTAAAATGGCAAATTACATAGCCACTAGATGGAGCTGATGCATCTTTATGCAAAGATTTTAGAATTTTCATCAGACAACATAAAAACACTGCAGAATGTATAAGCTAAGGATCCAATACTATGATGCATAATCCCTTGGGCACAAGACATTGTGAATTAGGGATTCTGTTTTATCCATCATTGTAACCCGGTCCGTATTGACTTTTACACATCAGCATAGTAGCAACTAATACTGAAAATATTTATCCCAAAATAGCATTACAAATTAAAAATAAAGTTTCATTAAACCTTAATATGAAAATCAGGAAAAGCATTATACCTTTTTTGTGAAAGATAGCATTAAGAAACTTGTCTGCTTGGCATTCAAGTTGTTCAGTGTGGGACTGCCCCTGAGATAAAGATTCCTCAGTAGATATCAGTGTTGTAGGCACACTCAGAGACGAAATGTGGTCCTAGAAAGTCATGAATTGTGGAGAGAAATTTTTGAAAATAATCCAAAGCAGCAAAAAAAAAACCGCATTTAAAATACTGAATTCAGAATGCAGGCACAATATCTCAAATCCAACAAATTCAGAACCCCAAGGCTGTGTCAGATTCCATGCTGGCAAATTAGGTAGTGGGCATTTCAGTTGTCAGGCCAGGTAGGTTGAAATGACGTTGTGCGCGCCAATGGATGTCACATAAAGCAGGTAATCAGCCCAAACGACTGCACAAATGCAGTCTGTCCAAATTGCCAAGCTAAGCTTTTTTTTAAAAAAAGTGTTATTTCATTAACATTGATGCATAGAAAATTATTTTTTAAAAAGGTGCCCAATATTTGGACAGTCAGATTTGAGACAATAGCTGTACTGAAAACTAGTACTAATGATCAACATTTTATTAACTGGCACCTATGAGATTACGACTGTACCAGTTGATCAAAAAATTCCAAATAATCAAGAGGTCCACAAAACCAAATGTGGAAACACACCTTAAGCAATAAAAACAAAATGTGGAAGGGGGTGGGAGGAGCGAGACAAGAGAAGGGGAAATACATGTCACTGCTACATTTTATTCACAGCATAAGTCACTTAAAGAAAGTAACTTTGCCTTAAAAAAAAACTTACCAGAGTGCCTTTTCACTCACACCATCAATTGACTAATCTGGCATCACGGTAGATCTCAGTATTTGAGTAGAAATTAACTTGAAATTGAATCAACCGTTGACATTTCATATGGCCATTCAATTTAACAAGTGTATTGAGTAAGGTACATAGATTTAAAAATATTGCTCTAAATAACAGTAAACTTTTCTGTATTGGAGGGTATATAATTGTTGTCAGTTTAGAGCATGCATTAGTTAAAACAAAATTTTCCTTACAAGATTAAAAGATCACCAATTCCCAAATTAGAATAAATTTGCAATTATGAATTTATATCTAAATTTTTAAAACATTTTATGTTACGCATATAAAAACATCTCTCATTCTAGACTGAATGGTCTGTCGTTTTCTGGTTTATATCATTTTTGAAACAGATTGCTATTAGATTGCTGACCATCCAGTCCTCCAAAGATCTACCAGTGAAAATCTAAGAATATTTAAAAGATTGATCAAAACTTTCAGTATTTCCTCTGACTTTGTGCACTCTAGGATACATGCCATCATGGCTTGTTGCTTTTTCCACTTTTAAGCTTTAAATCTTTCAATTCTACTTCTTTACCTAAAACTATCCTAATGCTCTAACCTTTTTCAGCCTACATTGCCATAACCATAGTTGATGAATGCTTAATATGACCAATACTCCTGGTTCCCCACATCCAAAACTGTTCTATATCATTAACATTTTCTTGTTCCTCTTATGACTTACTAGTGTTTGCTCATACTTCCTTTCAAAGTTCTTCTTAGTTTCTAATTTTTATATTTAGTTTTTTATTGACTTTTTGCTGAAATTTCATTACTCATCCAAGGCATGACAATCTTTATTGAAGACCTTTTCATTAGCAAAGGTGCTATCTACCCCATCTCACATTACATCTTTAAAGGTCAGAAAGATGCAACTAGTGGAGTACCACAGGTTCAATCCAAGGGTCTCACTGGAGGTGTAAGCAGAGCAAAATATATCCAAATTTTCTAGAAACAAAATAGATGGGAATTCATGTTGCATTGAGAACACAGGGAATCTTCTGCCGGATATGGATAAGTTCAATGTGTACACAAAAAACCTGACAGATGGAATTTAAGGGAGAAAAGTGTGGGGATGTGCACATTTGTAGTGGGGAGAGAATCAAAAGGCAGACTACTATCTAGATGGAAGGAGATCACAAAACGTGCATTGCAGAGAAGCCTGGGGGGTTCTTAACACATGAAAAGAGTTAGCATGCAGGTACAGCAAGTAATTATGGCACAAATGGAATATTAATCTTCACCGCTAGGAATGTGCATCTTAAAAATAGGGCAGTCTTATTACAACTTTACAGGATGTTGGTGAGTTGCACTTGGAGTACAGTGTAAGGTTTTGGTTCCTATATTTAATATATGGCATCAGAGGCTATTCAAAGCATTCACTAGGCTGATTCCCAGAATGATAAGTTTGAATCACCAAGAATGACAGAACAGGATAGGCTTTTATTCAGTAGAGCCTAGAGGAACAACAGATGACCTTATTCAAACATTCAAGATCTGAGAAAGCTTGGCAAGATAGATACTGAGATGATGTTTCCATTAGCAGGGCAATCTCAAACTAAGGGACAAAATAAAGAATATGGGAGAACTCATTTAAAACTGAGATAAGGATACCTTTCCTCCCAGGAATTAGTCAGCGTCTGGAATTCTCTACCACAGGCTAGATCACGAAATATTTAAAGAGGCAGATAAATTGTTTGAAATGTCAATAAGCTGACAGCTATGCTAATCAGACGCAAAACAGGAGTTGAGGCCACAGCAGATCAGCCATGATTCTGAACAGCAAGTAAGCCCGAAGGCCTGACACATTTATGTTCTTAGTTGAAAGCTTTCCATTGCATCTCTTAATTTTAGTTTTGCTTCATTTAGGATAGTTCTTTTCTCACCGCATTTGGGCTTTTTAGTCAAATGACTGTGTCCTGTGTCAAATTTTAAGTTGGATTTAGTTACGTTGTGGTCACTATTCCCTATAGGTTTCCCACAGTCCAACTCCCAGACTAGGCACAGCATTTTCTTTTGTACAGACTAAAAGTACACTTCCTGGGTAAGTATAGAAATTCTTCACCTTCTTTATCACTCATGATGCAAACAGAGTCACGGGTGTACAGCACGGAAATAGACCCTTTGGTTCAACTTGCCCATGTCAACCAGATATTCTAAAATGGGACTCAATTATCAGCATTTGGCTCATATCCCTCTCTAGCCTTCCGATTCACTTACCCATCTAGATGTCTTTTCGATGTTGCAAGCGTACCACCAACTCAACAGCTCACTCCGCACACTTACTATCCGCTGTGTGTAAAAGTTGCCCTGCAGGTCGGCTTTAAATGTTGCCCCTCTCACCTTAAAGTTGCGGACTACCCTACCCTGGGAAAAATAACACTTTGGCTGTTCATCCTATCCATGCCCCTCATGAATTTATAAACTTCTCTATTGTCACCCCTTAGCTGCCAATGCTTTAGGGATAATAGCCCCAGTCTATTCTGCCTCTTCCTTAGCTCAACCCCCCCCCCCAAACCCTACCAACTTGCAATTCTTTTCTGAAGTCTTTCAAGTTTCACCAATTTCCTATAGCCGGGAGGCCAGAATTGCACATAGTATTCCAGAAGTGGCCTCACCAATGTCCTGGGCAGCCGCAAACATAACCTTCCTGCACTCAGTGCACTGACCAATAAAGACAAGCAAACCAAACATCGTCTTCATTATCCTGTCGACCTGCAATTCCACTTTCAAGGAACTATGAACCTGCTCTAAGTCTCTTATCAACAAAACTCTCCAGGGCTCTACCATTAAAATTCTGCCCTGATTTGCCTTACCAAAACATAGCACCACCTCACATTTAGATTAAACTCCACCTGTCACTCCTAGGACCATCAGCCCATCTGATCAAGATCCAATTGTACACTGAGATAACCTTCTTCGCCATGCACTACACCAATTTTGGTGTCATCTGCAAATTTACCAACCTTGCCTCCTATACTCACATCCAAATCATGTCGTCTGTGGTACACTGCAGGTTGCAGGCATCTAGTCCAAAAAGCAACTCCCCATCACTACCCTGTCTCCTATCTTCTAGCCAATTTTGTATCCAAATGGCTAGTTCAAACCTTGTTAAGCAGTCTACCATGTTGAATGCCTTATCCATTAATATCCTCAATCCTCAGTCACTTCTAAAAACTCAATAAAGTTGGTACAAAACAATTTTCCATACGCAAAGCTATTGTGACTATACTCAATTAGTCCTTGCCTTTCACTCCTTAATTTCATGATACGCTATGAAATAAGTTTCAGATTCACAACTGTACAGATGGATTGGAGATGGTCCCACAGAAAAAGTCAAGAAAAAGCGTGTAGAAATTACTGAAATTTTACCTTTCTGCAAGACTGAAGTTAACTTTAAGGCAAAAGAAGGGAGATCAAGTTAGACTCAAATGCTGAAAAATATATAGTCACAATAGTCAAAACCAGTTGACCATAACAAACTTCAAAAGGAGAAATGACGGATACTATTACTACCGAGAACAGCAGGTAGAAGTCAAAGGGTGAAGTAGCACATTATTTGTGTATTAAAAAAGTATTGACTGCAGCAGTCAAAATTAGGAGCATTTTCAAATTCTGGATGTTCACAATTCCGCAATATTAGCCTATGGTCATAAAGTGTGCCATAAACTAGACAAGTCTAGGAAAGATAACCAAATAAACAGTCCAAAATAACTTAGGAGTAGGCCATCCGCCCCTTTGGGCCTGCTCCTACATTTGACAACGTCAGTTTGTAGTCTCAACTCTGCTTTCCTGTCTGCCCATTCCATAACACTCAATTCCCTTGGCCATCAAAAAACCAATTTGCATAGTTATAAATAAATCTGATAGATCCTACTCCTTGGGAAGTTGTTAAAAAAGTTACAAAAAGATACAGACAAGTGAGCGGCATTGATCTGGCAAACGATGTGGAAAAATGTGCAATTATTCATTTAAGAGGAAGAACAATAAAAAGGTACATTATCCAAATGGTGGGAGATTACAGAGCTCTGAAATGCAGCATGCAGTTTGTTTGACGCACAAATCACAAAAGGCTGATGAGCAGGTACAACAAATAATCAGGAAAACTAACAGAATGTTATCATTTCTTGCAAAGGAATTTGTATACATGAGTAGGGAGGCTATGCTTCAGTTATACAGACGTTGGAGAGACGTGACAAAGGGTTTCGACCCAAAACGTTGACTTTCCTGCTCCTCTGATGTGGTCTGACCTGCTATGCTTTTCTAGTTTCACGCCTTTAGACACTGGTGAGACCACATCTGGAACACAGCTTATAAAATTGGTCCACAGATAGTGGGAACGGCTGATGCTGAAGAATCTGAGATAACAAGGCGTAGAGCTGGATGAACACAACAGATCGAGCAAAGTCATTTTCTGAAGGGTCCAGACCCAAAACGTCAGCTTTCCTGCTCGGCCTGCTGTGTTCATCCAGCTCAACACCTTGTTATCTCTTGTAAAACTGGTCACCTTATTTCAAACGAGGATAAAAAATGATGGAAGCAATTCAGAGAGGCTCACCACACAAATACTTGAAATGGATGGGGTGCCTTATTAGGAAAGGGTAGGCAGAAAGCATTAGCAAGCAACACGGTGACAAGGTTACCAGGGATCAGAAATGTGGATTTGTGGTTATAATTAGATTCAATTACCTTAAAGGGTGGAACAAGCTCGAGGGGTTGAATGACTATTACACTTATTCACATGATCTGAGGAACAAAATTCCAAAGATCAACCATCCTCAAAAAGATTGAAAGAGAGGCCTTTTATTCTTAAAAATGTATCCTCTAGCTCTGATCTCCCAAGAGGAAACAGCCTCTCTGCATCCACCCTATCGATAGCCATAAGTACCATATTTCCATGTATTTATTGTTTCTTCTGAAGACCAGTGAGCCTGCACAGAACATGGTCACCTTTTCCCTGATAACATCTTCATTTTGAATCTGAACTGCTTCTAGTATAATAGTTTGCTTTTTTGGAAAAAAACTATATCAAGTAGGAGACAACACATTAGATGTGGACTCACCACAGTCCTGTAGAGTTATAATACAACGTCTCTACTTCTATATTTAATTTCTCTTGAAATATACACCAATGGACCACTGGTGTTTCTGACTACCAGTTGTATCTGCATATTAATTTTTAGTGATTCATGTAGTAAGACACCCAAATTTTTCTGCAAGTGAGTTCTGAAATCTCTGTAAATCGTTTTCATCCCTCTTAAAGTAGACGGGTTCACATATTCAAACTACTATACTCCAACTATGAAATTGTTTGCCCATTTCTTTACCCACCTGCTTCGAAATGCTCTGCTTTATAGTTTTTGCACTTACCTTTACTTTTTCTCTCCTTATGTGGCAAAATGAACAGTTTTCATTCATAGACCAGTCAGTCACTTCTTCAGGTTCACAGTCTTCAAACAAAATAAGTGCAAAAATGCTTCAATGATTCACCAGAAACCAAATATATTTTCTGTAATCACTAAAAACATTAATGATATTTAGTCAAGAAAATAAACAGCAATCCTGCAGCACTATTAGCCTTAACTTTAGCATGCTTTTTAATATATTTTCCCAAACGAACCAGATCTACAATGTCTTAAATTGCAATCAAAACTAACAAGAGGGAAATTGTAATTAATACAATGTTTGGGTCAGTGTCAATGCCAATGAAGTACGAAAAAAAGTTTCTTACTAATCACTCCTTTCCAAAAAACTGATAGATAGCAGCACAAAAAATTCTCTGAAATATAAGTGTATTTATTGGCTTAGAATTTCCAAGAAACAATATAATGTAAAACTCATACAGCAAATCACAACTTAGTTCCCCGATCTGTTAAAATTAATTTTTTAATGAAATCTTGGTTAGCAGATACAGAGTTTAAACCTGGATCAGAAACCTCAGTAATGCAGCCAACACCATACCAACCATACAGCTGGAGGCAAGTGGCCAATTTGTTAAATTTTTGTTAAATTTATTCATGGATGCCACTAGCTCGACCAGAATTTACTGCCCTTCCCCAATGACCCAGAGGGCAGTTAAGAGTCAACCATATTGACTCATATGGGGGCCACACCAGGTAAGGACAGCGGATTTCCTTTCCTAAACAAGGATAGTGAACCAACTGAATTTACCCCTGACAAATCAGCATAAATTTCATGGTCATTAGACTCTCCCTTGCAGATAGAATTTGAACTCATTACTATCATATTGCCATGGCAGGATTTGAACACAAATCCTCTGAAGGAGGGTCGAGGCCTGAAACGTCAGCCTTCCTGCTCCTCTGATGCTGCTTGGCCTGCTGTGTTCATCCAGCTCTACACCTTGTTATCTCTATTTCCCCAGAACATTATCTGGGTCTCTGGATTAATAGTCCAGCAATAACACCACCAGGCCATGGCTATCCCTGAATAGCCTAAGTGTAATCACAAACATACAACTGAAGTTCAAAAGACAGCATTTTGTATGACTCTTGACTTCTCTCTCAGTTTGTCTCAGCTATATGAGAAAGACCACACAATTCAGGGGCAATGTCTTACAAACAGCAGCTCGATGGAAACAGACTATGGAGGAATCAAACACCTATCTTAGGCATATAACCAAGCAAGGCTTAGCCAGATCCAGACATGAAGGTTGGTTTCAATGGACATTAGGGGGCCTTCTGCTGGTGCCTGTTTCACCTAGTTCCTTCTCAGTCATACTTCTTAGCAAAAATTCTGTATTATACACTTGGCAAATTTGTGTGTATGGAAGTGGGTCAAAAGTTCTAGACAATTTGCTGTTGAAATAAGAATCATGAAAAAAGTCCACTTACACTGTTGTCACCAGACTATTTTTGCATCCAGATAATTAGTTGCCTTACCACAAATGATAGCTCTTTATTAATAGGCACACATTTTATAACACTCTTGATGACGCTCAAACACAATGGATAATGTGGTAACCCCAAAGATGTCGATAGTGGGGGATTCAAAGATGATAACACCACCCAAAGTCAGGGGATGGTAGTTAGGTCATCTCTTATGGGAGATAGCCATCATCTGTGGTGCAAACGTTACCTGCCACTTGTCATCACAAGCCTGGATAGGGTCCAGAACTTGCATTTGAAAATGGACTGCTTCAATATCTGAGGAACCATAACAGTGCAGAATATTTTTGAATCATTGGTGAACATCTACACTTCTGACCTAATAGTGCTGTGAAGGTTCATTGGTAAGGCAACTGAAAATGGTTAAGCTTAGGACACTACCCTGAGGAGATCCCTCAGCAATGTCCTGGAGCAGAGATAACTGACCTTCAACAACCAAATATTTTCTTACATGTCAGGTATGACTCCAACAAGTGGAAAGCTTGCTCCCAATACTCAACGATTCCAGGTTTGCTATGGCTCCTTAATATCATACTCAGTCAAATGCAGCTTTGATGTCAACAGCTGTCACTCATCACCTGTAGAATTCAGCTCTTTTGTCCGTGTTTGAACCAAAGCTGCTGAGGTCAGTTAACTTGCAGGGTACTTTCGTAAACAAGTTGGACATTGGTTGAATTGTACTCTTTCCTGTTAACTATTGAAGGACCGGTTCCTTCAATGAGGCCCTCAAAAGTAGACACTAACGTCATTGCCAAAGTTAGGCATAATAAAACAAAAATAATCAGAACAGAAAGTCTCAACAATTTAGAGAGTGATAGAACATAGAGCATTACAGCACAGTACAGGCCCTTCGGCCCTCGATGTTGTGCCGACCTGTCATACCAATCTGAAGCCCATCTAGCCTAAACTATTCCAATGATAAATCTGCCCTTTCAAGAAAAAATGAATACAATGATAGCACTGCTTGAGTACGAATTCTACATAACTCCAGTGATTAATGTTAGATTCAGGAATATCAAGATTGTCATGAACTCTAGACTGGCAGATATTAATTAAATGTCTGGTTCTAGAGTGCTGCAGATGGGACAACAAATTCTGGGAAGCTTTGCTGTGACACACAGCAATGGTGTAATAATCACATGCCAGAAGCACTCACCATCTAAAATCATGGCATTGGATTCCAAAACATTTCAGGGTGTTTGTTCCCCCAAAACTAGACAGATGGAAGCATTTCAATATTTGAGGAATGCTTCAGTAATAGATGACCACTGAAATCAGGTATCTTGATTTGGGTAGATGGCAACAAGCAGCCCACCGGATACACCAGTCTGGCCAGAAATTGCATTTATAATCATAGAAACATAGAAGATAAGAGCAGGAGGCCGCCATTTAGCTCTTTGAGCCTGATCTGCCATTCTTCATGATTGTGACTGATCATCCGACTCAATAGCCTAATCCTGCTTTCTCTCCATAACCTTAGATTCAATTGACCTCAGGTGCAATATCTCGTCACCTCTTGAATACGTTCTATGTTTTGGCATCTAGCCATGGAGTCACCCAGCATGGAAACAGACTCTGGTCCAACTCATCCACTCAGGCCAGACATTTCTATCTGACCTAGTCTGATTTGCCAATATTTCATCCATATCCCTTTAAATGTTTCCTATTCACATATCCATCCAGATGAATTTTAAGTGTGTAATTGTACTTGCCCGCACCACTTCCTTTTGCAGTTCGTTCCACACATGGTACAACGTTGCCAAGAAAGACTTACACCTCAGCTCCTTCTAAATCTTTCCCCTCACTTTAAACCTACGCGCCCTAGTTTTAGATTTCCCCACCCTAAGAAAAAAAGACCTTAGCCACGCATCCTATCAATGCCCCTCCATTTTATAAACCCCATCCTCCAATGCTGCACAAAAAAAGCCCCAGCCTATTCACAGTCTCTCCCTATAACTCAAACTCTCCAGTCCTGGCAAGATCCTTGTAAATATTTTCTGCACCCTCTCAAGTTTAACATCATTCCTAAGGAAGGGGACCAGACACACAGTATTCTAAAAGTGGCCTGTCCAACACCCTGTACGGCCACATAATGTCCGAACTCCTATACTCAATGTTCTGACCAAAGACGCAAGCGTGCCAAATGCCTTCTCCACCACCCTGTTCACTTGTGACTTCACTTTCAAGGAACTATGCACCTGCATCCCTAGGTCTGTTTGGCAACACTCCTCAGGGCCGTACCATTAAAGTCCTGTGCCGGTTTGCCTTGCCAAAAGCAAGGCCTCACATTTAGCTAAATTAAACTCCATTTGCAATTCATCAGCCCACTACCCTATCTGGTTAGGGTCTCATTGTACAGAGAATCTTTTACTGTTCACTGCAACACCTATTTTGGCATCATGTGCATTCTTATTAACCATGCCCCCTCTTTTCACAAGCAAATCTTCTACATAAAAATGACAAAAAGCAGCAGACCCAGCACCAATCCTTGTGGCACACCGCTGGTCACAGAGCTTCAGTCCAAAAATCCTCTACCACAACCCTGTTTCTGCCTTCAAGCCAATTTTGAATCCAATTAACTCCCCTGGATCCCACGTGGTCTAACCTTATTAACTAGTCTAACATGTGGAATGCTGGATGCTATGCTGAAGTCCATACAAGCAACATCTACCGCTCTGCCTTCAATCATCCTTGCAACTTCTTCAAAAATACTCAAGTTAGTGAGACAGATTCCAATGCACAAAGCCACTGCATATACAAAGGTTCAAACTCCCCAAGTGCCTTTCAGCCACAGCATGCTATTCACTCACGAGGTGGCAAACTCAATTTGACACCTCACATTTTATGTATAGGTTCCTTTTAACTGGGTACTGCTGACTTGATCTGTTGTACAAGTTATGTGTTATGAAGTTGAAAAACATTCACAGAGAAAATCCTAAATATTGGACAAAAATGACAGCTACGACTCCCACAACTTTTGTTAAGATTGAGGTACCAAAGATCAACTTCTTTGACAACACAATCTTCAGGCTACAAAAGGAACAAACAGCTGATGATTGTGAATAAAACCTTCTTGGCTTTTTCCACCAGATATGTGGCATGAATTTCTACACAAAAGCAATGCCATTGGGACTGCAGTTATGCATGCTAGAGTTTAAGTGACCATGACAATTGGATTACATACACATTTTCTTTAAGAATGCCAGTATTCTAATGGCAAAGGGTACAATTAAAGTTGCTTTCTTAAAAAACGAAGTGTTCAATAATTTCACCTTTCCATATGCACAAAGGCACATGTGAGGGTTAGTACTAGTTTCCAGAGATAACACCAACTGTACAATTGCTTACAATATGCCCTCCAAGAAAACAGGTTTCTGGGGCTAATTGGTAAGTGAATAAATCATCCAAAGAACAAAGGCCATATTTTCATCTGTGCCTAATGGAAAAGAAGCAATTTTGGCAAATCCAGCAAAAATCTTAGTAACATCACAACAGCATTGTTTTAAATGTCAGCTTTGCAGGAGTTTTTAAAAGATCAGTCAGAATACATAACAATTGTTTATATTGTGCCTTTAATGTCAAAATCTCTCCAGGCGCTTGAACAGGATAATTAAAAGTCAACATTTGACACCAAGTCTTCATGAAGTATCAGGGTATTTGATGATAGGGGTAGGTTAAAGTCCATCATAAAAGAGGAAGGAAGAGACAGAGAAGCCACCAGGTTTAAGGAGGGAAGTGCATTTAGAAGCGTAGCTACTAAATGAAACTGACCAGTGATACAGCATTAAAATCTACTACCCACAATCTATTGTGTGCAGGTAGAGGTTTTCAGATAAAAAGGGACAAGGTCTTGGAGGGATTGCAAAGCAAAAAGATGAGGATTTTAAAATTAGGGTGTCGCTTAACAGAGTCAGATTCTGCAGTTCAGCAAGCACAGAATGATGGGCGAATGAGGCTTTAGTATGAGTGAGCACAGTTTTGGTGATCTCAAACTAGCAAGGTTGAATACAGATGGCTTGCCAAAGAGTGCTTCTGTAAGGATCAAATTATGGTAACAAATGCATGAATGAAGTTTTCAGTAAATGAGCAGATGTAGGGGTCAAATAAGACAACAGTATGGATATGGAAACAGGGAACGAGTGATGCTGAACATGCAAAGGAGTAGCAAGTTATGTAAGGGTAAAATTTAAGGTGATAAAAAATGCTGGTCTGATCTCAGACAGTTGCCAAGCAGAGGGACAGAGTTGGTAGCCCAAGCAAACTGTCTTAGAGTCACACAGCAAGGAAACAGACGTTTTGATCCAACTTATCTACTCTCATCAGGTTTCCTGAACTAAATTAGTTCACTTACCCACATCTAGCTAATATTGCGCTAAAACTTTCCTATCCATGTACCTAACTAAACACCTTTTACATGTTCTAATTGTGGGGTTTGGAAGGGGGTGAGGGGGGGGAAGAGAAAGAGAGCCGCTGGGTTTGACTGTGGATCTGTGGCGAGTCGGAAGGGTCTGGGCTGAGTACAGTTGAAAAGTGATAAGAGCGCGGGGAATTGGGTCAGGTCTATCAGGAGTGTCACTCAGACATCTGTGTGATGTCAAACTAAGCCAGAAGCAGAGTCACTGATGACTTAGGACTCTGTTTACTCAGTTTGCCTCTAAGTCTTCCTAGGTAGCTATTAAGCTCAGTCAGTCAGAATCCTCCAACTTTAACTCTCAGCTGGGGATGTTTGAGGTCCCAGATGCTGTGTAATTGCCCTGTGGAGCTTCAATTCCCAGGGCAATGCCCAGGAGAGAGTAGAGTCTATACTTTTAGATTATCCCAATGTGCAAATCAAGTCTGCACAGTTTGCAACAATCTTACCATTACAAGAGCTGAGCCTGTGTTTTGCTATATTAGTTTTGAATTTACCCCATTCAACATTCTAGATAATTAATTGGGTCTTTTTTTTTTAAAAAAAAAGGCACAAATAGTTCACCTAACCCAAGTCAACTTCACTAACAGAGTATAGGAAGAAAATTCAACTATAAATTATCACTAAAAATTTTTCACCCTAACAGTTAAAGCACACTTGGAAAACTCATTCAATTAAATCCAGCCTGCAGCAAATGGATGACCTCAAAAACAAGCTATGCCATGTATCAGCTCCAACTGAAGCAGGATGAGCATCTGTTGGAACATTTGACTATTTTATCTTTATTACCAAACCGTCAATATATCTGTGCAACTGTAATTAAATTTTCCAGTAAGCACCAAAAGCTGAACATACTGAGGAGATCTATTTCAGCAAAGGTAAGACTAAGTTGACAAGTGAAACTTCTGCATGGAAGCAGTTCAGGTTTCGCAGTTCTGTGCTTCATGGACAACACACTAAGGGAATAGATGATCTTCACTGTTGGCATAAAAAAACAAGCCAACCAACTGAATATTGACAAAGTTCTGCTGCACCTGTTTAAAGCTGCAATTAAACTGCATTTGTAATGTTGCGCTCAGTACATCATCTCAGGAATGATGCACTGGCCCTGGGAAGGGAAGATCTTCAAATAATCAGTATGACTTGCGGGAATTCAAAGGTTACACAGACAGCAGCACAGTGGTACACAGTACTAAGTAATCCAGACACGATGATTTTAACTTCATTAATTAATGCTTCTGGAATAATGGGCAAATTCAGTAAATGGTCACCATAAAATAACCAAAATATCATAAAAACCCCATGTAGTTCAGTCATGCCCCTTACAGAAAGAAACCTGCCATTATCTTTACTCATTCTGACTTCCATCCGATTCTGAACCTAAGTGACATGGTGAATTTTAAATTGCTCGTCGACTTATTGACAACCTGCTCACTGATATCAAACGACTACAAAAAAGTCTAATAGATGTGAAACTATAAAGGCTATTTGCAACTAACTGGATTATAGAAAGAAAAAAATGCAATTCTGCCCAGTTGAATCGTTAAATACCTTCTCAATAACACTAGGTGTCAGAATTGGGAAAGCAGTCTCAGATTATGCAGCAGCAGACTGACATGAACTATATCCTGCATGCTCTAGACCTTCCAACACCATTCTTCAGTGTGTTTTAACCCACCAACAGAACAGACCAGAGGTGGCAGTACAGTGCTATGCAGCTGGGAATGTTCCATTACAATCTTTGGTGACTCCACATCACATGAAGGGCTTCAGGACAAACATGGAAAGGAAACCACCTGATGTGCGCTCTCAGCTAAGAATCAGTGTTCTTCCTGTTGAAACAGTATTTAAACTAGATAGATTTAAAAACATCCATCACAAGCAGCTCTTTCACACCAGTACTTACTGAATTGGCCAATTCTCAATTAGCTACTAGATTGGATCTACAGCAGACAATGGAAAAACTGATAAAATCTACTATACTTCACACTATACTGTCCCAGATGCACCTGACCATGACAACATTAGTGGAATTGGGTACCAACTACCGTTTGTGGAGATGAAGCTGTTGAAACTGGGTATTGTATGGCTGCAACATGGTGTTAAGTGTGATAGACTAAGAAAAGGGAACAGTCCTAAATCTAGCACTCTTTATACATTCTGGACAACAGTAACAGCAAAACTGTATTTAACCATAAATCACAATCTGCAATTTGCTGCTCCAGCATATCGCTCACTCTGCCATTACCATCAAACCAAATTATCAAATCTACTTCAATGAAGGCTTTATCACCACAGCAGCACCAACCCTACCCAGAAGGAGACACCAGCCCAGTGAAGCTATAATGTTGGATTACATGCATGCCCATCAGTGGAAGGAACAGGCAATGGACAAAGAAAAACAAAGAACCACACCCTCAGATCAAAACTCTAGTTAATGAATGATTACAGAAATTAACCAATTAACTTGCTGAAGAGACTCTGCATGTCAACACAAAAAAGCATTTGCAATCATTTACAGTCAGAAACTGCCATATAGGTGATCCACTTCAGCCTAGGGACATGGATTTGAATCCCACAATAGCAGATGTTGTAAACTGAAGTCAATGAAAATCTACAATGAAGAACCTCACTTAATGGTTACAATATAACCACTCAAACACACCTCCGATTCACTAATATCTTTTAGGGAAAGGAAATTTGTCAATCTTACTGGTGTGGCATACATGAACCTCCTGACACACAGCAATGCAGATGACTTATAACTGTCCCCTGGTCGATTAGGGATGGTGGATCAAAATTGGTCTAGCAATAACACCCACTTCCCACAAGTGACCAGTACAGCACAGGAACAGCCCATACGGCCCACCATGTCTGTGCCAACACATGATGCCTTTTTAAACTAAAAACCTTTTGCCTTTATGTAATCCGTATGCCACTACTCACTGCTGTTCATCTATCTGTCAAAACGCCTCTTAAATGTTGCTATTTTATCAGCTTTTACCTCCTCTTCCAGGCACTTACCATCTGGTGTTTTAAAACAAAATTGACTCATTTCCTTTAAATTTTCCCCTTTTTACCTTAAGTCTTTATCCACTAGGACTTGACATTTCTGCTCTGGGAAAAGGACTCCAACTACCAGTGCCTCTGAAATTTTGTAAACTTCTACCAGCAAGCCCTTCAGCCACTGACATTTTACTGAAAAAAAAAATCAAATTTGTCCAATCTTTCCTCATAGTTAACACCCTTGAAACCAGACATACCCTCCCTAAAGCCTCCAAATCCTTTTGGTAGTGTGGCGACAAGAACCATAGCCAATATTCAAACCATGGTTGAACTAAAGTTCTGCATAGCTTCAATGTGACCTGCCAATTTTTATACTCTATGCCCTGAAGGCAGCAAACATGCCATACCCCCTGATCACTCTAACCACTCATGGTGCCACTGACAGTGAAGTGTAGGCCTGTACCCCTATAGCTCTCGGTAATTAAGGTTTTGGAGTAGATTTTGAGCTCAGGTTGTGGGTATTGATGTCGGTTGGTTTGTTGAGCTGGTTTCTTGTTTCGCTGAAGTTTCATTACCATGCTTGATGACATCCTCAGTGAGGCCTCCGATGAAGTGTTGGTGCCTTTCCCCACCTGGTTTTTAAGCTCTGGGATCAGCTGAGATAGGTTGCATCACTTCTGGTTTTCCTTCGTAGCGGAATGAATGAGGTCGAGTTCAATGTGGTTATTAATAGCATGCTTCGTGGAGCACCATGCTTCTATGAATTCTTGTGCTGGTCTCTGCCTAATCTGTCTCAGGATCTTGGCGTTGACCCAGTCGAAGTGCTGGTTCTTCTTGTCCATGGGGATTGAGGTGAGTGAGTACTGATCGTGTCTCTTTGTAGCCAGTTGGTGCTCATGTACTCTCGTCCTTAGTTTCCTTCTTGTTTGTCCAAAGTAGTGTTGTCAGTCTCTGCAGGGGATCTTGTAGATGACATTGGTCATGCTATTAATAAACACAGTGGACTCGACCCCATATACATTCCACTACAAAGGAAAACCAGAAGTGAGGTAATCCTTCTCAACAGGCCCCAGAGTTTAAAAGCCAGGCGGGAAAATACACCAATGCTTCATCGGAGGCTGCACAGAGGATGTTACCAAGTGTGGTAACGAAATGTCTGCAAACAAAGAAAAAACAACCAAACAAACAAACCAGCTCGGCGAGCCTACCAACCTCAACACCTCTCAGTATGTTAAGGGTTCTGCCATTTACTGTCTTTTTCCCTCCTGCATTAAACTTTCCATACTGCATCCCCTCATCTGTCCAGATTAAATCCCATCTGCCATTTATCTGTCCAAGTCCCCAGCCTACTAGTCCAATAATGTTTCAATGTCTCGACCTTGATCATCACCATGGCTTTGCGACTCAACTGTAAACTGCACAGACTAGTTTCTAAATGTGAGGAAAATTCAGAAATCTGAAGTGCAAAGGGACTTGGGAATCCTAGCCCATGTTCTCTTAAAAAGAGAACTTGCAGGTTGAGTTGGTAGTTGGGAAGGTAAATACAATGATAGCATTTATTTCGAGAGTACTAGAATATAAAATAGGAATCTAGTTCTGAGGCTTTTTCAGGCTCAGGTCAGACCACATCTAGAATATTTGAGAGCAATTTTGGGCCCCATATCTCAGGAACGATGCACTGGCCCTGGAGCGGGTTCACGAGAATGATCTCAGGAATGAAAGGCTCAAATCCAAAATCTCAGTTGCAACAGTGAAAGAAAAGAAAAATCACTTTGCAGTTCATAGGATTTGAAGTGAAAAACAGACAAATTAACCTACAAATTAGATGGTGAAGGAAAATTTCTCTGGATTGTTATTAACTGGAAAGCGACGGTATCGGTGAGTAGATGGGATTTTGTTTTACCAGGTATTTAAAGTCCACTAAACAGTGTTATACGTAGACAACATGGTTTAATTTATTTCTTTTGTATAATAAACTTGTTACATTGTTGAAACCAAACCTGCAGCCTGGCATGTTTATGTTAGCAGTAAAAGACCACATTTTAAAAGAAACAAGCTATATTTCATTCTGGAAAGTGAATTGTCAATTCTGAAACAGACTGGTGCAATTATTTTGGTTCAAAACCCAGTCAGGAGTCTTGGGTGCACACTCAGTTTTATCTTGAAGCACTGGCAAAACTGGAAGCTTTATTAAACTGGAAAGCTGTCTTCATGCAAAGTTAAAGAAAAGTAAGGGAGAATAGTTGAAATAGGTATGAGGCTTTTAAGAGGCAGAGTTCAAAATCCAGGAACCTTCAACTTTTCCGGTGTTGAAAAATAAAGTGAGGAGCCAGGACACTGCAGGAAATAAAATAGCTGGTATTTTGGTGGCAGGGTGGAACACGAGGCTTTAAAAACTTAGTACAGGACCAAACAGGATCCCTACTTTACATATACACATTACATATAGCTTAATGCATAGTCTAGTGGCAGTGGAGTTGTAGGTATGGCCTGACTATAGCAGCTTTAAACTTCTAGTGATGAAAAGAAGAGTTAATGTATAACAATACCATAAAATCAACAGTAGAGAAGACAAAAATAGCAGGTTCCTGAACTTGGGAAAATTCCAACTTCTTCACCTGGCTGTCAGCTCTACTGATATTAGAATTTCTCAGTTGGGCACACCCGGTGCAGATTTCTAGCCAAACATTGCTATCTGGAGAATTCATAAATTGGCCAGGAGCAAACAAATGGGGCTAGTTTAGCTTAGGCTGATGTTCACCATTGATTGATTAGACCAAAAAGGTCTGTTGCCATGCTGTATGGATCGATGAAGCCCTTAACACTGAGGGAACTTATTCCCTTAACTGATCTGAACAAAGTCCTTTTTCCAGGACAGAATTTTCTTGCAATAACTTAAAGGGACCAACAAATGTGCAGAAATCTTTAGAACATTGGCCAGTGAAAGTTGGTAGCAGGCAATGATCCATGTATTCCAACTACAGCGAATGTATAGTACAGCTAAAGTCCAATCTTTAATCCTTACATGAGCTTGCATCATCCTATTCTTGGAAACTCCTCCAACTATCTGTACCTTTTCTTCTGCCATGCCCAGCCCGCTATTATTCAAATGAAGCATTCAGCTAAGTTTTCATAAACCTCTCCACCTTTTACCATCTTTCCACTAGAGGCATCAGCCAAGCACAGAAACTGACACTTCGGTCTAACTCATCCATGTTGACCAGGAAACCTTATCTAACATGGTCCCATTGGCCCATACCCCTCTAAACATTTCCTTTTCATCTAGCCATCCAGATGGCTTAAATGCTGAAATTATATCCACCTCCACCACTTCCTCTGATAGCTTCTTCCATACATGAACCATACTCTGCATGAAAAATTTATCCCTTAGGTCCTTTTTAAATCTTAACCCCTTCATCTTAAATCTATGCCCTCTAGTTTTTGGATTCCTTTACAATGGGGAAAAAGACCTTGGTTAATCACCCTATCAATGCTCCTCATGATTTTATACAGTTCTACAAGGTCACCCCGCAGCCTCCAATGCTCCAGGGAAGTAAGTCCCAAGCTGTTCAGTCTCTCATCATAGCTTAACATCTCCAGTTCTGGTAGCATCCTCGTAAACTTTTTTTCACCCTCTGAAGTTTAACAACATCCTTTCTATGGAAGGTTGACTAGAATTGCACATGATATTCCAAAAATGGCCTCACAGTTCGAATATAGAACAGTACAGCATAGTACAATACAGGCCCTTCAGCCCACAATGTTGTGCCGAACTTTTACCATAAACCTAAGGTCTATATAACCTTCACTCCTACCTTATAGTATCATCAATGCACCTATCTAATAGCCACTTAAATGCCCCTAATGAGGTCAACTCCACTACCCTCTCCAACAATGCATTCCATACCCCTCCCACTCTGAGTAAAGAACATACCTCTGACGTCTCCCCAAAATCTACCTCCACTCACTTGAAAACTGTGCCCCCTTGTAATACCTACATCCATTCTACGAAAGAGTCTCTGGTTGTCCGTTCTATCCATACCTCTGATCGTTTTGTACACCTCTATCAAGTCACCTGTCATCCTTCGTTGTTCTAAAGAGAAAAGCCCTAGCGCTCTCAACCATCCCTCGTAAGACTTTCTCTCCATTCCAGGCAACATCCTGGTAAATCTCCTCTGCACCTTTTCCAACACTTCCACATCTTACCTGTAACAAGGTGACCAGAACTAGACAATACTCCAGATGTGGCCGAACCAGGCTTTTCTATAGCTGAAGGATAGCTTCACGGCTCTTGGACTCAATCCCTCTATTAAATGAAAGCCAACGCGCCCCAAGCCTTCTTAACAATTCTATCCACCCGAGTGGCAACTTTCAGGGAACTGTGGACATGATCCCTGAGATCCCTCTGATCCTCTGCACTGCCAAGAATCTGTTAACCCTGTATTCTGCTTTCAAATTTGTCCTTCTAAAATGAATCCCCTCACACTTTTCAGGGTTAAATTCCATCTGCCACTTCTCAGCCCAGCTCTGCATCCTATCAATGTCCCTTTGTAACTTAGAACACCCCTCTGCACCATCCACAACTCGACCCACCTTTGTATCATCCACGAACTTACTAATCCACCCTTCCACTCCTACATTCAAATTATTTACAAAAATCACAAATGGAACAGGACCCAGAACAGATCCTTGTGGTACACCACTCGCAACTGAGCACCGTGTTGAATATTTTCTATCCACTACCACTCTTTGTCTTACAAGGGTCAGCTGATTCTGAATCCATTCTGCCACATTTTCCCCTATCCCATGCCTCCTCACCTTCTCCGTGAGCCTACCACAGGGAACCTTATCAAACGCCTTACTTAAATCCATGTATACCACATCCACTGCTCTACCTTCATCCACGTGTTTGGTCACCTCTTCAAAGAATTCAACATGATTTGAGAGGCGTGATCTACCCCTCACAAATCCATGCTGACAATCTCAAATCAAACCATACCTATCCAAGTGATCATAAATCCTCTGAGTCCTTTCAAATAATTTGCACACCACTGAAGTCTAACTGGCCTGTAATTTCCAGGGTTATCCTTATTCCCTTTTTTAGGGCAAAGAAATGATGTTTGCCTGTCTCCAATCTTCTGGCACTTTACCTGTGAACAGTTGCCACATGACATCTCAATCCTTATCCTCAACGCGCTGACCAATGAAGATAAGTGTACCAAATGCCCTCTTCACCATCCTGTCCACCTGAGACTCCACTTTCAAGGAACAATGAACCCGCACCCCGGGTCTCTCGTTTAGCAATACATCCCAGGATACTAACATTAACCATACAAATCCTACCTTACTGATAAGCAGCCCTCCACCATTCTTCAATAAAAATTTATAGCTACCGCTTTTGATTACTTTCTCCAGAATTCAGTTACTAGTTTCCTTCATGCCCAGTTCAAACCTTCACATTGAAAAGCAAGCAGTTGCTGAATTGATAGAAGTACATCCACAGGCCCAGTTTGCACTGTCGCAATTGCTTCCGTAAATAATAAGGCTTGATTCAAATAAGTCAGTGTGTGTTAAATGGGATCTCAATTTCAGCTGTCTATCCTTTGTTTGTTTTTTGCTCCTTTACATATGCCAACTGGACTGATTTTTTTTTATTTCTGATTTCATTTGCAGATGTGGTATTTTAAAAATTTAGTAAAACAAACAGAAGCAACCCTTTGGCAGTACTTCCTCCAAGACAGTTCAAGGCCTTGGGGCTAAAACAAGTGGAGACTAAAATGGGGACAAAAGAAGTCTTCCATGTGGAGCGCATGCATCCAGACAAACCTACCATCAATTAGGAATACTATTCATCGAGACAGGTGAGATAGGTTTGGCTTCACTCGAGACAGCTCTGACAGCCCAAAGTACTGGAACTAAAAGGGCTGACATCCAATTGAGGTACTGAAACCCTACCGGTACAGTATTGCCAACTTCAAAAAACTGGGATTTTTGGCATTTTTGCAAATGACTGAGAACGCATTCCAAAAATGAGATGATTTTCATCTGTTAAGCAAGGGCTAACTCCCAAGTACTAGCCACATGAGACTTCAAGGCATAAAAAGTAATGTGTCTGACTGGTATGTCCCAAATATCCACTACATAAATCTCAAATAATACTGCATCAGAACAGTCCTGGTACTTGTCACTATTTACAAGGAGGAGTGCAGGATGCTGGAGCTTCACTTCCAAATTTCTACAAACGCTTACAAACCAGAGCTAGATTTTTTGTTCACCCCGAAGACCTTATAATACTAGCAAGTTAACTCTCTGCTGCAAGCTATTTGTACAACACTAATGTCACGCGGTATAATTACCTTATGAACTGGAATCAAAATATTCTGAAATCGAATAGGTTCTCTGAAGACATGGTTGTAATAATGGATACTCTTTGGTTACAGTCTTAAGTTTTATTTCCTTCATTAAGCGAGTAACAGCTAGCCAAATGTAGCTTTCTTTCAGCTTTTTCAGCTGTTATCAGCTGACTCAAGTGACCAGATCACTATAATTCAGTATCACTCTACATTTCACTTGAGTATACCAAATGCTAAAGGTTATGTTTCCAAAAAAATTTAGTAACACAATTTATATGAATGGTGCAGAATTACGATGAGTTATGCAAAATTCCTGTACTCAGCAGTAAATCACTACATGTACAAAGTGTCGAAGTTTTGGGGGACTGTGGGAATGTGCACCACAGTACAAACAGTTTGGCCTCAAGATAAATCAGGAAAAAAGAAATGGAAAGTGTAAGTACTGAAGCCACGTCACATGCTAGGCCCAAAAAATGGCTTAACATTTATGATGCACAAATGCCAGGCAATGACCATCAATAAGAGGCACTCTAATCACCAGCAATACCATTACAGAATCCTCACTGTTAAAATCTAGGGGTAGTGGGTAGAAATACTGCCCCACTATCTATAGAGTACAAGTCAGCTGTTTGATGGCACATACCCCTGTTTATTGGATGAGTGCAGTTCCAACAACACTCAAAGCTGGTCACCATCTGGGACAAAGCAACCAGCTTGACTGGCATCCACAAAAGGATCCACACTCTCCACAACCATTAGGAGCAATGTGTGTCATCTGTACAACTTCAAAACTCATGACAACAACCATCTACAATGACAAGCACAGCACATATACTAGTTCCCTCCCAAGCTAGTCACACAGAACATAATAAGCTGAAGGTCTGTACTATTTATGTCTGCACCGACCATACCATTCTAAACTAATACCACCTACCTGCATAGGGTCCATATCCCTCTAATCCCCACCTTTGTGTGAATAAGCGCCTCTTAAACAATGCTATTGTAAAGGCTTCCACCACACCTCTGACAATGCATTCTAGGTACGTTCCACCCTCTGTTTTAAAACAAAAAGTGTCTTAGACATCTGTTAAACATCAGCCCTCTCATTTTCAATCCATACCCACCTAGTACTTAACATTTCCACCCAGAAAAAAAAAACAACCAACTAGCCATCCTATACATGACACTCAATTTTATCAGGTCATGCCTCAATAGACAATAGGTGGAGTAGGCTATTTGGCCCTTTGAGCCAGCACCACCATTATGATCATGGCTGATCATCCACAATCAGTATCCTGTTCCTGCTTTATCCCCATAACCCTTGATTTCACTATTTTTAAGAGCTCTATCCAGCTCTTTCTTGAAAGTATCCTGAGAGTTGGCCTCCACTGCCTTCTGGGGCAGAGCATTCCATGTATCCACCACTCTCAGTGAAGAAGTTTTTCCTCAACTCTGTTCTAAATGGCCTAGTCCTTATTTTTAAACTGTGTCCTCTGGTTCTGGACTCACCCATCAGCGGAAATATGCTTCCTGCCTCCAGAGTGTCCAATCCCTTAATAATCTTATACGCCTCAATCAGATCCCCCCCTCATCCTTCTAAACTCGTGTATACAAGCCCAGTCGCTCCAATCTTTCAACATATGATAGCCCCGTCATTCCGGGAATTGATCTCGTGAACCTATGCTGCACTCCCTCAATAGCAAGAATGTCCTTCCCCAAATTTGAAGACCAAAACTGCAAACAATACTCCAGGTGCGGTCTCACCGGGGCTCTGGGTAGCTGCAGAAGGACCTCTTTGCTCCTATACTCAATTCCTCTTGTTATGAAGGCCAGCATGCCATTAGCTTTCTTCACTGCCTGCTGTACCTGCATGCTTGCTTTCATTGACTGATGTACAAGAAACCCTAGATCTCGTTGTACTTCCCCTTTACTAACTTGACTCCATTTAGATAGTCATCTGCCTTCCTGTTCTTGCCAAAGTGAATAACCACACATTTATCCACATTAAACCGCATCTGCCATGCATCCGCCCACTCACCTATCCTGTCCAAGTCACCCTGTATTCTCATAACATCCTCCTCACAAGTCACACTGCCACCCAGCCGAGTCATCAGCAAATCTGCTAATATTACTTCTAATGCCTTCGTCTATATCATTAATATATATTGCTGCGGTCCCAGCACCGAACATTGTGGTACCCCACTGGTCACTGCCTGCCATTCTGAAAGGGACCCGCTTATCACTACTATTTGCTTCCTGTCAGCCAGCCAAGTTTCAATCCAAGTCAGTGTTTTGCTCCCAATACCATGTACCCTAATTTTGCTGATCAATCTCCTTTGCAGGGCTTTATCAAGGGCTTTCTGAAAGTCCAGGTACACTACATCCACTGGTTCTCCCTTGTTCATCTTCATAAATACATCCTCAAAAAATTCCAGAAGATTAGGCATGATTTCCCCTTCGTAAATCCATGTTGACTCTGACCTATCCTGTTACTGCTATCCAAATGAGTCGTAATTTCATCTTTTATAATTGACTCCAACATCTTTCCCACCACTGACATCAGACTAACCGGTCTATAATTTCCTGTTTTCTCTCTCCCTCCTTTCTTGAAAAGTGGGACAACATTAGCCACCCTCCAATCCGCAGAGACTGCTCCTGAAACTACAGGACATTGAAAAATGATTACCAATGCATCCACGATTTCTAGAGCCACCTCCTCAAGTATCCTGGGATGCAGACCATCAGGTCCCGGGAACTTATCAGCCTTCAGACCTAAGAGTCTATCCAACACCATTTCCTGCCTAATATAAATTCCCTTCAGTTCATCCATTACCCTAGGTCCTTCAGCCACTATTACATTTGGGAGATTTGATCTGTCTTCACTAGGGAAGACACAACCAAAGTACCTATTCAACTCTTCTGCTATTTCCTTGTTCCCCATAATAAATTCACCCGCTTCTGACTTTAAGGGCCCAATTTTAGTCAACCATTTTTTTTTTCTTTTCAGATACCTAAAAAAGCTTTTACTATCCTCCTTTATATTTTTGGCTAGTTTTCCTTCATACTTCATTTTTTTCTCTGCATATTGCCTTTTTAGTTATCTTCTGTTGCTCTTTAAAAGCTTCCTAGTTCTCCAGCTTCCCGCTCATCGTTATACATCTTGTCTTTTATCTTTATACAGTCCTTAACTTCTCTCATCAACCATGGCCACCCCTGCCTCCCCTTAGGATCTTTCTTCCTCTTTGGAATGAACTGATCCTGCACCTTCTACATAATATCTAGAAATACCTGCCATTGTTGTTCCACTGCCATCTCTGCTAGGGTATTGTACCACTGAACTTTGGAGCTATGAGGGAGGAGGTGGCCATAGTTCCCTTTGTTCAACTGTAATACTGACACTTCCGATTCTCCCTCTCAAACTGCAGATTAAAACTTATCATATTATGGTCACTACCTCCTAATGGCTCCTTTACTTTGAGGTCCCTGATCAAATCTGGTTCGTTGCCTCAACCTCTGACACTATTGAAAACAACTAAAATTTGTCCACTAACTCAGTCCAGTCCAGACAAGGTCTTGGTAAATCTCCCTTGAACTCTCTCCAAAGCCTCCACATCTTTCTTAGTATTATGACCAGACTGGCACACAATACTCCAAATATGACCTAACCAAAGTTTTATATAGCTGCAATGTGACTTGCTAAATTTTATACTCGATGCTCCGACCATTTAAGGCATGTATGGTGTATTGCCACTCCTTCAATGTTGCTGGGTCAAATTTCTGCAATTTTCCCCCCCAAAGTGCCTTGTGGCTTTACTTACAGCAGAGGGTCAAAGTGGCAGCTGACCACCACCTTCACAAAGGCCACTAACAATGACTGATAAATACTGGCCAAGCTAATGTTGCTCACGCCCCAGGAGTGAATAAAACAAAAAGGGATAGCAACAAAATGGAAATAATCACAAAATGTGAATCTCCTTTTAGAAATACTAGTTCATTTGTATGCTTACATAATATAATTGGTAGTACACTGAAAGAGGGCAGAGTAAAAAGGCTCTTAGCATATTATCCTTTTAATGGTTGGTTAGGAAATGGTAGGTGGAGAAGTCAAAACATGCTACCAGTTGGATGCATACAAATGAGAATCAGATACCTGTGCATTTTCCCAATAAAGGTACACTTCTAATAAATAAGTTAATTGAAGCTCAAGCATCTAAAGTTAGAGACCACGCAGGAAATACGCAATTTAGCAGAGTCAGGATGGGGGGGGGTGGTGTGTGTGTGTGTGGTGAGTAAGGAGAGAACAAAAAAGCTTGAATTATTAAATTATTAATAGTAACTGAAACCTGCAATTACGTTTCCAATCAAATGCACAAAAACAATTAAAATTCCACTACAGCATAAATCACAAAATTTTTAATTTACATCGAATAATTAAATTTGTTCCTATGGTCATATTCGAAAAAACATGTTACCATCAAATAAACTGAGGTCTCTCAGTAACCTTGGTCCATAAAGCCCTTCCAAGATGCTTTCGAATCCTGTAATTAAAATGTTAATATGTTAGATCAAAAGGAAAAGAATATATTGACACAAAGTGTTAAATGAACTTTATCACGACCAAGATTCCAACAATAACTCACTCCATGTCTGAATAAAATTTAATGTTTTTTTGCAAGTATAATTCGTGCTTCAGCTAAAATTATAATCTTCTTACAATGCTGTCTGTGGTGCCAGCAACTGACAAGTGAGATGCATGAGTGAGCTCCAAGCACTCATGTAGTTTGGGTAGTGCAAACAGCTGATTTGTACTTGGAGTCAAAAGCTTCCTACTTCAGGTTAACTCAAGGTTTGGATTGTATTTTCCAGACTAACACTTTGGGAACTGAAAACAGCTGCATTGTCAGAGCTATTCTTTTTTAGAAGACATTACAAGGTAGACATCAAGATTTGATTGACAATATTCACATAAATCAAGAACCTCTCAATGTACTGATGAAAATTTATCCTTTACTCAAGATGACCAGAAAAGAATTACTCAAGCATTCTCATTTGCATGTAAACTGGCCACTATATTTGCCAAAGTAATGATCCATTAATTGTGACATTCTTTGGGATGCTCAGATTTCTTTACAAATAACTATTCCTGAAGTTGGCTCTAAAATTCTGCAACTTGTAATTCATCAGCTTAATATACACAGCTGAACCATAACAGCTGCTGCAGATGAAATGCAATTCTGCCACATTAAGAAATCTTTGAGCTGCTTAAAGCTCTGGACAATGTACATAAAATTACACATCTATATGTAAACATTCTCTTCAAAACTGAAGAATTTGGTCACTTCAGTCCAAAAAAAACTAACTATATGCATAGATGTTGGACTTTAAGACAGAAGCATTCCACAAAAATAATCATTTTCGGAATTTGAAGCTGGCAACCAGCACTGAAGGTAAGAGTGGTCTCTAGAATACCTTCCCAGTCCTGTGGAATCAAAGACAATGGAGGAGGGTGAGATTCATGCTGGAGAAAGTGCTATGAGGCCCTGAGGAGGAGAAGAAGAAGAAACCAAGTGCAACAAAAGACACGAGGGTAAAGAGAGCTATAACGGGAATATGTTACAATTCATAGCCTATTTTCAGAAATCCAATTTCCTTCTCCAAAACAGTAATAATTGGTGAGAGATAAAGACAGGTAATTGATAGCACCATTCAAAATGAAAGTGGAGCATGAGACAGTTAGGATTACCATTGGTAAGGAAGTGGTGAAGGGGTTTGCTTGACTTCAATGATCACTCAATGCATGCCAGGAGTCAGAATGCACATTAGTAGACTCTTACTCGATGGAAACTAAAAGAACTAAAAAAAAACAGTTTATGATCCTTAAAAAGATGGTTTTACAACAATTGTTCTATTGGGAATTTGGGTATTCACAGAGTAATCACCTAACACTAAAGACAAGATCCTTCTGGCAAATGACAACTTCTGAAAACAGCTACTAAAAATATGTATAGTTAAACAAAAGGTACAAACTGACATGACACTCGTTAATTTAGACTTAAGTTGCAAATGTTGCTCCAGTTCTTCAATCCTGTTTATTATAGCCACAATATTGGCAAAGCTACCAACAGTCTCACCAATAGTCTTTTACTTTAGAAGGGAGTCACAGCTATTGAAGAGAGATGCCTGCGCTCAACTATTCACATTTACATAAAGATAGAAACAGACATCTGGTTGACAGCGTGGAGCTGGAGGAACACAGCAGGCCAGGCAGTACCGGAGGAGCAGGAAAGCTGGCGTTTCAGGTTGGGACCCTGCCTCAAAATTTTTCATCTTTCTGAAGGTTCCCGACCTGAAATACCAGCTTTCCTGCTCCTCCGATGCTGCCTGGCCTGCTGTGTTCCTCCAGCTCCACTCTTATCTCTGACTCCAACACTAGCAGTTCTTATTATCACTAAGAGACATCTGGTTATTGCCTACTATACCATGAACATGATCAAAAAATTCAAATACAGTTTATTAACTGAAAATAAATTCATTTATTATAGTGTCACAGCTTCCATAAACCTGGACAGCATTATGGCTGCAAGTTCCAGCTCTACCTTTCACCAATTCTTCTGAATCCTCCAAATGCCAAATTATCAAATAGCTTATCCGACATCCAATTCTGGACAAGCAGATGTGTCCACAATCGAAAGCAGAAGAAACAGAAGAAAGTTTACAAGTGATTCCACATAAGAGCAGCACGTAGATAAAGCAGATTAGAAGTAGATTTTTGAGGAATACTAGAAATAATAGTGTAGCAACAGAAACAGAAGCAAAGCTATTTTCTGACTACATTTAGATAAATGAATGCCAAATCAAGTGTGCAGTCACACCCAGCCAAACAGTTGAGAGACAGTGCAGCAAAGTCAGTGGTCGATCACGACAAAAGACTAGAAAATCAAGAAAGTGGAGGAAGAGACGGTCACCCTGTTCACAATGGATGGGAATGAACAGAGGTCAAATGTGAATGATTGTTAAGGATAAAGAACTGAGCTTCACTGGCAAGGAAAAAAGATACAGGGAACAGTTATCAACTGTAAACTAGATTTTACTCGGTAGGGTACGTGAGACAATGTTGTGCCTTCAAGAGGTATGTTCTGTCCTGTTTCTCTTGCAGAGGGGTGTTATTTTAGCTGTGAAAAATGTCTCCATCAGACAGGCAGCTACTAAACAACAGAGTTCTTGATAAGTGATAAGGGAACTGCAGATGCTGTAGAATCCAAGATAACAAAGTGTGGAGCTGGATGAACACAGCAGGCCAAGCAGCATCTCAGGAGCATAAAAGATGACGTTTCGGGCCTAGATCCTTCATCCTAGACCCTCTCTGATGAAGGGTCTAGGCCCAAAACGTCAGCTTTTGTGCTCCTGAGATGCTGCTTGGCCTGCTGTGTTCATCCAGCTCCACACTTTGTTATCCAGAGTTCTCGATAGGTGTTTCTTTTTAAAGAAAGACAAGAAAATCACGAGTGGGCAGGCTCAGCCTCAAACAGACCCAAATGAATTTTAGCAACAAAAACAAAGTTGCTGGAAAAGCTCAGCAGGTCTGGCAGCACATGTGGAGAGGAAAAGAAAAGCGGTTCGAGGAAGGGTCACTAGACGTGAAATGTTAACTTTTATCCCCCCAAGACACTGCCAGACTTCTGAGCTTTTCCGACAACTTTAGTAACGTTCCCGATTTACAACATTCATAGTTCTTTCAGTTTGTTTTCTGCCCCCAAAAGGAACTTTAGTTTTGCTTTCAGCTAGTTGATGATTTTCATTGCTGTTGGAGGGAAGTTTTAGACAAGCTTCCTCTTTAAAAAAATATCAAAAAGGGCAGATTGACTCTTTTGGGTTTTTTTCTACTAGACCAGACAGACAGCATGAGACATTAATAGCTATGTCTATGGTACACTGCCAATACTGAAACAATTGATCAGTGGTTAAAATAATAACTGTCTTGTTAAGTATTTCAATAAAGTTATGTCAATCTCCTTTTTGTTGCATTTTAACTTAGTTGTAAGAATAAAGTGTGTTTTGATTAAAGATTAGTGATGGCCCAATCCAATCATATGGAACACTGCACCTTATACTTGATTGTTCAGAAAAACAATTTAAAAATTAGAATCTAGGCTATATTCATAGTAGACTTTGGGGAGGTCTAGCTTGGTCAAAAGTATGTTTGCTTTTTAAAATCAGAATCAAAAATGGCAAAGAGACAAATGCCAGGTTAAAATTAAAAGACAAAAACGCAAAGCCCAAATGATCTGACAAGGCTGTACAACAACCAGTATTAATATAGCACTGGAGCTATAAGAAAACATAATAAAACACTTTTAAGCCAACATTTAAACAACAGCTAGCATGGAGGACAGGCAATAAGGAGGGGCATGAACATGGACTAGAATTTAAAAACCATTTTGGAATTGCGAGTTCTCAGATGTGCAAAGATTGCAGTTGTGTGATTATATAGCAGCAACTGACCTTGACAGTATGTTTGGATTCCGGAGAGGAACACTTTTGGTGAAAGGTGCTCGAATGTTGATGTAATTGGCCACCAGTTTTGTTCACCAAAAGGACAAAGACCTATGCCAAAGTGGTGTGTTACTCGGTGCTCTTAAACACAGATGTGCTGACATTTAATTCAGTGGCAACCCACCCCCCCCGATAACTTGATGTAGTCTTTGGAGGGTCTCCATTTATTCTGTGGAGAGAGAAATAATATCCCTAACTTTAAAACTCCTCACCCTCCAACATAGTATTAGGAAACCGTCTGGCCACAGTTTCCCACGTTATCCATTATGATTAAAAATCATTCCGTTAACCATTTCAAGTAAAATTTACTAAGTAATAATTTTGTGGATTCTGTCATGTGTAGCTAAAGACCAGCATGGTTAGTGCTAGCTGCACAGCAATCAACACAACAATTCAGACAGCACCAAGTTAGCTCAGTGCCTTGAAGTCAGTGAATGCGTAGAGGATAATCCTGCAGAAATCCATATGTCAATGTTCAAGCGTTTTCCAATGGGCAGAACTACACAGAGCTTTAGTATAGGCTGAAAAATGTAAAGCCAGGAATAGGAATTAAGAGGAAAGCTGTACCACAATGGGATTGTTTTCAGTGAAAGAAAAAGGGGAGTTTTGATTTTTTTTTCAAATTAAGATGAGTTTTGAATGAGACAATGAAAAGAATGTTCATAATTGGTGGTCTGTGATAACAGGTCAGTCATTTAAAACAGGCTACCAAGACAGATGGTGGTTAAGCGAAATATGTTGAACATAAGTAAACAAGACGCAGACCAGATGTCCTTTTAAGGGTAAACTGCAGAAATGCCTGCAGAGAGTTTTGTATTGTGAAGCCAAGAATTCACTAAGTGTGGTGATCTTAAAAGGTAATCTTTCTAAAAATATAAATTTTCCTTACGTTTACGGCTAAGATTTGCATTTAGAAGTTTCTTCCACACCTAAATGGATATACACAGAAACTGTATCTGGTTAAGCAGATTCTCCCACATCTGCAGTTGCTACAATCTGAAAAAGTTTTTTTTCCCCTATTTGCTTTTGCAGGCCTGATTCATCGTTCTTCAATGAGATTAAATACAAGCAATTTTTAGTTCCGCTCGTCTAAATAATGTGTGAAGCTAAAAAGAAAAATGGTAATCTTGAGGATTGAGAAGATTTTACTGTTCTGCAAAGGAATACCAAGATAAAGTTAAGACAAGGAAAACAGTATGCTCTCTGGTGGTTAGAAGAACAGGTAGTGATCTAACTTAATCATACAAAATTCTGATATGGCTCGACAAGATACAGGCAGGAAGAATTCCTTCCTCGGGTAGGCCAAGGATATCCAAAACCAGGCTATACTGTCTTGTAATGAGGGTCAGATCATTTAGGATGAAGATGAGAAGTTTCTTCATTCAGAGGTTAGAGAATCTTTGGGAGTCATTGAGCATGTTCAAAACTTAGATTGATGTAATTTCTATATATTAGAAACATTAAGGGATATAGAGATAGCACAGAAAAAGCAACATCGAAGTAGGTGATCAAGCGTGGTCTCAATTAATGGCACAGCAGGCTTGAAGGACTGGATTGCCTACTACTGTCAGTGTTCTAATTCATTCATGGAAATGAGGTTATTGGACACATTTACTGTGGATCCCACTTGTTGAGAACACTGATAGGCAATGCTTTTAAATAATTCACCAATAGTGACTGTTTCATAGATACCATTGGAACACAAGTCAGGCTGCAAAACATCTGTTGATCATAATCACATTTAGAATGTCCTAATTCAAAAGGTTCTTATGGTGCAGAAGTAGTATCTCCACCTCAGATAGGAGACCCAATTGCAAGTCACAACCACTTCAGAGATGTTATTACGCATCTCTGAACAAGTTGATTAAAAATATCCATTTTAGTTCAGGGAGAGCTCTTATGGCAGTGAGTGAACCTACCTCTGAGTCAGAAGGCCAGGCCTCAAGTCACCCCTGCTCCACAACTGTCTCATAACATCTGAAGATTTTGATTAGAAAATATTTATTTTAATTCAGGTAGCAGGAAGGCTACTTCATTTTTTTTGAGATGAGAAAGCAGAGACAGTCGCTTGCAATTTGAACATGACAAAGCAAGCTAATAAATATAGGGCAGGGTGGATAAAACAGGCAGGATCCAAAAAAGAAAAATTCTTGGATCACATATCATCCTCATTTGAAAGTTGCTTAAATCCCCAAATTACCTACATTAAAGTAACATGGTTGGTTATTTGCATGTTCAGACCACCTCCAATAACTTATTTTGTTTCCATACCAAAATGAGACAGTGATTATTTTGTTATAGTTTCCAGTATCTTGGTCTGCACAGGTGGCTACAGCAAATGTCAATATATTTTTCAGTATAATTCTAAATTAAACTGGCCGAAACATTTCAAGCATCCAAAGAAAGCAAAGTTATTTTCTACACACAAATATTGGCCTTCTACCAATCACATACAACTACATTTTGCCAGGTACTGAAGAGAACACAGAACCAGACAGCACAGTGCAGGCCCTTCGGCACACGGTGTTGCACCAAACTTTTACCATAAACCTAAGGGCTATCTAACTTCCACCTCTACCTTATACTTTTATCCATATGCCTAACTAATAACCGCTTAAATGCCCATAATGAGACCTATTCCACTACTCTCTGGCAAAGCATTCCACACCCCTCCCACTCTGAGTACAGAACCTACCTCTGACGTTTCCCCAAAATCTACTTCCACTCTAAAACTAAGCCCCCTTGTAACAGTTACCTCCACCCTATGAAACAGTCTCTAGCTGTCCACTATCTATACCTCTAATCATTTTGTACACCTCTATCAAGTCACCTGTCATCCTTCGATGTTCGAAAGAGATAAGCCCGAACTCTCTCAACTGTTCCTCACAAGAACTTCTCCATTCCAGGCAACATCCTGGTAAATCTCCACTGCACCTTTTCCAACACTTCCACACCTTTCCTGTAATGAGGTGACCAGAACTAGACACAATACTCCAGATGTGGCCGAACCAGGCTTTTCTGTAGCTGGAGGATAGCTTCACTGCTCTTGAACTCAATCCCTCTATTAATGAAAGCTAACACACCACATGCCTTAACAATTCTATCCACCTGGGTGGCAGCTTTCAGGGAAGTGTGGACATGAACCCTGAGATCCCTCTGCTCCTCTGCACTGTCAAGAATCTGTTAACCCTGTATTCTGCTTTCAAATTTGTCCTTCTAAAATGAATCCCCTCACACTTTTCAGGGTTAAACTCCATCTGCCACTTCTCAGCCCAGCTCTACATCCTATCATTGTCCCTTTGTAACCGAGAACAGCACCATCCACAACTCGGCCCACCTTCGTATCATCCACGAACTTACTAATCCACCCTTCTACTCCTACATTCAAATTATTTACAAAAATCACAAATGGAAGAGGTCCCAGAACAGATCCTTGTGGTACACCACTCGCAACTGAGCACCATGTTGAATATTTTCCAACCACTACCACCCTTTGTCTTATAAGGATTCAGCTGATTCTGAATCCATTTTGCCACATTTGCCCCATCCCATGCCTCTTTATTTTCTTCATGAGCCTACCACAGGGAACCTTATCAAACACCTTACTTAAATCCACGTATACCACATCCACTGCTCTACCTTCATCCATGTGTTTGGTCACCTCTTCAAAGAATTCAATAAGGTTTGTGAGACCTGATCTTCTACTCACAAATCCACACTGACTATCATGAATCAAACTGTGCCTTTCCAAGTGATCATAAATCCTATCTCTCAGAGCCCTTTCCAATAATTTGCCCATCACTGAAGACTAACTAGCCTGTAATTTCAGGTTATCCCTATTCCCTTTTTTGAACAAGGGAATGACATTTGCCACTCTTCAATCTTCCAGCACTATACTCGTGGGCCGTGAGGATGAAAATATCATCGCTAAAGGCCCTATTGTCTCTTCCCTCGCTTCCCATAGAATCCTTGGACAAATCCCATCAGGCCCAAGGAACTTATCTATGTTCAAGTCCTCAAAATTCCTAGTACATCTTACTTACTAACATCTACCTCCTCTAGCCTACCAGCCTGTTTCACACTGTCCTCCCCTACGACTAGGTCCCCCTCAGTTGTGAATACCGAAGAAAAGTATTCATTAAAGACCTCTCCTATCTCTTTAGGCTCTGTGCACAAATTCCCTTTAAAGCCTTGATCAGCCCCACCTTTTCTCTGGTAATTTCTCTTATTCTTCACGTACGCATAAAAATCCCTGGCGTTACCTTGATCCTATCTGCCAAGGTTTTCTCATGCCACCTTACAGCTCTCCTAAGCCCTTTCTTCAGCTCCTTCCTGGCTAACCTGTATCCCTCTAGAGCCTTTCCCGATCCTCATTTCCTAAACCTTTTATATAACCATCTTTCTTCCTCTTAACTAGCTGTTCGACTTCGAGAACCGAGGCTCCCTCACTCGAGCACATCTCCCCTACCTGCTCGGGGCAAACATATCGAGCACATGCAGTATGCATTCCTTAAACAATCTCCACATTTCTATAGTGCTCAGGTTTGAAATCAAGCGCAGCCAAGTAAATGAAATATATTTGGTTGGAACAGCCAAAATAATAGTGCTAAAAATGCATTTCCAACATTGGACTATACCTGTGACAAAAAGAACAGCTCAGTTTTATTAAAAGTAACTTTTATAAATACTGCTAAATAAACTGCAATGTTGTTATCCCATACAAGGGAAGAAATCCTTAATTTCACATTGTAGTGATCTTAAACTATTCTGTATGTTTAATTTCAAAGTGATTGACTTTGAATCAATGAAAGCCAAGAGTAAGATAATGTTACAGCAGAAAATCAATCACAAGCAACTTAAGTATCTGGAGGTGATAAAGGACAGTTTCACCAAGGCAGATGACGCCTGAGTGATAAGTAGGCAGCAGTAAATTGGAAAAGTTACACCAACATATGTAAATGCTCACGTTCTCATGTCTAATATATCAAGACAAGAGATTCTTCCTTTCTAGGTGATCACCAAAGGAAGAAAAAAAACTACCTGAATGACCACCAAGGTCAATTTATAGTACGAGAACATGAGGATTTTTGGTTTATCATTATTCTATGAAAGACTGCCAAGTAGTTACACTCCTCCTCCTCCTCCATAGACCTGTGCATATTTCCTTTCCAAGTAAACGTTCAACTGTTTTGAAAGTTAATACGGAATCCGCTTCACCTGACTTAAAAACAATACACTCCAAATCCAAACTTTGTATGAAGTTTTTTTTTGCCAATTATCTTAAATCGGTATCCTCTGGTTAGTGAGGAGGGAACAGAAATCCAGACATATCATCCCTGTTCCCTCTAGAAAAACAAAACTAACTCAGGAGGCTATACTGATGACAGCTATCATTTGCAACAGGCTATTTACACAACATCTACACATAGCTAGGAACTTATCAGCTCGCAGGTTCTACAACAAATAAACCTACAATCAACCCTCAAGAAATCTTCAATTCTGTGGGAAAAGAACTGCCTAACATTGAAACCACTTTCTACCCAAAGGTGGTGTAGAAAAACTAAATAGGGCGTGAGAACTCTGTCCTTTAAGACCATACCAGCAGCGAGGCCCAGACAGTCACCAATCCTGCCCTTGGAAGGCTTAAGCATCGGTCTTTCTTTCCAGGTTGCTGCATGGCCTTGACACTGGGGCATAAGAGAAGCTGGACTAAAGCCCCTGATCAGTAACCGTCAATGTTACATCTGATGTCTCCACAAAAAGTATACTCCGACTTACAGCCTACCAGGGCCCAACTCAGTCTCTTTGCTCCAACATCAACCATCCCGAGACCCTCAAATCTGTATTTTGAATCTTACTCATAAGATCCAAAAGCTTGAGCTGCACACATTAAATAATGCAGTGATAAATAAACAAAATACAACTTAGAAAATATTTCAGAATACAAGTTTTCTTATTTAAAATTGACAAAATGCAGGTACGTGAACCTACATCATAAACGTTTGTAATTACATACTAAACGAATCAAAGATAATGGGAACTGCAGATGCTGGAGAATCAGAGATAAGCGTGGAGCTGGATAAACACAGCAGGCCAAGCAGCATCTTAGGAGCACAAAAAGCTGCCGTTTCGGGCCTAGACCCTTCCATCAGAAAAGGGGGATGGGGAGAGGATTCTGAAATAAATAGGGAGAGGGGGAGGCAGACTGAAGATGGATAGAGGAGAATATAGGTGGAGAGTATCAGCGCAGAGGTAGGGAGGGGATAGGTCAGTCTGAGAAAGATGGACAGGTCAAGGGGGCAGGATGAGGTAGTAGGTAGGAAATGGAGGTGCAGCTTGAGGTGGGAGGAGGGGATAGGTGAGAGGAAGAACAGCTTAGGGAGGTGGGGATGAGCTGGGCTGGTTTTGGGATGTGGTGGGGCGAGGAGAGATTTTGAAGCTGGTGCAATCCACATGGGAACCCTGCAGCCCAATGGTATTAAAGCGGATTATGAGTTGTTGTTCCTGCAACCTACGGGTGGCATCGTTGTGGCACTGCAGGAGGCCCAGGATGGACGTGTCATCTAAGGAATGGGAGGGGGGAGTTAAAATGGTTCGCGAGTGGGAGGTGCAACCAAGCGGAGGCTTGGGGACCGTTTTGCAGAACATCTACACTCGGTTCGCAGTAAACTACTGCACCTCCCAGTCACGAACCATTGTAACTCCCCGTCCCATTCCTCAGGCGACATGTCCATCCTGGGCCTCCTACAGTGCCACAATGATGCCACCCGTAGGTTGCAGAAACAGCAACTCATATTTCGCTTGGGAACCCTGCAGCCTAATGGTATCAGTGTGGATTTCACCAGCTTCAAAATCTTCCCTATCCCCACTGCATTGCCAAAACTAGCCTGGCTCGTCCCCGCCTCCCTAACCTGTTCTTCCTCTCACCTCAATTTCCTACCTAATAACCTCATCCCACCCCCTTGACCTGTCCGTCCTCCCCAAACTGACCTATCCCCTCCCTACTTAACTTCTCCTCTATACATCTTCGGTCCGCCACCCCCTCCCTCTCTATTAATTTCAGAATCCTCTCCTCATCCCCCTTTTCTGATGAAGGGTCTAGGCCCGAAAAATCAGCTTTTGTGCTCCTAAGATGCTGCTTGGCCAAATGAATCAAGCTGCTTTTGTAAGCATCTGCATCAGAATCAATTTGAGTCTCACAATAGGTCTTACCGGAAAATAGGTGAAGTTAGCATTTCCCAAATTATTTGTTTTCTTTATACACACTAATCCTGGTTCTTTTCAGAACATTCAGAGTGTCCACATCCACCCGGTGAAAAAATTAAATGAGGTCAGAAGCCTAGGGTAGAACACACAGGTAGATGCGAATGTGTTACAAGAGTACATGTGCTCCCTGGTGAAAACTGTATCTTGCACTGTTTGTCATGAAGTCCTCAAAAAACAAAAGCCACAAAGGAATGGAGAAATGAAGCATGGGGGCATCAGCTCTACATGAGAATGCTGGTTCTTTTTCTCTCAGTGACATTGTTAATTGGTAGCTTGCAGGAAGAGGAGGAAGTTAAAAATCAACTTTGATGCAAGAGCACAGGGACAGAAAGAGAAGCCATTACTAGAAATGTTCCAATTATAAAAGAAGATTGTAAAGGAGCAAGAATTTTGCAACAGAGAAAAGATGCCAGATTGGAATACTGTAGTCTGCTGCACCAGAGGCTAGAAAGAGGCCTTGTGGAGCTAGAGGGAGACAACAGTACTGTGGGATATATGTATTAAAGAACTATGATTAAGGTCATTCACTACAGTAAAAGGAAATGCTTGCTGCAGATTAACAAGGAGTTATGGGAAAGTTGAGTAGAAAAGGAATGCAGAGAAGGTCCAGAACTTATTAATAAAAGGGGTCAGACTGCATATTTTTAAAGAGTATTCACAGGAATTTGGAGGACAGTATTGAAAAGGAGAGGAAAATTTTAATTCCAAAAGTTATCGGTCAATGTTCAGACACTCACTATTCTAATAAACTTCTTCATATGTTTTCTGTGAGGTGGAACCAACATACTACAAAGGAAAACCCCTGTGCTAACAGGCAGGGTATTATTTTGATCAACATGAGGTGGAAATTCACTGCTGTAACTTAAAAGTGTTACAGACCCAGAGTTGGAAGATGAGATTAGACTGGATAGCTCCCCTTCTTTGGTTCAGACTTGATGAGCTGTCACCTCCCTACCAAGGGACAAAAAATTCTATGCATTCCATGAAGAGATGGCTAGGGGTAGCATAACAAAGGGCATCAGAGACTGACTACATAGCTGTGCCCAGTGCCTAATGACTCAACACATGTACACATGCTCAGGGAGACAATTTCAGATCATATAGTTATTGCTGATCAGATAGCAAGACGCTAGTCCTACAATGGAATAAAGACCAACTGTGAAGGTGCGCTGAAACGTAGGCGTTTGCCTGTTAATACTAAATAAAGCTAACTGCCATATCAGCAGAATCAGAATATTTGCTTGCACATAGCTGCTGACTGAGCAATCTATTACAGATACCAACTATGTCATGAAGTACAAACTGTTTTACTACAGGAACGTAGACATCAACTTTACATTAGAAGACATTTCTGGAGCATTTACCAAACAAATGCTGACAATTACAGATCTCGGGGTCTTCAGGTTTTTCTTCCCTTCCAAACCCCAGCAGTGTAACTCATTCTCATAAGCACTAATCAACATGAAGTAGTTTATATGACCCATATGTTAGTTGACTAAGTGATTACTACATATTTTAAGAAACAGCCAAACTTTGAACTTCAGTAGCAAGTTATGATTGAGCATTCAGCGCCAAAAACAAATCAATGTTGTAAAATTGTCTATTAAGCAAAATACATAACATTAAGTACCATAGCTATTTGAGCTCCTCACATGAATGTACCTATTTACGGATATATGCACAGACACAGTCTCTCAATGCCAAAGTAAGCATTGTTCATTTGAGGCCTTCACCCAGGGGTGAAACTATTTGACCAGTAAGAATGCCACTAAACTTCCCAACTCTCACATGCACTTTGCAAGACTACCAAGAAGCAGCTCTAGAAGGCACCTACTAATTTAACAGGCCAACAACACATTTTAAGATAAAGTCTAAAAATGTAAATACAGCCAGAGGGAAAAAAAGAGCAAGCACCACTAACCACCAGTATAATTCACAATTAATGTCACAAGAGTTTCTTCTCAATACAATACAATTTCAAGCTACTGAAGACAACTGTTTACGTCATGAAATTGGCTGACTAGCTGGAGACATAGTACAGACAAATTTTCTGAAGGAACTTGTGAACTTGACTGGTTTTTCCTAACATATCATGAATCTTAATTGCCAATTCTACCATGTGCCACAGCAGAATTTGTACCTGTGTCCCCAGAACATTACTGGGATCTCTTGTTCAACAGCCTAACAATAATACCTCGAGGCCATCACCTCCCACAATGGAGTAGCTAATTCTACACTAAACGGATTAAACGGTGCAAAAATGCAAAGTCTTCTACTTCAGAATACATGAAATTCCAAAATGATGAAACAGAGGGCAGGTATAGTTGAAATGGTTTGTTCAGTGTTGGCCTTTATATTTGGGATCTAGAATAGAGAGTAGAAGTTATGTTTCAACTATATAGAGCTTGCAATAGACCACTGCTGACGTACTGTGGACAATTCTAGGTCCCACACCTCAAAGAAGCTAAATTGCCCTTGAAGATGTAGTTTGATAGAATGATACTTGAACCCCAAGGATCAAAACTGGAGAGCTCATTAAAAAGAAAATCAAGGTTGCACTTCCTGGAATGTAGGAGATTTACGTAAGTTAAGATGCTAAGGGAAACTGACAGGCCAGATTGCTATTAACTCGAGAGCCTAGGGCTGGAAGTCATCATGTGAAAATTCTGAAGGGTCACTGGGCTTGAAACGTGACTTAGTTTTCTCTCCACAAATGCTGCCAGACTTGCTGAGGTTCTCAGGCAATTTCTGTTTTTGTTTCAAGATTGCACCATCCAGTCATAGAGATGCAAAGCACAGAAACAAACCCTTCAGTATAACTCTGCCAGATATTCAAAATAAATCTAGTTCCACTTAACTGCATTTAGCCTACATCCCTCTAACTCCTTACCGGTATATCCAAACGGAGGCCTTTTAAAAATGTCGTAATGGTATCAGCCTCCATCACTTCCTCTGGCAGTTCATTCCATACACGCACCATGCTCTGCGTGTAAAAGTTGCCCCTCAGGTCCCATTTAAATCTTTCCCCTCTCACCATTAACTTCTACCTTTGCATTCCACCACTGTGAAGACAGACCTTGGCTCTTTACCTATCCTGACCCCTCAATTTTATAAATCCCTATAAGGTCACCCTTCAGCCTCTGATGCTCCAAGGAAAACAAGCCCAGCTGAACCGTCTCTCCCTGTAGTTCAAACCCTCCAACCTTGGCAACATCCTTATACGTCTGTCCTGAACCCTTTAAAGTTGGAGATCATTCCTATAGCAGGGAGACCAGAATTGCACACAGTATTCCAAAAGTGGCCTAACCAATGTCCTGCATCAACCTCCCAATTCCTTTAATCAATGCACTGAACAATATAAAGGCAAGTACACCAAACACCACCTCCACTATCCTGTCTACCTGCGACTCCACTTTCAAGAACAATGAACCAGCACTCAAACATCTTTGTTCAGCAACACTCCCCAGGACCTTACCATGAAGTTTAGAAGTCCTACCCTGATTGGTTTCCAAAATGCAACACTGCACATTTATCTAAATTAAACTCCATCTGCCACACCTTGGCCTATTGGTCCATCTGATCAAGATCCTGTTGTACTCGAAGGTGACCATCTTTGCAGTCCACTACGCCAATTTTAACATCACCCACAAACTTACTAACCATACCTATGTTCACATCCAAATCATTCACATAAAATGATGAAAAGCAGTGGAACCAGTGCCAATCCTCCTGGCGCACTGCTAGTCACAGACCTATAGTCTAAAAAGCACACTTCACCCTCTACCTTCAAGCCAGTTCTATACCCAAATGGCTAGTTAGGTAATAAGACAGAGGAACACAACAAGTCTGCTCTGCCATTCAATCGTGGCTGGTAGGCATTTGAGAAACTTTCTCCCCGTAACCCCCGATCTCCTTGATTGTCAAGGATCTGTCTCTGTCTTAATAGAGAATGATCGGCCTCCACAGCCCACTGCGGCAATGAATTCCATACATTCACCACTATCTGGCTGTAGCTTCTCCTCGTCTCTGTTCTAGAAAGTGTCTTCCCTTTACTCTAAGACTGTGTCCTCAGGTCCTAGCCTCTCCTGCTAATGGAAATGTCTTTCCAAAGTCCATTCTGTCCAGGCCATTCAATAATCTGTAGGTTTCAATTAGATCTCTCCTCAGCCTTCTAAACTCAAATTCTCCCTGTATTCCAAGTGATCTAACCTTGCTAATTAGTTCACCATGAGGAATCTTGCAGAACGCCTTACTGAAGCTCATATAGATCACATCCATTACTGTGCCCTCATCAGAGATAATGGGAACTGCAGATGCTGGAGAATTCCAAGATAACAAAATGTGAGGCTGGATGAACACAGCAGGCCAAGCAGCATCTCAGGAGCACAAAAGCTGACGTTTCGGGCCTGGACCCTTCATCAGAGAGGGGGATGGGGAGAGGGAACTGGAATAAATAGGGAGAGAGGGGGAGGCGGACCGAAGATGGAGAGTAAAGAAGATAGGCGGAGAGAGTGTAGGTGGGGAGGTAGGGAGGGGATAGGTCAGTCCGGGGAAGACGGACAGGTCAAGGAGGTGGGTTGAGGTTAGTAGGTAGCTGGGGGTGCGGCTTGGGGTGGGAGGAAGGGATGGGTGAGAGGAAGAACCGGTTAGGGAGGCAGAGACAAGTTGGACTGGTTTTGGGATGCAACTGTTCAACTGCAACTCATATTCCGCCTGGGAACCCTGCAGCCATATGGTATCAATGTGGACGTCACCAGTTTCAAAATCTCCCCTTCCCCTACTGCATCCCTAAACCAGCCCAGTTCGTCCCCTCCCCCCACCGCACCACACAACCAGCCCAGCTCTTCTCCCCCACCCACTGCATCCCAAAACCAGTCCAACCTGTCTCTGCCTCCCTAACTGGTTCTTTCTCTCACCCATCCCTTCCTCCCACCCCAAGCCGCACCCCCAGCTACCTACTAACCTCATCCCACCTCCTTGACCTGTCCGTCTTCCCTGGACTGACCTATCCCCTCCCTGCCTCCCCACCTACACTCTCTCCGCCTATCTTCTTTACTCTCCATCTTCGGTCCGCCTCCCCCTCTCTCCCTATTTATTCCAGTTCCCTCTCCCCATCCCCCTCTCTGATGAAGGGTCCAGGCCCAAAACGTCAGCTTTTGTGCTCCTGAGATGCTGCTTGGCCTGCTGTGTTCATCCAGCCTCACACTGTGCCCTCATCAATTCTCTTTACTACTTCTTCAAAAAACCCAATTAAGTTTGAGACATATTGTTCCATGCACAAAGCCAAGTTGACTACCTCCATTCAGCCCTTGCCTTTCCAAATACATGCAAATTCAGTCCCTCAGGGTTCCCTCTAACATCGTGCCCACCAATGACATCTGGTCTAGTGTTCCCTGGCTTTTACTTACTGAGTAGCAGCACCGCCTTAGTCATTGTCCAGTCTTCTGGCACCTCACCTATGGCTATCATTGATACAGATATCTCAGCAAGAGGCCCAGCAATCACTCTCCTAGCTTCCCACAGAGTTCCAGGGTACACTCGATCAGGACCCAGTGACTTATCCACCTTTATGTGATTTAAGCCATCCAGCATTGCCTCTTCTGAAATAACATCTTCAAAAATGTCCATGTTAATTTCCCCATATTCTATATCTTCCATATCCTGCTCCACAGTAAACACTGATGCAAAATGCTCATTTAGCATCTCCCCAATCTCCTGTGGTTCCACACGCAGGCAGCTTGCTGATCTTTGAGGCGCCCTGTTCTCTCCCTAGTTACTCTTTGCATTCCCCTTAACCCTACTTGCCAAAGCTATCTCATGTCTCATTTTTGCCCTCCTGATTTCCCTCCTAAGTATGCTCCTATTGCCATCATACTCTTCCAGGGATTCGCTTGATCTCTGCTGTCTATACCCATCATATGCTTCCTTGTCTTTCCTTGATCATCCAGCATTCCCTGCACGTACCAGCCTTGCCCTTTCCCCTGACAGGACCATACGTTCTCTGGGCTCAATATCTAATTTTTTGAAGGCTTCCCATTTTCCAGCTTTCCCTTTACCTGCAAACATTTGCCCTCTATCGACTTTTGAAAGTTCTTGCCTAATATCTTCAAAATTGGCCTTACTACCATTTAGAATGTTAACTTTTAGATCTGGTCTATCCTTCTCCAACACTATTTTAAAGCTAATAGAATTAAGGTCACTGGCCCCAAAATAATACTCCACTGACATCTCAGTGGACTGTTTCCCAAGAGTAGGTCAAGTTTTGCACCTTCTATACTGGGTAAACATTGAATCAGAAAATTTTCTTGACAACACTTAAATTCCTCTCCATCCTTAATGTGGCAGTCCTAAACTCTCTTTATTAATCTTATTATTCTTACAGATAAGTTTCCCTCCTAAAGGTGTTCTCAATTTCCTGCTGACTACTTTTTTTGGGTGGGTGGGGGAGGGAAAGAGTTGATATAGTACAATTCCAATAAAGGTGATCATCTCTATTTCTCAGCTCAACCCAAACAACTTCCTTGTACATATTTTCAAGAGTATTCTCCTTCAGAGCAGCTGTATGTTATCCCTAATCAAAAATGCCACTCCCCCAATTTTTCCTATAGCATCTACACCCTGGAACATTAAGCTGCCAGTCCTGCCCATCCCTGAGGCACATCTGATTCTTATGATATCCTAGTTCCACGCTCCCAACCATGCCCAGTTCATCTTTCTTACCTGTTAGTTCTCTTGTTTTGAAATAATTGCAATTTAGCAGTCCTACCTTGTTCTCTGCTTTGTTCCTGTCTGCCACGACTATTTGACTTGCTCCTTTTCCCAACTGTGCCGGTCTCAGACTGCTCTTTGCTCTGGTAATGGATATCTTACTACCCTCGACAACTTCCTGCCTAACTACCTACATTCTTTCCTCAAAATCTTATCCTTTTCTCTTCCGATGTCATTGATTCCAATGTGTATAATGACCTCCTGCTGGTTTTTCTCTCCTTTGAGAATATTCTGCACCCTGAGATATCCATGAACCTAGCACCAGGCAGGCAGCACACCATTCCAATGTCTCATTATCAGGCATAGAAACGTCTTGTCTGAGTCCCTGATCAGGCAGTCCTCTGTCACTTGGAACCTGACGTACCCCTCGTTACATTAGTGCCAGTCTTGGTACCTGAAACTTGGCTGTCAGGGCTATGTTCCGATAAGTGTCCATCAGCCCCCACATTTTTCATACTTGTTTAGATGGGGGATAGCCACAGGAAACTCCTACACAATGCATCCTTCTCTCCATCTCATGGATGTAAGGCATCTACCTGTGTCTTTGGTTCTTTGTTTTTTTTGGCCGTTGCTGCTTCACAGCACCAAGGACCCGATTTCAATTCCTGCTTTGGGTGACTGTGTGGAATTTGCATCTTCTGCGTTTGCATAGTTTCTCACGGTGCCCTAGTTTCCTCCCACAATCCAAAGATGTGCAGGTTAGGTGGACTGGCCATACTAAATTGTTTGTTCTTTCCAGGCATGAGTGGGTTCAGTGGATTTGTCAATGTAAATGTGGAGTTATAGTGATAGGGTAGGGGTCTGATTTTGGGTGGGATGTTCTTCCAAGGGTTGATGAGGACTTGATGGATTGAGTGGTCTGCTTCCACACTGTAGGGATTCTATGCATGTTATAACACTCCCATCTCAGCGGTTACACTGTATCCCACCCTCTGATGGTGCATATCTCCTTTTTAATCTAAATTTTAAACTTACTGCCACAATGCTGTATTGTAATGTACTGATTTGAGAAAATTAATTTGTACTTGATAGTCTTCACATTTGAAGTGAACTATTGGTCAACATCCCCGCCTAGTTAAATTGAGGATTTCAACTTCTCACAGGAGGCTGCCTCTTTCCAGCCAGCCACCTTCTTTGATCGTTATTCTATTTGCAACTCCAATGTTTCAGACATCTTTTTATTATTTTCATTATTTTAATTAGTTATATCCCCCTAAAATAGTAAACACATGCAATGTTCTTCTCCTCCCTTCTGTCAAATGGGACACACACTGATTAGGACACAATGTTAGATTGATTCTTCAAATACATTCCAAAATTTTTTAACAAAAGGATTGAGTACAGAAGTAAAGAGATCTTCTTACCATTATAAAGAACCTTGGAGAGACCATACCTGGGCTAGTGAGCCACATTGGTTTCCTATGAAAAAAAATGTCCCTGCCAAAAAGAGTGCAACAAAAATTCACCAAATTAATTCTTGAAATAGAGAAAACACATGGAAGGATTCAACAGAATAGGTCCATATTCTTTGGAATTTAGGAGGATGACAGGTGATCTAATTCACAGGGTTTGGTACAATAGAAGCAGGAAGTATATCTGCCGTGGCCACAGGGTCCACAACCAGGTGACAGTTTCAGAATAAGGGCAGGTCATTTAGGAATGAGATGTGGAGGAATTTCTTCACTTAAACGTGTAGTGAATCTTTGGATTTCTCTCCCGCAGAGATCATAGAGCATGGAATCCCTACAGTGTGGGAGCCCTTCAGCACAAGTCCACACCGACCCTCAATGCATCCCACCCAGACCCATCCCACCTAACATACACATCTCCGAACGCTACGGGCAATTTAGATGGCTAATTGACGTAGCCTCCATTTCTTTGGACTGTAGGAGGAAACTGGAGCAGCCCGATGAAACCCTTGCAGACACAGGAAGAACATGCAAACTCCACACAGACAGTTGCCTGAGTGTGGAATTGAACTCTGGTTCCTGGCACTATGAGGTAGCAGTGCTAACCACCGAACCACTCAGGGGTCTGTGGGTACTCTGCCATTAAGTGTGTTCAAGACTTGGCTATAGATTTCTACATCTTTAAAACAAAATCAAAGGATACAGGGTCAGTGCAGAAAAATGCTGATATAGGAGGTCATTCACAATCTGAATGATGGAACAAGCTAGCAAGGTTTACACCTGCTCCTATTTCTTGCATTATGATTATATGCTTTTAGAAACATATGAAACCTTCAAGGTGAAAGGTCCCCTATAATGACAGCTAAGTAAATTGGAACTACATTCTCTGGAAATTTGAAACATAGATTTCTCAAGGGATTGACAGGGTAGACAGAAGTGTGAAGGTCTTCAAATCTTCACCTTTGCCGCTGCAACTGCAGAGGGTGCACTCACCATGCAGATGCAGTGCCTACAACATTAGTACCAGTAACACCACAGGTAACAGATTGCATTAAATAATAGGATAAATTTAAAGGGCTCATTCTCAACAGAATCAATTCAATTAGATCGATTTGGGATGATTTTTCCCTGCACTTCACTCCCAGTATTTGCCCACCACATCTGTTAGCTCCCAAGTCACCTCCATGCACAACTCAGTGACACTGTACACCTATTATCGAAATGCATGCCAACTTCAAATTCAAGGCGCATGTTGACAGAAGTCAGTAGTACTGGCTGCTTTTTCCAGTCCTGTGGCAGGAGACACGCTCAGCAGGCTCATGAATCTAAAAACTCAAATTACAATATTTTAAAAATGTCATAAAAACAAGGTATATTGTGTTTAGAGCAACACAAGAAGTGCTAGCCCATCCAACTATTCCTGCCATTAAAAATTAGATCTGGTTAATCGATTTCTAAATTTATATCCATTAGTTCAATAATCCTTGATACCTGCCTTTCTTAAAAATAAAACACACTATCAATATAGGTTTTAGCAAAATGCTGCCCTTCACAGTAAGTATGCTTTTACAGGGGTTATAGTGGTGAACTAGTAATCTGGGGGTATGAAGGTTAACTTAAACTGCATGGCAGTTTGTTAATATGAATGTACAGGTAGTTCTGCTATAACACATTCAGTTAACTCAAATTGGCGATACAATGCGATTGATGAATAGTGGATGCTGTTTGGATAACACAAATTTCCTGTACATGTATAGTGATTTCCATATAACACGATTTTCTACAGAACGATGTCACACAAGAATGCAACTATCGCACTGTAGGAGAGCTACCTGAAGTTAGAAGAAAGTAGAAATGAATAGCCATGGTCAGCAACAAACAATATCTTAGATTGCTGTAAAAACCCAAATTGTTTACAAACATTCTTTTGAGAAGGAAGCTTACTGTATCACCCAGTTTGGCCAATACGTAGTTCCAGATCCACAACATTCTGGTGACTCTAAACTACTCCCAAACATTCCAGCAAGTCACTCAATGGATTTGGTCTTCCTTGTAATCATCTGATATCAAATAGATTACCTAGCGTACACCTATGTGTCTTTCTCTGCTGAGTCTGTTATGAGCAGTCTAGTGAACCCTTCAATATCCTTCTCACCAGCAGCTGGGGATTCATAACAGTGTGGAAAACTTTTCCAGATTAGTCACGTAACAGTGCTATCAACATCATAAATTGCATTACCATTCCCAAGTCAACAGCAATGCCATAAAGCAAAAAATAAACATGCAGCCACATCAGTACACCACCTTAACAATAGGCTTAGTAGGAAGCAGAACTTCAAATGGAGACAGGAGAGGGATTAAGGAAAAAAGGTCCAGTGTTTAGGGGCCCCGACAGTTGAACACAAGGTTGCCAATGGTCAAAAAATTAAAAATCAGGAATCAAGAGACCAGAACTCAAAATGCCACAGGCATTCCAGTGGGTCGGGGCGTCAGAGTTAAAGACGCAATCCTTTTGGGGATAAACTCAGGATACTCTCCAGTAATTTGAGAGATGTATCACATTAAGTTGTATACATTACAACTTAAAGTCAGGCAGCTATGAGATGGTGTGGGCCATCACTAGCATGACTGCATTCCACCACAATCAATGTCTTCTAAACTCTTGCTGGTGTGACATACACTAACTTTTAGAGGAACTGAGTAAGCCCAAAAAGGTTGCTTAGTGGTCAGTAGCGCAGGGACTAGCTCCTGAACAAAAGCGGCGCGGGGTCAGAATGGTGACACCTGTTTGAAATGCAGCATTCTTTTGAAGAAGGCATAAATACCTAGATTTTCATAGGCTCCTTTTTAAAAAAAAGCTGTTAGCATTCAGTCTCAGCTCCATTGCAGTTTCTGGCCTGTAGTTTGCAGGAAACCTTACCTAACTTCCCAATCTGACATATTCACACTTGACCATTAATGTCAAAACAGGCAACTAGTGCTGCTTCAAAGCAGGGGAGCATGTCAGAAGTAGTACCAAAGATAGATTCAAATGAAGTGGCAAACCTGGTGAAGCTACAGCACAGGACTTCATGCAAGCTAAACAGTGCAGAGAAAATACTAGCTAATGCTACAACTAGCAGATCAAAGTTTTGCATTCATACCACACGTAATCTTGAAGAGGTACAGGGCAACTAAACTGAAAGCATCCCTATCATGTCAATACAAGGCAAGACTAAAGCATTCATAGCAATCTTCAGCCAAAACAGTCAAGTCAATGATACACCTTTGTCTCTTCCTTAAATCCCTGCAACCACAGATGCAAGTCTTTAGCCAATTTGATTAATTCCATTGGATTTCACCGGATTAAAAAGTTCTGAATGTCCCCTGATAGGTGCTCAGTCACACTTGTAATTTCTCAGACTTGAGAAATAAATGGCAAGTTTATATCATGCAGGCACCTAAACAACGATCACTTCCAACAAAATTCAATCTTTTTTTATGGCATTCAAAAGATATCACTGTTAATTCCAGCATTACAAATGCCAGTCTTCAAAAAAATTCAGTTCATTCGACCAGATTTTAAGAAGTGGATGTAGGCACTGAACATTGCAAAGGCTATGGGTCCTGACAAGGAGTCTACCATCGAGCTGAAGACGTGTTCCAGAACCATTCTCCTGTGTACCGCTACAAACCAGCATGTACTTGACAATATGGAAAACCGATCAGTTACTTCCTTTATACAAAAAGATGTAACATATACAAACCAGCAAATTACTGCCCATCAAGTTTGCTCTTTCAGTCAACAGCAAAGTGATGAAAGGAATCATAACAATATCAGGCATTATTTGCTTAGCAATAACTTGCTCACTGACACATTCTAGTAGAGCCACTCGGCTCCTGTCCTCATTAGCATTGCTCCAAACAGGAGCAAAACAAAAGCTGAATCAGAGTAGTGAATAACTGCCCATGACATCAAAAAGGTGCTCCAGCGGAACTCAAGCCAATAGAAATCAGGGAAAAATCTTTGCTGGCTGGAGACATAGTAAAATAAAATAATGCTGTTGGAGGTCAAGTTCTGCAGGGGTTCCTCAGGTTAGTGGTTCTTAACGCAACCATCAGCACAAGCTTTAATGACGCTCCTAAGGTCAAAATTAGGATGTTCACTGTACAAATGTACAATGTTCGATACCATATGCAACATCTTGCAAAATGGAAACAGCATCTTGAACTGCAGCAAGACTACCTGGACTGGCAAGTGACAAGTAACATTTCCCCAGAAAAGTGCTGAACAGAGAGAGAAACTAACAATCAAGTGCATTACCATTGGCAAATCCTCCACTACCCACATCCTGAGAATTGCCATTGACCAGAAATAGAACAGGACTAGCTTTATAAATCCTGAAGCTCCAAGAACAGATCAGAGGCTATGAATCTTGCTGAATTTCTGATTCCTAAAAGTTTGTCACCCATCTACAACACAAGCAGTGTGATGGACTGTTTGCCATGTGTCTGGCTGAATCTAGTTCTAATAATACAAATGGCATAAAGTCAACCAGGAAAAAAAAGCAGTCTGCTTAACTGGCACCATGTCCATAGCATTCACTTTCTCTGCACTAATGTTCAGTAATTTCAACAAGAACCATCTACAGTATATACTGTAAAATTTCACCAATGCTCCCAAGACAACACCTTCCAAACAGAGATAATGGGAACTGCAGATGCTGGAGAATCCAAGATAATAAAGTGTGAAGCTGGATGAACACAGCAGGCCAAGCAGCATCACAGGAGCACAAAAAGCTGACGTTTTGGGCCTAGACCCTTCAGAGACTCTCTGATGAAGGGTCTAGGCCTGAAACGTCAGCTTTTGTGCTCCGGAGATGCTGCTTGGCCTGCTGTGTTCATCCAGCCTCACACTTTATTACCTTCCAAACATATAACCACTATCATAGCTAAGTACAAGTCAGATACCAGAACACCAGATTCAAGTGGCACTCAGCATAGACATGAAAATAAATTGCTGTTTCTTCAATATCCCCTGGCTTACAACCCCTAAGCCCCCTTTAAGGGCAAGTGGGGTTATGGAATAACTACCAGTCTGGCCAGCAATACCCACACCCTGTAAAAGGAAAAAAAATGATGAGTATAAAATTGGCTCCAGTGAATGCTTGTAATCTGACAGTTTTCAACTTTAAGGCATTGTTGAGTAAGGCATAGCATTAGGTACTGAAGGATCCTTTAAAAAAAGCGGAGTGAAAAAAGTGTTTTAACAGTAAATGGACGACAAATCAAGTTGGGATTTGGAGGAATTGCAATTTAATTTTCAAGTCAGAAAATGATATATTTGTTAAACTTAAGTTGTTTCATTACTTGAGGCAATCACATGAGGAGAACCATGCTCAAAAACAATACTTACAGGTGATAGACATGGGATAGGAAATTATGGTACTATTGAAAATTCAAGATAGCAAGGGAATGATGATGTGGATGACTCAAAGAGAGTCACCCCAGGAGAGTAATGATGAGGGAGCACAGATGGCAATAAGCATTTAACTCTTCAATTTAATTGGTGACACTGTATTAAGCACAGTTTAACTGCAGAGATCAAAGTCAAAGGAAGCCGAGAACAAGAAAATAGGTATAATAATGGCTGCAAGGTGTCATTTATAAATACAAATTGTGTTGCTGAATGTGTCCTCTGGCCAGGGCCATTTAAAACCCAGCAAGTTTCCCTGAGGAAATCAAAAGTCAACCAGATCCATACAAGCTGTGCCAATGCTATAGCTGGTAGAATGTATCAAAGAAGGTTACATGTAATAGTACATTACTCATGTCATACTGCATAAGTTCGTAGCATCTATGAGCTATTCCAATGGGAGAAACAGTATTTCAGAAAGATAAGGAAAATAAACTGGAATACTGAAAAACAAACTAAGATCCCTTTACTGCGAATGATCTACTCGCCTGCTCTCCAAACCCCTCAATGCCAGATTTAATAAACCATTTCCTGAGCCAGAGCAAGCCTACAGTACTGTTGTTCATTACATTTAGCAACAAATCCTATTATTAATTGAGCTTTGATGTGGAGCTAAGATTCTTCCAATCCAGTTCAAGGTAATCCACTGGTCAAAGCTCAGAAAACGAGCGACGTAATGACTCCAGCGGCCCAACAGGCTCGCTCTGGAGGTCTGTGCATTTTCGCTGGATTACCTCCATCAGCGTTCCTATTCGCATCGGTACAATACTAAAGGCTGAGTTTGGGGAATGTTACTCAGACCTTTATTAAATTAGGTAACAAACATTACGTAGTGCGGATTTTGCATTCATTCCATCCAAAATAAGCGTTACAAAAAGTGATAACGTATGTGGCGGATACTGGTTGAATCAGCCGTCAAGTTTTCCTTGTCGAAAAACAGTTAAGAGAAATCAAAGGGACATTGGAAGCCAGTGATTTGAGGGAAAATAGGTTTCAATCGAATGAACCCTCACTGTGAAGCCTACTCAAGAGCCAAGAGGTGCGTTGCGAAACGGCTGTGCAGATGCAGCGGCCTCTCTACATTTCCAAGAGTTCTGGGCCGTGGCTGCTTGTGGAGAACAGTGCCAAATACGAAACGCTGAAATACAGCGCATCTCTAAACGAAATCTGCAGTGCGCACGAATGAGGAAATTCACGTAAAGCACAGGAACCAGACAGTGAGAAAGAGGGGGGGAAGTTTGCCAAGGAAAAGTTTAAGTCAGTCGGCTGGGAAGACAGCGGTGATGCTGCAGGGCCGGGTGAAAAAGAAGGGTGGGAGGGAAAGGGACTCTCAATATTATGGAGCGAGCCCCAGGGCAGCGGGTGGTGAAGCGGAAGTCGGAGCCGGGTCACTCTCGGGGGGTAGTCACGTGAGACTTTTTTGTTCCTCCGCGGCCGTTAATCTCCGCCACCGCCACTCCCACAGAAAGAAACAGCGAGCGAGCGGCTCCAAACCCCCCTCCACCGGGATCACCATGGTAGCCAACTCACAATCCAAACTTCCTCATGTAACCGCCACGCCACCAACCGTCACTTTTCACAAATTTCCCGGTAGGCACAGACAGAGACCGAGCGGAAAAAAAGCCGCTGCACTCGCGCCCAACAGCAAAACAAACAAAATCCAAATCGCCAGCCGACGGCCAGTCTTTCACCTCGTGTGTGCATTTACGTTATAATAATAATAATAATAATAATAACAACAACAACGATGAGTATATTTAACAGAACAAACCTAACTGAGAAAACTGAGCCGCCGTCCCGCGGAGCGGCAAGGCGTACGTGAGGGTGTGCGGGACAGATGCCGGAATGGCGAGAGGGTTCTCGGAGTCAAGACAAAAGAAAATGGAGCCAGGGACCTCCAGAGGAGCAACTTCAGGGCCAATTCGCGAGGAAGGTGTTGGCAGTCGCCGACTCACCCAAGTGCCGCCCAGCAACCACATGAACGCTACGGCGGCTCTTGAAAGCAGAGAGGCAGTCCTTACCTACACAGTGTATGAGTTTGTACCGCCACGAATCCAGTTCCCGCCGAAAACCTCTTCTCTCCGCCGTACATCTGGGGCTACCGCACTGACTCGCCATTCTGCCCTAGCCCGGGTGTGTGCGTCTGACGTCATCGCGTCCCTATTTACATGGCACGTCGTGCGTGCTCCTTGATTGACGGCTGTCACTGGCTGGGGTGGCGGGAGGCTGGACACTGGCCGTTGTCGCGTCCGCTCACTCTCACCAGGGAGTCGGGAGGCGGCGCCGGTGCTGGGCTGCGGGGCACGAACAAAGGATCTGCCTTGCACTCTCTACTTGGCAATCTTTTGCACTTGCACTCTTTTCAAAGCCTTTAATCACCTCGCTATGGTACTTTTTTCTCTCCCTTGCAAAAAGGGAAGTGGTTAGTCGTATATTATTTTTCAGCCACTCTTTACGTGAAGTTTGGTCGCTTGTTCGAAAAATGAACACCATCTTTTCACTGAATTTCAATTCCACTTCTTTAGAAGTCAAGAGAGCTTAACAACTCGAACAAATGGATTTGGTGACTTAATCTCTACTTTTAAATCTAGGTAGAAGATGCCGGCCCATCCACCGAGTCCAAATAAAGCTTTCCTTGTAAACGGTGCATGGAGCACTTTGTATCGAAAATAAACGAGCAATCGTCGCACTATTGCCGTAGAAAATTACCTTAGCCTTGTTGTCAAGCATAGTGTCATGATTACAGATATAAAATAAATTCTACGAGATCATAATCTGAGCAGCATTAGATAATTTATTTGCCGTGAACGAGAGGCACAGGATTACTCCAGGCTAATAAAGTTGTAATCAGTCTCATGATTGGAAATCTAATATCGTGTTTTACTTGAAGCAAAAAATAAAACGCTACATTTCTTCGATGTGATTAAACATTATGAGACAACAAAACAAAATGACATAATTAAAGATGGGAAAAATCCGGAGGGAAAAATACAAAGCGGGCACTATCCAGCTCTCACAATGACGTAGCAGTTGTGAAAACGCTGCCAGTTGTCAATGGCCACACTTGTAACAAAAGACTATTTCGAATATCAAATCCCGACAATAGAAGGCAGATTCTTCTGAAACAATATGACTGCCCACTTTTGTTTTTCACCTCACACCAGTCTGCCCGCAAAGCGTACTTACATTAGTGAGAAACTGATCACAGCCTACTGAATAATAATCACCGAAAACCCCAAGAAGTGTATTTTCTCCTCAGGTGCTGACTGACCTATTCTTTACCGTCAAAACATTTTGCTTTAGTTTCAGATTTATAGTGTTTACAATTGTTTCTTTTTAGTTTACAACTATCTATATAAAGAGGGCATGCATAGTAACACCAGCGACTGAACATCCAGTTTTATTGACTTAATTGAACTCTAAAAAAACTAGTCTTCAGTTTGGTTAATGCTTTAATGGTAACCATTTCCATTGCACACAAAAAAAGTTGATTGCACCTGTGTACGTCAATGGTCCCAGAAAAAAATATACATTTAGATGTGGAGGCTTTGGAGAGGGTGCAAAGGAGGTTTACCAGGATGCTGCCTGGACTGGAGGGCTTGCCTTACCAGGAGAGGTTGACTGAGCTTGGACTTTTCTCTTTGGAGAGAAGGAGGAAGAGAGGTGACCTGATCGAGGTGTACAAGGTAATGAGAGGCATGGATAGAGTCGATAGCCAGAGACCTTTCCCCAGGGCAGGACTGACTGCCACGAGGGGTCATAGTTTTAAGGTGTTAGGAGGAACGTATAGAGGAGACGTCAGAGGGAGGTTCTTCACCCAGCGTTGTGAGCGCATGAAATAGTTTGCCAGTGGTAGTCGTGGAAACTGAGTCATTAGTGACATGTAAGCGACTGCTGGGCATGCACATGGACAGCAGTGAATTGAGGGGAATGTAAATTATGTTATTTTGTTTGGATTAGGATTATTCCACGGCACAACATCGTGGGCCGAAGGGCCTGTACTGTGCTGTACTTTTCTATGCTCTATGCTCTATGCTCTATCTGAATATACGCACCTGTGTAAAATGATGGTCTCAGAGAAATATATATATTTTAAAATATATATAAATACGTAATAATACTGAGTCTACATATAAATTTCAGTTTTACGTTTCTGTTTGTATGTGTATCAAATCTTTGCCACAAACATTTCAATTCCACTTCTTGAATTGTTACATCCCAGGAAGTAGAGAATCATTAGAAGATAAATAGTAGAGTATCAGAAAGGAAATACTCACCCTTAGTTTTGTTTTACATTTGTTTGTTTTTACCTAAAGCTTGGATTTCAAAGAAACATTTTCATGTCACTGGTAAACAATAGGATAATAATATTTTTAAAATAAACAAAACAAAGAGCTCCTCGTTTTAGTTATGTTCTTGATGAATAACACCATTTCCAGAAAATAGAGCAAGATGCTTCCCTTATTGCTGAGTTTGTCAAAGATGCAAATTCAAAGATGGCCTCTTATTGTGAAGAAAATGACAGTTAAAAGAGAAAGGAAAATAAATTACAGGCATTTATAATCTTGAAATTGCAACTCTGGCTTTATAAACCCATCCTTGTTGTTGACTATTTTATTCTATTTCTTCCTCTAAGGCCTCTGGAATCAAGCACCGATTATGATTTGACCGAAAACAATCAAATGTGAGAAAGCAATTTTAACTATTACTTACTAATACCATGAAATATAGTGTTATACCCTGCTAAAAGCAAATGATGTATTCCATTTCTTTAATTGATTTTGTCAAAGGCTATAATGAAACCAATACTGACTGCCATTTTCAGGCTTGAGCATTTTCCTTACAGGTGAATTGACCTTAACTGCATGCATTTAACAATGTAGTCATTCATGTTTGTGGTCCTGGGTCAATAGGTTACTGTTACTATTTCACATCTACAATCAGTGTTGCAGAAGAAGAAGGCTTTGTATTAAGGAAACCAGAGCATTAAAAATTTTAGGCCTTACACTCAATATGGGTTTACCAGAAGGGATAATTAAAGCATGTCAAAAATTTCAGAAACTGAGAAACAGTGAGAAAGGATGATAAAGTGGAAAAGTAGGTGACATGGACAGTTACAGAAACACTGATGTAAATGTTGTCCATTAGCAATTTCAAGGAATATGACCAGTATTTATATGTATTGGAAAAAAAAATGTGCAGTTTGAAACTGCTTCTAGTCACTCTTAATCTTGATTCTTCACCTTCATATTAAATAGTGAAAGGCAGACATGAATGAGATGATGGGTGTAATTTCCAGCAAGTATCGTGTTCTTTTAGAGCTGAGAGTTAGATGTGAATAGTCCTTATTATGTTCAGGAATATCATTGCAGTATACTGTATGCCAAGGTTTTCTTCACATTAGTAAGTTTAGCCAATGCCCTTTGCCCGCAAGACTCTTGTGTTTCTGAATTATGAAAGAAGAGTCAGCATTTGTCTTTGTCTTATGTGGAATAAGGCTGTAGATTATAAACTAAAGCATATTTTTCCATAGATAGTAGGAGCTGCAGATGCTGGAGAATCTGAGATAGCAAAGTGTAGAGTTGGATGAACACAGCAGGCCCACCAGCATCAGAGGAGCAGAAAGGCTGATGTTTTGGGCCCAGACCGTTCTTCAGAAATGGGGTAGGGGAAGGGGGTTCTGAAATAAATAGGGAGATGGGGAAGGTGGATAGAAGGTGGAGACAAGAAGATAGGTGGAGAGGAGACAAACAGGTCAAAGAGGCGGGAATGGAGCCAGTAAAGGTGAGCATAGGTGGGGACATAGGGAGGAGATTGGTCAGTTTAGGGAGGACGGACAGGGCAAGGGGGAGGCATGAGGTTAGGAGGTAGAAGATGGGGGTGCGGCTTGAGGTGGGAGGAGGGGATTAGTGGGAGGAAGGACAGGTTAAGGAGGCAGGGACGAGCTGGGCTGGTTTTGGGATGCGGTAGGGGGACCGGAGATTTTGAAACTTATGAAGTCCACGTTGATGCCATTGGGCTGCAGGGTTCCCAAGTGGAATATGAGTTGTTGTTCCTGCAACCTTCGGGTGGCATTGTTATAGCACTGCAGGAGGCCCAGGATGGACATGTCATCTAAGGAATGGGAGGGGGAGTTGAAATGGTTCACAGCTGAGAGTTGCAGTTGTTTAGTGCAAACTGAGTTTAGGTGTTCTGCAAAGTGGTCCCTAAGCCTCTGCTTGGTTTCCCCGATGTGGGGGAGGCCACAATAGGAACAGCTGATGCAGTATACCACATTAGCAGATGTGCAGGTGAACATCCGCTTGATGTGGAAAGTCTTCTTGGGGCCTGGGATGGGGGTGATGGGGTAGGTGTAGGAGCAGGTGTAGCACTTCCTGTGGTTGTAGGGAAAAGTGCCGGCGGGGAGTGTGGAATGGCCAAGGGAGTCAGGGAGAGAGTGGTCTCTCTGGAAAGCTGATAAGGGTGGGGAAGGAAAAATGTCTTTAGTGGTGGAGTCGGATTGCAGATGGCGGAAGTGTCGGAGGATGATACGTTGGATCCGGAGGTTGGTGGGGTGGTACGTGAGGACAAGGGGGATTCTGTTTTGGTTATTATTGCAGGAAGTGGGTGTGAGGGATGAGTTGTGGGAAATGAGAGAGACACGGTCAAGGGCATTCTCGACCACTGAGGGGGGGATGTTGTGGTCCTCGAAAAATGAGGACATCTGAGATGAACAGGAGTGGAATGCCTCATCCTGGGAGCAGATGCGGCGGAGGCGAAGGAATTGGAAATAGGGGATGACATTTTTGTAGGAAGGCAGATGCGAGGAGGTATGTTCTAGGTAGCTCTCTGTCTCCATCTCTGGCCTGTCCCACAAGCCCAACCAATCCCCCTCCACTGACACCGCCATCCGCCGAGCTGAACTCATCCTCACCCTCAACAACTTCTCTTTCAATTCCTCCCACTTCCTACAGACAAGGGGGTGGCCATGGGTACCCGCATGGGCCCCAGCTATGCCTGCCTCTTTGTAGGTTACATGGAACAGTCCCTCTTCTGTCCCTACACTGGTCCTTATCCCCACCTCTTCCTCCGTTACATTGATGTCTGTATTGGCGCTGTCCCGTGCTCCCATGAGGAGCTCGAACAGTTCATCTACTTCACCAATACCTTCCACCCCAACCTCAAGTTCACCTGGACCACCTCTGACACCTCTCTCCCCTTCCTGAACCTCTCTGTCTCCATCTCTGGGAACCACCTGGAAACCAATATCCATTTCAAGCCCACCAACTTCCACGGTTTGTGATTGGCTAAAAGGTCTCAATTGGGATATCTTTTGCCCACAAGACCTTAGATTAGATTAGATTCCCTACAGTGTGGAAACAGGCCCTTTGGCCCAACGAGTCCACACCGCCCCTTGCAGCATCCCACCCAGTCCCATCCCCCTATAACCCACATACCCCTGAACACTACAGACAATTTAGCATGGCTAATCCACCTAGCCTGCACATCTTTGGACTGTGGGAGGAAACTGGAGCACCTAGAGGAAACCCACGCAGACACGGGGAGAATGTGCAAACTTCGCACATGCAGTCGCCCGAGGCTGGAATTGAACCCAGGTCCCTGGCACTGTGAGGCTGCAGTACTAACCACTGAACCACCGTGCCGCCCCAGGGTGGTTTCCAGGGAAGGCCGCCAGTGGCCTCATGAATGCCTGATTGGCTTATCATTCATCTGGCCTTCCAGAAAAAAGGCAATGCTGGACTCTAGGCAGATCTTCAAAGTGCAGGCAAGACACCAACAGATTCCACTCAAAGAAACAAAAAAATGTGCCTGGATAAATGGTGATCTATTCGAATGCATAAATAGAAAAAAAATGTAATATGTAAAGAAAATAAAATTGGGTGAGGCACCAAAGTCTCCTGTTTCATCATATCACAGATACTCCTTTACTCTTTGACATCTACCTCTTCCAAGAGCATATTACATCAAAACTGAACTGGACTAGCGATATAAAAACTGTGGCTACACGAGTAGGTCAGAGGCTCTGAATATTGCAGTAAGTAGTTTACCTCCTGTCTCCTCAAAGCCTGTTCACCAGCTACAATACACAAGTTGGGAGTATGATAGAATACTCCCCACTTGTCTGGATAATGCAGCTCTAACAACATTCGAGGAGCTTGACACCATCCAGGACAAAGCAGTTCACTTAATGGAGCCACATCCACAGCAATCCATTCACTTCGTTTCTGATGCTAAAAAGCTACAGTGAGTACCATGTACAACACCTACCGCAGAAATCCTCCAAGGTCCTTCGATCCTCCAGCCATTTAACATCCTGACTTCGAAATATATTGCCATTCCTAAAATCCTAGAACTCCCTCCCTTATGGTATTTTGGGTGTACGAAATGTACTTCAGTAGTTCCAAAAGATAGCTCACCAATACCTCCTCAAAGGAAATTAGGATGGTGGTCCGTGTGAATCTCTTAACCGGATTAAGTATTGAAAGCTAATTTGTATATTCTGAAAAAAAATCATTCTAGCCTAGTTATCCTCTAACCGTGTCCCTCCCCCAACTTATCAAACCTAGTTCATGAAATCACATGACTCTGCTAAACCTTACTTGACAGCTCCCTTCAAATCAATGTGATTGCCATCTCAGTTACAAAGTCGTTTAACTCTTCTACAAAAGTATACTGTAAATCAGAAATTAATAAGTCAGCTTGCAATGTGTTCCATTGTTCCACAATTTTCTGAGAAGTAGTTATACTTGGTCAAAGGAAGTCCACTAGACAATACAGATAACAAAATGAATAGGACTTGTTAACATAATGCATGTAGGGAAGAAAATGCAGTGTTTTATAGTATTATAGTTCATTTAACAACTCAGCATGTAATATTGCATAACAACAGCAATATTTCAACTTGTACAATGTGAATGTCATTGAATTAAAAGTTAATGATATAGGATTATTGATACAATTGTAGCATTACATAATTGGAAGTCTTGTTCAAAAGATTTTTCACCATCTATGAAAAGTAGAACTACCTTGATAGAGAGTGCAAAATGTGTATTTTTTGGCAGTTATTATTTTCTTTCAGTCAAAAAGGTGGATGATAATAACATTGTGCTTTGTATACACTTTGTTATCTCGGATTCTCCAGCATCTGCAGTTCCTATTATCTCTCTTGTGCTTTGTATATTTCACTTTCATTAATGACAATGACTGGCAAAGAGTCACTCACTTTTATGTAAAGATACCTAATATTTAATATTGCTTGGAGGACTTGAGCATTGTAGAAAATTAATTTATTTCAAGTTATTTGGAAATACCTGACATGGTTTCTTTATAAGAGGTAATTAAAAGTACACTGTAAACAACGGACAATTTTAAATGAAGCCTAACTCTGCCCCTGTATCTCATGGCCTAAACAGGAAGGAACTTGGGTCAGGATTTAGTTATAAAAGATTACTGGTTCATCCTCTGATTTTAAAATTCTGTACCAAGTGGAGCTGACTTTTGACCCATTCTTATTTATTGCAGTGTCAGAGACAGATCCGGTAAGTAGTGATATCCAACAAACTTCCCACTTTTTCTGGCCTCTGGTGAAACGTCACTTGTTACTCCAAGTCAATCATTTCAAGAGTGCAGGTGAGAAACTAGCAAATTCAAACTTCAGCCTTTTAAAAAAGATCTTTGGCCCCAGTGATATTACATCAATGTGTCCCAGCATCATGACTTCTTCCTAAATGCATTGCATTTCCTCTGGTGTGTTGGCTTTGAAATTAGTTGGAAATTGTATATTTCCTAGGCCATCTGTATTGTGGGTCACCCTTCTTTCCTGGCTCTGCAGTGAAAACAGAACTTCAATAATGGCTGCTGCCATTGTACAAGACAGTTTATATCTGACAGGGTTAACTGATGTCAGGAGATAAGTTCCTCCTGTCAGAATATAAAGCTAACAGGTGGACTTGTGTATGCATGTGCATATATGTATGAGTGCGTGTGTGTGCCAGCTTCTAAGTGTTAAATTCCATGTATCTAAAAAGTAGCATGCATTTACTCCTACGTTGAGCCTGTGGCCTCATAAGAGTATATCATGTAACTGAGATGTAATGTAACTAGCTATTAATCACACTGAAATAAACATATTCCATTCATGAAAACCAAGTCTCTCTTCTGCCAAAGAGGCATCCTCTCCCACTTGGTATCTGTAATTTAAACTAATGCCAATAAGAAGGATTGGTGGCAGTGAATATACCCAAGACATCTCAGATAACAAATAACAGCTGTACCAATGCTTATACTTGAATGCTTTGTTGCACAGTTCTGACATTGATATAATTATCTTGCAATGACTCCTGTCTGACTTGTGGAAGAGGCAGAACTATATATTAATTAAGGCAGCTGCATGGAAGGAGGTGAAGGGTTGGAGTCTGCACAAGTTCTGATGCAGGAGGTGGTAGATGCTCTTTAGGCCCAGTCCTAACATTGTAAGCCACTTTAAGGCCATATCTCAAAGTTCAAGTTAACTCAAGAAATCCACCTATTTTCCCCTGAGAGGCCAGCTGAAGTATCCAACCTAAAGGTAACCAAAGCTAAAGGGAGCAATCATATTAGGATTGCTTCTGATACGTTCCCTGCCAAAATAAAATTATCATGGCCTTTAATACTAAGTACACTAATACTTTAATACTGAGCGCACTCATACTTTAATACTCAGTACACTAAGGTTACTCCATGTCCTGCGACTCAGCCACTTGACAGTCTCTGTTGCTCCTTTACTGGTACAGAATGCCTGCCACAAATACTTGAATGACCACTTCAAAGAATTAAGGACATAGTTACTAGTTGACAAAGCCAGCGTGATGAAAACCTACCATGCTGCACTCCACTTTTTGTAATGGATTTCAGAAGTTTCAGGCTACAAACTTAATTTACATTTATGTTGCTGCCTGTGCAGTTGGAGGTCTTGTGGCACAGTGGACCATGTCTTTACCTCTGAGCCTGTAACCTCAGGTTCAAGTTCAAGACTCAAAGACAATGGAAAGAAAGTTCATAACATGGCCAAACAAATTGTTCATACAAATCTTTCCAACATGCAGCTTGAAAATGGTAGAGTTGGAGAGATACCTTTCAGCCATATTTGATGCAGAATGGTACCCTCACATCAGAGCTTCCGGTTTCAGGCCAGTGACCAGCTCCAAGAAAAACAAGCTATGGAGAGCAAATGTAAACTTTGCATTGTTTGCCCTATGTCTCTAGCTATGGGAGGTCTTCTAAGCCTGTGCAATTTTGCCTCAGGTTTCTTTGAATTATTAAACAAAGCTCTGACTTTTGCTGAAAATTGTACTAACTTTTATTAACTTATTTTATGATTGGGGCAAGTCTTAGTCAGTGATGGCAACATTCAACTGTGAGAATGGCCAGAAACGCAGTGATAGGAATTTGAAATGGTCTGATCAGTTGATGCAAATAACTAGGCTTTTGCCTTGTATAGAGAATCATAGAATTCCTACAGTGTGGAAACAGGCCTCTGGCCCGACAAGTCCACACTGACCCTCAGAGCTTCCACCTCAGATTCACTTCCCCTACAACCCATCTCATCTATACATCCCTGAACACTATGGGCAATGTAGCGTGGACAATCCACCCAGCCTGCACATCTTTGGACCGTGGAGGAAACTGGAACACCCAGAGGAAACCCACGCAGACACAGGGAGAGTGTGTAAATTCCACACAGACAGTCGCTTGAGGTTGGAATCAAACTTGAGTTCGAGACAGCAGCGTTAACCACTGAGCCACCGTGCAACCCCAAACTTTCATGCGCCTTCTACCATAACACAAAAGAATATGAGTTGCACAATCAACTTTAAATAAAATTTAATGCTACAAGCTATGTCGCTGCTCAGGAAGATTAAATTTGTGCAGCCTTTGAAAGTGTATAACACATATTTCAAATATTGGCAGACTTTGCCGAAAATCTGGGGAAATAGAACAATAAACAAAATATCTCTTCTCTTCTAACATTAGGACTCCTTTTACCTTATGCTCTGGGGATCTTCACTCTTCTCACTCCTACTCCATTTTGTCAATGGCATACAAGCTATAATTTTCCAACATCCCCTTCAGTTCCAAAGAAGAGTCTTGGCAGACTCAAAACATAATTTTGTTTCCTTCTCCATGATGCTGCCTGATCTACTGAATTTTTCCAGCACTTTCTGTTTTTATTTCAGATCTGCAGCATCTGCAGTACTTTGCTCCAATACAAGAGAAAGGTTTCCCTGTATGGAAGCATAAAATGAAGTACTAGTGGTCAAGGTACTGCTTCATGTCTGGGGAGTGGACATTATAACACATGAAGTAAGTATTTACATTTTGCCCTGTTTGATATTCTAACCACTAGAAGAGACCATAGTAGCTTTCTGCCTTGAGCCTGAAGCTTAAAAGGGCAAAGCCACAAAGACACTGGCAGCACCATATATTTCACAACAGATGAGAAAATAGAATGTGATACTAGTCTTTCATTCCATCCTTGGTGAATTGACAGCGACACAAAAAGGAATTCTTGAATACATCTAGGTAATTGCATTTTATCCATGTTTAAGATTGAAGGATAAAATTGGCTAGGTACTACAATCATCATATAATTTCACTTGCTGAACTGCGCACTATTATTCCCTTACATCTTCTTCCAAATAATAGAAGAAAAATATTGTTCAAAGTTCTAAGGCCTAAACATTGCAGTATCAGAATTGGTATGACAAAGTTAAATGGGCAAAAAAAAATGATAATCAGGCTATTATGTATAATAGAACATACTTATAAAACATCCTTCAAGGATATTGTTTATCTTTCTCTACCCTTTCAAAATAGCTTCCAATTCCAACAGTTTGCCTGTAATCATAACCATATTTTACAAAAGCATTTGTTGATTATGTTTTAGTGCTTGGTCATATCCAGGAAATTTTTGGCATGGCTTGTCTTTAATATAACATTGAAATTAAGGTATGGCAGGAACTTTCTGCTCGAGAGATAACACTATGTGGAAGCACATGCCATGCGTTACAGGAACTAAAGATTTGACATAACTGAAATCTACCTTTGCATATACTCCATTATGTCTTGTTTGTGGAAAACAATGAAAATGAAAATTCTCAGCAATAGCTGTCCCACCTGAAAAACCAAGATAGTTATTTGTGGATGTCTACTTTTTGGTTAAAATCAATCCACTCAGGGAAAACAAATCCTCCCCGAGTGAGATAATTAGAACTCATCAGTTCAACTGCAGTTGCTGTTTCCTATTGCAACTATGTAAGATTAAAGATGCCACCAGCACAGCAAGGCCAGTTCAACACTGTGAGAAATGCTTTACAAAATGTCAGAACAACCTTATGCTTATTTAAACCAAGGGTATAAACATTCATTATCATTAAGCTGATAAACAAGACTTTGGCTTTTTTGAAATTCTCTGTAGAATATCATGTTGTCAAACACTAGTTGGTATGGCTGTTACACCAGCTGCTCCTAAGGCAATATCAAGGGTCCATTTGAGTTGCTGAACTCCAGGGAGCAATGGATGCAGCAATAATCTGTACAGTTCTTATCCTAAATATGTACCAACTACACCAGCAACACAGGTATAATTTGCTTTATCATCTGTTTGTGGAAGGAGTGGTTGAAATGATAATGAGACCAGAGAAAATATACTGAAAGAAGAATATTTTCTATAATTGTATGAAGTTAAAAATTCAATGCAGTGTTTGTGCCAGGGTTGAGGTTGCCAGTGGCTCGAGCACTGACCCTGATGAAAGAGGACACCTAATTCCATGTGATCGGAACGTGCAGTTGCCAGTGCTGATACTCTTGCAGCACTAACCGGTCCAGTTTCAGTTTAAAAATTTTACTTGACCTCAACAGATTGTGATAATTGTTAATTAATTATAAATCTGCCCTTTCTTCCACTGGATGATTTATACACAACATGTGTTCTTAAATACGTTTAGAAAATAATTGTGTTGTTTTCTTTCGATTACTTACGATGTCATATATATCTGCTGACAATTTAAGAAAACAGAGTTGAATTATAATGAAAGCATGAAACACAAAAAGATCGCTGTTTTGAGCAGTCCCTCTCCTTAAAAAGAAGCTCACGCTGGTGACAGCTCAACGTAACGTGCATTAGCTCCAGAGGGAGGTATGCAACAGAAGATAAAATTTTGAAGGAAAGTAATGTTTCTGAAATTTCTTCCTGGTCATCAAGAACTGATTCAATGTTTTAGCTTAAGGTATTATTTAACCATTGTATTATGTGTTCAGTAGATGATGTTCTATGGATCTGTTTTCCTAGAACTGTTGCACCCTTGATTATTTAGTCATCTATTGTTTTATTGCATTCTGTCTTTCTTTTTAAATGTTGAATTAACCACTTTTGATGAAAAAAAACAAAACACTTCCATTTGCAGAGTGCCTTGCATGACCACCAGATGTCCCAAAGCTCTTCACAGTCAATGAAGCATTGTCATTTGTAGGAAATGTGGCAGCCAATTTGCGGGCAGCAAGGCCCCATGGCAAGCGATGTGATAATGAATAAATAATTGGATTCTGTGATGGTGGTTGAAGGATAAACCTTAGTCATGGAAAACTCCTCTGCTCTTCTTCAAAGTATCTTTTACATTCACTGATGGAGAAAATGGAACTTTGGTTAATATCTCAGATATCTTTTACTTCCACGTAATAGCAACAGCTTGATTTTTGTGTATAGAGTAAGATTTGAGCCCTTGACCTTCCAAATTAGAAGTGAAGGTACTAACTGAGCCACAGTGGCCCTACAATTTTATTGTTGGAGATCGAGTTTCTTGTCAGTTGCTTGAAATTTGGCATTTTTATATTTGTGCTGGAGTTTTACGATTACATTTAAATGATGCACTTACATTTATATCATTTTCCAAATCTCTGAGCCTTTAAAAAATTTCAATAATGTTCTTTAAATGTTCTCAATAAAATTACGTTTTCCAACAAAAAAAGGTTCAATTCTGTAAACCTTTTCTCATTTTTTGGCACTATCAGTCTCAGAAACATCTATACTGCACTTTGCTTTGAACTTTCTTCAAAGCATTTATGCCCATTTGAGTGTAACACTTAATATTCCAAATGCAGGCCTACTAATGATTATACAGGATTGGATTGTTAACTTTAACTACATTATAAAAAGAATGTTTGCGTTTCTACCGTGACTTTTTTTGTGAAAGGTAGTTCTATTAATATTATATTGGAATCAGGTCAGCTTTGAAATCAAAATCTAAAATTTTAAGTTGATATGTGCCAGAAGAGTAGCTAAATAAATTGAACAGGATATACATGCCTTTATCAGTCAAAAGCTATAAACAGTTTTCACAAGATTATACTTACATTTAGTTTCTTCCTATTTCTTCACCTTAAAGCTTCTCCTTTCCAGTGGGGCAAGTCCATATGCAGCCTCATTAAAGATATTGAGTTATACATGATTGTATGCTCAACTGTGAATTTTGTGATTTATTTCTTTTAATCACTGAGCCATCAAATCAACAATGCATTTTCAACAATCAATTGCACTGTGACTACATTCACCATTTTTCCAAATTCATTGGTATCTGTGGAGCTACTTTTCCCTGCCCACACTTGTGATGTCTTAATTTTTGTTTCAACAGCATATATTTTTAAATATGGTGCAAATAGAGTACATCACTTGAGGATCAATCAAATCTTCACAGCATATTGGTAAGCATTGGGATGCTTTAATCTATTTAACGTTTACGATTATTCCATAGATTTCAAAACAAGTTTGAGAACAATATATCTCATAAATTACTCCATCTCATAGAATCCCTACAGCATAGAAGCAGACCATTCAGCCCAGTCCAACCCTCCAAAGAGCGTCCCACCTCGAGCCACCCTATCCCTGTAACCCTACATTTCCCATAGCTAATCCACCCAGCCTGCAGCCCCCTGGACACTCTGAGCAATTTAGCCTGGCCAATCTATGTAACCTCCACATCTTTGGACTGTGGGAGGAAACTAGAGCGCCTGGTGGAAACCCCTGCAGTGACAAATTGAATGTGCAAATTCCACACAGTCACCCAAGGAGGGGATCGGACCAAGGTCCCTAGTACTGTGGGGCAGCAGTGCTCACCATTGAGATACATTGACACTCTCTCTACCTACATAATTTCAAAGAATCATGTACCTGTTGCCTTAATTGAAAGAGACAATTATATCATTGCAAAGAAAATTGCTTATAACAGCGAACTATTTTGTGCTAGGTGAAGAATTTATTTTTAAAATAATAAAAATGTACAGAAAAATTAAGTAGATATAGCCTCTGTTCTCCTTCAAGTGCATTTTCCCTGAACAGGCATGTTAATAATAGAATTAAATGTTAGAGGGTAAGTAATAAGTTCATGAATCACACATACATCAATAACTACATTAGTTGCCTCAGCAACTGCAGGGGGTGCCCTCAGAGCCACCAGACCCTTTGACATTACTGCCCACAATGACACAGGACTTACATAATGGCTTCATATCTTACTTCCAAAGCAGTCTGGTTCCCCTTTTGAAATGAGCTTGAAAAGCATTGGTCATCAGGTGCATCCAGAAAGAGAGTGCCTCATTTGTGGCCTCAGTTGTTGGCCCAACCTCTGAATGAGGTGGTGGGAGGGCAGTGAGAGGAGCAATGCAATGTATATCTAGAAGTTTTGGAAAGGGGTTGGGTGGAGACAGACAGTGTGAGAGATAGCCAGGGGCAGGCAGTAACCAGAAGGCTTTGCTACAGCTGTGCAATATCATTGCCATCATTTGTACAGGTGGCTGGCAGCAATCTTGATTTGCAATGGCAGCCAACACACACAACCACAGTCACACGGATGCACACATACACCCGCAGAAGCATGCAGACACAGATACATGTATATAAACGCACTCACATATGCACTCATACAAACACCTGTACATATGCATGCATATGCATGCACATATACAAACACACACATATACAAATGCAAACACATATAAGCACTCATATGCACATACACATCAACACACACGTACACATGCAGACATATACAAAGACACATATTCATACAAACACACATTTACATATATACATATGTACACACCTACATACAAACACACATACATGATATGCATTCACGCATACAAACATGCTCACACATATAGACATACAAACAGACATTTGGATGCACACACATCCATACACAGACACATACACACACATAAGTATCCACACATACATGCACACACACAGACAGACACAAACACATACCTTCAGACACGCACATACACACACACATACCCACATGTGTGTGCATGCACACATACACACACACACACACACACACACACACACACACACACACACAACCCATTAATCACTTTTATATTAATTCATTCCAGTGTTGAGACATGTTAAAACAGGAAACCTTAGCAATTGTGGCATATAACTGACAGGCCCTTTAAGTGCTTCTGAGAACTAGGCCAAACAAAATAGGAACAGGAGTAAGTCATTCAGCACCTCCAGTCTGTTCCACTGTTCGAGAGGGCTGTGGCTGATCCGATATTCCTCACATCTATTTCCTCGTGTTTTCGCTGTAACATTTGATTCCCTAACTGATCAAGAATCTATCTATCTCTGCTTTCGACATGCAAAAAGACTCTGTCCTCTCAACTCTCTGTGACAAGAAGTTCCAAAGATTCACAACCCGCTGAGAGGAGAAATTTCACCTCATCTCTGTCTTAAATTAGAATCTCTTTATTCAGATACTATGGCCTGTGGTCCCAGATGCTCTCATGAGGGAAAACACCCTGTCAGCATTTGCCCGTCAAGTCCCTGAAGAATCACTCATGTTTCAATGAGATCAAATTGCATTCTTCTAAACTCCAGTGAGTAGAGTTCCAACCTGTTTAGCCTTTGCTCATAAGACAATATCTCCGCACCAGGAACTCCACTGGTCACAAGCCTCCAGTCTGAAAAATAACCCTTCACCAGCACCCTCTTATCTTATGACTTAAGCTCTGGGAACTACCTTGTTGAATGCCTTCTGGAAGCCCAAACCTCTACAACACCTCTACTGGTTCCACCCTCGTTGTGACTTCCTTGAAAAATGCTAATTAGTCAGACATGATGTTCCTTTCATAAAGCCATGCTGACTCTGCTTGATTAGATTATGATTTCTCAAATGCTCTACTACTATTTTCTTAACACTTGATTTCAATATTTTTCCAACAATAAATGTTAGGAAAGTCTCCCTATAGTTAGCCACTTATTGCCTCCCTCGCTTTTTGAATAGGGATGTCACATCAGCAGTACATCTTCCAGAATCCAGATTTTTGGAAAGTTACAACAACAAATTACACTATCTCTATCACTACCTAAAAGTTACCCCTTTTAGAATCCTAGGATGTGAGCCATCAGAACCAGGGGACTTATCTGCCTTTAGCACCATTAATCTGTCTAAAGTTAATTCTTCAATGATAATCATATTATTTAATTCCTCCCCTGTATTCTTTTGTATTAATGGAATGTTTGACATATCTTTCACCCAAAAGATTGATGCAAAATATCTATTTAACTCCCCTGTTATTTTCCTGTTCCCCAAAACTGCTTTCCCAGATTCATTTCCTAATGGACCTATGCACAGTTTGACCTCTGTTTCAATTTTTGTATATTTAAAGAAAATCTTATTAACAGTTTTATATTCTTTGCTAGTTTTCCCTCATAGTTTATTTTCTCTGCCTTTTATTAACTTTTTACTCCTTCTTTGCTGGATTCTAAATTTATCCCAGTCTTTTGGGCTATCACTGATTTTGACATCCCTTTATGATTTTTCTTTCAATTTAAAATTCTCCTTAACTTCCTTAGTTGGCTATTATTAGTTTATCCCTCTCTTAGAATCTTTACTCTTTACTGGGATGTGTTTTTGCTGAGAGTCTTGGACTACCTCCTTAACAGTCTGACACTGTTTACATACTATCGTTTCTGCTTTCTGTCCAATTCATTTTAGTTAACTCTATCATTATTTCATTATAATTCCTTTTATTTAAGTTAAACACAGTTATTTCCAACCCAAGTTCCTCACTCTCAAACTGAATATTATATTCTATCTTGTTATGATCACTGCTTCATTGCCAATTACTGGATCCAAAATAGCCTGTTCCCCAATTGGCTCCATGTCAGAAGGTTACATGAAAGTATCCCTAATGCTCTCAATTAATTCATTGTCATGGAAATCCTTTCCAATTTGATTCACCCAATCAACATATTATAGAATCCTACAATGTGGAAGCAGATCCTTTGGCCCATTGAGTGCACACTGAGTCTCCGAAGAGCATCCCATCCACACCTCCCCCCACCAACCCGCCAATGCTATCTCTGTAACCTTACATTTACCATGGCTAATCCACCCAGCACACCGCGGGACACTGTATGCAATTTGGCGAGGCCAATCCACCCTATCTGCATATCTTTGGATTACGGGAGGAAATCAAAGCAACTACAGGAAACCCATGCAGAGATGGGGAAACTCGACACTGACAGTTGACCAAGGGTGGAATTGAACCTGGTTCACTGGCAATGTGAGGCAGCAGTTTTAACCAGTGAATAATCGTGTCAGCATATTGTTTGTGCATATTTATATTAGTTATTGATTTATTGTCATTCTAACAGAGTGGTCACTGTTTGGGAGTCTGCAAACTACTGGTATCAATGTCCTTTTTCCCCTGCTTTCTTTTTACCTTCAATCAAATAGACTCTATCTTCTTTGAGACTAGATCATCTCTCACAAATTTCCTCATTTCATTTCTTATTAATAGTGTAATGCCATCATCTTTTCCATTCCTCTTCTCTCTCTGCGAGGCCAAATATCCCTAAAAGTTAAGTTCCCAGTTTCGATCTCTTGGTATTCATGTTTCTATAATGGCTATGAATGCATATTCATTTGCCTCAATTTGCACTGTAAGTTTGTTTAACTTAATCCGAAGATTTAAAGCCTGTGAGCTTGTTCTATTATTAAATTTCCTTATGCTTTTATAGTTCCTTATAAAAAAAGACATTCACATATTCTGTCCCTTTTTTATTTTCTGGTTACAATTAACCAAATCACTAACCTGCAATTCTACATTCTCCTTTATATTTGATTTTATAATATTTCACGCAACTGCCTATTGTAAACGTCAGTAAACAAAAGTGACATTAATTTTATAAACCATTTTAACAATGATTAGTGAGCACCTGAAATTTCTTGAACGTTCTACTGATCTCCCACTTGACCTGACAGTTGTAACCCCTAGCTTACATATTGGTGCAGCATGTAACTTAAAGAGTATATAGAGCTGGGAGATCCTCCTGTTGAATTATCTGGCACAGGAATACTGCAGCCAGGCCAAGTGGATACAACAACTTAGTTCCCAAATTCCCAGAGGCAAGGTCATGGACAAATTTAGTTTCAGGGCACTCACATGGAAACTTTGATGGAGTGGCTTGCACACCGAAATGCTTGATACATTGGTATTCCTGCCAGACAATCTGTTGGCACTAAACGCACAAAGGAGTCTGGTTCAAATGACACATCGCCCACAACCAGGAGCTTATATTTTGCAATATGGAAAGCAAGTGATGCAGAGTCTATTGGATGTTGAGAAATGGAAAAGTCTCAATGAAACAGTTGTGAAATTCTTTCTGTCATGCAGGCATAAATTGATGCCAGCTTGGTTGCAGATCAAGTCTTCAAAATAGCTTGCAGGCTCTCAGCCCAGCAAGAAGGGTACCCACATGCACTGTGGGCCATTTAAAACTAATATTTTATTCAACTACAATCTGTAACCTTGCAACTCGACATTTTCTCCCTCTACCATTACCATCAAGGCGAGGGATCAACTCTGGTTCAATGGAAAGTGCAGGAAGATATAATAGATGTAGTACCAGGCTTAGTGAAAAATGAGGTTTCAGCCTGGTGAAACTACAGCACGGCACTGCTGCATGCCAAACAACAGGAGGAGCATACGGTAAACAGTGCTATGCTACCCCATAGCAACAGATCAGATCCAAGCTCTTCAGTCCTGCTACCTGCAGTTGTGAACAGCAGTGGGCAATTAAAGTATTGACAGGAGGAAGAGCCTTTACAGCTACTTCCATCGTCAATAATGGGGGAGTCCAGCATACCAGTTCAAAAGATAATGCTGAAGCATTCGCAGTAATCTTCAGCCAGAAATGCTGAACGAGTGAATGATCCCTCTGATTCCCCTCTGGAGGTCCCCAGTAATACAGGTAACAATCTTCAACTAATTCAGCTCCCTCCTAATGACATTACGAAACAGTTAAAGGCACTGAATAATGCAAAGGCTATGAGCCCTGGCAATATTCCAGCAAAGAACTAAAGACCTGGGCAATAGAAATGTTTGTGCCCCAATCCAAGCTGTTCCAGTACAGTTAGAACACTGGCACCCACCAATCACTGTGGAAAATTGCTCAAGTATGTCCTGTACACAAAAAACAAGACAAATCCAACAAATTATCGCCCTACTGGCCTACTCTCAATTATCAGTAAAGTGATGGAAGGTGTCATCATTGGTGGTAGCAAGCCACACGCGCTCAGGAATAACCTGCTCAGTGAAGCCCAGTTTGGGTTCCTCCAGGGCCACTCAGCTCCTGACCTCAATACAGCCTTGCTTCAAATATGGACAAAAGAGCTGAATTCCAGAGGTGAAGCGAGAGTGACAACTCTTGATATCAAGGCAGCATTCGACCAAGTGTTGCATCAAGGATTCTTAGCAAAACTGGAATCAGTGGGAAACTCTACTTCTTATTTGGTACTTGGCACAAAGGAAAATGGTTGTTGGAGATCAGTTATCTCTGCTCAAGAATACCTTTTCAATTGCTCCTATCCACCTGTTCAGTGATATCGTAGCACACCCCAAGTAGGTAGGACTTGAATCTGGATCACCTGACTGAGAGGTTGAAACACTACCACTGTACCACAAGACTCTGTATGTGCTCAGCCCAAACATTTTCAGCTGCTTCATCATTCGTTTCTATCCATCATAAGGTCAGAAGTGTGGATGTTTGTTGATGATTGCACAATATTCAGCACCATTTGTGATTCCTCAGATCCTGAAGCAGCTCGTGTTTATATGTGGCAAGAGTTGGACAATGGTCAAACAGGGGCTACTAAATGGGAAATAACATTCTTGCCGCCTAAGTGCCAGGCAATGATCATCCCCAACAACAGAAAATCTAACCTTTGCTTTTTGGTAAGTAATGGTATTAATCCCATTGAACTTCCAATTATCAGCATTGCTGGGGATTAACATTAACTCGAAACTTAATTTGAATGTCTTTTTCTACATTTTGTAGTTATGTAAATATTGTGGCTACAAAGGATAAGTTGAAGACTAGCAACTATGTGGTAAGCGTTAACTCCCTGAAAGCTTGTCCACCATTCACAAGGTACAAGTCAGGAGTGTGATGGAATAATCCCCACTTCCTGGATAGGTGGCAGTACTGAAAAGCTCACCTCTATCCAGGACAATGCATCCTGCTTGTTTGGCAAACACATAACCTCTACCACTTAAAACAGCAAGGGCAGCAGATATTGGGAACACCACCACCTGCAAGTTCCCCTCCATACCACACACCAACCTGACTTGGAACTATCTTGTCATTCCTTCAGTGTCACCGGGTCAAAATTCTGGAACTCATACTCTAACAGCTTTGTGGGTGGCCCTAAACAAATAGACTGCAGCAGTTCAAGAAGGCAGCTCCCTAGTATTTTCAAGGTCATTTAGGGATGGGCATTAAATGCTGGCCTAGTAAAACACAGATCCCACCTGCGTTGCAGATGCCAGTTTTCAGTCAAATCAATTCACTTTACATCATATTAAGAAGTTATTGATGGCTTTGCTTACACTAACAGCTATGGGGTCTGGAAACATCTTAACGGTAGCACTGAACATTTCTACTGCAGAACCAACCATGCCCCAGCCAAAATTTTTCATTCTAGCTGCAACACTGGCATCTACCGAGCAATGTGGAAATTTGTCCAATTATGCCTTGTCCCCAAAAGGTCAATTCCAATCTCGCTAATTATCACTGCAACCATCTGTTCAACATCAGCAAATTATTGTAAGGCCTCACGATGGTCAATTGTGAGATTGACAGTGCTATCAAGTGGCACTTGCTTCGTAATAATGTGCTTACTGATGGTCAGTTTATGTTGCACTAGGGCCATGAGCCTCCTGGCCTCATTACAGCCTTGGTCAAAACATGAGCCTAAGAGCTGACCTAACAAGTGAGTTGAGAGATACTGCTCTCGACTCTGAATGTGATATCAAGAAGTAAATGGAAAGTTGTGCATCCATAGTCACATCCTCTAGGTCAAAACTGCTCAAGGTTATCCTATGAACCTATCTGCAGTCTCCCCCAGTGAAGATCAGGCATTGTTCTTAGTTGAAGTGGAATTGGGAGAATTGTTCCCAACAACATGTCGTCCTTATTTGGCCTGTGTTATCCCTCAGCCAAGTGCAAAGCTTAACCTGTTCTCTCAATAATATGTTCTAGTTGATGGTTCACAACTTTACAGATTCTGCCATGTTGAGAGCTTTCTTGAAAGTGGTCTTCTCATCTCTCAGTAAATGTACTCTCACAACACAATCTCTTAGGCCTACTGCAATCCTATGATCATTTTTCAGTAGTCTATACTATAGGATTCGGATTGTTGTGTCAGTGCCATTACATATTGATCAAAAGTCTTCCCCTGATCAGTGCAAAGCACTGATATTGAATATATAAGGTTCATAAGAAACATTAAAATAGGGTTCAAAATATGCCTTAAGATCCTTCAAAATTTCTCTGGTTTGTATTTTCAACTCCCCTGTAAAATCAAAAAGGCAATATAGCTTGTTGAACTTTTTCCCAGGTACTGATGAAAGAGTTGCTTCTCTTATTTGCCTGGCCTTTTTCTTTAATTTTGCTGTTATTTCAATGTTTTGACACTGAAAATGTCAAAAGTGAAAATAAAATCCTATTCTGTTTCATACCTCCTTTCATTTTCATCGCAGCAAGTAATAGAAAAGTTATAGTCATTCTGATTTACTCAGCATTGCAAAATTGCAATATGTGTTTTTTTAATTCTTCATCACTGGTTTCTTCCAAGAGCTGGCTTTCTTACAGCTTTGAAGATTCATGCAATTTCAGCTGGACACTTGGAATATCATTTTTCAAGTCACGTTTTTAAACAGCTTCAACAAACAAGACTCACAGTTTTTGTAACAGAGGTACATATTACACGACTACAGTACACCAGCTAGCTCACTATCCTCCAAACATGCTTCACAATTTATGGTAACCTTTCGACTTGAAATTAAGTAGATCACATACAAAATGTAGAAAAAGACATTCAGGAAAAGACTCGCTGGGAAATAATTAGATTTGCAAAGTGATAATGCACTGAGGTTGTAGCAAGGTCCATAATATCTAGTAGTTAAATTGAGGAAAATATACTTCCATAATTCCCTAGTGGGCAAATATTGAGTATATATGCAGTAACTAGTGATATGTATAATTTATTCAGCTCATACTGGTGTGATGATCAAATTACATATGCTTTAGACTTCATAAAAGAATTTTAGGCCCTTTGAAGGCAAATATCACATCAACTAGCTTTTAGTCTCTGGATTAAACTTTAAAAATTCAGACTGACAATTGGGTTTTAGTTTCAAAGATATTTTTGAAAATTATATCATATTTAAGCATAGGATTCAAATCGATTGGTTAAATTTTCTCTTGTTGGAAATAATTATTGCTTGAAATGAATTATACGTGTCACTCATCAGTACAAGTTAGTATGTGGTCATGGGCTGCTTCAGTATCTGAGGAATTATGAGCGGAACTGAACATTCTGATCACCATGAGTGAGGATCCCCACATCTGACCTAGTAATGGAAGGAGGGTCATTTATCTAGCGGATGGCCATGGTCGGGCCTGGGACGCTGCCCTCAGAAACTCTTGCTTGCAATGCTCTGACGATAAGATGATTGGTTTCAAACAAGTGCAGCCATCCTTCACTGCTCCAGCTATGCCTCCAGCCAGTAGAGGTTTCCCCAATTATAGTTAACTTTAATCTTACTATGGTGGTTTGATATTATATTTTATCCGTCAGATGAGTATGTTCCATGGGTCAAATTTGGCCTGCAGCCCACACGCTCCTGCAGGCAGTAAAGCTCTTTATTTTTCAAAATGTTCATTACATAGTCCATCATTCCTTTAGTCAGTTAACTGGCCGATGATGAGGTGGTTAGAATACTTTAACTTCTACAAAATGATATTCGTTGTCCTGAAAGTAACAAATCTATTGACTTCCTTCTTGCTTGACTACTCACTGAAAGCCAAAAAGATTCATTGATGCTGAGTCATTTCTATCTGCCAATGTATTTGTGTGTAATTCTCATGACAACTAATAATCATTGAGGTATGCTATTGTCAAATGCATTAGCTTAGCATTCCACTTGAAGTAAACTGGAGATCAAGACGCTGTCGTCCTAACCAGATCTCACAACATTTTGAAAACTTATACAGAAATCCTCCCAGCCTTCTTTGCTCCAAGGAGATCAGTCCCTTTCTCTCCAATCTATCCTCAGAAGTAGTTCCTCATCAGTGGAAGCATTTTTGTAAATATCTTCAACTCTCTCCTTTAATGTGGTGCATAGAATTGTATGCAATGTTTCAACTGAAGCCCAAAATGTGTCTCGGAAAAATTCAACATAATTTCTTTGCTCTTGTATTCTATGCCCCATTAATAAGCTCAGGATACTGCTGTGATGTATAGCACTGTACATAATACTCCACGTGAAGTCTGACAAGTATCTTGTATAAATTCAAGATTACCTCTTTGCTCTGATGCTCTGTGCCGATATAAATAAAGCTCAGGATACTGCATGCCTTTTTAACTACTCTCCAACTGTCCTGCCAACTTCAGTGATTTATGCAATAAAGGACCCTATGCCCCTACACCCACTTAAGTATTGCATTCCTTATTCTATATTTTCTCTCCATGTTCTTCCTATCACAATCCCACATTTTTCTGCATTGAACTTCATTTGCTACCTATGTGCTCACCCCACCAATTATCTACATCCTTGTTACAGTTTACAATGTTTCGTATCATCCACAAACATTAAAATTGTCTCCTGCATACAAAATCTCAATCATTTGATAAACAAGTATTGAGAAGTTATCGGGACAGATGTGAATGTGGAGTGATCAGATCAACCATGATTTTATTGAATGGTAGAACAGGCCCAAGGGGCTGACTGGCCTACTCCTGACCCTAAAGCATGTGAACACATCAACAACATTAATCAGGAACATGCTGAGATGAAGTCAAGGAGTTGGAGGAGACTACAAATCTCCAAAATACCCTACTTTCCCTTCAAGTGCTACTTGTCTTGCATGTAGCAGAGCCGGAAGATCACACACTGTCACCACAAGTATGAGTTTATCCTGAATGCCATAACACTCATTATCATGCAGCAGTGTGTAGCCAACTAGTATTATGTTGTTGCATCACACATAGATGTCCAAATGTGATTGTTTCAGATTTCTGAAAACTAAATCCAAGACATAACAGTATTTATTCCAGGACCTGTAGAAATAGTTGACAGTGCCTTGGCAAGTGCAGCTGATTAAGTGTCACTGCCTTTTCATTACCATAACATACTTCTGTTTATACATTGCCATTGCAAATATGACACATTATAACAAAGATGTTTTTTGTAAAAGCATCCAACAGTAAGGATCACTTGGGCATTCTTTACATTTGTCTAGGAAGAGGAAACTCCAATGGTATTAGTTAGTTTCTACATTGAATTCTGTGAACTTGTGCCTCCAGATCAGGCTGTGTGAGGGGCAGTGGATCCATACAGGATATGACAAGTGCAATAAAATTCCTTGGATCCTTCCAGACACATCAGCTAGCTTAATGATAATGGGAAACTCAGTTGTGAAGAATATTAGGGAGGAAAGCCAATTTTGTCGTCTCTAAGGTTCATGGGAAACCAAGAGGAGAATTTAATTGTAGCTGTGGGATAAAGGAGGAATTAAAAATAACAAAATTAGAAACTTGAGCCTAACCAACCCATTTCTGTTTTCAATAATGTGCACAAGTGATGAACATACTCAGCAGGCAGGTCCTGAAATAGAACATTTTAATGCAACTGTATGTGTCGCTTAGCTATCTTAACAGTAGGCCTCTGGTGTACCTGTGTATCATCCCAGCTATCTCTGCACCTGAAATGGAGTCAGTTTCTCAAATCTACTCCCCTCTTGATGTTTTACTCATTTCTGATCTTCGTTCTCCCATCGGTGTTGGCTCTCTTCCTGGTATTAGTCCCCATATAGGTCCACTCCCCTCACTGTGATTCTCTCTGACAGACCCCTGCTCCCTGGTCATGGCGTCTGCACCCCTCCTGACACCTGCTGCCTAGTTATGTTGTGGCCTGTTTAATCTCTCAGCTTAGCTGTTTGCTTCTATTATATACAGTGAGGAACAAAAATAAATTGGGCTCTGGTATGAAATTCAACAGGCCCTTCAGGAAACGCGTACATTAAGATTTTCCTGACTTCTAGATTCCACTGGCCCCACCCCCAACTTCCTTCCCACTTGACAGTATCAGGATCTGAGTGTTGGTCGGGATGAAAATGGAAAACAGTAATGAAGTGACTCAAATACATTGACTTTTATCTTATCCAGTAGTGTACTAATTGCACCACAACTAATCTGGATATCTATGTCAAATAGGCACCTTTATATTTAGCATCCTAGCCTTCTTTTCCTGTTGTTTTAGCTTGAAACTGGTGCATTTTGAGGAGGATAAAATTTCTATCCGTTTTCTGATCAGTTGCTGAAAGTTATAGAGTCTGCACTTGAAAAATCTGAACAATTGTAGCCTCTGGATCTATCGTCAGTCAGCTGCCTGGAAGCAACCTGCATCTAGTCCCATACTGGATGGTGATGTAATATACTCAGACTGCCTTTCCTGTTAATGGTGTGGCGAATATTTACTTTTGAAGGAACAATTATTTTTAATTTAGTTTTTTGTTACAGGAAGAGAGTCAGATTTTAGAATGAAAATATTTCTTCTGGATAACTTGTATATCATAAAAACTACAGAAAGTGCTGGAGAAACTCAGGGACATGAAGAAACACACAGAGCTAATGTTTCATATCCAAAAAGATATCTTCAGAACTGAAGAGTCAGGTAAAATGATAGGTTTTATTCTGTTGAAAAAGTAGTAGAAGAAGCAACTGGAATAGATGGTAAATGTGTCCCAGAGAACAGCCAGTGCTATTGGTATTAGAGAAGAGATATAAATGACAGGAAAGTGTAACTGGTAGAATTGAATAACAGGAAATAAATCACTTCTGCTGAGAGAAAACATATACAAATGTTGGTGGGGTAACCATAATGAGGATTGTGTTCATGCTTTGAAGTTATTAAACTAAGTGGTGATTCTTGAAGGATGTATAAGGCCGAAGTGGAAAATTAGGTACTGTTCCCGCAGCTTGACCAATAAAGTAGATTGAGAATAAAATGGTTTATCAAAATACAAGTGACCAAAGAGAAAGGGTCATTTTTGTAGTCTGTACAGAAGTATTCTGGACTCACCCAGCTTTGCATGTCCTTAAACGCGTTCTACTTAAACATCAGCTAATGCCCACTAGCTCAGCTATAACAGGCCGAGTGGCTTCTTTCTGTGCAACTGCTCTTTCTCCAGTGAAATAACAGAAAGAAATTCAATCAATTGCCAAAGGAGATTCATCTTGGCAATGGCACAGAGCAAAAATAGTAAATTCGCAGGTAATTCTACACTCTCTGAGTTTTTGTTTGTTAATTGAAAAAACAATCTTTGTAAAAGCATGGACAATTTGATTGCTGCTTTATTAGTGAAATTGAGGAGGTCATAGCCACAAACTAGCCAATAATGTGAGGTAATTGAAAGAAAATATAACCCCAAACTCTTTACACCAATATGTTAAAGAAATCAGTTTATTCTACCGTTCACTTTGGAAAAGGTTAGCTCTGGTAAATTGTGACAAAGTGTGCTGTGACAAATCACATGGATGAAATGCTAAATCTACATCAACAAACTAAAGTCAATTTAATTTATATCTTTGAAAATTAATTTTAAAGTGTGATGGTTACCGTAAGTGTTCATGTGATATTGATGTGGATACGTCAAGCATTGGAGCTAATGAATTTTGCATATATTTGTATGTATCTCGCTACGTCCTTCATACCACACTATAGGCTCATATACTATTGCCGATATTAGCATGCATGTTCATATGTAATTATTTGTAAAGGTCAAGACATACTTCACATTTCTGCTCTAATAATATAATAAGAACATTAAAAATCAGGGAATAATTTCTAACCTGTCAAGCCTATTCCTTCCATATAAGCTGTGCAATAAAATTTATCATGAACTTAATTTCACTAATTTGTGACAGAGAAGGTGAACAGACAAAACGCTGAATAGAATCTAGGCATGAATAGGTGTCAAAATGTGAATAAAACAAACAGGAAATAGACAAAAAAAAATTATTTGGAGAATATTACAGCCAAGTAACTTTTGAGGCCATAAGGTAATATTCATGTATTGTAGTTATCTTTATTACAATCTAAACAATTCAATTATAAATGAATAGATAATACATTGAGAATAATTAAAAGATTGTGGTTGCAGTGCCGCAATAATTCTATTCATTTCATGAACATACAGGACTTTAAATGAATGAAGTGAGAGTATAACAGCAATGTCTTTTGTGTTTTAATGAGGTATATACTTAAATTATGCTTCTGTGTTCTTTATATAGATTTACATTGTCCTGGCTACTGAAGTGGAGATGGAGGTAAAGCTGAAAGGATCATTAAAGAGGTTGTACTTCGTACCAACATAACTGGAGGTATAGGTATTTGCCAAGAAATCTATTAGCATTCAAACGGTTAATGAGAGCTCTGAATAGATCTTGAAGAAAAATGCAGCAGGCTGCTAGGTTTGCACCAGTCTGGTGAACTATTGACCAAAATAGCTAATCTAGTCTATTCTGACCAAAATATTGTGCATAACAAACATGCCTAAAGTTTATGGATTGTTCAGTGGTATAAGTGTTATAAAATCTTCTGTAAATGCATGTCTCATCCAGCAGACACTGAGATGATAGTAGAGGTATAGCTAACATGTCTTTGGTTTGATTAATAAGTGATATTGCTTCTACTCCACTCTAATTTTTGATAACCAGTAATGTCTTGTTGCTAAAATGTGCTTTATCAAAGGGTGGATGCAGTATTGCTGGAAGAAAGCAGCCGATCAATGAATTTTAAATATGTAGTTCTACAATTTTTTTGGTACAGAAGTAAACTGAAAAAAGGTGTTGAAGGCAGCTGTGAAAATATATTTATGAAACTCAAATTTAACAAAGAAATTTAGAAGGAGAGTTTTTTTATGTAGTTTAAAAACTTCAAATATTTCTATTGCATGCTCATTAGGTCAATCTTAGCTGGCAACACTTTTAAACTTCATATATGATGGAAAGTGATCATTTGATCTGCCTACATGTTTTAATAACCTGGAACTGCGTATACAGAGAATGCTTTTGATCCACTGTCACAACTCACTGGGGTAGAATATTGGAAATCAAGCCCCATTATTCCCAGATTAGTTATAAATGTTAAAGAATTTAAAATAAGATACAAAATTCACTCATTTAGTTTTCTGACTCAGGCTAATAGGGAACACAAACTAAATTTCTGTACTTCAGGAGAATTGCTATTTATTAAAAGTAATTAGAATCCATCTACAGGAAACATTTATAAACCACTAGCATATATTACAGCTAATGAGAAATCAAATCCTCTACTAAAATCTACCCTTCCACATGGAGAGAGACAGATAGGAGAAAAATAATGCGTGGACTGTGGGGCAGAACTAGAAAGACAGTTATAAATTCTGTTGAGATAGTCCTTGCTGATCTGAAAATGTCTTCCTGACTTCCCTTTTCCTAAATGCTTACACTGGTTTGCCAATTCACTGATAAAATGTATTTTATTTACTAATTAAATGCCACAGCTTACAGCAATTGTTGAAGGGAAGATTGACTAATTTTCTTGAGGTGTGAAGTAAGTTTTGACCGCATAGAAAGGCAGCTCCTGAGGCTGGGCAGATCAGGTTCCTTTTCTGAATCTTGTTTCTCGCCCCAAGCTGTTCAGCTACTTGATAACCAATCAAACAGTTGTTGACAAGCGAAAAGCCATTGTAGTCAGAAACTAGTCTCTAGCCCACAGAACAATGAACTTTTTATTGCCAGCTGGATCTTCTTCTGAATACTGAACTCTTAGCTCCTGTTCAACTTCATTTACTGCTTGTTCAAACAATTGTTTACATAATGATTGCCATGTTTTTTAAAAAATGCAACAACGCTTTAAACACTGGTTTTAAAGTTGTTCTTTCTCATTTCAGCCCACAATTAAAAAAAAGATACAGTTCTTAGACCATACACATCGGTAAAAGAAAAATACGGTGTATGTATAATAAAATGTGAGGCTGGATGAACACAGCAGGCCAAGCAGCATCTCAGGAGCACAAAAGCTGACGTTTCGGGCCTAGACCCTTCATCAGAGAGGGTGATGAAGGGTCTAGGCCCGAAACATCAGCTTTTGTGCTCCTGAGATGCTGCTTGGCCTGCTGTGTTCATCCAGCCTCACATTTTATTATCTTGGAATTCTCCAGCATCTGCAGTTCCCATTATCTCTGATACGGTGTATGTATTCTGTGTTTCTCAGATATCTGAGTTTCTGAGATGTATCCTGTAATTTGTGTCATTCTTTACTAAGCTTGGCCTCAGGGTCAAAAGTTCTTACTTTAAAAATCTGAGCATTTTATTTATGCTTATACCTCACTACAATGCTGAGTAAATGTTGGTAGAAGCTTGCTTTGCCCACATGGGCTCCAAGGGCCCAAACATACCTTCAAGATGAAGCAGCACTTTACCTGCACTTCCCACAATCTAATCCACTGCATTCACTGCTCACAATGTGGAGTCCTCTACATTGGGGAAGCAAACCTTAGATTGGTTAACTGTCCCACAGAACATTCATGTTCTGCCTGCAAAAAAAGACCCTGAGCTTCCAGTTGCCTGCCACTTTAACACAACAACCTGTTCCCGAGACAACATCTCTGTCTCAGGCTTGCTGCAGTGTTCCAGTGAAGTTCAGGACAAGCTAGAAGAACAACAAATCATTTTCCTCTTGGAGACCCTACAGCCCTCTGGACTCAATCTCAAGTTCAATAATTCTAGGGCTTGAACTCTCCCACGTCCTTGCCCCAACCCCACACAGCAGGCCCTGTAATTACATAGTTTACAATTACACACTACCTATTGTTAGCCACTAACAGCCCCCACTAACAGCTATTCATACCCCGAGCTAAATTGTTATCCACTCCTTCGTTTGTCCAAATGTTCTTCTCTCTCTTTGGGCTCTATCCCCACCTATTATTTACTCCTTGTCCTCTCCCCTATCTTTTGCATATAAACTGATATTTTTGAGTTACCATCAGTTCTGAGGAAGGAGCACCAAACCCAAAATGTTAACTCTGATTTCTCTTCACGGATGCTGCCAGGCCTGTTGAGCTTTTCAAACAAATTCTGTTTTTGTCCCAAATGGGCAGTTGGGTTTCCAAGGTTACAGTGGTACCTAACATTCAAAAGTGCTTCATTGGCTGCAAAACACAATGTGAATATTTTAACATAAACACCATGTTTCTCATTATTTGAAACAGTACTGTTGAATAGCTCAATTTATTACTGATTTGATGTCTAACATTTGATCATTTCAGTATATGAGATGCAATCACCTTGCTTCAGAGTATCTAAGCAGAACCACCAGAAAGCCAAAGTAACTTGTCTCACTACACAGGGGACAGCAACGTCATGAGTTTGACTGGGACAACACATTCATAATAGCATAAGTCAAACAGAGACACACCAGGGAATTCCTGGAGGCCTGGTATTCCAACAGGAGCTCCATCAACAAACACACTGAATCAGACCCTGTGTACAAACCACTGAGGAACAAAACCGCAAGTAATACCAACCACCCCAGCAAACCGAGGCATGTAAATAACAAGCGGGACAGAACACCGAAGCTTCACTGGAGGCGCACTGACCATATTATCTAGCAGGGTGATGAAATGTCTGCAGTCAAACACACTGGCTTGATGAACATGTCTACAATCTCACCCACAACCTGAGCTACAAATCTTCTTGAAAACTTTTGCCAACATAAATAGCATTTCTATTTAACTTATAAGAATTGTGGACTGTTGTTCTTTAAGGTCAGAACCCATATATTTATCATTAGGAACCTAGGCACAAACTTGCAATAACCACATTTTGTTTCGAAATTTGCATCACAGGTAGACAGGGTGGTTAAGAAGGCAAGTAGTACACTTGCTTTTGTTGCTCAAATCTTTGAGTAAAGGAATTAGAACATCATATTGGGATTATACACAATACTAACGAAGCCTTTTCTGGAGTACTGTGTGAAGTTCTGGTTGCTATAGGAATGATGTTATTAAACTGGAAACGGCTCAGGAAGTATTGACCAGGATGTTGCCAGGGATGGAGGGCTTGAGATATAAAAATAGATTGGAAAGGCTGGGACTGTATTCACTGGAGGAAGCGAGGTTGAGGGGTGAATTTATAGAGACTTATGAAATCTTGAGGGGCATAGAAAAGGTGAATTATAAGGGTCTTTTCCCTTGGGTGGAGGTGTTGAAAACTAGAGAGTGTATTTTTAAGCTGAGAGGAGACGATTTAAAAAGGCATGCAGGGCAACTGCTTTACACAAAGAGTGTTTCATGTATGGAAGGAACTGCCAGAGAAATTGGTGGATGTAGTACAGTTACAGCACTTAAAATACATTTAGATTAGTACCTGAAAAGGAAAGGTTTGGAGGGATATGGGCCAGGTACAGGCAAGTGAGATGGTTTAGTTTTGGAACATGGTTGGTGTGGTCTGGTTGGACTGATGGTCTGTTTCCTAGCTGTATGACTCAATGCTGTGACATTTTAGGCAACACACAGAACACATCAGACTTGTTAAGATTTAATTGACTTGAGCTGCAGTTTAACAGCACAGTGTACTGGAATTCTTCACACTGTTTGTGCAGCTAATCCACCCCATTTTAGGGAAAAATTGTGTGTGATTATTTGGAGGTGACTGGGAAGTCAGCTGCCTCCGGTGTTAGATCCCATCGCTGAACAAAGTTAATCCAGTAAGGTAGCAAAACGGTTATGTTACCGAAGGGGCTGTGAATTCTAATCCAACCACACCAGTTAAGGAATTCAGTTGGCTGAAATAAGAAAGCACCAGAAATGGCGATGGTGTAACTACTAGATTGTCACAAGGGAAAGAAATCACCTCAATCTTATCCTCATCAATCTACCAATAGAAATACATTTGACCATGACAGTGTTACAAAGGATAGCCTCCACAGAGTCTTTGTAGTGATGAAGTCTTAGCTTTTCAAAGCAGACGTCTCCATCAATGCCATCATTTAAGTAGAACATATGTAACAAATTCACTCTGAGCCATCAACAGCAGAAAAATTGTGAACTCCACTATCTTCTATCACTTTGTAATCTGGTACACACCTTGCTCCAATACAATGATCTATTTAAGCTAATTTAATAAGTTATTGTCATGTCTTTCTTGTTATAAAATATACTGAACAGTGTTGTATGGTGTTGCCATTCTCCTGAGCCATCTTAACACACTGAAAAATATCGGCTGTAAAGACAGAAAAATGAAGAACATGTCCAACTTTATAGTCCTTCTTGTTCAGTGTTCCAATAGGGACCATGGGCCTGGTGGCCAGGCATGAATCATCTTCGCAACATCAGGACAAATGTTGCCATCCTTTGACCCTATCTTGCCTCAACCAACATAACCGGCGCCATCTTGGTTACGTACTTAATTACAAAACTGGAATAAAAAAACACAAAAGAAATAAGGGAAATAAAGACAAAAGGAATGAGAAATGTGCGGATATTAAAGTCTCATTTCAGTCTTATTTGTAAGCAGGCATGTGGGCCAAGCCACAGCCTGGAATCTCAGGAGGAGCTGAGTACTTGCCTACACAGAAGCTGATGACTCCGATCTCCTTCTGCTGCTGCCATCTCCTCTGATTTTTTAATGAACAGTATTGGAACCAACTCCTGGAACATGCTTGGGCAGAGCCCATCACCAATGCCTCACCAAAGCTTCAAATGGAAGGAAAGAAAAAAGAATAAAAAGCCAACAGCAAAACGAAAGAAAAGAACGAAAAGCAGATGGAAGCAAACAAGCTCAGGAATGTGCTACTACTCCGCACCCATCTAATCAGGCAAGTAAACCTGGCTCACTGAAGAAATTAAAAGACCATGTCATATGTTACGAAAAGGAGGTGGCAACTTCATAAATTTACAATGCAGGACTCCATGAGTGCTAAATAGCTGAAGCAATGTGCCATAGAAATAAGCATTCCCATAACCAAAGTTATAGCACTGAGCTATAGCTCACAAAGATTCATAGGCATTTCTATCCATTAGGGAGAGATAATTGGTAATGCATACCTAGAAGATAACCACTCCACTAGCATGATGTGTATTGTCTATGGAATACCACAGCCAGGTGAGGGATTGAACCTGCACTGTTGGCTTTATTATGAGCCACACTCTACTCACCTAGCCAACTCACTAACCAAGACCTATAATCAAATTAAAACTAGATTAATAACATAAAGTTCTGATGAAATGGAAGCTCATTAGCATAAAATATTAATTCTGCTTCTCTCTCCACAGATGCTGTCTGACTGGCTTAAGTATTTCCAACATTTTCTGTTTTTGTTATAGATCAAAGTTTACCAGAACTTGCAGCAGTTTAAGAAGACAGTTTACCACCATCCCCTCTTAGATAATTAGATATGGGCAATAAACTCTGCCCCTGCCATTGAAGCCTAAATTTTATGTACAAAAAGTCATGCAAATAACTCTCTGGAGACCTGTGGATCTGTCTGGTTAGGCATTTAATTATTATGTTTGCTATAGAATATTGAGATGCTATTTAATTTAATCCTACAGTTACTCCATAACCCTTGTGCTTTTAGTGAAGACAGTCACTAATTGGTTACTTGACAAACGTGGATTTCAACTTTCACTAGGTCAGCCGATTCCCACACAGGTGGCATGACGAGCAGGACAACTTACCACAAAAAATATAAATGCATTCCAGCTATTTTCTTGAACACACTATGGACATAGACCATATACCAATGAATGGATTTTACATCAATTTCTCATGTAACATTGCACCTTAGACAAAAATAAAACTGAAGTACAGCTATCTGGCAGGTATGTTAATGCACTGAAGGAGTTTCAAAGAAGAGTCATACTGCGTTCAAAACATTAATGCTGTTTCTTGCTCCGCAGATGCTGCAAAACCTGTTCAGTTTCTCCCAAACTTACTGAGTTTATTACAAATTTCTCACATCCACAGTATTGCAAGCAAGTACTTGTGAGCCTGATGTTCTGGTATTATGCTCCAGAAATTTCTATCAAATGCAGAGAATGCTGAGAAACTCAGCTCACAATCATTAGCGAAGTGCTGGAACCATCAACAGTGTCTTATCAAGCAAGATTTACTCAGAAATAACCTGTTCACTGATGTTCACTTTATGTCTCAACAGGAACATATAGCTCTTGACACTATCACAGCCTTAGTCCAAGCATGTAAAAAAAACTGAATGTTGAGAGAAACTAGAATGACTACGCATGATACCAAGACAGCATTTGACCAAACGTGATATCACAGGGACGTGGAGAAAGCAAAGTCAGTGGGAATCACAAGGAAAATTCTCCATTAGTTGGAGTCCTACACAGCACAAAGGGCAATGGTTGTGCTTGTTGGAGATCAGTCATCTCAGCTCCTGGGCATCTCTGTAATTGTTAGTCAGGTAGTGCCCTTAGTCCAACCACGGTCAATTGCTTCATTAATGACCTTGTCCCCATCATAAGATCAGAAGTGGGGATGTCCATCCCCAACAAGACTGAATCTCATCATCTCCCTTTTACATTCAATGCCTTTACCATCATTAATTCCTTGACTGTCAACATCCTGGGGGTAACATTGACTCGAAACTCAACTGGATCAGTAATGTAAATTGCTGTGGCTACAAATGTTTGTCCACCAACTACAAAACAGTGCTGGGGAGTGTGGTGGAATACTCTACATTTTTCTGGTTGAGTTCAGCTCCAACAATTCTCAAAATATTCAATAGCATTTAGTACAAAACAACTCACTTGATTTGTATCACATTCAACGCATCCAACTTAATTCCCTGCATCACCAATGCACAAGGACAACAGTGCATACTGTCCACAAGATGCACTGCAACAACTCATTAAAGCTTCTTCTAACAGCACCTTCCAAAACCCTAAGCTATAATTTAGGAAAGGGGCAGAAAATGTCTGGGAATGCCGTCAATTGCAGGTTCTAGTCCAAGCCACAGACCATCTTGACTTAAAACTGTATCTTCATTCTTTCACTATCACCTGATCCTGAAACTCTCTTATGAACAGCACTGTGTGTGTACCTATACATCATGGACTGTAGAGGTTCAAGAATCTGACTTACCACCATCTACTTAAGAGCATTTAAGAATGGGCCACTAATGCTAGCCTAGCCAGAGGCATCCCTATTCTGAGCAAAAATACATTTAAAAAATGCTTTCAAACTCTTTGTTGATCAGAATGTCAATCATGATTGATGCAAAGAGGTAAGGACATGCTGGCACAGTTGTCCATTGTTTGTTAGCTCTTGTTGCCTCCAGGTTTGTGCCACCTTGTCCTGCAAAAGAGAGGTATATGGTGAAATCTGACAGTGTGTGAAAGCTGGGACACATTAGGGTGAAGTTGTCAGCAGTGTTAATGGTGTGGAGGTGAATTGATGCATGTGAATGTAAAGAATGATCTGCAGCTCTTTGGTCAATGAGTGAACGGTATATGAACAGAGGGTAGTGGTTCTGCTGATGGGGCGTGACCTTTGAGGTTCCATTCACTCCTGTGCAATCATTGGACTTCTTGCAGAATTGCATCCAGGTCCTTGAGGAATAAATTGGCTGTAATGATGATCTGGTGCCACTGCCTTCTAAACTTCCGTCTGGGGAAGTCTCCTGACCCCTTGCAAATAGATGTCCCTGTGCCTTTTGACCAAGGTATCCGATGTAGCAACAGGATATCTCAGGCCTTGCACTTTCCCACATTGTGCTACAATTCAATGGTCTTCTTGTTTATGCTTTGTCAACTAGTTCTAGGATCTGCTCTAACCGGAATATATTTTCCCCCTAAGAGAGGTGATCTGACTTGAAATAGTGCATACTACCTTTAAGTGATGCCAAGCTCTTCATTTTTCTTTCCTTGCTGAGGGATGAATTCACAAAGCAACATAATTCGCATTAAGCTGAATACTACAATCATTTAAATAAGTAGGCAGCATGAGGTTTGCTTACTGCCTGCATTTGAAGCAACATATGCAATGGAATTGTGATCCCTGGATCCATTTTTGGATCTTACTGATTTTCACTGACTTACTTCCAAGCCAAAATCATGTTAAAAAATGCTTTACTTGCCATCCTGTGGGTTTGAACTGACAGACTACAATAGTCTTTTGAGGATTAATTGATTTTCAGAGTGAAACTCTTGACATGTAATATAGAACACATTTCCTGTTTCACTTTTACTGTAAGATCTTGCATCAGGAAATGACATTAACCACATATTTTGATATTCTAACAAAAAAATCCACTTGTGATAATCCATATTCATATTTGACCATCTTTATCTTCTTTTCTTTTGATTTTTCATGCTGTGTTGAAGCTCTAAGGAAACTTGTCAGTTCCAATCAATCTCAAGCCACTGCTCTGCCAGTTTTACACGCTTTCTTCAGTTAAACATAATACCATTGATCGATCCCTTCTAAATCCTTTAACTTGCTTTTTTCTTGTCAGCGCACAGGCATTGTAAGCAATCAGAAATGTGAGTATTGGATCAATAATCAAAGGTTTATGGACCATTATCTCCTTCTACTTTATTGAGGGTTAGAGTTATTTAACTGCTAGCCTTTTCAGCTCCTTGGCAATATTAATGATAGATATAATATAATTTAGTTTTCAAAGGTAGCTCAGATTCAAGCAGAAGTAAATTGATGTAACCTTTATGGAGGCAATGTAACTTCACGCATGTCAGTCTTAATGTGCATCAAAATTTCAATATAAGAAAAATTGACATTGAAGTACAAGCTTCAAATATTTTTGACACATTAATTGTTAGTTATTTAAATATATTATTTTAAGATGACAGACTCAATAGTCTTTTTACAATTGAATATGAAAAAATGTATTAACGACTTTATTATGCAAGGTATAATTTTGTTTCTGTAAGCTATTGAGTGCAAACTGATATGTGTATTCGTTTAGAAAAATGGTTTTTTGAATTTTCATTGAAATTCAGATTACAATTATGATACAACTATGGAGATGAATTTCTACAGCCTCCACATTTCTAGCAATCATGATTATGAAGATGATTATTTTGATTTCACAGAAGAATATGACAAAAAAGATTATGTTTATAGGATTTTTCTTTGGTGTAAAATTACACCTGAACCACATTTTGTTTCCGGACCCCTCTGAATGGCTCAAATGTTTCATTGAAATGTGATGCTTTGAGATTGTTACAAAAATTGGTCACAGACAATAGGTCAATTTTTTCGTGCATCTCTAATTATACATGCTGAAAAATGGACTGAGTATTACTACCTAAATCAATAGTAGAGAAAAAAAATCATCTTCCCAAATAATGTAAACTATTCAATGAGATATCCAAGGAAAAGTCCACATTCACAACACAATTAAGGCATTTACTTAATGCTAAATTTTATAGAAAAAGCATTTGTTTAAAATATTGTGCATCATTAACTTAATGCTTTACATGTTATCAGATTTTTTAAACAACTAAAATGCTGTCCTGGCATCATTGATTCAGTTGTAAGGATGACACATTTTTGTCTTTCTCTAATCTTGGAATAAACATAATTAGGCAAGATTCTAACTCCCTAAAACATGTTCACTAACAGCTTTAAAATCAAGCTTTTAAAGTTGACTAAAGGGAAAAATAAAATCAATTGAAAATAATAATCCCTCCAATACTGTCACAAACATTGCTCCTATATACACCCTTCTTGTTCAGAGGTGTTAACTTTTCCCAGTCATGAAAGCAAGGAAATACCACCAAAGCCCTCCATGGCTTGTGATACTGAGAATCAGGCAGCTGAAATAACTCCACAGAGGCTGGTATCCCAGCACCAACTCATCCATTATTTACACATGGTGAGTCCTTGACACTGATCCAGCTCCCTTGAGTCAAATCTCAGAGTGAGCAGAATATTTGACACTCCTGTTCTTATCTGTCAGCCAGGGCTCCATGATTGGACAGATTAACAGCTCCAATCAGGGAACTCCTATTCTTTGAGGTGAACCTGGCTGACTCCATTACAATCACTACAGAAGTGATACCCATTGCATTGCATCAAACTTAATTGTTTTTAAAATGTTAAATAATTTCCAGGAAGATACAATCTTAATGTATGTGATTAATTGTTAATTGTTTCTTTGGTAGGTTCAATATTAATCATTTGCGGCTGGATTTTCAAATGTCTGTGGTGTTGAGCAAAGGTCTTGGGAGTGCCTTGTAAAATTGCATTCCCAAAGGATAGCATTGATCCTGAAGCTTCCAGAATGTAATAAAATTTGCAATGGGAGGACAGGAGTCAGGGACCCAAACATCTCCAATTAGCTGCTTGTTAAGCCCATTGATGAACTCATTAACAGGCCTCAGAGGAGCTAATTTAAGTTTTCAATTGGGAAGCACAAGGAATAAACAAATGTCAGTGACAACTCAGGGTGTGAGACACCTGCTTGTGAATATTGAATGATTGGGATCCTGAATGGAATGTGATGCAGAAAAAAATTACTAAGAAGATCCTTGTGAATGAATCTTGGGCAGTTGAGGGAGCTGAAGTAGGAGCAAGCTTCTTTGAGGATGGACCATGTCATGAAGAGGTGCTTCAAAAGATGCATCCTCCTGACCAGTTGGAAACCAGAAGAGGATAGTGAGTGACTGTGTGAGGAGAAAGGCATTACCCAAGATGTCTGGGGTACCAGCTCCAAGTCAGCTAACCGCTGATGACACATGGTCTGTGGCATAGGTGATTGTACATCTCCAGGCAGCTAGTCTGTGACACTTATCTGTGTTCTATTTGTTCACAGGATATGTTTGGGCCAGCCTTTATTGCCCATCAATGGTTACCCTTGAACTGAGTGGCTGGCTATGCCATTTCAGAGGGTAGTTAAGATTCAAACACATTGTGATGGTTTCTTTACTCATTCACGGGATGAGGGCATCACTGGCTAGGCAGTATTTATTGCCCATCCCTAATTGCCCAGAGGGCACATTGCTGCATATCTGGAGTCACATGTAGGCCAGACCAGGCAAGGATGGCAGATTTGTTTCCTAAAGTACTTTAGTGAATCAGATAAGGCCCTTAATAACAAAAGACCTCTTGCCCCCATGGCAATTCTCGTCCTGTGGCCATCAAGGTTAGTTTGAATTTCTCTGCATATGAGCCATTCCAGAAATTTTCTGTGGTCCTGGGTTTCATCTTGTAGTTAAGTGGTCACCAGACTTACGGAGCCTCATGGATGCCCTATTATGGACTATGAAAGACAATATATATTTTGAGACATTCGGGCCACAGCAGGCAAATTGGGCATTGCTGTTTGTCATCACTCATGGCTTCCATCAGACGTAGGGAATCACTGATTGCACTCATGTAGCCATCAATGCACCAATGGACTAGCCATTCAAATTCTCAGACAGAAAAGGTTTCTACACACTGAATGTCGAACTGGTCTGCTAGCTCAGGAAGCAAGGTTTCCTGCAGGTTTAAGCCTGGTTCCCAGGCAACTGTGGTGGTGATTTTATCCTTTGCAGCAGCAGAAGCAGCATCTCTTTAGGGCAACGTCAAGATGAGAGGTGGTTCCAGATATCCATTTGGTACAGACACTGATACAGAAAATCTTTAAAGACAGAGCCTTTTCTTAATACAAATCTGTACTGGATAAACCAGCAACACCTTAATAATGTGCCTCTGTTGTCATTGACCTGTCAGTGGTGCCGCCTACCCCCCCCCCCCCCCTGCCAAATACAGCCTGCCAAGTTGTCTCTTATTGTCGTTATATGTTGCACTCTGTACGACATGATAATACAAAAAGGACTGGAGTGAAAGACCTGAAATATCACTCTTACAGGGAGGAGTACAGGGAGCAGGAAGAAACAGATGATGAGGAGGACAAAGGGAAAGCCAGCGAGCTGCCCATTGCCCTGGCTTTGAAGGATGTTTCCTGAGACATTCTCCATCCTTATGCAGCCTGCAGGGTGGTTTGGCCACAAATCCCCGTGCTAATCCAGCAATACTTCACTTGAATACTTCTCAATAGTATTATAGATGAATTTTTACCTCAAATTCCATGAGAAAGCAAGATAATTTAGCAATACACACATCTGATGAGGAGTCTTCATTGCCAGTGACTTCCACACCTTACAGAACATGGAACCACATCAGCTAAACCCCACCCCACTCTTAACCCTTATCTCAATTTTAACATTAAACTTCAATGATAAAACTGTCTTATTAATTCTATAATGCGGAGCCACAAGGCACTCCCTCTGTGACTGTGGATCAGATGGGGCAGCCTGTTCTGCTGTATCTGAGTCTTCTTATTCCCCATCATTGCAGTTGAAGCCACTGTCATAGGGTCCTAGGATGAGGCTGGTTCACTCTGAGGGGGTGGGTCCTCATCAGCCTCTTTGACTGCCTTAGCCTTTTATGCCACCCTTTCACTCCTGTTGAGGCTACCTGGCGCTATGTAGCTGGTATCCACTCCAAGCTTCTCTGTGCCAGTCAGTGACACTGAGCAGGAAATTCTATGGCAAGTCACAGTCTTTCTATGCATGTCAGCAAATTGCTTCTGCATCCACTGTGAATGGTGCTGCATATGACTCTCCAAAAAGGTTGGACGCTAACTCAATGGAGGAACTCATTCATTCCTATCCCTGTACTGTCACTGTGCACATACACTACATGGACACCATCAGTAACTGTCCGTGGCTCTGAAATGCCTCAGGAATCTTTGTCAATTGGGAATTCAAGATAATAAAATGTGAGGCTGGATGAACACAGCAGGCCCAGCAGCATCCCTGGAGCACAAAAGCTGACGTTTCGGGCCTAGACCCTTCATCAGAGAGGGGGATGGGGTGAGGGTTCTGGAATAAATAGGGAGAGAGGGGGAGGTGGACCGAAGATGGAGAGAAAAGAAGATAGGTGGAGAGGAGCGTATAGGTGGGGAGGTAGGGAGGGGATAGGTTAGTCCAGGGAAGACGCACAGGTCAAGGAGGTGGGATGAGGCTAGTAGGTAGGAGATGGAGGTGCGGCTTGGGGTGGGAGGATGGGATGGGTGAGAGAAAGAACAGGTTAGGGAGGCAGAGACAGGTTGGACTGGTTTTGGGATGCAGTGGGTGGAGGTGAAGAGCTGGGCTGGTTGTGTGGTGCAGTGGGGGGAGGGGACGAACTGGGCTGGTTTTGGGATGCGGTGGGGGAAGGGGAGATTTTGAAGCTGGTGAAGTCCACATTGATACCATTGGGCTGCAGGGTTCCCAAGCGGAATATGAGTTGCTGTTCCTGCAACCTTCAGGTGGCATCATTGTGGCAGTGCAGGAGGCCCATGATGGACATGTCATCTAAAGAATGGGAGGGGGAGTGGAAATGGTTTGCGACTGGGAGGTGCAGTTGTTTATTGCGAACCGAGCGGATGTGTTCTGCAAAGCGGTCCCCAAGCCTCCGCTTGGTTTCCCCAATGTAGAGGAAGCCACACCGGGTACAGTGGATGCAGTATACCACATTGGCAGATGTGCAGGTGAACCTCTGCTTAATATGGAAAATCATCTTGTGGCCTGGGATAGGGGTGAGGGAGGAGATGTAGGGGCAAGTGTAGCATTTCCTGTGGTTGCAGAGGAAGGTGCCGGGTGTGGTGGGGTTGGAGGGCAGTGTGGAGCGAACAAGGGAGTCACGGAGAGAGTTGTCTCTCCGGAAAGCAGACAAGGGTGTGGATGGAAAAATGTCTTGGGTGGTGGGGTCGGATTGTAGATGGCAGAAGTGTCGGAGGATTATGCGTTGTATCCGGAGGTTGGTGGGGTGGTGTGTGAGAACGAGGGGGATCCTCTTTGGGCGGTTGTGGCAGGGACGGAGTGTGAGGGATGTGTTGTGGGAAATGCGGGAGACGCGGTCAAGGTCGTTCTCGACCACTGTGGGGGGAAAGTTGCGGTCGTTGAAGAACTTGGACATCTGGGATGAGCGGGAGTGGAATGCCTCATCGTGGGAGCAGATGCGACGGAAGCGGAGGAATTGGGAATAGGGGATGGAATTTTTGCAGTAGGGTGGGTGGGAGGAGGTGTATTCTAGGTAGCTGTGGGAGTTGGTGGGCTTGAAATGGACATCAGTTACAAGCTGGTTGCCTGAGATGGAGACTGAGAGGTCCAGGAAGGTGAGGGATGTGCTGGAGATGGCTCAGGTGAACTGAAGGTTGGGGTGGAAGGTGTTGGTGAAGTGGATGAACTGTTTGAGCTCCTCTGGGGAGCAAGAGGCGGCGCCGATACAGTCATCAATGTAACGGAGGAAGAAGTGGGGTTTGGGGCCTGTGTAGGTGTGGAAGAGGGACTGTTCCACGTCACCTGTCTCTGATGATCTAGAAAGACCCTCCTTGTTTGTGGCACCCAAATAAATGATTCAAGCCTAGCTTTTTAGCAAGCTGATACTTATGTCAATGGTCATCTCATGAATTTCAAGTTAAACAAAGAGTAATTGTCACTATATTATCAGACCTGAGCCATGGTTAAGACAGCAATGCTCACATCTAGTAAAAGTGCAATTTCATGGTCCAACTAACACAACACTTGAGATTAAAAGTAGGCAACGAGCAGCTCTCCAATATTGGGAATGCTAACAAGTAGAAAACAAGTAGAGATACTTAACAATTAAGAATTCTCACACTTGAATAGAAATGCAAATCTTGACTTCAGTCTTCTTCAGATGGTGAAAGGTGTGAAAATAGTAAAGCTATGGAACAGCCAGTTAAAGATCGAGAAACAATCATTCAAAGGAAAACTGGTAGATTTCATAGGGATCTCTAAATTCATATTGGAACCCACATAGAAAGCTGAATCCATCATGGTTATCTATGCTGGCATAAAAAAAATGTTTCATTTTGCCAATGAAACTAGGAACATGTGATTATACTGGTCTGACACAGTGTTTTCCTTTGGCAACACTGCAACATGAAAGAGAGTTTAGATTGCAAAGGGTGTGGGAAAACACAAGTTTAATTCACACATGAGTTAGCCCATGAGCAGCGTGCTTCACTTGAGCCAAACGATGAATCTATAACTGATATGACTCAGAATAAAACACAGATTGGAGAACTAACAGTTACGACAGATTCAACTCCAATATTAGATGCCCAGCTGGCTCAAAAAAGGCAAGTTTAAGCAAAGTGTTTCGGTTCTTATCATTCCCAGTGACTGTATTGGGCAGCACAGTAGCTCAATGGTTAGCATTGGAAATGCAGGGTTGTAGGGGTAGGGTATGAGGGTGAGTCTGATTGGGATGGTCTTCAGAGAGTCAGTGTGGACTCAATGGGTTGAATGGCCTGTTTCTACACTCCAGGGATTCTATGTCACAGAGATCAGGCTATATAAAAAGCAAATCTCAAAATACAGAAATGAGGAAGGGAATATGTTGGCTCACCATTGCTAAGGGAAAATGAGAAAGTCCAAATCAGTCAACAAGTTGAACTGAAGAGTTTACATAGTTCAGCCCATGTCTACAGGTTGATTGAAAGTAAAATTCCACTGGCACACATTGAAGATGTGATGTATACAACTCCATGGAAGCCACCAGTGAGAAGGGAAACCAATAACCAATTACTCGATCTAATGAAATGAAGAAATTGCCAATATTAAAGATTCAGGATTGCTAAATCATGGCGGCCACTTGCTTTTTAAAAGGGCCCCTTCATTCATATGTTCGGTCTCCAGGCCACTCCCAGTGCCATTAACTGTGTACTGAACAGATGCTGGGCTAATTTGGAATTTCGAATTTAACAGTGATGGCATATTACAGGCACTGATGCAGCACACACTGAGATTCTGGAAATGTTCTGGGTATTAGCTTCCCAAATCCAAATTGAAAATCCAGCCCTTGCTATCAGGTTAATGATCAGTTTTGGACTTCCAACCTCTGATTTTATTATCTGGGACCTTTCATATCCTGAAATTGTTTTTATCAAGGAAAATGCACTGATTTAACATGGCTGCTTAGGTCACCTGATGAGCTTGTGCCACATTCATGAAACCATCAATAAACAAGAACCTACCTGAGCTAAAATGAATGTATCATTAAAATCACTGAAACAGTCTATATTTCCTGTTTGAGTTATACCTTCTTGGAAGTTTTGCAAAATAGCCTGAAATTATCCAGCTTTGGGACACGAGAAATGAAACCATGCATGGCATATACAAAAGAAACATATTTCATCTAACAGCTTTCATGCAGAAAACTAAATGATTTTGAACAACTTGAGTGGAGGTTTTGTTCACTCTTCCCTGTTTCTCTTAGCTTCTTGAGAAACAATGCCCAATGATAAACCAAGGTAGACAAACATCTGTTCACCAAGATTTCAAGGATATCTAAACATTTTACCATGCCTGACAGTACAGCACATCAATGAAACAAAGTGGCTCTCAGATTAAAAGCTAATGTTACAAAGACTCTTATGAACTTTTTCAACTACATTTCTTATTGTTGTACAACATGCACTCAACCTGATACCCATGGTTTGCCTGGATGCTTGATAGGGACATAAGAAAATAGGAGCAAGAATAGACCATTCAGCCAATCCATTCTGCCCTGCCACTCAATTCAACCATGGCTGATTGAATATTTAAATTCCTTTCATCCGGCCTACCCCCATAATCCTGTACACCATTGGCAATCAGAATGTATTAATCTCTTACCTTAAAAATACTCAAGAGACTGAACTTCCATAGCCCTCTATGATACAGAATTTTGGATGTTCACAATCCTCCAAGTAAACAAAATTAATTTTCAACTTGGATGTAAGTGGCATCTCCCTAATCTCTAAATTGTGCCCCTTGGATTCTAGACTCCTTAACCAGGGGAAAAGCCTTACCTGCAACTGTCCTTTTAAATAATTTGTAAGCTTCAATGAGATCACCAGCTCTCTTTCTGTGAAGCTCTAATGAATACAGGCCCAATTTGCCCAAACTTTCTTCATAGGACAGTCTGGCCATCCCAGGAACGTGTCTGATGAACATCAGTAGAACTCCCTCAATGATAATGATATCTTTGCAAAGATAAGGAGATCAAAGCCACATACAATACTCTAATTACGGTCTAACCAAGCTTCTTTATAATTCATATTGTATTTTGTTATTTTGCTCAGGGTTAGTAAGTAACAAACATGTTTTTCTTTCACTCAAGAAACATTGAATTTCACCTTTTCATTTTGTTCCAGCAAGCGAAATTTTAGCTGATGTAACATAACTGCCTCCTGAAAAGAATTAAAAATCTTTGCTGAGGCCAAGTGGTGGTGCGATTAAAAGAAGGGAACCCACTCACCTCTCCTCACTTAATCAGAACAGTGTCAAATTTTCATCAAAATTCTTGTGTGAAGTGCATTGGGATGCCCTGTTACTTTAAAGGAACAATATGCATACAAATTATTTTGTTGTATTTGAATTACTTGTATAATGATATTGTAATTATCAATAAGTTATAAAAAAAAGTTTAATAAGATATGAAATTTTGATTGTGTGAGTGCAATTCCTCGGAAACGGGATCCGTGAAGCATCCAAGGAGAAATGTCATTTCCTGTAGAATTCCTTCCTAAATGTAGATCTAGACCACCTTGGACTTCAGGAGAAGCTTGCCAAACAGAATTTATTATACTTTTCAGTGCTATATGCTGCTGCAATTTGAACTGATAGCTTCAGCTACTGTCACAGATAATATGAACAGTGATTAACATGGGTAAACAGTGATTAAGGTGAAAGAGTGGGGCTGTATAGCTAAGTGAGTGTGAGCTATGCTCGATAGGTGCAGTGAGCAGCATGACTTTGTGGCTGCTGTGTGTTTATGTTTCTAATGAAGGTGCATAGCAGCTTTTCAATTGGCACAAGCATCAGGGATGCTAGACTCTTGTCGGATATCTAGTGAGTTGCGAGTTGTTCCTGGAATGGTGAGTAGTAGAATGTAACAACAGATTACAAGGTGTAGAGCTGGATGAACACAGCAGGCCAAGCAGCATCAAAGGAACAGGAAAGCTGATGTTTCGGGTCTCGACCCTTCTTCAGATGCTGCTTGGCCTGCTGTGTTCATCCAGCTCTACACCTTGTTATCTCAGATCCTCCAGCAACTGCAGTTCCTACTATCCCTGAAACAATATAACTACAGTTAGGCGAGAGGGGTGCCATAAGGGTGGGTAGGTAGTTGATGGGACAAGTTCAGTAAGATGTAGTGAAAAATCTTGCTCGACCTCAGGGAGAAAGCCTCCAAGAATCTCAGCCAAACAAAAACAAATTTCAGCCATTGATATTAGTTTCATTTTTCAAGTTGTTCTGTTGAGCTTGGTGTGGAGGAGTCTGGAGGGCTTTTTGCTTATATACATTGTGATGAGGACTTTCAGATTCTAAATTGAAGATATGGGAGTCACACAAGCATAGCAAAGAAAGCTGGGCTAATGTCCAGCAACAAATGGCCAGAGAAATAATTGTAAAATGTTGACGGTCCAGCACAAACTTCCATAGAAGCTCACTCGTCAAATCCTGCAAACTGGAGAAAGACCCAACAGTGCATTAAGGGTGGCATGGTGGCTCAGTGGTTAGCATTGCTGCCTTATAGTGCCAGGGACCCAGGTTTGAATCCATCTTCAGGTGAATATCTGTGTGGAGTTGTGCATTTTCCTTGTTGCTGCATGGGCTTCCTTCAGGTGCTCCAGTTCCCTCCCACAATTCAGTGATGCCTGGATTAGGTGGATTAGCCATGGAAAATGTGGGGATAGAGTTTGGGTTTGGGTGGGATGCTCTTTGAAGATTTGGATTGGCTGAATGGCCTGCTTCCACGCTGTAGAGGTTCTATGATCTTCCTTGTTTTCTTTTAACATCAGCAGGGACATAACAGTGCCTTTCTGATATCAGTTACATTGTGGCACTGTAAAATATCTGGGAACAGACCATATCTTTAACCTCTAAGTTAGGTAACAATCAGCACGTTGAAGGAGGCCAGGCAAGTTTTAATGGGCCAGAGTGCCTTCAATGGGAAAGAGTATGTGCTCATTGCTGACTTGGAGAAAGCTTAGCTGAGAAAGCTAAAGATCCCTGGTAAGATTTTTAACTGTCTTACTGTGCAGTTGTTTGTAATGTTACTTAATTTCCACCATAAAGCAATTGCAATGTTATCAAACTGTCTAAAAATACAATTGCGTTAACTAACTCCCACAGACAGACAATCATGAATCACTGAGGTGGCATGGCAGCTCAGAGGTTAACTCTACTGCCTCACAGCACCATGGGACCTTGGTTCAATTCCAACCTTGGGTGACTGCTTGTGAAGGTTTTCTTTCACAGTAAAAAGAGGCAGAGGTTAGGTGGATTGGCTATGCTAAATTGCCCCTGGCGTTCAGGATGGGAAACATAAGGATAGGGTAAAGGGTGGTTCTGGGTGGGATGCTCTTCCGAGGGCTGGTGTGGATTCAAGTGGCCTGCTTCCACAGTGTAGGGATTCTATGAAATGAAAAATGATCAAACGTTATTTAAAAACTTTGCATTTAGAAAAATAAAAAAATGGGACAGACATTTAACAGAAGCTGAAGTATTCTGAAAATGTTTTTCTTATAAAAAGTAGTTTAAAAATTCAGTTTAAAAGATAAATTGAACATTCTAGAGATATTTAATAGCAACCCTCAGTATCACATTTCCTATTCCTTGGCCAGATCTGTTGTGTAACAATAGTTATTACTCCGATCACTTTTAAAAACGCAAATATCTCAATAATAAGATGTAACTTCATCATAGAATCCCTGCAATGCAGACAGTTCCATTCAGCCCATCAAATCTGTACTGACTTTCTGAAGATATTCTGCCCATACCCAGACTGCCCCACCCTATCTCCATAAACCTGCATTTTCCATGGCTAATCCACCTAGCCTGCACATCCCTGGACACTATGGGCAATTTAGCATGGCCAATCCACCCAACCTGTACATCTTTGGATTGTCATGGGAAACCCAAGCACGTGAAGGAAATCTGCATGGACACAGAGAGAGCATGTAAATGTCACACAGGTAGTTATCCAAAGCTGAAATCAAACCCGGGTCCCTGGCACTGTGAGGCAGCAGTGTTAATCCCTGTCCCACCATATCACCCGTTAAATGGGCTTTCAAACAGCAATGTGAGAGTGTAAAAGTGGAGGTTCTGTCACAGCAACTGATTTCCATGATTGTGGATTCTGACGGTGAGGTGTCCTCATAATGAATAGCTGACTGCAATTTGCACTTTAATCTGCCAATGTGCTAAGCTCTGAAGGTGCAGTCAGTTTCAGGTGAGTAATTGCAGCAAAGGCTGACAGTTCACTATCAAACCTCCTAGCATTTGGAAACAAACATGCTGCATCAAACATTTGCAGTCTAAAAGTTATAGGTGTATTCTGATTTAAATTAAATTAAGGTGTCAATCTCTTTTGCTGTACCCAAGCTAATAATTTATAGTGAAATTTCTAAATAAGAAAATGGCTCACGAACAGGCAAATATTTACCTTCTCTATTTCTCCGAAACTTATTTTTCTATGTTGCTTCTTTATTGTTTTAATCCAAAATTCCTAGTTAAAATATACTTGCAGCTAATTCTGCAGTTTAAATTAAACATAAAGTCAGCTCCTGAATGTTCCTTAAATAAACAAAGCAGGCTGAAGTAAATTCTGATCTGCAGTGTATGTAGGATCTCCTCTATTTATGATCCTAAAGTGCATTCTCTGACTGAAACATCATTTTATGACTCCTGTGGAAATCTTTCAAATACAGGGCTATCTGAGAATACAGGCTCTTTATAAAATAAAATAATTTAAACATTTGGCACAGCTTGCAACCATTTCAGTCACTTTATCAGTCTCTTGTAAATAATAGAACAACTTCCTGTGCAATTTGTGGATAAACTTGTTCTGTCACATGAACTGTACAGAATGTAGTGTGCTACTGTATGATGCATTGACCATCTGTTTCCAGTTGGCACTGCTGTACAGAATTCTGGGAGTAATTATCATGGACTACAGAGGTCATCACTCTGTAATGACCACAATCCATGGAAGACTCGGATTGAAATGTGCAGTAGAAACTCAACAGTCATTAAGTCTCTTGGTTAGTCCTGATAGTGGCTATTCCAGATTAGTCCCCCTGCTTATGGAAATAATACAGGCAATTTAAAAATATCCAGAGAGAAATTTATCATGAAATATAAAATATCCAATTGCCCACTATTTTTATGTGGTTCAGTCAGCTAGACTTTTAAATATCTACTGAGTTCTATCAATTGATTTTATTTAGTACAGTAACAGAAAAACAATCATGTTTCCTAAAAAGATATTTCAATATAACAGATATACTACTTATTGTTAAAATGAATATGACCAAGTTATCACACTTCATATTCTACATTAGAACCACAGGAATCTGCAAAGCTCAAGGAATTGGTAATTTGCAATGAGAACAAGACAAAAATTTATATAGATGATCCATAGCATTGGAAATGAGGAATCAAACCAAATATAAGTGAGACAAGAATACAGCGAAGAATATTTGGTCAGAGTTCACAAATGCAATTCTCAGCCCGATTTTGTAATATTATGTTTTATTCCTGCTTTTATTTCCTATTTTATATTTTATGTCCATAAGAACTGCCAGAAAAAATGGTAGAATTAGAAAAAAAACACTTTAAAAGAAACAGGACTTTCAAGAAAGGGTAAGAGAATGCGATAAGTTGAGTTTCTCTTGCAGAAATCTAGCACAGACATTGCTATGATCATGGCGGATTTTATTGCAAGACGAGTTATTATGGAAACACAGCGGCAGAATGATCAGGACTGGGAACTAAACATATCAGGTTATTAGGTTTACAGGAAGGATAGTGAAAACAGCAGAGGGTGTGAAGTAGCATTAGTAATTAGAAACAAAATCACTTCTATGATGAGGGAGTATATAATGGTGGGAAAACACCCAAAGGGTAGAAGTAAGGAACAGTAAAGGAACTAAAACCACAATAGGATCCATGTATTGATCACCTGATAGCAGCTCAAAAGTACTAGACTGTATAAGTGCCGAAAATAGACAACTCTGTGGCAAAAGTATTTATGGTGTAAATGGTAGGATTCTAATCTTAACATAGACTGGGGGAGTCATTCAAGCGCCTGCCAGAAAGAATACAAATTTCTAGAGTATGTGTTTCCTGCAGTGATATGGATGTGATAAGGGGATAGGCAATATTGGATTTAGTAATGAACAATGAGCTTGCTTTAATTAGTGACCTAATTATTTGTGAGCATTTGTCAAATAGTGATCATAACGTGATTGAGTTTCATGGAGTGTTTGTAAGAGTTAAGCAAGGATTAGATTCTTGAATTTTGGATGTAAGTAAGGCAGACTTTAATGAGATGAATCTGGGATTGTCCCCCCAACAATAAACTGGGAAGCTCTGCTAATAGGTAACAGTGAAGGGTCTTCAAAGAAACATATAATGCTTTTCAGAAGCAGTTTGTACTCAGGAGAGGGAAAAACTCCACCTCACACAAAAAAAAGCAATAGACATGGAGGTAAGGAACAGCATAAAATGAAAAGAAAGGGCTTATGAAAATGCAGAAAACAATACACATCTCACAGAATGAAACAATACAAAGACCAACAAAGGGCCACAAAGCAGCTTATAAGAACAATTAAAAAGTATGATGAAAGGAAACTTGTAAAGGATAATGGCTTGTTAAGAGTACTATTTTAAAAAGTCAGATATTGTTAAGTACTATTGGCCCAGTGAAGGCTGAGAGTGGGCATATTGTCAATGATTATGGGGAAATGACAGACACGTTGAATGATTATTTTGTTTCAGTATTCACAGTAGAAAAGAACAATAGCTTGCCGGGAGTCCCAAAGAATTTAACAGAGGGTGAAAGACAGGCTTTAAGTAAAATTTGCTTAAATAAATGATCATGGATTTATGAAGGGTAGGTCATGCCTGACAAATCTGATCGAGTTTTTTGACAAGGTGATATGGATGGCGAAGGGAGATAAGTTGATTGATGCAGTTTGTTTGGGCTTACAGAAGGCTTTTGATGAAGTCCCACACAAGGGATGGTTTGCTAATGAGGAAGCCCATGAACCTGAGAGCAAATTACTGTCATGGATAGGAAATTGTTGAGTTGCAGGAAAGAGAGAGTTAGAATAATGGGTAAATACTCAAATTAGCAAGATGTGACAAGTAGTGTCGTGTAGGGATCATGCATTATCCGATTTGATCTTAATTATTCACAATATTCACTAACAATTTTAAAAATGGCATAAAAAGTCAAGCATCCAACTTTGCTGACAATGTAAAACTGGGTGCATTGTAATGTTGATGACAGTATTAGTTTACACCAGCACATTCATAGATTAGGTGAATAGGCAAAACTGTGGCAAATAGATTTTAATATAAGCAAATGAGAGATGATCTATCTCAGACTGGAAAAAAGACAGATTGAGGTAATTTTTAGAAGGCACAAAGTTAAATACAGTAAATAGCTAATGTAGGAACCAAAACAAAGTTGCTGGAAAAGCTCAGCAGGTCTGGCAGCACCTGTGAAGGAGAAAACAGAGTTAGCATTTCGGGTTCAGTGACCCTTCCTCAGAACTGATGGTGGCTGGGCAAAAGTCAGTTTATATGTAGAAAATAGGGAGGTGGGTGGGGAGGGAGTAAACGATAGGGTAGAGCCCAAAGAGAGAGAAAAACAGTTGGACAGACAAAGGAGTTGTCAAAGATCAGGCTGGGAGGGTGAGTAGTTGTTCATGGGGACTGTTAGTGACTAAAAACAGGGGGTGTGTAGTGGCAGGCTATGTGATAACAAGGCCTGGTGTATGGGGTAGGGGGCTGGGACATCGGAGAGTTTAGGGCCTAAAATTATTGAGTCTGGAGGGCTGTAGGGTCCCCAAGTGGAAAATGAGGTGTTGTTCCTCCAGCTTGTGTTGGGCTTCACTGGAACACTGTAGCAAGCCGGAGACAGAGATGTTGGCCAGACAGCAGGGTGGTGCATTGAAGTGGCAAGTAACAGATAGTTCAGGGTCTTTTTTGTGAGCAGAACGCAGATATTCTGTGAAGCGGTCGCCAAGTCGACGCATCATTTCCCCAATGTAGAGGAGACCACGTTGTGAGCAGCGAATGCAATAGACAAGATTCTTGGAAGTGCAGGTGAAGTGTTGCTTTACCTGGAAGGTATGTTTGGACCCTTGGATACTTGCAGGGGAGGAGGTAAATGGGCAGGTGCTGCACTTTCACCGGTTACAGGGGGAGGTGCCCTTGGGCTGTGGGGAGGTGTTGGGGGTGAAGGAAGTCAGACCAGGGTGTCCTGGAGGGAATGGTCCCTGTGGAAGGCGGACAAGGGAGGCAAGGGGAACATGTGTCTGGTGGTGGCATCTTGCTGGAGGTGGCAGAAATGGCGTCTGATGATCTTCTGGATGTGGACACTGGTGGGATGGTAAATGAGGATAAGGGGGACCCTATCGCTGTTGCGGGAAGGAAGAGAGGGGTGAGGGCAGAAGTGCGGAAGATGGGTTGGGCCCGATTGAAGGCCCTGTCAACAATGGAGCTGGGGAATCCTCGGTTGAGGAAGAATGTGGACATTTTGGAGGCTCCTTTGTTGAAGTTGGCCTCATCTGAAAATATACGACGGAGATGGAGGAAATGAGAAAATGGAAGGATCTTTAGGGCAAATAGAGTGTGAGGATGTATAGTCCAGGTAGCTGTGTGAGTCAGTGGGTTTCAAGCTGGAGTCAAGCTGGAGGAACAAACACCTCATTTTCCGCATGGGGACCCTACAGCCCTCCAGATTCAATATTGAGTTTAATCATTTTAGGGCCTAAACTCTCCGATGTCCCAGCCCCCTACCCCATACACCAGGCCTTGTTATCACATAGCCTGCCACTACACACCCCCTGTTTTTAGTCACTAACAGTCCCCATGAACAACTACTCACCCTCCCAGCCTGATCTTTGGCAACTCCTTTGTCTGTCCAACTGTTTTTCTCTCTCTTTGGGCTCTACCCTATCGTTTACTCCCTCCCCACCCACCTCCCTATTTTCTGCATATAAACTGACTTTTGCCCAGCCACTAACAGTTCTGAGGAAGGGTCACCGGACCCGAAACCCAGCAAATTTGTTTTTGATCTTGATTTACAGCATTCGCAGTTCTTTTTGGTTTTTAAATAGACATTGCAATTTGGCAATAGGGTATGTAGCTGTTTAAAATGTTACAACCTGATGCAGAAAATAGTTAAGAAGGCTAATGGAACTCAGGCCTTCATATCTAAAAGCCAGTAGAAGGGTGGAGACATTATGTATAAAACCCTAGTTAGACCCCACTTAGTTAATATGCACAGATCTGGGCATCATATCTTAGGAAGGTTGTTTTTGCCCTGCAGGTATTTCAGTGCAGGTTTACAAGGATAATAAAATGTGAGGCTGGATGAACACAGCAGGCCAAGCAGCATCTCAGGAGCACAAAAGCTTTTGTGCTCCTGAGATGCTGCTTGGCCTGCTGTGTTCATCCAGCCTCACATTTTATTATCTTGGAATCTCCAGCATCTGCAGTTCCCATTATCTCTGATACTATTTTACAAGGATAATGCCTGGATTTCAGGGGCTAAACTATAAGGAGAGATTAGTCAACCTAGGCCTTTATTCTCTAAAATTTAGAACGTTAAGTGGTGATCTAATTGAAGTTTTCAGGATGTTAACAGGGAAGGACATGATAGATAAAATTAAATTATTTTCACTGGTTGAAGATTCTAGAAGTTATTCTAGCTTCCAGCATAGTAAAAAATTAGGGCCAGGCCACTCAAGAGAGATGCTAGAAAGCAGTCCGACCTGCAAAGAGTAATGAAGGTTTGGAATTCGCTTTCTCAAATGGTGTTTGATATTAATTCAATTGTGAATTTAAATCTGAGATAGATGAATTATTGTTAAGCAAGGATATCAAGAAATATGAGACCAAGGCTCATATAGAGTTAGATCACAGATCAGTAAGATCTTATTGAGTGACAGAACAGGCTGATGGGGCTGAATGGCCTGCTCCTGTTCCTATGTTCCTGTATGTTTCTCTAAGTCAGACCATTGATTGAAATCTGATTTGATAGATCATCTTTTTTTTGTCTTTGGTTGAAAAGGAACACACGATGCTGTAGATTCACTTTTAAATATAGAACAGAAGTTTACTGCATAAAATACATGAAAAGAAAATAGAATACAGCAAATTATTTACATATAGTACCTGTTTAAAAGATATTGAAACACATGGTTAAAAATACAATCCCATTAATCCAACAGCATTTCATTACATTATATTCTGCAAGGTGGCACAGTGACGTAGTGATCAGCAGCTCTAGTGACCTGGGTTTAATTCTAGCCTTGACCCTGTGGAGTTTGCATGTTTTTCCTCATGTCTGTGGGTTTCCTTCAGGTGGTCTGGTTTCCTAACACAGTTCAAAGATTCGCAAGTTAGGCTGATTGGCCATGCAAAATTGCCCTGTTGTGTCCAACCATTTGCATGCTAAGTAGGTTAGCTATGATAAATGTGCAGTTGCGGAGATAAGAGTAGGTCTGAGTAGGATGTTCTTTAGAGGCTGGTGCAGACTTGATGGGCTGAATGGCTTCTGTCTGCATTGGAAGGAATCTATGATTCTACTCAGACTCCACGAAAAATTCCCTTCTGTATCCCACAATGTTTCACTCAGCTGAGGCTTCAGTTCCTGATCATGAGAATTTGCTAACCTCTTACTTGTGAGATTAGACTTTCTCTGCCTCATATAACTCCTTTCGTGTTTTAACACCCAGATGCCTTTTACTTTAGGGTTGTAATTTTTAAACTAAACCAATACTAAGCAGCCTCTTTATTAATAATTCTAAACTGCCTGTTTTTCTCAACAGCAACTATTTTACAGATCAAAAGCAAAGACTTTTTCAACATACCAACTGAAATTCAAAATAATTTCCGAATCTTTTATGGAATCATAGAATCATGGAGATATACAGCCGGAAACAGACATTTCAGTCCAACTCATTCATACTGACCAGATATCCTATATAAATCTAGCCCCATTTGCCAGCATTGGGCCTATATCCCTCTAAACCCTTCCTATGCATATACCCACCCAGATGCCTTTTACATGTTGTAACTGTACCAGCCTCCACTACTTCCTCTGGTAGCTCATTCCGTAAATGCACCAACCTCTGCATGTAAGAATTGCCTCTTAGATCCCTTTTATTTCTTTCACCTCTCACCTTAAACCTATGCCCTCTAATTTTGGACTCCCCCACCCCAGGGAAAAGACCTTTCATATTTAACCTATCCATGTCCCTCATGATTTTATAAACTTTTATAAGGTCACCCTTCAGCCTCCAATGCTCCAGGGAAAATAGACCCAGACTATTCAGTCCCTCCCTACAGCTCAAACCCTCCAACTCTGGCAACATGCTCATAAATCTTTTCTGTACACTTTCTAGTTTCACAACATCCTTTCTATAGGCGGGAGACCAGAATTGCACATAATACTCCAAGAGTGGCCTAACCAATGTCCAGTACAACTGCAACATGACCTCCCAATTCCAGTATCAATGCACTGAACCATAAAGGCAAGCATACCAAACACCTTCTTCACTATCCTATCTACCTACAACTCCACTTTCAAGGAAAGGTGTACCTGCACTCTAAGCTCTCTTTGCTCAGCAACACTCCCCAGGATCTCACCATTAAGTGTATAAGTCCTGCCCTGATTTGCCTTTCCAAAATGCAGCACTTCACATTTATCTAAATTAAACTCCATCTGCCACTCCTCGGCCCATTGGCCCATCTGATCAAGATCTTGTTGTACTCTGAGGTAACCTTTTTTGCTATCCACTACACCTCCAATTTTGGTGTCACCTGCAAACTTACTAACCGTACCTCCTGCATTCACATCCAAATCATTTATATAAATGACGAAAAGCAGTGGACCTGTTGCCAATCCTTGTGGCACACTGCTGGTCACAGGCCTCCAGTCTGAAAAACAACTCTTCACCACTTCCCTCTGTCTTCTACCCTCAAACAAGTTCTGTGTCCATATGGCTACTTCTCCTTGAATTCCATGTGATCTAACCTTGCCAACCAGTCTGCCATGAAGAACGTTGTTAAACACCTTACTGAAGTCCATGTAGATCACATCCACTGCTTGCCCTTATTAATCTTCTTTGTTACTTCTTCCAAAAACGCAATCAAGTTTGTGACACCCGATTTCCCATGCACAAAGCCATGTTGACTATCCCTAAATAGTTCTTGCTTTTTCAAATACAAGTTAATCCTTTCTCTTGGGATTCCCTCCAACAACTTGCCCACAACCGATGCCAGGCTCACTGATCTATAGTTCCCTGGCTTTTCCTTACCACTTTTCTTAAATAGTGGCACCAGATTAGGCAACCTCCAGTCTTCCGGCACCTCACCTGTGACTAAAGATGAAACAAATATCTCAGCAAGGGACCCAGCAATCCCCAGCTTCTGACAGAGTTCTGGGGTGTGTCTGATTAGGTCCCAGGGATTAATCCACCTTTATGCATTTTAAGACGTTCAGCATGTCTTCCTTTGTAATATGGACATTTTTCAATATGTCAGTATGTATTTCCCCACATCTCTATCTTCCATATCCTTCTTCACAGTAAACACTGATGCAAAATACACGTTTAGTATCTCCCCATCTCCTGTGGTTCCACAAATAGGTGGCCTTGCTGATGTTTAAGAGGCCCTATTCTCTCCCTAGTTACCCTTTTGTCCTTAACGTATTTGTAGAATCTCTTTAGATTCTCATTAACCCCATTTGCCAAAGCTATTTCATATTCCCTTTTTGCCCTCCTGATTTCTCTCTCAACCATACTCCTGCTGCCTTTATAGTCTTCCAGGCATTCATTTGATCTCTGCTTGATCCATGACATATGCTTCCTTCTTTTTCTTGACCAAAGCCTCAATTGCTCTAGTCATCCAGCATTCCCTGCATCTACCAGCCTTGCCTTTCACTCTGACAGGGCCATAATGTCTCTGGACTCTTATCTCATTTTTTTAAGGCCATACAGTTTCCAGCCTTCACTTTACCTGCAAACATCCCACACAAACAACTTTTGAAAGTTCTTGCCTAATACCATCAAAATTGGCCTTCCTCCAATTTAGAACTTTAACTTTTAGATCTGGTCTATACTTTTCTATTACTATTTTAAAACTAATAGAATTATGGTCAAGGGCCCCAAAATGCTCCTCCACTGACACCTCAGTAATCTGTTGCCTTATTTCCCAAGAGCAGATCAAGTTTTGCATCTTGTCGAGTATGTACACCCACTTTCTGAATCAGAAAGTTTCTTGTGCACACTTCACAAATTCCTTTCTATCGAAGCCCTTAATGTTATAGCAGTCCCAGTCTATGATTGGAAAATTAAAATCCCCTGCCATAACCACCCTATTGTTCTCAGAGTTAACTCAGATCTCCTTACAAATTTGTTTCTCAATTTCTTGCTGACTATTGGGGGATCTATAATACAATCTTCTACAGGCTATTCATAAAACCCCTTCAGATGCAGCGAAAAACCCAGAAGCTACCAGTTCAAAATTCACAAGTCCAAAATATATATATGAATATATACAACACAACATGATGGTTTGAAAGCCTTCTGTATTGTCCCAGGAGATCTAACCTGTGATTATTGTGAGTCATGTGGGTCAACGTGTCACTTTCCTTGACTGGATCTAAAGCTCTATTTGGTTAGCAATGGTAGAGGAACAGTGACTAGTGAGTCTTAACAAGATGAGGTTCTTGTCTGAACAAGGTGCAGCTTATTTCATGATAGAATTACTAGTAAGTTACATTAGCCAGTTACACATTATAACTAAGTACATTGTGAGACATAGGTGCCAAATCTAAACCAAAACTAATTTCCTGATTTCCCCATCCAATTTGGATAGAGTTTAATGAAGTCTCCAATATTAACTCATTCAGAACAATTACCTTAAAAAACATCACCAAAACCTGAAACACAGAACACAGTATCTGAAAGGAGAAAGACAAATTGTTGGATAATAAAATGTGAGGCTGGATGGACACAGCAGGGCCAGCAGCATCTCAGGAGCACAAAAGCTGACGTTTCGGGCCTAGACCCTTCATCAGAGAGGGGGATGGGGTGAGGGTTCTGGAATAAATAGGGAGAGAGGGGGAGGGGGACCGAAGATGGAGAGAAAAGAAGATAGGTGGAGAGGAGAGTATAGGTGGGGAGGTGGGGAGGGGATAGGTCAGTCCAGGGAAGACGGACAGGTCAAGGAGGTGGGATAAGGTTAGTAGTAGGAGATGGAGGTGCGGCTTGGGGTGGGAGGAAGGGATGGGTGAGGGAAAGAACATGTTAGGGAGGCAGGGACAGGTTGGACTGGTTTTGGGATGCAGTGGGTGGAGGGGAAGAGCTGGGCTGGTTGTGTGGTGCAGTGGGGGGAGGGGACGAACTGGGCTGGTTTTGGGATGCGGTGGGGGAAGGGGAGATTTTGAAGCTGGTGAAGTCCACATTGATACCATTGGGCTGCAGGGTTCCCAAGTGGAATATGAGTTGCTGTTCCTGCAACCTTCAGGTGGCATCATTGTGGCAGTGCAGGAGGCCCATGATGGACATGTCATCTAAAGAATGGGAGGGGGAGTGGAAATGGTTTGCGACTGGGAGGTGCAGTTGTTTATTGCGAACCGAGCGGAGGTGTTCTGCAAAGTGGTCCCCAAGCCTCCGCTTCGTTTCGCCAATTGTTGGAGTTGTGCTGAGGACAGGGAACTCAAAACAAGCAGTATACAGGCATCTGCAGTTTATAATTCTAAGAGGTTGTGAGATGAGGATGAAATGGGTTGTGAAAAGAATTAGAAATGAGCATACTGTCCTGTTGGTTGCTTCAGTCCTGGTACCTGGCCATGGTCTCAGACAGGTTAACTCCAATAGCGGGGAACACAGTCTCCTCCATGGTGGTTTCAACAACATTTGCCTCCCATCCATTAAGTGATGCTGACTCTGGTTATGCATGACCTTATCTTACAGGATAGAGGGTAATCTGTCAGTGAGTATCATGCAGCTAGATGATTTCTCTCCTCGTCTGCAACTTTGGTGGCTGTTGGTACAGCGTAAGAAAATCATGGTGCCTACTCTCCGGGATGTTGTGACACACTTGTATCTTGTGCAGACTAAACTCTTTCTTACAATGACTTTCAGCAACTGGTCCAGCCAAAATGTACACCCCAGTTGAGAGATGCATGTTGGCTTGCATACCTGCTGAGGTACTCAGTAAACCATCAGCATGTTTAGAACTAACTGCACGCTATAAGCATTTCAATAATCTAGTAATTTGCTTCACAGGGTTATTGTGCTAGAAATCAAGTCCCACTATTCCTGGAGATGTCACAAAAGATTTTGAGAAGAATGCAAAATTCCCCAATTTCCTTGTTTTTTTAGACCCAAGTTGACAGAAATCACAATGGGTTTCTGTGCTTAACAAGAATTGCTGTCAATTATAATTGAACAGACTTTATTAATAAGTAAATGGTTAAGATTTATATATTATATATGTGTGTGTGTTATATTACATGCCATTATATTTTATGGGTTGTCATACCTCCACTAATTAAAACTCCAAAGCCCTTAAAACCTCTCCCTTACGTATATATTTGGACAGACACAGAGAGGAAATATTATACAGGGGTGGTATGAGTGAAGGGAAAGACTGGGAAGGTGGTTCAGTGGCCCCTGTTCACATGAATTACTGAGGATGATTCTTGTGCTGGTCAGAATGCTGTTTCTCAATCTATCTTTTCCAGATGCTTTCACCAGTTTTCAGAAGGCACAGGGTGACTGGATCCCATCTATAAAGGATTTATCACTTATTAAATAAAAGTCATAGCTTACAGCAACTGCTTATGGAAAAACAAACTAGCTTTCTTCAGGTTAATATGATTTTTTAAGGCAGAGAACAGTGACAGCTTCTCAGCTTAGGGAGCTATGATAGCTTCTCTAATTTTGGTTCACAGCCCCAAGCTGTTTAGCTACCTAGGAGCCAATCACATAGATGATAGCGAGCAGAAGGCCTTTGTCAGTAATAACTGGTCTCTGGTCCACAGAACAATCAGCTACTTGTTGTTAGCCAAAATTCTTTTCATACACACATTAAGCTGTAGGTCACCTGCAAATTTGACTTCCACTACTCTTTGTCCCAGCAGCTGAGTAACAGCATTTATAATTAGTGCCAGCTTACTTGTTTTCAAAATGTGCTGCAATCCTTCAATAATCCTTGTTTTTTAAGCTATTTCTTCCCTATTTCAGTCCACAATTAAAAAAAGGAAATTAAAAATGTACCATTTTACAATGCGGCATAAAGTTTGCATTCTGCTGCATAAGACTCAATTGTGCACATTGTGATCCCTGCTCCTGCTTTCAGTCTCATTGCATTTCACATTTTGTTCTGCACACGGATGTAGGAAAAGAGATTAGAAAATGGTGACATAAAGCACCAGGGTAGAGGATCCGAAACAAAAGGGCATAGGTTTAAGGTGAGAAGGGAAAGATTTAAAAAGGGACCTGAGGGGCAACTTTTTCACACAGAGGGTGGTGCTTGTATGGAATGATCTGCCAGAGGAAGTGGTGGGACTTTTACAATTACAACATTTAAAAGACATCTGAATAGGTATGTGAACAGGCAGGGATTAGAGGGATACAGGTCAAATGATGACAAATAGGACTAGTTTAATTTAGATATCTGGCTGACATAGACCAGTTAGACCAAAAGGTCTGTTTCTGTGCTGCAGAACTCTATGACTGTCTTGCTGTATGATGTACAAATGTATACTCTTTTCATACTCACACACATACACGCATGAATATATACTGATTTCAAGTAAATAGTAATAGGACAAGTGTATTGCATGTTTTTGTAGCAATTCATCAAAAAAACCTTTGTCTAACCAGTGTATGTTGTAGTAATACAGTAGGTAATTTAAATGGTAAGACACTTTACACTTTGCACATTCCATCTTTGTCAAATATGTATTTTAGTTGCATTAATACCATTATCAACAAATATCAGTCTATGCATCACCAATAAAAACAACCTGGTTGCTTATTTATAATTCCTCAGGGAGTCAATCTTTCCTGATAATAGACATAGAATAAACTTTCGTTCAAAGCCAGATCCTCCTAAGTAGGTTAAGGAACATCACATAAAAGTGCTTTCATTTTCAGGTAAGGTATGTTGACTTTTTGTAAAATTTCTAACTGGTATGAGGGACCTCAACGACTTTGTCAGCCCTCACCCCCAACTGTTAGCTCATAATTAAAAACAGAGTCTGTTTCAGGCAATTAAATATGGAAACAACACTGTTTAAAATAACTAAACTGGCACAGGACTGGCATTAAGTGCTTGAAGAAATTTTTTTTTAAGCAGAGTTTCATTCATTTAGAGGCAAAAAGCATTATCTTTAATGCTACATTGTTATTCCTGACATCTGGACACATTTAATCATAAAATCTATCTCTGCCACTGTCAATTGTAAAACAAATGTTTTTACAGCTAATAGGTACTTTTACATGTCAAGTTACAAATCTAGCAGTTTAGAAAGTAAGTTCAGTGTGTCAGCAAAGCTGTAGATCACTAATGACTTGAATTCAGTTTGACTGTTCTCTTTTTTGCACTCTGTGGGATGTCAGAATATTTAATTCATGATGTTAAAAAGATCCTTAAATGTCAGAATAATTATGTCACAGCAGGCATTTAAAACACTGGAAAATGTCATCTGACTGAGTGCATTCCATGCTCTTTGTTATTTTAGAAAACTAATGAGTGACTGACATATACAGGGGTCATGCTGTAAATTACAGCCATGAGTAAAGATGTATCATTTGCATTTTCCAAACTACATAACACCCATTTTGCTTTAACCAGATCAGTTGTCCATGCACTGCATTGTATCTCACACCTTAAAAAATTCTCATTACTTTAAAACAATGCAGTATCCATCAATATTTTTATAATATTAAAAATGTATTTTCTTCTATGAATCCTCTGTTACTGCAATAGGACATTATTTCACAGCATTTTAGTATTTTTGATCTTCTAAGTTCTTTCATAATGTAAAATATATGTTGTTTTGAATTTCAAACTAATAATGCAGAGGGTTTTGAGATGGTGTAGAATGCCGGTAGCCAAGGAAACAAGGTCAGTGAGATTATCTATTGGATTCACAACACGACACAATGCATTCTGTAACATTTTTCAAACTATGAATAATAAAATTTATCTTTCAGATTTAACTTCTAAACCTGAATTTTGAGCCTGGATAAAATGGACGAGATTGCAGTCACCATATAAGCAATCAAGACATTGCAGTGTCTTGGTGTCTTGGTACAACAGGGGTTGGTAATGTGAGTGCTTACTTGGTGATTTTGCAATCTCATCTGTATCTTTTGAGGACAGTGTGAAGTGTAGTTAAGATGCAACTCCTGATGCAGGAAAGGAAAATGTGATGGCTTCTCTTTAATCTGCTCTCAGGATGCCAGAGCCATTGGCAAGAAAATTGCTCATTGCCCAATGGGCCTTTTCTTGCTTGATATGATTGAATAATTTGCTAGGCTGCTGAAGAGTTCACCACATTGGTGTGTGATTGGAATTATGTATATATATATGTACATATATATATGAGATGCAAGCTTTTCCAGCCTAACAGGTGTGAGTGAACCAGTTGGGTTTTTTGTGACCAATCAAAAACTTTATGCTCACTTTTACTGCAAGCAGCTTCTCAGATTCTGGATTTTGGTCTCAACATGCAATGGTGGGATACATATTGAGCTTCTTTAGATTATCTGTCCAGGTCTCTAGATTACTGGACCAGTAAAGAGCAAATATATCACCACAAATTACAGAACTTTTATCTATTATTTACAAAGAAGTATGGTGGAAGTCTGCAGGTGGAGGTCACTTGTCTGCTTGAACAGCTCTGTCAATACAGTGTTAAAAGGGGAGTCGAAATAAGAAAGACTTAAGTGGGCAGAAAATGAAGGATTTAAAGAGGTATCATTATGAAATAGAAGAGAAACAGAGGTTATAGAACTCAACCATGTTTAAATAAATTAAATCATGTTTGATTAATGTCTGCATTCTATTGACTAACCTTTGTCCATTTCCCTGCCACAGTTATTCATTAAAAGTCTCTTGATCTCCATTTTGAACTCAATATCCATAGCCTTTTGACTGCCAGGAAGGTATGTGGGAAGGATATCCTGTTAATTTTATGGGGCATTGCCCCTTGCTAATCTGTTGGCAGGGCCCAATGATTGGCATATCTACTTTCTGACATTTGACTTTATTATTGCTCTGATTCCCAACTGTTTCACACTATTCCCAAAGTTTGCAACTAAATTGAGACCTCTGTTATTTGAAATCTTCTTGAATTACCCCTGATGAAAGAAATGAATGACTCAGTGGGTATTCTCATTGTTCAAAGCATCAGTAATGTCCACAAATAATCAAGGTGAAGCGTGCTCTGTCCTGTTTTAGTTGGCAGTCCAGCCACAGAGGAACCCAACCATTAGGGCATGTAGGCTGTCCTAGAACACTTGTCTACTGCTTGCTTCAGACTGCAATTAATGTTAGGTTAATGGAATTATCCACCCTCAGAATGGATGGAGCTTCCCATTGGGTTTATGGACCAATGAGATTAGAAAGTATACACCCAAGGATGCTTTTCATGCAAGATCTTCCTTTTCATATTAGTTATCGGTGTATACTGGTAGAGCTCTTGCACGCAGCTTAGAATGGCTTCCATTACTTATTTTGTTGTAGAAGTTAGACTAATCTGTCTGACTTTGCCTTGATTGAATTTACTGTTTTAAAATATCAATATTACATATGATCCTTTCATCCTATTGTGCTAACCTCACGCAGCAAATAATGGCTACCATTTTGTGGAAGTCATATTAGTACGTACCTGAAACTTTACTGCTCTCACTCTCCACCTTCAAGGCCCAAAATACATTGTTAAAGTACAGCATTCATATGATACAGACATGCACTCTCACATCAGGTCTTTGAATTGTTTGGTTAGGATGTATTCTAGTCAATTTAAATTAAGATATTGCAATTAAATCAGCAGCTAAAATCATAAAATAAAGATTATCTGGATGATGTGAATTAGGATTCAACACATCAGGAATTAGCAATAGGTCAGAAAATGCAGGAAGTACTGAACAGGTCTGGCAGCATCTGTGGAGAGAAACAGAGTTAACATTTCAAGTCCAATTCAGCTCCATTGGTCTTCATGGTAACTCAGCGATTAGAACTGCTACCTCACAATGTCATGGACTTGGATTCAATTCCAGCCTTGGGTCACTGCCTGTGTGAGGTTTGTACTTTCTCCCTGTGTCTGTGTGGGTTTCCTCCCACAGTCCAAACATAGCAGGTTAGGTGGATTGGCTGTGCTAAATTGCTAAAAGTATCCAAGAATGTGTGAACTAGGTGGATTAACCATGGTAAATGTGGGATTATGGGGTCTGGGTGGATGCTCTTCGGAGGGTCAGTGCAGACTCGATGGGCTGAATGTCTCTGTCTGCACTGTAGGGATTCTATAATGAGAATTCTTCAAGAGAATTGAAAGTGGCATTTATACTGACTCTGGGACATGGATTTGTGGTGGATGAGAGAGATAAAAAAAGAAGCAGACAAAGGAATCGCTGATAATAAACTGGGAAGAGATAAATGCAGAGTGGGTGCTAACATGAACTGTGAAGAGTTGAAAATGAAAACCAAGAGAACTGCGGATGCTGTAAATCAGAAACAAAAACAGAAGATGCTGGAAAAGCTCAGCAGGCCTGGCAGCATCTCTGGTGAGAAATCAGTGTTAATGTTTCAGGACAAGTGACATTTTCTCAGAACTGTTTGACCAGGTATTTGCTAAAACTCATTTCCACAGCCACATCACAGTTCCCAGTGACTGCCTCCTGAGCTGTTCTATGAAAGGGTCGCTGAACCTGAAACGTTGACTGATTTCTCTCCACAAGATTTGAAAACGTGCTGGTTGTGCTAGGATCAATCCATACAGAGCAGGATGTGGAGACAGGTAATGAACAGGGAGGAAGGTGTTCATACTCTGAAATTGCTAAACTCAATGCTGAGGCTGCAAGGTATCTAAGTCGCAGGTGAGGTACTGTTTCTCCTAGGTAGGGTGACAAGGAAAATTACAGTAGTGAACCATTTGAAAAGGCATTTTCATTGTTATTTCCCTAGGTCCTGCTATTACATGATCAGATAGTGGGTAGTAAGGGTAAAATAAGATGAGGAGGGTTGGACAAATTCACCAGATCATGCAGCATTTATGGAGAGTGAAACAGAATTTCAAGTCCAGTATGATTCTTCTTTGGAAATGAAATACAGGTAAAATTCCGATCATAACAATATGTGGGTCACTTCTAACATTGGACCTGAGGCAATTGTAATCTATTGTATCATTCCAAACCTTTCACTACATATTACATCTGAGCGGATCACTGAAATAACCTCCCATTATTGTCAGGGAGCTTTGGCAGTGCAGTAGCTTAAGACAATGGCTGTGCACTGATGCACAAGGTTACACATTATAGACCACTAAATTTATTTTCTAGCAAGAATAGGAACCAAATCCTCTTGACTTTATCAAATGAAGCAGTCCGAAAGAAAGTGGAGTAAGATTTGACTCTGTGGTCCCTGAGAGCTTGTATTCAATTTTGTCCTGAAAATGAAGCTCCCTCCTTCAATTAAAAGCAGTATAAGAACAATGATCTAATGAGGGAAATTGCTGAAGGTGTTGTCTCTCTGAAGAACCGGTTTTACATTCTCCCATCAGCATGTGTGAAGGTGGGAAGGGGCACCCAAAGTCCAGACCAGATGCTTCCTGTCATACCTTTGCCTGGAAACTCGTAGTGAAGTAGTACTTGGCGACCAGGCACAATTAGTGATTCATACATCTGTTTGGATCTTATATGTCTTCCCAAATCTTGTCTGATCCCTGAAAAAAGTTAATATAAGGTTTCAACAAGTTTGCAGCAATAATGCACAGTTTTTAATAACTGGATGTCTGGAATACAACAGAAACAGAAAGAACCTTGAGAAAGGTCTGTGGCTTTGAAGGATGTTTGTGAATAAAACTCTTTGTGCCTTTTGTTAGCTGCTAATCTGCAAGGACCATTGTACAATGAGACTTTCACTCCACCAGGATTGACATGATAAACTTTGTGAAATGAAACAAGTACACATTTTACCCTTTTCAAATTTTGTATCCAAATGACAACTGTTATTCCTTAGGTAATTGTTCACAAATCATGATTTCCCTTCAAGTTAAAAAAAATACATGCAGCACCTTCTAATTTTAACAAAAACTCCATGATTTGCTGAGATACATTGCTAGGCTCTCAGAGCTAATTCCAAAATTTGATTAATATTTTAATCACAATCATTTCACCTCAAAAATTGGAGAGTATATAAATTAAAATTTCCTGTCACACTTAGTTTTTGTCAAATTATCCATAGGGAGAAATCAAATTCCAAGCTTTTTATCACTCAGTATTTTTTGAAGGTTGAGATAGAACATGATATTGTTGCAGTAGGAAAAGACATTCAGTACTTTATTTTCACATGATATACTGAACATGCTGGTTACATACTGTGTGTGTGTGTTTCAAATAGTTAGATAGGACAGTGCTTCTGTATTGTGGGTGTCTGCTTTCTTGTCCAGGACATTAGATCAATATGGAGACGCAGCAGGAAGGAAGCAGGAATGGAGGGTTTAATTGATCCTTGTTATTTCAGCTTGCTTCACATGGTTTCCCCTGAGTGGGAACAGTCAAAATCATTAGCTATGTGTTCCCTACTGTTCGGACCGAATATGATTGTGTGGACTCAATTTTCCCACTAAATACAGTGGACAGCAAAAAAATCTGAAGTAAGTGTGGTCTGGGTTTTCATCATCATGATGGGGGCAATGGGAGTCAGAAAACACAACCTGCCGTCTCCTGGAGAAAGTGCTCACAAGGTTGGGATTTTCACTGCAACAGAATGGGGGGTTTGGGAGTTGGGCTAACTGCCTCTGGAAAGAGATTGGAGGCAGCCACAGTGCAGCAGAGTGCTGAGGCAGTCTTTGAAAGATCTCAGTTCTTTCAGTGGGATTTTGTCCCAGTTTTAATACAAAAGATAAAGCTGTCCAGCCCTCATCTCTGAGAAGGGTCACTGGACCCGAAATGTTGCTTTTGTTGTTGCTGTTTTAGCCCTCAACGCTCACAGACCCACAGTTCTCATACCCCATCTGCACTCCTCCACCCACACCCAGTGGCCTATCTTGCTCTCCATGACAATATATAACCTGTTGTCCCAAGGTCTCCCATATGCTCCGTGTTACGTTATGAGACTTTCATGCCCAGTTGCCCACTCTTTAGAACCAATGAGTCCTGTTGTAGTCAAAGGGGATGACTGGGAACAGGTGATGTGCTCAGGGCTCTTGTGCAATCACCAAAATCTTCCTCCTGGGCAGCACTCTTTCCTATAGACATGCCAACTTCGCAAACCTCCTCAAAATCACCAGCAGTCCTACAAACTAAGGAAGAGCCAGTACAAAGTAACATAGCAGAGTGGTGATTGGGACCTTTCTACTGTTGACCATATTGAGGTATGTGAGTTAAGGGGGTGACATTAACCAGAGCAGTGAAGTTGGAAATGGAAGGTTGAGCATCAAAATTGTAAGAGAATATTCAAATCTGACTGACATCGCAATCTACGTCCTCTGCCTACTGTCAGCACACACACACACTCATACGCGCGCACACACACACACACACACACACACACACACACACACACACACACACACACACACACACACACACACACGCACACACACACACACACACCTCTCCAAGATCGAGATCGGTATAAGCTGTGTCAGGAATGTATGCAATAGGAGCAAATGCCAATTTTCTTCTTAAAGTGACACTTATGTCAAATTATTGATTCTATATGAAATACCCTCTTAAATGGCCCCAACACTCAGGTGAAACACAACGTTTAAGAACTTCCTGATATTAATTGACTATAAAGAGCTATGTATAGGGACAGGCTATAAATAATTGTTTGGTAAAACAGTATTTAAATATTGTTGAACATCAGGTTAAAGTTTTATAAATTGCATTCATCAGGGCTATGATGCAAGAAACAGACTTTAAAAATGGAACACAAATTTATACAGTATGAGTAGAGGGTGCTGATTGCCTGGGCACATATGGCTGCATCTCTGTGCGAAGGATGGCTTTGATCGCATTTTTTATTTACAATGTTTTTAAGGGATGCATTAACGTGTGGTTACATGCCACATCTAGCCATTTCTGTCTACCTTCCAGTGACATTGATCTGAATTCACACATGATCTATAAGTCATTTACAGTTTTGTCATTAATGTTTTGTACTACATTACAGAGGCAAATTTTGCAACTAATATAACAAAGTGTGGTGCTGGATGAACACAGCAGGCAAAGCAGCATCTCAGGAGCACAAAAGCTGACGTTTCGGGCCTAGGCCCGTCATCAGAGAGGGGGATGGGGAGAGGGTTCTGGAATAAATAGGGAGAGAGGGGGAGGCGGATCAAAGATGGATAGAGGAGAAGATAGGTGGAGAGGAGAGTATAGGTGGGGAGGTGGGGAGGAGATAGGTCAGTCCGGGGAGGACGGACAGGTCAAGGGGACAGGGTGAGGTTAGGAGGTAGGGAATGGAGGTGTGGCTTGAGGTGGGAGGAGGGGATAGGTCAGAAGAAGAACAGGTTAGGGAGGCAGGGATGAGCTGGGCTGGTTTTAGGATGCAGTAGGGGGGTGGGGAGATTTTGAAGCTTGTGAAATCCACATTGATACCATTGGGCTGCAGGGTTCCCAAGCGGAATATGAGTTGCTGTTCCTGCAACCTTCAGGTGGCATCGTTGTGGCACTGCAGGAGGCCCAGGATGGACATGTCGCTTAAGGAATGGGAGGGGGAGTTGAAATAGCTTGTGACTGGGAGTTGCAGTTGCTTATTGCAAACCAAGCGTAGGTGTTCTGCGAAGCAGCTCCCAAGCCTCCGCTTGGTTTCCCTGATGTAGAGGAGGCCACAACGGGTACAGCAGATGCAGTATATCACATTGGCCAATGTGCAGGTGAACCTCTGCTTGATGTGGAAAGTCTTCTTGTGGCCTGGGATGGGGGTGAGGGAGGAGGTGTGGGGGCAAGTGTAGCACTTCCTGAGGTTGCAGGGGAATGTGCCGGGTGTGGTAGGGTTGGAGGAGAGTGTGGAGTGGACAAGGGAGTCCGGAAAGCAGACAAGGGTGGGGAGGGAAAAATGTCTTTGGTGGTGAGTCTGTTATTTTCAAAGAAAAAACAACCTGTTCAGGAATGTTATGACGCACCTTTGGAGCAGGTGGGACTTAAACCGAGATCTTTCAGTCTAGGTGTAGGGACAGTACCACTGTGCCACAAAAGGGCCCAATGCAAAGAACTCTTTATCTTTACCCCCTACACTGCCACTGCAGGCAGGGTGGCCCAGCAATTGTGCTTATATTCATTTTCAAATCACCATGGCTTTGTATAATGTTATTTTTGCTTTTGCAGTGACACAGTAAAAAGACACTAGAGTCTATATACTTTATTATTCATTCCTTTCCACTACCAGGAAACTACCCATATGGCTAATTGAACAATAACAAGCAAAGCCTTTTAAGGGCAATGCTGGCATTAAGGTGTGAAAGGATTGTTGGGGAGAGATGGAGGGGAACAAATCAAGATGGAGCTGCAGGTCGAGATAAAGTACTCCATCCCCTCTGGTACTCACTTCTCTCTAAAGTCTTCAAGAGCATTGTTGGATACCATGTGCACCTTCTCCAATTACTCCCCGGCATGAACATAACTGCAGAAGAAGGGCAGATAGTCAGCAGATGTAACCCCCTCCACAGCCCTGCTGCCTGGACATTTTTTATAGCCAGGCCCAGGAGCAGACCCAAGAGGAGATCCTCCAAACTGCCAACACCCCTTCGCATCAGATGCCTAAAGATCAGGAACGTGGGGCTGAAGTGCAACCACAAACATAATAGAAGGCTTTCAAATAACAAAAAAGAGAGTGCAAATGCCCACAAACATATATATGGTCCATGGACTACAGAGTGCCACAAAATAAGCAGTTGAGCCTGGAGTCCGTGAACTGCCACAATCTGCAGCTATAAGGGGCTACTGCATGCAATGCCCTCTATCCTAGATCCCTGATAGAAAGAGGAAGGGCTCACACACAAGGAACCCTCCACTGAGGATCCCTGCCATCTGGTGACAAATAAACACGCAAAGGCGTGTAATGGCAGCAGACGTAGGAGTCGAGGCCAATGGTGTGAAGCAGCAGCCTGTACAAGAACCACCATTTTGCCTCCCTTAACAACGCACTAAACATGCTGAGGTGGCTCAGGTTGTGCATGGCAGGCTCCTGAGAGAGACTCTGACTCCTGGGGACAATATGAAATGTCATCCAAACAGGGGTATGTGCAGATATGTTTTCACTGTGGTCCTGAGCATCCTCCAACTGGTGCACAACATCAGGCCCGAGCATCACCATTTTCAGGCTTTGGATAACATTGGCTGCAGTCTGGACATCCCTTGCTGCCCTGCTTGCAAATTTCTGCAGCAACATGCAGCTCAGGCCACGACCACACAGCACGTCTCCGACTCTGGTCACCCCCGCGGCCGCAGCCTTCTTTTCCACTGGTCACTAAAACCCCTGGTTGTGGAAGTGCAGGTTCCTGAGCAATGGCTCTCTGACAATAGCCACTACTCCTGAGGGCAGGTGGGCCTGGCTCAATGTTCCAGACCATGTTCCAGACATTGGTCAGGTGCTGGGAAAAGCCAGGCAGTGTCCTGAGGGCAACTTGCAGGCCTTAGCAGTTAGTAAACAGCTACTGAGTATCATAATTGCGATCACGCAGCTGGTGGAAAAAATGTCATCGGGACGCACATCTGGGAAGGCGGTCAATGTAAAGTTATCGCTGCGAGGGCTGAAGGTTGAAAGGTAGGAGCCTGACTTAGGTATCCTTATCATCCAGATGTTCGAGGGATGAGTGTAGAGCTAGGAAGATGATGCCTGCCACCAGTTGCGCCGATAAGCAAATTGCAAGGGATTGAGGCAGGCTGCGAGGCGAGTGTAGATAATGAGCCATGACTAACCTCTACATGTACTTCCTAATTATGGCAGTGGTCACTGAGATACTTTGCATGTGTTCTCTTTGGTACCAGGATGATGGTGTTCTTCTTGAAGTAAGAGTGGGCTTCTGCAGCACAACCAATGCAGGACATTTGGTCAATGCCCTCTCCTCACTCCAGGGTCCTCCCCAAGCTCTCTCCAGTCTACTCGAGAGTAGGATGGTCCATCTCCTCTCCCCTCCTCCAGGCTTCTCTTCATACTCCTTGTTCAGAGATGTCATTAAACACCTCTAGGGTAGGTGCAACTGAACTCTGGTCTCTTGGTTCAGGGGTAGGGACATTACCTCTGAGCCATAAGAGCTGTCACAAAAATGTAGCAGTCACTTTCTAAATTGTTTTCACCTGTTCGTATTGACAAGACCATTGGGCACAACCAATATAATCCTGAACTCAATTCAGAATTTCCTTTATCTATAAATATTTCAATCATTGGTTTATGTTCCTCTGTCCTTGAACCCTGCTGAACCAAAATTGTTTAATTTGGTATTTGAATGAAAAAAAGTTTTAAAATGAAACAAATTATTTAAATATGGATAACATTTATATTTTAGAGTCTTGAATTGCAGCTACATAAAACTGAAGTTAGATTAAATATTGACTTTCATCTTAATAAAAAGTAATTATTTTACTATCGACTCAGTCACATCACAATACTTCCATGATAGATAACTTGAAAATCCTTTGCCCTTGTCCACTGCCAAAAGTAGAACAGAATGGATGCATTTGTCATCCTGCCCTAAAAATGGTGAAATATTTAAGATTAGAGCACAGGTTTTTCATCAGGGCACCTTCTGCGCACTCCAGCATCATTATTGATGCATCCTGACACCCTCCTTGTGGAGCGGAGAGGGAGGAGAGAAGGGATGGTGAGGACATATGACATTACTAACTGTTAGAACATTCATGGGTCAGAGATTTTGTACGTTTACCGGGACCAGAACATTAATCTTCAATATGGCACTCATTTTTCTTTAATTCTTCATTCAGCCTAATGTTTTCCATCTATGGATAGGTAGTAGGCCCCATACTTTAAACCAGTTTCTTCCCCGTTGATAGTTGCCCATTTTCCCACCTGTTTGCTTTCAATGCATTTTTTTTCATGTCGTCCTGCCATCAGTCACAAATTCTAGAAGAAAAAAGCTAAACTGCCTTAATGTTAACACTTTTCCTTTAATAGCAGGATGAGCAATAAATGCAATACCTGCGCCCTGTAAAAAAATTTATCCATGAGCTTTGAGTCTGTTGGCTTATCATCGCAAGTGCCTGTCAGCACTCAACTCTCCTCTAGCTTCCTTATTCCTTGTGCCTGTCCCCAAGCTAATTCCGGATCATTACTATCTTGATCCCTCTTGGTGAAAGGCTCTGAGATGATATGGGAAAAACTGCAAGTGACATAGAAACAAAAGGAGGTGAATGAATTGATATATTTGTATGCCCAACCAGCAGTGAAACAAATGGCAAAGTCATTTGCTTTTGGTGTTGGTTAACAGATAAACTTACCTAAAAGGAGATGCTGAATAGCCTCGGGCCCTGGAGTGTAGAGGCTGAGAGGTGACCTTACAGATGTATATAAAATCACGTGGGGCACAGATTGGATGAATAGCCAAGGTCTTTTCTCCAGAGTGCGGGAGTGCAAAACCTGAGGACGTAGGTTGAAGGTGGGAGGGGAAAGATGTTAAAAGGACCTAAAGGGTAACTTTTTCATGTAGAAGGTGGTGCGTGTATGGAGTGAGCTGCTGGACGAAGTGGTGGAGGTTGCTATAATTGCAGCATTTAAAAGGCATCTGGGTTGGTACATGAATATAGGGGTATGGGCCAAATGCTGGCAAAAGGAACTAGATTAATTGGGGATATCTGGCCAGCACGAACGAGTTTGACTGAAGGGTCTGTTGCCATGATGTACATCTCCATGACTTTATGATTCTAAATATTGACCAGGGAAGATTATGGCTCTCCTTTGAATAGAGCCAAGGGACCACTTACGATCACTTTTGGTCTAATTTGAAAATCAGTGCCCCAGCAATGCAGTGGTCCCTCAGTTCTGTGCTTAAGCGCCATCTTAAATGACATGCTCACATTTCCTAAACCTGGCTTGAATCTGGAACCCTTGATTTAGAAATAAGGATGCTAACATTAAGCCAAGACTGAAAACCGAGGGTGAAAGAGACAGTCTATTGCAGGAGGGAGGTGACCAATTCCAGCATCGGCAGTTCTTACCATTTCTTGGTGAGAAGATGTTGTTTTATGGATCATCACTGGAAGCTTCCAAACTTCAATGTCTTCAGTGACATCATTTTAATCCAAATGAAAATTCTCCTCTCCTACTCTTCATCCATCAGACCCACCTGGCTGCGAATCTATATAATTTTGATGGGGAATAGGCACTTGGTGGCATGTGGCACGAATATAGGTGTTCTTGGTAAGCAGAGGTATCAGATTGATTCCCCTTTCTCCCACCACTTGACTGCTTGCAACACAATGTCTTTCAGAGAGGAAGAATTTTAACCCTTTGAGTGCTATTATTCTCAAATACGGACAGGGTATTTCACAGCTCTGAAATTAAATGAAAGAATATTTATTTGCTCAACACCCACTAAAATAATTGTAACAGAGACACAAACAAAATGTTTATTACAAAAGACGCAGCAGATGCTTAGGCTTCTTAGAGGCAAAAGTCATTTCTTCAATTAGTTCTTGGGAGGGTAGTTGAAAGCATTGCAGGTCAATGGATTCTCTCGGTCCACTGAAGACATTGAAGTCTGGAAGTTTCCAATGATGACCCATAAAACAACAGATTCTCACTGAGCTATAGTAAGAACTGCTGATGCTGGAGTCAGAGATCAGACAGTGTGGAGCTGGAGGAGCATAGCAGGCCAGGTAACATCAGAGGAGTAGGAAAGTTAATGTTTTAGGTCAGGGCTAACTACCTGGTCAATGGAACCAAAATAGACAAACAATATGTTTGTGTCTCAGCCACTTGTTCATTTGTCATTGAGGGGTTTTCTTCCAGGCTCATATTATGGAATTTCCCTTAATAGTACAAAATCTGGGTGGCTATTTTATCCAATTTTTTGTAAACATTTGCAGAAATAGTAACTGTGAAGCCTGCAGGAGAAATCAGTTGAATTTTTAATGTTTTGATAAAAGAATGTCCAAAAGTATTATATTTTCCTGTCTCCTCCAGATAGGCAGGCTCCTTCCTGTCTTGGCCTTTTCAAGTATTATTTGCAGACAAGGTAGAAGGTCATCTAATCCCTGGACCCCATTTCATGTCAAGATAAATTTTCAATTTTCACTTCATTTTTTTTTAACCTAATGTGTCCATTTACTTCTCAACTTTTCTGGCATGACCAAGTATGTGTTACGTAGCCATAGGAAGAATTAGAGGAAGGTGGGAATGAATTGTTGATCAGAAGTCAGGTAATGGTCTCTGCGTTTCTGCAATGAAAAGAAAAGGAATCATGTGAGGAATTCCCACAGTTATTTAGGATTGTGAATCGTCACTTCAGACTGCCAGTAGTCTGTGCAATTTTACTTGAAGTATGAACATTATGCGGCTTCACTGCTTCACTGAGGATTCTTTTTGGTAGTGTTTGTCACCAGCACTGATTAGTATTTGTACTGAATGTCCATTCTCCAAAAAAAACTAGATAATGCCTTCCCCATCATTCTGAAAGAAGTGCTGAGATATCGGAATGTTAAGAGATGAGGAACTGAGGATAGATCCTTGCATGCTGGACTTCCTTACTCTGATGCTCTGTGTCTCCCACACTCATTAGGAATGAATGCCTGATGTGGTTGTTACAATTATGTGGTTGGCAGTAAATGCCTGAGTGCAGCTTATGGATCCAAGCATTTTGGAAATCCAACTGATTGAATGAAAATGAATGGCTTATTTCTGTATAACATGCATTCGTCAAGTCTTCCCTGGCAAACCAGGCATTAATAATTGCCTAATGCAAGAATAAGCAATAAACTGATTCATGTTGATGAAATTGTTCTTTGAATGAGTGAGAAGACAAAAAATAAGCACAGCTACTGTCTTGTTTCTTGAGGAAATTTGCATAGCACCCACATAGAATGTTACAAAAACACTTTTGGGGTTTTGAGATGAACTAATAGAATTCAGGAAGATACATTAGTGAGATCCTCTGGGCTTATCCTTGAGAAAAATCTGTAAAAGTCATGTTTAAAATAACTAAGAGTATCATGAGCGATACAAATGTTTCGAACCTTACAGTTCTTTTCTGAAACAAATGTAACCAGCAGCTCTTCCTTAGTACAATACTCCAGTTTTGATCTCTTGCCGCTCACCGTGTACAATGTACCAAACGTTCAAATGGAATTCCCAGGTCTCAAAATCTGGGTGGTCCAGGTGTTATGAGATCATCAACTAGCCTTCAGGGTGTCTCCAACCTCTTCTCAGCTAATTAATTGTTTTTGAAGCGCCACTACTCTAATGTAGAACAGTTTGACAGTCATTTTGCTCACACTAAGTTCTATTGACAGATGCATGTTAGTTCAGAGGAATTTTTTTTTCACATGCTGCAACTAGGAAGGCATACATATTAAAGTATTGCCCATCCTAAAGAAAATGTCCCCATTTCTCACCACTGCATAAAGTACCAGCACAGATTATTTGTTCACATTTTAGTGTGGGGCTTGAAAGTTTTTGATTCAAAGATAGGTAAACCAACTTTCTGTGGATTCTACGTCCATCATTCTTGGCACATGTTTGTATAGCAGCCAGCATTCTCCACATACATATAGAACATTACAGCACAGTACAGGCTTTTCGGCCCTCGATGTTGTGCCGACCTGTCATACCGATCTCAAGCCCATCTAACCTACACTATTCCATGTACGTCCATATGCTTGTCCAAACACGACTTAAATGTACCTAAAGTTGGCGAATCTACTACCGTTGCAGGCAAAGCGTTCCATTCCCTTACTACTCTCTGAGTAAAGAAACTACCTCTGACATCTGTCCTATATCTTTCACCCCTCAATTTAAAGCTATGCCCCCTCGTGCTCGCCGTCACCATCCTAGGAAAAAGGCCCTCCCTATCCACCCTATCTAACCCTCTGATTATTTTATATGTTTCAATTAAGTCACCTCTCAACCTTCTTCTCCCTAATGAAAACAGCCTCAAGTCCCTCAGCCTTTCCTCGTAAGACCTTCCCTCCATACCAGGCAACATTCTAGTAAATCTCCTCTGCACCCTTTCCAAAGCTTCCACATCCTTCTTAAAATGCGGTGACCAGAACTGTACACAATACTCCAAGTGTGGCCGCACCAGAGTTTTGTACAGCTTCACCATAACCTCTTGGTTCCGGAACTCGATCCCTCTATTAATAAAAGCTAAAACACTGTATGCCTTCTTAACAGCCCTGTCAACCTGGGTGGCAACTTTCAAGGATCTGTGTACATGGACACCGAGATCTCTCTGCTCATCTACACTACTAAAAATCTTACCATTAGCCCAGTACTTTGCCTTCCGGTTACTCCTACCAAAGTGCATCACCTCACACTTGTCTGCATTAAACTCCATTTGCCACCTCTCAGCCCAGCTCTGCAGCTTATCTATGTCTACCTGCAACCTACAGCATCCTTCGTCACTATCCACAACTCCACCGACCTTAATGTCGTCTGCAAATTTACTAACCCATCCTTCTACACCCTCATCCAGGCCATTTATAAAAATGACAAACAGCAGTGGACCCAACACTGACCCTTGCGGTACACCACTAGTAACTAGTCTCCAGGATGAACATTTCCCATCAACTACCACCCTCTGTCTTCTTTCAGCAAGCCAATTTCCAATCCAAACTGCTATATCTCCCACAATTCCATTCCTCTGCATTTTGTACAATAGCCTATTGTGGGGAACATTATCGAACGCCTTGCTGAAATCCATATACACCACATCAACCAGTTTACTCTCATCTGCTTGTTTGGTCACCTTCTCAAAGAACTCAGTAAGGTTTGTGAGGCACGACCTTCCCTTCACAAAACCGTGCTGACTATCCCGAATCAATTTATTCTTTTCTAGATGTTTATAAATCCTAACCCTTATAACATCCATCAGTGTTCTCCTATGTGCTGTTCTTTTCAAACTTAAAGCAACAAATGCTGGACATCACATCAGGTCAGGCAGAATCCCTGGAGAGAAAGCAGGCTAACGTTTCGAGTCTAGATGGCTCTTGATCAGAGCTCTGAAAAAGAGTCATCTAGACTCGAAATGCTAGCTTGCTTTCTCTCCACGAATGCTGCTTGACCCATTGTGAAAACCAGCACTTGTCATTTTCAGTACAGATTCAAGCATCTGCAGTAACTTGCCCCTGCTGTCCTTTTTAGATCCTCATCTGAGTCCCCTGAAGGAGTGTTGTCAGAACAGGAAGATCTTGAGGTGCAGGCACATAGTTCCCTAAAAGTGGAATCACAGGGAGACAGGGTAGAGAAGAAGGCATTTGGCACACTTGCCTTCATCTTTCAGAACATCGAGTACAGGAACAAGGAACAAGAAGAACAAACGCTAAAGCAGCACAGGAATAGGCCATTCAGCCCTCCAAGCCTGTACTGACACATTTTGCTCTTCCATACTAGAACTGCCTATACTTACAGAGGATTTGGGTTTGTCAGCTTTACCGGACTTTGGTACGGTCACAGTTCTGGTCACCCTGCTACAGGGAGGATGTTATTAAACTGAAGGAATGCAAAGAAGATTTACAAATGGTGTTACAAAGATTAGAAGGCCTGAGTTTTAAGGAGATGCTGGATGGACTGGGACTTTTTCCCCGGAGTGTCAGAGGTTGAGGGTGACCTTACAGAGATTTATAAAAGCGTGAGGGGCTTAGATAAAGTGAATAGCCAAGGTCTTTTTCCCAGGGTGGGGGAGTCCAAAATTAGATGCCATAGGTTTAAGGTGAGAGGGGAAAGATTTAAAATGGACCTGAGAGGCAACTTTTTCACACAGAGGGTGGTGTGTACATGGAAAGAGCTGCCAGAGGAGATGGTAGAGACTAGTACAATTACAACAATTAACAGGCATCTGGATGGTATATGAATGGGAAGGGTTTAGAGGGATATGGGCAAAATGCAGCCAAATGGGACTAGTTGAGTTTAGGAGACCTGGTCAGCATGGACGAGTTGGGATAAAGGGCCTGCTACCATGCTGTATGACTCTACGATTCTATGTGGTGCTGGCAATCAGGGACTTTGTCCAAAATCAAGAGGTGGAAGAGGAACAGCAGCCAGATAGATGTAAATATTCCTCATTGTCCAGACGTTGCAGCAGTGCAGCTGTGCTCCCGGGACCGAACTGTCTTCACTATGCCATGCTCTGGCTGCCTCCCTGAAGAGGTTGGTGGATCCTGTGGAGATCTGGGTTTAGCATCCTCAAATGCCACTGAATACACTCCCACACATAAACTCCACTGGCCCAGCCACTGGTCCTCAGAGCCAAAACGATGGTGACAGGGGCATGGGGAATCCGTCATGCTCTCCAGATGCCCCTTCTTCACAAGGGCAGTGCCAGGAGGAGGAGCCTCATTCAGGTCCCTCATAAATCTCCATTCAGGACACTGCGGGAGATGCCTAGAACTTTGCCCGTTGTCCCCTCTGACACTCGGTAGTTCAAGCAGAAGCAGGTTCACTTACCACTGGCAAAATGACTCTCAACATGTTTGTCCCTGTCTAGATACAAATGTCCCCAGCTTAACCCCATCAAAATTTAAGGCAAATAGGCTGTACTGCAGGGTGTGGAGCCTGGGGTTGCACTACGACATTGTGGGAGGGAGAAAACGAAGGTACTTTGGTGGTGTGGGTGCCAGTGTACCGTACATTAAGTTGCCCACTTTCAGGAAAGTCAATGCTTTTGAAAAACATCCATTTGAGTTTCTGTGCAGCCCTGAATATATTGTGTGTTAGTGTAATGACCCATGCCTGTACCATGCATCGATGTCTCGGCTGGGAATCTGTTGCAATCTGTAGAAGCAAGATGAACCAGCGATAAATAGGGCAATGGGTTCTGCCAGCTTCATTGCCCCTCTTGGTAAATATCCCTGTCCGATCCCTGGTCTCTGTGTGAATGTGCTGATGTGAATCAAGTCGTCTGCAATGGTCTGGGACAGGGAGGTGCACAGCACACAAGGAGCCAATTCATTGGAGGGCTCAAGGTCTGTCCTGGGCATAATTTTCTTTGTCTCCAAAGGGTCTCCCATCAGTGGGTTCTGCAGCCCCTTCACTCACAAGTCATGTTACTTACTTTGCCTACTCAGGGTTTGGTTGCAGCTATTTCCTTTCACATTGTGTCATTTCGATTACCAGCATAATGCAGCACAACTCACACAGTGAACTCTCTATGTGTCGGTGAGGCCCTAAACATTTACATTCAAATGCTCCTTCCTGTGAACACCATAGACTTCACACTGTTCAACCCATCACATGGTCTAGCAATGAGTCCACAGGATTGGAGAAAAGGGGACCCCAAGAATTGCTAACATGAGGAAAGGGTAAAAAGTCCACTAAGGCTGCTGACACAGGATTGCTGATACAAGCAGAAGACAAAGGAGGAAGCACCTTGCCTTGACTCTTACATTCATAGTAAAAATAAGTAATGGGTAGAAGTTGACACCAATGGGTCAACACCAGGTCTCTTCAGCAACATCCAGCTAATTATGAGCAGACGCATTTGGATAAAATGGTCAGCCATGCTCGAGATCATATAAATATCAGCATAGTCCGGAACTTTGGTGGCATAAACTCCAGAGACCAACCTATGTCTCAAGAGGTGTGCCGTTCAAATGAGACGAAGTGACAGAACTATGCAAGACAGATTGGGCCATGGCCAGCCAGCTCAGTCATTACTTGGTAATCTTTATTCATTCATGGGATGAGGGCATTGGCCAGGCAGCATTTATTGCCCAGGGGGCAGTTCAGAGTCAACCACATTGCCGTGGGTCTGGAGTCACATGGAGGCCAGACCTGGTAAGGATGGCAGTTTCCTTCCCTAAAGGACATTGGTGAACCAGATGGGTTTTTCCTGACCATCGGCAATGGATTCATGTTCACCATTAGACTCTTAATTCCAGATATTTTATTCAATTCAAATTCCACCATCTGCCATGGTGGGATTTGAACCTAAGTCCCCAGAACATGACCCAGATCTCTGGATTAACAGTCCAACAGTAATACCATTAGGCCATCGCTTCCCCTTGTTAGTTACATTGAAGGTCAACCTGCCCCACCAGAGGGATTGACCCTCCAGTCATCGGAAGTTTTCGTAGCATTCAAGTATTTATCATTGTTCTCAGTTAGGTTGGAATAACATCAAGAGTTTTAAGAAAATTTGAAAAGAAACAAAGCTCTAGCATCTGTGGAATAATCCACTTTGAAAAGCATGGTGTTAACAATAAACTAAATTACAAATTAAAACTTAATGCAGAAAAATCATCATCCATGAGTAATAAAATCAGCTGGTACTTCGTTTCTTTTGTAATTTGAAAAATATATAATTTTTGTATGAATAATGGCTTAGCCAGCATGTAATACATGAGAACTTCATTTCAAAATAAATGAATTGAAATTTGTGCAGTTATGATTCTTTGATTTTCTTGTATGGAATGTGCTATGTGTTGAGCCAGCGTATATAAAATGGGTTAACTAGTTTGGAGAGGTTGGTGTTTAAAAGGAGTTGTATGCTTTTCATGCAAGTTTTGGCTCATTGTAATTTGCCGCTATATTGCCATTATCCCTGAATCGGCACCTTGGAACTTACTTAATCACAGAACTGGTTGTATCCCTCCACCTCAAGCGTTGCAGCAGATCAAGAAGGCAACTCAACACCACCGTCTCCAGGGCAATTAGAGATGGGCAATAAATGCTAGTCTCACCAGCAATGCCTGCATGAACTAATGAAAAAAAATAGGACGTAGACTGCTCATGCATGACCTGAAGGTACTTATTATTTCTGTGCCAGGTGTTTGCATGAACTATCCAGAACTAATTAATTGGCTTTTTTTCCCCCTAGAATATTGGAGCTTTCTCAGTTTCAAATATTTATTCAGTTTTTCCTTAAAAGATACAGCGGTCTGTGCTTCTGTCTGGTCTCTGCTCCAAAACATTCAAAAGCTGACTGTGGTGTAATGGGGTTCATGTTAATCATGATCCTGTGATTCTGACATCAGTATGAAAAAAAACACCAGTATAGAATAAGCATATGAAGAGAGAGGTCTTAGACGCCACACTAAATTTGTTAACCTGTTATGTACAGATGTAAATACGAGCCTCACGAAGGAAGAAGCAGTGTAAGGGATGACAGATGTGCAAATAACTATGATGCCAGATTCTCCAGACCAGTATCTCAATATGCATGTACCAATGCTGACTTAATACACACAATAAAGCATAGTGGCACCTGCAATAAATAGACCCTCCAAAACCAAGATCTGAAGTTTGTAAACAGAGGCCAATGAACACAGTTACAATTGGAAGGATCTGAGGAGGATCTTGGAAGATTGAAAGTGCAGCTGAGAGAAAAGCTTGAAAACTCCGAAGGCAGGCTAAGACCTGAAAGTCTGCAGAAAATAGAAAACTGGAAAGAGGAGAAGACCACAATGCAAGCTGATAGAGTTTAAATCCGATGAATGAATCAGGAATTTTTAAAAAATGCCAGTTTTGAAACTGGTGTTTGTGCAACTACTGTTGATTGCTGTAAAAATCCAGTTGCTTCATTAATATCCTTTTAGATGCCAAACCCTATGAAATCTCATGGCATCAGGGCACATGTGGGCAAGAAAAGTTTCTGTATGTAACCAACTGAGCCCACCCACTCAGCTGACGAATCAGTGCTGCTGCAAGTTAAATATCATTTGGAGCAAGCTCTGAGTATAGCAAGGGTGCAGAATGTACTCTGGATGGCAGGTTCCAATATTCATGACCAAGAACTGAGCAACATCACTACTGACTGAGCTGGTTGGGTTCTAAAGGAATTAACTTCCAGGCTGGGTCTGTAGTAAGTGGTGAGAGAATCAATGAGAGGGAAAAAGATACTTGACCTCATCCTCAACAATCTACCTGTCGCAGAGGTACGTAAGCAAGATTGACTAGTTACAAAATAATTGTGAAGACAAATTCCTGTCTTCTCTTTGAAGATACCCTCTATCATGTTTGGTGGCATGAGCTCTGCGCTAAATGGTATAGCTTTTGAACAGGCCTAAAACTCAAGTCTAGTCATCCACAAGATGCTGTGAGCAATCAGCAGCAGCAGAATTCTACGCAACCACAATCTATAACTTTATGGCCCACATTTCTCCCATGATACCATTTCCATCAAGCTAAGGGTATACACCTGGTTTAATGAAGAGTCCAGGAGGGAGCAGCATATCTAAAAACAAGTTGTTAAACTGCTAGATCCACAACACAGCACTGCATGCATACCAAATATCATAAAATGTAAATGGTAGACTTCAACAATTCCACAACCAATAGACCTAAGATCTGCAATCCTGCCACTTGCAATTCTGAATAGTGGTGGACAATTAAGCAAATCTCTCAAGGACGAGCCTCCACAATAATCCATCCTGAGCGTTGTGGGAGGCCAGTGCATCAGTGCAAAAGATAAGGCAAAAGATGAAGCCATATCCAACACAAAGTGGTTGTTGGAGGTCAGTCATCTCTGCTGTGTGACATTTGTGCAGGAGTTCCTCAGAATAATGCCCCTGGGCCCTTTTTGGCTGCTATATCAATAACTCACACTCTGTCAGAAAGTCAGTCATTAGGATGTCCACTGGTGACTGCATACATTCAGCAACAATTGTGACTCCTCAGCTATTGCATCAGTCTGTGTCCAAATTCGGCCTGACCTGGTCAACATCCAGGCTGAGGCTGACAAGTAATAAGTGACATTTGCGCCACAGTAGTGGAAGGAAATGAAAATTTCCAACAAGAGAGAATCTAACCATTATCACTCGACATGCAATGGTGTTACCAGCAGTGAATTCCCGCAATCAACCGCATGGGGTTACCATAGACCAGAATCTGAACTGGACTCAGCTTATAAATAATGTGGCTGCGACAGCTGGTCAGAGGCACAGAATCCTACAAAAAGTACCTTATCTTCTGACTCCCAAAAGCCTGTCCACCATCTCCAAGGCACAAATTAGGAGTGCAACAGACCACTTGCCTGGATAGGTGCAACTCCAACAACACTGAAGAAGTTTGACACCATCCAGGATAAAGCAGCCCGCTTGATTGGCACCACAGCCATTAGCATCCACACCCTCCACTGCTGATGCTCAGGAGTAGCAATATGTACTACCTACATGATGCACTGCAGAAATTCATCAAGTTTCGTTAGCCTTCACTTTCCACACCGATGACCACCACCATCTAATTCTGGAGATACATGGAAACACAACCAACTGCATGTATCCCTCTAAGCCATTTACCATTCTGGCTTGACTTTGTTGTTCTTTTAGTATTACTGGGCTAAAATACTGGACCTCCCTCCAAAACAGCATTGTGAGAGCACCTACAATCCAGACGCTGCAGTGGTTCATGAAACCATCTCATTACCCCTTTAGTGATAGGCAATTAAAGCTGGATAATGATAATAATGAAGCCCTTCCTACTTACTTTGGCCTACATATGACTCCAGGCCAATAGATGTAGGTGTCTCTCACACCGTAGCAAGCCACTGGCAGTAAGCAATCATTACAAAGTCCAGAAAGAATCAAACCAGGTGGACCACCTCTCTTCGGCCAAGGCACCAGAAATGACAATGGTGAATGCAGTCCTGTCAAACCTGAAAAATCCCCCTCATCAACATCTGAGGTGCTGTCCCGAGCTGTCAAACAGCAGCCGGACTTAGTCATACTCACAGAATCATACCTTGGAATAAATATCCCAGACAACGCCATCAAGTCCACCTTTTGTCCCATCAACAGGACAGAATCTGCTCCATTTAAGAGACTCACTAGGGGTGATTGCACATGGTATACTGTCATGATGGAATTGCTCCAAGAGTCCTCAACCATGACTCCAGACCCACAAAGTCTCACAGCATTAAATCAAGCTAGGGCAAAAGATAATCACACTAATTACCTCATCCTGCAACCCGTCCCCTCAGCTGATGAATTGATTCTCCTTTGTGTTATTTCACTTAGGCATTTCGGGACCATTGTCCCAATGTGAAATCTTGCTTGCTGTGAACTTGGGCACACATTGGAAATGGGCCTGGTTAGATTTACTAAAGAGTAGATTCAAAGTCCTGATACCTACTGCCACTGTTGGATGAAGCTGCATATCTCTACATATGCATTTGTAGAATTATTTCCTATTTAACAGCATTGCCTGGAATAGGACACTACATTACTCAAAGTGGTAATAATTTGATAGTGATTTGAGAAATATGGCAAATTGAGCTACCAGCTGGAAGAAATAGCTTTTCACAGAAATTGCAGCAGGCACCAGGCATGACCACCTTTTCAATTCTTTAGGAACAAGTCAAATCAAAATTAAATTGAAGAGAATAAGATACGCTTCATATAATAAAGGTAATATTTCAAATTTTGTACTGCCAGCAGGCAACCTCACCCCTGACCTCCCCCTCCCAACAGGAATTTCAAATGCACAAGCACAAAATTGGAATAATAAAACAGATTTGCATTTATATAGTGCTTTACATGATCTTTGAATGCCCTAAAATGCTAAATAGCCACTAAATTAAATTTGAAGCCTAGTCAATGTTAGGGAAGCCTGGCAGCCAAATCTGCAAACATCAAGCTTCCACAAACCACAATGGAATAATTATTGGGTAACGTTTTGTGATATTGATTGAGGGGCTAATATTGGCCAGTGGATTAGATATAACTCCTCTATTCTTTTCCTAAATATAGCTATTAGAAGTTTTACTTGTGGCCTTGGCAAATTGGTACCACAGCAGCTCTGCATTGAATTGTCAGTCTAGATGTTTTTGCTAAAGTCTCAGGAGTAGGATGGAATTCCTAAACCAGGAGTAAGAGTTGAAACATCGAGCTACGGCTGATAACTTATATCTGTTTTGTCCTATTCTACCTTCTCATGGATCTACAGTTCTGAAGAAGGGTCACCGAACCCAAAATGTAAACTCTGATTTCTGTCCACAGATGCTGCCAGACCTGCTGAGCTTTTCCAGTGATTTCTGTTTTTGTTTCTGATTTCCAGCATGTGCATTTCATTTGGATTTTATTTTCTCATGGTGCAGACTTGGCAAAACTTTTAAGTTCCTCTGGTGAAAATGTTACATTAAGCAAAATACTTTTCGCCAAGGAAGTTGTAAAGAAGTCTTCAAAATGTAGCCAGTAACTATCACAAACTCTTCTCACAATCTGAATTTCTTGTCTATTTATTCTGTTATGCATCTTCGAACCATTTGCTTTTGCTGACATAATGATTTAGAAATTTGTTCTGAGTAATTTAGATTTATTTCATAGTGATGCCGTATCTAGGGTGTTGGTTGGCGACATTCTCAAAGATGGCTTAATGTAATATTCTAGCATGCAACGTTTGCTCCCAAACTATAGGCATTCTTTGTCTCCCTGATAAGACACATTCCCTTTCCAACCTAATCCCTATTTCCCAAAGCTCCCCTTTTGTAACCTTAACCAACCCATTTTCCAGCCTCATTCTCCCCTCTATCTCCTGCTTGTGTTTTAATTTAATTTATTGTTGTCACATGTACTTAAGTATGGTGAAAAGTTTTGCATGCAATACAAGCAGATCATAACATGCAAGAACATACTGATCATAGGGTGATTGAATAGAGTGAGGAATACAAGGTTAAAGCTGCACATAAAGCAAGATCAACATTAGATTTGAAATTTGAGAGGTCCATTCAGCAGTCAGTTTGGAAGAAGCTGTTCTTGAACCTGTTGGTACATGTGTTTAAGCTTCTGTATCTTACACCTGTCGGAAGAAGTTGCAAGAGATTATAACTGGGGTGGGAGGGGTCTTTGATGATGCTGGCTGCCTTTTCGCTTCAACAAGAAGTGTAGACAGAGTCAAAGGATGAAAGGTTGGCTTGCGTGATGCCCTGGACTGTGTACACAACTTTCTGTAGCTTCTTCTGGTCCTGGCAGAGCAGTTGCTGTACCAAGCCATCATGCATCCAGCGAGAGTGCTTTCTATGCCGCATCTGTAAAGGTTGGTGAGAGTACTCATGGACTTGCCAAATTTCCTTAGCCTCTTGAGGAAGAAGAGACATTGCTGTGCGTTCTTGACTGTCACATCAATATGGATGGTCCAGGACAGATTGTTGATTATTGCTACTCCTAGGAACTTGGCGCTTTTGACCATCTCTACCTCAGCTCTATCGAGGTACATAGGAGCATGTCCTCCTCCTTTTTTCCTGAAGGTGAAGGTCAGCTCCTAAATTTTGTTGACATTGAGGAAGACATTGTTATCTTTGCACCATGACACCAAGTTTTCTATTTTCTTCCTGTATTCTGTCTCGTCATTGTTTGATATCTGGCCTACAGTGATGGTGGTGTCAGTGAACGGGTAGAAGGAGTTCAGATGAAGCTTGGCCTCACAGACATGAAGTGTACAGGGAGTACACTAGGTGGCTGAGTACGTACCCTTGCAGGGTGCCAATATTGACAATTATCATAGAGGAGTTGCTGCTGTCTATCTTTACTGATTGCGGTAAAAAGGTCAGGATGCTGAGGCTCCAGTTGCAGAGGGTGCAGCAGAGACCTAGGTCATGGAGTTTGGAGATTAGTTTTATTGGGATTATAGTGTTGAAGGCAGAGCTGTAGTCAATAGGGAGAAGCCTGACGTAGGTGTCCTTATTATCCAGATGTTCCAGGGATGAGTGTAGGGCTAGGGAGATGACATCTGCCATGGACCTGTTGCAAAGGTAGGCAAATTGCAAGGGATTGAGGCAGGCTGGGATGCTAGAGTTGATATGAGCCACGACTAACTTCTTGAAGCATTTCATTATTATGGAGGTCAGAGCCACTGTATGGTAGTCATTGAGGCATGTTGCATGTGTTTGCTTCGGCACCAAAATGATGGTGGTCTTCTTGAAGCAGATAGGATCTTCACATGATAGGAAGGAGAGATTAAAGATGTCAGCAAATAGTCCCCAGGCTTGTCTGCACAGGATCTGAGTGCATGGCCAGGGATTCCATCTGGGCTTGTCATTTTCCTCTGTTTCACTCTCAGTTAGTGAGATCTGACACCTGCAGTGGTGACTGAGGGGACAGATGTGTCCAGGGCCGTTGGGGTAGGTGACGCTGTGTCACTGACATTCTGCTCAAACTGAGCATAAAAAGCATTCAGTATATCAGGGAGAGATGTGTTTTGTCTGCTACTCTGTTCTGCTTCATTTTGTATTCCGTTGTGTCATGTAGACCTTGCCACAGGGAGCAGGTGTCCATGTGGTTAATTTGGCTCTCTAACTTAGTCCAGCATTGCCTCTTGGCATCTGTGGTGACCTTGTAGAGGTCGCACCCATAAAGGTCTGGGTCATCTGACTTGAATGCCACGTACCTGGTCTTCAATAGGCAATGGATTTCCTGATTCATCCGTGGTTTCCGGTTGGTAAATGTATGGATTGACGTCTTTGACACACTCAGTCCTCTACACACTTTGGAGCCCATGACAGTGGTGGCGTACTAACCTAGGTAGGCTGCTGAATTCGTGAATATGGACCAGTCCACTGATTCCAAGCAGCCCTGCAGAAGCTCTTCCGCTATCTCAGATTGTACCATTTGCTGTATAGGGTCCTCACCATTCAACTTCTGCTGGTAAACTGGGATTAGAATCTGATTTTTTAAAGTGTAGACGGGGTGTGGAGTGGTAGGCATCTTTGCTGGCTGTGTAGCAATGTTTAAGGATGTTTAGTCCCCTGGTGTGACAGGAGACATGTTGATAGTATTTTGGTAGCACCCTCTCGAGGTTGGCCTGGTTGAAGTCACTGGCCAGAATGAATAAGGCCCCAGAAAATTTTGTCTCAAGTGCATTTGTAGCAGTGTAAATTTCATCCAGGCCACCCTTCACTTCTGCATACAGTGGTATTATGATAACATTCTTGTGCTGTGTATATGCTACACAAATAAGGATTCCATTTACTTCAAGATCTCTGGTAGGTTTGTGTTCAGCCAAAGCAGTATAGACATATAATGGTTTCTAGACGCAGCTTATGTTCACTGTGTGACAAAGCAGAGTTACAATGGCTTCTGATTGAATGCCAACATGCAGGCACAAGTTTCTTACACCACTCTTACAGCAATAATAAATATCTTTCTTTGTCAGAGATGACTTTTGAATGCCAGACTTGCAAACACCTGAATGTTGGGGAACAGCGAACCTAATTGTATAGAGATATAAAGTGTAAAATTTGATGGTTTGGTAAGTCTTTGAGATCTTGTTATGGTATTTTTGGAGATGTAGATATCATCCTTGACTGTTCCTTTTGGTTATTGTCCTGGTATTACATCACATTGCTGTCATGTGGCTTTCTTTTACATTCACTGTGTGCTATTGGTGTACTGTAAAATTCTCTTAAGTTAGTTTCTGTTCCGTCTCAATATTACTCCATTGTATGTTAAACTTGTAAGACCTGGGCTTAATGAGCACTTTGGGTATCTCTTCAGGGTAACCATGTTCCCATTGTGGTGTATGTTTGACTCTGAGTCCTACATGTAGTTGAGGTAGTTCTCATCCCAATGCCATCATCTTCATTTCCCTTTGTTCATTAAGGAATGTGTCCTGCATCTCAGAGAATCTGGATATGTGGTGACTTGGCAAGATAGTTTTCCTTGCCTTGCAAACATAGTTTCTGTTGGCGATGGTAATCCCATATTCAAAGGAGTAGCTCTGAGGAGTAACTTGCCAACAAAAAACTAATTGCTTTACATTTCAAGATATGTGATTTAGTGGTGTGAGACAGTTTGCTCTTGGATTATGTGGTGACGACATCTTATGGTTCATGTTTCATTTCACACACATGGACCTCAAAGTTCTGAGGAAAGGCCATTTGACCTGAAACATTAACTGATTTCTCTCCAAAGATGCTATTGGGCCTGCTAGGCTTTTCCATCAATTTTTGTATTTGTCCCTGAAAATTCTGCCTGTATTCAGACATAATTTCCTAAGGTTCACTAGAAAAACGGAATATTGCACTCAGTGTATATAGTAGAGAGATACTTAAAGTGTTCTTTACCTGTCAGACAATTGCAAATTTGGAGTAACAGTTGATGGCTCAAGATAAAGTTGTTTCCTTTTACAATAGTGTGTTGATGATCTCCACATTGGTTTGGCTGGTGTTTCTGGTAAGCCACAAACGCTCTCTGTAACCTTTCTATGTCACAGTTGATCCCTGGCCAACAGGCTGTGTGCCAGGCCAGACTGTTACCTGCCTATACATCCTTGGTGTGTTTTTTGACAGGATGGCTTAGCAGAGAGCTTTGGTAACATGTTTTCCTTTGAAAATTACACCTCTTGAGATACTGAGCTCACATCTATAGGGACAAAAACGGAGAGTATCTGAGAGTTTCTTCTTCATGGTGTTAGGTCACCTTTCAATGCCAAATGTTCACTGTGCCTTCGATTGTGGGTCTTCAGAAGTTTGTGATTGAAACAGTTAGAATTCTGCTGACCAAAATGCAATATATTGATATTGAGCACATCTTCCACCATGGCGCCCATGATTTGTAGATCCAGTAGAATGTGTGCACCTTTTCTTCCGGTTCAGCAATTTGCTCAGCATATCCAAGATGATTGTTTCAAGTATTAGTTTTGTAGCAGATATCAAAATCATATTCCTGGGCTTTTACTAAGAGACACTACAGTTGGAGTGGTGCATTTTTCAATGGTTTCTGCCAGATCATTTCCAGTGGCCTATGATTAGTTTCTATAGTGGGCTGCTTACCAAGCAGTTAGAGTCTAGGCCCAAAATGTCAGCCTTCCTGCTCCTCCGATGGTGCTTGCCCTGCTGTGTTCATCCAGCTCTACACCTTGTTATCTCAGTTCGGTGTGGAATCTCTTTTTATAAACTTTCATTCATGGGACTTGGGTGTCTCTGGGCCAGAATTTATTGCCCATCCCTAATTACCCAGAAGATAGTTAACAGTCAACAACATTACTGTGGGTCTGCAGTCACGTGTTGGCCAGACCGGGTAAGGATGACAGTTTCTTTCCCTAAAGGACATTAGAGCACCAGATGGGTTTTTTCAACCATCAACAATGGATTCATGGTGATCATCAGACTGTTAATTTCAGAATTTCTTTCTTATAGAATTCAGATTCCAACATCTGCCATGGTGGGATTTGAACCCGGGACCCCAAAACATTATATGGATCCCTAGATTGATAGTCCAGTGATAATACCAACAGGCCGTCACCTCCCAAATGGTTCTAAATACAACAACAAGTGCGTGGAATCTTCCCAAGCTCTGAACAACAAGTACCATGGTGAAAGAGTCTTGACAATTGAGTGGGATGACCAGTAAGGAGCTTCTCGAAACAACCAGAGGACTGCATGCATTAATGTGCAATAATATCTCACTATGACTGACCCTAAACTTATTAATATGTGGTTTCATAATCATCCACAACTGGACAGAAAAGAGATGTTGAGAATTCCTGACATGAAGGTCAGAATGGTTACCCGGTGACTCCAGCCGTCTGCTTCCTCTTTTGGATATCCATTTGAACACCAACATCAATAGGCAGCAACTGCACATAACTGACATTCAGTTATTTCAATGCATTACGATAGAGTACATTAGCACATTTCATTGGTGTTCTGCTTCAAGGATGCTTTGAGTACTGGGACAGTGATCCATCTTATACTTTTGACCAAGAGGCATCTCAGGGCTGCTGCTCATTCTCTTCACTCTTTCAAGCCTTCTACGCTCACAGCACCCCTGCCTCTGCATCCCTTTTTGTGCTTCGCCCCATCAGCCAGATCTTAAAAGCTCACAATGTTTCTACTTGCACAGACACAAAGGCACGCAGCTCATCATGGTCGCCAGTGGTGATCAGTCAAGCGGGGAGCATGATGTTGGCCATCACTGTATGATGTCAGTGTTACACCTGCACCACATACCAGCACAGGTCTACCAAAGATACTGCATGAGCTTCAACCAAATGACCAAGTCTCAAAGACTAAGAGGAAGAGTCCTCAGTCTAGTCAAGGGAGACTTTTTCTTTAGTTTGCCAACTAGACATGGCATGGACAAGTTGGACCAAAAGGCTTCTTTCCGCGCTGTGTGGCTCACTAACTCTATTCCTCCCTCCTTATTTGTTGAGTTCCCCCTTCACAATTGTTACCCCTCTGCATCCCACCTTTCTGCTTCTAATCCTCACAATTCAGTTCCCTAGATTCCTACCCACAACACTGACACCTGGTAACCCCCATGGTCTTCAGTGGTAGACTCCCAGGGCCAATCATTGCCCATGCCCAATCCGACCTGGTCCCATTTGTCAGAATTTCGTCCATATCCCTTTAAACCCTTTCTATTTGTGTACACATCCAGATATCTTTTAAACTGTACCTGCCTCCACCACTTCCTCTGGCAGCTCATTCCATATATGCGCCACTTTCTGTGTGAAAATGTTACTCTTCTGGTCCTTTTTAAATCTTTCCCCACTCAGTTGACACCTATGCCCTCTATCTTTGGACTCCCTCTACCAGGAAAAGGACCTGGGCTATTCACCCTATCCATGCCCTTCAAGATTTTAGCGAGTTTTGAGAAGATTTGTAGCTCAGGTTGAGGTTCTGGATGTGAGTTTGCTCGCTGAGCTGGAAGGTTAGTTTTCAGGCGTTTCGTCACCATTCTAGGTAACATCATCAGTGAGCCTCCGATGAAGTGCTGGTGTTATGTCCCGCTTTCTATTTATCTGTTTAGGTTCCCTTGGGTTGGTGATGTCATTTCCTGTGTTGGTGATGTCATTTCCTGTTCTTTTTCTCAGAGGATGGTAGATTGGCTCCAAATCAATGAACATCAACTTGCCACAAAATGACATGACCCACTATCACTAGTATCCTTACATAGAGATGAGGAAGGACACCACTTTGATTGGGACAACACATTCATCCTGGCACAAGCCAAACAGAGACACGCACGAGAATTCCTAGAGGCATGGCATTCCAACCGGAACGCCATCAACAAACACATTGATTTGGAGCCAATCTACCATCCTCTGAGAAAAAGAACAGGAAATGACATCACCAACACAGGAAATGACATCACCAACCCAAGGGAACCTAAACAGATAAATAGAAAGTGGGACACAACACCAGCGCTTCATCGGAGGCTCACTGATGATGTTACCTAGAATGGTGACGAAACGTTCGAAAACTAACCTTCCAGCTCAGTGAGCAAACTCACATCCAGAACCTTCAAGATTTTATCAACCTCTATAAAGATCACCCATCAGCCTCTGATGGTGTAGGGAAAGTAGCCCATGTCTCTTCAGCATCTTCCTAAAGCTCAAACCCTCCAGTCCTGGCAACATCCTTGTCAATCTTTTCTGCACCCGGCTCAAGTTAAACAACATCCGACTGCGACCAGAATGGCAGCAACCTGACTTCCACAAAGGAACAGTACAATATGATACCTGGCATGTTAATTTGATCTGCCTGGCTCTGGGAGGTAGAGGAAGGGTAAAGTGAGGAAATAAAGGTTCAGATATTGAGTGGGAATTTGCGGAAGGGAAGAAGGGAATGTCTATGTTTAGGGCTTTACCAATACTAAGAGGCTGAGCCTGAGATTCACTGCTTGGGGAACGATTGCTGTTATCTCCCTTTGTGCATAACTATGCAGTGGAGATGAAAATGGCTGTGGACTAGGTCAATATTTCATTCTGTGAAGGAGAAGAGTCTGATTTCAAATGATGTGAGGCTCTTGCAAAGGACAATAGCGTTACCCAGAGAGCCAAATATTGAGGCTGACATAGCAATGAACACTATGAGCTAGATGAACCTTAGACATTGGACTGTTGTGCACAGTCCAAATCCTTGCCTCAGGCATTCCTGACCATCTCATACAATGTTACAAGTTGAGCTCTCTAATGGCGGAGCCGCACAAACAATTTAATAGGGCCTGGAGGATTTACCTGACTTGATTAGGTAGCAATCACCTTCCATCTTATCACAGCGTGCACAAAGCAGGCGTTCCTCATCTCACTTCACTGAAGATGTTGAGGCCTTGGGCTCTCAATGGTGTAGTTACAGCTGGACAGACAATTGCTCCTGCAACTGTTGGTGAAAAGTGAACATATAATAATAAATGTGATGATGCATCTGCAATCATTGGTCACTAGCGCCGCATTTGCCTTTACAAGGTCGTCTTGTTTCCTTCCCTTCCGTTACATTTTAGTGCAGTCCCCAGTTCAGCAGCTGGTGCGGAAATGCCTGTGTAACTATGGAGACCATTGGCCTTGGAATTTTGGTTTGACGATTCTGGGTGGCTGTGCCTGGATAGTCTAGTCGTGTTGAATGTGCCCTGCCCAGAAGGATGTATTTCCTTCCCGGCTTGACCTCCCACAGCAGTGAGGATGGCAGGTAGGGTGGATGTGAAGAGTCTAGCCCTTTAGAAGTGCCAAGAGAACAGGTGTCTAGGGAGAACTGCATGTGGTTACTACTCCAGCTGGGTGCCAACTGGAATCACCCGATCACTTTGTGATGCATGGATCTCTGGAGTGGCATTAAGTTTCCAGGTTGAGCACCAGTGACACAGCTGATGGAGTACAGGTTTGTGTGGGCATCCAGCAGAGACCTGGACCTGGCTCTCCATGGCAACTGTCCACACATCCATAAAAACAGAGACCGAGCAAGTCTGCAACTGCCCTAATGCTGCTGCTTCCTGCAGGAGACCAAAGACAGAATGAGTTCTGTACAGGGCATAAAAGTCCATGGGTATTAACAATATATTCATAATGGGGGCTATGGGAGAATATGCAGCAATGGACAATGTTTTGACATGGTAGGGCATTGATGTGTTTCCACAGCAGTGGAAACACAAGGGGTGAGGAACCACATGTTTGGTGGCTCTTCCCATCTCATTAGCAGTCATTTTCTCGCGGAATGAGACAAATGGAGGAATTGAGTGGGTTGAAAGTGGTTGGCACTCGCTGATAACGCTGGTGAAGGTGGGAAAAGGCATGATATATGCCAAGTGAGTGAGTAGGCAGCAAGGATGCCATGCAATGACTATGTGCGTGTATGTATGTGTGTGTATGTGCGTGTGTCTAAGTGTGTTTGTGTGTGTGTGTGTGTGTGTGTGTGTGTTTATGGTGGGGGTTTGGGTTGGGATTGAGAGTGAGCAAGGGAAGATGCTACATCAATAATGAGAGGGGTAGAGCACTAGTTTCAGAGGGAGGTGGGTGCAATAGGGGATGTGGTGTGAGTGTGACGTGGCAGACAAAAAATGTTGGCACTTACCCTGGCAGAACAGAGAGTCATTGACCTTCTTGGGCATTCCTCTAGACTGTGAAGATGGTACCAATTTGCACAGCAATCTTGGACCAGGCTGGCAGGGTTAACTATTGTGTGCTGGTCCAGTGGAAAGATACTCATGTTTGTGAAGAGAGCCTTGTGGTTTTTGAGCTTATCTGCTTCTGTTTTCTGAACTGTGGGAACTTCTGGATTACTGCTGTATTTTGTTTACTGCTTTTGACCTTAGTCTCAAGCTTTAATAGCTCAGTTTTACATCTTTTAAAGGGATAGTGCCAGCTGCACACCATGTAAACAAATTCTATCACTATCTGTACGTAACACAAGGGAGGTACTATATGCTTGAACATCTCCTATTTTCTACTAAACCAACATAGACATTGCAGTGTGATCTCTCGACAGAGCCTGCATCCAAGATGCTACAGTGCAGATTGGCTGGCATAGGTCCAGGCTCATCAGCATTATGGGTTCCTTAAAGGGACATAACTCTGCTACCCATATCCTGCAGCAGCAGTCTGTACTGTCACCGGGCTGGGACAATGCTGTTGTACTGGGAATATTAAAAAGCAAAGATTTTGGGCAGCAATATTGCAGGGATAATCATGCCTTATTCTAGGAAATTCATGGGAAACTCCTGAAACTCCTGAAACACTAGCTATGACACAAATGCGGAGGTCAGATACAAATAACCAAAGTTTATCCTATGCACACTGCACAGTGCTGATTGGCTTAATCGTTCATCCTCAAAGGGACAACTGAATGCCATCAAAGATAGGCACAGGGGAACTATAGGTTTTAAAAGAAAAAGGAGTGGTAGATTGCATCTCCTTGACACAATGTAAACCATGTGTTCCTCTCGAAGTATGTTTCGGGCTTGTCCAAAGTTTGTATCACGCACTCCCAAACCAACTGTATGTTGCTGTGGTGATGTTTTTTGTGCATGTTACTAGAGGCGGAATGAAAGAGTGTACCACGATGTTCAGAATTAGTCACGTTTGTCTTGAGGAATCTACCAACTCTGACATGTGCGCATGGTCTGTATAGTATTGTCACCAACTTCTCGCATATTTTTACATAAACTTGCATTTTTTTATTAACCAGACCCTTAATCCTGGTGAAATAACTCCACAGAGGCCTGTGCGCCTTCACCAAGCCACTGTTTATTTACACTTGGACAGTACTTGACACTGATCCAGCTCCCTCAGAGCCAGCTCTCAGAATGAACAGGAAGTCTGATATTTCTCTTTATAGCTGTCAGCCATGCTCCCTGATTGAGAATATTAACCTGGTCCAATCAGGGAACTTATACTCTATGAGGTCGACCTAGTTGATCTTGTTCCAATCACTATGTCTGTTTGATGTGTTAATGTTTATCTACTGTATAAGAAACAAGAGAAGAAATGCACAGCACTTGCCTATCTGTTCTTCCCCCGTGGTGAATTGGAAATGGATGTCCCTATGATACCTGTGGCTTATCTACAGTATTCATTTGTGGCTGCAAACTGAGTCTGACTTTGAACGTAGGGAACCATGAACCAATACCTGAAGCTGCCAACGCTTGTTAGTTTCCTATCCATTTTGGAACAGGAGTTGAATTTTGTTGCCAACAGATTATCTGACTGGAAAATTCAGTGAGAATCTAATGCTACTCATAATAGCATTTTACTTGCTTTTATTTATAAGTGATGAATTGTGTTAGAAAAAGATTTTTGATAGGTCCTACAATTGTTTGGTATATGTGAGCTTTTTTGGAAACTATGCATGGAATCAAAGTAGGAAAACTATTTAAAACCAAGCAAAACAAAAATCATTAGCTTTCTTCTGAAACCACTGTGAATGCATCTGAAATGTTTTGTTGGATACTGCTACGTACCTGCTGCACAATACACTGTTAGCAGCAATACTTGGTGAAAATAAAACACCATAATGCAGGTCACACAATGGAAATCTTTGCCTGAAATCATCCACTTGAATGTTGGCCGGATAGTTGGCCTCCAAGGTAGGCAGCTCAAATTAGGAGATTTGGTGAGTTTTCAGACCCATGCAGGATAAAGTTTTCCAGATGGTCAGATTTTCTCATTGATGAGTTGGTGCGGTGCTGGGGTAATTGGCCGTGGGTAAACTTTAAGCCTACTGTCCCAGAAGGCAGATAGAGGAGTGGCTGGGTAAATGCAAGACGGCCTACCTAGAAGGCATGCTTTGATTGTTACACCTTATTTTCAGTTGTTTCAGATGATTTGAGCCCATTTAAGCCTCACTCTGACACTCCCCCCATCTCCCCTGTCCTCATATCTGTCCCCCAAAACCCCTCATTTTCCCACCCATGCTAAATGCACTTCGACAAAAATCTAAGAAAGTTTTGACGGTACAATCTTGACACGGAAAATAAATTCCCAATTCATGGAAGCATCAACACTATAAATATCTTCAAGTGGGTGTTGCCTTCTAAGAAAACAACATTTTGTTTATCCTCCTGTTCCTTTGATTGACTCTTTAAGATTATGAATTTACAATTGCTTACTGAGATAATTGTAATGTTTGAAGCTCAACAAATCATTCATAAGGAATGGTCCTTAGGGAAATATTGACACAGAATTCTCTTGAAAATGCTTGAGCAGATGCTACACCAGCTGACTTGTCAATCAAAGTAGCCCAAAAGATCTTTTACACTGCTGCTGCCAGTTTTTTTTAGCATAAAGACTAGAAGATTGAAAGAAAGCTTCGGATTATGACAGTTAATTAAACCTTATCCACACTCTAAAAATGTTGACTTGATAAATTTGTGTCAGTCACCCTGAGAACATACAAATATAAAGCCAAAATGGGCTCTGTGTGATCTCAGCACTAATCTAAAATGGTCCTACTGAATTAGAACTTCATGCACTATCACTTTTACCATCCTGTCAAAAATCAGATATGTCAGAAGTGAGGCTGGGACTTTCATACCTGTGTCCCATCTGACATTTCAAAAGTTTGCAGAACCTTCCCAACTCCATGTCAAACCAATCTTTCAAGTTGAATTTAAGATATGAGATTCAAAAATAATTTACACAATTTACACAATTCTATGAGCCCTTTTTTAAGAAAAAAGATTAATGAGGTTAATTATGATTAGAGATGACCGTAATAATTAGATGCTATCTATATTAATTCCATTAACCCTGGGATATTATATGGCAATTTGGCTGGAAAGATTGAGAGAGATTAAAGTGTAAAGAATAACAGGCTTTAATAGTAGGAGAATAGAGAATAAAGGCAAGAAAGTTATGATAAGCTGGGAAAGAACATTGGTTTGGCATCATCTTGGGTAGTGCAGCAAATTCTGAGTGTAATGCTACAATTTAGGAAGAATGTGAAAACAATAGACAGTTTTTTTTATCCATTCATGGGATGCAGATGTTGCTGGCTAGGCCCATCCCTAATGGGGAAAGTGACGTTGAGCAGCCTTCTTGAAAAGATAGTCTTAGCGGCTTAAGTACAACAACTGTACTTATGTAGGATTTTGGCCCAGTGACAGTGGAAGATTGATGATATAGTTCCTAGTCACAGTGATGTGTGCCTTTGAGAGGAACTTGTGTGCCACCAATGTTATTGAATGTTGCCTAGCTCTTGCCACATTTGGACATGGACTGTATCAGTTTCTGAGGAATCATGAATGGTCCTGAACATTGTATAATCGCCCAATGAATATTCACACTACTGACCTTATGATAGAGTTGAAGGCCATTGATAGACAGCTGAAAATGATTGGGCCATGGACACTACTTTGTCCTGCAGAGATGTCCTATGGTATGCCATGGCCTCACAATGGCCACAATCCATGGGATCAGTCATTTAACAGAGGCATCAGGAAAACTGAAGCAGACTATTCAAGGAATGCTTGCAGAAGTAAACATGGAAGAAAAACAGAGCCATACTGGCTTCAGAACTAGCAAACATCTCAGCCTCATTTGTCCCTGTAAAAAAAAACTTTCTCTTGGAGAATGGAAAGATATTGCCTCTTGTAACCCCATGGCTAGCGTTGTTGAAGCCTAATATGCATGGTGGGAAATTATGCTAAATTTACCGAAGTGCCGGGGCAGCGCTGTGTGAAAGGAAGAAGTAAAACCAGACTGCTGACTGGGCAAGTGCTTGATGACGAACGTCATTCGATCTGTGGTTGCAAAAAGGGATAAAATAAGACTGGCAAGAGGAACAATAGAAGCAGGTGTCTCCTGTTTACACAACCCATGGGATCTCAGATTCATGGAGGTTCTGATCAAGGGATGCATCATCAAATAGTCTAGAAACAGCTTAAGAAAGAAGAGACATTGGAGACATTGGGAACAATAACTCAAGACCCACTATCATGAAGCAGAGACCCTGAGTTTGGCACTCAGAGTCAACTACGGCTTACTGGAGTGAACCTAGCCAGTTCATCATGCATGGATAATATTAAAGTTCAAGTCATGATGCTCACAGTGTAGTGAGTAGCAACCCGGAGTAGTGAGTTGAATACAAAGTTGTTAATAAGTAATGGCATCCATGTACATTATCAGTGATTTAAATACTACTCAAGATTAGTTGTACAAGGCTTTAGCTTGAGTTTCTTTTTCTCCATCATATCAGTTGATGCCTTAGTCCAAAGACCAATGCTATGTATCATGCCTTAGAGAGAATTTACAGTTAAAGACTACACAAGTTGTGGAACTTGAGTCTATAATGTTGTGGCTATGACGACTAGTTACTTAGCAATGCATTTGCAAATTTCATGCACAGGAATCAGTTGGTTTTCTGTGCTTGTTGTGGTAAAATGTGATTTCCTGTTTTAAGCAAACAATCGGCAGTTAGCCAATCCCTTAAGCGTGATTGATTCTTAGATTATTATCATTAACTTGACAGCAGGGTGGGGCACTAAATAAATTCTATTATGAACAGCCAGCACAGACACAATGTGCTGAATGGCCTGTTTCTGTGTTGCAACCATTCTATGATTCTGTAGGACTTTTGTCTACTAAAGTTCCTATGAACTGAGGCAGTAAGTATGATTATACAGGAATAACTTTAGGATATTGACTATTGACAAGAAGATTCATCTGCTGGAAACATGTACCAGGGACTTGGACATGTTCTTGTTGAGAACAAAAAGAAAAATGATGACACATGCATTTTTGAGCAACAATATGAATAGGTAGTGTAGCTGCTGTTTATTATAACAATAGTTCTGTGTTTAGTCTCTTTATGTACGTTTCTGCAAATGCCCAAATCTTTTCATTTAATTGCTCTGAGGGATAAAAAAAATCTCAAAATGTTAATTTGTTCTCATCTTTGGTTCCTATCTAGGGACCTTTAAAGGAAAATGTGTTTGGGTGAACTTCAGGTGAAAGTAGGGCTATTGTAACTTACTGATGCTTGGCATAGTTGAATAATTTATGACCATTATTTAGAATTGGGGGTCCCATTAAGCCAGTGTTATTTCAGCATTCCATAATTGGGACTACCTGTGTAGCATGAAACTTCAACTAACTGTACCACATTAGAAGTTAGCTTTCTGCAAACATAAACACATCTCTATATGAAAACAGAAAAGAGGTCATAAGATTCTTTTAAAATTTTGACTCATGTCAAACATTTATGACCTATTCCATTATTAATGTAGTGAATCAAAAATAAGAAGCATTTGTTCTTAGAAAAAAGTAGTAAACTAACCTAATATAGTTGGGCAAGGAGACCATGGTAATCTGACTTATGAGTAGCTGCCTCTCCTCCATTCTTCAAATTGGCTCCAGGGTCAGTGAAACATTTTCACCTGACACAGGTTGCTTATTTCCTATCATTGCCTAATTAACTGATGTACCATTTGGAACTGCTACTTCTCAATGAATATCAGAAAATTGCAATAAATTGTTAACTGCTTGCATTAGGAAGCTGTGATCATGAACCTTCTAAAATTAACATTACTGACTATAAATAAAGAACAGATGCTCATGTGAATAGAGTCATAGAGTTGCACAGTATGGTTCAACTCATCCATGCTGTCCAGACAGCCTAAATTAATTTAGCCCCATTTGCCAGCATTAGGCTCATATCCCTCCAAACCCTTCCTATTCATGCACCCATTCAGATGCCTTTTAAATGTTGTAATTGTACCAGCCTCTATCACTTCCTCTGGCAGCTTATTCCAGACAATCACCACCATCTGAGTGAAAAAGCTGCCCCTTGGGTCTCTTTTAAATATTTCCCCTCTCATCTTAAACTTTTGCCCTCTAGTTTTAGACCTCCCTAACCTGGGGAAAAAGTCTTGGCTGTTCACCCTATCCATGCCTCTCATAATTTTATGAATATTTATAAGGTCAACCTTCAGCCTCCGAAGTTCCAGGGAAAATAGCCCCAGCCTATTTAGCCTGTCCATAGAGCTCACACCCTCCAAACCCAACAACACTCTTGTGAGCAGAGATAATGGGAACTGCAGATGCTGGAGAACCCCAGATAACAAAGTGTGGAGCTGGATGAACACAGCAGGCCACGCAGCATCTTGGATGCTGCGTGGCCTGCTGTGTTCATCCAACTTCACACTTTGTTACCTAACACTCTTGTGACTCTTTGATGAACACTTTCACATTTAGCACATCTTTCCTACAGCAGGGAGACCAGAACTGAGCATAGTATTCGAAAAGTGGTCTAATCAATGTCCTCTACAGCTGCAATGTGATGTCTCAATTCTCATACTCAGTGCACTGGCCAGTAAAGATGTGTATCAAATGGGTTCTTCACTATCCTATCTACCTGTCACTCGACCTTCAAGGAACTCTGAAGCCTCACTCCAAGGTCCCTTTGTTCAGCAATGCTCCCCAGACCCCTACCATTAACCATATAATCCGTGCCCTGGTTAACCTTGCCAAAGTGCAACGCTTTACATTAATCTAAATTAAACTCCATCTGCCATTCCTTGGCCCATTGACTCATCTAATCAAGGTCCCATTTTACTCTGAGGTAACCTTCATCACTGTCCACTGCACCTCCAATATTTGTGTCATCTGCAGACTTATTAACTGTTCCTGCTATATTCAAATCCGTAACATTCATATAAATTACAAAAAGCAGTGGACCCAGCACTGATCCTTGCAGCACACTGCTGGTCACAGGCCTTCAGTCCAAAATGCAACCATCTACCACCACCCTCTGTCTCCTACCTTCAAACCAATTTTGTATCCAAATGGCTAATTTCCTCTGGATACCATATGATCTAACCTTGATAGCAAGTCTACCAGCTGTCGACGGCCTTGCTGAAGTCCATATAGACGTTGTGCCCTCATTTATCTTCTGTCAATGATCTCTTTGTACCTATTTTGCAGTACTCTGGGTAAGCAAAGGTAGAGAGAAAATATACATTAATAAAAAAAAATTTGGATTGTCATTAATAAGATAGCATAAAAGTAGAAACTGTACTATTACCCTTCAGGATATTGCCAAAGGCAGTTGAGATGTGCTAAAGGTTGTGGGATGGGCAGCAACCGCCACCAAATCTCAAGAATCAATTAAAGTTGCCAAAACCAGGTTAAAATTGTGTCATTGGTTTTGTGGATATGTTTTTAGAAATATTATCTTTCCTAATTTAATTGCAGATAAATACTCGGGTTTTTGAGCCAGTTTTTACTTTAGAAGTGTTTTAGTGTTTAATCAAAGATTTTATGATATTGCTAATAGAAGACTCTTGGATTTTTCTGCCTGACTTTCCTTCCTAAAGCCCTCACATTGTAGTTAAGTGAAAGGCACAAAGGAAAAAGCTCTACACTTACCGAACTCAAGGGCATAGAAAAGCAATCTTTAAACCACAACAGAAAGCACGATTGAAGTATTTCTTTCCTCATATAAATCATTAATGTGTTGTTCACCTCAAACATATGTTTCAAGTATTGGCAGGAACAGGTGGTGAACATTGGTGTTCCTGATGATTTATTGCCTTCTGAGTATTTTGTTCTTTTTGAATCTGTGGTTCAGGAGTTGCATCACGATCACTGCATAATAGGTTTGGGTATCTACCAAATAATGGTGCCAGGAATCTTGCAGAAGTACTGGGAAAATCAAAACAAAAATCTTGCAATTAGATTGACACGGTGGTTCTGTGGTTAGCACTGCCGCCTCACAGCACCAAGAACCCAGGTTTGATCCCACCCTTGGGCAACTGTCTGTGTGGAGTTTGCACATTCTCTCCGCATCCACGTGGGTTCCTTCGGGTGCTCCGGTTTCCTCCACAGCCCAAAGATGTGCAGTCTAGGTGGATTGGCCATGCTAAATTGCCCATAGTGTTCAGGGATGTGTAGATGAGGAGGATGAGTTTGGGGGGATGCTCTGAGGGTTGGTGTGGATTTGTTGGGCCAAAAAGCCTGTTTCCACACTGTCACGGTTCTATGATTCATTTTTTCCTGCCTGATTGGATGCAAAACTGCCATTGTATAGTTAAGATAGTACTGTGTTTGTTTTTTCAGGAGGCCCAGGTTTAAGTCCCTTCTCCTCCAACGTCTCTGAACAGTTTGATTAGAAAAAATGTTTGAGGTGTATGAATGGGCCCTCAGGTGGTGCAAAGGTAGAGTCTCTACCCCTGAACTGGGAGACCTGGGTTCAAGAGGTGCTGCTCCAGAGGTGTGTGACGACATCTCTGAAAAGGTTGATTAGAAAAATAGGTTAGAAGGATGCGTTGATTGGAATAGCGGGTAAAGATTGCCATAGATTATAAATGTCAACTGACTGGGCTGAAAAATGTGGACCCTTTTGCAGTCCTGTGGTACTAGCCTGGATTCAAGTCCCACCTACTCCAGAGGTGAATAATAACATCTCTGAACACGTTAATTCGAAAATTAGATGAAAACACATCCTGGGGGCTCTCTTGGAAGAATAGTAGAGTTCCCATCCCTGAACCAGGAGGCTTGGAGTTAGGAGTGTGTTAAAACACATCTGAACAAGTTGATTAGAAATTAAATGGAAATGTACCCTTAAGGGAGTGAGACAGTGGTTAAGTGACAATGTTACTGAATCTGAAATGTGGGGATATTTGCCACCTAATACATTGGGAGGCAATGCTCTAATGTATTAATGTTGGACTATTACTCTAAAGACCAAACAAATGGTCTAGGGGCCTGGGTTAGAATCCACCAAGTATCCAAAATGGTAGGTTGATTGATTTGTGACTTTAAAAATATATTTTCGACTCTCATGGAACAGTGGCAGTGCCCCTACCAAGAGGTTAGAAGACCTGGGTTCAAGTCTCACTTGTTTCTAACATATTTCTGAACAGGTTGGTTTAAAAAAAAACATGAGAATGTGTCCTGCAAACCTTTCCATTGATGTGAACAATGCTTTTGAGCTATTTTGAGTCTTCATAATTTCTACTTATGCACTAATTAAAGCCATGAATTTAATTTCCACACTTTTGATTCACATATCTATTTATGAACATTCTTTTATTTTGTTTCTAAGTACATTTGACTGAAAAAAAAGTTTCTTCACCTAAATAATCTAAAAATACAAAGTGCTGCAAATACTCAGCAGGTCAGGCAGTAACTATGAAGAGAGGAACAGAGTGAATGAGCTGGAATTTTGCATAGCTTGGTGGAGTCCAGAGGTCTATAACAATGCTAGGTAGAATCCAAAATGATGAGGTCACACAGTTCTTGCAAATTCTACCCATATTGACAATGGTTGGGCATGAATCGCACTAATAGATATCTAGAACTCAACAGTTAAAATTAGTACTGAGCTCACACTGGCTCCATTTTGGCTGTTCCACAATGCATAAGTTATAAATTGTTGGACGAGATATAAATGCTCTTCAAGGATGGATTAGATCTGTGAAGTGCAGTGGTCTGGGTTATTTAAACCCCTGACTCTTTAAACTTTACAAACCAAGCTGCAGCTATTAGAATAAAATAATAAACGTGCTGCATTGATGTATGTCAGATGGCTTGTCTTTTTTTTAAGAAAATCATTCATGAGATTGATCATCACCGGTAATAAAGAGTTGCCCCAGAGGGCAATAATGAGTGAACCGCACTAGAACCAAACGCACACAAGACCATGGTAAGGATGGTAGATTTCATTCCCCTGAGGACATCAGTGAATCACATGGTTATTTTTACAATAATTGACAGTGGCTACATCTTTCATTGAGATAGCTTTTAAATTCCAGTTTAGCTTAATTTAATGTGAAACATTATCTTTTGTTCCTGTGATTTGGATTGAATTTATTTCCCAAGACATATTGCACTATTTACATGGCTCGCTGTTGCAGAAAGGCAGCCAACATCAAAGGCCCATCACACCCTGGTAATGATCTCTTACAACCTCTTCCATCACGTGCACAAGCAGGTTCAGGAACAGCTTCTTTCCAGCTGTTATCAGACTGTTGAATGGACCCTAGCCTCAAACAATGTAACCTGCAATATAACTTGCTTCTAAGTCTTTTTGATCTGTACATCCTTTGCTTGCTGTGATTTGCCAGTATCACTCATAAACAAAGATTTTCACTGTATTTTGGTACTTGTAACTATAAAATCAATCATTACGGTAGTCAATGAATGCTTGACTGAGTTTGAAAACTTCCAACACACTTATCTCAGTGGTGGCAGAGATGCTAAGAAAAATTTTTGACTGACAGTTTCGGGAGAATACTAAATAATTATCTGTCTTTGATGTGGTTACTGTGGAGAAATAAACTGTTTTACTGGATATTTTGAGGATGCCTTGTCTTTGCATGTGGAGGCAGAATGATCAACAGCTGCCATCATAAAATAAAGCCTGTAAACAAAAAGGAGCAGAGGTTATGGTCTAAGATTTTAATATGGAATAATTTTTAAAAAGCTAGAAATAATTAGATCAGACGCTAAATCATAAAAAAATCTTTTCACAGGATTAACATTTCAGGTTGATGTTCTTTTATCAGAACAGGAAATTGTAAAGCTCTGCATTGAAAAGACTGATTGCCAATCTTTATCATTTATCATGTTTAGGTAATTTTGTAATAACTTTTGTTATGAGCTTAATGGACAATTACAATAAGTTCTTCAAAGAGAGATAATGGGAACTGCAGATGCTGGACAATGCAAGATAACAAAGTGTGGAGCTGGATGAACACATCAGGCCAAGCAGCATCTTAGGAGCATAAAAGCTGACGTTTCAGGCTTAGATCCTTCAACAGAAAAGGGAGATGGGGAGAGGGTTCTGAAATAAATAGGGAGAGAGGGGGAGGCGGATTGAAGATGGACAGAGGAGAAGATAGGTGGTGAGCAGGCAGACAAGTTAAAGGGGCGGGGATGGAGCCCGTAGAGGTGAGTGTAGGTGGAAAGGTAGGGAGGGGATAGGTCAGTCCGGGGAGGACGGACAGGTCAAGGGAGTGGGATGAGGTTAGTAGGTAGGAAATGAAGGTGCAGCTTGAGGTAGAAGGAGGGGATAGGTGAGACGAAGAACAGGTTAGGGAGGCGGGGACGAGTGGGGCTGGTTTTGGGATGCAGTGGGGGGAAGGGGTGATTTTGCAGCTGGTGAAATCCACATTGATACCATTGGGCTACAGGGTTCCCAAGCGGAATATGAGCTGCTGTTCCTGCAACCTATGGATGGCATCATTATGGCACTGCAGGAGGCCCAGGATGGACATGTCATCTCAGGAATGGGAGGGGGAGTTGAATGCTGTTTTTATGAAACTTACAGTCAAGTGGCACAACTTTGACAACAAAGTTTAAACATTTTATTTTATCTATGCATGTACTCCTTCACTGAAGTTGCTGTACGGCTTACAAATCATTAGAAATACCATTAACCTTGTCATTACATTGACAACACATTCTGACTCATGGATATGAATGTATTGCTTTGAGAGGATAGAATTTATGTTAGCACTTAAAATATTGGTATTCATGGTGAAGATTTCATGCTTGACCTGAATTTCGATAGCACTGATGTATATGTCTATGATTAATCTGATCCTGCTATGACAATGTGCTCTAAATTGTGGGCCATTATGTGGCTTCAGGTATACCTTATGCACCATTCTTTGGGGATGTCCTGCCCCTGAGAACTGTGGTCAGTCAAAATCACCAGCAATGGCCACATCTGGGACTACATCATGCTTTTGATGATGATCATTTCTGGACCTGGATATTAAGATAATTAAAAGGTAAAGGTCCAAAGGCAAGCTATCAGGCCCAGAGAACAAGGGTGAAGGATTGGAACCTTAGTGAACAAGGTAAAAGGTTACGGAGGTGTCGGGGGTGGCGGGGGGGGGGGGGGGGGGGGGGGGGGGGTGGGGGGGGGGTGCGGGGAGGTGGGGTCAAGAACTTTTTGGAACTTCCATTAAAGAAGAGCCATCGGCCCTCACCTGCCACCAGACCCAGTTATGAAAACAACTGGGTTTCACACTTGGAACACAGTTTTCTCCATTATGGGAAAATTCTGGCTGGTCTGGAGAGAGATGAGTAGGTGCTGGCCCCCATGGCAGTCCACTTGCCCTCCCACGCATAATATTCAACCCAAAGAGTATTGTGACATGATGATATAGATTAGCTTTGAGTGGCCTGCATTTACTCCTGCGTTAAACTGAGTCTGAAGCTTAGTGAACACATTACTGATGACAACGTTGTATAGTTCGGTCAGATATAGTACAGGTTCCTTACTTGCTGACTTTGCTAGAATTATGCTACTTTCACTCTCCTTACTAAGTGCTTGATCAACCATATGAGGCTAACAGAATAAAGCTTGCACAATTTTCAGAAACTTTGTTGCATTTCCTACTGAACTACATCAACATAATGACTTTTAACAAACAAAATATTGTCTGAAGCCTTGTAGAATGCTGCCTTATCTGACAAAGCAACAGTGAACAGCATAGGAGTGTTTTGTAAGAACTTGGGAGATACCGAAAGGTCTCATATGCTGAGAGATCATTGGGAACATTGGAGAGAGATTTTTAGTTAATATTACCCTAGCTTGTCTTTTCATCTGGTGAAATACTCAGCAGAATAACCAAACCTTTACCTCATAATTGCAGGGCCGAAGGGCCTGTTTCCACGTTGTAAGTAATCTAATCTAATACCTTGATTAGTCATGTATTAAATTGCACATTCCATCACTTATTGCAAAATACGCTGGAATGAGCAGATTAAACACATGTACAGACTATAAATGATTTTGTGAACATTGTCGGCCATTAGGATCCTAAAACCTGTTCTTTAATTCAATTAGACTGAATTCTGAATTACATCTCTATTCTCTGTTTATTACCTGGACATATCTTTTAAAAACTCATCGATGTTTACAGCACAGAAGGAGGCCATTTGACCCATCATGTCCACAAAAGGTCAACAAAGATCTGACTAACTAAACTCTTTTTCCAACTTTTCACCCAGAGCCAAAGTTTGGCTTTAGGAAGGGAGACGTGTCTCACTTTGAGCCACCCTCACACTCTTGCTGCTGATTTCCCCTGTCCATTCCCCGCCCCACCTCATTGTTCTGTTCTCATCCCACCATTTCCACTCAGCTCACAATCACGTGGGGTCTGGAGTCCCTCAATGATGCTGGGCAACTGATGGCTTCATTTGTCTGCCACATTTCCCGCAACACATCCCTCACACCCCACCCCTGCAATAACCGCCCTAAGAGAATCCCCCTCATCCTCACATACCACCCCATCAACCTTCGGATACAACGCATCATCCTCTGACACTTCCGCCACCTACAATTCGACCCCACCACTAAAGACATTTTTCCATCCCCACCCTTGTCTGCCTTCCAGAGAGACCACTCTCTCCGTGACTCCCTTGTCTGCTCCACACTCCCCTCCAACCCCAAAACACCCGGCACCTTCCCCTGCAACCTCAGGAAGTGCTACACTTGCCCCCACACCTCCTCCCTCACCCCCATCCCAGGCCCCAAGATGACTTTCCATATTAAGCAGAGGTTCACCTGCACATCCGCCAATGTGGTATACTGTATCCATTTTACCCGGTATGACTTCCCCTACATTGGGGAAACCAAGCGGAGGCCTGGGGACCACTTTGCAGAACACCTCCGCTCGGTTCACAATAAACAACTGCACCTCCCAGTCGCAAACCATTTTAACTCCCCCTCCCATTCCTTAGACGACATATCCATCATGGGCCTCCTGCAGTGCCACAATGATGCCACCTGAAGGTTGCAGGAACAGCAACTCATATTCTGCTTGGGAACCCTGCAGCCCAATGGTATCAATGTGGACTTCACAAGCTTCAAAATCTCCCCTTCCCCCTACAGCATCCCAAAACCAGCCCAGCTTGTTCCTGCCTCCTGAACCTGTTATTCCTCGCACCTATCCCCTCCTCCCACCTCAAGCTGCACCTCCATTTCCCACCTACCAACCTCACCCCCCATCCTTGACCTGTCCGTCCTCCCTGGACTGATCTATCCCCTCCCCACCTCCTCACCTATACTGTCCTCTCTACCTATCTTCTCCTCTATCCATCTTTGGTCTGCCTCCCCCTCTCTCCCTATTTATTTCAAAACCCTCTCCCCATCTCCCTTTTCCGATGAAGGGTCTAGGCCCGAAACGTCAGCTTTTGCACTCCTGAGATGCTGCTGGGCCTGCTGTGTTCATCCAGCCCCACACTTTGTTATCTTAGATTCTACAGCATCTGCAGTTCCCATTATCTCTGACGGCTTCATTGTTGCCTGTAGCGACAACTTCCTGTAGTGCTCTATGCAAGGGACAATTGCTAGTCTCTGCTTGGCTGGTATCGATATTGAGTGGGATTTCTGTCCCAGAACATTGATCTGAAGGAAGGCCTTCTGTTGCTTGACACTTTATACATTGGGCAGTCCCAAAGCATATGACGTGAAGTTTCTACTGGCTCTCCGTCCAGCAGGTAAGATTGTGGTCACTTCCACTTTTAATGATCGCAGCTGATGTTAATATTGAATTAGTCAGATCCCAGAATGATCGATCATATGTTTAGTGTTTGCATCTGATTAACATTGTGTTTAGTTAACAAAACATGAGGCTGCAGATAAACTTTAACTGTTGAATATAAGTTTATTACACTAAAAGAGAATAAACAAACAAAGCTGTCTATGTATAATGAAATGTGAGGCTGGATGAACACAGCAGGCCAAGCAGCATCTCAGGAGCACAAAAGCTGACGTTTTGGGCCTAGACCCTTCATCAGAGAGGGGGATGGGGAGAGGGAACTGGAATAAATAGGGAGAGAGGGGGAGGCGGACCGAAGATGGAGAGTAAAGAAGATAGGTGGAGAGGGTGTAGGTGGGGAGGTAGGGAGGGGATAGGTCAGTCCAGGGAAGACGGACAGGTCAAGGAGGTGGGATGAGGTTAGTAGGTAGCTGGGATGAGGTTAGTAGGTAGCTGCACCTTCCACCCCAACCTTCAGTTCACCTGGGCCATCTCCAGCACATCCCTCACCTTCCTGGACCTCTCAGTCTCCATCTCAGGCAACCAGCTTGTAACTGATGTCCATTTCAAGCCCACCGACTCCCACAGCTACCTAGAATACACCTCCTCCCACCCACCCTCCTGCAAAAATTCCATCCCCTATTCCCAATTCCTCCGCCTCCGCCGCATCTGCTCCCACGATCAGACATTCCACTCCCGCACATCCCAGATGTCCAAGTTCTTTAAGGACCGCAACTTTCCCCCCACGGTGATTGAGAACGCCCTTGACCGCGTCTCCCGCATCTCCCGCGACACATCCCTCACACCCCGCCCCCGCCACAACCGCCCCAAGAGGATCCCCCTCGTTCTCACACACCACCCTACCAACCTCCGGATACAACGCATTATCCTCCGACACTTCCGCCATCTACAATCCGACCCCACCACCCAAGACATTTTTCCATCCCCTCCCCTGTCTGCTTTCCGGAGAGACCACTCTCTCCGTGACTCCCTTGTTCGCTCCACACTGCCCTCCAACCCCACCACACCCGGCACCTTCCCCTGCAACCGCAGGAAATGCTACACTTGTCCCCACACCTCCTCCCTCACCCCCATCCCAGGCCCCAAGATGACATTCCACATTAAGCAGAGGTTCACCTGCACATCTGCCAATGTGGTATACTGCATCCACTGTACCCGGTGCGGCTTCCTCTACATTGGGGAAACCAAGCGGAGGCTTGGGGACCGCTTTGCAGAACACCTCCGCTCAGTTCGCAACAAACAACTGCACCTCCCAGTCGCAAACCATTTCCACTCCCCCTCCCATTCTCTTGATGACATGTCCATCATGGGCCTCCTGCACTGCCACAATGATGCCACCCGAAGGTTGCAGGAACAGCAACTCATATTCCGCCTGGGAACCCTGCAGCCATATGGTATCAATGTGGACTTCACCAGTTTCAAAATCTCCCCTTCCCCCACTGCATCCCTAAACCAGCCCAGTTCATCCCCTCCCCCCACTGCATCACACAACCAGCCCAGCTCTTCCCCCCCACCCACTGCATCCCAAAACCAGTCCAACCTGTCTCTGCCTCCCTAACCGGTTCTTCCTCTCACCCATCCCTTCCTCCCACCCCAAGCCGCACCCCCAGCTACCTACTAACCTCATCCCACCTCCTTGACCTGTCCGTCTTCCCTGGACTGACCTATCCCCTCCCTACCTCCCCACCTACACCCTCTCCACCTATCTTCTTTACTCTCCATCTTCGGTCCGCCTCCCCCTCTCTCCCTATTTATTCCAGTTCCCTCCCCCCATCCCCCTCTCTGATGAAGGGTCTAGGCCCGAAACGTCAGCTTTTGTGCTCCTGAGATGCTGCTTGGCCTGCTGTGTTCATCCAGCCTCACATTTCATTATCTTGGAATCTCCAGCATCTGCAGTTCCCATTATCTCTGTCTATGTATACACCAGTTGAAAAGATCCAGGCACAACCAGTGAATCCAAGTTTCAAACTGTTTCCCAACACCTACACTATCTGTTACAGATCCTCAAGAAGAGCGAAATCTCACTGCTATGTAGGTTTTAAATTTCTACCCGATACTTTTCATCTTCTTCTCCTTGACATTGTGAGGTTTTTTAAAATAATTCCTTTCAAGTCAGATGGCATGAACCTTTCACAACTCTGATTGCTTAATCATTTTCATTTCTAATTACTTGAAGCCTTGGATTGAAAATCTCCTGACTTCGAACTTCTACAAATTAAAACTCTGGAGTAGAGTGATTGGTTCCCTGAACCGACTTGATTATTGTGCTAGGAGAAACTAACCTCAAATTCTTCTGAAGTGAGATCTTGAACCTCCTGAAGTTAAAACTAAGCTGATGGCCTTAATGTGTTTACGCTACCTGTCATAAACTCAGCAGAATAAACATTTTATCCATTAACACTATGTGCGTTCTCCAGGCACTTGACTGAAAGCACATGCTTTCCCTGAAATAATGTGTTTAGGTCATTATCCAAATTAATTTCTGACCTTTTTTTCTACAAAAAGCACTCAACAATATTCTCGTTGACGATACTCAGTCTGGGCGCCATTTGTTCCTGAGCTTATTATATCCTTCATTCAAATCTGGACAGCAGAGTTGAACTTTTGGATAAGTACGTGTATAGGAAAGGTTTGGAGGCAGATGGGCCAGGAACAGGCAGGTGGAATTAGTTTAGTTTGGGATTATGTTTGGTATGGACTGGAGGGTCTGGTTCCATGCTGTGTGACTGTATGACAAGTGCAGCAGATGCCACTACCACCTAGGGTCACAGTTAAGCCACAGACCTTCCTGATTTGAAATTATATCATCATTCTGTCGCTGTCATTGGATGAAAATCCTGTAATTTCCTCTCTAACAGTATATAGATGTATTTACATTTCATGGACAGCAACAGCCTCAGAAGGCCACCTGCTACCACCTTCTCGAGTAATTAAGGGTACGTTATAAATACTAGTCTAATTAGTGTCACCCACAACTATCAACATCAGGGGGTTACCAACTAAATTAACAGCTAATTTTATTTCTAAATTGCTGACAAATCATTTCTGATTACTTCTCTGTCGTCAAAATCCCTTTTTCCTTTCCAACCAGCTCGCTTAGGTATTAATCCACCCAAAAAAAGCTTAATTTTAATTCACTTCAATGGGAGACTGTGGCATATTGATAATGTCACTGGTCTAGTGACCCAGAGATCCACACTAATGCTTGGGGACAAATGTTCAAATCTCACTATGGCTGATAGCGATATTTGAACTTGGAATCAAAAGCAGGATTAGACCATTTGGCCCATTGAGTGGGCTCTGCCATTCTATCATGTTGACTATGTAACCACTGTCAAATGATGCAAAAAATTACATCTGATTCACTCATGTCTTTTGGGGAAGATTCCATGAGGGGAAGATGGAAATCTACTATTATTTTACCCGAACTGATCTACATATGACTGTAGACCAACAGCAATGTGATTGACTCTTAACTTCCCACTGATAGTCCTAAAAAGCCACTGAGTTCAAGGGCAATTAGGGATGGGCAATATTAATACTGTTGCAGGGTGCTACACACTAAAGCAACTAGGCTTTGAGATTGACAGAAAAGTCTTCCATTCCATCAATGTTTCCGCTATAATAAAATGTGAGGCTGGATGAACACAGCAGGCCAAGCAGCATCTCAGGAGCACAAAAGCTGACGTTTCGGGCCTAGACCCTTCATCAGAGAGGGGGATGGGGAGAGGGAACTGGAATAAATAGGGAGAGAGGGGGAGGCGGACCGAAGATGGAGAGTAAAGAAGATAGGTGGAGAGAGTGTAGGTGGGGAGGTAGGGAGGGGATAGGTCAGTCCAGGGAAGACGGACAGGTCAAGGAGGTGGGATGAGGTTAGTAGGTAGCTGGGGGTGAGGCAGGTGCTGAGGAAGGTGATGTGGCTGTGGTACCTGGTTTGCTTCAGGACATGGTCGAGCAGTTTCAAGGCCGAAGAGATTACAAGAGAGTTGCAATGGGAGAGAGATTCCCTGAGGTTGGTCCGGAGGGAGGAGGGTAACTTCTTCAGGTTAGGCATCCCTGGAAGAGGCTTCGCAGTGAGGTTAAAATAGTATCAGAGATAATGGGAACTGCAGATGCTGGAGAATTCCGCTATATTTGACCATTGTTGCCATATTTTTGAAATCTGTACCAGATATCCAGAGAGATGCCATGATTCTTCCATACTAGAGAATCACAGATGACTGCCTCCTTCCAAGGTCCATGGGCCATACAGGAGTAGCTGTTGGAAGAGATTGGCTAGTCCCTCAAAACATGGCTCATGGTATCTTTATGGACACTCAGACTGATTCAGGCTGAGGGCACAGTGCTGCTTACACTTCCACCAGAGTAATTGTAGAACTGACCATAGGCCTCCTTAAGATGTCTGACCTCTTCAGCAGAAAGGGTGTGCCACATCTTTGTGGAATCCTGTGCCCGTCGTAACTGAACAAAGAGGCAATGTCCTGATGTGGAGGAAATCGGGGATAAACAGCAATCTTCTGATAATGAAGGTGAGGATGTTACAACCCTGACAGGAAGACAATGCTAAGATCAAGCTTGTTATTTTGTGAGTCATTGCAAATTCAAAATATGACTATCTTAAACTCGAGGATGGCAAGTGTCTGATTACGATCATCATCTAAGATAAAAGCAAACTCATGCTAGATTTTATCAAGAAACTAGAAAAGTGAAAACTTATTTATTAGAACAAATTTATCCTTTAAAACATGGCAAATGCATTATTAGTTACGAACATGCAAACTTAATGGTACCTTCTTTGCATTCAAACACACACATATTCATTCACAACTTGAACTCACTTAGCAGACAAATGGCTTTTCAGGAACATCGTGGTTAGAAAACACAAACAAAAAGGAACAAAGTTAATGGATTGAGACTTTAAACTGCAAACTGAAATAAAGTGACTTTTTAACAGTTCTTTTGGATTTTGGAATTGATCTCACATTGTTGTCAACTGTGGTGACCCTCAATTCTGAGCTCGTCAGTTGACTGTAGATCTCAGTTGACTTAAGTTGGATGTTTTTCTTTTCAAAGTCTGATTTTCTTCCACTGACAGAGGGAGAGAGTTAATTCTTGCTTGCAGCCTGTTGGAGGTCAGAACTCATGTCTCTCTTTTCAGTTCTGTGACAAATTGCTCCTTAAAACCAATCCCAAAGTTGTTGCCAACCAGTTTCTTTTCTTTCAACCCTAAGGCATTTAGTTCCAGTTTGTCTGAAAGAAGTACTAAATAAGGTTTCAGTTGATTGTTGCTCTCTCTTGTATAACCAAGTTACGAACTCCACTTTTTCCATAAGTCATAAATAAATTCAGATCACTCTCTGCAACAAAGCAACCCAAAGTTCCAATTTCTAGAAAATATTTTAAATAAAATACATATAGTCCTTACAAGGATGAGGATCAGGACATTGACCAAGAGGGACATCCAGAAAAGCATGGTAGTGCAACGTTTAAGTGGATGTGCAAACTCAAAGATAACCTATTTAAAACCTGTTTACAGGAAGAGTGAGCTGGGTTTGGACTTCCTTTAACAGCGTGACTTCCTGTTGGTTGGTTGGCAAGCAACACCTGTTTAGATTTAGATCTAGATTTTATTGTCACATGTTCTCAAGTACAGGGTATAAGAATATAGTAGAAAGTGTACAATGTTGTTGCACAGAGCTCCATCTTAGGTACAACGTCAAAAATAGAGGAATAAAGAAATACATGAAAATGTTCAGCATTACAGTCTTCTTCGCATAAAAGAAGAAAAAATAAAGAAACAATGTTAAAATGTCAAGCATTACAATCGTTTCTTGGACCTTGGGCCTACAGAAGCTTGAAGCAGAGCTTCCCTAAGGGGGCTCGCTCTCCTCCATGCTGGGCTAAGACCTGTCTGAGCACGCCAGGCTTTGATGCCACTTGCTGCAACCGCCATCTGGGCGCACTCTGGGTCCCAACTTCTACCAGGGTCTGTCACTGATGCTGCATCCACAACTCCACACACTGGGCCTACTCTCCTCCACACAGGGCTCACTTGAGGCCCACCCCTGACACCAAGCGTGCTCAAGAAATAAGTGAGGTAGAGAAAAAAAAAGAGAAGAGAAAGAAAAAGTAAGGAAAAGAAGTCAGAGCAGATGAGTCCTGGTTCAGGAGCCCTACTCCACTGCTATGTTGGTATACTGCCACTGTAAAGGACATGGGAACCTTTTTGCAGACCTTGACCTTTTCTGTTGCAGAATAAATGTTTGCTATCCATCAGGTTTTATGCCTGACACCTCTGGGTGATCCTGCTTTTAAGCCACTACACACAATAAGTCCTACAATTAGGAATAAAAACACAAGTTGTTGAGATGGGCAATGAAAATCACATGTGGCTAAGGTATAGTAGCTATTCAGGTTTTTTCTGTAGTGGAGTCCTTCATGATAGATAGTAGGTAAGTCTTCAATGTTGCATCCTGAAATGTAGGACAGTGTTTACCCTGAGAGAGGAAGCACTTTGTGCAGCTTCTCTCCGTGGACCACTGCACTATGAGAAAGAGTGGTCATGTAAACTTGCCATGGTAAACCTCCCATGAAAATCTGATAGATACAATGAACCTTTGACTCCAGAAATATGTGGAATCATCACTGATTTTGTACTGTGACTAACAGTGTGGATCTAAGTTTAGATTGATGTGTGAAGGGGAGGTCCACATTGCATTTACACTCAGTGCTGTTCATATTAAAGTGCAACAGTCTGGCTGCAGTCATCAAGGTTCAAAGATTTATGGTATCTATAAAAACAGCTACTTGTAAGAAATGAGCAATGCTTGGCCATTACAACTTCTTTCATCCATGGGATGATCAAAGAGCTGCTCGTCTCTCTTGGTGTGATTTAACCAGCTCAGCAATGAGAAAGGCACTGGAATAGGAATTTTTAAGACATATATATTTACAAATGGGCAAAATAATTTATAATGATATCCATCATTTAGGAGCCAATAAGAATGAGGAATTTAAGGTAATTTATATCAACAGAGAAAGAATTTGAGGTACCTTAAGGGAGTAAAAGCCAAAAAATCCCCAGGACCGCATGGCCTACATTCTATGGTCTAAAAGAGATGATGTCAGCCTTCCTTCTTCTCTGATGCTGCTTGACCTGCTGTGTTCATCCAGCTCTACACCTTGTTATCTCAGATTCTCCAGCATCTGCAGTTCCAACTCTCTCGGCTGCAGAGATGTACTGGTCATGGTTTTGCATAATTCATCAGAAACCAGAGCTGTCCTAGTGGATTGGAAGCTGGTAAATATAGCATAACTATAAAGGAAAAGAGGATGCGAGAAGACTGGGGCTTAATACGCCAAAAGTCTGACGTCAGTCTTTGGAAAAAATTTGGGATCTAGTATTAGGAAAGACCTGACAAAACACTTAGAAAACAATAATATAAGAAGACTTAGTCAACATGATTGTTCAAAAGATAAATTGTATTTGAAATTTATAACAGGATTTTGAGGATATAAGTAGTTAGATAGTTAAAGAAGAAATAGTAGTTGTTTGGATTTCCAAAGTACATTCAATAATGTGCTGCACAAGAAGCTAATGCACAAGATTAGGGTTTATGAAATTGGAGTAATGATTTTGTATTTAGAGAGGAGTCGTTAATGCACAGAGAGCAAAGAGTAATCATAAATAGGGCATTTCAATATGGTTAGGTTGTGGAGTACTGAGGTCTCAGCTATTTGTATCTGTAGTAATAATGCAGTGGCAAAAAGAATCAAAGAATTAACCTAAGTCTGCTGACATACCAAGCCACGTGGAACCTGTAAGGAGAAGTTCAAAGAGATATAAAGAGGTTAAGCAAGTGACAACAAGATGACAGGTGGAATATAATACATGAAGTGTGAGGTTACCCGTTTTGGTAGTGTTATCATCCTGGCTGGTGTTACTTCTGGGCAAGTCAGATCCCAGGCTGCAGCATTTTTCTTATCATCTAACACTTCAATCTTTGAGTGAACAATAAGCAGTGCTGCAGAATTTGTTTCAACAAGGATCAGAATTATGTTACGTGAAAGATATGAAAACAAAATAGAACAAGCCGGGCTATTTACATGTTGCATGTTTTGAAAGATTTTGAAACTCACAGTAAAATACAATGTTCCATCTATTCCACAAATTGACAGATATCAATTACTAGTGAGAATTCAATTCTCTATGTCATCTATTGACTGATGTAACTGTTGCTTACAGTTCCTGGCTTAGAGGGTCTGATAACTTCTTCCTCGAGTATTCACACAGCTGAGCTTACTCCTGTACACATGCCATATCCTGTCTTTAGTAAATAAACAATCTTTCTTGAACTGCCATCAATTCTGAACAAGGGACAGTAGAACTGAAGTGGTACCTCTGATTTCTCTCTCCAGATGCTGAAAAACCTGCTGAGTTTCTCCAGCAATTTTTGGTTTTGTTTTTCTTTGAGTTTAGCCTTTCTCATGTTCAAATAACCTCATCAGGGTATAAATAAATATTTGTGGGAATGGAGCTTTCAAACTAAATGCTTACTCTGAGGTAACCCATTTCTAACTTTTCCGATTTAACTCCTTGCTCCACGAGAACTGTGTTCTTACATTTAACTTCAATCAAGCCATCTGTGAACTGAAACCAAATGTCACCCAGGATTTGGCTAATGCTCTTCAATGATCATATCATCCATTTGTAGAACTCTCCTAATGCAAACAAATTCCCATTAGCAGTGCAAGAACTAATTGTCTCACATTGGTTTGAAAATATCATGGCTCCCTAAATACTAAGTCAATCGTAAACCCCTCACACACACAGACCAAAATGCTTTTGCACTAAGTCAAAATCCAAACTCAAAATAAATAATGTTAAAATACTTATAAATCAAACACATCACAATGTAGTAAGAATAAAAACATAATATTATTCAAGGCTTGAAACTTCTAAATATTGATGTTCATAAAGATTTGAGAATTCTTGTAAAAGGAACACAATCCTAGCATGCACAACAGAAAACAGTTAGGAAGATAAATGCTGCATTGCGTTTATTTCACAGAGGAGTGGTTTTATAGGGTCAGAGATAATGGGAACTGCAGATGCTGGAGAATCCGAGATAACAAAGTATGGAGCTGGATGAACACAGCAGGCCAAGCAACATCTTAGGAACACAAAAGCTGACCTTTCGGGCCTAGACCCTTCATCAGAAAAGGGGGAGGGGAGGGGGTTCTGAAATAAATAAATAGGGAGAGAGGAGGAGGTGGATCGAAGATGGATGGAGGAGAAGATAGGTGGAGAGGAGTCAGACAAGTTAAAGAGCTGGGGATGGAGCCAGTAAAGGTGAATGTAGGTGGAGAAGTAGGGAGGGGATAGGTCAGTCCGGGGAGGACGAACAGGTCAAGGGGGCGGGATGAGGTTAGTAAGTAGGAAATGGGGGTGCGGCTTGAGGTGGTAGGAGAGGATAGGTGAGAGGAAGAACAAGTTAGGGAGGCAGGGATGAGCTGAGCTGGTTTTGGGATGCAGTAGGGGGAGGGGAGATTTTGAAGCTTGTGAAGCCCACATTGATACAATTGGGCTGCAGGGATCCCAAGCGGAATATGAGTTGCTGTTCCTTCAACCTTCAGGTGGCATCGTTGTGGCACTGCAGGAAGCCCAGGATGGACATGTCATCTAAGGAATGGGAGGGGGAGTTGAAATGGTTCGCAACTGGGAGGTGCAGTTGTTTATTGAGAACCAAGCGTAGGTGCTCTGCAAAGCGGTCCCCAAGCCTCCACTTGGTTTCCCCAATTAGAGGAGGCCACCCGGGTACAATGGATACAGTATACCACATTGGCAGATGTGCAGGTGAACATCTGCTTGATGTGGAAAGTCTTCTTGTGTCCTGGGATGGGGGTGAGGGAGGAGGTACAGGAGGCAGGTGTAGCACTTCCTGAGGATGCAGGGGAAAGTGCTGGGTGTTGTGGGGTTGGAGGGGAGTGTGGAGCGGACAAGGGAGTCACAGAGAGAGTGGTCCCTCTGGAAAGCAGACACGGGGGGGGAGGGAAAAATGTCTTTGGTGGTGGGGTGGAATTGTAGATGGCGGAAGTGTTGGAGGATGATGCGTTGGATCCGTAGGTTGGTGGGGTGGTACGTGAGGACTAGGGGGATTCTCTTTTGGTGGTTATTGCAGGGATGGGGTGTGAGGGATAAGTTGCCGGGGACACGGTTGAGGGCATTCTCGATCACTGCAGGGGGATATTGTGGTTCTTGAAAGGTGAGGACATCTGAGATGTATGGGAGTGGAATGCTTCATCCTGGAAGCAGATGTGGCAGAGGCAAGCAATTTGGAAAAGGGGATGGAATTTTGGAAGGTAGCTGTTTTCAAATTTGCTGTTGTGAAAAGTCCATGTTTGAATCTGGTCAGTAACATTACAGTAATGTAATTGACATCCAAGAAAAAGAATATCTTGCTACAATTGTTCAGGGCTTTGGTGAGACCAAATCTGGAATTCAATGTGTAGTTTTGGACTGCATCTTTAAGGAAGGATATACTTGTGATGGAGATAATGGAACGAAGATTTTAATGGATTGGTCTCTGGGATGAAAGATTTATCTGAATGTGAGAGGTTGAATAAATTGCCACTATGCTCTCAATGCTTTAAAATTCTGAAGGGGCCTGATAGCAAAGATAAGACATGTTGTTTCCCTGGCTGGGGGTCTAGCACCGTACATGCAGTCCCAGGGAATGATCTTTTAAGACTGGAGAAATCAGAAGGGGAGGAAGAGAAATTTCTTAATTCTGAGGGCTGTGAATCTTTGGAATTACCTTCCTTGGAGAATTGTGCATTGTCCATCATTGATATATTTAAAGCTGAAATAAATAGACTTTTGATTGGGGGTGTGGGGGGGGCAGCGTGGGTTTGGAACTGTCCAAGAAGGTGGAGTTGATTCGGGAGATCAATCATGAATGTATTGAATAGTAGAGCAGGCTCACTTGCTGTATATTCTACCCCTGCTCCTATTTCTTGTGTTCCTATGTAATGTATCCAATTTTGTTGATGATACAAAGTAAAATGTGAAAGAATCTGTAAGGAGGATATCAACCAGTGAAAGTGACATAGATGGGTTAAATTGAACTAGAATATTGTAGCTAGACTACATTATGGAGAAAAATTAAGCTATCCAGTGGTTTAACAAAAAGGGAAAACAGAAGTTTTAAAAAGGGACTAGAATAAGTTCATAAACAAAGACAGAAGTTTCTGGGGAAGCCCAGCAGGCCTGGCAGCATCTTTGAAGAGAATTTCAGAGTTAACACTTTCGGTCTGGTGACCCTTCCTCAGAACCACTCAAAATTCATATTTGGATGGATCAAATGTTTGTACGAAAATCGCCTATAGTTAATATGCAAGTGCGGCAAGAAATTAGGGAAAAATTGGCATTGTGAATCATGCACCTCAGAAAGCTGAAATTGAAATATTTTTAATCTGTAGGAGCAGCAAAAGGTTGTGGGGCTCAAGTGAGAAACTAAAATTAACATAAGTTTCACCCTCCAATCTAAATAGATGGTAGGGTTAGCCCTAAGGGCATGAACCCTTCTCTGTTCCTATTTCATATAACCTCATGCCCAACAGTTTAGTGTGATGGATGAGGTTTATGACTCGGTGTTTGAGTTCCCTTTCTCCCAATGTCGTTGTACTGACTCTATTTGGCTGACAGAGGTGATGTTAAGCTCTATTCCAGAGAACTTTGGAAGCTTAATTGTTGAGTAGATTTAAGACTAATATTGGTAGGTTTTTGAATGCTGAGACAATCAAGGAATATTGAAATTTGTTAGTAAAATAGAGATAATGAAATTGTCAGCTAATATTTTATTGAATGACTTGAGTAGGCTTGAGGAGTTCGATGGCTATAACTTTACTTCTACTTCTTATGATCTTTATGCAGTTATTTTCTATGTCTCTATGGTTTACAAATGAGAAAATTTAAAATTGACAGTAGAGGTTGAAAGGGTTGGCAGCATCAAGTCCCAGGAGTGACGATAAGTGACAATCTGTCTTGTACTTCCCATGTAGATGCGACAGTCAAGAAGGCACAATGAAGCCTCTTCTTCCCCAGGCAGCTTAAGAAATTAGGTTCCACACCAACTCCTACAGATGCACCATAGAAAACATACTGTCCGGGGGCATAACAGCCTGATACGGCAACTGCTCTGCGTCGGACAGTAAGAAACTACAGAAGGTGGTGTGCACAGCCCAGGCCATCGCGGAAGCCAACCTTCCATCCATGACTCCACTTACGTGTCTCTTTGCCACGGAAAGGTTGCCAACATAATCAAAGACCCATCCCACCCTTGGTAATGCTCTTCTACAACCTCTTCTGTCAGGCAGAAGATACTGAAGTTTGAACACATATAACATCAGGTTCAAGAGCTGCCTCTTCCCTGCCATTATTGGTCTGCTGATGGACTTTCAAATAATGCTGGTCTTGTCTCATGTATGTCCTGTATGCCTTTTCTGTCCAAGTTTTGTTCACCCCATGATCTGTATGCCTTTGATTACTCCGATCTGCCTGTACTGCTTGCAAACAAGGCTTTTCACTGTACTTAGGTAGGTGTGACAATAAATCAAATCAGATCGAGTTTTGCCTTATTGGTAGAAACACATCATGAAAGGCATTTTCAATGAAAAGATTAATGTTAAGTAACTTTACAGTACCACAATTCCTTAATAAGTTAACTGTTAGATTTTTAAATACATAATTGGTTGCATTTTACATGTTAACATGTTCCTTCTCAATTTCCACATATTTCCTCTTACAGTGTCCGTACCTTATGTCATTGAAGAGATTGAATGAAAGGTAAGGCCAAAATTTGGCAATCATGCTTTTGATTTGTGATGATATAAGTTGAAGCATTTGCTACTGGAACACCTTGTTTTCTTTGAATGTAAATGAAATTCATTGCGCCATAAAGGAGTAATGGAATGAGTGGACATAAATTGGAGTTCACATCGATAGAAGTTGCATCACCGACTGCTGAAGAACCAATTCTTTAAACTGTAAAGCAACTAGAATTGGAATAAGCTGTGGTGCAAGTTTGCTCCAAAACATTAACAGAATTGCAAGTGTTTAATTACTTTGAAATAGAAAAATCCATATCTAACCATGATAAGATCCTTTCAGAAAGAAGGGAATATTGTTATTGTAGACACCAATGCAGATTAAAACATAAGAGAATAAATGCATAAATCCTTGGAACTTTGTTTCCACAAAATGTCCAGAAAATTCTACTAATCGTTGATGTAGGGCACCAGGCAAGAAGACAAATGAAAAGAATAAGTTTGGACAGATGGGCAAATTCCATGGGATGGATTATTTAATATTATGAACGCTCTTTAGAATTAAAATTAAGAATGATAGGAACATAAGAGATAGTCAAATCTCCTGAAATGCTACTCAAGGTGCATCTGCCACTGATTTCTCACCTTTCTGTCAACTCGGTGCTTCATCCCTGGGCCTGAGGACTCAGGCAAAACTGACTACTGCCATCTGGAAAATATCTAAATGTAAATGCCAGTCAAAAGATGGGCTTCAACTGCAAATCTTCCATAATGCCCTGACAACCTGACTGTGATTGTTACGAAATCTTATTTTGGCCACGTTATTTCTTCTGAAAAAGAAATCAGAAAAAATTCCTGTGGCAACCACATCAAGGCATCCAATTCTTTGAAAAAAAGCCAAATATATTATTTTCCATCACACCACTCCTCAGACCTCTAGTTATCTCACAGTTCCTTTACAAGATAATGGTCTTCTAGGACTTCCAATGAAGGTGCTTACTATCTGCCAGGGTCAATGTTCCACAGCTTTTCTGCATCTAGATCTGTTTTGGAAGCTTTCCATCTTGCTGCCCAGATGTAAATGTAGGTTTGTGGAACGGCTAATCATTTTTATAAAACTGCTCAGGTTTTTAACTAAGTTGGACAACTTACATACTAGCTGTATGATCATTGCTGCTAGTTTAATACCAGGGTAGCAAATTGAAAATTTGCCTTGATCAGCCATTGATGACATTGAACTTCAAACCTGTCTATCCTGCTCCCTTAGTTTGGAGAGAAAGTTTGAATTCTGTGTAGTGGGGAGAATCCTTTTCCATTATGTAAACTAGGCTAAATTGAGAGATGGGTGTCTTCATTATTAGCTTGTTAGTAGGTTATTGATCGATTTGTGAATTTCTGGCATTTAGCATTTTTTCCCCCCTTTATTCATTACTGGGATGAGGATGTCACTAGCTAGGCAGCATTTATTGCTGTGGGTCTGGAGTCACTTTGTAGGCCAGGCCAGGTAAGGTTGGCAGCTTCCTTCCCTAAAGGACATCAGTGAGCCAGATGGGTTTTTCTGACAATCCACAATGAATTCCTGATTATCATAAGATTCTTAATTCCAGATATTTATTGAATTCAAATTCCACCTTCTGTCAATTAACAGTCCAGTGATAATATCACTAAGCCATCGCCTCCCCTGTAATAATATATAAATGTACAAAATGTGCAGCACTTGGACTGAGAAAAGAACATTGACTAACTGACATTTTCTGGGCCAATATTGCAGATGAATGTGCGTTGAGTTGAAGTAGATACCAAATTGACTTGTAATGGATGGTTTTGCACTTCCTCAATAATTTTGGACTCCCTAAAGAAAACTAAACTGTTGCTACATGGTATTTGTTGCAAAATGTTTCTTAATTAATGCTGGGTTTGTCACTTATTTCAAAGGTGGTATCACTTTGTTGAGCTTTGGTTATAACTGGATAAAACATATCTTCACCCATCATTAAATATAACGTCTGTGTTCAATTTCTCACTTCGTGTCCTTTAAGAAAACAAGAGTCAAATACAGGAATAACAATGACAATAGTCTTAAGTGTAACAAGAGCAAAATAATGATGAGCTGGGAATTGCCATGTGCTGTACGTCAAAAACACACTCATTTGATGCATATACATCTTGGTTAGGCTGAAATTCACTAAAATTGAAGAGACTAAAAAAGGTCATAGAAATTATTAGATGCATATGAAGTCAATGTGCTTTACTTTGGGATTAAAAAAAAACACTAATGCTTCTGTCTTTTGGTCATTGTGCACCTGCCTGACGCAAATGTATTTAACTTGTGAACGTTTGAGTTTGCAATGGGAAAGCATGTATGGAAATAAAGAAAACTGACATTGAAACCCAAGCAAAATTTTAAGCCCACATTTTGAAGTTATTCTCAGCTTTGTTTATTTGTATTCAAATAAGATCGGATTTTCAGTTGTGAACGTGTGTGTTCATTGCTTAAGTTTCTTCATCCAGTGTTAGAAATGAAAACAAACTTACATTTGCCAGATGACGAATATGAAAGGAAGCTGTGGCTTTCAAGTATTCCAAAAATAGCTATCTGCAAGTGGTCTGAAAAACAGTAAATTCAGGTCATTGGAATAATACATTGTTAATCACAATGGAATTACTCCCCAAGTCTACAGTATTCTATGTCAGAAATACTTTTGCTGTAAATCTAATTTTATCAATGTACTGTTCAGGTCATGTTAACTTTGGGGCAGTGCCCCTTTGTTCTCCTTGATACAGTCACGATACATTACATCACTCATACTAGAGTTTCCTACCAACAGTGTTATTGTTTTGAAACACTTCAAATATTGCACAAAATCTCTATTCATCACTTTCAATTCACACATTATCTTTTTTTTTCAAGAATGAGGACATTTAAGTAATATCATCCAGGATAACTGGACATCACTAAATCTGTAAGCAAAATACTGATGAGCCAGAATTACAACAAACTGAAATATGCATCCAAAACTTTGAATGTATAAACCTCTTGGATTTAGGCTGAACAATTGTTAATAATGAGGTGGACTTATGGGATTTTTAGAGAAATCACTTCCAAACTTTTGTCACAATGCTCCTACTGAGACGAATGGATTTGACATATGAATGGTTGAGCTTATGACATCAACATTCAGCCACAACAGAATCAAATTGTTACCTGCTTTCTGTTTTCAGGTAAAAAATATGCACGGGACTTAGCACTGCTGCAAGATAAACATTTATTTGCTTATTCTTATTCGGTCTTAAGAAACGTCATGGTCAGCTGCCTTTTTGAATTATTGTGGTCCATGTTATGTAGGCACACACACTCAAAATATGGTTAGAAAGGGAGTTCCAGGATTTTGATTCAGCAAGATTGAAGGAATGATAGTATATTTCAAAGCTCGGATGGACTGTGACTTGGGAGCTATGACAACAGTTTATCTTGGGCAGTAGCATGACTTGGAAATGGATTGCAGGTAGTAAAGAGGGAGAACATGGGGATTCGCAAGACTGATGGGATTCCCAGTTCTGCAGGCACCACCAGCCTCTTGTATGTGGTCCTGTGGATCCTGAATGAATCAGTGATGGATAACATTTCAGGAATGACTGGCCAGTGTGTGACCTGAGGGTCACTTAGGGAATGCCTGTCTTCCTGGCACAGCTATGATACTTTTATGCTGTTCGCAGTCAAATATATCCTGTCACTTTATCCTCCCATAGCGAGAGGTTGGCTGCAGGTATAAATGCTTTAGATGAGCTATGAATTTCCTCCACCACTCAGACACAAAGAACTGTAGGTCTATAGTGAAGAAGGGGCACTGGACCCAAAATATTAACTCTGCTTTCTCTCCACAGATGCAGCCAGACCTGTTGAGTTTTTCTAAGAATTGCTAATTATGTTTCTGATTCCCATCATCCTCAGTTCTTTGTTCTTTTACTCCCTGAAGCAATTGTTCATTCACCTGGCCTGCTCAGAGAGAATCCCTCCAGTATTCATCAAATGCCCTTGTTTATTTTGACCTGATGCATTTTTCATGACTTCATTGGCATGTTGGCTCATCTCTTGCCACCAGGTGTTTGGAGGTCACCTCAACAAGGAAGTGGAGAAGGGGAAAGAGGAGAAGGAACTAGAGAGGGTAAGGTGATACCTCAGACTCGTTTGTTCTTGCCAAACTGTCTGGGTAGATACTGAGATTCTAATTTTCCAAAAATGTCATCTCAATGTCACAATTGCTTCACATGGGAATGGTGTTGGATCACTCTTTGCACATTCATAGTTCACAGTTGCAATGGCGCATGTTAAAGTTCAGTCGCCTTCATGCTGGTCTCAATTTTGCAGTGAGGGATTGAAATTATAGCGTGCGCATTTTAGACTTGTTAAGAGAAAGTCTAAACTTGTTGAAACTCTCTGGAGATGTTGGGTTGTCCTTCTGGATATGCTGCCCAGACCTTTGGTAGCAGTCGGGTCCCCTCTGGGATTGTTAAAAGCAGATATGAGTATGCAAAAAAGATGGATAAACTTATTGGAACTGTCAAATTCAAGGGAGCTGTCATAAAAATGGAATGTGCTGGAGAAACTCTGTAGGTCCACCAACATGGGGAAAGAGAAACTTTCAAGTCTAATAACTTTTCTTCAGAGCTGAAGTTGTGGAGGCTTGGAGTCCCTTCGCAAAAATCCATATGGATCAATATGAAACTTGTGTGAAACCAGATCAAGATCTACTGATATATATTGGTGTATGGTGGTTTTGATCTGGTAATATCTGGATTTGTATTGGATATGATCACAATACTGGCCAATCTGTAGGTAAGAAATCTGGCACCAGTAGTTTTCATGACTTTTCAACATGAATGGAGGTTAATCCACACTAAACTCATGCAGTCTCTTTGCATCATTGTACATGCTGGTAATAAAATCCATTTGAACATCATGTTCATTGTCTCATGTGTGTTTCAGTTTTGGACAGTTCAGATTGGATCGTGAGAGAACTCACATCTGTGATGATTCCACACACCTCAGATTGGGAAAGGGTCATTCTATGTACCAGATTGCCAAGGGATCACATTGCTATTTCCATGCTGGGAGATATATAATGGGTGGCATGTGTCCAATGTCCCTCACAGTGTAGCAGTCTGTTGAGAAAATCTGCATAAAACATGACCACTCATAGACACAACATTGTTATAGAGAATATTATATATTTCTAAATGATTTAACAGTCTCCATGCACTTTGCAATAGTAAAGAATTATTGATAATGGAAAGATGAAAAAGATAATACTCAGCGTTCTTGTTGACCTAATGGCTATCAAGACAGACAATCACAGAGAACACTGGGAGAAACTCAGCAGATCTGGCAGCATTTGTAGAATGAGATCCAGAGTTGAAATTTCAAGTCCAAAATGACACGTCTACCTGTCATCCAGAAACCAATGATGGTGGAGAATTCCACTGCCTTCACTGCTTGACTAGCATTGTCAAGAGGAAACAATTTATTGGGTAGCGAGTTAATAGTCACATGGAAAGTTCTGGGTTAATATGCAAGTGTTAGCATGGATTTGCTAAGAGAAAGTCATGTCTAACCAACACACTAGAATTTTTTAAAGAGGTAACAGGCAGTTTCGATCAGACAAGGCAGTTAATGTCACATACACGGACTTCCAAAAGTTTTTAATGCAGTGCTGCACCACCAGGGGAGTGATAAGTCATGGACTAAAAGGACAGAAGCAATATAAATAAAAGGAACTATCGAGAACTGCAGGAAGGTTTGTTGAGGAGTTCTCCACGGATTATTGTGGGATCCTTGCATTTTGTGTTATGTATAAATGATCTAGGCCTTAGTGTGCAGGGAACAGTGTTAGATTTTGGGAGCAATATTTATGACCATTCATAAAGGATTTCAGATAGCTTATTAAGTTTGATAAGAAGCAGTAGTTTGGGTACATACATCTGTTGTTTATACCAGGAAAGCATACTGCCATGACAATTATGAATGTTGATTGATACCAGAAGACAAACAGACTGTTGGCACAGAATGTGTAAAGTTCATTGAAACTGTGAAGGCAACCTCCTGCTTTCTTGTTGAGGTTTAGGGAACTTTTCCTTGGGTCCAGCTTCCACCTGGAGAAGTCAGCTTCCTGACTGTTTTCTGCCCCTGGTCACTTGGGGATATATGTTCATATTTCTACAGGGTGAGCACTTGATCTTGGCCAATGACCATGTGTCAGCTACACTTAGTATGATTCAAATAAGAAATTGCTGCGAAACGAGTGGGGATAATACAATTTTGACCAGAGGGAAAATGATGGAAAAATTTGCGCAGAAAATATAAAGGCCATAATAATTCTTCAATCATATATTATCACATGATCTGAATGTTTCTCTGGCATTGTGTCACATTCCTGGGCATTGCCAAAGGGATTAAAGGAAAGTTGCTGAAGTTATTTTGAAGAAAAAGTCAAATGTTAAAATAACGTGGTTAAGGATTTCCTGCCAAATTTCTACTCTTGTTTATTTTGCGTAATGCCTTGCTATACAAGAACTACTGTGTTGTATTTTTAATTAAGCTTTCACATCTAGAGTGCTATTGAGTAATTCATGAAAACTACTTGTGCTGCTGCAATATTATATTGGCTGTAGAGTAACTCAGCTGTTGATAAGGCACATGACTGAATATGTATATGCTCACTGTTACTTTATGAAAATTGGGAATTTGTTATGATTGGGTCAATTAATTCTTTAATTTGAGACAAAACGGAGGAAACAGGTGAGTGTGTAACTTGTGATATCAAGATGTAGAGCTGGATGAACACAGCAGGCCAAGCAGCATCAGAGGAACAGGAAAGCTGACGTTTCAGACCTGGGCCCTTCTTCAGAAAAAAAAAACACTTGTGTAACTTATTCTGATTTTTGTGAATCATTTGATGGGATGTGAACATCACTAGCTAGATTTATCCCTAACTGATCTTGAGAAGGTGGTTATTTGGTTGCAGCCCACAAAGAATAGATATGGCTACAATGCTGTTAGGAAGGGAGTTTGATGATTTTGTGAAGGAACAGTGATTCAGTTTGAAGTCAGGATGGTGTGTGGGTCGGAGGGAGGCTTGCAGGTGATGGTGTTCTCTTTCATCTGCTTCCTGCATCCATCTACATGGTAGAGTTTGAGGACATGGAAGGTGCTATTGAAGGAGCCTTGACAAGCTGTACCTTGCATACCATAGGGATTACTAGCACTGTGGATCATTAGTGGTAGGATGAAATGTTTAAACTGGTTTCTGAGGTACCCATCATGTGGGCTTTGTTGTGCTGGATGGTGCCAAGTATCTTGGGCATTACTGGAGCTAACCTCATCCAGGCAAAAGGTAATTTTTCCATCACACTGCTGGCTTTGAAGCCGATTTTGATGAGAAAGATTACTTCCCAGCAAAGTTGGTAGTGAGTATTTAGTGTAAGTGTCTGCTTGCAAAGAGCTAGGTTCACTGGAACTGGTTGGTCAGTAATTTTACTTTCTGATTTCTTGTCTCCACCTTAAGGTAAACTAATCTGAAATACTCAAAGTGCAGCCACGTAAAATGGCTGTGCAGAGTTCCCTTCCAATGCCACCTGGGGAGTGCCTGTGCAGGAAGTAAGTCCAGCTGCAGAGCTGGAGGTTTGAACTCAAATGGAATTTAGAGTCACTGCAGTGTTCAGGAAGCTGCTAACCATGTAGATAGCATGTTTAACAAAGTGGTCACATTAGCGAAGAAGAACAAATAGGCAGAGAGGAAATGGATGACTACTGGATAGTCTAGAATGTCCAGGCAGGTAAAACAGGAGACTCTGAGTCTATAATGAAACAAAGAACTGCAGATACTGGAGATCTGAAACAAAAGCAAAAAATGTTGGAGAAACTCAGCAGGTCTGGCAGTGTCTGTGAGCAGAAAACAGAGTAAATGTTTTGATTCTGGTGACTCTTCATCAGAATTGATAGCAGCTAGAGAAAAATAATATCTATGCTGAAGATGGAGCCCACAGAGAGAGAGAGAGAGAGAGAGAGACAGAGAAACGAGCAGACCAGGGGGATTGTTGATACTAAACCAGGTCAGAAGAGAAGCTGAATTTTATTTTTATGATTTCACAGAATGAGGGTGTCACTGGCTAGGCCCACATTTATTGCCCACCCCTTATTATCCAGCAGGCTGTTAAGAGTCAACCACGTTGCTCTGTAGTGATATAAGTGAATAAGTGATAATGAGAGCTAAGGAAGATATAATCAGGTTCTAAAATTATTGATCTTGATGTTGATTCCTGGAGGCTGCAGGGTCCCCAAGGAGAAAATGAGGTGTTGCTCTTCAAGCTCACTGTGAGGCTTATTGTAACACTTCAGCAGGCTCAAGGCAGAAATGTTGGTGTGGGAACCATGGTGGTGTGTTGAAGTGGCAGGCAACTGGAAGCTTAGGGTCATTTCTGGGCACAGAACACGAGTACTCTGCAACATGGTCACCCAGCCTGCACTTTGGCTCCCCAGAGTAGAGGAGACTATATTGTGAGCAATAATAGGCAGTATACAGACAGAATACAGGCCCCCTATTTGGCTTTCCATTTTCCATTTCCAGTGAGCGAAATGGTTCATCTGAGGATTTTGGTGAGAGCCAGGTTTGTGGCACTTGCAGTGGATCAGCTGCGTAGGTGATGGGTAAGAATAGGTGAGTACTATAATGGTAGGCAATACATCAGGGGAAGAAATGAACAGGTCTCTGTTGATGTGACTCCAGGAAGTTATGTTGCATCCCTGGTCCCAACTGCAGGATGTGCTTTCGAGGGAAAGTGCCAGAGATCGTGGTCCACATAGCATCAGCAAAATAAATAGTAAGAGAAATAAGGTCCTGAAAACAGAATTTATGCATTTGGGCAAGCGATTGGAAAGTAAAAATTTAAGGCAGCATTTTCAGGGCTTCTCCCAGCACGATGTGCTAACGTGTGAAGAAATAGGAATATTGAGCAAGTGGACCAGTGTCTGGAAAAAGATAAAGGAGGGTGGGTTTTAGATTTTGTGGGTGTTGGAGCAAATTCCAGGGCAGGTGAGACTGTACAAGATGGACATTTTAACAGGACTGGAACTAGTACCCTCATAGGAAGATCTGCTTGCACTGTTGGGGAGGATTTAAGCCAGGGAATGACTTGAATCAGCATTCAGACAAAGAAAGAGCAGGTGAGGGGGGAATGGAAACGTAAAGCAGCAGAAACAAATGCTAGAATCAATTGGGGTCAAATTATAGAACAATGTCAAAAAGGCAGAATAAAAAACACTCTATCTAGAAGTGAACAGGTACTATGGAGTCATGGCTGCAGTGTTACTGACACAGGGACCCCCTTCCAGCCCCATTCCCTGACTCCTTCTGACTTTAATGTAACAAGAATTCTTTGAGATCATACTTAGTCAAATGTTGCGTTGATATCAAGACGCATTACATTTATTTCATCTCTTAATTTCAGTTCTTTTTTGTTCATATTCTGATCAAGGTTATGATGAGACGAAGGAATGAGTGCCCTTGGTGGAACCCAAACTGAGCATCAGTGAGCAGGTTATTGCTGTATGAATGCCAACTGTAGCACTGTCAACAATATCTACCACCACTTGCCTACCCAATAACAAGCTTGGTTTGTTTGGTTGTTAAACTTTAAGGAAAGGTCCCAGGCTCTCTTACATTTTTTTATTATTTCAGAGCATGTGGGTGCCACTGACTGGGCCAACAGATATTGTCTCACCCTAATTGCCCTTGAGAAGATGGTGGTAAACTACCTTTCGGTGTAAATACACTCACAAAGGGAAACCATGTGGTGCAACTGGTTCATTCCCTTTCTGATAACCTTTCATGGTTTTATAAAAATGGATGGCTTACTAGGTCATTTCACCGGACAATTAAAAGTCAACCACTTTGCTGTGGGACTGGAGTCATATGTAGGCCAGAGCAGATATTGTTGGCAGATTTCCCTAAGGGTATTGTTGGAGCACAAGGGTATTTACAACAACTGACACATTAGACTTTTAATTTCACATTAAAATAGAAAATCAGATTAACTCACTGTCGTGGTGAGATTTCAGTCCAAGACCTGAGAGTATGTCAGTGACTTCGGATTACTAGTTTACTGACAATATGGCTATACCATAACCTCCTCCAGGGAAGAAGGTATGAGATAGTCACATCAGGGCAGCAATGTTGATTGTGGTGAGTCCATTTGTCTCCAACTGACAAAGAGGTGTTAGGAATGTCGTGGTTATACTTTAGACTGTCTACGTATTTCCTAAACAAAACTGAATTAGGGTTTTAGAAGATGCTTGTAAGCATTTCTACCTGAATAAAAGGCCCATAGTGCTATGTTTTGGAAGATTTAATGACAAACCTTATACATTTTTTTGAAATCCCTGAACCCTCATGGACAGCTGAGTCTGCAAGAACCTGAGAAGTACAGAGAAAGCAGGAAAATAGAGGCAGCTAGCCTTACAACTTAAGTGGAAAAAGATGCTGGTCTTGTCAGTCACTGTGTGAAACATAGACAGGAACTTATGCTCTAAAGACAGCAACACTGTAAAATTTAAAAGAGATTAAAAGGTTCACAAAACTTGGCCAGAGGGAAGAATCTTCAATTCGTCACCCATGATGCAAGTTAATTGTGAGATTAAGAGTTTTGTCTCTGGGATGAAAAGAAAAGAAAGAAAGCAACCCTACAGAAGCTGAGAATAGCTTTGAACTGGTTCCTAAAGAAGTGAAACATAGTAAAGTGACAGAGTCAGATGTCTCACAACACCAGGTTATATTCCAACAGGCTTATTGGGAATCACAGGCTTTCCGAGCACAGCATGTTTGTCAGGTAAAATGATTTCTGACTTTGTCCACCCCAGTCCGACACTGGCACCTCCATATCAGAATAAAGGGAGAATTTAAGTGACAAAATAAAGCATCACAAGTTGGGTTTTCAGATGTGTGAACGTTCGACTTTTCATTTCTGTGGCTCGGAGTATAAGTTACTACCTTAAAAGTGCTCAGGCATTGTTGCTTTTAGTTTGTTTATTATAGTAAAAGTTTTGAGATTTGAAATCTGGTTGAATATTCCTTCCAATTAGCCACCTACACAATTGAATGCCATTCTAACAGTTATCATTCTCTATGGGAAGTGGGACACCATCCACGTGCAATGGGCTTGTGAGTTTTGAAATATATGAGAACATCCAACATTGCATGACTTAAATATACAGCTTTGTCTGGTCTGCAAGCTGTCCCACCTCTGAACAAAACAGCTGATCTCTAGAAGTGACATGCAAATAACTGCCATTGGTGTCAAGACTGCCTTTGCCTAAGTGTTGTCCCAAAGAGCCTTAACAAAACTAGCTTCAATGAAAATAATGGGCACATTTCTTTGCTGGTTGGAGCCATACCTGGTACAGAGGAAGGTAAATTGTGGTTGTCGGAAGTTAGTTTTCTCAGCTCTAGACATTTCTGCATGAGTTCCTCAGGGTTGTGTCTCCTCAATCAGGGACTTACAGTGCAAGTTTCAGCTTCTGCTTCACGACACAAGCAACAGCCCAGTTTGTGCAAACAATGTGATCTTCTTCTGGTCCTGCAAACCCTGTCAGTGTGAGGGCTGAAGGTCAGCAGCAGCAGCCAGATCCCTATATTTGTGTGTCAATAATAGTCCCATGGGGGTTTTGGTACCTCTTTAAATACTAAGGTGGAAGGTATAACAATGGTTCAGAAGTTGTCAGGCCCCATAATCTTTACTGTTTTTATTAAACTGAGCTATTTCATAAATTCTTCTGAAGTGAATTGAATTGTATGAAGGCTGGTATCTGTGATAGTGGGAGGAGAGGAGACAAAGAACAATCATCTGCTCAGTAAATCTCTCCCCAGATGTCTGCTATGGTTGATGTTGGATATGCATACTGTCTCTTCTTCCTGTAGCTGTGTCATTGCTCACTGCCATGCACCAGTGGATGAGGCGAGATTGCAGAGCTTTGACTATTGCTGTTGTTTGTTTGACCACATGGCTCTGTCTAATACATACCTTTTCTACTATGCTGTCATGGGCTCCTCATTGAACCAGGTAAGGTTCCCTCTCCTGATGGAAGTGGTAAAGTGGGCAATGTGCCAGGCTCCAACGTTACAGATTGTTGTTTAATACAATCTGATTGTTTCTTGCAACATCTCAGGGATGACCAATTGTGAGTTACCAGATCTGTTCAAAATCTATCACTCTCAAATTGGTGGTGGTGCTGAGCACTGACTGGACTAGTTTTAAATGTTATAAAATTATGCTGGGCTGCTGGACAGAATTCCTCACAAAGGCTCCTGGGAAGTAATGAAGTTCCGTGCCAAATTCTTAAGATTTACTGCTGTTTAGAAGAGTTTAAATGGAATTTGGGGAAACTATGTGAAATAATGTCATCGTTAACAACATAGAAATCAGTCTTTTCACAATCTGTGCAAACAATTTTTAAAATCTCTTAAAGGAAGGGAGCGGGAGCCTATTAGCTGAAAGGGAGTTTATTTTCTTTGCCGTCAATGATTACTCTACTATGACACCTCACCAGATTCACTAATGTCGGTCTACTCCTAACTTGTTTTTCGACAAATAGCTAAGTGTCCCATCACACTCATCAAATCTGTGCTAATTCTTCCTGGAAGACAGCCATAACACCAGATGCTTAAAAAGTAGAGATGGACTGAAATCTGAAATGTTGCCACTAGACAAAAATGATTCTTGCATGATTACTAACTTTAAAAAAGACTTGCATTTACATGGCCCTTTCATTATCTCAGGATGTGTCAAAGCACTGTACAGCTAATGGTACATATCAGGAGTGTCTTTGATTTCTGTTTTATACGAAGGCTACATTTATGGGCAGTGCCACTGCTACATGGCACAGTGAATGCATATGAGCAGCAATGAAATGTCCTGACGAAAGTTTTGGCCTGAAATAGTGATGTACCTGCTCCTTGGATGCTGTCTGACCTGCTGTGCTTTTCCAGTCCCATACCTATAGATCCAATGCAATGATACAGTCTGTCATTGTCTGACAATTAATTTTATTCAGATTTGCTTCAACCTACAAGTTCCTTACAGAACAGTATACATTAGCGCTAGGCCTAAAGCCACACAATATGTGTAGGGAATTTGGAGGGGAAATTGCAAAACTGGTTTGTCAACTCTATTTGTGGTGCCCAGTATTGAAGATCAGGAAGGGTCCAACTGAGTGAAATGCCATCTTTCCTAAATCCTGTGTTCTTGTTGTCCAATGAGAATTCATCGCATATTGTTCTCCTCTTGAGTGTGAGATTTGCCATTTTGACAATGAAATTTCAATGAAGTTTCAACTGGGAGGAACTATATGTCAGTGGGTGTGTTCACATGCACTGATCGATCCCAATGGCCATTTTTGATAGTTGTGTCCTATCATTTGCAATGGGAATACACATACTCTTGTTATCTTAAAAACTCAGTGCTAAATGAGACAGACTTTAGTCTGATCTAGCGACTCAAAACTGGCACCAATGAGCATCAATCAGCAGTAGCAGAAAAGTATTCAACTACGATCTGTGACCTCATGGCCTAGCATATTCCTGACTCTACCATTACCATCAAGTTGTGAGATCAATCCTGGTTCAATAAAGACTGTGGAGAGGAAACCAGGAGCATCACCAGACACGCCTGAAAATGAAGAATTGACCTGATGAACGCCAACACATAACTGAAACTACTTTCCTAACAGCATTGTGGTGTCTCTATACTCCAAGGATTACAGCAGTTCAAGAAGGGAGCTTAACACCACCTTGTCAAGGTCAATTAGGGATGAGCATTAAATGCAGGCCTAATCAGTCATGTCTTCAACTTATGAAACAATAAAATGCTTCAATCATCTCCAAAAGTCTTAGGCTTTTGATATATCTTGAATAAGTGTCAATAAGTAAAATTATTCAAATAATAGAAATGATCAAAAAGTTGTCATGGTTTCAATACCATGACTTCAAGGGAGAACAACCCGTCCATGTAGCTGATCATTCCACAGAAACTTGTGGAAGCAGATCCTCTTGTTCAACTTCTATGTGTAAAACATTGGAAAACTGAAGCACCTTGTGGAAAGTCAGGTGACAACTCTTGTTCACTTATAATTAAAAATCACAATCGAAAAGAAGGGTTTTCAAGATTCCTTCATTAGTCCAAACATGCATCAGATTCTTTACTTTGCCTTACAATTTCACATTGAGAATTAAAATCCATAATGATTGATGAGGAACTATGAATTATAAGAGAAATTGTGTAGAATTATGGGCACCACATTATCTGAAAGATGTGACTGTATTGGAGAGACTGCAGAAGCAATTGATAAGAATGGCTCCAGGGCAAAGTAAATTCAGCTATACGAATAGTTTAGAGAAGTTAAGACTGTTCTCCTTGGAAAGATGAAGGCTGAGAGAAGATTTGATTTGATGTTTTCAAATTCATGAGCAGCTAGATAAAGATTGGGCAAACAAAAACAGAAGTTGCTGGAAAAGCTCAGCTGGTCTGGCAGCATCAGTGAAGGAAGCTGTGAAGATGCTACTAGACCTGCTGAGCTTTTCCAGAAACTTTTGTTTATGTTCCTGATTTACAACATCTGCACTTCTTTCAGATTTTATAAGGATAGGGGGAAGTTTATCCAACTCATAAGAGGAATAAAAGCAAGAGGACATAAATTTAAAGTGATGTATCAAAGAGCAAGGGTGTGGTAAGAAAACTATGTTTCTTTCTTCTTTCATACAGTAAGTAGTTAGAATATGGGCATAACTGCCTGGAAATGTGACAGAGGCAGTTTCAATTGAGGCATTCGAGAGGACATTGGATGTTGATTGGGATAGAAATAGTGTGGAAGGATTTGGGGAAAAATGTAGGAATTTGGCACTGAGAAGTGATATTGTTTAAAATGTCAGTGAATGCTCAATGAGCCTAATAGCCTCCTCCTGCATGATGACAATTCTGTCGTTTTGTGGGAAATTCTGTCCATTGATTTTAACAGTCAGAAAGTCAGATACTTAGGTATACAAATATACAAGTATTAAGAATAAATTGAAGGTTTTTGCAAAGATTTGTAGCTTGGGTTGTGGGTGAGGTTGTTGACTTGCTCGCCGAGTTGGCTTGTTTTTGTTCAGATGTTTTGTCACCATGCTACATAACATCATCAGTGTGACCTCCAATGAAACTCCAATGAGTTCCAAACCTTGGTTTACACGAAAGCAACCCAACCTGACCAAATCCTCAACTTCTACAGCAACCACCCCAATGTCCACAAACAACCTAGTGAGCTTCCTTCTTGAATTTCCAAGGACATTCAGAAAACTGTCAGGAAGAAGTTCCACAATTTTAACTCAACAGAAATGAAGTGGTGATGATATAGCTCCAAGCTAGGACGGTGTGATTGACAGTTACATGAGCATGTAATATGAAAAATGGTTTTCAGTGGGATTTTGAATAGTTAATTGTTTATTTTGTCGGTATCATACAGACGTATGTTGGTTTTATCTTATGGTAAAATCAGTGCAATAGACTGCAAATGCAGAAAATCCAGAATAAAAACAGAAAATTTTAGAAATCCAGGCATCACAAAATTGCACAGAAGGGGACCGCCTGACCGCCCGTGTCTGTGCTGTCTCTATAAACAAACATCTCCCTTTGTGCCTTTCTTCCCATAACCCTGGAAATTGTTCCTTTTCAAATAACCATTGAATTTCTTTTGCAGGGTCTTGACTGAAAATATCTTCTCCAGCAATGCATTCTTGTTCCCACTTGTCCATATCACATTTGAAAATTACCCTAAATGTGTGCCCTCTTATTCACAATGCATTCATGCATGGGAACATCTTCACCACCTCTCTGTTTAATTGTCTCAGTTGAACCATTCTTGTAAAACTCTTCTGTACTCTCTACAATGTGTTCAAATCCCTCCTAAAGTGTGTCACACAGAGCTGTACGCATTATTCCAGTTGAGACTGTACTCATGTGGCTAAAAAAGTGGTGTGGGAAAGAGGGCTTCCTTTTCATGGGGCACTGGCATCAGTTCTGGGACAGGAGGGATCTATACCACTGGGATGGATTCCACCTGAACAGGCTTGGGCCCAATGTTCTCGCGAAAAAGGTAAATAGGGTGGTCATAGGACTTTAAATTAGTAAGTGGGGGGGAAGGGAGCAGTGAGCATAGAGGGAGAATAACAATTAATGTAAGGCAAAGCAGCAGGTTAGCAGGTGACAGGGAAGCTTCAATCTCATTGAAAATTAGGAAAAAAGTTAAAGGGAAGGAGAATTCAAGAGCTGTTAGTAATGGAGCTGATAGGACCCAAAAAGGAGATGTAAAAACTGGCATAAGGGCACTTTGCCTGAATGCTTGGGGCATTCGAAACAAGGTGGATGAGCTGATGGTGCAAATCATGGCAAATGAGTGTGATTTAGTGGCCTTTACAGAGACATGGTTACAGGATGGCCATGATTGCGAGTTAAATATCCAAGGGTATCAAACTGTTCAGAAGGACAGACAGGAAGGTAAGGGAGGTGGTATCGCTTTGATTTTTAAGGATGATATCAGGGCAGTAGTGAGAGATGATATAAGCTCTATTGAACAAAAGGTTGAATCCATTTGGGTGGAAATTAGAAATAGCAGGGAGAAGAAGTCATTGATAGGTGTGATGGGCAATAAACATAGAAGTAGCTAAAACATGTAAAAATGGTACAGCAATTATCATGGGGGAATTTAATCTACATATCGATTGGTCAAACCAGGTCGGTCATAGCAGCCTTGAGGAGGGGTTCATGGAATTCATCCTCGATAATTTCCTTGAACAATATGTAATAGAACCTGTGAGGGAGCAAGCTATCCTAGGTCTAGTCCTGCGCAATGAAACAGGAATAAATAATGATCTCACAGTTAGGGATCCTCTCAGAAGGAGTGATCACAGGATAGTCGAATTTAAAAAAACAGATGGAGCGTGAGAAGGTTAAATCAAGTACCAATGCCCTGTGCTTAAACAAATATGATGGGATGAGGGAAGAGTTAATTAAGGTAAAATGGGAGCAAAAACTTTATGGTGGGTCTATTGAGGAACAGTGGAGGGCTTTCAAAACGATTTTTCACAGTGCTCAGCAGAAGTATATTCCAGTGATAAGGAAGAACTGTAGGAAAAGACATAGTCAACAATGGATGTTGAAGGAAATAATGGAAAGTGTCAGAATAAAAAAAAGTACATACAAAAAAGCAAAGATTAGCGGGAAACGAATAGACTGGGAAATCTTTAAAGGTCAACAGAAAGCCACAAAAAAAGTTATAAAGAAAAGTAAGATAGATTATGAGTAAACCAGCTCAAAATATAAAAACAGGCAGCAAAAGTTTCTATAAATATGTAAATCGTAAAAGAGTGGTGAAGGTAAACATTGGCCCTTTAGAGGATGAGAAGGCCAGTTTAATAACTGGGAATGAGGAAATAGCTGAGACATTAAACAGTTATGTCGTGTCAGTCTTCACAGTGAAAGACACACAACATGCCCAAAACTAATGGCAAGAAGGTTATAGCAGGTGACTACTTGGAAATTATCATTATCACTAAGGAGGCAGGGCTGGGCAGGCTAATGGGGCTAAAGGTAGACAAGTCTTCTGGCTGATGAAATACATCCCCGGGTACTAAAAGATGTGATGGGGCAAATAGCAAATGCATCAGTAATTATGTACCAAAATTCGGTGGACTCTGGGGTGGTTCCTGCAGATTGGAAAACAGCCAATGTGATGTCACTGTTTAAAAAAGGAAGTAGACAAAAAGCAGGTAACTCTCGGCCAGTTACCTTAACTTCAGCATTGTCGAAAATGCTTGAATCTATCATTAAGGAAGAAATAGCAAGACATCTGGATTCAAGTTGTCCCATTGGGAACACCCAGCGTGGGTTCATGAAAGGTTGGTCACGTTTAACTAATTTGGTGGAATTCTGTGAGGACATTACTTACATGGTGGACAATGGGGAACCTTTGAATGTGGCGTATCTGGATTTCCAGAGGGCATTTGACGAGGTGCCACACCAAAGGCTGCTACATAAGATAAAGTTGCACAGTATTACAGGTAATGTACTGGCATGGATAGAGGATTGGTTGACTTGTAGAAAGCAAAGAGTAGGGGTAAATGGGTGTTTTTCTGGTTGGCAGTCAGTAGTTAGTGGTGTGCCTCGGGGATCAGTGTTGTGACCCGCAATGGTTTACAATTTGCATAGATGATTTGGAGTTGGGGACTAAGTGTGGTGTGTCAAAATTTGCAGATGACACTAAGGTGAGTGATAGAGCAAAGTGTGCAGAAGACACTGAATGTCTGCAGAGGGATATAGATAGTCTAAGTGAGTGGGCAAAGGCCTGGCAGTTGGAGTACAATGTTGATAAGTGTGAGGTCATCCATTTTGGTAGGAATGACAGTAAAATGGTCCGTGTTTTAAATGGTAAAACTTGCAGCATGCTGCTGTGCAGAGGGACTTGGGTGTTCTTGTGCATGAATAAACTAAAAGTAGGATTGCAGGTGCAGCAGGTAATTGAAAAGGCAAATGGAATTTTGTCTGCCATTGCTAGAGGGATGGAGGTTAAAAACAGGGAGGCTATGCTGCAGCTGTATAGGGTCCTGGAGAGGCCACACCTGGAGTACTGTGTGCAGTTTTCGTCTCCTCACTTGAGAAGGGATATACCAGCACTGGAGGGGGTGCAGAGGAGATTCACTCGGTTGATTCCAGAGTTGAGAGGGTTGGATTTGAGGAGAGACTGAGTAGGCTGGGATTATACTCATTGGAATTCAGAAGAATGAGAGGAGATCTTATAGAGACATGTAAGATTATGAAAGCAATAGATAAGGTGGAGGCAGGAAGGGTGTTTCTGCTTGCAGGTGAAACTAGGACTAGGGGGCATAGACTCAAAATAAAGGGAAGCAGATGTAGGACTGAGGTCAGGAGGAACTTCTTCACCCAAAGGGTTGTGAATCTGTGGAATTCCCTGCCCAGTGAAGCGGTTGAAGCTACCTCACTGAATTTGTTTAAGGCAAAGCTAGATACATTTTTGAACAGTAAAGGAATTAAGGGTTATCGTGTGGGAGTGGGTAGATTAGATTCCCTACAGTGTGGAAACAGGCCATTTGGCCCAACAAGTCCACACCACCCCTTGAAGCATCCCACCCAGACCCATCCCCCATAACCCACACACCCCTGAACACTACGGGCAATTTAGCATGGCCAATCCACTCAGCCTGCACATCTTTGGATTGTGGGAGGAAATCTGTGTACCCGGAGGAAACCCATACAGACACGGGGAGAATGTGCAAACTCCACACAGACAGTCACCCGAGCCTGGAATCGAATCCAGGTCCCTGGAGCTGTGAGGCTGCAGTACTAACCACTGAGACACCGTGCCACCCACTAAGTGTGCTGAGTCTCAAAAAGATCAGCCATGATCTTACTAAATGGCGGAGCAGGCTCAAGGGGCTGGATAGCCTAGTCCTGCTCCTAATTCTTATATTCTTATACAAGTTCAATGTAAACTCCCTGCTCTAGGGCTCTATGCCTCTTTTAATAAAGCCCTGGATACTGTATGCTTTAATAACTGCCCTCTTAGCATGTCCTGCTACTTTTAATTACTTAAGCATGTAGATAGGTCCCTCTGCTCCTTCATACCATTTAAAGTAGCAGTGAGGCTCAATTTTCAAATAGTTCTAAAGTAGAAGATTGCAATATTCCATTACTACTCCCACACTGATTACTGAAATTGTTTTACATTGATATATTAGGAGGAATTGTTCACTTGCACACTGACACCGACCACATAAAATCAAAATCAGGCTATATGATATGACATATGACTATTTGAAAACCAACAATATAAATATGCCTGTGAATTGTGTGCAATATATTTATTCCCATTTTACTAAATTCACTTTTATTGATTGATATTGGTAGTAATAATGAAAGTGTTAAGACAGCATTGGAGCTAGAATTTGCATTGTAAATGTGTAATTTCTAAATTATGTGTTAGTTCAGTAAATTTCAGTTTGGCTATAGGTACCCTGTGGCACAAAAGAGGAGGTAGGTATTGAGTTGTTTTGACAGAGATATCAAATATAGCGAAAGCTATGTATTATGCATAGATATTGGGGAGAACAGAATATACATCATGCTTGGGTGCAGTCTGACATGCGTGGGCCCCATTCAAGGGTTTGCTTTGAGGATCCTGTATTTTACTAGAAAATGATACTAAATAGTATCCACTCAATGAGAAGTCAAATTTGTTGACTGAGCTTTGTCACCTGTTTATTTTCCAACATTCTAAGATAAAATAAAGACAATTGTCTGAGCTCAAAGAACAGAATAGAAAGAAATAAGAGCAAAATAAATAATGCCTCAGTCAGATGCTGTGATCTTAAACATTTATATCTTACTGTTCACCTTGAAGGTGTTTCCATCTGCATTCTATTCAACAAACAGGAAGTGTGACTGTTATTTTCCAGCTTGCAGATTTGCTTGGTGTTTTTATGTATAATTATTATTGAACAGGTTGGAGGCAACGATAGTATACTGGAATAAACAACTGTACTTATCACTAGAAATAAGAAGCTGTATTTAGTAAGGAGTCTGCCTTGAAGAAGAACACTTGTTACACCAAGACTCTTGGAGTACAACTCTTA